>NC_080789.1:72433170-74975670 GCF_028018385.1 Neofelis nebulosa
GGAGATATCTGGTGTTTACCAGTTCAACCAAGCGTTTTCTTCTGAATTCAGTAATAGTGAAGCAATTTGATATGTCCCTCGGTGTGAAGTGATATGAAGTACACAACACCACCAGTGAAATCTTCTTTCCAAGAATATTTAACCTGATCCAATTAACAGGACATAGAGGGGCTAGCAGAATGTGATAAAACACAATATAAGGAGATAACCAAATCCAGAATATGGGCCCTTCAATAAGACAACTGTCCTGACTCTTCAGAAAGTCATTGTCATTTGAAAAAAAAAATGAGGACAATATTCTAGACTAAAAAGACTGATGAGACCTTATGACCAAATGTAGAACATAACCTTCAATGGATTCTGGTTAGAAGGGGAAAGAGCTGCTATTAAAACATTTTTTTAGTTTATTTATTATTTATTTTGGGAGAGAGAGAGAGAGAGAGAGAGAGAGAGGACGAGCAGGGGAAGGGCAGAGAGAGAGAGAGAGAGAGAGTATCCCACCATGGAGCCCAACATGGGGCTCGATCTCATAGACCATGAGATCATGACCTGAGCTGAAATCAAGAGTCAGAGGCTTAACTGACTAAGCCACCCAGGCGCACCTACTATTAAAACATTTTTTAAAACAAATAGAAAATTTTGAGTGAAATCTTTGAAATCCCTATTTGTATAGCCTTACATGCTTTGACAATGTACAGAAATAAAAGCAAAGGCCACAAGAGCCCTATCTTGGTGAAATCTAGCAGTGTCACAGCCAAGTTCTCAGTGCTTCCCCTCCATAACTTTCCTCACACTTTGCCAATGGAATGACATGAGCATAACTTCCAGTTCTGCCACTTACTGGGTTGTTGGATATTTCCTGGACAAGCCATCTTCCTCTCAGAGCTTCATTGTCTTGGTAATGTAAAATAACTACACCAACCACATGAAGATGTGTTCTACTGACTTCTGGTATGACCAGATGGGAAAGCTATATGAATGTGAAGTTTCGAGCCTGTTTCTCTTCCTGGCTCCAGGCTGCCCCTCCCCATACCCTCTATGACTGGAGGGGGGATATAGATTCTCTGTCAATTACTAATACTGTCATAAACATCTTGAACATGAACATGTCTGCTGCTCTCCCTGTATTTATTTATTATTTATTTATTTATTTATTTATTTATTTAATGTTTATTTACTTTTGAGAGAGACAGAAGAAGAATGCGAGTGGGTTAGGGGCAGAAAGAGGGAGACACAGATCTCAAACAGGATCCAGGCTCCAAGCTGTCAGCACAGAGCCCGACGTGGGGCTCGAACTCACAAGCTGTGAGATCATGACCTGAGCTGAAGTTGGCCGCTCAGCGGACTGAGCCACCCAGGCACCTCGTGCTGCTCTCCCTTTAGAGAAAGGTCAACCTGATGGAAATATGCTCATCAGGTCCCTTCTCACCTGACTGCTGATGCACTGGCCCTTTGGCTGATGATAGGAGTTTGACTAGCCTTTGTGATTATCGCTGGGACCACTGTCTCTCCTCCCCACTGAGGAAAATGGTTCTTGCTCTATGTTAATTTTACACTCAATAAGAAAAGAGAGGAGTTGGAACAATTCTTGTATAGGCAACAACCAAACTAGATAAAGACAAAAACAATCCTCTTTGTGACCTGAATAAGTAAAAAATATCCTCTGTATAATATAAATTATACATTTACTTCTAAACTCCTACCTTGTTCTGGGTTGTCAGACCTCACTTCACCAACTCTGTGACTTAGTTTTCTTCTAGAAGAGCACATCTTATGTTATTGACTATATCTAGATATTAATATATTTCTTGAAATTGTACTTCAGTGTCTTTGAGTTATTATTTTTACTTGTTTATAAGTGGACGTTTGTAACTCTTAATCCCCTTCACCTATTTTGCCCATCCTCCCACCCCCTCCCCTCTGGTGACCACCAGTTCTCTGTATTTTTAAGACTGTTTCTGTTTTGAGGGGCGCCTGGGTGGCGCAGTCGGTTAAGCGTCCGACTTCAGCCAGGTCACGATCTCGCGGTCCGTGAGTTCGAGCCCCGCGTCAGGCTCTGGGCTGATGGCTCGGAGCCTGGAGCCTGTTTCCGGTTCTGTGTCTCCCTCTCTCTCTGCCCCTCCCCCGTTCATGCTATGTCTCTCTCTGTCCCAAAAATAAATAAAAAACGTTGAAAAAAAAAATTAAAAAAAAAAAAAAAAGACTGTTTCTGTTTTGTTTTGTTTTAGATTCCACATAAGTGAAATCATATGGTATTTGTCTTTCCTTGTCTGACTTATTTCGCATAGCATAACATCCCCTAGTGCCATCCATGTTGTCACAAATGATAATATTTCATTCTTTTTTATGCCTGATTAATATTCCATTGTATCCATATGTATACCACATCTTCTTTATCCATTCATCTATTGATGGACACTTAGGTTGCTTCCATATCTTGACTATTGTAAATAATGCTGTAATAAACATAGGGGGGGCATAGATGTTTTCAAATCAGTGTTTTCATTTTCTTTGGGTATATATCCAGTAGTGGAATTACTGGATCATATCGTATTTCCACTTCTCACTTTTTGAAGATCTTTAATATTGTTTTCCATAGTGGTTTCACCAATTTATACTGCATTCTCTTTTCTCCATATCCTTGCCAATACTTATCTTTTGTGTTTTTGATTCTAGCCATTCTGGCAAGTGTGAGGTGATAAATCAATTTGGTCTTGATTTGCATTTCTCTGATGATTAGTGATGTTGAACACCTTTTTATGTGTCTGTTTGCCATCTGTATTTCTTCTTTGGAAAAATGTCTACTCAGGTAGACCATTTTAAGATCAGAATATTTGTTTTTTTTGCTGTTGAGTTGTATGAGTTCTTTATGTATTTGGGATGTTAACGCTTATTAAATATATCATTTGCAAAAGACCTTCTCCTCTTCAGTGGGTTGCCTTTTTATTTTGTTCATTTTCTTTGCCTGAGGAGACATTTCCAAAAAAATGTTGCTAAGGAGATCGCTATGTCCAGGAGATCACTTCCTACATTTTCTTTTAGGAGTTTTATGCCTTTAGATCTTACATTTAGATTTTTAATATTTTGAGTTTATCTTTGTGTACAGTGTAAGTGGTCCAGTTTCATTCATTTGCATGTAGCTGTCCAGTTTTCTCAACACCATTTATTGAAAACACTGTCTTTTCCCCTTGAGTATATTCTTGTCTCCTTTGTCATAGATTAATTGACCATATGATCATGGGTTTATTTCTGGGCTCCCTATCCTGTCCCATTGGTCTGTGTGTCTGTTTTTGTGCCAGTACCATACTGTTTTGATTACTGTAGCTTTGTAGTATATCTTGAAATTTGGGATTGTGATACCTCCAGCTTTTTTCTTCTTTCTCAAGATTTCTTTGGATATTGTGGTTCCATACAAATTTTAGGATTACTCATTCTAGTTCTGTGAAAAATGCTATTGGTATTTTGATAGGGATTGCATTGAATCTGTAGATTGCTTGGGACATTTTGACAGTATTAATTCTTCTAGTCTGTGAGCATGGAATATCTTTCCATTTGTTTATTCTTATCAACTTGGATGCCTTTTATTTCTTTGTCTTGTCTGATTGCTGTGGATAGGACTTCCAGAGCTGTTGAATAAAAGTGATGAGAATGAACATCCTTTTCTTATTCCTGATCTTAGAGTAAAAGCTTTTTAATTTTTCATCATTGAGTACCTGTGGGCTTTTCATATATGGCCTTTATTATGTTGAGATATGTTCCCTCTAAACTTACTTTGTTAAGAGTCTTTGAATCATTTTATCTTTGAATGGGGGTTATAGGACAATTCAGGGTGAACAGATAACATACTTATTTTTTTAAAAATCCCCAAATGCCTCTTTCATTTCTTTCTTTTTTAAAAATGTGTATTTATTTTTGAGAGAGAGAGAGAGAGAGGGAGACTGAGCATGAGTGGGGGAGGGCAGAGAGAGAGAGGGGAGACACAGAATCTGAAGCAGGCTCCAGGCTCTGAGCTGTCCAGTAGTCAGCACAGATCCTGATGTGGGGCTTGGACTCATGAACCATGAGATCATGACCTGAGCCACAGTTGAACAGTTGACTGACTGAGCCACCCAGGCGCCCCTCATTTCTTTCTTAAATAGATATTTTGTATATCTTAAGGGAAGATTTCTAAATACAAACACAAAGTAAAGGGTCTTAGAGGGGTGTGATTGGAGTGAAGGAAAATATTTCATGGCCACTGAGCTATGATTAATCCCTTTGAGATCTAATAAAAATAATATTCACGTAAAACTTACTGCTTTACATTTAAAGCCTACTGCGGGGCATCTGGGTAGCTCAGTCCGTTGAGCATCCCACTTCGACTCAGGTCAGATCTCGCAGTTCCTGGGTTTGGGCCCCACGTGGGGCTCTGCGCTGACAGCTCAGAGCTGGAGCCTGCTTCGGATTCTGTGTCTCCATCTCTGCCTCTCCCCGGCTTGTGCACTCTCTCTCTCTCTCTCTTTCTCTCTCAAAAATAAATAAACATTAAAAAAAAACAACAACATTAAAAAGCGTACTGCTAAGTACTTGCTTATTGTGGTAAGTGTCATATGGTCAGTATTGTATTTAGTGCTCCCAGCAACCTTTCTCTCATTCCCATTTTATAGATGAAGAAACCGAGTAGCTAATTTTCCTCAGGCCCACATGACGAGGTGGTTCAGTGGAGAATTAGGATGCAGGCAGCGACTATAGACCAAGGTTCTCAGCCATCATACTGCTCCCCTCTTTCTGTCAGAGCTGTTTGCTCTCCTCCTGGGGAAAAAAAAAATGCTGTCAGTTAGTTATCCTCCCAAAGTGAAGTGGGAGTTTGAGGAATCTTAGCAGGAGCTTGTATTGGCTTAGGTTATGTAGCAAAAATAAAACCACTGATTTAACTGTTAAAACATTTCCATCTTATAATTTGTCAGACAAGGTCTTAAACAAAACCAGGGAGGTTCATGATGTACACACGGTATAATCCTGATTAACTTGACTAGGTGGAATGATTTTATGTCGTATTAATCGCAGTTGATTTTCTTCTCACATCAGCTCAAATGCCAACTGGAAGAGATATCAAATATTCTTCTCTAGGACATTGGATTGTAATTAAAGAGCTCTGTTCCACTGCTTCCTTAACTTTCTCTGAAGTCCAAAATCAAAACCAGAACTCTAGCATACTTGACATTTCTTTCAGTCTTGTGCATTAAAAAACTCTCTTTCTTGTTGCTTTGTAAGGAATACATTTAGAAAGGCACAAAGGGCTCTTATTTCCTTAAAAACTTAATGCATAAATATGTGACTTTTAAATACAAAAATGATTGACCTTTTAAATTTAACTACAAAGTTCTTTTTTTTTTAATTTTTTAAATGTTTATTTATTTTTGAGAGAGACAGACAGAGCATGAGTGGGGGAGGGGCAGAGACAGAGGGAGACACAGAATCCGAAGCAGGCTCCAGGCTCCAAGCTGTCACCACAGAACCTGATGCCCGGCTCGAACTCACGAACTGTGAGATCATGACCTAAGCCTAAGTTGGACGCTTAACCGACTGAGCCACCCAGGTGCCCCAACTACAAAGTTCTTAATAATAACTAGTTACAAACAGTGATTACTGAAATTTCTAGAAAAGGGGAATTTGCCGATAGAAAGCTATGATAAGAATTCTAGAGGTGCCTGCTCACACAACAACTATCAGCTGTCCCATTAAAAAAGGTTGCTCCCTATTTTCAGGGTAGGATGTAAGGTCTCAGTAATACAAAGGCACGTAAAATTTCTGATTGTATATTTTTAAGTCTTAATCATTTTCTAATTTTGAGATAGAGCTTGGGTATTCAATTGTTTGTAATTATAGGAGATATTTAGCCTCCCTTCATCTATCAAATATACATTACATATATTTTTTCAACTATTTCTTAAATGATTTTAAGTGTATGTGCTCTAATAAAATTTACAATTCATTTGAAAGCCCTTAAATAGGATTCATTCCCGTGTGTTTTCTTGAAGTTGCCATGTACAGCTACCAGCATCTTACTTTTAGGAAATTGAAGGCATTAAATGGCGAGGTTAAAGACCTGATGTCTTTCAAAAAGAAAAAGAGGGCACCTGGGGAGCTCAGTTGGTTAAGCATCCAGCTTTTGATTTTGGCTCAGGTCCTGATCACACAGTTTGTGAGATCAAGCCCTGCTTTGGGCTACGCGCTGAGAGTGGATTCTCTCCTTCCTCACTCTCTGTCCCTCCGGTGCTCACGGGTGCTCTCTCTCCCTCCCCTCCCCCTCAAAAAAAATAAATAAACTTCGAGAAAAAAAAAAGAAACTCTACTTCTATGTCACATTGAAGCAATTTGTACCAAATGTAATGCACCTCCAGATAGGAGAACTTAACTACCCATGCGTCCCTGCATTCTGCAGCCCATGATGAGAGGGGTGAAGAATGCAGTGCGGAGCTGTCTTCTGAGGAGTTTAAGTCATACTTCGGAAGACAAAAAATCATGCGCATTAAGCTTTGCGGTACTAACTGCAGTCCTGAGCTGGAATCTTGGCACTCCAGTACGCCAGGTGTGGCGCTCAGGCTGGGGGCAGCTCGCCTGCTTGGAGAGTATTAGGACTCTAGAGTCCCAGGCCCCACCCCTGACCTACTGAGTAGAATCCGCTTCTTAGCAAGATCCCCAGGTGAATACTATGCATGTTAAAGTTTGAGAAACACTGAGCTAGAATAATGCAAGCAAAGTGTTCTAGGCCCCACAGCACTGTCCAATAGAACTTTCTGCAATGAGGGGAATAGTCTTTTTTTTTACTTTTTTTTTTTTTTTTTTGCTGTTCAGTGTTATAGCCACTAGCTTATGTGGCTTTTGAGCACTTGAAATGTAGGTAGCACAGCTGAGGCACGGAGTTTTTAATTCTAAATCTAAATTTAAGTAGTCACCTGGAACTAGTGGCTACCATACTGGGCAGTGCAGGAGAAGAGCACTGGACTAAGAGTCAAAAGATTCCCTACTGTTTCAACATACAGTATGTCTATGGGCCACCTTTTCATCTATAGATAATGGGTTGGTTTAAGTGATCTCACAGTTTTGCTGTTACTATGACTGTCACAAGACTGTTTCGGTGGAAAGAACACTTCTTCGAACAACCAAATCTTGACATAACTAGTTACACACAGTGATTACTGAACTTTCTAGAAAAGGGGAAATTGCTGATAGAAAGCTATGATAAGAATAGCTTATCATTTTTAGAGTCCTTTCTAGGCAGAGTCATCAAGACAGGAAGGAATGAAAGATGGATTTACTAAGTGGTGGCTCTACCAAGGTAGGAGAGTGTGGTGTGATAATCAGCACATACGAAATATTCAGAGAATGTCTTGTCCCCAGCTGTGTCCCTAAGGCCTAGGTCACTGTCTGGTGCACGGTAAACAGTCACTAAATACTCGTTGCATGAGTGGATGTGATGGTTAAAATGAATACTCAAATTAACCAAATAGAGTTGTTATTCAAGTCCGTTGCATTTGGGCTATATTACTGGGTTTTGTTTTAATTTTTTTTATGTTTATTTATTTATTTGAGCAAGCACAAGCTGGGAAGGGGCAGAGACAGAGGGAGAGACAGAATCCCAAGCAGGCGCTAAATTCCCAACGCAGAGCCCGATGCGGGGCTCCAAGTCACAAACTGCAAGATCATGACCAGAGCTGAAGTCGAACACTTAACCAACTGAAGCACCCAGGCACCCCTGGGTTTTTGTTTTATTCTGTTTTCTGTTCCATGGTAAATTTGCTCTAGAATAGTCTCACCTCAGGCCCCAGTTAAAGCAAAACTGAGATAATGCAGTAGGCATATTTGTGTTGAGTGAGGTGTTTTAATTAACACCATCCTAAATAAGATCTTTATGTTGAGATTTTGTAAACACATGAACTAATAAGAGGGGCACCTGGTTGGCTCAGTCAGTAGAGCATGTGACACTTGATCTTTGAGTCATGAGTTCAAGCCCCATGTGGGATGTAGAGAGATTACTTTAAAATAAAATCTTTAAAAAAAAAAAAAAAAAAAAAAAGAACCGAGAAGAACCAAACCAGCTCTGTAGGTGGATACATATAATTTTACCAGTTGACGTAAGACAATTGCTAATCATATGTATCCTTACCAGTATCCCCACCTCCACTAAAAATGCATTAAAGTTTCCATGATTTGGGCACGAAACTTCATAAGTCTTCCTAGCAGACAGGGCGAGACACGTACACAGGTGCGCACCACGTAAGGAGAAGGTCTGAGAGATGAAGGGTGGGCAAGAGAATGGGAAGAAGTAGAAGACATTAGTGAGCCCACAGGCAGTGAGGCCGCGTCAGCATCCGAGGCCCCCCAGGAGGTGGGGGCGCCTCAGCCAGGTGCCAGAGTTCATGAACTCTGCAGAAGGCAGAGACCTTCTTCGTGTGCACCCAGGGATTCAGGAGAGAGCGTTCGGACGTGAGAACCGAGCAGGGTAGCAGGGAGAAGAACTCCCAGTGCCGAGGACTGGGGCCCTCGAGAACGGAGGAAGCAGAAGCCCGGAGCTCTTGCTCAGTTCCTGAGCACCAGAGCCTGAGCTTGGGAGGACGGATGATGTCCAGCCTCACTAAAGAGAGAGCTGGATGTAGAATCAATCTGAGGATGATACAGTAATTGGTCAGAAGGACACATCAGCCATAGGGATCTCAGGCTGGTAAAGGCCAGGAAAAGTTCCCAGAGCTGACGTGGTTTTGCAGCAGCTAGAGGCGTATTTAATGCTGGTCCTCTTTTGTGCTGTCCCTCCTTACCTTCTGTCCTCAGGTTCCCAGACTGATTTCTTTCTTTAGCAACTTTATCTCTGGAAATAGACCGGAGTGCCCTTCGATTGCCTTAGTTCCAGTTCTAAGTGCTAAGTGTTTCTGCTCGAGGTACAGCTACTAATGCTGAACATTCATCTTTCAGATCTCCTTATCTTTTGGCCTCTGCACGATCCAGCCTTTCATTATACAGTTTGGCTGAAGATGCTTATGTCTAGACCAGAGAGCCAAGAGATTTCATTGTGATCAAGTGCTGATTTTACTGCACTGTGTTCAGTTTGTAGGTAAATTATGATGTAGGTGTGCTAACCTGTGCCTCCTGCCTTTGCTGGAGCTAGAGTAGCTGATGAGCTCGAGGGGGAAAGAGACTATATTTGTTACCATATTCCTGCACCTAGCGCAAGTAAGGCACACGGTAAGAGCCGGTAACCGTTTATTGACTGCTGGCTGTTTGCACCTGCATTTCCATGTCGTCGCTGCCTGACTCCAAGGAGGAGGAACAGTTTCACTCTGACCACTTGAATGCTCAGTTTTTTCAAAGGTCATAGAATTTTCAACCTTTCTGACCACTTCTCTGCCATTTTGGCTAACAATGGCCTTACTTTGACCCTCATTTCTATCCCTTCTGCTCTGACTCTGATCCATACCAAGTCCCTTTTGCTTGAAAACAAAGGGGTGCCTGGGTGTCTCAGTCGGTTAAGCATCCGACTTCGGCCCAGGTCATGATCTCACGGTTTGTGGGTTCGAGCCCCACTTTGGCCTCTGTGCTGACAGCTCGGAGCCTGGAACCTGCTTCAGATTCTGTGTCTCCCTCTCTCTCTGCCCCTGTCCGACTCGTGTTCTGTCTGTTTCTCTAAAAAAATAAACATTAAAAAAAAAATGCAAGTCAAAATTGCTAATCTGAGAAAGGGAATTAGTTGATTGATTCAACTAAAAAGTCTAGAAGTAAATCCCATTTCTAGCATGTTTGAATCCATGTGCTCAGTGATTCAGAAAGACTTCGTCTCTTCGTCTCTAAGCATACTTTGCTCCTGTGCTGGACTCATTCTCAGGCAGCATTGTCCAGCATGGAGGCAGGTGTGCATACCAGCAAGCTGTAACTTTATATCTTTCTCAGTCATTCAGGAAAGCCCCGGACTGAGCTCATATGCCATCAGTCATACCACCTCTGAACCACTTACTGGCCAAGGGGCATGGAATGTTCCAGTTGCCTAGCTTTGAAGGGTCATGTGCTCTGCTCTAAAGCCAGAAGTAGTGTTTGCCCCACTAAAATACCGTAGAGTGAGAGTAGGGGAGGGGTACGTTCCCAAAGAAAGTTGTTTTTCCCAGGAAGAAGGAAAATGGATGTCAGGAAGACAAAACCCAGAGATCTTTACTACAGAATGTGATACATATTTCTTTGTCCTTCCTCTGTGCTTTAGACATGAATGAATTAGGTCTTTAATGTCTGTAAGGTATGTTTATCCTTCTGGAAATAACAAATCTCAGTTTCTTTGTTGTTGTTGTTGTTTTTCCATTAGCCTCTTTCAAAAAAGAGGGACAACGGACATCAGAATGTAAATCTTGGAAGTTGAGGCCATCCAACAAAGAGGGTAAGAACTCTGACGAGTGTCAGCAGCTTCCAGCCCTGCCTTTATAAGTCATGTCACCCTAGACAAGTTACTAACCTCTCAGGCGCTTAGTAATAGTTACCTTAAAGGGCTGCTGTAAGGAGTTAATCCATTATTATGTCTAACGCTTTTAGCGTATGTCTGGCTCATCAAAAATGCTACATTTTATCTGTTGCTACTGTTGTTAATAATAATAGGGGTGCCTGGGTGGCTCAGTTGGTTATGCATCCGACTTGAGCTCAGGTCATGATCTCCCAATTTGTGGGTTCCAGCCCTGCGCCGGGCTCTGTGCTGACAGCTCAGAGCCTGGAGCCTGCTTTGGATTCTGTATCTCCCTCTCTCTCTCTCTCTCTCTGGCCCAGCCCCCCACTCTTGCTCTGTCTCTCTCTCTCTCTCTCGGAAATAAATAAACATTAAAAAAAAATAATAATAAAAGCCATGGCTAGCATACTGTTTCCGATGCCTCTGCTGGCACCCCACAGGCTCAAATGTCTCCAGCCTTCTTCCTTTACCATACTAGCCAACATTGGACTTCGTGAATTCACCTGAGCCCCCATCTACCCTGGGCCGGTGCATGCCCCACTGTGGGAAGGCGTTCTTACCACTTGCTACCTCTTATCCATCAGGTCTTGTCAGTGGGTTTGTCCTTTGTCAGTGAAGAGGCCTTTCCTGACCACCCACACAACCCCTGCCAAGCCCTGACCTATTATTTTCTTTTGTAGCACCCTCTTTTCCTTTATTGCCCTTATCACCATCTGTGATCATTTTTGTATTTTTGTGTACTTGTACTGACTATAAGCCCCACTTTGTGCCGTAAGTAGGAGCTCAGTAAATATTTCTCAGTAAAAGAAATCAGCATCAAATGTTTGTTACTTGAGAGTCATAGGAACCTTGCTGAGGATACAGTGAGGAATGCCAGAATAGCCAAACAAAGCTCGGCTAGTGATGGGGGAACGTTGAGAGCGAAGGTTGAAGAAAGGGGGGGGCTAATTTTGCTTAAGGGCCTTTTGCGTGTGTGTTGGGGGTGAGAGGGGAAGAACACGATGAAGAAGGTCAGTAGAATAAGGTCTCTGCTATGTGAAGTGGATGCCAGGCACACAACATTCATTTTCAGTTTTAGTCTGTTTCAAAGTGGATTTTGTCTGTGTTTAGCATCTTTGCCAATTTTATGTATTTTCTCTCTTTTTGCGCAATTTAGGGGTTTAAGGAGGGGTAGGTCACATTGCCTATTTATTATACAATTCCCCAAGTACTTTGAATGGAAAATTTATAAATAATGGCTATTTATAATTGTTGTCTAGACTTAACAAACGGTTATTTAACAGGCAATGAAATAATTTCCTCACGGTTCTTATACTATAATTACACACACCACATTTAAGGGGCAAATGTTAGGGCTTGTGCTGAAAATATAAGTCTTGTTCATAGTGGTGAATTATTCTCTATGGACGATGAAATTTGTATTCAGTAGTGTGAAGTACAGAACAAATTCACTTTTCAGGGATCAAATTCTTACAGTGGAATGTCCAAGGTCATAAACTTCATCAATTTAATCATTGCTGATTGAAGGATATTAATAGAGTCGTTTATTAGCTTCAAAATAAGACAGGTTTATCGTCAAACATTTAGAAAACAGAGAAAAAAAAATAAGAAAACAGCCATAATCCTGATTCCCAGAATAACACTGTAAACATTTTGGTGTCTACCCATTTATGCTTTTTTCTTCTACTCATGAAGTTTTAAAGTATACAATTAGAATCATACTGTACATATGTCATATAATGTGTTTTTAAAGTTTAATATATTAATGGTTTTCTAAGTCTAAACATTGTCTATCGCTGCACTACCACTAGAAACATGGGCTGTTGAGCACTAGTTAGTTAGCCAGTTAGAATTAAGATGTGCTGTAACTGAGCCCGTGTGGCTCAGTTGGTTAAGCGCTCAGCTCAGGTCATGATCTAACAGTTTGTGAGATCGAGCCCCTTGTGGGTCTCCATGGTGCTTGGTTTTCTTGCTTTCCCTCTCTCTCTGCCCCCTCCCCTCAAAATCAAGCAATAAACACTTTTAAAAAATATGTGCTCTGCGTACAAAACCACACCAGTTTCCAAAGGCAGTACAGAAAGGAGAATATCTCATTATTAATTTTTGTATTCATTACATGTTGCAGTATTGGGTTACATGAAATATATTCATAAGTTAATTTTACTTGTTTCTTTTTGACTTTCCGTAATGTGCTTTCTTTAAATCTGGAAAATTTAAAGTTACAAATATTCACATTCTATTTCTGCTGGACAGCACTGGTTCTATGACATTTTATAGCTGCATAATTTTATTTTACATGAATGTAGTTATTTAACCGATTCTTAATCAATTCCATTATGCTGCATCTTCAGGTTGCTACTTACTTTTCAGTACCGAAATTAGTCTCTGAACACCCTGTACACAAATCTTTTTGCACATCTGACTGTTTCCGTAGGACTTACTGCTAGAAGTAGAATTGCTAGGAGAAGAGAAATTTTTAAATGAGAAATAATGTTATAAATAAATGAAGAAATGAAAAGTAATGCTTTTACTTCTCGTTATTTAATGTTTTCCTTGTAGAGAAAGATGTGATTCTGATCTTTAGCAGCTGCTCATTTTATATTGAATCGCAAACACCTATTACAACCATATTCAATTTAAATTAGCTGTGTATGACTAAGTGTTTGAAAAGTCTGCTCTGAATTTTCATGTTTTATGTGAATTGCAAGGTTATTAAAGGGCTGGAATTCAGCATTCTACTCTCTCCTAAATGAAAACATGTATACTTTAGGTTGTTGAGTTGTGGACAATTATGAAATGGAAAAGATTCACAGTGTATAGATTTTGAAAGCTTTGTGATTTATCTTTGTAATGCTATGACAGGGTGGGGATGAGCTTAAAAGATCTTTTATCAGAGGTCCAGAGTATTTGATCTATTATTTCCATAAAGATATAACCTACCACTCTTTATCATTGTATATTAAAAGCAAAGCCTTAGGATATTTAGCAATAAGGGCGTATATTTGATGAATGTGGTTGTACTTTTCTTATAATATTGACTGGATAAAGTACACTGAAGTTTTTGCATCACATGACCTGTGGACCCTCTGTAAGATCTTACTTTCTGACTCAGGATTTTTGCATTTTGTATGTTTCTCAGGGGTCTCAGGGAGTCTTAGGGGAAATGTCAAGATCCTTCAGGAGTTGCTGGACCCTCTTCCTCACCCCCTGGGTAATATTGAAGAAAATGCCAGTTCAAGAAATAGAGGTTATGTTTGACTCAGTAATTTAGCATTGTTGAGGATTTATCGGACTAAATAGTGACTTGAATATAATTTAGAGGGAGTGATTCATGGCATTCTAAAGTATAAAATGAAGAGTTTCTGGTTCTCTGTCAGTGTATCATTTAAAATAATAAATTACATTGTCCACCAATGGAAGAAGAAAAAAGAATCCATAATGCAATCCCACTTGGCAAATTCTTCCTTTTTCCTAACTTTGGGTCTAAAGAATTTGAAGAATCAACCTCCCCGTGCCCTTTCTTAGCAGGAATTCCAAACTGGATTTTCTCCTTATGAGTGAGGATAGAGACTAATTTTCAATAGAATAGTATTCAGAACCACACACAAAGAATGATTACTTTCTGAAGATAATGTTGTATGAGAGTGTACCATCAATACATTTCAGATTATTATTTAGTTGCTTTGTTTTATCTTTTCTCTGTAATAGGTGATCATCCAAAAAAAAATATTTACAAAGCTCTTTTTAATTTGAGGTACAGGGGCATCTGGGTGGCTCAGTTGGTTAAGTGTCGGACTTCGGCTCAGGTCATGATCTCACAGCTCGTGGGTTCAAGCCCCACGTGGGGCTCTGTGCTGACAGCTCAGAGCCTGGAGCCTCTTCAGATTCTGTGTCTCCCTCTCTGTCTGTCCCTCCCTGCTCACGCTCTGTCTCTCTGTCTCTCAAAAATAAATAAACATTAAAAAATAATTTAATTTGCGGTACACTTTTCCCGTCTTTGCCATCTGATTGCGAAAGAGAGTCTCTTCGCTTATTAATTTTAAATGTGTCTTCAGTGAACACCATCTTCTATATTCTTCATGGTCTGCCTTTCAGTTAATGTCCACAGAGGTGCAGAATGTTCTAGTAGCATGGGACACTTTTCATTTTCAGATCAGAGGAAGAAGCAGTGGGTCTAAGATGACCTGACTTCTGGTGGCGTTTTAAATAAAAGACTAACATTTTATTTCAACCAGTAGCAAAGTACAAACACTTTGCCCTAACTCTTATTCTAGCCTGACTCTTGCATTTCCCGGCTAAGCAGACACGCAGCTGCCATTTTGCCCATTAGAAGTATGAAAAAAAAATGTAAAAGGTCGTTCATTTAGATTTCTTTTAACTTGTGTATATAATTAATAGCTTAGTTTAATTTGGTATTAAACCTTTGCCATCTGCAGGATTACCATGCACTGGTGACATAAAAGTTCCGTAGCAACAGGTTTAATTGAGTAATTAAGACTACAGAAATGTTTCCAGAGCAATATTTTGATTACAAATAAAATCAAAGTAAAATATCTAGTTTTGAAGGACTAGGTATTTTTCCTAATTAAAAAAAAAACCTGCCATTTATCTTAGTGTAATTTTCTAAATGTTTCCATGTGTAATGCCACAGAGCAACAAGTCTAAATCTAACACATTCATTCACTACAGAAAAAAAAAAAAAAAAAAAAAAAAAGCAGAGGAAGAGAGGCTGTTTTCTTTTTTTTTTTTTTTTTTTTTTATTTATTTTTGGGACAGAGAGACACAGAGCATGAACGGGGGAGGGGCAGAGAGAGAGGGAGACACAGAATTGGAAACAGGCTCCAGGCTCCGAGCTGTCAGCACAGAGCCCGACGCGGGGCTCGAACTCACAGACGCGAGATCGTGACCTGGCTGAAGTCGGCCGCTTAACCGACTGCGCCACCCAGGCGCCCCAGAGAGGCTGTTTTCAAGAGAGGCTTCTCTCAGTAGTGGTACTTTACAGAGTCATCTTTCAGTTTCCACATGAAGATTTACTGGGGATGTTACAAGGACTGTGTTCTAACTATGATGATGGAGAAGAAGCTGTGTGGCCCTTTTAAAAACTTAAATAGCACAGCTCATCCACACGTGTATTGTAGAGCTTATATATACATATTAGCTATGTGATTATTATGTCTTGATTTCATTCACACATTCAATAGAATTTTTTAAAAGGACGTTAGTTTTTTCATGGCGGTCTTAGGTTCACAGCAAAATGGAGAGGAAGGTACAGAGATTTCCCATATACCCTCTGCCCGCCCCCCCCCCACCCCCCAACATGCACAGCCTCCCCTGCTATCAGCATCCCCCGCCAGACTGGTACATTTGTTACAATTGATGAACCTACAGTGACCCATCACAATCCCCTGAAGTTCCTAGTTTACATTAGAGTTCCCTTGGTGTTGTACATTCTACGGTTTAGAGAAGTGTAGAATGACATGCATCCATCATTAGAGTGTCATAGAGAATTTTTTCCCAGCCCCTCAAATCTTCTGTGCTCCGCCTATTCATCCCTCTCCAAGCCCCTGGCAACCACTGATCTTACTTAGTGTTTCCGGTTTTGCCTTTTCTGGAATGTCGTAGAGTTGGAATCATGCAGTATGTAGCCCTTTCAGATTGGCTTCTTTCACTTAGTAATATGCATTTGAGTTTCTTCCATGTCTTTTCATGGCTTCATAACCCCTTTCTTTTAGCTCTGAACAATACTCCATTGTCTGGATGTACCACAACTAATTTATCCATTCACCTACTGAAGGACATCTTGGTTGCTTCCAAGTTTTGGCAGTTGTGAATAAAGCTGCTATAAATATCCAGGTGCAGGTTTTTGTGTAGACATAAGTTCTTAATCCCACTGGGTAAATACCAGGGAGCACTATTTCTGGATCATATGGCAAGAACATGTTTAGTTTTGTAAGAAACCAGCAAACTGTCTTCCAGGGTATAGCATTTTTCATTCCCACCAGCAATGAATGAGAGCTCCTGTTCCATATTCCTGCCAGCATTTGATGTCAGTGTTCTAGATTTGGGCCATTCTAATAGGTATGTCAATGGATATTTTCTGAGAGTGGACTGTAGGATATCACATGGAGTTTAGCTGTTATACAGTAGTCCAGCCTTATCCATGGAGGATACATTCTAAGACCCTGATACATGCCTCAAATCATGGATAGTATTGAACCCTGTATGTACTATTTTTTCCTATACATATGTACCTATGATAAAGTTTAATTACGAGATTAACAATAATAACTAAGAATAAAGCAGACTGACTATAACAGCATACCGTAATGAAACTTACATGAATATGGTCTCTGTCTCTCAAAATGTCTTATTGTCCTGTACTCACCCTTCTTGTGATGATATGAGATGATAAAATGCCTACGTGATGAGATGAAGTGAGGTGAATGATGCAGGCATCACGATGCAGAGTTAGGCAACTGTTGACCCTCTGGCAATAAGTCAGAGGGAGGATCATGTACTTCTCGACCTAGTGGACCATGGGTAACTGAAACCACAGAAAGCGAGATCACAGATAAGGGGAGACTACTGTATTCCAAACATTTCTGATTACCTCAAATTCTACCTCGCTGATAGAAGAGAAAAATTTCTGGGGACACCTGGGTGGCTCTGTCAGTTAAGCATCCGACTCTTGATTTCAGCTAAGGTCACGATCTCATGGTCGTAGGACTGAGCCCCGTGTCTGGCTCTGTGCTGAGTGTGGAGGCTGCTTGGGATTCTCTCTCTGCCTCTCACTCTGCCCCTCCCCCACTTGTTCTCTCTCCCTCTCTGTCTCTCTCTCAAAATAAATAAACATAAAAAAAGAATATAAAGGTTTCTGGTGTTTCAACGTTTCAAAACAAACATTTAAAATTTTCATCATACCTAAGATTTGAAAAATGATTATGTTTTATTAGGAAATGACACTTAAGGTGGATGTAAACCAGGCTGTATTATGTTTTTTTTTTCTTTTTAAATATGAAGACTTCTTGGAAACGTTCAGTTTTTCTCAAAATTGAAACATATTTTTTCTTGCCACGGTTGGACTTGTACATAAATTTAGCTTTTCCATATAAATTTGAGAAAACATGCCTTTTATTCTTTTTTGTTTAATTGCTTTAAAACAAAAAGGTATTTAGATAGACTTAAAATAGTACAGAGTATATATAAAATACTTAATAGATTGCATATCATTAGATACAGAATTAATTACCCATTTTTTCCCAACATAAATACTTCTTGACGTGTCTTCCTTATTTTACAAATTTTCTTTTTTAAATTTGTAACATTTTCATCTCCATTTTATAAATGAAGAAATCAAGGCACAGGAGGGTTCAGAAGATTCAGGTAATTTTGAGACACAGTCCACTACTTTATTCACTTTCTATTTAACAAAGTCAATGACCAAGCATTTATTAAGTGCCCTCTACATGACGGACCATGTCTTCAGGGGCTCCCAGTGAAGTCTAATAATTGCCCTGTCATAAACTGGGCTTCTGGTAGTGTCCCTTGTGTTGCCTGCTTAGTGAATCTTGAGTTGCATCTTGACTTCCACTGTGGAAGGAGGAGAGAAAGAAGCAGCTTTCCTTTAGGAGATACACCCTCACGGGCACCTGGGTGGCTCAGTCCGTTGAACATCCGAGTTCAGCTCAGGTCATGATCTCACAGTTTGTGAGTTCGAGCCCTGTGTCGGGTTCTGCACTGACAGTGTGGAGCCTGCTTGGGATTCTCTCTCTCTTTCCCTCTCTTGTGGCCCCCTCCCCCATTCACGCTTTCTTTCTTTCTCCAAAATAGATACATAAAAACTTTTAAAACAAAAAAGAAATACACCCTTAATTTCTACACTTCCCCATGGCCCCATCTGACTTCATCACTCCTTTCTTCGTTGTTACAGTCACCTGAATGTATAGAGATGGTGCCAGTCCAGTTTGACATAGATACATCGTCTTTGACTATCACCCCTGTTGTCACTCAAGCATCATAGATTGTTAGTTCTACCTGGGAACCATCTCTCAAATCATCTTGTCATCCTTCTTGTCATGCTTAAGGCACCACCATCATCTTTAACAGCCTCCTAAGTGGTCTTTACACTTCTTTCTACACTCCTGAACCATTTTCTACCCTGTGGCCTTGGTCACTGTTCTAAAAGGCAATTCTGATCATGGCCTGGCCCTGCCAGGATTGGCCCTGCCAGAACATGCCAGTGGGTCGCCCCTCAGCAGAATTCACATGCAAGGCCTTTACAAAGCTGTCCCACCCACTCCTACATACCTCTCCATCCACCATTTTGGTACTTGTGCTACACAGAACCTCTCACTACTCTCCAGGCAGGAAAATGCCCAGAATTGTCCTCCATATTCCTAATGGACATTTCCATCACTGTTAGCTCTCTATATTACCCATCATTCCAGTTCCTGTTTGAATGTCATCTTGAAGCTTCTCCTCATTCCCTCAGACACAGTTTGTCTTCTGTCCTCTGCCCCCAACCACCCCTTGCTCTTCAGCACTTTGTTCAAACCTCGTTCAGACTTCCATTGCATAATTTATTCCATCAGCTTATGATTGTGCCTTGCCCCTACCAGATTATAAATTGTTTAAATGCAAGTCTACTTTTGAAATTATCTTTGTCACTTAGGATCTAGAAAAGTCCCAGGAAATACATGTGGATGCATCTCTGGCCTGAGTTTTTGCCTCCATATCCCACCAGCCGAGCTCAGTCTGGATCAGAGGTTTCATTAAGATCTGACCATCTCGGGGCACCTGGGTGGCTCAGTGGGTTAAGCATCCAACTCTGAATTTCAGCTTAGGTCATGATCTCATGGTTCGTGAGTTTAAGCTCTGCGTTGGACTCTGCACTGACAGTGTGGAGCCTGCATGGGATTCTCTGTCTCTCTCTCTCTTTCTCTCTGCTCTCCCCCACTCATGCTCTCTCTTTCTCTCTTGCTCTCAAAATAAGTAAAGAAACATTAAAAAAAAAAAAAAAAAAAGATTTGATCATCTTAGCTTTACACTGTGTCCACTGGCGTTTTAAAATCCTAGAAGCCTCTGCTGCATGCGTCCAAACACTTTAGATACTGTAACTGTTTCAAACAGAAGACACCTTAAATGCTTTGCATTTTGTTCTTGGGAAGAGGCATCCAGTCCCTCCTTGTCCTTGGTAATGGGCTTTGGTATATTGGTAATAGTGACATTTAGCATCTAGTGAGTGCTCACTATGTGGTGGTCATGGTGCCTTATGAAATATCACACTTAGTGTCCATACCAACAACTTTATGATGTACGTGGTATTACTGCTTCCATTTTAGAGAACAGGACATGGTGGCCCAGGGAGGTGACATAACCTTTGAGTGGCACAGCTGCCATATGAACCGAGTCTCCGTGAATCCAGAACCCATTGTCCTTAACCATTGTGCGTCACTGTCTTTAAAAAAAAAAAAATCTATTCTTAATAGGATCATAACTGATACAGAAGAATTTTAAGATAAATGTAAGAACATTTAATAATGGTTATCACCAGAAATTTTTACTCAGTGATTTAACTTTGGTTCTTTTATTATTTCAGGAACACTTCAGACCTTTATTAGATGAGTAGAAAAAATTATGAAAAAAATGAAGATTACCTAGCTAAAATTCAGGTGCCTGCATTTACCTGTCCTTTGTTTTTCTATAATATGCAGTGCTCCAGCATAGTCTTGATTTTCATAACCAAATATTCTATACAAAACATTTTATAGAGCTCCTGAGTTATAGGTGTATTTGCTGTTTCAAATTACATGGATTGCATAGGTCATTTTAATGGAAATAAAATTAGCTTAAAAATAGGAAGTGCCCTTGATTAACTCAGTGAAGCCATGGTCAATTCAATTAAAGTGTTAAAATATATTTCAGAAGAAAGAATGTTTAGGGTCAGAAATTAATTCAACACAGTTGTTCTTAACCACTTACTATTTACCTGGGAATGGGTACTATGTTTGGTACTTTGAAGATAAATGTTATTTACAAAATGCCTGGTTAATAAAAACTTGCTTCAGAATGCTATGTTTAACATCAAAGATATTTATTCTGAACTTTGTGGTTGACAAGTTTTAATTTTGTTTAAGTATGGGATAGGAGAGTCTTACTGGATAAGTTTGCATATAGATAAAAGTTACAGGCTTATCCAAATCACCTGTTCTGTGTTTATAGATGTATTTCCACCTGTACTACATAATGTGACCCTAGATTTTTACCCTTTAATACATCTACAGGGCTTGTATTTATAATTGGGCATTTTTTTGAGCCATCTGAAACACTGAGTATGTGAAAAACGTGTGAAAATTCATTACGTCTATCAGTCTCCCTTTTTTTCTTTCTTGGTTGTTTGAAGACTCAAGAGAGGTGGTTAATATCAACTTGTTTCCAACAAAGCGTGTAAAATAGTTTGTCAAAATATTTACCAGGTGACCTCATTGTAAAGTGACACGAAAAGACCTGGTCCCCCATTCAAGAGTTGCCCCTGCACAAATTGGGCTCGAAGAAAATTCAGAAAATGGGCATCTAGGTTAACCTTTAAATGCCTATTCCATGTGTAAAGGGCACTTAAAAGCTCTAAGAATCAACTTTCAATTCATATGAACTGCTTTGGGATATGGGTAGTCTTTCTCTTCGAGTGGCTAGGGATAAGACGGACAGAGGAGCACAACGCTTGCTTTCCTCATGAGAGTTCACTGAAAATTCCAAGGTCCCTTAAGATCGAATTTATGTAATATATCCACTTTAAAAATAACTTTGCCAATTTTTTGCTTTAAAGAAAGATTATGTTTGCCAATGGAAAAAACAAAACTTTGTGCCGCTACCAAAGGAAAAAACTCACCGGACGCAGGGGTGGGTTTTCTATGGCAGAATGTCCCATGCGGTGCTGAGGAAAGGACTGTTAATATGACCAAGGCCATTTTAGTTTCAGATGTAAACACAGCTGTTATTTTTGAGTTCTTAGAGTATTTTTTGACTGTACGTTACATTTATTAAAACAAGATCTATTTTCATATAAATATACTTTCTTTTGGCCCGTTTAGATGGTAAGTCTGTAGACTGTGCTGTGATATAATTTAGAAACCAGATTAATACTGCCTCGCTTGCAAATTTCAAGGCTAAGACACAGCCTGGATTATCTGAGGAAAAAAAAAATCAGTAAAATTTGTGCCACTTTGTTCTGGTTCTATTACAAGTGGACTATAGTCATTTAATTTCACATTATTCTGGTTGGATAAGCAGAGTAGAAAGTGGCAATCCTAAAAGCCCCTGATTTCTTTTGAAAAATTTATATAACTAAAACCATCTTAACTTGTTTTGAGGGTAGTTGTCTTGTTGGGAGAAGTGGGACAGACTTCAAGTGGAGCATTTCTTCTGAATTTCACCTGGTTGGTTTTCTCCCGTTAACACTTTTTTTAAAGTAGGCTTCCCGCCCAGTGCAGAGCCCAACATGGGGCTTGAACTCAGGACAGTGAGATCAAGACCTGAGCTGAGATTAAGAGTTGGACACTCAACCCAATGAGCCACCTAGGCAGCCCTCCTGTTACCACTTTTAAGTAGATTCTGTTTACAACCATTTTGAGATTGAGTTACATTGTAATTTTAAATATTTTTCCCCCAGTGCCTGGCTGGCTCAGTCAGGGGAGCATGATTTCAGGATTGTGAGTTCGAGCCCCATACTCGGTGTAGAGATTACTTAAATAAATAAACTTAAAAAAAAAAAGATATTTCCCTTTATCCATTAAATATAGAATTAGTAAGGAAATACAACTTTTCTCAAAATAAGGTTTTAAAGGTTTTTTGCCATCATTCTTTTGCCTTTCAATTACATAATTAATACTTATTAATACAGTATAAATTGCCTAGATGGATTACAGGTATAATATATGATATTATATATAATATATAAAATAAAATAAAACATAAGTAATAGATAAAATAAATAATAAATAAAATTATATTATAAAAATTATATAATATATATGATATGATATATAATATAATATATATGGTATATCTTTCCTCATTTGTCCTTCTCTCAGTAAATGGAAGCACACAGTTCCACATCATGACATTATATTTGAGTCAGATTGTGCACATACTGAAATTTCTTTGAAACCTATGTTCAGATTTGCAATACCTCACTGTATTGTTAATTAACCAAATGCAATCAAGGGTTTGATGCTCTACCTAAATCCAATAACTTTTTTTAAGTTAAAAATCTTTCAGATTGAAAGTATATAGGGGCACCTGGGTGGCTCAGTTGGTTGAGCACTGAGTTTGGCTCAGGTCATGATCTCACAGTTCATGAGTTCAAGCCCTGCATCGGGCTCTGTGCTGACAGCTCAGAGCCTGGAGCCTGTTTCAGATTCTGTGTCTCCCTCTCTCTCTCTGTCCCTCCCCTGCTCATGCTGTCTCTCTCTCTCTCTTTCTCAAAAATAAAAAATAATAAACGTAAAAAAAAACCAAAGTAACCTTAAAAAAAAAGAAAGTATATTGTTAGGTTAATGTAGGTAACACATGAATTAAAGGGAAGGCTCCATCAATTAAGACAATGTAAAGGACCTTTGACATTGATCTTGTTCATGATATCTCCCAGCTGTGCTGAGAGCACATTCCATGCATGCATCATCTCCTTTAATCTCCATCACAACTCAGTGATGGAAGTTTTACATTCCCAGTGCATAGTAGAGGAAAATGAGGCTAAGAGAGAATAAAGTGGCTTGCCCCACATCATGAAGTTGGTAAATGGGAGAGTCAGCATTCTAACTCAGGGCTGTCCTAATGGCAAAGTCCACTGTCTGTTAGTATCCTCATGGACATTGTGTGTCAAGATCCTAGATCTTCCTTTTCCACCTTCTAGGTTATGTTGGAAGAGCATGGTGAGAGGCTCAGTTGCCAGTGTGTAACAGGGACTCCTTGGTGCTCCTGTGGAGACTCCATATCACTCTCCTACATCCATAACTGCAGACCCGTCAAAGATCTGGTGACCCATAGATGCAGGGTGACCTTAATTTATCATCCAGACATGGATACTTGAGAGGGTCAAAGAGGGTGCTGTCAATAATTTTACCCGGAAAAGAGGCACAAACTAAGATTTTCCAGAGCAAAAGGGGACAGACATATGGTTACCCAACACTGAGCAGTGGTGGTGGGGACGGGTGCCAGGTCAGCAGTAGGGGCAGGCAGTGTTGCTGGTTGAAATACACCAGCTGGTGGGGAGAAGGAAGACTGCGAAATTATAGTGTTTAGATCAGTATTTCTCAACTGCTTTTTAAAGCCTATGCCTGCGTTGCTAACCACATAGGTCTCCCTTTAATGTTATTTGAATTGCTAAATAAAGTCAGTGGATTAAAACACTCAAAGCCATGGGTCAGAGTTCAGCTTTGTTTTTAAGGGACCCAACCTCACCTCACCCCTTCCTCCTTCAGAGGTGCTTCCTCACCTACCACATCACTGGTCTGGAATTATGGAGATTAATCCAGCAATGGATTAATCAAAAGAATAGGCCATTTTACTAAGTATAGGAACACTGTTTTGTTACCATCACCACCATTGGTCAGTATTTGCTCTCCACCATCAGAGAAGGGGATGGAGTTGATCAAGTGCAATGAGCCACAAAGGTCAGAAGTAGCTCTTCTATCTGGTAAAAGTCTAAGGCTAGTGCCACGAAGGCAGTAAACACCTGGTAACAACCAGTGGAGGCAACAGTTTCGTTCCCTGGAAAATGCTACAAGAAAATGCGATGAAGAATTTGTCACATTGAAGACATTTTTCAGTGTTAAAGATGATAATTGTCACTCACTGAGGGTCATGTACCACAAGTGAGAAATGATGTAACCCTTCCTTTCAACATCTCAGATCTGACTGTCCTAGATAAAGCGGAGAATTATCAGTTATGAAGCCACAGTGAAGTTGGTGGCAGGCATGGTTCTCTGTATGTGTTATCACCTTATTGCCCCCAGCAACAGCATCACGATGTACGTGCTATTATTGCCCCCAATTTACAGCACAGGAAGTGGAGCCACTGGGAGGTAGCGTAGCTGGTGAATGAATGGCAAAGCTGTTCAATGAACCAAGGCTCCAAGATTAGCTTGTTAACAAGCGCAATTTATAGTTTATCAGAGGCTACGGGGATATTATCGCTAGTTTTTTGAGAAATGGAAGATGTGTTATTCCTGCATCAGTCAGAAAATAACTGCCAAATAAATTTCAAGATCATTTAACTAGATGGTAATATTGAATACAGTTCAATTTTAAATGAAAATAGGATTAAGATTCATCTCATAACTTTTATATTGGTGAATTCAATAGTGTTTTCCTTTTAAAACTGGAAGACAGATGCAAGGACAAATATAGGAAAATTAAGGACCACCGAGCTATTTTTAGCACTTTCAAATTAAGATGGCAGCTGTTGTTAGCGTCAGAACTTAAATAACTTTGCTTCGTTAAAAAATAAATCTACAACATATGGATTTCAGCATGTTGTATACTTATTGTTTGTACTTGTTAGGGAAAGACACTTCAGTTGGAAAAAAAATGAGAAATTCTCTAGAATATAAAAAATCATTCTTGTCTGCAGGCAAGCAATACTAGTATTATCAAGATATCTATCCTCAAAAATGTTTGATGCTTTTAATTTAGCCAATATTTACAGTAACACCAGTTTTTCATGCTAATGAAATGAAAGAAATGTATTAGGCTGGGTTTTAAATTCTCTTATTTTTAGAATTACAAAGTCAAGTGTACAAGAGATATCCTGAGACTTTTTTTTTTTTTTTTTTTTTACATTTTTAATTTATTTTTGGGACAGAGAGAGACATAGCATGAACGGGGGAGGGGCAGAGAGAGAGGGAGACACAGAATCGGAAACAGGCTCCAGGCTCTGAGCCATCAGCCCAGAGCCTGACGCGGGGCTCGAACTCACGGACAGCGAGATCGTGACCTGGCTGAAGTCGGACGCTTAACCGACTGCGCCACCCAGGCGCCCCTATCCTGAGACTTTTTAATTCCTGCTTCAAACTCCGGAAATTCATGTCTATGTGGTGTGCAGAAATAAATCTATCTATTATGTAGAAGAGAAAAATCTTTCAGACAACCAAAGAAAATACCCCATCCTTCTTCTTAAATGCCCTGTTAAGTATCTAAGGACACATTTGCCTTTTATCAACTGAAATGCCTTCCCTCTCCCTTCAAACTCAGACCTCAGGGGTTGCAAGGTGTCATTAAGTTTGGAGGAGGCAGTGAGGCTAGTAATTGAGGATGACCTTGAAGTCTAGCCCATGGAAGAAATGCAATAGGAACCTCTGATTAAAGATGGCAGACCAGGGCACCTGGGTGGTTCAGTTGGTTATGCATCTGACTCTTGATTTTTAGCTCAGGTCAAGATTTTGTGGTTTATGAAATCAAGCCCTGTGTCAGACTCTGCGCTGGCAGTGTGGAACCTGCTTGGGATTCTCTCTGTCTCCCTCTCTCTCTGCTCCTCCCCCACTCACGCTCTCTCGCTCTCTCAAATAAACTTAAAAAAAAAAAGATGGCAGACTGGATACACATATTTAGCTCTGTCTTCTTTCAAAATTTTACTAAAATGCCAGTAAATAAATTATTTTTTAAGAGAAGATAACCCACATAGGTGAAGAGAATGGGAAAGAAGAAAATAACAGATTTGGAGCTGGCAACAGGACAATTAGTAACTGACTTAGAAGACCCAAGGAGGCAGATCCCAATGTAGAAGTGGAAAAAGTTGAAAAGCAACCTGAGTTATACCATAGAACTCCCAAAAGGCTCAAGAAGTTTTATACTTGGGTGAGAGTAGACAGAGGCTGTCTCAGCTGTAAGACAGCAGGCACAGTTGAGGAAGGGGCACCTAACCCAAACCAGAGGAATCAGGTAACATGCCTCAGCTTGCCTGCTACCAGGTTTTACCCTGTAGACAGGAAAGCCTTCTCTGGAGAATCTGGTTAGCTAACCAGGGGGTAAAGATAACACAAAACTGAAGATACTGACTTTGGGGATTCCCCAAAGAAACAGCCAACCTATAATCTCAGTCTAGAATGAAGACAGAATCAAAAATCTCCCTTCCCCTGGCCCCATCCTCACAAGTACAGACAGCTTCCAATCAGCTTTTTTAGTGAAATATGAACAGATAGCTAAGGATCATCAGACATCAGAAGAAATAGCTAATATGAAATGAGCAGAGAGAGAGAGGGAGAAAGAGAGAGAACAGATGCAATAGATACCATCCAGAGAGAAAAACACTTACATATATGTTTATTTAATATCATCTGAGAAAGGAGAATATATTATACTCAGTAAACAAGAACAGGAAGCTACAAATAAGGAATATTCTTGGGCAAACAAAGGAGCTCTTGGAAATGAAAAATAAGAGAAGAAACAGAAGCCATTCATTGGATGTCTTGGAAGCTGCTATGTAGAAAGTTTCCTAGAAAGTAAAATAAAAACACTAAGAAATGTAAAACAGGAGAGAAAAGGTAAGAAAAGTGGAAGTCTGGTTCAGGGATCCAGCATCCAAGTAGGAGGAGAAAATGAAGGGAAGAATATCATCAAAGAAATAATTCCATACATTTTCTTGAACTGAAGGACATGGATTTCTGTATTGAAAGTCCCACCAAATACCCTGTGCAGTGTTTGAAAAGGCATATACCGCAAGGTGATTTGAAGGTAATTTCACAGAATTTGAGGAACATAAAAGGTTTTACAACCTTCCAGAGAGGAAAAAACAAACGGGTTTCATGTATAGGATGAAAAATCAGAGTGACAACACTAAAAGCTGGAAGACAGCAGAGCAGTGCCTTCAGAATTCTCAGGAGAAATCAGTTCTGGCATAGAATTCAGTAGTCCACCATAGCGTTATTTGAAGTTTAAGGGTAGATAAATGAAATAGCAGGCATGCAAGGTTTCGACAAGTTTACCTCCCATGGAGAGAGTGAAGATAGAAGGTAATAGGGGCGCTTGGGTAGCTCAGTCGGTTGAGCATCCAACTCTTAGTTTCTGCTCAGGTCATGCTCTCACAATTTGTGAGATTGAGCCCCCATATCTGGCTCTGTGCTGGCAGTGCAGAACCTGCTTGGGATTCTCTCTCTCCTCTCTCTGCCCCTCTCGCAACTCTCCCTTTCTCTCTCCCTCTCTCGCTCAAAATAAATAAACTTTAAAAATTTTTTGAAAAAAAAAGTTTAACAGATAATGCATTTTCAAAAGAACAAAAAAGAAATCAGAGTAATAATATCTCTGTGCAATCCAGAGTAAATGGAGATAAATAGTAAAAGAGTAAAAAGGATGAACGTGGTTGCTTTGGGGAAGCAAAATAGGAGAGAAACGGGACTGATGTTTTTCAAAACAAGCCTTTTAGAATTGATTTAAAATTTTTTTTAACATTTATTTTTGAGAGACAGAGACAGAGTGCAAGTGGGAGAGGGGAGGGGACGGAGACACAGAATCCGAAGCAGGCTCCAGGCTCTGAGCTGTCAGCACAGAGACTGATGCGGGGCTTGAACTCACAAACCATGAGATCATGACCTGATTTGAAGCCAGATGCTTAACCAACTGAGCCACTCAGGTGCCCCTAGAATTGTTTGATTTTTAAACTATGTGCTTCTATAATTCCAATGAAACTAAATTTTAAAAAGAAATTTAAAAAGCGCAATCAGCCAAGATGGGCAAAAAAACGTTGTTCTCATTTTAGTAATGTGGATCTTTCAATTTGATAAGTCCTTTGACAACATGTAATAGATAAGTTGTTCAGATTTAATTTTAGCTCATCAGCCCTTGAATTTCCCAAGGTGTTTCTGTTGGTCTGCATGCGTTAGTGGAAGTGTTCTTTGTGGCAATAATTAAGCTGTATTTGGATAACAATTTCTTATGGGAACACTGACAAGAGATTCAGAAAAAGAAGAAGAAGAAGAAGAAGAAGAAGAAGAAGAAGAAGAAGAAGGGGAGGAGGAGGAGGAGGAGGAGGAGGAGGAGGAGGAGGAGGAACAGGAACAGGGTCTTTCTTCTCCCTCAGAAGAACCATAGATAAGAGAACTACATGGTGGGGGGATCTAATAGTTTCTTGGAACACTCAAGACGAAAATATGAAATGCAGAAAATAAAAGGTTCTAAATCCCAGAATAGAAGACATAGTTTCAGTTGCTGCAACCTGAAACTAATTGCTTTTATTAGATCATTAATGTTTCGTGATTTGGGGATATATTTGTATACCATACAACTGCTGGACTATTTTATTGCAATGATGATGCCTCAAATGATGATGCCGATTTTGAAAAGCGGCAAATGCATTTTGGAATGGTTACCGTTGGGAGCTGTTGCGCGTACCAAATTGAATAGCTTCCTAACATACATTGGATCCATGTTTTACAATGTAATGATTTTTTTTTTAACGTTTATTTATTTTTTTTTTTTGAGACAGAGCATGAACGGGGGAGGGTCAGAGAGAGAGGGAGACACAGAATCTGAAACAGGCTCCAGGCTCTGAGCAGTCAGCACAGAGCCCGACGCGGGGCTCGAACTCACGGACCGCGAGATCGTGACCTGAGCCGAAGTTGGACGCTTAACCGACTGAGCCACCCAGGCGCCCCTGTAATGATTTTTTAAAAGAGACACATTAAAGCTTTGAGAGAGGCATGAAAAATGAGGAAAGCATTGAAGATATATACAAATCTACAGGGAGTAGGTCGTGCGTTACTTCAGGGCAAAGAGCAGCTCTTCATGTTTACACCCCAGTGCCCGGCACGGCTGCCTAAACACATTCATGTAACAAATACTGAGTACCTACTATGCACCAGGTTTTGGAGCTCCGTCAATGGACAAAACTGATAGAAATCCTTTTGTTTGTGGAGCTTACATACCTAGTGGTGCAGGGGGCGGGGCCGGGGGCAGGGGCCAAACAAAATCATCATGTAAAATAATAATCTGTCAGATGGGAAGAGGTGCTAATGAAGATAAATAACTCAGGAAAAAGAGATAATGAGTGTGGGGCAGAGAGAGGGCAGGGGATGCATTTTAAATAGGATCGGTTCACTCAAGTGTTGAAATTATTTCTTGACATTAAAAAAAAATCCATCCGTGTCTCTCGGAACTTAGTCTGAACTTTTTATTTGGTTTAGAGTAGGACCATCCTGTTGGGCATTTAAGCCCCTCGTTAGGGTTGAAGTGAAGACAGGAACCTAAAAAGAACTAAGGCCAGGGTGCTGGCAAAGCACAACCCCAGTGAGGGCAGAGCGATCCTATGAAGGAGACCCAGGTAGAGTCTAGTTTCATAGAGCTCACAGTCTTTCCGGTCCTTAGCAAAGCCACCAACCTCTTTGCAAAATACAAAGGATTCCCTATAATCATGGGAGGTTGTTTGCTTGTTTTGAAAACACCCTTAGGATCCTAGAGTGTACGAAGCACAGGCACTAACTTTGAAAACTAAAGAAAAGCTTACAACTTAACCTTTGATCCAAAAGAGATCCCTGTTTAGCCTTCTTTTCCCCCTTTAGTGTCCTGCTTCCAGCATCCAGGTGCCTGAGTTTCTTTGAAATAATACTATTTATATATGTCTCTAATACACATCCCCTCTGAAAAGGCTGGGGAATCTCAAAGGCCAGCTTTTAAATCATTTTCACAGATACTGGATTTCCATACCTCTTCCCCAGTGGACCCTGACTTGGGAAAATAGGCATTTGTTTTTGATTTTCAGAGAAGTTAGACAAACAAGGCCGGCAGGTCAGAGCCTCCACCACGAGGCCAGATCCTCAGAGGGAATTCACTGAATTCTTCTTTCTGTTAACCATATACCTGCAGGCTTCTCTTTGCATCTTGCAAGCCAGTATAGTCTTTTATTCTGATTTTTATCCCCGTCTGCAAAATCCGCGTGGACACCTGCAGCTTATTCTGGGTTATCAGCAGACGCATTTCTTTCTCCTCCCTCTCTCTCCCTTTCTAATTATGTGTGAGGATGCAGCCCCTGAAGCTGAGCTGCATTCCCCCTTGCCCCCTCCCAACAACCCCAGCAGCTTCCTTACCCCGGTAGAATAATGAGACTCTGTCTTTTGAGAACACAGCCTCTGAAGTAAATGCTGTTTAAACTGAAGTTTTCCCCTGGCTTTATTGGTAAAGACAGAGAGTCCTGGACTACTCTGCAGGCACGGTGCCCTTGACTATCCTGCCTGGCCTTTGTTGTGCGATGAGCTGTTGGAAGGTGTGTGTAAACATCACAGTGAGGGGCAAACTCAGGGCATCCCCTGTGCAGTGCCTGCTTCTTTTGAAGTGTCTGGTGATTGTACCATTGTCATGCCAGTTGGAGGCATCCTTTGTTTTACAATGGCAAAGTTCTGAAGCGCCAGCTGATAAGACTTGGGACCCTGGTGTGAAACCGACCCTTTGAACTAGGAAGGATCTTTTAAGATAAGCAGGCCTTGGCATTTTTATCACACAACTTTTTATTAGAGCTCTTAGGAGCAGGTTAGTGTCATTGCTAGACATGTAAATAAAGGTTTTTCAAGCTCTTCTGGAATAACACAGACACAGGGTATGGGCCCCTTTCTTCCCAAAATGCAAGCCTTCCAAGTCACCATCTCAATGAAGATTTGGGGGGACAATAGCATCAACTTGGAGGGTTTCATTTGCTTACACATTTAAAAAAGTTAGTTATACCAGGAATAAAATACAGATGAAACCCAATTAAAGAATTTTTCAAGAGAATGTTATGCTTTCCAACTGAGAAATGATTTTGATGATCTTTCAGACCAAAAGGCACGAATTATTTCTTAGGAAAGGTCATGAGTACAATGGGAAGCAGAAGAAAATAGAATAAATGGTAGTCATTTCTTAATTGACTCTAATATCCTGAGTGTCCCACATCTTGGATATTCTCATAAAATTAATTGCATTCATCATTCAGCCATTCAGTCACTCAACAAATCTTTGTCAGTCCCTGCCTGGCGGGTGTCAGGCTAGTTCTTGGAGGCAGGACTGAGCAAAACAGTCCTGTCCACCGTCCTCAGAAGTCTCCCAGCCCTGAAGAGACTGCAGACATCACACAGGTGATTAAAGGCTGAACAGGATATAGTAGGGAAGTGACAGGTGCTTTTTGAGTTCCTTAGAACTTTCTTCTGGTGTGTGGTTTAAAGAAAGAATTTGTTTCCTTTTTCATCAGTTCTGTGAGAATTTCCCCATTTTATGTTCAAGTTTGCTTTCCATCTTTCCCTTCATGTGAGCCTAAATACATCTCTAGACAGTTTCCCAAAATAGAATTTTCCATTTCAGACTAAGGAGTTACAGATGAGTTAAGAGATTTAGGGTACATGCCTGGGAACTTTCATTTGCAGTTCTATATAGTCTAAACCCTAAAGACAAAAGAAGTCAAGAAGGATTGTTGTGGCTGCTCAGCCTTCCAGGCAAATCCCTGTCTGTGGTCTTCTCTGTGAGAGCAGTGCTCACCACCAGCAGGCTGTTGCTTTCACCTAAGTGCAGTTGTTTCTACTTCACCCCTCTGGGGTATGGCAGTGAATTTTAAAACAGCCTTTTGGTTTAAAATGGCCCCGTGTGTATACAGCTGACCTCCATTCTTAGGTTTTCTAGACCGAAGAAATCAGAGAATTACAGGGTGTCACAGTGAAAAGGCCTCAGAGATCATCTATCGTTTTGTGGATGAGAAACTGAGGCCCAGAGGGGTGGGGTACAGGTCTTCCAGGCAGTCGTGGGCAGAAGCAGATGTACAGTGACAAGCCCGGTCCCCCTCCTCATCCCAGGCTCAAGAGTGGAGCACCACAGCCTTCCTATGGCCCTGAAAGTGCACCCACTCGATGCTTTTTCTCTCTTAATGCTCTTGGTACTTCTCTGCCCAACTGTGTTTGAAGCCAGACAATTTTGAGACATTTCCCAAATGTTTAACCTAAAGCAAATTTCTCTCTATTATTTTTCCTTTAAACAAACAACAAACAAATAAACAATAAAGCTATTTATAATAGCTCTCTAATGAACACACAGAGCTCTAAAGAATAAAGCTATTTTATGCAACGGTTCTCTATCAATGAGATCCGTTGGTGGGTTTTACATTTCTAATTTGGTATATATTATATACCTATGTATAAAACTGTTGAGCCCAGACCAATAAAGGTGATCCTGAAAACTGTAGTAGGGATTTACAGATTTATTACCACTTGCCTTTTCCCCCTCCAAACAGTAGCTCATTTGTGGGAATTACATTACACATAATGTTCAGACATACTTCAGTGTTAAGCCAAAAAAAGTTCAAGGTAATGGTACAGGATATTCTAACAGGAAAATATGTTGCGCTAAGATTATTGCCATATAATAAACTTCATAGTGCCCTTAAGCAGTATGAGTATGGAGGGTCCTTTATAGAAATAGTCCAGGGCCAACCTCCCACCCCCTTCCCCTTTTCCTGTTCCCTCCCTCAGAACCACATTCTCCATACTTTTCATTTTTCGCTATAACCAGTACAAAAGAAGGACTATGATCATTTGGTGAATTTTTAAAAATGTAAAAGGTGTTCTTAATCATCATTGACACATACTTTCATTTGTTTAGACAGTTAACTTTTGTAAAACTCCAAAGTGACAAATTGATGGATTAATTCAATGAGATTGACATAATTGCATTTCATATCCTGATAAAAATCACATGGGAACAGGAATTGTAATCTAACCCTGGGATGTATCCTCAGATATGTATTTACCTTGTTCTCTGGCTAATGAGGAAAAATTAATACCGTCAATACTGCGAGGCAACCCGGTGATAACCTCACATGTCATCTGTCACGTGACTGGCCATGAGCATCTTCTCTTTCCACAGATGTGGCTTTTGAAATATCCATCAGCATCATTTCAGTTCTGCCTGCTTGGTGCGTTTGCAACCTTCATTGACTGGTGTGGTGGGGAATGGAGGTTAGTTCCTCCAGAAGAAGTCTTCCTTACGGCAGGCAATATAACAATAGCGGCAGAAAAATTCTCCCATGCGATAAGACAAATCAGAAAAGCAAGAGAAAAATCTGTAGTACTGGTGCAAGAAGGAGGGAAAAATACTGTAGCTGCGGAGAGCCAGAGACACAATTGTGAATAGATTGGATTGTTGGTTGTCACTTTGCGGGAAGCAGCAAGTTGTGGCAGAAGGTAGTACTCCCTAAGTGAATTAGAGTTTGTTTAGTTCAGAAAATTTTAAACACGGTCCCAGCTTATGTCTGTAAGGGTCATGTGATTTACTGTTTTTCTGCTTTGTCTACACTACTCGATCTGCTTAGTATGTTCAGTAAATATCCCCTGACCCCCCACATGACATGTGATCTGCCTGCTATGTGTCTATGTGCTGGGACACTCGTGAACACTCAGAACTCAGGAGACGGCAGCTGCTGAGGAGCCTTCAAGCTTCAGCAGCCCTACCCACCAGGACAGCAGTTAATTTACATCAATGGGAAGCTTGCCTCAAAAGCTTCAGGAGGGGCGCCAGGTGACTCAGTTGAGCATCCGACTCTTGATTTTGGCTCAGGTCATGATCCCAGGGTCATGGGATCAAGCCCTGAATTGGGCTCTGTGCTGAGTGTGGAGCCTCCTTAAGATTCATTCATTCATTCATTCATTCTCTCTCTCTCTCTCTCTCTCCCCACCCCCTCCGTTCTCACACACAAACGCTCTCTCTCTCTCAAAAAAAGGGAAAGAAAAGAAAAAGAAGCTTCAGGGAAGTGAAGTTTACATGTAGGAAATGCGCTGTAATTACAAAAACGATGCATAATTAAAATTAAGCATTGGGGCGCCTGGATGGGTCAGTCGGTTGAACATCCGACTTCAGCTCAGGTCATGCTGTCACCGTCTGTGAGTTCAGGCCCCATGTCGGGCTCTGTGCTGACAGCCCAGAGCCTGGATCCTGCTTCGGATTCTGTGTCTCCCTCTCTCTCTGCCCCTCCCCTGCTCACACTCTGTCTCTCTATCTCTGAAAAATGAATAAACCTTAAAAAAAAAAAAATTAAGCATTGCATGTCCCCAAAATAATGGGTGTAAATATTACATCTGAAATGTCTTTACATTTCTTATTTTGTGGGTTTTTTTTAACCCATTCTACAAAAGTTGTTGAGAAACCATAATGTTTCAAAGGTTCTCTGGATAAAACAAGCAACACAGCCACACCAAAAGAACAGCTTCACTTAATATAATAAAAGAGAAGTTAACTTTCATTTGAGAAAGACATCCTAACTAAAGTGGGTCAAATCCCTAAAACAGCATTTATCCTTTCAGAGCTTTTCATGAACGAGATCTAAGGTTCACTCATCAGCATGACTGCTTCATGAGCAATATCAAAGACCTTGTGGTGTCCAGGTAGAATTTTCCATTGACTAACCACCCAATGAAAACTTCAAGTAGCTCCTCATTCTCACTACACAAATTTACCGTTATCTTAGGAGAGCTAGTTCACCAAAGCAAATGGTGTCCTATAGATCAGTCCTAAACCTGGTTACAAGTTGCAGTTACCTAGGGAGACAGGAAGAAAGGCAGATTTCTGGGTCCTAACTCAGACTTACTGAATCAGCATCTGTAGGGAACAGTCCAGGCATCTGTATATCTTAAGGCTTTCTAGGAGATTGCCAGCCAGCTCAGCATCAGTAGCGGTTTAATCCACAATGGTATAGATAACCTAATTCCAATCCATAATATGTAATGCCAGGTACTCTTGCCCCATTCTACAAATAGAACTTTTAATCCATGGAATAGATACTTGTGGAATATCTGTTCAGGACAAAACAGTTCCACCTTCACTGGGAATTATTGGCCTGCAGCCTACAAAACACACACACCCAGCTCAAATCCATCTGTCCCCATGGATGCATGGTCAAGGGTGGATTCTAGGCAGTCATGTTGGATTCTAAGCCCAAAACCTGGGAAGTGACCATTTTTGAATCTCATACACTAAGGAGCCACAGAGTCCTGTTTTTCAAGGAGAGAAGCCTAAAGCATTAACCAGACAGAGGCAGGGACAGAAAACGGAGGGAGGATATTGTTTAGACTTCTGAGGGATTCCATTTCTGAATCGCAGCCATTTTCTGAGGCTCAGCTACATTCCTGCCCTGTGTTTTCTGAGAGACATTTCTGTATCCCTCCAGGAAACTATCACTCCCCACCCCTTTTCTCCTTAAATTAGCTGGGTTTCTGTTACTTGCAGCCCTAAAGTCTTAACTAATACAATCCTCATTCAGTATTTTTAACATAGTCCAGAGCACGTTAGCATAGCCCCATCCTGTACCTACGGAGCTTGCATGCCCCGAAAAGAGAGAAGTAACCTGTCTGTGGAATCAATTCCAGAGTGACCTTCGTTCTGTTCATGTTTTCTGCCCAATAATGTGCTTATTTTGGAGGCAGGTACTCTTTTGTTCCTCGTCAGAACATTCTCCTTAAAGACACTTGAATTATAACAGAGCGATTTTCCCACTCTGCCCACAAAATTCATTTCCTGGCACCTCTCCCAGGACTCCTGTCCAGGAGACGCGCCTCTGAGCCGATCCTGGCTCTGTTTTCAGAAATCTGCGCTCAAGTGTTCCCATCCCTTGCTTTTTAAGTACCCTCATATTGTATGATGTAGACTTTTCCTAAGACCCCACTTTTCTTTGCATCTCATTTCCCTTTTTAGAAAACCATCAGCAGAATTGATACTTCAGTGGGATTAGTATTTGGAACTTCTAAAATCCACCTATGGTTTTTGTGAGCAAGTGGGGTTTTGTGTCTGATTTTTTTTTTTTTTTGCCATGGACTCAATTTAAACTAGGTGTTTGTCTCAAACCTCTTTTTCCCAAGAATCCCCTTTGTCACATAATTCAATAACCAGAACCCTCTTTTGAATCCATGCAGTTAGATAATAGGAGGACCACAGAGAGGGATCTGTGGAGGCTACAGGAACCACAGACCTGACCTAGCCTTCATCTCCCTGTCAAGTGAGTTAAGGTATGAAGAAGGTGTTGGGGTTAATCAGAGATGCCCACAGCTGAGAATTACCCAGCAGTTGGGAATATTCTGATGCGTTTTGATTATTTCAGGGATTCATTTTCCTATAAGACTCAGAAGAAAAATTCACTTGCATAATTTCTGTTACTTTTTATTTATTTTTGGTGTCTGGTCCTTTCTGCGGAACAGATATTGAAGCCAGTGGCTCCTAATCTTTTGTCTTGTGTGTGTGTGTGTGTGTGTGTGTGTGTTGCATGAAAGCTGTAAATAGGCCATCTCTTGTGAGGCCCGTGTTCCTTTCGCGGCAGTTCCTTAGCTAAGATCTGCATTGTGATCATCCATTTGGGGAAAATTCCAAGGGTTTTAGTGTGTCTTAATTTCTTTACTACCCGGTACTCCAAAGAATCTGTCCCTCTGTGTAAAATGAGTGTGAGGGAAGTCTGGACATGCTCATCCCAGGTGGGAGTAACTCAGCCCAGGACTTTACTAGATCAGTAACAGGTGTGAAGTGTTGTCAAAAGGCTCTTCTCTTTGACAGCTGAATTGAGCCATAAAATTTTTGAATAATTTATGCACGTCTGTGGAAGCCCAGATACAGATTGTTAATCCGGGGTTCAGAATGCCCTAGTGTCGATTTCACAGTGAAATCCTTAAAGTTAATTTTTTAGTGTGTCTCTTATCTTTGGTGTAGGTGAAAATACTCAGATCGCCCCCAAGTCAAAATTAGTTTTGTAAGCTATTATCCATGGTCTCAGCATCTTCTGATTGCTTCAGAGTTTATCACAATCACGTGTTTCAGTTTACATTTTAAAATATTACAAGATGGCCAAGACTGGGGTTAAGAAATCTTTAAAACATCTTTAATTTCGGTTTAACTGCTAAGTTGCATACTCTTCTTGTAAGTTGGATTCTTCCCCTCCAAATTAAAAAAATGAAAAGAAGAAAAGAAAAGGAAAAAAGGGAAAGCAACATGCGGTTTGCTGTACTCATTGCTCCTCCTAGCCTGCCTGTTTTGCATTAGGAGGTTATGGAAACCTAAGACTGAAAGGTCCATAAAGAAAACCTTCCAGCAAAGGAAAGAAATAGAGAAAAGAGGCATCTGAAACTTGGCCCCTTTCCCCCATCTGCCCTAAAAATACATTCCAGAACAAAATGTGAGTCCCTGATAGTTGGAAATAGAAAGAAGAGAAGCAAATAATTTTTTTAAAATCATACTTCTTAAGTACTGTGGTTAAGTAGTCCCTAGTTTTGCCCTTAAGAACTATCTAAAATGTAAAACCATCTGGGAAAAATCATACAGAACTGTATATGTCCATTCATTCCCAGGTCATTCTGTAAGTTAATTGTTGGTTCCTCCCCTGTTCAAGACAAGAACTGCCACCAGGAATCTGCCCAGTGAGGCTCGTAACTGCCATCCCTGTTGGCAGATTCCTAGCAATAACATGGCAGAGGCCTCAGCCCACTTTCTCTTAGTTTCTCCTAGCAATGTTAATAGTAAATATTTTCCTTATAATGCCCAGAAGATGTGCAGTCTAGGTAGCACACGAGTGGTCATCTGGAATTCTTTTTCCCCTTATAATTCTACTATAAATTCGTCTTTAATGTTTATTCATTTTGAAGAGACAGAGAGACAGAGCGCGAGCGGGGGAGGGGCAGAGAGAGGGAGACACAGAATCGGAAGCAGTCTCTAGGCTCTGAGCTGTCAGCACAGAGCCCGATGCAGGGCTCGAACCCACCAACTGCGAGATCATGACCTGAGCCGAAGCTGGACACTTAACCGACTGAGCCACCCAGGTGCCCCATAATTCTACTATAAATCAAATTTGTTATTAGGTAGCATTGGCATCATACTGCCAGCGTTCCTATTACAGGTTTTTAAGAATTGCAAATATTTATGTATGCGATCATCATATTTATTCTCCTTAAGAACTCTCTTAATTAAGCATGAGAAACAGCGTGACATTTTTCTGTAGATTTTAATTTGCCTGATAGTGCAAAAATAATATGGTGCACTTCATGAAAGCTCTTAGGGATCACAGTTGGGGGTTCGAGAAGGTCATCTTAAAGGTTCTTGGAAAGTGATCATTAAGTGTTGCTTGTGCAGGAATTCACCTTCCTCTTTTGAGTGCTGGCTCCATTTGAGAGGTTGTCTAACCATATCATTGGATTCTTTCAAAAAAAACGTTTGACTTGTCAGAGGCTAAAAACATGATATTTCATAAAACTATTTTCTTTTTTTTTAATGTTTACTTACTAATTTTTGAGAGAGAGAGAGAGAGAGAGAGAGAGAGAGAATGTGCATGAGCAGCAGGGAGGTCCAGAAAGAGGGAAAGAGAGGATCCCAAGCAGGCTCCATGCTGTCAGTGCAGAGCCCCTTGGGGGCGGGGTGGGGGTGGAACTCACAACTCTGAGATCATGAGACCGGAGCTGAACCTAAGAGTCGGACACTTAACCCACTGAACCACCCAGGCGCCCTCATCAAACTATTTTCTCATGATACTTCCAGTCTTCACTAAGTTGCTCCCCCTCCCAAACATACTTTTTCCAAAGGAAAAGGGAATCATTTCAGTGATTCCTCGAATCTGGTTAGAGTCTATTGAAAGAGAAGCTAAAAATTCAGAAATGGTTGATAATGGAAATCTGGTTTGGTCCATTACGTAAGCAAAAATGCAGTGCGCCGTCTTAAATTGGAATTAGCGTTTATGTTAAGGAAAAATGTTTGCCCCTCAGTGGGAAGCAGATTGTCTTTACAAGCCTCTGTGATGTCATATGAGTCCTCATAGTCTCCCATTATTTGGGCTCATCTGCAAGAAATTTTTTACTGGGGGACATATTGGCAATTAGAATTGCCCAGAAATGCTGCCAGAGTATTAATTCTGTTGTCTTTGTTTTTCATTTGCTGCAACTGAACCGAAGGACCTTAGTATAAATATGTGTACATATACATAATGTATTATGGTTCTGGGAGTTGAGGTGTAATCAGTTTTGTCTGACACATCTATTAATGGCTGTATTATTTCAGTGCCTTTTGCCTTGAGCATGTGAGATGCGTTCAGAATGGGTTACCCACAGACTTCCAAACGGGACCATTCTCACGGTTTGCTCTTTGTTCAGCGTGATCTGCCTGTAAGTTGAGGAGGTGATGGTTGGGCTGCTGAACCCATCCGAGAATGAAAACCTTATTTGAGTAAGAGCTTAGTACGCCCTGACACTGGTAAGGACTAATGGGCGACAGAGCCACTGTTACATCTATGACCTTCAGATACAGGCCACTTTTGTTTTATTGGAACAATAAAACAGACTTTGCATCTATAGAAATTAAAATGGTGCAGTGAACTGCTTCAAAAAGCTGACGGTCTCATTTGTCTGAGGATCTCTAGGGCTGGGGGCTGGGGAGTCCAACTCCTTTGAGCTGTACGACTCTGGTCCTAGAGGCCAGCGAACTGATGTATTGTCATTGAACCCCGCTAAGTGACTCACAAGTACTGCTTCATTTCAACCCAAAATAACATGATACTTAAAATTTCTAGACTTTTTCTTCCTACTTTCTGATGATGTTGCTGAGGGACAAGTTGGGGAAAGCAAAGCATTTTATTTTGCTATTTATAAAAAGCTCTGCTTTAAAAACAAACAGGCTTTGATGTCAGACTGGGTTTTGAATCTGGGATCTTGCACTAATTTGCTGATGATTAGGATGGTTGAGCAAGCTGCCTTAACTTTTCTCATTTGTAAAATGAGGAATATACGATTTACCTTATGCTTTTACAAGGACTTTAAAAAAGATATTTGTACAGGATTCAACACAGTGCTCAGCAAACAAGACCTCCCAAAGTTATAGCTGCTGTAATGATAATAATAAGGGAGATTCATTTGGCCTTACTGGGTTCTTCCTCAATATGTAACCACAGAAAATGTAGTGACATCACCCTGTATGTCAAAATGACGCAAAATTCTGGCACATACTTGATTCCTCAGTCTATCCTGATTCCACCACTCTCTTGAGGTTACTGATAATCGGTTGAAATGCAGGCCCTATAGCAGGTACTCAGTGAAATGGTGTAAGACAGAGCTCCCATTCCCTCAAGGGGGCTAAGGATGTTCACAGCCTCCAGATCCACTCAGACCTCACTTTTATCCCTGACAAACAGTTTCTTCACCATGATCACCTTCAGAGAAAGATTTTCCTTTGAAAATCCTGGTTTTCTTCTCTTTCTAGACCAGCCACTCCCACCATTAGCCCGGGGATTGTGTTTTGTCTCTGAGGAACCTAACTTCCAATTTCACTGCTCCTCATTCTCCGGGGTTGATGGCATAGATCTTCTATGACTTTACATTTATTTCTGTGTCTTAAAAATTCTTCAGTGTGGCCCACAACAGGCCGTTAATGATTTGGTTGTGTCTTAAAGGGTTGGGTTTGGAGCTGTGTGCGTGGGCGTCGGATCAGACAGTTGCGCACATGGAACCCCAGGTCATGCCAGTGCAGGGGGCAGTACGTCAGCATCTGACTGACAGGAGAAGAGTCCACTCCTGTGGCCTGGTTCCTGCACTTTATCAAAATCACAATGGTTGCTCCTGCAAGCCATCTTCATTATGCTCAGTCCTGTGAAATAACAGTGATGGGGAGATGGTGCTCTCAAGAAGCGTCTGCTCTAGACACAAGACCGACATACTCAAAATTGTGACAACTCAAGAGAGGGTATCGTGTGTCGTGGTCTCCATTGATCTGGCAGTCCATCACGACTGTTTCACTGAACTGTGTGGGGCTGAGCTTGGCAGGAGGAGAATGAAGGCAGTTGGGACAGCTCTTTGAAGGAGCTAGAAACACCAGAAGGTCTATTTCTCAAAAATGTGTCTCTTCCATACACTGATATTAAGCAAAAGAGTGGCTCCAGCCCACCCTTATTGGTGTAGGCGCTGAGTGGAAAGGAACGCTTCTGGGTTATCTCAAAGCTGTGTGCCAATAAGAAGAAAATCACATCACTCCAGTGGATACCATTTTTTTAATGTTTATTTGTGAGAGGGAGAGAGAATGAGAGAGAGAGAGAGAGAGAGACAGAGCACAAGTGGGGGAGGGGCAGAGAGAAAGGGAGACACAGAATCCGACGCAGGCTCCAGGCTCCGAGCTGTCAGCACAGAGCCCGACCACGCGGGGCTCGAACTCACAAACTGGGAGATCATGACCTGAGCCGAAGTCGGACGCTCAACCTTCTGAGCCATCCAGGTGTCCCATACGATTTCTGATTAGGAAAGAAAATAAGCTGTAATTTGGGTGGTGGGACTCACCTGAATAAGGTGGGAGTCTAAGGACATACAGAGGGTCCTGCAGCAGTGGATGCACAGCCTAGAAGCCCTTGCTCAGGGAACATCTCCCGGGCCCACAGCAAATCATGTCCTGAAGTAAGGTAGCCGGCAGATCACAGTGAATGGCTAGACAGAGCCACAGAGAGGGAACAGCCAGGTTAGGCAAAGGGTCATGAAACAGCACGATATGGCTGGAAGCCAGCAGTTACAGAGTCCAGGGTCGGGTAAGACAGGTGGTGGTGATAGAGCGGGAGAAGTCCCCAGGAGCTGACATGGAGGCCTTCACTGCCAAGAAGCTGTGGAGATGTTGGGCAAACTGTGAAGAAGGGACTTTAAAGCAGGATGAAGCTGGTCGCATTTGTGGTGGTCAAGTGAAGGAGAATGACTAGAGAGGAGACGGAGTGAGGAAACGAGTCAGGCTCCTGCGGTAGCCCCGAGTGGCGGTGGCCACAGCCTCGGAGGGAGGGGGGACAGAGCCAACCGGGAAAGCTGAAAAGACACAAAGACCTGGTAAGTAACGCAGTGAGGGTAGGCAGGCAGGAGGGCCTGTGATGATTGGTTGGTGGCTTACTCAGAGTATTGGTGGTACCAGAATGAGACAGGAACAGAGGAAGACATCAGGTGTTGGTTTGGAGGTAGGTGGGGCACATGATTTAGAAGTTTAAGCTTTCTGGAGCGCCTGGGTGCTTCAGTCAGTTGAGCATCCTACTTCTGCTTAGGTCACGATCTCGTGGTTTGTGAGTTTGAGCCCCACATCAGGTTCGCTGCTGTCAGCACAGAGCCCACTTCTGATCCTCTATCTCTGTCTCTCTGCCCCTCCCCTGCCATCTCTCTCTCTCTCTCTCTCTCCCTCTCTCTCTCTCTCAAAAATTAAAAAAAAAAAAGAAAAAGAAATTTGGGCTTTCTTAAATTTTTTTTTTTAACGTTTATTTATTTTTGAGACAGAGAGAGACAGAGCATGAGCATGGGAGGGTCAGAGAGAGAGGGAGACACAGAATCTGAAACAGGCTCCAGGCTCTGAGCTGTCAGCACAGAGCTGGACGTGGGGCTCGAACTCACGGACCGCGAGATCATGACCTGAGCCGAAGTCGGACGCTTAACCGACTGAGCCACCCAGGTGCCCCAGAAATTTGGGCTTTCTAAAGAGATTTCAGGTTAGCCAGGTAGTGTTCCTATCAGATCTCATAAGCCAAAAAGAATAAATGACCTAAGTGATGATAAACTTCACAAGATTGCTTTAAATATTAAAACTGAAATTTTTAACCTCAAATTAGTTGACATACTTTTTTTAAAAAAACAAATACAAATAAAGAAAAACAGAATCGATGGACTGATCGTTGAGATATAAAAAGGAGTACTGTATGTACAAGGTCTGAGTCAGGTTCTGTGGAGAATTGAATGTGAACAAGACAGCAAATATTTATTGAGAATCCTGTGTGTACCGGGCAACATGCCTGATACACCAGGCCTGTGTATCTATCACTAAACAAAACAGACAGGCTCCCTGCCCTTCGCCCCTCTAGAATTCAGTGTAAACTCAGTGTTGAAGAGACTACTGCTGTGAGCATAAAGGACAAAGGAAATATTAAAAGTAACTTCTATCAAAAGGCAGTTACTCATCTGGAACTACGCGATTCAAGACCAATAGAACAATGTGAATTCCAAATCCTGTCCCTGGCACAATCTAATTAAAGCTTGTAAACCAGTCTCCACTACAAAATCACCTCGCTTAAATTCCCACGGTTGCAGAAAGGGACTTGGGATCTCAGATAAGATAAAGAAATGTTATGGAAAACTTTGCTGACCTTTTTCTTTTTGGCAAGAGGCTTCTGGCTGCTTGAAACAATTCTTTGCTGACACCTCTCTAAGAGCACCTTGATTAATTCAGCACACAGTAACAGTGTTAAAAGCTGGCATGCCTTTGTTGGTCCAGATTCTCCCTTGAGGAAAATCAACCATTTTAGTTGGTGGAGAGTTTAAATAGCGTGAGAAAATACATAGGTTTGCAAAATAGCTTTGCATATGTAGTTCATGAAATAAAGCAGCAAATGCTCCATAATTTTAAAATTTAAGACAAAGCAGTATCTATTATTTAGATGTTTTGTATAAAACATGAACTGCGAGATTGTAGACCCCCCCCACTTAACATACCAGTGTCATTTTCAATGCCATTTTGACCTTTGTAGTAGGAGTTGGGTATTTCTTCTACATAGATTATCTTCCAACCTGAAAATCATGTGCCTGTTTCTTTCACAGTGATGGACTCTGAGCTCTTTAACACTAGGGGATGTAAATGCTGTGTTTTAAAGGTGAATATCAACAGGAAGATAAAGTTTGAGCTTAGAAATGTAAATCCTGGGCATCGGGATGGCTTATTGGGTAGAAAGTGTGACTCTTGATCTCTGGGTCATGAGTTTGAGCCCCACGTTGGATGTGGAGATTACTTAAAATAAAAAAATGTAAATCCGTCAGGTCACCTTGAGTTTGTCTCCCATGGGCAGCGAAAAGTATTTGCTATTTCAAGTTAGAGTTCACATCAAGGCTAAACTGTCGGTTCTGTTTCAAGTAAACTGTGGGAATGTGGATTCATTTAGGAATGTCCGCACCCCATCTGCCTCCCTAACCCCCACCATACACAACGGGCCGCCACAGAGTCCAGTTCCTTCACCCTCAGACACATGGTCTGGTTTTCTCTGCCCTTGACTGCTGAGGCAGCTCCTAAGCTCTTCCCATCTAGCTTCCCTGCACTGCTCTTTCTGCCCTCCCTCTAATTAGGGCATAGATACAATCACGTACCTCTTTGCTTGAACTTCTGTGGCTCCCATTGCCCCTAGAGTAGCTTAAAGGGCTGCTTTCCTTTGGGCACAGTCTCCAGCCCCTCCCTCCTACCTCCCAGTCCTCCTATCACATTACCATGGGCTTACCAGGAGCTGCTCCCTCCCTTGGTCCTCAGACTTTGATTGGCTCAACCTGGCCGAGGGGCCCTGTTCCCTACCCCAACTCCACTCCAGTAATTACCCTGATCAACTCCTTCTAATCCCTAAAGTCCTGGATCAAAGCTTCCCCCACCTCCACACTTCCTTGATCTTCCAGAATGGGTTGATCAGCATTTCCTCTTATTCCTTTATTAGAATTTTAACCACCCCTCTACAGTAGTGTAATCACAGTGTTGCATGTTTCAAAAAATGAAACTCTTTGCCCCGCTCATCTTGTGTATTTTCCTGTGCCTTCTTTTTGAAGTAAATCAAGATACAAAGAGAATATGAAGTTTAGAATAGGAAATCCTTAACTCAAGGGGAGGGAGGATCTCGGTGTGACAGTATGGCCCTTCAAGAGATATCTTTTGAGTCAACCGAAGAATAGATCAGTGACTCAGCGGATGGATGCAGGAGGCCTCAGTTGGGGCAGCTCCTGAGCCAATACTTGTGAGTCCTTGGGAAGGTAGGACTGTTGCAGCCCCTTCCCAAAGTATTGTCAATAAATGCAGCAGGGATCTCACTATTAAAGTTTGTGACTGACAGGAAGATACGGGAGGGGAATTATGTGTTCATGTCTTTTCCCATATCAACTAATAATTAAATCAGGAGCACCACTTTCGGCTTCAGAGATTTTCTTCCTTATGGTAATACTGTAGTATCTTCTCTTTATTGTTTCTTAACCTGTAAAAGTTTTATTTGATCCTCATAAAAAGAAAAACGTTATAAATAGTATGAAAATACATTTATTTTACAAATGTAAATTAAAAACTGATACAGTTTCCTATAATTTGCCTTCCCTTAGAAACCATATTAATGGTTTGGTATTTATGGTTTTGGTATTTATAGTCCTCTAAATAGTTTTGCATATACTAGCCTATAACAATGCGATCATACTACATAATGTGTCTTTATGTCTTTGATATCTTTATGTTATAGATCTGTCAGTATTTATCGGAAAATTAATTCTTCGTTCCTTAACATGTTGGTAGTGAAGTCTGAGGAATGTTTGTATTAAACCACAGATCTACAGGAGTCGAGAAAGTTGAAGAACTTAAAGCCAAGGTGCTTGAATACTAGTTTAATTATCTGTCCGTGAAAACTAACACACATTTCCTGGGTGTGGGGAAGGGGCATTTCAGAAAAGGTGGGAGAGGGGGTGGGCAAAGATAACTGCCCCGTTTTTACTGCAAGTTGTAAGCCAGAGCACGAGTGAAATGAAAGGATGTGATGATGCCCTGTTCTCCCTCCCAGCCTGGGCTGTGGACTCCAGACATCACAGCTGGAAACACCTATCTGGCGTTAGTGTCCTAACTAGCTATTATTGAGTTTTTAAGAGACTCAGAAAATACTAGAACTGGTGGAGGCTCCAGGAGCATCTAGTTTGAGGTGAGGGAGCCTGAGGGCTGACCTGGAAGCCCTTGCTGGGGGGAGCGGGGGGGGGGGGGCGGGAAAGGGGTAGGTATTTGTGGGAGGGGTTTGGGGAGAAACCAACCCTGAGCTTCAACGGAACACATTCCCTTGCCTCTGTATACTGAGGTTCCCATTTTAGTTGAAAAATGGATTGTGTTCCCTCTTCCAAAGTTCTAACCATTGACCTAGCCCCAAACACTAGCATTTTTAGAAATGAAAAAAACCCCGAATACCTTAGAGAAGTGATTTATCCCAGTGTGACAGAGCGAGTAAAATTGACAGAGAAGAGACATTTCAGTCCCCTGAGAGCCCAGCACATCAGGGTACTTGGATGGAGGAGTCACATCGCTCTCAAAGGAGGTACGAGTTGGGGGAGGGGACGGACAGGAAGCTGGGAGGGTTGGAGTAGTAAATCTAAAGAGGGATTGGGTGTAGAAAATGTTAAAGAACCAGTGCTCTCTAATCACATTGCTTTAAATATAATCAAAGGGCGAAGAGAGTAATTGGAGGCCTAGAGGAACTGTAACCTATTATAAAACACCGTAATGCCTGTTAACTCTAGGAAGAGCTGATATCTGCCTTGGGGCCCTTCCCAGGGGGAAGAAGGCTCTAGAGACTCAGCTAATGGTGACTAGAATTCGCAAATATATAGTAAACCACTAAGTATACCTGTCCAATCTAAGGTACAACAGAAATGTTTAAAATTAACAAGAAAAAAAAATTTTACATAAACATTCAGTGGTGACAAGGATGATGAATTATTATGATTATTTTTTGAAAAATGATCTCATTTTTTAAAAAATCTGGACAAGATGTAGGATCCCATAGATTGTCATCAACTCTGTTGTCTGATTTTCCAATTAAAAAAATTATTTTAAAAGTCATTTTAATTAGAAATTACATCCTACATACAGGTGTTACTTGAGATACTTTTAGTTACCTATCTCTTCATAGTCAGAACAGCCGAACTGCTGTCCTAGACCATGCTGTCAGTAAGACTAAAGCTGTCACGCTACTTAACATTACATATGCCAGCTGCCCCTCAGATTTACTGAGATGTCACTTGATGACTATTAGAGCCCTTGGTCTCTCTTCTCTAGTAAGAAACTGAATCATTTAAATAGGCTCTTCCTAGATTTCTGACCTTTAGTTACAAATTCTTCCAAATGTCTGGGACCAAGAGCACCTCTTACCGTTCAAACTAAAACCCAGGTCTGTTTTACAAATGAAAAAACAGAGGCAAGGAACAGAAAAGACCTTAAGGTCACTATATACAAATCCCAGGAGAACCAAGAAATAGCACCAAGGTTTGCTTTATATTTTGTCCTTTATCTCTTTCCTCCAGACCCGGTAGAGTTGGCAGGCATTTGACACACAGAGTGCTGCCTCTTTATTTCTTTGCCTTTGGCATTTTTCTGTTTTTTCCTATCATAGTCTCTTCCATTAGGACACTGTAGTTCAGTGTGGTTTTAGGTTAGAGACGGAGTTACTTGTCCAGGTATGGTATATCTGTAAGGCCTGAGAAGAATGTCCAAAACTCATTTGTTCATTTAACTCATGTTTATTGAGCTTGTCTGCTATGTGCCAGGAGTGATTCTAGGTGCTGAGAATACAGTAGCGAATCCTGGAAGTTCCCGCCTTCTAGGGGAAGAGAAAGAAAGCGAACATGAACAACTAGGCATATAATAATGTCAATCAGAGCTAAGAGCTATGATGTGAATAGTGCAAACCAGAGGAAGGGATGACTTGGGGGATTAGGAACATTGGAGAAGGCCTCTTTCAGGAGGTCACAGTACAGCAGAGACCAGGATGGGATGAGGGAACCAAGTCCTGTGAATTTCTGGGCTTCCTTTCTCAGCCTCCCCTCAAGTGTGATCTGCAAGCAATGAATATTCCACCTGGCTGAAACAAAAGGGTGCTGGTTGGGGGCCTTGCTTCCCATCCTGCATAAGTTCACCCTTGCCGATAACAATGCCTTTCAGACCAGACCAAAGTCTGTTGCATTCAGTTGGAACATTAGTAAAAGCTTTTAACTCTCTCCAAAGTGCTTCAGCACTAAAAACACTGACAATAGGCAATAAAGCTGACAGTACCTGCTGAAATTGTAGCAAAAGGTATTTACAAATAACGGCCTTAGAGGAAGCACACTTAACAATGGCTGACATTTAATACTGATAAGTGTTGCTATCGGTTTGTGGCCTTGGCTGATGTGTAGCTGCCCTTTGAAAGCTGTTTCCGGGGCGTCTGGGTGGCTCAGTCGGTTGTGCGACCGATCATGATCTTGCGGTCTGTGGGTTCGAGTGCCGCGTTGGGCTCTGTGCTGACGACTCGGACCCTGGAGCCTGCTTCCAATTCCGTCTCCCTCTCTCTGCCCTTCCCCCGCTCACACCTTTCTCTCTCTCTCTCTCCCCCCCTCTCTCTCAAAAGTGAATGAACATTAAACAAATTAAAAGCTGTTTCAAAAAGCATTGGTCTGCTGATACTTCCTTTATCATAATGATATGATAGTTTAGGATTTCATTTAAGTCTATGACTGACTGCACTTTTGTCCTATAGATGCTGTCAGTTGATGATGTCCCTGAGGAAGCCCAAACAGAATGAAATAGGAAAAAGGAAATCTGCCCTAGGTCTTCACGGCTAATTTCACAGGTCCAGGGAGGAAAGTGGTAACTTTGGAAGTCCTCCATCCACCCTCCGCAAACCCCCACACAACCTGAGGGCCAGAGGAGCTCTATATCACACCTGTTGAGAAACAGCCTTCAAAACTAGACCCTGAATTGGCCAAAAAAGTCTATTTGAATCACAAATCCTGTTGTTTGAAGCGGTATTTCCAAATTACTCTACCAACAGAGCCACAAATTTTTTGTCTCTGCCACTTTAAAGCAATAACTTAAAAAGGGAGCTTCTCGGCAGCTGCCATGCTTTAAGGCAGAGATAACAGAAACTGGCTACGGAGTTGTTGGCTGCTCTATTTATGGCAACTTGTTTGTGTATTTTTAAATCACAGTTACAATGGACTATTGTTCAGTTGAATAATACTGTAGAAACATATATGTTACAAATCACTCTCCCGAGGAATCCTGGTGGTTCAAGGATTCTTTTTTTTTTAATCTTAATAAAAAGGTAGGATACCTAAGGAACCAGTGACCATTTTAAGTTGCTTTTATTTAACAGCACTTTATAAACTGACACAACTCTTAAGTATTTAAATAATGCATCTTTCTCTCTCCCTCCCTTGGGATTTTATCACCTTGTGATAAGACTATTGTAGATATTAAAACTTGTAGTTCAGAAGACATCCATACCTCAGGTGCTGATTATACTAATCTATCATTTCTTTTTTGGCTTGCTTTGAGGCACTGTTTTTGCTTCTTTTGGTCCTTTCTGTAGACAATTAATGCCAAACTTCACTTTCTTTCAGTGTATCTAGAAATAGCTCAGAAACAAGATTGGTCTTTTAAGTGTGAGGCACCTTCTTGTGTTTGAATAATGATACTCACTTAACCTGTTTGTAAAAACTCTTATGTACTTGATTAAGTATATCCCAAGACCTGGCACCATTTCTTTTGCTGTTATTTACCGATAAAAATAAATCTCCTGCGCTAAGCAGTAGGAATCACTGCGAAATGCAGGAAAAGTCCGAAGAAGAGAATTCTCATGTTCATGAGTCCTTCCAAGTGAGAACTTGGTTAAACGTGCCATTTGCTGACATCATGTTTATGGGGCTGAGTGGAGATGATTTCTTTAAGAGGTGGCCTTGCATAATTCTCCTAGCGTTTTGTGGCCCGCGCGTGCACCTGCGGGAGGGGGAAGTTTACATAAGCGTCCTGGGGTATTTGCATCTCAGCTGCTCCTCTCACTAGGGCTCCTGGGAATGGAGCGGGCGGACGGAGGTAAGGGGCTCCAGCCGCGAGGCTGGCCAAGTGGGTGGGTAACTTTTCGAGGAATAATGTGCGCGCAGGACCTCGTGGAGACCTGCCAGGGGCACGGTCAACAGTGACAGTTCCTGGAAAGCTGGCGGCCGCGAGACCAAGCTGGGCAGGCGCCTCCAGCGGACGGGAGCCGGGAGCCCAGCAGGGCTGCGATTGCGAGCCGGGAGGCCGGCCTGCGGCGCTCCTTAGGAGGGTGGGACCAGCAGGAAGCGAAATGGTTACTTTTTTAAATGCGGGCTCTGGTTACTTTTGAAGCTCGCCGGCCGCGAGCGCAGAGCGGACACCGGGATTTTTCTCTCTCGGGTGGAGGATTCTGGAGGAACGCAGAGCTGGGGGGTGGGGGATGCGGTGGCCTGGACGAGGCGACTCAGACACGGGGGAGCAGAGTCGGCGACGCTGGCGGGGACAGAGGGTCTCCGGGGAGCTAAGGGACCTTTTTGCCGCCCTCCCCCCACCGCGGCTGGTTAGGGAGCTGCAGCCGGTGAGGATCGCCGCCTTGCACCGAAAGGGGGCTCGCTGGGGACAGCCCCAGGGGCCGGGGGTGCGTCAAGGAGGAGCGGGGGCGGCAGCGACCCCCTACCCAGCTGGTCAGGGCCGGTGCTGAGCCGCGACAGGGGGCGCGGCCCGCCGCGGTTTAACCGGGGCCCTGCGCTCGCCGCCCCCGCCCCTCCGTCCCCGCCCTGCTAAGGTCTCCTCCGGAAACGGGTGGACGAGGGTGACCTCCTGGAGGGCACTCAGCCCCGTTTTCCTTCGGGAACCTCCCTGCGCCGGGCCGCCAGCTTCGGCAGGACGCGGAGCGGTGGGCGCCTAGGGCGCGCCGAGAGGCTCCGCGGATTCGCGGGCCGCGGCGGGTGCCGGGAGGGGCCGCAGGCCGCGTTCCACCCCGCGTTTGCAGGTGGGGAGCCGCGGTCTGGCCCCGGGGCTCGATGGCAGCCGGGCGGCGGGGACTGAACGCCGAGGGCCGCGGGGGTGCGCGCGTCACCGTGCGCCCGCCGAAAGGGGGCTTCTTGTCGGAAGTTGGGGGGTAGAATCCGGGACCGGCGGCCACTCGGTATCGCCGTCAAGCCGCGGGGCGAGTGCTCTTCCTTGGAGGGGACGCTGCGCAGAGGCGCCGCGAGACTTTCCGCTGGAGGTGGGTCAGGGGGTTCGCAGGCGACTGTTGTGGCCCCTGGGGAAAGGGGAGCTGTTCTCTGCGGGCCTGGCGTCGGCGCCCAGGACAGGCTCGCTCGCTGCCGCTGATTCTGGGGCTCGGCCTCTGGGCGCCGTAGCGGGGAGGCGGGGAAGGGGCCGGGTGGTGGGGGAGAGGGCCGCGTCCCACCCGCGGCTCGGGACGCCCCCTTGCGGCCCGAGCAGCCACGACCGCGCGGAGGGTAGGGCTTGCGGGGCGCCGACGCCTGCTGTAAGCTGTCTCTTCCCGGTGCGGGCCTGGGTTGACCCAGCGGAACCCCCACAGCCATCACTCGCAGCCCTATCCAGAATTAGCCTGCTGAATTTTCCCGAAGAAGGGTGACATCCTTTCCCTCCGGCTCTCCTCCTGAACCCCTTCTTAAAAAGCTCAGGTTTTCACATTAATCTATGTCAGTATAAACCAGGCTATGTGTGGAATTTGTTTTTACAACTCGAGTCTTGTGACTTCTCAAACACTTTCTTGAAGTGTTTTCTCTGGAAACTTGTTTCAAATGAGTGCTGTAAGTTTCACAAAGAGGAGTGTTGTTCAGGAGCCAACAGGTGACGGGGTGAAACCTGAGTCTGTGTGTACATTGGAGTCAAGTCTGGCTGCCGTTTCCTTGGGCCGCCGTTGAAAATAGAAATTCAAAAAATCAATAGGAGACTGACTGGAACACGATTTGCGAAAAATATCTGCGTCCCCCCTTATGGAAATTAACTAGTCCATTAGAGCCGTGCCTTGCGTGATCCGCGGCACACCCCAGCATGCGTTTTGGATTTTGTCTGTATATACCGGTTTACAGTCAAAAAATCTGACCCCAGAAGCGTCGCTCTGGCAAAGGACCATGCTTTGTCATCATGTTTCCTCCTTTTGTTAGGCAGTCTGTCTTACTGTCGTGGAATGTATTTGTGCATGAAATTAGAATGCTTTGAAACCCCGCAGCGTTCCACATTTCCTCTTGGAAAAATGGATAGCTTCTTGGCAATTGGATGGTACATGACAGGCCACTCAGCTGTTGGAAAATGTACAAGTTGGAGGGAGGTCTACCTGGAAAATACAGAAAATGCCAAAGGGCACATGGCCTAATGCCACTAATTGCTGGTATGAAGTTCTTTTACTAATGTTTGATGAAGCAGTGCCGTTGGATACCTTCATTATGTTTTTATTTTACAGTTATCTCAACAGTTCGTTTCAACAGAAATAAAAGTGAATTGGGCCCTGAACTTTTGTCTTTAGCAGACAATAAGCATTGCGTACTCTGTGTGTGTGAAAACTTTAAAGAGATAACAGTTTAGGATCTCTACTATGAAATTCAAACTTTGGTTATCATAGTTTTGATACCTATGGTGACTACAGGTCTTTCTGGCTTTTTAAAAGTCTCCATAAACAAGGGGATACCTATATCCACAGGGTTGTGTATTTTGTGTGTTGAAAGGAACAGAAGTGTTACGGGTTTTTGTACTACCAAATTAGTCTGTAGTTAAATTTAATCCACCTGCATATTTAGCCCGAAGAGTTAGAGTAGCTCTTGAGTGGTTATGTGTGATCTGCATCTTTTATGTGCTAAGGTCTTGTTAACAAGCAGTTTAACAAAGAAGTTGTTAAGCAGTTTGTGGCCCTCAGGATGACACTTAGCAGCAGGGGACACCTAGGGAATGTTAGCCCAACTGAGTTCACAAATCAGTATCTGTTCTGGGTTTTGGTGATCAAAGGATTTCTAACTTCCCTGGGGATGTTCACACAAGAAATACCTTTTCGTAGGGACCCTGCAATGCCATGGTAATCTTCACATAGGAACTAGAGTGGAATTTGATTGGGAGAAGTGTTTGTAAATTAGGGGTATGACCTTAGATTTCGTATTCAATGGCAGGGACTGAAAATTATTCTGTTTTCCATTTGCATGATTTTGATTTGATTTGGTGACTTAGTCCAAAAAATGATTAATAATAGGAACCATACCAGAACTGATGTACAGTTATAACCTCAATATGTATCTGACTGAACTCCTTCTCCCCAACCCTCTCAAATCCTCATTCCCTCTGACTTGCCAGTGTAGTATTTCTGTTTTAGTACATCATCTTTCAGTCACCTAAGTCTATCTTTGACCCAGATCCCCCCCTTCCTATTGGTTCCCCAAGCCACCATGTTTAGGCTCTCTTGGGAACAGTAGACAAATAGGCCCCTCCCAGGTTCCTGTTCTCTTTCCTGACCATCACTGTAGTATTAATTTTCTTTAAGACCAGCAGTGGTACTCTGCTCACATGCCTTTTGTCTTTTCCCATTGCCTTTAGGGTTAAACACAAAGTCAGCTGCCTGATCTTTTTAATTCTTGAAAGCGTCATTCAGTGCTGTCATTGCCATCTATTATTGCTTCTGTCTTCCAGCAAAACTCTCGACTCTTCACTGCCTCTGGACCTTCATATACTGTGCTGACTTATGAAACTTTTTAGGGAAAAATAGTAAAGCCTCGTTTATGTATATGTAAAGGTCGATCAAAATAGTACTCCTTAGCTATTCTGGAGGCAGCATGTAAGTTCAGTAGAAAATAAATGATCCTCAAATGACCAAAATAGCATAGCAAAATAATAGAGCTGCTTTTAATTTGCATAATACCTTCACATTTTGTGTATTATTTAACCAGTGATTACTTCCAGAAGGAATGTGTAAGCCCTTGTTCATAGGGTAATGATTCTATATACGTCTAGATGAATTTTTTCAAATTACAGTTGCCTAATTTGCAGAACATTGAAAGCAAAATACTAAAAAAGATTTAGGGGTTGTTGGTTGTGGGCAAAGGAAAAAAGCTACTTACTTTATAAGAGACTAAAGTAGCAAGAATTCAGAATCTGTCATGAGTGCAGGGAGGGAAAAACCTATAAGAAGTTTTTCAACCATCTTAAAGCCTTGGGGCCATGCAATTCCACACATCAGCTCTACACTGTGAGGTAGCCCTAAACTTGTGTTCCAATTGAGGAACTAGGTTCCAGGGTCACATCCAGCTGAATGACTAGATTAGATTCCTGAAGCCAGCGTTCTTTCTATTGTTCGTTTTCTGTTCAGAATGAAAACAAATGATCAGTCAAAGGCTAACTCACATATAATTTACACACACGCACTCAAGAAAACAAGGAAATGTATAATGGAATTTGAAAATATTCTTGCCATGTTAAATACATTTTCTTTTTTAAGTTCTAGCTTTTAATGGAATGAAGTCAATTGCCTCTGTGGTATTTCCTAGAACCACTCAATAATGGCCCTTAAATACAGAGATGAATGAATGGATGGAGTAAATGAATCTCCAAAGTAAATTTCACAAGGAACCCCTCCTTATATCACTGTTGGATGAATGAGACCATACTCTGATTGGGGGAATAAGGGCCAACTTACAGCCAGTTATATATTGGGTTCTCACCATTGTTGCTCTACTAAGACACCTGGAAATACCCTGCCATGCTCTGTAGACCATTATGCATTGTGTGCATGCACAGGCATGCTAGTATTGGAGATTTTGTTGTGAGGACTGGTTAGAAGTTGATCCCAAGGGACTTAAGAATGGTGGCTGATAGTTTGTCAAAACTGTTTGCCCTTCAGGAGGCTACAGAACCTCCAGAACTCAAAAAGAAGATGAAATTCACATGTCATCCTTTGTCTTGGCTATTAACGTGTTCTTATTCTGGAAGTTGCTGGTCAGTTTCAAGAAAAATCTGTGTAGTCAGAGTGGAAATAACAATGCCAATTGACACAGTCAATAGTAATTTTAATTCTTTATATTCGTATAATTCCTTTCTTCTTTAAAACTTTCACCTACTTAGACCATCTTTGTAAGGAAAATAGTTACAATAAAGAACAAGGCCCCACTACGTTTGGTGGTTTGCCAAAGGTCTGAAGAGTTCAGGGCTGGGTTTACTGAATGCTGAAGCCCAGATCCCATTCCCTTACGTATTGCTCTGTCCCTTGGGTCAGATGTTCTCTTGACAATTATATGATGATTGAGAAGTCCTACATCTGCGAACTGTTTGTCTTTGAGTTTTTTTTAAATGGTGAGAAGTAACTATTTTGAAGGAAGAAAGGAGAAAAGGAGAAAGAAGGGAAATGAAACTCTTCCACCTTCTGTTGTTTGGCTGGCTTGGAGCATCCCCATGATAGTCCTTGTCTTCGTAAGAAAAAAGTATCTCATTTCTCTCTACCTAACCTTGGGCTTCCTTCTCATCTCCCTTGTCCATTCCCTTTTCTTCTTTTTGTCATTCGTCTCCTTGAGTCTTCTTTCTAGTCCGCTTTTAGTCCTCTCTTTAAAATAGTACCTGCAAATAACTCCTTACCTGCTGTAATTTAATCCAAGTATCTGTTCTCTGTGCTTGACCTCAGTGCCATCTTTGACAGTGCTGTTAGCTCTTAAAGGTGTTGCTCCCTCTACATGCTTCCTTGATGGTCAAACTCTGGAACCTGAACAAACCCATTCCTGAACACTGTTCTACTTTTTTCCCTGCATTGTGAGACATCCAGAATTATGAAGAGACTTTGGAGAGGTGGGGCCCTTCCAGATCCATTTCCTTAACAGGGGCAAACCTAGCACAGAATTAGTTAATGCATAATTGTCATTCACATGTGATTAAGTTCATTCAGTTACAGCATTTCACTACCAGTACAATAAACCTTCCTCAGAATAATCACAGAATACTAAGTTATTCTGGCTTTTTACTCTGTTGATCTCCAGTATCTAGCACCGTGTCTTGCATATAGTTTTTTTTTTAATAAACGTTTAAAAAATATAATACCATATTTAACTTAGCTGTGGTTAGGTAAGAGGATGTTAAAAATCTGCACTTCCGTAAGGTTCCCACAAAAGTGTGTGTATGTGTTTGTGATCATGAGGAGGAGAATGGTGATAAACCAGATGAAGCAAAATGCAAACACTTGATGAGTCTGGGTAAAGGCTACAAAGGGCTATTCCAACTTTTCTGAAGCTTGAAATTACATCAAAATAAAATTTTACAAAAATTAAGTACAAAATTAATAAAGGACAGGGCCACTTTTGCCCATCTAAGTGTGGTTCTTAAAAAAATGTTGAAAATTTTCTATATCATAATTCCAACTTTGGATAGTTCTATTCCTGTTATAATTCAACTCATTTGTAGACCTGATTTGTGTCTGTATTTCACATGATCAACCTAGAGACAATACCTGGAAATGAAATTAATTAAATCTTTCTGTCAGATCTAATTCACACATGGTTTCGTGTTTGTTCTAAAAGGTGGTATTTTGGCAGACGAGACAGAACCACATTTAGATGTCATTAGGAAGATCCTACATCATGACCCAGAGCATAAGTAATGGCCACGTCCCCCTCTTTCTTTGTGCTGTCAAGCATTTACAATACAGTAAATGTAAATGCCTACATAAGGTGTATTTGGGAGATCATGTATTTTTTTTTAAGTTTATTTATTTTGCGAGAGCGAGAGCAGAGGAGGGGCAGAGAGGAAGAAAGAATCCCAGGCAGGCTCTGCACTGACAGCGCAAAGCCTGACGCGGGGCCTGAGCTCATGGATTCGTTAAGACCATGCTCTGAGCCGAAATCAAGAGTTGGATACTTAACCGACTGAACCACCCAGGCGCCCCTGTGAAATGTTTTTATTTATCGTTTTTATTACTTTAACAATTTATAGTGCAAGAACCATGATCAGCAGTCACCTGCTTTCATATGACAGTTTGAGAAAATGATATACTTAAGAATATAAGGGTCTACTGACACAAGTAATTTTTTAAAAGAGAAAAATCCATATTCAGATTTTTGTGTTATCAAGTAAAGGTCATGCTATGTAACTTTTATTATTTTAATTTTTTTGTCAGCTCTGAGACCTTCCCAATGCATGTAATGTTTTGTCATTTTATTATCTTCTGATAGAAAGCAAAAAGAGGCTCTCTCCGGAGAATAAACTCTGAACCCACAGCTCATGAGGCTGGTGAATTTTTATAATCCTTTTTGACTGTGTGCTTTCCTTGAAGTGCCTTTTCTGGGCAAAGTGGACTGTCTCCCTACATTCAGTCATTTGTCGTGACTGATGCAGTAGCCGTACGGACTGGCCACAGCAAAGGGGAACCGGCTCAGTCAGGTTCCACCTCTAGGAGGCAGTGTGGGGTTAGAGGTTTAAGATCACAGTCCAAGTTCTAAGGCCACTGTGCCTTTGGACAGTTGTCCTGTGACAGTTCGTTCTGAGGCTCCGTCTTCCCCCCTGTGAATTGAGACACGCCCTCATTAGGTTGCTCCATATGATAATTAAATGTCATAACACTAATCCCACCAGGAATCAGTTAGCTGTCAGAATACCAACACATAAAACTGAAAGCCTTGCCTGTGATAACTAGGACTTTGTTGCTCATGTCCCTTCACTTGGACCCTTCACATTGTTGATGGTCGACAGTCCTCAGTGTAGTGTGTAGAGAGGCTGGGACGAATATATGGGAGTTGTAGTTCAAGGCGTGGTCTCCCATCTAGATTGGGAGGAGGTGGATTATGTCATTTAGTACTAAAGTTGATTTACCTTGATTGGGATGGCAATTTACTATACATTTTTTGCAAAAGGCTAATCTAGGAATATAGCTGTAAAAGTAATCCAGATCTTTGGTAGTCTGCGTCTTTGTGCTAGCTTGGAAAATCCATGGTTTGTCTTAAATTTGTGTTTTCTCTTGTTTTATAATATATTAATATTTAATAGGTTCTTGTTAATATTTATGTTTTTTGTAAGTTTCTGCAGTGCAGGTACCTTAGTGTCTCCTTCCTCAGCCAGATTTGGGAAGGGCCAAATATATATATTTCACTATTCAGGTTATAATTGCATTGAAGGTTCCCAGCCCCCCTGCCCCCGTTCTCCTGGTGGGGGTTTTTGAGTTACTAATTAAATTCTTAACCTCTAGTTCTCTTCCTTTGACATGTGGGAGTTGCTTTTTCCAAAACAAAAGGGAAAGACTAGATCCAAGAAATTTTCTGACTTTCATTAACACATCCTTTTTTTTACGGAGGGCTAAGAGGAATGTGCCTGTTTAGAGAGCCTTTCTTAAGTCAAGATGGGAATGAATTGCACCTGTGTGAAATGACGACTTGTTTAAAAGGTCGTAACCTCCCAGTGATAGTGGAGGAAATGAGTTCATCTATACTTTTTGTTCAGGGTGAAGGAAAAGTTAAATTAATAGTTGAAATAATATCTGCCTACTGTATGGCATCGCTCCTTCTAACAACGATTTGTAGCCCTTGGATGTTTGGCCTTCCGTTTGTTAACTGTTGCATTTTTAATTTATGTCCTTTGATTTATAAAAGAAAAACCGTACGTTTTAATAATTGGGTTGTGAGAGGTAACTTTCTGATACTGTAGAGTTGGGTTTGACATAGTGGCTGAGAAAGGACTTCCTCTCAGGCAGGAGTGTGCTTAGGGTTCACTGCCTTTCCTACTTGTTTTAGCAAGAGAGAGAATTTTTTAAGGCAGAACAATTTTTGGAAGTCTGATGAGTCAGGCACGTAGTGTGACTGTACTCTCTGGCTTTCAGCTGTGTAACCTTAGGTGAGTGATTGAACTTCCTGAGCCTTGTTTTCTTTAAATTGGGGTCAGGCTAATTATGTTGGTTTTTTTGTTTGTTTTTGTTTTTGTTTTTGTTTTTGGTGGAGGGAGAAGGAAAGGGGCAGGTATAAAACAAGCTGCATCGATTCTGAAAAGTCTTGTATCTTTTTTTCTTAGTGCCTTGGGATGAGGGATGATGTTTAAGAATCAAAAGAAACTTAACAAGGAACTTAAACGCCTATAACAAAGTTCCTGGGCTGTAGAGCAAGAGACCCCTGTGTTAACACCTTTGCAGCCCTTCCCTCTGAGGAAGACTTTTCATCCAGAACTGGATTTACATCTTACTTTGCCCAGTAGCTGGCTGCTAGCTTGTCACACATAGTAGGTGTGACCTGTCAATGAATGCCTGCTGGTAATGTAATTCCACACTAATAGTCAGCTAGCAGGATTTTATTTTAGCCTCGTGCTTGGATTCAATTACTTTTTGTTGAAGGAACTCATTAATGAACTGTCTGGCAGACTTTGGCCCATTGATACTAAAGGCTTTTGGATTGAATGTGCTATATTAAGGATTCAACTGCTATTTCTAGTCAGGGAGTAAATGAGGTTTACTGTCTCTCAGAACTTGGTTAGAAACCAGAAATCTGAGCAGTCTGCCAGTGGACCCACTCTGTGCAGGCAGCAGTAAATGGCTGGGGTTAGGAGACCCGGGAGCAGGGTGGGGTCTCGGGAGCACAAAGCAGCAGGCAGGGCAGGAGGCGGTGCCATCGCTGACACTTCTTCCACTCTTGGGACTTCACAGGATTTCATTTGTGGGAAAGTTAGAAAGTCAACAAAGCAGTTTCTTGAGAACCCTTCTAACGAATAGCGTGTTAGAGGCGCTTGTTAAAGGCAGCTGGAACTAAGCTAGTTTTGGTGGCATCTTCTGAAATGCTAAGTTGTTAAGGGGGCTGCTTCCAAATTGTGTAACTCTAGATGCGCAGTTTTGGTGGGCCTGGGGGTTGGCGACACTGGTAACTTGGTAACTAGAAACGGGTAACTAGTTACTAGAAAACCAGGCCCAGCTGTGTGTAAACAGCATTCCATACAAGTTCCTGGAGGGCAAGAGTAGTGCCTTCAGGTTTTAATTTCTTTGTTTTTTCCCTATATTGTCCACAGCAGCCATTGTTTGATGTCCTGTGACTGAGAAACTGGCCTTTTCACTTCAATAGTATGCCTTTGGAGATGGAGCCCAAAATGAGCAAGCTTGCCTTCGGGTGCCAGAGGAGCTCCACATCTGACGACGACTCTGGCTGTGCCCTGGAGGAGTATGCCTGGGTGCCCCCAGGCCTGCGGCCAGAGCAGGTGGGACCTCATCACCCCATGTGCTCTGTTTACCAACAACATTTCAGATTTTTTTGAGAAATGCTAAAAAATGTACAGACCATTCCTACCATTACTGACACGCTATGCTACCCTCCTTTGTCCTTACTCTCTGGGTAGTATAAATTTTTGCTTTTGAAGGGCATACTTAATTTCTTCGCTCTTGGGAGAGAGTGAGAGGAATTTAAACTTTTTGAAGACATCAAGTAACAATAGAAAGGTAATGAAAGGAAAGAGGAACATTTCCATGCCAGCTCTGAGCAATGCTTTTGCTTTGGAAGAGATGAGAAGTACAGAGCTGTAAGAAATCACCTGAAGTGTTATTGCTTAGACGTTTGACCTTTGATAACCTGACACGTAAAAGAATCTGTCACCAGAGTGGATTGCAAAAAAAAAAAATAATAATAATAATAATTTTATGCTTTGTTTGTATTGTTACTTTAAGATGAGAATATTGTATATGCAGAGTTTTATTTCCCCAATATCCTTATAATGATGAACTTACTAAAAATTGCTGGTGACAGATGCAGGTGAAGCCATAGTTTGAAATAAAAGGTCCCAGCTGGGTGTATGGCTGCTCCTAAGTTATGGGGGTGTCCTGCATGGTGGGGAACTTTTCTGAGGATAGGGGCTCCCTACTCATCCTGGCACAGTACCCGGTGCACATGGAACTGGTATTCAGTAAGCACTCCTAACTGAAAAAGCTTCTGTGGCTGACACAATGGGGAGGGAGGGTGGTGTGCTGGCACACTGGTTAGGAAAGCAAATTTACTAGCAGAAAACCCCTTCTTTCAGCTTACGATTGGGTAGGTTTTATGTGATAGAAAGATAAACTGAAGCAGACAAGCCCCTAGTTCCCTGATCTTTTCCCCTTGAACCACCTTGATTCTCAGCACTGCAAAGTACTCTACACGCATTAAGGGATATTCCTTGAACCATGGGAAAAAAAAAAAACCAACCAGAAATGGAGTTCTCCTTTCAAAGTGACCTCAGTACAGCTCAGTATGGCCCCCCTCCAGTTTCCGTGGGGAAACGGACTCCGGGTATTTAGAAAATAACACCCATGGAAGCAAAGAAAGCTGATGCTTGAGAGAACCTGATAAGGGAGAGTTTACACAGTTTAACAAAACAGCTTTTGTCTTTGTGACGTGTAAAATTCAGAGAGCAAATTGAGTGTGCTTGTGTAGTGTCTGGGTTTTGGGCGGTGTCACACAGCCTGTGTGGTCATATGCAGCACTCACCCGGCATTCTTTCTTGGCTGACCCTAGGGAGATAGGCTGAGGAATAGTAGCATTAAGTGTGCACATTTTATGGTGCATAATTTATGATGCCCCTAATTGTCACTACAAATTACATTCCTGAAGAGCAATTTAGCAGCTGGATGCTAGCTATCTGAAGATTTGCAGTTCTGCTGAGTTGGCTCAGCTGGTCTTCTCATTAGCTACAAGAGGCCAAACCCTGTACCTAAAGGGAAAGGTAACTTTCTAAGATGGAATGTAAGCTAAGACGTTCACTTCCGGTATGCTGATGTCCTTGTTTTTCATCTCTTACCCAGATCCAGCTCTATTTTGCTTGCTTACCAGAGGAAAAGGTTCCTTATGTTAACAGCCCTGGAGAGAAACATCGAATTAAACAGCTCTTGTACCAGTTGCCACCACATGATAATGAGGTAAAATAACAGGAAGCAGCCTAATTTAAAGAAAAAAAAATACACCCTAAACATTGAGCTGCCTCTCATAAACCCTACCTCCTCACTGGCCAGGGCTCTTTTGCCTTTCTTCAGTTAAAATTTGCCTTGAGAATACAGCTTTCCATTCTTTGAGAGAGAAAAGGGTGTCAGTGCAATAAACTTAACAACAAGTTGTTTTTTATAGTGTTTGCAGCCACCCACCACTTATCAGGAACATATAAATTCCTGAGATTTCCCTGCCCCTTCATCTAGAGTCAGTGCTTTCTGGTAGTTAGGGCTGGCCCTGCAGTTGAGTGCCTGTAGAATGGAGAGTGAAAGTGGCAATTAACAAGTTTAAACCTTTTGTAGAAAGGTTAATGTCTTCCAGTTTTTTTAAGTGTCTCTGATAAAAGTTTAAACACTCCTTATTTTTTTAAAAAAAGATCCTTCAAATTGCATTTCCCTTTTGTTGGAGAGGCTATAAGATTTGATGTCATTTTAAAGGTACAGTGTCATTTTTAAATTGGGGATTTATGGGGCAGGCCAGTTAAACTTGCTCTTTGCCGAAACTCTAACCCTGGAAATACTGAATTGGTGAGGGAGACTGGGTGCTCCAGGGTGGTGCTTCTGTTTTCTTCTCTCTGAAGGTGCGGTATTGCCAGTCGCTGAGTGAAGAGGAGAAGAAAGAATTGCAGGTGTTCAGTGCTCAAAGGAAGAAAGAAGCACTAGGAAGAGGAACGATTAAACTTTTGTCCAGAGCAGTGATGCACGCCGTGTGCGAACAGGTAGCACTGTCCAAGGATGAATAGTAGCTCGTGGTAGTGACGTGGATGGAGTATGGTTGGGGGTAGGTGACTGGGCTAGCACAGGTGTGGGCCCTAAAAGCCTCCAAAACATAAAAGGCAGCCTAGCTTTTTATTAAGTGGACATTAATGTTTATAACTGACAGGGGGAGTCAGTCTGCCCTTGTGTAAACATCAGGTGAAATCTGGGCATGGAGAGAGGTGCTGGGGTACACCCACTGTTCAAAACTGCAGAAACAGAATGAAGACGTTCAGACACTTCCTGGCTTGGAGTAGGAAATGTATCCAATAGGAGGCTGGCTCAGGAAAAGGACTCTTCATGTGACTTGGATGAAACCATTCTTAGCAACGGTCTAGTGTGGTAGTGTATCTGAGGCATGTTCATTCCAGTTAAGAATCAGAATAATCCAGCATTAAAGAGCTATTTAATCACTAACAGGAGGGGCCACAAATAAAAGCTTTCTTGACAAAATGGAATTTAGTGTAAAGTAGGAAAGGCTGAGCATCCAGTTCTTAAAGAAGGATCATCTAAATTTCAAATCCTTTTGTTTTTAGTGTGGGTTGAAGATAAATGGAGGTGAAATTGCAGTGTTTGCCTCTCGTGCGGGCCCTGGAGTGTGCTGGCACCCTTCCTGTTTTGTCTGCTACACGTGCAACGAGCTCCTGGTCGACCTCATCTATTTTTATCAGGATGGAAAAATTCACTGTGGCAGGCACCATGCTGAACTGCTCAAACCACGGTGTTCAGCATGTGATGAGGTAAAAAAAAAAAAAAAAAGTTTATCCCTTAACACTGGAAAAAATAAGCTTCTAGTAAGCCAGTATTCCACTGTTCACATGTAAGCAAAATATAAACATCTCCTGCTTTTGCTGTCTGTATATTTTTAAATAATCTTGTACATTCATATAATGGAATAATATGCAGCTAATAAAGAGAAGGCAGCAGGTGTGTTTGTGCATTGACAAGTAGGATGTCCTTGATGGATTGTGGGAGAAGAAAACCAGTTGCAAGAATATTAAGTAGTAGATAATCTTCTTTTTGTTAACTAAAGGGAGAGTAAGTCGAGATTGTGTATGTATCTGTATACACTCAGAACTAGTATGGAAAGACATACACTGAAGTTAACAGTGGTTACCCCTGGGGCATGTGGGAAGGGATGGTGGTGTGAAAGGAATTTTTTTTAAGCTTTTTATTTTAAAGTAATTTTAGATTTACGGAAGACTTGAAGAGATGACAGAGAGTTCTGTAGACCCTTTCCCAGCTTCCCTTATTGTTAAACATCCTACCTAGCCATGGTATATGCATCAAAACTAAGAAATTAACATTGGCATAATACCATTAACTACAGACTTTATTTAGATTTCCAGTTTTTCTGCTAGTGTCTCTTTTCTATTCCAAGATCGAATCCAGGGTACCTTATTGCATTTATTCTGTATCTCCTCAGTCTCCTTCAATCAGTGACAGTTAACTTTCAGTGCTTACTTATTACATTTATGTTTTTAGTTTTTTTCAATAATATGCAATTTGAATTTTCTTTGAAACCAAAATTATAAAAAATAAAGTCTTTAATCTGGAGATGACCACCAGGTCAAATGAAACATTATCTACACGTGCTGTTCACACAGCACAGCATCTGGATAGCTGTAACTGCTGATTCTGCAGACATTTTTATGAGTTTAGTATCAAAATACAGACTACTAAATTATTTCAATGTTAATGTATTCTTTGCCAGATTATGCCAACAAAGTGTGACTGGAGAGCAAAAATATGACCAAATGAATGATCTCCGACGTAAAAATCTGTTTTTTGTTTTAAGTTTAAGCAAGCACTGAGTTTCTCTTTTTCAACATTTTCAATTCCTGCTTTTATTTCATATCTAAATCAAGTAAGATGTGAGCCTGAGGCTATAAGAACCAAGGTTAGCTAGTTAAGTGATTTTTTTGTTTTTTTTATTTTTTTTATTTTTGGGACAGAGAGAGACAGAGCATGAACGGGGGAGGGGCAGAGAGAGAGGGAGACACAGAATCTGAAACAGGCTCCAGGCTCCGAGCCATTAGCCCAGAGCCTGACGCGGGGCTCGAACTCACAGACCGCGAGATCGTGACCTGGCTGAAGTCGGATGCTTAACTGACTGCGCCACCCAGGCGCCCCAAGTGATTTCTTTAAGAGCCAGTGTCTGTCAGTTGTCCAGAAAACATGCAGTTACTTGGCCTCTAGAAGAGCTCACCATGATCTTTTCATCCCATTTCTTTTTAAAGATAATTTTTGCTGATGAGTGCACAGAAGCTGAGGGTCGCCATTGGCACATGAAACACTTCTGCTGCCTTGAGTGTGAAACGGTCCTGGGGGGACAGAGATACATCATGAAGGATGGCCGCCCATTCTGCTGCGGCTGTTTTGAGTCTCTCTATGCAGAGTACTGTGAGACCTGTGGGGAGCACATCGGTAAGTGTGTAGCCGGCCTATGATTGTCCAGTCTCTGTGTGGGTTTGTTTTGTAGAACTTACAGGGACATGTACAGATCTTAAATGTTTTAGTTTGAGGAGTTTTGACAATGGATATGTAGTCAGCTGTCATTATTTGCGATGGTTGTGTTCTATAAAGTCGCCTGAGTTACTGGACCGTTGCTCCTTGGGGACAGTCAGGGTTGGGGTCCTGCAAGGCTCTGGTCACATTTTCATGAACTGCTCAACAGATAATCTTGTTTCATGTATGTCTTAAACACACCTTATTTAGTGTATACTGATTCACTAATATTGAACTCGTAGCCAAGAGCACTGTAGCTCATGCCTGAATGAAGCTGTTAGATCTAACACACTTACGTGCTCTATACGGCACATCACAGCCTTCTTGAGCTCAGGGACAGTATACAGCACTTCAGCACTATGCTTGGGAGCCCTTTTAAACAGCGGAATCAACACAAAGCCCAAAAATGCAAAGAAAACTTGATAATAAATCGACCATGGCTCTGTCAGCTGTTATAGTATGAGCGCAGAGACAAACGACAGAGCATCGGTTGTTTGACCTCAGCTTGGGAACATGGCACATCAGTTGACTCAGATTTTTCATCATTCTGCACCTGTCAGCAAATAACCCTGAAAGCTCTGCAAGTATTGATTCTGCGGGTATAGATACATTTTAGCAAGTAGGCAAATTCAAAAATATGGGATTTGTGAATAATGACAATTAACTGTACATGTGTGACCCACAGCCCTTTCAAGATACAGACATTTCCATCACCTTTTAGAGTTCCCCCATACAAACATTCTTGTCTTTGTCTTCCTTTATTTCAAGATTGAACTGTAACCCCCTACTCTGTCCTTCTTCAAAACAGGTGTCGACCATGCACAGATGACCTATGATGGGCAGCACTGGCATGCTACAGAAGCCTGCTTTTCTTGTGCCCAGTGTAAAGCTTCTTTGTTGGGGTGTCCCTTCCTTCCCAAACAAGGTCAGATTTATTGCTCGAAAACATGCAGCCTTGGTGAAGACGTCCATGCCTCTGATTCTTCTGACTCTGCATTTCAGTCAGCTCGATCAAGAGACTCTAGAAGAAGTGTCCGGATGGGCAAGAGCAGTCGGTCAGCAGATCAGTGTAGACAGTCTCTTCTTTTGTCACCTGCTCTGAACTACAAGTTTCCTGGCCTATCAGGCAATGCTGATGACACCCTTTCTCGGAAATTGGAGGATCTGAGTCTCGCCAGGCAGGGAGGTTTCGTCAATGAAGAATTTTGGAAAGGCAGAGTGGAGCACGAAACCCCAGAAGACCCTGAAGAATGGGCTGAGCATGAAGATTATATGACGCAGCTCCTCCTCAAGTTTGGTGATAAAAGCCTCTTTCAGCAGCCGCCCAGTGAGCTAGATATACGAGCCAGTGAGCACTGGATATCTGATAACATGGTTAAAAATAAGACCGAGTTAAAGCAAAATAACCAGAGCCTTGCAAGTAAAAAATACCAGTCTGATATGTATTGGGCACAGTCACAAGATGGACTAGGCGATTCTGCTTATGGCAGCCACCCAGGCCCTGCAAGCAGTAGAAGGCTCCAGGAATTGGATCTGGACCATGGGGCTTCAGGCTATAATCACGATCAAACACACTGGTATGAAGATTCCCTGGAGTGTTTGTCAGACTTGAAACCAGAGCAAAGTGTTCGAGATTCTATGGATTCTTTGGCTTTATCTAATATCACAGGTACGCAATCTAGGGATTATGGGGTTTTTGGAAAAAAGAGCCACTAAAAAATTTATTCTACAAACTACAGTTCAGCAGTAGGGCCCATGTTACGAAAAACTGTAGACCAAGGGAAGGAAGAAGTTTACATCAAACGCCAAACGCTAACAAAATAAACGTGAGCATACGTGTTTAATAGAAGCTTCTTGAATAGGTATTATCCTTATTTTAAAGAGGAGGAAATTGATTTATGTGGATAATGGAGTCTGCATCTGTGTCTGAAAGATCCTGTGCTCTTAAGATTTGCTGTAGGAATTTCAAGATGCTAAAATCAGCATGTGTGCTTTATAAGCTCATGGCATCTTTTATATTTTTCTGAATTGCCCACTGGCAACAGATAGCTCAAAAATAGCTGAATGTTTTTTATGCAGATTAAAAAATAATTTCACTTTAATGTTTTCAAAGCATATTCGTATCAGTTATGTACATCTTACCCTTAAAATGATCCTGAGCTGTATCAAGTGGGTATTACTTAGTATGTGTTACACATGAGGAAACTTAAATCACCAAGAGGCTAAATGCCTAACTTTACATAGGTTTTTAAAGGCACGACTGAGTCTGGAACCCACCCCCTCCTGAATCTCACATTTGCGTTAAGTCTTTGAACACAGAAATATTACTGGTCCGTGGCTAGCAAAGGCTGTGGCTAGTTTTATAGTCCAACTGATAATATTCAGTCCTTTCATAAAGGTTATGTTACTGTAATATAGGCAGGAAAGGCTTTACTGGCTGCCCTGTGCCAGAAATAACCCTGGCAAGAAGGAATTAAGACAGCTAGCTACCCTCCTAGTTTCTGTTGGACTTGTCAAAGATGAGGCAGGCCAACAATAAAGGGGAGTTGAAGAATGTGGGTGGGACTGAATTAAGCATATCCTGTTTGCTGGGCTCTGTGTTTTAACACTTAGTATCAAAAACAGACCTCATTGGGTACACAAAGTGTTAGGGCTGACATTCCTTGACAATAATGGGCTGAGAAACAGGCTCCCTCTAGAAAGTAGGAAGTTTATGTAGTCTCTAGGTGACAATAGTCTGTACCATGCCCTAGTCACTTACAGTCTGCTGGGCTATATTTACTTGTTTCGACTTGCCTGGGCCCTATTAAAAAAGGAGAGCAATATCTGTTTTGAGAAGAGCTTTATTAAAGTAAAATTAATCTGAGAGTGGCATATGTTACAGAGGTAAAGGGGGAAGAAGACTGGATATGATGATCTAGGTGTCAGGGCTTGGCAAACTTCTCCTGTAAAGGGCTAGATAGCACTTTTTAGATTATATAGTCTCTGTTGCAGCCATTCAACTCTGTCACTGCAGAAAGCAATGATAGACCATGTGTAAGTGAATAGGTGTGGCTATGTTCCAGTGAAACTTTATCCACAAATAGGCTGTGGGCCAAATGTGGCCCTTGGGCTGTGGTTTGCTGACCGCTAAACTAGGTATAAAAGGATGATAACTGTGGCCATGTGGATGCAAAGGAAGGGATTGATTAGAGAGATGTTCAAGTGAAGTAGTCTGGCTTTAATGTATCATGAAGCAGAAGCTTCTGTGTGTCATGTTCTACATGTGGAGAAGTTTCAAAATGTTTGCTGCTCGTGACATGTGCTATAACTAATGTCTGGCCACAAAAGAGCTGGGCTTGTAAGAGGCTATGCCCCCTGTATCGATGATAAAAGTCAAACCTTCTCAAGTGCATGTTGGTTTTACCTAGTGGGTGTTAATCAAACACTGACACTTGGGAGAATTTTCTTTGAGATGCTTCCTTTCAGTAGCTTGTGTGTAGTAATTGTCAGAAGATCACATTTTGTCTTGGTTTTTCTTCTAGGGGCTTCAGTGGATGGAGAAAGCAAGCCGAGACCCTCATTATATTCCCTGCAAAACTTTGAGGAAATGGAGGCAGAAGATTGTGAGAAAATGAGCAATATGGGGACTTTGAACTCTTCCATGTTGCACAGGAGCACAGAGTCCTTGAAGAGTCTAAGTTCAGAGTTGTGTCCAGAAAAAATCATGCCTGAGGAGAAACCAGTAGTACATCTGCCAGTACTGAGAAGATCCAAGTCTCAATCCAGACCACAGCAGGTCAAGTTTTCAGATGACGTCATTGACAATGGAAACTATGACAACATTGAAATCCGGCAGCCTCCGATGAGTGAAAGGACTCGAAGACGGGTCTACCATTTTGAAGAGAGGGGATCCCGGTCTCATCACCATCGTCGCAGGAGAAGTAGGAAGTCCCGTTCTGACAATGCCCTGAATCTGGTCACAGAAAGAAAATACTCTCCCAAGGACAGACTGCGGCTTTACACCCCCGATAACTACGAGAAATTTATACAGAATAAAAGTGCCCGGGAAATCCAAGCATACATCCAGAATGCTGATCTGTATGGACAGTACGCCCATGCCACCTCCGATTACGCACTGCAGAACCCAGGAGTGCCTAGGTTTCTGGGACTCTACGGTGAGGACGATGATTCCTGGTGCTCCTCCTCCTCCTCCTCCTCCGACTCAGAAGAAGAAGGATATTTTCTTGGACAACCAATTCCTCAACCCCGGCCACAGAGATACGCCTACTATACAGATGACCTTTCGAGCCCAACTTCTGCACTCCCCACTCCTCAGTTTGGTCAGAGGACAACTAAATCCAAGAAGAAAAAGGGACACAAGGGCAAAAACTGTATTATTTCTTAACCTAGTAGCTGTGGGGATCATGTTTAAACTGCCATTAACCATCTTGAATCCTATCTTTTTTCTTCATAGGAAAGTTACTAAAATAGTTTGAAGTGCTTTGCCCATGTAAATGAGACCCCTGCTGCTGTTTACAGTGTCAGATTAACCTTTGGAAGGTGTGATTTCTCCAGTTTGCCCTCCTTGGATGGTGCCAGGTTGATGCCACATCTTGTGCCTGTCAGGTGCATTACAGCCCTATGTAGCGGTTTTGGTCTCCAATCCTCAAGAGAATCCTCAAGAGACTGTCAGGAGGTGATTGGACGGGGGTGTTGATTTTAGACAATGGAGAACTCCCGCCACCTTTGTAAAGTGATAGTGTGTGTCCTTTGTCTACACCAGGTTGGCCCAGGTCCTGATCAGTCTGTCTTGTTGTGCGGCATGCACGTAGTCACGCTGACCCAGCCAATACTGTGCATCCCATCGTGTGAGGCCACCTCGTCCCCTTTCAGTTAGCCAGGTAAACGCTGCATTGTATTAGCTCCAGCTCCAGATTGAAAAAGACGTTGCTATTTATAATGTAGTATTTCATAGACTTAAGTGTATTCCTAATTTAACGGTGCAAATATTAATGTACATACTGTACAGTTCAGATTTTAAAGCTGATTATTTTTATATCCCTGAATTGCAAGACATTTGTTACACTGCAGTGCTAGATTTGTTGGAGAACCAGAAACAGCATTTATGGATGAAATGATTGCTTGTATTTTAGTCAGGGTTTACAAGCTTAGATGGCCAAATTTATATTGCCTAGTGATGGAAAGTTCAAATTTTTTGATTTTTTCAATATTAAAAAGGCTCTGTATGCATGGTGGGGCTATGTAAATACTCTTTAAAACTATGGCCCTATTAATATTACGAGTGCTATTTATGGGTCAAGCAATGTAAACTGTATAAATGTAAAAACAAACAAACAAAAAAAACCCATACATATCCCTGGAATATATGGTAAAAACAAGTAGAAGCTGTTTGGGTGAATGTTTTTTTTCCCCCCTTGGGGATGGTAGGGGGTGCCTTTCCCATTTTCAACAGAGTGGTGATTATTTCCTGGGAAGAGACCAAAACTACAAGGATCTGCTTTAGAGGCAGAGGACTTTGTAGATTTAGTATTTGAAGAGAGGCTATTCCTTTCCTTTCCAGCTAACTTGTTGGCCTTTTTCTTTTAAAATCTTTAGAGGATGCTGTGCCACTGACTACTTCAAGTTTATATGAGGTTCTGTTTCAAGGAACAATGATCTTGAATTTGAACTAATGAGCTGATATTTTATGTGCAATTCTTGCATATACGTTTCAGTCCTAAGTAAGGTCCTAGTGGTACCTTGGACCTATAGGAAGGTATTTAATAAATGCTTATTAATAAATAACAAACTACCTTTCTGAACACAGATATTTTCAAACATATCCAGGTAACTTCTGTTTAGCTCCCCTGTTCAGGCATGATTGCCCATTCTTATACCATTAACAGGCCACCATTTGACTCCTGCATATCCCCTTGTTCCTACTAGTAAGTGGGAAATAGAACTTGAGGCCCAGAGGCAAAGCTGTCCATGTTTACTGGACTGGGGAAAAGCTGTTAGGCCTTGGGGAAGGGGGATGTGAATCCAAGAGATAAACGAGTAGTCTAGCATCCCCTACACCCATCCCTGGAGAGGGCAGGGCTGTGTACGTGGGATGGACAGAGAACCTTCAGAAACACACAACTGGGGAGAGAGCCACTTACTCAACAAGTGTATCATTATTTCCGTGGTCTGGTTCATTTTAAAAAACATAGCAGTGAAAAGGAGATGCACGCACATGTTAACAAAAATCAACACACACTAACTCAAAAGATAGTGGCGTATCTCTTTTCACTCTTCATCTCCAGTCCATCAGGTCCCTCCCCAGAAGTAACCACTATTAATCATTTCTAGTGTCCTTCAGATGTTCAAAGCATATTTATGTAAATGTTTCTTTTAAAAATGGTAGCAAACTATACATGCATGCTTAGATTTGCTTTTTTCACTTTATGTGTGGACTTCCACATTAGCACAAATAGGTCTACCTCATTCTTTTCAGTGATGGTATAATACACCATAATCGACTTAACCATGGACTTGAATTTCCTCATGGATAACCTTATCCTGCATTGGCATATATGCACATAAATTCTGAGCAGCATAATTCCTGGGACAGAAGTGACGCATTTATAATTTCTTTTCCTCCAAAAGAAATCTGCCTGATCAACATTTACACTAACAATGTACAAGGGTGCTTGTTCCATCACAATCTCACATAAACAATTAGCAAATTTCTTGCTTTTGAAGACCTTTTCAGAACCTGAGCTGCCACAGTGGGCATCCTTTTAGAAAAGAATGCTGTGATGTGTTGTTTAGAAAAGACGAATAATAAATAGTAAACACTGATACATAGTCTGGAGAAATGTAGGTATGAACCTCGCTGTCCTCAGTAGTTTTCAAGTCATTCTCAAAAGATTAGTTCCTTTTGCTTCTGGCAACAGAGGGTCATGTAGATTGCTAAAGGCTTAAGGAAATGCATAACCTTTAAAGCTTTTAACTCTTGGTTAGTGGCAAAAAACAAAACTAGCTACAAAGGAAGGAAAAGAACTGCCTTGCAGTTCGGTGAAGAATTAGGCAAGAAAAGGAAGCATATAGTTGCCAACAGGTGTTCACAGATTTGGTTAACAAGAGTGCAAAGTATCTGGTCAGGTGGGTCTCAAGATAAATATCAAATGTTAAAACACTGTCTCTAATCTCTATACCTGTGAGACAGAACCCTTAACTGTTGCATTTTCCTCACTTCAGAGCAAATCGAACATTTTGCTTAAAGCCCACGAAGGGGCACCGAGTAAAATGTCAATGGGGACTCCTTTTGGCTCTGATTAAAAGAAGAAGATTCATTTTGTGTATGCATCTGCTATACTTTTTGCTCTGCCTTCTAGTTCCTGAGTTAAATAAAACGCACCAGAAGTAAAAGGAGGTATCACTTGCTGTCTAGCCCTCTTAGATACAAATCATGGGCCTTCTCAAAATAGTAGTAAAACTGGAACGGGCACCCAAGGCTGCTAGATTTCCAGGGATGGCACATGTCCCTGCCCAGCTGGTTCTTGGGTGATGGGTCCTGAAAGTATTGGTGTGGATAAATTTCAGGAGTGCCCCAAGGATTTTAGCAGAGGTATTATTAACACAGCATGGGCATACTTTGGTTTCTTGAGCTCTTCTTTTCTAATGGACACTTGACTACTGCCATGGAAAGGAGAACGAGTGTTGCTGGACCTCCCTTCACATTCTTAGAAACCAGGAATTTAAACATTTGCCAAATCTCCCAGCTTCTAAATGCTAGCGACAAATTCAAACATTTCTGAAACACTTTGAACAAAGTGAGCCTGCCATTGGCAAATCTCCAGTGCATGGGTTCTCTATTCTGCAGCCTGAAGGTGATTCCCCATTCCTCAGAGCTAATGAGGAAAGGCACAACTAATTACTATTTACAGAAATACTTGTGACCTTTTTTGATGCACAAAGGAGAAAAACTGAGATAAAATTCTAAGAGCCTCATTACCAATTCAATGCTGGTAACACAATTATGATAAAAATTCTTTTTAGTCAAATGAGAAAGTTGTTAATTGCCTGGTTCCATTTGCTAGCCATTCTTTGGAGTGATCTAAAACGGGAGGTGTGCTTGTGCACAGTCACAGGGGTTTTCTGCTAACACATTGGGAAGGTTCCCAGGTAAACTGGGCCAAGGATAAATGAGCAGGAGCAACTGAATTTTGCACTTCTGAGCTCAAATTTTTCCAAGGTCACAGAATCATAAACTTCACTAGGGGAATGAAGTTTAACCGTAGCTTTCACAAAATGGTTTGGGAAGCCTGTATGGAACAAAAACATTGGGTATATATAGACTTGGCCGCAGGACTTGAGCTGATTCCTTATTTTTGAACAGAACCAGCTAGTTGGTGAAGTATTCCCATTTTAGGGATCAATTTTAGCCTCAGCTTTTCTTTTGGCAAAGGAAATTCACATCTCTTTACTGCTGTGTGTGCACAAGGTGCTGTTATGTCAACTTTAGACGTAACTTGTAGCCCATTCTCTGAAAGCATTTGATTCCAAACAACCATTTAAGAATATGAAGCCAGTTCTAATACAGTTGGGGAGCCTGGGTGACTCAGTCGGTTGAGCCTCCGACTTCAGCTCAGGTCATGATCTCACAGTTCATGAGCTGGAGCCCTGCATCAGGCTCTGTGCTGACAGCTTAGAGCCTGGAGCCTGCTTTGAGTTCTGTGTCTCCCTCCCTCTCTGTCCCCTCCCCTTCTCAGTCTGTCTCTCTCAAAAATAAACATTAACAAAAATAATAAAGAATATGAAGACAGTTCTCAAAAATGCCAATACTTGTCTTCGTGTTTCTAGATAAACGAACCGAGCAACTGACAACAGAAAAGATGGTTCCTAATCTAATACAAACCATCACCAAGCTTATCTTGCTGAGTGGTACAGAGCCCAATGGATGCCAGGATTCAGGAGATCTGGGTTAGGAGACACACCTCTCTCATTACCTCCAGCAGGTGAAGTGCTCTGACCCAGTTTCTACTTCTGTAAAATGAGAGTGCTAGGCCACCTCAAGGGTTTCCTTCCAGCTTCAGTATTCTGTGGAGACTGAACTGAATTTATAGGTCAGAAAAGTCTTGCAGCATAAAGTGTTTTTCCCTTTTCTGACTCTCATTTACCAACATTTGTGTCTGGCAAGGATTCCCGAAAGGATCTCTCCAAAGAGGGAGCAGGGAACTTTTTAAAGGGTTGGGGCTTTTTTCAGTTAATCTATTAATTAAATGCTTGGGACTCAGTGGGCATGGGTTAAGGTAAATCAGGAGGAAAAAGTCTGAGGATGGTTACTTCCCTATCCGTGCCTATACTTCAAGCCGGCTTTGTCTTCATCAAGTAGACAGTTGGGAGCCTACACAGAGTATGTTGAAGGCAAGTATTTTCTATTTTCTTCCCTCATGTTATTTCTCTCCAATTACTTAAAGTTTTGTTTTGGTTTTTCCCCCCCTACATTGCAGAGGATTGCTACTGGTAGCAATCTTGTTCTTGAATCTCTGAATACGTTGTAAGCAAAGCTGAAAAGGTGTTAATTATGTTTAATTAATCTTGGTTCCCAGAATGGGTGAGTTGAATTACCAAGTTCCTTCCACTTAAATGGCTCTTCTCAAACTCTACCATAGGCCCAGGTACAGCGACCAAAGAGCTGAGTCCTGGGCAGCACTGTAGTCATGAGGGTTCTAACCCTACGTGCTAACTGCCTCATAAAAATTACCCTGATGAATCTCAAGTGGGTTTTACAAAATCGCTCCAAAACAGAAGTCATAGGAACCAATATGGAAGGTAGTAGCAACTGAGGATAAAATGGAAACCAAAAACCTACTGAACTAGGATTTGAATATTCTCAAGTTTTTTAAAAAGTTATTTTTCTGCCTCACTCATTACATTACACATTAACTGCACATACATCAAACAGCCAGTGTGTGCTAGAGTCAGGATGTTAACCTAGTTCCAAATGAACACCAAACCTTTCATTTCTTCCAAGAACACAGACTCCAGAGTTGAAGGATTTGGATACAACTCTGCCACTTCCAGCTATATGACCTTGGGCAACTTATAACTTCTCCTGCCCTTGATTGTAAAATGAGAATAAAATCTTCACTGGCTTATTATATGTGCAAGTGTAAGTATAAATCAAAAAACACTAGACGGGTGGTTCTAACCTTATTCAGATAGTGAAATAACTGAAAACTATGGTGCTTCTCAGAATCCTATGAAGTATTTGATATATTAAACCTGAGATATATTTTAACCGACATCCAATATGGTACGCTATATTCTACTCTAAAGAAGTAGAATACAAAGTTTAAAAGAATAGGAAATTTCTGCCAAAGCAGGGCTAGTCCCATACCCTTAGCTTACCAAGCCAGCTTACCAAGGTGCGGGCAGGTCTCCCCACTTCAGGACAGGGACGGGCCATGGAGGCCATGGGCCTTGAAGAGGTCAAGCCACTCCAGGGGATAGGAGATGAGGGAGCTCCGTCTCTCCTCTTGGACCCTCAGCAGGGGGAGCAGGCTGCTCCTATGTCATAAAGAAAATGTGATTCTTACACAAGGCTCACCTCTCAAATGAGTATGCCCTGCAGTGTTCACAGACCACCACCACGAGGGTGTCATCAGGCTGTGGTGGTGGGAGGCCATGCCGGTGGGAGCCCTCAAACTGCTAATGCAGAAAAGGAAAGGAAAGGGGAGGAAATTAAAAGCTAGCACAGAACAGATACCTCGGCCTGGTAAGCTACAGCTCTGCTGGACTGCGTTTTCTCTCCCCTCCCATGGCCCCCCCATCACAACACACAATGCACACACACTCTGCTGGACTGCATTTTCTCTCCCCTCCCATGGCCCCCCACAACACACAATGCACACACACTTTCTCATCCACTGGGGGCTGACCCTTTTCGGCCTCAGAAGCCTTCTCCGCCTTCCCCACCAGGCAAGCACAGGCTGTTGGCAGAGGAGGGCACCTGGGATCTGGTGACAGAGAGGAACCCAGTTGGCCGTGCTGGGCTCACTTAAAGGTACTGCAGACATTTGGCCAGTGTGTCTTTCTCAGGGGTTTGATCACAAAGGATGGACTCTTCCCACTTGGAGGATGAAGGGACAGCACACTTTCTGGTCACTGGATCCTCTCCCTTTCCCCAGGCAGCTTGTCCAGCCTTACCCACACAGTGAACCCTCCCTACCCTCAAGGAAAACAGCAGGGTCTCCGCCTTTCTACCCAAGAGTAGGGGTGCCAGCAGGTGCCCCCAGGAACTGGGCCAAGAGGGGCTTTCACTGAAGGTGCAGACCTGCAGGCTGTATGGCCAGTCAGCCAGGGCAGCTCTGTCCCCTTCCCACCTTACATGGATTCCAACCAGGAAAAATGTGCTAATAACACATGGGTAGCCTAGGCGGTGGTTACATACCTCACACGTCCTCTTGCAGCAAGTGTCTGTGTATGGAGTCGTTTTTTCCTATTTGATATGTTCTCAAATGTTTATATTTCAGTAAACTTCTACATTTTCATTCACACACAAAAAAATGAAAAAAAACTTTAAGCCTTATATAATTTCAGTGATAATGGTCTAACATTAGCACACTATTAGTCTGTGGAACAGAGCTCAAAAAACAATGTGCTATATATTATCGGGCTGTCTCTACCGCTATACAAATGTGCATCAGGCTTTATTGATATTTGTCATCAAGTGAGATTTTAAATACAACTTGGAATTAACTCAGTGGACTGGCCTTTTTTTTTTCATTGTATTTTTCATTGTATCATGTTTAATTTTTAATTGCATACCCAATGTGAGGCTCAAACTCACAACCCCAAGATTCAGAGTCAGATGCCTCACAGACTGAGCCAGCCAGGTGCCCCTTGGCAAAGCCTTTTATATACTCAGTCCCCATTACCCCAAGATCAATTATTACAATGGAAAGGCAGGACTAGTACAGCCTGCTGAGAACCAACTTCAGTGAAGCTAACTCTGAAATACCATTTGCATTAATTTGAACCAAAGGTAAGCTGCTAACAAAAAACCAATAATGTGGCTTAAACAGTGAAGAAGTTTATTCCTCTTTCACCCAACAGTTCAGTACTCCATGTGGTCATGTAGGGATCCAAGTTCCTTCCATCTTGTGGCTCTGCAGCAAATCAAGGCTGAGTTGCTATTGCTACTACTTTGGGAAGGAATGAAGAGAGACTACAAAGGAGCACATCCACTGTCCTAAGGGTCCCAGCCCAGAAGAAGAGGTACTTCCACTCAAATTCCATAGGAATGGACTCAGTCACTTGATTACACCTAACTGCAAGGGGGAACACAGCAAATAAAATCCTAATTAGCAGTCATGTGACTCAATTTCAACTCCATTACATGAAAAGGGGGAGAAAAGATTCTGCTAACCGCCTTAGTTACTAGTCTTCCTTTCTCCTCCCACTCCCCCACCTTTTTCACTGAATTGAACATCAGTGCTCTCAAGAGAAAAGGCAGGAAGGAGATGGTAAACGTACTATGCATAACCCACAAACCCTCATCTGGCAAGCAGAGTGTGCCAACCTGAGCAGCATTATAGCTGTCAAGCCACCTGGGTGGCTGGATGCCCTCGACACTGAATACAGTCTCCAAAGTTGTCACCAAAGAATTGTCAGAGCCTTCTTTGGAGTTTAGGATCCCTTGCAGGAAACTCTGAAATGAAGCTGAAACCACTATGCAATGTCTGGGTGCAAGCAGAATCCTTTCTTAAGGGGAGCTGGCGTGCCCTTTCTTCGAGGTGTTCTGGATCTATAAACTGGCTCAGAGTTGGTAAGTGGCTGAGAGGCTGTGGGAAATTAGTGTTTTGGGCAAGAATAAATACAAAGGTAATATCTTCAAAGAGAGTATTTTCAAATGTCATTCTTGAATGAGAAGAAAAAGGATAAAGCTAAAAACATTCAAAATCATTCTTTCTGTTAACCAATCTTTTCCTAAATTTGTCCCCTAACATCTTTCCCAACCAGCTTCAGTCATACAGGCTTCCATCTTTCCCTGTACCATTCTCCTCTTCCTAGACTTCTATTACTTCCCCTTTTCTGCCTGAATAAGTCCTATTTCTCCAAGACCTATGGTCAAATGTCACTTCTTTTGTGAAGTGTCAAGGAATACAAGTAACTACAATATTCCAAACTGTGCTAGGAACCAGGTCCCAAAGACACGGTTCCTCCAGAGGTTCCATAAAAAGGTTAAGATTTTAATCCTACAATTCCCTGAAACGCAGATTCATAATTACACAATTACTGAGCACTTCTGTGTGTTCAATCTTATCTCATTTAATTGCTTGCTCAGATATCAACACTCCTTAAGTCACCAAAGTTAATAATTTCTCAATTCTTCCATCCTGCTGCTGAGTGGGTGAACTGAACATTGAGTAATCTTGCAGTAGGGAGTAATAAAAATCTAGATTTCAGGAAAATACTTTAAGCCTGTTAAAGAGAAAAAAAAGACAATCCAATTATTTAAACCTGGTTGCTTTATTTTGCACTTTTAAAATTCACAAAAAGCTTCACACTATCTGCTTTCTCCCTGTTGATCATCAAGGCTTTATGGTAAGACAATGAAAATTTTATCATATCAGCTGGGCATACTCAAAAACAATGGATACTTTACAAACAAATTAATCAAGAACATTTTGTAAAATACACACTCTTGTACACATCTGAATTCAACTATCCTAAAACTGGACTTTAGTATATGTGCTGCCGAAGCGAGCACTCCTAAAACTGGACTTTAAAAAGCTGTCAAAAACAAACAGAATTAACACTGACAAGCCTACCAGAATAATGCTGATGGCAAGCTATAAAGAGCTTTAAATGTTGAATATAATTTGGGGAAAGGAGAGAAGAAGAAATTATCTGTTGAACCTACAATTAAATGCATCTGTAAGCAAAACCTCTAGCTTAATGAATTTCTAGTTTAATGAATTTCAACAGAATGAACAACTCATTTGCCTTGATGGTAGTTTCTTAACTTTTATTTTTAAACATGAAACCTCTTGACTAAAGGAATTGAATCCTGGACTTAGAATATTTAAGGAAAAGAAAAACATGGGGGTAGGGGAGAACCAACATCAGTACTTTCTTAGTCTTTTCTTTCTAAAGTGGTAACAAAATCACTGTTCGTAATTAGGAAAGAATACCAGAGGTGATATGTGGGGTTTAGTTTCAGCTTATGTACATTTAAATGGCAAAAGTAAGAGTTCAAGGCAGTCTCATATAGGAAACTTAAGAAAAATAATTATGTTCAATTAGTTTTTACATTTGTGGAATGGGACAATACATATTTTGAGGCACCCATATAGGATCCACCAAAATTATTTGTACTGCTGATTCCATTTTTAATGTAATTTTTATCTACTCTGGGGTAGCTCTTTAGATAATATCAATGTAAGCCACTAAAGATAATGCCAGAATTCAAGTGAGAAGAGAATGGAAATGGAAAGAGGGATGGGAGGATAATGAAACTGGGTAGTAATAACAAGCATGATTTTAAGGTTTCCTAGTGCCACAGAAATACATATTTTGGCTAAATGCCACTGGGCAGCTGGAAGTGATCAGGAAATGAGTGGAATATCCTAATGGTCCCAGTTAGATTTTTAAGTAACCCGTGATTTGGATGGCTCACTCATGGAGAAATGTTTACATAGACTGTTTGGTGAGGGGTAGTTGTGCTGGGCTTACTGCCTACTCTGCTTTGTTTCTTTAAAGAACACTTTTGAGGGCTAACGATCCCTAAAAAGGGCAACACAACAAAGATCTTGTTACAACTACAAACAGATACAAATAAAAGCATAATGTGATTAACAAAGGAATCTGTAAATGGTTTGATCGTGGATATGTTATCAATGAACTTTTCTTGAGATGGGAAATATGGGCCTGGGAAAAAAATGAAATTCCACTACTTCATCATATTCGAAATTTTTCTATTTCAATGATAAGTATTTATTTATTTATTTAGAGCAGCAGGCAAAAGTTTATTAGAGTATAAAATCAGAAAGTAAAAATAGTATGAAGCTCTCTTTACAGAGGGGACATTGGAAAGTGAATGCCTCTCAATTAGAAGTTTTTAAAGAAATCTCAACTTGAAAATAGCTCTCATCTTTCATCTCAAATTGCCCCTTCTCTTAGCTTTATATATGATATTGTTTAAGACTCAGACATCTGTGAGACTGGTCAGGAGTTTCAGGATTATTTTAATAGAAGACATTGAGTTGATTTACTTGGAAAACAGGATTTTACTATGAGGTCTTTTTAAGATTTAAGTGCTCTATTTTATCATAATGGGAATTAATCTTAAAGCAAATATTCTGTAAAATACTGGAGTATTCAGTTTATTTGGACAGTATACTTGAACATATTAAAAGTTACAAAGCCTAAAACAAGCAAGCAACAAGTCAATAAAATCACAACTCAGAATTCTAACATTTTCACATGGTATCACTGACTATGAAATGCAAAAAGACTATTAATGTTTAAGTGGAACGATCTCTACCCTATAAATTATATACTATGTGACCAAAACAAATGATCGCATACTGAAGACTACAGAACATGAGCTGTTCTCCAACACTGCTTTTTCAAAGCTTGAAAATTAACTGACCCATCATTTTAGGGGGATAAAAGGTATGGATTAGGAGGCTCTACATGTGGATTTAAAAAATTCTAATTAAAATATCTTAAACTATTTTAGATGTTTATTTGATATCGGAAATGTGGTCGACTATCATAAAGTATTTCTCTTCATCACAAAAATTCTATATATTAAGGATTTACAGAATCCAAAAAAAAAAAAAATCTAGAAACATTTTTTTTGCCTGAGCAATCTTCTAAAAAGGCTCTCCAAAATCTTGACTAGAGGTGTCATACTCTGCAATGAAATGTTTGAGTTCCTCAACACACCTCTCACCTATTTCATGTAAATTCTGTCTCAATGCAAACTGTATAGACTTTTCTAATGAAGGATCTTTTTCAATCAGCATTTTCACAACCATCCCGAAAGTTTCACAGTCTTGTCGGTAAACCTAGAAAGGTGAAAATACATTGTGGTTAGCTAAAAGTAAAAATAATTAGCCCAACATTGAGCTAATGCAGTTTGCAGAATTACGATGCTAAATTCAAAAAGGGAGACACAATACAATTGAACCTTCCTCACCCTTGAGTAGTTACTACTGTCAGATGCTATGTAAACTTCTGAGATTTGCAGATAATGAGTAGAAAAACATTGATATACCACGTCACTGACTACAGAAGTTAGGCATGGCATTTGTCAGCATCAGGCAGTACACTAAAAGGACATCAAAGAACAAAGGCTTGCTAGGTAAGGCACATTCATGGCTTCACTCATTTGCTTGTTTGGAAGAAAAAAGTTTCTGAGCCCTAACTTTGGATTATTTGTTTGAATCATGACCAGATGACAAATTCAACAACAAACAACAAACAAACAAAAAGACGAAACAACAAACAAAAAACAAAAGACGAAAAGTATCTATTTGAAAAAACTTTTCAGGGTGCCAGGGTGGCTCAGTTGGTTAAACGTCCAACTTCAGCTCAGGTCATGATTTCACTGTTGGTGAGTTGGAGCTCCACACTGGCCTCTCTGCTGGAAGCACAAAGCCCACTTTGGATCCTCTGTCCCCCGCCCACGCCCTCTCTGCCCCTCCCCCATTCTCTCTCTCTCTCTCAAAATAAACTTTATAAAAAGTAAAAAAACAAAAACAAAAACACCTTTGCAAATTCTATTTAACCACAGTTAAAGTCACCAAGGCAGAGTTAAGATCAAAACAATGTTAAACACACAAGTTCATGCATGTGTATACATGTGTATGTATATATAAACACACACATATATACACATGTGTATACATGCATATAAATTTTCTACCTCAATATGTATTTTTTACTTCAGTATGTACATATAATCCTTTTCAGTGACAATGAGATATTTTTCCTTGTCCCAAAATTGCTAAGTATTCTCCCCAGTAAATATCATTTCCTTAATTTGTAGTCACAAAACGCAATTTAGATTTCTTTGCTATTTTCCATACTATGTAATTCATGTATTTAAAGAAAATTACAATTAAGTATCCATGAAAACTAAGTGAAATACAAATTATCTGATTTAAAAGAACTGTTACATGAATTTTAATTTTTCTAAATTTAACAAAAACAATCAATATAACATGTTTATTCTCTGCAAAAGGATTTTTTTTTCATTTTGAAAAACTTTAGAAAGAAGTGATTTGAGACATTTGGCTTATGAGTTTTTATTCCTCCAATGATCACTACTAGTTGTTGTGGTAGTTGCTGTTATATTTTAAATGTCTGAAATATTTTTCCCCTTAAAAATAGCTATTTAAAGAATATTTAATTCTGACTTAGTGCTAGGTTGCTGGATTATACTAAATTCATTTCCTTGCTCTTAAAACCATTCCACAAGCCCCAAGGAAATTAAAAGAATAAGTTCTTCAATGAACACAGAACAGCCCCCCAACACGCATGTTTTTCTAAATAGTGATGAAATATACTCATAGTAGCCATTAAATTTAATTCAGCTATCTAAACAACCATTTATTCCAGTTTATCCTAAGGTTTATGTGGCCCAGAATTGATATTACAACTCTAACAAACCAACTGAGAGAACAGTACACCATTCACATGATACTATATGTGATGGCAAGGCAATAGAGCACTCTGGCTGGTTTAACAAACGCATAGTACCGAAGTCAAGCCAATGCAGTCCCCATGGGGGAAAGTCAGAACCATGATGTTTCAGTCTTAGTGGAGGTAAATTCCTTACCAAACCAGTCAGCCCACATAATAACAGCATTCTAACATCAACCACAGGCCTCAGCAGACCACTTTGTGGGTGGCCTAAATTTTACAGGCTTCTTTATAACAGATGTAGTAGATGAGGATAATGTTACACTGTGAATTAACCTGCAGATTCTTTAATGTAAATCCATTTTACCTAAACTGTAACTCTTCGTTTAGTATATTTACTGAACATAAATATGCTACACATTTGCATATCAAAGATAAAAACACATTAAAATGTGTTTATGCATTTATTTAAACTGTAAACTACTGTCACTCTGGAGACAAGATAATACAAGCATTTAAAGACTATTTTCTTTTTTAATTGTAAGTCCTTTTTGAATTATTCATTGAAACAGGCAAATTTTTGTATGTTAGCTGACGAAAACAACCAGAACTGCCCAAAGCAACATAATTCTCTATGAAAGGGGAAATTTTCTAAAAGACTATTTAAAATGTACTGGTTGGACATTGGACAGGAAATAATTAGTTTTTTGTTAAAGGAAGAGCCTCACCCTCCAACATTTTATAAATAAAATTCACAACTGTCAGAAACCTATTTCCGAAATCTGTTCCACAGTAAACTCAATCCCGAACAGGAAGGGTGTAGTTATCTGCAGGAGAGTTTGTTTGCTTATGGTCCCTAGCTGGAAATGCATTAATAATCTTCAAATCTGATATCTACAGGCCACACAGGAAGATTTTTTTGTTGTTGCTTTTTCCCCTGATTGAACCTCACTGAAATGGGAAGCAGGTTAAAGTATGGGTGGGGTTTACATAAACTACATAGAAATGCAGTTAAATTTGCCAGGGTGATGAAAACACTACCCAAATGTGGTTTCTCACAGTACTTTATTATAGTGGCCTGTGATAATAGATTCTTACAACGTATTCCTAGGAGTAAAGGAATATGACAAAATAAAACTATCAAGGCTTTTTACTATTAACTATGCTGTCCAGTGACTGGAAGAATAGTATCTAGCAAGTTTGTTCTATCTGTAATTGCTCATAATGACATAAAACTCCCTAAAATGTATATCATTTAGTCCTTACCTTTGTGTCCACAAAGAGAGAAACCAAAAATTAAGTCAATATAAATTGTTAGGAGAATTTTCATTTCAGACAAACCATCTTTATCATTTGCATTCAAGTTCTCTAAGAGCACTTTGGTGGAATGGTAAAAATTAGAGTTGTGCTATCTAACACAGTAGCCACTAGCCAGCCACAGGAGGATACTTTTGCAGATAGGATTATGTTACAACTTTTGGATAGGGAGATTATCCTGGATTATCCAGGTGTGCAAAATGTAATCACTTGGAGTCCTTTAAAAAGGAATGAAGAAGAATCAGAGAAAGAGAGGAAATGTTACCACATAAACAAAGGTTGAGTGATGCATTTTAAAGATGGGAGAAGGAGCTATCAGTCCAGGAATGCAAGTAGCCTCTAGCAACTTACTGGTCTTTACCAGCAAAGAAATAGAGTCTCCCCTAGAGACTCCAGAGGAAGTGCAGCCCTGCAGATACCTTGATTTGCTCCTGGTGAAACCCATTTTATACATTACACATTCTTCTCAAGCTTACATGAAACATTCACCAGGATTCTGGGCCATAAAACATACCTTAACAGATCTTAAAGAACAGAAATCATACCAAGTATGCTTTCAGATCACAATAAAATTAAATTAGAAATCAACAGAAAGTAGCTAGAAAATCCCCAAACATCTGGAGATTAAACAACATACTTCTAAAATCACATGGATCAAAGAAGTCTCAAGAGAAATTATAACATATTTTGAACTCAATGAAAATACAACTTATCAAAATTTGTGAGATGCAGCAAAAACAGTACTTCGAAATTTATAGCATTAAATACATTTAGAAAAAATGAAAGATACAAAAGTAATAATCTAAGCTAGGAAACTAAAAAAGGAAGAGGGAATTAAGCAAAGAGAATAAAAATTCCAACTTCTGTTCTAGCAGAAATCCATGAAGGTGAAAACAATAAAATAGAAAATTGAATGAAACCAAAAGCTGGTTCTTGGAAAAAATCAAATTGATAAATCTCCAGTCAGGCTAACCAAGAAAAAACAAAAGACAAAACTAATTAATATCAAAATTGAAAAAGGAGTCATCACTACAGATTGATCTCCTGGACATTAAAAGGATAATCAAGGAATATTATGAATAACTCTATGCCTACTAATTTGTTAACTTAGATGAAATGGACCAATCTCTTGAAAGACATAGTCTACCAAAACTCAAACAAGGAGATACAGATAATTCAAACAAGCTTACATCTATAAAAAAATTTAATCAGCAATTAACCTTACAAAACAGAAAGCACTAGGATGAGATGGTTTCACTGGTGAATTCTACTAAACACTTACGGAAGAAATGATACCAATTCTCTACCAACCAAAACCAGACAAAGACATTACAACAAAGGAGAATTATAAACCAGTCTCTCAAGAACATAGATACAAAGGAAAAAAAAAATCCTTAATACGATATTAGCAAATCCAAGAATATATAGAAATAATTATGCACCACAACCAAATGAAATTTATTACAGGCATGTAAGACTTGTTCAACATCTGAAAATCAATTAATGCAATCCATCACATCAATAAACTAGAAAAGAAAAATCACAGGATCAGAATACATGCAGAAAAGGCATTTGACAAAATCCATTGCAAATTCATTTGTGACAAAAACTGTTTGCAAACTAAAATAAATAAATAAATAAATAAATAAATAAATAAATAAATATCTATAAAACTTAATAAAGAAAATCTACAAAACCCTAAAGCTAACATTACAAAGTAAAAAAGTAAATGCTTTCTTTAATAAGGAACAAGACAAGGATGTCCCCTTTTATCATTCCTATTCAACATTGTACTGGAAATCCTAGTTAATGTAATAAGACAAGAAAGGGAAATGAAAAGTATACCAAGAGAAAGAGAAATAAAACTGCATTCACAGATTATATGATTGTCTATAAGGTCCCCAAACTGACAAAAAACCTATTGGAACTACTAAGTGCTTATAGCAAGGTCACGAGATTCAAAGTTTACATACAAAAGTCTACTGCTTTCCTACATACCAGCAATGAACTATTTAAATTTGCAATTAAAAACAGCACATGCAAACACATGTACACACACAAAGTATAAATTTAACAAAATATGTACAAGATCTATATGAGGAAAACTACAAAACACTGATTAAATAAAAACAAAAAAGATATACACAGATATATTCTAAGATCATGGATTGGAAGACTCAATATTGTTATGATATCAGCACTTCCCAGCTTGATCTGTAAATTCAACACAGTTGCTGTAGAAATCCCAGCAAGTAATTTTGAGGATAATGACAAACTGACTCTAAAGTTTATATGGAAAAGCAAAAGACCCAGAATAGTTAACACAGTGTGGATGAAAAATAACAAAGTCAGAGGACTGACACTTAGTATAAAGTCACAGTGATCAAGACGACTTTAAGTCTTACTATAAAATCATAGTAATCTCAACTGTAAGGCATTATCAAAAGAAGACAAATAGATCAATGGTAGAGAATAGAAAGCCTGAAATAGACTCATATATAACTAACTAATCTTTCACAAAGGAGCAAAGGCAATTCAATGGAGAAAGGACAGTCTTAAATAAATAGTGTTGAAACAAATGGGTAATCTAGATATAAATCTTACATATTCCAAAAAAATTAACTCAAAATGGATCATAGAGCTAAATGTAAAATGCAAAACTATTAATACTTCTGCTAGATAACAAGAAAAAAATCTAGATGACACCAAAAGCATGTTCCAAGAAAAAAAATCGTTACACTGGATTTCATTAAAATTAAAAACTTCTGCTCTGTGAAAGACACTATTAAGAGAATGAACAAACTACAGACTGGGAGAAAATCTTTGCAAAACAAATATCTAACAGAGTACTGGTATCCAAAATACACAAAGAACTCTTAAAACTCAAAAATAAGAAAACAAACAACTTGATTTAAAAATGGTCAAGGGGGCATCAAAGGATGGTTCAATTGGCTGAGCGTCTAACTCTTGGTTTTGGCTCAGGTCATGATCCCAGCATCATGGGATCAAGCCCCACGTAGGGCTCCATGCTCAGTGTGGAGCCTGCTTGAGATTCTCTCTCCCTCCCTCTGCCTCTCTCCCCCATTTGTGCGTGCTCTCTCTCTCTCTCTCAAATAAAAAATAAACAAATAGATTAATTAATTTAAAAAATAGAAATGGCCAAAAGATCTGAACAGACACGTCACCAAACAAAACATCTGGATGGAAAAGAGGCATATGAAAGGATGTTCAATATCATATGTCATTAGGATACTGAAAATTAAAACAATGAGATGAGATACCATTACACATTTATCAGAATGGTTACCATCCATAACACTGATGACCCCAATTTCTGGTAAGAATATTAAGGAACAGAAACTCTCATTAATTGCTGGTGGGAATGCAAAATGATACAGGCTACTCTGGTAGACAGTTTAGTGGTTTCCTACATAGCTAAACTTAAAATCTGAGCATATGATCCAGCAATGGTGCTCCTAGTTATTTACCCCAATGAACTGGAGACTGTGTCCATACAGAAACCTGTATACAAATGTTTACACCAGCTTATGCATAACTGCCCCAAACTGGAAGCATCCAAGATGTCCTTCAGTAGATGAATGGATAAACTGTGAGTCGTTCATACACTAGAATAAGTTTTGGTGATAAAAAGAAATGAGCTATAAAGCCACAAAAAAGAGGAACCTTAAATGGTTATTATTAAGTGAAAGAAGTCAGTCTAAAAGGCTACCCAATGCTTGATTCCTACCACATGACATTTTGGAAACTGGCAAAACTATAGGAACAGTATAAAGATCAATGGTTGGTAGAAGGGGAAGCAGTAGGAGGATAAATAGGTGTACAGGGCATCTTTAGGGTGGTGAAACTATTCTGTATGATATTGTATATAAAATCATATATTTTTCATTTGTCAAAATTCACAGAACTATATGACACAAAAGAGTGATCCCTAAAGCCAACTATGGACTGTAGTTAATAATTATGTATTGGTACAGTTGTGATTGGTGAGCCAGTATCACAGCAATGCAAAATGCTAATGAGAAGGGAAGCTCAACGAGGGAGTATTTCTTACTTTCTTACAATTTTTATGTATACCTAAAACTGCTATAACAAACAAAGTCTATTAAAATTTTTTTTAATCACACAAATGGAAAAAAAGAGGGAAAGTCACCTCGTCCAGTCTCAGTTTCAGGACCTACAGACCTGAGTATGCAGTTATAATGATTAAATGAGATAATAAAAAGCACTCAGAATAGTGCGCCTACTATATGGGAAGCATTTATGTTAGATATAGAGATGCTGATGATGAAAGAGAAGAAACATCTGTCTAGAGAAGGGAGTATTAGAAAATGGTACTGATTCTTTGAACATGAGATGTTCACTCGAGGAAAACCAGAGAGAGGAAAAGGAAACATCATTTTGGGGAAATTCAATGGGCTTGGCATAGCTAGAGTGGTGAGTGTATTCACTCTCAAAGTAGATCATGAAGAGCTTTTTTCCCCAAAAGTTTAGACCTCAACCTATAAATTGGCAAATAGCAAATGGGGAAAGAGCTACAAGGAGGAATTGGATCCTTTGGATGTATCAGGGAGAGAAAATGGCTATCAACATCAAGGGCTTGTGAGAGCCTAGACAATGAATGTCATGTGATATGCTAAAGAAAGGTGAGATTAGAGGCTCTACAGTAATTAAGAAGCAATACAGATATAATAATGTGAAGAAAGATAAGTGGGAGGTTTAAAACTTTTACTTATTTCAAGAGAGAGGGTATTGGGAAGGGGAGATAAGCTCAATACCTAGTATGTAATTGAGGCACCTGTCAAGAAGCGGAGTCTGGACTTCAGGAGAAAAAAACAGAGGAGGAAAAAAGGGAGGGATGGAGAAAGACAGGGAAGGAAAGACTAAGGGTGGGGGAAGAAGAGATCTTTAGCATTAATGCCAGCTAAGACCATGGGAGTTCCTTGAAATAAGGAGTAAGTTCTTTCTAGCTCCAATGTCTGATAGAAAGTAGATAATTCAGTGGGGTGCCTCAGTGACTCAGTAGTTGGTTGAAGTGTGTGATTGGCTCAGGTCATGATCTCACAGTTTGTGGGATTGAGCCCTGCATCGGGCTCTGTGCTGACAGCTCAGAGCCTGAAGCCTGCTTCGCATTCTGTGTCTCCTCTCTCTGCCTCTTCCTTGCTTACGCTCTGTCTCTCAAAAATGAACAGATGTTAAAAAAAATTTTTTTTAAAGTAGATATTCAGTACATGTTGAATAAATAGCTAAAGTCTGCTCTGAGAGCAAAAGACAGCTAGAGTAGACATCTAAAAGCACCGATATTAGGGTGCCTGGGTGGCTCAGGTGATTAGGCGGCCAACTCTTGGTTTCAGCTCGCGCGGTTCATGACTTTGAGCCCCACATCAGGCTCTGCGCGGACAGTGAGGAGCCTGTTTGGGATTCTCTCTTTCTCCCTCTCTCTCTGCCCCTCGTATGCTCGTACTCTCTCTCTCAAAATAAATCAACTTAGAAAAAATTAACAGCACCAATATCAGCCAAAGGAGAGACAATAAGGAAGACTAAACACGAGAAGAGAGTGAAAGCACAGGTGCCAAGAAAAACATTTGTAAAAGAAGGATGTAATCAATCAAATGTCAGAGAAAAATCAAAGCAGCTGACAACACAGACTGATTAGACTGGGAAACTAAGGGGCTGGCTGGTTAGCTGCAAAAGCAGTTTACTGGCATGGTGGAGATTAGAGAGCTGTGCTGTCCAATACAGCAGCCACTAGCCATACCTATTTATATTTTAATAAAATAAGATAAAAAATTTCAGTTCCTCAGTTCCTAGTTCTATTTCAAATGCTAATGGCTACCATACTGGACAGTGTGAATATAAAAAATTTCCCTCAACACAGAAAACTACTAAGCAGTGTTAATACAGAGGATTGAGAAGTGGAAGAAAAAAGAAAAAAAAAAAAAAGGTAAAGATGTAGTGGTAAGTGCTGACCTGGTAAATTAAACAATATATATTTGTAATTATTTCTACCATTATAGTGTACACAAAAGCTTACCACTTTTAAAGGAGCACTGTGAAATATAATAATTAGTATGTGTAAAATGTTTTACAATCTTTTGATGAAATGTGTATAAAAATGTGAGTTAAAAAAAGAAACTCCAATTGAGGCTTAATATAAGAGGAAACATTCATAATGTCTAATGTGTTGATGAGGTCAGGAAAAAATAACAGCATACTGATGTTAAATACTGAAGACAAATTTAAACCCTTTAATTTGGGTCTATAGTAATGTAGAAGGTGTCAAAACTATTGTAATCTATGTTGCTGCTTGTGCTATATTAATAGAAAAAGTATCTTTGAGACTTCCTCCTCAAAGTTGCAGCCCCACTGGCTCTTAAAAGCACAGCTCCTGAAAAGAACACTGGTGGTTGCTAAGAAATGCATTATGAACACATGGATTAGATCTCAACTGCCTGCATTCAATACGTAGGTACAATTGTTACAACCAAATAAAAGTAACTCCAAATTTAATGATAAAGTGGAATAATGCTACAAACTCTTAGCAACCATTGTTTGTAAAATTCTCATCCATAAGTACAGATTTATAAATGTATAGGATTCAAAGATTAATACTTAATTTTTTTTTACCATTTCTACCTTATTAATTCTTTCAATCATAATACACTAAATAGACAAAAATAAATGAAGTAATTCCACAGTCTACACAATCTTTAACAATGCCAAAAGCAGATCTCAAAGAGATTAGATATAGGAACTAGAAAAATCTCAAATTAATAACAACGGAAAAAGTTGCAAAGGAAGTATGTGAAGCATGATGCCATTTATATATGTTTTAAAAAGTTTTAATTTAGGTATATACACATATATACTAAAAACAGAAAAACATACACAAGAATGACAACTCTAAGAAGGAAAGGAGTCAGCAGGGATCTGAGACAGGCTTTATATCTGTAATATCTTATTTCTTTAAAAAAAGAAAAAAGCCACAAACAATGAACTCTACTTAATGACATGTATGCTGAAGTACATAGGAAATAAAGTGCACTAAGATTTGCAACATACTTTGACATGTATCAAAAAATAGGATGAATCACTGGATGAATACAGGAATGGATAGTGACAAAGCAAATAAAAAATGTTAATTATAGAATGTAAGTGATGAATGTACATGTGTGCACTTTATAATTCCTAATATTTAAAAATTTTTCATAATAAAATGTTAAAGGGGAAAGAAATCTAAAGCAAAGTAGGCCCAATAGTGGGCATAAGGTTCTGATCATCTCAGCTTATAAATGAAGATAGATCTGTTTTGCTTGGACCCTGGATAATGACAGATATTAATGAACCTGTAAATGTAGATATAAATTTGAACAACAGATAACTGTGCCTGCCAGCCAACTAGAAATCACCTACTATGTACAAGGCACTACATTTGGTCACTAATATAACACACCCTTTTCAAAGACATTAAATTCTAGTAAAAAAGAGTAATACATTTACAACAATCATAAGATAAGGCAAAATATAGTGAATTTTACAGAGAAATACAAAGTATAATAATTCCAAAGGAAAGATCATAATAAGCAGAGAAAGAGGAAGGATTAAAAGCACTGAGACAGTGTTGGCTATTGCAGGCAACCTGGAAGCTTGGAAATAAAACTGCATAGTAAGGGCGCCTGGGTGGCTCAGTCGGTTGAGCGTCCGACTCTTCATTTCGGCTTGGGTCATGATCTCACCGTTTCATAAGTTCAAGTCATGGTTTGAGAGATCTAAGAGGAGCAACCTCCACTCATCCAGTTACCCTCTGACAGGAGAGATCTGTCAGTAGGAGCAACGAAGCTAAGTTACTTCCAAAACCCCCTTGGACTTCCTCCGAGTTGATCTCCGGCAAAGGAGGCTGGAGAGAATCCAATATTAAGGTTGCTTTAACTTGTGAAGATGCAGAAAAATGACTCAGAACCTAAAAGTTTTAACAGTTACCAAGACCAATCTTTAAGTCCTCAGAGAGGGCTCGCTATGTAGGAAAAATTCTAGGAGAATGGGAAGGAACCACTTCTATGACTAGAAGTGGTTATGGGTTACAATTTTAAAGGGTTTTCTGTTTAATAGCATTTAAAAATTCCTGGCATATGACTCTGGAAAACAGTATGGAAATTCCTCAAAAAATTAAAAATAGAACTACCCTATGACCCAGCAATTGCACTATTAGGTATTTATCCAAGGGATACAGGTATGCTCTTTCGAAGGGACACATGCAGCCCAATGTTTATCAGCACTATCAACAATAGCCAAAGTATGGAAAGATCCCAAATGTCCATCGATGGATAAAGAAGATGTGGGGTGGGTGTGTGTGCTGAAGAGAATCCAATATTAAGGGTGTGTATACATACACACACATACACACACACACACACACACACACACACACACACACAATGGAGTATTACTTGGCAATCAAAAAGAATGAAATTTTGCAATTTGCAACTACGTGGATGGAACTAGAGGGTATTATGCTAAGCGAAATTAGAGAAAGACAAATGTCATATGAATTCACTCATATGAGGGCTTTAAGACACAAAACAGATGAACATAAGGAAAGGGAAACAAAAATAATATAAAAACAGGGAGGGGGACAAAACAGAAGAGACTCATAAATATAGAGAACAATAGAGGTTACTGGAGGGCTTGTGGGAGGGGGGGATGGGCTAAATGGGTAAGGGGCACTAAGGAATCTACTTGTGAAATCATTGTTGCACTATATGCTAACTAACTTGGATGTAAATTTAAAAAATAAATAAAATAAATAAAACAGCATCTATATTTAAGTAAATATTTCTATTAGCTTCAAATATAGTTAAAAGAAAAATTCCTGGGGGCGCCTGGGTGGCTCAGTCGGTTAAGTGTCCGACTTCAGCTCAGGTCACGATCTCGTGGTCCGTGAGTTTGAGCCCCGTGTCGGGCTCTGGGCTGATGGCTCAGAGCCTGGAGCCTGCTTCAGATTCTGTGTCTGCCTCTCTCTCTGCCCCTCCCCCGTTCATGCTCTGACTCTCTCTGTCTCAAAAATAAATAAACGTTAAAAAAAAAATAAAAAAAAAAATTCCTGGCATATGAGAAACACTTAAGTCATTGGCAACATTTTCATACAGGCTTTTACATTATTTTATGTATCAGGAATCCTCACAAATAACTCTGGTATAACTACCCCATTTTATAAAAATACAGAAGCAGAGACACTAAAGGGAGTTAGCTGTAAAAAGTATGATACTCACAGTCTGGGTTTCTAATTTACCTTTTACCATACTGCTGCTATAATCCAACAGAATTATTTAAATCCAAAATAAAATAAAGCCATGACTGAGACTAAATCCTTGGCAAAGAGAAATTAATTAGGTTTTGAAGAATGGTGTAAAGAAAGTGGCCTGGAGGAGTTTGGAAGGTAGGTTACTATTATGAGACAATGTGACATCATTTGTATGTATGTGCTTCATGTCTATATATACTTTATCATTCCCTTAGTAAAATCTGAAATTTGGGACTATTTTCCCATACAGTTTCAGGGATGCAATTAAGATAAACTGACAAATGAACAGGTAAGAGGTGCCTGGATGGCTCAGTTGGTTGAGTGTGCAATTCTTGATTTTGGCTCATGATCCCAGGGTCACAGGATCAAGTCCCATGTCAGGCTCTGTGTGGAGCACTGGGCACAGAGCCTGTTGAGATTCTCTACCCCCACCCCCCTGGCCCTCTCCCCCACTCTTGCTTGTGTGCTCTGTAAAAAAAAGAAAAGAAAAGAAAAGAAAAGAAAAGAAAAGAAAAGAAAAGAAAAGAGGAGAGGAGAGGAGAGGAGAGGAGAGGAGAGGAGAGGAGAGGAGAGGAGAGGAGAGGAGAGGAGAAGAGAAGAGAAGAGAAGAGAAGAGAAGAGAAGAGAAGAGAAGAGAAGAGAAGAGAAGAGAAGAAAAAAAGTCTTAAAAAAAAATAAACAGGTAAGATCAGCTATCTTCCTCAGGCTGAGGAAAGAACTACTGTTCTGTAAGGTACTTATGCTGTGGTTGGTGAAAAAGTAGTTTATGGTTGAAAAGGGACATGCCCGAAGTATTCTGCAGGGGAAGCTAGATCCTTTTTTTTTTTTTTCCTCCCCAAGCAATTTAGTGAACCAGGTACACTGTTTCTATCATTCCATGTCTTTCATCATTAATATTCTATACTGAGAAGTTGATTTTAGGGGAAATCAGTTTTCCTACTATAAAATTTCTTCATGTCTCACACTGAAAAATTAAGTGATGGTTTCAGCACACGTGTTACTGTGCTTTTTTCCTTTTCTCTGTTTTCTGTAATATTAGGTTGGAAAATTTTTCACTTTTCTTCCAGTTATCACAGTGTTATGAATTTTCAGCTCAAGATAAAGAAGTCCTTGCTAATGCAATAGTTTTGGGAGAATTTTTAAATGTTTGCCATTGTATCTTTTTTAGTGAAGATGATGGGAGTGGGGGTTGTTAAGAGGTCACCGAACAAAAGGTGCCAGTGAAGGGGCAGGAAACACAACGGTGGGCAAGACTACATCTACTCCATGGATAGGCAGCCTCTGTAGTTTCTGCTCTGTCCTTCCTACCTTCACTCCCATGCTAAGAGAGGAATCTGACAGCTATAGTTAATTGAACAAGAGGTATTTATAAAAGATAGAATTTAAGGGGTGTTGATGATAAAGATGAATCCCAGGGTTTACTCCATTATGAATCAGGTTTGTGATGTTGATATTGACAAGGAATATAGGAAGACGGATGTTGGTAAAGGTAGAGAGGAAGACACAGGGGGGAAAGAAAGGAAATTAAAAAGGAAGAGAAACTACTCGATGGTCTTCCCTTTCCAGGCTCTAACCCTCGTTTCTGCCTTTGCCCCATGAGAAATTCTTGTAAACTTTCAATACTTTCCCTTTACTTGCTAAAGGTAGTGAGTGGGTTTTGTTACTTGTAATCAAAAGGAACTTTCTCAAGATACTGAGCACAATAGCCTGCTACCTGGAACAGATATACCTGGCCTTCTGGACTGGCGGGGGCGGCGGGGGGGGGGGGGCATTCTGGGTGCTGCAAAGACCTGGGCAATTACACTTGCACTGAAGTATATGAGCTCATCAGCAGTGCTTAATACTGGCAGGAATGCCAAGGTGATGGTAGAAATCTATTTTCTCTTCAATGCAATTGGAAATCTATCAAAGGTGCTTCATAAGCTTTAGCCGATGTAAAGACAGGCTACACTTTTCCATGGTGAGAACTAAATAACTACTAACCCTTGGAGTTTCCACTAAAAATATAGCTCTTTTTACTTCTACTGAAAAAAAAAATGTATCTGCTTTCAGCTCATCATATGCAAGTCTAAGAAATAGAATATTATCGATCTACTTAATCATATGTCTACAAAAGAGAGGCTTTTCAATTACATAATATATAATACCATTATGAATGCTCTTAAATTGTGTTTTTTCTTTCCAGAAGAAAGGAATTATTCATAACTAACACATATAGCACAGCCTCATTTTAAAGAGGAACTACAGTATCAGGTATATTATAAGTAGGTTGAAATTAATTAATATTTAAAATAATTATTTTACTTTTATCTTTGAAGGCATTATATACAGTGGAAAAAGTCCATAAACCCCATAAAATGTGAATGACAATACATATTTTCAAGGTCTATCTGCATCTTCTAGTCTATATTTTTAATACTAAAATTTAGAGTAATATTGGCATATTATTTAAAATTCATCTTGATCTATCCACCTGACATTACAAATAAAGCTACTGATGACTTCTCAGAGAATACTGAAGTTCCTCTCAAGAATCAGAGACATACTTATGACAAAACTGTACACATGGGGCACCTGAGTGACTCAGTCGGTTGAGCGTCTGACTTCGGCTCAGGTCATGATCTCATGGATTGTGAGTTCGAGCCTCATGTCGGGTTCTGTGCTGACCGCTCAGAGCCTGGAGCCTGCTTCGGATTCTGTGTCTTCCTCTCTCTCTGCCCCTCCCCCGCTCATGCTCTCTCTCTTTCTCTCTCTCTCTCTCTCTCTCTCAAGAATAAACATTTAAAAAAAAAACAAGAACTGTACACAGAAATGAACAGCCCGTGCTAGATCATGATGTTGTCATTGTTACATCAGCTAGTTACACTGCTACTTCCGTTTTATGCTCAAGATGGTGTTATTAAATTTTGGTAAATAAAGATGTAAATAAATCTGGTTCTCAATAAGGCTTTCTGAAGACAGATGAGAGAGAGAGAGAGAGAGAGAGAGAGAGAGAGAGAGAGAGAGAGAGAGATTTAGGTAAGCTGGTATTACCGAATACAACTAAATATTTCTATTTATTTGAAATTCTGAGGGTAAAAATTATAATACTGTAACTATGAAATTCTACTGGAATCCTAATAAACTTCACCATACATATTTTAATATGTAGTATATTTATTAAAATTGTTTTTTTAAATGTGAGTTATTATTTTAAAAGTCTATGCTTTTAAGTTACAATTTTTTTTGGCTGGCAAAATGGCTAAGACTAGAATATATTTTAGGTAAGAATAACAGGGAAAACCAGAAATGAAATCTTTGTTTGGATTAGCAGCACTGAACACTGGATTGGTTCAGATAAAATAAGGGTCAAAAGGCTGACCACCTTACTGCAAGAGCCAAAAGAAACAATAGACTGTGGTATCCCCTTTAACCTTACATCGTGCAAGATTACCATGTGCACATGTAGATACAACATAGACAGAAATTTTTCATATAAACACATCCTGGAAAAATGCACTGAACCATTATGTATCTCCTCATGCATATTTTTAGTGTTCTATATCAATAAAAGTATAAATATAAAAATGTGTCTTCACTCTGTGAGAGTTCAGTGTGCTTCATGTTACAGCATTTAAAATCCAGAAATTAATATTTATAGTTAAGACTTATTTCCTGAGAACACACTAAACCATTTGTAAAAATTAATTGCTAAATTATTCTTCTTTTAATATTTTTTTCTGTTTTAAATTTTAGAGAGATAAAGAGAGCGTGTGAGCCAGGGAGAAGGGCAGAGGAGAGCGAGAGGGAATCTTAACCATGCTCCACACTCACTGCGGAGCCCAATGCAGGGCTAGATCCCACAACCCTGGGATCATGACCTGAGCCAAAATCAAGAGCTGGATGCTCAACTGACAGAGCCATCCAGGGGACCCTAAATTATTCTACTTTTAAAAGTGACTGTTTAAGGGCCTCTGGGTGGCTCAGTCAGTTAAATGTCTGACTTTGGCTCAGGTTATGATCTCCCAGTTCATGAGTTTAAGCCCCGCATCAGGCTGTGCTGACAGTACGGAGCCTGCTTGGGATCCTGTCTCCCTCTCTCTCTGCCCCTTCCCCGCTCACTCGCTCTCTCTCAAAAATAAACATTTAAAAAATAAATAAAAGGGACTGTTTAATATGTTTTCAGAGATACCACAGTGCTGAAATCTGACTCTTGTGCACCTGCTTATTTCTCGGTTTTATTTCTATAGTCACAATATTAGCACGGACTGAACCAACACAATCCTGTTATAACGCCACAGAAATTCTAATTGTTTTGCTTTTAGTCTTCTTATTCTAAACATTCCTACTCAGAGACACCATTATCCTAAAGATGGAACCCTTCTCAGAATACTGCTCCTCTGGCTCCGAAGATCTGGCCCAATAACATTCTTCGGTAAAGTCTTAGCTACTAAATCTTTTCCTCACTCAACAAAATACCATCCACTGTACCTTTTCCAGTATATTACCTGCCTTCCTACGCCATCTGCATTCCCTTCGTTGCTTTTCTAACTTAATTTCTTCAAAATTTTAAGACCTCTTTCACAAAGTTTTTCCAGAACAATTTTTCCAGACTTCTCTAAATATTTAAGAAATGTAGGTTTCTTTCTGTACTTACTACCTCCCCCATTACACTGAGGGAAAAAGAATTTATTTTGCTTCCTTTGTAACTGTCTTCCATTAAATATATGATTGGAAACAAATAGATCATTATCTCTGATTTTTAAAAGCTTAAAATCTTATACTCTGCCCTTGGCTCGAATTTTATTTTGGCCATCCTTTCCAAGCGATCCTATTATGCAAATTTTTTGAGATTAGTAAATGAATCTGTTCACAAGGGCTGTCAAAGATTGCTCCTTGATCAAGTAAAGATCATAATTAGATTTTTAACTGATGTAGCATTAAAACAAAGGTAAAAACATAATAAAGTTCAGGGAGTGTTTGGGTGGCTCAGGCAGTTAGTGTCCAACTTCGGCTCAGGTCATGATCTCACAGTTGGTGAGTTTCCAGCTCCATGTCAGCCTCTGTGCTGACAGTGCAGAGCCTGCTGGGGATTCTCTTTCTCTCTGCGCCCTTCCCATACTTGTGCATGCTCGCTCTCTCTCAAAATAAATAAAATGTTCTGAAATCAAGTAGGGAAGAAAGTTTACATTATAAAGTCATTTTAAAATAATGAAAAGCCTAAAAGAGTATCTTGAAAGATAACATAAAGACTTCGAGTCACCTCAACTTTTAAAGTATTTAAAATGAAAAGGTCTTGGCTCAGGATTGTTTTTTGACCAGTAAGACTTCCTTGTATAAGGATGTTTTTGCTGTAGGTTGTATACAGTGATTGCCAATCCAATACACAGACCATATTTTGGTTTAAATACCTAATTCCTGTCACACGAATTGACAGCATTCTATTACTTTGGGAGCCCCAATTCTAGCCAAATCATCTAAAATTTGGTCTAAAGCTATTTTTCTCCTACTTGACAATCATACTGTTAAGAAGAGAACAAAATTTAATTAGAAATACCCTGCTTCACTGTACATTTATACAGTTTTCACTACTAAAACTAAACACCAAAGGAGAAAAGATGTTTTTTAAAAAGACTTAGGGGCACCTGGGTGGCTTGGTCGGTTAAGCGTCCGACTTCGGCTCAGGTCATGATCTCACGGCCCGTGAGTTCGAGCCCCGCGTCGGGCTCTGTGCTGACAGCTCAGAGCCTGGAGCCTGTTTCGGATTCTGTGTCTCCCTCTCTCTCTGACCTTCCCCTGTTCATCCTCTGTCTCTCTCTGTCTCAAAAATAAATAAACGTTAAATAAAAAAAAGAAATTAAAAAAAAAAATAAAAAGACTTATACAAGGGCACCTGGGTGGCTCAGTTAAGTGTCTGACTTCAGCTCTGGTCATGACCTCAGGGTTCCTGAGTTTGAGCCCCACATCAGGCTCTCTGCTGTCAGTGCAGAGCAGGCTTCAGATCCTCTGTCCCTCTCTCGGCTCCTCCCCTGCTCATTCGTTCTCTCTCTCAAAAATGAACATTTAAAAAGACTATCATAGACAAGTTTCAAAATGCCTAAGAACATATATGTTTTGTTTTATGCAGAAAACAAAACCAAACAACACTTACATACACACATAAAACAAATCCAAAACCTAAAACAAAACTTGTCCAGAAATGGTATCATTCAGGGTGACGCACTTATTTAAGAAGTCAAAGAGATTGCATATTACGAAAATAAAGCAATAATTAAAATGTGAACATATTACATGTAAAACAAAAGTTTCCAGTTCTGCCTGTCTCCACTGTGTAGGTGTGACAGGAAAGCTCTAAAATTTTTCCTCAAACACTGAATCATCTCCAGTGGGTCAAGCCAATGTTTATCCCATATAGCTCAATAGTGTAGCAGCTGCATTGTCTTTTCCTTTTAATGGCACTTAAGTTATTTCAGGTTTAGAGACAAAAGAAGCCACATTAAATTAGAACAAAAACATAACTTTAAAAGTCAAATTTTGACTGTAACATATTTCCCATATTTCTGTTAATACACACACACACACACACACACACACACACACACACACACCCTTCTCCTCACATACTGAATACTCTCAACTATCCATATGGAAATCAGATTAAACTATGTTTTCTTAGCCTTTCTGTCATCATATGTGGATAATTACACAGTGAAAACTTCAAACTCAAATCCTCAGCATAGTAACAATCAACTTATGACCATGAGGAATGAGCCATTCATACCCACAACTATGCCTAAACGGAAGGGAGAAAATGTAAAAAATTACTGTAGATATAATTTCTTATCATTTTCTTTCTAAAAAATAAGTAATTTCTCATTCATACTGAACATAGATGTAATTTAAATACAATCAATCCTCAAAACGAAACACAAAAAAATCAGCATTCAGCCCTTTAAAAAAATCCCCATAGATGCAACTCCAAAGAAAGGTAGGCTCAAAAGCATTTTAAATGTCCAATTTTATTTTGTCTTATTTTTTAAAATATAATGTATGGAAGGATTAAAATCACTAATGAGGTGGGAAAAGTATATGGTAGAGTGATGGAGATCACAGATTTTATGTTCATGGAGCTCCTAGGTTTGTCTTGTTGAGTGACCCTAGGCACTTAATTCTGTAAGCTCCAGTTGCCTTATTTGTAATGTGGGGATTGTAATAGTAACTTAGTTCACAGGGCTTTTGTGAGAATCAAGTGACAGATCAAACAAAGTACTTAATACTGAGAAACCATTCACTCAACAATCATTTGAGAACCTAGTATGTGTAGGCTTTGCACAAGTGGCAAACAAAAACATATACAGTTCCTATCTTTAAGAAGCTTTCTTCTTGGCAGGAAAGACATATAATAAAATGAAAACACATAAACATGAATAATTGTGGTGGTATAAAGAAAATAAAGTAGGTTCAGTGATGGAGGAACTACTTTGGTCACGTGGATATAGAAATGTTTTTATGAAGGGACAACATTTAAACAGAGCCCTGAAAAATGAGAAGAGGCCAGTGAGATCATTCCAGGAAGAAGTAACACCATCAACAAAGGCCACCAAGAAGAGAAGAAAGTGTGTTCTATCGAGAGGTCAATGTGACTGCAGCCCTTATGAAATAAATTTGGAGGGAAAGGTAGTAGACAGAACTAGCACATCTCTAGAACCAAGGTAAAGACTTTGGATTTTTATTCTAAATATAATAGAAGCTGCTGGAGTATTTCAAGCAGAGAATCAATTATACTTAACAGGTTTGGAAGTTAGGAAATAACCACAGAAACATTCAATTTGGCTTGGAAGATGGAGAGTCAAAGTATTCTGGAGCACAGCAACTCAACTTTGTTTAAAAATACTATTGTTCCTTTTGGTTGGAAAATTCTAAAATTTATTAGCCATTTCCTGCCTTGGTTAAAAAAAAAAATCTCAAAAACATTAAAACCCAGAGTGCTTTTTTATCTCCCCTTTTAAAAATGCATCATGATCAACAGCTATGCTGAGTTATAGATGTAATTTTAATTTTTATTACTTGCCTCCTTAATTGTGAAGTGCACAATATGTAGCTGCTCAAAAACCTGGGTAACAGAACTGGTCAAATTTCTTGGTATATAAACAGTTGAATTACAGACAAAGAGACCAAGTCTGTGTCATTTTTGTTTGTTTGTTTTCAATAATATCACTTTTACCATCTTACTGGTGAGTGTGTGGTTTTGTTTTGTTTTTTCTTTAATTTAGCAACATTAAAGGTGTTCTTTCTTGGTCAACTGTGGATGAACAATCTGGTGTGCCTTTTCTACTCTTACTCAAAGGATCTGTGAATTGTTGGAGAAAGTCCAAAACTGCAATTATTTGATCTACTCCTGAATCTCTCTTGTTGACTTCCATATCAACATACACCATGTGAGGTATCTAAGTCCTTTCCAAGCCTAATTCAGGAACTCCAACTGCTGATAGGACCCTCCCCTCCCTATCTCATTTCCCCTCACTCTTAGCAAAACTACCTCTCCTCAACTTACCTCCTCTGCACCTTAAAAATGGCTGCCACTTATTCTCCTTTGCCCTAGTCACAGAAAAAGGTTTCTCTAAAATTTCACAGTCCCTCTGTCTATGCTATTGATGGTCACACTTGCTTCATCCATTATTCCATCCATGTGTTCTATCTTCAGTCTCTCTCATATTACCCTTACCCTTTCACAAGTGTTCAAAAGTTAAAAAAAAAAAAGTGAGTTTTATTCATTCACCTGCCACACAAGTCTCATGCACTTGCTCTCCATTTCTGACTCTACCAATCTAATCCAGGCTCTCATATCTCACCTGAAGAACAGCCAAACATTTCTGTACAACCAGTACAACCAGTATTTTTTAAATATCCTGATCCTAATTCTCACATATTTGAAATTCATCCATAAACTGTACTTCCAATCAACAGAATTCAAACTATTTTCTTTTGGCATTTAAATTTGTCAACAACCTGGCTCCAATTCAGCTATCCTCAGAAAACTATCCTGGGTTTGCCATCTACTACCTTTCTTCTACCAAAACCTTTCTGTAAAATACAGTCTATAATCAGACCCTTTCCCACACTACCTTAATTGCTCATCTCCTACTGTGTGCTTTTAACTTGTGGGGTCTGCAGTAACTCTGAGTGTTTACTACCAGAACTGAACTACAGTTGAGGAGCCTGGGTGACTCAGTTGGCTAAGCACCAGACTATTGATTTCAGCTCAGGTCATGATCTCCTGGTTCATGAGTTCAAGCCCCACATCGGGCTCTGCCCTGACAAGATTCTGCTTGGGATTCTCTGTCTCCCTTTCTCTCTGCCCCTCCCCTGCTCATGCTCCTCTCTCTCTCTCAAAATAAACAAACATTTAAAAAAGGGGGGAGGGCGCCTGGGTGGCTCAGTCTGTTAAGCGTCCAACTTTAGCTCAGGTCATGATCTCACGGTTCGTGGGTTTGAGCCCCATGTCGGGCTCTGTGCTGACAGCTCAGAGCCTGGAGCTTGCTTTGGATTCTGTGTCTCCCTCTCTCTCTGCCCCTCCCCTGCTCATGCTCCTCTCTCTCTCTCAAAATAAACAAACATTTAAAAAAGGGGGGAGGGTGCCTGGGTGGCTCAGTCTGTTAAGCGTCCAACTTCGGCTCAGGTCATGATCTCACGGTTCGTGGGTTTGAGCCCCATGTCGGGCTCTGTGCTGACAGCTCAGAGCCTGGAGCCTGCTGTGGATTCTGTGTCTCCCTCTCTCTCTGCCCCTCCCCAACTAGCACTCTGTCTGTCTCTGTCTCTCAAAAAATAAAACGATAAAAAAATTAAAATAAAAAAAAAAAGAACTGAACTACAGTACACCAGTGGTGTTGAGACAGTCTTTCCTTCCTGATTTGCATCCCTTATAATAAAACTGTAATTGTAAGTATAGCACTTTTCTGAGTTCTATCAGTTGTTTTAGCATATTATCAGAACTAAAGGGGTCATGAGAAACCCAAAACTTGTAGCCAGTCAGTCAGAAATGCAGGTGGCCTGGGGAACCCCAAAATGCAGCTGGCTTCTGAAATAAGGGCAGTCAGTATTGTTGGGAACCATACCCTTTAACTTGTGGGGTCTGCACTAATTCTGGGTGGTTAGTGACAGAACTGAATTGCAGTACACCAGAATGCTTCTTTCCAAAGCTTTTCTATCAAATCAATACAAAGTTTCTGAGCCTGTTATTCAAGACTATTCAAGATCCTTCTAATGTACCACAGTAAATACAATTCTGTCAATATCAACTCTACAAAGTCATACCAATAAATGCTGTGGCTTAAGAGTAGGATGGAGAAAAGAAGGGTATGGCAGAAGAGATTAAAAACACCTGTATAAGATACGGTTTTACTACAGCTAAACTACTCGTAATTGTTGATTATTCCTTATAGTTCCCTATTTTCCATCTTATGTCATTCACCTCTGTCTAGAATCTTTTACCTCCTATCTCTACCTATGAGACTCCCACCTGAATTTTAAGAAGTCAAACAAGTGTCACTTCCAAAATTAAGCCTCTTTGGTTCTCCTAACTGAAACTTATTATTATTTTTTAAAATCTCAGTTTCAAGGCAAATAAGCATAACAGAAAGCAGCGAGTAAGGAAGAGTCACATTTCTACCATTTCTGGTATAAGCTTGAACAAGTCACTTAAGCTTTTTAAACAGGTAAAATGAAGATAGGAAAAACAACATACTATTTCCCTAAAAAACTCTCCTGCCTCAAAAAACTTAGAAACACATTCTTTTAAAAGCACAGCTAAGCTCTTAAAGTAACTAAGAGTAATTGTCAGCAATTGTAAAAGAAGAAGAAACAAGAAACCAGAGTGATAAGCTAATATCATGGGCTAAGACTACCCCAAAGAGGTAGGAACTCAGAGCCTGGTCAGAAATGAGACACATGATCTCTGTTGTCAGAAATGAGACTGTTGGATCTCAGTCCTCTGCATAAAGCTAGGATCTTTGTGACAGGATGAACTAGAAAAACAAACAAAAAACAAAAATCACCAATCAGTAAAAGAAAAAGACAGGAAAACTTCTCTTCCTTGATCTAGCATCTTGTGGCAAGGAGATGCAGAATATTCATAAACTTAGGTCTACCTTCATGTGCATCTGAAATTCTAAATATGAACTCACAACTCTAAAATACAAACTATATGAGGAAACATGTTACCATGAGCAAGAGTCCGCAGAAGCAGCAGATGGATTAAAGTTCTGAGGCTTCAGGTATTAAAATTACAGAAAATAAGATGTGAAAGATATAAGAATGAATGAAAACATGAACAATAAACAGTCTAATTCTAGGCAGATTTCCAAAGAAAACTAAATTTAACTTCTAGGAATGGAAAATAAAACTAAAATTAACAACTCAATGAATGGGTTAAACAGCAAATTATAGAAAACTGATGACTTAGAGAGTCCTGAACAAAATACCTACAATTTCAGATGAAAAATAAAAAATAAAAAAATAAAAGTAGAAAGTTTAAGAGAAATGAAAGATAGGATGAAAAAATCTACCTACATCCAACTGGAGTATAAAAACAGAATAGAGGATACCCAAAATCCAAAGAGATAACTTTATAATTTTTTAGCTCTAATGAAAAATGCAAATTCTCAGATACAGGAAACATAAATTATATTAACCAGAATAAATTTTAAAACAATCCATACCGTAACATATTACAGTAAAACTGCACATCAAAAAGTAAATTTTAAAATAAAAATAATCTCTTCTCCTTACCCCTTCACGTACTGTCTTAAAGATCCAATTTTTTACATCAATAATATTTTGTATAATCTTCTCAATATATATTTTAATCATATGCAGTAAACTTATGACAAATCATCTCAATCCGGTGGATTCTGAAAAGTATTAACATCTGGCTGTGTTTCTGCAACTAAATGAATAAAGATGATTTTCCTTCTTCCTTTACTTCCTCCCAATTCCCTGAAGGGAAAGATTCTTAAAACATATATTCTATTATTTACCTTCAAGCTAAAATAGCAGAGCTAAACTACATGGGACTCAGGGTGCTTTAAGGACTCCTTCTAATTCTGTTCATTCAACATTTACTGTGAGCCTACTGTAGGCAAAGAACTCCAGATGATACACAGATGATTAGGCAAATTTCTTTTCAGCCTATAAAAGGTAAGTAGTATTGTAGTTGAACATATGCTAGCTATGAGTAGGAGGAAAAGATGTTAACTTTTGGCTGTGCAACTTTCCTGGGCAAACAACTTGGCTGTGCAATTGATGAAGTCAGTGAATAAAAATAATTTCTTTGTATATATAAAACAAAGTCTTGAAAAGTAAACATGTTGCAAACAAACTACCCTCCCTTAACACCAGGCTTCCACTAAAAAGTCCATTCAATATATTTTTTTATTCCTTTGCTTTACATGAGGCCATGATCTATTTTCACAATCAAGATCAAGAATGTACTATGTTAGAAACATGGAATGGAAAAATATTTTTAGATAAGAGAAAGCCTATACTGCTTTTCTTTACTGCATTTTACTGCATTTACTTTTCCTATACTGCATTTCTTTAAGCTTGGTCCCAAGGGTACCACAAATTTTTACTAAAATAGCTTATGATTAAATATTTAAATAGAATAAATGAATACTATTTAAAATCTTTAGATTACAAAATCTTTATTAAGACCTGATTTGATCTGTAACTTTTAGATAACAGATATAAAAAAGGATAGAGAAATGCATGTAGTACAACAGTTGCTGAAATAAGCATATGAGATTTTTCTTCTTGGTTCTCCTCAGTGTCAATGAAGGATGCTAATAATAGAATAAAATTTCAGGGCAGAACAATGCAAACCATAATTAGAAATCAATGCAATATAAACCATCAAAGCTTCTGGGAAAGAATTATAATTGAATACTTCTCAAAAGTATTATAATTATACTTCTCAAAAGAATTATAATGATACTTCTTAAAAGAAGCGTGTGTGTGTGTGTGTGTGTGTGTGTGTGTGCGTATGCACCAATGTATGTATGTATATATGTATGTATTCCTAAATAAGCCGATGAGGCTGGTAAAAATAATCTTCAAAGTCAAAAATATCCTAAAGATAGAAATAAGTACCATAATTTGACACAGTCTATGTATAGCAGAAGACAATGGAGTGCATATGTTTAGGAAAAGGTTCTGGAAATTTTTGATACAAAGAAGTGGCTTAATGGGGGAAAGGTGTACTAGTTAGTATATCTGCTGAGAAAGAATTTTTATAACTTTGTAAACTGATTCACATACCATAAATGAGCATTTCAAAGTTACCCCGAAATACTTCCCATCAATCTAACATGGGGATTATATGGATAAAATAATAAATAAGAGGCAAAAGCCTTACCCCAAATATAAGATCGCTATTTATATGTTTTAAAGGCTTTTTCCCAAGCAAAATAATCTTCAAAGGTAGATGGATAAAAATCAAGTCCTACTAGCCTAGCCCTAACATAAATACTACCACCCTAGGTAAATGGAGATGACAAGATAACATCACAATATTACCATCCTACTCATCTCAGTTATTCAGTATCTACTTTTATTTACCTTTCACTTCTAGTAAGAGAGAATCACTAGATGCAACTGACATGAAGAGTCATTTTTTTCCTTCTTGGTTTTAATGACATTAATTATACATTAATTATAATTCTCTAAATATAAATTATAGAATTATAATTTTAATCCATTCACAAATGGATTGAATTTGGAATCCATTCACAAATGCACATATTATAATTTAAAATACAAGAATTACCAAAGAAACAGATTATTTTCAGTGTAACCTATAAATTATGTGGTTCAAGTTTGGGCCAAATTTTCCTTTTTTTTTTTTTTTTTTTAAGTTTATTTTGTGAGAGCGAACGCATGTGAGGGAGTAAGCATGGGAGGGGCAGAAAGAGATGGGGAGAGAGAGGGAGAGAGAATCCCAAGCAGGCTCTGTACTGTCAGCATGGAGCCCGATGCAGGGCTCACAAACTGTAAGATCATGACCTGAGACGAAACCAAGAGTCAGATGCTTAGTGGAGTAAGCCACCCAGGTGCCCTGAGGTCTCAGTTTTCTAAGTTGGGGTTCCAGGCTAACCTACAAAAACCTTGTAAGCACGTAAGCACACATGAAGACTTAATACTTTTCATCAACCACGAAAAACAGGACAAAACAGTAACAGCAGCAATTCTGATTATGGACAATGTCCTAGCCAACTTAAATACATATTCCCATTTAATTCTTTAAAAAAAACCATTTTTTAAATGTTTATTTATTTTTGAGAGATAGAGAGAGCAAGCAGGATAGGGGCAGAGAGAGAGGGAGACAGAGGATCTGAAGTGGGTTCTGTGCTGACAGCAAGGAGCCCAATGTGGGGCTTGAACTCACTAACTGTGATATCATGACCTGAGCTGAAGTCAGATGCTCAACCGAGCCACCCAGGTGCCCCATAACTCTAACAGTATTATGAAGTGGATAACAGCACCATTACCTTTACAGCAGTGAGCAAAGCAAGGCCCGGCAAAGTGAAACGACTTTCCCAAAGATACACAGTTAGGTGGCTGAACTGGAATTCTAGCCAAATCCCCTAATTCCAAAATTCCTACCATATTTATTCTAATTACTAAAATAATGCAGCAGTATTGTAGCAATTCTACATAAATCCTTCTATAAAATTCCATAGTGATGACACACTAGAATCTATTCAGTCATTGTTCTTGGGTAGAAGAAAATGATCCTTGATGGAAGGTGGAGACATAAGCAGCAACGAAAATTTTAAAAAGGGGAAATATTAAATAAACCTAAATGAATATTAACTGCCAAGAATACTGTTATTATCTTGTGGAGTTTTAAATATATATGGAAGTAAAACACACCAGTCATATATCAATCAAGAGGAAAGTTCAATAGAGTTAAAGTGCTCTAAAGTGCCTACATTGATCATCAAGCAGTTCATAAAAGTACTAGTGGATTAGACTTCCCTAAGTCAGGAATGCATGGTGTAAAGCAATATATAACTAACAAGGTGTTGTATATGGAAATGAATGATAATTTTCTAAATCCCAAAGAAGGAAACAAGGAGAGAAAAAGGACTATGGAATAGGAAGAATAAATATAGATATATCAGTAACTATATTAAATATAAATGGACCAGATTATCGAAGTAAAGCCTTATTTTATCAAAATGTATGAAACAACAAACTCAACTATATGCTGCTTACAACAAAATACCTTACTTAAATACAAGAATATAGAACAGCTAAAAGAAAGGTGACAAAAAAAGGTATCATGGAAAAACTAACTTAGATAAATATGAGGCAGTATTAGAGATTAAAAGAACTACTTACTTCAGAAAGATATAAAATAATTGTAAATTCATATGCACTTTACATCACAGCCTCAATATATAAAAGGAATAAAAACATTTAAAAGAGATTCACGAAACCACGAACATTTGAAAGTTTTAATAGAACTTTTTCAGAAATATAAGACAAGCAACCAAATCAATAAGGATATGGAGGATTTAATACAATAAATTTTACTTAATTGTTATACTAATAAAATAATGGCCTCAACAAATACAAAATACATCTTCTTTTCAAGTATATAGAATACTTTGAAAAACTGACTATGTGTTGGCCTACAATGTAAGTCTCAACAAATTTCACAGGACTCAAATCCTAAAGAGTATGTTTTCTACTACAGGGGTTTTGAATTAGGAAAAAAAAAATTTTTTTTGTAACTATGAAATCGCCTATGTTTGAAAACTTCAAAATATTCTATGTAGCTCTAAGATAAAATCCCCCACCACCACCAAATATTCTAAACTAAATGACAATAAAAATAACATCAACATTTGGAAGATTCAACTAAAGCCCTATAGAGTAGGAACTTATAGGTTAAAAGAAAAGCTACAAATCAATCAGTATCTAGCTCGAGTTTTTTTCAAAAAAGTAGAAGGAAAGAAAATAATAAAGGCAGAATTCAATGAAATATAAAATACAAAATAAGAAAGAAATTAATAAAGCCAAAAGTTGGTTCTTTGGAAAAGACCACCAGTAAGACTGCTACCTTTAGGTAATACTGATCATGGGAGATACGGCAGCCAACTCCCAAGAAAGCCCACAGTGATTCCCATCTCCTGGTATTTTCAACTTCGTGTAATACCTTCCCCTATTGAGTGTTGGCTGGGCTTAGTAACTACTTCTAACGAACAGATCAAGGTAGAAGTACCAGGCAGTATGTGATTTGAAGAATAGACCAAAAAAGGCAGCAAAGCATCATTCCTTTTCTCTGACTCTTGGGTCTCTAGTTCTAGGAAGGTAACATCTTGTAGAGGTCCACATGGTGAGGAACTGAAACTTGTACCAACAGCCACATGCGCGAGCTTGGAAGTAAATCTTCCAACTCCAGTCACATCTTCAGAGACTACTACAGTCTTCTGATAGCCCTCATTATCATCTGGACAGCAACTTGAGAGATCCTGAGCCAGGATCCCAACAGGCTTTGTTTATTTATTGCATCTGAGAACTTGAGAAAGTGATTCTAAGATTTCTACAGAAGTTCACAGCTCCAAGTACAGGTACTCTTGAAAAAGAACAGGGTAGGATGACTTGTTTTACTGGATAAAAAGACTTATTATAGAGCTATGATAACAAAGTGTGATATTACTGCAAAGATCAAGAGACCAATGACATAGAGTCCAGAAAGATTCACATATATATGGACACTTGATTACACAGGTGTCAATGCAGAACAGTAAGGATTGGTCTTGTATAAATGAACTGAGAGTATCAACTGACTTTAACTTGTGCTGGTATCAGTAAATAAATGTATAAAAATGACAAGCTTATTTTAGTATACAATACCTGAGTTAAACAACAGTTAAGAGAAGACAGATGTTATAGGAGGGATCATCTTTTAAAAATGAAAAATGACAGGTGAAGGAAAACTATGAGAGCAATTTGTTTCAGAAATGGGGAGGGAGAGCAGGGAATTCTAAAGAGAGGGAAATATTAACCTTTTAATGGCAATTCCTATATCTAGAAAAACAGATTAGAACCAGTGAAATAAAAAAAAAAAAAAAAAGCCAAATAGTGGAGCCCCTGGGTGGCTCAGTCGCCTAAGTGTCCAACTCTTGATTTTGGCTCAGGTCATGATCACACTGTCCCTGGGTTTGAGCCCTGCATCTGTCAGCACAGAGCCTGCTTGGGATTGTCTCTCTCTCTGTCCCCATATCCCCTGCTCAGAATAAACTTAAAAAAAAAAAAAAAAAATAGGAAAAAGAAAAAAGAAAAAAGAAAAAAAAAAAAAAAAAAAAAAAAAAAAAAAAGAAAAAGACATAAGGTCTAAGAGCCCAAATCCCAGCAATGATGAGAAAACAGTCTCTAACCTTAGAGTTAAACTTATATAGATTTGCTATAAATTATTCCTAAGAAATAATTTGAAAGTAGTCAATATTCCAAAGCAACAGAGAAACAGGCAATGTATTTCTTAACACTACCATAACCATTGTACAGTGATTTTCAATATACAAGGGAGTTCAACATACAGTGCTGTTGGTTCTGTGGGAGAACATGTAATTAATCCCATTTAACAAATAAGGAAAAGGGCTCTGAGAAGTTAAAACACAAAGTGGAAACATCCAGTACTTACTATGCTATAATACGTCCTTAATAAGTACTCAGAGACTAAATAAAATTGTCAACTTACAAAAGAGGAAGTGAATAGCAAGACTAAAAAGTCTAGACTACATTAAAAATAAGAAAATTTGGAGCCACTAGAGAAAAATCCTTACCTAATACTTGTTGATAGTGGAGGAGGAGGAGAGGTGAGAGAATGAAGCTTGTGCTCACACTTATGTCATAGGGAACACCTATATTGGAACTACTTTATAACTGGGTACTTTTGAAGTGATGACATTCCCAGGGACAAGGACCAACATGGCCTCATCTCTTTTGATACTTGTAAAACACTAAATATGGTTCTTACAAAGCTTGGTATCTGTACTGCCCAAATTTTGTATTTTTTAATGAAAATAATATCTTAACAGAGTTAACAATCTTCATATTTACAGGTTTATATCAGGTATAAAATAACGAAATTACTTTTTTTTTTTTTTTAAGTTTATTCATTTTTGAGAGACAGTGAAAGCCAGAACATGAAGGGGGGAGGGGTAGAGAGAGAAAGAGACACAGAATCCGAAGCAGGCTCCAGGCTCTGAGCTGTCAGCGGAGAGCCCAACACAGGGCTTGAACTCACGGACCGCGAGATCATGACCTGAGCCAAAGTCAGACGCTCAACCAACTGAGCCACCCAGTTGCCCCACTAATTTACTTTTAAATGTAAAAGCTGATATGCTTGGTTTTAACATTTCAACTATGATACAAATCACCTTAAGAGACAACTTTTAGATGAAACTCTTAAAATACTTATAAAAATAAACACTTACAGTTTAGCAAAAAGTTTCTGTAGTAAGAGTATGACCATATTTTGACAAGTAATTTTCAAAAACCTTGAAATTTGGCCAAAATAAAGGATTTATCTTTAATGTATTTGAGACTAAGAAATTTTTCAAGGGTAAATCTTATGTGAGTGTATTTTACTAAATCTATATATGTAAAGTCGGAACAAGTGGTTGGTAATAATGCATTGTTAAATACAGTAGGGTAGACTTGATGTCTAGACAAGATAGTGGTGAGAGCTGCACTTTTAAGAAGTTCGTTACTTGCTCTGATAAAAAGAGAAAACAAAGAATGTTTCTATTATGTAAGGTTAGCATGAAATGCTTAGATCATGCATATACAACAATAGAGCTGCCACTGCTTTGAAAACAATTTCATTTTAATCCACTATGTGTTAAAAGCGGATTTTTACCATGTCCCTAACTCTAGTTAACATTTCAGGAAGATGGCACATTTGATTAATCTTCTACCCATTTTACTTTAAACCTAAAACCAAAATATCCTTTATATACTGAGAGAGAAGGAACAAGAGCTAGTGATAGTGCTGAGAATCACCAGGCTGTATAGACAGTGACTGAAACTAGACACTGTGTAAAAAAAAAAAAAAAAAAAAGAGCCACAGATTGAACACTGATTAAATGTGACATCTTATTTACTGAAGAAAACATTTTCTGCACAATTCATTAGCTCAATAAACAGCAATTACTAACTGATGCATAGCAATGGTGTATCTGGGTTAAAAAAAAAAAACATTTTAATATAAGAGGCTAAAAAAACCAAAATACCTAAAAATTTTATACTTAATATGAAATTAGCTATGCATTAACAGTGAATACAGAAGCAGTAATACTTAACTTTGAGTTTTTAATGATTTAGGTTAAGAAGGGACCTAAGGTTATCTAGTACAACTTCTTTATTTTGAGGAAAAAGTGAAGAAAAGCTAGTAGTAAGCAGGCCATATGGTCACAAAAAAGGTTAACACATAGAATTCAAATTAAAGTAAAAATTATGTATTAAGTAGATTGATTTAGATTTACAGTAAAACCTTATTAACCTATAAGCCTAATGACCTAGAGGGGAAACAAAATGATTTCTGAATTAGTTTGATCTTTTTTAACTAAATGGAGTAAGGAAATGACATCTACAATTAAACTATAAATTATCAGATATATAATCTACCCATCTTTCAACAGAGATACTTATTTCAAGGTAGAAATATCAGCATTTTCATAAAACAACATCAGGATAGTGTTAGGATAGATAGCTTTCCAAAACAAAGAGATTTTAAAAATGAATTTGCCTTCATGGCACTTAAAATTTTTTTTAGTTATTATTCACCAAATAAGACAAAAGAAGAAATGGACTTTTCCCCCTACAAATTATAATTTTCCATGATTTAAGAAATACCACAAATGATGCATTTAAAGAATACTTTTAAGCACATCACTACAACTATATTGGTTTAGATTCTATAAATTGCATCTACAAATAATTTTTTAAGTTCACTTATTTATTTTGAGAGAGAAAGCACATGAGTGGGAGGAGCAGAGAGGGAAAGAGAATCCCAAGCAAGCTCTACTAATACATTTTTTTTGTAATTTGTTTAATCTTTATTTTTGAGAGAGAGAGCGAGCAGGGGACGAACAAAGAGAGAGGGAGACACAGAATCCAAAGCAGGCTCCAGGCTCTGAGCTGTCAGCACAGAGCCCAATGTGGGGCTCGAACTCACAAACCGTGAGATCATGACCTGAGTTGAAGCTGGACACTTAATCGACTGAACCACCCAGGCGTCCCTCTACTAATAAGATTTTTAAGACAGGTTGACGATGATTGGTATAAGCAAGAAATGAAGCTCTCTGTAATCTCATATATTCCAGTCATTCTTGGCCTGCTGTGAGAATCATGAGAAGTGTTTTGAAACATACAGATTTCATAACACAGGGACTCAGGAATTTATTAACAGACACTTTGGTGATCTGTTATGCAGTCATTAAAACCTACACAGCACTTCACAAGACACAAACCCAAGCATTTGATACCCATCACTAAACTAACTCCTCTCCAAAACTGCTCATTTTAAATGTAATACTCGTATATTTTAAAAATACATACACACTTTATTTTTTTTTAAATGTTTATTTTTGAGACAGAGAGAGACAGAGCATGAACAGGGAGGGTCACAGAGAGAAGGAGACACAGAATCTGAAACAGGCTCCAGGCTCTGAGCTGTCAGCACAGAGCCCGACGCAGGCTCGAACTCACAGACTGTAAGATCATGACCTGAGCCGAAGTCAGACGCTTAACCGACCAAGCCACCCAGGCGCCCCTACATACACACTTTAAAAAAGGTAGAGAAATCAGAGGAACTGTACTTTTAAACATGGTTCACAAGTGATTATAAATATCTACTAATAGGGGACTAGTTATAAACACTGATACAGAATGGATATATTAAACAGGGTGCATGGTAAACTACCACTTGTACTTAAAGGAATAATATGGACACAAGTACAAATTTTTATTTCTACTCATCAGGATCAACTATGATCCAGATCTATGTGTGTATATACATACACAGTATGTGTGTATACATGGTATGCACACACAAATACTACATATAAACTGCGTAGACACATACGTATGTATGTTACATAGTGTCATCTATATGCTGGGGAAAGAAACTGGGTAGCTAAGAATTATGAAGAAGGAAACTTCTTTTTCACTGCATAATCTCTTGTGTTCCTTGAAATTTATGCTTGTATATGTTGCTACTTGAAGTATAGCCTTGATGGGCTGAAGGGTATTTACCATAAATCAAATCAAATTACATGATTTTGAGCTTTTAATTCCTAACTAAATCCTTATTACTATCAGTGTATCAACTGTTCTGAAAAAGAAAAACTTTCATAAATATTTGTCACAGGTGATATTTACACAGTGTTTTAACTGTCAAAATTCATCCAACCGAATATTTAGGATCTATGCATTTTATTGCATGTTAATTATACCTCAATTAAAAAATACATAAGATAAAACTTTAGCTTATATAAAATTAAAGTGGTTATAGTTCTCAACCTTTTAGCACATTAGAAAACTATAGAAGAACTTAAGAAAAAATAATCACCTCCTTCTAATTCCTTGTTACTCCAAATATGGTCCACAGACTAGAACAATCAGCATCACCAAGCAGCATGTTAGAAATTCCAATCTCAAGCCTGATCCCAGATTCACAGTGCTTTAACAAGATCCCCAAATGTGCTTTAACAAGATCCCCAAATGATTTCTGTGCATGTTAAAGCTTGAGAAATTCTGATAACCTAATTACCAAAATATTTATGGTAGAAATCCAAGAAGCTCTCCTTTTAAGGAGCCCCCCAGATGTACAACAAAGGTAAAGAGTCACAATATAAGTACTGTGTTTGAGGGTTAAGAGATGGAAAGTTCTTTCTTCAAGACTGTTAGTTTGCATAGCAAAAAGTCCTAATAAACAGCAGTTACTCACTACCTTTAGTAGTTGTTTAATTAGCTAACTGCTTTTCTGCTACTTATGTCTGTCTGTAGGAGGATTTTAGCCACTGTGACATTCATAGTTGTATGATCTACTAGGCAGAACATGCATATGCATATTATATATACACACATTATGTTATATATACTACATATATGTATATGTTATACACATATATTTATATAGATCCACTCAGATTATCTGATTCCATCTGAAGAAAGAAGATAGAAGACTCTAATCCAGATCTTGCCACTGGGGAATTACAAAGATATTTTTAAATATAATTATTTATTTTGCCAGACCTCCAAAAAACAGAGGATCTGATCTCACTGATAGGCTATGTCTAAGCACAATTTTAACAAATCATGAGGGACAAATCTTCAACATGAAAAGGTTCCAAACAGTTAAAGTAAATATTACCTTATCCCCGGGGGTACAATAGAGGGAAGAAGGGCTATGTAATAATACAGATTTCAATTTGTGAGGTTTGTTCAAAGTGCCAATTTTTTAAAAGATTCCTCACTGATAAAATAGCAAGTAGTGGGATGCACTTAATTTCAAATCAAATAATTCAGTAATAGGTATGTGAGGACTTGTGAGATATGACAGTTAAGGGGTTAATGACAAATACCTGAGTCAGATTATGAATCACCCATACTTTTGTAGGTTGTCTATCTAGGAATTACTTATAATGACAGGAGAAATTTTGAAATCTCTCTAAGCTAAGAAGCTAGGAACCTCAAAAAATACTCTGGTAAGTCAATGTGAAAGTGGCCCAAATTGGGTAAGAATGGGTAAATCTAGGGAAATGAGGGTAAAAAAAAAAAAAAAAAAAAAATATATATATATATATATATATATATATATATATATATATACACACACACACACACACCATAGGATCCAAAACATAAGGCATAAGGAGGCTAAATGTGCTGTGGCAATAGAATGAATCATCTCCATTAAAGGATACTGAAGTACAAGGGGATGATTCAAATGATCTCTATCTAGCAACACAATATTCAGAGATGCAACCTGATGTCTTCTGGCTCAAGGATTTTAGACTGTGGTTCTCTGTGCATATTTAACTATTAATGTGGGGAGCTTTATCAAAAAGCACCAACATTTCCAACCCTATTAAAATTCTTAAATGTCCAGGATGAGATGGCAATAATGTGGCAAAGAACATGAATATGCTCCCTCACTGAAATGATTCAGATACAACCTACCTCCATATATATATATGCCCTTAAACATCAAATAGCCACTTTGTAGGCACTTCGAATTAAACCAAATTTTGGCCAAGAGATTAAGTTTATTTTATATTGCAATATAGCCACAGTTAATGATTTCCTTGGGGTTGAAGCACTGAAGAATCTAATACAGAAACGCTAAAAAAAAAGTGTTTGTGGTAATTTATCTTTACAAGATATCTGAACATACTGCACTTGATATAACAGACAGAAAAAGCAGCTTGGGCATTATACCAATATTTACATTTCTATATTATTTCAAGCCTGAATTGTTGGCCTCATCTATGTGGGCTTTTTTGGATTATTATTTATTTTGTAAAATCATGAAATATTTCAAGCATGTGGAAAAATATAAAGAATAACTCCTGGACAGCTGTGTAACTACTAGCTGGCTTTCTCAAGCCTTTGCATTATTCCTATTCATTTGGCATTTAATCCCTAAAACTAAAATGTGCAGAAGTTGAAAATGAAGAAAACAAGGGGGAAAAAATCCCCTTAAAACTACTTTTTCTTTAAAAAAAAAATTTTTTTTTAACATTTATTTATTATTGAGAGACAGAGAGAGACAGAGCATGAGCATGGGAGGGGCAGAGAGAGGAGGAGACACAGAATACAGAGTAGGCTCTAGGCTCTGAGCTGTCAGCACACAGCCCGAAGCAAGGCTCGAACTCACAAACTGCGAGATCACGACCAGAGTTGAAGTTAGACGCTTAACCGACTGAGCCACCCAAGTGTGCCTTAAAACTACTTTTTCATTTTTAACAATCACTATAACTTTTAGACACAAATTTATAAAATAGTTATATATGATTATTTACTAGCTTTCTGACATTTTTGGAGTTTTTAAGGTTTGATTTTCTTGCCAATATATGTAAACCAAAGTGCTCTATTAAGAACAGAGTTTAGTAACATTATTAAATACAATAATTTATTTTTAACATATAAAATTATTTATATTTAACATTATTAATTTTTCTGTTTTATAATACTTCTAATAACTATCTTTACTTCTCTAGTCATATCAGAATACAGTAATGTTCTTTTAGATTTTTTAGGTCATCTGTTTTGCTATTAAAATCTCGATATTCTTTAGTGTCAGATTTTTCATGTTTTAGAACGATGGGCAGATGAAATCAGAAATCTAGTCATACTTATAGGTCAAACATATATGGATGGATGTCTGTAAAGTACTACACAAACTGATTCCATGCTAAAAATTTTAAGTGTGTACTGTTAAACTAGGCTGTTTATCTGACTGGTAGCTCATCTTTTCAAGATCAAATAAATCAACTATGAATAATAAGAGACAGGAGAAATATTAATAAATGACAACCCCAAATCCTCCTACCCTGCTACTTCAGTCAAATTCTTCTACCAATTATATTTTTAAGAGAAACTCTCCTTTAAATAACTGCTGTTTAACTACTAGGAATTTATCCAAAGGATACAGGAGTGCTGATTCATAAGGGCACTCGTACCCCAATGTTTACAGCAGCACTATCAACAGCAGCCAAATTATGGAAAGAGCCTAAAATGTCCATCAGCTGATGAATGGATAAAGAAGATGTGGTTTATGTACACAATGGGATACTACTTGGCAATAAGAATGAAATCGTGCCATTTGCAGCAACGTGGATGGAACTGGAAGGTATTATGCTGAGTGAAATAAGTCAGAGAAAGACAGATATCATATGTATTCACTCATATGTGGAACTTGAGAAACTTAACAGAAGGCCATGGGGAAAGGGAAGGGGTAAAAATAGTTACAAACAGACAGAGAGGGAGGCAAACCATAAGAGACTCTTAAATACAGAGAACAAACTGGGGGTGGATGGGGACGTGGGGGAGAGGGGAAAATGGGTGATGGGCATTGAGGAGGGCACTTGTTGGGATGAGCACTGGGTGTTGTATGTTAGCAATAAACCATGGGAATCTACCCCAAAAACCAAGAGCACGCTCTATACACTGTATGTTAGCCAATTTGACAATAAATTATATTAAAATAAATAAATAAACAAACAAACAAACATTAAAAGAATAACTGCGTTTAGGTGGAAAAGAAAAATAGTATAAATCATTCATTCAATAAACACTTATTAAGCACTTACTACAAAGTGCTGGGCCTAGGCACCGTATTAGGTGATCAGGTTAAGATGCAGTGACTTAGTGACTCAGGGGCTATTCAAGGAAGGGTCACTTCTAGGTTTATGACTCTATCCACCATCCAGAGAACAAATATTTCTTTTGAGCCCACTACATGCCAATCATTGTATTAAGTAATGGAGATAAGGGATAGTCACTGCTCTCATGAAGCTTCCATTTAGGAGGGAGACAAACAAATAAAAACATATGTCAAGTAGTAAAAAAATAACCCAAAAACTACAAAGAAAACTAAGAGTAAAAGGACAAAAGGACAGTAATTCTACATAGGATAATGATATTCATATCCATGTTGAAGATACATCTGATGAGCAAACCTTTTATGCTCTCAATTAACTGGTATCTTGTAAGGCACCACTTTCATATCACCAAATTAAACACGATTTTTCTCAGTCTCCATTTTCCTTCTATTCTTCCAAGCATCTGACACTGACACCAAGCATGCTGACCACCTCCAGTTTAAAACTCTACTGGCTTACATGAAACATCCTGTATTTATTAGATTTTTATCCTTTGCCATTGGGGTAGCATCAATATGAGCTGTACAATCACAACCAGGATTTACTTAAGATGTTCTCCTATCCAACCAAGGCAAATAGATTTTAACTGATATGAAAGTGGAAAGTACCCTGAGAAAAGATTTAACTTTATTAATTCCCAATAGGTTTCAGAAGACTATATAACAATATGACATTTACTCAAAGCACTGGAGAGTAACATCAAAAACACTTGTACACACTGAGTAATGTAGAGAATTGTGAAATCACTATATTATATACCTGAAACTAATATAGCACTATATGTTAATTACACTGGGGGAAAAAATACTTATACAACATGTTACATGTTATAAAACCCTTTCAAATTTTATTTACTTCATTTAATCCTCTAAAGTTATAATACACCATGAGGCAGGTAATATTTCCATGTGAAAACATTTTAAATTTTGCTATGCATAATGAGCACATGTGAAGAGGACTGAAGAGAAAATAGTTTTAAATCTTAATAGGTAAGACAAAACCTCTAAACTTATTCCAATCCATAATTATATTTCACACTATATTAAGATATAGCTAGAAGGTTCTGACCTATGATTCCCTAAGCAATCTTTAATAATCTATTAAAAACAAGATCCTAACTTTTCAGAATGATATCATTAAAATTAAATCTATATACTTATCCTTTACTTTTTCTTTACTATTTGAAAAATGCTTAGAGTGTAATGAAAAACATAAACATCTGTAATGCCAATATTCTTAAAACAACATCTGCTAACATTTTGGTATATTTAACATTTCTTTCAGCCCATTCCTGTTAATTTTAATAGTTTAATTGCTTCATACTACCACGAATACTGATATTCCTTAAAAAAGAAGTTTGCTTTTTACTTAAAAAATAAAAAAGTGAACAAGAATAGGGGACCAAACTGATCAGTATTACTGTGAAATCAAATTAAGCAATTTTGATATTTTTTAAATTTCAGAATCACAAGTGAAAAAAATCAAAATGACATATTTATTCAATAAATATTTACTATAATTACCATGTGCAAAATGACAGGAACAAAGGATTATATACTTAAAGAAGACTGAATTCTCACCTGTTCAATCTCTTTGGTTTTTGATGCTATTGCTTTAGAGCGGCTGGTTAGCTGACTGTCTTCAAATAATTCCATGCCATCTGTTGCATTTGACTCAGGTTCTTCTGGCTGGTCAATAAACAGTGGTGCTGTGGATCCTGCCTTTGAAAAAAATTAGAAAACCTTAATTACATACAGCATTTCACATGACTGTTTATAGGCCTTAACTGGCACATTATACCAAGAGAAAGTGCTACATTCAACCAGTTTTAAGAAGACACTTTCAATTTCACTCTGCATAATATGTGAGGAGGACCAAAGAGGAAATGATTGCTACTTTTTAAATTTTAGAGAAGACAAAGATTCTAGGCTTATTCCATTCCAAAATTATATTTCACATTACATTAAAATACAGCTAGAAAGTTTTGTCCTGTAGCTTACTCCTTAAGCAATCTATTTAAGAAACAGTGAAGAGAAAAAGCCTAATTGGAAGTGAATGGTATGTGCACACATAAACATATTAAAAAAGAACATGGAAAAGGGTTCTACTTTCAGAAGTTAAAAATACCTTGCTCCTGTAGCAAAAAAAAAAAAAAAAAAAAAAATTATCGAAATCACTGAAAAGAAAATCCCCCAAATAATAATCACTATTTTATAGCAATAATTCATTAAATACATAATCCCACAAAAAGTCCATAGCTAACTACTGTAATTTCCAAAAACACTTTTGTGACAAAGAAAAAACTGAAAAAAAAGGGGGAAACAATTATTTAACTACATTCGTTTATTCAAAAATTTACTGTGCGACACGTAAAGCAGCATTATCTACCATAGCCAATTACAAGTAGTCCAAATGTCCACCAAGAGATGAATGGGTAAAGAAGAGGTGGGGTATGTATACAATGGACTATTACTCAGCCATAAAAAAGAGTGCAATCTTGCCATTTGCAACTACATGGATGGAGCTAGACAGTATTATGCTAAGTGAAATAAGTCGGAGAAAGACAAATAGACAAATACCATGTGATTTCACTCATATGTGGAATTTGAAAAACAAAAATGTGCAAAGGGGAAAAAAAAAAAGAGAGAGACACCAAGAAACAGACTCTTAACTGTACAGAACAAACTGATAGTTACCAGAGAGAAGGTAGGTAGGAGACTAGGTTAAACTAGGTTAAACTAGGTGATGGGGATTAAGGAGAGCACTTGTGATGAGTACTGGCCATTACATGGAAGTCTTGAGTCACTATATTGTACACCTGAAACTAATATTACACTGTATGTTAACCAACTGGAATTTTAACAAGAACTTAAAAAAAATGTTACTGTGTGACAGAGAAAGGAATATGGCAGCACAGTAGGAAGACCCTATGCTAGCCACAAATTCAACTAGATAATTATAATCCTAAATACTCCAGAAATCAACCTTAAGATTGGCAGAACAAACTCCACAACTAAAGGTAGAGGAGAGGCCATAATGAAGGAAGTAGGAAGTGCAGAGAGATGGCTTGGGAGAGAAAAGAAGGATGGTGGCTGCTGTGGTAGTGAGGAAGCTATGGTTGCAGAGAAGGGTGACAGACAGACTAACACACAGGGGAGTGCCTGGGAGAAATGAATCCCATAGCAATTGGCTTGGAAAATGAGAGGGGATGAATTTTTTGAGTTCTTGTAACCAGGCTAAAGCCTGGAGTTCTGAAGGTCAGCGAGCTTGACCCTGGGGAAAGCTGTGGGGCATTGGGACTGCTTTTAGAGAGAAGGCAGGGGAAACAGTCCTCGAACATACAGAGGGTAAACAGTGATCTGAAGAGCACCTGGGGCACACAGTGGGTAGGTTATTCCCTCATCTTGGAGTGTGTCCCAGAGAGGCAGCATTCATGAAGAGAACACTCCAGGAAAAAAGGGACAGGCAACCACCTTTTCCCTCCCCAGTCCCTCAGTATAAGCATAGAACCACCTATGAGATCCAGCGCAATGACAATACTGCCTACTTAATTTGCTTACACCAAGGCCTGTTCCTGCACCCCACTGTACTCTGGTAGAACTGCCTTTCCTAGTCACACTTACCTCAGTTCCAGCATCGCAGGCGCCCTTGCCAGAAGACCAGCCCAAACCCCTGCCCACATCCTGTCTCCTGATCAGGGAGTTTTGCAGAGCCTCAGTTCCAGTGCTGGTGGCAACAGGTCTCACATCTAGTTAAAACATGCTACATTCACACCAGGGACTAAACACTACCCACAACAGGCAAAGAGAGTCTCTGCAGATGACTGTCCTAAAGGATAAAAAGGCCAGGAAAAAACAGCAGAGCACATATGAAGCAAACGCTGGAGACAATACTGGAAGAGACAGACCCTGAGCACAGTGGACACTACACACCAGGGCACTCACTACAAGACCTCTTCTTCACAAGACCATTACCTTCAAGAACAGGAAACATAATAGCAAATTTCCTAACACAGAGAAACAGGCACAGAAACTTAGGCAAAATGAGAAGACAGAGGAATCTGTCCCAAATAAAACAAAAGGACAAGGCCATAGCTGGAAAGCTAAGCAAAAGAGAAGCAACATGTCTGATGGACTATTTAAAGCAATGATCATAAGGTTACTCACTGGACTTGAGAAAAGAGTGGAAGACATGGTGAGACCTTTAACAGAGAAACAAAAAAGAAACAATCAGAGATGAAAGGTGCAATAAGCAAGATAGGATATATGCTTGATGCAATGAATAGCAGACTGGAAGAATCAGAGGAATGAATTAATGAGCTAGAAGACAGAGTAATGGAAAGTTAGCAAGATGAACAAAAGACAGAAAGAAGAATTAGGCAAAACGAGAACAGACTTAGGGAACTCAGTGACTCCATCAAAGTAAAAACATTCACATTAGAAGAATTCCAAAGAAGAGAGAGAAAGAGAGGTAGAAATTTTATTTGAAGAGATAATAGCTAGAGACTGTCTTAATCTGGAAAAGGAATAGATATTTAGATCCAGGAGGCACAAACAACCCCCAACAAAATCAACAAAAGCAGATCCACACCAAGACATATTACAATAAAAATCGCAAAATGTACCAAAAAGAAAAAATTTTAAAAGCAGCAATACAAAAGAAGATGGTTACACACAATGGAAACCCCATAAGCCTACCAGGGGATTTTTCAGCAGAAACTTTCTAAGCCAGAAGGGAGGGGTACCATACATACAAAGTGTTGAGTGGGAAAAATCTAGAGCCAAGAATACTCTATCCAGCAAGACTATCATTCAAAATAGGAGGAGATAAAGAGTTTCCTGGACAAAAAGTGAAAAAGTTCATGACCACTAAATCAGTCCTGCATGAAATATTAAAGGGCCTCTGAGTGGAAAGGAAGACCAAAAGTGACACTATGAAGGAAGGAAACACAAAAGCAGTAAAAATGACTATTTTTGTAAATATCAGTCAAGGAACTCACAAAATAAAAGGATGTAAAATAGGACAACATATCAAAATGTGAGGAAGAGTGAAGAATGAGTTCAAACTTAACCACTGAGTTAACACAGACTGCTATATGCAGAATATGTTATAAACAAACCTAATGATAACCACAAATCAAAAAGTACTAATATATATGCAAAGAATAAAGAAAAATGCAAATATATCACTAAAGAAAACAAGCAAACCATGAGAAAGACAAGACAGGATCAGAGAAAATCTTCAGAAACAACCACAAAAGAGGTAATAAAATAGCAACACGTATAAATCAATAATTACTTTGAATATAAATGGAATGTAAATCAAAAGACACAGAGTAACAGAATGGCTAAGAAAACAAGACCCATCTATATGCTGCTTACAAGATACTCATTTTAGACCTAAATACACCTGCAGATTGAAAGTGATAGGATGGAGAAACACTTATCATGCAAACAGAGGTCAAAAGAAAGCCAGAATAGCAATATTTATATCTGACCAAATAGACTATATTTTTAATTTCATTTGTTTTAAGTTTACTTATTTGAGGGAGACAGAGACATCACGAGTAGGGGAGGGGCAGAGAGAGAGAGAGAGAGAGAGAGAGGAAGAGAGAGGAAGAGAGAGAAAATCCCAAGCAGGCTCCAAGCTGGAGCACAAAGCCTGATGCAGGACTTGAATCTATGAAGCCGTGAGATCATGACCTGAGCCAAAACCAAGAGTCAGACACTTAACTGAATGGGCCACCCAGGCACCCCTATTTATTTTTATTTGAGAGAGAGAGAGAGAGAGAGAGAGAGAGAGAGAGAGAATATGAATGAATGAATGAATGAATGTGAGTGGGAGAGAGGGGCAGAGGAAGGGAAAGAATTTTAGCAGGCTCCACACTTAGCATGGAGTGCAATGTAGGGTTCAATCCCACAACTCTGGGATCATGAACTAAGACAAAATTAAGGTCAGATGTTCAACTGACTGAGCCACCCAGGAGCCCCAGACAAAGAGACTTTAAAACAAAGACTTTAAGAAGAGACAAAGAAGGATGCTATATAACTATAAAGGGGACAATCCAACAAGATGTAACAATTGCAAATATTTATGCCTCCAACATGGAAGCACCCAAATATACGAAACAGTTAATAGCAAACATAAAGGAACTAATTGATAATAACACCATAAATGTAAGGGACTTTAAAACCCGCTTACATCAACAGACAGGTCATCTGAACAGAAAATCAACAAGGAAACAATGGTTTTGGGCAACACACTGGATCAGATGGATTTATTCAGAACATTACATCCTAAAAATACAGAATACACATTCTTTTCAAGTACACTTGGAACATTCTGTAGAACAGATTATATAACAGGCCATAAAAGAAGCCTCAACAAACTCAGAAAGATAAAATTATACCACATATCTATTTTGACCACAGTGCTATAAAATTAGAATCAACCACAAGAAAAACTCTGGAAAGAACACAAACTACATGGAGGTTAAAGAACATGCTACTGAACAATGAATGGGCCAACCTGGAAATAAATAAAAAAGTACACGGAAATACACAATGGTTCAAAAGCTTTGAGATGCAGCAAGAGTGATTGTAAGAGGGAAGTTTACAGCAATACAGGCCTACCTAAGGAAGCCAAAATAATCTCAAATAAACAACTTAAACCTAAAGAAACTACTAAAAGAACAACAACAACAAAAAAAACTAAAACCAGCAGAAGGAAAGAAATAATAAAGATTTGAGCAGAAATAAATGACACAGAAACTAAAAAAAAACAACAGAACCTAGATCAATGAATCCAGGAACTATTCCTTTGGGAGAAAAAAAAAACCAATAATCAATGAAACTGATAAACTTCTAGTCAAACTTATCACAGAATAGTATGAAAAAAAGTATATGCCAACAACCAAGACAAAATGGATAAATTCGTAGAAACATATAACCTACCAAAACTGAAAGAAAATTTGAAAGAACAATTACCAGCAAAAAAAGTGATTCCATAAACAAAAACTCCCAACAAACAGAAGTCCAGGACCAAATGACTTCACAAGTGAATTCTACCAAATATTTAAAGAAGAGTTAATACCTGTTTTTCTCAAACTATCCCAAAAAATATAAGAGGAAGGAAAACTTCAAAATTCATTCTATGAAGCAAGCATTACCCGGAAATCAAAACCAGATAAAGATACCACAAAAAAAGAAAACTACTGGCCAATATCTCTGATGAATGTAGATGCAAAAATCCTCAACAAAATATTAGCAAACCAAATCCAAGAATACATTTAAAAGATCATTCACCATAATCAAGTGCGATTTATTCCCCTTGTACATCACAGGAGTGGTTTGATATTTGCAAATCAATCAACGTGATACATAACATCAATAGGCACAGAAAAGGCATTTGACAAAGTACAACATCCATTCATGATAAAAAGCCTCCACCAAGTAGGTTTAGAGGGAAAATACCACAATGAGATAAAGGCCAGATATGAAAAACTCACAGCTGACATTATCCTCAATGGGGAAAAACAGAGCTTTTCTCCTAAGGTCAGGAACAAGACAAGGATGTCAATTCTCACAACTTTTATTCATCATAGCACTGGAAGTTCTAGCCACAGCAATCAGACAACAAAAAGAAATAAAAGGCATCCAAATTGGTAGGGGAGAAGTAAAACTTTTCATAATTTGCAGATGATATGATACTATACATAGAAAATCTGAAAGACTCCACCAAAAAACTACTAAAACTGATAAATGAATTCAGTAAGGTTGCAGGATACAAAATCAATGTACAGAAATCCACTGCATTTCATTTACGTAATAATGAAGCAGCACAACGAAACCAGAATAATTCCATTTGCAATTATACCAAAAATAATAAAATACCTGAGAATAAACTTAACCAAAAAATGAAAGACCTGTACTAAAATATAAGACACTGATGAACAAAATTAAAGACACAAAAATATGGAAAGACATTTTATGCTAATGGATTGGAGGAACAAGTATTGTTAAAATATCTATACTACTGAAAGCAATCTACAGATTTAATGCAATCCCTATCAAAATAGCAACAGCATTTTCCACAGAACTAGAACAAACAATCCTAAAATTTTTATGGAACCACAAAAAAGAAAAGAAAAGAAAAGAAAAGAAAAGAAAAGAAAAGAAAAGAAAAGAAAAGAAAAGAAAAGAAAAGAAAAAAGAAAAGAAAAGATCCAGATAGCCAAAGCACTCTTAAAATTTTAAGAAAAATAAAGCTGGAGGTATCTCAATTCCAGATTTCAAGTTGTATTACTGTAATCAAAATAGTATGGTACTGTTACAAAAACAGACGTATAGATCAATGGAACATAACAGAAAACCTAGAAAAATAAATATGATCAATTAATCTTCAACAAAGCAGGAAAGAATATCCAATGGGAAAAAGACAGTCTCTTCAACAAATGGTGGTAGGGAAAGTAGACCGTGACATGCAAGAGAATGAAACTGAACTCTTTCTTAAACCATACGCAAAAATAACTTCAACATGCAAAAATAAACTACTGGGAATATATCAAAATAAAAGGCTTCTACACAGCAAAGGAAACAATCAACAAAACAAAAAGGCAGGGGCACCTGGATGGCTCAGTCAGTGAAGTGTCCATCCTTGGCTTGAGTTAAGATTTCACGGTTTGTGGGTTCCAGCCCTGTGTCGGGCTCTGTGCTGACAGCTCAGAGCCTGGAACCTGCTTCAGATTCTGTGTCTCTCCCTTTCTCTGTCCCTCCCCCGCTCGCTCAGTCTCTCTCAAAACTAAACATTAAAAATAAAATTTAAAAAAAAACTAAAAGGCAAACTACTGAATGGGAGAATATATTTGCAAATAACGTATCTGATAAAGGGTTACTATCCAAAATACATAAAGAATTGATACAACTCAACACATTATAAAAACAAATAATCCAATTAAAAATGGGTAGAAGGCAGGAACAGATGTTTCTCCAAGGAAGACATCCAGATGGCCAACAGACACATGGAAAGATGTTCAACATCATTCATTATAAAGAAAATGCAAATCAAAACTACAATGCAGTATCATCTCACCCCTGTCAGAATGGCTAAAATCAATGACACAAGAAACAACAGGTGTTGGCAGGGATGTGGAGCAAAAGGAACACTCATCTACTATTGGAATACAAACTGGTACAGCCACTGTGGAAAACAGTATGGAGGTATGCACTACTCGGTATTTACAAAAGTGCTAATTCAAAGGGATACATGTACCCCTATGTTTATAGTAGCATTATTTACAATAGCTAAGATATGGAAGCAGCCCAAGCGTCCATGTACCGATGAATGGATATAGAAGATGGGGTACATATGTGCAATGGAGTATTATTCAGCCGTAAAGAAGAATGAAATCTTGCCATATGCAACAACATGGATGGAGCTAGAGTGTATAATGCTAAATTAAGGAAGTCAGAGAAAAACAAATACCATATTATTTCACTCATATGTAGAATTTAAGAAACAAAACAAATGGGCAAAGGGGGAAAAAAGGGAAAAAGAGAGAAAGAAAGAAAGAAAGAAAGAAAGAAAGAAAGAAAGAAAGAAAGAAAGAAAGAAACAAACAAACAGACTGTTAACTATAGAGAACAAACAATCTGATGGTTACCGGAGGGAAGGTGGGTGGGGGGATGGATTAAATAGGTGATGGGGATTAAGGAGCGCACTTGTCATGATAAACACCAAGTGATATATGAAAATGTTGCATCACTATATTGTACACCTGCAAGTAAAACAACACTGTAAGTTAACTAACTGGAATTAAAATAAAAATTTTTTAGAAAATTAATAAAAAAATTTACTGTATGACAAATACCAAACACTGTTCCAGGAACAGTGGATACATCAATGAACACAACAGAGCAAAGTTCTTGCCTCCATGTAACTTGCAGTAAGCAATGACTTAGAGTAAACTGTAAAGTCTGAGCTCATATATTCTACTGCTGCATATGTTAGGTAGGTGGGAAATGAGAGGGAAAAAAAGAAATAGAACTTATTTCAAAAACTGAATTTAAAAAAATTAAGTAGTGGCAAAAAGCAGTAGGTTTAGTGAAGTCACAAGATATATATTAATGAGTGGTAATTTTCACTAGGAAAAGCACATCAACTCCTAGTGTATTCGGAGTGTATACTGCCACAACTTCTTTACACAGTAATCTGGCAGCATGTATTGCAATTTAGTACATGCGCCTTTCACCCAGCAATTTCACCTCTAGAAACTTAATCTACAGATACCGACATGAGCAACAGATACTAACATATGGCTGCCACTTATAGCAAATGACTGAAAACAACCTACATGTCCATCATTAGGACAAATAAATTATCCAGTATGTAGAACTATGGGATATTAAGAAATCATCTAAAAGAATAACAGCCTATAATTGTTGTATAATGCACTCTAATTTTTCTCCTGGAACATTCTGGAGGTCATTCATTTCCTATCAATATACTGCCAACTGTGTAAAAAAAGAGAGAGAGGAAGTATGTGTATATGTACGTTTATGCATATACATATACATATGTACACACACACACACACACACACACAAATGATCTCTGGAAGGATGCTATCTATGGGGAAAAATGTAAAAAAAAAGGGGGGGGCGGGTGGTGGTTGGCTCAATAGGAATAACTTAGAAGTAAGGAGTAGGATGGAAGGGAGATGCTACACATTTTTGTGACATTTGAATTTCTGACATGTACATGTATAATCTACTTTTTTTAAAACCTGGTTTTCACAACTCTAAGTTATATATTTTAAGAGATTTCAACTGAAAATATACCAATCACTTATGGAAGAAAGCAGCGAAAATCAAGGAAAATGCCACAATAGAAAGCATCAGAAATCTGTCTCCTAACATAAACAACAACTGCACTGGAAAACGTTGTCTGATGTAACTATTCTGGAACTCTGGATTCTCCTGAAGGTTTGCAACTTCCAGAGGAATACACAGAAGGTAAACTGAGGTTAATTTCAGTTCTTGCCACAATAGCAGCTATCCATCCCAACCCTCAGCCACTTGGTGGGTAGGTACCTGAGGTTGGGCAAAAAGGACCCCATTTTCCAAACATCAGGAATCTTGTGCTCTGATCACTGATTGGGGCTTGTGATCACAAAGGAGTAAAGAGCCATTGCTCATATCTCCTACTATTGTTTCAAACCCCTCCTATTATGGCTGAAGTGACTCCCGTGAATTAAGCTGCCAGTACCCTTTTTCCTTTATTTTTCACTTCTTCACCTTTTGAAAGTTAGATGTTAATATTAGGACATTAACCCTGCTTATATGGGGCAAGTTAAAAAGTGACTGTACATTCTAAGACTCAGAAAGGACTTTAAACTGACACCTAGACTCATCCTCAGCACACAGACACCACACAACAATAGAAAGGGGTGTGGGGAGAATATCTGATTTCTGGAATTATCGGTTATTAGATTCAAATGCCTACTGTTCAAAAAATCACAAGGCATACAAAGAAAGAAGAAAGTAAGGCCCATTTGAAGGAAAAAATAAATCAATAGAAACTGTCTCTGAAACAGACCTAACAATAGGTCTACCAGAAAATAAATTTTAAACTATGGTCTCAGGAAGCCTGGCTGGCTTAGTCGATAAAATATGCAACTCTTTTTTTTTTTTTTAAGTTTATTTATTTATTTTTAGAGACAAAGACAGAGGGAGAAGGAGAAGGGGAGGGGCAGAGGGGGGGAGGGAGAGAATCTCAAACAGGCTCCACACTGTCAGCACATAGACTGATTCGGGGCTTGAATCCACAAACCATGAAAACCATGACCTGAGCCAAAACCAGCTTAACTACTGAGCCACCCAGGCACCCCAAGCATGCAACTCTTGATCTCAGGGCTGTAGGTTCAATCCCCATGTTGGGTGTAGAGATTACTTAAAAATAAAATCTAAAAAAACACAACACAACAAAACTACTGTCTCCAGTTGCTCAAAGAACTAAAGAATGTTGTGAAGAAAGCCAAGAAAATGTGTGAAGAAAACAGAAATACCAATGAAGAGACAGAAAACCTAAAAAGACACCTAAAAGAAATCACAAAGCTAGGAAGTACAATAGCTGAAATGAAAATTTTGTTACAGGGATTCAAAGGCAGATTTGAGTAGGCAGAAGAATCAGTGAACTTGCAATGGAAGTTATGGAGTCTGAGAAACAAAATGAAAGAAGATTAAAGAAAGGTGAACAGAGCCTAAGGAATCTGTTGGGACACCACCAAGTGGACCAAAATATGCTCTATGGGAGTCCTAGAAGAGGAAAGTAGCAGAAAATATTTGAATAAATAATGGCTAAAAACTTCAAATCTGATGGACGACTTCAATATAAACATCCAAAGAAGCTTAACAAAACCTAAGTTAGGTGAACTCAAGACTCACACCAAAATACATCATAATCAAATTTTCAAAAGACAAATAAAAGGGAGACTCTTGAAAGCAGTGAAAAGCAAACTCATCATATACAAGAAAAAAAATCATTTTCTCATACATGGAAGGTAAAAAAAAAAAATAGATTTCTCAGCAGAAACTTTGAAGGCAATATTACAGTAGGCCCATATTCAAAGTACAGTTGATCCTGAACAACATGGTGACTGGAGGGCTAACCCAGTCAAAAATCCACGTATAACTTTTGACTCTCCAAAATCAACTAATAGCCTACTGTTAATCAGATGCCTTAATAACACAAACTGTCAATTAGCACATATTTTGTAAGTTGTATGTATCATATACTGTATTCTTATAATACCTAATTCTTATAACAACTTTTTTTTTTTTGTATTTCTATGCTATACGGTTTGTCTGCGAGCCTTTTCAAATTGATGCAAATCTCCTGGGGCACCTGAGTTGCTCAGTCGATTGAGCATCTGACTCTTCATTTCAACTCTCGTCATGCTCTCATGGTTTATGAGTTCGAGCCCTGCAATGGGCTCTGTGCCAACAGCACACGGCCTGCTTGGGATTCTCTGTCTCCCTCTCTCTCTGCCTCTCCCCCTCTCTCTCTTGCCCTCTCTCAAAAATAAGTAAAAATAGACATTTAAATTGTTACAAATCTCCAAAGTGTCTTCCAACACACTTACTGAAAAATATCCACATATAAGTGGACCTGTGCAGTTCAAAGCCATGTTGTTCAAGAATGACTGTAATAAAAGAAAAACTGTCAACTGAGATTCCTATATCCAACAAAACTATCCTTGAAAAAAGGGTAAGAAATCAAGCCATTTTCAGATTAACAAAAGTTCAGGGAGTTTATGACTGAAATCTGCCCTGCAAGGAATGCTCGAGGGGATCCTCCAAGGTGAAATGAATGTACACTAGGCAGTAATTTGAAGTCTTTCAGATAAATAAAGATCTCAATAAAGATAAATACCTGGACAATTATAAAAACTAATATTACTGTACCAATGCTTTGCAATTGTTTTTTTGTTTTGTTTTCTACACATGATTTAAGAGACTAATACATTTAAAGGACACTATTGGTGTAAAAGCTAGTACTACTATAACCTTGGTTTATAACTCCAAATCTTGTTTTCTAGATAACTTAAGAGACTACTGCATTTAAAACAATTATTAGTATGAGTTCACATTTTGGGGATGCAACGAATCAAGATGTAATTTTGTGATATCAACAACCAAAAGGCATGGAGATGGAGATGGAAAGGAACAGAGTTTTTGTATGTTATTGAACTTAAGCTGATATAAATACAAATTAGTGTTATAACTTTAGGATGCAAATGTAATCTTCATGGTAACCATAAAGAAATAGGTACAGGATATACACAACGGGCACCTGGGTGGCTCAGCCGGTTAAGCATCTGACTCTTGATTTCAACTCAGGTCATCTCACAATCGTGAGAACAAGTCCTGCATCAGGATCTGTGCTGAGTATGGAGCCTGCTTTAGATTCTCTCCCTCCCTCTCAACCTAACTTTACAACTTAAGGAACTAGAAAAACAGAAAAATCATAACTAAACCCAAAGATACCAGAAGGAAAGAAATATTAAAGGAAACAAATATTATATATTTTTAAAAGAATACATACAAAAGGAAATTAAGAAGGAACTTAAAAATTTCACTGCCCACCAAAGAACAAAACAAAAATCAATTAAAAACAAAAGAAACCAGAATGCAGGAAATGAGGGACAAAAAAGCTACGGGCATACAGAAAACAAATAGCTCAATGACAGAAGTTGAGTCCCTTCTTCTCAGTAATTATTTAATGGATTAAACCTTCCAATCAAAGGGCAGAGGTTGGCAGAGTAGATAAAAACACAGGATCCAACTACATAATGTCTATAAGAGACTTACTTTAGACTCAAAGACACAAACATGTTGAAAGCAAAAGGATACAAAAAGATAGCCCATACAAATAATAACTATAAGAAAGTAGGTGTGGCTATACTAATATCAGACAAAACAGACTTTATGTCAAAAAAGGTTACAAGAGACAAGAGTATATTAATAAAAGGTCCAATACAGCAAGAAGATATACCAACTATAAACATCTATGGACCTAAGAATAGACCATCAAAATATATGAAGCAAAAAACTGAAAGAAATGGAGAAATAAAAGTTATACAGTAACAATTGGAGACTTCAATACCCCTGTCACAGTAATGGACAGAAAAACCAGATATAAGGTAGTGAAACAGAGGACTTAAATAAAACAATATACAAAGTAGATCTAACAGACATACAAGAAACACTCTACCCAACAACAGAATACATTCTTCTCAGGCGCAGGAGACATTTGCCAGGATAGACTATGTGTTAGGCCACACACTAAATGTCAATAGATTTAAAAAGTAAACTGGAAAATGCACAAAATTGTGGAAATTTAAGAACACACCTTTAAACAATAGACCAAAGAAGAAATTATACTGAAAGCAGGAAATGCTTAAGAAACAAATGAAAATACCATGTACAAAAACTTATGAGAAGTAGCAAAGCAGTGCTAAGGGAGAAATTAATGGCTATAAACACTTATATTAAACAAGAATGAGTTCAAATCAACAACCTAACTTTACCACTTAAGGAACTAGAAAAACAGAAAAATCAGAACTAAACCCAAAGATACCAGAAGGAAAGAAATATTAAAGATTAGAGCAGAGATAAATGAAGTAGATAGAAAACAAAAGAAAAAAAAAAAGTTGGTTCTTCGAAAAGATCAACAAAATTGACAAACCTTTAGTTAGATGGACTAAGAGAAGACTCCAATTACTAAAATCAGAAATAAAAGTGGGAACATTACTACCAATCCTACAGAAATAAAAAGAATTATTAAGAGAGTACTATGAACAAGTGCATGCTGACAAAAAGGATAACCTAGGTAAAATGGAAAAATTCCTAGAAACACAAAACCTACCAAAACTAAATCAAGAAGAAATATAAAACCTAAACAGACTTGAAACTTGTAAGGAAACTGAATCAGTAATCAAAATCCTCCCAACAAAGAAAAGCCATGGACCTTATGGCTTCACCGGTTCTACTAAACATATAAAGAACTAATACCAAGCTGGGCGCCTGGGTAACTCAGTCAGTTAAGCTTCTGACTTTGGCTCAGGTCATGATCTTGAGGTTTGTGGGTTTGAGCCCTGGGTCACGCCCTGTGCTGACAGCTTAGAACCTGAAGCCTGCTTCAGATTCTGTCTCCCGTACTCTCTCTACCCCTCCCCCACTCACAATATGTCTCTCAAAATTAAATGTTAAAAAAATAGTAATAATAATAAATTAATAAAGAACTAATACCAAGCCTTTAAAAACTCTTCCAAAACTGAAGAGGAAGGAATTCTTCCTAACTCATTCTATGAGGACATTACCCTGATACAAAGCCAGACAAAGACACAACAACAAACAGTCCAATATCCCTTAGGAACACTGATGCAAAAATATCTCAACAAGACACTAGCACAAGGAATTCAGCAGCATAAATTCAGCAGCATATAAAAAGGATTATATACATCATTACCAAGTGGCATTTATGCCTGAAATGCAAGGGATGATTTAACATAGGAAAACTAATGAGTGTAATACTCCACATCATCAGAATAAAGGGAAAAAGCTACATGATCATCTCAATTGATACAGAAAAAGTATCTGACAAAATTTAACACCTTTTCATGATGAAACACTCAACAAACTAGGAATAGAAGTAAACCATCTCAAAATAATAAAAGTCATATATGAAAAAACTACAGCGAACATCACACTTGATACTGAAAGGCTAAAAGATTTTTCTTTAAAATCATGAACAAAGCAAGGATGCTTGCTTTCATCACTTCTATGCAAAACAGTACTTAGAGTTTTAGCCAGAACAGTTAGGGGAGGGGGGTGGTAGGAAAGGAGAAGAAAGGAAAGGTACGCAAATTAGAAAGGAATAAGTAAAATTATCTCTGATTGCAGATATGACCTTATATGTAGAAAACCCTAAAGATTATGCACACACACCCTGATAAATGAATTCAGCAAAGTAGCAAGGTACAAACTCAGCACACAAAAATTGTGTTTCTATAAATGAACAATGGAATTATCTGAAAAGGAAATTACAAAACAATTCCATTTACAATAGTATCAAACAGAATAAAATACTTAGGAACCGGCGTGCCTGGGTGGCTCAGTCAGTTAAGCATCCAACTTTTGATTTTGGCTCAGGTCATGATCTCATGGTTTGTGAGTTCAAGCCCTGCATTCTCCTTCTCCCTCTCTCTCTCTGCCCCTCCCCTGCTCTCTCTCTCTCTCTCTCTCTCAAAAATAAATAAATAAACTAAAACAAACAAACAAACAAACAAACAAAAACTACTTAGGAATTAACCAAGGAGATGAAAAACTTGTATAATGAAAACAACAAAAACACTGCTGAAAGAAAACATAAATAAATGGAAACACATCCCACGTTCACACAATGAAAGACAGTATTGTTAAAATGTCAATACCATCCAAAGCAATGTACAGATTCAAGGCAATCCCTACCAAAATCCCAATGGGATTTTCTGCAGAAATTAAAACAAAACAAAACGAAAGAAACCCAACTCTACAAAAATTTGTAAGGAATCTCATGGGACTCTAGATAAGCAAAATAAACCTTGAAAAAAAAGAGCAAAAGTAGAAGACCTATACTTCCTATTTCAAAACTTACTACCAAGGTCCATTAATCAAATCAGTGTAATACTGGCATACAGACAGATATATATAGAACAGAGAGTCCAGAAATAAGTCTTCTTACATACGTCAAATGATTTTTAACAAAGATAACCAAGACCATTCAATGGGAAAAATACAGTCTTTTCAACAAGTGAAACTGGGAATACTGGATATCCACATGCAAAAGAATGAAGCTGGATCCTTACCTAACACCATCTACAAAAATTAACTCACAATGGATCAAGGACCTAAATGTAGGACCGAAAACAATAAAACTCTTAGAAGAAAACATAGGACAAAAGCTTCATGACTTTAGCTTTGCCAATGATTTCTTCTACATGACACCAAAGGCACAGGTAACCAAACAGAGAGAGAGAGAGAGAGAGAAAGAGAAAAAACTTGGACTTATTGAAAAATGTAAAATTTTGCTTATTAAATAACACTATCAACAGAGTAAAAAAGTAACCCATAGAATGGGAGAAATATCTGTAAATCATGTATCTGATAAGGGGGATTAATATCTAGAATTTATAGAGAACTTCTAAAACTCAACAACAATGAAACAAATAACTAAAAAATGAACAATGAACTTGAATTCACATTTCTTCTAAAGAGATATATGAATGGCCACTAAGTACAAGAAAAATGCTCAACATCACTAATCATTAGAGAAATGTAAATCAAAACTACAATGAGATACCACCTCATATCCATTAGGGTGACTACTAGCAAAAAGCAAACAAACAGACAGACAAAAAAAAACCCAGAAAACTACAATTGATAGTGAGGATGTAGATAAATTGGAGCCCTTGTGCACTGTTGATGGGAATGTAAAATGGTATAGTCACTGTGGAAAACAATATGGCAGTTCCTCAAAAATTAAAAATACAATTACCATATGATACAGCAATTCCACTTCTGAATACCTATCCAAAATAACTAAAAGCAGGGTCTTGAAGATAGGTGTATACCCATGCTCATAGCAGCATTATTCACAAAGCTAAAATGTAGAAGCAACCCACGTTATCTATTGGCAGATAAATGGATAAGCAAAATGTGGTACATATACACAATGGAATATTGTTCAGCCTTAATAAGGGAAGAAATTCTGTAATATGCTATAACACGGATGACCCTTGAAGACATTATGCTAAATGAAATAGCCAATCACAAAAGACAAATACTGTATGAACCACTTCTATGAGATACTTAGAGTAGTCAAAATCTTAATGACAGAAAACATAATGGTGGTTGCCAGGGGTTGGGAGAATAAACTGATAAATTGCTTTAGGGAGTTATCATTTAATGGGTATAGTTTTACTTTTACAAGGTGAAAAGAGTTAGGAGGATGAACGGTGGATGGCTATACAATAATACTAATGTATTTAATACCACTGAGCTATACCCTTATTAACAATGGTTAAGATGATAAATCTTATGTATTTAAGATAGAAATCCCAGTATCAGTATCAGGTTTCTAACACCAGGTTAACAATTAGATTTGAATGATGTTAAGGAAATTGGATTACTTATACAACCAGTGTTCTGACTAAAACCCAAGATCAAAATCTGCCACTAGATTCCATTTTAGTTAAGTTAATGCAAAAAAACCAAAACAAAACAAAAAACCTGTTGAAGTTTAAAACACACTGAAGATAGAAATTTCAGGCTTTATCATAATTCTAGGCCTACACACAAAAATATAAATTGATGAGCATAGAAAGCACATCAGAGCAGATACACGTTTTTAGAAAACAAGAAGAAAAAATAAATTGACACTAAAAGAGCTTATTAAAAAATTATATATAATTATACAATTATATAATTAGATATGTATTTTTCAAGGTACTGTAGAGGGAAAACAAGACAAGTGCTTGAGATACATTCAGTGTATATTTAACAAGTACAAACAATATTTTTAATAAGGGCAATAATGACCTTTAATAAGGGCATCCATGACCACAAAAGCAGCATAAATTTTAAAACAGGAAGGGAAAGACCAACCTTGATTCTTATCTCAAACACTACTGATTCCACTGAATTAATATGAATTGGAAAGAGAGCTATTAAAGATAGGTATTCTACAATGGAGAAAGTAAGCAGATACTGAAGTAGAAAATGACACTTTGTATGTGGAAAAACATAAATCATATTTTCACATTTAAGTAAGAAAAATGTCAAAATTTTCTTCTATAGGAAGAAGTAACTGTTCTACTGGGACATTCTAAGAGCCCCCAAGTAATTTGCTTTTCATTCTGATAGCCAAAAGCTAAACTCTGATGGCCATTTGTTTGAGGATCGTAAATTATGTCTCTACAAAACTTGACTGTAAGCTCCTAGACAGCTAGGATGGTGTCTCTAATGCAGTGTTTGACATAAGTAGATGCAGAATGAATACTTAGCAAATTTAAATAAGCTATGAGAAAGCCAGTATGGTATTATTTTCTGAAAATATGTAACTTAAAATACTAATCCTAAAATATGCACTGTGAAAAATTTCATAGTCAAGTCTGCTAAATTATGTGAATTTTATTATCCATCTTCCTTTCACAGACCACTGATGAGCATATTAACATCTTAAAACCCCTGAAAAGTGTTGCAATATCAAAGTAACCTTTTTTTTTTTTTTTAAAGTTTATTTATTTTGAGAGAGAGTGAAAGAGTGCAAGAGAGGGAGAGGGAGAGGGAGAGTCAGAGAGGGACAGAGAGAATCCCAAGCAGGCTCTGCACCTACAGTGCTGAGTCTGACTTGGGGCTCAAACCCAAGGGCCTCAAAGCCAAGAACCGTGAGATCATGACCTAGGCCAAAATCAAGAGTCAGATGTTTAACTGAGTGAACCACCCAGACACCCCTAACCTACCTCTTTCAAATCTAGCATTTCCCAAACATACTGGCTAACAGAATATTTTCTTCCCCTCAGATCATTAAGACTCTTTAGAATTACTATTCTATCAAATATTTAGGGAAATCTCTATTAGAGCCCAAAAGGTAAAAGAATAAAGCTGAACAGCAGATTGAATTACAACATTCCCGAATGGTTAAGCATATCACTGAATGTATCTTCAATTTCACTGAACTTTCGGTAAATTACATGGTCTCCCAAATTGTTTAAAACTATATTCACAGCAGCAAGAGAAGATAAACTGGAAAGCTAAATATTTAATCTGTCCCTAGTCATAAAAATAAATCTACACAATGTTTCTGAAGTACATGGACCATTACTTAATAAGTAACATGAAGGAGCACCTGGGTGGCTTAGTCAGTAGAGTGAGGGGCTCTTGATCTCAGCTTTTGAGTTCGAGCCCCATATTGGGTGTAGAAATTACTTAAAAAAAAAATAAAATCTTAAAAAAACCCCAAATTTTATAAAATAAAAATACTGCCACAACTACATTTAAACACACACACACACACACACACACACACACACACACACACAGTACTATGCCAATGTCTTTCTTCGCATCAAAGCCTTTTTTCCTTATAGTTTATTCTACCTAATCAGATATGAGTTTACAAAATTAAAGTCAAAATTCTATTTCTTAGGGCACCTGGGTGTCTCAGTCGGTTAAGTATCTGACTTCAGCTCAGATCATAATCTCATGGTTCACAGATTTGAGCCCCATGTCTGCAATGACAGTGCAAAGCCTGCTTGGAATTCTCTCTCTCTCTCTCTCTCTCTCTCTCTCTCTCTCTGCACTTCCCCACTCATGCTTTCTCTCTCTCAAAATTAATCAACTTAAAAACTTTTTTTAATTACTTAAAAAAAAATTCTATTTCTCAAAAAGCACAGATCACTGAAATGAGTAACTATTTAAAAACTGCCTGAGAACAGAGGTTACTTACTATCTGAGCAAAACTTTAATAAGATATGGTGGGATCAAGTTCTTTTGTTTAATGACTTTTTTTAAGTAGGCTTCCCACCCAGTGTGGAGACAATGTGGGGCTTGAACTCAGGATCCTGTGATCAAGACCTGAGCTGAGATCAAGAGTCCAACATTCAACAAACTGAGTCACCCAGGTGTCCTATGGGATTAAGTTTTTAAATAAAAGAACAACAGTACCATAAAAATTTCCCAGCTGCTTTATTTCCAGTATAAGAAAGTATCACTATAACTTGAAAAACATTTTAGACAGGGCTATAAATTGATGCTGCTGCTCTAGTCAACATTAATGATGGGAGCACCTGGGTGGCTCAGTTGGTTAAGTGTCTGACTTTGGCTCACGTCATGATTTCATGGTCAGTGAGTTCAAGCCCTGCACTGGGCTCTATGCTGACAGCTCAGAGCCTAGAGCCTACTTTAGATTCTATGTCTCCTTCTCTCTCTGCCCCTTCCTTACTCACGCTCTGTCTCTCAAAAATGAATAAACGCTAAAAGAAAAAAAATTTTTTTAAAGACATTAATGATGTACACCATGTAACAAACATAATAAAGAGATCTCAACCCTAATCTCACTCACCTTGCCTTTGGTCCAACAAAAGACTGTGACTGACCTATGACTCCACTTACAGAGAGCTCTTGATTACTTATTAGCTACTTATTAATTAGCTCTTTATTACTTGTTAGCTTCTTATTAATGCAAAATCTAGCAAATTCGGTTCATATTTTAAGAGAAAAAATAAGGAGGTTAAAAAGACCCAATGTGACTGACTATTCAGTCAAGATCCATTCAAATAATGATGAAAGAACAGAAGTATTTAAAACCTAGGGCAGGTTGACAGTGAGGACTGTTTATTATTTTTTTTTAATTAAGAGACATAAAAAATGATGGGGGGGAAAGGGTGCCTAGGTGGCTCAGTCAGTCGAGCTTCCAACTCTTAATTTCAGTTCAGGCCATGGTCCCAGGGTCAGGGGACCCAGCCCTGCATCGGGCTCCGTGCTGAGCACGGAGCCTGCTTGGGATTCTCTCTCTCTCCCCAACAAGCCCAACCCTCTCCTCCTCTCCTCTGCTGGTGCTCTTTCTCTCTCTCTCTCTCTCTCTCTCTCTTAAAAAAAAAAAAAAAAAAAAAGTGATGGGGTGATGAATATATCTTAATAAAGCCTTGCTAATTGAAGGGTACTAAACAAACAAGAAAACAGAATTTTTGGAAGTTTTAAAATCCTGAGAAAAATTATCAGTTCTCTAAAATAGCAATTTTGAGTATATAGATTAATATAAAACCCACTATTGTAATTATTAAAGAATATAAACAAAATGGCCCTATTAAACTACTTTATTGTTCATGCTTTAAAATTGTGCTGAAAAGGTGCCAAAAAGGAACAGCTAGATCATGTTGATACATATTTACTCAAGAATACATATAGGAGTGCCTGGATGGCTCAGTTGGGTACGTGTCTGACTCTTGATTTTGGCTCAAGTTGTGATCTCACGGTCCTGAGATAGAGCCAGATGTCAGGCTCTGAGCTGGGCATGGAACCTGCTTATGATTCTCTCTCTCCCTCTGCCTCTGTCTCTCCCCTGCACACTCTCATGCATGCATTCTCTCACTTAAAAAAAAAAAAAAAAAAGACACATAAATATCTACTTTAATAGGTACAATAACAAGGAAACCTTGACCTACTTAAGAACAATTGATATCTAAATGACAAATTAGCATTTTAAAAATGAAAGGCTTTATTTGTGTAAGCACTGATAGAGTCTATACTGGTTTGTACTTTCTATGAGCAGTGTACATTATTACTCTGGAAACAATGTTTGTAGGTATACAAAGATTTATGTAGGTATATGAGTTTTATATCAAATTCCATTGCTTGATCCATTTTATCAAAGAACTTTCTAATAAAGGTATCTTAAAATTTATTGAAAAGCCAGAAATTTTCAAGTCTACGTAATTGGTCATGGTACAGAGATTTTTATATTTTCTGCATATCATGCCAAAATAATCTTAGACCAACACTTGAATTGAAAAGCTTAATTTTGCCAATGAAACATCTACATTTCCCTATTAGAGAGGTTACAAGTTATACAGAGAAGTCTGAGTTCGTCTTCAAATATTTTAATGCAAAGATTCATGAATAGTATTCTTTGGACCCAAAAATGCTCTCATCTTTTGGTACTCAAGACTCACCAAAGGTCACAGGTAACCCAACAATGAATAATTCCATTTCTTGAGATATTTATGAGATAATTTAGAGTGAAATAGCATGTAATATAAATACAGTCCAAGATCTAAGGTCTAAACAGATTTTTGTTCTGAATTCGCTGGTTATGACTAGTGGCTTAGCATGATTTCGAGAGATACTTTTAACAACAACAAAAAAAAACATAAAAGAAGCTTATATAAAATGCATTCTCCTTATAGTCCATATTTATACTATTTTTTCACTTCTAAACTACCAGAGAAATTCAGGTATAGTACAATTACTGAACAGAGTCATTCATAATCATACTATTACTCTGCGTGGTACACGTTAATAATTCATGAGGATGTTTTCCCCATTTGTGTTTTGCAGAACTAGAACAAACCAAATATTTCCCACCCATAATTTAAAATCCAGACAAAACTCTTTATGTGAAACCTAAAGGGGACATTATGCCTTACCTCATACTCAGAAATTTCAGGTAAGTTACTCTCATCTGCCTTTTCCAGCTTTTCAGCAGCCCACTTGCTTGCAGCCTCAGCAAGTTCCTTTTCGGTTAGCCGACTGGGTTTGTCTAACACCTAATAAAAACAGAAGCACAGTTCTATTACAATCCTCAAAAGCATTTAAACTTCAAATACATCAAGAAGTACATCCCACTTAACTTATAATTATGTAAGCCTCCAAATGTATATAGAGAACAAGTACATCTTTTATTTGCTTTTTCAAAAATATTCAAGATAGAATTTCTCTAAGTAGCAATTCCTTTTGGACATACAGAATAGATCTGACTTCTAATTTCATTTACATAGAGCTTTAAAAATTCATCTTAAAGAACAAAAAAAATTAATATACTAATAGTATTTGAAATATTCAGAACATCATACTGATTTAAATTTTGTATCTTTATTATATTCAATGAAATAAATAATGCCAAAATGTCATCAAGGTGAATTCCTAATTAATGCAGTAGAAAAGTCAGACATGCTATTTTCATAATTTATAATAATTTACATAAATCATACTCCTTACACAAAATTTATACACTTAAATTTCATTTTTTGATATTTCCACTGCTTCCCTTCTTCAACCATACACAATATTAAACAATGTATGGAATTTAGAGTTACAGGATTTGAATGCCAGCTTCATTACTTGCTAGATAAATGATTTTATATGCATAATTAATGACACTGCGAAGCCCTGGTTTCCACATTTACAAAACAGGTACTAATAATATTCAGTTTTACAAAGTAGTTGTGAGAATCAAGAGAAGTAACAGGCCTGAGAGTACCTATCACTAGTGCTTCGTACTTCAGTTTTGTTTGTTTCCATATTCACTGTTACAAATCAGTTATAGTAAAACATTTGAAGAAGATCAGTTCATGAGGTCAATATAAAAATGAAGAAAATAGGGGCGCCTGGGTGGCGCAGTCGGTTAAGCGTCCGACTTCAGCCAGGTCACGATCTCGCGGTCCGTGAGTTCGAGCCCTGCGTCAGGCTCTGGGCTGATGGCTCGGAGCCTGGAGCCTGTTTCCGATTCTGTGTCTCCCTCTCTCTCTGCCCCTCCCCCGTTCATGCTCTGTCTCTGTCTGTCCCAAAAATAAATTAAAAAAAAAAAAAAAAAAATGAAGAAAATAAATCATTTTTTTCTGGATCACCTGATTCCCACAATACTGTTTACAGGCCTATGCTACAGACTAAGATATAAAAACCCACTGAGCCTAAGGGGCACCTGGGTGGCTCAGTGGGTTAAGCATCTGACTCTTCAACTTTTTTCATCACTGTTGTACAGTTTTCAGTGTAAAGGTATTTCACCTCCTTGGCTAAATTTATTCCTAAGTACTTTATTCTTTTTGATGCTACTGTAAATGGGACTATTTTCTTTCTTTCTTTTTTTTTTAACATTTATTTATTTTTAATAGACAGAAAGAGACAGAGGATAAGCAGGGGAGGAGCAGAAAGAGAGGGAGACACAGAATCTGAGGTAGGCTCCAGGCTCTGAGCTATCAGCACAGAGCCCTACATGGGGCTCAAACTCACGAATCGCGAGATCATGACCCAGGCCAAACTCGGGCGCTTAACTGACTGAGCCACCCAGGCACTCCGGGAATATTTTCTTATCTTCTCTTTTTTATAGTTTATAACTGGTGTATAGAAATGCAACTTTTGCATATTGATTTTGTATCCTGCAACTTTACCGAATTTATGTATTAGTTCTAACAGCTTTTTGGTGGAGTCTTTAAGAGTTTTCTATATATAATATAATGCCACCTGCAAAACAAAAAAAAAAGTCTTACTTCTCCCTTCCCAATTTGGATGTTTTTAAATATCTTTTTCTTACCTAACTGTTACGGGTAGGATTTCCAGTCATATGTTGGTTAGAAGTGGCAATAGTGGGCCAATTGTCTTGTTCTTGATCTTAAGGAAAAGCTTTCAGCTTTTCACCACAGAGTATGATGTTAGCTCTGGCTTGCGATATCAGGCCTTTATTATGTTGAGGTTCTATTCCTCTATACCCAGTTTGTTCAGAGGTTTTATCATGAATGGATGTTGAATTTTGTCAAATGCTATTTTTTTGCATTTATTGAGATGATCATATATTTTTATCCTTCATTTTGCTGATGCAATATATCACACTGCTTGATTCGTGGGTAATTCATCATCTTTGTATCCCTGGAATAAATCCCATATGATCATGGTGTATGCTACTTTTAATGTGCTGTTGAATTCGGTTTGGCAGTATTTTGGTTGAAGATTTCCACATGTACATTCTCAGAGATACTGGCCTATAATTTTCTTTTCTCGTACTGTTCTTGTCTGGTTTTGGTAGAAAGGTAATGCTGGCCTCAAAATGAGCCTGGAAGTATTACCTCCTCTTATATTTTTTAGAAGAGTTTGAGAAGGATTAGTATTCTTGAAATGTTTGAAAGAATTTGCCAGTGAAATAATTTGAGAAAATTATTTAACTTCTGAGCCTTTTCTATAAAATGGATCTAACTACTTATACCATGGGATTTCTGTATGCATACAAAAAATATATATATTAAAATATAACTAGAATCAAGTAGTTATGCAATAAATGTTAGGTCTCTGCCTTACTCACGTCTCCCAAAATAAAAGCACAGTCCCATCAAATATGCCCTATGTGAATATTCATCCCCATCTTGTTATGGTCAAGATGCGCAATGGATGAAGTACCAATTTTAGCATAATCTGTGGAAAAAAAGTCTTCGAGAAAACTGCTCATTTATTTTGATAGCTACCTTCAAGTTGTGGTTACTTAAGATTCAAATATTTAAATGCAGCAAATTATCCTCATTAGGTTTGACAGTAAAGAATAAAAGCACCTGTACCAGACAGTCCATCTCGTTTACTTTGTAATTCCTCTTTAAACTGATTTTTAAAATATAACAAACCTTTGATGAAGGAACTGCTGAAGAACTTGAGGGTGAAGTGTCTCTTGATGTTTTTAAAGACTGAACAGGTCTCTCTTTACCTGTTTAAGAAAACATAAAATGCAATTTTCTAGCTCATTTGTTTTCAATTAGAGTGACTTTGTAATTAAATAAATGAGAGGGGGCGTCATAAATTCATTTTAGTAGTGAAGTCTTCATTACATTATTAAATTAAATCTGTTAATACCTAAGTCCACCTATCTCTTTCCAGGGCTGTGTACCATAAGAAATTTCAAATAACCTAGAACCAATGGACATCATATTTGGCAATTCAGGCCATATCAAGGCCAGTTAGCCAACACAGAACCACTGAGAAGACCTCCAGAATGGCAAAAGACTAAACTCATAAATGCTTCCTCCTCCAAGTTCCTAAAAGCTAACTTTTATCACAATAAAAATTCAAGAGTAGTTATTATATAAATACCACAAAGAGAACTAGCTAATTAAATGACAGCTCAAAGCGAGGGGTATGTAGGGAAATATAGCAGATATTCCTGAAATGTTTAGTTTAAAAAATGAAAACTAGAAAAATTATAATATGGAGCACCAATCCAATGCCTGGTATGAATGAGTACCCAAATATTTGTTAAGTGGTTAAAAATAAATCTGTGTGAGATAATCATTACCCTTTATCTTCAGTCACTATAGACACTAATGTAGTGCTATATGTATATCATCATTTTTATAGAAACTGAAGCCAGAAACTAGATTTAAACAATATTACTTTAGTCAGTTCAACAACACAGAAAATTGTTTTACTTAAATATAATCATAAAAATAACGATGAGCTGTTACTGATACAAAAACATTTCATTAAACTATTTGTATGTGTCAAATATAATATAAATTTTCTGCTCTACATTGCTAAGAAAACTGACAAAATTAAACTGCAGAGAAAAGGAGAAGGTGCCACTAAGTTTGGAGTGACATGGAAGCTGGTCAAGACTAGACAGTGGGTTAGGGCCAAGAAAGCAGTCAAGAGCAAAAGCAAAGACAAAACGACCTTGAAACTGAGGCAAAGCCAGCTTCAGTCACAAAGCCTCTTAAGCTCTTCCTGCCATGGTCAAGATTGCTAAGTAAGAGCCTAAAGGCTCAAGGGCAATAGTGAATAACATCTCTTTCCAATGTCCTACAGACCTGGAAAGCCTTTCACTGCAGGCACTTCTCTCACCTCCCCAGGGACATCTGGTAATTTTTTACTGTCACCAGTGGTAGAGTGCCATTGGCACACAGTAAGTAGAGGCTGGGGATGTTGCCAGAACACCCTACAAATGTACAAAACAACATCTCCCAACAAAGAATTATCCAGCCTCAAATGTCAACAGTGCCAAGGATGAGAATGCCTGCTCTAGGCACAGTATTCTACCTCTGAGACTCCAACAGTCTTATAAAAGACGTTAACCCTAGAATCTTTTAACTTGTGATGTTAAGAGGCTTTCACAATAAAATCATTTTAAAAATTCTTGTAGACCTTAAAAACCAAAAAATACCAACCATCCCTACATCCCAAAATGATTAAGAACACGGTTTACTTAGTCATTTTCTACTGTATTTCCATTGCATATGGCAAATTCCACATCATACTGTGACAGTGTCGGTCTATTCCACTGCACCAAAAGCTCCAAGTATCATAGCTTATTTCTGAATAGCCAGGGCCTACCTCGTTCAAGTCCTTTAAGAAAACAGTAAGTCAAAAATTAGGTGAAAAAATAAATTATTTTTCTACCCTTAGGATACAGTGACCTCCCCATTCTATTAAGATAAGCAATTCCTTGAAAGAAGTTGAGGGCTTGACCAATCAGCACAGCAAACTATGCTAATTAAAGGCGTATTTATAGGCTCTCAACTCTCACACAAAGCTAGACATGGAACAAGCAGCTGATAATCTCTTACTCAGCAAAATCTTACAAACACGAAATCAGCACTGCAGGTATGTCAATTACAGTACCAAATGTAGTCTTAGGATCTTCCCAGATTATAGCTGCATTAAGGGCTAATTTAAGCAGATTTCAACCAATCTCAGTGTGCAGAAGCAAAGAATACTGAAGGGTAGAGCAAGTGGTAGATCATATCTCCACATCTACTCATATATACCTGTTGCATGAAGGGCAGGGACAGGCAAGAAGCAAAGAATAAAGGAAAAGGATGCTACAACAGAAAGAACACAGAAAAGGTAAAAAGAAATTCTCTGATCCTCCTGTTATCAGGTCCTATGTGTCAATGGTTTGTTTATTCTACAGATCTCCATCTCCTTTGAGGTGGCTATTCCTGACCAGGAATGGCTAGCCCAGACAACCAACTCACATATTCCCTCCATATCCTACTACCTATATCTATTACTATTAAATTCTGGGGTCACCTGGGTGGCTCAGTCAGTTAAGTGTCCGACTTTAGCTCAGGTCATGATCTCATAGTTTGTGAGAACCCCATGTCGGGCTCTGTGCTCACAGCTCAGCGCCTGGTGAGCTCAGAGCCTGGAACCTGCTTCAGATTCTGTTTCTCCCTCTCTCTCTGTCCCTCCCCTGCTCACGTCTGTGTGTGGGGTGTGTGTGTGTGCGTGTGTGTGTGTGTGTCTCAAAAATAAATAAACATTAAAAAACATTTTAATTCTGGTTCCAACTAAAGACTAATGGAGCAGTTATACACTTTTCCCATTTCTGTAACCTCTGTCAATTCAAGTCCCCCACCCCTTCACAATCCCAAATCAAAATCTAGCTCAAAACTCACCTCTTTCTGGATTTCCTTCATTCTGCCGTTTGTAGGAGGCACCAGCACGGATGGACTCTAGGGAAAGGTGGGCAAGGAGGAATTAACACCAGCACCTCTGTGCCCAGGAGGGACAAGAGAAGAACCCAGAAGTAGGAGTGATGAGAACAGGAACTTCTGAGTATTTGCTGGTGACCCTAAACCCTTTCTTTTCTACCCTGCCTTCAAATTGGGCTGCCTGAGCAACAGCCACTGAAGAGTAAGAACAAACAGGAGAAAATTTCTGTTTTTAAGATCAGAAGCTAATTGGGTATAATAACAACAAAGTGTTAAGATTAGGCTAACCAAGGATAGCATGAGCAGAAAAGAATGAGAAAAGGGTTATATGATAAGACACCTAAAGCTGAAGACAAGGATCAGGTCTTACTCATCACTGTAAGCACCTATTCTAATCATCATAAAGTTGGCAAAGGATTGGTTAAAAATGACACACACACGCGTGCGCACACACACACACACACACAAACTCAAGAGAGAAAGATGAATCACCACTAAGAATTAAAAAGAATACTGGCAAAGTTTTCATGGTGTATCATATCAGTTACCTGGGCTTACAGTAACTATCTGCAAAGGTCATTCTGACTTACTCTCAAAAGTAGCCCATTACTAAATCTTGCTACTTCTCATACAAAATTTCTCATATATGGATTTTCTTTATAAACAAATCCACAACTACTGTCTTGCTAGAACCCCTAATTGCCCCATATTTACAATCTTGTAAATATTTTGTTAGCTTCCTTACCCACACATCGCTTAGTGATGCAGACATAATTAAGTTTAAATAGCATAAATATGCTAATAAGAGCTCCCAGATATCTTTCCAATAAGATGCAAACTCCTTAACATTACAAAATTTTCTAGTACAGATCTCAAATTGCCACTTTAATTTTTTTCTGAGAATTGTTTTGGTACAGTTAGCACCTTGCATTAAAAAAATATTTTAAGGGGCTGCCTGGATGGCCCAGTCAGCTGAGTGTCAAGACTCTTGATTCCAGCTCAGATCATGATCTCAGTTTGTGAGTACAAGCCACGCACTTGCGCTCTGCACTGACAGTGTCGAGCCTGCCTGGGATTCTCTCTCCCTCTTTTTGCCCTGCACACGTGGGCTCTCTCATTCTCTCTCAAAATAAATAAACTTAAAAAATAGATTTTAAGAAATATGCCAACATTTGCCATCCTACTTCTGCAAGAATGTTGTTAAAAGATGCAATATCCTCTCCCTGTGTTAACTCATCTGTCATCAGGACAATTTTTGTTCCTCCTCAGCAGGTGATCTGTTGTTTGTTTGTTTTTTTTCTAAAGTACACTGTGAACACTATTACTGAACAGTTCTTTGTTTTAGCTAAATCCTTATTCAACTACAACTGTTCAGCACCTTCACAGTGGCATTTACTCTGACTTTTATTGTCACATGTTTCTCCTATAGAAAATTCTTCACCAATTTACTGAATCCTTTTTTGTTATGTGTTTATTTTATTAACTTGCTTCAAATTCTTTGTAGATCAAGAGATGAGAATACTGACAATTTACAAGAAGTGTCTGGAGTCTAGGGATGGCTCATATTAGCTGATAATCGTGGTTTGTCCACATCTCTTCCAAACTCCAAGTTCAGTGACTCCACATCAGTAGCCTGAGATGGTAGTATTCACTCCATGGCAAATACCACAAATCATGTGCTGTTCCCCTGGAGAGTCAGTCTATCAACACACTACAGCTGCTGTGTTTATTGATTTATTGATTTTGATACCAAATTTCAGAGACACTGAAGTAATCACATTTAACTACAGATTCCTATCCATAAAAAAAAAAAGCTTGGGCTGTTTAATAATATCCCAACAGACCAATAAAATCACCCAGCTGAACCCAGCTCAAACAGCAGATTCATAAATAAGTGCTTGTATTAACCCACTAAGTTTTACACGGTTTTGTTTTTTAACACAAGAGATAATGGAAAAAACCCTATTATGCTCACACTCTTCATCTTAGAGTTTTCAATGATCTGTTTATATTAAAACTAAAGTGTTCTCCTCTTGTATTCTATTATAGTATTTTAATGATTTAAAAACAAGTTTTTCTTGAGTCACCTGGTGGACTCACTCAGTAGAGCATAGGACTCTTCATCTTGGGGTTGTGGGGTTGAGCCCCAAATTGGGCACAGATTACTTAAAAAAAAAACAAAACACAAAAAACAAAAAACAAATAAGGGCACCTGGTGGCTCAGTAGGTTAAGCAACCAACTTAGGCTCAGGTTATGTTATCACAGTTCGTGAGTTCGAGCCCTACGTCAAGCTCTGTACTGACAGCTGGAGCCTGGAGCCTGCTTTGGATTCCGTGTCTCCCTCTCTGCCCCTCCCCTGCTCGCTCGCTCTCTCTCTCTCTCTCTCTCTCTCTCTCAAAAGTAAACATTAAAAATAAATAAATAAATTTCAAAAAACTAAAAAATAAAACAAGTTTTTCTTAATATATTGCCATTTGGTTCTCATGCCTTTGTACTTCTGTGTTTTTCCTCCTACATATTACTAACTACATCTTTCTCTTTCTTCTCTGTTGGTTATTATTTCCTAAATGTGAGTATTCCTCCTAACTTCGTTTTTGCTTGCTGCTCTTACATGGCTCCAACCAACACTATGAATACAAATGTCTCTTAAATCCACTTCTTTCACTCCTACCTTTATACTTCTAACTAATAGGATGCTACTCCTCAGCTATTTAGCCTTTACTTCAAATTTACCTCACAGGTGATCTTACTAAGCGACCCTAATTCTGAAGGTGGCAATATGAAAGTCGAAATCCAAGTCAATGTACTGGTAAGTAAAAGAATAAATGAGGAGGAAGAAGATGAAGAGGAACATTGTTTCCACAGCTGAGGTAAAAAGTTCTTCCCATGGAGAAGGAACTTAATGTTTCAACAAACATTTAAAAGTATTATAAGATTTAACAATATTTGGTGACTCTTTGACTAGAATAGCTGATATGAACATCAACAATATCTGATGACTCCTTGAACAAAATAAAACTTCAGAAATGTACCTTCTTCTGGAAAGTGATGACAAAAAGAGCTAGACTCCTCCAAGCCTACCAACTATTATTAATTATTGATAACCCATGTAAGAACAAAGGACACTGCTAGGAAAAAATATTAAAATCATCATTAGAGAGGAGAAAGTTAGGGACCATGTCTTAAAACCTTTCAATTCTTGGCACAATGCCTAACATACAGGAGGAAAACAGGTATTTCTGCATGAAAGTCTTATCAGTAAACAAACTTCACAGCACAGGTAGGACATTCACATCTCCTTTGACAGCTGAAGCTGTGAAAGAGAAATGAAGATATGAACAAATGAAGATGTGGTGGCTACACAGATGCTAACGAAAGGATTTATTTTCTGGATCATGAATAACGACCTGAAAATTTGGGGCTCTTGGTTGGGAAGAACATGATTTCCCAGAGACCCTATTGGTCAAGAAGGTATGAAAGAGAAAATGGAAAGGACACAAGAGAAATGGTCTTGTGGTACAGACACCAAATAAAAATGACAGAAAAAAAAGAAACTAGATAAAGGGGTAGCGAAAGCTTATGCCACCTCTGCTTCCCCAAAACAATCATCTCTAAGAGGTTAGAGATGTAACAAGTAAAGGTAGATTAACTATGAATATTTGGAAGTGAACTTCTGAACAGAACTCTCCTTTTAATACATCAGCTAAAACCACATGGGCTTGCTTTAAAAAATATAAATAAAACATTATACTAACTGTACATATTCTGAATGTATGCTGACAAAATGTATTAAGTCCCTAAACAGAGATGTTATAAATGCCTACACATATGGAAACATCATTAATTGATTAGTTTTTAGAATCTTCATCATTGTGATGCCAGAAAAGCTATACCTGTATTCCTAGGATTCACCCAGGAAACTCATAGCCAAAGCTCTCGTGAGTAATCAACAGATTCTCAATCAAGAACAATATATTCTACAATCAAATTCAACAGCACAATAATACATTGGATCAAAGTCCAAGATCTTCTAAGAAAATACTAAAGTATAGTTCAGGATTTCCTAATATGATACAACACTCATCCGAATAATCCTTCTCCACTTCCTTCCTTCTACCAACTTCTACTCACTCTTCAGACATTACCTAAAATGTCTATTCCTATGGAATGTCTGGTTTGTCCCCCTCACCAGATCATAAACTCAGAGAGCAAAGACTGGATCCCTCTTGCTTGGCAAACCATTTATGTGAAATATATCTTTGATGAATACAAGACTGTATGAGTACTGAACACAAATACAGTCACTTTCAAACCAAAAAATGCTATGATATTCAGCTGCCAAGAGAATGGGTTTATCCTCCCTATTACCTAAAATATACATGCTCTGATTTCTATTACCATCACCACTCTAAACCTGCACCAAAGAAGCCTTCTTTTTAAATGCAGAATTAAACCTTTAAATTTATTGGAATTTCAGTAATAATCCAAAGAGTCATGTCGACTTCCAAATATATTCACAGCCAAAGGTCTTAAGACATGTCTCTTTTCCCATTACACCTAAGTTTAATAATGGAGTCTACCTTCCAAATACACTCTTCTCAAAATAGTATTTTTAATTCTTGTACATTTTCAGTCATCTTAGAAGATGTACCTGCAAAAAGGATTAAACACTGATGATTGACAGTCTTTAAAATGATATTCTAGGGGCACCTGGCTGGCTCAGTCAGTTAGGTGTCTGACTCTTGATTTCGGCTCAGGTCATGACCTCACGATTTGTGTGTTTGAGCCCTGCATCAGGCTCCGTGCTGATAGTGCTGAGACTGCATGGGATTTTCTCTCTCACTCTCTCTCTGCTCCTCCCCTGCTTGTGTGCGCACATCTCTCTCTCTCAAAATAAATAAATTTTAATTAAAATAAAATAAAAAATGCAATACAATACAATACAATACAATAAATCTTCTATTCTTAGTAACAGCTGCTGATCTCAAGAAAATAAAGGGATACTGGGCCCAAAGTCAGAGCTACAGAAAAAAAGATATATATCCCAACAAAAATAATAAGCTTGCAAATCTTCCACAGTAATGGAATTTTAAAAATTCTACCAAAATGTCAAACAGCTTAATTAATGTATAAGCATCAGTGGTAAATCTGAATAATCCATAGGCAAATGTTTAGAACAAATTAACAAAGATGTAGTTTCTATGTATTTAAATAATCATCCCTAGAGCCACAATGGATTTACAAAGCAAAACAAGGTAATTTTTATGTCCCTTTTTGATAGAGGAAATTCATTCTAACTTAAGAGTTTCAAGAAAGCACCTGATAAAGTCTTCCATGAAATCCTCAAGATAAAAGGAAGATAAGAGGATCACAACTAGTTAAAAACAATGCAGAAAAATGGTTGAAGTCCACAGACAGAGGTCTCTAGAGGTTTCTAAATTTGGCTATCTGCCAGTCAACATAATTATTAATGACTAATAAAAAACCCAAAGCATATTTCCTTTGTCGATGAAACTGCTATTTTTATCTGCTGCAAATATACAGAATCACTGAGAGTTTAAGATCTCTATAGAAGAAAATAATAAGCTAAAGTTAATTATATGAAATTTAGCATTCCTAGATTTCTTTTTATGTATAAACTACATGAAAAAAAAAAGTACAGGCTGAAGGGCATTTTGTTAAATAGTAATATATGTGAAGATGGCTTAGGTTTCAATTGCCTACAGTCTCAATAAGGGCCAGTAATACAGTCCAGTTGACAAAGTAAAAGTTCACTTCTGGCATCACAACTTAAAAGGAACAGAAAGAAAATTAGGAAAGCAAAGTTCTGAAAACATGTCAAATAAAAGCTGAAGGAACTAAATATACTTGAACCTGTGGGGGAAAAAAAAAAACCAAGAAGATTATGATTGTATTCTTCAGATACATGAAATGTTACAACATAAAAAAAGAAGAAACATTTTTATGGCTCTAAGACAAATAACTAGTATTGCATAGATGTTATAAGACAAGCTTTAATTGTATCATAAAAAATGAACTATACAAAGATGGAAGTACTGGACTGATATAGTAAATTTACCACAGGAATTATTTTAACAAAGAATGAGGACAGGAAACTGACCTGAGTGATTTCTGGTATCACCTATTAATGTTAAATCATTATCCTCAACAAAGAGTACGATAGGAAAATAATGAGATTCAATTGAGAAAGAGGAGGAAAAAAGGAAATAAATATCTGAGAGTTGACAAATGGGGAAATATCTGGTTGAATTAATAGGAATAAAAATAATAAACTTCAAGTAAAAATACAGGGGATACATATACAACAATTTTAACTGGAACAGTATAATGAACAAAGGGAAAGGCAATGAGGTTAACTAGGACAACCTACACTTAGCATATAAATATGGACAACAAAAAGGAACAAAAAATAATATTATAGTGACAGGTATGAACAGGTAAACCCAATTAAGTTATAGGCAGAAAATTCTTATATACAAAGCACAGAATGAAAATAACATTTTGATTTAGGAGGATTACTCTACAAAGCAGTAAAAGGTTTACAGGTTTAACTCAAAAGGCTATAGAAGAAATTTAATCAAATACATATGTAGACATGTATATGTGAGTGTAAGCACAAAATGGGAAATAAGTAGTTAAGATAAAAAAAGTAGTGAAAACCACTCTGTGGCTTATAATTAATCATATAAGAGATACACTAAATGCACAGAAGAATCAGGAAGAATTAATCTTTAAATGGTTACCATGGCCAAACTACTAGTGATTATTAAATTAAAATTACTCTGAAAAGTATGAACAAAAAGCAAAAAATTAAAAGTTAAACTTAGCAAAATTAGGGCATTAGGAAAGTAAGAAAATTGTTTTTACCTGTTATTTGTAGAAACATTTAAAATTTTTGCCTAAATTTTAACTTACATTAAAAAACTAAATTAACACATTGTTGTTAATTAACCCAATTTAAATGATAATTTAAGGACCCTGTTTCGCAGTCCTTTTTTGAAGAACAGCAAGGTGCCATCACTATCTGTGACATTTAGATTCAAAGCAAGAATTGGTATCAGAAATGTGTAACATAACAGTTACTTTTTCTATTTAATGTTTAAAATAAGACTTCTCCATTAACTTTTTGCAAGATGATTTTATGTAACTATTCTGAAAACTATTCACATGAAAGGAGTATAGAAAAACATTTCAATAGCTCAGTCCAAAGTGTTACAACCCAAGTAACTTGTAAAGAGAGTTTTCCCAGAACAAACATTTTTCTTGATTAAAGAACTTAACTTTTGAAGCTAAATGACTTAATAATATAAACATGAAGGCATACCAAAGTCATATGTTCTATTTCACTCAATTTGCACCGTATTTTAGTTTCCCAGCTTTCTCTGTTATCTATTCATCACTCCAGATAGTAAAACAATTTGACCACAAAGGATGGGGAAAAGTATACGGAGACCCTAAGACAGGAGCATCACATGTGCCTTCCCTACAATTTCATCTCAAGATTTTAAAGTTTCGGCTACTAACTACCAGGCGGAAAGCTGACATAAAATTCCTCCCTAAAAATATGTTTTAGAGGAGAACTGGAAAAAGACAAATTCACTAATAATTAGGTTCACTACAAGCTGTCAAGAATCTTAAGCTTCCATTTTACTCATGTTTTGTTCAAAAGCCTTCATAATCAGTTTCCAAAGATACTTTCCTCCTCTTAATCATTATATTTGTATTTAAGTCAGACACATCAAAAAAAAATACATCTTCTCAGAAGGTGTCTGGCTAATATTTACATCTGTGCATATGAGTGTACTTTAGAACTCAGATGTTATTTATCCTCTTGAAAGGGGAGAGGGTGGGAAAGAGGGAAGTAAAACAAAGGAGAAAATACCAAACTGTAGAGCCTGAACTCCACAGAAAAGCTTTCAGTTACCTGGAACTATATGTTTATTTTAAGCAAGTGGGCATATGTAAGTTACAATGTTTGTTATAAATCCTTCAAATGACATTCTTACCTCCCGTATGACCATTCATATACATGTATCCAAAAATATATTTTTTTGGAAGCCCCACTCTACTTAGCTCTGAAATCAGTAAAAAATTGATAAATTTTCATTAAATAAAGGAATCCAGCAACAGCTACAATGGAGACAATCTAATGATTTGAAGTAACCTTCTCTCAGTCCGAACATGTAGGAAGCAAATGCTGTTAAACTAAAACTCTTATACTTTGGAAGAACATTTAATAGGAAGGAAGTTAAAAAGTAAAGAAAAAGAGAGGTGCCTGGGTGGCTCAGTAGGTTGAGCATCCAACTCGATTTCAGCTCAGGTCATGATCTCACAGTTTGTGGGTTTGAGCCCATCAGGCTCCATGCTGATAGTAGGGAGCCTGCTTGGGATTCTCTCTCTCTCTCCCTCTCTCTCTACCCCTTCCCTGCTCATTCTCTCTCTCTCAAAAAATAAATAAATGAAACTTAAAAAAAAAGGTAAAGAAAAAGAAATATCCTTGACTTTTCTGGTGTCTGTATCTTGGCTTGTAATTCTCCCCACCTAGAAGATACTTTTACTTGTAGAAATCTCAAATAAAAGATGAGCCCAAATGTCATTTCCTCCATGATGTGTTCTTCTAACCCCCAGAGTGAGAATCTCTCTCACCTTGACCTGCTCATGCCAGGTTAACTCATTTATGACATATCAATTCTTATATCAAAGTTATATTTTAGGGGTGTCTGGGTGGCTCAGTTGGTTATGTTTAACTCATGATTTCGGCTCAGGTCATGATCTCACAGTTTGTGGGTTTGAGCCCTGCGTTGGCCTCCACACTGACAGTACAGAGCTTCTTGGGATTCTCTTTCTCCCTTTCTCTCTGCCCCACCCCTCACTCATGCACTCTGTCTCTCAAAGAAATAAAAAATTAAGAAAAAATTATCTTGTCTCTGTTATATTTACATATTGATAAAATTGTTGTTAGTTAAGGGGAAAATACCTAAATATATTCCAGTCCCTGGTGACAGGGATATCCTTCTATCTAACACAGTGCCTTGCATTTAGCAGGCAGGAGGAAGTGTTTGTAAATGAGTTCAATTGTAGGCAGTGGAGTCCAGAAAGATAAAACAGATTATCTAAAAAAGTTGCTTCATTTATTTATTCCAATACATACTGAGCAACTCAGCCAGAATGACATGCTATGATTGCACAGAATGCCATGCATGTCTAGGTACTCCAAATAAAACAAACAAACAAACAAACAAATAAATTGGAGGTTGGAAAAAAAAAATGAACCTAACGTAGGATTTAGCTCTAACATCTATAAATAAGGCTACACCTTGTATTTAGGAGAAACCATTGAGATTTTTCATGAAAAATATACTAATCAGATATATAGAGATAGATGTCTTCTACTGACAGAAGACTGAAGAGAATGGACTAACACAGGAACTAGCAGAAAATATAAGAGTATATAACTTTCCAACATGATTACAAACACATATCTTCTGTGTTGAAGAATTAGAAGTAAAATGTCAATGTGGACCACAACTTGAAACGGTTCCAAAAAAATCTGTGTGGTATTTATTATACTATTCTTTCAACTTTTCTAGAAGTTTCAAAATTTTCAAAATAAAAGGCTAAAAAAATTTCTCCCTTAGCAATACCTATAAGGCAATCTGAATCAATACTTCCTCATTAGTGGAGATTGTAAAAGAAGTCTTAAAAATACATACTTCTATGTTGAGATTGATGGAAAGAGTACGTTTTGCTTCTTTCTGGAGAGTAGCTTCTACTACTGACGCTGGAGCCAGACCTGCTGTGTGGAGAATCCTTTCGCCCTACAGGCGATTCTCTGAAAAAAGGAGGGTCTCTTTTATGAGGAGATCGGTCTCTTGCATAATGGGAAGGGTAGAAACTTTTTCTTCTAAAGCCGTCTCTCATGTCCCTTTGGGGAAAGAAAAAGTGAATTATATCCTGTAAGTTATATATACACAATACAAATGGCAAAAGCTCTGATTACAAGCTGCTCTTTACTGTAATCTTGGTTCCCCACTCCCCCCCTTTTTTTAATCACCACCTAACTTCTAATGTCAGTCCACAAAATGAAATTTTATTGGTGAAATGTGATTTAGAATGCTACATTTCTTCAGTTTGGGGTAGAACGAAGTAGTTAAGGGCAAAAGTTACTTTATTCTAAGCAAACAGAAATTTTAAACTGTGAAAAACACAGTCCTATAGTCTCTACTTCCATTTGCCATTAGCAATATTCCACAGAGCTACCACATTCTCAGTGACATCTAGAGAATGCCAGAGATTTCCCAAGTGGGACATTCAATAGACTATGATCCTCTTCTATAGTCTATACTACTGGTTTTTTAATTGCTATGATTTTGCTTCCCTCGTGCCAGTTGGCAATGTGTACAGACATTTTTGTTGTCACAGCTGGAGAGGAGGGGTTGCCACTTGTGAGTAGGGACCAGAGATGCTCTAAAATCCTACAATGCCCAGGACAGGTCTCGTATGTACATACACACACACACACACACACACACACACACACACACACACACAACAACAACAACAACAAACTATCTGACCCATAATGTTAGTAATACCAAGGTTGAGAAACCCTGGTATCTACCTATTAAGTCCTTGTTCTCTTGAGTTTGCATCCTTAGTGTACAGATTGTTGCTTACCTCTAAACACCAGCTTATAATAACTCACCTCTACTTTTACAAATTGAATTTCCTTATTAAGCAATATAATCAATTCAAAGCAGAAATTAAGTCTGAGTTTTAAAACTTTAGAAAACAAAACCAACTTTAAAATATCAAAGCAAACCAAAATTACTAAAACTATCAAGACCTGGGCCTCTATTTAAAGGAACACCCGGAGTCAAACAGGTTTTAATTGAAGATTTAGCAAGTATACTTCCATATTAAAATTAAGGAACACTGCATTTCAGACAGAAGAATGCTGAGAGATAAGCCACTGGCCTGTAATTTCAAATGCTCAGAAAATAATTTCAGGGGGTGCCTGGGTGGCTCAGTCAGTTAAGTGTCCAACTTTTGATTTCAGCTCAGGTCATGATCTTACGGGTTTTGAGATCAAGCTCCACATCACTGTCAGTGTGGATCCTGCTTGGTATTATCTCTCTCTCCTCTCTCTGCTCTTCCCCCTGCTTGTACACACACACTCTCTCTCACTCTCTCTCTCTCTCTCAAAATAAATAAACATACACTTAAAAAAAAAGAAAATAATTTCAGTATATTGATCAGCAGTCCCTAATATATAAGTTGTCATTGGCAGATTAATACCCAATACATATTGTCCTTACAGGTACAATTGAGTTTCCTGGACCAAAGTAGAAAATAACTAAAACTCATTCATGATAAATGAACTGACAAAACACTACTGCCAAAATAAAGAATTCAAGAAATTCTAATACATTCAAGTTGAGTTACCAAAACAACAGGAGCCATATCAACATCACTGAGAACCAAGTGACTATATAAGCATTACCCACATCTTAGGAACTATACTAGGTGCTGGGGACCCAGTGGTGAACCAAATGCATGCAGTCCCTCCCTCATCATGGAACTCTCAGGCTAGGAGAGGCTGATATTAAACAAATAAACATAGGGGGCAGGGCACCTGTGTGGCTCAGTTGCTAAGCACTGATCTCAGTGTTGTGAGTTCAAGCCCCATGCTGGGCGTGAAGCCTACTTAAAAAAATAAACAAATAGGAGTGACTGGGTGGCTCAGTTGGTTAAGCATCTGACTTCCGCTCAGGCATAATCTCACAGTTCCTGATTTTGAGCCTGGTGTCAGGCTCTGTGCTGACAGCTTAGAGCCTAGAGCCTAATTCGGATTCTGTGTCTCCCTCTCCCTCTGTCTGTCCCCTGTTCACACTCTGTCTTCGCTCTCAAAAAAATAAATAAAAACATTTTTAAAAATTTAAAAATAAATAAATAAAACATGTGAATGCAGTCAAGAGTATAGGCAGGGAGACTAATTAGGAGCTTACTCAGGCAGACAAAAGATAGTGGTAGCTTAGATAAGGTCAGAACAGGGGACTTTAACACACACAAGAATGTATCTTTGTAGACTCAATAGAACATGGTGAATGTCTGACTAATGAGAGTAAGAGATGGGGGTTGCCAAGATGACTCCCAGAATCCTGGCATGATGGATTACTGAAATGAAAAAAAACAGATTTGAGAAACTGGGGTGGGGTAGGAGATCCACATTTAGCCTTGAATATTTTAAGCTTGAGATGCTCATGTAACATCTTAGTAGGCAGTTGCCTACCAATGACATACCAATGTCAAGATTAGAAGAACCTTTTTGGCTATAACTATAAATTTTTCTATAAATAGATTATTATGTAATTTTTTCTATTTAAAGCCTTGGGTAGGACCTAGAATCTAGGACTAGATTAAGGGAACACTTAGGACTAGGAAATTACTACATTGGGAGAGAAATGGGCTATCTGAGAATGAAACAGAATAGCCACAGAAACATGAGGGAAACTGGTAAGTTACTAGGGAAGCCAAGGAAAGCCTACTCCGAGGAGGAGAATAAAGGTTTCCTACACTGAAATTAGAGTTCTTACTGATAACTTATCTAGGGTGTGAAGATACAGGCTCACATGCAGAGGAAAGAGTGCCTACTTTTCTCCAGCAGGAGGCAGGGTAAGGGAGTAGGCAAAAGGCTGAACTACAGTTTCCTAATCCTGACACCAGATGGCGGTAAAATCACAACAGCATAGTTCAGAACCACCAGCGTGGCCTGGGGTGACTGAATATGCTTGGGGTAAGTACATGTTAGATTTTTAATATCTCAGAGCAAAGTCTCACCTCCCCTTCACATCAAGCTCTCATATTTCCCATCATATTTAGCAAAAACCTCACAACAGTCATTATCTACTGTAAGTATCCTCTTTGACAAAGTGATAATGCTAGCCAAGTCCTTTATTCATGTTATTTTGTATGTATATACATTTTTTCATATTTCTATCTCTTTTATCTCTATATCCCAGTATATGTAAAGCACTATGGGGAATTACCCTGGTTCTAAAGAAGCTTAGTATGTTATGGGGGGTGGGGGGTGGGGAATAAATGTTCCAGAACTGGTATTGTAATTCAGAAGAGAAATGTATATTACATGGAAAACTCATCTGAAGGATCTTTAAGGAAAGATGAACACTGCTGAACAGAAATATAATCAAGCCACAGGTGTAATAGCTATATTTAAAAAGAGAAACAGGTAAAACTAATTTTAGCAATATTTTTATTTAAGCCAGTATATCTAAAATATTATTAACATATATTCAAGATTTTAAAACTTAGTGAAACATTTTACATTCTCTTTTTCATCTTACATCTTGAAAATCCAGTACATATTATATACTCACAGATTAGATTATCTCAGTCAGAACTAGCCATATTGCAACTGGGACATTTGGCTACTGGCTATCATATTAGATAGCACAGATTTAGATGGTAGGGAAAGTATTCCACACTTCAAGAAAAAGCAGAGAAGGATTAAAGGGTATTATTGTGAATGAAAATAGAAGTAATCAGAAAAGCAAAAATGAAAAGCATTGACTACAAAGCAAAGGAACAGAAATTTTAAAGGGTAAAGGAGAGTTAATATAAAGTACTGTACAGACTGGCAGAGATCTCTACATTTAAGACCTCGGAGTCACGTGACCAGTGAATGGGTTGTCCAATAAAACTTTGGAAACCAAAGCAGATTTTAAGAAATCAGTATTTTCATAAATGGCTTTTATGATGTTTAAGTACGTTCTTTCTATCCCAACTGTCTTGAGGGTTTTTATTCACAAAGGATGCTGAATTTTGTCAAATGCTTTTTCTGCATCAATTGACAGGATCATATGGTTCTTATCTTTTATTAATGTGATGTATCACATTGATTGATTTGCAAATATTGAACCAGCCCTGCAGCCTAGGAATGAATCGCACATGATCATGGTGAATAATTCTTCTCATATGCTTTTGAATTCGATTTGCTAGTATCTTGTTGAGAATTTTTGCATCCATATTCATCAGGAATATTGGCCTGTAGTTCTCTTTTTTTGCTGGGTCTCTGTCTGTTTTGGGAATCAAAGTAATGTTGGCTCAGAGAATGAGTCTGGAAGTTTTCCTTCCCTTTCTATTTTTTGAAAAAACTATAGAAAGCTTATGAAGGAAACTGAAGAAGATACAAAGAAATGGAAAAACATTCCCTGCTCATGGATTGGAAGAATAAATATTGTTAAAATGTCAATACTACCCAAAGCAATCTATGCATTCAATGCAATCCCAATCAAAATTGCACCAGCATTCTTCTCAAAGCTTGGACAAGCAATCCTAAAATTTGTATGGAACCACAAAAGACCCCGAATAGCCAAAGTAATATTGAAGAAGAAAACCAAAGCAGGAGGCATCACAATCTCAGACTTTAGCCTCTACTACAAAGCTGTAATCATCAAGACAGCATGGTATTGGCCCAAAAACAGACAGACACATAGACCAATGGAATAGAATAGAGACTCCAGAACTGGACCCACAAATGTATGGCCAACTAATCTTTGACAAAGCAGAAAAGAATATCCAATGGAAAAAAGTCTCTTTAACAAATGGTGCTGGGAGAAATGGACAGCAACATGCAGAAGAATGAAACTAGACCACTTTCTTACACCATTCACAAAAATAAAATCAAAATGGATAAGGGACCTGAATGTGAGATAGGAAACCATCAAAGCCCTAGAGGAGAAAGCAGGAAAAACACCTCTCTGACCTCAGCCACAGCAATTTCTTACTTGACACATCTCTAAAGGCAAGGGAATTAAAAGCAAAAATGAAATATTGGGACCTCATCAAGATAAAAAGCTTCTGCACTGCAAAGTAAACAATCAACAAAACTAAAAGGCAACAGATGGAATGGGAAAAGATATTTGCAAATGACATATCGGATAAAGGGCTAGTATCCAAAATCTATAAAGAGCTCACCAAACTCCACACCCGAAAAACAAATAATCCAGTGAAGAAATGGGCAGAAGACACAAATAGACACTTTTCTAAAGAAGACATCCAGTAGACCAACAGGCACATGAAAAGATGCTCAACGTCGCTCCTCATCAGGGAAATACAAATCAAAACCACACTCAGATACCACCTCACGCCAGAGTGGCTATAATGAACAAATCAGGGGACAACAAATCAGATGCTGGCGAGGATGTGGAGAAATGGGAACCCTCTTGCACTGTTGGTGGGAATGCAAAGTGGTGCAGCTGCTCTGGAAAACAGTGTGGAGGTTCCTCAAAAAATTAAAAATAGATCTACCCTATGACCCAGTAACAGCATTACTGGGAATTTATCCAAAGGATACAGAAGTGCTGATGCATAGGGGCACTTATACCCCAATGTTTTGGGTTTTTTTGTTTTTTTTTTTTTAACATTTATTCATTTCTGAGACAGAGAGAGACAGAGCATGAACAGGGGAGGGTCAGAGAGAGAGGGAGACACAGAATCTGAAACAGGCTCCAGGCTCTGAGCAGTCAGCACAGAGCCCGACGCAGGGCTCGAACTCACATACCGCGAGATTGTGACCTGAGCCGAAGTCGGACACTTAACCGACTGAGCCACCCAGGCGCCCCTACACCCCAATGTTTTTAGCAGCACTTTCAACAGTAGCCAAATTATGGAAAGAGCCTAAATGTCCATCGAACTGACAAATGGATAAAGAAGATGTGGTTTATATATACAATGGAATACTACCTGGCAATGAGAAAGAATGAAATCTGGCCATTTGTAGCAACGTGGATGGAACTGGAGAGTGTTATGCTAAGTGAAATAAGTCAGGCAGAGAAAGACAGATACCATATATTTTCATTCATATGTGGATTCTGAGAAACTCAAGAGAGGACCAGGGGGGAGGGGGAGGGGGAAAAATAGTTACAAACAGAGAGGGAGGGAGGCAAACCACAGAGCCTCTTAAATACAGAGAACAAACTGAGGGTGGATGGGGGGTGGGGTGAGGAAGAGGAAAAAATGGATGATGGGCATTGAGGAGGGCACCAGTTGGGATGAGCACTGGATGTTGTATGGAAACCAATTTGACAATAAATTTCATAAGAAAAAAATCAATATAAAAAAAAGAAGAAAAGAAATCAAGATATATATATACTAAAGGAGTTAAGCCACTAGTTTTCTTCCAAAAGTTTGGCAGAGGAAGGAAGAGAGAAATGGAACAATATTTTGAGGGAAAGGGATTATTTGATCATATCTTGAGGGTGAAGGAAAAGGTCAATTTACTGTAAGAGAAACTTTTAAACTAAGATGCAAAATATTAACTGATAAAGAGCCAAAAATCAACAGGAGAACATGAGACAAAGGAACAAGGTAAAAGAGAATGTCACTGAAGGAAAAAAGAACATGAAAAGGGTAAAGAGAAAAATGTTCATTTCAAGAAGTGAAAACATGAGAAATCCCTCTTTAGAAGGCCTTTACCTGAGTAAAGAATCATAGAAATCATCAATAGAAAGTAAAGAAATCAAGAATGTGAATGGAAACTTGAGGCAGAGTAGAAGAGGGTGGGGTAAGTATGAATTAGAGCAGTGTTCCTGAAAATGCAGGTTCAAAGACCTGGCTCAATATCACCTAGGAAAGTGACAGAAATGCAAATTAAGGGGCATCAAACCACACCTACCGAATCAGAATCTCTGAGGGCATGACCCAGTATATTTGGGCTTTACCAAGGCTCCACAGCTGATCCCGATGCACATAAACCTGATAAAGACTGAATTACAGAACTTCACTAACATATATAAGCACATTACTCCTAAGTCGAAAGCAGAAATTCAGAGCTCATGATAAAGGCAGAACAAGTCCCAGTGATGACTGTAGCATCAGACCATACCTGTGGATACCTAAAGATAAGAACTGAAAAACAAAAGAAAGAACTGCTATTAAAATTATCATCAAATCAGGAAGGAGAGGGACAGAGAAGACTGTGAGCCAGAAATTATAATCATCAAGGAGGAAAAAATGGGGTCCTGGAAATTACCAAAGAGTACAAAGGTGGGAAGAATGTGGAATAAATGGGGACACTCCAAGATGACATTGGAACAGTGGCTTGTCGGAGGTAATAAGAAGTATGCCAGAACTCAACTCATGAATCAAGGAATTAGGAGGCAAGTGGGTTGTGACAGAAGTTAGGTTCTGGTTATAGCAAAGGGATGGAAAGAATGATAGAAAATATATCCACTCTATTTTGAAATGAAAAGACAAAGTCTTTGCTCCAAGCTTATATTCTAATGGAGAAAACAGCCTATAAATATAAAACATTTCTGAGTGACTCATAATATAAAGTGGATGTGAGGCAGGCTCTTTTAGTTAAAATGGTCAGGGAGGACCATTCTGAGAAGGTGATATGTGAGCAGAGATATAATAAAAGAAATGGAACCTCACAAAGAACAAGTTGTGAAAAGATGTGATTTATGTTTATAGTGATCAGACTAACTGCTCTGTAAAAGCATCATATGTTGATGTGAAGGGCATAATGATGAGTCAGAGGGTCTTCTGAGAGTTTACAGAATTATAGAGCACCAAAGTTTCAAATACTAGCCTTACCTACAGGGATTTACAGAAGCATCACCTAGTAGAGAAAAGGGGTTAAGGCATATTAAAGCCTTCGTGAACTAGCCGTCCAAGTACTGAAAGACCCTTCCAAAGTCATTATTATCTTTATGACATTAAGCAAGTTACTTAACTCTTTATGCCTTAATTTCCTCATCTATAAAAGTAGGGATAGTATTACCTACCTCACAGAGTTGTTACAAGGAGTAAATGAGATAACATATGTAAAGTGCTTAGAAAAGAGCCTGATACATAGCACGCAACAGATGTTAGCCATTTCTCTCTCTTTTTTTTTTTTAATGTTTATCTTGAGAGAGAGAGAGAGAGAGAGAGCGAGAGAGAGAGCATGCAGTCGGGAGGGGCAATGGGGGGGGGGGGGGGTAGACAGAGGATCCAAAGCAGGCTCCTACACTGACAGCAATAAGCCTGATGAGGGGATGAGGGGATTGAACTCACGAGCTGTGCGATCTTGACCTGAGCAGAAGTCAGACGCTCAACCAACCGAGCTACCCATGCACCCCAGATGTTAGCTATTTCTGACAGTATTACCCTACTATGATTTCCATCAAATCAATAAAGGTTTGCAACAAAAAATAGCTAAATGTGCCAGTATAACTGCTTGATAGCTTTATCCTTCAGAAAAGCAAAACTATGGAATCTTCCATATTAGGAGTTTAAAACCTACTCATAATAATAAAACCTCTGGAACACTTCAACTTGATTTCCCAAGGAATTTCCTTTACAGAGGATGAATTGTAGATAATTCAATGTCAAGAACTTCAGTTATGGAATTCAGAGAGTACACACAGATGAAGCACATATAAAATAAAAAGTAGGCAAAAAGACCACTCACTAAACTGGGCGGGGGGAAGGGGTCAACAAAAATTTGCTGTAAAGAGCCAAAGACTTTGTGGGCTATATGGTCTCCATCCACAACTCTTCAACATTCTACTGTAGCACAACAATAGCCATAAACAATATGTAAACAAACGTGCCTGGCTGTGTTCCAATAAAATTTACCAAAAAAGACAGTTGGTTGGATTTGGCCCATGGGCTGTAGTTTGCTGATCCCTGACCTCAACAATTACATACCTCCTGACTGTTTTCAAACAAAGAATAAAGAGGTTACTTACAGCTTCATATTCCTCACAGAATACAAAGAAATGTATTGGGATTTTTTTTTGACCCCAGCCCTTGCTAGTATCTTAAAATTTTGCACTTTAGAAGTTATATTTTGGAAAGCAATTACACCATGATAGAAGAATATGTTTTAGCTGACTTACACCTTCTTTTTTACCAGAGACCTGACTTCATAATAAAAAGCTCTTCTCAAAATATGTTCCAAAAAATACTAACCCACGAGATGTTGGTGTTTTTGATCTCACCACAAAATCCAAAGAGGGGTTCTATGGGTAAATAACTTTGGGAAACACTAAGTTTAATAAAATTAAACATATTTATTTACAGTGGTACTTCTCAGAACATACCATACAGGCAGATACAGATTCAAAAGTTAGTTCATCTGCTTATACATGGCCTTTTGCCCTTAATTTACTTAAACCTCTCTGAGCTTCATTTTCCTTACTTCTCTGAACACAGCAACTTTGCAATGAATGGTATCTATTATTATAGTTTTAGGTTTTTGTCGTTCTGTTGCAGTGATCTCATTTTTAACCTTCCCCAAACACATGGATCCTCAAGTTTTAAAACATTTTACCTTAACTCTGAGACAATTTAGGGAGAAGAACGATTGATTCCCTTGTAACACATATCATGATAAATTCAGGCTGGTTAAAAAGCTAAATGTTTGCAAGGAAGGGACAGAAGAGAAAGACCTCTCATGAGAAAAAATACTAATTATAAGTCTATAGGAAACAAATCATTCTGTATCAAAATAGCAGGTTTTAAATTACATGCTAAAAAGGGCTCTAAAGCTGGGGCACCTGGGTGGCTCAGTTGGTTAAGCATCCGACTTCGGCTCAGGTCATGATTTCAAGGTTCATGGGTTCAAGCCCTGTGTCGGGCTCTGTGCTGACAGCTCAGAGCCTGGAACCTGCTTCAGATTCCGTATCTCCCTCTCTCATCCCCTCCCCCACTTGTGCTCTCTCAAAAAAAAATAAACATTTATTTATTTATTTATTTATAATTAATGTTTATTTTTTGAGACAGAGCATGAATGGGGGAGGGTCAGAGAGAGGGAGACACAGAATCCGAAGGAGGCTCCAGGCTCTGAACTGTCAGCACAGAGCCCAACAAGGGGCTCAAACTCATGGACCATGAGATCATGATCTGAGCCGAAGTTGGATGCTTAACCCACTGAGCCACCCAGGTGCCCCATCAAAAAAAACAAAAAAAACAAAAAAAACCAAAACATTTAAAAAAATGTTCAAAAGGGGGCTCTAAAGTTAAAAATTATGATTAGATTTAAAGCAAATTTCCAATGAAGAGGGAAAATCCCAACACCAATGGCAAAGTCTTAAATATTAATGTTTCAGAATTTAATGCATGCCGACAAAACCACTCAATAAGATGGACATACCAATAAAAATGGTGAAGGATATGAAGACAATTCAATGGAAAACAAACAAAACCAGGTATCACATCACTAAGTATTTAAGATAACCTGTTAAGTTTTCCTAATCAAACAGGCAGATGATCCCATCCAGCAGTGAAAATAAGGGTAAACAGACACATAAGCTTCCTCATGAATAATTAACAATTTGGGTTGGGCTGGAAATTGCTAGGATTCAATGGCCTTAAAAACAGAAAACACTACTCTAACAAAAAAACTTCACATTAAAGGAATGCTCACAGATACTTCATGACAATGAAAATGCAAAGGATAAAATGTTGGAAACTGATCCAAACTAAGAATGGAGTATGATAATTCACCAAGGCATAGAAAAGACACTTGCTCCATATCTTAAGTTACACAATGAGAACTGTTCAATGTTAAGCTTTTACAAATAAATAAAACTCTTTAACTGTCAATGTTTCCAATGTTTTAAATTACAGTGTACTAAGTGAATATTAGCTTACCACTTTTTTCATTTCTCTACGCCATCTCTAATTGACAGGAGAGGTTAATTTAACATTTTGACAAATTTTAAGTCACAACACTGGTAATTTTTCCCATTTACTATTAAGATTGATTTAAGTCAGCAAGAAAGAATATCCAGTGGAATTAAGACAGTCTTTTCAGCAAGACAGTCTTTTCATGTTGGTTTCTTCGACACCAACATGCAGAAAAATGAACCTGGACCACTTTCTTACACCATACACAAAAATTAACTCAAAATGGATCAAAGACCTAAATGTAAAACAAGAAGTCATTCAAAATCTTCGAGGAGAAAGCAGGCAAACACCTCTTTGACCTCAGCTGCAGCAACTTCTTACTCAACATGTCTCCAAAGGCAAGGGAAACAAAAGCAAAAATGAACTACTGGGACCTCATCAAAAGAAAACACTTCTGCACGGCAAAGGAAACAATCAGCAGAACTAAAAGACAACTGAAGGAATGGGAGAAGATATTTGCAAATGACCTATCAGATAAAGGGTTATTATCCAAAATCTATAAAGAACTTATCAAACTCAACACCCAATAAACAAATAATCCAGTGGAAAAAATGGGCAAAAGACATGAATAGACATTTTTCCAAAGAAGACATCCAGATGGCTAACAGACACATGAAAAACTGCTCAACATCACTCATCATCAGGGAAATACAAGTCAAAACCACAATGAGATACCACCTCACACTGGTTAGAGTGGCTAACATTAACAACTCAGGCAACAACAGATGTTGGCGAGGATGCAGAGAAAGAGGATCTCTTTTGCACTGCTGGTGGGAATGCAAACTGGTGCAGCCACTCTGGAAAACAGTATACAGATTCCTCAAAAAGTTAAAAATAGAACTGCCCTACAACCCAGCAATTGCAATACTAGGTATTTAAGCAAAGGATACAGGTGTGCTATTTAGACGGGGCACATGCACCCTTATGTTTATAGCAGTGCTATCGACAATAGCCAAAGAATAGAAAGAGCCCAAATGTCCATGGATGGATGAATGAATGGATAAAGAAGATGTGGTGTGTGTGTGTGTGTGTGTGTATATATATATAGATAGATAGATAGATAGATAGATATAGATATAGATAGATATAGATAGATATAGATAGATATATATGTTCGTGTGTGTATACGTATATATATGTATATGTATATATATGTGTGTGTATATATATACACACACACACACACACATACATACAATGGAGTATTACTCAGCAATCAAAAAGAATGAAATCTTGCCATTTGCAACAACACAGATGGAACTAAAGTGTATTATGCTAAGCCAAATTAGCCATATGACTTCATTCATACGTGGAATTTAAGATATAAACAGATGTACATAAGGGAAGGGAAGCAAAAATATAAAAACAGGGAGGGAAACAAAACAGAAGAGACTCTTAAATACAGAGAATAAACTGAGGGTTGCTGGAGGGGCTTGGGGTGGGGCGATGGCCTAAATGGGCGAGGGGCATTAAGGAGGACTCTTGCTGGGATAAGCACAGGCTGTTATATGCAGGGGATAAATCACTGTATTCTACTCCTGAAATCATTATTGCATTATATGCTTTAACTAACTTAGATGTAAGTTAAAATAATAATAATAATAAATAAATGGAATCATACAGTAAAAAAAAAAAAGAAAAAGAAAAAGAGAAAAAGAAAAAAGATTGCTTTAAGTTGGAATGATGACTCCCTTTGGAGAGGAAGAAGAAATTTGAGTAGGGGCATGAGAAAGCTTCTGAATGCAAGTAATATTCTATTTCTTAACCTGGATTGTGGTTACAGTTATAGTAACTCAGAGAGCTGTACACCCTAATCTGTGTATTTCATATTTGTTATATGCTCTGAGTGTTTATGAAAATGTGATAAAAATATACCTTATAATTTAACATGATGTGAAAGGAATTTTTAAGAATATAAACAGAACTTTTACCTTTAAGAACAGAAATTTAAAATTTTTTTTTTTTTTTTTTTAGAGAATGAGAGTACGCAAGTGGGACAAAGGGGAAGAGGGAGAGAGAGAATCTTAAGCAGGCTTCACTCTCAGCACAGAGCCCAACACAGGGACCATGACCTGAGCCAAAATGAAGAGTCAAACACTCAACCAACTCAGAGCCATCCAGGTGCCCCAAGAAAAGAATTTTCATTTTTACTATTTATTTTAAGGAAAAACAAATTGTAAGACCACTTACTGTCTGAAAATCATTAATACATTTTAGGGGCGCCTGGGTGGCTCAGTCAGTTAAGCGTCTGACTTTGGCTCAGGTCATGATCTCACAGTTTGTGGGTTTGGTCCCCAAGTCGGGCTCTGTGCTGACAGCTTGGAGCCTGGAGCCTCCTTCAGATTCTGTGTCTCCCTCTCTCTCTGCCCCTCCCCTGCTCACACACACACACACACACACTCTCTCTCTCTCTCTCAAAAATAAATAAACATTAAAAAAATATTTTAAATCAGGGGCGCCTAGGTGGCTCAGTCAGTTGGGCATCTGACTTCGGCTCAGGTCATGATCTCACGGTTCATGGGTTCGAGCCCCGCATTGGGCTCTGTGCTGACAGCTAGGAGCCTGGAGCCTGCTTTGGATTCTGTGTCTCCCTCTCTCTCTGTCCCTCCCCCGCTCGCACTCTGCCTCTCTCCCTCAAAAATAAATAAACATTAAAAAAAAAAAAGATTTAAATCATTAATACATTTTAATGGTTTGTTTTGATCACCGTGGCATTCATCCACCAACATGGTGTCAAGTCATCTGCCCAGGGGACCACTGAGAAATCAGTGCAACATAAATTGGATGCTCCACCTCAGGATATTCTCTCTGCAACTTATATTATGCTGTTATTTAGTTTTGTTCTTATTTACTTTTCCTTTATTCAGAAAAATGTTACCTTAACACTGCAATTCTTAACATTTTTTCCAAATATCATGATTCTCTTTATCCAATCTACAGAAGTCAGTGAACAGATTCAAAGACAATCCTTTACAAATAAAACATTAAAAAAAATAACCCTTTATAACGAAAGGTTAAATTTAAAGATTTTTTTTAACTTTATTTATGAGGGGGGGATGTAAGCAGGGGAAGATGGGGAGGGGGTGGGGGAGGGAGAGGGAGAGAGAATCCCAAATAGGCTTCATACTCAAATTCACAAAATGTGAGATCATGACTTGAGCTGAGATCAGATGCTTTAACCAACCGAGCCACCCAGGCGCCTCTAAATTTAAAGATTTTTTTTTTTCTTCTCAGTGTTTCCCCAAATCTTGGTGCCTGCTACTAAATGCTTTCAAATGACTAATGAATAAACAAAAAAATAATTATAAATTTAAAAAATTTAAGCATTCTGTTGCCCTTGGTCTAACAGCTTATATTTCTGTGCACTCACTCAGGGTTTTAATTCTGTATCATATATTTATTATTTTTTTTTTTAATTTTTTTTTCAACGTTTTTTATTTATTTTTGGGACAGAGAGAGACAGAGCATGAACGGGGGAGGGGCAGAGAGAGAGGGAGACACAGAATCAGAAACAGGCTCCAGGCTCCGAGCCATCGGCCCAGAGCCTGACGCGGGGCTCGAACTCACGGACCGCGAGATCGTGACCTGGCTGAAGTCGGACGCTTAACCGACTGCGCCACCCAGGCGCCCCTGTATCATATATTTAATAGACATTTTCTACTATAAAATTTTTGGCATACCATTGAAAAATATTTCTATTTCTCAGAGTTCAAAGATATCATTACTTCAAGATGCACATCAATTTTTGCTACTTCAACAAAACACCACTGCCACATTCAAAAAAATACTTCTATATCCAAAAATTTGGAATTGGGTAATTCTAACTGGAATGCTAAAGAAAATCCAGGAACACTGGAGTTTTTTTTTTTTTTTTTTTTTTTTCTTTAAGCAAACTGCTGAGAATCATGAGAGCTAACAATAAAGAACTTTGATATCAATATGCAAGACAAATAGGAAGCTAAGAGATCTGGACCTGTCTTTTTTGAACTACTTTTCTCTTTATAGATCTGCCAATTTCAGAAGCAGCCGCTCTGAAAAATAATTTTGATGGCTTCACAGGATTAGGATATAAAAACAGTCCAGATCTTACAAAGGAAAAAGGGTTGAAAGCTCAAAGGGCTACACAATAACAGCAGGGTGAGCTGGAAATAAACTAGCCTGGCTTCATATGACCTAAATTCTGTAAGGTGACCCTGGACAGCTAATGATTCAAACCCTCTGACATACTTAGCGGTTCCTGTTTTCCTGGCCATTAGTTAAGATTTGTTAAAATTACTTCAAATGTAAAAATCCCATTTTTAACATGAAAATCTATGTATTTAAAGTTACAGAAGTAAAATGAATTTAAACTAGACATTCTTAAAATATAGTCCTGTTTCCTGAAGAACAATATATGTATACAATTGTCACAAAGTTCTCAGAATACAAAACATGAATCTCTAGGTTATTATACGTTAACCCAAAAAAATTAAAAGGGAAAGACTGGTTGATAGAAATATCACAACTTTATTCACACGTTTTTTCTTTAACCACATGTTAGTCCCAACACTCATGATTAGCTATAAAATTCAATCAACATCAGCCAGTAAAATTTTTTTTGTGCAAGTTTCATTCTGATTTTAAGAAAGAATTTTGGTTTTTGTTTTCACAATGGCCCTAAAGCCTACTGAACAGAGTAATGGGATACTGGAAACTTGGGCACATTTTTAATGCCAATTCTATTACACAATCACAGGGTAAAAACTTTGCACTGCAAATATGATGAAGTTCCATTTACCATACAAAGAAAACTTTACCGGGGCACGTGGGTGGCTCAGTCAGTTAAGCTTCTGACTTCGGCCCGGGTCACGATCTTGCGGTTCATGGGTTCGAGCCCCACATCGTGCTCTGTGGCAACAGCTCAGAGACTGGAGCCTGCTTTGGATTCTGTGTCTCCCCCTCTCTCTGTCTGCCCCTCCCCTGCTTGCGTTCTGTCTCTCCCTCTCAAAAATAAATAAACATTAAAAACTGTTTAAAAAAAAAAAAAAGAAAACTTTACCTCAAAACTTCAAAATCATATATGGAGTTTCTGGCCATGTTGAAAATGAGGACATCAAACATATAATGGATTCAATACAGTAAATTACAAGGGAAATCAAAAGAATCTTTACATATATAACAGTACAACTGAAATGCTTACTATGAAGCCTCAAAGGGGGGAAAAAAAGCCCACATATTTAACGGATTTTTTTTTTTTTTTTTGAGAGAGAACATGTATGCGTGCAAGCAGGGGAGGAGTAGAGGGACAGGGAGAGGTAATCTTAAGCCCAATGCAGGGCTCAGTCTCATAAACCATGAGATCATGACCTGAGCTGAAATCGAGAGTCAGCTGCTAAACAGACTAAGCCACCCAGGTACCCCCGATTTTTTAAAAATGTTGTTTAATGTTCACTTATTTATTTTTGAGAGAGAGACAGAGAGAGAAAGAGACAGAGAGAGAGACAGAATATGAAGCAGGATCCAGGCTCCATGCTGTCAGTACATAGCCTGACATGGGGATCAAACCCACAATCTCACGAATCCCATGAGATCATGACCTGAGCCAAAGTGAGAAACTTAACCCACTGAGCCACCAGGCGCCCCGTGATTTTTTTATTACTAAAAAAGTACATAACTTGAGAGTTAAGATAGTGTCTTCGACTGTATCACTAGCATTTCAGCCATAATTCTAGGCATGTACAGAAGGAAAAGTCACCAAGAGAGTGGAAGATGGGAAGAACTAATGGCCTATAAAGAACTGTTTCTCAAAATGTGTTCCTGGGACCACATACATTATAAATACTTTGGATGCTGGCTTCAAATGTAGATTTATGGAAGCTCATGATTCTCCCCTTACAAATATACACCCCTGAGGTAATTCTAGCCCCTCACACCAGTCAAACCAGACAAGTTGTGATGGACCCCTCAGTTTCCATGGGTATATTTACTAGTTAAGAATAAAATTCAGTAAAGTAGGGGGGAGAGAAAAAAGGGGGAGAATGAAGGCAGTTTACTTCTTATTCAGGACCTACCACATACAACATGTACAATTATTCCACACAAAATACTGGCTACTTCATTTCTAGTCAACAGGAACTTTAAAAAGAATTAAGATTTCAAGAATCATTTTGAGAAAGAGGCTTGGTAACTTACACTGCAAACAAAAATAAGTGCAGACCTCAAATGTCTTCTCTTAAATGTGGAAACAAGAGTACCAGGGGCCCTGTGACTTCCTACACTACCCTTTATTGTATGTACCCCAAAATCAAACAATCTTGCAGCAGAGTTGAGAAGTTTGGTGGCCCAAGTCCAGAGCTCTTTCCACAAAACCACATCTTTATGTCAAAAGCATTCTAGGTATGAGATATGGACTGAGAGATCTCCCAGTTAGAATCTAGGCCTTAGGTATCTGTGTTATTCACAGCTGATCACATTTGATCTCTAACACCTACAATGGTGCTGACTATTATAGAGGTTAAGATATGCCTACACTGCTATAACATAAATACTGAAAAATGTAATCTTGAGTCATTACACAAAAGGAGTTCATCTGTCACAAAACAGTCTAGGCCCGGCATTCCAGAGTGAGAGATTCTGCTCCAGACAATCATCTAAGACCCCAGACTTGACCCCTCTATTTCAACATGTGGCTTCCAAGATCACACGACTGCTGTCATTCCATTCTAGGGCCCACCCCACAAAATGTGGAAAGGTAAATGTGTGTGGAAGAGTTCAACTTATACCCATTAGAACTGGAGATAAATTAGCCACATGGCCACAACTATCAGGAAGGAAGACTGGGAAATGTAGTCCACCTATGTGCCTAAGATGTGTGGAGAAGTAGTCAAAGTCTTTCCAAGAATGATGTCTCATTTTAATGAAAGTGTGGGATTCCCAAATGAAGATGTGTCTAATAGATGGACGTAGAAATGTAGATCTCAGAAAAGAAGCCAAGGCTAAAGATACAGATTTATCTATCATCAGCAGCACAGTATAGGTCAGTGTTTCTCAAACTTCAGTCTCCAGACCTACAGTATCACAATCATCCAGGGGGCTAGAGACTCCGATTCCAAGTCTCCACTTACTGAATCAGAATCTCTTAAGACAAAGCCTGGATATTTTTGTTTTAAAAAAAAAATTTTTTTTTTTTTTATTTTTGACAGAGAGAGAGAGAGAGAGAGCGAGCATGAGTGGGGAGAGGCAGAGAGGGAGACACAGAATCCGAAGCAGGTTCCAGGCTCTGAGCTGTCAGCACAGAGCCCGACGCGGGGCTCGAACTCACAGACTGCGAGATCATGACCAGAACCGAAGTCGGATGCCCAACCGACTGAGCCACCCAGGCACCCTGGACATTTTTATTTTTAATGAGCTTCTCTGTGATTCTTATGAATCTTATGAACACAAGTTTTAAAAACATAAGCAAAGGAAATAACTGCTGCTGAGGACAAAGCTAGATGAAGTTACCATAAATGAGAGAAGCTGCCGGGAAGTCATTGTTAACATTATCCTACGGTTTGGGGACTGCAGTCACTCCACCATAAACCACCGTATTAGACAAACTGCTATTACACGCTCTTCAAATCATAGTCTCAGATTGTTGCCTTACTTAAGAGATTGCAAACTCTGGTTTTACTTAGTTGTAAACACTGAAAATTCAAGAGACTTAACGTTTAAAAATCTGATTTCTGACTTCTTTTGAAGCAGGTCACGGTGTGCTTATATTCCCAAACAGCAAAGATCAGCTTTGCTCCAATCTGACCCCCCACATTTGTTTACATTCCCTGAATGGCCTCTGTAGATACACGAGTTATTTCCACTAACAGACAGGTGCATTACTACCACAGATAAACAAATATGTTAACTGCTTTCCTCTAAGTATTACAAGTATTTTATGCTCAATAACTGTATCTGTATATACATAAATAACAAAATACAGTAATCTGAGTTGACCTTGTAAATGCTTTTACATCCTCAGCCTCTTCATAAACCAATCCCTCCAACTTCTTTAAGTGAAACCCGGTATTTGAACACAAATACCTCCTGTAAAACTCTTGAGTACTAAGTACACACTGATGACTGACTCAAGGTCCTGAGGTATATGAGACAGGATTATATTCTAAATCCTGCATCCTCCAAGAAAAGGGGGAAAGAGCCCAACAAACTACCTAAGTTTGTGCTATCCCATGATTGCCCACAATACCAACCTCCTGAGAACTTTCCCACATTTCCTAAACCCAATGACACAGTCTACACTGTAACATATCCTACGCACATCATGGGTGACTTTCAAAATTCATGTGGATCATCTGTGCAATGTTGTAGTAACTCTCTGACTACCTCCTACCTCCTCACAATATCTTAGCCACATGCTTGAATTCTAAACCTTGCCACTTACTTACTATCCACAAGTGCTCTTCATCAGAATCCAATACTGCATTCTTATCCTTCAGTTTTGCCACTGCTACAACAATTCCACCTCATGGATACCAGTAAGTCTCCTATATTTTCTAGCAATTCACGAGCCCCATCCTAGCCTTACATACTGCCTTTTCAGCCTCAACTGTAGTATTTGATCCATGATGAATACCAACAACTTTCCGTCCTGGCAATTCTGATACATCGTCTTAGCCAACCCCAAACCTGAATTAATTCCAAAATATGTGATTTCTTCACTAGTATAGTTGATTGTCACAAGGTCTAAAGATTGGACCCTCTATGGATACATGGTCTCTAATTTCCACTGTGCCTTCAATTCCACTAGTAATATTTTTATGTATCATTACCGAGCTCAATCTTCCATTCACATCAGCAACTATTCTATACCCTGATAATTCTCCCAAAGTCCTCTAATCTAGCACCAAAACTTCCCCTCTTAGTGACCTAACTTTCCTAAAAAATACAGGGGTCTTCCCATATGAACCACCTCAGCTGCCAGTCCAAATCCCTTCTTCCCCAATTTGCCTTCATCTGCCCCATCCCTAATTTCATCCTTTCTTTCCCAGGATATGATTTTGCCCCCTGCTGAAAGTTAGCCCTTCAATAAATGCAGTTCATCCTGGCCCTCATACATCTTGCTTCGCCAGTTTTCCCTTTTCTGCCTTGTACCTTCAACCTTTCTCTTTTCCCTTCAACCTATAAATACGCTCAAGTCGCTGATCACCTTTTAAAAAAGTTTTAGGTGATCTTCCTTTAGCCATTGTCCTTTTCCACCTTCAACTCATGGATACCTGTAAGTCCCCTGCATTTTGAACATATGTCATTCCCTACTTTCCATCTAAGTATTTTTTGAAAACTTATCCACCCAGTTTCAATCTATCCCCTCACATCTCATTCATCCTGACACAGATAAAACCAAGAGATATTTTAATCTTTATATTACTACTCAGTTGCATCAGACATTGATGACCCCAAATGTGGTTTAAAAATTTTTATTTTCCATCACTTACATAAAAGCCGAGGGTTCTGACCTCGGTTCACTGCTCTTGTCTAACTACATCCTCTCCTTGGACAATCTCAATTTTGAATGTAGCTCCTCCCTTGAAACCATTCCTTCTATATGCCAATCTCAGGTAATGGTATTATTTTACACACAGTAAACAAAAACCCGGATGTTTCCCTTGTCTTTATTCCCACATCCAACAACCACATCTTGTTGATTTTTCACTTCCTGAGCATTTATCAAATTTAACCCTTTTTCTCCAACCCCCTACTTCACATATTCATTCCTTGTTCCATCTCCAGTGCCACCTTTAAAAAGTCATCCTTTAGAGTAAAAAACAAAACATTCCACTTGGGTTACCTTAGCCTGTATACCAAGTTAAAATTTTCCAAGAGCTCCCCACTGTGAATATACTAAAGCTCTATTTTTAGAACTGCTTATTCAGACTTTTTAGCTATAATTTAAAATTCACAATTTCCTAGGTCATGTATAAGCATCCATTAATACCTCTACACATCCTGCTTTATACAGCTTGCTTATGCCTCTCCTTCTGCAGGAACATGTTTCCCATTACTCTTCTTCTGGTTAACTCTTAATTTTCCTTCAAGTTTTGTTCATATTATCTGCTCCTACAGGAAATCTTTAATAAAACCCCAGAAGAGGGTAAATGCTTCTTTATTTGTCTTCCAACACCATTTTATGCAACTTCAGAACATATCATACTAGGCCATCTTCTTGTGCATCTATCTCACTCACTAGAGTGGAAGCCAGTGATATAAGCAGTGGCCTATACAAAGTAAACATGTAAGCATTTGTACCACTAAACTAATAAATCAAAATGTTTGATAGTATTTTTCTCTGTTAAAATTGTGTATTACCTAAGAAGACAGAATCACTATAATAAAATTACAAATTAAATGTGTTTTAAAAAAAATTAATAGGTATAAAAACATTGAACTATTTAATCAAAATGTTCCTATGTTGGGGCGCCTGGGTGGCTGAGTCGGTTAAGCATCAGACTTCAGCTCAGGTCATGACCTCATGGTTCATGAGTTTAAACCCCGCATCAGGCTCTGTACTGACAGCTCAGAGACTGGAGCCTGCTTCGGATTCTGTGTTTCCCTCTCTCTCTGCCCCTCCCCAGCTTGCACTCTCTCTCTCTCTCTCAAAAAATAAACATTAAAAAATTTTTTCATATGTGAATACAGAAAAAAAAAACCTTCAGCATTTAAAAATAAAGTATGCTGGACACTTGGTGACACTCTTGTTGTAGTTGGGGTTTTTTTGTTGTTGTTGTTGTTATTTTAGAGAGAGAGAGAGAGAATGCACAAGCAGGGGCAAGGGGCAGAGGAAGAGAATCCTAAGCAGGTTCCACGCTCAGCATGAAGCCCGACACAAGGCTCAATTCCATGACCACAGGGTCATGACCTAAGTAGAAATCAAGAATCGGACTCAATAAACTGAGCCACCCAGCTGCCCCTCTTGTTCCATATTTCCAAATACTATTTAATACTTTATATCAGTTCCATCCTCAAGTTTATTCTAAGACCTCATAACTACAGGGGGAAAATTACTGTTAAAAACTACCTCATACAGTCTAAATTAATAACCCTTGGTAAAGTAGGACATGTTCCTTGAATATAAAATGAAATGGATTCTAATCTATTCTGAATTTTGTCTACAAGTGTGTTTTGAACAAAGAGATAATAAAAACACTATCTATATAGAACCATGATGTAATAGGTGATAACACACTTAAAATGTGGACAAATTATCAGGTAAGTGGCTCTATTAAATAAGAAAGTGGTAACTTTCAGAGTGAGGGTGGGGGTGTGGGAGGATGATAGAAAACAATATATTCCCTTTTCCATTATTAGCTGTTATTTAATCCAGTTGCTTCCAATGATCCCACACTTATTTGATATGAAAACCTAATATATATACGTTGGATTTATAAAGTACATAATGTCCTACAACATGAAACACATAAAACAGAAAGTGAAAAAGACTCATTATAAACCGAAAGTTCCACAACCAGCGATAGACCTATGGAAGATGGTGCAAGCAACATGGCCCAGCAGCAGCCAGTGATGGCAACTTGCAAAGGTAAAGTGGAGAGAGCAAGAAGGAAGACCCAAGGGACCAGAAGACTAACTACATACAAAAATGTGAGCAGAAATATTGAGGACACTGGTTTTAAGTCTGGGATCAGATTTTACCCTACTTACAAGCTAGTAAGTTAGACTGTTAGTATTTTATGGATATTGGTAGAAGACACAAGACTCCTGGGACAAACAACTTTTGTCTCAGCATAGCAAGCAACACAGCACTGGCTTGTTTGCACCAGCTCCCTGTGGTACCAAGTCCCACAGGAGTGATGTTATATAAGCCAAGATCAATACTACACACAGGGTGGGTTTGGTTCAGAACTAAGGAACACTGAACTTGGGGAAGCCACAATTTTTACACCAGGCAAAAAGCAAGCCTGCTCTTTGACACAGAGGAAGGCATTACCTTATCTTTCAAGACTGCTCACTACAAATTCATGGGTAAAAGGTGGTCAGGGCCTTGCATTCTTGGCTTATCTTCATTAAAATTAAAACGTTGAACATTGAAGAATATTATCAAAAGAATGGAATACTGCAAACCATATATCTGATAAAGATTTCAGTAGCAGAATATGTAAAGAACTCTTCTAAACCTCAAAAACAAAAAGACAACCTAATTGTAAAATGGACCCAAAAATGAGTAGATAATTCTTCAAAGAAAATATACAAATGACCAATAAGCACAGAAAATGGTGCTCATCATGAACCAACAGGGAAATGCAAATCAAAACCATAGGATACCACTTCACACTTACCAAGATGGCAACAATAATAACAAGATGATAAGGATAATATGTCAATTATACCTCAAAAATAAAAAATTCATGTAAAGCCTCTGGAAACAAAAACAATTAAAAGGATGTGAACATGTTGATTATACCTCAAAAAAAAAAAAAAAGCCTCCAGAAAAGCCTATAATGTTATAAAACACACCCATATTAACATGATTTATCTAACTATAGTAAATGACTTGCCATAAATGAAAAACTGCCTGAGAGTCAGGTAGACGGCACAATGTAATTTACACCTATCTCATGAAATAAGTAAATTAATGGTGGAAAAGAGCAAAGGAAATGTTGAAACTGTTAATATGTACAGGGCTCCACTGAAAATCTTCATAAAATCATTTAAAAGAAAATACAGGAAATATTTATTTAAATGAAAAGAGACATTGCATGCACTGAATTTCAAAAGCAGCATTCATTTTCATATATACACATACTAGATTTAGCTAAAACTAGATCATGTTCCTTTTTTTTTTTAATGGTCTTAACGAATATAAGTTTCAACAAGATTTCATTGAGCTGTAGTTCAGCACTGAGTTTCCAAGATGCGTGACCTTCTAGGGACAGCATTTTATGCTTCTAGGGAATCTTCTAGGGAAGCTTCTAGGGAAGACCCCCACCGCAATTATTCACCCAAGCATAATCCCAAACTCTCTACCTCCCTTCCTTTCATCTCAGGTGTTTGTTTTTTTTTTTTTTAATGTTTATTTATTTTTGAGAGACAGAGACAGAACACAAGCAGGAGAGGGGCAGAGACAGAGGGAGACACAGATTTCAAAGCAAGCCTCAAACCCATGAACTATGAGATCATGACCTGAGTTGGAGCCAGACGCTTAACCAACTGAGCCACCCAGGCACCCCTCACCTCAGGTTTTAAAGAAGAAACATACAAAAGCTGTGCCACACCAACCGTCCAACTTCTCTCTGCTGCCTCTTACCTTTTCCCTATGTATTCAATGCCAGCTGATGTCACACCTGAAATAGAATCATCCCCCCTGCCTATAAAACTTTCTTCAAGGAACAAGAAACCAAAGCCCGATTCAAAGGTCACTTTTATGCCAACGATTCCTCCAAATTTCTCTCTAGACCTGACCTCTATGCAATTTTATTCCCACTCGCTGTCTGCCAGACTCCAGCAACTCAGATGTCCACTAGTACCTGTGCTTCAGCCAGAAGGGCCTCGTCAGTTGCATACCATGCACTTGCTTATCATGTGCCAGCCACTTAAATAGTCTGCCTTCAGCTCTATCCATCTCTTCCCACAGAAATGCTAACCCGCCTTCAGGATTCAACACAAATGATCCCTCCTCCTCAGTCTGTCCTCATCATCCTACTTAGCATCATTCTTCTGAATTCCTTCAGTGTCATTACTTACCTCAGAAAGTACAACCCACCCCACTCTCCTCTACATTAGTTATTTCAGAGTATTTCTTCTTTCCCTTTTCTGACCACAAAGAACATAAACTCCTTCTAATAGCTTTTACTCACTTTCATTCTCACAACACCATGTAATAGTTTAAAAAATACACAATGAATAAATGAATCATTCATTTCATTACATAGACAGTGCCTGTGAATATTTTAGGCGATAACTTGCTATGGCTATATCATATTTACAAAATAACTAGAACCTGAAAGAACTGTAATCCAGGTTTCAATTTTTAAAAAAACTTAACAGAGGGGTGCGTGGGTGGCTCAGTCAGTTAAGTGACTGACTTCGGCTCAGGTCATGATCTCACAGTTTGTGAGTTCGAGCCCTGCATCGGGCTCTGTGCAGACAGCTCGGAGCCTGGAGCTTGTTTCAGATTCTGTGTCTCCCTCGCTCTCTGGCCCTCCCCCACTCACGCTCTGTCTCTCTCTCAAAAATAAATAAATATTAAAAAAAATTTTTAAACACTTAACAGAATGCCCTTGCATACACATACACACACACACACACACACACACACACACACACACACACACACACAATAAAAGGAATATAAAAAGTGGCGGTAAGTATGTGAAGAAACTGGGAACCTCATACACTGGTAGGAATGTAAAATGGTACAGCCACTACAGAAATCAGTTTGGTGGTTCCTCAAAAAGCTAAATGGACAAGTACCATATGACCCAGCAATTCCACTCCTAGGTACAAGCCCAAAAGGATTTAAGACAGAGACTCAAAACAGATACTTATGTGTCGATGTTCACTGCAGCATTATTTACAAGAGCCAAGTGGTAGAAACAACCCAAGTATCCTACAGAAGATGAATCAATAAAATATGGTAAATACATAACATGGAATATTATTCAGAAATAAAAAGGAACAATGTTTTGACATGCTACACCACAGATGAACCTTGAAAACATCATGCTAGGGGTGCCTGGATGGCTCAGTTGGTTGGACATTCAACTCGTGATTTCGGCTCAGGTCACGATTTCATGGTTTGTGGATTTGAGCCCCATGTCAGACTCTGTGCTGACAGTACAGAGCCTGCTTGGGATTCTCTCCCTCCCTTTCTCTCACCCCAATCCCACTCAGGCACTCTCTCTTGCTCTCAAAATAAATAAACACTTAAAAATCACTTTAAAAAAATCATGCTAAGAGATAGAAGCCAGACATAAAAGGACAAATACTGTATGATTCCACTTACATGAAATACCTAGGATAGAAAAATTCTTAAAGACGAAAAGTTGAATGTTGTTGACATGGTCTGTGGTTAAGGAAGCACAAGGAATTATTGCTTGACAGTTAAAGTATAATTTTTGTTTGGGATGATAAAAAAAATTTTTGAAAATAGTGGTGCTGGTTATCCAACATTGTGAATGTAATTAATGCCAGTGAGTTGTATACTTAAAAACTGTGAAAAAGGCATACTTTATATCATACATATGCCACTACAACAAAGTATTTTTTGAAAAAAACACAGAAGCTACCTTGAAGGGATTCTCACTGACCAACTCTAGGCATCAAAATAATGATAGTAACAGACTGTAACACACTGAGTAAAAAAGGAATCCATGAGTCCATATTGATATAAACAAAGTTTTGTTTTTTCTTAAAGGTGATGGAGAGAAAGCTCTTTCTCACAATTGATACCAGGTAACAGCATGCATAATAAATATAGAAAGAACAATCTATTACAAAATCACCATTAGAAACCATTATATTAATAATTCGGCCAGGACACCTGAGTGGCTTAGTCAGTTAAGCGTCCGGCTCTTGGTTTTGGTTCAGGTCATGATCTCATAGTTCATGAGTTTGAGCCCCACATGGGGCTCTGCACTGATGGCTCCAAGCCTGCTTGGGATTCTCTGTCTCCCTCTCTCTCTCTGCCCCTCCTGCATTCATTCTGTCTCTCTCTCTCCCTTTCCCCCTCTCAAAATAAATAAATAACCTTAAAAATAATAATTCAGGCTACTACTAGTGGGTGAAAATGGGATGAAGAATGGTATACTCATATAGTTTCAAACTATTTCTGTTCCCACAGAACACTAATTTCAGGGGAGGAGGCTAACTTCACAGTGAAGAAATTTTCCAGACCCCATCTTAAGTGATAAAAGTCAACAATACCAAAAAGGGGATGAAATGACAACCTACGCAACCAAACAGGATGCAACAGGGGCGCCTGGGTGGCGCAGTCGGTTAAGCGTCCGACTTCAGCCAGGTCACGATCTCGCGGTCCGGTCCGTGAGTTCGAGCCCCGCGTCAGGCTCTGGGCTGATGGCTCGGAGCCTGGAGCCTGTTTCCGATTCTGTGTCTCCCTCTCTCTCTGCCCCTCCCCCGTTCATGCTCTGTCTCTCTCTGTCCCAAAAATAAAAAAATAAAAAACGTTGAAAAAAAATTTAAAAAAAAAAACAAAAAAAACCAGGATGCAATAAAAAGAATACAGCATCACTTCAGGGACTGCCCTGACAAAAATGCATAACTTAAATCTAATCGTGAACATTAGACAAACCGAAATTTGAAAACATTCTAAAAAATGTCCACCCTATATTCATCTTGCCCATAACAATGAGCCATAAAAATCAAGGAAAAGACTGAGGAACTGTTCCAGATAAAAGAAGTCTACAAAAATATGACCTGTAAATTCAGAATAGATCTTTTTGCTACAATACACATTATTGGGGCATTGTGGGAGACATTACTGGGGGTTCTGGATTATAGCAGTTTTTAAAATTATTCTTGCAACTTTTCTATAAATTTAAAAACGGTTTCAAATAAAATGTCCTAAATATCCTAATATTTTCTTTCCACGATACAAAGAATTATCACGTACACTCTAACAAAACACAAATTAAAGTATTTTCCTAAATACTCAGAACCATATTCTCTTACAACCACCCTCTGCATGGTTTACAATGCAGCTATTTTCCCCCTAGAACAAAGTTATTTCCTATTCACAAAGTCTTTAAGCTTGGAACTCTTCAATGAGGCCACCTAATTAAGGGAACAATGTACAGACAGAATGATGCTAGCCTGTAAAAGCAGTAGCTTCTGTGATAACGTAACACCTGAAATGTTACTGAAGACACCCAGACATCAAGTGAGGGTACAAGAAAATGTGGAAGAAGCCATCTATACAACACTAACCTGTTTTATTTTTCTTCATAAGAATTAGGTTTTGTTTTTTATCTGTTTACTATCTACAATTCATATTAAAATGTAGGCCAATAAGAGAACCTTTTTATCCATGGAGCTAAAAGAAAACCTGACATATACCAGTCTCCCAATAAATATTTATCAAATGAATGAATATACCATATACAATGAACTCTATACCAAAAAATTTCAAACAACAGAGTATAAGTATAGGCAACACTCTCTGATCACAGAATGAATAGAATATACTGTGTCAGAATCAGAAAAAAAAAAAAAAATTGCTATCTATCAGAATCTATGGGACACAGTTACAGCAATTCTTTTTTTAAATTTTTTTTTTCAACGTTTTTTATTTTTTTATTTTTGGGACAGAGAGAGACAGATCATGAACGGGGGAGGGGCAGAGAGAGAGGGAGACACAGAATCGGAAGCAGGCTCCAGGCTCCGAGCCATCAGCCCAGAGCCTGACGCGGGGCTCGAACTCACGGAGTGCGAGATCGTGACCTGGCTGAAGTCGGACGCTTAACCGACTGCGCCACCCAGGCGCCCCAAGTTACAGCAATTCTTAAAAGAAACTCCAAAATTCTGATGAATCACTAAATTCTATTCTTGAAATCATTATTATACTGTATGTTAACTAACTTGGATTTAAATTAAAAAAAGAAAGAAAAGAGCAATTAGGAATCACAACAAAAAAAGAAATTCCAAAATGCTACTTATATTATACTTATAAATAAGAAAAATAAACTAAGTAACCAAATTAAAATGTTAGATTTTTTCAAAAATAGAAACATAAGTGTTGTCTATGAAAATGTAAAATATATCTGCCCTATGACCCAGAAATTCCACTTTTGACAGTCTATCACATAGAAAGCAAAGTACTATTTCACAATGACATTATATACTCAGATTTATTACAACAAAACTTTGCACTGGAAACAAAGTGAATATTCATCAACAGATGAACAACTAATTATTTGGTATGTCCACAAGATGGAATAGAACTCAGCCATTAAAAAGATTCAAATAAAAGTTAAACCAAATAACCTGGAGGGATTTCCACAAGCCACTGAATGAGAAACGCAACTTACAGAAGAGTATGCATAATATGATCTCATTAACAACAAATACCCCAAATGTTTGTGAATATAGAGAAAAATATAGAACATACACCAAACTGTTAACATGACTGTGGGAAACGAGGAGTCCCATATATGATATCCTATTTCATTTATGTAAAATTATATACACATGCAGGAAAATAAAAAAGTGCTAAAAAAGACAAGAAGGAAAAATAAAGATAGAAACATACCATTATTTTAAAAACTGAAAAACAATGTAACTAAAAATCAACCTGAGAACTGTTTCTTTAGAGTGAATATAAGCCATGAGCTAATCTAATCAAAGGAGTTTTTCTTACACTTTTGCTTTTCATATTTAGGACTTCATTACACCAGATATTTTGACACACCAGGTTTTCAATTTCACTTTTTCTCCCCCAAATGATGGCAGCTTGACCCAGCACTGCATTCCTTCCCCATTTGATTTGAAGTGCCACTGTTGCTATATCCCAAATTCCTAGATATACTCTAGGTTTGTTTCTAGACTCCCTATTCTGTTTCACAGTTTACAATACTACAGCTTGAGAAGTTATGATAGATAGTATATTGAGTCTTCACATCTTTTTCAAGGCTATTTTTGCCATTTGGCCCTTTACTCCATGGTAATTTTAGAAACAACTTGTCAACTTCCATGGGAAAAAAATCTAGAATTTGGAATGGAACCAAACTAAAGGAACACCTGAATTTGAGAACTGGTATGTTCGTGATACAGTCTCTTCCCAACCACGGGAACAGATGTCACACACATGTTGTGCCCTTTTTTTTTAATGTTTACTTATTTTTTGAGAAAGCATGAGCAGGGGAGGCTTGGGAGAGCGCGGGGGCAGGCAGAGAATCCCAAGTAGGATCCTTGGTGTCAGCATGGAGCTTGATGTGGTGCCCAACCCCACGAACTGAGAGATCATGACCAGAGCTGAAATCAAGAGTCAGCTGCTTAACCCACTAAGCCACCCAGTTGCCCCTATGTTGCTCCTTTTATTCAGGTCTTCAGTGTCCTTCAGGAATGACGTGCCATTTCAACTACATAGGTCTCACACAATTTTGTTAGATTTATTCCTATCACTCCTTATAGTTTTTACGCCAGAGCAAATATTTTAAATTACATTTTCTAACTTATGCTAACAGCTATTAAACTAAACTTTGCTAATTTCCTAATAGTTCTAATAGTGATGGACTCTCTTGGATTTTCTACATAGACAATTTATCATCTGTAAAAAGTTTTCTTTCATTCTAACCCTTATAATTTTTATATATTTTTCTTGTCTAACTGTAGAGGCTGAGGCCTCCATTACCATGATAAATAGAAGCAGTGATAACAGGCATCTTTGCTTCATTCTCATTTTAAAGCAAATGCTTCTAACTTTATCATTCAGTACAAATCCCCATTTATTAAAGGAAATTCTCTTCCACTCGTAGTTAAAAGTCTTTATAATTACTGTGTTAAGTTTAGCACAGTAATTAAATTTTATTAAAGTATCAAGACACCTGGGTGGCTCAGTCAGTTAAGTCATCTGACTCTTGCTTTCCACTCAGGTCATGATCTCATGGTTCATGGGATCAAGCCCTGAGTGAGATTCCACACTGACCTGACCTGACCTGAGCATGGAGCCTGCTTGGGATTGATTCTCTCTCTCTCTCTCTCTCTCTCTCAAAATAAATTTAAAAAAAAAAGTATTTTTCAGCATCTATTTTCTCTATTATTTCTTTTGAGAGAGGCAGTCCGCCATGGGTTCAGACCATCCCTGCACATCCCTACCGTGTACTCCAAACTGCAAGACCTAACCATCTGCTGACACTGAACAGTTTCTATAACTGGTCATACAATGAAATACGTCAAGGTGACCACAGCATAAACACCACGTGACTACTCACTCTCGGTGAAAGAAGGCTGGCTTGCTTGCTTCCTGTTTACTACAAAAAAGTAGCAAGCTCTTGACACTGTGTTCCTCAGCTGCAGTGCATCCCATTTTATGCATGACCACCATCTCTGCCCACCACATGACTCTATGGGACTTGAGGGCAGGGAACCAGCACTACTATGCCAATGCCCCTGATGACTGCTGGGCTGTGAGCAATAAACTGCCTTGCTCTAATCCACTGAATCCTGTTGTCTACTTCTGGCACCTAGAGTTGTAGCAGTTGATGCCTTTCCATTCTCCATAGGTTATTCTCTGACAGTTCACAAGAAATCTTTAAAAAGCTCCTTTAAGAACTTCTACTACTTCCTTTGTGAAGTTATTAAAAACAACAACAAAAAAACTTGACTAAATCTGTCCATCTTTTTTTTTCTAACTATTCTATCAGATGTCTCTATAATTAACCAAGGCTAACAACGACTGAGGTCCTTCCAAAATGTGTCTTTCCAATAGAACTTTACTTATCAAAATAAAGCAACTAAGAAAATGCCTTATAGTAAAAGAAATTCTGGGGGCAACTGGGTGGCTCAGTCAATTAAGTGTCTGACTTGTGAATCTGGCTCAGGTCATGATCTCATAGTTCATGGAATCAAGCCCTGCATTGGGTTCTATGCTGACAGTACAGAGCCTGCTTGGGATTCTCTCTCCCTCTCTCTCTGCCCCTCCCCTGCTCATGCTCTCTCTCTCTCAAAAATAAATATTTAAAAATAAATAAATAAGAATAAAGGAAACTTTGTAATGACTCAAATATTCTAGACGGAAAAAAAAAAAGCCTTAACTTTCTAATTAAGTAAACAGATACCTTATAATCCACATCACACATTAGAGATAATTTAATAATTTGATAAGAATATACCAATAGTTCAAACACTGTTTTTTGTTATCAATTACAAAATGCCAATAGATACAGAATGTTAGCTATTAGTGCTATTATATTAATCACAAAAGTATAATGTTTGTTGCTTTCAAAATTCTAAATCCTAATTAAAAATATTTCATCTATAAGCAGTGAGGTTAGATTTCAACCTCAGACGTCTCAGTGAATCAAGTGTTGGAGTGGTTACGGTACTATGTTTATCTTTTTACCTGTATTCAGGCTGTCGGCTTGTGGAATGATCATCTCTTGTCCACCTGTAGCCAGATTCATCCTGTAAAATAAAAGAGCTCCTTAGACATTTGTTTATATTATTTAGGTCAAGTAGGATACATCTAATAGTACTACTGGAAACGAGTCTCTAAGACCAAAATAAAATGAGGACAAAAACACCTCTCTAAATCTGAGCTTCAAAGGCATGAAGAAGAAAAAAAAGATACAGCAAGTCACCCATATCAACAAGTGACTTAGCAGACTGACAACCTGCGGAACCATTTATCTGCATGAAAATGCTTACGGTACTTCTTTGGTAGGCCTAACAGCCTTATTGCCAAAAACATACACCAACATCACAACAGCTAAGGACTGCTATAAGAACAAAGGTTCGATTTAAATTTAATCAAGCACACAGGTCTCTTTATTTTCGTTCTGTCAAGTTCTTTCACCAAGTTTCAAATTCAAGACCAGGAAACATTTGTTACTTTCCCACTTGTTCAAATTTTTTCTCATCTTGACTCCCATTAAAATCCATAATTTGGAAACAATATAATAGGAAATCATCACCTACTGATAAGTTAAATTAGAGCAACATGTGGCACTAAGTATAAGATTAATCAAAACAAGCATTTTGTCCTCTAAAACAGATACATTTGAAAGGTACGTTACACACACACACACACACACACACACACACAGTAATCCACGCCCAATTACTTTAAAATTATATGTAGAACAATATAATGTGAATTATTTATAATCAGAAATACTTATTCCGCTAAAATAAATACTATTTTCATCTTCCTCTTTAGTATCATATACTCTACTCTTACATAAGAGTTATGTATTCATCATTTTTCTTCTCAACAGTAAATACAAAGAAACAAAAAACAATATAACAAAAAGATAAAGAAAATTCAACAGCTCTAATAACATATTGGATAAAGTTAGTTTATATAACTGAACTCAAGATAACTTAGTATCACGAGAGTTCTAAGGATCTCAAGTGGGGTTATTTTTGTTTGAAGAGAATTTAAAGAGAAAATGTTGCACAAAGTATGAATGAACACAATTTGTAATAAAAAAACTATTGTTGAGGCACTATTATGCTACCAGGTTTTAGGGGAAAAAATCATATTCATGAGGGTTCAAATACAAATTGGTCCAATGAATCCAAAATTCCCTATTTATATTAAGTGGCCACATTTAGTTTTCACAAGAGGGATAACAATCTTATGCAAGGCCAAATTTTTTTCTTCCTCAGACTACCTGGAAGAGTAACTCCAAAGGCAAAGTCCAGTATTTCTAGGATAGAGACAATGCATAATGTTTACTTTTCTACACCAAATTCGTCTTCCTAAAGGAACAGCACAACATTTAAAAATTGAAAAAAACACGAATCAATTCTATGAGAAAGAAGCTGTGCACTCCCAACTTTAAAACTACAAGAAAACACTGAATAGTCTCATTACTACTTTAGAATTGTTAAGAGTCACCATGATGGAGTAATCAGAGAACTGGACTTCCATACATATATACACACAATCCTGGGTAAATGACTTTAAGGGTGAAGTATGGAAAGTAATTCCAACAGCCAATGTGAGGTCAAATTTTAATATAAACGTTTGAATATGTACTGTAAATTACAATAGTATACAGTAGGCAAAGGGAAAAAAGAGAAAATGTAGAAAAACAGTCTGGCAGAGGAGTGAGGTAAACACACAAGCCAAGTCAAAGGAACTACATCAAGGAATAGTTGCAGTCAAGTTCAATGACAGATTGTTGCAACATTTAATACATACTTCTACAGTATTAAAGATTATCAGAAGAAACAAAATACAATAATAACAATGGTAATAACAGCTAACATTTAAAAAGTGTTTATTATATATAGGACAGTGTTGTGAGAGCTTTCTAATTTGAGTAAGTAGACTTTAATAAGTACAACAAAAATGAGACTAAAGTTCAACAACCTTAATCCAACCTCACCCACAGCATTTCATCATGAATGAAAATAAAGTAATTATAAGTGAGTACCTCCAGTAAGAGATGGTAACCACCTGCTCATCACTTTTTTGAGTACCAAGGCAATACATAGATTACCTTTATCTGCTTCTGCAAATTCTTTCCAATTTAGGGGATAAAAACACAGGTTAGTTGGAATTAATGTCATTTAGATAGAGCTATCCAGAATGGCTTACCCACTTTATCCCAAGATTCTCCACTACCAGTTCCCATTTGACCGCTCTAGCAGGGAAGTCAACAGAGCATCAAGCAGGAAGTGTTTATTCACCTGCCTTCATGGCCAATCACATAAATTTCAAAAATTACATGATTTTTAAACTTATAAAATATAACAATTAGTACACGGGGGAAATTTACATACTCCTCTGTGAGGTGGACCACTTCTTCGATCATGAGAAAAACTGCGGCCCTCGTCATATTCTCGGTAATCAACATGACTGTAATATCTATTGTAGTTTCCTTCACCAGGTCTGTCTAGCAGTGGTGGTTTCTTTGGCACAATATTAACTACTCTATGGTAGCCATCCTAAAACAGACAAAAAGAAATATATAAAAATCACTAACTTCTCTATTTGGTTTTGGAAAGGTTTTTTAAAAGCACAGGAGTTCTTATCCTTAATCAAATAGAGTAAATGTATAAACAAACAAAAATGCATTAATGAAATAACATGAAAATAACTAATAGTAATGTTTTCACATGGATTAAAGGAAATAAAATTGTTCAACGAAGCCAGGTGCTTAAAATAACAAGTAGCAATACTAAAAATCAATCATAAAAGAAAAAATACATATTATTATTTTAATAAAAAATAAACCATGGAAAGAATGTTACATAGCTCTAATCCTAATTGCCTAAGAATTTTAAAAACAAAACCATTTAAGATAGCACACACCTTTAGTCTAATGTGTTTGAAGTATACTATTCAGAAGAAATACAAAATCTTTACACTTAAGCAACAGCAAACAGAGACAGAATATTGAGCTAGAATCATCAAGAGGAAACACTATTTCTCCAGAAGCGCTGGAGAGAAAACAGCCTTTGACTTCACAGTCTAGAAGCAAAATAAAACCCAATATAAAATTTGAAGTCATTTTCAAAATAGTAAGTTGTTAATGTTTTAAAGTTTCAGCAATTAGGGGCACCTGCGTGGCTCAGTCAGTTAAACATTGGACTCTTGGTTTTGGCTCAGGTCATGATCTCCCAGTTTGTGAGTTCAAGCCCTGAGTCAGGCTCACGCTCCGTGTTGGTGGTGCAGAGCCAGCGTGGGATTCTCTATCTCACTCTGTCCCTCCCATGTGCTCGCTTGCTCTTTCTCTCTCTCTCTCAAAATAAATAAACTTTAAAATAAAATAAAGTTTGAGCAACTAAGTGGATTTTTGGGGGGAGGCTGGGAAATTGGACAGAGGGAGAAGAACACCTGTGTTAGGTTAGGAGTTGCTGTGAAATAACTGAACAAAATGGTTATCAACAAGTAAGGACTAGAGAGCTACACGACATGTATTTATAAATAATCTCGCCTTGAACATTCATGGTATGTCTTCTACCAGTATCAGAGTAAATATATGTGAAAGAAATTAGAAAGCAATCAAAGTATAAGCCATGATCAATTTAAATTAACTGACTGGACAAAATAAAAACATGAAGCCCAAAATAAAGCCCAACATTCAGGGCATTACTATACCATCTTTATGTCCAGTTTCATCGTCAATACAATAGATTAATACTATTACCTACCTCAAGGAGCTGTTGTGAAGACTGAGCAAAAAGCAGATTGTAAAAAATTTAGTACAATGTGTAGGACACACTATGTACTCAAAAATATTTGTTGTTTTGATTACCTTTTTAATGTCCATGTGAAACACAATTCCTCAAAGTGTCTATTCACTTAAATAACTTCTTAGCATTAATAACTGCAACTATTCAATCATTAAATTACTGTGTCTTATTCAAATTTCCCAGTGGGTAGGAAATTTGTTAATGTGCTGAGAAAAAATAAAATTAATAGTTCATATCTATTTAAGAACTAAAATGATCTAATTTTTTCCCATGGGGCTATAAGGTGGTTTCTTTCTTTAGTATGTTAGATATTACATTAAAACATATATTTTAGGGGCACCTGGGTGGCTCAGTCGGTTAAGCAGCCGACTTCGGCTCAGGTTATGATTTCGCGGTCCGTGAGTTCGAGCCCCGCATCGGGCTCTGTGCTGACAGCTCAGAGCCTGGAGCCTGTTACAGATTCTGTGTCTCCCTCTCTCTGACCCTCCCCCGTTCATGCTCGGTCTCTCTCTGTCTCAAAAATAAATAAACGTTAAAAAAATTTTTTTTTAATTAAAAAAAATATTTTATAGTTTACATAATATATAATAGATAAACGAACCCACAGGCTCTTATAAAAATTATCTTTCAAAGAGGTTTCAATTAAATCTAAGCAAACATTGAGCTTCTAAACAAATTCAACATTAAGCCAAAATCAGCAAACATAATCTATAGCATTCTCTAAATTAAAATTTGTTATTCATAAAATTAGAATCACTGATTTCTACAATTCCAAGAAACCATACAATTCCATTCTATATCGTCCTTGTTGGTTTGTATATATTTATTTGGAGGGATGGTGGCATAAGTATGCATGTCTAAACCCTTGCATGAATAGAGAGCTTATTACTTTACATGCAACCTTTTCCTCTATTCAAAGTTATTTTAGGATTGTAAAATGCATATGGTAAAACTTGAATCATATTTAGTCATATATTTAATAAACTGTTTTTTCCAAATAAAAATAAAATCATTCCAAAGTTGTTAATCAGCAACAGAAAAACAAAAACAAACAAAAAAACTCCTAATGACAGCTCTGTATCTAGCAATGAAGATTAAACTCTTTATGTTTTGAGATTGTTCAAATATAAGTTCAAATATAAGCATCTCACCTCTATAATAGGCATCTATTCTTAAGGAAAATTCTATATTTATATGAAAAGTTTTAAGGAAATAAAGATGACTGGAGCAATCTGATGAAGCAAGACTGTATTTTCAGAAAGTCCCTATCTTATCTAGGAATACCATGCAAGGATTTTTCTAACAAAATTCATGATGAGAAGCAAAGATTTCAGAATTTTTCAAAAGCTTTTTTTTTTTTTAATTTTTTTTTTTTAACGTTTATTTATTTTTGAGACAGAGAGAGACAGAGCATGAACAGGGGAGGGGCAGAGAGAGAGGGAGACACAGAATCGGAAGCAGGCTCCAGGCTCTGAGCCATCAGCGCAGAGCCCCATGCGGGGCTCGAACTCACGGACTGCGAGATCGTGACCCGGGCTGAAGTCGGACACTTAACCGACTGAGCCACCCAGGCGCCCCTCAAAAGCTTTTTTTAATAAAAAAGTTCAAACAGTATTTTATATTACATGCAATGCTGGACATGATTGGAAATACCATCAGAGTTTGAAATTCTCCTACAAATTTACATGGAGCTATAAACATGTAATTTTCCTTTTTAATGTTTATTTATTGATTTTGAGACAGAAAGAGCAAAAGAGAGAGAGAGAGAGAGGAGGGGAGGAGCAGACAGAAAGGGAGAGAGAATCCCAAGAGGTTCGAAACCACAAACCATAAGATCATGACCTGAGCTGAAACTAAGAGTCAGAAGCTTAACCAACTGGGCCACCCAGGCGCCCCATAATTTCCCTTTCTAGATGCTAACAGAAATACACAAGGCTTCAGGTACTGATACGGTTGGAGTCTTCATTTTAGAAATATCTTGGAAAATAATGGCACCATTATTTACAAACCAGAAATAAAAACTGTAACTTCTAAAGACTACCTTAAAAGATTAAGGATAATAGAATCATTTTCAATTAATTTAAAAACAAACCCAATGGAATCAAAATATTTCTATTATTTAAAATGCAGATATTTCGGGGGCACCTTGGGTGGCTAAGTCAGTTAAGCATCTGGCTCTGGATTTCAGCTCAGGTCACGATCTCACAGTTCATAAGATCGAGCCCTGGGTGGGGCTCTGGGCTGAAAATTCCGAGCCTGTTTGGGATTCTGTCTCTCCTCTCTCACTGCCCCTCTCCCCACTCACGTGCACTTGCTCCTTCTCTCTCTCTCTCTCAAAATACATAAAAAAAAATTTCAAAAAATAAAATGCAGGTATTTCAAATCTTGAGTTTGGACATATAATCTGAATTTACCTCAATGAAATCAATTTTCGTTGCTTCAGTTCATTATAAAAATTTGTACCGTGCCCCATTAAAAAGATCAGACCATATCAATTCAATTGTTGCATATTTATACCATGTACCAATTTTCTATGGCTGTTACTAAAATTTCCAAAAATATGTGTAAAATTCTATCAGATTTGCCCCTCCAAAATCAGTGTTAATGTTATGATCAGTAAGACCAAAATTAAAAAGTATACGTAACTCATTAAAAAAAATTTTTAAGCCTATTTTACTCAATCATGATCTATTCTCACAGGATGTAGAAAGCAACAACTTGCATATATATACTTTTTTGAGAAGTTTTAGGTCTAAGAAATTTACACATTCACATAGGTCCCTATCTAGGGGGTAAAACGATTCCTACCATTAGGGCTTCTGAGTTTCTGAAATAAGGATTGTTCACAGTTTTGCTTGTGCTAATGAAAATTTGAGCAGGTTAAGATACTTATCAACTTAGTTTTGCAATTTTTAAGTCTGAAATGGTGATTGTGTTTTGTTACGAAATAAGCAATTATTTCTTAATTTGCTATAAATTCCAATTTAATAGAACTACCACCTCTTATGAGTAACACTTTCATTTCAGTAAGTAAAAGCACCAAGTTTTGTTTCATTCAATATTTAATGTCAAATTTCCCACACTAATGTTTAGTCTCTTTACTAACTGGGGGCAAATCATGAGGATTAACATGTTTCTTTAAAAAGTTTTCCAATGTCAGGGGTGCCTGAGTGGCTCAGATGGTTAAGCCTCGGACTTCAGCTCAGGTCATGATCTCAAGGTTCATGAGTTCGAGCCCTGCCTCAGGAGCTATACTGACAGCTCAGAGCCTGGAACCTGCTTCTGATTCTGTGTCTCCCTGTCTCTCTGCCCCTCCCCCACACACACTGTCCCTCTCTCTACCTCTCTCTGAAAAATAAACAAACATTAAAAACGTTTCCAATGTGATTACAATACTTGGCACAAAGTCTAACAAAAAACATTTAAAGGAAAATTTTAATAGACAAGCAACTCCTCTTAAGCATCTTTATCATTTGGAGACACACACTAAAATATTTATTTACATTTGAAATAGGGTATCTTGGATTTACTTCAAAATAATCTGGGAGAAAAGAAACTGGGGAAGGCACAGACAAAACAAGATGGACCAAAAGCTGGTAACTGCTACTTTGGATGATTTGTCCATGGGGAGTTCATTTTGTTATTTTGTCTACTTTTATATCTGTGATATATGTCCTTATAAGAAAGTAAAAAGCAACTAAAACACACAAAACTACCAGCAAACTAAACATGACAGCATGTAAATAATTCATGCCATACTGCCTAAAACAATCAACTTAGTATGAATGCAAGCTTCATGGGCACAGACACCTTGGTCTTAATTCACTGCTCTATTCCCAGCACCTGGAACAGCACTTGGCACATAGTAAGCACTACATACCTGATACACGTTCTACTGTGTTGTATCAATTTTATGTTACTTCTGGCATTACATGTTTTTTTACTAGAAAAGTACCACACAAACCACACATACCTAAAAAACTCTACTACACAGGCTGGTGGACTTATTTCAAAAGCTTGAGATTCCCTCACTCTGATCCCTCATATTTTTGTGACATGCATTTCAGTAACTATTCATTTAATTCACTCATTGAATTTTCAAAGAAATACTGGTGTTTTTGCATTTCAATGGCTTTGGGGAATAATGGGTCAGATATCTGAAATTGGAACTGCCCCAGAAAATAAGGACACAGTGTTACAGAATGTAGCCAAGAACTGATCCTTCCTCTCTGGAAATAATGACAACAAAAAGAAAGTTCTTGCAATTCTGTCAGCCAAAAAAGGAAAACACCTCCTAGGGCATACACAAAGGAACATTCCTAAATCGAAACTCAGCAAATGAACACTTAAGATTTTACATTTCACATGTGTAATTTTCACATTTAGAAAAAGTTGAAAAAAATATTGCACTTTAATGATATGAATATCCATGTAGTTAATGAAAAGCATACATACTGTTGGCCAGTTTACTCTGAAATATTTCAAAAAATTAGATGGATTAAATAGACGGATAAAGGACAGATAGATGGATATACAATAAAGCATGTTTTCATCAAATGTTAATAGTTGAATTTTAGTGAATAAATGAGAGTAATGAGAAAAAAAGAAATACAGTAAACTTGCTTTTCTATTAGAGAAAAGAATCCAAATATACAAAATAAAAGACATTACTTTCGTTTTTCCCAGCCACTAATGATAGGGAGTTCCCACTTTTTAAAGGATTAACCAGTTTTATATTTAGAAAAAAATAATAATCTGCCTTTTCAAAACTTAAGTTTTTACGAAAGTATGACATACGTACAAAATGTGTACAAATCATAAATGTACTTCTGGATAAATTTTCACAAGGTAATCACACTGTGTAACTACCACCCATTTCAAAAAACTAAACACCCTTAGTACAGCAAAAGCCTTCCTGTGCTTTGTCCCAGTCACTACTTTCCTCTCCCAAAAGTAACCACTTTATTGGTGAATTCTGCCTATTCTAAAACTATGGAACAGGAAATACAGGATATATACTCTTATATTTAGCTTCTTTCTTTCAGTAGGATGTTTGTGAGGTTCCTACATGTTGCTGCTTTTGCAATGGTCCATTCAGGTCCATTCATTCTCACTGCTGTGTAACTTACACAATTAATTTATCTATTCCGTTGTTAGACATCAGATTGTGGCCAATTTGAGCTTTTATGAACAATGCTGCTTGTGAACATTCTTGTACAAATCAGTGATATACCAATATGATTTTTAAAATAACATAAGATGATCTCTGCTTTGTAAGCAAATATTTTTAAGCTTTAAATAAGTTATATTATTAGCTCCAAAGTCAGGAATTACAACTTTACTGACTTATATTTCTGTTCTAGTGTAATTTATCAAACGCTTTTCTAGCCTAAGGATTTAGCAGGTCCTTGAAATCATATATGAATATAAAATTACTTTTTTCACCCAAATGCAGCAACAAAAACCCAAATAATAGCAATTACCTATGGCTTCATCACTTAACAGAAATCACAGATATTTTCATATCATGTCATAGCTGTTGCAGATACCTCAAAATCTATTTATTCTCATTATTTTGAAAATATAGTAATGAAACCTCACCTAGCTTTTAATATTTACTGACCTACTAAAGTACATCTTACTACATCACAAATTTGCTTAATAGTTTGAGAAATATTCAAATATATTCAAATAGAAGTCCTTTAACTGTGTATTTCATTTTACAGTTTTAAAAACGCTACTCTAGGGGCGCCTGGGTGGCTCAGTTGGTTAAGCGTCCGACTTCAGCTCAGGTCACCATCTCACGGTCTGTGAGTTCAAGCGCCGCGTCAGGCTCTGGGCTGATGGCCCAGAGCCTGGAGCCTGCTTCCGATTCTGTGTCTCCCTCTCTCTCTGCCCCTCCCCCGTTCATGCTCTGTCTCTCTCTGTCTCAAAAGTAAATAAACGTTAAAAAAAAAAAATTTTTTTTAATAAAAAAAATAAAAGTAAAAAAATAAAAACGCTACTCTAAAAAAGGGATCCATAGGCTTCACCAGACTGTTAAATGGATCCATGGCACCAAAAAGTTTAAGAAACTGTGATTTAACTAAAATGTAGGTGTAACATAGAAGGCAAAGGGATAATTTCCAAGAGCCATCAAAGGCACATAAAATGAAGGGAAGGGAAGGCTTTAAATTTCTAACCAAAATAAGACCAAGTTCACCAATAAGAGTATATGAGTCTTGAGGAAGGAGATGTGGGAATACAGAAGAATTTATAAACTAGGAGAGATTGATTGGGGGAATATAGGGACCAATCTAATGGAATTAAGATTTTTTTTTCAAAAAAGGAAAGGAAGGAGGCTATAAAAGGTCTGGGCAGTTTCTGTGCCCTCAGGAGAAAGGCAATCTAGGTTTCTCCCCCTCTAGGAGGAACCAAGTAGCCAGAGAATTTAGGAAAGTCAGATTTACCTTTAGGCACTTAGAGACAGTTGAATGAGTACCTCTAGTCTGATTTTAAATGCACTTGTGGTATAAAACATATCTGCTTCCTGCTGATGAAGTTATTTTATAAAGAAGTCTGTTTCACATTTATACACATAAATTATATAAAAATGAAAATGTTTGAATTTGTTTACTTTTACTACGATATCCTCATCCATTGAGAACTTCCATAACCTATCATTTTTACCTCAACTCCTGTCATCATCAGCAACTTCAGTGTTCACCTACAATCTGCATTTCTTAACTCTGCATAAGAGTCACTTGATGAACCTTTACACAACACTGACGTTCAGATCCTACCTGCAAGATTAGGGCTTAATTATCTGGATGGGGCCCAGTATTTATGTCACCCAGCTCTTTGGGTGACTTCAATGTATGGTGAAGACCGAGAGCCTCTAATCGAAATCACTGATCCAAAATCTAGCATCCAAGTTTTTCTGATCTCAACTCCAATAACCTTCACCCACCCTCTATTCCCACCACCATCCACTGAACTTTAATTATCCAGAACTGTCCTTTCTTGGAAACTCCACACTCCAAATACCAATTGTCTATCTTTCTGTCATTCTCTGGTGTTCAACCTCACTGAGCTTTTCCTGTCCCTCAACCCCTCACTTCTTTCAATCCACTATCCCTCTCACAGCCTTAGTTCCTTTCTGAAACAGCCCATTACACATATTACCTCAATAATTCTGAGTCAGAACCTTCAATATTCTCATCTTTCTGTGTCTACCACTCATTGTGCAATCTTAAATCAATACAACAACCTGCTTTCTCCACTCGTAAACTGGGCTACTTAGGTAATAAGGTACACATTCCTGTAGACTGGCACCCCTATAATTTACAGTGCACAAGCTCACTGCTCCATCATCAAGTCTTTTTAAACACCTCTTGTGAAGAGATACCAACAATGGCTATTCCAAATTCAGTGTGGCCTCAAGTCTCCCTCTACCTTATCCTAGGAGAAAACAAAGATTATTAGGTATGAACTTTCTCAAATCCATTATCACACAATGACCTAACTAGAGATCCGAAGCACCCTTCTTATTGATCTTAGGACACTGATAAATGGATTATTCCTATCTTAAAACTCACTGCTCTCCCACTTGGTTTAAACCAGGACTGGTTTAAAGGAATCCCCCTGCCTGGCAATAGCCTACAGCCTCCTGGCAGGTCCCTCTGCCTCCAGTCTTTAAGCCAACTTCCACTGCAGTGTGCTTTTTGTTTTTTTTTTTTTTTAAGGTTTTATTTATTTTTGAGACAGAGAGAGACAGAACATGAACAGGGGAGGGGCAGAGAGAGAGGGAGACACAGAATCGGAAGCAGGCTCCAGGCTCTGAGCCATCAGCCCAGAGCCCGATGCGGGGCTCGAACTCACGGACCGCGAGATCGAGACCTGAGCTGAAGTCGGAGGCTTAACCGACTGAGCCACCCAGGCGCCCCTCACTGCAGTGTGTTCTATAACACAGCATGCATATATAATGCAGAATGGTGTAATAAACATTTTATATCACAACTTTTTCCATGTATGATCACAAATATTTCCCACTATTGTCTGAAATTACATTTTTCTCAGCTTAGTTAACATACAGTGTAATCTTGGCTTCAGGCATAGAACCCAGTGATTCATCATTTACATATAACACCCAGTGCTCATCCCAAAAAGTGCCCTCTCCTTAATGCCCATCATCCATTTTCCCCACCGCCATCAATCCTCAGTTTGTTCTCTGTATTTAAGAGTCTCTTATAGTTTGTCTCCCTCTCTGTTTTTATCTTACTTTTCCTTCCCTTCCCTTATTATCATCTACTAATTTTCTATAATTCCACATAGAAGTGAAATCATGTGATATCTTTATCTGACCTATTTTGCTTAGCATAATACCCTCCAGTTCCATCCACATTGTGGCAAATGGGAAGATTTCATTCTTTTTCATCACCAGAGTAATATTCCATTGTATATATATATACCACATCTTTATCCGTTCATCAGTTGATGGACATTTGCGCTCTTTCCATAATTTGACTATTGTTGATAGCATGGCTATAAACGCTGGGGTGCATGCGACCCTTTGAGTCAGCACTCCTACACCCTTTGGATAAATTCTTAGTAGTGCAATTGCTGGTCGTAGGGTAATTCTATTTTTAATTTTTTGAGGAACCTCCACTGTTTTCCAGAGCAGCTGCGCCAGTTTGCACTCCCACCAACAGTGCAAGAGGGCTCCCCTTTATCCACATCCTCACCAACACCCGTTGTTGCCTGAGTTGTTAATTTTAGCCACTCTGACTGGTGTGAGATGGTATCTCATTGTGGTTTTGACATGTAATTCCCTGATGATGAGCGAAAGGATGTTGAGCATCCTTTCATCCATCTGTTAGCCATCTAGATGTCTTCTTTGGAAAAGTGTCTATTCATGTCTTCTGCCCATTTCTTCACTGGATTATTTGTTTTTTGGGTGTTGAGTTTGGTAAGTTCTTTATAGATTTTTGATATTAGCCCTTTATCTGCTATGTCATTTCCAAATATCTTCTCCCATTCCATCAGTTGCCTTTTAGTTTTGTTGATTTCCTTTGCTATGCAGAAGCTTTTTATCTTGATGAGATCCCAACATTTTTGCTTTTCTTTCCCTTTCCTTCAGAGATTCTGTATATAAACCTCTGCCTACATTCTACGTCTCCTAAAACATTCCATTGAGTTCTATAAATGTTGTACCGTTCAACACTCAGAATTGTTTTGAAGATTAAGTTTATATATAAAACTAGCAAGAACTAGTTACATGTAATTATAGTAAGTTACCATTTAAAAGTCATCCCCTCTCTTGGGGCTCCTGGGTGGCATTTCAGCTCAGGTCATGATCATGAATTCAAGTCCCGCACTGTCAGTGCAGAGCCTGCTTGGGATTCTATCTCTCCCCTTCTCCCGCTGTCCCTCCCCCATTAGTGCACATGTTCTCTCTCACGCAAAATAAACTAAAAAAAAATAAAAATAAAAAAAAATAATCCCCTCTCTAAATGAACCTGATTTTATCATTTGGAGTCATGTGTTACATTAAGGAAAAAAAAAAGCAATTCCTCAAAATTGAAAACAAACTAAAACAAATCCATCCATATATCCAGTTGGTGACATAATCACACAGAAAATTCTTTTAAGTATCCTTGAAATACAAATTCCTAGTGGGATATATCCTTGAAAAGGTAGGGGTCCTAAGAATTTTTTTTTCTAAAGTCATCCCTTTTCCCATCCCTGCATTAGTCTCACATGTTTATCTCTATTACTTGTTTGTTTTTCTAGGTAAACTATAAGTTAATTTTATCAACTTGAAAAGAATTTAACTATAAATAAACCTGGAGGGGTGTCTGGTTGGCTCAGTAGGTTGAGCATCTGACTTCAGCTTAGGTCATGATCTCACAATTCCTGAGTTTGAGCCCTGCATCAGGCTCAGCACAGAGCAACCTGTTTTGGATCCTTTGTCTTCCTCTCTCAGTCCCTCCCCGGCTCACGTTAGTGTGCTTTCTCAAAAATAAACAAACATTTAAAAAAAAAAAAAAACCTGCAAAGAAATGACATACGGTAATAATTAAGTCAACCCATTCTGAAATATGGTAGGCCTCTTCATCTTGTTAATCTTTTATCTTTTTTTTTCTTTTTTTGGTTGTCAAATGATCCTTTATTGAAATATTTTTCTTTGTAGTTCTTAACTAGCTGGCATTCCACTGTACCACTATTGATATCATCTATGATGTCATGAGTCTGCCAGCCATCAGCACTGCAGCCCACAGATTGGCCAGTTCCCAGGATCTCTTTAATGGTCCCAGAGAGTTCTCTGGCTAAAGATGGGTGCTGCATCTGTCAGGCAATGTCAACAATCTCATCAAAAGTGGTATTTCCACCGTGCTTAATGTTTTTCTGCTTCTGTCTCTTGGTGATTCCTTGACAGCTTTGATAATTAGGACAGAGGCAGAAGATACCAATTCAATCTGGGCCTTTCTGCTCCGAATGGTCAGTTTCACTGTAATCCTCAGACCCTTCTAATCACGGGTTACCGTGGTGATGTCATCACCAACCTTTACTGGAGACAGACGCAGGGGGCTGATCTTGGGGACCAGGGCAGACATGGTACCAACTTCCCCACTGATGCACCTCAGGTATACACTTTGATCACTTTGGGGCTGGAATCTCAAACTTTGGCAGCATGGTGGAGGCAACTGGGGTCAGGATGAACCCAGATTTAGGACAACTGCACCTTCACCTCCTCCAAGCCAAAAGCCAAAGAGCCCATCTTTCATCATTTTAGATCAACCCCCACCTACGCTATAATTGAGGCCAAATGACAATGCTGAATGTGACATTACCAATCTAAATAGGTTGTAAGATTTACTTCAAATATAGAAGTAAAAAAACAACATATAAACAAATATTTGTTCCCTATGATAGTGTATAATGGATCCATAATATATCTACATACCATCACCACAACCCAAATCCCCTGATGCTTAGAATGTGCCTGTGCAAAAGTTTAAGACTGACAGCTTCTTGACCTTCTACAAACCTTCCTTTGGGTCTCTGCAGAGAATTTTGGGGAAAGAGTACATATATTCATTCAATAAACACTGAGCTCCTACTATGTGCCAGGTACTAGATGGTGCTGGGAATACAATAATAAGCAAAATAGCAAGCTCCTTGAGAAAAGGTCTCATTAAAACTTCCCAATTCCCAGAGCAACAAAGAGACAAACAGTAGGACAGTACACCAGAAGCTGCCTGCCTGCCGCTGAGCTGCCCCTACTTTTTAATTTCACTTTTTAATGTTTCCAATTCACAAACATTTTTAGGAATAAAGAAAAATAGGTGACAGCTAAGAGTAGGAGCAGATGCTCAAAAACTCCTTCATTAACTGATGGTCTACCTTTATAAAACCTCCATTTTCTTCACAAATTCAATTCAATATAAAAACTTTCCATTTTAGAAATTTATTTCCATATTTAGAAATCTATATAAATGAAATATTGCCTTTTATTTTCAAACTTTTAACTTTTAAAAGATAAACTTAATGTGTCTATATTTCAACCTAAACTGGTAAATTTTTGGCACTTAAAGATTTTCTTAGGAGGCCAAGCTTTGGTGTACAAAATTCACTTCCATACTAGGTTGCGAATTATTCTACATCATTAGCAACTTACACTGGGGTGACTTCGAGGCGGTACTCGTTCTCTTGGAAGTCTTTCATAGTCATATCGTCCCTCAGACCACATTTCATCTCTTCTGTAAGCCACTAAACAAAAAGGAACCAAAGAATTACAGTTTTTATGTTTTTAGGAAGTAGTAGAGAAGATTTAAAAAAACAAGTAGTTATTTTCCAACCAGTATTTTCCAGAGATACTTAATGAAAACAATATAAGTGACCAAAAGAAAAAAAGAATGATTAAGGCAATTCTCCCTCCAAATAATTTTGAAATGTTCTTTTAAAAAAAATATAATAGAAAGCTCCACCTTCCATTTTGAAGGCTATTTAAAGCTTCAAAGAGCTGTTCCCATCAACTATAGTAAAAAGATCCCTAAGACCCCAAATATTTCTTCATTCTCATAGTAAAAATTAGAAAAGATTCATTCTCCTGAATAACTTAAAACTCTGATCAGCAAGCAATGCTACTCCTATTTCTTGGTGGATGGTTTCTAGAACACTAAGTTTTTTGTTTTTCTACAGTCTTGGAGCTTATCTCCTCTATATGTTCAATGAAATGGTTAACCAAAAAAAAGTGTTAAAAACTTTAAGTGTTAAATCCTATAAAAACACACTCAACAAACCCCAAAATAGAGCACTCTCGATTTTGCTTTTAATACCATAGATTTATTTTAATGCAAAGACACTCTCATAAAATTTGAAATTAAAAGTTCTATCAACATTTTTCACATTTAGGGTGCAGAGAGAGGCTTCCTACTTTGAAAGCTGATATGTTCTGGGTGGAGGGCTAATGCAGGAAGAAGATGAGAAAAGGGTGCAGGAAATAGCCTGAAGGTCATTTCTATGAAATCGCAATACAATAGATCAGTGGTTGGCAAACTTCTTTGTAAAGGATCAGACTAATATTTTCAGCCTTGCAGGTCACAGGTCTCTGTCATAACTACTCAATTCTACTGTTATAATATGAAAACAGCCATAGACAATACATATAAATGTAGCAGTGTGGTCATGTTCCAAAAAAATTTTTATTTACAAAAACAGGCAGGCAGCCCACAGGCAGCAGCTCAATAACCACCAGAGTAGATGAGAAATGGTTAACAGGGCAGAACCAGGAGAAAATGAAGCAGGTTCTGACCCAAGAACTATGAACCATCTGATATGTAGAAGGATGATCACGAGCAAGAACTGAAAATGGGACTGGTACTAACTCAGGGCCTTTTAGTACATAGAAAATAGAGCAACAAGTCCAGCTCTAGTCCGCAGAGTTGTGAAGAAGGAACATTTCTCAGAGAAGATACATGTCAAAAGATTTTTGGTGGCTCTTTATGACGTAGTAACTCTAAAGGGGAAAAAAGAGATGACATCCCATCTTGGCAATACAGAATTCTATGGTCTAAGAAAAAAACAAAGCCTAAAAGATTAGGGCAGTATTTTTTGACACTATCCATAGTACAAACAATCTTAATTTTCTCTGTAAAAACAAACCTACAATATTTTCTAATACAAATAGACCTAATAAAATGAACTAATGCCAATATGCCTAGAAAAATCTTAAGTCGCAAATTAGCTCTAACATTAATCAACCTGAATTCCAGGTCCATAATCAGACGTCATTAAGAATGTTATTTCAAAGTAACCAATCTTTTAGGTACAAGACCTGATGGAAGCTTGGAAGTTGAAAAAAAAAAGAAAAAATTGTCAAAATTACTCCACCTATCCCACTTTTACTGAATCCATCATTTATCCTACTTGAGAGACAGTACAGAGAAATAACAGCAACCAAATGAAACCAAATCACAGAAAAAAAAATGAACACAAAAGAAAAATGCACAAATGATATGAAGTCAGTTCACAAAAGAGTAAATACAATGACTCAGTCTTTTGAAAAGATGCTCAACTTTCTTCAAAATAAGAAAAAAGAAAATGACAACTATAATGGAGTACTAATTTTCACCCAAAGCTCTGCAAAAATCAAACTCCTTTGACTAGAGTAAGAAAAGCAACACTCTCCTATATTAACGAAACAAGCATACTTTGGTACAGACTGGGAAAAAAACTGGCAATTAACATTAAATATTAAATGCACATATGCTTTGACCTGGTAATTCAACTTCTATGTATACTTCCATAGGTGAACAGCAAAGACTGAAAGCAACCTAAAATGATGGTCAGGAGGGTACAGAATAAATAAAATGTTGTACATTCATATAAAGGATCATTATGCAAGCCATTTCAAAGAAAAGTCACCCCATATATAATATAGAAAGAATGCCGAGATACACTGGTAAGTAAGAAACAACAAACGGTAGATTAGTATGTTGAATATGCTGCCACTCTGGGAAAATATAAAGACAGGGTATGAATATATATGCAAGTGCACAGAATACTTCTGGGAGTATAAGCAAGAAAAGAAACAGTGCCTGCCACTGGGGAGAACTGGGTGGCTGAGTATAGGAAGGTGAATATTTTCAATGCATGTTTTATATACATCCTATGACCCATAACAAAAATAAAGAACTATATTTAAAGGTCTTGGAAATCGTTCAATAAGCATTTCAGTCGAAGGCACATGTGACTCTAGATCTCAGGATTTTGAGTTCAAGCCCTATGTGGGGTACAGACTAAAATAAAACTTTAAAAATTTTTTTTATTTAAAAACATAAGCATAACGTGTAAAGTGATGGCAAAAACTATGAATATAAATTAATGAACTTAATGAAAACAAGTAAAAGTAAGATTCTGTAATTAATGGAACAAAAATAAACTACAAGAGTTCTAAGGAAATACTATATAGATTCTTAACTAGATATAACACTACGATATTAAAATTACTGGCTTCCCACAAAAAATGTAAGAATAACTACTATACTACTTACTTGAGTCCTTTCAGGAATCAAATATAAAGTTTTCAACAATCTCCTGTAGGAGGGGGGGAAAAATACAGACATAAGGATTTGTGTCTGTATAAAATCAACCAATGGAGAAAAATAATTAACCCTTCATTATTTGTATACATAAAACCCTAAGAACAAAAAAGTATGACCATTAGTAAGCCGAACTCCCTTCAAACACATTTTTAAAAATAGAAGAGATTATTTTGACCACAAGAGGCCACCCAAGTTTCATAAGAATAACCTAATTATATTAAAAGAATTCTCCTAATTTTGCCAGTTCAGAGCTAGGCAGGACAGTTTTCTTACCCTTATCTTTGAAAGAACTGCTTGAGATTTTTAAGGCAATTTTCATCTAGAATATTAAGAATGCTGGCTTTAGGGGCGCCTGGGTGGCGCAGTCGGTTAAGCGTCCGACTTCAGCCAGGTCACGATCTCACGGTCTGTGAGTTCGAGCCCCGCGTCAGGCTCTGGGCTGATGGCTCAGAGCCTGGAGCCTGTTTCCGATTCTGTGTCTCCCTCTCTCTCTGTCCCTCCCCCGTTCATGCTCTGTCTCTCTCTGTCCCAAAAAATAAAATAAACGTTGAGAAAAAAAAAAATTTAAAAAAAAAAAAGAATGCTGGCTTTAAAATATCTCACCTATTAAAAAAAAATCTAGTAACCTTAATCTGGAAATCCCCACAGTTTTATATTGGCAATAAATAGTCCCATGTTCAAAAATCATCCCAAAATCAAGGCAAGAATCATCAACTCATCAAAAAATACTATATCTACTAGATAAAAATTTGATGAAGAACTTTTTGTTTAGATTTGAGGACAGTTGACACCCAACATTACATTAGTTTCAGGTGTACAACATGGTAATTACACATTATGCTATACTCACAAATGTAGCTACCATCTGTCACCATATATCACTATTACAATGTCATTAACTATATTCTCTATGCTGTGCTTTTTTACTCCTGTGACTTCATTCCAGAACTTGCACCCTGTAATCTCCCATGATGGAGAACTTTTAAGACTTTCCCCCAAAAGAAATAAAGTGCACTGAGCAAGTTTAGGTAAAATGAAGACAATAACAACAAATAAGTAATGTGCATATCATGATGGAAATTGCAAATCTATGAACCAGTCTTATCTTAAAAAAAAAAAAAGTGGGGAATCTAAGTCTACTCAAGCCTGTAGCTCTATCTACCACTTTACCAGAAACTCAAAGGATAGGAGTGGCTCTACTGGAAAGATTAGGCCCATTTAATTGCTACATAGAAATTTTGTGCTCACTAGCCACATGCAAAAATAAAGTTCTTTTTTACAGTCTTAAATTTAGAGGTCACTCCTGATCTAGTTCCTTTTTCTGCCTGGAAGTCTACAAGACAAATAATAGAATTTTATTGTTATTACCTCAAAAGATTTCTACTTTAATTAATCAATCTACAATTTACAGAAGCTTAAAAAAAAGTAGCAAAGAAAGTAAAATTGGAAACAAAGCAGCAAGTACAAGGCAAAATTAAAAATATAAGAATTCAAAATAGAATGCCTAGAATATACATCATCAAGAGACAAGAGACCAATTAAATGTATTTGTGAAAGAGTTAAATATGAACAAAATGAATCAAAGCTAAAATCTGGAGATGACTCATCAAGTGGAAGCAGAAAAAAGCCAAAATAAATGTACATTATCTGATAGAAACTTACCATTCAATGAGTATGTTGTTTTAGTTTGGGAAGATGAAAAGTGTTGGATGGGAGTGATGGTTGCAACAATGTGAATGTACTTATTAATACCCATGAATTGTATACTTAATGGTTAGAATGGTAAATTCTATGTGTATTTTAACACAGTAAAAGACAAAAACAAAAACATGAATTTATCTGGCAAACTCCCAGATGAATTTGCTGAATATAACTACCACTTCTGTAGGGTATCAATCTGTATATTAAACTTAATTTCTACTAGAAACAAACAGCAACAATGAAACAGCTACTCATTGCACTAATGTTACTATAATTTCAATTCCTACAGTTAATCCTAAAACAGTTTTGCATATTTAACTCCGTGTTTGATGATGCTCCAGTGGAGTATTCATCTTACAGGGAGCTATCGAAATCAGTTAAATGTAAAAATGTTTAGTAAATAAATTCTCTTTACTTTAAAAAGTTGAGGGGCACCTGGGTGGCTCAGTCGGTTGAGTGTCTGACTCTTGATTTCGGCTCAGGTCATGATCTCATGGTTTGTGAGATAGAGCCCCGCCTTGGGCTCTGCGCTGGCTGACAGAGTGGAAGCCTGCTTGGGATTCTCACACGCACGCACTCTCTCTCTCTCAAAATAAATAAATATAAACATTTAAAAAATAAGAAATAAAAATAAAAGAAAGATCTTAATTTAAAATTTCACTTACTATACACAATTGAATAATTCTATAAAAGGAAATTAGTTTCCTTTACAAAAAATAATAAATTGCTTAAATGTCTGTAATACAATGATTAAATATAAACATTAGACTATACTCTTCTGTAACAATTATTTCATTTTTTAAAGCTATCTCTTACTGGCGAGTATGCTAAATATTGACCTCTTTACAGAATATACAGGTATCTAGTTTTTAGATGTACTCTTACTATACCTATTAATGTTTTTACAAAACAGCACTATCAGAATACAATGCTTTATTATCTAAATTACCATATATTTTCAGAATAAAGAGTATAAAAATAGTAGAACACTACAAAATGGTAAGACTAAATACAGCTTGGTGGAGTAAAATAATTATCATCCACCAGTATTTAACACTTCAAAAATTCAAACAGCACTGGTGAAGCCCATGTCAAATTATAAAACATCCCCTATTCTTAAGAAATCTATATAATTAGGCAAACAGGAGTATAAATAGAATATTCCATATGCAACCTTGTACTGTTAGTAAAACAAAACAGAAGACACAGTTTGAGGATTACATACAAAAGAAATAATATTAGGCAGTAAAGAAGATAGGTCATAAACTGAATCTTGAATTAAGACAACAGAGAAGGGAAAAGGTAATCTTTTCAACAACCTTCTGATTAGCAGCATATGTTATTTATGACATCCAGATTTAGGAAATTGACCCATTCCACAACTAGAAGCCAATCATCTAAATTTAAACAAAATGCTCTCACTGAAGTGATCATATTACTTACCGTGTAATCACTTCACTAATCTCCCATTAGTGGAGTCTCAGAAGTACTCCAGTAAAGTTCTCTGATCCAAAAGGATATGAAAACTGAAGAACAGAACTGAAAAATGGAAGGACCCTCTATATCACAATAAGGCAGAGAACAGAATTAGAATTCAGTATGGAGAACATAAGCTTCATCTAGAAGTTTGCTAAGAACTAGTTCTAAATTATAAAAATTGCATTCTCTTATGCCATATTCATTAGAGAGTATGTTTAATATACCATCATGGTATATTTAATCCAGAAAAGAAATAAACCTTTCTCAGAACACTCCACTAAGCCAACCATTATTATGTTAACTTCAGTTGAGGGGTAAGAGGATAGGGAAGATTGGAATTTGGTCATAGTAGCCTAGAAACTGAGAAAACACAAAGTCACAGGCAATAATCCTTGTGTCAAACCATTCACACTTTGAACCCACAGTTAGATCTATTTTCCACCTTATCCAAACTGGTTATGGTAGCAGTAATTTTTCAACTTATCCAAACTGGTTCTAGTAGCAGCTTAAACTATAGAATAACTGTGCACACTGCTCTTTTTGGCCCTAAACACAATCAAAAAAAAAAAAAAAAAAACTCAGAATAAAAAAAAATAGCTTTCCCTCTTCTCTAAACCCATTCCTTTCACTCTTTATTTTCATTAATAACTACTTTAATAGCAAACCATGGTTAATGAATAGAAAAGCCCCATATGACCTCATACTCTAGATGAGCATTAGACCTTTGCACAGGCAATTCCAACCCCCACTCCCACCCCAACCTAGAATGCTTTTCTCCAGGTATCTGGTTAACTTCCTCATCCCTCAAAATTCACCTTCTTAATGTCACCTGTCTACCAGACCGCCCTAAATCATCACACTAGTTATCTAAGATATTATGTAAATTATTTTTGATGCATATTATTGGTCCCTTGCTACTAAGAATATGAACTATATGAAAGCAGGAATCTCTATGTTATTCAATGGTTAATATTAAGCACCTAGAACAATTTGCACAATGTGTTCAGTGTTCATGGAGTCAGTTTATTAATGCTGGTAATATGACCCCTCTAGATAAATGATTTCACTTCCATCCTGACTCCATTCAAGCAGATGTCTCACAGACATCTGCAATTCAACATGCCAATAGTTCACACTTCTCAGAAACCTGCTTCATCTCCTGTCTTCCCCATTTTAGTCAATGACACCACCAGGTACCCAACAGCCCAAATCAGAAACCCGAATCACACAAGACCCAGAACTTTTCATATTTAACTATTCATTAAATCCAATTATTTCTTTCACCTCAATATATAAATATCAGATGTTCCTAGTCTAGCCACTGGACTCCCCAGTAGTAAAACACTGGTCTCCCTGCTTCTTCCTCACTCTAGAAATTGTAGCCAGAATGCTCACCCTGGTAAGACATCTGATTTAAAAATCTCTCAGTGGGTCCCCACCAGGGTTGAATGAGGATTCAACCCTAACCTTAAAAAAAGGCTTATTTGTGATCTTGCTTTGGCCTTTCTAGCTTCACCCCCACCATTTCCCCCAATAGTCTCCAGAACCTCCAGACTTATCAAACTTGTTTTTGTTCTGTAAGTGTGCCACTATGTCTCACCACCACAGTTTGGCATGCTTTTCCTCTGCCTAGATCTTAGCTGCATTCACCCTCTACTCTTCCTTCAGGATTCACTTAAATGTCAGGTTCTCTTATATTCTCCAGAAAGAACAATGTTGTTCTTTCTTTGGGCCTCTTGAAGTATCTTGCTATGACAGTACTATATAGCATCATATGCAATTTACTTTTCTTACACTCCTTCCTCTCAAACTCAACACTACTGCAAAGGCAATGACTGTGTGCCTCTCTTACTCCTGTTGTTTAGCAGGGTAAAGGTGTTTATTAAATACTGGCTGAATAAACAGACATATTATTCATGACCTCCACATGAGCCATTCTGGGGAACCTGAATACTGATTTATACCTTTTAATTACAGGTTCCCCCTGCTATCTCAAGTTCAATTTATGCCACTTTTGCTTTTGCCAAGACCTACATTAGTACCTGTTTACACTAACCAAAAGAAATCAAAAGAAGATTTTTGCTTTTACAAAACATTACCTCTTTCTTTAATGCCACTCAGCTTACGAAATGTTTTGGGGAGTGGGGCAAACACGTATTCAGAAAACTTCCAACGAGCACTATAAGATTATGGTTCCTGGGCCTGGATGGCTCAGTCATTGGAATATGAGACTCTTAATCTCAGGGTTGTGAGTTTGGGCCCCATGTCGGGTATAGAGATTACTTTTAAAAAAGTAAAATCTTTAAAAAAGGTTATGTTTATGGCTCCTACCACAATTCTCATGACACTAATGCTACTTCATTCTTGAGAAAAAGGTATCAATGAGAATCCTTTAGCTCTAGCACCTAAAGCAGTGCTTACCACTGGCTGCACATAAGAATCATGTAAAGAGCTTTAAAAATACCAATGCTTAGGCCCCGTCCTCTGAAATCCCTATATAAGTGGCCTGGGATGGAACACTTCCACTTTTCAAAAATTTTAAACTACTCTCATCTCAAGATGAGATACACTGACCTTAAAGCAAGGTAAACATTTTCCATACACCCTAAATTGAAACAAGAAGCTCTTAAGGACTGCCTTGAGTCTAAAAATTAGATAATACTATTTTTATTGAAAAATGTTTTAAATTCCAGGACTAAATTAAAAATGTATTTTTGAACATATTGAAGGTCTGTGGAAAAAAAAAACTAACACGAATGCCAATTAACATGGTCAAAATAGAGCAAAATATCTACTAAAATTAATCACTGTTCAGTGGTCATGGAGAGAGAAGCATAGGAAAGTTAGTTAAAGCCAAGAGTGTCGCCTGGGTGGCTCAGTCGGTTAAGCGCTGGACTCTTGATCTTGGCTCAGGTCATGATCTCATGGATAGTGAGTTCGAGCCCACACTGGGGTCTGCACTGACAGCATGGATCCTATCTGGAATTCTCTTTTCTCTCTCTGCCCCTTTCTCCCCCACCCCTCTCTCTCTCTCAAAATAAATAAACAAATATGGAAAAAAAATTTTTTAAAAAGCCAAGTTAAATAAAGTTTTGAGAGACTGTTCAAATGTGGATGTATGATGGTAGAATCTGAAAGAAGGTAAAGAAATTATTATGGAAGATATGCCTGAGAAAGATGGAACTGACCAAAGCAGATTTGCATTATAAAGGAATGGGAAAAAAGCCTGCACAGGAATAACAGGCTTTCATTTTCTTCCCTTTAGTAGATATTATCTCTCCTAACCCACATAAAGCACAGAGGCTCTGAAAAGCTCAAATCACAGAGCCAAAAGCCTGGAATCAGTCAAGTATGCATAACTTTTTTTAAATTTTTTTTTTATGCTTATTTATTTTTTAAGAGCGAGAGAGACAGAACATGAGAAGGGGAGGGGCAGAGAGAGAGACACAGAATCCAAAGAAGGCTCCAAGCTCTGAGCTGTCAACACAGAGCCCGATGCGGGGCTCGAACTCCTGAAACGTGAGATCATGACCTGAGCCAAAGTCGGACGCCCAACCAACTGAGCCACCCAGGCGCCCCATGTATGCATAACTTTAAATCCCAAGCCCCTTCCACCATATCGCATTGCTTCACAAAGGTAACAGGCAAAGACAGAACAAATTCAAGGGCATTAAATGCTCAAACAGAGGAAAAAGCTAGAGAAGTTCACTGTAGGCTTTTCAGTCTAGAAATAAGTTGCAAGAAAAATGTCATTCCAGAAGACTGACCTGGCAGTATACAAAACAGATTAAAGAAGAAAGAGACTAAAGGTAAGGAGACCACTGATTGCTTCAGAATAACCATATAACTTAAAGTGCTGCATTACTAGTTTCACAATTGACTTTTCAGTGCTTTAAGGATACCTCTTATGTAAGCCCCACTGCAATGTATTAAATGCTTAGGAAATTCCTGATTGTTCAGTGTAAATGATCAAGTAACTGAAATTATACAAGTAGACAAAAATACCAGATGTTTGCCTATCTATGCTTACAAATCTATATCTTACTGCACATCAGTCTTAACTGATGAGCCTCCTTCCAGTCTTTCACCCTCTATTTCACCTTTAAAAAGGGATATTCAGTTAACTTTGCTGATACATCATCCACACCTGAAGTTTCCCTGATCAAGAATCCAGATTGTTTCACATTAACTAACTGTAACAAATCCAAACTCCTCTGCCCTTCATATGATCCTTCTATCCTCTCACCTAAACTCCAGTTCTCCCCAAAAATATCATTCATACCAGCTTCCTCACTATGCCACAAAGTAACACACACCAGCCTGGAGCTGTTTGACATATTTTCCAAAATACAATACCTCTTTCCATTCTCTCATTCAACTTCAAACCATCCATGAAGACTCAGCTCAAAATCTAGTACTCTCCTCAAAGCCCATTTCTATACCATACCAACACTAAAGCAGATTCCAAACTGGTGACTGGTAGGCCACATGACACATGTCTGACCCAGGTTTGTTTGTTTTTTTCTATAAAACTTTATTCCATTGACAACACTTAACTGGCAGAGATCACTTTTAAAAACCATGTTTCCAACTGTTATTGAAACAACTACATGCTCTGGCAACACTGGGATCATGTTCACACAGCCACTATCAGCTGAAGCTAAATAGCAGCCGACCCCTTTCCAAAGCTTCTTCCATTTTAAAGTCAAAGGACATGTCAACTGCTTGACTTCTGAGACTACCTGCAGCAACTGCAATCAAAGAAATACCTGGGGGCACCTGAGTGGCTCAGTCAATTAAGCATCTGACTTCGGCTCAGGTCACCAAGTGTGGCTCTGTGCTGACAGCTCAGAGCCTGGAGTCTGTTTCAGATTCTGTGTCTCCCTCTCTCTGTGTCCCTCCCCTACTCATGCTCACTGTCTCTCTCTCTCAAAAATAAATAAACATTTAAAAAAGACAGAAAGGAAGGAAGGAAGGAAGGAAGGAAGGAAGGAAGGAAGGAAGGACGGACGGACCTGCCTATTAGGCACCAGTTACAAAAATTAACAAGACAATTAACAGTCCCTCCTCCACAGCCTAGCTTAGTAGAGAAGGCAAAGAGAGAAGCAATTAAATATGATACATGTGTTCAGTGCTATGATGAGGAAAGTTGAGGGCACTTAGCACATGTCAAGGGTACCTAAGTCTCTCGGTGGTGGGGGGGTGGGGGGCGCCATTTACAAAATACTCCTCAGAGAAAGTCAAAGGAAAACTGAAAACTTTAGCAGGTGTAGGAATTATCCACAAAGAGGTAGAAGAAAGGTCAGAGAAATCAAATGCTGCAGAGAGAAAAGAACCTCCACAAAAACTCTGGGGGCAGGAAAAATATTCTGAGGAAGCGAAATTAGTTCTGTATGGCAAGAGCCATCACTTAACCTTAAATACAGGTGTTAGAAAAAGGGCTCAACTGAAAGGGCTGAAGGCAAAAGCAAAGTGTTAGTTATGGTCAGGAGATAAAAGAATTTCCATAAAGAGGTTGACAATGTAAGAATTTGTTAGGCAGGGAATTAGAAGTTTCAGTGGGCTCAGCTGTTGTGTTGAGGGGTGAAATGTGTAAGAAAAGGAGGGAGAAGCAGTGATAGCCTAAGGGAGAGGAAGTACAAAGCAGCATGGGAATGAGGGTGTAACACAGAAGACCAAAGGGGCTTACATCTTGGGCGGTAACCAAGAATAACGGGGATGTGAAACATGGTAGTTTTGGCTGGCCACAAGTTTGCCAAGAGAATTAGTCCCAGCGGTCCCCTGGCAGACATGGAGGCATTCGGGCCTCTCAAAATTCAGCTGCGCCCTGGATGCACTTCCTTCTTTCTAGAAGACATCGACTTCAATCTGGATTGATTGTGCAGACTCCAGGAGAGGCTCTAGATTCCAGGCTGCTGGCACGCAGACTCCCAGGTAATGGTTACAGGCCTGGTCTGTGTGTGCTGGTGGGCAGAAGTATAAGCTACCTTGCATTAGTTTCTGATTTTTCTGTAGGAATGATGGGCCCGTTTACCTCCTCTCAAGAGAAAAAGCAGTGTGAGCCCATTACAGATTTACAGGACGAAAAAAGGCGCCAAGAAGTCCAACATTTGTCCATATCAACACTCAAGATGAGTCATTCTGTGAATTCAAGTTGACCTTGTCTCCCAACCAGACTGAAATATCCGCCAGAAAAAGGCCTGTTTTACACTTTTTTTTGTAGCTCTCAAAGTGCCTAAGACTGAACTGGGTACATCGAACACATTCTATAAATTTATCGACTTCCTAACTCATCTTGGGTCACTGAAGTTACATAGTTCAGTCCTCTTTCTGCATAATAAGGAGCTAAAGAGAAGCAAACCTGTGCCTCAGACTCAACAGTTTCCTTTATTCCAAACTCCACTGCGTCTCTACACCCTCAACCGCAAGGGCACGATTCAAATGCAACGGGAGTCTCCAAGTCCCGCCACAGAAAACACCCGCCCGCCTGCTCTCCTTGGGCGTAACGGCCCGCGCGCTCGGCCCCGTGCACCTCGGAAAGGTAAAAGGCGCTCACCGACTCTGGGCCACCGGGAGACCCCGTAAATGTAGTCGTCCGCTCGTCGCCGCTCGCCTAGGTAGGCACTTCCGGCGCGCTCAAGGACGTAAGCAAGAGCGCCCGCCTCTAGGCCCGCCTCCGGTGCCTGGGTCTAGCTACCGCCAGGAAGAGGCGTTGCTGTCGCTGCTTTCCTACTTTTCCGCGCTTGACCCCTCCCAGGACCCGGGATGCCCAGGCCCCAGCGGGGGACGAGGAAGAGTCGGGGTTGAGCCCAGCTGAGTGGAGGGCTCGCGGTCTAGTCTTTCCGGCCCGCCCCACCTCAAGGTAAACGACTCTTCAGCTGCGGGCTTTCTCCCAGCGAGCCCCTACCCGGACCCGGCCGCCCAAACGATCTACCCCTCTCCCCCGCCATCCTTTTTATTCCGGGCCATTTATCATTGCCCGCCCTTCGCAGTTCTCACCAGAATGGCTAACGTATATTTTCAAACGGGAAACTTTGAAGATGTTGAGTTCCTGAAGTTGTCTAATAAATTCCCCAAAAACATCTCAAGTAGCATCTAGCAGTTCTCCCACTAATCCGCGAATTGGCATGACTTACAGTCAATATTTTGCCGTTTGTGATGTCCCCTACCCCCCTCTCAAGTACACATCACACAGGCTTTATAAATCGAAATTTTGAACCTGGTTGAGTACGATATAATTTTCACAGATAATCTGTTTTGTAAAATATGCAATGAAAATTAATGACAAATTATATTTGTAAACTAAGGTACATATACAGGTCAGTATCTTTCAAGGTACTGAAACTTATTCATGTAGTAAAATGTATCACTTAATTATTTAGCAATAATATACAAAATTAATGATTTGAAAGAACTTTACACCATCAGAATATGAGGCTAACATTTTCTTTTAACACCACTTTAGAGAAAAATATTAAAACAACCAAAAAGGTACCGAAATCCAAAGCATTAGTGAAATTGAGCGGCTAAGGTTCCTTCAAAACTACCAAGTTCTTATGTGGTGGGCAAGGTATGAAACCTTATGGAAAAGCACTTTCTTGCTCTTAGCCTGAGAGAAGGTTAAGTTCAGCGTCAGTTTTTTATTCATCTGTTAAATTCATTCTTCCTTCACACCATAATCCAGCACTGGAATGGTTAGTGTAAAGCCTTTACTTAAAAGAAAGACCAGAAAACTCTCTTGAGTGGTGTCTGGGAAGAAGAAATTCCTTAATTCATCTAGCTAGAGTCATTGCTTCTAATCCTAAAAAGTGAGGAAGGTGTATTAAATCTAGCATAATTACATCATTGATTGTCCATATTGGTTTTGGTTGGAATGAAGAATACCTGGTTTAGATTGCTTCTGTGGTTTGTTTTCCTTTTTAGAAATGAGTGGTGGATTGGCCCCAAGTAAAAGCACAGTGTATGTATCCAACTTGCCCTTTTCCCTGACCAACAATGACTTATACCGGGTAAGTAACTTTTAGTACAACTATCTACTGAATTCTCTGAGGTACAAATGTAGCTTAAGCAAACAGTTCTCTTTGGCAAAATTCTTACTAACTACATTACAATGCACTTAAGTCATGAATAGCAAAGACCTCTGTTGCAAACATGAGTAAGTAAAAAAATTGACATTTATATAATTTCCCAGGAAAGTTTGCAGTGAGAATAACAAGTTCGTTATAAACACAGAAGACACAGCTAGCATAATGAAGTGGGAGCAACTTATGATAGGCTGATTTTTCCTGATTGCTAATTTGAGTTTTTAAGATTGGTGGAATAGAGGTTTTGGATGAAAGGGTTGATAAAAGCAAACAGACCCCTTTACTAAACCTCAAATTCTGAAAGGGTATTTTAATTTATATATATGGTTGAAATTTAACAGTTTAATAAATGTTATTTTCAATTCAGGATAGGGGTGATTGAGGGAGGAAAATCCAACATCTTCTTTCTCCTCTCCACCTTACAGAGAACAAAATTTCCTGCTGTCCCTGTCCTGCAGATGAGTAGTTGAGAGGAAATGGAAGGAATAACATGAATCCTTTCTTCCAAGTGTGCCCTCTACTCTGCTTCTTTGGGTAGATGTTAAATACAGAGATGCTGCATAGGTGATACATAGTATTTGATTAATTACTTAATTGAGATAGCTTGCGTCTCAAAGAACAGAGGAGAAAATGAACTCCAGCTTCTTTTGCATCAAAATAGAGATGTGTCTGTATTTATTGAAAACTTAACCTATGCTGAGTGCTCTTAGTACCAAGAACACAGCAATGAACAAAAAGATGAAAATCTATCTTGGGACTCATAACATAGCAAGATAAAAAAAAAAAAAAAGATGTGAAATATAAAAAAGTCAAATGATATTATTATTTGGATACTAAATTAATGCTGTTAGGTGCTGAGGAGTAAAAATAAAGGAGGCCAGGGGTGACTGAGTGGCTCAATTGATTAAGCTTCTGACCTTGGCTCAGGTCATGATCTCACAGTTTGTGAGTTCAAGCCCCGCATCAGGCTCAGTGCTGACAGCTCAGAGCCTGGAGCCTGCCTTGGATTCTGTCTGTCTGTCTGTCTGTCTGTCTCTCTCTCTCTCTAAATAAACATTTGAAAAAAATAAAAGGTTATTAAATGTTAGGTCGGGAATGGAGGTAAAATTTTACAGGGACAGTCTAAAGCCCTTATTGAGAAGGTGACTTTTGAATAAAAACCTAAAGAAAGTAAAAAACAGCTGTGTGGATGTCTAGGGGAAAAGCATTTCTGGCACAGAGTAAATCAAGTGGAGAGAAGAGGAAGGGCAATCAGAGGGAGGTAAGACCATGCAGGGGTGCCTTGTAGGGCCTACCTACATCATGGTAAGGACTCTGAGTGAAATGAGAAGCCATTAGAAAGTGTTATACAGAAAACTATATTGGTCTTCAAAATTCAGTGTTGCTAACACTGCAGTCCAGTTATACTACATTCCAGGATTACACAACTTAATGATAAAACTCAATTTATTATCGATTGTGTAGACATCAGTGTATTCTGAAAGGCTTTTCTAAGACATAATAAATAGGAACTATTAGTATATAGGTAATGGCTGAAACAAATAGATGAGATTGCTTAGGGTGAAAATGCAGAAGTAAAAGGAAAGATAGGGCCCAGGTATAAAGAACTACCAACGAAAGGATGGGCGGAAAAACAGACTGATGGGAATGGATTTTTCATTACAGAAGCTTTTCTGTTTTATGTTTTGTTTTCTAAGCAGTCTAAGGATCTGTCTTCTGAAATAGTGATTGCTTAATGGGGTAGACTAGGAATAATGGTATCCCACAGCACTGATATTTACAGCACATGGTTTCTCTAGGGCTGTGGTGGGGTTGATAGTTGCCATGGATATGCCACAGAGACACAGCAGCTGTGCAGTGTGCGCCTTCAGTGTTCCACACATAAAGAGTGGGGTTGTTTCTCTATCTCCCTGGGCCTGCTTTATAGAATAAAGGCTAAAAGTTTTTGCAAGCTTTAACAAAGAATGTGGTCAATTTATACAACCTGAAATTTAATGTTTCTTATGATTTTAAATTAACTTGTAAATTATTTTGTGGTCTTTTGTTTCAGATATTTTCCAAATACGGCAAAGTTGTAAAGTAAGTATTCACGTCAAATTTTGAAACTTCATTTAAAAGTTTATCTGAATTTACTTTTCCATTTTTTTAAGATTTATTATTTTTCATTAAAAAAGATATTTGATACAGTAAAGAAAAATACGGCTGTTAACATTTTTATGTATAATTCGGTCATTTTTCTGAACATATAAACATGTATAGATAATTTTTTAAAGACTCAATTCTATATGTGCAATTTTGTTGTCTTTTTAAATTTTTTTTTATGTTTATTTTTGACTAGGAGAGAGAGTGCAAGTGGGGGGTGGGAGGGGAGGCAGACAGGAAGACACAGAATCTGAAGCGGGCTCCAGGCTCTGAGCCGTCAGCACAGCACCTGATGCAGGGCTCGAACTCCTGAACCATGAGATCATGACCTGAGCCAAAGTTGGACAATTAACTGACTGAGCCACCCAGGTGCCCTGTTGTCTTTTTTTAAACTTGACATTATACTATAAACGTGAGGTGAAAGATACACCCTCATATTTAAGGATTTCTTGGTGTTGCTTTATATATCATAATTTATTTAAACAACATAATTTCTTACCATATTACTAAGAATTAAAACTGATTCTTTCATACAATAGAAGACATAAAGGCTCTGATTAAGTACATATTTTGGTTACTAAAAGGTATGTTATCAAGTATACCAAGTATTTCGATGCTTATGACATGCAAAGTGCTTATGAGACTGATAAATAGAAAATATATTCTCTGGCTTTCATAGAAAGATTAGAGATCCCGCTGGAAAGACTGCAAAATGGTAGAGATGATAATATCAGTTGGGGCTGAAAGTTACAGAAGGACCATAGGAACTTCTCATATTTAATTCACTATTTTATTTTTTTAAGTTTATTTTGAGAGAGCATGAGCAGTGGGGGCAGAGAGAGAGCGGGTGCACACGCACGCACGCACAAGTGGGGAAGGGGCAAAGAGAAAGGGGGAGAGAGAATCCTAAGCAGCCTCCAGGTTGTCAGTACAGAGCCTGACACAGGGCTGGAACTCTCAAACCGAGATCATGACCTGAATCGAAATCCAGAGTTGGATGCTTAACTGACTGAGCCACCCAGGCACCCCTAATTCACTATTTTAAATCAATCGTGCAACTATGTTATGGGGCAAAGAAGTGAAAACAAGATATCATTCTGACTATCTTAAAACCAGCATATATTTGGTAGAAATTTAATACTGTATTTAAAAATCCCAAGAATTTAGAGCATATTTATCTTGGCCAGTCATTTTTTTTCTAGCTTTGGATAAATGGATGTTAAACAGTTGGAAGTTCATTTGCATCCTGAAGTTAACTTCTTTTAAACTTGCTCTTTTACTAACAAAATCATCAAAAATGCTTCTGGGTAAATTTTGGGTCTTCAGAGTTTTGAAAAATCATTATCAGTCAAAGCACTAATAATGATATTTAACAATGAGCACATAAATATGCTAGGCATCGTTCTAATCTTCTTACATATATTAACTCATTAAATTCTCACAACTACCTTTTAAGGTAAATACTATTATTATCCTAATAATATAAATAACAAAACTGAAGCACACAGTAAACCTAAAATCATATTGCCAGTTAGTGGTGCAGACAGGATTTGAAATCTAACAGTTTTATTTCAGAGCCTACTCCTTTAACCATATTGTTACCTCTCCTTGGTTTTTCTCATCTGTCAGAATCTCTGAATGAATTTCCATACAAATATATAATTATGAACCATGAGAATTGTATGAAGTCAAAGACAGAGTTATAAGCACCTATAACAGAGAAGACCTGATCTAATCTGGATAGTCAGGGTAGGTTTACCTGGGTCCGTATCCTTTGAATTGGAACTACAGGCTGAGTAAAAGGTGGGCAAAAAGAATGGGAAGAACATTTCAGGTAGAGGGAATGGCTTGTGCAAAGGCCTTGGGGCAAGAGAAAAATGAGATCCAGAAACAAAAGGCCAGGGGCACCTGGGTGGCTCAGTCAGTTGAGCATCTGACTTCAACTCAGGTCATGATCTCTGGATTTGTAGGTTTGAGCCCCATGTCAGGCTGTCTGCTCTCCGCACAGAACCCGCTTTGGATCCTCTGTACCCCTCTTTCTCTGCCCCTCCCCCTCTGGTGTGCGCATGTGTGCGCGCATGCGCTTGCGCTCTCTCTCTCAAAAGTAAACATTTTTAAAAAAGGAAACAGAAGGCCAATAGGACTAAAGATGAGTAAACAAGAGGGAGAGAGCACAAGATGAGTCTAGAATGGAAACAGGCTCCTAATCTTTCTCTTTGGCCATGTTGAATACCAGGAATTCACTGGTAAACAATTTTAAATGAGAGAGTGACATAATTTGAATTTTTAGAAGCTTATTCTGGCTTCAGTGTAGAAATTAGAATGGAGGGAAACAAGAGCATATGCTGGGAGATCAGTCAAAAAAGCTATAATCATAGCTCAGGAGAGAGATATGGACTAAGGTGGTGTAGGTGGAAAAGTAGAGGCTGGTCAGATTTGAGAGATCATTAGGATGTAAAATGGATAATACTTAGTGATGTATTTACTTTGTATGTAAGGGTTAGGTGAGTGAGAAGGAGGTGTTACGACAACACTGAGGTTTCCCAGAATAATACCTGCTTCGTATTATGACCTTAAATGAGTACTTCTCATGCTAGAAACGTGGGAATCATCCTAGATTTGTGCTTTTGAATCTTTGGTGTAATAATTATTTTCTGTTACTGTAGAAGATATCTCTTTCAAAATAGTGTATTATAATTCGTTTATAGGTCTCTCTACCTCTAGACTCTAAGCTTTTTTCTGAAAGTAAAAACCTTGTTCTATGGCCTTTAATTATCAATGCTTATAGTGCTTAGGCTTGAGGCTAATAGAGTGACTGGCTAACCACATGAATAAACAAATAGATGCACTTTTTGAAAAACCAGTTTCCTATTTTTTTTCATGTGAATAAGAAGCTATGTTTATTTTAATTATTAAATTTTTATGTTACTGAATAATGTCTATACACTGAAAATTTAACTAATTGAAAACATAAAAACTAAAACATCCTGTTACATTAATCCAGATGCATTACATCCATCTGTAGCAAGCACTGAAATATTTTCTTTAAAAAATATTTTAATTTTAATTTTTAATAGGCTTTATATTTTAGAGTAGTTTTAGGTTCACAGAAAAAAATGAGTGGAAAGTACTGAGATTTCCTATATTCTCCATACCTCCATATACAGACTCCCTCCTTCACTCTCAAAGTCTCACACTAGAGTGATGCATTTGTTACAATCAATGAACTACGTTTCCACATTTTTATCATTCAATGTATAGTTTACCTTAGTGGCCACTCTTGGTGGTGTATGTTCTTTGGGTTTGGACAAATGTATAAGTACTAGCATCTACCATTATAGTATCATCCAGAGTAGTTTCACTGTCTTAAAAGCCATGTGTGCTCTGCCTATTCATTCATCTCTTCCCTACACCTGGCAACCACTGATCTTTTTAACGTTCACAGTTTTGCTTTTTCCAGAATATCAGAGTTGGAATCATATAGTATATAGCCTTCTCATATTGCCTTCTTTCACTTAGTAACATGCATTTAAGGTTTCTCCATTTGTTTCTATGGCTTGATAGCTCATTTCTTTTTGGGAACTGAATAATATTCCTATTTCATTGTCCAGATGCACTACAGTTTATTTATCCATTCATTAACTGAGAGACATCTTGGTTGCTCTCAAGTTTTGGCAATTATGACTAACGCTGCTATGAACATCTGTGTGCAGGTTTTTGTGTGGACCTAAGTGTTCAAATTGGGTAAATACCAAGTAGCATAACTGCTGGATAATGTGATATGAGTATGTTTCACCAAATTATCTTCCAAGGTGGCTACGCCATTTTGCCTTCCAACCAGCAAGGAATAAGAGTTCCTGTTGCTCCCCATCTTGGCAGCATGTTGTCAGTGTTCTGGATTTTGGCTATTCTAATAAAGTTTAGTGGTGTGTCATTGTTTTAATTTATAATTCCCTAATGACATATGATGCTAAACTTCTTTTCATATACTTATTTGCCATCTGTATATATTCTCTGATGAAGTTCAACCCTTTAGGCTATTTTTTAATTGGGTGGTTTTTCTTATTGTTGATTTTTTTTTTATTTAATTTTTTATTTTTTTAAATTTACATCCAAAACAGTTAGCATATAGTGCAACAATGATTTCAGGAGTAGATTCCTTAATGCCCCTTACTCATTTAGCCCATCCCCCCTCCCACACCCCCTTCAGTAACCCTCAGTTTGTTCTCCATATTTATGAGTCTTCTGTTTTGTCCCCCTCCCTGTTTTTATATTCTTGTTTCCCTTCCCTTATGTTCATCTGTTTTGTCTCTCAAAGTCCTCATATGAGTGAAGTCATATGATTTTTGTCCCTCTCTGACTAACTTCACTTAGCATAATACCCTCCAGTTCCATCCACATAGCTGCAAATGGCAAGATTTCATTCTTTTTGATTGCCGAGTAATACTCCATTGTATATATATACCACATTTTCTTTATCCATTCATCCATCGATGGACATTTGGGCTCTTTCCATACTTTGGCTATTGTTGATAGTGCTGCTATCAACATGGGGGTGCATGTGTCCCTTTGAAACAGCACATCTGTATCCCTTGGATAAATGCCTAGTAGTGCAATTGCTGGGTCATAGGGTAGTTCTATTTTTGGTTTTTTGAGGAACCTCCATACTGTTTTCCAGAGTGGCTACACCGGCTTGCATTCCCAACCAGTTTCCTGTTTGTATCTATATTTTTGTTTTTACATACTGAGCTAGGCTTAATAGAGGTTACAGAGGCAATCTTCAAGGAGTTTATATTAAAATAGGTCTGATGAGGCATGATTTATACGTAGATTTCAGTAGAGACTAGCAGAAAGGAGGAGAAATTATTTCCAGGTAAAGAGATTGGAGAACTGACAACTTCTGAACTCTGAAGAATGAGTAAATGTTTAATGGACAAAGATTGAGAGTTGAAAGGAGATAGAAGCCATGTGAATAAAGGCACCAATTTGGAATAGTACAGGCCATGCTCCATAAACATCAAGTAGTTTTTTGTGGCTAGACCTCATAGTTGTGAGTGAGAAGTAGTGAAAGATGAGGGAAGTGGGAGCCAAATCATAATGGATATTGATTACAGGACCAACACATACACAAATTGAAGAAACAAAGATTTTTGAGCAAAAGAATGACATGATTTTATTTAGTCCTTCAATAAAAACTCTCAGTAGCATATGAGAGCATTAATATCAAGGGAACTAGTAAGAATACACTATTGAAACAGCAGTGCCATTGTGGACAAAGCTGTGGGAATGAAAAAAGGGACAGATGAGAGACATCATTAACTGAGGATGACTTTGAAAACGAACACTTTTGAAACTGTACTTTAGGAAAAATGATTAACGACTTTAGTTGACCTTCACAAACATGCAGATGCCAAAAAGTTAAAGATTTTCATATTTCTTTCAAAATTAGTTAAAAAGGTTCCAGATATCCTCAGTTAACTGTGGTAACTCTAAACAAGCTTTGTCAAGTGTTTGGCTTTTCTTCTTTCCTTCTAAGCCTAATGAATAACAGATGCACTCTTCTTAGAAACTAAACCGTTTTGCCCATTTTTCCCTAAATTATTTCAACTTATGTTCCCTTTTTGAATGAAAAAAAGTACCCCTTTTTCTTAATATAGTGGCATCTTTTTCCAGTTTCATTCCAGTTGCTATATCAGTACCTAAACCCAAATTGAAATAGAATAAATTTAAATATGTGAAATGTAATATTAAATAAAATGTCTATTTATTTACTTGGGTCCTCCTGTCTGTTCTGTTAATTCAGGTTTTAGAAAATTATTAAGCTTTGTCTGGAACCCTTTTTTTTTTTTTTTTAACTATTTGGAAATAATCACAAATTTATTAAAAAGTTACAAAAATAGTACAAAGAACATCCAAATATCCTTTACCCAGATTCACCCATTAACATTTTGCCCCATTTACTTTATCATTGGTCCTCTCTCTCGTGTAAGTGTGTATGTATGCGTATATATGTATGTATATACATGTGTATGTATCTGTATAGATATACAGTTTGTTTTTGTGAGTTATTTGAGGGTAAGTTACAAACATCATCACCCTTTACTCCTAAATACTTTAGTATGTATTTCCTAAAAAATAGGGTTATAATATCATGTAATCACAGTATGGTTACCAAATCCATAAATGTATACTGATAAAATACTTTTATTGAATCAATTATCCATGTTCCAGTTTTGTCAGTTGACCTAATAATGTCCCACATAGAATTTTTCTCCTATAGTACAGTCAAGAATTAGGGGTTAATTTTAACTGTTCCTATTTTTTAGCCCCCCTTAATTTGGAACATTTATAAAGAATATAGTTCTCTCTCATCTTGGTTTCCCTCTCATTTTGTATTTTCCTGATGCTGCCTCATGATTACATTGGAGTTCTATGTACTCTTGGCTGGTAACTGCCTAGGTGTTGTTGTATTCTGGAGTTTCAGTCGGGATCCATACAGTGTGCATGTGCCTCATTAGTGCTAATTTTGATCACCTAGTCAAGGTGTAATTTCTCCACTGTATAATTACTTTTTTCCCCTTTGCAACTGATAAGCAGTTTGTGAAAAACATTGTTAACATAATGTAAATATCTTGTTCCACATAAAAATTTCATTTAAATTGAGTATTTGTTCATCAACAAATCATCTACTTGCCTGATCCAGTCTTTACTGTGATTGTGGTGATCTTCCAAATCTAGCACTTCTTTTGACATTCTGCTGTAAGCGAAAACCCTCCCTTCTCCCCCATTTATTTATTTAATATGGACTTATAAATTACTACTTTTTTCTGTGGCTTATTAATAAGTACTTAATATTATTTTGGTACTCAAATTGTCCTAGATTTGGCCAGTCTGAGCTCCTTTAAGCTGGTTTCTGTATTCCTGTGCCATGCCCCATCATTTCTTTTAATTTTTTTTTTTAATGTTTATTTTTGAGAGAGAGCACGAGCAGGGAATGGGCAGAGAGAGAGGGAGACACAGAATCTGAAGCAGGCTCCAGGTTCTGAACTGTCAGCACAGAGCCAGACGCAGGGCTTGAACTCATGAACTGTGAGATCATGACCTGAGCCAAACTCAGTGCTCAACCAACTGAGCCACCCAGGTGCCCCTCTTTTTTTTTTTTTTCTTTTTTTTTTTTTTTTTTAAGTACTTCCTTTCCGGCATAACAAGATGTTCCATGTTCATCTTGTTCCTACCCTATCCCAGCCTTGGAATCAGCTGTTTCTCCAGAGAGCCCTATTGAACATTGATTTTTAAACTATATTTAATGATACATTAATTATAATGATCATTATGATTATATAATGATTATAATGATAATGAGCAAGGGGGCACCTGGGTGGCTCAATCAGTTAAGCATCCGACTTCAGGTCAGGCGATGAACTCTCAGTTGGTGGGTTCGAGCCTCACGTCAGGTTCTGTGCTGACGGCTCAGGGCCTGGAGCCTGCTTCAGATTCTGTGTCTCCCTCTTCTCTCTGCCCCTCCCTGACTTGTGCTCTGTCTGTCTCTCTCTCTCAAAAATAAACATTAAAAAAAATCTTTTTTAAAAAACGAAGAAAAAAATGAGCAAGGGTCACAAGGACTAGGGATGTGTAAAGGGTCAGGAGAAAGAACAGTCTCTGCTCTTATCATCATCCCTATCACTTAGGTACCTTGGATGGTACAGCTAGGAACTACAGAACTGGAGATTCTTAAAGGTGATGGGGATTAAGGAGTGCACTTGCTGTGATGAGCACTGGGTGTTACATGGAAGTGTTGAATCACTACATTGTACACCTGAAATCTAATATTACACTGTATGTTAAATAACTGCAATTTAAATAAAAAACTTTTTAAAAAAGAAAATATAGTTAGATTCTAAAACCTATGAAAAATAATTTAAGTAAATCAATTTACTTTTGCATAAAAGAGAACACCTCAATTTTTGTTTTTTCCTTTGGAGGGAATTAGTGGAAAAAAGGGATTATGCTTACTCTTCAAGATTCTGTTCTCTCTATAATCTCTTTACTTCATTCTCCAATCTCTGATTAATGTTTGACTTTTCAGGTACTTCTTAGATGTGTTCACTTTTGTTAAATCATTGTCACGTTTTCTCATTTCCATTCTTCTTGATATCCCGTAACTTGAAGAAATAGTTGATTTATCAACCATATATAATTTCTCTTTGTAAATGCTTTACTAACCCTTTTTTGAATACTTCAGTGTTCCAAGTGTCCATTAATGTTTTTATTTATTGCTGCCTCATTTAAAAAAAAATTTTTTTTAATGTTTATTTATTTTTGAGAGAGACAGAGCACAAGCAGGACAGGGGTAGAGAGAGAGGGAGACAGAATCCAAAGCAGGCTCCAGGCTCTGAGCTATCAGCACAAAGCCCAACACGAGGCTCGAACCCATGAAACGTGAGATCATGACCTGAGCTGAAGTCAGTCGCCCAACTGACTGAGCCACCCAGGTGCTCCAGCTGCCTCATTATTTTTAACTGGCTATTTGTTTATGCTTTAAGGGTTACTATAATGAAAGATAAAGATACCAGGAAGAGCAAAGGAGTTGCATTTATTTTATTTTTGGATAAAGACTCTGCACAAAACTGTACCAGGGCAATAAACAACAAACAGGTAAGCCATTCATTCCCAGCAAGATTTTTAATCCAAAAGGCTTTGTGTTTATCCAGACCAAAAATGTGGGGTTACAGTGGATGGTCAAGTCATGGATATCAATAGATTCTGAGGGTATTTATTTAACTTCTAGAAAAGAGGTCAAACTGTATTTGGTTCCATAAATACTGGCAGAATCTAAGGAATAAGAATCTATTCTACAGGATGTTATTTGTCACACCGGAGTAGGCAATTGCTAAAGTAATCTAAAATGGAATTGAAGGTTTAAGGAAATGGAATCAAATAACTAGTTTTAGGTTTCAATGAAATACATCCTTCTGCATTTACGTTTTTCTCTGGTTTAGTTATTTGGTAGAGTGATAAAAGCAAGCATTGCTATCGACAATGGAAGAGCAGCTGAGTTCATCCGAAGACGAAACTACTTTGATAAATCTAAGTGTTATGAATGTGGGGTGAGTATACCTAAAACTTAATGTAATTTTCCATAGTTTATTTTAAGGTATTTTTCACATCAGTGTTTTATTTGTGCTCTCTAAAATTTCTGGCTTACTAAAACCAGGTTATGAAAGTTGTCTTACTTTGGGACTATCAACTCGTGTAAGAAAACTCCATTGAAATGTAGTATGTAAAGATAACCTGAGTTGGGTAATATAGAGTGGTATTTTCTCCAGTTTCTAAATCTTTAAAAACTGTTAAATTAAGAAGTGCTAGACTAGTTACTTTGTCTTGAAAAATTTTTGTGACCCATAAATTTGTGTAATAATAGGATACTGTTTGTGTCTATAATAGTTTGCCAATGTTTAAGCATCACAGTTCAGTATAAACACTATCATATGACCAACCTATCCTGAATGAGATACTGTATTTTAAAACTTGGGAGTTTTTTTTTCTACTTAGTACTGCAGATGCTTGTAACTGAACTATCACCAAGTTTTCTTGCCTAGTTCTTACAGTTTGTCATTACCCCTTTAAACTTTTGGTGAGTAGGAAAAATATAATGACAAGGCCCATAATAATGATGGTACCACAAGAATATCAGTCTAGGGCTTGTTGTCAGTTTCCCAAATGCCTATATAAAATATTTTTAAAAAAGAGTCTGGAGGTATTAATGGGGAAATGGGGAGAGGTTTACTGAGAGCCATTTTCCTGGCTACAAAATCACATGGAAGATACAAAGAAATAGGTTGGGGTCCTTTCCTTCACTGCCACACTCAACACCTTGTTCCCTAAAGATATATATAAACAGACGGATGGATGGTATATCCTGTCAATTCCTGTGATTCTAACACCTCTTAAGTTAATGTTTTAAAAATTGTGTTCCAGATCCTGAGTTTTGTTAAGAAAGAAAGGAAGGGAAGGGTAGTTATGGTTAGATAGATTCGTCAGAAATCCTGGAAGAATCTGTTAATCTTTTTGGTTTGTGGGTGCATAAATTTGTTATATTATACTTTGTACATTTTTATACTTCTTAAATTTTCCCCTTCACCAAATCTGTATACATTTATTTAGCCTGGTTTTCCCTTAAGTTACTTCTCTCTGAAACTGTTCTTATATATGGAGTATGTTGACATTATTCCAAAAACAGTTTGGAAAATGCTTGTCTAAGTGCATTCACTTAGCAGTTCATTAACAGTAACATCTCTTGCATTCAGCCATATCCCAAGATATATAAAGTACACAGTCTATTTAATGCTTTCTAAAATGTACTTGAAAAGCATGATTATTTTTCTCTTCTATTGTTCTTTTTTTTTTTTTTTTTTTTTTAATTTATTTTTTTGGGACAGAGAGAGACAGAGCATGAATGGGGGAGGGGCAGAGAGAGAGGGAGACACAGAATCGGAAACAGGCTCCAGGCTCCGAGCCATCAGCCCAGAGCCTGACGCGGGGCTCGAACTCACCGCGAGATCGTGACCTGGCTGAAGTCGGACGCTTAACCGACTGCGCCACCCAGGCGCCCCTCTTCTATTGTTCTAATCCTGGCTCAGTCTCTGCCCACACCCTTACTCTTACATATCACTTCTTCAGTGTATTTAGTGAGCTAATGTTCAGATTATAGTTCATTGTGTTATGTTTTACAGCTCAACCATGTTATACCTCATTATAATAGTATGGCTAGTCTAGCCACAAATGTAATTGTAATTTGTCTACTAGCCACATTAAAAAAAGAAACAGGCAAAAATTAATATCTTTTTATATCATAACCCAGTATATATCCAAAATATTATCATTTCAATATGTAATTAATATTTTCAAAAATTAAGGTATTTTATATTCTTTTTTCTTCAAAATCCAATATGTATTTTACCCTTACAGTGTATATCAATTTAGACAAGTTCTAAGTAGCCACAGAGAATCACAGTTAATGGCTAACAACAATTGGACAGTGCAGGTATAATCCAGATATGAAAGGAGCAAAGTGAAATTAATGGGAAAAAAGAAAATAAAAATAAAAATTCAAATTAAAAAATTTTTTTAAAAATAAAATGGGAAAGTGAGGAAGACTTTAAATTTTCCATTTGTTTTTAAACCAATGGGTTTCAATTCAATGTCATCTCCTCCATAAAGTCTGCCTTGGTAATTCCAAATCAGAAATCTCTTCCTCTCTTAAGTTTCCACAGCACTCCATCCACTAGAAAGTAAATCACCCTGTACTGCAGCTGAGATAACTGGGTAAATAGCAGAAATAAGATTCTGATGCTTTCATAGCAGTTGATTTTTTTTTTATTATTCCAAGTACAGAGGATGTCACATTATAAGTGCAGGTAAATATATGAACTATCAGTCTATGGTCTTCAAATTATGAGTAACAGGTAATTTTGAAGAGCATTTCATTGTAGGTACACGTGGGTATGGTTGATCATAAAAAATGGCCTCGGTACTCATTCCTCCAATTAAGAGTCAGGGTCTATGTCCATGTTTCTTGAATATGGATTTATGAATTGTTTTGAACAATAAAATGTAGCTAAAAAATAAAAAATAAACCAATGGTAAGCAATGTATTGGAAGTTAATAGGAAAGTTTTGTCCTATTTTATCAAATAATAAGTTAAAATTTTTACATTAAGTTAGATGGTCCATTTAAACTTTGAATTGTTTTATACCCTGAATCTTGAGACTTAAGATGTTTGAAGAGGGGCACGTGGGTGGCTCAGTTGGTTGGGCATCCGACTTCAGCTCAGGTCACGATCTCACAGCTCATGAGTTCAAGCCCCATGTCCAGCTCTGTGCTAACAAGCTCAGAGCCTAGAGCCTGCTTCCAATTCTGTCTTTCTCTCTCTCTGCCCCTCCTCTGCTCAAACCATCTCCTTCTGTCTCAAAAAATTAATAAATGTCAAAAATTTTTTTAAAAAATAAAATGAGGGCACCTGGATGGCTCAGTCGGTTGAGCGTCTGACTTCAGCTCGGGTCACGATCTCACGGTCTGTGAATTTGAGCCCCACATCAGGCTCTGGGCTGATGGCTCAGAGCCTGGAGCCTGCTTCCGATTCTGTGTCTCCCTCTCTCTCTGCCCCTCCCCCGTTCATGCTCTGTTTCTCTCTGTCTCAAAAATAAATAAACGTTAAAAAAAAAATTAAAAAAAAAATAAAATGAAATGTTTGAAGGAAGAATACTTCTTTTGTTCTTAGTAAAACTACTAAAATATTCTTTTATTGTTAAGGTAGTTTATTGGTGGTTATAACATCATAATCTCTTTCTTTTAAATATTAAAGTAGTGGGTTGTATTATTTCTTAATATATACTCCTAGTGTGACAATATTCCTTTTTAAGTTCCAAAGCCTTCAGTCATAGGGTACCAGGCAAGTTTCCATTAATAACATACAAATACAGCTCTTTTCTTTTCCTTTTTAACATGAAACAAAAGGAAAGTGGACATTTAAGTTATGCCTGTCCTAAAAATATGCTTGGAGAACGTGAACCTCCAAAGAAGAAAGAGAAAAAGAAAAAAAAGAAAATTCCTGAACCAGAAGAAGAAATGTATGTATATCTACTCTTACTAAATACGTTACTGTATTTTTTCTGTCTTTTTACTATTGGTTGAGCACATTCTGATTTTTTTGTTTTTAATAATTTAGTGAAGAAGTAGAAGAAAGTGAAGATGAAGGGGAAGATCCTGCCCTTGACAGCCTTAGTCAGGCCATAGCTTTCCAGGTACTAAACCGTTCTTTTAAAAATGCTATTGCTGCCTTGGGTTCATGGTCTTAGATTTCTTGCTTGCTTTATTGATCATTTCATGGCAACCTTCATCTCTCCCCTTTACCTCTTTAAGAGACAGGCTGTTTCTCTCTGGTCTTTAGGGCGGTGTGATAGAAAAATTCCCATTGGGTCTTTCTAGATTTTAAGGGCCCCACAACATTTTAAAATTATTATTATTATTTTAAATGTTTATTTATTTATTTTGAGAAAGAAAGCATGAGCAGGGGAGGAGCAGAGAGAGAGAGAATCCCAATCAGGTTCCACACTGTCAGCATGGAGCCTGACGCAGGGCTCAATCTCAAACCATGAGATCACGACTTGAGCCAAAATCAAGTCAGTAGCTTAGCAGACTGAGCTACCCAGGCACCCCAGACCCTACAACATTTTCAGTATCTTATTATAATTTCATTATGGAATTGAGCAGAACTATTTGATTAAAGTGAGTTTAGCTGAATGGAGAAGATTTTATTAAATCAAAAATAGGTTTTAAATGAAGCTTCACTTAGCAAACCAGAAACACAGTTTTGACCATTAAAGGTCCTAATACAAGTATATGAAACTTGATAAGGCCATATAATCTTCTAATATCTATAATGTTATTTTGTTTTGATGTCTGTAGTTAATAAATTACAAACACATGCATTATTTTTCCTTTTAGTTAAGTGATGTCATATTTTATATAACATTTCCACCTCAAGCAAGGATGGAAAGTAGGCTTCATTTAATGTCCCTGTTAGAAATTGCTTAGAATAATTTTGAGTAACACAGTGAATCTGGGACATAACTTGGGCAGGTGGGATATTCTGATGAAGTAGAATGTCTGCATGAGCTGGAAGGTGGGGAGTGTTGGCATTTATGGTGTGTTTTTGCCATGTTTTGAAATAATGCACTGTAAATAAACATTCCTGGTTTGGTTTTGTTTGTTTTCTGAATCACATTCCAGCAAGCCAAAATTGAAGAAGAACAAAAAAAATGGAAACCGAGTTCAGGGGGTCCCTCAACATCAGATGACTCAAGACGCCCAAGGATAAAGAAAAGCACATATTTCAGTGATGAAGAAGAACTGAGTGATTAAAATTATATTTATTATGTAAATATCATTAAATTTTTTTTAAAAATCTTGAGTTCGGTTGGGGACTAAAGATTACTTTTAGAATTTGAACATAAAGAACACTTAGTACCAAATAATTTTTTACTATAAAATAGTTCATAGGAAACTGAAAATAATTTTAAAGTATCATGTTTCTATCTTGCCTTAGAGTAATAAAAATAAAGATTTGGTAGTAACTGTTAATCTTGAAAACGGTTCATTTGAATAAAAAAGAGATCATAATACTATCACAGTATTGCTATTGTCCTCTCAAGAAAAAAGAGAGGAGGTATTAAAAAGATGTGTTTGAGAAGCTCATTATAAAAGTTTATTCATGTCTGATTGCTTTACATGAAGACTTGAAATAAATTTCATCTTTAAGACAAAAACTTCGTAACTACTGGAAAATGCTGACTGATTTATGGTTATTAAATGTTAATAAAATTTTCAAGAGAATTTTGTTTTTAAATGTGGGTGTTTTGCTATCCTATTTCTTTTAGCTTTATCCCAACCTGGATACATCGTTAATTATCCATAAAGTATAAAGTAGCTTTAAAAGGCTTATAACCAAACACCAATAATTTGTCTGACACACCTTTCGACCAAATTCCATTCATTCCCCAGAAGCAACTAACTTTTTTAGCTGTTTCTTCTCATATGTACATGCATATTGCTATATAAAATACATATATTTCTGCCACTTAATTCATAAAGGAGTAAGGGAGGATTTTTCATTCTCCTATACTACACCCTGCCCTCCTCCATCTTCGCAATATGGCTATGTTAAGACTTTTGGTTAAATTCACAGTTATTGTATTTATTTTATGACCATGTAAATACTTCTGAGTCAATGAGTGTGCTGAGATTAAATTTTTGTAGAATTAATAATTGCCTCATTTTTTCATTATGTATCTTTTTATTTATGACTAAATCTTCCTATATCTTCTGCAGATTATTATATGGAAATGGGATTATAGAGCCTTTAATTTACACTTTGTGTATTTCTGTATTGATGGAATGCTTTTTAAAAGAACACCCATTTAGGAGCACCTGAGTGGCTCAGTCGGTGAAGCATCCGACATCAGCTCAGGTCATGCTCTTGTAATTTGTGGGTTTGAGCCCTGCGTCGAGCTCCTTGCTGACAGCTCAGAGCCTGGAGCCTGCTTTGGGGTCTGTGTCTCCCTCTCTCTGTGCCCCTTCCCTTCTCACGCTCTGTATCTCTCTCAAAACTAAATATACATTTAAAAAAAATTTTTTAACACCCATTTATTAGTTTTAACTACTAAAAACAATAAAAATATTTCCCCTTTGAAAACTATAAAGCCAATGAAAGTGTTAACCACTCACTAGCAAAGAATCTTCTAGATTTCAATGAGGAAACCAGACTAAATAATTGAGTGGTGGACTCTACTTTTTGTTCCACCCATTAATTCATTAAATTTAAAAGAAAAAAGGGGACAAAGTTTGCAACAAAATACAGGTAAGTTTTTATATGAATTCCTTCCAACAGAATAGAAAATGAGCTAGTGAATATGTAGAAAATAAGAACTAAATGAAAAATACCCTTTATCATTAGTTATTTTTACAACCAGTAGAACATTTTTTATCTAATTAAAAAAAAATCAGTGGTGATGAAGATGACTTCAGAGTACTTTTAATATTGTAAACTGGCTAGTTGCTGAAGGGTAATTTAACAATAAGTGTTAAATATGCTCTGTTGTTTAAACCAGAAATTATATTCTGTTTTATCCTCGGGTTCTAGTCAGAAGTACAGGTATTATGTGCAAAGCTATATGTTATTTACAACTCAGAACATAATTAAATGCCAACAAAAAATAAAACATGATATTATCATCCAAAATGATAGATTCTTAGGAAGCATTAAAATGCTTCAGAGAATTCCTAATGGTATGGAAGAATTCTGGATATAATGTCAGTTGCAAAATATCTGTTATGTATAGAGCTACGTATATGCATGTGGATGGAAAAAGTTTACTACTAAAGTAGAAATGCATAATAAAGTATAGTTTCTTGCCATTTGCAACAACGTGGAAGGAACTAGAGTATATTATGCTACTCAAAATAAGTCGGAGAAAGACAAATACATGATTCCACTCATGTGGAATTTGAGAAATTTAACGATGAACATTGGGGGAGGAAAGGAAAATACAAGATGAAAACAGGGAGGCAAACCATAAGAGACTCTTAAATACAGAGAATAAACCAAGGGTTGATGGGATGTTTAAATGGGTGATGGGCATTAAGGAGGGCACTTGGGTTGAGCGCTGGGTGTTAATATGTAAGTGATGAATCACTTGGTTCTACTGAAGCCAAGACTACACTGTATTTTAACTGGAGAATAAAATATATAGATATAGATATAGATATATCTATATATAGATATAGATATAGGTATATAGATATAGATATATAATGTATATAGTTTCTTTTGACAGAGATACATAGGTTCTCATGGCCATGTTGGCTGATGGCCTTGGGCCATTTACTTAACCTGAGTTACTTGAAAAAAAGGTGCAAACAACATGGAAGGACAAGTGTATGGTTTTACTTACTGATGAATACCTAGAACAGTCAAATTCATATAGACAGAAAGTAGACTAGAGGTTACCAGGGACTGGGAGAGAAAGGGGGAAGGGAGTGTTAGCGTTGGGTAGAGTTTCTGTTAGAGATGATGAGAAAGTTTTGGGTATAGATCGTGGCGGTGGTTATACAATGTGAATATACTTTAGTGTCCTGATTGCTTAAAAATTGTTAAAATGCTTAATTTTATCTTATGTATATTTTACCACACAAATGTATAAACATAACTGGTTGAAAATTTTGTGTAAAGAGCAGTTAGGCCCCCAAGACCCTACCTGTGGATCACCCCTTATTCATGGCAAGCCATGGCATCTGCATTATCCTTTCCCTGCTTATGTCCAAAACACTATCAGGTAGGCTCATTCACCTCAGAAGATTGAGGGGTCCTTCCCAGGAGAAAAGATATATAGACACTGGATATTTGGGGCCCGAAAGAAAAAGTTCTAAAGTCCCACAAGTTAATATGCCCAAGGCGGTGGTGGTGATAGATGCTTCTGATCAGCTTTTTAGTGTTTCACATTCAAATATGAATAGATAATCATCAACAAACTTTTGAGGAAATCCTCCAACACAATACAGATCCAAATGAATAGGCCAAAAAAAGTGGGGAGCTTAGAGGAGCTGAAGCATTCTGATTTTAAAAATTTATCTGGCCCCATGGGTTTCAGAGAAAGGGGCTATGGACCTGTAATAAACTTGGTGATTTGTAATATGAGAGCATTTGCCAATCAGAAAATGCCCATCTTAATAGATATGTCTTTCCTTCAGCAATCATTTATAAACTCAATTGCTTTTTTTTTTTTAATTTATTTTATTTTTGAGAGAGAGAGTGCATGAGCATGGGAGGGGCACAGAAAAGGAGAGAGAGAGAGAGAGAGAGAGAGAGAGAAAATCCCAAGCAGACTCCATGCTGTGAGCTCAGAGCCTGAAGCGGAGCTCAAACCCATGATCCTAGGATCATGACTTGAGCTGAAATCAAGAGTTGGACACTCAGCTAAGCCACCCAGGTGCCCCTCAGTTGCTTTTTTGACTAGATGTCAATTTTAAAACTGCCAATTAATAATTTTCAGATTATCACAAAAATAAGTTATGGCCAATAATAGAATCCATATAGGTCCCATATAATTAGATGTTAATTCATCTCCTTATTTTATAAGTGTGTGTATATGTAGTACACAATAGTATCATGAAATATATAGGCATTAAAATGTTTAAATAGTAAAACTTTGGCTACCATACCTAGAGAAGTACTTGAAAACTTTATATAGAAGAATATACCATAGGATGGTGCCTGGCTGGCTCAGTCAGTAGAGTGCGACTCTTGATCTCGGGGGCGTGAAGTCAAGCATTCAAGCCTTACATTGGGCATAGAGATTACTTAAAAAAAAATTTTTTTTTTTTTAAGAGAGCACGTGTGAGCAGGAGAAAGGGGCAGAAGGAGAGAATGAGAGAGAATTTTAAGCAGCTCCACAGTGTGGAGTCCAATGCAGGGCTTGATCCCATGAACCTAGGATCATGACCTGAGGTGAAATCAGGAGTTGGAGGCTCAACAAACTGAGCCACCCAGGTGTCCCCCAAAATAATTTTTTTAAAAGAAGAATATGTCAGATCAGTAAAGCATAACTATAAAATGAGAGGAAGGGTCAATGGGTCACATAACAAATATCCAGCTTAAGAAATGGATGAAAGGGTTAAAAATGTAATTAGAGAAAGGTGTGCCTGGGTGCCTCAGCCAGTTAAGCAGGCGACTTCAGCTCAGGTCATGATCTCACAGTTCATGAATTCAAGTCCTGCATTGGGCTCTGTGCTGACAGCTCAGAGCCTGGAGCCTGTTTTGTATTCTGTGTCTCCCTCTCTCTCTCTGTTCCTCCCCCCACTCATGTTCTGTGTCTCAAAAATAAATAAAGGTTAAAAAAAATTTTAATGTAATTAGAAATCTATTTGTCTCTTACCACTGCTCTCCTCTGCACTACATTTTCCAACAAGCTTTCTTTATGTTACAGCAAAGATGACCACCAGTATCTCTAAAGCTAGGAATCCTGATAATGAGAACCTTCTTCCCCAACATTTCCAGCAAAAGTCCCAGAAAAAACCTGTAATTGGCCAGACCTGGATCACAGTCCTGATTCCTGAAGATGAGAAGTCAGGCCCACTCAACCCACACAGACTGAGGGTATTCCTATGCAATGTGGTATCTATTTTCAGTTTGAAACCAATGTGGAAATTACTTATTCTGTCAAAAGAACTTAAAAGAGTATTGAATACTGAAGAAGCTAAGCAGAACACACAGAGGAAATAGAAGTGCAGCAAGAAACAAAAAGAAGCCATTTCCCAAAATAAGCAATTTTCACAGACCATGCAGAACATATCGAAAGAGGTTAAAGCCTCTTTGGAAAGCAGATTGATAACCACTGTTACTCAGAGTAACAAAATAAGTAATTATAGTCAGAGACTGAACCCTAAGTCCACAGAATGCATTGAGCCACTGTCAATTATTTTTAAAAATTCCTTTTATAAGATTCAAATTTTAAGAATCCATACTTATTCTAGATAGAACGGGTTAATAATTTGTTAAGATGTGGTACCTAGAATAAGTAGACCAGAAGGAAACAGTTTTTTGTTTTTTTTTTTTTAATTTTTTTTCAACATTTTTTATTTATTTTTGGGACAGAGAGAGACAGAGCATGAACGGGGGAGGGGCAGAGAGAGAGGGAGACGCAGAATCGGAAACAGGCTCCAGGCTCCGAGCCATCAGCCCATCAGCCCAGAGCCTGACGCGGGGCTCGAACTCACGGACCGCGAGATCGTGACCTGGCTGAAGTCGGACGCTTAACCGACTGCGCCACCCAGGCGCCCCCAGAAGGAAACAGTTTTTAAAGAAGGTAGTCTTAGATTCCTTTCCAGAAGCATTGCATTTTTCATTAGCACATCTTTCCAGATCCGTGGCTTTATGTGAAACACATAACCTTTTATAAGAAAATGGTATTGTTTGGTTAAAGGCTTTCTGAGTATATTCAAGACAAGTTAAAACAAGCTTTTAGCAAATTATCTGAAAGACAATTTTTATCATATACTTAGCACTATGTATTTAGGCATTGTCCTAAAAACTCCACAAATATAAACTAATTCCTAATTGCCTTTAGGTAGGCATTATTTTCATTATTATATAGATAATAGAATTTGGACACAGAGAGGTGAGGTAATATACCCAAAGTCACGCAGTCAATAAGCACAACAAGGATTTAAATCCAGGTAAACTGGCTCTGGAATCTATACACTAAACTACTATGCTACGATGCTTCCCTTAATAAGTACTAAAACTATATTACTCCCTTATCAATTAGGAGAAGGTGGATTAAATTTATACAATTGTAAATATCTACATATCTGACACTGGAGCACCTATCTACATAAAGCAAAAATTACCTTTGCAATAGCTACCCTGTGAGTTTGACCATTCTTTCTCCTGACTGCTTTAGGACATGCTCTCTCGTCTATTCCAAGATTTTACTTAAATGTCACCTTGTGATCCGTGTCATTTATCATCTTCTAATAACCTATATAATTTACTTATTTATCTTATCTCGCCTACTAGAATGTAAACTCATGAGATCATGGATTTGTTTTGCTCGTTGCCGAATCCCCAAAGCCTAGGACAGGGCCAGATGTGTTTATCAAGTAGGAATGAAATAAACTCTCCTTAATTAAATGAATAAAAAATTACCAGTAGTGGAAGCATAAATAAGATAGCTTAAAAACACGAACTTTGGAACCAAATTGCTTTGGTTTACCATCTGGTTGTGTGACTTTAGTCAAATTACATACCAGAACTGAACCTCAGGTTTTTAATCTGTAAAAATGAGAGAACTGATAATTATCCAACTCCTAGGATTACTGCAAGGATTAATTTATGTAATCCATGTAGCAAGCTACAATATACCTGGCACATACTAAATTCTCAGTAACTATTAGCTAATTTAGAGGCAGTGTAATAAGTCAGGTAAAGTTGTAAATAGGACTTTGTGGACACATGGAAAATTTTCAATAATAAATGAAATTTAGAAATGCATAGACATGCCTTTTGTTTTGGGATAGGATCTAAGAAGCTATTGATACTAACCCTCAGTGCATTATATAATGTTTCTTATTGACACTTCTAGCCCTTCTGGCTTGCCCTTTGTAGCCAATCAAGTTGGTTTCTTGCCTACATTCATTTCTCCACTTCCCCTTATGGTTTCAATACCTGAGCTATTGATAGTATTGAAGTATTTTTCCTTTGTGAAAAAATTTACTAAATTAATTTACTAAAAAGTGTCCCCCAAAAATCTTTTTCAACATTTACACAAACTTTAGACAACTATGATCTCCAGGGAAAAGTAGCCCAATCCCTCGCTCTCGGAGGCAGATCGCAACTGGGCTGAGCCAACCATAAAAATCTCATTCTTCTTGCCAGTAATTGGTTAAAAATGGACATATGATACAATTCTACTTAAGTGAAGGAAGTGTGTTGGAAAGTTCCTTGCACAGTGGTGATTTTTCTTATTTTTCTAAGTGCTGTTTCTCTGGACTGATGTCTGGAACTGTTGAAACTGTATTATGAAGTTGGATGGTACCATCCATTAGTTGAAGTTGATAGTCAATTTTATAGTCATTAAACATTCAGCTCACTAAATATATCTGCCTCCTAGGCATATAGTAGGATTGCAATTCCTGCCCCACTTGTGAATGGGTGGGGAAAATGACCAATACTCATCAGTGACTTGTGAGCAGAAATGATGTGTATTATTTCTGAACCAGAGCATTTAATTGTTGGAGCAAGATACTCTAAAGTTCCCTTTTTACTTCTGGCATAGTATTAGCAATGTTCAAGATGTTGCCCTGAGTCCTTAAGTAACTACAATGAAGAAAGCCTCACAGCTATCTTGGATATATCTATTTTCAACATAGCAAACAGAAAGATCTGAATCCCATATGCACTGTTCTCTGAGCCTCAGTGTCCCTATTTAGAAAAGAGATAATAAATACATAACTTTTTAGTTTCATAGAGAGACAAAGAATATAAAGAACAAAGAGTCTAACACATAGTTGACACTCTATAAATTATAGCAATTATTAAAATGTTATAATTTTGCTACGTACCACAATATATACTTATTGCTATAAGAATAACATCACAGCTCTTTAAGTTTATCATGAATATTAAAATGAAATTTCTCTATTTGTGTGAGGAAATACATCTAAACCTGTCATTTAAATTTTTATCAGGATGATCATGAGCAAAATGAAATTAGTATTGGTAAGAATGTGGAGAAAAGAAAAACCCTCATACACTGCTGATGAGAATGTAAAATGATTCAGTCACTTTGAAAAACAGTCTGACAGTTCATCAAACAATTAAACAATGAGTTACCATGTGACATAGCACTTCCACTCCTAAATATATATATACCTAAAAGAAATCAAAACATATGTGCACAGAAATTTGTACATTGGTGCATATCGCAGCATTATTTATAATAGCCAAATGTGCGTCAATGGATGAATACATAAACAAAATGTATACTCATAAAGTGGAATACTATTCATGCTTAAAAAGGAAGGAAGTACTGACACATGCTACAATATGAATGAACCTGGAAGCATTATGCTAAGTTGAAAAAAAGCCAGCCACAAAAGACTGCTATGATATGATTACACTCACATTGAAGTCCAGTATAGGGAAATCTATAGAAGCAGAAAGTAGATAAGTGGTTGTTTACAGCTAGGGTGGGAAAGGAAAAGATATGAGAGATGATAGCTCTCATAATGGGTACAGGGTTTCTTTTTGAGGTGACAAAAAATGTTCTAAAATTGACTGTGATAATGATTGCACATATTTCTGAATATACAACAAACCAATGAATTGCATACAAGAATGGGTGAATTTTATGTCATGTGAATAATTTCTCAATAAATTTGTTAAAAATATTAAAGGAGTTTCTTCAGGCTGAAAGGAAATACAAGATTGTATCTTGAATCCATATAAACTAATAAAGAACATGACTAAAGTTATGTAGGTAATAATTTTAAAAAACAGTATAAATCTTTCTCTTTTCATCTCAAATGATTTAAAAACAAATGCATGAAACAATTATTATAAAACTGTGTTGTTGAATTTATAACATATTAGTATGTAATATATATGACAATAATAGCACAAAGGAAGGTGGAGAAAATGGAACTATACTGGAAAAGGGAAATGACATAGATGGTAACTCAAATCTACAGGAAGAAATAAAGTACCAGAAATGGTAAATTTTCAATTAAAAAAAGATCCTGTAAATATATTTTTTTCCTTTCTTCTTTTAACTTTATTAAAAAACATACCATTGGATAATGCAATAATTATAACACTGTACGCTGGATTTACAATATAGAGATATACTATCTATGACAATAATAGCACAAGTATCAGAGTAAAGATACTATACTTTACTGGAACTAAGTGAGCACTAATCTGAAATTGGTTGTGATAAATTAAGATGCATATTGTAATCTCTAAATCAACCACTAAAAATATGGTTTTTTATAAAAAGCAAAAAATCACCAAAGGAATTAAAATGATACACTAGCAAAGACCCATTTTACATAAACAAAGGCAATAAAGGAAGAACAGAGGAACCAAAAAATACATAAGTAATACAGAAAACAAATAGCAAATTGGCAGATATAAATCCAACCAAATTGATAATAATATGAAATGTGAATGGATTAAACACTCCAATCAAAATTCAGAGATTGTCAGACTGGATAAAAAACAAGATCCAACTCAATACTGCCTACAAGAGACAAACTTTAAATTCAAAGACACGAATAGATTGAAAGTAAAAAAATGAAAAAAAGATATACAACTGGTAACCAAAAGAGAGTGAAAGCGACTATACCAATACTAGAAAAATGGACTTTGAGATAAAAATTACTAGACACAAAGAGGGACATTTTATAATGATAAAAGGGTCAACTTGTCAGAATGATAAAACAATTGTAAACATACATATACCTAACAGCACAGCCCATAATACATAAAGCAAAATCGGACAGAGTTGAAGGAAGCAATAGACAATTCAACAATAATATTGGATACTTCAGTAACTCTCAAAAATGATAGTACAGCTAGACAAAATAATCAGCGAGGATATAGAAGAATCAATGCTATCATCCAAGTTGACCTCACTGATATCAACAGAACACCCCATACAAAATTAGCAGAATATACAATTTTTACAAGTGCACATGCATCATTCTCCCAGATAAACAGAATGTTAGGCCATAAAACAAGTTTCCATGAATTTAAAAGGTTAGAAATCATGCAAAGTACATTCTTCAACCATAATGGTATTAATTTAGAAATCAACAACAGAAGGAAACGAGAAATCCACAAAAATTTGGAAATTAAACAATACACATCTACATAACCCATGGATCAAAGAAGAAATCAAGGAAATTGAAAAAAAATTGACTTGAAGTATAATAAGAAAGCATTTCAAGATATAAGGGATTTAGGGGTACTTAGGTGGCTCAGTCAGTTATGCATCTGACTTTTGATTTCAGCTCAGGTAACAATCTCAGGGTTTGTGAGTTGGAGCCCTGCATTGGGCTCCATGCTGACATTGCAGAGCCTGCTTGGAAGTCTCAGTCTCTCTCTCTGTCTCTCTCTGCCCCTCTTGTACACGTGCTTTCTCTCTTTCTCTCAAAATAAATAAACTTTTAAAAAATGATGGAATGTGGCTAAATCAGCGCTTAGAGGCAACTATTTACAAATTTAAATACAATATTAGAAAATATGAAAGGTGTCAAATCAACAACCTATGCTTCCATTCAAGAAACCAGAGAAATAAGAGAAAACTACACCCAAAGAAAGCAGAGAAAAATAAAGAATAAACAACAAAATGGAAACAAATGAAATCGAAAACAGAGTAGAAAAAAATCATGAAATCATACTTTGGTTCTTTGAAAAAATTAACAAAATCGAGAAACCTTTACACATACCAAACTATCAAAACCAGGAATGAAAGAGGGGACATCTCTACTGATCTTACAGAAGCTAAAAGGATTGTTGGGGAATACTGTGAACAACTTCATGCCAACAATTTAGACAAATTTGATGAAATAGACAAATTTCTTAAAAGACAGTTACCAAAACTACTCAAGAAGAAATAAAAAATATGAATAGGTATTCATCTTCTATTGCTGCTATAACAATACCTCAAATTTAATAGCTTAAAAACACAAATTTATTATTTTACAGTTCTGTAGAAGTTCAACACTGCTATACACTTCACTAGACTAAAACCAAGACAGGACTGCTTTCCTGTCTGAAGGCTCTAGGGGGCAATCTGTTTGATTTTTCCAGCTTCTAGAGGACACCTGCATTCCTCAGCTCATGGGCACCATTCTTCATCTTCAAAGTAAGTAATGGCAGGTTAAGTGCTTTGCACATCAAATTATTCTGACCTCTTTTTCTTCCTCTTCCACTTTTAAGAATACTTGTGATTGCATTGGGCTCAGCTGGATAATCCAGAATATTCTCTCCATCTCAAATTCCTCAACTTAATCACATTTGAAAAATCTCTTTTGGGGCGCCTGGGTGGCGCAGTCGGTTAAGCGTCCGACTTCAGCCAGGTCACGATCTCGCGATCCGTGAGTTCGAGCCCCGCGTCAGGCTCTGGGCTGATGGCTTGGAGCCTGGAGCCTGTTTCCGATTCTGTGTCTCCCTCTCTCTGCCCCTCCCCCGTTCATGCTCTGTCTCTCTCTGTCCCAAAAATAAATAAAAAACGTTGAAAAAAAAAAAAAAAGAAAAATCTCTTTTGCCATGTAAAGTAATATACTCATAGGTGCAGGGGATTAGGACGTTGATATCTTTGGGGGGGGGGCATCATTCTGCCTCCTACATCCTATAACAAGAAATTGAATTTGTATTTTAAAATCTTTCCATAAAGAAAATCTCAGGCCCATCTGGCTTCACTAGTGAATTCTTTCAAATATTTAAGGAAAAAATAATACCAATCCTATGTAAACTCTTCTAGAAAATGGAGGATACAATACTTCTACATTCATTATATAAGGCCAGTATTAATATCAAAGCCAAACAAAGACATCACAAGAAAGCTACAGACCAATATCCTTTATGAATATAGACACAAAAATCCTCAACAAAATACTAGCAAACAAAATCCAGTAATATAAAAAAGATTTTATACTGGACTTCCAGGGAAGATGGCAGAGTAGGAAGACCCTAAACTTACTTCATCCAATGGATATACCTAGATCACACTCACATCAGTGTAAATAACCCCCCCAAAATGATTCAAAGACTGGTAGAACAGACTATCCACAGCTAAATGTAGAAAAAAATGGCACACTAGAAAAGAAGGGAAGGGTGGAGAAATGGTTGGGAACCAAACTGATCCGGGAGACTCTATCCGGGAGAGAGGGACACAGCAAGAGCAGAGAAGGGAGAGGAGCACACTCACCAGGCACTCCAGGCAAATCCCCATAACATTTGGCTTTGAAAACCAGAGGAACTTAACTTTGGGAGTTCTTAAAATCAGTGGGGCTTAACACCTGGAATTTTAAAATCAGTCCTTGGCTCTGGGAGAGTCAGAGAGCAAAAGGAAACTGAGTCCCTGCCCTTAAAGAGACAGTATAACCAACAACCCCACTGAGATACTGCATAGAAGCAACAGTTTGAAACACACCTGAGGTATATGGGAAGATTTATTTGCTGATCTCAGAACGTGTGCTGAGAGGGCAGGGATCTTTAGGAGACTTCTCCAAAAACAAAAGAGCTGGTGGGCAACACTTCTCTCCCCCATCCCCCAATTTAGAAACACAAACACCTGTGGGAAGCAATGTGCATGCTCTTCAACCAACTTGCTAACAACGCCCACACCATTGCCAATCTGCTCTGCAGGAGTCCATCCAAAGCAGCTCCAGATCCTCCCCAGCAGCAGACTAAAGCACATCTTGCTAACATCACACACCTCACCCCCATACTCTGTGGACTTGCCCCATCCAACAGCAAGAGTCCATCCAAAGCGGCACCTGCAAGCAACCTGTACTAAGGTCACCACTCCAAAGTGGCTCCTGCCCTGGGGAGAGGGGAACATAACCACACACATCAGCCTGACTTCAGCCCCAGTAGCGGGCTGGAGGTAGGCAGCTGGTCTGACTGCAGGCCCCACTCACCAACAAAAGCATCTCAGGGGACAACACAGGGAGAGCACCCTGCAATTCAGTGTGACAACTCTGGACACAGGGACCAAACTGTGCCCTTAACAGGCAAAGAAAGCCATTCCAGGCAACTGGACCAATGGCAAATGCTGCTCAGCCACAATAGTAGGGCATATGCGACACACATAGGAGACACCCCTGAAATGCCAGGTCCTGGTGAACAAGGGACAGTGCACTGCAGAGCACTACAGGACCCCTTCTTCATAACACCACTACTTTCAAAAGCAGGAGATATAGGGGCACCTGGGTGGCTCAGTCGGTTGAGCGTCTGACTTCAGCTCAGGTCATGATCTTGCGGTGTGTGAGTTCGAGCCCCACGTCGGGCTCTGTGCTAACAGCCCAGAGCCTGGAACCTGCTTCGGATTCTGTGTCTCCCTCTCTCTCTGCCCTTCCCCTGCTCGTGCTCTGTCTCTGTCTCAAAAATGAATAAAAATATTTTTTAAAAAAAGCAGGAGAGGGCGCCTGGGTGGCACAGTCGGTTAAGCGTCCGACTTCAGCCAGGTCACGATCTCGCGGTCCATGAGTTCGAGCCCCGCGTCAGGCTCTGGGCTGCTGGCTCGGAGCCTGGAGCCTGTTTCCGATTCTGTGTCTCCCTCTCTCTCTGCCCCTCCCCCGTTCATGCTCTGTCTCTCTCTGTCCCAAAAATAAATTAAAAACGTTGAAAAAAAAATTTAAAAAAAAAAAAAAGTAAAAAAAGCAGGAGATATAACTGACTTTTTAACACAGAGAAACAGACACAGAGAATTAGACAAAATGAGGAGACTGGAGAATAAACCCCTAATGAAAGAACAGCAATAGAGTTAAATGAAATGGATATAAGTAATATGCCTGAAAGAGAATTTAAAGTAATGGTCATTAAAATAGTCACTGGACATGAGAAAAGAGTGGAGGATCCCAGTGACATCCTCAACAAAGAGAGAGAAAACATTTTTTAAAAATCAGAGGTAAAGAACTCAAAAACTGAAATTAAAAATACACTAGAGGGGGGCACCTGGCTGGCTTAGTCAATAGAGCATGTGACTCTTGATCTCGAAGTTGTGAGTTTGAGCTCCATTGTTGGCTGTAAAGATTCTTTAAAATTAAATCTTTAAGGGGTGCCTGAGTGGCTCAGTCAGTTGAGTGTCCAACCATTGATTTCAGCTTGGGTCATGATCCCAGGGTCATGGAATTGATCCCCGCATCGGAGTCCCTGCTGGGTGAGGAGCCTGCTTGAGATTCTTTCTTTCTGCTCTCTCCCCTTCTTGCTCTCTCTCTCTCTCTAAATAATAATAATAATAATAATAATAATAATAATAATAAATAACATCTTTAAAAAGTACACTAAAAGGAATAAATAAATAAAACTTGAAAAAACAGAAGAATGGATCAGTGACCTGGAGGACAGAGTAAGGGAAAGCAATCAAGCTGAACAGGAGAAAGAAAACAGAATAATAAAAAATGAGAACAGATTAAGGGAACTCAGCAACACCATCAAGTGTAATAACACTCTCATTATAGGGATCCCAGAAGGAGAAGAGAGAGAAAAAGGGGAAGTAAATTTTGAAGAAATAATAGCTGAAAAATTCTGAAATCTTGGGAAGGAAACAGAAATCCAGATATAAGAGGCACAAAATCAACAAAATCAGACCAGCAAAATCAGAGATCAACAAAATCAACCCAAGGAGATCCATACCAAGACATATAGTAATTAAAATGGCAATAAGTAGTGATAGAGAAAATTTTTATTTTTTAATTCATTTTATTTTTTATTTTTTGTTTTTTTTATTGATTTCAGGAGAATTTAGTGTTTCATCACTTACATATAACACTCAGTGCTCATCACAAGTGCCCTTCTTAATGCCCATCACCCATTTAGCCCACCCCCCACACACCTACCCTCCAGCAACCTTCAGTTTGTACTCTATAGTTAAGAGTCTCTTATAGTTTGTCTCCCTCTCTGTTTTTTACTTATTTTTCCTTCCCTTTCCTATGTTCATCTGTTTTCTTTATTAAATTCCACATATGAGTGAAATCAAATGGTATTTGTCTTTCTGACTGACTTATGTCACTTAGCATACTATACTCTAGTTCCATCCACATAGTTGCAAATGGCAAGATTTTACTCTTTTTGATGACTAATATTCCATCGCGTGTGTGTGTGTGTGTGTGTGTGTGTGTGTGTGTGTGTTTGTGTGTGTGTGTGTGTGCGCACCACATCTTCTTTATCCATTCATCAGTCAATGAACACTTGGGCTCTTTCCATAGTTTGACTATTGTTGATAATGCTGCTATAAACAATGGGATGCATGTGCCCCTCTGAATTAGTATTTTTGTATCCTTTGGATACTTAGTAGTGCAATTGCTGGGTCTTAGGGTAGTTCTATTTTTAACTTTTTATGTACCTCCATACTGTTTTCCAGAGTGGCTGCCCCTGTTTACATTCCCACCAGCAGCGTAAGACGATTCCCTTTTCTCCGCATCCTTGCCTACATCTGTTGTTTCCTGTGTTGTTAAGTTTAGCCATTCTGACAGGAGTGAGGAGGTACCTCATTGTGGTTTTGAATTGTATTTCCCTGATGATGAGTGATGTTGAGCATTTTTTCATGTGTCTGTTAGCCATTTGAAGACATGTCTATTCATGTCCTCTACTCATTTCTTAATTGGATTATTTATTTTTGGGAGTGTTGAGTTTGATAAGTTCTTTATAGATTTTAAAAGCAGAAAGAGAAAAGAAAAGATTTGCATACAGAGGAAACCCCATAAGGCTATCAGCTGATTTTTCAGCAAAAACTTTGTGGGCTAGAAGGCAGTGGCATGATATATTCAAAGTGCTGAAAGAAAAGAACCCTGCAACCAAGAATATGCTATCCAGTAAGTCTATCATTCAAAATAGAAGGACAAGATAAAGAGCTACCCAGACAGGGGTGCCTGGATGGCTCAGTCAGTTGATATCTGACTCGATTTTGGCTCAAGTCATGATCCCAGTGTTGTGGGATTAAGCCTTGCATTTGGCTCTATACTGAGCCTGAAGTCTGCTTAAGATTCTCTCTTTCTCTCCCTCTGCCCCTCTCCTCCACTTGCATGCTCTATCTCTTAAAAAAAAAGTTTCCCAGACAAATGAAAGTTGAAGGAATTCATCACCACTAAACCAGCCTCACAAGAAATGATAAAGAGAATTCTTTGAGTGCAAAGGAAAAACCCACAAATAGGGAGTAAGAAAAGTAAGAAGCACAAAAGCAGTAAAATCAAATATATCTAAAAATTCAAGGGATTCATAAAATAAGACTATAGAGTATGACATCATACACCTAAATATGGGAGGAGAGGAGTAAAAATTTAGTGCTTTTACAATGGGTTCAAACTTAAGTGATCAACTTAATATAGACTGCTGTATGTGTAAAGCCGTATATATAAACTTAATCGTAACCACAAATCAAACACTGGTAGGAGATACACAGAAAATAAAGAGCAAAGACTCCAAATATACCCTAAAGAAAGCTAGCAAACTGAGAGAAGGGAGCAAAAGAAGAAAGTAACAGAGAAGAACTACAAAAACAACTGTAAATCAAGTAATAAAATGCCAATAAGCACATACTTGTCAATAATTATTCTGAGGGGCGCCTGGGTGGCGCAGTCGGTTAAGTGTCCGACTTCAGCCAGGTCACGATCTCGCGGTCCGTGAGTTCGAGCCCCGCGTCAGGCTCTGGGCTGATGGCTCGGAGCCTGGAGCCTGTTTCCGATTCTGTGTCTCCCTCTCTCTCTGCCCCTCCCCCGTTCATGCTCTGTCTCTCTCTGTCCCAAAAATAAATAAAAAACGTTGAAAAAAAAAATTAAAAAAAAAATTATTCTGAATGTAAATGGGCTAAATGTTCCATTGAAAAGACATAGGGTGACAGAATGGATAAAAAGCAAGACCTATATATATGCTGCCTACAAGAAACTCATTTCACTTTTTAAATTAATTTTTAAATTTATTTATTGTTTAATTTACATCCAGGTAAGTTAGCATATGGTGCAACGATGATTTCAGGAATAGATTCCTAAATGCCCCTTAGACCATCCCCCTCCCACAACCCCTCCAGCAACCCTCTGTTTGTTCTCTATATTTAAGAGTCTTTTATGTTTTGTCCCCCTCCCTGTTTTTATATTATTTTTGCTTCCTTTCCCTTATGTTCATCTGGTTTGTATCTTAAATTCCTCATAGGAGTGAAGTCATATGATATTTGTCTTTCTCTGACTAATTTTGCTTAGCATAATACCCACCAGTTCCATCCATGCAGTTGCAAATCAAGAGACTCATTTCAGACCCAAAAACATACAGATTGAAAGTGAGGGGATTTTACCGTGCAAATGTAAGTGAAAACAAAGCCAGGGTAGCAATACTTACACTGGAAAAAAATAGAATTTAAAACAAATACTGTAACAAGAGACAAAGAAGGATACTGCATAATCCTAAAAGTAACATTCCAACAAGAAGATATAACAATTGTAAATATTTATGCACCCAACACAAACGCACCAAAACATATAAAGTAGCTATTAACCAACATAAAGGAGGTAATAGAGAGTAACACAATAATAGTTGGGGACTTCAATAACCCACCTACATGACTGATGATCCAAACAGAAAATCAATAAGGAAACAGTGGATTTGAATGACACATTAGACCAGATGGATCTAACAGATGTATTCAGAACATTCTATCTTAAAACAGAGGAATATATATTCTTTTCAAGTGCCCATGGAACATTCTCCATAATGGATCACATATTAGACCATAAAACAAGTCTCAAAATATTCAAAAAGATCGAAGTCATACCATGCCTCTTTTCCAACCACAACTCTATGAAACTAGAAATCAACCACAAGAGAAAATCTGGAAGAACACAAAAAGGTTAAATAACATGCTATGAAACAAAGAATGGGTCAACCAAGAAATCAATGAGGAAATAAAAAAATACATGGAACCAAATGAAAATAAAAACACAATGGTCCAAAATATCTGGGATGCAGCAAAAACTGTTTTAAGAGGGTAGTTTATAGCAATACAGATTTACCTCAAGAAGCAAGGAAAATCTCAAATAGCCAACTTAACCTTACACTTAAAGGAGCTAGAAAAAGAACAAACAAAAGCCCAAACCAGGAGAAGAAAGGAAATAACAGAGATCAGAGCAGAAAGCAACAAAATAGAAACTAAAAAAATAATACAAGAGATCAATGAAACCAGGAGCTGGTTCTTTGAAAAGATCAACAAAACTGATAAACCTTTAGCCAGCCTGATAAGAGAGAGAAAGAGAGAGAGAGAGAGGACTCAAATAAACAAAACCAAAAATGAAAGAGGAGAAATAATAACCAAAACCACAGAAATACAAAAGATTATAAGACAATATTATGAAAAATTATATGACAACAAATTGGACAACGTAAAGGAAATGGATAAATTCCTAGAAACATAACCTTCTAAAACTGAATCAGGGAGAATTAGCAAATTTGAGCAGACTGATTACCAGCAATGAAATTAAATTTATAAACTCTCAACAAACAAAAGTCCAGGACAAGATGGCTTCACAGGTGAACTCTACGAAACATTTAAAGAGGGGTGAATACCTATTCTTCTCAAACTATTACAAAAAGTAGAAAAGGAAGGAAAGCTTCCAAATTAATTCTGTGAGGGGGAGGGGCCAACATGGAGGAGAAGTAGGGGGATCCGAAGTTCCTTCCTCTCAAACAGTGTTGAAGCTTAAAAGACTTTGAAATCCAAGAGTCCAGAAGGCAAAGAGACAGTCACTTCCTGGGATCCACTGGGACAAACTGACAGGCTATAGGTGTGTGATTGCTAACTGGGAGAGATAAAACGAAAGGAGGGGAGGGATGCCCTTCTGCGAAGAGACAAAGGAAAGAGAGAGAGAGGCTGGGGGAGGCATAGGACAAGAGGCCGGGGTGTCTGGACAAGAGAAAAACCATGGACTGGATGGAGAAATATCCAAACTCTAACTGAGGGGCTTTCTCTGGACTGGGGCCTGCTGCCCAGATCATGCACCTGGGGAGGAGGGAAGCCAGCCCCCGGCTTGGTGGCTAGGTCAGTGGTGTAGTCCACAGAAGGAGAAAGTGATCCCCTCGCTGGAGTGCTGTGGGACAGAACAAAGCCTGCCTGTGTCCACCAGCCAGAGACCATATATCAGGAGGTGTGGCGCTGCATTCCCCCAGTACTGGGGCACATGGAGTGGGAGTTTGAATCCCAGCCAAGCACCAGGGCACGGGAAACACCAGAACAGGACAAACCACTTCATTTGCACCCATGGCACAGTGAGAACGGCTTGACCAGAGTGGTCTGGGACACGTGGTCCATGGAGGAGAAACTTGGGTGTCACCATTTTCTCCCCACCACCAACAAGGTGGGGCTTCGGGGATGGACAGCTGGGCCCACAGTGGAGGTGGGACCAGCCTACACCAAACCATGCCCTTCCACACCTGGCAACTGCATATCTATAGGAGCTAGATTGACACTGAGGAACCAGACAGCCCCTCCCCCAGACCAAAGCTGTTGCATTGCCTGGTTTAATTCTTGGACAATTCTTATTATATAGATATATTCTTCCTTCCTTTTCTCCTTATGTCTTTCCCCCTCTAATCTGGTTACTCTGGTTGTTGGTTTGTTTAAGCAGACATATTTAATCCATTCTCTTGATATATGTTCCACACCACTTTCTTTATTGTCCTTTCTCTCTCTCTCTCTGGATTAAGCCAAATAGTTTCTCTGTATGGTCAATGTTATTTTCTTTTCTTTTTCCCCACCTCCTTCTTTATTTTCCTTTCTTTCTCTCTGGATAAAGCTGTATAGTTTCTCTGTCTGGTCAATTTTTATTTTTTCTTTTTCTCCACCCTGTCATTTCTCTCTTTGTATAGTATAAGGCCTCTTCCATTAGCACCGCCTCCACCCTGTTGTTTACTTGTAGCTAGTGTTTCTGTTTTTTTGTTTTGGGGTATTTTTTGTTTCTGTGTTTGCATGTTTTTGTTTTCTGTTTGTTTTTTGTTTGTTCATTTATTTTCCTTTCCAGGGCTACTTCAACAAACAAATCAAAGCACACTGAGTGGAGGGTTCAAAAGATCACTATGAGTAAGGAGATAAAGTAAGGAGAGAGCAAGTAACATTCTCCAAAAAATACCTCCTGAAGGGCCAGGTTCTGGACAGTTTATGACCCCTCTTTACTAGTAGTGCTCCAGGTACAGGGCACATAACAAGATTTAAAAACACATAAGAAACAGAATACTAGCCAAAATGATGAAACAGAAGAATTCTCCTCAAAAGAAATTCCAGGAAGAAATGACAGCTAAAGAATTGATCAAAACAGATATAAACAATATAACTGAACAAGAATTTAGAATAACAGTCATAAGATTAATTGCTGGACTTGGAAAAAGCATAGAAGACACAGAGAATATATTGCTGCAGAGATCAAGGAACTAAAAAATAGTCATGATGAATTTAAAAATGTTGTAAATGAGGTGCAAAATAAACTAGAAGCGGTGACAGTGAGAATTGAAGAGGCAGAGGGGAGAACAGGTGAAATAGAAGATAAAATTGTGGGAAAAGATGAAGCTGAGAAAAAGAGAAATAAAAAAATTCTGGACCACTAGAGGAGAATTAGAGAACTAAGTGATTCAATGAAGCAGAACAATATCCATGTCATAGGAGTTGAAGAAGAGAGAGAGAAAGGGGCTGAAGGTGTACTTGAACAAACCATAGCTGAGAAGTTCCCCAATCTGTGGAAGGAAACAGACATTTAAAAACAAGAGGCACAGAGAACTCTCTTCAGACATAACTTGAATTGATCTTCTGCACAACATATATATTGAAAGTGGCAAAATACAAAGATAACGAGAGAATTCTGAAAGCACCTAAGGATAAACAGGCCATAACCTACAAGAGCAGACTAGTAGCAGACCTATCTACTGACACTTGGTAGGCCAGAAAGGAATGGCAGGAAGTTTTCAATGTGATGAATAGGAAAAAATATGCAACCAAGAATCCTTTATCCAGGAAACCTGTCATTCAGAATTGAAGGAGAGATAAAGGTTTTCCCAAACAGTAAAAACTGAAGGAATTCATCACCACTAAACCAGCCCTACAAGAAATCCTAAGGGGGACTCTGTGAGTGTTGCAAAGATGACAAAGGACCAGAGACATCATTCAAGCATTAAACCTACAGATAACACAATGACTCTAAACTCATATCTTTCAATAATAACACTGAATGTAAAAGGACTAAATGCTCCAATAAAAAGATATAGGGTATCAGAATGGATAAAAAAACAAGACCCATCTATTTGCTGTCTACAAGTGACATATTTTAGACCTGAGAACACCTTCAGATTGAAAATGAGGGGATGGAGAATCTTCTATCATGCTAGTGGAAGTCAAAAGAAAGTTGGAGTAGCCATACTTTTATCAGACAAACTAGATTGTAAACTAAATACTGTAACAAGAGACTAAGAAGGGCATTATATCATAATTACGGGGTCTATCCATCAAAAAGAGCTAACAATTATAAATGTTTAAGCACTAAATTCAATAGCACCCAAATATATAAAACAATTAATCACAAACGTAAGCAATCTTATTGGTAAGAATGTGGTAATTGCAGGGGACTTTAATACTCCACTACAACAATGGACAGATCATCTAGACAGAAAACAGATAAAGAAGCAAAGGCCCAGAATGATACACTGGACCAGATGGACTTGACAGATATATTTAGAACTTTTCATCCTAAAGCAGCAGAATATACATTCCTCTCGAGTGCATATGGAACATTCTCCAGTATAGATCACATACTGGGTCACAAAACAGCCCTCAATAAATACAAAAGAACTGAGATCATACTGTGCACACTTTTAGATCCAATGCTATGAAACTTAATTAAAATCAACCACAGGAAAAAGTTTGGAAAACCTTCAAATGCATGGAGGTTAAAGAATATCCTACTAAAGAATGAATGGTGGGGCGCCTGGGTGGCGCAGTCGGTTAAGCGTCCGACTTCAACCAGGTCACGATCTCGCGGTCCGTGAGTTCGAGCCCCGCGTCAGGCTCTGGGCTGATGGCTCGGAGCCTGGAGCCTGTTTCCGATTCTGTGTCTCCCTCTCTCTCTGCCCCTCCCCCGTTCATGCTCTGTCTCTCTCTGTCCCAAAAATAAATAAAAAACGTTGAAAAAAAAATTAAAAAAAAAAAAAAAAAAAAAGAATGAATGGTTCAACCAGGCAATTAAAGAAGAAATTTAAAAATATATGGAAACAAATGAAAATGAAAACACAACAATCCAAACCCTTTGGGATGCAGCAAAGGCAGTCCTAAGAGGACAATACATTGCAATCTCGGCCTATCTCAAGAAATAAGAAAAATCCCAAATACAAAATCTAACAGCACACCTAAAGGAACTAGAAGCAGAACAGCAAAGAAACCCCAAAGCCAGCAGGAGAAGAGAAATAATAAAGACCAGAGCAGAAATAAACAATATAGAATCAAAAAGAAAAAAACAACAACAGTAGAACAGATCAATGAAACTAAAAGTTGGTTTTTTGAAAAAATATTTTGTTTTGAAAAACAAAATTGATAAACCTCTAGCCAGACTTCTCAAAAAGAAAAGAGGACACAAATAGATAAAGTCATGAATGAAAATAGACTTATCACAACAAATCCCTCAGAAATACATCTTGGAAATTATCAGAGAATACTATGAAAAATTATATGCCAACACACTGGACAACCTGGGAGAAATGGACAAATTCGTAGACACCCACACACTACCAAAACTCAAATGGGAAGAAATAGAAAACTTGAACAGACCCATAACAAGTGAAGAAATTGAATCAGTTATCAAAAATCTCCCAACAAATAAGAGTCCTGGACAAGATGGCTTCCCAGGGGAATTCTACCAGACATTTAAAGCAGAGTTAATACCTGTCTTTCTCAAGCTGTTCCAAAAAATAAAAATGGAAGGAAAACTTCCAGACTCATTCTATGAAGCCAGCATTACCTTGATTTCTAAGCCACGCAGAGACCCCACAAAAAAGGAGAATTACAGGCCAATATCCCTGATGAACACGGATGTAAAAATTCTCAACAAGATACCAGCAAATCAAATTCAACAACATATAAAAAGAATTACTCACCATGTTCAACTGGGACTCATTCCTGGGCTTCAGGGCTGGTTCAATATTCACAAATCAATCAGTGTGATACATCACATTAATAAAAGAAAGAATAAGAACCATATGATCCTGTCAATAGATGCAGAAAGAGCATTTGACAACATATAGCATTCTTTCTTAATAAAAACTTTCAAGAAAGTCAGGATAGAAGGAACATACTTAAACATCATAAAAGCCATTTACAAAAAGCCCACAGCTAATATCATCCTCAATGGGGAAAAACTGAGAGCTTTCCCCCTGAGATGAGAAACATGACAGGGATGTCCACTCTCACAACTGTTGTTTAACATAGTGTTGGAAGTCCTAGCATCAGCAATCTGACAACAAAATGAAATAAAAGGCATCAAAGTTGGCAAAGAAATCAAACTTTCACTTTTTGCAGACGACATGATGTTCTACATGAAAAACCCAAAAGACTCCACCAAAAGACTCCTAGAACTGATACATGTATTCAGCAAAGTTGCAGGGTACAGAATCAATGGACAGAAATATGTTGCATTTTTATACACCAATAATGAAGCAACAGGAAGAGAAATCAAGAAACTGATCCCATTTACAATTGTACCAAGAACCATAAAACACCTAGGAATGAACCTAACCAAAGATGTAAAAGACCTGTATGCTGAAAACTACAGAAACCTTATGAAGGAAATTGAAGAAGATACAAAGAAATGGAAACACTTCCATGCCCATGGACTGGAAGAATAAATATCATTAAAATGTCAATATTACCCAAAGCAATCTACACATTCAATGCAATCCCAATCAAAATTGCACCGGCATTCTTCTCAAAGCTAGAACAAACAATCCACAAAAGACCACAAAAGACCATGAATAGACAAAGTAATATTGAAAAAAGAAAACCAAAGCAGGAGGCATCACAATCCCAGACTTTAGCCTCTACTACAAAGCTGTAATCATCAACACAGTATAGGATTGGCACAAAAACAGACACATAAACCAATGGAATAGAATAGAGACTCTAGAACTGGACCCACATGGCCAACTAATCTTTGACAACACAGGAAAGAGCATCCAATGGAAAAAAGACAGTCTCTTTAGCAAATGGTTCAAGGAGAACTGGACAGCAACATGTAGAAGAAGGAAACTAGTCCACTTCCTTATACCATACACAAAAATAAATTCAAAATGGATGAAAGACCTAAATGTGGGACAGGAAACCATCAAAACCCTAGAGAAGAAAGCAGGCAACAACCTCTTTGACCTCAGCCTCAGCAATTTCTTACTTGACACATCTCCAAAGGCAAGGGAGTTAAAAGCAGAAATGAACTATTGGGACCTCATTAAGATAAAAAGGTTCTACACTGCAAAGGAAACAATCAACAAAACTAAAAGGCAACAGATGGAATGGGAAAAGATATTTGCAAATGACATATTGGATGAAAGGCTAGTATCCAAAATCTATAAAGAACTTACCAAACTCAACACCTGAATAACAAATAAGCCAGTGAAGAAATGAGCAGAAGACATGAATAGACGCTTTTCATAAGACATCCAGATGGCCAACAGACACATGAAAAGATGCTCAATGTCACTCATCATCAGAGAAATACAAATCAAAACCACACTGAGATATCACCTCACACCAGTGAGAGTGGCCAAAATGAACAAATCAGGAGACTATAGATGCTGGAGAGGATGTGGAGAAATGGGAACTCTTTTGCACTGTTGGTGGGAATGCAAACTGGTGCAGCTGCTCTGGAAAACAGTGTGGAGGTTCCTCAAAAAATTACAAATAGGGGCACCTGGGTGGCTCAGTCGGTTGAGCATCCGACTTCAGCTCAGGTCATGATCTCACAGCTTGTGAGTTCGAGACCCATGACAGTTCTGAGCTGTCAGCACAGAGCCTGGAGCCTGCTTTGGATTCTGTGCCTCCCCCTCTCTCTGCCCCAACCCACTTGCATTCTGTCTCTGTCTCTCTCAAATATAAATAAACATTAAAAAAATTTAAAAAAAATTAAAAATAGAACTACCCCATGACCCAGCAATAACACTACTAGGAATTTACCCAATGGATTCAGGAGTGCTGATGCATAGGGCATGTGTACCCCAATGTTTATATCAGAGCTTTCATCAATGCCAAATTATGGAAAGAGCCTAAATGTCCATCAACTGATGAGTGGATAAAGAAGATGTGGTTTATATATGCAATGGAATACTACTTGGCAATGAAAAAGAATGAAATCATGCCATTTGCAACAATGTGGATGGACCTGGATGGTATTATAGTGAGTGAAATAAGTCAGTCAGAGAAGGACAGATATAATATATTTTCACTCATATGTTGATCTTGAGAAACTTAACAGAAGACTGTGGGGGAAGGGAACGGGGAAAACATAGTTACAAACAGAGAGGGAGGAAGGCAAACCACAAGAGACTCTTAAATACAGAAAACAAACTGAGGGTGGATGGGGGGTTGGGAAGAGGGAAAAATGAGTGATGGACATTGAGGAGGGCACTTGTTGGGTGAGCAATGAGTGTTGTTGTATGTAAGCCAATTTGACAATAAATTATATTCATAACAAAAAGAAACCAAATTAAATCTATCAGACCAGAATTACCTTGATACCAAAACCAGATAAAGACACTACAAAAAAAGAAATATAGGCCAATATCTCTGATGAAATAGATGCAATAATTTTCAACAAAATATTAGCAAACTGAATCCAACAATACATTAAAAAAAACATTCACCATGATCAAGTGGGATTTATTTCTGGGTTGCTAGCATGGTTCAATATTCACAAGTCAATCAATATGATACATCACATCAACAAGAGAAAGGATAAAAACCAATAGATCATTTCCATAGATGCAAAAAAAGCATTTGACAAAGCACAACATCCATTCGCAATAAAAATCCTCAACAAAGTAGGTTGAGAGGTAACATACTTCAACATAATAGAGGTAATATAGGAAAAAACCACAGCTAATATCACACTCAATGCTGAAAAACTGAAAGCTTTTCCCCTAGGATCAGGTTCAAGGCAAGACTCTCACCACTTTTATTCAAAATAGTACTAGAATTCCCAGCCATAGCAGTCAGACAAGAAAAAGAAATAAAAGACATCCAAATGGGTAAGGAAGAAGTAAAACTTTCACTATTTGCAGATGACATGATAGTATATATAGAAAACTCTATAGACTCCACCAAAAAACTACTAGAACTGATAAATGAATTTAGTAAGGTCACAGGTTACAAAACCAATATACAGAAATCTGTTATATTTCTTTTTTTTTTTTTAACATTTTTTTTTTTTTTTTTTTTTATTTTTGGGACAGAGAGAGACAGAGCATGAACGGGGGAGGGGCAGAGAGAGAGGGAGACACAGAATCGGAAACAGGCTCCAGGCTCCGAGCCATCAGCCCAGAGCCTGACGCGGGGCTCGAACTCACGGACCGCGAGATCGTGACCTGGCTGAAGTCGGACGCTTAACCGACTGCGCCACCCAGGCGCCCCCAGAAATCTGTTATATTTCTAACAATATACTAACACATACACTAACAATGAATTAGCAGAAAGAGAAATTAATGAACTCTTATTTACAATTGCACCAAAAATTATAAAATACCTAGGAATAAACAAAACAAATAGGAGAAAGACCTGTACTCTTGAAAACTATAAAACACTAATGAAAGAAATTGAAGACAAGACAAAGAAATGGAAATATATCCCATGCTCCTGCTTAGAAAAACAAGTATTAAAATGTCCATACTACCCAAAGAAATTCTACAGATTCAGTGCAATCCCAATCAAAATACAAACAGCATTTCTCACAGAACTATAACAAATAATTCCAAAATTTAATGGACCACAAAAGACCCCAAATAGCTAAAGAAATCTGAAAAAGAAGAACAAAACTGGAGGTATTACACTCCCATATTTCTTTCTTTTTTTTTTTTTTTTTTTTTTAAATTTTTTTTTTTCAACGTTTTTTATTTATTTTTGGGACAGAGAGAGACATAGCATGAACGGGGGAGGGGCAGAGAGAGAGGGAGACACAGAATCGGAAACAGGCTCCAGGCTCTGAGCCATCAGCCCAGAGCCTGACGCAGGGCTCGAACTCACGGACCGCGAGATCGTGGCCTGGCTGAAGTCGGACGCTTAACCGACTGCGCCACCCAGGCGCCTACACTCCCATATTTCAAGGTATATACAAAGTGGTAGTGATCAAAACAGCATGGTAATGGCATAAAAGCAGATGCATAGATCAATAGAAGAGAATTGAGATCCCATAAATAATCCCACAATTATAATGCCAATTAATCTACAACAGAGGAGGCAAGAATATGCAATGGGAAAAAGTCTTTTGGGAAAATATTGTTAGGAAAACTGCACAGCTACATGCAAAAGAATAAAATTAGACCACTTTCTTACATCATACACAAAAATAAATTCAAAATTGATTAGAGACCTAAATGTGAGGCCTGAAACCATAAAAATACTAGAAGAGAGCATAGGTAGTAATTTCTGTGACATTGGCCATAGCATCACTTTTCTAGATATGACTCGTGTGGAAAGGGAAACAAAAGCAAAAATAAATTATTGGGACTACATCAAAATAAAATGCTTCTGCACAGCAGTGGTAATAATCAACAAAACAAAAAGACAACCTAGTGAAAAGGAGAAGACATTTTCAAATGATATACCCAATAAGGAGTTAGTGTCCAAAATATATAAAGAACTTAGATAACTCAACACCAAAAAAATAAATAATGCAATTTAAAAATGAGCAGAAAACATGAACAGACATTTTTCCAAAGAAGACATCCAGATGGCCCACAGATACATGAAAAGATGCTCAACACCACTCGTCATCAGGGAAATGCAAATGAAAACTACAATGAGAATGTTAGAATTGCTAAAATCAAGAAGACAAGAAAGAACAAATGGTGAGGATGTAGCGAAAAAGGAACCCTCTTCCACTGTTTGTGGGAATGTAAACTGGTGCAGCCAGTGTAGAAAACAGTATGGAGGTTCCTTGAAAAATTAAAAAGAGAACTACTATATGGTCCCTTAAATCCACTATTGGGTATTTTCCGAAGGAATACAAAGATACTAATTCAGAAAGATATATGTACCTATATGTTTATTGAAGCATTACTTACAATAGTTAAATTATGGAAGCAACTAAGTGTCCATCCATAGATGAAAGAAGGTAGAAAATGCGGCACATATACACAAATGAATATTATTCAGCCATAAAAAAGAATATAATCTTGCCATTTGCAACAACATACATGGGTGTAGGGGATATAATTTCTTTAATGTTTATTTATTTTTGAGAGATAGTGTGAGCAGGAAGGTGTAAAGAGAGAGGGAGACAGAGAATCCCAAGAAGTCTCCATGCTGTCAGCACAGAGCCTGTGCTATCAGCACAGCACATAGTACCACAGAGCTGTCACGTAGCTCGAACTCATGAACTGTGAGATAATGACTTGAGCCGAAATCAGGAATAGGACGCTTATCCGACTGAGCCACCTAGGTACTCCTAAGGGTATAATGTCAACTGAATTAAGTCAGTCAGAGTAAGATACTTATCATATGATTTCACCCATATATGGCATTTAAGAAACAAAAGAAATGAACGAAGGAAAAAAAACCAGACAACTCAAAAAACTGGACTCTTAGGGACACCTGCGTGGCTCACTCCATTAAGCGTCTGACTTCAGCTCAGGTCATGATCTCACAGTTTGTGGGTTCATGCCCTGCACTGGGCTGTAAGCTGTCAGCACAGAGCCTGCTTCGGATCCTCTGTCCCCTCTCTGCCCCTCTCCTGCTCACACACACACTCTCTCTCAAAAATAAATAAACATTAAAAAATAATTTTAAAAACTGGACACTTAAATATAGAGAACACACTGCTGGTTACCAGAGGGGTGGTAGGTGGGGGATGAATGGAATAGGTGAAGGGGATTAAAAGTACACTTATCATGATGAGCACAATGTATAGAATTGTTGGATCACTATATTGTACACCTGAAACTAACACAACACTGTATTAATCATACTGGAATTAAAAAAAAAATTTTTACACCATTACCAAATGTGATTTATTCCAGTGTACAAGGATGGTTAACACACAAAAATTCATTAATATATCATTTTACTAGAATAAAGAGCAAAAGTTACATAATAATCGTAATGCATACATAAAAACATTTATTTTAACAATATTCAGTACTCATCCATGACAAAAACTCTCAGCAAACATGGAATAAAAGGTAACTTCCTTAATCTGATTAACATACAGTAAACACTACACTTAATGGTGAAATACTGAAACTTTTACTTTTTTTTTTTTTAATTTTTTTTTCAACGTTTTTTATTTATTTTTGGGACAGACAGAGACAGAGCATGAACGGGGGAGGGGCAGAGAGAGAGGGAGACACAGAATCGGAAACAGGCTCCAGGCTCTGAGCCATCAGCCCAGAGCCTGACGCGGGGCTTGAACTCACGGACCGCGAGATCGTGACCTGGCTGAAGTCGGACGCTTAATCGACTGCGCCACCCAGGCGCCCCAGAAACTTTTACCTTTAATACTGGGAATAAGGCTAAGATCTTTGCTTTTACCTCTTCAACATCATAGTAGATATTCTAGCCAGTGCAACCTGGCAAGAAAAAGAAATAAAATGCCTCAAAATTGGAAAGAAGAAGTAAAATTATCTTCAGTTGTAGAGAACATGATCATATATATAGAAATCCTAAGAAATTCACAAAAAGTTATTAAAACTAATAAATGAGTTCAGCAAAATCACAGGATTCACGGACAAAAATCAACTGCATTCCTTTAGCAAGAAACAATATGAAAATGAAAATAAGAAAACAATTCTATTCATAATATCACCAGGAAGAACAAAATGTTTAGGAATAAACTGAACAAAAGAAGTGCAAGATTTTGTAGGTTGAAAAATACAAACATTGCAGAAACTTGAAAAGATATAAATAAGTGGGAAGACATTGCATATTCATACATTCATAGATTCGATATTATTAAGGGCACGGCTTCCTAAATTGATGATAAATTCAATGTCATCCCTATCAATATTCTAACAGGCTTATCTATGAAATAAACAAGCAGATCCTAAATGTGTATGAAAATACAAAGAACCTAGAATAGCCAATACAACCTTGAAAAGAAGAATAAAGGACTTATACCACCTGATTTCAAAAATTTATATAAATCTAGAATAATTAAGAAATTATTCAGAATATGGTTCTGGCGTAAGGATAGGCATAGAGAAAACAGAACAGAATTTTGACTGTAGAAGTAAATTATTCCAATTATGGTCAATTGATTTTTGACAAAGGTCCCATGGCACTCAAATAAGGGAAAGGACAGCCTTCTCTACAAATGATGCAGTGACAGTTGGATGTCCACAAACCAAATGATTAATTTAGATCCTTAACTGACTCCCTACAAGTTACAGGAGCTTAGTGAACACTTTTCAGTCTCTGTTGAACCCCCAGAAGGGCCAAGTAAAGACCAAGTAAAAACCAAGTTCCTGGAAAATAATGTCCTAGGACAAAACCTAAATAGATTCACACTAAACAAACCTATAATCAAGACTCAAGGATGGGGCGCCTGGGTGGCGCAGTCGGTTAAGCGTCCGACTTCAGCCAGGTCACGATCTCGCGGTCCGTGAGTTCGAGCCCCGCGTCAGGCTCTGGGCTGATGGCTCGGAGCCTGGAGCCTGTTTCCGATTCTGTGTCTCCCTCTCTCTCTGCCCCTCCCCCGTTCATGCTCTGTCTCTGTCTGTCCCAAAAATAAATAAAAAACGTTGAAAAAAAAAAAAAGAAAGAAAAAGACTCAAGGAGATAAGGCTGATTCTCCAGTAATATAACTGGCAGCTAGAACAAAGCTCAACATTCTTCAGAGGAGGAATCAGAGTTCAGAGTTTCCACAACTTAGCATCCATCAGCTCAGTATACAATTAAAAATTACTAGACATATGATGTAACAGATTAAATTGCTTATACCATCTTTTTTCTACTGAACTGAACTCAAAGAGCAAAGGGTAAGCAAAACTGCTAATGCTAATCACTAGCCCTTTAGTTTCTTTCTCACCAAAAAGAAACCAATATTGATTTTTGGATGTTCAAGGTAGAAAAGCAAAACACTCAAGAATAAACTCCTTAAACAAGCTGTTTGAATAAAAAGTATTATTCAGATTTCATAGAGCCTTTTGTTGTTTGGCTCTGGATGCACTTACCAAAATGGATCCTAACACGATTTTTACTTTTTTTTTTTTTAACTGGAAAGAATAGGAAACTGTGTTTAATAACCTTGTATAAAATTATTATAAAATAATAGTATTTTCAGGGGCACCTGGCTGGCTCAGTTGGTGGAGCATGTAACTCTTGATCACAGGGTTGTGAGATCAAGCCCCACGTTGGGCATGGAGCTTACATTAAAAAAAATAATAAAAATCAAAATAAAGGGGTGTCTGGGTGGCTTAGCCAGTTAAGCATCTGACTTCAGCTCAGCTCATGATCTCAAGCTTCGCGTCAGGCTCTGTGCTGACAGCTCATAGCCTGGAGCCTGCTTTGGATTCTGTGTCTCCCTCGCTCTCTGTTCATCCCCCCGCTCATGCCCTCCCTCCCTCTCTCTCTCTCTCTCTCTCAAAAATAAATAAACATTAAAAAATAATAATTAAAAAATGGTATCTTCAAGAAGCTGTCAAAGCATAACTGTTACCTATTAATGATGCCTTGAATTCAGTAAACTCAAAAAAGTTCTAAATTAACATAAGACTATTAGGATGACCGTAGAGTTTTCTAAAAGTAAAATTTAAATAGTCTTTCCATTGTTAGGTCATGCTGATGTTCTGGGTGGGAGTGGGATACCATTATTATATCAGTGGGGCTGTGTATAACCCAGAAAATCTATTCTGTCTCATTTGAAGTCATTAATTTGACATAATATGAATAAAACTATCATTATCACTTTTTTCTATATGATCATTGTACTAAGACTAAATATAAACACCTTCCACCACCACTCTGGTCACCATCTCTTTAGCTACATTACTCACATTTAACATGATATGATACCACCTCAAATAGTATCAATTAGTTAAACTAAAGTAGCCTAATCAGCTTGCTACATAACCCAACCTCTCTCTCATTACCCAAGAAAGAAATGGAAAATACCACGCTAAATGCTGTTCATAGTGCCAAATAATTCAGGGTGCATAGGCAGAAGTGTGATCAGGGAACATAGAGGAGTAACATCACAATTCTTTATTCAATTGGAGTTATAAGAAGTCTGCATTCAAAGTTCCCACCAAAGAAAAGATACAGTCAGAAGCAGAGTATTAACTTCACAGGCAAAAGCTGGGGCCAAGTGCAAAGAAACAGTTCATACCCAGACAGGAAACTTCTCTGGATCTAAAGCAGAGAGATGAGGTCATAGACAGTAGTGTAAACCTGCACTAACACATCTGCCCACTGCTCTCTCAGTGACATAACAGATTAAACAGATGAGTCCCAACAAGTGTGAATTACTTCTTGCAACAGAGTAAGTTTCAGGAAGTTGAAGTTGCAGCTGATATGTACGTTATGTTAAAAGAAGAGAGCATTCTTCAGAATGAAATTTTTTCAACGTTTACTTATTTTTGAGAAAGACAGAGACAGAGCACATGCAGGGGAGGTGCAGAGAGAGAGGGAGACACAGAATCCAAAGCAGTCTCCAGGCTCTGAGCTGTTAGCACAGAGCCCAACACAGGGCTTGAACTCACAAACTCCAAGATCATGACCTGAGGGGGAGCCTAAGTTGGATACTTAACTGAGTGAGCCACCCAGGCAACCCAAGACAGAATCCTTTTTTAAAAAAATTTACCTCTAAATCTCTTTATCTCTAATAAATACTGAAAATAAGAATGCAAAGGTTTCTTTAATTTTTATTTATTTACTTTTTAAGTTTATTTATTTTGAGAGAGAGAGAGAGAGGGAGAGCCCATGTGCGCAAGCAGGGGAGGGGCAGAGAGAGAGAGAGAGAGAGAGGGAGAGAGAGAGAATCCCAAGCAGCTCTGCACTGTTAGTATGGAGCCCATTGAGAGACTGAAACTCACAAACCATGAGATCATGACTTGAGCTGAAATCAAGAGTCATAGATGCTTAACTGACTGAGGCACCGAGGCCCCTCCAAAGGTTTCTTTTATTTTTTAAATTTTTTTAATGTTTATTTATTTTTGAGAGAGAGAAAGAGACAGAGTGCAAGCAGGTGAGGGGCAGAGAGAGAGACAGATACTGAAGCAGGCTTCAGGCTCTGAGCTGTCAGCACAGAGCCCAATGCGGGGCTTGAACCCACAAACCATGAGATCATGACGTGAGCCGAAGTCAAACGCTCAACTGACTGAGCCACCCAGGTGCCCTAAAGGTTTTTTTTAAATTATAGTTTTCTAGGGGTGCCTGGGTGGCTCAGTCGGTTAAGCGTCTGACTTCGGCTCAGGTCACAATCTCGCGGTCCGTGAGTTCGAGCCCTGCGTCGGGCTCTGTGAGGACCACTCAGAGCCTGGAGCCTGTTTCAGATTCTGTGTCTCCCTCTCTCTCTGACCCTCCCCTGTTCATGCTCTGTCTCTCTCTGTCTCAAAAATAAAATAAACGTTAAAAAAATTAAAAAAAAATTATAGTTTTCTATATGTAAAAGCTACCCAAGGTGACTACAAGGTGACACAGAAACACACACACACACACACACACACACACACACACACACACACACACACACACAGAATTGCCATATGACCCAGCATTTCTGAGTCCCATTAGGGCCTCCTATATGCAGAACCTACAGGGAGCCAGCTGCTAAAAGACATGAGGGTTTTCAGGGTCCCAGAACCAGCATAACAGAACAGATTTCAAACTCAAAGACAACAGCTTAACAACCAACATCCTTTCTAATTCTTATACCTTTTATTGTTTTTTTCTTGCCTTACTGCCCTAGCTAGAGCCTCCACTACAACTCTGATAGAGGTGGTGACAGCAGACATTATTGTCACATTCCTGACATCAAAAGGAAAGCTTTCACAACTTTGTTAAGTATGATACATTCTGTCACTTTTGGGAATAATCTGCCAAATTCCCTTTTAGTCCAAGTTTTCTACGATCTGTTAAATTTTACCAACTAATGGATATTAAATTATATCAGATGCTATTTTCTTGCTTTATTGAAAATGTCCTATATTTTTTCTTTACTTTGGTAATGGTGTGAATTACATTGCATTCCTTGAATAAATCCCACTTGGTCATGGTGTATGTTTGTGTACCCTCAAAATTCGTATGTTAAAGTCCTTACGTCCAGCATGGCTTATCTGGAGATGGAGCTCTCAGGAAATAATTTAGGTTAACTGAGGTCATAAGGGAGGGGCCCTGATCACATAGAATTCGTGCCTGTATAAGAAAAGACACCAATAGAGCTCATGCTCTTTCTCTCTGGGCAATCAGAAGAAAGGCCATAGGAGGACAATATGGTTGTCTACAAGCCAGGAGAGCTTTGACAGAAACTGAACCCTGATGGAACCTTGATCTTGGACTTTCCAGCCTCCAAAATTGTGAGAAAATAAGTTTCTGTTGTGTAAGCCACCCAGTCTGTGGAGTTTTGTGACAGCAGCTTGAGCAGACTAACATGAAGTATGTGATATTTATGTACTGATGTATTTGGTTTGAGAATATTTTGTTTAGGATTTTTTCATCTATATTCTGAGGGTTTTTTATTTCTCCTAACATCCTTTTTAGTTTCATTTCTCATCATCTCCTTGTAGAGTTTTGATTTAAGGTTATGTTGGCCTCATATGCACAAATTTTTTTAATTGTCATTATTTCTTAGATGTTGCATGAAAGTACATAGTGAAGCCATGTGTGCTTGAAGGTGTTTTTGTGGCAATTTGTTTAATGGTTCTAAGACTATTTTGATTCTCTAGTTTTCCTGTATCATAAAAAACAAGTTGTATTTTTCTAGGAATTTCAGATGTTTTTCTAAAATTGGCATAAGGTTGTTCATAATAACCTCTATTAACTTTTTAAATGGCTTACAACAAATGGTTATGTGTGCCTTCTCGCCTTTTTTATTTATCAATTCAATTTTAGCTTTGTTGATCTTTTCAACTGTATACTTGTTTATTTTATTAATTGCTACCCTTGCCTTTAGTATTTCCTACTTTGACCTTATGGAGTTTATTTTGTTGTATTTTTTCTAACTTCCTGAAATTAATGCTTAGATCATTGATATTCAATGTTTCTCATTTCTTTATAATACATTTTTAGCCTGGAAATTAACCTCTAAGCACTAATTAGCTGTACCACACAAATTTTAATAAGCTGTATTTTTATTATCATTCAGTTCAAAATCTTCTCTAATATCCACTCTGATTTCATCTTTGAGCCATGAGTTATTTGGTAATGTATTTATAAATTTCCAAATGTATATTTTCTTTTATAAAAATATTTTAGCTTAATTTCATTTTGATCAGAAAACATATAATTTCAACCTTTGAAATGTGTTTAGACTCTACTGCACAACAAATAGTCAGCTTTTACAAATGTTTTTTTCAATGTTTTTTTTTTTATTTATTTTTGGGACAGAGAGAGACAGAGCATGAACGGGGGAGGGGCAGAGAGAGAGGGAGACACAGAATCGGAAACAGGCTCCAGGCTCCGAGCCATCAGCCCAGAGCCTGACGCGGGGCTCGAACTCACGGACCGCGAGATCGTGACCTGGCTGAAGTCGGACGCTTAACCGGCTGTGCCACCCAGGTGCCCCTACAAATGTTTTTTTAATCCTTGAAAAATCTGTATTCTGCAGTTGCTGTATGCCATAATAATCAAGTTTGTTAATTATTTTGTTCAAATCTATAACCTGATATTTTTTCTTCTTATTCAATCAATTACTGACACAGGAATGTTAAAATCTGTCACTATGATTATGGATTTATCTATTTATTCCTGTAGTTCTATCCATATTTTCTTTTTCTTCCCCTGAAGCTATTATTAATCACCACAGAAATTTAGAATTTTTTTAAACCTTCCTGTGAATTAAATCTTTTATGATTATGAAGTCCTCTTCTTTATTTCTGGTAATTATTTTTGTCTTAAGACCTTTATCAGCTTTTCTTTGGCCAGTCATTTTGTAGTATATATTTTTCCATATTTTTATTTTCAATCTTTCTGTTCCCTTATATTTTAGCTATGCCTCTTGTATGAAAAATTTGTTCATTTTTTCATTGAATCTGAAAGATATTTTTTAATTAGACCATTTAGTACCTGTATCAGTCTAGGTCCACTTAAGAGAGAGAAAACACATGGTAATTTGTAGGGAAAATGTAATACAAATTATGTTATTACCTATAGTAATGGGTAATGAGGGATCAGCTAGTAAAAAGCAAAGCAAATTATAATGAATATAGCATGTATAAGTAATAACCACTACTTTACAGATGGGATCGAGTGTTAAAGGAAAAGTACACCTCCCACCCTCACCACCTCAGGTCTGAGAGATCATAGCCATGGCTTGCTGGATGACAGAGAATTCTCTGTGATGCCACATGGTTGGAACTTTCTAGAAATCTGCCCTCTGGAACTTACCAGAAATCTTCACTTTGGGGTGCTGGGGAAAGCTGTTCATGGGCTGGAACCTCACATGAGGCACTCTGCTACAAAGCCCCCCCAAGGAGTGGAAAGTTGCTGGCTGCTGGCTGCTGCAGGCCACCGTGCACTGCAAGAAACTCTCTCTGGAGAAAGGGCAAATGCCTGAGGCTGGGAAGCCATATGTTCTGCAGGAGCTGGGTGCTAGGAAGCTGCCCATGCTGCAGGAGCCTGAAGAGTCAACACAGTGGAACCAGGAAGTAAGAAAGTTTTTCCTGGGTCCTCTCCTAGCACCCTCTATGACAAAGCTTCAGGTCCATCTGGCAAAGGAAAAAAAAAAAAATTTAAAGGCCCAGAACCATTTTCACAGAGCAAAAACAAGGGTGAATTTGGAGCTAAGGCAATAAATCAATGAACAGCAAACAGTCCATTTGTATTTTAATATCTGAGTTTAAATCTACCAGCTTATAATGTGCTTATATTTGTCCCATTTGTTTTAGGTTCCTCTTTGTTCTCTTTCTTGCTTTTTTTTTTTTTTTTTTTTGGTTATTTTTATTCTTCTATTTCCCTCCTCTTTTAGTTTGGAAAATATGCATTATTTTGCTACTGTTTTAGAGCTTATTCTCTGATTAAAAATAGATTATTTTACTTAAAAATTTTTTAACAGCTTTGAGATAATTTACATGCAATAAAATTCATTCACTTCAAGTGTACAATTAAATTACTTTTTAATAATTTTGTAGAGTTGTGAAACTATCAACACAGTTTAATTTTAGGACATTTCAATCATCAAAAAATAAGTGCTTTAAAAAAATTTTTTTGGGGCACCTGGGTGGCGCAGTCGGTTAAGCGTCCGACTTCAGCCAGGTCACGATCTCGCGGTCCGTGAGTTCGAGCCCCGCGTCAGGCTCTGGGCTGATGGCTCGGAGCCTGGAGCCTGTTTCCGATTCTGTGTCTCCCTCTCTCTCTGCCCCTCCCCCGTTCATGCTCTGTCTCTCTCTGTCCCAAAAATAAATAAAAAAAAAAAAATTTTTTTTTTAATGTTTATTTATTTTTGAGAGAGACAGAGACAGAATGCGAGTGGCTTAGGGGCAGAGAGAGAGGAAGACACAGAATCCAAAGCAGGCTCCAGGCTCCACGCTGTCAGCACAGAGCCCGATGCGGGGCTCGAAACCACGAGCTGTGAGATCATGACCTGAGCTGAAGTCGGACGCTCAACCAACTGAGCCACCCAGGCGCCCCACCAAAAAATAAGTCTTGTGGCCAATCTGCAGTTACTCCCTTTCCTGTACCTAGTTTCAAGCAACCACTGATCTGCTTTCTCTACGTATAATTTTGCCTTTTCTAGAAATTTCATATAAATGGATCATACAGAATGTGGCCTCTTGTGTCTGGCTTCTTTCACTTATAATGTTTTTGAGGTTCATCCATATTGTAACAAATATTAGTACCTCATTCTTTTTTATTCAAAATAGTAGTCAATTTTGTGTATGAACTACATTTAGTTTTATCTATTTACCAGATGATGGACATTTGAATTATTTCCGCTTTTTCACTTATTATGAAAAATGTTTCTATGACCATTTGTGTACAAGTCTTTACATTGACATATATTTCAGTTTTGGTAGGTAAATACCTAAGAAAAGAATTGCTCGGTTATAGGGTAAATCTATATTTAACATTTTAAGAAACTGTCAAACTGTTTTCCAAAGTGGCTGCACCATTTTACATTCCTGTTAGTAATGTATTAGGGTTCCAGTTTCTATACATCCTCACCAACAATGGTTATTCTCATTTTTATTATAGCCATTTTTGTGACTGTGAAGTGTTAATACATTATGATTTTAATTTGCATTTTCCTAATAAATGATATCAAGCATCTTTTCTGTACTTATTAGCCATTCATTCATGTGTCTTTTTTGCTGAAATGTCTATTCAAATCTTTTCTCCATTATTTGCCTTTTAATTGAGTTGTTATGGGTACAAGTCCCTTATTGAATATGTGATTTGAAATTTTTTCCAGGGCACCTGGGTGGCTCATTTAGTTAAGCATCTGACTTTGGCTCAGGTCATGATCTCACAGTTTGTGGGTTTAAATCTTGCATCAGGCTCTGTGCTGACAGCTCAGAGCTTACAGCCTACTTTGGATTCTGTGTCTCCCTCTCTCTCTGCCCTTTCCCCGCTCTCTCTCTCTCTCTCAAAAATAAACATTAAACATTAAAAAAATTTTCCATTCTCTGGCTTGTCTTTTCACTTCCTTACTATGTCTTTTAAAGGGCAAAAATTTTTAATTTTGGTGAAGTCCAATTTATCATTTTTTTCTTTTATCCCTTATGCTTTTAATGTCCTAAGAAATCTTTGCCTAACCTAAGACCCTGAAGATATACTCCAATGTTTTCTCTTTTTTTTAAGATTTTATTTTTTATTTTATTTTTTTAAGTATATTTTTGAGGGAGAGAGAGAGAGCACCAGTGCGGGAGGAGCAGAGACAGAGAGAGGGAGACACAGAATCTGAAGCAGGCTTCAGGCTCTGATCTGTCAGCAGAGAATGCTGGGGCTCAAACCCACGAACTGTGAGATCCTGACCTGAGCTGAAGTCAAACACTCAACCAACTGAGCCACTCAGATGCCCCTTTAAGATTTTAAGTAATCTCCACACCCAACGTGGGGCTCAAACTCACAATCCCAAGAACAAGAGTCACATACTCCACCGACTGAGCCAGCCAGCCGCCTGTACTCCATGTTTTCTTTTAGGATTTTCATAGTTTTAGCTCTTACATTTATGTTTATGACCCATTTTGAGTTTGTTTTTGTGTATGGTATGAGGCAAGAGTCTAAATTAGTCATTCTGTATGTGAATATCCAATTGTTCCAACACTATTTGTTTAAAAAAATCCTTTCCCTCATTGAATTGCCTTGTCACCTTTGTTGAAAATCAAATTACAATGAATATAAGGGTTTATATCTGTTTTATATCAGAACTCCAAATACATTCATGACTTGCCAAATTCTAATGATAATTAGTACTTTACTTTCTCTCCAGAGTACCTTAATTCTATTTAATTTCCTCTATTGATTTATATGCTAGCATTATCATGTGTTTCAATTTCTATAGATTTTGAACCCCTCAAAAATTATTTTTATTATTTTATATAATCCATGTTGATGTTTATCATTTTTGTGCTCTTCATTCCTTCTTGCATCTGGAAACTTCCATCTAGGACCATTTTCTTTTTTTTTTGCCTAGAGAATACCCTTTAGTATTTCCTTTAATGTGAGTCTGCTGGTGATGGATTATGTTAATTTTTGTTTGAGTGAAATATTTCTGAAGAATATTTTCACTAGACATTGAATTTTAGGTTGATAGTTGTTTTCTTTGAGCTTGTTCAAAAAATTACCCTGTTATCTTCTGGTTTCTATTGTCTTTTTAAAGTATCTTTTATTATCCTTAGCTTTTATATTCTGGATATTTGCTCTGCCAGCACTCTCTTCCAGATCACTGTTGTTGCTGTCTTTCTTTTAATGTTTATTTATTTATTGTGAGAGGGTGGAAGGGGCAGAGAGAGGGATGAGAGACAGAATCCCAAGCAGGGTCCACACTATCAGTATGTGCCCGATGCAGGGCTCTATCTCATGAACCATGAGATCATGAGCCAAAATCAAGAGTCGGACGTTTAACTGACTGAACCCCTCAGGCACCCCCAGATCACTGTTTTTTAAACTTTGTCAAAATTTCTGTGAAATCCATGTACTGATAAGGATTTCTATTTGTCTTAAAAATAGAAATGATTTCTATTTTTTTTTTTAAGTTGTAGTTTATTAAGGACAGTCACAAATTCTTTGTCATACTTCCCATTGAGAAATGGAGTCTAATTCCTCTCTCTGAATCTGAGATAACTTTGATGATTTTCTTGGCCAATAGAATGCATTGGAAATGATGTGGGATTTTCAAGGCTATATCATAAGAAGTTTTGTAGCTTCCACTTGGGCCTTTTGAAATGATTGTTCTGGGGATACTTAACACTCAAGATGCTCCCATTGGGATCCCAGCCATCATGCTGTAAAAAATCAAGCCACATGGAGAATGTGTAGGCACTTACCGAAAGTTCTAGCTAAACTCCCAGCAGACAACCAGCATCAACTTGTCTGATGTTTTTTTTTTTTTTAATGGTTATTTTTGAAAGACATAGAGAGAGGGAGAGAGACAGAGTGTGAGTGGGGGACGGGCAGAGAGAGAGGGAAACATAGAATCAGAAGCAGGTTCCAGGCTCTGAGCTATCAGCACAGAGCCTGACATGGGGATCAAACTCACAAACCGTGAGATCATGACCTGAGCTGAAGTCAGATGTTTAACCGACTGAGCCACATAGGCCCCCCCGTCTGCTGCTTTTCATACAAGTGAATTGTCTTGGATATCCAACCCACTTAAGTCTTCCAAGAATTGTAACCCAAAGACAATTCCACTGTTTACAGTCAGACAAGGAAACAGATTAGGATCAGCACTAGATCAGACTCAGTGCTTCTCTTCCAGCTCTCTTCTCCATGCCATCCTTCTCCCACCTTTTTCTTATTAATCCCCAGAGTTTTTGGAAATTCCATTTTTCTACTTTTCCCGCCACTCTTTTATTCTTCTTTCTTGGACATAAAAGCATCCATTTTAGAGGCCTCTGATTTGCTCAATTGGTGGAACATGTGACTCTTGATCTTGGGGTCATAGGTTCGAGCCCCATGTGGGTGTGGAGCCTACTTAAAAAAATAAAATAAAATAAATAAAAATGATTGACCTATTTTTACAAAAGAATTTAGACTACAAAGAGGAGATGAAAAATGGAGCTGAATTATATTAAAATAGTTGGAATTTATTGTGAGAAAATAATGTGCATAAAATGTACAGAAGACTGAAAATCATTGTTTTATTTTTTAAGACCAAATTTTATGACATTATCCTACAGGGTTAATGAGTAATCACTCAAAATTTATACAAATCTAGAAAAGCAATTATGCCAGTTATATTGCTATAGTGTGTTGGAAATAACTTGCCTTACTAAGCACAAATATATAAAAATCCTGGTGTTGGTGAAAAAAACTAATGCTGTTTTTAGTGTAACACTATATTTGTTGTTCAGAAAAACATTATTTGACCAATAGCGTAAACGATGTAATAAATAAATAAGATGTTGTTTTAGGACAAGATATGATTTTCAGTGGAAATGATGTGACACAAGTAGACAAATCTAGGTATTAACAAGCTGTGTTATAATGGGGTTTTATCATACCAATAATCTACAGTGGAAGGTTTTCTAGGGAGCCTCTGAATTTGGGAGAAAAGTTTTAAACAATAAAATGTATGATGGTAATAAGCCCTACTTTATGTATTATGTATAACATTTTAAGGTAGCTTTGTTTCCTATGCTTGATAGGCAGTGATTTTGCGGTGTATTACTGAAGTTCACTAAATGTTAATTGTGCAGCGGGTATTTTTTAGAATTTTTTATTGATTAGGAAATTTACAATATTTTATCCAAATTATAGGCAGATAAATTCTAAAACAATACGCTCTTTTTCTTATATAATTACATATTAAGCCATCATTTCCTCTGTGCAGCTACTGTTACTGATAACATATAACTTATACTGAATGCATATCATGTGCCAAGTACTAGTCTAAGCACTCTAAATGTATTTTCTAATTTAATCCTCCCAATAACTGAAGAAGGTATGCCCATTTTACAGATGAAGAGAAGTTAAGCAATCTACATGTTTTATGGCTATAATATTAGAAGATGCTTAAATTTATGCATAGTCTAAATGATACATCTTAAATTATACGAGTTAGATAGGGCTTTATTTTTACTTTTTGAACTTATCTTTTTTATCTTTATCTTTTCTACTCTTTTTTTCTAATACCTTTTTTTAATGACTGTTAAGGGCACTACAGTTACCTTTAGTAGAATTCCAGATGGTATTACCTAAAGGTTATGATAACATTAAAGATTAAAGATTAAATTGGATTATTGTAAAAGCTTAGCCAACCACAAATACCATGCAAATGAAAAAAATAACAAATTACCCTGATACAATCTTACCGGACTCGGTTTTTAAAACTTACATTTTTATCTCCATAGTACATGTCAGGAATTCTGAGGTTGGACTTGAATGTTTTATCTCTGCAGTATCAAGTGATGATCTCAGCATGAGCTCTTCCAACATTCTGCAGTGGTCGTAACACTACCAAAAACTACAACTGCTTTTTAAAATCTTTACTCACAAAGATATCTGTAATTCTATGTTCTATGTTTTCTAAATAATAGTTTGGCCTTAAAATTTCAAGTCTCTTTTTATATAGAACTTCTCCTTTTAAACAGGAAAACAAACGAACACAATTTCTTGTATTCCTTCACTCAGTTCTCATCTGATAAACCCAAACATGTAGCTTTTGATAATGTATGCCCTCTCCACTACATTGCTTGAAATTAAAGAATCAGATTGCAGAAACACATATATATCAAATTATGAACTGCGCCTGTGTCTAAAATATCCTTTGGAAACAATCTTTACTAAAATAGGCTAGGGAGATGATGACTCATGCCATAATTTTATCTTCTGAATCTATAACAAATCTCTTTTGGCTAAATTCCCAGCCAAATTCTAAATATGATTTAAATCTAGATGGAACATAGCTGTCAGATTCTGTACTCATTTTAAGCTTCTTAGATCTATCCCAAAGTACTGTATTTGACCACTTGTAGCCACCAAATTACAGACAATACCAAAAACAAAAATGACTCTTAAAAAAAAAAAACTTAAGATTTTAAGTTCTAAGTGGTCAGTCACTTTTGCTACAGTTCTGGGCGATGTAATTATTATATCAAGCACTATTTAATTTTTACTTTTTAATTCAGTTTTCTGTATCTCTATATCTAGCACAGAGGATGAAGAAATGAAGAAAATGTAGCTAAGCTTTGAGGGCCTGCTATGCGCCATGTACATGACAAACCTTATTGCCAATCATCTTCACAATCCTGGAAGATAGTTGTTGCCCACAGGCAAAGATAGTACTCTCTTTTTTTCCTTCCTTCATCCTGTGACTCAGTCCACAAGGGGGAATTTCTATGGTTTGGTTTAGTTTGGTTTAAGGAACACTGTGGTGACCATGGCTAGTGGCTTGGTGTGCGGCCTCAATCAAATGCCCAGCTCTGCTCTGGTAGGTATCATTTTTATATCACTGGAACGGCAAATTTCAAGGCTAGGTTGTGACTGAGGAGATGAGGTAAGAAGGGGAGAAAATACTGGCCATTTGGCTAGCCTTGGCCATTGGTTTTTATGGACTCTAGCCACAAAAATTTACTCTTCTTTTGGTTATGTTAGGGTTTGAAGCCAAAAATCTAGCTAACGATGATGTATAACTTTGTCTTATTTTGCCCCTATTATACAGATAGCTCCCTAAACACTATTACAGAAAGAAGAATAACAGGTCCAACACCAAATTCAGGTATCTCTGGCCAAATACCATCCAGCACAATCTTGATACTAATACTTTACTATAATTTTAACATGTTATACTAGTAAATGTCTATGCTATATGCTAGGCTCTGTTCCAAATGATTTAATCCTCACAACAAATGCATTGCCTCTGAAATGAAATAATCAATTAGGAGTTGACAATTCTATATTCTGAATACTGGCAGTAATGAAAGAGTTAAAATATTTCAAATGGCAATTTGTACAGGTGCAAGACTCCTTGGTGATTGTATAAACAGTTTTGCCTCTTAGCTGAGACTCAGTCTGAAAATTATAAAATTATAAAAATCACTTAGATTGGGGTGCCTAGGTGGCTCAGTCAGTTCAGTGTCTGACTCTTCATTTTCACTCAGTTCATGATCTCAGGGGTTGTGAGATTGAGCCCCACATCAGGCTCCATAATGGGCATGGAATCTGCTTGGGATTCTCTCTCTGCCTCTTTCTCTCTTCCCCTCCCCCACTCACAGGCGTGCACACTCGCTCTGCTAAAAAAAAAAGTCACTTAGATTAACATGTGGTGTTAATGACTCAAGGTAAAAATAGTGACTTTTTCTTTCTTAGATTTCTATCAATTAATGAGGCTCTAATTCTGTGTCCATTTAGGGGAAAAATAATCCCAAATTATTTCTAAAAGGTAAATGAAGAACTTTCTCCCACAGATACTCAGCATTCATGTTATAAACGCAAAGGAAGAGAATTGAGTGAAACAAATGTTACTTTCTATTCATCTCACCCACAAGATTCTTACTTATAGGTCAAAATTCGAGGCTGTCAGCCAGCTTCAACTAAATGCATACAAATAAAATCATTTTAGAAGATGGGAGCTCATAGGGTCTGATAAGCCAGTATATGCTCTCCATATTTTGTGTTGCATGATGGATCAAAGTCTCTACACACTGTTAGGGAAGAGCTGAAACAAAAGCAGCCGAAACTTTAAACCAGATACAGAGGAGGACACAAGCAGTTCAAGGAGACCTAGTAAAATAAAGCAAAATCAGAATCAGATATTGTTCAAGGACAGAAACTGAGTTGCTCAAACGACAAAATAAATACTAGTAGAGATAAACAGAAACAGCAGAGACCTAAAAGATACTTAGGATTTAGATCTGCTTGGGCTAAAAGAACAAAATCAAAGAAGAGTGGGGGAAAAGTCTCTGTGGAATCCAGAAAAGATATGCTGTGAGACCCTATTTTGGAACACAAAGCCTTATATATGTTCCCCCATTGGCTTTGAAGAGACAGTGCTCTGAATCTGGCATTTGACAGATGCTAAGGTCATACTTCCATGGGTCACGTAGTTTGGTTTTGCTCCCTAAATATTAATAATGTCACCCTCTGTCTCTAAAGTGCCTGCAGGTGGTTGCAAAAGGCACTGAGCCTGAAAGCATGAGAATGGATGTAAATCTATCTCTGCTAATAAGAAACAAGTCAGGGCATATGACCCACCAGCATTAACTCAGCACAGCCTTATTTGTATCATGTTACTAAGAACAGGAATTGGCCTATTTTAAAGGTTCTGCCAATTGGCTCCTTCTAAATGTGGAAAAACATTCATCACCATTCTTGGGATCATTGGGATTATTGGCTCTGACTTCAGATAAGTAGGATAAACAAACAGTTCAAATGGAAGCTTCTTCTGTTACATTCCTCCACACCAGGCTCTCACAGCTAATTCTAATTGAGAACTCCTAATGGATTATCCATATTTGCTTATTCACTTTTTCATGTGTCTGTATCTTCACATATACCTGTTCTAATGAACAACTCTTAAGAGTATTGTCATTTAAGATGTCTCCTAATGACTAAATATTTGCCCTATTTTGGCAATGTCAATCAGTTCATTTCCAGATAGCACTCTCCAGTGGATTTAATTTTTGCTTTTGTTGTGGGCAAGAGGTCAAATAGTTTATGGCAGGCCCTTTCTAAAAGCATCGGTGATGTATTTATTTAAATAATATCCACCTCCCAAATAAAATCAATAAATAATATTCCCACTTAAATTACCTTATATGAGGATGTGAGAGATAAAGTTTGGGTAGAGGATAGGCTGATTTCACATGATCTCTCCACTAAAAATTATGACATAGAAAATGAAAAACACTAAGATTTTTCTAGACTTCTCTTTTATGGTTATATACATCACACTACCTATCATTCTATGCTTGAGATTGCAGTGAGTGAAAAAGTAGGATAAGAAAGGAGTGGGGGTAAAGTGCAAGAAATTAGAGTGAATAAGAGAGCCACTTATAATTTGTTCAGATTTAAGGACTGGATTATTGATTTTCATAGACTAATTCCCCTATATGGAAAATATATACAGAGCTTACATCTAAGTTTTTAATCTTTTAAATTGCTATATACATAATGCTATCTCATTTGTCCAAAAAACATCCATCCAACAAACTCTCATGTCTGTAAAAAACCAAAGGAAAAAAACACTGAGATAAACCAGAGGAGAAACTTTTACGCTAATGCTTATGAACTCTATCCAGAAGACAGCCCTTTGGTTTTCAGTTCTGTTTTCCCTGCCTATGGCAGCACAGGAGCAACAGATTAGAAAGGAAGACAAGGCAGTAACAAGCACAATGATAGCATAACAGCTGGACAATGAGAGAAGTGACAGAAAAAAATATGAAAGCAGACTGAAGACTAAAAAATTTAGGCATCTAAGTGCATGTATTATACAGACAAGCAAACCTACACATCTGAATAAAGGAGTATCTTTTACATGATATGAAGGAATTTAGATAATCAGAAGTCATTAAAGACATTTAAGTGATAGAATAACACAATCAGATTTAAATTTTTGTTTTAATTGGCTAGACAAATTTAGCAAGAACCCTACTATCTGGGCAAGTGCTAGGGTCACAGAGGTCAACAACTACCCTCCCTTCCCTGTACTCATGGGATTTACAATGTCTAGAAGGAGTCAAAGGTGCTGGGTCAGGCAGAGGACTGGATAGAAGACAAAAGATGTTAAGGAGATGAAACAACAAAACTTAGATGTGGAATGTGCCTGTAGTAGTTGCCAAGAACCAAGATTCTAAGATGAATCCTGATTTCCTACATGGGCAGTTGGATAGATAGTGATGATTAAAAGCAAGAGGAAAAATATATTGTGGGGGGAAAATGGTTCACTTCACTTCTGAGATGTTTATGGGACAGCCAGATGTCAGAAATTCTTCTGGCAATCTCTACCAAAATAACACCAGTATTCTTCACAGAGCTAGAACAAACAATCGTAAAATTTGTACGGAACCAGAAAAGACCCCAAATAGCCAAAGCAATCTTGAAAAAGAACCAAAGCTGGAGGCATCACAATCCCAGACTTCACCTATACTACAAAGCTGTAATCATCAAGACAGTATGGTACTGGCACAAAAACAGATACACTCAGATCAACGTAACAGAATAGAGAACCCAGAAATGGACCCACAAATGTGTGGTCAACTAATCTTTCACAAAGCAGGAAAGAATATCCAATGGAATGAAGACAGTCTCTTCAGCAAGTGGTTCTGGGAAAACTGGACAGTGACATGCAGAAAAATGAACCTGAACCACTTTCTTATACCATACACAAAAATAAACTCAAAAATAAGACCTAAACATAAGACAGGAAGCCATCAAAATCCTTGAGGAGAAAGCAGGCAAAAGCCTCTTCAACCTTGGCCACAGTAAGTTCTTACTCAACACGTCTCCGGAGGCAAGGGAAGCAAAAGCAAAAAAAGAACTATTGGGACCTCATCAAAATAAAAAGCTTCTGCACAGCGAAGGAAACAATCAGGAAAACTCAAAGACAACCAACAGAATGGGAAGATATTTGCAAATGACCTATCAGATAAGGGTTAGTACCCAAAATCTATAAAGAGCTTATCAAACTCAACACCCAAAAAACAAATAATCCAGTGAAGAAATGGGCAAAAGACATGAAAGACACTTCTCCAAGGAAGACATCCAGTTGGCCAACCGACACATGAGAAAATGCTCAACATCACTCATCAGGGAAACACAAATCAAAACCACCATGATACCACCTCACACCTGTCAGAATGGCTAACATTAACAACGCAGGCAACAACAGATATTGGCGAGGATGCAGAGAAAGAGGATCTGTTTTGCACTGCTGGTGAAAATGCAAACTGGTGCAGCCACTCTGGAAAACAGTATGGAGGTTCCTCAAAAAACTAAAAATAGAATTACCCTACAACCCACCAATTGTACTACTAGGTATTTATCCAAGGGATACAGATGTGCTGTTTCGAAGGGACACATGCACCCCAATGTTTATAGCAGCACTATCAACAAGAGCCAAAGTATGGAAAGGGCCCAAATGCCCATTGATGGATGAATGGATAAAGAAGATGTGGTATATATATATATATATATATATATATATATATATATATATACACACACACACACACATATACAATGGAGCATTACTCAGCGATCAAAAAGAATGAAATCTTGCCATTTGCAACTACGTGGATGGAACTGGAGGGTATTATGCTAAACGAAATTAGTCAGAGAAAGACAAATATCATATGACTTCACTCATATGAGGACTTTAAGATACAAAACAGGTGAACATAAGGGAAGGGAAGCAAAAATAATATAAAAACAGGGAGGGGGACAAAACATAAGAGACTCTTAAATATGGAGACCAAACAGAGGGTTACTGGAGGGGTTGTGGGTGGGGGGGATGGGCTAAATAGGTAAGGAATCTACTCCTAAAATCATTGTTGTACTATATGCTAACTAACATGGATATAAATTAAAAATAAATAAATAAATAAATAAATAAATAAATGGAAAAATGAAAAAAAAGGAAATACTTCTGAAGTTGGAAAGAAAGTTCATTTTTTTACGTTTTATTTTAGAGAGAAAGAGAGAGAGAGAGGGAGGGAGGGAGCGGGGGAGGGGCAGAGAGAGGGAGACACAGAATCTGAAACAGGCTCCAGGCCCTGAGCTGTCAGCACAGAACCTGATACGGGGCTCAAATTCACAAACCGTGAGATTATGACCTGAGCCGAAGTTGGACGCTCAACCAACTGAGCCACCCAGGCGCCCCAGAAAGAAAATTCTTTGACATTACCATTGTTATGGTTAATTTTATGGGTCAAATTGACTGGACTAAGGAATGTTTAATTGCTAGTAAAACATTATTCTGGGTGTATCTGTTAAGAAGTTTCTGGAAGAGATTAGCCTTTGAATGAGTAGACTGAGTAAAATGATCCTCCCTCACAATACAGGAAGGTATAATCCATCAATGACCTAATAAGACAAAAAGGTGGAGGAAGGGCAAATTCTCTGTCTTCTTGAGCTCGGATATCTATATTTTCCTGCCCTCAGACATGGAAGCTCCTAATTCTTAGGCCTTTGGACTTGCACCAGCAGCCTCCCTGGTTCCCAGGCCTTCAGACTGGAACTAAATTATACGTCCAACTTTCCTGGTTCTACAGCTTGCAGAAGGCTATCATATGGTGGCATATCTCAGCCTTCATAATTGTGAGAGCCAACTCCCATTACAAATCTCCTCATATATATGTTTCCTATAGGTTCTGTTTCTCTGGAGAACCTGACTAATATAATCAGGCATATGTGATGACTGAAGGTATGAAAATTAATAAAGAGAAACCTTGTTTAAAGTAGAGTCCAAGGCAGAAAACTAGCCCAAATGATGAAATAGAAGAATTAAAATGTCAATACTATCCAAAGCAATCTATACATTCAGTGCAGTCCCTATCAAAATTGCACAGGCATTCTTCTCAAAGCCAGAAAAACAATCCAAACACTTACATGCAACCACAAAAGACCCTGAATAGTCAAAGTAATATTGAAAAAGAAAACCAAAGTGGGAGGCATCACAATCCAAGACTTTAGCCTCTACTACAAAGCTGTAATTATCAGGACAGTATGGTACTGGCACAAAAACAGACACATAAACCAATGGAATAGAATAGAGAACCCAGAATTGGACCCACAAATGTATGGCCAACTAATCTTTGACAAAGCAGGAAAGAGTATCCAATGGAAAAAAAGACAGTCTCTTTAGCAAACAGTCCTAGGGAACTGAACAGCAAAATGCAGAAGAAGGAAAAAGGTCAGGAAAGGTGAGTACTGAGTAGTGATTTCTGCATTTGACAATTAGGGCATCTTTAGTGAGTTAAATGATTTATTCAGTATTACTCAGCAACCTGTATCTAGAACTGGACAAGGCAGAATATCAGGGTCAGTGCAAGGATGAGGTACAACAGCAAGTTGCATCCTGAAAATAGAATAGGGGCGCCTGGATGGCTCAGTCAGTTAAGTGTCTGACTCTTGATTTTGGCGTGGGTCATGATCTCACTCTTCATGAGTTCAAGCCCCACATCTGGCTCTGCCCTGACAGTGTGCAGCCTGCTTGGGGTTTTCTCTTTCCCTCTCTCTCTGTCCCTCCCCTGCTCATGCTCTCTTGCTCTCTCTCTCTCAAAATAAATACATTGTATTAAAAAAAAAAGTTAAAATCCCAAGCATCTAACACAATGACTGTCAAATACTAGCAGCTTAATAAATAAGCACTTAATTCTTTGTAGTGTTTGTATCTTGTATTTGCTTCCCATAGAAGTTTGAAAACAGTGTTATGATAAATTCTAGATAAAGCCATGAAATGGATTATTAAAGGAATTACTAACTTTTTAAAAATCTGGTGCAAAGATGTTTCCAGAGCTAAAAAAAAAAATGGAATTTCAAATTTTCCTTTTGCAAATAAATAAAACATTTAAATCCATATTCTGAATATATGTCCAGCATTAGAATTTTACAAAGCAAATAATGATGCTGTGAACATGATGTACTATAGTTTTATTACTAATGTTAAGTACAAGGAGATGTTAGAAATTATTTGTTGAAATATATTTTCTCTCAGTGGGTTCTTCCTGACTCTCCCTACTAGCTACACTATTGTCCATTAATATCTAAAATCCAATTTGTTTCTTAAATATTTCTCGTAAATCTGGCAGTAACCTATAAAAAGCAATGTTAAATAAGTAAATCATTCTTTTAAGACTTTAGCTCAATAGTATGGTGGTTCCTCAAAAAAAAAAATTAAACACGGAATTACCACTCAGCAAGTCCATTTCTAGAATATACCCAAAATAACTGAAAGGAGGAACTCAGACAGATATTTGTACATAGTTATAGCAGCATTATTCACAATAGCCAAATGGTGGAAGCAATCCAAGTGTCTATCAATGGATGAATGGATTAAAAAATGTGGTGTATACATACAACGGAACATGATTCAGTCTTTAAAGGAAGGAAATTCTGACACATGCTACAATATGAATGAACCTTGAAGACATTATGGTAAGTGAAATAAGCCAATCACAAAAAGGCGAATACTTTATGGTTCTTATTGAATGAACCTATAGTAGTCAAATTCATAGAGACAAAAAGTGTAGTGTTAGTTGCTAGAGGCGAGGGAGCAAAGGGAATGGGGAGTCATTAAATAATAATTTAAATAATAGCTTCCATTTGAGAACATGAAAAAAGTTTTGGAGATGAATGGTAGTAATGATTGCATAACAATGTGAATGTAGTTAATGCCACTACACTGTACACTTAAAATGATTAAAATGGTAAATGGTAAATTTTGTTATGAATATTTTACCACAATTAATCAATAAATCAATTAATCAATAAATCAATTGATCAATCAATAATCAATTGATTGATCAATTAATCAATCAATTGTCAATTAATAAATAAGACTTTAGCTCATGTAAAGATCTAAATAGTTACAAAATCAAATAAAAATAATTAGCCTTTAAAATAATAAAAATGGACACAGCTTTGTGTTACTAAAACCTCATATCAAAGAATAATATATCATGACTTAAAATCACCTGGAAACAACTCAACTGATACAGAAAGAACTTCATTTTAAATATCTGTATTAGGTTAGCCAAGATAAGACAATGTCATGTTATATTTAGTAGAAGTAAAGGATTTGTTACAGAAATTTAGAAGCAAATAGTTGCATCCAAAAATAATCACAAATGTTAAGATGTCAATTTTTACCAAGTTGATCAATAGATTCACTCCAATTCCAATCATAATCCCAGCAGAATTTCTTGTAGATACCAACAAACTGACTCTAGAATTTATATGTAAAGACAGAGGAACTAGGATAGCCAAAACAATTTTGAAAAAGAAGCTGGAAGACTCACAATATCTGATATCAAGCCTTACAACAGTGACACCAGGTGGCTCAGTTGCTTAAGCATCTGACTCTTAATCTCGGCTTGGGCCAAGATCTTACAATTTGTGAGTTCAAGCCCCACATAGGGCTCTGCATGGATGGCAGAGCCTGCTTGGGATTCCGTCTCTCTTGTCTCTGACCCTCCCCTGCTTGTATGTGCACACTCACTCTCTCTTTATCTCTCAAAATAAATAAATAAAACTTAAAAAAAAAACAGACACCATAAATCTACAATAATCATGACAATGTGGTTTTGGCAAAAGTATAGACATATAGATCAACAGAACATGATACACAGTCCAGAATTAAACCCTCAAAAATATGGTCAATTGATTTTTGACAATGATACAAAGGCAATTCAATGGAGAAAGGTTAGTCTTTTCAAAAAATTATGCTGGAACAAATGGGTCATGCAAAACATAAACTTGATTTATACCTGACGCTTTATGTAACAATTTGCTCAAAATGGATCACAGACTTAAATATAAAACTTCAAAATATTAGAAGAATGCATAGGAGGAAATCTTTGCGACACTGTTTTAGGCAATGAGGTATGACCTCAAAATCATAGTCCTTAAAAGAAAAATTGATACATTGGACTTTATCAAATTAATTTTGTTTCCTCATTGAAAAACCTCAAAGAAAATGAAATAAGAAGCAACAAATGAGGAGAAAATATTTGTAAATTATATGTGATAAAGAACTTGTAAACAGAACACAAATAGAATTCAATAACTAGATACAATGGAATATTCAGCCATAAAAAGGAATGAGAGTTTTGATATATGGTACAACATGAATGGACTTTCAAACATTGCAAATTATGCTTATAATTATTTATATTTATAACAAATAAATTACACTTATGGAAAAAAGCACATATAAAAAGACAAATATTGTATGATTCCGTTTACATGAGGCACCTAGAAAAGAATAATTAACAGAGATAGAAAGTAGCACAGAAGTTACTACAAATTAGGGGAGGAAGGGGAAAGAGAGTGTTAGTATCTAATTGGTAGAGTTTTTGATGGGAATGATGAAGGTTTGGGTATAGGTAGTAATGATGATTACACAGCATTGTACATGTATTTAATACCAATGAATTGTAAACTTATAAATGGTTAAAAGTTATATATTATATTACATATGTTTACTACAATTTTTAAAACCTTAGTAATAAGAAAACAACAAAATTTTTTATTTTTATTTATTTTTTAGTTTTTTAATGTTTATTTATTTTTGAGAGAGAGAGAGAGAGAGACAGAGTGTGAGCAGGGGAGAGGCAGAGAGAAGGAGACAGAATCTGAAGCAGGCTCCAGGCTCTGAACTGTCAGCACAGAGCTCAGTGTGGGGCTCGAACTCATAAACCATGAGATCATGACCTGAGCTGAAGTTGGATGCTGAACGCACTGAGCCACCCAGGTGCCCCAACCAAATTTTTTTAAATGAGCAAAAGTTTTTTAACAGACTTCAGCAAAGAAGATACACAGTCAAGAGGTACAAACTTCTAGTTATAAAATAAGTAAGTCGTGGGGATGCATCATACAGCGTGGTGACTATAATCAACAATGTTGTATTGCATATGTGAAAGTTGTAAGAGTAAATCTTAAAAGTTCTCATCATAAAAAAATAAGTGTAATTTTTTACGGTAATGGATGGTAACTAGACCGTGGTGATCATTTTGCACTGTATACAAATACCGAATCATTATGTTGTTCACCTATAACTAACATAATGTTATATATTAATTATACTGAAATTAAAAATGCATTTTTGGGGCACCTGGGTGGCTTAGTCATTTAAGCAACCACCTCTTGATTTCAGCTCAGGTCATGATCTTACAGTTGTGAGACTGAGTCCTGAGTCCAGCTCCGTGCTGGGTGTGGAGACTGCTTAGGATCTCTCTTTGTCCCTCGGCCCCTCCAATCTCTCTCTCTCTCTCAAATAAAACACATTTCTGAAATTAAAAAAAGATTTACAAATGGGTTAATAAGCTCATAAAAAAACTGTCATAAAGGAAACGCAAATTGAAACCACAAAGAGATGCTGCTATATACACACAAGGATGGCTATACTAAAATAAGACTGACAGGGCACCTGGTGGCTCAGTTGGTTAAGCATCCAACTCTGGATTTTGGCTCAGGTCATGATCTCACAGTTTGTGAGTTCAAGCCCCACATCTAGCTCTGAGCTGACATTGCGGAGCCTGCTTGGGATTCTCTCTCTCTCTGCCTCTCCCCTGCATGTGCTTGCTCTCTCTCTCTTTCAAAATAAATAAATAAACTTAAAATAAAAAGACCAACAACACTTAATGCTGATGAGTATTTGGAGCACCTAGACTCTCATATACACCTGGTGGAAATGCAAAATGAGACAGCAACTTTAGAAAGAAGTTTGTCAGTTTCTTACACTTTTATTATGATTATGATTATGATTATGATTATTTGAGACAGACAGAGACAGCACAAGTCGGGTAGGGGCAGAGAGAGGGAGAGAGAGAATCCCAAGCAAGCTCCTTACTGCCAGTGCAGAGCCTGACTGGGGCTCAAACCCACGAACTGTGAGATCGTGACCTGAGCCAAAAACCAAGGGTCAGACACTTAACCGACTGAGCGACCCAGGCATCCTAGTTTCTTCCAAATGATTTTCAATGTTTTTAAATTTATTTTGAGACAGTGTGATTGTGAATGGGGGAGGGGTAGAGAGAGTGAGAGAGAGAATCCCAAACAGGCTCTGCACTGTCTGTGAATTCCATGAACTGTGAGATTATGACCTCATGACCTGAGCTGAAATCAAGAGTCAGATGCTTAAACAACTGAGCCACCTAGGTGCCCAGTTTCTTACAAATTTAAACAAAATACTATTGACTCAACAATCCGAGTCCTAAGTATTTACCCAAGAGAAATTAATACTTACATTCACATAAAACCCTGCATGCAAATATTGACAGCAGTTCTACCCATTATCATCAAAACTTGGAAATAACTATTAAGTGCTTACACTGGGGAATGGATAATCAAACTGAAATATTATATACACACATACACATATATGGAGTTTTATTCTATATACATATATATATGGAATTCTATTCAGGAACAAAAAGAAACAAACTATTGATAACAGCACTTATGACTCTCAAACACATTATCCTAAGTGAAAGAACACAGACTCAAAAGCCTGCATCCATCCATCCATAAATGATTCCATTTATATGACATTTTGCAAAAGGTAACCCTATGGGTAGAGAACAGATCAATAGTTGCCAGAGGTTAGAGGTTGCAGGGTTGACTGCAAAGGGGCTGCATGAGGCAAGTTTTGGGGTTATGGAACAGTTCTACATCTTTTTATTTTAATTTTCTAATGTTTTTATTTATTTTTGAGAGAGATAGAGAGACAGAGCATGAGCAGGGGAAGGGCAGAGAGAGAGGGAGATACAGAATCTGAAGCAGGCTCCAGGCTCTGAGCTGTCAGCACAGAGCCCGAAGCAGGGCTCGAACTCATGAACCGTGAGATCATGACCTGAGCCGAAGTCGGATGTTTGACTGAGTCATCCAGGTGCCCCTTATTTTTTAAAATATTTATTTATTTTTGAGAGAGAGATAGAGTGTGAATGGGAAAGGGGCAGAGAGAGAGGGAGACACAAAATCTGAAGCAGGCTCCAGGCTCTGAGCTGTCAGCACAGAGCCTGATGCAGGACTGGAACTCATGGACTGTGAGATCATGACTTGAGCCGAAGTCGGAAGCTTAACCAACTGAGCCACCCAGGCACCCTGGACTGTTCTACACCTTGACTGTTGGGGTAGTTATGTGACTCTATGCATTAATCAAAACATAGAAGAATGAATTTAACTGCATTAAATTGATATATAAAATTAAAAAAAAATTACATATACGATCATGAAAAGTCTAGTTAATAATACTCCTGGAGATCCATTGAGGTGATCAGTGAAACAATGAATATATGATCAAGAAACATATTAAAAGAACATATCCAGATTGATGCCACAGAGCGTATGGAGAGATGTACTAATGTGGTAAACATTATGCCAGGCATGATAATGAGGTTTTGCGCTACTTTGCACCAAAACTCATCCTTCAAATATGTGTTGGTAAATGGATCACTATATTACTACAAAGATAAACCCAAACCATATTTTAAAGAATACTATAGAATTAACCACTACCTGTTACACCAAGAACCGTACTAATGGATGAACAAATTTTTCCAACAGATTAGTCATTCCACTATCTGATAAAAATAAAAAGGCAGTGGGAAAAAAATGCCTTGCTATTAAAAATATCATAGAAATTGATCTGGAGGCAGGAGGGGAGTAAAAAAGAATGCGCCTCTGGCAGAGGAGCTGAAAGCAAATGTGGAAACTCAAAACCATCAAAGTAAAGCTGCCTATCCTCCTAGCAACTGGTATGACTTCATATACGTGAAATCTTTCTTGGACATCTTATCATGTAGAAATGCTTTGATGTTCATTTGGAATCAAGGACTTCTATATGCTTGCTAAATAATCAGACGGTTCCATCTCTATGACTTGTTATAAAGTTCTTCTGTTAAAAGAAGTTACAACTAGACTGATTTTACACATGATCATATCTTGCATTTGTAAGATGTACTAACTGTGTGAAGAACTTTTACAAATGTTTATTTCTTCATTTAAAGCTAAAAATTTATGCATGGATTTGTAAGGATTTGGGAAACTTTCAAACCTATAAAATTCTGTTATTTCAAAGTAGTTCAGGAGTTGTAGAGTGGTTTAGTCAGAAAAATATATATTGTTATAAACATTCCAATTTAGTTTTGTCTTTTTTTCTCTATAATAACAAGAAATTACAGGATTTGTAGAGACCCGCAGTTTAGGCAGCTGCCACCAACAGTGAATGGTATTTGAACTATGGACTTGATTGAAATAGCAACGAAGATTCCCTCTCTCAGACCACACCACACCCAAATGCCATCAATCATGTGGATAGAATGCTACAGTTTCAGAATTTTACATGGGGAAGGGACATGAGAGATTTCTGAGTACAATCCTTTGATTGTGTGAGTGAGAACATTGAGGACCAGAGAAGCTGAGTGGTAATTTGATAAATATTTAGACACAAAAAGTACTTAGGTAAAAAATAGTTGCAGAGTGGGAGAACCTGAGCCAATTCAAAATATGTTACAGCCTTCAGCTGATTCTATTCCTCTCTCCTTGTTGTTTGAATCTACAATATGAATTATTAGCTATAAAAGTCTAGTTGCCTTGAAGGCATGGAAAATCTTGGACAGGAGGCATCCTGGTTGTTGGCCTGACAACCCCCCATATGAGTATTCAGTGGGTTAGAGAAGGATGGGCTACCTAAAAATTCCACTAAGCTGGTAGGGCTTTCCAGCTTCACTGGCATTCAGGGTAAGCAAGGGCTGCTGGTAAAAGCATATATTTGTATAGACCTTACTGAAACCAGCCCCAGTACCTTATGTGTATCAGCCCACAATAATTCTATGAGGCAAGTATTATTATTATTCTCATTCTATAGGTGAGGAAACTGAAGTATGAGAAGGTGAAATAATTTGTCCATGGTTAATGGAGGTAATAAGCTATAAAATTATGTTAGAATCTATGAGTCTGGCTCTCGTCATTGTGTTGAGCAAACTCAGAAAAACAGTTAGGTCTTTGATAATACGTATAAGTGCTATGCATCGTTTCTAAGGGCTTTACATATAGTAAGTTGTTTGGCCCTCATAATAATGCCATAAGTACATATATCATTACTAGCCTCATTTCATAGATGTGAAAACTGAGGCACAGGTTAAGTAATTTGCCCAAGATTACACAGCTAGTAAGTTTCAGAGCCAGAATTTGAGTCCAGGCATTCTGGCTATAGATAATGCACTTAACCGTTGGTTAAGCAAATAATTTTGTTATGCTTGTTGCCAAAATTTATTCATATTAAAACTCAAATATATATTTAATCTGAGAAATTTCAAGTAATATATAACATGTAAAATATGTTCCTTAAGAATTACTTAAGTATACTACTGATATAAGATGTGCATGCTTGTAGAACATACTAATGAAATGTATTATTTAAATGGCAATGTGTTTACTGCAAGAAATCCCTGTAGGAATTCCTAGAGATTTATTTATATTACTACAAAAAGTGATGTTAGTTCAATCAGTTTTTTATGAAGATATATATGATAACAGATTGGAAATTTCTCCTTAAACATCTGTCTCCAAGATTGTATCGCAGGAAAATAGTATTTTCACCACTGAGAAATTTGACATTGCAGCTGTGTTTATGCTGTTGGCAGAAAGACTTTGGGTACTTAGAAATTTTTCAAATATGTTGTAGTAGGTTTTTCTGGGTCAAACGTATTAATATAAAAATGTTTAAAATATACTTGACTTTATTAGAGGTTCTAAGTGTAGCTACAGTATTTATATTTTGTACTGCAAGCTTATAAAATTAACATATGATTGAGGATGAAATCTTTATAACTGTGGAGTTTATTAACATGTACCTTTTTATAATAAATATAATACCCTTTACTTACTTGGCTATAGAATATGAATATAGAGTTGCTTTCTTGCATTCCCCTAATATCTAAAGATACAGATTTGTAAGGGCACTCAATAGAGCTAGTGATGCAAAATGACTGTAAAGAGCACAGAGTTTTTCATTTTGGGACTCTCTGATTTCCAAGAATATCAATCTTATAATTTTGACTTTATAATTTTGATAATCCAACCATACTATATTGAATATTCTCACATGTTGTGCAATTTTTTCCACTGAAATCCAACAAGCTCTATAAGGTTAAATATAACAATCTTATCCCTAGGGTATGTGTTAAAAACTTAAAATGGCACAGATAAGAAACTAGTAGAAATAAAATGGAATTAAAAGAAAATACAGAGATAAAAGTGATATGAAAAAGAAGTACAGAAAACCTAAGGAGAAGAAAATAAGTGTGTCAAATAGAAAACCCAAAGAGGAGGGGCAGCTGGCTGGCTCTGTGGGTAGAGAGTGTGACTCTTGATCTCGGGGTCGTAGGTTTGAGCTCCACAATGGCGTAGAGATTGCTTAAAAATAAAAAAAAAATCTTTAAAATTTTTTTGAAAAAAAAAACTCAAAGAGGAAAACTTGGAAAAGGTTAATTCAAAGGGCAATATCTGTAGAAAACAAAAGAAGGAAAAGATAAGGAAAAAAACAGGGGAAAGTGATGGAAAAATGAACATAAACAATGAAAATAATAAAAACCAAAACAGAATATTGAGGAAGGCCAGCAGATCAGAGAACATATTTTTAACAAAAGATATTTGATAAGAAAATGAAATTATCTGTGAGAATATTTAATACTCAATTATACCTATATTCACTCTATTGTATAGTACACAGATATTCTTTACACAGAATGGAGATCATAGTGCAGACCCCTAGGTCTTGGGAGCAAATCCACGCCCTCTTCTACAGATAATTACTCTCCTTTTGAGAAACAATTCCTGCCTTGATATTTAAGCCTTGGATAGATACTGAATGCCTAACCATGGAATGTCAAGGGACAATATTAACTGAGCTTCCTTTTATGAAATGAGTGCAATCTGGACCACCAGGTCATAAGGTTGAGTGTGCATGGCAGCAATCTATCATCAGGTAGAAATGGTATATAAGATACTGGATTAGAGCATAATTGGAAGACACAAGTAATTGCATGATGTTTCCTTCAACAGTAACCTTTCCTCTCTTTCAATCCACATCTATGGCCTTATAAGAAATTTCTTATAACTGTTTGATGGAGGATGAAAAATCCAGGACTGGTTTACAAATGGTTCTGCATTATATATTGGTACCAACAAGAGGTGGATGGTTGTATCATTATAGTCTCAATGAGAGGTGGCCCTGAAGGGGCATCAGTAGAGGAAAATTTTCTTAACAAGTATAATTTAGAGCAATACATCTGTTTATCTACCTCGTCTGGGCTGAAACTTGATCCAAAGTATGGATTTGCAGTGATTCATGGCTTCAATGGTCAGGGACTTGGAAGGGACAAGATTGGAAGATTGATACAAGATGGTCTGGGGAAAGAGATATGTGGATGGCCTTCTCAGAATGGGCTAGAGTGTGAGGATCTCTGTGTTCTATGAAAATACTCGCTAAACGGCATCATCTGAAGGGGAGGTTTTCAATAATCAGGTGGACAAAATGACGTCTCTTGATGTCCACCAACCAGCTACCCTAGTGTTTTCTTAATGGACCTATGTTCAAAATGGCCATGTTGTCTGGAATGGAGGCTCAACATGGTCTCAGTAATATCATTCTCTCACCAAGGATAATTTTGTAGCCTGCTACACGGCTATTGCTAAGTGCCTAACCAGCTAATAGCACAGACCAACACTGGCATTCTTCCTTGAAGGAACAAGCCAGCCACCTGGTGGTAGGTTGATCATATTGGACCACTTCCCCCATGGAAAGAGACATAGATGTTTTCATTGGGATAGACATGTTATTTTGGATATGGACTTGCCTTCTCTGTCTATAATGCTTTTTCTTGCACCATTATAAGTGGACTCATAAAATGCCTTATCCATTTTCATTATATTCTGTATAACATTGCTTCTGTTAAGGAATTTACTTCACAGCAAACAAAGTGCAGTAATGGACTCATGCTCATGAAATTCACTGGTCACTGAAGCATCTGACCTAATAGAACAGTGGAAAGGCTTACTCAAGATTCAGACGGTTTAGAGACCATACATTGAAAAATGTGCTGTCTTACAAGGTAAGTAAACACTTTAAGTCAGAGAATGATACGCGATACTGTCTTTTCCATAGCCAGAATACAGGAATCAAGAGATGGAGTTAGGAGTGGCTTTGTTCACTATGATACCTAAAAACGTGCTTGCAGAACTTTTGCTTTCCATCCCTGCAACATCAAACTCTGCTGATCTAGAGCTCTTGACGCCCAGGGTAGGAATGCTTCCACAAGGGCCACAATAATGGTTCTTCTGTTGAATTAGAAGATGAAACTTCCACTTGGACATTTAATGTTCCTCACGCTACTGAACCATCAAATAAGTAAGAGAGTTGCTTTATTGGATGAGAAGATTGATTATGATTACAAAGGAAAAACTGGGTTGATTAACTGATCAACTGTTGAAACATAGTACTCAACCCAGGATAGTCCTGAGATCACCTCTTAGTACTTCAATGTCCAGTAATAAAGTTACTGGAAATTTCAGCAACCAAACCAAGGCAGTATCACTGAGCATTCAGGAATGTAGGTTTGGGTCACCTCACCAGGTAAAGAATTTAGATTGACTAAGTGCCTACGGAAAAAGGAAACATTGAATGTAGAATGGTTAATGGATAAAAGTTGTGAATACTAACTATGGCGCCATGCCCAGTTACAGAAATGAGCATTGTAGCACTATATACACATTGTTTACTGCTTGCTACGTGTGCTTGCATGTGTGAATATATATTTGTAAATATGAACTATTTTCTTCTTTCTCTTTCTCCTTATATTACTTAATACAAGTTTTGTTGGAGGTTAACTATAACATTTAGTGTTTAAGTAACAGAAATTCAGGTAAGGCTGTGACTAAATTTAAAGAGTAACTAAAATAGTATAGATATAGATGATGTTATTGATGCCCAGAAATGAGCACCATGACTGTTGGGGTACTGTGTCTCCTCATTCTTAGGGAAGGGTGAGAATGTCTTTGTACACAGAATAGTTGCATCTAGGGGGCAGAGAGCTATCTTGTTATTGTATAGATGCTCAAACATTTGTAGGAGCATTTGTGTGGATACTGAGTTGTCAGAGCAGTCAGTGTGGCAGTTATTTGGTCACTTGGTGTGTGCTTGTATGAAATATTCCTTTGTGTGTGTATATGTGTATGTATGCATATATATGTGTGCGTGTGTGTGTGTGTGTGTGTGTGTGTGTGTGTGTGCCATCTTCTTTATCCATTCATATGTCAGTGGATATTTAGGTTGTTGCTAACATCTTGGCTATTGTAAATAATGTTGCAATGAACATGGGGGTGCAAATGTCTTTATGAGTTAGAGTTTTCATTCTTTTCAGATAAATATCCAGAAGTGGAATTGCTGGATTATGTGCTAGTTCTATTTTTAACATAAATTTTTTTTCACATTTATTTATTTTCAAGAGACAGAGAGAGACAGAGTGCGAGTGAGAGACAGAGAGAGAGAGGGAGCCACAGAATCCGAAGCAGGTTCCAGGCTCTGAGCTGTCAGCGCAGCGCCGTTCGAACCCACCAACAGTGAGATCATGACCTGAGCTGAGGTCGGACGCTTAACTGACTGAGCCACCCAGGCGACACCTATTTTTAATTTTTTGAGGAACCTTGATACTGTTTTCCATAGTGGCTGCACCAATTTACATTCCCACTGTCAGTACACAGGGTTCCCTTTTCTACATATTCTCACCAGGATTTACTTCTTGCCTTTTTTTTTTATTAATTTATTTTTAAATTTATATCCAAGTTCGTTAGCATATAGTGCAACAATGATTTTAGGAGTAGATTCCTTAATGCCCCTTACCCATTTAGCCCATTCCCCCCCACCACAACCCCTCCAGCAACCTTTTTTTCTCTACATTTAAGAGTCTCTTATGTTTTGTCCTCTTTCCTGTTTTTATATTATTTTTGCTTCCCTTCTCTTATGTTCATCTGTTTTGTATCTTATATTCTACATGAGTGAAGCCATATGATATTTGTCTTTCTCTGACTAATTTCGTTTAGCATAATACCCTCCAGTTCCATCCACGTAGTTGCAAATGGCAAAATTTCATTCTTTTTGATCACTGAGTAATGCTCCATTGTATATATATACACCATATCTTCTTTATCCATTCATCCATCGATGGACATTTGGGTTCTTTCCATACTTTGGCTATTGTTGACAGTGCTGCTATAAACATTGGGGTGCATGTGTCCCTTTGAAACAGCATACCTGTATCCCTTGGATAAACACCTAGTAGTACAATTGCTGGGTTGTAGGGTAATACTATTTTTAATTTTTTGAGGAACCTCCATACTTCCAGAGTGGCTACACCAGTTTGCATTCCCACCAGCAGTACAAAACAGATCCTCTTTCTCTGCATCCTTGCCAACATCTGTTGTTGCCTGCATTGTTAATGTTAGCCATTCTGACAGGTGTGAGGTGGTATCTCATGGTGGTTTTGATTTGTATTTCCCTGATGATGAGTGACGTTGAGCATTTTCTCATGTGTCGGTTGGCCATCTGGATGTCTTCTTTGGAGAAGTGTCTTTCATGTCTTTTGCCCATTTCTTCACTGGATTATTTGTTTTTTGGGTGTTGAGTTTAAGTTCTCTACAGATTTTGGATACTAACCCTTTATCTGATAGGTCATTTGCAAGTATCTTCTCCCATTCTGTTGGTTGCCTTTGAGTTTTGCTGATTGTTTCCTTCGCTGTGCAGAAGCTTTTTATTTTGATGAGGTCCCAATAGTTCGTTTTTGCTTTTGCTTCCCTTGCCTCTGGAGATGTGTTGAATAAGAAGTTGCTGCAGCCAAAGTCAAACAGGTTTTTGCCTGCTTTCTCTTCGAGGATTTTGATGGCTTCCTGTCTTATGTTTAGGTCTTTCATCCATTTTGAGTTTACTTTTGTGTTTGGTGTAAGAGAGTGGCCCAGGTTCATTTTTCTGCATGTTACTCTCCAGTTTTCCCAGCACCATTTGCTGAAGAGACTGTCTTCATTCCATTGGACATTCTTTCCTGCTTTGTCAAAGAACAGTTGGCCACACATTTGTGGGTCCATTTCTGGGTTCTCTATTCTGTTACATTGATCTGAGTGTATCTGTTTCTGTGCCAGTACCATACTGTCTTGATGATTACAGCTTTGTAATATAGGTTGAAGTCTGGGATTGTGATGCCTCCAGCTTTGGTTCTTTTTCAAGATTGCTTTGGCTATTTGGGGTCTTTTCTGGTTCCGTACAAATTTTACGATTGTTTGTTCTAGTTCTGTGAGGAATGCTGGTGTTATGTTGATAGGGATCACTCTTGTCTTTTTGATAATAGCTATTCTAACAGGTGTGGGGTGATATCTCACTGTGGTTCTGATTTGCATTTCCATGATGATTAGTAATGTTGAGCATCTTTTTATGTATCTTTTGGCTAGCTGCATGTATTCTTTGGAAAAATGTCTATTCACATCCTCAAGATAGTTTCTAATGACTGCTTAAAATTCAATCCTTTGGTAAGATCATAATTTATGTAACTATTCCTCTTCTTATAGGCATTCAGGTTATTTTCAATATTTGTTAAAATAACTGCAATGACTGTCTTCATGTAAAAGCTTTTTATGCATTTCAGGGTGTATCTTTAGGATATATTCCCCAATGTGGAATTGCTGTGTTAAAAAGTGTGGATGTTTTCTGAAAGCTATAAAATACTGATGAAGGAAATTCAAGATGATGAAAGGAAATGGAAAGACAATCCATGTTCATGGGTTGGAAAAATAAATAAATGCATCTATACTGTTAAATTGTTAAATGTCTATACTACCCAAAGCAATCTACAGATGCTACAGGTTTAATGCAATCCCTATCAAAATACCAACAACATTTTTCATAGAAGTAGAACAAACAATCCTAAAATTTACATGGAACCACAAGCGACCTCAAATAGCTAAAGCAATCTCGAAGAAGAAAAACAAAATTGGAGGTATCACAATTCCAGATTTAAAGTTACATTATAAAGCAGTAGTAATTAAAACAGTATGGTACTGGCATAAAAATAGACACACACAGATCAACAGATCAGAAAACCCAGAAATAAACCCAATTATATGGTCAATTAATCTTTGACAAAGTAGGAATCATTATACAATAGGAAAAAGACAGTCTTTTCAACAAATGGTATCAGGAACACTGGACAGCCACATGCAAAAGAATGAAACTGGAGTTTCCTTTCACCATACACAACTCAAAATGGATTTAGAAACTAAGTGTGGGTCTGCAACCATAAAAATCTTTAAAGAGAGCATAGGCAGTAATCTGTGTAACATCAACCATAGCAACATTTTTCTAGATAGGATCCCAGAGGAAAGGGAAATTAAAGCAAAAATAAGCTATTGAGCAAAAATAAACCACATCAAAATAAAAACTTTCTGCATAGTAAACAACCAAAAAAAATAAAAAGCAACCTACTGAATGGCAGAAGATATTTGCAAATCACCTATACAAAAAGGGTCAGTATCCAAAATACATAAAGAACTGATACAACTCAACACCAAAAAACAAGTAATACAATTTAAAACTGAGTATGAACAGACATTTCCCCAAAGAAGACATTCAGATGGCCAACAGACACATGAAAAGGTGCTTAACATCTCTTATCATTAGGGAAATGCAAATCAAAACTACAATGCGATATCATCCCATATATGTCAGAGTGGTTAAAATAAAAAACACAGACAAGAAGTGTTGGCGAGGATGTGGAGAAAAAGGAACCCTCATGCACTTTTGGTGGGAATGTAAACTGGTGCAGCCACCATGGAAAACAATACGAAGGTGCCTCAAAAAGTTAAAAATAGAACTACCCTATAATCCACAAATCACATTACTGAGTCTTTACTCCCAAAATACAAAAAACACTAATTCAAAGGGATATATGCCCCCCTATGTTTATTGCAGCCAAACTATGGAAGCAGCCCAAGTGTCCATCGACAGATGAATGGATAAAAAAGAGGTGATACACACACACACACACACACACACACACACACACACACACACACTGGAATATTATTCAGCTATAAAAAGAATGAAATCTTGCCATTTGTAACAGCATGAATGGAGCTAGAGCATATAATGCTAAGTGAAATAAGCCTGTCAGAGAAAGACAAATACCATATGATTTCAGTCATATGTGGAATTTAAGAAACAAAACAAATGAGCAAAGAAAAAAAAAAAGAGAGAGAGAAACCAAGAAACAAACTCTTAACTGTAGAGAGCAAACTGATGGTTACTGGAGGGGACATGAGTGAGGAGGGATGGGGGGATATAGGGGACAGGGTTAAAGAATACATTTATCAAAAAGGGGGGAAAGAAAAGAAAAAAAGTGTGGACTTCAACTTTTTAATTTTAATCTTTTCAATCTTAATTTGTTCTCAAGTTCTTACAGATGCACAATGCTTTTTCATAATCCGTAATCTAAAAAGCACTGAATATTGAAAACATTTTCATATTTTACCTGACCTATAATCATTTAGCAGTACAGCCTAAGTAGTACTGAGGTGAGGTGATTTATGGACTTTATTTTCCCACACGGCACAAATATTTATATATTTTGCAGAAATATTAATGCATTTGATTATGGGATACTACTTGAGAGCCCACTTGGAGGGTTATGTAATTATGCAGTGTTTGTACCATATAATGCCTTTTGAAAATCCCCAAATGTCTTTCTAATGAAAGATATCCAGCCTTAAAACTTTCAGATGAGGACTATGAATCTGTACTAGTAATGTTACAAGAATACACTGGAAACGTTAATTTAAAAAATCTTTGGGGGAATCTGGGTGGCTCAGTTGGTTGAGTGTCCGACTTTGGCTCAGGTCATGATCTCACAGTTTGTGAGCTTGCACTCTTTCTCTCTCAAAAATAAATAAACATTAAAATAAAAACTTAAAAAAAAATCTTTGCTCACCTCTTTATGCTAGTATTATGGGCTTAATTGTTTTAGTCCCCCCTGCAAATTCATGTTGAAGTCTTAACTCCTCAGTACTTCAGAATGTGACTATTTGGAGATAGGGTCTTCAAAGAGATAATTAAGATAAAAGGAGGTCATTAGGGTAGGTCCTAATCTAATAGGACTCTGTCTTTATAAGAATTAGGACACAGACTCACACAAAGAGAAGACCAAGTGGGGACAGAGAGAAAGTGGCTATCTACAAGCCAATGAGAGAGGCCTAAGGAGAAGCCAAGCCTGCTGACACCTAAATTTCAGAATGTAGCCTCTAGAATTATGAAGAAATAAATTTCTTTTGTGAAAGTCACCCAGTCTGTGGTATTTTATTTTGGTGCTATAGAAACTAATACAGTGGTAACATATAACTTTTATAATGAATAAAATCAGGAAAGGTATCTCTGCTTTGCAAAAACAAAACACTAACCAGCTTAAAAAAAAAAAAGCAAAAAATCAATCTTTTAAAATGTGATTGGTTTTACAGTTGCAATTTATTACCGTTATCCTTCATGTTGAATTTTGCCAGAGAAGATTTGAAGCTCATTTCTTCCTCAGTTACACTGTTTCTCTCACATTCCAGTCTTACTTCAGGTATTAGCTTCTACCGTCAAATAACTATATAGAAAACTTTAATACATAGCTTTTATTATTATGTTTGCTTCCTTGTTAGAAACTCAGGGCTAATCAGAACCGCCTGGGGTCTCCGGGATCCCACAGTCAATCTCTTGATCTAAGACAGGGTCTCCCTATCCCTTCATCCACCTCAACAGAGAGTAGTATTACTATTCATCTGTGTACAGGATCCCATGCACAGTTTCAGTAACTTTTCCAGTCTCTGCCATTCTAGAAAGCATATTAGAATGGAAATGAATATTATTATATCAATGACCTAGGGATTATTTTAATTTTTAAAAAGGAAATCATTAGAAAATTTCAACACCTTAGGGTTGCCTGGGTGACTCAGTCGGTTGAACATCCAACTCTTGATCCTCAGGTCATGATCTCGTAGTTCAGTTCGTGGGATTGAGCCTTGCTGTCAGTGTGGAGCCTGCATGATTCCCTCTCTCCTCTCTCTCTGCTGTTTGCTCTTGCACACACACATACTCACGCTTTCTTGCTCTCTCAAAATAAATAAGTAAACATTTAAAAACTTAAGGCTATTAAAGACAATTTCAACACTTTATTTTTAAATTGTTAAAACTATTGTTAAAGAGTTTGTGTCATTTTACAAGTGTCCCTAGTGAATTGCATATCCAAAGTATTGAACTCTGTTAATGTATTGAAGACACCCAAATGGGTAAGAATCTGGGTGACTCTGGTGACAAGGATCTTCATATTCTCCACTGGCCACTCTTTCAGATTAGTAGGAAACACTTTAAGGAAAAGGTATGATTTTTGGGTGAAGTAGGAGGATTGGCTTCAGTATCACTCTCTCTATGGAAACCTGCTACAGGAAGGGGGTTTTTCTATAAACAAGAACTAATAAATGGGAGGCAGCTGGTTTAGTGCAAGCGTGTGTGCTTTTGTACTCCACAGAAACTGGGTTCCTAGTTCTTCTAAAATGACTGCAGTACTTTGCAGAGTTGTAAAGTTCAGTTTGAAGGGGTGTTGTAAATTTCAGCATTGATTGACCATCCTCTGTGTACACAATATGCTTAACAGACTGTAAATCCTGTATGAAAATATCACTCGTCCAAGAATCGTGACCCAGGTGAATGTATTCATTCTCACAACATTTACTGAGTACCAACTATGTGTCAGACTATTCTAGGGGCTTAATATGCAGTGATGAAGGCAACAAATAAAAGTTCCTGCCTTCTTAAGTATATGATTCAGAAGTGGAGTTTACTTTCCAGGGGCGGAGGTTAGATTCTAGTGAAATGGTAACTTGCAGCATGGGAGAGTTTGAGAGTCCCAGATTTGGTTTTCTTTTGATTTAAAAATAAGTTGTTGCCAACACTTGTGCAAGTAAACCAGTTCTTGCCATTCTCCTTGATGATCCATCCAGTCAAGGAATTTTGAAACATCACCATGTCTGGGGCACCGGGGTGGCTCAGTTGGTTAAGTGTTTGTGAGTTTGAGCCCCTGCATCACACTCTGCTATTAGCACAGAGCCCTCTTCGGATCCTCTGTCCCCCTCTCTTTCTGCTCCTCGCCCATTTGTGTTCTCTCTCTCAAAATAAATAAACATTTTAAAAAAAAACCCACAATGCCTTAGACTTGGAAGGGACCTTAGTTAAGACAACAGTTTTTAACTGCTTTATTTTATAGATGGAAAATAGGAAGTGACTTACCTAAGGTTACCCATTGCATTACCTAGAGATTGAAGACTAGGCCTTAGAACTCCCCTTGTTCACTTTTCTCAATCATATTCCTCATGGTTTCTGATTTGAGGTTGGAGTCTGGAGAAGCGACACTTCAAAAAGTACAGATGGTGCAGTGAGTTCAGGGACTGCTGTGAATTGGAGTGATTTGGTTAATCAGAAATCACGGTCTGGTAAAAGACAGTAAGATATCTGAGCTCTAATTCTGGCCTTTTCATTAAGGAAAAACCATTTAACCTGGGCCCTAAATTCTTTGTCTTTCAAATGGATAGGCTAGTTGATAAGAACATTTGCCTAATACTTTGAGTCCTTTAAGAAAATGCATTTGTGTGAAGAGATTTGCAAAGTGCCTGCCAAACAGTGCTAAAATGTTATGTTGTTATTAATCACACAACTTCATAAATACAGATATCATTTTGCGGATGAAGTTGAAAATTACAGAAATTAACTACAATTTCCAAGATCCATTAGTGAAGGAACAGGGAAAGTAGGCTGGGAACTGGGAATTTTGACATTACTATTTCTTTAATATGTTAATGTTAAGTACCTTAACATTCTTTCAGTTATTGAGGTTATTATTTTACAGGAATTTGGACTTGCTGTGAACCTAGAAAGACTGGGTAGAAACAGAAGAGGAAAGTATTTTATGCAGAAGTAAGCCATGTGGGTGAAGGAACAAATTAATTTTATCTGTTGTCTTTGCCAGGAGGCCGCTTTTCTGATAGGAAGTAGGATGAGGAGGTAGGGAGAAAGAGTGGAAATCCTTGAATGCCAAGCTATGGAGTCTGAGAGCCTTAGCAAGGTACTTGATCAGAGTGGTGGCCTAATATTATCAGTATTTTATTTCGTATCTGGTTGTGGATTACTGAGTCGATTGGGGAAGTGGGGCTGGAGTTTAGGAAACCAGTTAGATTGGTGTTGCTAGGGTCTAGTATGAGATGAGGGCATCTATCTAGTGTGTCGAGGAAACGAGACTTGGTGGAAAAGTGTTCGTTTCTTACTCAACAGACAACATTCAGGGACTATGTAAACTCGTTATCGAAAAAAGAAAAGGGCTTATGAGTTGTTTTGTTTTAAGCGGCTACTGTTGAGTCCTGGGAGGCCAAAAGAGTGCATTTGGAATTAAAACCAGGGTTAAATTCTTCCTGGCTTTGTCATCCTCAAATTATATAATACAGAGGAAGTCACCTACCCTCTCTTGAGCCTCGGTTTCGTTTCCTCTAAATTAAGGGCGACAGTACCTACTTGGTAGAGATTTGCGTACAGAAAATTAGTATTTTAAGGCACCTAGCAATGGCGCTCAATATTGGTTCCCGCCTTCCCCCAGGTGTCTCTCGAGCTGAGCCTGAGCAGTCAAGGACGGTCGAGGCCGGAAAAGCGGTTCTACCTGGAGACCGCGGCCGGGCACTGCTCCCGAACCGGGCTGACCTCCCAACGCCGGCTCCACCCGGGAGCACACGTCCCGCGGGATGACTGAGCATCCCCCAGTCAGAGGGGCCCTGCAGCGCGTGGCAGCCACCAACAGCCAAGGATGCGGAAGGGAAGCGCGGAGAGCGGAGCGGAGAGGCGGCGGCGCCCGAGGCTGCAGCGACCACCCCCACGCCGCCCGCCCGCGAACTCGCCGCGGGTGCTGGGCCGCGCTGGCCGCGTTTGAAGTCTCCGGCGCCGCTGCTGGTTGGCCGGCTCGGGTCACGTGCACCCAGGCAGGAGTTTCCCCGACAGCTGGAGGCTGCGTGGGATCCGGCGGCGGCTCCGGAGCTCGGCGGTGCGGCCTTCCCCGCCCCCTCCTCCCTCCTCCCCCGCCCGCTTCCGCCCGGCTTATTATCCTCCTTATTGACAAACAGAGCGGCCGCGGCGGCGACTCTCCGCGTGCATCTGTAGCCAAGCCATGGGAGACAAGAAGAGCCCCACCAGGTAACAGCGCCCGGGCCCCCGGGCCCGGACTGTGCAGGCGGCGGGGCCCTCGCGGCGGGCTTCGGGCGGCCGTCTCGCTCGCCGCCCGGGCAGCGGGGCCAGAACGGGGGCGGCGCTGGCGCCGCTGCTGCGCGAGCACTGCCGCGTGAGGGGCCGGCGCCGGCCGCCCCACAATGGAGCCGCGATGGCGGCGGCCGGAGCGGCAGCCCGGGGTGTCAGAGAGGCGGCGGCGACGACGACTGCGGCCGCGCCCGCGCCCTCCCCCTTCCTGACTCCCCTCCCACTCCTAGCTGGAGCGCGGCGCGCGGGGGGCCCGCGGGGCGGGGGTCGCGGAATTGGGGCGGGGGGCGGGGCGGGGGCGGCCGCGGGGCCCGGGCGCCGGGCGCGGCCTGCTGGTGACCCCGCGCCGCGTCGTGTCCGGGTTGTGTCCTGCAGGCCGAAGCGGCAGCCGAAGCCGTCCTCGGATGAGGGTTACTGGGACTGTAGCGTCTGCACCTTCCGGAACAGCGCCGAGGCCTTCAAGTGCATGATGTGCGATGTGCGGAAGGGCACCTCCACCCGGTGAGTCCCGGGCCTGCCCCGCGCGCCGTGGGGCGCCCGGGTTGCGGCGCAGAGGACGCCCCTGCGGCTGCCGCCCCCTCCCGTGACACTCGCAGACCCCGCGGGAGGAGGCGAGACTGAGGTGGTGGCCGCTATAGGAATTGGGTCAGATTGATTGCGACCCTTGCTATGGTTTGCGGTGAGGGGTAATTGAAGAGGCTGTAACGTTATATGCTGCCAAGAGAGAATAAATTATTTAGGGAGGCATTAGCAACTGCGATTTAATTCGTATCGCTGGGTGTAATGCCCCCCCCCCCCCCCCCCCAGTCTGGGTATATTAATGTTGGCTGCATTGTTGTGTTAGTGTGTTGGAATCAAAGAAAAGCCATGAAATCCTCTGTAGGAGCAAAAGATGGAATTTAATTTCATTCCTCAAAAAAAAAAAAAAGTATCTGATTATAGAATACACAATAGGTTAAACTTCCTTTTTTATTTAGAGTCTGGAAAGGTTAGATCAAGGTTTTGTTTAGTATGTTTATTCTAATTCTCTAATATTTTATAAATAGTTGGAGGTGAGCCCAGTCACAGGGACACATTTTTACTGAAAGTATCTGAATATTTTTAGTTTGATTAAATGGCAATCTATTAGACTCTACAAATGAGATAAAATGATCTCTGCCTATTTTCAGTCTTTATTTTATTGTAGTCTTACAGTATAATAACTCAGTCTTTCAAAAAACCACTTAAGTGAATTAAGTGGATAAAGAAAGTCATACAGGAAATTCAAAGTCTGACATTGTTGATCTGCCAACACTTTAGAGTTCCTTTGCCTTTGTAGCAAGATAGTCTTTGAATTTATTATAATCATGTGAGTTATAGCCTAATATTTAGATATCATGTATTTTGATGTTACAAAGTCTGTTAGAAACTAAATTATCACAAGAGTATAAGTATACTAATGTGATATACTGTTGTTTTAAAGAAGACCTCTATAGTGACATTAGATTTATGTATTCTGTAGAAGTTAAATTTCTGAAAATTAGATACTAGATTTTTGAATGCCATTTATAACAACTTACTAAAATTTTAAAATGTAGAGACAGATAGTTGGCAATAACTTAAAAGTTTATGATTTGCTTTGTGAAGCTAGCTGCTTCTGACATGTCTTTCTGTGAATCATAATATGTGTTTTGTATATTGTCATTTACATTGGATAAAATGTGTTGAGCATTTTTCATGATATCCTTTAAAAAGCAAACTTTCAAACATTTAAATTTAAGGGGATATAACAGACCATTCTGAAAAGTAAAAAAGCACTTATTTGCTAAAGTAAATGTGGCAACAGTTTTTGGACCCGTGATTTAAGTATTTGAAAAGCAGAGTATCTTTATGTCTTTGTATCAGGTTGGATTTGGTTTAGAATATATATTTGTATATCTGTGTTAATGCTTTGTACTTCTTAAAACACTCAAGCAGTTTTTAGAAAATGTGGTTTTTGGAGGCAGGAACTTTAAAGTGGGGACATTTGTTATAATCTTAATCTCTGGTACGATATTGTTGCTTTTTGTTGTTCCCTTTCTATTTTCTTGTAGCCATTAGAAAAAATACTGAAACTAGAAGAGCCTATATGTTTATTTGCAGGGACAGCAAGGAAGGGGGGAAGCTGTTGTCCTACTCCACAGCCAGTCTTGGGGTTAGAGGAACCCTGAGAAATAGAGTAGGTGGTGGCAGCTCAGAAGAGAAGAAACAGGCTGAATACCTGGCACCTGGAAGAAGAAGGAATATAGTGCACAGGGGAGTTGGCCCAGGACAGAGAAGTGGGCCTAGTTTAAAAGAGGCTTGAGGCCCACAAGGGGGCCCCTGATATTTTTTACCAGTACATCTGAGCTCTTGTAGATCCAATTTTTAGTGGTGGAAACATTACTTGAGGAGGACTCAGAGAAGCATTGTCATTTGGATTGAAACTGAAGAGGCTCTGGGCAACTCACCAGAAGTCTAAGGGACACTCTGTTCCTAAAAGTAAGTGTTCTACACTACGACCCTCTCAGCTTCTTCCTTCCTCTCTCTGAATTGTATCTTCTCTTTTGATTTTGGCCCTAAATTAAATCTAAGAGCTCTAATTTCTCTGTTACCTGTTATTTTCCAACCACTTTCTGAAATTCAGAGTGGAATCCCTGTTTGGATAGAACAGTGGAACAGGGAATTGTTAATAGGGTAGATATTGATTGCACCACAAAATACTTCCCTCTCTGGTAATGTTAGAAAAACAGGATTAAAGGGTTGCAGAACACTAGAGAGAAGCAGAAGTTTCAGGAGTTGGAAGAAATAATTCTCTACAACTGACATGTTAATTAGCACTTAGGGTAATTTCAGGGGTAAGGTTGGCGATTATCAAAGCAGGGACTGGATAGCAGCAGAGCTGAAGATGCAGTTTGCTAATGACTTGTCTGCGTGACTGACCTACGGGACTTGAATTGCTTGGGTCAGACTGACCTTTGAACTGATTCTGTCTCGAAGTCGCCAAATGTGAGGCCAAGTCTAAGGCATTCCAGACATTTGAAGTCTTTTTTTTTTTAAACCTCCAGAGAAGGTGGAGCCCATGGTCTCCCTCCAGAGTCTTTACTGACAATTTTATCTTTTAAGATTCTGAGTTCAAATCTTTTATATTTCAACAGAAGACCCATTTTCTTTGGCTATATCCTTGGTAGGTCACGTTTTTCTGCAGAATAACTATGCAGTGAAATGAGGTTATAATCATAGTAGTATTTTTAAATGAAACATGATATGAAGTAGCTTTAGTTCCTAAATTTTGATCAGTTATAGCCTTTAAATTTATGCCATTTCTGTGTTTGGATTTCGGTTTTGTGCTTGCTGACCTTAATTAGTTTAAGTTTGATAAATCTCTTTTTTTTATCCAGAATCTAAATAACTAGATAGTTCAAGCACTTGAAGTTTTCTGCATTGTACTTTTGTGAGAGAAGCAGTGATAAATGTCAAACTGACAGGAAACATTTAAAAAAGAAAAAGTTGTGGTGACAAATTACTGTGAAAGGCACTAAACAGTCTCCTTCATCTTTATATCTTCATCAAGTACTTATAAGGCAATAAGTGTCTCACATATAAACCTAAGAAACTTTAAGAAATTAAGAACCAATCTAAAGCATCAGAGAAAGTGAAATATTTAGTATAGTGTGTGAAGGGTAGTGCAGTCAGTGTATGATGATTGAATTAGAGTAGTATCTTCTTGCCACTTCATATAGGAATAGAAATTACTGCCTAACTCAGGTGGCACATACTAAAAAGTGAGAATGATAGAGCTATTTGTTTTGATTTTGAACTGTGACCTAAATGAAAGCATATAAAACACCCAAGTCCATAGCAAACTTTTAGGTAGAATTTAAAGTATAACAGGTAATGTTATATTTTCTCAGGATAAGTTGTAATAGCTCTCTTAACGTTTTTGAGAGATGTTATTTTATGGAACAATGAAAAAGATTTTAGAAGAAAGAGTTGTACTAGGTTTCTGGTGACCTGTGTTCTTAACTCATTTCAACTACTTTGATGTTCAGCAGTGTTTACTGAGCGTCTCATTTTATACAAGGGCTGCGCTAGGTATTTCTGAACACAGTAATATGGTCAGGATCTGACTGTTGTTAAAAAGATTAATTATTTCAGCTTCTATAAAATGGAAGTAAATTGCTATGATTTATATACTGAAGAAATCTAAAATAAACCCCAATTATCTGATAAAAATCTTTTCAGTATTATTGTTGTCATATTTGCTTTCTGTCTTCTAATTTGAAATTTGTCACAGATTCTACTACTCTTGGTGTAGGAATGGGAGAAAAAAATTGAGGACCATAAAAGTCAGTTCATTTTTCGGAAATTCAGAGTTCCCAAGCCTCCCTACCTGTCTGAGGAGCCTTTCCAACTACCACTGAGTTCTTGTTCAGAGAGACTCCTTATTCTAGTAGGTTGGTTGGTTTTCCTCCTTATATCTTGGGTTAGAGTACTCAAGGGGCTTCATTGTTTACAAGGAAATTTTTTTTTTTTTTTTTAACGTTTATTTATTTTTGGGACAGAGAGAGACAGAGCATGAACGGGGGAGGGGCAGAGAGAGAGAGGGAGACACAGAATTGGAAACAGGCTCCAGGCTCCGAGCCATCAGCCCAGAGCCCGACGCGGGGCTTGAACTCACAGACCGCAAGATCGTGACCTGAGCCGAAGTCGGACGCTCAACCGACTGAGCCACCCAGGCGCCCCTACAAGGAAATTCTTAAAGTGATTAGTGTTTGGATAATTTAGAGTAGTGGTTTTCAGAGTGTGATCTGAATAACCCTGGGGGGGGGGGGGTCCCTGAGACCCTTTAAAGGACTCTGTGAGGTCCAAACTATTTTCACAGTCATATTAAGATGTTATTTGTCTTTTTTGCTGTATTAACCTTTGCGGTGGTGGTACAGAGGCAAGGATGGGTAAAACTGCTGGACTCTTAGCATGAATCAAAGCAGTGGCACCAAGTTGCTATCTGTATTCATCGTAATCTTCACTACCATGCGTGTGAAGTAAAAACAATGCCAGTTTCACTTAAGCATATATTCCCTTGATGAAGCAGTAAAAGTTATGAATTTTAGGAAGTCTCATGTCTTTTTTTTTTTTTTTTTTTTTTTTTTTTTTTTTTTTTCAACGTTTTTTATTTATTTTTGGGACAGAGAGAGACAGAGCATGAACGGGGGAGGGTCAGAGAGAGAGGGAGACACAGAATCGGAAACAGGCTCCAGGCTCCGAGCCATCAGCCCAGAGCCTGACGCGGGGCTCGAACTCACGGACCGCGAGATCGTGACCTGGCTGAAGTCGGACGCTTAACCGACTGCGCCACCCAGGCGCCCCTCTCATGTCTTTTTTAACGTATTTGATGAACTGGGAAGTAAAGTAAAGCCCTTCTGGTGCATACTTAGAGTACATTGGTTGATTCAAGGGAAAGCATTTGTGTAGTTATTTAATTTGCAAGCAGAACTAGCTGCTTTTTTCATGGAGGATCGTTTTTACTTGAAAGAATGCTTGGCAAACTGTGGTTATTCAGACTTGGATATGTAGCATCTATTTTCTCAAAAATGAACACAGTGAGTTTGTCACTTCAAGGAAGACAATTGATAGTGTTTGTTGCCAATGATAAAAATTGAGCTTTCAAGTGAAAATTAGAATTTTTGAAAACATGTAACCACTGTTGATCCCAGTACTTTAAGGATGAAATCAGGTGGTGATACTAATGAATGTAACTTCTGATAATTTATCATGAAATTTGTTGATGTTTGGAAGATCTGTGTAAGTCAGTGAACTAGTATATTCAGATAACCAATGTGTGATGTTACAAAACCATGCATAGATAATCCATTTAAAGTACAAAAGAAACCAATGGATTTTAAAGGACTACTCTGAAAACTTTGTTGATAAAGTTTTAGATATCACATGCAACTAACCTTTGAGAAATAACTACTTGTGTTTTTATGTAGTATCAAAGAAGAATATCTATAATTATCTGAAAAGGCTATTAATATTAAACTACTCCTCCCTTTTCAACTATATATTTGTGGGAGTCCAGATTTCCTTTATATTCTTGAACTAAACCAACATACTGCAACAAATTGAATGCAGAAGTAGATATGACAATCCAGATGTCTTCTGTTAAGCCAGATATTAGAGGTTTTGCAAAAATATGCAAGTGCTACTCTTCACACAAAATTACTTTTGATTTGAAAAATACAGGTTTTAAAAGTATTTATATGAAAATGTGATCTGCTTTATTTTTTAAATGAACTAACATACATTTAAATTTTAGCTGTTTTTATTTCTAATATAGCAATTTATTTCTTGCTAGGTAAGACTTACATAAACAAAAGCTCTTTTAACTTTGAGAGGATAAGAGAGCCAGAGACCAAAAAGTTTATGAACTGCTGGTGTAAGGTTTTACTAGTATGGGTTTCCACATCCCACAGATGTACTTCAGCAGGCATTCTTTTCCTTTCATTTATCCTTTGTTGAGTAAGATCTCTCTGATAACCTAGTGACCTACTTGTTAAACTCAGTGGCCTAATCTTTTCTTTCCATGTCACCTCCATAGTATTTGATGTTGGTAGCCTTTTTTTTTTTTTAATTGAAATTCTCCCTTTTTGATGTCTCTAACACATTTTTTCTCTGGTTTTTCTTGTACATCTTTGAAATCAATTTCTGCCTACTGAAACCTGGCTTCTTCTCTATATACTTTACTTTGTATGTGGCATGCTCTTTCTGGAATCTAAGCCAGAAACTATCATTGTCTCAACTTTGATCTAACTCTTCGTTGTTCCTCATGTCCAGTCTTTGAATTGTCTCTAAAATCTGTCCTTTTTCCAGTTTATGTCACTATAGTTTAGAAGCCCATGTCTTTTCTCTCATGAATTAGGACAAATTGGTCTGTTCTCCCTAATGCTGCTAACATTATTTCAGTATGTTTTTTAAAACATAAAAATTAAGACCTCTCCAGTGAATAAAGTCCTGTTTATTGAATAAAGGTTGAGCTCCCGAGCATGGTATACAAGATTGTAATATCTGTCATTGATTTGCCTTTCTAGTTTTATTTCCTGCTGCGTATCCCAACCAATCTTACGCTGCATCAGCACTTAAGTATTTTCATCAGATGGCGCTTCTTAAAATTTTTTTTTTTTAATTTTTTTTTTTAACGTTTATTTATTTTTGAGACAGAGAGAGACAGAGCATGAACGGGGGAGGGGCAGAGAGAGAGGGAGACACAGAATCGGAAGCAGGCTCCAGGCTCTGAGCCATCAGCCCAGAGCCTGACGCGGGGCTCGAACTCACAGACCGCAAGATCGTGACCTGAGCCGAAGTCGGACGCTTAACTGACTGAGCCACCCAGGCGCCCCAGATGGTGCTTCTTAAAAGAAACCCTCTGGGAGAAATCCTCTGGGATTATAACCTCCTCATCCGAACTATTTTATTGTTCAGTCTATCTATGTAAATGCATATGTAATTATCTCTAGAAAATCATCATATTGTGGTAGTATTGTCTACGTGTTTATCTACCCTTCTGGGCAGTCGTACCCTTTGTTGTATCCTCCAAAGCCAGTAAAGTATTTGGAACATTTTAGGCATTTAAACTTTTTCAGCTAACATTCCTTTAAATTTTACTATTGCTGTTTAACAACTGGAATCACTTTTCCAATAACTTTTTAAAAAATTTAAGTTTTTTTTATTTTGGAGAGAGAGAGAGAGAGAGAGAGAGAAAGAGAAAGAGAGAATCCCAAGCAGGCTCCTCAGTACAGGCCTGTTGCAGGGCTCAATCTCATGACCATGAGATCAGGACCTGAGCGGATACAAGAGTTGGATGCTTAATTGACTGAGCCACCCAGGTGCCCTTAATAACTTTTTTTTAAGTTTCTTTTTTTTATTTTAAGTAACTTCTACACCCAAACATGGGGCTTGAACTCATGACCTAGAGATCAAGAGTCGTATGTAGAACAAGTGTGCATTCAGGGGAGGGGCAGAGAGAGAGGGAGAGAGAAAGAATCCCAAGCAGGCTTGGCACTGTCAGCACAGAGTCTGACGTGGGGGGTTCAAACTCATGAACCGTGAGATCATGACCTGAGCTAAAGTCAGACGCTTAACTGACTGAGCCACCCAGGCATCCCATCCCCCAAAACTTTTAAGTCTATGCTTGTAAAAATATTATCAGACTATTTTGTCCATAATTTGTAGGTACATATTTTAGCATTAATTTTTAAAAATTTTTTCACAGTTTTGTTTTGTATTTTGAAGCTGTTACTTGATTAAAAGCACAGTTATTACAGTTAGATTAGTAACTGAGATAAGTGACCCCTGAGTCTTCATACCTTTCTTTGTCTTTAAACACGGAAATAATATTTTTATAATATAGTAATGTTATAACAAACTATGTAGTTATTTTGAAAATTAAGAACATAAAGAATTTTGTGCATCTCATATTTTTTATTATGTTTGTTCTTGTCTTATACTTAAAAACATGTATGTGTGCAAGTAAAATTATAATTTGCCCCTCAATTTTGAAACATTTTTAGCTTTATCATTTTTAATTGACATGTAACAATATATTAGCTTCATATTTCAAGAATGATAATGTACCTTATATTATACCTTGGTGTTTTTACAGTACAACTTTGGAGGGTTGTTTGTTATCTCACTACCACTTATTTAGGTCTTGTTATTCAGATTATTGAAATTTGCATGGTATAATTAAAAATGAGAATTATTTCTTTTTAAAAAAAAATTTTTTTTTTTTTAACATTTATTTGTTTTTGAAAGAGAGAGACAGAGCGTGAGCAGGAGAGGGGCAGAGAGAGAGGGAGACACAGAATCCGAAGCAGGCTCCAGGCTCTGAGCTGTCAGCACAGAGCCTGACGCCGGGCTCGAACTCACAGACTCAGAGATTATGACCTGAGCTGAAGTTGGACACCTAACTGACTGAGCCACCCAGGTGCCCCAAATGAGAATTATTTCTTGACTAAAGTAAACTAAAATCAAGAAAAGGTACAGCATATAATGAAATATATTTAAGTTCTCTTTTGAGTGTTTTTTAAAGTTAGTTGACATTGAGGGTCTATCAAAAACTAGAATATACTAAACATAGATTTGTGGTATTTGAGATTGTTTAATTGAAAAATAGTTTAGAATTCAGATTTTGCATTTATTTGAATTTACTGGTACAATTAATGGAACAAATTAAATTTAATTATAATTAATATGGAGCTAATTTTTAATTTATGGTTGAGATAGTATTGTTTTGTCTATGAACTTGTTACTTTAAAGATAGATCAATTATATACATTATTAGACACCTATACAACTATAGAAATTAGGCAGACATTAAAGAAATAATGGAATTTTCCCTCATCTTGTGCTTCCAGTTGTCTATTTCCAGTTGTTCGGAGTCAGACTAACAGGGGTAGTTGCTGATATTTTTCTACAATTCTGTTATCATTTTGCCTACCTGGTTAACTGCTTATTCTTCCAAACCTAGTTTGTGTATCTGTTGGCTGTGACATTCTCCTTGACCAATCTCAAACATGCCTTCCTTCGTGTGTCTTTTGTGCATACCTCTGATTGTGATCTTCATCTAGCTTCAGCATTTCCTCATAAATCCGGGGTTGATTTGTGTCTTTTTCTTTTTTTAAATTTTTTTTTTTTTTTCAACAGTTTTTATTTATTTTTGGGACAGAGAGAGACAGAGCATGAACGGGGGAGGGTCAGAGAGAGAGGGAGACACAGAATCGGAAACAGGCTCCAGGCTCCGAGCCATCAGCCCAGAGCCTGACGCGGGGCTCGAACTCACGGACCGCGAGATCGTGACCTGGCTGAAGTCGGACGCTTAACCGACTGCGCCACCCAGGCGCCCCGATTTGTGTCTTTTTCATGAAGCTGAGTATTCTTTCTCAGAGGATGAATTCTCCAGAGGATGAATAACTGGTTAAAGTCGTGAGAGTAGCTGTTTTCTGGTTTTAGAATCTAAATAGTGCCTCAGTTTGTGATGCTTACCTTTGTTGTATCATTTAGCATATGGTAATTCTGCTACCTGTATGCATTTACTCTCTTGTTATCAAGAAACTCCCTTGAGTTTCTTAAGAGAAATGGGAGCTTTTCATTACCTTTTTCAAAGATGCTTGACAAAGTGCCTGGGAAGTAATGGGTGTCCAATGAAAGTTTGTTGAAAGAGGAATATACGTATTAGAAAGGAAAAGTTATTGGTTTGTTTTTTTTAAACTCTATAAGCTTTGAAGAAGTTGGAATTTTGATACAGGTTGTAGAAGTCATTATTTGGAGAAGAACCCACATGTGTACATGTTTGAAGTATCAGAAATAAATGGTAGTGAACAAAATTCTAGAATTCGGTATATGCTTAATGAACACATACCATATGCCAGGAATTATGCTAGGACTGTAGAATTATAGATGAGACCCAATTCCAGCCTGTGAGGGTTTGAATTCTACCAAAGATAGATAAATGATATTTGCTAATGAGTAAACAGAAGAAGGAATGTACAATTAATTTTCCAGTATAGTCCTACTTTTTGGAGAAGTCCTATGCTCAAATCAAGAATGAAATCAGTTATTGGTGTAGTCATTACTAGTCAAGCACTTTTGGTAAAGTGTGTTCTAACATCATGGCCAATTTCCAGTTTGGTTAGTTTTCTCAAGAAATTTCAGCCAAATGAAACTGCCATGTCACTGCTAAGTAAAACCCTCCCCTTTTCTCTGTGTATATGTCTATGTGTATGCGTGTATAAATAATGTATATTTTTAAAAGAAACTGCTGTTTTTCAGATGATAGTTGTTATATAATTGAAGTAAGGTTTCAGAGGACTAAAATTATTTGCCTTTGAGAAGTTTACATAGGATGGTACAGATTATTAAATTTATATATATTTAAAAATCCCAGAAACAATTTTTTTGAGAATAAAATAATTTTATAATGGGACTACATTACTGAATTTAACATCTGTTTCTTCAACTATATTACTGATTATATTGGCAGTGATCTTCAGTATGCTACTTGGGTATTTTTTTTTTTTTAAAGCATTGTTGAGAAGATTAAATGAGTAAATTTTTGTAAAGCCTTATCACAGTGGCTTACACATAGTAAATGATCATTGAATGGTAGCCATTACTGTTAAAGTATATGTTTGAAATAATATTTATAACATATTGCTACAAAATTAATTTTGTTATTGGTGGTTTCAGTAAAAGCAGTATCTTTGAATTATTTATCATTCATATACTAATTTTCTGTGTTCAGAATGCTTTCCTATATATCTTTACATTTGTTCATCAAACCACCCTACATGAGGAGGGCAAGATGGTCATCCAATCACAGATTTAGTGTTAGAGCCTAGATTGAAATCCAGGTTGACTGCTGGTTGATCTTTTCATTCTTTTGTCTCTGATAAAGAAGTTTATAAAACTGTACTATTTGAGTGAAAGATTTCTTTGCTTATTCTCCTTTTCTTCTGAGGTGTTAGAGAGCCAGTATATTTTGGTAGAAAGATTAGCATTTTGTGGGATATCAAGTTTTCATTCAAGGATTTGATGAAACAGGTGTTTGAAATTTTTTTAAGACACATTTTCCTTTATCTTTGATAGTTTGTAATTTTAGGGTATTGCAAGTATGTAAAATACATTGTGATTTGATTTAACGAATATTTACTAAATATCTACAATGCTTTGTTTATTGGCTTTCATGCATGTTAAAATCTCTACCTTTTGTTATATGATCTGTGATTGATAATCTGTTTCAGAAGATTGAGTAGGCACTCCATTTTGCAGTATTGTTTATTATGGGAAATTACAGAATTACCTGGAATTTTAGAGTTGGAAGGAACCTTTCAAGAGCTTCCATGAGGTTTAGTAATTTCCTGAGACTGGCGAGTTTTTATTACTTGAAACCTTGATAATAGAGGGATAAGATTGTCTTCGTAGGAAAGGTCTTAAGAGGTTTGGGGTAGAAATATTGGTATTAAAACTTTCAAAATAGGTTGAGGCCACCATTGTTTGCAAATCCTTCTTGTTTGGGATTTTCAGCTCAGTTCTTGTTGCTATACTGAGAACTGCCAGGTAAAACAGAGCAATCTGCTAGGTGAGATCTTTTCTATGTGTTGGAACTCATGGCTCTAGCCTAGTATCCTCCTGACAGGTAAGAAAACAGGCCTGGAAAGATTGTGACTTGTTTAAAGTCAGTAGCTGGTTCATGTAATGTCAGATTCAGATACTTGGATTTCCAGTCCCTTTTATTACCTTGCTGTGGTAACATTTAAATTTGCTACCGAGTAACTTCTTAAGGATTTCTTCTTGTAAATTTGGTATACATAGATCTAGCGCTGTACATCTTGATACTTTCTAACATTAAACCTACTACTTATAGGGGCGCCTGGGTGGCGCAGTCGGTTAAGCGTCCGGCTTCAGCCAGGTCACGATCTCACGGTCCGTGAGTTCGAGCCCCGCGTCAGGCTCTGGGCTGATGGCTCAGAGCCTGGAGCCTGTTTCCGATTCTGTGTCTCCCTCTCTCTGTCCCTCCCCCGTTCATGCTCTGTCTCTCTCTGTCCCAAAAATAAATAAACGTTGAAAAAAAAAAAAATTTTAAAAACCTACTACTTATAACTAATATAAGAATTTTTTTAATTAAGTAATTTTTTTTGATGTTTGTTTTTGAAGGAGAGAGAGACAGAGCGTGAGGGGATAGGGACAGAGAGAGAGAGGGAGACACAGAATCCAAAGCCGACTCCAGGCTCTGAGCTGTCAGCACAGAGTCTGATGCGGGGCTTGAACCTGTAAACCACGAGATCATGACCTGAGCTGAAGCTGGAGGCCTAACCAACTGAGCCACCGAGGCACCCCACTAATATAAGAATTTATGTTAAAACTGGGCTAGCAGTGTAATGCATGAAGAACAAAATGACAGTCAATTATTTCCCCCGTGTTAACTCTAATATTTTTGACATGTAATTGTTAACAAACTTCATATTGATATATTTTTTAATATTTGTTTATTTTGAGAAAGAGAGTGTAAGCAAGGGACAGAGAGAGAGGGGGAGAGAGAATCCCAAGCAGGCCCTCCACTGTCACTTCAGCGCCAGATGCGTGGCTTGACCTCCAAACCTTGAGATCATGACCTGAGCTGAAATTAAGAGTTGGATGCTTAACCAACTGAGCCACCTAGCTGCCCCTTGATATCTCTTATAGTAACATTTTTTTGTGCTTTATATTCTGACTTTGATATCATAATATTTCTTAGAGGAAAAATCCCAGTAAATATTATTTCCCTTTTTTGGGGGGGACACAAATATTAAGAATCATTAATAGTATAATTAATAACCAATTTGTATGTGTGTATATTACTATATGTGTATGATAAAAAGTTTATGCAGCTCACTGGTAATTTTTAGACATGAGTTAAACCACTTCATTTTTACATGTTTTGTGGTCCAGTCAGGGTTCGTTTGCACGCTATCATACTTTATAGGATGATCTGGGACGATCAACTTAACAACAGCAGGTAGGTAATATTAGATGCCAAAGAAGTATTTGTTTAAGAAGTAGAACTCTAAGGGGATGCCTGGGTGGCTCAGTTGGGTAAGTGGTCAACTCTTGATTTCAGCTCAGGTCATGATCTCAGTTTGTGAGATCTAGCCCCAAGTGGGACTCAGCACTGTCAAGGCAGAGCCTACTTGGGATTTGCTCTCTGCCCCTCTCCTGCTCATGCTCTCTCTCTCTCTCTCTCTCCCTCTCTCCCTCTCCCTCTTCCTCTCCCTCTCCTTCTCACTCTGTCTCAAGATAGATAAATATACTTTAAAAAAAAAAAAAAAGTAGAGCTCTAGGTATATTGACAGAGAAGGCAAAATTGTTTTGGTCTTCTTTGATCTTTTTCCATCCTTTTTTGCTGTTTATCTTTGATCTCCCCAGGACCCAAAGTCTCTTAATACTCATTTCTAGCTTGCTTTTTTTCCTTTTCCCCTAGCTTGCCTTCTTTCTCATCCTTTATTTTCTTCACTCCACCAGCAGTTCTTCCTTTACTAGAAAATCTTTATTGTTTTGTCTGTTCTGTAAATCTAAATAAAGTAATTATTTCAAGTGTGAATAAATATCCTGAGCATGGCGGGGGGGGGGGGGTAGGTAGAGTTAGTTTTTTCTTAAGGAAGTAATTGGTGATAAAAATATTACATGTTCATGGAAGATACTAAAGAAATAAAAAGAGGAAAATAGGAATGCTCATCACAACATCTCTCCAGCCAGAGATTGCTGTTTCTAACGTGTGTTTCCTTTCTGTTTTTTACAAGTGGATATTAGCATTTAAAAGGGGGAAGTTGAGGTGTCTCTCTCTGGAAGAATGGGAGAAAGGAGGAGACTTCTAAATCAGGGGTGTTTCTCTGACTTCACAAGACAGCTCTCATCTTGCCTTCTCTCTGTACTCCAGTAGGCCTCACAAACACTGGTGGTAGGGAATGGTTTTGAAAACAAGCCAAGAAAGTTGGCGAAAATACTGTGTATCATTATCTTCTTAGAGTTTAATAAATTGAAAGCCCTGAGAATCCTCCAAAAGAATTTGTTTTAGCTTATATAGTTGTGCAGTTTTCAGTTTTACCTGAGTGGATTTTGTTTTATTTTTTCTCTATTATAATACAGAACTTGTTGGGACATTCTGTTCTGTAGGCCCTTGCTATTGAAATGTAGTCCAAAGACCAGTGGCAGAGACACCTCCTGGGAACTTGTTAGAAATGCAGAATCTCTAGGCTTCTGGCTGGCTCAGTTGGAGGAACCTGGGACTCTTGATCTGGCTTGTGAGGTCAAGCCCCATGCTGGGTGTAGGAATGACTTAATCAATAAAACCTAAAAAAAAATGCAGAATCTGTAGTCCCACCAAGGATTTACTGAGTCAGAATCTGCATTTTATAGATTATTCATATGCACATTAAAATTCAAGAAACACTGCTCTGGTTTTTTTCAAGATAAGACAGTGAGGTGGGCAAGGCTCTGAGGTATTTGTTCTACTTGAACTGCTTTTTCCAAAGGGCTTTCCCCTTTCTTTTGGGGGTGCACGTGTGTGTGAGGCAGCATTGCATGTACGAGTGTGTATATGAGCATGCATTTGTGTACAACATGTGAGCGTGGGTATGTCTCTGTTAATGGTGCCCCCTCTGGCCAACACTTCCCTCATGAATTCTTATGTCAAAAAATGCCGCCTCTGTTAACACATCCTCCCTCTTATTCCTGTTTCTGATATCCGTACACAGCCATACATTCCTTCACCCATACAGCTCACTCAGAGCTGGCTTTGGGAAACCCGTGAGAGAGCAAGTTGCAGGGAATAAGGGAGTAAGAAAATGTTTTTGCTGGTTAGAATCAAGTAACAGGTTTGTTGGGGTAGAAATGAGCTAGCCTTCCCTCAGAAGAACATAGGGGTTTTGAATTGTGTTGGTTGGAGCCCTGAAATCTCATGAAATTATCTCAGTGACTGCCAGCAGGAACAACCAAGTGGGGCTCCATGCTCCCACACTCCACTTCAGCTATGTCATCTGTGCTCTTATATACTTTATTCACTAGGGTTTCTTTTAATTTATTTCCTAAAGCTGCTTTGCTATTGGAACAGTTTTTTTTTTGAAACCACTGCCCTGTTCCTTCCATTTAGCTTTCCACCACTTAAATTTGTCTGTTCAGCGTAGGCTGGGTTAATTGTGACTGGACTTCTTAGCCACACGTTTCAAAAGCAGGAGCTAATAATGAATTCTGTGTAGTGATGATTAAAAAGTTTGTCCCTTGAAAAGCCTTTTCTTCCTCCCTCCTTCCCTTTATCTTTCCTTTCTTCTCACCCATCTTGTTAGACACTTTGCTCTTTTTAAAAAATTTTAAGATTTTTAAAAAAGTTTTTTTATGTTTATCCATTTATTTTTGAAAGAGAGAGAGAGAGGCAGAGAGAGATGAAGAGAGGGAATCCTAAGTAGGCTCCGCACTGTCAGTGCAGAGCCTGACATGGGGCTCAATGTGGGGCTCGAACCCATGAACCATGAGATCATGACCTGAGCCGAAGTCAGACGTTTAACTGACTGAGCCACCCAGGTGCCCCCTTTCCTCTGTTTTCAAAGACCAAGGCTGGTAAAACCTAGAGCTATATAATCATTAATTAGTTGAGTGATAACCAGTATAATTTATAGACAAGAAATATATTAAATTCATTATGTCATCAAATTATACTTTTTGGTGACATGGATGAGGCTATTCCATTATCTATATGAATGTGGTTATCACATTTGGGTAGTATTCCCTCGCCAATTTTCCATAAACTTAATGCCTCTGATCACATGGCATTTTTCTGTAATATTCCTTGGTAATTGACAGTTTAATTGTGATCTTTCCATATTCCACTTGTGTAGGACTTCATTATACATATTTTTGGTGCAGGAAAATTCATCTAGTTTTATTTTTTTGCCTACATGTTTTTTTATTTTATTATTCTAAAAAATACTTATTTTGAGAAAGAGTGTGTACGCATGTGGGAGGGATGGAGAGAGAGAAGGAGAATCCCAGGCAGGCTCCATGCTGTAGCACAGAGTCCAATGTGGAGCTCCATCCCACAACGATGGTGAGATCATGACCTGAGCCGAATCTAGAGTTGGATGCTTAAGTGACTGAGCCGCCCAGACGCTCCTACATGTTTGTTTTAAATTTTTAGGTGTATTCAGTATAATGGAAAGCAAAAAAAAAAAAATTTTTTTTTCAGTATTTCAGAGTTCCCTAAGTAGTTCCCTGTAGTATAGTGATGAAGAGTTTGGACTCTGGAGCTTGATTGTTTCGGCTTAAATATTGATCTCACCACTTACTAGCTGTGTGACCTTGTGAAAGTTAATCAACTTTTGAGTCTCAGTTTTTACATTTATAAAATGGACTTGATAATAACACCTACCTCACAGAGTTGTTGTGAGGATTAAATGAGATAAGTCTTGCAAAAAACTTGACAGTACCTGGCATATAGTAAGTCCTCAGAAAATGTTAGCTAAAACCATCAAATACATGAGTGGTGATATAATACTTGATATCCGTTAGGGGTGTAACAGTCCCTATCGTCAAGCATGTGGGTTCAAATGTGGTAGCTGACAAAACCAGAACATAAGAATAAGGGTCTTCTACTAAAGGATGACATTTCCACAAATTATTTCAGGGATAATTTTACAATTTCATGTACCCGCCCTTTCCCCGTCCCTCCCTCTTCTCTTTCCTCTCTTCCCCTCCTTGCGTGCTGTTGGGGGTGGGGTGTGTCCCCTAGTAACCAGATGTGACTTGTCACATAAACATTTGGGGATTACCAGTGAAAGTTTTAACTTCTAAAAAGCACTTTGGTAGTGTAATAGTGGTAAGCAGTATTTATAGACTTAAGAGTTGAACAGTTAAAAACATTTTTTACTGTTTGCCATAGTTAAAAAGTAAGTCTGTTTTCAGGGTTGGATTGTCAGAAAGCATGGTCATGATCTTTTTTAGGCCACTCTGTCATCTTGTATATTATGTTGTTTTTTCTGCCTCATACTGTTCCATCCTCCAAAATTTTCTTTTTTGGTCTTTATGTTTGCTCAAGCATCATCTCTCAAGAAGCATATCTTTATCTCTAGGCCAGAATGAATGTCCTTTGAATTATTCTTGAAGCATTCTATCCAAAAATCTGGTGGTTGTAATTACATAGTGTATTGAAATCATTTTGTTTCTGTTTCTTTCTCCTTCCTAGGAGAAATCACTGTAATCGCTTTACCATTTGTCCTGGAATCCTATTTCAGCTTAAACCTATTTACAGCCATATAACCATACAGCTTTATGGTGATGATTCAATGTGATAAATGATGTAAGGAACTTAGCATAGCTCTTAGTTAATTAATTATGATGATAATTATAAATAGTAATAAAAATTCCCAGTGCCTGTCACTGTGTCTTGCATAGATATTGGTAATGCTTAACTGCAAAGACTCTTTATCATGTATCTGATTGCTGCTTTAAGCTGTTTTCCATTTCTTGTTTTTTAAGCGATGTTAATATAATGTTTCATTTTATCAGTCTGTGAGTTGGATGTATTATGTTTAATTATGCCCGTTTAACCAAAGTTACCTTCATGTGCAGCTTTTTCAGCAGTTTAAAAATGTTTTCTTTTGCCATCAGTATAATGTATACTTTAAACCACAACTAATAGCATTTTATTTTGTCATAATGTCATGCTTGTTTGTTAAATCTGAACTAGAGGCAGGGAAACCATTTAGTGGAAGCCATTACAATAGGTCTAGGCAAGATACAGTAGTGGTCAGAACAAGGATAATGTCAGTGGGAGACAGAAATGAATGGATTCTAGATACATTTAGGAGCAAATTGATAGGACTTGATGGATGGCTGGAGGTGGTTATGGGAGATAGGAAGTTGGGTTATAGAGAGGGAAGAATCAAGGATGAATCCCAGGATTCTGGCTCAGGTAAGCAGCTGGATAAATGTGCTTTACACTGACAAAGGGAACAGGAAGAGGGACAGTTTTGGGGAAAGGTAGTAGTTCACTTTTAGATTTGTTGAATTTCAGGTATCTGAGGGAAATCTGAGAGGGGACATCTGTGAGGCAGTTGGATATGTGAGGCGTGGGCTTACAAAGGAGGACAGGGCTATGAATATGTACTTGATAGTCATCAGCATACATGATTGAGTTGAAGTTATGGAAGTAGGTAAGACAGATCAGGGAGTGAATAGACTGCATAGCATGAGAAAAGAGAACCCAGGAAACATTACGACCTTTTTGTGTCCACCAAGATGAAGAAATGGAGGAGAAAGAAATAGGCAGTAAGAAACTGGCAGAATGTAATGTTACAGAAACTGGGAAGAGATTGTTTTCAAAACGAGGGGATGTAGTGAGCCATGTCAAATGGCCGTTCTTCAGATAGAATCTTAATTTTTCTCTTGCATTCTGTGTAACGTTTATTTTAACGACTGTTAAAATTTCTATTTTAGGTTATAACAAGATAATCCTGCAAAGTTCTTGTACTAAGCTTTTCATGGTAGTTCTAAATTGTATCTACAGGTTAAATAAAGGAAGTTAATATTTGTAGGTCGGGAGATGAGTAAAATTATGTTAGTAACTAACTTTCTCAAGAATGCTCTAATTATCCAGTAAAATCTATCATTAAGCCTGTACTTTTACAGGTAGCTCCTCATTGTACCTATAACAGTTAATAGAATTAATATAAAAAATTGGGTCCACCTTGGTATCAAGAATTTTTTTAAGTGGTAAGTAAATGTAATAGTATAATTGTGGGGGAGCGTGTATGGTTTGAGTAATCCTTTATGTTCTGTTTTTAGAAGGAATGAATCATAGCAATCTTTATTGATCATCTAACCAGGCAAATCACAGCACTTTTCATAAAACTGTTTGGTTCATAAAGTAATAGTCATCTGTGGAGTAAATTGGATTTGATGTGATTCATGATTCAGATTTTATGACTGCTGAATAACAAAGTTATTATTTAGAATATGGGCAGTAGTTTGAAAACTGTCAGTGTTAACTTCAGACTATATTGGAATTTGTTAGAAAAATTTGCCATTGTTTTATAAAATCAGATTATACAGAAAATATGCACTTACACATTTTAGAGATGGTTATTAAGAATTGATTTGGAAACTAATGCAGGGCTTAGAGTCTGGTCAGGTTAATTTTAATATCAAAAGTTGAGAAAAAGGACATAATTACAGTAAAAGTTAGACTTCATTTTCATGCTGGCATAATTGTTAGCATTGAGAGTACCATTAGCTGTTATTTTTGTATGTTAACTTGGATACTAACTATAGTTGGTGAATAAAGGATTACATATAATGCACCTGACGTTTTGGACTAGGATCAGGAAAATGTTTCCTTGTACTAGAAGCTATAAAGAGTAGATGATATTGACTGTCTATGGAAGTATCCCATTTTAAGATATGGTTTATAAAATGTGGTGCATAATTAAGGGACCTGGGGCATCTGTTAAATTAGGAAGATCACAATATTGTTGAAGATTAATTAATATGATTAAGGTATTCTTAGGAAGAATGAGTAGAATATAAAATGTTGTGAAAGAAAAACTACACAGCATTATGTCACTGGACAATTGGTTAATATTTAGCATAGTAGAAGAGGTGGTAGGAAGTGAGGGATGCTATTTGACAGCCAGTAGAGTAATATTTTATTCTGGGGGTTGAGGTAACGTAGACTTCTTTATATCTAAATTAATTAGTTCTTAACATCATTCAGTAAAAAAAAAAAAAAAAGCTTGCAGACACAGCAACCAGTTTCAGGGCTGCTGTGCACTTAGACAAATTATAATTTTGTATAACAAATTACCTCAAAATTTACTGTCTGAAAATAATAAACATTTATTACCTTATCCTCCTTTCTGAGTCAAGAATTTAGAAGCAGCTTATCAGGTGATTCGGGCTGCTCAGGGTCTCAGGCTCAAATGAGGGAGAATCCATTTTCAGGTTCACTCGTGTGGTTGTCAGCAGGCCTTAGAATACCTGCTACCAAGTACTCACATGGCTGTCGACAGGCCTCAGGACTCTGGCTGTTGGCCAGAGACATCAGTTTCTTGGCCACATGGGCCCCTCCATGGGGCTGCTCACCATATGGCACCTTGTTTACTCCAAAACAAGGTATCAGAGAGAGCCCCCAAAAGAAGCCAGTCTTTTTATAACCTAATATTGGGAGTGATATCCCATTACTTCTGCCACATTCTCTTCCTGAGAAATCAGTCACTAAATCCAGCCTATATTCTGGGGGAGGAGATTACAGAAGGGCTTGCATACCAGGAGGTTGGTTGGATCATTGTGGGCAGTCTTAGAGGTTACCCACCACGCTATCCTTTAAAGTTTAAACTTTTTGTTGTTGTTGCAGAATTCTTTCTTGGAAGGAAAAGATGGGGGGAAATTCAAAATATAAGATAAATAAATGAGAAATTCTTTTGTCCAAAGCAGGGGTTCTGCTACCATCCTTCCCCTTTAGCTTCCAAACAATTTGAATATTAGTATTTTCACCATCAAATGTCAGTCAATAACATGAATATATGCTGTTTTTCTCATGTTTTCGTTTTAGAATTTGTCAAATTCTAGTAAAATTCTAGCTTATAAAAATCAGGTATTGGGACATGGAAAACAATTTGTATAAATGTTTCTGGCAACTTGTAAAGTTGAGTAACTTCCTTTACTAAAGTAAATCTAATGTAAAGCCTGGTTTTCTATTATTAGCAGATATAGTTTTTAAGTTAATCTGATAATGATAGTGATTTATTTACTAATTGCTGCAAAATGTTTTATTAACTATTTCCAAATTATATGCCTTTTTAAAATATCGCAAGTGTATAGTGGTATTTGGAATTGAGTTTTGATATTAACATGTTCTTACAGCTTTTATGTTGTAATTGGTGATTCCTAATCAGTAACATAAATTACTTATTTTCTTTATCTTGCAGTATAAACAATCTAGTTCAGGGGCGCCTGCGTGGCTCAGTCAGTTAAGTGTCCGACTTTGGTTCAGGTCATGATCTCATGGTTTGTGAGTTTGAGCCCCGCGTTGGGGTCTCTGCTGATAGCTCAGAGCCTGGAGCCTGCTTCGGATTCTGTGGCTTCTTCTCTTTCTCTCTCTCATTCTCTATCTCTCAGAAATAAACATTAAAAAATATATATAGTTTCAAAATAATAGTACTGAAATTATTATAAACAAATCTCTAAGTTCAGAATTTCTTTATGTAGTTCTTTTATGTAGTTTTCTTATGTAGACTATATCCCTCTAAAGGTGTATAAAATCACTTGAAAACCATTTCTGGATGATTATGTCAACAGTTTGATGTATATAGTTAGATTCTGGGCATTGGGTCTAAAGCTTTATTTACATTAACTTAATTCCCAATACTGTCCCGTGAACTAGGTTTTGTTGTTATCCTTATTTTACAGATGACTAGAGTTCTTGCCATTTTGATTTTAAATTAATTATATTAATGAGAAAATAGTATTGTTTTTGTTTCTCTGTGGATTAGTGGGAAATGGTGGATTAAATGAGGGAAAGGACACTATATGTTAACTAACTTGGATATAAACTAAAAAAAATAAAAATGAAAGCTAAAAACTGAGGAAAAGGAAATTTTGATTAGGAAATGGGTGGTATTTATAATTTGGGGACCCTGAGGAGAGTGTATCATGGACTGAAAAGGGAGAAAAGTCATAATGGACTCAATTCAAATATAAACACATATGCCCCAATGTTTGTTTACATATGAAACATCAGTAGTGTCACTTAAATATGCATGAATGTGTGTATAATGTTAAATTTCATTATGCTGTTACAGGATTCTAAGTCCAGGATTTATGGTGAATAACTTCTCACAACCATAATAATTTCCATAAGAATTTTAAATCTTAATTGAAAATTAGAAAATAAGGTACATGGAATCATCAAAACCAGTTGTAATTTAAATTGCTTCTAGCTAAAATATAATGTCCGAACCAGGGGTAGTAGTGGAAGTGAAAGTTAGCTACCACGTTTTTTTCTAAGCAGTTTTTTCACAAGTTTAGATTGATTTTATGGAATAGATTTTTCATTACTGAAATACTTGATTTGATTCTTAATTACTAAGGAGTACCTTTTTGTGAATGAGTGTTGTAATTATTAGGGCTTACACAAGATAGTTTTGAATAGAGCATCCTAATTTCTGGAAGTACTTTTCTAAGCTATTCTGATAAAATCTGTCTTAGTTGAGGTAATGGCATGATAACAACAAATAGCTTTCAGTGCTGGTCTCTAAGTGACCCTTTTGGTTACTTTAAAATGTTTTCAAGATATTTTAATTATCTTAAATTAGTCTAAAAATGCAGTTGGTTCTATTTTAAATTCATGAGTCTAAATTTGTTGTAAATAAAAACTGGGAATTATTATTTAGTTCTTAGTGATACTTTTTATCCTAGATGATGCCAAAAGTTTGAAATATTTGGATTATTGCACCTGTATTTACTTTATTAATCCAAACATGTAGGACCTTTATGCCAGGTACTCTTCAGGTACTAGAAGTTAACTAGGAATCTGGAAAACTTAACTAGAGGACCCTTTTGATATTTATCTCTGTATTACAGTTAGAAATGGAGGCCTGTGTAGTGCCCTGTTTGTATGAATGGGTCATTTAAAAACAAGTGCATTAAACTATTTTTTAAAACCCAGATTTACTTTAAAAAGTATATAATTTATATACAAGACAATTTATATCTTCAAATTAAGTAACAATCTAGCAAAAATCTTGACGTGTGCTGTCGACTTAATACCAAATGCAAACATTCCATCATAACAGAGTGAAATGTAAGATTTTCATGAGAATTACATGTTCACCTTATTTTTGTTGAATGATGAGTTTATACACCATTTTATCCTATTTTATTTTTAAAATATTTTTATTTTATTTTGTTATGGGGGGGGGGGCGGGCAAAGGGAGAGGGGGATAGAGAATCCCAAGCAGGCTCCATGCCCAGCGCAGAGCCTGATATGGGGCTCCATCTCACGACCATGAGATCATGACCTGAGCCAAAATCAAGAGTTGGATGCTTAACCACTGAGCCACCCAGGCGCCTCTTAATCCTATTCACTTTTAAAACAGAGAAAAACTATATATTATCTTTGTTTCTATAGAATTAGGAAACATAAAAACTTTGTTTCTTGAGGGCAGAAGATGATTATTTAGCAGCATAATGGTAAGAGGGAGGAGTATTACTGAAATATATCTCTATCTTCAACAGAAAGTAGTCTTTACCTGATTAATATGTATTGAATTAAAGGTAATAGAATGTTTTCATGTGAACTTCAAAATAAAGTTCTGTTGAGAAGACCTTTTTTAGAAGTCAGTTTTTTGTTGGTTTTGTTTTTAATGACAGGACCATTTTTAGACAATTATTTTAAAAGTATAACAGTTAAAACTATGGTTTCTGGGGCGCCTGGGTGGCTCAGTCGGTTAAGCGTCCGACTTCGGCTCAGGTCACGATCTCACGGTCTGTGGGTTCGAGCCCCGCGTCGGGCTCTGGGCTGATGATGGCCCAGAGCCTGGAGCCTGCTTCTGATTCTGTGTCTCCCTCTCTCTCTGACCCTCCCCCGTTCATGCTCTGTCTCTCTCTGTCTCAAAAATAAATAAACGTTAAAAAAATTAAAAAAAAAACAACTACTATGATTTCTAATTTGTGCACATATTTAAATTAAAATCAGCATTCTTATCAGTGGTCTGGCATACTTCTATATGTGTGTGTGGCTGGTTTCTTATTGGTGGTAAGTGGCTATTTTAAAGACTTAGTGAGAAAAGGGAATTTTATTGATGCTTTTTATCTGAAGTCTTACAGATTGTAGTTCACTGTGGCTGCTACACCAAAATTCGGTGAAGGTTAATGACAATGACTAGTTAAGAAATGGCAGATTTTGATCAACTAATTATACTTTTACTAATATTAAAGAGTGATGGTGTTGTTTCAGTGAAATGGAATAGTCTGATAGCTGATATTTTTGTATATTAAGATATGGCTGCCATTATAATGGGAATTTAAAAATGAAACCATTCAAATCGTATTTTTTTTTCTTTCTCTTTCTGATAATGCCAGGAATGCGTTTTGTTTCTGTGTTTATTTTGGTGCATTCATATACAGTTACCTGGTAAATTTACACTCCTTTCCCCTGTAGTTCTATGGGTATTAATAATCTCAAATAAAATTAATCTTCTTATTCTGATAGAGAAGAAAAACTGGATCACTTACCAGTAACTGGAGTTCTCCTATTGGGTAATCTCCACAGATCCACATTCTTTGAAGCTATTGTGAATGCCTCGAGGACCAAGGAACCGTTGAAATTTCCAATTTCAGGAAGGTAAGCAAGTGCACTGAAGCATGTCTCTAGCATCTCCCAAATCCCCTCCCCTCAACTTTCTTACATATACGTCTGTACTGCATGCCCCCTCAGTTCCAGTGGATGCCCATCAGGAAGATTCTCATGCTGGACAGAAGGGCAAGAGAGGTGGATCTGTGAGGGAAAAGACCCAATAGGATAACTCAAGTTACTGGTGAGTAATCTAGTTTTTGCAAATTTGAGATTTTTTTTCTCACATTTCTTCTCTTTAGAAGGAATTTAATTACCAAGAGGAAAGTTGTTTGAGATAGCTTCTTTTTGTAAATTTGATGTAGATTTGTGGAATTTATTATATGAGTGATAAATACCTAGTTCTTGATAGGCGTATGAATAAGTGTGACGTTAAATTTAAAGAGTATCATTTACATAATAGTTGTTTTTTTATAAAAATTATGTGTCTATTATCTTTTGGTAAATAGTGTAATACTTCTAAAGCAATTTAAGGAAGCTGTGTGTTGAATTATTTTATAAATTCCTTTATTTGTGATGTTGCATTTATATGAAGTAAATACTTATACTGTAAAAGTTATGCTTATGCCAAATTTGGCCAAATTCTTTTGGCATAGTACTGAGCAGCAAAAGTAATTTTATGTTAATTATGTAGCATTTCTTACTGACATAGTTTTCAGTGTACCTTTTAACTTCATTGTAGGTATATTTGGAAAATAATTCAGGGTGTGTTCAGCTCTGTTTACTACTTCCTTGTTCATAATAGATGGCCTTATTGATGTGATGGGTGGCCCAGTTGGTTCACTGTGGACTCTCAGATTCCATAGGTATCAGACAGTTTATTGCACTGGCATGTAAATGTTAGAATTAGACAGAATACCTTCTCATTTCTCTCATTCTGTATTGTTACCAGGTTGTCTTTTTTAAAAGGGCACTTTTGACACATAAAGAGCCTGTAGTGGTGCTCTATTCAAGCTGTTTTATAAAATTTTCATCCATTTGCTAGGTATGTAAGACCTCTTATAATCCCATCCTATTTATCCAGCCTTAATTTCTCCACTTTGAAACTTTTCTTTTGGTCTTACTTGGATACTTGTTATATTTATGCTTTAAGGCTTGTGCTTTTCCAATTTTTTGAAATGACCTCATTCTACTTTTCTGTACTCTAAGGTTGAAGTCAAGTCCTATCCCTTACATAATTCCTTTTGTGCTAGCATCTCTCTGTGACCTATGTTTCCTCAGTGGAGAAATGAGATTGCTATGAGGATTGAATTAATTGAATCGTGGGATATACTTAGTGCCTAACAGCACATAGTAAACACTCCTGTTAACTATTATTTGATTGTAGATTGATCCTAAACATCTTTTTATCTTAAACATTTCTGTGATTATGGATATAATTTTCATCTGTATGACAGTTTCACCTTTAAACATTATTAGCTTTAGGTTGTATTGCTGTTCCTTCCAGTGTGAAACACTTAAGCTGATTTGTATGGTCATTGAAAACAAGGATAGGATTTTATTGTTTTTAGTCTTATTTAGTTCCTAACGTCAGAGATTGAGTTTTAAGTTGTACCCTTAAAAAACTAGTTTTTCATGTAGTTGATAGAAGAAAATGAGTTGTTCATGAATATATTCATTAGTTTTCTTATTTGTAGAGCAGGTTCATTTGGCTTATCAGTCCTGTTTGTAAGTTCTTAAGAACAACAGTTTTTTTCCTTTTAAAACTGGAAGAGTGAAATTGTGATTGTTTAGCACACTATAAACTTCTGTGGGACATTAAAATAGTGTATAGTTTTAACGTTTATTTATTTTTGAGACAGAGAGAGACAGAGCATGAACGGGGGAGGGGCAGAGAGAGGGAGGCACAGAATCGGAAGCAGGCTCCAGGCTCTGAGCCATCAGCCCAGAGCCCGATGCGGGGCTCGAACTCGCGGACCGCGAGATCGTGACCTGAGCTGAAGTCGGACACTTAACCGACTGAGCCACCCAGGCTCCCCAATAGTGTATAGTTTTAAGAGAGTTAACTAGTTTGTCTCATTTTAAGACTCATTTACTGTTAGTAAACAAACCGGAAATTCAGTGTACTTGATTTTTGAGGTTTGAATAACTTTGAAGATTATTGTTTGATTTTCAGAAATGCTTGGATTTAAGAATACCTATCTGAAGAAGCAGTAAATGAAATTTAATTCAGGGTTACTGAAGGAAGGAAATGACAGATTGAGTGTGAATCTCACCAGAGAACCAGTTCTGCTCCATTTAGACAAAACAGGATAAAGAACATTTAGTGAGATGACTTAAATGCTTGTTTTGAATTTGCTTCTGCACATCCATGTAAGAAGCTATTCAATTTTAATCATTTCTTTGGTATGATAGTAGTATGGGATATTAAGACTAACCTTATTCTTTTTTCTTTAGAGATAACATGCTGAGAAATTTTGAAGTGAAATATTGTGATGGGTTCACAAATGGATTCAGAAAAAAATGTGTGGTATATTTGTATGTAGAGAGGGAGAAAAGGAGAAATAAAGCAAATGTGGCATATGTTAACAATTTTGAATCTAGGTAAAAGGTATGCAGGACATTGTACTTTTCAACTTTTTTTGTGGTTTTGATATTTTTCAAAAAAAAGTTGAGAAAGTATTTTAAAAAGAACCATATTGTGCTTCAATTTCTCTCATTCTAAAATGGGAATAATAGAGCTTGTTTTTTCCATGCCTTGATACAGGTAGGCACAGTGGGGTACATTTGGTAGAATAGCAGTCAAGAGAACTTTTAAGAAGTGGATTTTTTTTTTTTCTTTAAAGAAGAGTTTTGTAGTGGATAACATTCAAAGAACATTTCACATAAAAGTGTATTAGCTTAAAATATATCCCCTTTTCTCATTCAGAGCATATTGCATTATATTTGAATAAGAACAGTCAAGAAGCAATAAATATGTTGATATATATGGAGTAACTAATTGAAATAAAAAAATATAGCTAGTTATAAAAATAACTCAATAAATGGGCAAAAAAAATGATTAGACTCAGCTGAAGAGAGAAGTTATTAATTTCAGGCTAAAACTGATAAATCTTCCAGGACACCAACCAGGAAAATAAAAAGATGAAAAATATGAAAGAAAAGCTAAGCCACTGTAGAGGTGGATTGAAAAGCTCTAGTATAGATCTGATTGGAGTTTTGGAATGGAAGATACAGAGAATAAAGGAGAAGCGGTATTGAAGAAAAAATGACCAAGCATTTTCAAGAATTTAAAAAAAAAATTAAACTGTCAAATAATTAAAGCTGAATTGTGACAAAAGCATTGTATCAGAACTTGAAGGATACAGGAAAAGTGGTCCTCAGGAGTAAATTTGTAACTTTAAATGCATGTATCAGGTTGAAAGAAAATAAATGAGCCAGATACTCAACTCAAAAACTAAAAAAAAACAAAACAAAAAACAAAAGCTAAGAAAGAAGGAGGGAAGGAAATAAAAACACAAGTAGAATTTGGTGAAATAGAAGATAATCAACAATAAAAATGAGAGCAATGTTTATTCAAATCAACACTGGTTCTTTTTAGTTGATTAAGTTCTGGATGTACTCATCAAAAACCATGATGGAAATAATAAAATTTAATGAGATATAAAAAAAAAGTGAGATATAATGACAAGTGCAATTATAATTTTGGAATCACAAGAAATCACGTATATATATATGTATATGTATGTGTATGTATATGTATGTATATAAACTTTTAAAAACCAGGTGAAATGGATTATTTTCCAGGAAAAAAATCATTCCAAACTTGTAAAGAAAACCATTAAAGTAATTAAAGTTGCAGTAGATTTCCCTGAGAGGTATAGGTTTTTAAAAATAGCAAATTTATTGAGCTGTAATCCACAAATTCTGTCACTTATCCATTTTAAACGTGTAATTCAGTGGTTTTTAGCATTTTTAGTGTTCTGTAGACATTAACACAATGTTGCAAAATATTTACATCACCCAAAAAGAACTGTACCTATTAACAGTCATTCCCAATTTTCCCCAAACCCTCCATCCTTGAGCAACCACTGATTTACTCTCCTTCTATAAATTTGCCTACTCTGACATTTTGCATAAATGAAATCATTCAATATGTGTGTGGCCATTTGTGATTCACTTCTTTTGCTTAGCATAATATTTTTAAGGTCCAACTATGTTGTAGCATGTATCAGTGCACTTTATTCTTTTTATAGCCAAATAATATCTCATTGTATGGATATACCACATTTTGGTTATCCTTTAATCAGGTGATAGATATTTGGACTGTTTTGCATTTTTTGGCTATTATGAAAGCCCTGCTGTCAACATTTGTGTACAGATTTTTGTGTGGACATACATTTTTATTTCTTTTGGGTTACGTACCTAGGAGCAGAATTGCTAGATTATATGATAACTATTTTTCACCTTTTGAAGAACTGCCAGACTGTTTCCCCAAAGTGGCTGTGCCATTTTACTTTCCCACCAGCAGCGAATGAGGGTTCCAATTTTTCCACACCTTCACCGCCAACACTTTCATTATCTGTCTTTTTTGTTCTAGCCATTCTCATTGGTGGGAAGGTGTATCAGAGAAATAGTTTTAATTGTGATATTTATAATCATATTTCACATATACTTTGCGGAACAGATAATTCTATTTTTATGCAAAATGGCCCAAATAGTAGCAATCTTATGTATGAATAGATAAATAAAAATTTTAATTAGGATATGGTAGGGGTAATTCTTTATTTGAAAATTATATCAGTGTAACTTACAAGATTTAGGGGAACCATCTTGAAAGATTTAGTAAAAGTTTATGATAAAAGTCAACACTCATTAATGTTTTTTTAAAAACCCCTCACACCATGACAAGTGAACTTTTTCTTTCAGTAAAGACTGTCTTTCATACTTTCTTTCAAGCAGCAACATTCCCATTAAAGTCAAGAATAAGCAAATATGTCTTTACTAATAAGAAAAAAGAGAAAGAAATCCAAAAAATTGAAAAAGGAAAAATGAGATGAACATATCCTTAGAACATTTTTTAAAAATCAACACTATTTTTAAAATTTTATTTTAGAGAGAAAGCATGCAAGCAAGGGAGAGGAGCAGAGGGAGAGAATCTTAAGAGAATCTTAAGCAGGCTTCATGTTCAGCACAGAGCCTGATGTGGGGCTGGATCCCACAACCTTGGGAAGCATGACCTGAGCTGAAATCAATAGTTGGATTGCTCAGCCAACTGAGCCATCCAGGAGCCTCCGAAGCTAACACTATTAATAGAATTTAATTTTACTGGATATAAAGTCAACATTCAAATTGGCACTAGCCAGTTATATCATAAAAACTTTCTCCTTTACAGCCAATTCTGTAAAGTGCCCAAAGTTTATTTAAGGACATAAAATTAGACATGAGTAAAAGGCAGGATATACTATATGGGAAGTATATTACTAAAAAAGTTACTCCTCTGTGATTGATTGTGTATAGTTTCAGACAAAAATCCCAATAGGATTTTTTTTTTTTTTTTGTAGAAAATGACCTTCATATACAAAAGTAAAGCCACAAGAATAACCAAGACAGGTCCGAAAGAAGAAAAAGAACAATGAGGAGGGGATTGTGCCATTGGATAGCAAGACTGATATTAAACTTGGCAGTGTTTAGAATGGATCGCAATGACAATAAATTGCTACACACAGCATGGGATGAATCTCCCATGCTTAACGTTGAGCAAAAGAAATGAGAAAATATTACGTATTGTATGATTTCATTCACAGGAAGTTCAAAAACAAGTAGAAGGAAGGGTGCATGGCCGGCTCAGTCAGTGGTGTAGCATGCAGCTCTTGATCTCAGGGTTGTGGGTTCAGGCCCCACATTGGGCGTGGAGCCTACTTAATTACAAAAAAAAAAAAAGCATAACTAATCTATGGTGATAGAGGTCAGCATAGTGATTTTCTTGGAAATATGGTACTGATTGGGAGGGAGCATTCTAGAGCATGAGAAATGTTAATATTTTGATCTGGGTTGGATCACATTGAGGGTATATAATACTTAAAAAATCAAACTGTATACTTTATGTAAATTATACCTCAAAAAAGTAAAATATAAATTTATGATATTTAAAGTAGTATAGTCTTGGGGCGCCTGGGCGGCTCAGTCAGTTAAGCATCTGACTTCAGCTCAGGTCATGATCTCACGGTTCGAAGAGTTTGAGCCCCGTGTCCGGCTCTGCTGATAGTTCAGAGCCTGGAGCCTGCCTCGGATTCTGTGTCTCCCTCTCTCTGCCCCTCCCCTGCTCATGCTTTGTCTCTGTCTCACAAAAATAAATAAAATGTTAAAAAAAATTTTAAAGTAGTATAGTCTTAATACAGGAAAAGGCGGATTAATAGAATCGAGAGTTCAGAAATCGATTTATACATATTTGAAAAGTTGGTAAGTGCTAGAGATGGCATTTTCTATCAGGGAAACAGAGTGGACTCTTTAATTGGTTTTCCATATGGGAGGGAAGACAGGTCTCTACTTCAAACCATATGCAGAAAACAGTTCTGTTTCAACTTTACACTAAGAACAAACAACTGTTTAATAAGGAAGAAAATACAGAAGACTGTAGGTCTTTACGGGGCGCCTCAGTGGCTCAGGTGGTTAAGTATCTGACCCTTGATTTTGGCTTGGGTCATGATCTCATGGTCATGAGATCAAGTCCCACATTGGGCCCCACATGGAGCATGGAGCCTGCTTGGAATTCTATCCCTCTCTCTCCCCCTTCTGTACTTGTGTGCATATTCTCTCTCTCTCTCTCTCTCTCTCTCTCTCTCTCTCTCTCTCTCTTCTTTCTCTCTATCAAAAAAATAAAAAGAATATGTGTCTTTAGGATGTGTGAGGCTTTAACAAGTCAAGAAAAGAATGAACCTTTGAAGATAAAGACATCAGAGATAAAGGATCCAACTACTTCAGAAAGAAAACCTTAGGTTTAATAAAATACATCACAAATTAACTCATATATAAGTGGCATGACTGGGAGTTAGGTGCAATGTCTACAATATTCAGTGGATTCGTGCCCAGAATATATGAAGATGAAAATAATAGGACAGATGATACAAATGCAAATAAAGTGAACAATGGATATTAAGGCAATTCACAACAGAGGAAAGGAAATTGGAATGGCTAATGAACTGGAAAGATGCTTAGTCTCATTTGCAGTGAAATGCAATTAAAAACTTATGAGCCATCAATTTTCACCCATTAGCTCAGGATCGGGTAAGTGTTACACAGTTGAAAATGTGCATATCCTCGTATCCAGAAGGTATTCAAGATATTATTAGTTTAGAGAAAGTGGCACATTTGCCCAGGGAGATTTCTATAGGGATGTTCATTTGGAAAAAAATCTAAATGTCTGTCTGTAAGAGGCATGGATAAATAAGAAATAAAATAGTTATATTAACAGAGATTTACCAAATCTGCTTAGATTATCATCATTCGTGACTTTTTTATATTTCAAGAAAAAAAGTTACACTGTCTATGCCCAGGAATTCTTTTAAGCATTTATAAACATGAATTATTTTAGTCCTCGTAAGAACTCAGAAATTGGTACAATCATTATATCCATTTTACGTATGGGAATACTGAAGCATAGAGAAGTAAATAACTTACCACTTTCAAAGGTGGTAAATAGCAGAGCTGTGATTGAAAGCTAGGATTTGAATCTTACTTGACTGGCTCCATAGTCCACTATGCCATGCTGCCTTCTGATATAGTTAAATAAGGAGACCTCAGAAATGTAATGTGAGGTCAAAGCAGAACGTTGTGTACAGTGTGATCTCACATCAAATTCATGATGGTAGTCACTTCTGGATAGGGTTGGTAGGAGAAGAAGATCTTAGTGATAGTGGTAAAAGGAAGCTGTATGGAACTACATGTTTTTCCTTAAAGAATATGTATATTTATAGCTTTTAAACACCTAGATTTAATGTATGTATATTTTTACAAAAGTAAAAACTGGAAGGATTGACCTAATTGTTTTAATCTGCATTTATTCTTGATATTGGTTTGTAGTAGAAAAAGAAAGCAGTGGCCCTAGCACAAGGACCGTGATTTAGTTTAGTTCTGAGATAGCAGATGAGTGCCAGACACCGGGTTAGGTCCCAACAATAGGGAGGTGGTGAATAGGTTTCATCTTCTCTCTTTAAGGAAATTAAAGTTTTTCAGGGAAAGAGATAAATAATTATAATTTACTGTGTTACGTACAGATCTGTTTTCTTTTTGTTTTCCCTATTCCCACCTTCCCTCTAAATACAAATAGGAGAAAGGGGAAACATTGTGATTTGGGGTATGGGAAACAGGCAGTGAAATGTCAGTGGTGATCCTATTCCCTGTTCTTTTACAAAACTCCAGAGAGTAAACTCTAATGGTCAGAGATCGTAGCTTGTTCATGAATTTAGGATAATCTGGGTGCTTAACTGGTGAATAACTGGTATATTTCACTCTCAAATTAACTAGCACCTGAACCCAAATTTCTCCTTAGCCATCTGGATGTCTTCCATTGGTTCTGTTTCTGCAGTTGGTTACCGGAAGTCTATGGTAGTTTGACTAAGAACACTGTATGAAGCGTTAAATTGTTTTGTGCTAAAGAACTTTGACTTGAGAAATATTTTAATTTGTAGGAAATTTTGGATCTCTAAAATCCAATTTTCTTTTCATTTTTAATAATTTTAAGTCTTTTTTTTTAAAGTTTATTTTGAGAGAGAGAGAGCACCCATGAGCATGTAAGAGCAAGAGAAGGGCAGAGAGTGGGAGAGAATCCTAAGCAGGCTCCACACTGCCAGTGCAGAGACTGACCCAGGGCTCCATCTCATGAACCGTGAGATCATGACCTGAGCCAAAATCAAGAGTTGGACTCCTTTTTTTTTTCCCCCCACTTTTTAAAAATGTTTATTTATTTTTGAGAGAGACACAGAGAGAGCGTGAGCAGGGAAGGGGCAGAGAAAGAGAGGGAGGCAGAATCTGAAGCAGGCTCCAGGCTCTGAGCTGTCAGCACAGTTCAGATGCGGGGCTCAAACCCATGGACCGCGAGATTGTGACCTGAGCCAAAGTAAGTTGATTAATCTACTGAGCCATCCAGGTACCCCAAGAGTCCGACTTCAACTAACTGAGCCACCCAGGCACTCCCAATTTTATTTTCATTGTGCGGAGTCCAATACATTTTTTTAAAACTAGTAGTCTTCCAATACTGGGATAGTACAATTGTTTTTCTGTATTCTCTTTGAGTCAGTGCTGTCTTGTACAAGTGTTTATGTTCTTATTTATGAAATTCTTAATTTCCTAAAGCCATATTGTCTTCAAATTTCTAGATGGACCATGGACTGTGAAATGGTATTAGTGTTCATAGTATGAGAATCCCAGTGTCTTCTAAAGTCTGTCATAGTATCTCATAAAAAATAGTTACTGTTATTTGCTTTCACCCTAGTGAGAGAGGTGTATTTTCCTTGATAGAAAATTAGAATCTGTGTTAGGTGAGAATCTTTTCCAAAAGGGCGAATGTGAATATCTATTTTTTCTTAAGTTTATTTATTTATTTTGAGAGAGAGAGCAGGGGAGGGGGAGAGAGAGAGGGAGAGAAAGAGAGGATCCCAAGCAGGCTCCACGCTGTTAGTGCAGAGCCTGACGTGGGGCTCGAACTCAGAAAACCATGAGATCATCACAGAACGTGAAACCAGTAGTCAGATGCTTAACCAACTGAGCCACCTGGGTGCCCCGCAAATGTGAATATCTTAAAAATTGCTGAGAATGGGTAAATTTGAATAAATCATAATGAAAAGTGTTTATTTTACTTTGTAAATTTAGCACTTGGATTGTAATTGAGAATATTCCTAAAACAAAGCATGTTATGGTGGATGGAGTTAGTTAAACTATTGGTCAAATCTTGTTCTATGTGTACATAGGGCTGCTTTCTTTCTATTTAACCCTCTTGCCAGAGATAACGTGAAGAGCCTGGTTACCATTTGGTGGAACAATCCTGCTGGCTCAAGCCTCTGCCCAGAAATTTGATTCAGTCTCTTTTCTGGACAGTCTGGTAAGCTGTCATTGTTCTTTATGTTAAAATCATCTTATTTAGAATGTACCCAAGAGGAATTTAATATTAGAGGAACAAACAATATTAAGTTCAGTGAAAATGTTAAAAGTTACATTAATTTAAGGCTTCACATTAAGCATGACTAAATTTTAATAGCACTTTCCGATAGAAATATAATGCAAGCCACAAAAGGGAGCCATATATGTAATAAAAATTTCTCATGGCTAAACTGAAAAAGTGTAACAGGTGAAATTACTTTTAATGCTGTATCTTATTTAACCTAATACATCTAAAAATTACCCTTTCAAATTATTATTGAGATATTCTACAATTTTTTCATAGGAGTCTTTGAACTGTGGTTTATATTTTATTTTCATACCACATCGCTATTTGGACCAGTGCAATTTTTTTTTAACATTTATTTATTTATTTAAAAAAAATTTTTTTTTTTTTAACGTTTATTTATTTTTGAGACAGAGAGAGACAGAGCATGAACAGGGGAGGGTCAGAGAGAGGGAGACACAGAATCTGAAACAGGCTCCAGACTCTGAGCTGTCAGCACAGAGCCTGACGTGGGGCTTGAACTCACGGACCGCGAGATCATGACCTGAGCCGAAGTCGGCCGCTTAACTGACTGAGCCACCCAGGTGCCCCAACGTTTATTTATTTTTGAAGGAGAGAGACACAGAATGTGAGTGGGGGGAGGCACAAAGAGAGAGAGGGAGACACACAATCTGAAGCAGGCTCCAGGCTCTGAGCTGTCAGCACAGAGCCTGATGTGGGGCTCAAACTCAAGAACCGCAAGATCATGACCTGAGCCGAAGTCTGATGCTCAGCTGACTGAGCCACCCAGGTGCCCCCCAGTGCAATTTTAACAATGCATAGTACTCACATGTGGCTTCTATATTATATAGCACAGACTTAGAGCATCTGAAAAAACATTTGGTTTTATATAATTCTCCTTCTGTTACTTTTCATTAAAGATGCTTTAAGTTTCTTTTCTTTTATTACTTCACCTGTTTGTGGGTGTTCAGCTTTACTGTTGATCATTGGTAACCTGAAACCCTACTATCCATTCCTACATTTGACTATTTCTGTAGTTCTGTACTGTTCTGTGATACCTGGGTCTACTTAATTTCTTTATATAAAGTGTAAAGTTTACTTCCTGTAAACGTTTCATCAGAATATTGGTTCCTGCTTTTTATTGGAATATCAGACTTAGACCTTCTGCATGGGCTACTGTAGGTAGGATTATACATTATTATCATTGTCATCTCTCCCACCCCATTAGGGTAACAGACTTCTCCTTTCTGGTTTAAAGTCATTCCTCTGAGCCAGAGGGATTTCTTACATGATGACTTTTTTATATGGGGAAGTCTCACATCTTACTTTATGGGGATTGGGTGTCCATTCTCTAAGATGCCTATTTGCTTAAAGATTTCCAAATCCATCAATTTTTCTCTACTTTTCCCCAGTAGATACTATTTGAGAATGAACATATTGCAAAATAAAGCCATATCTCAGGTACAACACACAAAGCTTGACATCCTGACTTCATATCCTGTTGGTTTCACCTTTCCTAGATGAGGGACATTTATGAAGATTATTCTGAGTAAATGAATTTATAACCTTTAATACTGGTTATCTCTGTGTCCCAATACCAGCAGAAGAATCTTCTGCATTTTACTTTAAACACTGCTAGACTTTGCTCTTGTAATGAGATTATTTGAACTCTGAATATATAAATGCTCAGGATGTCTGGGTGGTTCATCTTTTTAAGCATCTGACTCCTGATCTAGGCTTAGGTCATGATCTAATGGTTCATGAGATCGAGCCCCATGTTGGTCTGCGTGCTGATAGTGTGGAGCCTACTTGGGATCCTCTCCCTCTCTCTGCCCTTTCCCCCACTTTGTTCGTGTGCCATGTGCACCTGCCCTGTCTCTCTCTCTCTCTGTCTCTAATAAATATTTTTTTGTAAAAGTTCTCAGATTCAGGGGTTTCCTGGGCTACCTGTTTTCTTGTCTTAATTATTTAACTTTCATACCTGTTTTGAATTTCCAGTCTTTCTTAGTTTACCTCTTTGTTATTTCATCTCCCTTCTGGCAGAATCTCAATCCCATTCTGTTTTCTTCCCAGCTCTACTATCTAGGCATACCCATTGTTGTTAGTAGGCATTGCCCAGCATATTGAACACAGCATTAATTTAGGTAGTAGTTTTAGCACCAGTAGACAGCCTTAGGATAGGGCGTGGAATTAGCATTGGAGGGCCTGGTAGGGTGTTTAAGTGAAGCAGAGAATATTCTCATTCTCACATACACTGTGACCATTCATCCTGTTTAAGGTCATTGCCTTTACCCAGGTGGGAGTCGATAGTTGCTTATTGTGGTCACTGGTGTTTGGCCAGATTTCTGAGTTAGAGGCAGTTGTAGCCAATGAACACTAGGCAGCATGTGGTAGCAGATGACTGTGAACAAAACTAAACACTGGTACAAGAGTGTTTTAAGATTAGAGCCAAGGAACACTGGATTCGTTTTTTCTTTTATTTTCCTTCCTATGTTTAGATAGTTTGTTCTGTTTACTGCCATGACACTGATGTTCAAAAATGTTTAACTTCAAGTATTTACTGAGACCAGCAAAGTGCCAGGTACTTTCTCCACAGTGACCAACAGACACTGTGCCTTTTCAAGCAGTGGTTACTTGTCATTCCTCTTTATGTATTTTAAAAAAATTTTTATTTATTTTTTTAATGTTTATTTTTGAGGGAGAGAGAGAGTGATAGCGAGCAAGCAGGGGAGGGGCAGAGAGAGAGAGAGGGGAGACAGAATCTGAAGCAGGCTCCAGGCTCTGAGCTGTCAGCACAGAGCCTGATAAGGGGCTCGAACCCATGAACTATGAGATCATGACCTGAGCTGAAGTCGGACGCTCAACTGACTGAGCCATTCACGCACCCCTTGTTATTCCTCTTTAAATGTCCAGGAGCTTACTGCTGCCTTCAGGTGCAGTCAGAGACCTCAGCTTAGTAGTTTTTGAGGTTCTGCAGTAGAGACTGGAAACTGATGACTAGTGGTACCAGTTTGACTTGTTTTGTTTGGTCCCTTCAGTGTTAGTCTGTAGCATGTTTCAAAGAAATGGAATTGCCATTAATCGTTCAGAAGATTTTACTTGAAATTTTAAATTTAAGCTTTTTTTTTTTTTTTTCCTTCAAATTAGAAGATCTATCAACTGTGAGCCACATTGTTCATTGCAACAGTTCGACCCATGTAGAGGGGACTTTGGCTCTTACAGTTCTCACCACTCCCTGTTGTCTCCTGGGATTTTGTTATAACAGGTCCTCCTTACTCATTTTTATTAACTATCCAGTCTCTAGATAATTGAACTTGCAACCACTCTTCTAGATAGTCTGGTATCTCACTACTCTAAACTTTATTTCTTTTCTATGATATGAACTTTTAGTACAGCCAAGAAGACATCCTTAGGTAAAGTCTGTACTTAATAACATGGCTTACATATCATTTCATGGCTTGGTTCATGTTTATTTCTTCAGCCTTAGCTCTTGCCATTCACTCCAGTAATGTTACACCCCAGTCTTATCCACCACCACCCCTACCAGTGTTGTGCTCTGTTGTTTCTGGTCTTTGCACACACTCTAATCTCTGGATGCTGTTTTGATTTTCCTCTCATTCTCTGTCCCCACTGCTTCTCACCTCTCACCCCTTGTTTGGTTAATTCCTGTTAATTTCATGTCTTAGTTTAGATGTCACATCCTTCAGAAAGCCTTCCCTGTTCCCATAGGCTCTGCCTAGGTAATCGTCCTGTGTATTTCTGTAACTGCCTGAATTTAACCTAGTCTTAGCACTTGCAACTGCTTTTGGTAGTCTGCTTTCCAAACCGTCTATAGACTTTTTAAGAGGGTGTCTTCTTCACCTTTGATTCCTAAGGCCTGTCATAAAATAGTTGTGTAGTAAATATTTCTTGAATGGATGACTTCTTTTTCTAAGTTCTTTAAAATTTTTTTTAACGTTTATTTTTGAGAGAGAGTGCGAGCAGGGGAGAAGCAGAGAGTGACTGCTTAGATCTGAAGCAGGCTCTGTGCTGACAGCAGAGAGCCCAAAACAGGGCTCAAACTCACAAGATTATGACCTGAGCCAAAGTCCAACGTTCAGCCGACAGAGCCACCCAGGCACCCCTTTCTCTAAGTTCTTTTAATAATTTGTTTTTTTACATAGTTTTTTTTTTTAGTGTACTTTTTTTTTTGAGAGAGCGCGCGCGAATGAACACGAGTGGGGGAGGGGCAGAGAGAGGGAGAGAGAAAATCCCAGGCAGGTTCCACACTATCAGTTCAGAGCCCAATGTGGAGCTCAAACTCATGACATCCTGAGTTCATGAGGTCATGATCTGAGCCAAAGTCAGACACTTAGCTGACTGAGCCACCCAGGTGCCCCTCTTTTAATAATTACTAATTCTGAGTCTTTGCTTATCTGATTTCTGTGGTATAGAATATTCTTTTTACTCTTCCAATTCTGTTCATCCTCCAGTTTCAACTTGGGTGGACTCTCCTGACAGATTTTTTTTTTTGGTCGAATTTCAGTATCTACTTACTTTTTACTTCTTTAGGTTCTGGTAAAACTTTTTACTTTTGATTTTATTTTTTTAAAGTTTATTTATTTATTTTGAGAGAGAGAGAGTGAGTGGGGGAGGGACAGAGAGAGACAGGGAGAGACAGAATCCCAAGCAGGCTCCACTGTCAGCTCGGAGCCTGATGTGAGACTTGAACTCATGAACCATGATACCCTGACCTGAGCTGAAACCAAGAATCAGATGCGTAACCAGTTGAGCCACCCAGGTGCCCCCGGTAATACTTTTTAGAAACCTCTCATTTTAGCGCAATGTGGTTTCATATGTATTACTTTATATCGAAGTTATATTTAATGTATAATACCATTCTTAAAGTGTTACTTGCTAGTGAGTTGTGCATATAAATAACTAGTTAAAATAATTTATCTAGTGATTATATTAATTTATGAGTCAAGCCTGTACTGCTTTCCTGAATATTCTCCCTTATTTACTGAGAACTCTGACATCTAGCCAGAAGTTTTTGTCTCTACCTAAATTTCTTATGTTTTGGACTTTTCCCATACTAACAATGCATATATTTTAAGTGCTTGGTTATCTTTCTGTTTCTTGCACTAAACTGTAAACTAGGGGTTGAAACCATGTTTGTCTTGATGTAAACACCTGTTGGTATAATATCTTAACTAATGTTGGAGTTTAGAAGATCTTGATATTCCCCATATGCATGTTTAAGGTGTGACTGCAAAACAGTGAGTGTTTTCAATAAGTTGGGCCTGAACATCACATTTCTTTTTTTTTTTAATTTTTTTTTTTTTAACGTTTATTTATTTTTGAGACAGAGACAGCATGAACGGGGGAGGCATCACATTTCTTTACATGATAATTATTAGGCAATTATTTAGATAACTTCATTTTGTCTTCTAGGAATTTCAAACTTAATAGGTGCAAAATTGAACTTACAGTTCTCTCCCCAGATTCCCCCTCTCTTTTTTTTAAAAAAAATTTTTTTTCAACGTTTTTTATTTATTTTTGGGACAGAGAGAGACAGAGCATGAACGGGGGAGGGGCAGAGAAAGAGGGAGACACAGAATCGGAAACAGGCTCCAGGCTCCGAGCCATCAGCCCAGAGCCCGACGCGGGGCTCAAACTCACGGACCGCGAGATCGTGACCTGGCTGAAGTCGGACGCTTAACCGACTGCGCCACCCAGGCGCCCCTAGATTCCCCCTCTCTTGACACACACACGTTCTCTCCTCACTCTCTCTCTTACCCTCTACATCCTCCTATTCATTTATAAATCCTATATGCTGTACCTCCAAAAATATATTTAGAATTCCACCTCTTTCACCCTCTACTGTTGCCATCCTGTTACAGGCCACCACTGTCTCCTGCTTGCCTATCACAGTAAGTTCCTAATTGGTTCCTGTGAGTACAGTCTGCTCTCCTACCATCTGTTCTCTAAATAGCAGCCAGGTAGTTTTTGTTTGTTTTAAGTTTCCAAAGCTATTTAAATTTGAACCTCACAAACCCCTTTGTAGAATGACTGTTATCATTGTAATTATTTTACCAAGAAAGTAGAGTCCAGACAGGTTAAATGACTTACATGAGAACAGAAGCTATTCAGTAGTAGAGCCAAAATTTAATTATGGATCTTCTTGTCTCAAAGCTTTGTCTTGTGGACCACAAATTCTAAATGTGATGGCTTAAGAACCCTTAAGAGGAACATTACTTTAAAATCTCCCCTAGGCAGTTTTCCAAAGGGATATGTCATTCATACTATTTATAGTCACTTTTTAAGAGCAGTTTTAAATTCACAGTTAAATTGAACAGAAGGTGCAGAAATTTTGCATACACCTCTTGCCCCGCACACTTGGCACAGTGCACCCCCCCCCCCCCATTATCATCATCCTTACTAGAGTGGTATATTTGTTACAACTGATAAACCTCTGTTGATACCTCGTTATCCCCCAAAGTCCTTTGTTTATATTCGGGTTCATTCTTGGTGTTGTGCATTCTGTGAGTTCAGACAAATAGGTAATGATGTGTATCCACCATTATAGTGTCGTATAGAATAATTTCGCTGTCCTAAACATCTTTGATGCTCTGCTTTTTCATCTCTCCCTCCCCCCAGCCCTTGGCAGCAACTGATCTTTTTACTGTCTATACTTTTGTCTTTTCTAGAATGTCATATAGTTGGAATGATACAGTATGTAACCTTTTCAGATTGGCTTCTTTCACTTAGTAATATCCATTTAAGGTTTATCCATGTCTTTTGATGGCTTGATAGCCCATTTCTTTTTAGACTGAGTAATCTTGTGTTGTCTGGATGTTCAACATTTTATGTATCCATTCACCTTTTAAAAACCATCTTGGGGGGCGCCTCGGTGGCTCAGTCAGTTGAGCGTCCGACTTCAGTTCAGGTCATGATCTCACAGTCTGTGAGTTCGAGCCCCCTGTCAGGCTCTGTGCTACCAGCTCAGAGCCTGGAGCCTGCTTTGGATTCTGTGTCTCTCTGTCTCTCTGACCCTCCCCTGTTCATGCTCTGTCTCTCTCTGTCTCAAAAATAAACAAACATTAAAAAAAATTGAAAAAAACCATCTTGGTTGCTTCCAAGTTTTGACAATTACGAATAAACCTGCTATAAACATCCACGTACACGTTTTTATGTGGACATAAGTCTTCAGCTCCTTTGGGTAAATACCAACGAGAATAATTGCTAGATTATATGGTTAAGTATGTTTAGTTTTGTAAGAAACTGCCAAACTGTCTTCCAGAGTTGCTGTTCCTTTGCACATTCCCACCAGTAGTGAGGGAGACTTCCTGTTGCTCCACCTCCTCTCCAGGATTTGGTGTTGACAGTGTTCTGGAATTTGACTGTTCGAAAAGGGCAACCAGGCAATTTTTATTTTAGTCAGATCATATTATTCTCTTTTTCAGAACTTTTGCATTCTTAGTTTCCCATTCTACTTGGAATAATATTCCAAGTTCTTTTCATTGTACGAAAGAAAGGCCTTACATGACCTGGTCCTTGGGACCTCTTCATACCTATTTTATCATTTCCTCTCTCGCTTATTGCAATTGAGACATTTTGGTCACCTTCATGTTCTTCAAACCTGCCAGCCTCATACCACAGGGCCTTTGCAAGTTGGTCTTGTCTTTCCTGGAATTTTTCACATCTAGGTATCTCCATGGTTTACTCCTTCATTTCGTTCAGGACTCTGCTTAAGTATAACCTTACTAGAGATGCTTTTCTGATTTTCCCTGTAGAAAAATAGCACTGCTGTGTAGCTCTCTTTTTCTGTACCCTGCTTAAGTTTTCTTCTGCTACTACCTAATAATATTTGTAATACAATAATATAATAATAATATGTGTGTGTGTATGTGCACGTATGTGTATATGTATATACACACACATGTATATAAATAAAATGTATATGCTTGTCTGCCTTTACTAGAATGTAGGTATGCTCCATGAGGGGTATTTCTGTATACCTGTAGAATAGGACCTGGTATATAGATAGTATTTCATAAATGTTGAGTGAATGAATGAATTACACCAAAAAAATGTTTTAACATTACTGATTTTGAATATAATGGTAGGACACAATCATATACATAAGGAAGGCTTAGTTTTATTTTTTTTTTCCACAACTTGTAAGCTTTGTGAGGATAAGAATTTTCTTCTTTGCTGTAGTCTCATGTCTAGAATGTTGCCTGGTGGCAATATATATTTAATAATAAATAATTACTGAACAGGGATGTCTTTATTATGAAAACAACCAAATTATACTATATGTGAAAGTAATGTTGAATAGAACTAAAAGTAGACTATAAAACTCCGAAGTTGGGGGAAAGGAGAAGAGAAAGAGTGATAGTACTACCTTGATTAAAATTTCTGGTGTCATTACTTCCATTTATCTCCACCATTTGCCAACTACTCCAAGCCACCATCATCACTTGTCTGGACCACTCTAATAGTGTACCACTCCATCTCTCTAATTCCAAATATATTATGCTTTAGTTCATTCTCTACAGTTTAAAAAATTTTTTTAATGTTTATTTATTTTTGAGAGAAAAAGAGAGCACAAGCAGGGCAGGGACAGAGGGAGAGGGAGGAGCAGAATCCGAAGCAGGCTCCAGGCTTTGAGCTGTCAGCAGAGTCCAGTGTGGGGCTCAACCTCAAGAACTGCAAGACTATGACCTGACCCAAAGTCAGACGCTCAACCCACTGGGCCACCCAGGCGCCCCATCATTCTCTAGTTTTAAAATGGAAATATGATGGAAATCACTTCTCTCCTTAAACGTATTTCAAGATACCTATTGAATGTAGAATAAAATTCAGATTCTTTAACTTGGCCTATTTATAAACTGCGTCCGGCCTGCCTACCTCTTGATCTCAGGCAGTTCTTCAGTATTTTCTCCAATGTTACAAACTTTCAGTTTTTATAAGGCAACAAGTTCTTTGCTGCCTTTGTACACTCAGTGTTTACTTTCTGCCACATACAGTCTTTCTCCCAGTCTTTTACTGGGGCGACTCCTTTGCATTATTTAAATCAGAGCATGTTGGATCATGTGAGCAGTCATCTTTGAAGGCCTTACCTACCCTCACTCCTGTTGCAGTTGCTCATGGTGTTCAAGTGGGACAGGCAAGAACGAAACCACAGTTTGTAATTGTATATGTAGCTAACTTTTTTGTTTGCCATTACACTTTTTTGTTTGCCATAACACCAAGCATGGCGCTTGGTGCCGAGTAGGTGCTCGGTAAACATTAGTTTAATGTGTGAAATAACTGTATAACAAAAAATGGAAAACAAAAAAATAAACATGGAAAGAAAAAAACCCCAGAAAACAAAAAGAAGACCACATGTGCTTATTAAAGCAATAAATGCCCACAACATAAGCTCAGTTATTAAGCAAGACTCAGATTAGGTAGAATACAAAACTCAACTATACAATGAATATTATTAGAAACACATCTGGAACAAAATTACTAAGAAGGTTGGGAGCAAATGGATATAGTGAAAACAAGATATTAGGCAAATATAAACAAATTAATCAGTGGGTGGTATGGCTAGACAAAGCTAATTAAAAGTAGTAAACACCAGGTGAGAAAGAGAAGCACTTTGTAATAGTCAAAGATATAGTTACTAATATAAAGACAGCTACAAATCTTTATTTTTTAAAAATGAAGCATTGGAATATGCAAAGTGAAAATTAAATCCAAGGAGGGAGAGAAATACAGCAGTAATGGGAGACTTTAAAATGTGTTTTAGGGGCGCCTGGGTGGCTCAGTCGGATAAGCATCTGACTTCGGCTTAGGTCTTGATTTCGTGGTTTGTGAGTTTGAGCCCTGCGTTGGGCTCTGTGCTGACAGCTCAGAGCCTGGGGCCTGCAGCCTGCTTCGGATTCCGTGTCTCCCCCTCTCTCTGCCCCTCCCCTGCTTATGTTCTGTCTCTCTCTGCCTCAAAAATAAATAAAGCATTAAAAAAATTTTTTTAATGTCTTTTAGTCCTTGTCATATCAGAGATACATAAGTAGACAATGTGAATCATATAATCAATAAATCTGAAATAATAAATATATTCTTATTGTAAAAAGAAAAAGCGCCTTTTCAATTTCCCATGGAACATTTAAAAAAATAAGTACTAGAGGGGTGCCTGGGGCCCTCGGTTATGCATCTGACTTTGGGTCAGGTCATGATCTCACAGCTCATGAGTTTGAGCCCTGCGTTGGGCTCTGTGCTGACAGCTCAGAGTGCTTTGGATTCTGTGCCTCTCTCTCTGCCCCTCCCCTGCTCATGCTCTGTCTCTCTTTTTCTCTCAAAAATAAATAAACATTGAAAAAAATTTTTTTAATTTATTTAAAAAAATAAGTACTAGAAAGAAAACTGGAAAAAAAAAGTAGAAACATTATCAACCACATACTCTACAATGAAATTTTAAGTTAATAACAAAAGCAGGACCCAGAAACCAAATCACAAAACCTTCTCAAACCTCAAAACAAAAACCTCAGGGTGCCTGGGTAGTTGAGTTGGTTGAGTGTCTGACCTTTGGTTTTTGGCTCAGGTTGTGATCTCCCAGTTGTGGGATCGAGCCCCACGTCAGGCCCTTTGCTGAGCATGGAACCTGTTTGGGATTCTCTCTCTCCGTCTCTCTCTGACCCTTCCCCACTTGCTCATATGCACTTTCTCTCTCTCAGAATAAATGAACTTTAAAAAAAAATAAAAAGATAAATAAAAATTACAACTTTATTCTGTTTTATGCAGTTTTCTATGTTGTCCTTTACAGTGATACAAAACAATTATTTTATAAAATACAACCACTGGGGCGCCTGGGTGGCTCAGTCAGTTAAACATCCGACGTTGGCTCAGGACTTTGGCTCAGATCATGATCTCATGGTTCATGAGTTTGAGACCTGCATCGTGCTCTGTGCTGACAGCTCAGAGCCTGGACCCTGCTTTGGATTCTGTGTCTCCCTCTCTCTTCGCCCCTTCCCCGTTTGCTCTGTCTCTCTCTCTCTCTCTCTCTCTCTCTCTCTCTCTCTCTCAAAAATAAACGTTAAAAAAATAAAGTAAAATAAAATAAAACATCACAAATTTGAGAGGATCTTCTTGGCAACTTTTGATTCTTCTTTGGTTGTGGTAGATATTAAATTAGAAGCAGCTTGGGATTGGGAGTTGTGAATGTGATCATTTAAGGTTGCCAAAAGCAGATATACCAAGCAGTGGTAACTGATAACAAGATAGGAGACAAAAGAATTACCAGTTAGAATGGCACAGCATCCTGGAACTGCCCTTTCATGTAAGAGGAGATGGCCAAAACATCTTAATGGCCCCCCGTTGGTGAGACATGTTGTATGAAGTTCTGAAGGGTGGTTCATGATTTATCACAACTGCACAGCATTGTGACATGTAGAAAGCATGGCTGTAAAAAGACAAATACTGCATAATCTCATGTACGTGTGGAATCTAAAAAAGATGAACCCTCAGAGTGCCTGGGTGGCCCAGTCACTTAAGCATCTGACTTCAGCTCAGGTCATGACCTCACGGCTAGTTAGTTCAAGCCCCGTCAGGTTCTGTGCTGACAACTCAGAGCCTGGAGGCTGTTTAGGATTCTGTGTCTGCCTCTCTCTACCGTTCCTCCACTCATGCTCTTTCTCTGGTTCTCTCAAATATAAATAAACATTAAAAAAAAAAAGAACTCAAAAGAAGCAGAACAGAGTGGTGGCTCCTGAGGAGTGGGAGAAACTGGGAAATGTTGGTCAAAAGGTACAGAGTTTGTTATGCAGGATGAGTAAGTTCTAGAGAATCTAATGTGCAACATGGTGATTATAGTTAACAATATTGTATTGTATACTTAAAATTTGCTAAAAGAATAAATCTTCAGTGGTCTCACCACCACAACAAAACAAGCTGATGGATATGTTAATTAGCTTGGGTATGGTAGCCATTTTACAGTATACTCATGTATCAAAACAATGTTGTACACTTTAACTGTATACAATTTTTGTTTGTCAAATGCATCTTAATAAGGCTGAGAAAAAAAAATAAAGTATGGACTTTAGAATCAGGCAGACGAGAGTTGAATGTGACTTGGAATATGATCATGGCAGGTTTCTTGAGCATTTTGAGCTTTAGTTTCCTCATCATGTGAAAAGGAATTTGTAATGAAATGAATTAGTGGATGTAGAGCTTAGATTGATCTTTGGCACACGTAAGACACCTTTCATAGCTTTTATACATTATACTATTTACTAAGACAGTGAAGCATGTAACAACTTATAGGAACAGAATTTAAACATTTGGAATTTTTAAATGTATGCTTTAGTCAGCTGGAATATAAATTTTATATAAACCCTTCATTCTCAGTTACTCATAATAACTAAGATCTTGCTACATTTCATTTTTTAATAAAGTATAATCAACATACAATAAAATGCACAGGTCTTATATTTTCCGTTTGACTGCATATAACTTTGAATATTAAAGTGGTGGTATCTTTTCATTTGCATTGAATTACATACCAGTGAATTGCTAAATATATTTGATAACTCTGATAATTAGTAAATTCTATGTTAAGAAAATCCTTTTTTTAGGAATTTCAAGTTATTTCAAAGAACTGTGTTAATTTGTGGTCATTGTTGGTCTGTATTAAGTCAGTAGCACTGTTTTTTTAGTAAATTATATTTGTGACCTGTCAAACAGTAATTTCTGCACATAGCTTCCATTTAGCACATATTTTATGTGAGATTAAAAAGGTAGTCTTGTCAAGTTTCTTTTTATTTACCCCCTTTGGGGAGCCTATTACACTTCTGTTCTTTTTCTCATTTTATTGGTTAACACAAAGTGTTACATTAGTTTCAGGTATACATCATAGTGGTTCCACAGGTCTATGTTTATGCTATCCACAAGTCTGTATTTATGCTGTGCTCACCACAAATATAGCTACCGTTCTGTCACCATATAAGGCTGTATTCCCTATGCTGTACCTTCTATCCCTGTGATTTACTCACTCCGTTACTGGAAATCTGTATCTCCCACTCCCCTTCACCTACTTTGCCCAACCACCTATCCTCATTCCCTAAGAGAAGCTGGGAGTTCACTTGTGTTTGGCTGAGATATAATGAGAATAGACGATATTTGTCCTTCCTAAATTAGGACTCTGTTCAGAAGCAGAAATCTCTTCTGTAGTCTTTTCCTCTCTTCTTTAGGTGAGCCTCTTTTGTTGCATGTTTCTTTATATTTCCTGTGAAACCTTAACTTCCCCTTTTCAGTTATTTTGGAATATGTCATTATGACCTATTAATTCTAAAGTAATTCAGCTCACTTGTGTACAAACCAAGTTGTTTACTTACTGGTTTGATATAATTTAACTGATTAGAGCTAAGTCTGTCTTAGCAAACGTGAATGTTTATTCAGAATGTGGTTTTTCTAAGAAATATGGTATTATGTCATAAATTTCAGTAGTCATCGATCCAAATTTTGGAGAACTTAACGCAGGCTGAATTAAATCATCTACTAGCAGATAAAAGAAAGTCATTTGTTGATTTATGACTCTTAATTGTGAAAATGTAATAGTAATATGTAATATACATATACATACATAGAAAATATATGATCATAAAGAAGTAGGCTAGCAGTGATTGGTGTTATTAGGTTTAAATTTAAAAATATTTCAAACTAGGGGCGCCTGGGTGGCGCAGTCGGTTAAGCGTCCGACTTCAGCCAGGTCACGATCTCGTGGTCCGTGAGTTCGAGCCCCGCGTCAGGCTCTGGGCTGATGGCTCGGAGCCTGGAGCCTGTTTCCGATTCTGTGTCTCCCTCTCTCTCTGCCCCTCCCCCGTTCATGCTCTGTCTCTCTCTGTCCCAAAAATAAATAAAAAACGTTGAAAAAAAAAATTTAAAAGGACATTTTTAGGGGGACATGGATGGTTCAGCCGGTTAAGTGTCCGACTTCAGCTCAGGTCATGATCTCATGGTTTGTGAGTTCGAGCCCTGCATTGGGCTCTGTGCTCACAGCTCAAAGCCTAGAGCCTGCTTCAGATTCTGTGTCTCCGTCTCTCTCTGCCTCTCCCCTACTTGTGCTCATGTGTGCTCTCTCACTCTCCAAAAAAATATATATATATTTTTTTAAATTAGAATGAAATTTGTGATTACAGGCATCTTAAGTAGAAAAAAATCTAAAGAAAATGACAAAAGTAAATTAAAACAGGCAGTTTTGCTCAAGATTTGTGTTCTAACACTTTCAAAGTTAAATGTAACTAATTTTATTTTGAAAGAATGTGCTACTGTTATATATTCATTATTGATCCTGTTGTTTGTTTTGGACTGATTATTTGTATATGAATTATCGACAAAAGGTGCTTATAGTAGGTTAATTTTCCTCTGATACTTAGTGTGGGTTTGCTTACCTTCCCTATCTGTAGCATATATGCTCAGTTAATATTTATGAAATTCCATTTGATATTAATAATAGCTTGAGAAACATAACCAGGAAAGTAAAATTTTTAAGGACTTTATATCTGCAACAAATACATTATATATAATGTTTATAATATATAATGTGTATAATATTTAACAGGTTATAGATAATATGTATATATGTATATGTGTACATATGTGCACATATACACACACTCAAATATATACATATACAAGGCTAAATAGCAGACTTTAAATATGTTTCTGCTATTGTGGCATCATCATGCCTCTAATCATCCAGCCTTAAACCTTAATATCTCAAAGCCTCCTCCTCTCTGTCTCAAGAGCCCCAGATCCAATTAGACTCCTGAGTGGTTTTCTTCACATTCTCTCACATAGCCCGTTTAAACCCCAGAGCCCTACTTTAGACACTTATCGTCTCTCTCTCTCTCAAATATGGTAATAATTTCATATTGGTTTCCTTATTTCAAGTCTGACCACCTTTCATTATCAGCAGCGAGGATTCAAAAATGGATTCTGTTTTTTAAACTTTTTATTTATTAAATAACATTTCAAACACATGCAAAAATAGGATACCTTATGGATTGAACTTGTGATAGCTCCCTATTCCTTCAAAAGAAATCCAGACTTCAGGCAACTTAATATATAAGTCACAACTTTCCATATCCTGGTTCCAACTTGCCTTTCCAGCTTTGTTCCCTATTATAATATCCGTATTCTAGCAGTGCTAGCTTATTTACTAATTATGGGTTTCTGAAAATGCTCTGGAAATTCCACGCATCCTCTTGACATTGTGGCTGCTCATAGTGCTCCGTCTTTTTTTATTTTTTTTAATGTTTTATTTTTGAGACAGGCAGAGTGTGAGCAAGGGAGGGGTGAAAAAAGAGGGAGACACAGACTCTGAAACAGGCTCCAGGCTCTGAGCTGTCAACACAGAACCTGATGGGGGGCTCGAACCCACGAATTGTGAGATCGTGACCTCAGCTGAGGTCAGACGCTCAACCGACTGAGCTATCCAGGTGCCCCTTTGCTCCCTCTGTCTTAATTGCCCTTCTTTTCAGTCCCATGTGTTGAAATTCTGCAACTTAATGTGCCATTTAAATATAAGCTCTTCAGGAAGGCTTCTCTAACAGTTTTCTTTTCCACTCTGACTCTCCCAGTTGTAGGTGTGCTTTTTTAGTGTGTCCTACCTTTCATATTTATTCAACAAATATTTACTGAGAGTGTACTATGTTCTAGGCCATTATTGGATCCCTCACGTCTGTTTTCCCACTAAAACAGAGGCTCCATGATGTTAGGAACCATATTGTCTTCATTTTTTAGCCCCTTCTTGGATTTAGCACAGTATCTTGCATACAGGTGAAGCTTTGAAGTGAATAGTGATCTTAACAATTGACCTTCAGTTATTTTCAAGTAAAATATTATATAATAAAATTATACATATGAATACTTTGAAAGTTTCTGTTTTTATTTCAAAAAGTAAAACATTTTTTAAAGGTGTAGAAAATAGAGATAGGACAAAGAAGAAAATTAAAATCATCTTAGAAACCGGGGCGCCTGGGTGGCTCAGTCAGTTAAGTGTCTGACTCTTGATCTCAGCTCAGGTCATGATCTCCAGGTTTGTGAGTTCAAGCCCGCATGAGGCTCTGTGCTTACATCGCGGAGGCTGCTTGGGATTCTGTCTCTCCTTCTCTCTGCCCCTCCCCTGCTGTGCTCTCTGTCTCTCTCAAAATAAATAAACTAAAAAAAAGTTAAAACAAAATCATCTTAGAAACCTGGAAATAGAGGCACCTGGGTGGCTCAGTTGGTTAAGCGGCTGACTCTGGATTTCAGCTCAGGTCATGATCTCATGGTTCGTGAGTTTGAGCCCCACGTCAGGCTCTGTGCTGACAGTGCAGAGCCTGCTTGGGATTCTCTCTCTCTTCTCTCCCTCTCTCTGACCTCCCCTGCTGTCTCACTCTCTCAAAATACGAAACAAAAAGAAACCTAGAAATGATAGCCAAAAACACTTTGAACATTTTGCATTGATATATTACTTTTTTTTTTCTTTTTAATGTTTATTTGAGAGAGAGACAGAGCACAAGCAGGGCAGGGGTAGAGAGAGAGAAGACATAGAGTATGAAGCAAGGTCCAGGCTCCGAGCTGTCAACACAAGAACTTGATGCAGAGCTTGAACTCAAGAACTGCAAGATCATGACCTGAGCTGAAGTTCGACGCTTAACTGACAGAGCCACCCAGGTGTCCCTATTCTATTCACTTTTTAATTACCTGTACTCCCATTCTGCTCCCTGTTTGTCTCATCTGTCTTCCTCCTTCCCATACCAGAAACCACTCTTTTCACATGGATTTTTGGCAAACAGATTTATTATATATTTCTGTTTAACAAACCATCCAAAAGATTTGCTCACAGTTTCTGTGAGTCAAGAATTTGGAGCAGCTTAGCTTAATAGTTCTGGCTCAGGATTTATCATGAGGTTGCAATTAAGATGTCAGATGAGGCTGCCGCATCTGAAGGCTTGACTCAGCTGCAGCATCTGCTTCCAAGATGGCTTGTCACACTGGCTGTTGTTGGCAGAAAGCCTTAGTTCCTTGCTATTTGCACTTCCCCGTAGGCCTGCTTCAGTGTCCTGATGACATAACAGTTGGCTTCTCCCACACTGAGTGATCCAAGAGTGAACAAGATGGAAGTCACTGTGAATTTTATGACCTAGCCTCAAAAATCCCACTTAGTGATTTCTGCAGTATCCTTCTGGATACACACATAAGCACTGTTGAGTGTGGGAGGAGACTCTACAAGGAATGAATGCCAAGAGATAACGAGGCTCATCAGGGCCATCTTCAAGGCTAGTGCTAGTTGTCTATCTCTACTCTAGAATTGAGCAAAACAAAGGTGAAATAAGCCAAGTAGCTTTTAGTTTTTTCCAAATTGGGACTTCAGAGTCCCATTTTATTTCAAAATGACAATATAGGGCACCTTGGTGGCTCAGTCGGTTAAGCATCTGATGTTGGCCCAGGTCATGATCTTGTGGTTTGTGAGATCAAGTCCAGCATCACACAGCTGACAGCTGCTGACAGCTCAGAGCCTGGAGCCTGCTTCAGATTCTGTGTCTCCCTCTCTTTCTGCCCCTCCCCCTCCCACTCACACTCTTGTCGCTCTCTCTCTCTCTCTCTCTCTCTCAAAAATAAACATTAAAAAAATAGATGTTACATGGGAATGCAAGCTGGAAAACAGTATGATGCGGCCACTCTGGAAGACAGTATGGAGATTCCTCAAAAAACTAAAAATAGAACTACCCTACAACCCAGCAATTACACTACTAGGCATTTATCCACGGGATACAGGTGTGCTGTTTCAAAGGGACACATGCACCCCCATGTTTATAGCAGCACTATCAACAATAGCCAAAGTATGGAAAGAGCCCAAATGTCCATCGATACAGGAATGGATAAAGATGTGGTGTGCGTATATGTATATATATATATACACATACACACACAATGGAGTATTACTTGGCAATCAAAAAGAATGAAATCTTGCCATTTGCAACTACATGGATGGAACTGGAGGGTATTTTGCTAAGTGAAATTAGAGAAAAATACCATATGACTTCACTCATATGAGGACTTTAAGAGACAAAACAGATGAACATAAGGGAAGGGAAACAAAAATAATATAAAAACAGGGAAGGGGACAAAACATAGGAGACTCAAATATAGAGAACAAACTGAGGGTTACTAGAGGGGGTGTGGGGGGGAGATGGGCTAAATGGGTAAGGGGCACTAAAGAATCTACTCCTACAATCATTGTTGGACTATATGCTAATTTGGGTGTCAATTTAAAAAAATAAAATTGTGAAAAAAAATAGCAAAAGTAAGGATGGGACTATCATAATACTTGGTGAATCCTAGCTGAAATACTTTACATACATACATACAAATACTTACATACATTTGTAAGGGGTTTATGTGTAATTTCAATAATACAAGAAAATACCATCCTCTTTAATCATGACTGGCTAAGCTAGACTCTGTCAATTAAATGACATTGACTTCCCTTAGTAAATTTGTTGCTTTCTTTATAAAATGCAGATTGTGAAGAGAAATGAACAACCACAGGAGGCTCAATTCAAGTTTGTTGTGTCAATTCATTTCAATTCAACAAATGTTTATTGAACACCCACTGGGTATCAAACTTGGTGCTGGAGTAATTGATTCATAATGGTTTGGGTGCTTATTAATTAACAGCATTTGCAATGCTTTCATTATTATATGTGTGATTGGGTGGGGTTCTGAGATAATTAACATTAAAATCCTGTGAATTTCTAAAGGAAGTATACAGAAAGATAAACAAATGTTATTGTCTGTACTCATAACTCTCATTTCTTTGGTAACAATTTTTTGTAACAATTTCTTTTGTAACGAATTTTCTATTCGTTAGAAAACTGCCTTAAAACTAAAGATGGCACATTCATACTTGATAATAAATGTATATGAAAATCAAGTTTGCAAATTATTTTGAGATTTTACAAAAATCTTGACAAATCAACATCTTCTAGAAAGTTTCTCAGACATGCTAATAAATAAAAAAAAGATAGTTATATGTAAAACCATGAGGCTAAAAAAATAGATATTACAGAATGACAGAGAGACAAACTCTTATAAGAATGCATTTCTAAATCAAATTTTAGTGTTATCTTCACAAATTAGTAGCTTTCAGCTTTTTCATATATTCAATTATCTGAAAAACTTCAAAAATAAATAATAGTTTATTATTAATCTTTAATGCTTATTATGTATAACACAATGTGTTAAGATGTTTTCATGTTCACAACTTTCACTCCTCACAATATTGCTTCTCATAGACAAATGAGATTTTAAGTATCAGAGCAGGATTGCACTCTAGGCAGACTTATTTCAGAACCAGGCTCTTAAACATTATGCCATTGAGGGGCGCCTGGGTGGCGCAGTCGGTTAGGCGTCCGACTTCAGTCAGGTCACGATCTCGCAGTCCGTGAGTTCGAGCCCCGCGTCAGGCTCTGGGCTGATGGCTCGGAGCCTGGAGCCTGTTTCTGATTCTGTGTCTCCCTCTCTCTCTGCCCCTCCCCCGTTCATGCTCTGTCTCTCTCTGTCCCAAAAATAAATAAAAAATGTTAAACATTATGCCATTGAATCTCAATTTTAAAGTATCCTTGGAACACAGAGGATATATAAGCATACCACAACTTCATGTAAATTAAAAAAACTTAGGGGTACTGGGTGTCATCTGGTTGAGCATCCAATTCTTGATTTCGGCTCAGGTCATGATCCCACGGTCATGGGATCGAGCCCCATGTCAGACTCTGTGCTGAGCATGGAGCCTGCTTAAGATTCTCTGTCTCTCTGTCTGTCTCTCTCTCTCTCTCTCTCTCTCTCTTTCTTTCTCTGCCCCTCTCCCCTGCTCCTGCTCTCTCTGAAAATAAGACATAAAAATAAGGTGTGCTGGGTGGCTCAGTTGGTTAAGGGTCCTTCCTTTGATTTTGGCTCAGGTCATGATCTTGGAGTTCATGAGACTGAGCCCCTGTAGGGCTCTACACTGACAGTGCAGAGCCTGCTTGGGACTCTCTTTTTCCCTCTCTCTTTGCCACTCCGTCTCAAAATAAATGAATAAAACATTAAAAAAATAAACTTAAAGTAATTAGTAGTATTTTAAAAAATATTTATAATAAGTCACATCTGTGAAAGATATTGTTTACTAAGTTTTTATAGAGCTCATGGACTTGAACTATAAATCAGGTTCTCCAAATTTTATGGTTATTTTCCTGCCCTTAAGTTCTGCTAACTTAAAATTATAATTTGCTGAAATGGTAGCAAGTAATGGCTTATTCAGATAATTCTAGATATTCAGATTGAATATGACCCTAAATTATAGATAATTTCTTAGGCTGTTTTTTTTACTCTCAGATTCTTGATGAACCTTGACTCCCTACAATGTTGAGAGTTTGAATATTTCAGATTGAGGCAGTGACAAATGCAATATTAATTAGTTTTCTGGTTAATCTTAGTGGGAAAGTCAATCTCTTGGATATCTGGCTTTTTCTTAAACTAAAATTAACTTTTTTTGTATTGCACCCTAAGTCAACATATTCATGCTATTCAAGATGCTAAACATACTGCTCAGATATGCATACTACTTGAGCAAGTGTTAGAAATCGCAGAAATGATCATTTCAGATGTTATTAGTGTCTTGAAGAAATGTAAACACTTTTTCCTGCAACAGTTTATATTAAGGTAGAAAATATATTCAGTGTTTTCTTTGTGTAGAAAAGATATTATGACCATTCTGATAATAATGAATCAAAGTTGGGAGGTGTATTTTTGATTGCTAGCTATATATATTGAGGTCTAAAGCAACATATGGATTAGGCAAGTAATTATAACCTCTTTTATAAAAACTGCATACCTACACAAATAGATGGTATTCTGTCAGTACTGTTCCCAGCCCACCTTGTGCATAGTTCACAGTTTTTAATATAGTTTCACTCTACTGGCGGTACCTTTTCTGTAAGTTGGGATATCAATGATAAATCAGTCGTTGATCACTTCTCTATCAGATAGATTGTCTGTGATATAACAAGAACTGATTGATATTTTTTCATATTTGTGGTTCTAACTGTAAAGCAAAAAATCTAGTGTGAACATGTAATAGTATTAACTCTTCTACATTATATGCTATTACTACTATACATTGCCCAGCTCTACCATTTATTAAAAGGATTTTGTGCCTTATGCTTTCTCTTCAAACATGTCATCAACTTTGTGAATGTGTGTTTTAAAGCTTCTCTTTATAATGTTTTTGCTATTATAAGTACAACTATGAATGATGCCTTTGTGGTTTTAGACTTCTCTGTTTTTAGTGACAGAATGAATCAGTTCTACACTGAAGACTGTATTTTGTTTTTGTTTTGTAAAAACTTATTTGGTTTGCCAGTAATTACGAAAATTATTCAAAAGCTTTGATACTTTGTGGCACTTTTTGACAAAGGATTATATTGTCACTAGAGGCAAAAGAATGCTGGTTTATTAAAACCAGTTTTTAGATATTTATCAGTACACTTTAATTTTCCAGGTACTAGTGCACACATTAACACTTGCAGATTCACCTGCCCTAATCACTCTGATTGACATTCTGTGTTCTGTTGAAATCTCTCGCTCAGTGTTTACTTTACATCATTATTCTGAATTTTGGCATTTCTGGAATTATTTTCATCTCTACTTTTATGAGTTTGGATTTTTACAAAATAACAGAATTTCTGTGAAAAATCATAATTGATCTTTTTAAATTTGTGATTATACCAGAGTGCTTTTACTTGATTGACTGATAGGGCCCACTAGTGGTACACAGACCATGCTTTGGGAATGTTGTGCTAAGCTCTTCTAAGAACACAGGAAGTAACAGGTCTGGGTGGTAAAAGTAAAGGAGAGGTAAAATGAAAGGAACCAGTACTACTGTCTGATGATGACTTTGAAAATCAGTGTCTTAACCCACACTGGACGAAGAAGCAGAGGAAAGGCAAGTAGGGCAAAGGAATAAGGAGAGACAAGACACAGTAAACTGTGCAACAGGAATAACTGACAGCACAAAATAAAGGTGAACACTACAGAGGAGCAAAGAAATACCAACTAGAACAGCTGTATGAGGACATTAAGTGAAGGACATATCAAGCATTTACTTCAGTAACTTGAAGCCTGGGACAGCTTGTCCCACACTAAAGGTGCTATAATCTGATGGCTAATTTGTTGTAGTCCAGTGGTGAGCTAAGTCAGTACCATAACTTCTTTGTAATACGTAAAGTTTCAGTGGTGTATCAAAGAAACCTTCCTCCAGGATAGACACTAGATTTTCTGTAACATATGGCATCTTGTTACTTGGAATGTTAGTAGGTGTCAATACATATATTAGTTATCTGTTGGAACATAACAAATTCCCTCAAAACTTAGCTGCTTAAAACAACAAGTATTAACTACCTCACAGTTTCTGCCAGTCAGGAATCTGGGTGTAACTCACGTGGGTCCTCTGATTCAGGGTCTCTCACAGGCTGCAGGCATGTCAAAGCATGCTTGGGGGAGGAATTACTTCCAGCCTGTTGGCAGGCCTCAGTTCCTCTGTTGACCAGAGGCTTCCACTGTTCTTTGTCATGTGAACCACTCTGTAGAGAGTCCACAACACGGCAGGAGAGTGTGAGCAAGATGGAAGCTAGAGTCTTCTAGTAACCTGATTTTGGAAGTAGCATCGATTAATTTTGCTATCTCTGTTTGTTAGAAGCACTTTATTAGATCCAGCCTACTGACAGCGAGGGGATTAGACAAGAGCATGAATACCAGGAGGTAGGGCTTATTGGGAACCAATTCAGAAGACTGCCTGACACAATAATTGCCTGCCATTTTCATGAATGAGTAAATGAATGAAGGAAGAGAGAAACTTAGGAAAAATAGCTTGTACCAATAAGTCCTCCATAAATATAGGTTGCAAGAATGGAAAGTCAACCATAAATAAAAGAAAATTAATTTCCAGGTAAGATTTGTTTTAGCTAAAAATAGACCTATTTTGATCAATAAGTGTGCTATCCATATCATATCATATATGGACATATAAGTTCATATCATAAAGGCTTGGAAAATATGAGTGATGTTTTCTACAGACTTTAAAATCAAATAACATCTTTTAATATTGCCAGTGTCTTTATTTAGAAAAAGAAGAGCATCTAGATTTGATGTTTTTTAGTCATTGGTTTTCAACCTTTCCTACACGTTGGCATCACCTTGGAAACTGGAAAAATGAGCCAAAAAAGGATACCTGGGCTCTAACCCAGGCTAAATAAATCAGAGCCCCTAAAAGTCAGGCCCCTTGCTTTAAGAGCTCATCAGGAGATTACAATGTGTGGTCAGGGTTAAGAATCCTGCTGATTGTTTTAAAAAATTGTTTTTAATTGATAAATAGTTGACATTAGTGTCAGGTTTACAACATAGTGATTCAGCAATTATGTACATTAGGAAATGCTAACCATCCTAAGTGTAGTTACCATCTGTCACGTAGTTATTAGGATATTATTGACTATATTCCCTATGCTATGCTTTTCATCCCTGTGACTTACTTATTTTATAACTGGTAATTTAAGTGGTTCTTTTTTTTTTTTTTTTTTTTAACATTTATTCATTTTTGAGAGAGAAAGAGACCATGAACGGGGGAGGAGCAGAGAGAGAGGGAGACACAGAATCCAAAGCAAGCCCTAGGCTCTGAGCTGTCAAGCACAGAAGTCATGAAGCCATGACTTAGAAACCGTGAAGTCATGATCTAAGCTGAAGTCAGACACTTAACCGACCAAGCCACCCAGGAGCCCCTAAGTGGTTCTTAACAGGAGGGTTTGAGTATGTACCCTTTCTCTGGTTTCATATAAATTGAAAAGGAGATAATTTTATGAAGAAACTGTCTTCATTCAGCATGTGTTCAGTATGTCCATGGCACTTGTGGGGGCTAAAAAAATGTAAGTAGTTTAAAAATGGGAATAAATTATATTTCATTATATAGTTATATGTGTATTTAATATGATAATCTGACATAGTCTACATGTGCTATCGGGTTTCAGAGAGGGGAGAGATGTATATAGACCAGAGTAGTTAAGGCTGTTTGGAAAAGATGGGATCCAGGATGCATTAGGAAAGTACAATTCGAAATGTAGTAACTTGCTTTACTGGACAGATCCAAATTCTGGAGTCTGATTTGGAGAGATCTGACAACGTAGCCAGCCAGCACTTTGATCTTATTCTGTAGGCCAGTGACAGTATGACCAACTCAGAAGCTTTGAAAAATACCAGGTTTAACTCCTGAGGGTGTTAATTCCATTGGTCTAGGTGGGGCCCAAATATTGTAATTTTTATTAGACTCCTTGTGATGCTAATGTATAGCCAGGCTTGTAAAAACTGCCTTAGGATCACTTAGGGTCCCTGGAAATCTTTTAGTAGGAGGGTTTAACATTCACCTATCCATTAAAAACACATTGGATTTTTTCTTTCTTTCTTTCTTTCTTTCTTTCTTTCTTTCTTTCTTTCTTTCTTTCTTTCTTTCTTTCTTTCTTTCTTTCTTTCTTTTTTTTTAATTCTGCAGGCACAGGGCAAACAGCAGTGAACCAGATGAAACAGGAAAATGTCCCCGTTTATAATTATGGGGGTGATAGCAAGCTTATATTCCTTTCTGGTAGAGGAAGACAGGCAATAAGCTAATAATATATAACATGGTAAGTAGAAACAAGTGCTTTGAAGAAAAGAAAGCATATGGAGAGAGACAGAGTAATGGGCAGAGTGGGGAGCAGAGTTGGAGGGGAGAGTGTTATTTTATTTCAGGTTAGGAAAGACTTAACTGCCAGCTGGCATTTGAGCAGAGACCTGGAAGAAGTGAGGGAGTGAATAGGCAGAGAGGAATAATAAGTAGGGGAAATCCTCAGGCAGGAGTAGAAGGCCATTGAGATTGGATATTATGGACTAAATTGTGTCCCCTCCCCCTAAATTTATATGTTGAAGTCTTAATCCCCAGTATGCTATATTTGGAGATAGGGCTTTTAGGAGGTAAATCAGGTTAAATGAGTTCATAAAGATTGGTGAAAGGTGTGATAGAATTAGTGGCTTTATAAGAAGAGGAAAAGGGTGATCTCTGTCTTTCTCTACTATGTGAGGATACAGTGAGAAAGAGGCTCTCTGCGAACCAGAAGGAAAGCACTCACCAGAAGCCATACCCTGCTGGACCTTGATTTTGGACTTTGTAGCCTCCAGAACTGTGAGAAAATAAATTTCTGTTGTTTAAGCCACACAGTCTACAGTATTTGTTGTGGCACCCCAAGCCAACTGAGACACAGGAATAGAGGTTTCCGGAGGGGAGATTAAAGAAGATGAGGTGGAGAGAGAGACTGAATCATGTAGGGTTTCAGACTAGAGCAAGAATTTTGGATTTTATTTTCAATTGCCATATACTCTGGTTGCCAGAGTGTAACAAGGGGGAAGGGGTTTAGATGGGGAAGAGGAACCCAATGAATGGTTTTAAGCAGAGGAGTGATATAATTTGAGTGATATAATTTGATTTATATCTGGAATGATCACCTGGCTGCTTTGTGAGAGAATAGTCTATAGCAAAGCAGTTGAAGAATCAGGGGCAAGTGGCAATACAAGGGTGGCATCAGTGGGGTTGGTGAGAAATCCAATTCTCTATCTATTTTGAAGGTAGAGTAGAAAGCATTTGCTGGTAAATTAGATGTGAGTGTGAGAGAAAGTGGAGGATGAAGACTGCTACCATGTGTTTGGTCTGAGCAACTGGAAAAATGGAGTTTATTTACCAAGATAGGAAGACTGTGAGAGACTGGAAGAGTGGAAGAAGGAACGAATTAGAAGTAGTTTTGAATAAGCTAAGTTATTTTGAGTTGCTACTAGACATTGAAGTGAAGATGTTAAATAGGCAGTTGGTTATGTAAGTCTAGGGTTTAGGGGAGACATTGGGGTTGGTGATACAAATTTTGGAGTTGTATAGATCAGTTCTCAACCTTGGATGCATTGATTTATCTCAGGATTGGGGCATTTTTTAATTTGATTACCAGTTAGGTTAAACATTTTTAAAAACCGCTTTTATTGAGGTATAACTGACATACAGTATACTGCACACAATTAAAGTGTACGATTTGATAAGTTTTGACATACGAATATACTTGTGAAACCATCACCACAGTTAAGATAGTGAACATATCCATCATCACCAGAAATTTCTTTGTACCCCTTTTTAATTCTTCCCTCCTGTGCCTACCTCTTTCCCATCCTCAGTTGCTAGGCAACTATTGATTTTCTTTCTCTATAGATTAGTTTGCATATTCTAGAATTTCATAGATGGAGTCACAACAGTGTATATAGTCTTCTATGGCCTCTTTAAGCATAATTATTTTGATATTCAGCTGTGTTATTGAGTGTGTCAGTTCATTCCTTTCTGTTGTTGAGCAGTATTTCACTATATGAATGTACCGTAATTTCTTTATTCATCTCTTGGTGGACATTTGGTTTGTTTTCAGTTTTTGGCCATTACAAATAAAGCTGCTGTGAACATTCATATAGAAGTCTTTGTATGGATATATATTTCCTTCTCTGGGTAAATATCTTAGGGTGGAATGGATCACAATTTTTTCATGTTTCAACATGAGGGGTTTTTTGTGTGTGTGCACGTGTGTGTGTGTGTGTGTGTGTGTGTGTGTGTCCTTGGGGAAAGCTCTTATGCCCAGAAAAGATTATTCAGGGACTACTTTGATTACTAAAATTAATGTTCAATGTAGTAGTTTCAGTTAAAAAAAAATTAGTTTTTTCTTAAGTTATCTGTTCATTTTTACAAATCTTATTCTACTTGTAAAATTTAACAATATTTAACTTCCCCCCTCCCCCCCCAGGCATAGTTATTTTTAAAAAGTATTGTAAATTAATTCTAATGTGGAGCCTGGGCTGAGAACTATTGTACAGATGATATTTAAGGCAAGGGCTGAATGAGGTCACCCTGAATAGCACTTCTTGAGTTTTGTGTGCATAAAAAATATCTGTAGTTCTTGGGCAAGGTCTGCAAATCTGCATCTGTACTAGTCTCCTCAGTGCTAATACCTTGGTTTGGTTAGTGGACCACACCATGAGTAGCACTATCGTTGAGGGTTAACGTAGATAGAAGAGATACCTGAAGACTGAGTCCTGATGCACTCCAAATTTTAGAAATTGTAAAAGAAGGAAAAGAACCAATAATTGAGACTGGGAAAGAGTAGCCAGTGATGCAGGAGAAAAATTGTGTGGCATTCTGGAGGCTTGTGAAGAAAGTTTTACCCGAGATAAAGGAGTGATAAACTCAGTCAAATGCTGCTTTTGAAAAGACTGAGCAAGGAATGAACTACAGTTGACCAATGGATATGGTAAAGTGATTGTTGGTGATCTTGAAAGTAATGGTGTTAGTAAAATGGTAGGGACAAGAGCCTGATGGAGGTGAGCACGTTCAGAGGATGGAGGAAAGAGGTGTTGAAAGTGACTATAGACAAACCATTTGATGCTTGTAGTAGAAAGGAGAACAGAGAAATGGGGCAGTAGCTAAAAAGGTATGTGGACTTAGGGGAAGAGTTGTTTTTCCTTTCCTTTTTTTAAGGTAAGAGCTACTGTTTTGTGTTTGTATGTTGACAGGGATAACCTATTTACAGAAGGAAGTATCACTGAAGCAGGAAAGAAAGGAGGTCAGTAGCAGGAATGGTGTCCTGGAGAAGGGATAAGGGATAGAGGCATGACTGTGATTGGTAATACGGATAGGGAAGTTAGAGGATATGGGCACAGATAGGAGATTGTGGAGATTTCATCAAATAGCTTCTATTCTCTCTGAAATAAGAATCAAGGTCACCCCATGATAACATGGCACACAGTAAAAGTAAATTCAGTGCTCGGAACAGTGATTTGAACAGTTTAATAAAAATTTGTTAAATAAATGAATGTAAGGAAGAGTAATCTTGGATTGGAGGGGAGAAGACAAAAGTCCATCAAGTAGATAATATAGAAGGCTGCGGTTGGGTTGGGTGAGAGTGGTAGTCATGAGAATGGTAAGGGGAAGCCATTCCAATAATGCGAAAGAAAAATTGAAAAGACTTGATAGTTGTTTGCCTGAGGAGAAGGAAAAGTGAGGAGGACCTGTTTGAACTCTAGAGAGTGTCTTTAGTCTTTCAGATTAAGGGAACTGTGGTGGTGGTTATTGGTTTGAGGGGTTTGTCAGATTTAATTGCTTGAACACTCTAACCTAGTTTCTCTAAAAGCTGATGTAGTCATTTATTTTGTCTCTCCTTACCAAGACCTTCTTAGTAGCTGCCAAAGAATCAAGTCTCCCCTGCTGCTACTTCCCAGGAGTTTAGTAGGGAAAAATGTGTTCAGGGTTTTTGCAGAAGTGTTTGATGTTGAAAATTAAATATAGGGGCGCCTGGGTGGCGCAGTCGGTTAAGCGTCCGACTTCAGCCAGGTCACGATCTCGCGGTCCGTGAGTTCGAGCCCCGCGTCGGGCTCTGGGCCGATGGCTCGGAGCCTGGAGCCTGTTTCCGATTCTGTGTCTCCCTCTCTCTCTGCCCCTCCCCGTTCATGCTCTGTCTCTCTCTGTCCCAAAAATAAATAAAAAACGTTGAAAAAAAAAATTAAAAAAAAAAAAAAAAAAAAAAAAAAAAAAAGAAAATTAAATATAGACCTTAAAGTAAAAACTCTTCAGAATACTCAGATTCTTGAAATGATGAAGACTATTGTTCCTTGCATTTTGTAAGCACACTGAGGCAAGTGACAAGAAGAAAGAGTATGTAGTACCTGAGGTGTAAATTTAAGTGGTATAGTGTGAATACCTTGTACCAGTGGTTTTTGACTAGTATTTCTCACAGCCATACTTCAGGGATAACTGGGAAGTTGGAGGATGAGCACTGAGCAGATGTGGGTTCAGGAGTCTCCACAGCAATTTCAAATAGAAGTTAGGTTTCGTTTTTGTTTTAGTTTAATATATTGACATTCCTTGTAAAATTTTGTTAGCATAATGATTCTTCTGGAAAAACAATAACAAAGAGTTTGAATATCATTACTATCAGTAATATTTGAATTTTGCTGGTAAGTCAAATAGTGCTAGTATTAGCAGAGTAGATTATTTCATATTTTGAAGGTGGAGAAAACCACTTTTATTTTTTATTTTTTGATTTAGTAATACATTTTTATAGAAAGCAGACATGTACATTAAACCCTTCATTCCATTTTCATGAAAAAGAAGTAAATTGCTCAGAAGATGACAACAGCAAATTTTTCAAGAATGTGAATTCTCAAAAGTTGGCACCTCATCAAATCAGTGTCCATATGATTGTTTAATAGTTGTATTTATTATGCATCATGTTTAACTAGTATTTTTAATGATCATTAATATCGAGATACAAGATCTGTACTAGTGCTGGGGATACAAAAATAAGTGAGATTACTGATCTCTTCTCATGTAGGGATAAGAATCCAGTTGCTGGGGAGATAGAACACAGCCATGGAAGGATCAACAGCATTACAGAGGAGTGTAGAAGACCAGGATTCTGCAGAAGTGCTGCAGGGGCTCCACAAATACTTGATGCACATTTCTTTTAAAAATATTTTATCATTGGGGCGCCTGGGTGGCGCAGTCGGTTAAGCGTCCGACTTCAGCCAGGTCACGATCTCGCGGTCTGTGAGTTCGAGTCCCGCGTCAGGCTCTGGGCTGATGGCTCGGAGCCTGGAGCCTGTTTTCAATTCTGTGTGTCTCCCTCTCTCTCTGCCCCTCCCCCGCTCATGCTCTGTCTCTCTCTGTCCCAAAAATAAATAAAAAACGTTGAAAAAAAAATTAAAAAAAAATACATTTTATCATTAAAAAATCTAAAATAACATGTTACATACATGGGTTCTGTGCAACAAATAGACCATGCATGGAAGGAAAACCACTAAAGCTAATTATTTTGCAGATTAGCTCATTCTTTTTTGTTTGTTTGTTTTTTTACAATTGTAAAATAAAGTAGCAAATCCTTTATTTGTGTTTCTTGAAACTGTGAAAAGAGAGCCCTAGCAACATTTTTTTAGTTATCATTTTCCCTCTTCCACCTCTGTCCTCACATAATAGTTTTGCTCCCAACCTACAGTTCTCAAAACCTCTTCAACCCCCACAACCCAACAAAACAAAACCTCTCTCATTAGTGTCTTTCTAATTTCCTTCTTATTCTCCATCACAAAATCTCAAAAACGGATTTATAAAAAAAAAAGAAAAGAAAAAAAAAAAAAGATCTACTTCAGAAAGCCTGGGAGAGAAAGAGTCTTTGAGCAGGCTGCAGAATGCTCCCCCAGACTCCAGGAGAAATCTGAGAAATCCAGGGAGTTCACACTGAGTGATTTATATCCTTTTGTGCTTGTTAACCCTTTATAGGCTACATGGTGCTAGAGCTCTCTGATAAGTCTTCAAATGATAATATACTATATGAATTTTTCCACAAACCCAAGAAACAGTACAGAACGTTTTATTTTTTTTTTTTTTAATTTTTTTTTCAACATTTATTTATTTTTGGGACAGAGAGAGACAGAGCATGAACGGGGGAGGGGCAGAGAGAGAGGGAGACACAGAATTGGAAACAGGCTCCAGGCTCTGAGCCATCAGCCCAGAGCCTGACGCCGGGCTCGAACTCACCGACTGCGAGATCGTGACCTGGCTGAAGTCGGACGCCCAACCGACTGCCCCACCCAGGCGCCCCTAGAACGTTTTATTTTTAAGGACAAAAAGGAAACAGGGTTTCTCACGTGAGTAGTCATTCAACAGAAAGGATTTTATCATGCAATATTTTGCAACAATGAACCTGAGCCATTTTGTTTTGCTGTAAAGACATGTGATTGTATTCTTTCATCTTCTCTGATATTTGGCATCAAAATTTACGTGATATGATTCTAAGTAGATTCTGAAGGATAGGCACGTATACCTAGTCTAAAAATGAAAACATAATTTTGGAGCAAAGAAAATGGTTGTCCTCTCTTCAAAAAATTACGAGCCATCACAGTTTTCAAAGTAAAATGTTCTGATAATGCCAGTGCAAGAAGTGGAAGCAAAGATAAGCCAAAATCTAGTAGAGGTGTGTTTGAAATCATGAAATCAGTATTACAAGGTAAGTATAGTCCTAAGATTAGGCCTAGTAGCTGATGAGGAGTTAGTCAAATTAAAAAAAACTTCATCTGTGGATATGAGGGAGATCTGGCTGTGACATCTGTCACCCCATTGATCGCTAGGGTTGATTTGGCTGATCTGGCTGACTAGGTGGGTGTCCCCTTCCTCCCTCACCGCCCCATATGTGTCCCTCCCGAAGCTGCGCGCTTCTTTGAAGAGGACGACCTTCCAGATAGAGGAGGACCTTTTGGCCAAGTGTATACGAGTAGCTGCACTCCCCTGCTAGAACCTCCAAACAAGCTTTCAAGGTCCATTTGTAGGAGAACATAGGGTAGTCAAGCTTCCAAAACTCCAGAAACATCCAAATGAGGCACTGCACATGGCAGTCTGCTTTTCTTAAATAAATAAATAAATAAATAAATAAATAAATAAATAAATCTATAAATCTTTACCTATTTCAGGTCTGTATACCTTTAAAACCACATTATTACAGAATAGAAATTTGGGTTTAGTATGTTTTTCAAGTCTTAGTGAAATTTTTAACATTGATTGAATTTTATTACTTCTGTACATTATTCATGAAATGACTTAAAGTATTTTTTATTTTTATTTTTTTAACTGTATTTATTTATTTTGAGAGAGAGACAGAGCAAGTGCTCATGAATGGGGCGAGGCAGAAAGGGAGGGAGTGGAGAGAGAATCCTAGCCAGGCTCCACACTGTCAGCCCAGAGCCAAGTGCGGGAATCGATCTCATGAACTGTAAGATCATGGCCTGAGCCAAAATCAAGAGTCAGACACTCGATCACCTTTAAGGTGCCCCTTAAAGGATGTTTTTTAAAAAGACCCATGTTGGGGCTCCTGGGTAGCTCAGTCAGTTAAAGCGTCCAACTTGGGTTCAGGTCATGGTCTCTCAATTGGTGAGTTTGAGCCTCGAGTAGGGAACTGTGCTGACAGCTCAGAGGACACTGAAGCAGCCTGGAGCTGCTTCGGATTCTGTGTCTCCCTCTTTCTCTGCCCCTTCCCCACTCATGTGCTCGCTCTCTCTCTCTCTCTCTGTCAAAAATAAACATTAAAAAAATTAGGGGTGCCTGGGTGGCTTAGTAGGTTAAGTGTCGGGGTCATGATCTCATGGTTTGTGAGTTCAAGCCCCACATGGAGCTCTGCACTGACAGGGCAGACTGCTTGGGATTCTCTCTCTTGCCTTCTCTCTGCCCCTCCTCCTTCCCTCCATATCCCTCTCTCTCTCTCTCTCTCTCTCTCTCTCTCTCTCTCTGTCTCTGTCTCTCAAAAAATAAAATAAAAACTTCAAAAAAGAACATTAAAAAAAAGGCCCATGCTGATGGCTCTTTTTCCTGGTGTACTGAGAGTTTAAACATAAACTAAAGTTCTTTTCACCCTGTTTATAATAAATTCGCTTTCTGTTTTCTCTATTACAACACTTTTTTTTCTTCTTGGTACTTTTGACAAAACTTACCTTTTTTTTAGTTTACTTTTTTATATGGTTTCTATCTCATCTGCTAAGTAAACTCTGTGAGCGCACAGACTATGTTTGTCTTACCCATTGTGAACCCCCAGCATCTTACCTATACCTGACTCATGTAAGTGTGCAATACATTTTTTAAACAAAACAAGGTAGCTGCTTATAAAATCTACTTTGGTTAGTTTTTTTGGTTTTTGTTAGCAGTGTATTGACAGACTTACAAGTTTCAGCTGTTTTTACTCATTGAAATTGATTATATTGCTTCACTTTATCATATATTTTAGTGTCCTGAAGACTATTTCTTTTGGATCTATGAGTTATGCTGCTTCTCTTAGAAAATAACCAGTAAATGTTTTATATCTTAATTTGTTTTGCTTGTCCAACTTGACAAAGTAAATTGTGATGAGGTTGATCAAACTTGAAACATTTTTTTCTTAAAGTATTTAGCACATAGAATTTTTGTTATGGGGTAGTGGGGATAGAAGGCAGACACATAGTTAGAAATGGCATATACCAAGCAACAGGTACGGGTCTTCTACACACATGGAAGATCAAGAAGCTCCTAAAAATATTTCATTCTCATGGTAGATTATTATTGTTGTTGAAATTTCACCTTTTTCTATGTTATAGGAAATCAACATACCTGTAAAATTTTACACAGTGTATTTGGGCTATTTATGAAGGATACGTAGAGACATGTGGAGATCCCAAATTTTTGAATATTATATTTCACAAGTTACAGCATAGTCATGGCATTATGTAAATAAGATGACAATAGAATGCAGTTGAGATATGGTAATTTACTAACAAGGACTTTGTCCCCCTTTTTACAGAATCTTTGGCATTATAGGTGTATTGTCAAAACCATGAATGAATGATAAATCCCTGTATATAAAAAGGCATATCTAAAAAATGTCACCCTGCTCCTTATTTTCTGAGTTACCAATCTGCTACCTCTAAAATTTCCTAGTATCCTCTAGATTTTTCTCATTAAGTAGAAAATGGATCATAGTTTAAACCTACTTATTTATTGAAAAATTTTTTAATGTTTATTTTTGAGGGAGAGAGAGCAGAGGAGGGGCAGAGCGTGATGGAGACACAGAATCCAAAGCAGGCTCCAGGCTCCAAGCTGGCAGCACAGAACTTGACATGGGCCTCGAACTCACAAACTGAGAGATCATGACCTGAGCCGAAGTCAGTGCTTAACCAACTCAGCCACCCAGGTGTGGGCCCCCAGCTTTCTTAATATCCCTGGAGATATGAGGGCTTTCTTTTCAGTAGGGCATGGTGAGGGTGAACTTTATGATATGTTGAAAAGGTAAGCTGTGTTCCCCCTACCTTCAGTGAAAGATCTTTAAAGCACATTCAGCCTCTAGAGAGCAGCAGAGAATTTCATTTCAGTAATTAACCTATATGTATACTTGTGTATTTATATTTTGTGCTGCTTTTCTCCTGAAGTTGAACCAGATCAAATAACCCTAGAACAATGGAGTTTTAGGTAAATCATAATCTTTAAGTAACAATCAGCCATCATTAAAAGAATAAAGGAATGGAGCATTACACATTTAGGAAAGTCTAAGATGAAAAGAGAGAGAAACAGGTATAACTACTCAAGAACAGAAATAAATAACATTTTTCTTAAGGGAAAAGGGAACCACTATAGATTTGTTGGTGATTGAAAGATAACAAAATCAATAACAACATTAGTTACAGAGATTACATGGTGGTTTATTACACCACTAGTCTTGCATTCACACTTGCCCAAATGACTGCCTTGCTTATATTTTATTAAATCTTTTATAAATTTTTATTTAAATTCTAGTTAGTTAACATAGAATACAATATTGGTTTCAGGAATAGAATTCAATGATTCATCACTAACATATATTTTATTAAATCTATAAATCCAACATAATTAACACCAAGCATGTCAGTACCCCCTATTTAGAGTAGACCTGTTCTTGGCTTTCCTGCAACTGTCTTAGCCCATTTGAGCTGCTGTATCAAAATACCATAAATGAGGTGGCTTATGAGCAACGAACATTAATTTCTCACAGTTCTGGAGGCTGCAAGTTTAGGATCATGGCCCTGGCAGATTAGCTGCCTGATAAGGAGCCACTTCCTCATTGACAGCCATTTTCTTACATGGCAGAAGAGGCAAGGGATCTCTCTGGGGTCTCTTATAAGAGCACTAATCATGAGGGCTACACCCACATGACCCAGTCACCTCTCAAAGACCCCCCCCCCCCCAACCTAATACTATCACCTTGGAGAGGTAGGATTTTAATAAATGAATTTTGCAAGGGACACGAACATTCAGTACACAGCACCGCCCTTGGAAATTCCCCCCATTTCTTTCAGTTTTATTCCCATTTGGGGGAGAGTTCTTTATCCCTCTTACTCAGGTATGCATCCGATTGGGTTATCCTTATGAAATGTCATCGGGTTCACTCCTTCAATGCCATTCTCCTGACTATCCGCAGAATAGACCCTTACTACTATTACTTCACTTCCAGTTTGATATGGTAGTCTTCTAGCTTGTTTTCCGGTCCAGCCCCTCACCTGACCAGTTTAACTAATTGTTCTTTCTGTGTGCATTTATTAAGTAGTTTGTTCTTAACACTGAGAGTATAACACGAATTTTAAATTCATAACTCATTTAAAAATAAATTATAAATTAACTCAACCATGAGGTTATGAAGCAAATCATGCTCTAATATTTTCAGATTGATGGGCCATATAAAAAAATGATTCTAGAAAGATTCTGGAGAGATAACACTTCTTAAATATGAAAAAGACTTGGCAACAGTTACAAGAGACCAGAGTTGGGAAATTAGGATTGTTCCTTTCTCACATAAAAGCAGGAGGGAGGGGGCGCCTGGGTGGCTCAGTTGGTTAACCGTCGGACTCTTGATTTTGGCTCAGGTCATGATCTCACAGTTTGTAAGATCAAGCCCCGAAAGAGGCTCTGCACAGCTCCAGACCCTGCTTGGGATACTCTCTCTCTCCCCCTCTCTGTCCCTCCCCCAATGGTGCATGTGCTATCTCTCACACACACAGAAAATAAACTTAAAAAAAATGGGAGTGAGATGTTGAGGAACAGTGTCACATAGTAGATGGATACTCACTTGGGAGACAAATGCTGGAGGTTTGAGGGAGTGATTGATCATGTCATAAAAATATTCTGTACTTAATCACAGCACAAGAATCATGTTCCTGAAAATCTTGATCAGAGAATCCATGATTGAGATACTCAGATCTTACGGGAAAACAGCATTGGGGTTCGCTCATTAACGAATACAGGAAAACCTAGAAAAATATGCTATTTTACTTATAGGCAGTACTAAATAAAGATAATATAAATAAAATGTATATATCTTGTTAGTAATAATGGCCACTACTCAATAACTAACATCAGTTTATTGATAGAAATGTCGGGATTTCCCCTCTGGTTCAAAAAGCATGTAAATTTATTTCAGCGTTTGTAATTTTATTTTAGTTCAATTTAATCACTAAAATTTTTGTTAACTTATTTTGCACTAAATTTTAGGATGGAGGGAGTGACAGTACAATATATATACCATATAATAATATATACTATATACATGTAATAAATAATATGTGTGTGTGTGTGTATATATATATATATATATATACACACACACACAATATATAATGAAGGAAGTTGTTAAACCTTCATTTGTTATGGAAGGAAGAGATTCAGAGATCCATATTACCTTGGGAGACCAAATGATGACTATACCTCCATTGCATTTTATACCTTGGAATGACTCAATTTTAGGTGATTCACTATTCACTAGGTACTAGTTTAAACAAATATTTTCTCAAACCTGCCACACCTTTGAGCTTTTTTCTTTAAAAAAATTTTTTTTAATGTTTTATTTATTTATTTATTAATTTTTAATTTTTTTTTTTTGACATTTATTTATTTTTGAGACAGAGAGAGACAGAGCATGAACGGGGGAGGGTCAGAGAGAGGGAGACACAGAATCTGAAACAGGCTCCAGGCTCTGAGCTTTCAGCACAGAGCCTGATGCGGGGCTCAAACCCACGAACCGTGAGATCGTGACCTGAGCTGAAGTCGGATGCCCAACCCACTGAGCCACCCATGCACCCCTGAGCTTTTTTTTCTTTTTCCACTTTACAACATAATTAGAAGATAAATTATTTCTTCCTGCTCTTACTTTACTACTTGTTTATCTCTGTGTAGTGAGTGGTTGATCCTGTCTAGTGAGTAACCTTAGAGACAGTACTCTTTTTTCTTTTTAATTTAATTTGAGAGTATATGTATGTATGCAAGAGAGAGAGACCATGAATCCCAGGCACGCTCCACGCTCCACATGGTGCCCAATACAGGGCTTGATCCCACCACCCTGGAATCATGACCTGAGCCAAAATCAAGAGTCGGATGCTCAACTGAATGAGCCACCCAGGTGCCTGTACAGCACTCCTTTTCTTAAAAAACAAAAGCCAAAAAACAAAAAAAACATCTTTCTTCCTTGTTAAACTTGATTTTATCGTTCAACAACAAATACTAAGTATCTAGTATTTTTTCAGAACTGTGCTAGGTACTAAGTTATACAGTGATGCATAAAGCTGATATCATCCCTTTCCTTGTGGAGATTTACATGCTAGAAAAGGAAACATAATAAAAAACTGCAACTCTTCCAATAATCTTTATGTTCCTCATTTTTTTCCCATAGCATTTAAATGAACGTTTAAGACTCTGTTTATTTTTTGATTCCACCCACATAATATTGGCTGCATGAGGACAAGGATTTCTGTGTTTTTCTAGAGGAATATTTGTTGGTTAAGAAAGGTATACATAATTAGTTACCATGTCTTTGATTCTACTTCTTCAGCCTGTCTTAAATAACCCCTCTGCTGCTTCCTTAGTTCAAGCCCTTCTTATTTTTGCCTAATCTATTAAAGTAGCTTTCCTAACAGTTTCCCTGTCACTCTGAGGTACCTTTCCCCTTTATACTGCTGCCAGTAATTTTTGTAAAATTAAATTCTGAATTTCTTCAGTGATCTCCCATCTTTTAAGGGTAAGTCAGACTCCTTAGCTTTTTACTATTGGATTCCTTCCTATCTGTTTAGCCTTGTTTTTTTTCTTCATTGCCTTGCCATTCCCTGCTCTCCATCTCAATCTTTATTCGGTACTAGTAACAATATATTACAGCTCTTCAAGCTTCTTTTTGGGCTAGATCAGAGGCATCAACTAACTCAGAAACCAGTTAGAAATGCAGATTATTAGGCCTACTGAATTGGAAACTCTGGGAGTAGGGCTAAGCAAGCCATAAACAGGCCTTCCTAGTGATCCTGATGTACCTTAAATTTAAGAACCATTGTGTGTGCTTTTAAATGTTTATTTTGAGAGAGAGTGTATGCGCAGGAGAGGGGCAGAGAGAGAGAGGGAGAGAGAATCCCAAGTAGGCCCCAAGCTGTCAGTGCAGAGCCTGATGCAGAGATGACCGGAGCTGCAAGCTTAACCAACTAAACCACCCAGGTGCTCCAAAAAACATTGTTTTAATCCATTTTTTAAAAATTTTACTTCCTTACAAGCTCAGCCATTAATCACCATGCTTTCAATATCACTTTCATTTGTATAACTCTTAATCTACATAATTAACCCTGATATCTGTGTCAACCCTACTTCTTAAATTGTGTTGTACATCTTTTCTGGATATGCTTTCTGTACTTCAGACTCTAGGCTCTGAACAAAATTCATTATCCATCTGCTGATATCTGTTTACATACTGTGTTTCCTATTTACTCCTTAAAAGGATTCCTCCTTAAAGTTTTGAATTGTAGATAGTGCAGTATTTTCTCATTGGTTTCTATTTTGTCATGGCTTTAGAGGAACAACAGCAAAAGATTCTTTAATAACTCTACTGACCAAAATGGGTTCAGGATTTTCCATGCAATAAAATTATTATTGTTTTGTAGACCAGCTGCTAAAATTTATGTTTATCTTATTCTCCCTTCCCTCACTTTTTCACTCCTCCCATTTTCACTCCCCTCCTCACTCTTCTGTCTCTCATTTTAAGAACTTAGAGATTGTTTACTTCGAATCTTGACCACAGTTGCCCAAGTTCTACCATAAAGCTGGAGGGATCCTTGATAAGTAGAATGACAGTACTGTCACTAAAGCGTGAAGTGAAGCAACATTTCAGATATCATGGTGCAATTTTTGCAATAGTTTCTCAATAAATGTTTTTTAAGTGAATAAATGAGTGAATAGGCAAGTCTCAAAGGACTAGACAAATTGCCAAGGTCAAAAAAGCACGCTGAGATCGTGGCTAGAGATAAAAGGAACCTTAAAGATTTTAGCAATAAAGAGTGAGAAAATTTGACACTCAAATACTTATTAAATTAAGTGAAAGATTTTAGAGGAAAGAACAAATAGCCATTGTCACAGATGGTTAGGTTAGCTATTTCCTTCTATGAAGGAGAAGGGATATATTTAAATGTTATTTCAGTATAAATTTTCAAGTTTAAATTTTTGAAATTCATGTTTATTTATATGTGTGCTTCCCTATGAGCATTCAGTTTGATATACTTTTTTAAATAATTTTCACATTGACTTATGTAACAGTTTTATTCTCATGGTTTGACCATATATCTTGGGCTATAACTTTTAACTGTTATTATAGTTTTGTTTTTGTTGGATAGGAAAGACAATAATTTGTTTGTGTGTGTGTATGTGTGTAAAATCTGTTAAATTGCACATTAAATTATCTCACATATAAGGATTTTTTGTACTTGAAAATAATGTCGTGTACCTGTATTCTTATAATCAGAGATAGTCTCATAAAGAATGTATTTTCTTAAGTTATAATAAAAAAAACTTTCTTTTTAACATGCACACAGGAAACCTCGACCTGTCTCCCAGTTGGTTGCACAGCAGGTTACCCAGCAGTTTGTGCCCCCTACACAGTCAAAGAAAGAGAAAAAAGATAAAGTAGAAAAAGAAAAGAGTGAAAAGGAAACAACTAGCAAAAAGAACAGTCATAAGAAAACCAGGTAAATTTGAAGAGTGTTTTATGGCACTTTTGAAATAATAAAACAAACCATTAATTTAATATTCTCTTTTGAAATTAATCTATTCATATACAGAGTAGAAGAGATTTTATCTCCTTTATTATAAAATATCATGAAAGTGTTTTTCTGAGTTTAAGAAGTATATTAGAAATTAAACACAGAAGCCACCATTATGAGCTTAAATGTAAGGTTTCCTTTCTCTTTCCTTTTCCCTCCCTTCCTTCCTTCCTTCCTTCCTTCCTTCCTTCCTTCCTTCCTTCCTTCCTTCCTTCCTTCCTTCCTTCCTTCCTTCCTTTTTTAGATTAAAAGACATTTGTGCTTGAGCTATTTCTTTTTTAGTCATAAAGCCAGGAGTGATATTCACAATACTGAACAGATACTTGCATGGGCTTTGACCAGTTAAAATCTTCTTGGGTACAGGCAGAATAGATAATCATGATGCCTTATCAGTGCACATCTGTGGAATAACAGCCTTACATATAACTGAGCGTTAATAGTTATCAGCTTACTCTGTGATACAACTATGTCATTACTGTCTTCAAACATTTATTTTAGTAAAACTTATAAGCTATTTGCAAAATTATGATAAAGCTATAAAAGCACAATTAAGAGACCATTGCTTCCAGAGTATCAGTTTGTCATGTTGAAGAAGATTCATCAATGATTGGTTTGATTAATGTTAATGATTTAAAACATTTAATTATACTTTTTTTTTGGCTAGTTAAACATGAATCTAGAGCCTTAAATATAGATGCATTCATTTTGTTATTTTTACCTGATTTATTCAGTATATGTTCAGAAAGTTGGTAGAAAGAGAAGCTAGTTTAAAATATAATCATTTTTTGTGTTTAGGCCAAGATTGAAAAACGTGGATCGGAGTAGTGCTCAGCATTTGGAAGTTACCGTTGGAGATCTGACAGTCATTATTACAGACTTTAAGGAGAAAACGAAGTCACCGCCTGCATCTAGTGCTGCTTCTGCAGATCAACACAGTCAGAGTGGGTCTAGCTCTGATAACACAGAGAGGGGAATGTCCAGGTCATCTTCACCCAGAGGAGAAGCCTCATCACTGAATGGAGAATCTCATTAAAGTTTATTTTCTCCAGTTTCTTAGTCACTTCTGTCATAACATGCAGATACACAGATTATGCCAAGAGGTACCACATTTTCATGACAAACATATTCATGCACAATCCATAATTTGCGTTTTACATAAGATAGAAATTTGTTAGAATTTATTGCAATCTATGCCTACCAAAAATTTCCAAACTTAACATTTTGGTCTCCACAGTTAAAGATGCCATGAAAATGTGGTTGAATTATTCATTATGCAGTGTTATTGGTAAGTCTATTTTCACTTTTAGTTTAGTGAATTCTAACACATAATTCTCTACTATTGGCATGTATGAATTTCAATTTTTATAACATAGTGCAAGCTGCCTAAATATGTATTATTTGAGAATTGTGAAACAAATAGTTATATGTATACAAGTCAAAGATCAACTTAATCAACTATTGCTGCAACAGGATTTTCTTAATGGTTATCCTCTTAAATACACCTGCTGGTACTTGGTGTGGTTAAATAGGAAAATTGTTATTAAATAAAGAATTTGTATGAACCGTTACCAATGTTTTTGACACATTTTACTAAATTATTGTTCCTGAATTATGTTTCTGGTTTTATCTTTGTTTTTGTTTGTTTATCTTTTAAAACATTCATTATTGTAATGTTTTACTAGCAGAGTAGTAAACAATAAAACATTGATTATTTAGCTTTATAATTCAGGTTTAGTCCTCTTGTCATTGAACACTGGTATGTTTTCTGTATGAGATAAAACATTACAGTTCAAATAATTATAAACATTTGGCAAAAACAGAAAAGAAACCTGACATATTTTAAAAGCTGCAATTTTGGAAAAGCTTTAACTTAATAACAGTTTTATCACTGTTGTCTTGCCCCAAACTTGTGCAGGGTCATAGAAGTATGAATCTAATTAATACAGAATTGGGAACTGTTGCACAGACCTGGGAAATAACTAATCTTAAATCAGTTTAATTGGCCTCTTATTAAATACAATGATTTTTATGAAAATCATAGTATCCTATTTTCAGACACAACTGCCAGTTTATGCATTTATCAATATCCTGAAATTTAAAAAATATTTACAGCCCCACTTACTATTATGTAAAATTACCAATAAAATATTTTTATGACTACAGATTTTGCATTTTTGTTTACAAGAAATAATGTGTTTCATGTTGTATTTAAAAATCCAGCCTAGAAACCACACAGTACTTCTTAAATTCTCATAGGGTCTCCTGCTTCTTTTAGCCATTTGCTTAATATGTATCCACCTCTAGGAGACTTCTGGAATATAAATTAACTTAAAAACATAACCTGGATACAAAATACCACTTAAAAACACTATGATTGCATTTGAAGAACAGAAAAAAAAAAAAGAAAAGAAAACAACCCATAGACCCTGACAGTTGTGTATTTGGTGGTTTCTTGTGGTAATGTAATTTTCCGTTTAATTGCAGTACTTTTTCCAGGCACAATGGGACTGTCTTTTTTGTAAGATGCTAGTTGTGAAGTACAGTTAATTGCATACACTAAAAGTCTGTGATTAAAACATTTATATACCTCATTCTTTAGTGTTGTTAAATGAAAAATTAAAATTTGTTTTTATTATAAGATACTTTCAATGGAGCCCCAGCTAACTGGTTATGTTCTTTTAAAACATGAAAATTTTTTGTCATCTATTATTGTTTTTCAACATGTTTCAAATGTTTCAAATTTTAGACACAGTAAAAATTACAGGTAATAATTGTAATAGGAAAAATCTTCTAATTTTTAAATCAAAACTATGCTCTGGAGGCACTGGGTCTTATGATGATCAAAAACTTTCAGGATGTATTTTAAATGGACTGTAAGACAGAAAAATCTGACACAAATGGGATTTTACCAGAACGGAGTATAGGCATCTTTTTATATAAGTGGGGAGTATATAGTATGGAAATTTAGAGTGCTAACTGGTGTCTGATGCTTTGAATATCTGTTCTAGAGCCGAAGTGAGCTTGAGTAAATTACTCAAGGTCTCTTCCCATCTATTAAACAGGGATAATGGTAATCAATTCTAACTCATCAAGTGGTTGTGACGATTAAATATCAATCCATATAAAATTCTTATTAATTACATGACACACACTGGTTGCTCAGTAAATGAGCCTTTACTATCTTTATAGGTAAAATCCCATTACAAAAATGCAAAAATACTCTTTGTAACAAAAATTATTTGCACACCCTCTTGGGTGACCAAAAGGATTGTGTTCTGTGGGTTACACTGAATTTTCCATATCAGATGTTTGCTCTGATCCCAGATCAGCCAACTTTCTGTTGGTATGCACTTGGAGCTAGGACAAATGAACTGAGTTGGCTAGTTTGAAATTTTGTTTTCCTCTCATTAATCACAATTATCTTCACTTGCTTTAATTTCACCCTACCTCAAATACACTTCCAAACCAGGAAACAGACCCAAATTCCACAAATATACCTAATGTTAAAATATGCAAAAAGATTCAGAGCCTGGGCTTAGTGTACATTTTAAACTCTTTTATTGATTTACCCTGTAGTTTTAGCAGTGGGTTCTTTTAACCAAATTCCATACAAAAAGAATTTGAATGTTTTTCAGAGTTTATTAGCTTATTTTGATATAATTAAGAGTGAAGATATAATTTGAGGCATACCAGAAATACATATTCTTAAAACCTTTTGTATTACACAGTAGAAATAGTTGACTTAAAGGTTTTATTTTTGTTAAATGCTTTCCTAAAATTATAGTGATAGTAGACAAAGTGAAAACATTAAAAAGGAAGAGAACTTCAGCTTGTCTAAGTTGATAGCATATTTATTATCTTTCTTTTAGGCAAAAATCCTTATTGCCTAAAAATGTAGTTTCTGCATGTTCTATGCATTGATGCTAAATGGTCTAGAAGTTTTCGTTTCCACTGAGGCACTTATTTTACTTAGTTTGCTTGGTCTGCAAATTACCTCTTCTGGAATCTTTTAAAGACCTGATACAGGAATTGGCAATTGATAGGAACATCTGTACTGTACTTTGAAAATTAACTGAAAACAGAAAAGTGAATGTATAAGGAAAAGGATAAACATAAAATGATAGTTTGACTTATTGGCACTGCCCTCCCCTGCCTTCACCACAGGCACCTTCCGTTGTCTGGAACAATGAATGTAGAAAAAATTGAAGTGCAGAAAAGTCATCAGTGACAAAAATAGCTGAGCAGAATCAAAAGACACTGAAGGTTACAAAATACAGGATGTGACCGATCATTTTGTGAAAGCAGAAGGAGAAGAATGCCCTCACTGGCTGTTGAGGGTAATAGAAAATACGCCTCAGCAATATCAAAGGCAAGGAAGGATAGGAACGGGAAAAAAATGAGGGAAGGGGTAGGAGAAAAACAAACACAGCAAAAATAGGAATTAGGCCATGGGGTGCTGGGATACAATCTGGGTGGTCATAGAGAAGAATCTCTAGGAAGGCAGAACAAATAGTAGCATGTCTGTCTCTGAGAACGTTTAAAAAACATGCTGTGATCTTCATAATGAGTCTAAAGTTTCAGCTATATTTACTAGGGTAGCAATATATGTGTAGTAACTTTAAAACCATTTTCTTCAAAACCAGTTGATTTTTTTTTTTTTTTAAATTTTTTTTTTCAATGTTTTTTATTTATTTTTGGGACAGAGAGACACAGAGCATGAACGGGGGAGGGGCAGAGAGAGAGGGAGACACAGAATTGGAAACAGGCTCCAGGCTCCGAGCTGTCAGCACAGAGCCCGACGCGGGGCTCGAACTCACAGACGCGAGATCGTGACCTGGCTGAAGTCGGCCGCTTAACCGACTGCGCCACCCAGGCGCCCCCAAAACCAGTTGATTTTAAGAAGCTGTCGTAGAGAAGTTTTACCTTGAATTATATGAACACTTTACTTTCCTGAGTGTACATTCCCACTACCCAGATAATTTAAAGGTTTTTAATGTGGCCTTTATATTTAGCCAGTGCAGATATTCCTGTCTTTATGGAATGGGCCAGTTCTGAAGCGCATGAAATGCCCTTAAAAGACCAGGTACTTTTATGGAAAAGTCAAGCAGAGCTCCGATAGGTTTCAGTGCTCTGGGACGTGTTTCATGTTCTGAATCATTTTTCATTTTTGTTTTTGTTTTTTCTTTTCTTCCACAATAGTTGTTGTAGAGTGTAGCAACTATTTTACTATTGTAATACTTTCAGTACTTTCCTGATCTGGGTTGTCTTTATATCCGTATTCAGTGAACATTTATAGGGTATATTTTGTGTGCCCAGCACTGGGCCAGGGGTTGGTTAGGAAGAGGACACAGATGTGGAGCTCACATCTTAGGATCTGTAAATAAGTAATTACAAAGCCATTACTGCAACAATAAAAATATGTAAGATACAGAAGTAGCAGAGGGAGTGCTTGCCAGTTTTTTGGTTTTTGTTTTTGTTTTTTTTTCCCCTGGAAACTCAGTTTGGTCTAAGTATCCACTGCGAGTCCACACTAAGATGTTTGGATCTCCTCTTGACAGTTGCAGCTGATAATGTTGGGTGTCAATAGTAGTTATCTAGCTCCCATTTCATTACTCCAACTTGGATTTTCAAAGTTTAAGACTTTAAGCCATGTAAGATTATCATTTTTTTCTATACTCATTTTTAAAAATCAATAATCAGCTGAATGAGGTCTGCTGTTCCTTTTTGTGAAGATGATGAGGAAACATTACCCAGAATCTGAATGAAAAATTTTATTCGGACCTATTTCGGGAAAAGCTTTAATTTACGTGAGGAAATTTGCCTTTTTCTTATGGATAATGCAGGTAATTTATTGATTGCCTTCCATTTCTGAGAAAAATCTCAAATTAGGCTTACTTTTAATCGAATGTAGGACTAATCGCCTGCCATGTCACTCTTGATCCAGATTTTCTAGATTCTGACACTAGTGTTTTTCCTTGTGTTCGTATAAAGTTCCTCAAATCTCGTCTGTATATAAGGCTAAACAGTAATACTTTTTTTAAAAAGTTAAAGAATTGCTTCATTTCAATATGTGAAGCTAAGCCCCAATGAGAACTTTTTGGGGTGAGGTCCCAGTGAAATGGATGCTTCTGCGATTGGAATTCCTGAGGAGTGGCAGGTCTTGAGCTTACATCTGGGATTAGATCTGCTGGTCTACCTGGAAGTAGGGAGTTTGAGTGAAAGCCCCCATCTCATCCTCATGTTTCCATAACTCTTTTAGCAAGAGAATTCAGAAACTAAGGTGAGTTCCAAGATTTACTAACTTAGATTTTTTAATGTATATTGTTTTCCCTATCCTCTTAATTTATAATAATAACAACAATGAAATGAGACTGTTTACTTTTGGAGTCAGCAAGATTGAGAAGAGTTGGGATACTGTGTAAAACCAATTTGGGAGAAGACTCCTACAGGACAAAATGTCAATGAAAGCATTTTTTTAAAAAAAAGGAAAGTAGGCTGAGTTCTCAGAAGAGCAAAATAATCTTGCCTTAGGACCAAGAGAATACGTAAAAGTAAAAAAGAAACCAAATATAACATAGGGCTGTCTAGTGATGCAATTACTTTATAGAAAGGAATATGGGTAACAAGAATTCTGATTTTATTTTTCTTTTATTTATTTTTTTTTTTTAACTTTTTTTTTTTTTTTTTTTTTTAATTTATTTTTGGGACAGAGAGAGGCAGAGCATGAACGGGGGAGGGGCAGAGAGAGAGGGAGACACAGAATCGGAAACAGGCTCCAGGCTCCGAGCCATCGGCCCAGAGCCCGACGCGGGGCTCGAACTCACGGACCGCGAGATCGTGACCTGGCTGAAGCCGGACGCTTAACCGACTGCGCCACCCAGGCGCCCCTCTGATTTTATTTTTCAACTAAGAACTGGACTTCTGAATTGTGATGGTATCAGAATTCTTAATTATTTTCAGCCTTCAACTTTTGATGACCTGGGTCAGGAAAAAGATGTTGCTATTGTTGTAATTATGACCTTGATTGATGGCAGCTTCTCAGTGAACTTGTGCATGCGTGTTTTAATTCCAATTTTCCTCATGACTAAATTTCCCTACAAATCTAGCTTTTAATTTTGCTGATACCATTTTAAAAAGTAGTAGATTATAATCTGTTGTATTAATGGGAATGGAAGGTTCCTGAAGACTGAATGAGGGAGAATTACAGGGATGGTCCATAGGATATTCCTTACTCCCCTCCCTACTCTAGCCCCTCCATACTCTCCCTTCCTTGTGGATGGAAATGCCAGCCAATTCAGGGATCATATAGGAGCTAAGGTGTCCCCATTTATTGGTCTTCCACTGCCATGTTTTTGAATCATGTGGCCTATGAGTTTTTTGAGAATGAAGAGAAATGCTTGACACTTGCATCCTACTCAGTTCTATCTTTTCCTTACATTTACTGGTCTGAATGGATACCTAAACTGAAATACTTTCTGTTCAAACTGACAGTACTGTTTTCCAACTTCTTCCTCCAGTCCAACAAGGTTTCTAGGAAATGGACTGTGGAAAATGAGATTTCATTAGGGGCCTACTGGAAGAGAGAGTAGTTTTCACTTTTAGTCTGAGTTTCCGATTCTTTGTGCTCTGCACCTAATCTGACTTGAGTTTCACGAATTGTAAATTTTGTTTTAATCTCAATGAAGACCAGTCTAAGGGGTTTTCATATAACATGGATTTTTTTTTCTTTTTCCTTTTACTTCTAATTTGCATCACTCAGATTAGCATTTATTTGTTCATAGTGAGACAGCATGATATAATGGAAAAAACAAACGTGTGTTGGATCCTTAAAGATTTCCATTTGAATTATGGATCTTCATTATTAGTGATGGGGTTAACAAACTTCTCTAAGTTTCAGGTTCCTTCTTTCTTAAAAGAAAATAACATCTAATTCATATAAGTGTTATAAGGATTAAATCAGATTTTGCATAGATCATTATAAAGTAAAGTTATATAGAAAAGTTTTTGAAGTTTACTCTGAAAGGATATAGAGTTTACCTTTTCCCCAGGAAAATGATTTTTAAAAAAATACTAAAAGGTAGACAGAAATGGGACGGGAATGCTGAACAGAACCCTACACTTGCTATAGAGTGACTTTGAGAATATTTATGAAAAAAATAAAAACATTAAATATCAGTTATATATTCAAAATGTACTAGGAGCTGTAGGAATAATCAAGATTGATCTTTTGAATATAAAATTCTTGAAATTTGTATTATCCTGTATCTGAGAGTTTTCTAGATCATGGAAGAGGTCTCTATCTCCATAATTTAAACAACAAACATTGCTACTTTTAAATTTCTTTTTGTCCACCTAAATTAACTTTTTGACAGGATGAAGGGAAGATGAATATTGATTAAAAATTTGTATATAGTCAGCCTTTCACTAGAGAATTAAGAGTGTGGTCTAGAGATGAAAAAGTAGACTCAGGAGTACATACATACAGTAAATGAAAGAAATACGTAACTGTTATGACCTCAAAAATAATTTAAGTCATTTTCAATATTTAAAATTAATTTAAGAATATAAAAATATGCAGGTGTGCCTGGGTGGCTCAGTCGGTTAAGTGTCTGCCTTCCTTTGGCTCAAGTCATGATCTCTTGGTTTGTTGAGTTCGAGCCCCGCATCTGTGCTGACAGCTCAGAGCCTGGAGCCTGCTTCAGATTCTTTGTCTCCCTCTCTGTCTCTGCCCCTCCCCTGCTTACATTCTGTCTGTCTCTCTTTCTTAAAAATAAACAGACATTTAAAAATATATACAAAAATGTGTGAATCCTGGAAATGATCAGAAGGGCATGCACACAGCTCCTTATACTCCAAGACAGCCAGTTAAGACTGTGGGTAATACAAAAATATTTACTAATTTTGGAATGCCTTATATATGTTTTCAACAGAATTTCCTTTTTAGTTACAGAATTAAAAGGAACCTGAGGGGTGTGATATGGTCCAGAACCCTGATGTCAAGTAAATGGATGATTATTCTTCCAGATATGCTCTTCCCATAAATTGTTGAAGAATGAAAATTGCCATTTCAGTATTTTAACAATCTGTGGGTCATTAAATTATTCTTTATTTTTACTACATTTAGTTTCTTTGTTGAAATAGAGAACAATTGTGGTAGGCATCTCTTTAAACATCCTTGATCTATTTGAGTACTAGCTCTTACTCTAGTTTCTTGGTAATATAACCTTTAGTTTTCTCTCTCAAAATCTATTTTCCATTCTTACAACTGCTTTTGCGATCCATCTTTGTACTTCGTTGAGTTTATCTTTATTTCTCTAAGAATTGTAAGGTGTAGTAGAAGGATTAATTTATTATTGTCATCATTCTTACTTGCCTGTCATCCCTTTGAGGGCAGTACATTTTAGCCCCTTGTCTGGCATGTAGAATATATTCAATAAATGTTTACTGAATGAATAAGTGTATGTTTTACTTCTACTTACACATCTTGATAGCATGCTAGTTTTCATTTTTTTTTGTCAGGTAAGGCAAGAAATTTCATCTTTACAGAGAAAACTGAGGCTTAAATTTCTTTAGTGCCTTTCCATGGTCACGAGCCAGCAGTGTTTTGTGTAGGGATTCCAAATGGAGAACTAGTGTTAAATTACATAGCATTTCCCCACTTTGATTCTCATGGCCAAACTCTTCAAAGCTCCAAATGCAATTTGAACAGTTTAACAGCATGATTTTTCTCCACGAGGTGTGTAAGAGTGTGTGTGTGTGTGTGTGTGTGTGTGTGTGTGTGTGTGTGTGTGTGTGTGTTTAAAGCCAGCTTCCTTTCCGTCACTCTTTGGCACTGCTTTCTGGCTCCAATCTCAATTTCTGTCCCAGCCTCCACACTGAGGCCAGAAACTGCTCTCTAAAAGGCAAATGTGATCATGTTACTTCCTAATTTAAAAACCCTTCAGTGGTTCACCCACTCTGCTAGATTAAGTTCAAACTTCTTGGCATACTAAACAAGGCACTCAAATATCCGGCCCCTTCAACAGTCTTATCACTCATCATACCCTCCCTTGCATTCACTTAGCTGGTGGTATCGAACTTCTCAGCTTCCCAGACACAAGAACCTGTTTCATTGATACCTCAGCCTGCAATTCCTTCCCTTACCCCACCCAAGACTCTGGGTCCATTTTTACTATGAAGTGTCTTTTGAGCATGCCCTCAGTAGAACTGATGGCTCCTTTCTGTGTTTGCCCACACCTTTACAGGCTTATATCCTAATGTCTGTATTCTAGTAGTACACATATTTATAAGTCCCACATATTTACTCATTGTCCCTTATTGACACTTATTTATAAGTCCCACTTACTTACGAATTTATTTACTGTCCCACCCTATGCACAGCTAGGTGTCTTTATACCTTTATACCCCAAGGCATAGCGCTTGGCACATAGTGATGCTTTATAAATGTTCAACAAATGAATGGAGTGTTTATATGGCTGAAGAAGAGGGAGAAGAAATGGAAAGCTAAAGAGAAAGCCCTTTAGGGAGAATATTAATTGCTACGGACATGCAAATGATGAGTTGTAAAGAAGGTGAAAAAAAGATGCAATAGAGAGCACCTTAGCCGAACATGCCCGTAACAAGTTCACTGGGAGGCAGGATATGCATACTCAACAGCATTACGACGTAATTAAATATCTGGATGAAAATGGCTCGTAGAGTATTAAAGAAACTTAGAGGCTGGGGAAGTCCCTGCTGAGGAAGATGGAACTGAAAAATGGCTTAATCAAATAAATGCCTTCCAGGTGCAAGGCGTTTTTCGTGCGTTAAGCAGTTTAATCTTTGCCACCACCCTATCATGAGGATATGATCTCCGTTTTAGAGATGAAGAAACATGCTCAAGAGAATTTAAGTTGCTCAACGTCACAAACTACTATGTGTTAGAACCATAATCTGAATTTGGGTCAGCTGTCTCCAGCGCCTCGTTTATTTTGCCACACTTCTCTTCGGTTTGGAGCCACCAGGGTCAAGATTTACCTGCTCCGCATTTCTTCGGTGTTCGCCTCGGACTCCAGTGCGCCAAGGTCTCGCCCACTCATTGCGCCTGCGCGTCCCGCAGCTACCAGCTCCCCACCACCCCCTGGGAGGGGCCCACGGCGGCGGAGGCGGGGTCAGGCTAGCGGCGGGTTGTCAGCCCGCCGACGAAGGTGGTTGGGCGGGGCGAGAGGGGGGAAAAGAAGGAAGGAGGGGCGGGCGCGAGGCCGCGGCGGAGGAGGAACTTGTGGCCGCGGCTGCGCCATGCTGTTCCCTTCGCTCCAGTTCGCCGGGCGGGCGCGGTGCGGCGCGGCGGCTGCGGCGGCTGAGGCGGCTGAGGCGCGGGTCCGGGGCGATGCGGCGCTACCTGCGCATCGTGGTGCTGTGCCTGGCCTGCGGCTTCTGCTCGCTCCTCTACGCCTTCAGCCAGCTCGCCGTGTCCCTGGAGGAAGGAGCGGGCGGCGGTGGCGGGAAGCCGCAGGCCGCAGCGGCTTCCTGGCTCGCGGGCGGCGGACGCGGCGGCGCGAGAGGGGTGGGCAGCGCGGGCCCCGCAGCGCATCCCGGCCGGTCAGACAGGTACGGGCTGTTCCCGGTCTGGGGGCCGAGGCCGGGAAGGGAGGAGCGGCGGGCGCGGGGACGCGGGGCTTGGCCTGGCCCGGACAGCTCCCCGGTCAGTCCCGCGCCACCCGTCCCCGGGCCCGCGCCTCCCGCTTTGCCGCCGTCCGTGACCCCGTCTCTCATTTCCCTCCTTCCCCTCCATCCGGGGGTAGCTCCGCCGGAGAGCACCCCATGCTCTTTGTGTTTGCCCTCTGACCCATTCCTTATGCGCCTTTAAAGCAGATAGAAATTAATTTTCAACTTTTAATTGACAGTTGCTTTTTTTTTTTTTTTTTCCTTAAAGAATTCTTTGAAAGTAAAAGGTGCCCCACAAAAGCCTTCTTGCTGTTTGGCTAGTGGGAATTCCCTCTTGTTTCCATGGAGTTCAAGTTGAGATATTTAAACATCAGGCTGGCGCCCTAGTTCAATTTTTTCCCCTTCTTTGAATGGGGCGTCCAATTTTTGTGTGTTAACGCCTACATTTTCATTATTAGTCAGTTAGTGAAATCTGGACAGCTTTTATGCGTAGTTTGAATTTTTCTTTAGGAAGCAATCGGTCTGTTCTGAAACTTACAGCCAGTTAAGAAAAATCAGCGATGCTTAACATGCTCACATGTTTTGTGGGATGGGATATCTTTCTCTAAAAATCGGTGTTTGAAAAGAAGCATAGTGACTTACGTGGATTTGCACAAATCACTGCCAGAGTTGGAATCACCGTGAGATTTAAAGGAAAAAAGAATGCGACGCATTATGAATGCTTAACAAAATCTGAGCGTTTGCACTTCCTTGAAAAATAGGCTTCTTTATATGTGAGCACCTCTCTGGGAATCTGGGAAGGACTCCGTGCTCCCTTAGTAAGAGGCAAAGGCTGCTTTGATACGGGAAAGCATAGGGTTGGTGAGACGAAGGAGTGCAGGTCTGCTGCAGGCTGTTTAACATTCTTCTGAGAGTTGATGGCCCCTTTCAAAATGAAAGGACGTTTGGGCAGAGGAGCAGCATGGGAAAGCAGGATTGTCATGTTTTGTACCCAATGATTTGATTGCAGTCTGGCTAATTCCTGACTATTCATAAAAGCAGAACTGCTTCCAGTCAGGTGTGGGAGAGGCAGTGAGTGACGACCTGAGTGAGCTCATGAAAAATGAGGCTCATGAAAAGCTGCTCATGGTCTATTATGTGATTGTGAAGCACTTAAAATTATTTCTGTATTGGGTAGAATTGTAAGGAAGCAACATTTTAATCAAAACACTGTGTGAAATTGGACAGTCTACACCCAACGTGAGGCTGGAGAATTCTTAGATCTGGGTTCTTCATTTTAGATATTACTTATCTAAAAAAAATTTTTTTAATGTTTATTTATTTTTGAGAGAGACACTGCACAAAGCACAAGTGGGGTAGGGGCAGAGAGAGAGAGGGAGACACAGAATCGGAAGCAGGCTCCAGGTTCTGAGCTGTTGGCACAGAGCTGGATGCGGGGCTTGAACCCATGAACCACGAGATCAGGACCTGAGCCACCCAGGCACTCCTACATTTTTAAAGATTTCTCATAGAGTTTGGCCAACTTTTTGACTACCACAGGATAAAGAGTAAGTGTCCATCTTTAACCTCTCTTCTTGTGTATAAATCATTTGACCAAGGTCCAGAAGGCATCAGTAATTGGACCAGAATTGTATTCTTTGATCCTTCAGTGCTCTTTCTGTAAAGTTTGTGTGTGTGATAAGAATCTAGTCTGAGTAATCTTTCATCAGCGGAAAATGGGGTGTGAGGCAAGCAACATTTTTATTTGGTAGGACTCGATTGCCATTGCAGTCTTACTGTTTTGAAGCAGTCTTACTGTTTTGAAGCAGTCTTACCTGCAAGACTGAAACTATTAATTTCCTTCATTCATTTAAAATACGGGATTTAGGGGCGCCTGGATGGCTTAGTAGGTTGAGCGTCTGACTTAGGCTCAGGTCCTGATCTCATGGTTCGTGAGTTCCAGCCCTGAATCGTGCTCTCTGCTGTCAGTACAGAGCCTGCTTTGGATCCTCTGTCCCCCTCTCTCTCTGCCCCTCCACTGCTTGCGTTCTCTTCCAAAAATAAACAAACATTAACACAACAAACATGGGGTCTAGGTTATATCCAGTAGGTTTTACTGCTCAGATCTTATGGAAAGTATTCATTGCACAAATTCCATGACAATAAAGTACTTGGAAGGGTCCTTCCAAGTTCTCCAAGTAAAATTTCTGAAATGATAAGAACAGGTTTTCAGTGAAATCTGTTAATTAATGTATCTGGTTTGAATCCATTATTTTGGTATTTAGAAAATGTGCGGGTCTTAGAGTCAGACAAACCTGTGTTCATACTCTCTGCTGTGAAACCGTGACCACCTCTCTATTTCAGTTTTCTCACCTGTAAAATGTAGGTAATAACTTACCTTAATTTGTAATAGAATCCTTAGTTGTCAGTGATTAAAATCCAGTACAACCAACTTAAGCAAAACAGTTATTTATTGGCTTACGTGGGTTGCTGGCAGGAGGAAAAATGAAAGGAAATGCCCGGGCAGGTCCAGGGACCTTAAGGACTAGGACTCTTATTTTCTTCACTGTAGAAAGGCTTTATTCATTAGCTCTTTCTTTGGGGTGTTTCTTCTCAAATCTCAAAAATTTCTAGGAAAAGGCTCCGGATTTTCTAGGAAATTTCAAAATTCTAGGAATTTCAAAAATTTCCGGGAAGAGGCTTTAGATTTTCTGGCAATTTCTAGGAAAAGGCTCTGGATTTGTTTATATCACATGTCCATCCAGGGACAAGTCAGTGTTGTCTAGCATGGGGATCTCTGATTCTCAGGGTCTGTGTCATTTGCACATCCTTGTGGTGGACAGGATAACGTGAGTGGTGTTGGAGATGAGTGGTGTCTTACGAGAGGGGAATGCTGGCTAGGCAGAGGCTCTGCCACATAGAGAAACTCTCTCAAGCTGTTTGATACTGACGGACTCTTGGCTAAGGTATTCAATGTAAAGCAGTTATTATTATCAGACATCAGGACTTCCGTAGAGGGGATTAGTCTATTTTGTGACTTTACTCAGAGTGATTAAATTCTCACATTTCACTGATAAGTCTTGAGGGTGATCATCAAGATCTCATCTTACTGTGGCTGTGTGGTGGTGTGAAGGGGGGGCGGAAATCAAAAAACTAGTAAACATTTGAGTGAGAACCATTTCTGGACCCATCATTCTGTTGGTATATAGTCCCCTCACTCTTTCAGATCTGGTTAGGCCATCGAGTTCTCATTTTTGCTGGGTCTTGTGAATACTAGTAGGATATACTAAGCATCTTTAGGGCTTTGGAGCCAGACTCCAGCGTTGCCATATGCTTGGCTGTATGAACCTTGAATACATTTCCTCATCAGTTAGATTAGAGATAAGAGAATCTGTGATACTGGATTGTTTGTGAGAATTGAAATGAAGTAGTTGGAATAGGTTACTGAGTATGGTACCTGGCACAGTAAAACTGTACCTAATATGCTGATGGTTTCAGTCATTTAAAATTTTTTTTAAGAATAGAATCCATTTTCCTTTTTAATGTTTATTAATTTATTTTGAGAGAGAACGAGAGTGTGAGAGCAGGGGAGGGGCAGAGAGAGGAAGAAAGAGAATCCAGGCAAGCTCCATGCTCAGCTCAGAGCCTGACACAGGGCTCGATTGCAGCGAGATCATGACCTGAGCCAAAACCAAGTCAGATGCTTAACTGACTGAGCCACCCAGGTGCCCCTCAATCATTTAAATTTTAATCATTAAAAATTTTTTTTTTCTGACTTCTGGGAAAAATCCTGTCCTCAGGCCCCAGTCCAGACCTGTTTAAACCAGAATACCCGTTAGTGGGGTCTGGGAATCTATATTTTAGATATGTGCCCCAGGTTATTGTTACAAAACCAAATATTAAGAACCACTAATTTAGCTGAGAATGGTTTGACCCTCTATTTTTAGTACAGAATTTTTTTTCCTTCTTCTCTGCAGTCATTTTTGAAGAGAGGAGTTCAGACAGTGAATAGTGAAACAAATTACTTACTAAAGCCACCTTCATCTTCTATAAAAGCAGTACGTTGCACTTGTGTTTTAGTTCATTGGCGATCGTACTTCACATGGCTGTGAAGTGCTTAGCACAAACCTGACTAGTAATTAATTAAAACAATGGTCTGTGCTTTTGGAGGGGAAACTGATTAGGCTAACAACAAAAAAATGTGTACTTTTTGATTTAGGAATCCTGTTTTAACACATTAAGGTTATTATCTGTGTTGTTCCTGTTGGAAATACTTCCCCCCACATATTGACTTAACCTGTTTTTCAGTGTATTGGCATTTCTGTGTATTCAAATTGGCAGTTCTTTATCATTTTCATTTTTGTCATGCATAGAAGAACTTTCTACTGGGGAGTTTCCCCCCCCTTTTTTTAACATTTAAATTTGTTAAAATGTTTATTTTTGAGAGAGAGGGAGCGAGCATGAACAGGGGAGGGGCAGAGAAAGAAGGAGAGGGAGAATCCGAAGCAGGCTCTGTGCTGTAAGTGCAAAGCCAGACATGGGTCTCGAACCCATGAACTGTGAGATTATGACCTCAGCTGAAGTCTGATGCTCAACCGACTAAGCCACCCAGTGCCCTATAACAATTAAATCTTTTAATCCAGGGGTGGATTAAAACGCTCAGTTGATCGTCTAACTCTTGATTTCAGTTTAGATCATGATCCCAGCACTGTGGGACTGAGCCCTGCGTGGGGCTCCACACTAAGCGTGGAGCCTGTTTAAAATTCTCTCTCTCTCTCTCTCTCTCTCTCTCTCTCTCTCTCTCTCTCCCCCCCCCCCCACCCCACCCCTCTGAGAGCTCATGTGCTCACGCGCACTCTCTCTCTCTCTCTCTCAAATAAATTAAAAAAAATTTTAAATCCTTAACCCAGTCCCCCCCGCCCCCCCCCCCCCAGGAGAGGGTTGGGTACAATGGGAAGCTAACCTACTTTTGAAATGGATAAGTAATTGTTCATTGCCATTTGTATATAAGCAGTCCTTTTCACATTGAGTATTCATGAAATTAGAGATTTGAGATAAAGACCTGATGTAGCTAGACATTGTTGTATGGAGGCAATTTTTAGTTGAAAATGAGTGACCCAGGCACTGATCTTCAAGTAATGCTGATTTGTCAGTATCATGGGAATGGTCTCCTCTAATGTGGTCACGAGCATCTCTGTTTCTCTTGCCACAGTCCCAGAGCAGGTATCTGTGCCTTGAAATTGCATGTGGCTCACAGCATTTCGTTCAGACTTCCACATTCTTTTGCTGGATATGCCCAAACTTATCCCTGACTGTAAGGTGTACATGGTTTTCACTAAAGCCTCAAGACTATTCATGGACATTTTGAAATGAAAAATACCCTTTCCAGTTTAAAATTATAGAAGACCTTCTCTTACTAGATTTAAGGAAACTTCAAGTTTGAGAACTGTTACTGTGGAGAGTATTATATAATTAATTAAATGCTCGGCTTAATCCCAAGCATGAAATGTCTCAGCTCTTCAAGTACTGAAATTTTGGGGAATTTTGTTTTTGATCTTTTTTATTAAAAAAATTTTTTTTTAAATGTTTTTATTTATTTTTGAAGGAGAGAGAGAGACAGAGCATGAGCAGGGGAGGAGCAGAGAGAGAGAGACACAGAATTTGAAGCAGGCTTCAGGCTCTAAGCTGTCAGCACAGAGCCCGATGCGGGGCTTGAACCCACAAATTGTGAGATCATGACCTGAGCTGAAGCCAGACACTCAACCAACTGACCCACCCAGGCGCCTCTATTTTTTAACTTTTAAAATAAATATTATTTCACAGGAAATTGCAGAGATAACCTTGTATCGGTCACTCCATTTCCCCTAATAGTGGGATCTTAATCTCTGTGAGCATAGTGCAATACTAATACAACTGGAATATATGTGTTTCAATATAGTACAATATTGTAACCCCAGAAATTGACATTGTACAGCCCACAGACTATATTCAGATATCACCACTTTTACAGGTGTTCGTGTATGTATGTGTAGTTTCATGCAGTTTTATCACGTATGTAAATTCGTGTAACCACCCACACAGTCAGGATACTGGACTGTGTTATTACCACAAAGATCCCTTGTGCTACCCTTTCATCATCACTTTGGAGACAAGCCACCTGGAACTAGAAACATTACACTATATGAAATTTGAGGAGGAGTCATAGTAAAGTTTATTTCAACTTATTCTACAATGAAGGAGATTTGCTTTTATGGACTTCATTAATTTTTGGATGTCACTGTTTACTGAAGACATACCCACTTAACTCAACTTACAGTTTTGCCCCATTAAAATTAATCAGTTGAATTACCTCTGAAAATTGAACTGTATTTCTGATATTTCGTTTTCAATAATTTTAAGGAATAAAAGCAAAAGCAGCTAATAATTAGAACATGGATAACTACCTTTTCTTTCCCAGTATTTTTTAATATTATTTTTTTGTGGCCTAAAGTACAGTTGCTATCTGTCTCCATATTAGTTGTTTTTTTCTAATTTTTGCTTGTAATAACAGTTGCTGGTACGTAATGAGTTTCTACTCTATTTTAATCTTTGACTATTTTTTCATAAGTGAGAGAATGTAAGTTTGAGAAATAAGAAACATTAAATTATGGTACCTCTTGCCAGTAGCACATTAGTGTTTTATGATTTTTTTTAAATAGTAAGAGGCATGTATACTCCCTAGTGCATATTTTTATATTTCCATTAAAGAAAGACAGGAAGATATCCCTAAACTGTGTTTTCAGACATTGAGTTATGGTCAAGAAACTTACCTAAAACTTGATTTTTTTTTCCCTGCAGTTTCATCTGCATTAATTACTTTAGAGTGATTACATGATCTAGCAATTCCCCTTGTAGGTATATATGCAAGAGAATTGAAAACATATGTTCAGAGAAAAATTGTAAATGAATGTTTATAGCAGCATTATTTGTAATAGCCAAAAGATGGAAAACAACCCAAATGTCTATAAACTGATGAATGACTAAACAAAATGTGGCATATCCATCCATTATTAGGGCATAAAAAGTATTGAAGTGTACTGATAAATGCTATAGTAGATGAGCCTTGAAAATAATTCGAGTCAGACTGAAAGAAGTCAAACTTGAGAGACCACATATTGTATGATTTCATGTACATGAAATATTCACAACAGGCAAATCTATAGAGACCAAAGATAGATATTGTGGTTGCCTAGGTCTCAGAGGTTGAAGAGTGCAACTGGAGGCAGAAAATGGTATTATTACATAATTTCAGTGGATAATTTTTATGGAAGAATTTAATTGGGGAGTTATTTTTCTTGAGACTTAATTTTCCATTTCCATTTTTCATTTCCATTTTCTACTCTTGTAAGGTTTAACAGGAGGAATGGAATAGCCAGATTAGTTATGGCCTTCCTGAAACAAAGGTGCACTGTAGGTGTTGAGTCTGAGTAAATTGTGGATTTGTTTAAAGAAAGCAGTGATAATGCCTGTATCTGAAAGATGGAGATATATGTTTGAACAAGTTTGTTGTGAGGCTTAAGTGGATGTGAAAGCACTTGACTCTGAAAAGAACTCTGTTGTTAACACCACCACTGAGCCTGTGTCTCATATGGAAAGGCAAGACTTAAAAAATACATAACTGTTCCTGGGAGGGGACAGACGTTCGTGGGTTTTACTGGTCTGCATATATTTTCTTTTTTCTTTTATTTCCTGCTTTTGCAGCCTTTTAAATTAAGATATGTTGGGCTTGAAAATGGTGTCTCTGTAAAGGTAAACCAAATTACAATGTAATTTTTTTCCATTGATTTTAAAATTCCAACTGGAGGTTTTTATGCAGGAGTATACAGAATTATTGAGGCGGCATTTTAAAAACTATCTGTGCCCCACCCTGTTCTCAGATATTCTGATTTAATGGGTCTGGTATGGGGCTCTCTGGGTGGTTTCCCTGTGCAGCCTGGGTTTGAGATCCCCTGCCCTAGACTGTTGGCATTTGTGAGAGGTGTGATCAGAGATCTTTGCAAACTGAAATTTCATCTTTTGCTGTAAAGACAGTAACTTATAATTGAATTTATAGCGACAGAAAACAAAGTTACATGGTGAGGCGGTATGAAATGACCTGGTTTAGAGACTCACCCTGATTTCATACTTGCTTTAGTACGCAGGCCTCACATTGCAGTGAATTTCAAATGAAACTATTGTTTTGGAAAAGAGTAACAATAAAAAAAAACAAAAACATACTTTTTGTAATGTGAGGTGTTGTAGCTGTTGTTGTTTAGCTCTGACCTGCAGTCTAAGCAGAAAGACTGTACTTATAACTTCAGTTTAGCTTGTGTAATATAGCAGAACGAAGATGATATAGATAATGAAACTGAGCCATGGATGTCAGCTTGATTTTTTTTTTTTAATGTTTGTTTATTTATTTTGAGAGGGAGAGAGGGGGAGGGGCAGAGAGAGAAGGAGAGACAGAATCCCTAGCAGGCTCCGTGCTGTCAGTGCAGAGCCTGATGCAGGGCTTGATTCCATGAATCATGACATCATGACCTGAACTGAAATCAAGAGTCGGACGATTAACCCACTGAGCCACCCAGGTGCCACTTCCAGCGTGATTTCTTATTTTTTCAGTTTAAAACACCATATAACTAACTTGAATTGAAGATTAATTTAAAAGCCTTCAAAGATCCTCTCTTCCCTTTCTGTCTCTGTGGCATTTTAATTTGGCTTCAGGATAAGCAAATATTTTGTTTAGCTGAAAAGGATTTTATTCTAGGGGGGATCTTGTGTAGTACACAAATGAAAATTTTAGGAGTATTCCCATATTTTCTGTTATCTGAGGAGGGGATTTTAATATGTTAGGAGTGTTCCTGATAAGGAATGGTTTTTCAGTCTGCAATATATTCTACCTAAAAGTTTTAAAGTCCTTTTTAAAATAATGGTACCTGAGTAAGGGAGAAATTTCCAAACTCCTCAAGTTACTTTAGCCATAATGAATTGGCAAAATTGGATTTGCAGTTTTGTTGCTGTAAAATAGAACAGTAAGTTATTGTGTTTTTAAGTAAATTCCTTGTTAGTTTTAAATCGAAATACTCACATAGGACTTTATTTCTGTCTTACTCTGTTAGGTGTAAAGATTTCTCTCTGTGTTACTGGAATCCCTATTGGATGCTGCCCTCTGATGTTTGTGGAATGAACTGCTTTTGGGAAGCGGCTTTTAGGTAGGCATCTAATATTTAATTGGTAGATCAGTGTAGGTAAGATTAGATAGTACATAGTAAATTTTTTACTGTAATAGGACATAAAAATGTTTCTTTTCCTGTAATCTAATATTGTCATATAAGCAAATAATTCATATTCTGTTTGGGTTTTCTATTTTTCCTACTTTGTAGTTGTTATCACTCATTTTTAGTACATACTGTGTATAAAATGCTCTAACTTTTTTTTAGGTGTTCTTAGGAGCACTTGTGATCTAATTTTAGGTAACTGGGTGACAAAAGTATTAAACAGGTGATAAAGATAGACTTCCATTGACATTTACAGCCATATATATGACATTTTTCTACTTTAAAGATGGTATGCTGAAAAAACCTTTTGTAGGTAGATGGGGACAACTAGGGAAGGATTACATTGTTTATTAGCAAAGATATTGAATATTGACGAATGAGAGGATAAAAATAAATGTTTAATGAAGGAGTAAGTTTTGATATGACATTGTTTATTGACCTTGCATGTTTGTCAATGTAGTTTGTCAGAGTAGTTTGGCTTTGTGCATGTCTCTGGATGATGAAGGCCTTAGATTCTGCTCTGTTAGTGAAAGAAGTGTTGACAGGAATGGTCTGTCTCCCCAAGAGACACTGAGGCAGGAGCCTGAGATGCCCTTACTAACAGTAAAATTTCTTTGTGATCCACCTGTTTTTATTGTCTTTATGATTCATTTAAATTTTAATTCTACTCATACTATTTGCTAGGCACGGTGCCAGGTAGTAAGAACCAGACTCTGAATTTAATTAATGTGGCTCCATCCTCCTGGAGCTTGCATTCTGACAGGAGCTTCACGCTAGTAAACCTGAGATTAAGATAAAGGGTTGACATGTTATAGCTGTGATAATGGGAGAAATGGGTGACTCATCAGGTGGGATCATCTTAATGCATCAGGGAAAGCTTCCTGTTGGGAGCGATTGCATGAGGAACATGGAAGTTAGCTAGGCTCAGGACAGGAGGTAAAGTATTCTAGGTGGGAAGAACTGCATTCTTAGTATATATTAGTAATATATATTTTTATATTCTTGTATTCCTAATACATTATACATTCCATGAACAACCAGGAAGGAATCACTGAAATCCATTATTTTAATTACATCTCCTTGCTATGGAAAAGAGTGGGTGATTGAAATTCTAATATGAGTCAGTCAAATCAGATTATTAAAACTTTTAAAAACTAACTTTTGAAAGATGATACTGGAGTGCCTGGGTGGTTCAGTTGGTTAAGCATCTGACTCTTGCTTTTGGCTCAGGTCATGACCTCACCATCGTGAGTTCAAGCCCCGCATCAGGCTCTGTGCCTGCTTCGGATTTTCTGTCTCCCTCTCTCTCTGCCTCTCTCTCTCGAAAATAAATAAATAAACATTAACAAACTAAAGATAATATCACCCTTCACCTTGTTCATAATTTTGGAGAATTGGAGCTCCATATTTTTCAATCTTACAAAAATTTGCTAATGAATGGAGTACTGACAGCCACGACTTTGCTATCTTGACTTACGACATAAATCTGCTCACTCTGGAAGCTGGGTGAGCTAGAAAACTTCTGTATACCCTGATTTACACAACCCAGGTCCTTTTGTAAGTTACAACATGAGTAATAATCTTCCTTCCTCCTCCACTGACAGCAAGAGTACACCAGGGAAGTTGATCTAGTCTGAATCCTGGAGCCTTATTACTCCTCTTTTGGCTTCTTCAACTCATTTTCCTAATGTTCTTATATCTTTACCCATTTTATTTTATATATCAAATCATTGGGTAAAATTTCTCAAACTTAGTTTCTTTTTAAAAAAATTTTATTTGAGAGAGAAAGAGAGTACATGGGGTGGGAAGGGGCAGACAGAGACGGAGAATCGCAAGCAGGCTTCATGCTCTGCATAGAGCCTGATGCAGGGCTCAATTCCACGACCCTGGGATTATGACCTGAGCTTTACTTTTTTTTTTTTTTTTTAATGTTTATTCATCTTTGAGAGACACAGCAGGAGCGGGTAGGGGCAGAGAAAGGGGGACACAGAATCTGAAGCAGGCTCCAGGCTCTTAGCTATCAGCACAGAGCCCGACGCGGGGCTTGAACTCACGAACTGTGAGATCATGACCTGAGCCGAAGTCGGACGCTCAACTGAGCCACGCAGGTGCCCCATGACCTGAGCTTTAATCAAGAGTCTGACACTCAGCCGACTGAGCCACCCAGGCGCCCCTGAAATTTAGTTTCTTACTTAGAACTTAGGATCCCTCACATTTACTCTATTTGAACATGCAGGACAAGCCAAGCTGCCATATAATTTCCATATTGTTCTCACTGTACATTTCAGTATTTAAGTAACACTTTGTTTTTGCCTCTCAGAGCTTGTCTGCCCATTTGGTAAAACTTTGAAATTCCCCATTACTACTAACCTTAGGTCCATATGTAAATTTACCAGGCACCAGTGGGCCCTTAGCTGACACTGTTTTCTTCACGGGCCTGTCCCAACTTTCCCCTTTGGAATTCTTTATATTTTTATTTTGGTCAAAGCTTATCTGGGGGATTATTTCCTCCCAATTCATTTACACAGTGAACATAAAATAACATAAAAGAGAAAAATCGCTTTTGATGTGCACTGGCTTTTAGTAATTCATATCTACTAAGTTATTTCCTGACCAACTGAATGTGACACAGCAGCTCGTCAGCATGCTCATGCCTCTCCTGTCTCTTCTGTTCTTGAAACAAAACCAAACACAACATTTCTGCAACAGCTTGCGCTCAGTCCTTTTTTCCTCAAAGCATTCTTTGTTTACTCTGTTTCTCTTCACCAGCAAGACTTCTTCGAAGAGTATGTAGTGACTTTATGTCCTTAAACAACAACATAAAAACTTCACCCCTCAATCTGCCTGAGCAGCACTGGCTACCTGATGATCCCCCTAACACTGACCATGAAGTCTCCCTGACATCTGAATTGTTCTTCTGGGGCCCAGTCTTACATTTTTTTGTCCCTTGGATACTGGTTACCACTTCCTGTTGCTTTCAACTCTCAGTCTCTGTCAAGACCAGGGTCTCTGCTTCTGGACTCCTCTCCCTGTCCTGACTCCTCCACATTGATGTTCCTTAAGATTCTCTTCTTTTCCTTCCTCACTCCATGGATAGTCACAGGATAATCTTTTCTGAGCACCAGAATTGTTTCCAGCTGCAGTTTGGTCATTTTTGCCTTGATGATTTGGATGCCTCAGACTCTCTTGTTCAAACCTGAGTTCATGATCTGGCTTCTCACACCTTCCCTCATCTGTGTCTTGTATCCTGGTTTATGCCTGACTTTCTTCATGTCAGTCCACACAGTCCACAGACTCTTCTACAGGTCTCCTTTCACCCTGTTGCTCCTGACAGCCTCTTGCTTCCTATTCCCTTAATTATCATGCTCATCACTTCTTATACGACAGTTTCCCTTCCCACCTACTGCTTCTCTCTTCTCGGTATCCTCTTTGTTACTGTACTTTCGCATCTGTTGTGGTTGTGAATCTTCACTTCCAGACTGTTGACTCTGCAGATAGATACCACGTGGTGTTGTTCATCATTTAAGCCCCAACTGAGCAAGGTGCTTGGCAACCAGTAAATAACTGGTGATTTTCCCTAGCACTTCCACACTAACTTTGATGTTGGTATAGTGAGCTTCCTTAGCAATCTCGATTTTTTTTTTTCTATTTAAACAGTTACCATGCTTTCTGATTAACTCTTTTAAAGTTCTCATTTTGCAATAGGCTATAAATTGTGTGAGGGCAGGACTGTGGCTTTCTTGCTTATCCCCAGTATCTAGCACATGAAAGAAGTTCAAATATTCATTAAAGAGAATGAATTATATTACTGAATTGTGTTCTAGAAATTATGGATTTAAGCCTGCACCAGCATTTTGTGAATATACTGGTGTCACCATGACACCATTGGGAGTTATAATTTTACTATTTTTTAAAAATGTTTATTTATTTTTGAGGGAGAGAGAGTGCATGCACAGGAGGGGCAGAAGGAGAGGGGAGAACAGAGGATCCAAAGCGGGTTCTGTGCTGACAGCAGAGATCCTGATGCGGGGCTCGAACTCCCAAACCATGAGATCATGACCTGAGCTCAAGATGGAAGCTTAACCAACTGAGCCACCCAGGCGCCCCATAATTTTACCATTTATTAGAGTAAAATGATAGATTGTTACTGATTTATGTTTTGTTATTTGTTGAACATATTTCCTTATTTGTTTAGCTTTCTAATCTTTTGTTGTATATACTTCCTGTATTGATATTTACCTCTTACATTTTTAATGCTTATTTTATGATCTCTTAGGCTGCTTTTGCCACTGATTACAAATATCTTCCTAGTTTCATTTTTTATTTTGGTTATTTCCTTAAGTGATCTCCCCCTCCCCCTTTTTTTTAAAATACCTCTAGGCCGAACGTGGGTCTTGAACTCACAACCCCAAGATCAAGAGTTGCATGTTCTACCTACTGAGCCAGCCAGACATCCCTAAGCAATCTCTTACTTTTAGTATTATTAAAGAATCTGTTTTATTGTACTAATTTTTTTGTGTCTTGAGCTTTTAAAATACTTAATTTTTATGGTGGAAATTGATTTTCAACTTATGGAATCCATGGTTACAAATGAATTTTGTTATATGTATTACTTTGAGTGGGCCATGCTAGTTTTAGGAGCCATATTTGTACAGATTATTTAAAATTATATTTTAGCAATTAATACTTAAATTTCATGTTAAATTTTTAGATTTTCTTTTTTATGCTATACGTAAAACCCTGAAGATTTTTTTGAAGTATTATATTTTGTTTCAAAAGTGATTATATATAATTCTTTAAAGTAGTTATTTATTGGGGCACCTGGGTGGCTCAGTTGGTTAAGCATCGGACTTCGGCCTAGGTCATGATCTCATCGTTCATGAGCCATGGTTCATGATCTCATGGTTCAGGCCTGCATCGGGCTCTGTGCTGACAGCTCAGAGCCTGGAGCCTGCTTCAGATTGTGTCTCCCTCTCTCTGCCCCTCCCCTGCTCATACTCTGTCTCTCTCTCTCTGTCTCTCAAAATTAAACATTAAAAAAAAAAAGTTACTTACCACTAGTATGATAATTCAACACTTTTTTTAATAGAAGAGAAACTTTTAAGCTATACATTAAGGAAATTGACATTAGTGTTTCTAAACAGTTTTCCATTTTGTTCAACTGCAAGTTTTTGTTTTTGTTTTTAATATTATTTTGAGAGAGAGAGAGAGAGAGCGAGCAGAGGAGGGGGAGAGAGAGAATCCCATGCAAGCTCCATGCTGTCAGTGTGGAGCCTGATTCGGGGCTTGATCTCAACAAACCGGGAGATCATGTCCTGAACTGAAATCAAGAGTTGGACGCTTAACTGACTGAGCCACCCAGGCACCCCTCTAGAGCAAGTTTTTAAAGATGCTTCATAGCAGTTACTTTTTACTTTGAGGAAATAGTTATCAGAAACTTAATTTATTTGACTTTACATACTTCATTGTAATGTTAATTCTTGGTATAAATATTATTATACATTGTTCCCTTTATAGGTTGGAAGAATAACCTTGAAAGCTTTTTGTGCTGTCCAAATTTAAAAAAAGAAAAAAAATTATTATGGTTCTTTTCATAGCAGAAATGTTACTTAAAATAAGTCTACTCCCACGGTTTAGAAATCTGTTAACAATGTTTGTATTAGAATTTATCATCTAAGATAGTGGTTTTTTTTAAATGTTTATTTATTTTTGAGAGAACGAGTTGGGGAGGGGCAGAGAGAGAGAAGGGGATGGAGGATTCTAAGTGGGCTCTATGCTGACAGCCTAATGCAGAATTTGAACTCACAAACCATGAGATCATGACCTCTGCTGAGGTCTGATGCTCAACCTACTGAGCCACCCAGATGCTCCACATGTTCTTTAAGTATTAACTTTTTTTTTCTGATTTCCCCTCTGAACTTTTTACTTCGATTAGTTTCAGTTTTTTTTAAATGTTTATTCATTTTTTGATAGAGACAGAGTGAGATCATGAGTGAAATAGAGACAGAGTGATGGGACCCTGAGATCATGACCTGAGCTGAAGTCAGATGCCCAACCCACTGAGCCACTGAGCCACCCAGGTGCCCCGTACTTTGATTAGTTTCAAATCTACAGAGGTTACAAGAATAGTATAGTGAGCACACATATACTATTCACTAGGTATTTATCTATTAGTGACATTTTGCCACTTTCTTTTTTTGGCTGAACCATCTGAAAGATAGGTATAGTCATTAGGGTATACACCTAAATATTCAGCATGTATCACCTCCTGATAGAGACATTCTCCAATATAACCATAATAAAACTATCACTACCAGTTATTTAACTCTGGCAGAATATATATTCATTCATATTCATATTGCCTTATTTTTCTATCAGTGAACTTTATATCTCCCCCACTCCTAATTCAGGACCTAGTCAGGGATCATACACTACATTCAGCTGTGAGATCTGTTTAGTCTCCTTCCCTGTAGGAAAGTTCCCCAAGCTTTTTTTAGGGACCAGTAGGGGGGATGGTCGTGGTATCTTTGATGACATAATATTCTTTGATTTTGCAAAATGTTCCTTTATTTGGATTTGCCTGTCTTCCCATTATTAGATTCAGGATTTGAGTCAGGAATGCTGCATAGGAGATACTGTGTTTTTCTTTGGGCATGCTCTCAGAAAGCATCTGTAGTAAGTTTAATATTGGTTCAGTTTGATTAATTGGTTAAGGTGGTGGTGTCAGACTTCTACATGTATCTTTATCCCCTTTATAATGTTTGGGGATAATACCTTGATACTTTGTGGTTGTAGCATTCATTAATTCTTGTTCAAATCATCTCTTACAGTGGTGATTGTAAAATAGTGATTTATGTAATTCTGTTTTTCCTTCTACATTTATTGGCTAGTATTTTTTAATAATTTTTTAAATGTTTATTTTGGGGGGGGGGGATTGGAAGGGGCAGAGAGAGAGGTAAACACAGAATCCAAAGCAGGCTCCAGGGTCTGAGCTGTCAGCACAGAGTCTGACATGGGGCTTGAACTCACCTACTACAAGATCATGACCTGAGCCAAAGTTGGACCCTTAACTGACTGAGCCACCCACGCGCCCCTTAAAAATAATTTTTTTATGTTTATTTTGGCTAGTATTTGTTTTTAAAGAAAGGGTTCCCCCTCCCCCCTGACCCTTTTATTTAGTATCTTTTAAGACTCAGATTTATTTTTTAATGTGTTATTATTTGCTATTGTTATAATTCCTCTTGATGCTCAGGTTATGCCAGAGTTGGCCTTGAGAGCACTCAGATACTATCTTTGAATTATCTGTAGAATTTCTTCTAATTATATATCTGTAGAAAAATAGGTTTGACTTAAAAATGACCTTTTGGATAATACTTCTTTAAATCCACAGGGACTTTTCTCTTATTCACGGTGTGATTAAAATGTAGCATATTTTTACAGACAGGATTATATCAATTCAAGAAACAAGTCATTTTGGGACCCAGATTATTTGAATGGCAGTTTCCCTATAACCTATTAGAAGGTTTTAGTTTTAGTTATCCCTTCCTCTAGTGTGGAAGCTTACTTTAGATTTTTTTGAGTTGCAATTATTTCCTGTTCTTAGGGTCTAGGGACAGGGCGGTAGACAATGACATCTTTAAAGTATGCTCTGTTTTGTTATTTTAGGTGTTAGAGTCTGTACTATATATAATGCTTTTGCTAAAAAGGGACACGTAAGAAAAAGTAAATGCAATGTAATGGACAATACTTCTTCCATAGAAATTGATGGAAGAAGTGCTGGCAGTATGTCTGAAATAAGCTTTGCTAAAATGCCTGGGAGGAGTCATCCCTGGTACTGATTTTAGAGGTGTTTTTTTTTATCTTGAAGAACATTTGACTTATTTTTCTTAAGAAGGTTTTATTATAGGGGCGCCTGGGTGGCTCAGTCAGTTGAGTGTCTGACTTGATTTCAGTTCAGGTCATGATCTCACAGTTCAGGAGTTCGAGCCCTGCATTGGGCTCTGTGCTGACAGTGGGAAGCCTGCTTAGGATTCTCTGTCTCCCTTCTCTATCTGCCCCTACTCTGCTCACTGTCTCTCTCCCTCTCAAAATAAATAAATAAAGTTAAAAAAAAATTAAAAAAAAAAAGGTTTTATTATACTTGTCTTTGTGTGTAGAGAATTCTCTACAAAGCAACACGTGAATATTATGGCTTACTTTTAAAAATCTCTTGCCTTTTAGCTTTGAGGCAGGATCTGGTTATGACCAGTTAAGCAATCCAAGCCTGTTGGCAATTCTAAAATCTTGGTGTGGAGGCATTTATCTGGAAGATGAGATAATTTAGAGCTCTGTGAAATTGTTTTGTGTCTGTCTTGATTGCCTTGTCATTTACTTTTGTCCTTGTGGCTTCGACTGCTTTGAGATGAATGGGGTGCACATCACCTTTGCTATAGATAGACAAGGCATAGGGTTTCAGGGTTAATAAACTGAGGGGCTCAACAGAGAAGAGGGAAACAGACACAGGCTGCTGCCAAGGGAGGAGGTACTACTTCTTTCCAATTGCTGTCAACGGAAAAGAACAGAGCTTTAAAAAGACTCAAGCTATTGCTAACACCATATATGTGAAGGAAGTGGCATAGCACGTGGGTGGGGAAAGGATAAATTGTGGAAACTCTGCAACAAATGATGTTTGCACAGTTGGAGAGCCATGTGCAAAATTATGCAATTGTTCCCTACTTTAAACTGTTCATAAAACTTAATTCCTGGTAGATTAATACAAATTTTAAAGACAAAGTATGTACCTAATATTATATCTTAATTTAATGATAATGTTAACCTTGATGAAGAATGAAATATCACCATTGTTTCTGGTATAGTAAATAATGCTTCTTATGTGACTTCTTCATTTAATACCATTAACAAAGTGGTGTAAAAATATTTAACTTTATGAGTTTTCTGGGGGAGGTTTCTTTTTCTTAAAAACAGTTTTTTTAGGGGTGCAGGTGGCTCAGTCAGTCGAGTATCCAACTCTTGATTTCGGCTCAGGTGTTCTCGTGGTTTGTGGGTTCAAGCCGTGCACCTCCACACTAACTGCGCAGGGCCTGCTTGGGATTGTCTCTCTCCCTTTCTTTCTGCCCCTTCCCTGCTCACGTGTGCACATACCCACATGCTCTCTCTCTCAAATAAGAAAACCACCAAAACACAGTTATATTTATTTTAATTTATTATTGTCTTTATTAAAGATTTTATTTTTAAATAATCTCTACACCCAATGTGGGGCTTGAACTCACAACCCTTGAGATCAAGAGTTGTATGCTCTACCTACTAAACCAGCCAGGTGGCCCAACAGTTTGTTTTAAAGAATCTCGTTTATGGAATCATTGGCCCATTAGCTTGAACAAAGGGTGAATTACTAAGGTATTGAGGAGTTTATGTTTGAACCTTCCAGTAAAGGGATCAGGGAAGGAAATGATCCCTGTGTTTTCTAGAAGATATTTGGGCTCAAAAGCTTTTCAGCTCCTCTGCTGAAGGCTGCAAGTTGCCAGTTCTGACATATGTGAGAAATGTCCCATACAAGAGAAATGAATCAATTTTCAGGCCTTGGGAATCTGGTCAGTCCAGAATAACATCATTTTCAACTGCTATCTTAATTATTTCCAGGCTCTTAGCAAACAGCCTTGTTAATAAGAAGGGGTAGATCCACAATAAAAGCAGGAGTACATTATATATATTCAGACTTAATTTTTTATCCTATTAATATAAAATAATTCCAAATGTTTAATGTTAAAACATTAAGATGTATGAATTTGATCTTGCCGTTTGTCATTTCGAGCCCCACATCAGACTCTGTGCTGACAGCTCAGAGCCTGGAGCCTGCTTCGGATTCGGTGTCTCCCTCTCTCTCTGCTCATGCTCTGTCTCTCAAAAATAAGTAAATGTTAAAAAAAAAATTTAAAAAAAGATGTATGAATTTGACACTCAGATATGTTTTACATAGTCATTTGTTTGCATTTCATGTTATTCCTTAGTATGATTTTCTGATTTCTGATATCCCGCTCAGTTGAAAGATTACCATGAGCAAGAACAAGATTTTCCTCAGAAAACAGTTCTGTTTCACTTTTAGCACATGGACATGTGAACACTCAAGATTCCAAAGTCCTATGTTAAGGAATATCACTACAATTAATTTTGCTTGCAAATTTAAGAAAAATGATTAGTCACTCATTCTTGCTACTGCAGATCTCAGTAATGTATACATACAACTATTAACATTAAACAATATAATTGCTAATCCTTATACCTTTTACAGAAAGGATCTCAGCAAGAACTGAATTAAAGCCAGTTTTATGTTTTTAGTTCTAAATGTTTGCACTTTATGTTCCTCAATGTGTTATTAGTTTTGTTTTATGCTGTCTTTCATTCTTCCTTTAACTATCAGTTCCAAAATTATTATTTCATGCCATTATTACAGATGAGATCTGTATTTAATATTATAAATAGGGTATTTATTTAATGACAGTGCATCCACACATAACTAATTCTGTCCGTTATATGCTCGTGGATTAATATCAGTTCATTGTTTAGGTGCAAGAGTTTTGAAAGTTTCCTTAGGCCCAGTGTGGTTCAGTGCTGCTCTGTATTTGAAGTAGGGTCTGACACAGCCTAGGCCAATAACTTAGGTTTAGGGAATCTTTCCTTTCAAAATCACATACTGATGTTTGGCTAGTATGTTTTAGGCCATCTCAGAAATTTTTACCTGGTGCTGAGTATTTGGAGAATGGGACTGAATGCCTATCAGTGAAAAAAGTTATATGAAGGAAATGTAATTAGCATGGTTGAAGATTGAATATAATAGTTAAATATATATGGATGAATTTATGTTTGGGTTTGCTTCAAAATGATCTGTTGGTTAGTGGAAGGGGATGTGGGGGGTATTTTAGATGACATAATAACATTTGAATGGGTAATTGTTGGAGTTAGGAGATGGTTGCATGAGGATTTATTCTCTCTATTGCAATATGTTTTTGAGATTTTTTTAATTTTTTTTTTTTTTTAATTTTAGAGAGAGAATGCAAGTTGGGGAGAGGGGTAAAGGTGAGGGAGGAGAGAATCCCAAGCAGGCTCCACACTCAGCACGGTGTGGAATGTCGGGCTTGATCCCACGACCCTGAGATCATGACCTGAGCTGAAATTAACAGTCTGATGCTTTAACTGACTGAGCCAGCCAGGTGTCCTGAGATTTTTTTTTTAATTAAAAAGCTAAAAAATAATTGAATGGAAGACCTTCAATCAATGGTGCTCCTTTTGTCAATTGGCAGGTTCCTTGAGAGAATTAAGCCCTTAATGCAGCCAGTCTCAGTAATGAATTAACTTCTCTCCTGTGTATTTAGAATGGGGCTAGTTATGTACCAATCTTGGGAGAATTGAAAAGAGTGGTAATTTTTTTGTGTTTTGTGGTTCCTAGTGAGGAATATTTGCTGAGAAAACCTGGTTGAGGATATAGAAATACATAATTGATTCAACATTGTACTGTTTTGCAATTTGACATTTCTTTGCTATTCAGTTATTTTTGTTTGTGTTTGTTTTTAAAGATTTTATTTTTAAGTAATATCTACACCCAACGTGGGGCCTGAACTCACAACCTTGAGATCAAGAGTCGCATGCTCTTCCGACTGAGCCAGCCAAGCACCCCATTTCTTTGCTTTTTAAATAGAAATTTTAAACTTCAGTTTTTGAACATGGTCAGAATACCATGTTGTTACCATGTTACCCAGTACTAAAACAGTTGGAAAATGTGGTTTTCTTTTCTATTAGGTATAGTCTAAAAGTGCAGCCTGCTCAAAGAATGCACCTCGCTGTGGTTGCCTGTGGTGAAAGACTGGAAGAAACTATAACCATGTTGAAGTCAGCTATCATTTTCAGCATCAGACCGCTGCAGTTCCATATTTTTGCTGAAGATCAACTACATGATAGTTTTAAAGGCATAGTAAGTATTTGAGACTTTGTCAAGACTGTAGAGGTGAATATTCAATGTCACATTATAATAGAATGTTGTTGTATTCCTTCATTGAACAACAATATTTATTCAGTAACTAACTGCCCCCCTAGAGTGGGGCGGCCACTCCATCTAAGAATCCAGATGTAGGTGTAAGAGGAAGGTTTGTTTTTGAAAAGGAGGTTACTTCAAGTCCTTTGCAAAGCATGGAGGTTTTATTTCACCGGCTTTAGCTCCAAGATGATTTGACTGAAAAGTTCTGTGATTTAACTGTATTCCCATGTTTGGCTTGGGAGTATCTCAAACAGTGTGCACAGGATTTTATTTCTGTTTTGAAGGGAGGGAGCTCTTGATTGACAATATAGAGGGAAGCGGCTTTTTGTTCTGATAAGAAAGTTCTTTATTTTGGTTTTATATTAGTTACAATCAGTGGCTATATTGGCAGAAAACTTTAACAGTGGCTTAAACAAGACAGAAGTTTTTTTTCTTTCTCACATATAAGTCGACAGTCTGTGGTATATGGTAACTCCATGTCTTCCGGGACTCGCTTCTGTCTTGTGGCTGAGCCATTTTGACATAAGGCTTCTACCTTATGGTCCCAGATGGCTACTCCAGCTTTGGCCCTCACACTCATATTTTAACCAACACAAGGGAGAAAGGAGTGAAGAAGGCCAATCCCTTCGTACCCTCTTAGAATACTTTTCAGAAGTTGCATATGACATTCTTGCCAGTGTCTCATTGGTCTGAACTTAGTCATGTAACTATATTGTTACAGTTGTTTGTGAGGGTTAAAAGTATACTCTTTAGTCAGGGCAACCATATAACCTTAACAACAAAAAAATTATAACTGTACAAGAAAAGTAGAACAGATAGATATGAGTAAAGAACATATAAGAGAAAGAAAAGTCACCTGAAATGTCACCACCTTGTGTTCTGAGACAGTGGTAAAGATGATGATAATCATCTGAACCACCGAGGCACCTCGGACAGATATTTTCTAACCAGTTCATATTGGTCTGACTTTGAGTGTAAATATTTCCTATTATACATACTTGGGTGTAAAATTAGTGCTTAATTTTTTTGAGTTTAATTTGTTTAGTGATTGATGGGATTTATATGTCAGATGAGGCAGATGAACAACTTGCAAGGCTTTCAGCTTTCTGATTTTGTGGTTGTTATAACTTTCATTGTGCCTCTGATCTAGAATGTTACTAGGATTTTAATACTGTGAATAAAACAAATGGTGGAAAAGAAGAATCTGACTTTCTCTGAACTGTGTACAGGATTAACATATAATACCTTAATTTTTAGCTTTTCAAAATAATCTGTTGGTTTATGATTTTGCAGAGAAAATTGAAAGTGAAACAATCTAACCTGAGTTCTTATTTTTTTATATATTTCTTAGCTTGAGAGCTGGTCATTTCTGCAGACATTTAATTATTCATTATACCCAATAACTTTTCCAAGTGAGAATGCAGTGGAATGGAAAAAGCTGTTTAAACCGTGTGCTTCCCAGAGATTGTTCTTGCCAGTAAGTTTTTTCTCCGGTGTTTTGTTTTTCCTTCTAATTTTGCCTTTACAAACATGAGTTAATGAAGAGTTACATAGAAGTCAGTTAAAAAAACACAAACACATGTAGATTTTCCCTTTTTACATTAGGAAAAAAACTTCCTGTAGAATAAATAAAAGCTACAAAGAAAACATCTGTTAAAAATGAAAAATGTAAGTAATTTCTGTTGAAATACTGTTTCTTACATTTTAATTTATTCAGGGGCTGTAGACTGTTTTTTTTTAAGAAGGAAGGGAGGTCATCAGATCTCAATGGAGCCAGGCCTGTTGCAGACATGCACGGACAGTCTCCCCTTCTAGTTGCCCACTGCATTTATAATTTGGGAAGTGAAGTAGATTGCATCATTAAATAGCCATTTCTTTCTTATACCAAGCCACATTACTCTTTCCTGATTATATTTTAATGCAGTTGGCAAGGTGTGTTTTTTTTTTTTTAATTATTTACAGTTTCTTTATTTTGAGAGAGAGCAAGTGTGCACAAGGGAGAGTGGGGAAGGGGCAGAGAGAGGATCCCAAGCAGGCTGCATTGACAGTGTGGGTGGAACCCATCAACCATGAGATCATGACCTGAGCCAATACCAAGAGTCAGACGCTTAACCAGCTGAGCTACCCAGGCACCCCGACACAGACACAAATTTAAGGCATGTAAACTCAAGGGAAATGGGAACCATTTATTCAGTGGAGCAATTCTTTGGTGTTATTCTCTGGTGATAAACCCTGATCATTTTTTTAAATGTAAAAATATTCAGAAGCAAGATTACCTCTTTCTTTTGAGTTGATTTCATCCACAGTTTTAAAATTCACAGTAGTTGTTAGGACCATTATAATGTTTAAAATACTTATGGTAGTAGAATATTGAACTTAAGAAGCTGACAAAATCCTGGAAAGTGATTGAATTATGGGGGAGGAAACTTTAGTTATTTGTTATTCTTAAGTGGAGTAAGGCAATTCTTAGTATACTAGGAATATAATTTACCAAATCCAAGTCATCAGTAAGATTTAAAGTTATAATTTTGAGCAGAGTCTGCCTAACCAGTAACTTTGTTGCTGTGCATAAAAAATTCAGATCCTAGGATCTTCCTCAGTCTCTGCTTCCATTATAAGAAGCACACAAATAAGGGATTAGATAGGGAAAAAGCCCGAGAAGTTTTAGATATTTCTTGTAGATTTTAGAAGTTCATGGGGTACCTGGGTGATATAGTCAATTAAATGTCTGACTCTTTGCTTTGGTTCAGGTTGTGATCTCATAGTTAGTGAGTTTGAGCCCCACATCCGGCTCTGTGCTGACAGTGTGGAGCCTGCCTAGGATTCTCTCTCTGTTCTCTCTCTGTCCTCCCCCTCCCCCTGCAAGTAAGTAAAGTATAAAAATAAAAAAGTTTAAGACAGAATTTTAATGTGGAATCATTTTAGTATCACATTCATTTAGTTAATAAATTGAGTGCTTGTTTTCTGCCAAGAGTCTGTACAGAAGTGTTGGGTATATAGGAATGAATGGAACAGACTTGTTTTCCTAGAGCTTATTGTCCAATGTGGGAGGCAGGGGCTAAACAAATACAATATGGCATTAAATAAATATGTTACTGAAAAAATAGTATGTGATGATAGAAGCCTAATATTATAACCATTTCTCTTCAATTTTGTTCTGCATTATTAACAAGTTAAATTGTTAATGTTGTGATATGAAATTTGCCAGATCATTTAGTGTTGTAATCTGGTTAAATTCCTAAATGGAATTTGAAACAGTAAATATATTTGAAACCTGTCAAATTGTCCTCATATTTCACTGTTACTTCTGCATCTTTTTAACTAGATTTAAGTAAATTGATGCTTTATTTTTCTAAGTTATAATTTTTTTCATGGAGTTTCTCTTCGTTTGATATAGATTGATGAAAACAACTAATGTAAGCTCTTCCAACTCCTATTATTTAACCTTACGTCTGATCTCCAGTTAACAGTGGCTCTCAACAGTGATCAGTGTCTTCCAAGTCTGCTAACAATATAATAATTTGTAAACACACTTTGTTTCATGGTACAGAAGCAACATGTTGATATAAAAACAATTTCCTTCACTTTTCTGCATCCCAAAGAGAGACAGACATACAGACATATACATACATACCCTGTAATTGGGATCTGTGAACAAGTGAATCTTCCCTACTCAGGCTCTGTAGTCAAACCATCAGATTTTTTACCACCTTGATATTAAATCAAGGAGAGAATGGGCTGATTGCAGCCTGGTAAGCTGCTCATTAAGGTGATGACTCAACCTTAGCAGCAGGAGGAGATAACAACTTTGAAAAGGAGCAGAACGAGGATCAAACTCTTACTCTCTTTATATTCTTTTCTTTTTTTTTAATTTTTAAAGTTTATTTATTTTGAGAGAGAGAGAGTGCAAGTGGGGGAGGGACAGAGAGAGAGAGAGAGAGAGAGAGAGAGAGAGAGAATACCAAGCAGGCTCCATGGTGTCAGCATACAGCCTGATAAGAGACTCAAACCCACAAACTGCAAAATCCTGACCTGAGCTGAAATCCAGAATCAGATAATGGCTTAACCAACTGAGCCACCAAAAGATTTAAGTTAATGTAATAATTGAGTTGTACTAATATGCTGATGTATGCAATAAATTTAAATTTGTGAGAGTTGGATTCTAAACCTCTTGGGTAAGGCAGAAATAAAGTATTTTCCTTGAAAAATCCCTGTAGAAAACATATTTAACATCTCTCAGAAAATAACAACGTAGCTAGTCTTTCTTTCAGGACAAGTTTTGTCTTCACCCTTGCTAAGTACATGCACATTTACTTTGATTTGTTGGAGATAGTTTGTAGCAGGATTCTCGCACAGAGTCGTGCACAGAGGCTTTTCTTTCCAGGAAGCAACTTTATTCATGCCGGCACTGCTCAGTTGGGTTCATGCCCAAAGAACTGAGCCCAAATGCCACGTGGGGTAGTTTTTAAATGTATTTTCTACTTCTTTGTCTCCCATATATGGTAACACACACAACCATGCAGTCCAATTAAGTGATCTCATGTTACAAGGTCATGAAGGATGTTGTCATGTACACATATAGTCAGGTTACCTTCAGTTTTTTGTTTTTTTTTTTTTCTTTCTTTCCTTAGGTAGGTAGGGGACCCTACCACAAGTTAAGCACAAAAACAAAACAGTGTGGACTCCAGAACTAGGTGGTTTGGGTTCATCATTTTCTAGTTGAGACCAAAATGATATATACATACCAGCCATTAGTGTTATAGACCGAGAGAACATGTTGAGAAGATCTTTGTTTGTATTGATTTATTTCTGTATTTATCTCAGGAAATTAAGATTCAAGATGTAAGTCAGCTAAGTTAATGTTATTTTCCATCATGAAAAGAATTTCCTCCCAAATCTTTATTTTTCCAATTGTTAGTACAGTATTTATTTTTTTGTTCTGATTTGTTTTTGTAGCTTTTTTCTCTAAAAGTTAATATAAAGATTAGCACAGTGCATATATATATATATATATATATATATATATATATATATATATATATGCTATTGTAAAAATGACACAGGAAAAATGTCTTAAAAATTAATGTAAATTAGTTTATCTCATAGGTGTTTTTTTACAGTTAAAGCTTCTCTTATTTTATATTAAATAAATAGAAATATAATTATTGTTTCATATTCTCTTCTTATAGTTAATCCTGAAAGAAGTTGATTCACTCTTGTACGTGGACACGGATATCCTTTTTTTACGGCCAGTTGATGATATTTGGTCTTTACTAAAGAAATTTAATTCCACACAAATTGCTGCAATGGCACCAGAACATGAAGAGCCTCGAATAGGATGGTATAATCGCTTTGCCAGACACCCATACTATGGAAAAACTGGAGTAAACTCTGGAGTTATGTTGATGAATATGACTAGAATGAGAAGGAAGTATTTCAAGGTAAGTCACTGATACAGGTGCTTGGTTGAAATTTCTTTGTTTCCCCCCACACAGTTTTTGGTTTCCAATTTAATTTTGTTTTATTAAAAAGTAGATTAAACTATTCAGAAATTTTCCATTTATTTAGAATAATTGAAGAAGAGAGTTCATACTATTCTGTCTGTTGGAGGATTGTGGTAGATCAAGCCAGATGTCATTACAATGAAGTAAAATAACATTACACTAAGTAGTGAATTTCATCTTCCTAGATTGTTATTCCAGGTAGTAGTTGTCATTTCATAGTTGTGCAGCTGTAGAACATCTTGGGGGAACACAGAGATGTGGTTAAGAGCTTAAGACTCTGTAGCTTGTTTGCTTGGTTCAAACCTCTGGGACCTTGAGTAAATTTTTAATGTCTCTGGGCTTTAGTTTTCTCGTCTGTGAAATAAAGATGGCAGATAACATTACCTATATCATAGGCTTTTGTGAGGATTGAGTTAGAATGGTGGCTAACACATAGTAAATGTGAGCTGTTTGGGAGCTATTGGAAGTTAACTTTAAAAAAAATTCTTGCAAGTTTCTTACCTCTCAGATTTTGGGTCAGTGGAAGAATCAGGCTATTTAGTTTCTCTGTGCATTGTAAATACATGAGTATGTTGTATTTACCAATTTTATGTTGATGAGTTTTATGTCATTGTAGTTTGTGGGCTCTGGAGTCAAACTCTGTATATTTAACTTTGCCACCTGTGCACTTGTTTAACCATTAGCCGGTTAATTTTCAAATGTTAATTCTCTTAACTGAAAAGTAGATAATAATTGGACTTGTGTAGGTTGTCAGTTTAAAGGAGATCCATTTAAAATGCTTAGTGCATCTCTTCAACAAATGGTGTTGGGAAGACTGGACAACTACATGCAAAAGAATGAAACTGGACTACTTTCTCACACCATACACAAAATAAACTAAAAAAGGATTAACGACCTAAATGTGAGACCTGAAGTCATAAAAATCCTAGAAGAGAGCATAGGCAGTGATTTCTCTAACATCAGCTGTAGCAACATTTTTCTAGATATGTCTCCTGGGGCAAGGGAGACAAAAGCAAAAGTAAATTATTGGTACTACATCAAAATAAAAACCTGCATAGCAAAGGAAACCATCAACAAAACAAAAGACAACCTACTGAATGGGAGAACATATTTGCAAGTGACCAATCTGATAAAGGGTTAGTATGTAAAATATATAAAGAACTTCTATAATTCAACACCCAAAAAATAAATAATCCAGTTAAAAAATGGGCAGAAGAGAAGAACAGACATTTCTCCAAAGAAGACATCCAGATGGCCAACAGACATGAATGGATACTCAACATCCTTCATTAATAGGGAAATACATATCAAAACTACAATGAAATACCCCCTCAAACCTGTCAGAATGGCTACAGTAAAAAAACACAAGAAACAACGGATGTTGGCAAGGATCTGGAGAAAAGGAACCCTTGGCCACTGTTGGTAGGAATGCAAACTGGTACAGCCACTACAGAAATCAGTATGGAGGTTCCTCAAAAAATTTAAAATAAAAATGCCATATGATCCAGTAATTCCACTACTGGGTATTTTCCCAAAGAATAAAAAAACACTAATTCAAAAAGATATACACATCCCTACGTTTATACAGCATTATTTAGAATAGCCATAAAATTATGGAAGCAAGCAACCCAAGTGTCCCATCGATCAATAAATGGATAAAGAAGAGGTGATATATACATACAATGGAATATTAGTCACAAAAAGGAATGGAAGCTTGCCATTTGCAGCAACATGGGTGGATCTAGAGAGTTTAGTGCTGAATGAAATCAGTCAGAGAAAGACAAACACCGTATGATCTCTCATGGAATTTAAGAAACAAAACAAATGAACAAAAAGAGAGAGAGAAAAACCAAGAAATAGACTCTTGATTATAGAGAACAAACTGATGGTTACCAAAGGGGAGGAAGGTGGACGGATGGATGAAATAGGTGATGGTGATTAAAAGAGTACACGTATTATGATGAGCTCTGAGTAATGTATAGAATTGTTGAGTCACTATGTTGTATATACCTGAAACGAACCTAACATTGTATGTTAATTATACTGGAATGAAAATAAAAAATAAAAAGAAAATGCTTAGTGCAGAGCATGGCACATAGTAAGCACCTAAATGTTAGCTACAAGCAGTGACTTCTGAAACACCCAGATAGACTTCTTGTTTATCCCTTTATATCTAGTTAGGGCTATGTTAAACATTAAAGTCTATTATGTCTTTTATGATATGAGGATATATGTGTGTATATTTGTCAGATATTTTTCTTATGCCTCCTGGTGAACTGGAATTAATACCATTATTTATTACTGCATTTGTGTGTCTCATTTAAATCTTGGCCCCATTTAGAGTTGTTTCCTCGATTTATCTTTGATACAGGCAACATTGCTGCTTGCAGCATCGCCCATGCCTTGACATTTGAGTCTTAGGACCATTTGTACCCATCATCCTTATTTTCTGTAGATGTAGTAAACCTGGTTTTGTTTGTTTGTTTTGTTTTGTTTTGTTTTTTAGCTTCCCTGTTTTCTGAACCTTTCTGAAATCTTGATTCTTTTCAGTTTTGTCTCCTACAATTGAATGCATTAATGAGGCTAGTGTAACCTATGCTCTTGCTTAACAGTGAACATTTCTTCAAGTACCCAATTTGTTGATATAGCTTGAGTTTTAAAATCTCATGAACCATAGGTTTTACTAAATAAAACAGGCATAATACCATGAGGTCTTCCTTTTTGGATTGTTAGCCTATGCACAGTAATATTACACCAGAAGATGGTGCTGTAAGATTACCTGCTAAGGAATAATATGACTTCTCAGTAACTCTTCATTCAAAATTCATAGAATTATGAGAAGTTTACTGTTGCAAAGAACCGTAGAGATAATTTAGTGTAACACCATTATTTATTGTCTCAAACGTTTCAAAGTTACAACTATCTAGTTCAAATCTATGATTATCTTTTACTTACTTAAATGTCACTCTTAAATACTTTAGCAGTTTCTCCCCTTCTTTTTGTCGTGGTATGTTCTAAAACCAACTAGAGATGTAGGTATGGGAGTTGAAATCATTTCAAGACTTTTAAACTTGTGTTTTCATCTGTGCATTATAGACTTACTAATGAAGGCTATGAGAGGCATGATTATACATTAATTCAGCAGGTGCAATTTACTTCACATCTACTGTCCTTGTTTTCCAAACCTGTTCTTGCCCTGTGGGAACAATGGAGGTTTGCTTTTTTTTCAGATGTTACTATATTTATGATTGCTGAGAGGTTTCTATAAAATTTATTAATTTTTGATTCCTTTTTTCATATGTCTGTCTTTGTTTTTCCTGATTGTTTTCCAGACTATATCTGTAGCAAACATTGCCTTGTTTTTTCCTACTGATTCTACAGTTTCTGGATCTAGTGATATAACTGATTACTTGTCGTAACTTTCTAAACTGTTTTGTACACATCTGTGAATGTTGCCCTATGGTTCTTATTGGATGAAAAGCTGTAAGACTACCCATTTAAGATAATGACCATACTTTAAATTCTTAATTTGCTTTGCTGTCACACAGTTCCTACAATTCATGACTGTTCATTTCCACCCTGATGCATTATAGTTATGTATTAAAAATTCAAATAAAACTTCTACTTTTTTGTTGTTTCTCATTATGCATGGTACACAATGATACAGTTGTGGTTAAGCTGTTGCTTTGTATTTTGTTATGATTATATTTGCAGTCTTGAATCCCTGTTAGGATACTTCTTAACCTTTTTCTATTGGGAAAAAACAAAGAATATAAATAAGGCCTCTTTAAAAAAAATTTTTTTTAATGTTTATTTTTAGAGAGAGAGAGAAAGCACAAGTAGGGAAGGGACAGAGAGAAGGGGAGACACAGAATCTGAAATGGGCTCCAGGCTCTGAGCTGTCAGCACAGAGCCTGACACGAGGCTTGAACTCATGAACTGAGAGATCATGACCTGAGCCGAAGTTGGACACAACTGACTGAGCCACCCAGGTGCCCCTAAAAAATTTATGTTTTTAATTTTATTTAATTGTATGTAGAATAAAAAGAAAAGTCCCATCCTTTACATACCTCTATTCCCAGTTTCATTTCTTTGCCCAAATGACGTCATAAACTTTGTTTTGTATTTTTCAGACCCATTAAAAATGTGTTTTGAAACAGATAAACATGTACATGAGCACTTACCTATAAAATCCTCTTACAGGGACAGCTAGGTGGCTCAAGTCTGTTAAGCATCCAACTCTTGATTTTGGTTCAGGTCATGATCTCATAGTTCGTGGGATAGAGCCCCACATCAAGCTGTGCGCTGACAACTTGCAGCTTGCTTGGAATTCTGTCTCCTTCTCTCTCTCTCTCTGCCCCTGCCCTGCTCTCTCATACTCTCTCTCTCAAAATAAATAAATAAGCTAAATAAAATAAATTCCTCTTATATATCTTCAGTTTGCCTTTTTCACTCAATAAATATATAATTGATTTTTATATCAGTACATATGTGTTTGAGATTGCAGAGAATGGATGATTTGGTTTTATTTTTTTTGTGTACTAGTATGAGCATGTAGTTATATGACTGAAAAGTACTTCCTATTTTAACTTACACTTTCCTAGTCAACTATACTACCAGTGTGGAAAATTACGTGTTCATTTAATTTTTGGCCATTTCTGTTTCCTCCTTTGGGAATGGCTCTTTGTCCATACCCCTTGACCATTTCTCTATTTTTAAAACAGTTTCTATTAACTTGAACTTCTTTTATATGTAATTCCTCTTTTCTAAACTAATTTTGTATAGTTTTTCATTAGTTGTTTTGGATATTCTAGGTTATATAATTAGCATATAATAGTGTTATTTTTACATGGTTTTTATATATTTTTATCAAATATTTTTATTGAACTTTTCCTTAAAGTTATTTTCCTTTTTTTTCCTGAAGACTTCACTAGACCTTGTAATTTTATCTTTCATTGATTTTTTTTTCTTTGAATAGGCATATTTCTTTTTTAAAAAAATATTTTTAAAATTTATTTTTGAGAGAGAGAGGCAGAGAGAGACAGTGCGAGTGGGGGAGGGGCAGAGAGAGAGAGACAGAATCCAAAGCAGGCTCCAGACTCTGAGCTGTCAGCACAGAGCCCAATGTGGGGCTCAAACTCACGAACCGTGAGATCATGACCTGAGCCGAAGTCAGATTCTCAACTGACTGAGCCACCCAGGTGCCCCTGAATAGGTGTATTTCTTTATATATTTATATTTATGTATTTGAATGCACAGAATCCAATGAAGATTTGAAAATGGCATGGTACAAGGGGTTCACCAGCCCTGTGTGTTGAATGTGTTGCTAGTCATTGTCCTTTTATAATTCAGATTTCCCTTTTCTTACCCTAAGAACATTTAGTTAACATGCTAAATGACTTACTTCAGAGTCGTTCTTTCAACAAAGTATTTTCTTATTATTTCCTTAAATAAAACTTCTTTCAGTCATTGTTTTGGGGAATTCCTGATTATTTTATAATTACTGTGTTTACTGTGTTGAGAGACTTGGCACGAGGGTAATATGACTATAGCAGATAATATTTAGTTTAAATATGTGACTTTTCCCCAGAAACTCTGGCTTTTCTTTCTCTTTCTTAAGGAATAGATTGTTACACCCCCATTGTGTTTATTATATATCCTAGAATAGCTTATAACAATGCCATTCAAACTGTGTATGGAGGATCAATTTTGTATTTTAAATTTAGTTTTTCATGAGCCAATATGTTTGTAAAAATGATGTATATAAGTTACTAGAAAAATGTTTTTTACATTTTTGTGTGTGTGACTAGAAACATGTTAGATTAAATATAAAATTATTCTCTTGAATTGCTATAAATGTTTCTAAATGTTACTCTTAATTTCTGTACTTAATATTGTGAAGGACATAAAAAATTCACTGTTCTACACACTGTAAATTGCACTTTGAGGAATACTGGTTTAAGTCTGGAGAGTTTAAAAGAAGGAAATGAGTTGAAAAGGCTCAGTATTCAGCTCCACCGCTTGTCACCCACATTCACAAGATCCAGAGCCCTCTTTGAACTCTTTTGTTTCCTTGGGTATTTGACTTTCTGCTTTAAAATAATGAGCTTATGAGCAACTTTATAGAGACTGAAAAGGCAAATGATAAAATTCACTACCTGTTTTTGATTTATCAGTTTCAAGTGGATTTCTTTGAAATGTCAATTATAAAAAATTAGCAAATCAGTCTAAGAATGATAGTGATCACGGTAACAGTAATAGCTAACATTAAGTATGTACTATGTGCCAGGTACTTTTTATTTACACATTAGATAAAAAGTTCCAAGTACCTTATACATTAACAGGTTGAACCCCAAAAAGCTCTGTGACATAGACATAGGTGATATCTAGACATATGATACAAGTACTAAAACTATCTGCATTTTAAGGTAAGGTCATAGTCATAGTACTTTACACTGTCACCTACTTTCTCTTTCCTACTCTTTCCTGACTTTTATTAGTTTTGTGACTTCTACATGCAGCTTCAGATGTCTTCTTTTGTTATCTTCCCTGCTCCCTACTCACATTTAGGTTTACATTGGAGTCACTTGGTTTTATAAGAAAAGAAGTTTGCATTTCTCCGTGCTGCTCTGTAATGCTAAGGGAAGAATGGGGAACTGTCCTTGTGCTGCCATTTGAAACATGGAAGCCTGAGCATTTCTTGATGTATTTCCCCACAGAATGACATGACAGCTGTACGGCTGCGATGGGGAGATATACTTATGCCACTGCTTAAAAAATACAAACTGAATATCACATGGGGGGATCAAGATCTGTTGAATATCATCTTTTTTCATAATCCAGGTAATCATTTAAATTTCTTTTATTCTTTGCATTTGTAAAAAATCAGGTAATATGTAGTCAAAAATGAAGAAATGCATTTATTTGTCTTTGGCTTATATTAATGGATATCACTATGTTTAAGACAGAGTAAAATGTTTATTTTTAAACTTTTCTTCATGTTGTTTTTGTAGGAAGGGATCTAAATGCCAGATGTATTTTGCACTATTTTAAATTTCCTGTAAGAGCAGTATTTTTAAACTAAAATTTTTGCAGAATGTTCATTCGTGGAATTAGAGTTATTTGCTTTATTGTTTTATTTTTCTTCACATAGAAAGCCTTTTTGTTTTTCCATGTCAATGGAATTATCGACCAGATCATTGTATATATGGAAGCAATTGCCAGGGAGCAGAAGAAGAAGGAATCTTTATTCTTCATGGGAACAGAGGTGTTTACCATGATGATAAACAGCCGGCATTTAGAGCTATTTATGAAGCATTGAGAAATGTAAGAATGTGTTCTTTTATTTTTTGAACTTTCTATGTTGAAATTCTTATAAACTTAGAGAATATGCAAGAATATACAAAAAATGTCCATATCCTTTACTAATGTTCATTAATTACTGACATTTTACATCATTTGCTTTATCATTGGTTCTCTTTCTATATAGACATGTTTTTTTCTGAACCATTTGAATATAAGTTGCACACATAATGCTCTTCTATTCCTTAAAGACTTGAGTGTGTTTTCACTAAGAACAGGGACATTCTCTTATTAACCACAGTGTAGGTACCAAACTCAGGAAATTTAATATTGATATATTATTTTCATGTGTCTTTACTTTCTTGATGTAGAACAGTTTCTCAGGTTTTCTTTGTCTTTTATGACATTGACATTTTTGGAGAGTAGAGCCTCTTTACCTCCTTCCGTATTAGACTGTTCTTTATATTGGCTTGTCTGATGTTTCCTTATGATGAGGTTTAGGGTATGTCCTCCAGGGCAAAACACTATGTAAATGATGTGTCCTTCTCAGGGTATCACGTTCACAGTCACCTTTGTGTGCCTGCCCTTCATTGGTGATGCTGGTTTTAATCACTCACTCAAAATGTCGTTCACTTTCTCCATTGTGTAGGTTTTTTTCCCTCTTATGGAAATACCCTGCTTCTCATCAAAATTTCTAAACTGTATATAGCATCCATTGTTGGTTCTTGTTCAAACCAGTCTTTACTGTGGGAGTCGCAAATTGATGATTATCCAGCCCTAGCTGTCCTTCTGCATACAACTTTGGCACTCTAGCATTCTCCTGTAAAGTAGAGCCATCCCCTTTTATCAATTTATTGATCTGTACATTAACAGTAAGAAGTCATTGATAGGGTTTTTTTTTTTTTAATGATTTATAATGCAGTATTTCCTTTTATTATGTTGATGCCTAAGTTGTTTCCAGTTTGGTCATTGGGAGTCCCTTTTGGTAAACTTGTGTGCTCATCTGACATATTCCCATCATTGTTTTGAGTACCACTTCATTATTATTTTTTTTAATGCTTATTTTTGATAGAGAGAGAGAGCATGAATGGGGGATGGAAAGAGAGAGAGGGAGACACAGAATCTGAAGCAGGCTCCAGGTTCTGAGCTGTCAGCACAGAGCCTGACGGAGGACTCAAACCCACGAATCATAAGATCATGACCTGAGCCAAAGTCAGATGTTTAACCGACTGGGCATCCAGGCACCCCTCTTTATTATTTTTTCAACAAAATATGCTAGGCTCAACTTGTTTTACCTTCCCTGTCTTAACCCTGAAAATAGCTATCTGTCAAAGGAGCTCTGGTTTCTTTCAGAGGGCTCTGGGTGCTAGGCATGCTTATTGCCACAAGGGTGTCTTTGCTTCTGAGCCACTATCTTTGCCACTGAGCTCTTTCAGTGACAGAGAGAGGAAAATTAAATACACACATATATGCATTCAGTGTATATGATATACAATCATGTACCCACACTGATGCCTCCACTGTTGCCCCAAGGCTCTTCCTGCTTTCTACTCTGTTTTCATGTTTTAGCTCCTTCCACAGTTAGAATCCTGCCTTTTGACATAAAGCACTTCCTATCTGCTTAATCTTACAATACATTTAAAATAATTTTAGAAATGCTGTATTCTTTGGTAAAAACCAACCTACTAAGAAGAGTTAAGGATTTGTTCTCATTATGTACCACTTTCCCCCCATACCCCCATGAGGGCATGTACTCAATACTTGGATTAGTTTTTTTTCCTACCTTTCAGTGTGGTTATTTTATTCATTTGAAATACAGTTGGGTTTATTTGCTTCGATATGCTTTCAGTTTTAAGTTTTTTTCCTCCTTTATTGATTCGACTTTATTTTTTTATTTTTATTTTTTTTAAGATTTTATTTTTAAGTAATCTCCACACCCAGTGTGGGGAGTTAATCACAACCCCAAGATCAAGAGTTGCATGTCTACTGACTGACACAGCCAGATGCTCCTACTGAATCAACTTTAATTCGATATGCTAAATGTTAATAAAAGTCAAAACTATATAAAGGTTTACTCAGAAGTATCACTTTTCCCCCTCCCCTTCCACCCCAAGCCCCCAAACCCATAAATTACCCGTTTCATTGTTTTCTGATTTGTCCTTCCTGTATATATGAGCAGATACATGTATATTTTGTAATACCCCTTTTCTTTTTTTTTTGTAATCCCCCTTTTCTTACACAAAATATAAGCATACTGTTTATATTACTTGCTCTTTGTTTTTTTCACTTAAAAGTCTAAAAATTCATGCATTAATAAATCTCTTCCTCTTTTTAAAAAATTTTATCTTAATTCCAGTATAGTTAACATGCAGTGTTATGTTAGTTTCAGGTGTACAATATAGTGACTAGATAATTCTATATATCCACCACTCAGTGATCATCACAAGTGCACTCCTTAATGCCCATCACCTGTTTCACCCATCCCCCCCCACCCATTTATCTTTTTTTTTTTTTTAAAGACTGTATCCTATTTCAGAGTTTTGTGTATATACCAGCGTTTATTCAAGCAGTCTCTTACATTTGAACATTTTCGTAGTTTCCAACATACTGAATTCTGAATAATGCAGCAGTGCATAACCTTGCCGTATATATGTTTGTATTGATGGGAGATGTATCTTCAGGGTAAGTTCCTGCAAGTGGCATTAAGGATTGAAGATACTGCCTATTTCCCCTACAGAAGGATTATTTGAATTCCTGCCCACATTTTATGAGGAGGCCTATTTCCCAACAGCCTCATCAGTAGAGTGTGTTTTCAAGCCTTCAAAATTTTGCCATTTTGATGAGTGAGAAATGGAATCTTAGTTTAGTTTTAATTTCTTTTATGAGTGAGGTCAGCATCGTTTTATATATGTAAGGGCCATTTTCATATCTTTTCTTTGGTGAATTTTCTTTCAGGTCTCTTTTACCTATTCTATAGGTTTTTAAAAATAATTATATTGAGGGACACCTGGGTGGCTCTGTTGGTTAAGTGTCCGACTCTCAGGTCATGATCTCATGGTTCGTGGGTTTCAGCCCTGTGTTGGGCTCTGTGCTGACAGCTCAGAGTCTAGAGCTGCTTTGGATTCTGTGTCTCCCTCTCTCTGCCCCTCCCCAACTTGTGCTCTCTTTCTCTCTCAAAAATAAATAAACGTTAAAAAAATAAATAATTTTCTAGACACATAGTTTATATATACAAGGTTCACTCATTTAAAGTGCATAATTCACGGCTCCTGGGTGGCTCAGTCCCTTAAGCTTATGACTTTGGCTCAGGTCATGATCTTGCAGTTCATGAGTTCAAGACACCTTGGACTCTGGGCTGACAGCTCAGAGCCTGGAGCCTGCTTCGGATTCTGTGTCTTCCTCTCCCTCTGCCCTGCCACCCCCCACCTCCCTGCTTGCACTCTTTCTCTCTCTCCCTCAAAATTAAATAAACATTAAAAATTAAAAAATAAAGTGCATAATTCAGTAATTTTTAGCATATTTACAGAGTTGTGCAACCATTACCATGAGGGAATTTTGGTGTTTGCTTCCCCCCTCCTTTCCTGCCAATTGTTGCAAGTTCTTTGTATTTGAGGGACATTAGTCCTTTATCTGTGATATCTGCTGGAAATATTTTCTGCCAGTTCTACTTTGTTTATAGCATTTTTTGCCATTAAAAATTTTTTTTAATTTTATGTAATCAAGTTTTTAAAAGCTTTAAGAAAAATTCGTAATTAGAAAGGCTTTTAATTCTTACACTCAGGTTGTAGAAAAATTCACCTGCATACTGTATCATTTATTACATTTAGTCTTCTGCTCAATTTGGAACTTAATCTTTTGTATTCGGTGAGGTATGGACCTTTTCCCAAATGGCTATCTTGACTGAATACCCGTTTATTTAAGTCTGTCTTTAACCCAAAGATTTGAGATACTGACTTTATTATATACTAAAGTTCTGTTGTAATATCTGGATTTTCTGTTTTGTTACATTGGCCTATTTTTGTACTAATGCAATACTATTTTAATTATAAAGATGTTGTGTTATGTTTTAATATTTGGTAGGGTTACTTCTTCTTCAGAGCCTGTTCTTACTGTTTTCCTAGCTATTGTAGATATCTTTTTCTACAAATATTAACTCATTTTGTATTTTTATTGGTAGTGAGTCCACTTCTTAGGAGCTGCAGACATTTTGATGGTGTTGAGACGTTTGGTTGTTGAGACATCTTAATCAAGAACAAGGGCTATCTTTCCATGTGTGTCTTTCATGAATGTTTAATAGATTTGTTCATATTTTGAACAGATCGTAAGTTTATGCTTCAGTATTTTAATTTCTTTGTTGCCTTTGTAAACGGGATTTCCTCTTTTTTTTTTTTTTTGTTTTTAAACCTCCCCCCCCACCCCCACATGCTGGTGTCTGGGGTTTCCTTTTATTATTATTATTATTATTATTATTATTATTATTTTAATATAATTTATTGTCAAATTAGCTTACATAAACACCCAGTGCTCATCCCAACAGGTGCTCTCCTCAGTGCCCATCACTCATTTTCCTCTTTTAAGCATCTGCTTTATATTGACAATGAAAAAAATTATACTGCCCCTCCCCCACCCTTGCCTTAGATATCTGTTCTTTTTTTCCCCTGTCTTAACAATCCTCTTTTATGTAATTAAGGTGAGTTGACAGGGAGCGATTATACTTTATTTTTTTTATTTTTTTTTTTCAATATATGAAGTTTATTGTCAAATTTGTTTCCATACAACACCCAGTGCTCATCCCAAAAGGTGCCCTCCTCAATACCCATCACCCACCCTCCCCTGCCTCCCACCCCCCATCAATCCTCAGTTTGTTCTCAGTTTTTAAGAGTCTCTTATGCTTTGGCTCTCTTCCACTCTAACCTCTTTTTTTTTTTCCTTCCCCTCCCCCATGGGTTTCTGTTAAGTTTCTCAGGATCCACGTAAGAGTGAAACCATATGGTATCTGTCTTTCTCTGTATGGCTTATTTCACTTAGCATCACACTCTCCAGTTCCATCCATGTTGCTACAAAGAGCCATATTTCATTCTTTCTCATTGCCACGTAGTACTCCATTGTGTATATAAACCACAATTTCTTTATCCATTCATCGGTTGATGGACATTTAGGCTCTTTCCACAATTTGGCTATTGTTGAGAGTCCTGCTATAAACATTGGGGTACAAGTGGCCCTATGCATTAGTACTCCTGTATCCCTTGGGTAAATTCCTAGCAGTGCTATTGCTGGGTCATAGGGTAGGTCTATTTTTAGTTTTTTGAGGAACCTCCACACTGTTTTCCAGAGCGGCTGCACCAATTTGCATTCCCACCAACAGTGCAAGAGGGTTCCCGTTTCTCCACATCCTCTCCAGCATCTGTAGTCTCCTGATTTGTTCATTTTGGCCACTCTGACTGGCGTGAGGTGATATCTGAGTGTGGTTTTGATTTGTATTTCCCTGATGAGGAGTGACATTGAGCATCTTTTCATGTGCCTGTTGGCCATCCAGATGTCTTCTTTAGAGAAGTGTCTATTCATGTTTTCTGCCCATTTCTTCACTGGGTTATTTGTTTTTTGGGTGTGGAGTTTGGTGAGCTCTTTATAGATTTTGGATACTAGCCCTTTGTCCGATATGTCATTTGCAAATATCTTTTCCCATTCCGTTGGTTGCCTTTTAGTTTTGTTGGTTGTTTCCTTTGCTGTGCAGAAGCTTTTTATCTTCATAAGGTCCCAGTAGTTCAGTTTTGCTTTTAATTCCCTTGCCTTTGGGGATGTGCCAAGTAAGAAATTGCTATGGCTGAGGTCAGAGGTCTTTTCCTGCTTTCTCCTCTAGGGTTTTGATGGTTTCCTGTCTCACATTCAGGTCCTTTATCCATTTTGAGTTTATTTTTGTGAATGGTGTGAGAAAGTGGTCTAGTTTCAACCTTCTGCATGTTGCTGTCCAGTTCTCCCAGCACCATTTGTTAAAGAGACTGTCTTTTTTCCATTGGATGTTCTTTCCTGCTTTGTCAAAGATGAGTTGGCCATACGTTTGTGGGTCTAGTTCTGGGGTTTCTATTCTATTCCATTGGTCTATGTGTCTGTTTTTGTGCCAAGGGAGCGATTATACTTTACATACCCCTAGATGGATGCATGAACCAGGTCTCTGTGAATATGTTGGGGACCAAGACTTGGGGCAAATCCAAATGGATTTATGATTTTGCTTAATGGGCTATGTCTTCACAGTCTATGCAGCTAATTCACTGATACTTTGGGAGAAATACATGTAACCACTTATCCCTCATGCAGATGTACTCTGTTCGACTAGACTGTGCCTAATCTTATGTGGATGTGAAGACAGAACATAAATAGATAATAGTGCTAGTTTGGTTTAAGTGTGGGGGTCAGGAGAAGAGCTGATTGACCCTATTTTCTAGATACTTGTTTTTTTTATTGCTAATAACTGGCCTAGTACATCCTCATTAATAGGAATGAGAATGAAAATACTTAACTATAATCCGTTGTGACCGAGATGGTACTGAAACTGTTAAGAGCTTTTTGCCTTGAAGGGCCAGGGAAGGCCTCACAAGGAGGCATTTGAAGTGGGCCTTGAATGAGTAAGAGTTTTCCAGGAGGGTGGTCTTTCTGGGCAGAGTACTGCTTGACAAAAAGGTTCAGGGGTTTTCTACACAAAAATGCTTTTTTCACAAAAAGTCCACAGAGAGGTCAGGTGTGGAGCTGTTCAGTTGGATGGAGTGCTGGGTTCGCAGTGGCTGGGATGGGGTCAGTGTGCTGGTGCAGGGCCAGGTTTAGTGATGATCTGCAGTGATAAGGAGCTGAAGTTTTTTCCTGGAAATTGGTGTTTCTCAAACGTGGTGGTAGGCGCAGTGCTGAGAGCATTATAGGCTACCATTTTGTGTATTTGCTAAGTTTCTTCTATAAACTTGACAGATAAAGTTTCTGGGTAATCAGTTTATCATGATACAGTGACACCGAAGAATTATAAAATTTAGTGTTGATGTTCATTTTAATGTAGCAGACCTTGTATGCCCTCAGAAATCAATTTTGTATATTAATAATGCTTTATCGTGGGTTGTCAAAAGGTGATAAAAATGAAGAAAAGTACTTTTGGGATTCTGAGACTGCACGATTGAAAAGAAATGCATTCCTATAAAAATAGGATTTCTTTGTTTCCTTTGAGCATTAAGAAAATCTGTTATTGAGGAATTAAATCTCACAAGTTTTATATGATCTTTTCTTTTATCTTTGGTAAATATATACCTTTGAAAAGATGAGTAATGGTTTTAAGGCGATTAATTATGCTTGATTTTTAAAAAATAAATCTTTTAAAATATTTTTAAATACTGAATTAATGATTATTTGTGTTTGTTTTGGATCTGTATTAACTATTGCTATATGTTTCCATTTTTCAATTTAATGAAGTTAATCAGTCTTTTATGGTGCTCTTGCTTAGTGTTTTTATCTTCCCTTATCTATAATTCAGCGAGAAGTGTAATTTTTAAAAGCATTGCATTCAGACAAGGGTATTTATGTGAGTTTCAGACAGAAACTGAGTCATAGCCATTGAATGCAGATGAACAATTTGAATTATAAAGGATATGAACCATCTTTAAAATGTAAATGCATGGCTGTGTCTTCCAGCAAATCAGGTTTTACAGTCCATACGTATTTGTTAAATATTAGTTGTTGAGTGAATAAAAATATTAAGATTAGAAATTGCGAATGCAAAATGGGAACAAAACATTTTATTGCTCTATAAGGTATTTTCTGCTTCATGTATTTCATTCTGAATTACATTTCTTGGTGGTTCTGTGTTAACTTTGATTTACTCCACATCCTGCTTATATTTGCATAACTATCTCTGCAAGGGAGTCCTGAGTGTTTCCCTCCTATGCAATGGTAGTCCCCACCCCTAATCCATGGGTCATGTTTCAAGACCCCCAGTGGATGTCTGAAACTGTAGATAGTACTGAACCCTATACCTACTTGTTTTTTCCTATACATACATATCTGTGATAAAATTTACTTTATAAATTAGGCACATAAGAGATTAACGATAACCAATAATGAAATAGAACAGTTATAACAATATATTGTAATAAAAGTCATGTGAATGTAGTCTCTCTCAAAATATCTTATTGTCCTGCGCTCACCCTTCTTCCTGTGATGATTGTGGGATGATGAAATGCCTATGTGATGGGATGAAGTGAGGTGAATGACGTAGGCATTGTAGCAGCGTTAGGCTATTGTTGACCTTCTCACAGTGTGTCGGAAGGAGGACCATCTGCTTCCAGACTGCAGTTGGCTGCAGGGAACAGAAACCATGGAAGGTGAAATCGTGGTTTAGGGTTACTATTGGACCTTCTTGTGTGTACTTGGCTCTCAGCATTTTGTTGGATTGAATTGCCATTTTGTCATCTTTTAAAAACCTGTTCTATTCTTTGAAAATGCCTCAGATTATCTAATTGTGGTCATCTTAGCCTCAGTACTTATTCACTGCCTTTCAACTGACAGTCTTATGTATAAAAGCATGATCTTAAAAGTTTGTGTACTGGGTACTGTGCCAGTGAAGAAGGAGTGATTAACTGTATGAGGAAAGGCTTCTCAGAAGTGCAGACATTTGAACTGAGCTACAAGGCAGAGTAGGAGTACTCTGAGTACTAGGCAGAGAAGGGAAGGTGAATGAGTCAGGCACAGCATCTAGTGTGGAAAGAGGCTTGTAGTCAGGTAAGGCCACATGTGGCCTCTGGGAAGGGGAGCACCTAGATGCAAGTTATGTCCTGCACAACTTTTTGGTGCTACAGATTATATGAATGGCAGAAGGTGCTGGGGCTTCTGGCTGTATTTATATAGTTGGAAATCTTGGTAATTTATCATCTTCTCTCTTAAAGGTAAAATTAGTTGTTATTGGGACTAAAATTAGAGCTCTAATTCATGAGGCACTGTTATTATTTCATAAAAATCTTCATCAAAATAGTTTCTCAGGGAAGAAAAAAATTTTTAACCACAAGCACTTGGATTTAAATAACATGAAATGAATTAACTGAATCTCAAGTACTTCATATTTGTGGGAATTAACTCTTTTTTTTTATTTTTATTTTGAGACAGATATAAAGAGCAAATGGGGGAGGGGCGGAGAGAGAGGGAGACAGAATAGCAAGTAGGCTCTGCACTGACAGAACCATAGGATCATGACCTGAGTCTAAATCAGGAATCAGACGCTTAACTGCTTGAGCCACCAGGTGCCCCTCTGGGAATTAACTTTTAAGCAGCTTTGTAATATTTTTATTTTATTGTCATTGCTGAGTAAGAAAAAGATCGTAGTTTGGTCTTCGCAGTATTATCTGCCTCTCAAACACAGTTGTCCAAGCATGTTTTTTGTGTACGTTGAGATGTTACTTGACAGTGTCACTTGATAAAGGTTGCCTCGTTCAACATGGCTGCTGCTTTTAACCCCAAACAAATTTTAGGCACACCTTTACCCAGCATAGCTGTTTTCCCAATTTCCCACTGTTAATTGAGCTTTACCTTTCAACAGGACTTTTGAAACTGATTTGACACAGTTTCATATATTTATTTGGATAAGCAGTGCTGTGTGGTGGTCGGCAGCTTGTAGTTTTGCAGCTGGGGTTGAATTCTGGCTTGGCTACTTACTACTTTTGTAACTAGGAGAATTCTCTCTCCTTGCCGTAGTTGTTTGTAACTTAGTTGCTTGATTATAAGTGGGGTAATTGTATTACCGTTCCTAAAGTTGGTGTGAGGCTTAAATGCTTAATACATTTAAAGCTCTTAGGTGCTTTGCATGTAGGAGGTCCTTTAAACCAAACCAAACCAAAACAAAACAAAACAAAACAAAACAAAACAAGTCCAGCTTTTAATTTCTCCCAGATACCTATGTGTCAGTTATTTTCTTTCTTTCTTTTTTTAAATTATTATTTTCATTACATTCTTCCTAGTGAAGCTCCCCTTCCCCCCTTTTTTTGATCTTCAAAACAATGTTTATCTTCAGTGTATGTGATTGGGTTTTGAAAATCACCCCAAGAGTGATGGTTTCATGCAGTTAATGCTCATAGTTTTCTTTCTGAAGAGATACTGAGGTTTAGCATCTGTTTACATCTATACAGTGATAAAAGCCATGTTACAAATTATCATCCAAGTTCATCCTGTTTCCAAAGGTTGGCTGTGGCTTCCTGCAGACTCACTAATTGTGATTCAAGTGGTGCTTTCCTTTCCTTTCCTTTCCTTCCCCTCAGTGTCATGGTGGTGAACCTTGGGAATGACCTCAGGTCATTTGATCCTTCTGTGATTTCAGGTTCTGGATTTCCTTCAAGATCTTGCATATTTCACTGATACCAAACTTTCACATAAAATGTTCCATTTTCAAGCCCCATCTATCATTCTAATTGAAAAAATGCTTAGTTGCAAAGGCCAAATAAAACAATATAGCTGGTTAGGGATGCCTGGGTGGCTCAGTAGGTTAAGCGTCCTGTTCTTGGTTTCGGCTCAGGTCATGATCTCGCATTCTTGGGATCGAGCCCTGCAATGGGCTCTGCGCAGACAGCATGGAGCCTGCTTGGGATTCTTCTGTCCCCTTCTCTCTCTGTCCCTCCCCTACTTGTGCTCTCCCGTTCTCTCTCAAAATAAATAAACTTGAAAAAATTATTTTAAAAAAACAGAGCTGGTTGAAAACACTAAAATCACAAGTTATTTCCACTTAGCTGCTACTACAGTATTTTTCAAAATATATTCCTTGGGATATTAATGTATTTTACAGGGAAAAAGGACTGGTCAAAAATACATTTTGGAAATAGTGGGCCAAACAATGTTCAACATGTGTATTTTTCATTTTACTGTTTACAGCTTTGCTTTGCTTTTTCTTTCTTTTTAAAAAATGTTTATTCATATTTGAGAGAGAGAGAGAGAGACAGAGTGTAAGTGGTGGGGGAGGGGGGTGGAGACACAGAGAGAGGGAGACAGAATCTGAAGCAGGCTTCAGGCTCTGAGCTGTCAGCACAGAGCCTGACGCAGGGCTCGAACTCCCAAGCCATGAGATCATGACATGAGCTGAAGTCAGATGCTTAACCGACTGAGCCCCCCAGGTGCCCCTGGGCTTTTCATGTGCCAGTGTGAGTTCCCACGAAGAGTGCATGATGTGCAGCAGCTCCCAAATGCATTTACCCATGGGACCCCTTTGTCCCATGGGTAAGCAGTTAGGGGCTTACCCCTAAAGAGCAGTTAGGGGCTCTTCGGGAAACCCTGAACTGTGCTGGCGTTTTACATTCCTCCCACTCCATGGCTTTCTCTCAGTCCTTTGTCGTACAGCCTCAACACTGTTATCAGAGTGACTTTCGTCCTTCCTTAGTGTCTCTCAGACACCTTCAGAACTTTTGATCATCATCTTATACCAGTACGTGTCTCTGGGCCTTCTCTGCCCCTTGTACATGTTCTTTCTTGCCTTGGCTTGGGATGCCCTGCCTCCATTACATCTTCTCTGAAAAACTTTCCCTGATGCCCCCAGTGATTTACTCTGACTTTCTCCACTAATGTGAGATCATACAGCCATTTAATTCATTGAACATATTTGTTGAGCATATATACTTTTTGTGATACTGGAAGTTACCAACATTAAATTGATTGACGAAGTTGTTTGGAGTTTAATTAAATTTTTATATATATCTTTGTCTTTTTATTTTCTTTCTCTAGTGTTCTTTTAAAGATGACAACATCCGTTCCTTATTAAAACCTTTAGAACTGGAACTACAAAAGACAGTCCATACCTACTGTGGAAAAATTTACAAAATATTTATCAAACAGCTAACAAAAAGCATACAAGATCGTTATGATAGACCACCAAAGGAAAGGTGATTCTTGGTGACTGCCAAATCAAATGAATTAAAACAACAAAATATCAGGGGATATGTGTGAAGGAATAGTCTTGAATGAAGTGTTCAGGAAGGAATTATTCATCTTCAGAATAATTGTTTCTCCTGAAGAAGTTAAATAAGCAAATATTCATGTAATGAAGAATAAGTTAAAGTATTGGATCCCAACAAGAAGACACTTTTGATCTCTGATGTTTTGTAATGTTGTTTGCTGTCATTCCAGTATTGATGAAAACATTGAATGGTTGTAGCCTACAGAATTTGGTTGACTCTTCTCAAGTAAGTAAGAACAGTAGGGGTGTATGGATGGAAAAAATGTACCTCATACACAGTGAAAACACTCAAACTGTGAGTATAGCAGTAGTTTTATGTCAGCACTAACCTCACTTTAAATGTGTGACACAAAGTTTACAGGAACAGAACGTGTTCTGTTTCTAAAGCAATGTGATGTAACCGGTGTAACTATTGACAATCGATGTGTGCCTTTATACATTTCATCTCTGTTTTAAACTATTTCTGTGACAATCATGTTTAAGATTAGATTATAAGTAAGCTGCACGTTTAAAACTGAGCTGTATAAGAAAGTGAAAAAAACGGTAAAAATGTTGGGAGTTTTTGTCTCTTTGTGTGTTTGTGAAACATAGTATTTTCATTTGTATATGCTAACCTGTCTTGCCAAAACTCAGATCTGAGATTGTTAAACAGATATTTTTGGAAATTTTCATCACTTTAAATGAAAATTTTCAGCTTTACTGGGCATTCTGGAAGCAAAAGATCTGCTGATCATAAATGAGAACCTAACTAGTATACTTCCGTGATTGTGGAAAATGTGATGGACCAAAATGCATAAGCTGTATACTTCCTGTGAACAGTAGTATTACAATGAAGCAGGAAAAAAAGTGGTCCATTTAAACTTTTTTTTTCTTCTACCTCAGAATGGCTTTGCAAGATACTTTTGAAGAAGCAAATGTAGAGAGCCTTACTTTAAGTCAGACAACGTTCACGAATGATTTAGATTAAGAAGATTGTTCTGAGTATTAAAAAAGTAGTTTTGATTGGTTTAATGTACATGTCTTCCTTTTTTGAGCATCACTTAAGACTTTCTTTTAATCTTGAAACATTATTTCTTAGTGTTCTTGACTACTCTCTAACGTAACTGTAGATTCTGAGTACTTAGCATGTACTTTCCTGCAGTGTATGTCTCACTTTAGTAACTACTACATGGTTATTCTTTTCCCTTTTGATATCTTAATACTTAGAGAAGGGAAAATCATGAAGGAAGAATACCACTTGCGTGAAAGTAGTGGTGATTAGCTTTATAAAGCTAGAGTGCCCTCTGTGGAAACATGACATATGCAGATAGACATGGTCAGTGTGGTTATCCCCTGTCTTTTTCACTTTAGTCAGGGTCAAATTGAGAGAGGAAGGTGTAAAAAAGGCAAATTGGAAGTTAATAACCAGCCCAGCATTCTTCGAATAGATGGGTTTAGAGAATACAGCCTCTATGTCGTTGGCAGAATGCCATGGTGAATATGAGATCTTGTGAACTGTGCTGAAATTGAGTTTATTGAGTAGAAAATGAGAATCCTAGAATTTTGAAGTTTGGAGGGTACATATAAGATCATTTCTAGTGGCCCCCAAGAGAGAACTTTGCCTGTCTATATTAGACTCTCGTGGGGAGCTTGTTGAGTGTGGATCCCTGGGCTTCACTTAGGAGACTCTTGTACACTGTGTCTAGGATGGAGTCTGCAAACATTTTTTTTTAGTGAAGAGATTTAAAAACTACACAAAAGTAGAACAGTACAGTGGTACTTCTTGCCCAGATCAAACCCTTAAAATATCTTAACGATGTTTGCATTATCTATTCCCCTTTTCTTTGTTGAAGAGTCTCTTAAAGAAAATTCCAGAGAGCCTATTATTTCATCACTATAAGTACTTTGGTAACTATGATGACATCATACCTCCTTTGACTTCATTTACTATCCATTCCTAAGCAAATTTCCTTAATTGTCTCCGATGTTAGAATTAGGGTACAAAAATAAGTCATATGATTCTGTTTTTAATAAGCACCTCAGGTGATTCTGATGTCAGCTAGTTTGGAACTATTAGGAATCATTTTGCCAACTTGAAGATTGAAGTTAGAATACCATAATTCTTGGCACAGCTGGATTATAAATGTGATTCTGAAATATTAGAGTAATTGGGGTTATTGAAAAAATAGGAATTTATATTATTAGTAAGTTTCTTAGTTTTAATTTCCTCAGTGAACAGAGAGCCTCTAATAGAGTGGGTTGGGACTGTGTAGAGTATGGTCATGATTTAATCCAACTGAACTGTATACTGTGGTCTCATGTTGTGACTTATTTACACTGTCACATGCTCCATACTGTAGATCAGTTAGAAGGTTCTTCATCTGGTTTATTCAGATAGGACTTAATTGGGCATTTTACCATAAATTGGGGTATGGTGAAAACTTCCTACTTCAGGGGCTATATTTACCTAAAATTTAGGTTATTACAGAAAGTTCGTAACAATAGTAAAATGAGTTTTCTGAATTTATCTTTAGATAGGGTAACTTTTTCTTTGAGAATTCTTAAGAAAGGCAGTTCTCAGCATTAATGAAATAAAATTGTAGAACAACTTAGAGAACATATTATATTTCTTTTCATAAAACAGTATATCTATGCAGTTTATATAAATTACATTATATAATGTTCTTTGAGTCTTTGTGTTAGAACAATTCTGACCTCAGAACGATCTCTGGGCTACGGTATTACCAAAGTGGAATGACTTCAAACTGTAGTCAAACTTTATTTGTATGAAGTAGCCATCTTAAAAGAACTTGGAAACCTTTAGAAAATATATATTGTGATTTACATTTTAAAGCAATACATAAAATTTTTTTCCTTGTGAGGAATAGTTCATAATATATAAGGTAACCCAGTTATCTTTTGGACACTTTAGAACCTGAAATAATAGTACCGCTTATCTGTTGCTCTTTCGTCTTGCCTCCCATGAGATGTTACTGGTATAGTGGAAAGAAAACTAGTCTGAGATGTTACTGGTATAGTGGAAAGAAAACTAGTCTGTGTGTTACATCTGGATTATTTTCTTGGCCTGGGATCCCAGGCATTTCATTTCACCTTCCCTGTGCCTTGGTTTGTAAACAATCAATATGCTCTTCCCACCTCATGAGACTCAGAAGTCGTAAGTCAGGAAGTTATGTGACTCAACAGAAATGACGGATTTGAATGCATTCTCTATGGTTTGTACATGCCACACGAGCATTACTGTTGAGGTTCTGTTTTGTCATGTTGCCTCCTCTACATATCATTTTGTTTCCTTAGGGTGAGTGGATGAGTGTTTTCTGACATGTATTATATCTCCAGTATGAATTTGCTTATATCATGTAAGGAGGAGTTTTTAAGAAAGAGAAAGCAGAGCAGAAAGGGGTGATTATAAATGAATAATCAAATAAAGAGAAGGAAAAAAGAGAAAGTGAGAAAAGTGAGGAAAGAGAAGGGAATAAAAGTGAGAATGGCAAACGGCACAGTAAGAGAAAAGATGGAATGAGAGTGGGAAAATCGAGAAGTGGAGATGGAGAGAAATGCTATGGAAACAGTCACTTTTTAGTTTAGCACCCCCTCCCCATGCAACTGTCTTCCTGGCTTGTGTTTCAGTTCATGAGACCCTCCAGGTTCAGGAGGGGTGTTGGCTTTCATAGAGGTGGGCAGCACAGCTACCTTGGTTTGATTTATCAATACTAGAGTCTTTTTCCGGTCACTCTACTCACTGACCTAAATTTAGTGATGATGATCAACATTGTATTTTTTTTTTACCTGGATCCCAGTTTGTGAGCTAAGACCTGTGGAAACATGATGACAGATACCCTCCTTTATAATATTGTTCTAAAGTCATCCCAGGTGTTGGGTTATGCAAGACTAACCACATGGATTCACAGGGGAGGCTGGGGTGGAGGGGATGGCTTGGTTAGGTCCGAAGAGCCCCAGGAATCTTAGCAGCAGTTTTTTACATGAAACTGATAGGAAGCCAGATTTGGGAATCATTGCCCTGCTTTGAATGGCAGTTTACACAATAAATCACAGCTATTGATTCCTCAGTAGACATATTTGCAGTCACACCATTAAGAATGGATTCAAGAGAATAGGAGAAACACACTGAAGGGAAAAGCCTGAAAAGATACCATTCAGTGTCTCAGAAGTTTGTACTGTAAGTAATAAATACTTTAATGGTAATCAGAACCTCTTTGAGGTGTTTTAGAAAGATCATGGATCTGTTTTTTGTTTTTAAATAACTCTTTTGGTTCCTTAGAGTAAATAGAGAAGGATAGGAGGGGTGCAATATTTCAGGTGTGGGGCCAGTTATCCATTCATTAAATGTCTTTCAAGTGTCTTAAAACAACAATTGCCTTATGCATTTTAATATTTAATAAAAGTAGATTAAATAGTGATTTGTACTGTAACAGTTATCCTTTTATACATTGCCAAAGCAACCCTTTTTTGCCTCTTAAAGTCTGGCTAAGCTGTTCTGATATTTGCTGTTTCCTAATTAACTGAACATGAAACCAGATTTCTAAAACCAAGTTATATAAACTTAAGACAAGTCTAAGAGGTGGCACAGGAATGTTCTTTTTTTTTTTTTTTTAAATGAAAAATGACTATAATGTTAATTCAGATATCTAGGAATTACTCAACCATGAAAAGAATGTGGAATAGCTGTTGGACTAGGTAGTTCAAAATTGATTATATGTCACATTTACTTTTAAATGGAAAACAGTATGTCGTCACCATATCTCTTATCTCTACCAATAATTCCAAGTGTCTAATGGTACTGTTTGTTTAGAATTTTCTATAAACTCAATTTGTAAACAAAAGAGTGCCTTTGAAAAGATAGGGAAAAAAAAATCTCTTGAAAATTTCTCTTATTACCAATACTGTGAATGCTTTTTGAAGGGTCTGTGGTCAGGCATTTTAATATCAAACTTAAGAACTGATGCGGAACCTTTGCTTATGTTTAGTTTATATATACAATCTGAATTTGTGAGCATATTCACACACGTATTACCATGCAACTCCTTGTAAAACATGAAGAGAACGCAGCAGTGTTATTCCATTTAAAAAGTAAGTTAACTTTGTGATGGAAAATAGCTGTTTTTAACTTTGTATAAAATCTCTTCAGGGAATATTGGAATGTTGTGCAAAAATAATTCAGGGTTTGTAGTATACCTGTAGAATAGGTCATCCATTCAAGACTTAGCAAAACCCACATACGTCATATGCATTGTCATCAGTGTTTGAGAGCTGGACCAATGGTTTTTTATGGATGCTGTAATAGAAGATCTATGAAGGGGATGATGGTTTGCACCTGTCCTTGAAATCAGAAACTGGAAAAATTTGCAAGTGTTTCAATTTTTCATAAGCATTTTGCATAAATACATTAATATTTTGAGTTAGTTTGGTCCTAAAGCTACAGGAAGGACTGTTGGTGTACTGTGATATATAGAAATTACTACCCTTAAACTGCCTTTTACCTTAAAATATTATGGTTTTAGGATAATTTGGTTATCTTCCTCCCAGTATTTGGTGTATCTTGAAATTTATTAAAGGGGTATAAGATGATAGATTTGGATGTAACCTGAGAATAATGGAAAGTTGCTTTGTTCTGTTGTGGGGGAATTCAGTTCCTCTTTTTCTTGAGAAACTGTATTGCTGTTGCTAAATAAACATGTACTTGATAAATGTTTAATTTCTTCAAATGATGTGTCTGAATTATTCTAGCAATCAAAAACAATTTTGGAATCTTTAGGGCTGAGATCCCTGATAACTAGGAGCCTAGACTAAGCAATTTCAAGATTGGCTATTTCTACAGCTGAACAGTGTCATCAGAAGCTAGGTACTGTCTGTTTTTAAGCATTTTCAGCATGTGAGCTTGGTCTCAACCACATGGCCACAGAGTGACAGCTAATATCCAGGTGCACATGACAACCAGAGGCAGAAATATACGTCTTTTTTTGCAAGAAGGTTCCACTAGCTCTTATAGCCATAATAATGTCTGTCTAAAACAGCCGCTTTGCAAAGGGAATGCAATTCATTAACAGGTGGCTCAGACCATGGAGATTTGCCCCAAACTTCAAAATGGTCTTCCCTTGAAAAATGGCTGCTCGGAGGAAAGGGAACAACGTTGGCGTTCTGTTAAAAGTTGGTTGGGTAGAAGGGTTAGGAGCTTGGGAGACAGCAACAGACCACACATTGGTTTACTGGCCCAAGTATTTCTTATAATTTCCAGGGGATTACTTTTCAGATTAGAGACCAGTACATTTTCTGTGCTAAAGGGTAATTTTGCTTTAAAAGTTGTCTGTATTGTTATGATCTCACAGTTCTCAGTTTTATATATTTTATTATTTATACAACGTGTTTTCTAGTCATGATATACAGGGTTTTAAGAGATTATTGAGATGATGACTACTTCCAAGAAGTCTTTAAAAGTTATTTTAAATTCATGGTGAAAAGTTATTAATACTTATTAGCAGTCTTTATCATGTTTTCCATTAAATCTTTTATAAGTTACAGAATGTCTCTAGTGAAACAAAAATTCAAATAATATGGAGGACTTAAAAGTATGTGAAGTAATGCAACCCCTATCAAAATACAAACAGCATTTTTCTCAGAACTAGAACAAATAATTCTAAAATTTGTATGGAACCACAAAAGACCCAAATAGTTAAAGCAATCTTGAGAAAGAAGAACAAAGCTGAAGGTACCACAATCCCAGATTTCAAGATAGACAACAAAGCTATAGTAATCAAACAGTTGTGGTCCTGGCATAGAAATGCGCACACAGATCTCTGGAACAGAATAGAAAGCTGAGAAATAAGCCCACATTTAATATGGTCAGTTAATTTATGACAGAGGGGTCAAGAATATGTAATGCGGAAAAGATGGTCTCGTAAACAAATGATGCTGCGAAAAATGGAGAACTACATGGAAAAGAATGAAACTGGACCACTTTTTATACCATACACAAAAATAAACTCAAAATGGATTATAAAGACCTAAATGTGAGTCATGAAATCATAAAACTAGAAGAAAATATAGGCAGTACTGTCTTTGACATCAGCAGTAGAAACATTTTTCTAGATGGGTCTCCTCAGGGAAGGGACACAAAAGGCAAGGAAAAAAAAAACTTTTGGGACTACACCAAATTAAAAAGCTTTTGCACAGCAAGGGAAACCATCACAAAACAAAAAGGCAACCTGACTGGGAGAAGGTATTTGCAAGTGACATATATGTGATAAGGGGTTAATATTCCAAAATATATAAAGAACTTCTATAACTCAACACCAAAGAACCAAATAATTCAGTTAAATAATAGGCAGACACCAGAATAGATGTACCAAAGAAGACATACAGATGGCCAATAGACACATGAGAAGATGCTCAACATCGCTAGTCATCATGGAAATGAAAGTTAAAACCGTAATGAGATGTCACCTAAAATCAAAAACACAAGAAATAAGTGTTGGTGAGGATGTGGAGAAAAAGGACACATCTGTGCACTGTTGGTGAGAATGTAAATTGGTACAGCCACTGTAGAACACGTTGTAGAGGTTCCTCAAAAAATTAAAAACAAAATTACCATATGATATGGTAATCCCATTCTTGGGTATTTACCAAAAGAAAATAAAAACACTAATTTGAAAAGAAATACGCACCCCTATATTTATTGCAGCGTTATTTACAATAGCCAAGATATGGAAACAACCCAGTGTATCCATCTGTAGATGAATTGGTAAAGAAGATGTGGTGTATAGAGATGTATAGATTATAAATACATAGAAAAAATATACATACATACACACCATGAAATATTGCCCAGCCACAAAAAAGGGTGAGAACTTGCCATTTGCAACGACATGGATAGAGCCAGAGGGTATAAGTGAAATAAATCAGAGAAAGGCAAATAGCATATGATTTCACTCATATGTGGAATTGAAGAAATAATGAACAAAAAAGAAAAACCCAGACCCTTTTTTTTTTTTCAACGTTTTTTATTTATTTTTGGGACAGAGAGAGACAGAGCATGAACGAGGGAGGGGCAGAGAGAGAGGGAGACACAGAATCGGAAACAGGCTCCAGGCTCCGAGCCATCAGCCCAAAGCCTGACGCGGGGCTTGAACTCACAGACCGCAAGATCGTGACCTGGCTGAAGTCAGACGCTTAACCGACTGCGCCACCCAGGCACCCCAACCCAGACTCTTAAATACAGAGAACTAGTGGTTGCCAGAGGGGAGGTGGGTGGGGGAAATGGGTAAAATAAAGGGGATTAAAAGTACAATTACTGTGATGAGCACTGAGTAATGTATTGTTGAATTGTTGAATCACTGTATTGTATAACTGAAACTGATATAACACTGTTAATTATACTTCAATTTAAAAAAGGCATATGAAGTGAAAAAAGGTCCTCCTATCCATGGAGCGCTAAAACGTTTGGTGTGTATTCTTCCAGTCTTTTGTTAAGCACATATATATATGGCACACACACAGGTATGGTTGACTCCTACATTACACACTTCTAGCACTTGCCTTTTTTTCTCACATATTTTTCCTTGTCAACACATTAAATTTTTTAAAAATGTTTTCTATTTATTTTTAAGACAGAGACAGAGCATGAGTGGGGTGAGGCAGAGAGAGAGGGAGACACAGAATCTGAAACAGGCTCCAGGCTCTGAGCTGTCAGCACAGAGCCTAATGCAGGGCTCGAACTCATGAACTTTGAGATCATGACCTGAGCTGAAGTTGGATGCTCAACCAACTGAGCCACCCAGGCACCCCTCCTTGTCAACACATTAGATCCACCTCATTCTTTATAGCTGCGTATGTCATAGTAAATGTACTTGTGTAGAGATTAACATACAGACATCTGAAACATAAATGTGTAAGTAATGAGTTTTTAACTTTATAATAAATAACCACTCTGCCCATTTTGCTACTTACGTGTAATTTAATTTACTCTAAGGGGCATTAAATTGTGGACAAACAAAACTAGTACACCTCAGGCATCAAAGTAAATGTCAGATTGTTATATTTTGTTTTTTTTATTAGGATCTTTGAATTTTATTTGGATTACAAAATCATCAATATAACCTCTATATAATTTTATAGACAATAGTCTTGAAAAAACAATAAGCTACTTTATTTATTTTTTTCCCCTCTATCCCCATCCCCTATTTCCCCCAGCCTCCTACCCACCTCCCCTCTGGTAACCATCAGTTTGTTCTCGGTGGTTAAGAGTATTTCTTGGTTTGTCTCTCTCTCTCTCTCTCTCTCTCTCTCTCTCTCTCTCTCTCTCTCTCTCTCTCTCTCCCCCCTCCTTTTTTTCCTTTGCTCATTTGTTTTGTTTCTACATTTGTTTATACTTTCTAGCTCTATTCATGTCGTTGCCAAATATAATTTTATTTTTTAATAAAGGAAAATTTTTGTACAGTTTATTTAATACATACTAGTAAAATAAGTAATGACAGTATTTTTGTGACAATGGTGTGTCTGAATATTGTTACTTTATAATACTGTAGTATTGTATTTAATACAATACCTTTACATTATTTTTTTTTTAATTTTGAGTAGTTAAGTTAAAAAAATTTAGTTGTTAAAATTAACAAAAAATTGACCACTTAATTTGCCTGTGCTTTTTGCCTGTACTTTAGTATTTAAAATCTATTAATAGGGCCACTTGCTTGGTTAAAAGGTTTTTAATCTTTTAGAACAATGTGAACAATATAATGCAATCACATGCATAATTTTGTGTTTTCTAGTAACCACAAAAGCAGTAAAAAACCCTTGAAAGTAGTTTTAATAATATGTTTTACTTAGCCTGATATATCCAAAATATCATCTGGACATGTAATTGATATGAAAATGTTAGTGAGATAACACATTTCTTCCTTTTCTTTCTTCCTTCCTTCCTTCCTTCCTTCCTTCCTTCCTTCCTTCCTTCCTTCCTTCCTTCCTTCCTTCCTTCCTCTCTTCCTTTTCTTTTCTTTTTTTTTTTAAATGTTTATATTTGAGAGAAAGAGAGACAGCATGAGTGGGGAGGGACAGAGAGAGAATGAGGCACAGAATCCAAAGTAGGCTCCAGGTTCTGAGCTGTCAGCACAGAGCCCAATGTGGGGCTCGAACTCAAAAACTGCGAGGTCATGACCTCAGCCCAAGTCGGTTGCTTAGTTGAATGAGCCACCTAGGCACCCTAACACATTTGTTTTCATACAGTAGCATGTATTTTTCACACACAGCACATCTCCATTTGAACTTACTACGTCTCAAATATTCAGTGCCCATTAGTGCATAGTGGCTACCATATTAGGTAGTACAATTCTACAATGTAAACTATGAAGGCAAAAACCATTTCTGTTCTTACTATAGTATCTCTGTCACCTAGTACTGTGACTGATCATGGTAGAACTCAAATTTGGTGAATGAATTTTAATTGAGAGATGTTTTATAAAATTGTGTTTTGTTTTGCTTTTTGTAAATTTGGACAAGAGTTTGAATTCTGACCATCTTATTTAAAAGACATTAAATGAAATTGTATTACAAAAAAAAGTACACCCTCATTGATAGTGAAAGAAAAACCAAAAGAGGTGCATTTTTTTTTTAATGTAATGAAAATTTTTGTGGTAGTTTGTTTTGTTTTTAAATGAGAGGAAACTCTATGCTGGCAAGGTTATAGAGAATCTACTACACAGAACTACAGATGATAGTGTAAGGTCGTAAGATTCACATACCCTCTTAGTGCACATTTTGGCATAATTGGTGGATCACATACAAACATTAATCTCAAATCTGTACTAAACCTAAGTCTGCTACCGTAGAGTTGGACTTCTCCATGTTACTAAAGCTTCCTTCTAAAGCCACACCCTTCATTTTGCACTAAATCCTATACCCTGTTGCGTAAACCCAAGAACATTATTGCATCAATTCTTACGTCTTTACAATTTTTTTTTTCACTCTACTGGATCACTTCCATTTCCAGCAAACTTCCTTGAAAGACTTGTCCATATTCTGTTTCCAATTCCTCTCTCGTCAAGGTTATCAGTGACTTGTGTGTTCTTAGTTCCAATGTCCAGTTGCTAGTTATCATCTTATTTGACCTATCAGCAGCATTTGACAGACTTTCAAGGATGATTTTCATTGAAACACTTTCTTCAGTTGGCCTCCGGTTCATCATACTCTGTGTTCCTCTTTCCTCATCCAGCACTTCTTTGCGGTTTCCTTCCTGGCACTCCATCTCCTTCTCACTCTCTTAATGCTAGAATATATCAGACCTTCAGTGATCTCATCCAATTGATGTCTTTAAAAACATTGGCTCTCCCCCACCCCACAATTTCTGTCATCAATCAAGAGATATGTCAAATTCCAGACTCTTTTCTACTGCACATTCCTACTTGTTCTCTCTGCTAGAATACCTAGTATCCATCCCAAACTTAACATATCCAAAACAGAATAGAATCCTTGATTTTTTCTCTTAAATCTGTTCTATTTAGAATCTTATTTATTTAGATGATGATAAATCTATCCTTTCAGTTGCTCAGGCTAAAATCCTTGAAGCCATTCTTTACTTCTCTCTTATTCATCCACATTCCACGCACAAGACATTAAAAATCAAACTATTGGGGTGCCTGGGTGGCTCAGTCGGCCCTTGATTTTGCTCAGGTCATGATCTCATGGGCGTGAGATCAACTCCCATGTCGAGATCCATGCTGAGAGTGGAGCCTGCTTAAGATTCTTTCCTTCTCCCTCTGTTCCTCCCCCCCTTAAATAAATAAATAAATAAATAAATAAATAAATAAATACATACATACATACATATATACATACATACATACATAAATGAATACATAAATAAATAAAAAATAAATAAATCTATTGCATCAACCTTCAAATGAAATCCAGAATCCAACCACTGTTTATTACTTTGCTTTCTACTCTGCTTGTGTGAGGCATCATTTTCTGTTGTTCAAATCATTGCAACAGACTCTTAAATGGAGACCCTGATCCCAACAGTTTATTTTCAACACAGCAGCTAGACTGCTCTTTTAAAAGGTAAAATCATATGCCCTATCTCTGCTACACCTCAGTGACCCACCATTCACTCATAGTAAAAGCCAAAATCCATAAACGTCTACCAGACCTGACTCGTTCTGCCAGCAACCTGTATGTCCTGTCCCATTATTTCTCTAAGTTCATGTAATACTCTTTCCTTGCTCATTCTTCTTCAGCCACATTGGCATGCCTGACACACTCTCAAGGAGGAGATTTTGCATTGTATTTACCTTTCTGTGCAAATCTACCAAATATCTCCCTGCACAACTAACTCTGTCATCTTCTTCAAGTCTTTGGCTAAATGCCAATTCCCAATGAAGTCTACTGGATGAATAAGATGGCTGCAAATTTTTTGACTCTCCTTCTACTGGGGAGAGCGTCTGTTTCCCATCCACTTGAATTAAGGATGGTCTATGACTGCTTAAACCAGGAGAGTATGGCAAGCCAGCTTTGGGACTACCAGCTTCTTGAACTCTTAGAATCCTGAGTTCTCTTGTAAGAAGTCTGACTACCCTGCTGTAGAAACCACCTGGAGACATCATGAGACTCCATGGGGAAGGAGAGGGTCCCAGCTATGACCAAGCTTCCAGCCATCCGTGCCAAGTACAGACTTGTGAGTGATATCTTAAACCCTCTTTGACCAGCGAAGCCATATTGGATTCTTCAGCCCAACCCTGCCAACAGTTGAAAACCACTGAGTGACTCCAGTTGACAGCTGGTAGAACAGAAGCCCTCCCCAAATTTCTGATCCACAAAATGACGTGATACAACAAAATAGTTGTCACTTAAAGCCACCTACACTATTATCTAAAGTTGCAATTTGTACCTGTCTCTGGCTTGACACTTTCAACTCTCTTTACTTTGCTCTATTTGTTTCTCCATAGTTCTTTTTTTTTTTTTTTTTTTTTGGGACAGAGAGAGACAGAGCACGAACGGGGGAGGGGCAGAGAGAGAGGGAGACACAAAATCGGAAACAGGCTCCAGGTTCCGAGCCATCAGCCCAGAGCCTGACGCGGGGCTCGAACTCACGCACCGCGAGATCGTGACCTGGCTGAAGTCGGACGCTTAACCGACTGCGCCACCCAGGCGCCCCTGTTTCTCCATAGTTCTTATCACCTAACATGTAATATATTTGTTTACTGTGTTTATTATTTATTATCGTTTTTTAATCAACAATCCTTCCCCCTATTCACCAGAATATAAACGGGGATTTTTTTTTTTTTCTGTTTTATTCACTGGTATCAACCTGGAATGTAGAAGTGCTCAATAAATTCTTGTTGAGTGAATAAGAAGTAATCCACACTTTATCACAAAATATAAAAAAAAATATATATAAACGATCTCAACCGAGCTGTCCAAGAATGAGCATGATATTTAACAAATGGTTTGGTCAGACTACACACACACACAAAATTCAGCCTGGAAGAAACTGTATCTTAAGGAACAAATTTCACTCAAGTGTTTCATACTATCGAGCAACTTATTAAGGGTATGAATTCATTAAGGCAAACCTCAAAAATGAAATGATAAAGCAATCTAATGAGATTTAAAAAGAGGCTTTAGAAACAAGTTGAAGATCAAAAGGATGTCATTAAAAATCTAATAAACAAGAAAGGAACAGAAGACAGTTAAGAATGAATTTGCTGACATAGGGGAAAGTTTTAGCACAGTGAGTCAAATGTCACTGGAAAAAAATCATAACAATTAGAAAAAAGCCGATAGCACCACAGACTAGAAAGAGCGCATGAACACATGGAAGAGAAAAAAAGAAAGTATTTAAAAATACAAGAAAATTTCCTTGGAATGAAAACTGTAGTAAAATAATCAGCAGATTCAAAGCACACATCTACTCCAGAAAATTTTGTTTCTGAATACTAACACCTAGATATATTCTGGTTAAATTCTTAAATTTTAAAAAATAAAGGCAGATTTCTTTATTGGATGTTAGGAAGTGGATCACGTTCACAGGGGGGAAAAAGGCTATATTTTTAGACTTTTGTACAGCAACATTCAATAGACTGAGAAAATGTCTACAGACTCTTGAATGAAAAAAAAAATGACGCAAACATTTTATACCAGACAAAATCTCATTCAAATATAAAAGCAAGCATGCATGAACTCAAAAAATCGCAAGCCCTTGAGCTGTTCTTGAAAAACCTACTTATAAATGAAAGCAGTCAATTAACTAATGAATCAACATAAAGACCTCAGCAGTGGAGACACCATGATTAAAAGGATTTATGATGAACAGTGAATCCATTCAATATGAAACTAATTGGAAATAGTGGGGGTATTATGATTATATGCCAGAACCCAATATAATACACTTTGACAATCATAATGTAATCCACAAAAATTGGGAGGTGGAAGGCAAGGAGGTTGTAGGAAATGTTAGCAGTCTTTACTATTAAAGCAGTTTAAAATGTATCATGATACCAATCTCATTTTAAATTATCTAAAGTTTTAGCCACAGAATTAGGTTATTTCTAATCCTTAATGCAAGGTGTGCTCTAAATTTTTGTCTATCTGTAGTCTTTCATTCCTTCATAACATGCATAGTATAACCCTATCTTATAAAAAGTATTTCTACCTATCCTTCTACCTGCATGTATGTAGAGAAAAATCTGGGCAATGATGTTCACCTGATATCAATCATAGTTATTTCTGAGGGGTGGGATTTGAGATGAGGATAACTTGGTTAACTTATTTTTGCTGAGAAGCGTAAGAGAAGGTAGCAGTGGGGGGATTGAAATAGCAACTCTGTCTCTCAATAATAACTAATTTTGAGCAAGTTACTTAATAACTATTCTTTCCTCCTCTATAAAATGGGTGCAGTAGTAGTCCTACTTCATGAAGCCATTGTGAGAAGTGAGTTAATGTCCACAAAATACTTAAAATAATGTTTAACATATAGTGAAATCTCAATAAATGTTAACTTCGTCTTCTATGTTTTACTCCTACTAGTCTTTTTCATGCTAGACATTGTTTAAAATATACTTGTATCATTCTCATACAAAGTGATTTAAAAAAACAGAACAAAATCCTCACGTTTGGTTTAAAAAACTAGTTGGCTTCCAGTTCTCTTCAAGAAACATATCTGGTGACTTTAACAACAAAATGATGATGTCGTCAGTAGAAAAAAATGCCCATGTCAGTAGAGGATATAATGTTTCTTTATGGAAAAAGATATGGAGACTTATGGACTTGATTGCACCAAGCACAGGATAGCACAGTAAGCTGCCTGGTGGTGGTGTAGACTTTTCAGTCCCCAGTGATTTCCATGTGGACGCAGAGTTTGGATATGACTAGCTGCACTAAGGATTCTACAGACCTTACCTTGCCATTCTTACAGGATTTTCACCTCCTTCTTTTCCTCACCTCTTTCTATGCCCTCCCGTCTTGACAATTCTATAGGCTCAGACTATGTGCCTGCCCACTCATGAGCCACAAAATAATTCCAACATACTTCTGAATGCTTATCATGAGAATGGGTGAAGCTAAGGGCAATTTCCCAGGCAGGCCTAGCATCCCTCAAAATAGCCTTCAGAACTCTCTGAGTTTAAACCTACAACACCTAAGCAAAGTGACAAAGGAAGAAGGAAAATAAAGGAATGGGGAAAGACATAGAAGAAAAAAATGAAATCAAATGTAATATTATCAGACATAGTAAAATCAAGACTCAAAACTTATTTATTTTTTTTATAAATTTATTTATTTATGTAATTTATTTTGAGAAAGAGAGAGTGAGTGAGGGGGGCACAGAGAGAGAGAGAGGGAGACAGAATCCCAAGCAGGCTCTGCACTGTTAGTGCAGAGCCTGATGTGAGGCTTGAACTCAAACTGAGATCATGACCTGAGCTGAAATCAAAAGTCGGATGCTTCACTGAGTTACCCAGGCGCCCAAGACTGAAAGTTTAAAATGGGATAAAGGAATTTTTAAAAATAATTTTGTATAGTAATCTACCAAAATATATAATAATTATTAGTAGAAAACATCATAGAAGATGTTTACACAGAGCAAAATCTCCCAGAAATCTATAAAATTGATAAAGCCACTATCATAGGGTTGATCTTTAATAGACTTCTTTCAGAATTTGCACATCAAGAATACCAAAATTAAACAGATGTATTCAGAGGATTTTAATAATGTAATAAATAAACAACATGTTCTATATCCATGTTATATCCAAAATATCCATGTTAGATCTTAATAACCTGCCAAGAAAACCTTTATAATGTGCATTAGGTAAGATTACCTGAGATGATATTTGGCTACAAGTGACAGAAACCCAAAATAGTGGTGACTTAAAGAAGATAGAAGTTTATTTCTATCTCACATAAATATGGGTTGTCAAGCCTGATTTGGGGTATTCACTGTCAATCTCCTTCTTGCCTGGTCCTTTGTCATGACCTATAAATGGCTTCTACCAGTGGCACAAGAATGTCATTCTGATTCCATCTAGCATGTCTGCTTTCCAGCTAGCAGGGGGGAAGCAATGGAAGGGAAAGAGCCTTCTCCCAGCTTTTAATACAATTTTTGGGGAGTATCACAAATTACTTCAACTTACATTCCTTTGGCCCAGGACCTAGTCATATGGAAATACCTAGATGCAATGGAAGTTGGGATATTTTTACATATTCTTCACATGGACCAGATAAAAATTGTCATATCTACTGTAGAAGAAGGAGGAGGAGGATAATAAGGATGTGGAGGAGGAGGAGAGGGTAAAGAGGGGGAAAGGGAAGGGGGAGGAAAAGGAGAAGGGGATGAGGGGGAGGGGGAGAAGGAAGAAGAAGAGGAGGAAGAAGGAGGAGGGGAAGAGGAAGAAGAAGAAAAAGGAAGAGGAAGAGAAGGGGAGAGTACATACTGAGGGAAAACAATCACTGAGACACCTTACACATCTGAAAATGTGTTTTTTCTATGCTTCCTTCATTGGATAATTTGGCTGGGAATAGAATTCTTTTTTTTTTTATTAAAAATTTTTTTTAAATGTTTATTTTTGAGAAACAGAGTGAGAGTGGGGGAGGGTCAGAGAGGGATGGAGACACAATCTGAAGCTGACTTCAGGCTCTGAACTGACAGCACAGAGGTTTGGAATAGAATTCTAATTTGGACAACGATTAACCTTTCAGGTTTGCATGACAGTGTCTCTGGAGAGACACAGAACATATAGATATTTCTTATTATTTCATTATATGTGTGTGTGTGTGTGTGTGTGTGTGTGTGTGTGTCTGTGTCTGTGCCTGTATATAAATTAGGAATTGGCTTATACAATATGGAGGCTGAGAAGCCCCACAATCAACTGCCAGCTGCCTGCAAGCTGAAACCCAGGAAAGCTGGTATAATTCAGTCCAAGTCCAAAGGCCTGAGAACTATGGGAACTGATGGTGTAAATCCTAGTTTGAAATGGAATCAGCATCTCAAAGAGATACTTGCGTTCCCATATTCACTGCAGTATTATTCACAATAGCCAAGCTATGGAAACAACATAAGTGTTCATGGATGGATGAATAAAGAAAGTGCTATGTTGTGTGTATGTATGTATGTGTGTGTGTGTGTGTGTGTATTACATTATATATATAATGTATATTATTCCATATTATTATTCAGCCTTATAAAAAGAAGGATATCCTGGCATTTGTTACTATATGGATGAATCTGGAGGACTTTATGCTAAATGAAATGAGCCAGACACAGAAAGGGAAATACTGCATGATCTCACTTATATGTAGAATTTGAAAAAGTTGAACTAATAATAGAAACAATAGAATGGTTACCAGAGGCTGGAGGGTGGAGGAAATGGAGAATGTTGATCAGAGAGTACAAAGTTTCAGTTATAAGATGAATACGTTTTGGGGTCTATTGTACAGCATAGCAACTATAGTGAATAATATTGTATTGTATACTTTAAATTTGCTGAGAATAAATCTGAAGTGCTTTCATCACATACACATACTAATTGGTAACTATGTGAGGTGATGAATATATTAATTAGCTTGATTATAGCAATCATTTCACAAGTAAACATATATCAAAAAATCCTATTGTACACCCTAAATAGAGTATTTGTGTTTATCAGCTATCCCTCCATAAATCTTGGGAAAAGAATCCCAGTGCATGAGCAGAAGATAAGATGAGATGTAGTAAGGCAGGAAAAAAGCGAGCAAGTCCCTTCTTCTTCCACCTTTTGTTCCATTCACCTCCGTGGATTGGGTGATATTCACTGACAATGTGGAGGGCAAACTGCTTTACTGAGCCCACCAATTCAAATACTAATCTCATCCATAGGGTCCCTCACAGCCACCCCTAGAAACAATGTGTAATCTGGGCACCCCTTGGCTCAGTCAAGTTGACACACAAACTTACCTATCACATTATTGTTGAGATGTCTGATGGAACTCTGATTCTTGAGCTCTTAGATGTGGCTGAGTTTCTTTCCTGAAACTGTTAGGACCTCTTTTATGAAGATCTTTTTTCTTTCACTCTGATAGGTAATTTTCTTTTGAGTTCTGAAATTTCATGATGATGTACTTTAGTGTGAACATTTCCCCTTCAGTGTGCTGGTTACTTAGTAATATTTTGATTTGGACATTTGGTTCTTGAAGGAAATTGTCTTCAATATTTTCTTTGTGCCTTTTATTTCTCATACTTTTAATTTCCAAGAATAGTTTTTTGCTTTCTGGATGTTCCTTTTTTTTTTTTTTTAACGTTTATTTATTTTTGAGACAGAGAGAGACAGAGCATGAACAGGGGAGGGGCAGAGGGAAAGGGAGACACAGAATCCGAAACAGGCTCCAGGCTCTGACCTGTCAGCCCAGAGCCCGATGCGGGGCTCGAACTCACAGACCGAGAGATCATGACCTGAGCCGAAGTCGGCCGCCCAACCGACCAAGCCACCCAGGCGCCCCTCTGGATGTTCCTTTTAATAGCACCTTGTTCTTGTTGCAAAGAACATTAATGAGTTTGCATTATCTAAGTCACAAAGTTTCTTTTTATTCTTTGGTTTTCTTTCACATTAGATCGAATCTAATGTCTGGTGACTTTTGACCATCTTCACATATTTGATATTGAGGTACCTAAAAGTTGAGTGGAAGCTGTGTGCATGGGTGGGATTTATCACCTGATGGGCGTTACTATAGGTAATCTGTGCTGTTTTATTGAGAACTCAGTATCTATAGGTCTTTTTTCTGAGGCTGGTCAGATTCCTGTGAAAAGATTCTTCATTTATATGGTTAGAGCCTAACTGTAATATTGTGGCATCTAAGTCCGAGAAGGGAGCTATTTTTCACTTAATTCACACCCTGCTTTTAAGTTTATTTATTTTTTAAGTTCACTTATTTATTTTTGAGAGAGAGAGAGAGCATGCATGTGGAAGGGGCAGAGAGAGAGAAGATCCCAAGCAGGCTCTGCATCATCAGTGCGCAGCCCTACACGGGGCTGGAACTCACAAACTGTGAGATTATGATCTGAACCGAAACCAGGAGTCAGAAGCTCAGCCGACTGAGCCACCCAGCTGCCCCATGCTCCTCCCCCCTTTAAAGTATCCCTTATCCACAGTTGAGGCTGATGTACCCAAATTCAGTATTTTTGCACAAACTCTCTACAAGGTAAATTCCAGGCTTCTGCCATCATGGAGGAATGACATTGTGCAGAGGCACAGGGTTCAGGATAGGGGTGGCGAGTTGAGGTCTAAGGGCTTCAGCTGATTCTCTTTTGTTGAATCAGTTCCCTACTTTCAGTTGCACCTTGTACTCCAATTCCTGGTATTTCTCCAGGATTCTTTGACTCGAGTTGCTTATTTCTATGTTTTCCCCATGGTCAACGACTCCTTGCTCATTTGCTTTCCATCTCCTTTCCTGATTTCTTTGTTGTGTGGGTTTATGTCTCTCTTGTTTAGCTATCATTTTAGTGGACTTTAGTGAAGAAGCAAAGGTAAATATGTGAGTCACTATGTTTAATTCAGCAATTTGTGGTTTTTAACATCGGAGTTTTAATTCTTTTCTATCAATGCTTCTCACTTTCTTCTGTAAATTTTTAGTGGTCCTATCTACATGCAGAAGACTCATTCAGCTAAACTCTGGCTGTTTTAAGCTCTCTCTGCTTCCAAAAAGCTCCTTACTCTACCCCACACATCTGGATTTATTAAAGGAGCTAAACTGTACTTATTGAACACTGAGTATGATGTTTCACTTTATATTTATTATCTTATAAAATCTTTACAACATACACACACACACACACACACACACACACACACGAATTCATACTCTACAAGGTACTTTGTAATGTTTCCCTCTGTTTCCTTAATTTTTTTAATGTTTATTCACTTTTGAGAGAGAGAGACAGTGTGAACAGGGTAGGGACAGAGAGAGAGGGAGACACAGAATCCAAAGCAGGCTCCAGGCTCTGAGCTGTCAGGACAGAGCCTGATCCGGGGCTTGTACCCACGAACCGTGAAATCATGACCTGAGCCGAAGTTGGGTGCATAACTGACCAAGCCACCCGCGCACCCCACTTCTGTTTCCTCAAAGAATTATGAACATTATCAGTATTTGTATAGATTTTTAGCATAATTTTAACGGCTGCATCATCTCCCATCATTTAGAGGATTTATTTGATCTATTTGTTAATTTTCCTGATTGCTTAACACTGGTTAAGTTTGGGGTGCTTCTGGTGATGGACTGAAGCAGTGAGTTAGTCAGGTGAAGGACACCAGCGCAGAGCAGAGTGGTAGTTGTTAAATAATAATCTTCCATTATTCCAGGACTTCTGGTAAATTCTCATTATAATCAGCTACATTTTCTCTGATGTACTATTATGAAATTAAGAGGGAAGCCCATTCCTCTGTGGAAGGACTAATGGCCACAGTGACTCGGCTCAGTGGCATGGTGATCTTACAAATGTCATTGTCAGTCAGAGACAGTGGCACATGGACCTAAGGAGGTCAAAGCATAAGGGACCAAGACCCTGCTCCTATGACCCATGAGGTGGCCCTGGACTGTTTAGACATAGCTAGAGGATACTTGGAGGGAGGTGGTAATTTCCACAGTATGAGACCAGGTGAGAAAGGTCTGAGAAGATGCTCTAGTAATTCAGGTGTTGACTAAGGGTATCATGGTCTATTTTATTTAACAGTATTCATTTACATTTTTGTTGTGGATAGTGAGCACTTAGAAAGCATGGTCCATGCCTCAGTCATCCTTGTATTACTCATGTCTAGAATACTGAACTAAAGTATGGTAGCACTGACATTAGATGAGGTATAAGGGCATGCCCAACAGCGCACAGAAGACAGGAGAAATAATGGAAGCCAAGCCCCTGGCCAGCAGCAGAGCCAGCCCCTTTGCAGAAGGAGCAGTAGAGTGAAGCAGCAATTAATTGATACCAGCATCTGGAGAACAGACATTGACCTGTATGCAGAAAGGAGAGGAATTTAGGAGTTAGGGAAGCAGAAAAATTATTCATCTTGTATATTTAAAATTCACATTTGTCTAGATATTATAACTGAAGTTGGCTTTCGACAGGTTGCTTGATAAGAACATTTTAAAGAAGGAGAATGTGTCCCTCAGCATTGCAGGAGCATAATGAGAGCACATTCAAATTGGGTAACTGAGGAGAGTTTAATGAAGAAACAGTCTGTAAATGTGCAGTCAAGACTTAGGGAAAACAACCGCTGGATGGTGGAATACTCCAGGATGCATAACAGCGGGGAGCCATGATCACTTCTAAGCCTACAGGGGCAGAGGACAGAGGTTATTAGAACCCCTGAGAGCATCTCCCGCTGGGCAAGTCCAGTTGAAGACCAGGTATTGTGAAGCCTGTTGATAGAGTCCTTAGAGGTTAGCCTCCCAGAGATGAGACCTGGGTGAGGGAGGCGGTGTAGAGTGGTCTGCAGGGGCTGGTGAGAGATACTCTGTACAAGGTGTCATTAGACACATGTGTTTTTGAAGAGATAAGCCTGGAGCTAGCCAGTACATGTGTTTATACCTGTTATCATGAATTTAAGGTAACTTTTCATTCTGATATGATTTCAAACTGGAAAATTTACAAAATAGTAACAGGAACTCCTGTGTATCCTTTACCCTGCATTTAGCCTCTTTTGCTTTATTATTCTCTCCCCCCACCTTCTCCCGTCTCCCCATCGATCTCTCTCTCTTATTCTAGGTTTTCCCCTCAACCATGTGAGAATAAGTTGGACACATTGTTCCTCCTTTACCGTAAACACTTCATTGTGTATTTCCTAGGCATAAGGAGATTCTCTGACATAACCATGGTACAATAATCAAAATCAAGAAGTTTAGAAATGACACAATTCTATTTTATACACAGCTCATATTCAAATTTTATCAATTGTCTCAATAATGTTCTTTGTAGCTTTTTTTTTTTTTTATGGTGCTAGATGTAATCTATGCTCATACATTGCACTGAGTAATCATGTCTGTTTTGTCTCCTTTAGGTGGGAACATTTCCTCCCTTCTCTTCATTTTTCTTGATCTTGACCTTTTTTTTTCTATTATTAGAATATTTAGGCTAAATCTGTACTTTTGTATCCAGGTCATCTTAGAATTGATTCCCCTTCCTTCTTTCCACTTTCCTTCCCTCCTTCCTACTTTCCTTTTTTTTTGTTTTTGCTAAAGGTAAAAGCTTTCTTAATAATGAAAATTTTATTTTAATAGTTTCAAAGATTGTTGACTTGTTTCCTTGAGACTAGAGTATGCTATAGGGAATTTCATTTATATAAATATTTATTGTAGGAGGCTGAGTCAATTAACCTACAGTTTAAGCTGTGTTAGAGGCAGTCATGTGATTTTTGTCCTAAACCTCAGTGGTAATTAATTCCCAAAGACATCATTGATCTAGACAGAAGGAACTTACCTAGTATAAATAGTGTAAACACCCTTAAAATTAGAAACATAATTAAAGAGAATTTCTTTTTGTGGATTATATTTATAAAAACTAAAGTGAGAGATTAATTATAAAATTTTTAATGTTTATTTTTGAGAGAGACAGACTGCAAGCAGGGGAGGGGCAGAGAGAGGGGGAGACACAGAATCCGAAACAGGCTCCAGGCTCTGAGCTGTCTGCACAGAGCCCGAAGTGGGGCTTGAAGTCGTGAGCCATGAGATCATGACCTGAGCCAAAGTCGGAAGCTCACCCAGGTGCCCTGAGAGATTAATTTTAAACACAGTGAAGAATTTCAGTTTATTTGACAGGTGGTTGGAGATCATAAGAATCCCTGTAACAGTACTGGCTACTGGGGGCTGGGAACCAAATCATTTTAGGATTTATGTGGGAGTCAGAATTGCTCTCGTGTGGTCCAGGAACACAGAAAATATTAGTTACATATACATCAAGTGATGTATGATTTCTTCTTTTTGCTGATCTAGTGCCTATTACTAGAGCCCAACTGACTACTGTTAACTAAACATCTGCTGTATGCCAATACTTCATAATTCTCTACCTTAATCCTCACAATAATCCTGTTAGTTAACCTCTTGCATAGATGTAGAAACCAAGGCCCAGAGAGGATAAGTAACTGGATGTACTCTACTGGATGTAGCAAAGCTGATCCTGGAATCTAGAGTTTGGTGAATCCAAAAACGTGTGTTGTTAACCATTATGTTAAGAGGTCCGTAGTAAAATAATTTGCAAGAGCTGTTTAAGACAAAATTACATTGATTTCTTCATTGTAAGACTTGTCAGAATTTTTATCATGCAAATGAACATTGGAAATTTCCAAGAAGGGCAAAGAGTATGCAGCAGTTCCGGAACTCGTACAGTAGTGCCGTCTTATCTGTGGGGGATACGTTCCAAGTCCTCCATGGGTGCCTGACACCACAGATAGTACCAAACCCTATATATACTCTGCTTTCTCCTTTACATACTTTCCTATGGTAAAGTTTAATTCATAAATTAGGCACAGTAAGAGATTAGCAACAACGATAAAATAGAACAATTGTAACAATATATTGTAGTCAAGTTCTGTGAACATGGTCTCTCTCTGTCTCAAAACACCTTGCACTGTACTCACCCTTCTTCTAGTGATGATGTGAGATGACAAAATGCCTCCGTGATGCGATGAGAGGAGGTGAGTGGCATAGGCAGTATGATGCAGCATTAGGATACCAGTGAGTTTCTGACCATCCATCAGAAGGAGGTTCATCTCTAGGCCTTGGCTAATAGGCTAGAGCTGACAGCAGGTCACTGAAACAATGGGATGGGAGACCTTAGATCAGGGGGACTACTGTATAGTCAGTCACAGAAGCCTTCCCCCCACCTCTTACCTCTCATAATATTTCCTCTCTGCTGTGTTCCTCTCTGCTCTGTTGTAAACATTGGGCTAGAAGGTGGCCAGAAGAGGGTGGGACTACAGAGCTATCATTGAAGAGGAAAGCTGAGAACTACAGAGGAGCCAGGGGTGGAGGAAGGAAAAGAAGGGGATTTGTTGTCTGATGGGTACAGAGTTTCTGTGTCTTAAGATGCAAAGAGTTCTGAAGATTAGTTGCACAAAAGTATAAATGGACCAAACACTACAATTTGTTAAGATGATAACTGAATGTACAGTTCAGTAGTGTTTAGTCCATTCACACTTTTGCGCAACTAATCTTCAGAACAGGGTTGATGGCAGGGACTGGGGGAGGGGAAAATTGGTGGTGGGCATTGAGGAGGGCACTTGTTGGGATGAGCACTGGGTGTTGTATGTCAGTGATGAATCTACCCCCAAAACCAAGAGCACACTCTATACACTATATATTAGTCAACTTGACAATAAATTATGTTAAAAAAATTAAAAAATGATAAATTTTGTATTTTACTATAAATTTTTAAAAAGTCCAGGGTTGCCTGGATAGCTCAGTTGGTTGAGTGTCTGACTCTTGATTTTGGCTCAGGTGAGATCCCAGGTTCGTGGGATCCAGTCCCGCATCAGGCTCAATGCTGAGTATGGAGCCTGCTTAGGATTTTCTCTCCCCCTCTGCCCCTCTCCCCAGCTGGTATGTGCACGTGAGTTCCCTCTCTCTCTCTCTCTCAAAAAACAAACAAACAAACAAACAAACAAACAAAAACAAAAAACAAAATAAATACACAGGGATCAACACATCTTCAGCTTCTCATTCCAGACTCTAGTTTGAGTAGAGAGTTTCTCCTGTCTCAGTATTACCACCTTATTAGCATGATGCTTCTCAATAAAATGCCATAAAACCAGCTTAGGGAAAAATTGCCATCAGTGGAGAAAAGACAAAAATTCCAAGGCCAGGCTTTGCTTTCAAAAGTTACTTTTATTTTTATTTTTTTTTAATTGAGTTTGTTTATTTATTTTGAGAGAGAGAGAAAGTCCAAGTGGGGCAGGGCCAGAGAAGGAGGGAGAGAGAACCCCAAACAGGCTCCTCACTGACAGTGTGGATCCCAATGTGGGGCTTGAACTCATGAACCATGAGATCATGATGAGATGAGACCAAGAGCTGGACACTTAACCAACTGAGCCACCCAGGTGCCCCTCAAAATTTACTTTTAAAGGGAAAGTGTTATTCTTATTTTTATTTACATTATATCAATTTACAATTTAGTTTAGGTCAGTTGATGAGCAAAACATCTTAGACATGTTTTCAATTCTATTCAGATATTACTGGTCCTTTTTTTGAGAGAGAGAGAGCAAGAGTGAGCACAAGCAGGAGAGAGGAACAGAGGGACAGTCTCAAGCGGGCTCCACGGTCAGTGTGGAGTCTGACACAGAGCTTAAACCCATGACTCTGGGATCATGGCCTGAGCCGAAATCAAGAGTCAGATGCTCAGTTAACTGAGCCACCCAGGTGTCCCCAGATATTACTTGTGATGTAACTATGTTTACTGTAATTTTGAAAAATAGAAGAAACTTGCTTTACATGAAGGAAAAAAAAAACAAGAAAAATATAATTTTATTTGGAACAGTAAAGTTCAAAACATCCACAATTTGTGCTTCTCTCTTGTCCTCCCTCCACCACCAGCTCTCAGTGCCCAGTGCAGTTTTATATCTGTACTCACAGGGACAACACTAATGGCGAAGCTGGAGCTATGTGTGTATTTTGGCAGATGGCTCTGTGTATGTTAGAGCAGCACAAAGAGTCACTAAATTGATAGCAATATCAGGACAGAAAAATTCCCAGCGAACATTGTGTGTCACAAGTGAAGACCTGAGAAGGTCTGAATTTTGCATCTTGAATAACATATATGGAAATAATTCTGTTTTATCCGTCATGTCACAGAGAAGTATCATACATTTTTATGCTTAACATAAAGTTTCTGAGTAACAGAAAGGCCATTGGGTAGTAAAGACCAAAAAACACAGTTAGGATTTTAGAAAGTATTTCCTTCCATCGACCTGGAAGCCGATAGAGCAGAAATAATAGGAATCAGGGTGATACAACTGAGGCATGTTTGTAAGTTCACATTGCTCCGTCTGTGGCCAGTTTGAAAAGGTAATAACAGAACACCATTGCTCATTCCAGGTTCAAGGGGGGGACCCCACCATGTAATAAAATGAGAGGTAAGTGATATGTTCTGGAGTTAGCAATAAAAGGAGGCAGATGCTCTGACAGTAATGTTGGTATACCCAGGGAGGCATCAAGGATCTCACAGGATGATTCTTCCTTAGATTAGCGCTGCGTAATTAAGAATAATTGAATTATGGGTGCTGCTTGTGAGGCTTGTATCATTTGTCTTGTTGATAGTAACTCCAAAATACACCCACATGTGAATTAATTCACTGATAGTTATTGAAGGAGGAGTAAAATGGTACAGCAGGCTAATCAGAAGGGCTGGACAAGGGGGGCTGAAAGCTCTACTTCATTTGCATGTGATGACCCACTACACTGTGTAGTATGGTATTGAGCAGCTCATTTGACCTCTCTGCCTCAGTTTCTTAGTTGGTGAAGCTGGAAAACGCATGCAGTTCAGACCTACATAGACTTCTGCTCATCTCAAAAACTCATACTGAACACCAGTGTCAAATTTATGGGCCCCAAATTCCACTTTGATCACGTAGAAATAAAAAGGGACACTTCGCCCTGCTTCCAGTATGATTAAGCACTTCATATACAACAGCCAGATAAAACATATAACTCTGACATAAGCCAAAAATAACAAGGTCACCCTGACTGAGTTTGATCCCTGCATAGCAAAACCTTGACTATTTCCTGCAAACTGTCTTCTACTTGATATTTTCCAGGCTGGTGTCTGAAGATACATCATGTCTGCTTGGATATAATAATCGTGTAAGAAAGTTACTGTTTTTTCCTCATGAATAGACTAATGTAAAGCTGGTAACCTGGGTAATTTTGCAGTTTGAAATTTAATAATTTGGCCAGCCAGTTCTTCTGAAGTCTGACTCTCTGCCCTTTTGGAAAATATTTATTTTCCTTTGTAAATGCTTCTTTCTGTCTCTTCCTTTGACAGTCATCTCAAAAGCCTTTGTACAAAGCTGCTAATCATTTCTTGTTATTTATCAATCAAATGCAAATTCCTTTGGCTGATATGTCACAGCTGCTGAAATCGAACCTTGAATTCTTTCTCCACATTTTTGTCCCATCATTTCCTCACATGAATCCTATAGCAGCCATGATGGTAGACCATGATGCCTGGATTTTCATCTCTGCACCTTTACTCATACTGCATTTTCCAGCTGTAAGATCTCCCACACATCTCTTTATCAATGCAAATCATCTCCATCTCTCCAGGCACAGCTTAGTCTCTGTACTATCCACAAAACCTCCCTGGGTAGCTCAGAGTACTTTTCCTTCTCTCAATTCATTGTCTGGGCCACTCAGCACTCAACCATTTGTTGTTGTGTGAAGTATTTTGCACTAACATTTTACGCCTGCATGCCCCATCTCTCCAGATAGATGTTAACCTTCAGTCCTTAAGTAAAATAGGCTTTTCTAAAGCAGTTCTGATATTCAAGCCGGGGCTTGAAAACAGTACTATATTGTTTTCTCTGCGTTTTACATAATTGTAATTGCATTTTTTTAATGTTTATTTATTTTTGAGAGAGAGAGAGAGACAGAGTGCAAGTGGGGGAGGGGCAGAGAGAGAGGGAGACAGAATCGGAAGCAGCCTCCAGGCCCTGAGCTGTCACCACAGAGCCCGGCATGGGGCTTGAACTCACAAACCATGAGATCATGATCTGAGCCCAAGTCGAATGCATAACTGACTGAGCCACCCAGGCATCTCTGTAATTGCATTATTGAGATGTGGAATAAATTGGGGATATAAACCACTTTTAATAATTCTATGCCAAACTCCACTTTACAACTTCTACCGACACCTTGGGCGGAGTCCACATTTTTATAGTCACTTTCTGTTATTAAAACACTCTAGTCTAAAAACTTCAATTGCACATGTGATTCAAAACTCTCCCCCGGTGCCAGTCACACTTGTTATCTTCTGTTTTCTATCTGGAACATGGGGAAAGGGATAGGGGGAAATGTCACACACTTCTCTTCTTTGGGTGATTGCAATCTTCTCCTTCTTGCTTTTCTGGGATGCTGATGGGAGATGACACCCTCTTAGTAGAGTGTAAATGCTGATTTCCTGGTGGGTCTCCCCACTGCTGAGTTCCCTGGTGGGATCTCTAGTTTCAAGTCAGCCTCTTCCCTTGACCTCTTCTTGCTACTGGACCCCTCTCCTGGCAGATGGCTCCCTTGGGTGCTATCTGGTCTGATGACCAGCCCAGGTACTTTCTGTGGTTCCACCAGATGCATAGAGAAGTCCTGCTATTCATACCAGACGGTGCAACTGCTGACCCCATTCTTGCCCTTCTGTCGGTCCTGTTTCTTTTCTCACCTGGTCGCGTTCCCCTGCTCAGGCTGCTGGGGAGCAGATCTGTTAAGACCTCTTTCTTTCTTTCTTTCTTTCTTTCTTTCTTTCTTTCTTTCTTTCTTTCTTTCTTTCTTTCTTTCTTTCTTTCTTTCTTTCTTTTCTTAAAAATTTCTTAATGTTTATTTATTTTTGAGAGAGAGACAAAGCATGAGCAGTGGGGGAGGGGCAGAGAGAGAGGGAGACACAGAATCCGAAGCAGGCTCCAGGCTTCGAGCTGTCAGCACAGAGCCCAATGCAGGACTCAAACCCATGAACCGCAAGATCATGACCTGAGCCAAAGTCCAACGCTTAACTGACTGAGTCACCCTGCAAGACCACTTTCTAAGCAGATGTTAAGTGGAGAAGGAAATGGCAGTGCCCTTATTTATACGCACCTGCATTTTTTAAAAAACTTGGGGCCCCCTCCCATCAATCCTTGACCTATATATCTGTTGAACAACAAGATACCAATTTTGTGACGCTATTTTTCTAAGAGAGGCTCTTTGTAGAAATTATTCCTGATCAAAGTTATAAAATGAATAGCTGTTTCATTTCCAAATAAGGTAATTCTAATGAAAACCTAAGGTCTCCTCAGGCATTTTACTATATTATTAAAAGCACGGGATTCTTCATTTTACTGCAGGACAGACTATTCCAACAGTTTATTTTCAGTCCTGAACATTTCTAAACTTTATGGTGTATAAATTCCATTCTATTAGAGACAGTTTGGGACATCTGCCTAAATTCCAGACATCCTTCAGACAATCTTATTATATTTTATAGTCACCCATTCCCCCCATAAACTTTTCAGTTTAATTTTATTTCCAATTAGTTTTTTGTATGTGTGTTCTACTCCATCATCAGTGTAAATTTTTTTCGCCCTGGATTTTTACTTTGGAGTTACTATATGCTTCTTCTGTGCATTGTAATTTTGTATTCTCTATCTGGTATTTCCAAATGCTGAAGTCCTTGAGGCCTAATTGAGGGCAGTTATGCATTAGAAAGAATGACTGTTACATTTGATCTGAGTTTTCTAGGTATCTTGTAGGAGAATTTTTGTTTTTTTTTTAAATTTTTTTTTTAACATTTATTTATTTTTGAGACAGAGAGAGACAGAGCATGAACGGGGGAGGGGCAGAGAGAGAGGGAGACACAGAATCGGAAGCAGGCTCCAGGCTCTGAGCCATCAGCCCAGAGCCTGACGCGGGGCTCGAACTCACGGACCGCGAGATTGTGACCTGAGCCGAAGTCGGACGCTCAACCGACTGAGCCACCCAGGCGCCCCTTGTAGGAGAATTTTTGATGATTGCTAGCCTGTTATTCTTTGAAATTTCAAATCCTACCTACTTGTATTACGGAATTTTCTTCATATCTTGTTCTAAAGCAGTATAATAATAAAACCTACTGTTTATCAAATGCCTTTTATGTGCCAAGTACTTTATATCTGTGGTCCCCATTTTGTGGTCATCTTTGTGGTCTAGCAGTGATCACTCTATATAAATAGAAACCTGTTACCCTCTGTGTCTACCTCTTGTGTGTATTCTGTATAGTGATATGATATTGTGATGTACAGTAAAGAGATGTGTATTTAGTCCTCATCTTGTTGAGCTTCTAAAACCCTTGGAATTTCCTAAATGATGAGAACATTAAAGGTGTCTCTTGTTATGTTATCGAGGTGGTTTTGAATCCCCCCACTAAGGATGAGTGAGGGCTGATTTTCAGGAGAACAAACCATATAATTAGAGGGCTGGAAATTGTAGTCTTAACATCCTTACCTCTGAGGAGGAGAGAAGTTCTGGAGGGTGAATCAGTCATTAATGGCCAGTGATTTAATTAGTCATGACTATGAAATGAAGCCACTATAAAAACCTGAAAGCATGTGGTCTGAAGATCTCCTGGGTTGGTGAACATGTGGAGATTCAGGAAGAGCAGCACGCCTAGAGTTCTTGGTGCCATTTCCCCATACTCTGCCCTAAGCACCTCTTCTAACTGGCTGTCCCTGAGTTATATCCATTTATAAATATCCATTTATATCCATTTATAATTGCTTCCAAGCAATAATCTAGGAAGTGAAAAGTCTCTCTGAGTTCTGTGAGCCATTTTAGGAAGTTAATCAAGCTCAAGGAGCGGGGTGTGGGGGATTTGGAAACCCCATAGTAGGTGACAGCACAGGTGACAACCTGGACTTGTGATTGGTGTTTGATGGGGGGTGGGGAGGCTTGTACGACTGAGCCTTAACCTATGGGATCTGATGCTATCTCTGGGCAAATTGTGTCAGAATAGAGTTGATTTAGCAGGTATTGGAATTCACCTCCCCACCCATTGGAATTGGGCACAGAATCTTTTTTTTTTTTAATTTTTAAATGTTTATTTATTTTTGAGAGAGAGACAGAGTGCAAGTGGGGAAGGGGTAGAGAGAGGGGGAGATACAGAGTCTGAAGCAGGCTCTAGCTCTGAGCTGTCAGCACACAGCCAATGCGGGGCATGAGCCCATGAACTGTGAGATCATGACCTGAGCCGAAGTCAGATGCTTAACTGATTGAGTCACCCAGGTACCCCATGGGTGCAGAATCCTACCTGGTGATGTGAAGTGGGATTACAGTCAGAATATTAGAAATGGTCATAATGGTATGTAATTATTTTACTTTTCTGCTTTCTTATTTTCCTGTTCCACTATAATGTAAATTGCAGAAAGATAGGAACCATGCCTATCTTGTTCTTAATTGAATTTCTAGTGTCTATGTGACTAGTGAGCACTTGTTAAATATTTGCATATAGATAAACATAGTGTATGCTGTAGGTATATTGTGCCTATTTTCAGATGAGGACCTAGGTCCATTGAAGTGAAGTGACTTGTACAAGGTTATAAAGGTAGTCAGTGATGTGTGATAAAAGATCAGATGCCAAAGTCCATTCCCCCCTGCCATTTGGGAAGCTATTTCTTTCATTAGTTTCTGGGAAGTCAAGGTGAATAGCTAAATTATGAAAGTGGTTTGATTAACTGATAACTGAAATAAATTCTTCACATCATTAATTTCAAATTATACTTAATTTTAATACTGTTCAGGATTTATATTGTAAAGAATTAAGGCAATTTTATAGAGTCAGCATGTCAGAGTAAAATTTCCAAGCCCTGTTGATTGTACTTTGCGCCGATTTTTGTTGTATTTCTGAAAAGTAGATAGCATTTATTTTGGAAAGTATGTTTTGAGTTATCATCCCATTCAAGAGAAATATTAAAAATGGTTGTGCTTTTTTTCTTCCCTCTTCTACTTTTCTTATGCCCTGATATAAATGAGAAGTTTGGCAAACTATTGTTTTTACTGGATCCATTATAAAAATCAATTTATTATTATTTTTAAAATACCACAAAAATTAGCAAGTTCAAAATGCTCTATTCTTAAAAATCTCTAAAGACTCTAAAATAGACAAAAATTGCCTTGCTTTACTAATCTATTACAGTTTTCATTTTAAGACTATTTTTAAACTGGAGGATATTTCCTGCAATAGCAGCTAAACTATTAAATTGGTGATCAAAGTCAAGTGAATATCACAAATAATTTCCATAACCTGGAGAAAGTATGTATCAAAGATGAGCTTCTTACAACAGAAGAGTAGATATTGTTATGCTGAGTAGAAAGGCCATTCTGAATCCTTTCAGGTTAAATCTATCTGTGAGAAAATGTAGGTCATCACTACTGTGTTTCATTCACAGCAGTGAACATCTGAGTATAAAGACTTTGACCTATAGTGCCTTTTGCAGTTTAGTGCTACGAAGAAAACAATGTCTAGAAAATGTTCTTATATTTTTAAAGGTAAATTTAAAAATGTTGTCTACAGGGTTCTATATTGTACAGCTGGAGGCAAAATCTGAGTCCATTTCCCAGAAAGCTTGGAGCCTTGATTACTAGATGAGCTCCCATGGTGGCATGCACAGAGAACAGCTTTCCAATCTTTAGAGTAGGAGTGTGGGTTTGCTTATGTTAGACTGTAAATTAATGCTATTTTTTTTATCTGAAAAACTGGAATAAAAATATTTTGGTGATATAGGTTTTTTTTTTAATACATAACGAATTTTAAAAGCTAATATTTAAGAGAAATAACCTTTAAAAAATAGGACAATTTTGAGTGAAAGTATAATTCAAATAAGCCTTTTTAATTTCAACACATCGATGAATATAGACCGTGATACTATTATGAGTGCCTAGAAGGCAGGGACTGCTCTTATTCATTTTTATCCTCCCCTCCTACCACACCTAGTCAGTGCTGGGTGGTCTTTGAGACACCCATGCAAATGATCACAGACAAGCCTCTGCTTGAACATATTTCAGTATAGTAACTTCCCACCACACCAATCAGCCCATTCTGATTTTGATGACTTAGGCAGAAACTTGTACTTCTCTCGAGTGAACATGAGCTCTCCTCTGACTTTCCCCGTGCCAAGTCTGTCCTCTGAGGCTTCATTGAACAAGTCTATATCCTTTTTCCCTATCAAAAGCCCTTTAGACCTCCCAAGGCAAAGATAATGGCACAAAATTTGAATTATAGTGTGGCAAGCACCATAGCATAAAGTCAGACTCTGGCTTCTCCCTTTTAGGACCTGGATTTTGAAAAGGTTTGTTTTATGGGTTACCCCTTCACTCACTTGAATCATATTAATCTTGTAATCGGTAAGATCTCTACATCTTTTATCAAATGCTCTTGAACATCTCCACCACATCCTTGAGTAGTTAGATTTTGAAATTTGCATTTATCCCTCTTAAATATCTTGTTGCATTTGGTTTATCATTTTGGCTTGTGAGTATCTTCCTGGATTCTTATTATGTTCTCTAATGTCACTGCTGGTCCTCCAAAGGTCTTTTATGTCACCTCCAGCCTCATTTCTCATTGCTCCCACTGGTATACACTCTTCTCCGTACTTCTAATTCTCCAGAATTGTAATTCTTGGAACAGACCATGCTTTATTTCATTTTGAGTCATTGCACATACTGTTTTGTAATAATTTTCCTCTTTTTCCATCAGCTAACTTTTATTCTTCCAGGCTCAACTAAGATGTCACTTTTTCTAGGACTTCTATTACAGGGTGGGAAGGCTCTCCTCTGAGTTCCATAGTAGTCTGTTAAATCCTAGCACTTATCAGACTACATTATGATAGTCTATATTCTTGACTTCTTTTCCTCACTCACCTATAAGATTCCTGAATGCAGGAACATTTTCTCCCCCAACATTTCATCTCCAGTACCTAACACAATGCATGGCATATAGTAGATTTTTACTATATATTTCTTTTTTCTTTTTAACATTTATTTATTTTTGAGAGAAATAGAGACAGAACGTGAGCTGGAGAGGGGCAGAGAGAGGCGGAGACACAGAATCTGAAGTAGGATCCAAGTTCCACAGAGCCTGATGTGGGGCTCGAACTCATGAACCATGAGATCATGACCTGAGCTGAAGTTGGATGCTTAATTGGCTGAATTACCCAGGTGTCTCTATATTTCTTGAAAAAATAAATAAGTCAAGTGGCCTCACCAAAGTAATAATAAGCATATGTATAGAACCAAGGAAGTTACCCTCTGATGTGCCTCATTAAGCCCTGCTCCCTCAATCCATAATCTATTTTTTAGGCTATGGTCATTCAACTAGTATTTGACCCATCACAGTGAGTGACTTCCAGCATATATCTCTTATCTCTTGATGTCTACAAGGACATTATAAAATATCATGAAACCCTGTCAAATGCCATCCTAAAAGGCAGAAATGTTATGCATGTGGCCTTCACACCTGAACTACCAGTCCCAGAAATGGAACATTTGTGTTGATCTTTAACTATAATGGGATTTAATTATTATATCCACATTTTTTCTTATCTTTCCCTGCATTGTTTATAGAATGCTTTAGTCTCATCTCAGTTTTCGGTAGATTTTTTTTTTCAGTATATGAAATTTATTGTCAAATTGGTTTCCATACAACACCCAGTGCTCATCCCAAAAGGTGCCCTCTTCAATACCCATCCCCCACCCTCCCCTCCCTCCCACCCCTCATCAACCCTCAGTTTGTTCTCAGTTTTTAACAGTCTCTTATGCTTTGGCTCTCTCCCACTCTAACCTCTTTTTTTTTTTTTCCTTCCCCTCCCCCATGGGTTTCTGTTAAGTTTCTCAGGATCCACATAAGAGTGAAACCATATGGTATCTGTCTTTCTCTGTATGGCTTATTTCACTTAGCATCACACTCTCCAGTTCCATCCATGTTGCTACAAAGAGCCATATTTCATTCTTTCTCATTGCCACATAGCATTCCATTGTGTATATAAACCACAATTTCTTTATCCATTCATCAGTTGATGGACATTTAGGCTCTTTCCACAATTCGGCTATTGCTGAGAGTGCTGCTATAAACATTGGGGTACAAGTGCCCCTATGCATCAGTACTCCTGTATCCCTTGGGTAAATTCCTAGCAGTGCTATTGCTGGGTCATAGGGTAGGTCTATTTTTAATTTTCTGAGGAACCTCCACACTGCTTTCCAGAGTGGCTGCACCAGTTTGCATTCCCACCAACAGTGTAAGAGGGTTCCCATTTCTCCACATCCTCGCCAGCATCTATAGTCTCCTGATTTGTTCATTTTGGCCACTCTGACTGGCGTGAGATGATATCTTGAGTGTGGTTTTGATTTGTATTTCCCTGATAAGGAGCGACATTGAGCATCTTTTCATGTGCCTGTTGGCCATCCAGATGTCTTCTTTAGAGAAGTGTCTATTCATGTTTTCTGCCCATTTCTTCACTGGGTTATCTGTTTTTTGGGTGTGGAGTTTGGTGAGCTCTTTATAGATTTTGGATACTAGCCCTTTGTCTGATATGTCATTTGCAAATATCTTTTCCCATTCCATTGGTTGCCTTTTAGTTTTGTTGGTTGTTTCCTTTGCTGTGCAGCAGCTTTTTATCTTCATAAGGTCCCAGTAATTCATTTTTGCTTTTAATTCCCTTGCCTTTGGGGATGTGTCGAGTAAGAGATTGCTATGGCTGAGGTCAGAGAAGTCTTTTCCTGCTTTCTCCTCTAGGGTTTTGATGGTTTCCTGTCTCACATTCAGGTCCTTTATCCATTTTGAGTTTATTTTTGTGAATGGTGTGAGAAAGTGGTCTAGTTTCATCCTTCTCCATGTTGCTGTCCAGTTCTCCCAGCACCATTTGTTAAAGAGACTGTCTTTTTTCCATTGGATGTTCTTTCCTGCATTGTCAAAGATGAGTTGGCCATACGTTTGTGGGTCTAATTCTGGGGTTTCTATTCTATTCCATTGGTCTATGTGTCTGTTTTTGTGCCAACACCATGCTGTCTTGATGATTACAGCTTTGTAGTAGAGGCTAAAGTCTGGGATTGTGATGCCTCCTGCTTTGGTCTTCTTCTTCAAAATTACTTTGGCTATTCGGGGCCTTTTGTGATTCCATATGAATTTTAGGATTGCTTGTTCTAGCTTCAAGAAGAATGCTGGTGCAATTTTGATTGGGATTGCATTGAATGTGTAGATAGCTTTGGGTAGTATTGACATTTTGACAATATTTATTCTTCCAATCCATGAGCAGGGAATGTCTTTCCATTTCTTTATATCTTCTTCAATTACCTTCGTAAGCTTTCTATAGTTTTCAGCATACAGATCTTTTACATCTTTGGTTAGATTTATTCCTAGGTATTTTATGCTTCTTGGTGCAATTGTGAATGGGATCAGTTTCTTTGTCTTTCTGTTGCTTCATTGTTAGTGTATAAGAATGCAACTGATTTCTGTACATTGATTTTGTATCCTGCATCTTTGCTTAATTCCTGTATCAGTTCTAGCAGACTTTTGGTGGAGTCTATCAGATTTTCCATGTATAGTATCATGTCATCTGCAAAAAGTGAAAGCTTGACTTCATCTTTGCCAATTTTGATGCCTTTGATTTCCTTTTGTTGTCTGATTGCTGATGCTAGAACTTCCAACACTGTGTTAAACAACAGCGGTGAGAGTGGGCATCCCTGTCGTGTTCCTGATCTCAGGGAAAAAGCTCTCAGTTTTTCCCCATTGAGGATGATGTTAGCTGTGGGCTTTTCATAAATGGCTTTTATGATCTTTAAGTATGTTCCTTCTATCCCGACTTTCTCAAGGGTTTTTATTAAGAAAGGGTGCTGAATTTTGTCAAAGGCCTTTTCTGCATCGATTGACAGGATCACATGGTTTTTATCTTTTCTTTTATTAATGTAATGTACCACATGGATTGATTTCAAATGTTGAACCAGCCCTGCATCCCAGGAATGAATCCCACTTGATCATGGTGTATAATGCTCTTTATATGCTGTTGAATTCGATTTGTTAGTATCTTATTGAGAATTTTTGCATCCATATTCATCAGGGATATTGGCCTGTAGTTCTCTTTTTTTAATGGGTCTCTGTCTGGTTTAGGAATCCAAGTAATGCTGGCTTCACAGAATGAGTCTGGAAGTTTTCCTTCCCTTTCTATTTTTTGGAATAACTTGAGAAGGATAGGTATTATCTCTGCTTTAAATGTCTGGTAGAATTCCCCTGGGAAGCCATCTGGTCCTGGACTCTTATTTATTGGGAGATTTTTGATAACTGATTCAATTTCTTCGCTGGTTATGGGTCTGTTCAAGCTTTCTATTTCCTCCAGTTTGAGTTTTGGAAGTGTGTGGGTGTTTAGGAATTTGTCCATTTCTTCCAGGTTGTCCAGTTCGTTGGCATATAATTTTTCATAGTATTCCCTGATAATTGCTTGTGTTTCTGAGGGATTGGTTGTAATAATTCCATTTTCATTCATGATTTTATCTATTTGGGTCATCTCCCTTTTCTTTTTGAGAAGCCTGGCTAGAGGTTTGTCAATTTTGTTTATTTTTTCAAAAAACCAACTCTTGGTTTCGTTGATCTGCTCTACAGTTTTTTTAGATTCTATATTGTTTATTTCTGCTCTGATCTTTATTATTTCTCTTCTTCTGCTGGGTTTAGGCTGCCTTTGCTGTTCTGCTTCTATTTCCTTTAGGTGTGCTGTTAGATTTTGTATTTGGGATTTTTCTTGTTTCTTGAGATAGGCCTGGATTGTAATGTATTTTCCTCTCAGGACTGCCTTTGCTGCATCCCAAAGCGTTTGGATTGTTGTATTTTCATTTTTGTTTGTTTCCATATATTTTTTAATTTCTTCTCTAATTGCCTGGTTGACCCATTCATTCTTTAGTAGGGTGTTCTTTAACCTCCACGCTTTTGGAGGTTTTCCAGACTTTTCCTTTGGTTGATTTCAAGCTTCATAGCATTGTGGTCTGAAAGTATGCATGGTATAATTTCAATTCTTGTATACTTATGAAGGGCTGTTTTGTGACCCAGTATATGATCTATCTTGGAGAATGTTCCATGTGCACTCGAGAAGAAAGTATATTCTGTTGCTTTGGGATGCAGGGTTCTAAATATATCTGTCAACTCCATCTGATCCAATGTATCATTCAGGGCCCTTGTTTCTTAATTGACTGACTGTGTGTCTAGATGATCTATCCATTTCTGTAAGTGGAGTGTTAAAGTCCCCTGCAATTACCACATTCTTATCAATAAGGTTGCTTATGTTTATGAGTAATTGTTTTATATATCTGGGGGCTCCGGTATTCGGCACATAGACATTTATAATTGTTAGCTCTTCCTGATGGATAGACCCTGTAATTATTATATAATGCCCTTCTTCATCTCTTGTTACAGCCTTTAATTTAAAGTCTAGTTTGTCTGATATAAGTATGGCTATTCCAGCTTTCTTTTGACTTCCAGTAGCATGATAAACAGTTCTCCATCCTCTCACTCTCAATCTAAAGGTGTCCTCAGGTCTAAAATGAGTCTCTTGTAGACAGCAAATAGATGGGTCTTGTTTTTTTATCCATTCTGATACCCTATGTCTTTTGGTTGGCACATTTAATCCATTTACATTCAGTGTTATTATAGAAAGATACGGGTTTAGAGTCATTGTGATGTCTGTATGTTCTATGCTTGTAGCGATGTCTCTCGTACTTTGTCTCACAGGATCCCCCTTAGGATCTCTTGTAGGGCTGGTTTAGTGGTGACGAATTCCTTCAGTTTTTGTTTGTTTGGGAAGACCTTTATCTCTCCTTCTATTCTAAATGACAGACTTGCTGGATAAAGGATTCTCGGCTGCATATTTTTTTCTGTTCAACACATTGAAGATCTCCTGCCAATCCTTTCTGGCCTGCCAAGTTTCAAAAGAGAGATCAGTCATGAGTCTTATAGGTCTCCCTTTATATGTGAGGGCACGTTTATCCCTTGCTGCTTTCAGAATTTTCTCTTTATCCTTGTATTTTGCCAGTTTCACTATGGTATGTCGTGCAGAAGATCGATTCAAGTTACGTCTGAAGGGAGTTCTCTGTGTCTCTTGGATTTCAATGCCTTTTTCCTTCCCCAGTTCAGGGAAGTTCTCAGCTATAATTTCTTCAAGTACCCCTTCAGCACCTTTCCCTCTCTCTTACTCCTCTGGGATACCAATTATGCATGTATTATTTCTTTTTAGTGTATTACTTAGTTCTTTAATTTTCCCCTCATACTCCTGGATTTTTTTTTTTTAATTTTTTTTTTCAACGTTTTTTATTTATTTTTGGGACAGAGAGAGACATAGCATGAATGGGGGAGGGGCAGAGAGAGAGGGAGACACAGAATCGGAAACAGGCTCCAGGCTCTGAGCCTTCAGCCCAGAGCCTGACGCGGGGCTCGAACTCACGGACCGCGAGATCGTGACCTGGCTGAAGTTGGATGCTTAACCGACTGCGCCACCCAGGCGCCCCACTCCTGGATTTTTTTATCTCTCTTTTTCTCAGCTTTCTCTTTTTCCATAATTTTATCTTCTAGTTCACCTATTCTCTCCTCTGCCTCTTCAATCCGAGCCGTGGACGTTTCCATTTTATTTTGCATCTTGTTTAAAGCGTTTTTCAGCTCCTCCTGACTATTCCTTAGTCCCTTGATCTCTGTAGCAAGAGATTCTCTGCTGTCCTGTATACTGTTTTCAAGCCCAGCGATTAATTTTATGACTATTATTCTAAATTCACTTTCTGTTATATTATTTAAATCCTTTTTGATCAGTTCATTAGCTGTTGTTATTTTCTGGAGATTCTTTTGAGGGTAATTCTTCCGTTGGTCATTTTGGATAGTCCCTGGAGTGGTGCGGACCTGCAGGGCACTTCCCCTGCGCTGTGGTGTATAACTGGAGTTGGTGGGCGGGCCGCAATTAGTCCTGATGTCTGCCCCCAGCCCACCGCTGGTGCCACAGTCAGACTGGTGTGTGCCTTCTCTTCCCCTCTCCTAGGGGCGGGATTCACTGTGGGGTGGCGTGGCCCATCTGGGCTACTTGCACACTGCCAGGCTTGTGGTGCTGGGGATCTGGCGTATTAGCTGGGGTGGGTAGGCAAGGTGCACGGGGGCAGGAGGGGCAGACTTAGCTCGTTTCTCCTTGGGTGATCCACTTCAGAAGGGGCCCTGTGGCAGCGGGAGGGAGTCAGACCCGCTGCGGAAGGGGTGGCTCCTCAGAAGCACAGTGCACGGTGTTGGGTGTTTGCGAGGAGCAAGCAAGTTCCCTGGCAGGAACTGGTTCCCTTTGGGATTTTGGCTGGGGGATGGGCGAGGGAGATGGCGCTGGCGAGCGCCTTTGTTCCCTGCCAAGCTGAGCTCTGCCGTCCGTCCGGGGGCTCAGCAGCTCTCCCTCCCTTTGTCCTCCAGCCTTCCCGCTTTCTGAGCAGAGCTGTTAACTTATGACCTCCCAGACGCTAAGTCGCGCTTGCTGTCAGAACACAGTCCGTCCGGCCCCTCCGCTTTTGCCAGCCCGACTCGGGGGCTCTGCTTGGCCGGCGAGCCGCCCCTCCGTCCCGGCTCCCTCCCGCCAGTCCGTGGAGCGCGCACCGCCTCGCCGCCCTTCCTACCCTCTTCCTTGGGCCTCTCGTCTGCTCTTGGCTCCGGAGACTCCGTTCTGCTAATCCTCTGGCGGTTTTCTGGGTTAGTTAGGCAGGTGTAGGTGGAATCTAAGTGATCAGCAGGATGCGCGGTGAGCTCAGGGTCCTCCTGTGCCGCCATCTTCTGCCCAAGCCTCGGTAGATTTTATACATATTTTCAAAACATCTTTAGTAAATATAGAATAATTCAATTTTTTTAACCAATATTAAATACATTAAATGTTTAAGGATCACTGATCCTTGTTTTTTACTCCACATTACAAACCCATTTTTTCAAGTAAAATTTAAGTTTCATCTATAGTTTAAGTTTCATCTATTAGAGAAAGGGAATGAAACTTGATTAAGTTCATGTATGTCAAGCAGTTCCCCTGCATTATTGCTTATTTTTCTCAACAACACTGCAAAGTAGATATTATTAATCCTCCTTTATAAGAGGAAAGAAAGTCAGGAAGCAAAGACTGTCTAGAATTGGGGTTGGAATTCAGTTAGGCTTGGTTTAAAGCAGAGAACTCCTGTGAGAATCTGATAAAAGCAACAGCCCCTTTCTAGCAAATACACACAAGCCACCAATCCGTTGAGGTTCTTGTTATAAGCTATAGAAGTGAATCTGATTTTGAAATAGGAAGGCTTCATGGTTTTTAAGATATTGACAGCTCATAGAATCACTGGGATGGCTGAAGAATCAGAAATGAGGTTAGAGAGCCAGGAAGGAAATCTATCCTACCGAAGTGTCTGAGGAGGAATCCACTGTTACCACTCCTACTAACTGCTAGAAGCTACAGTTTGCACTGCTATTTCTGGAAATCAGTACTGTTGGAACCACTACTGCCGCCACATTTTTTTTTTTCCTTTTTGGACTGGATAAGGTGTGTTTATTTCCTTCCACATATGGAAAAGGAGAAAAAGCCTGCTCCCTTCCAGCACCCAATGGCCACTGGGTTTAAAGGGGGTGGAGCCAGGGCCACCACCGAAGAGAAGGTGTAGCAGTAGAAGGCAAGGGTATTGGTGGTATAGTCTGTGTGGAGAAGGTGCTCCAGGTGCCCAAGGTCCCTTGCCCCTAGATTGGCCCTGCCCAGGGTGGATCATTGCCGCCCCTTCATCAAGGTGAAAATACAGAAGAAGTTCTGAGCCCAGATATCTGTGTGCTGGTCACTGCCAGAAGGAAACCATCCTTTGACAGCTCCCAGTTCTTCCACCCAGAGCTCACACATGGGTCAGGGAGGCCAGTCTCCTCTGGAAACAACATAAGGTCAGTCCCAAGCAACATGCCACGATGCTTTTGCCCACCATCTCCCAAGCTTCTAGAAGAACAACTGGAAAGGGCAACTCCCTACTGAGAACTTTCTGCAATTTTACAGCAAACCCCAACAACCTACATTTATCCATACAGGTGGGTGAGGATTCCTAGTCTGTCTGGCACTGGGAAATAGTTGATCATGGCCGGTTTGATGTAGTCAATATCATGAGAAGTTGCTTGGAGGTTGTCAGTGGAGTCAATGCCTCATTGCCCTGTATCCTGTGCAGGTTCACATAGCTCCATGATCAGAAGGGCTCACACCTTGGTTTAATGCTCTGTTGTCATTATCTTGGAATTCTTAATAATTTTTGAGCAAAGAACTTCATAAGTTCATTTTGCATCAGGCTCTGCAAATTATATATCCAGTCCCGACTGGACCACTTGGACCCTACATGGACACCACCAACATGAACTCGGAGCTACCACTGCTGCCATCATACTGCCACCACAAACACATTTTGCTTCAGCTGGGATTGCCAGTGTGTCAGCACCATAGCCGTGGTCCTACAGCAGCCCTCTCCTACTCTGGCATGGAAAGAGAAAACCCATGCAGCACAAATTTGTGTGCATTTGAGGTGGCTCCTGGATTTCCAAAGGCCCCCTATGGTCCCAGGTGAAACTCTGCTCTAAAGCCCATTTTGCACCATCACACTACCTCCAGTACTGGAGGAGAAAGATTTTCCTCATGAGTGGACAATGAATACTGTAAATTCTTCATCTTGATGTGAGTGACTGTAAACTTAGAAAATAATGTAATGCTCATTGTATTAGAGCATATTCTGTCTGTGGCATGGTAAAATAATGAAAGATATTTTGTGAGTGAGTGGTTGGGACTAGAGGGTGGGAGTCATCCACGTAGATGAAGAAGTTGAATTAGTTGAACAGATATGTTTTGAGCACCTACACATGCTGGGTGTTTTGCTTGGCATAGGGATAAAATTCTGAGCATTAGCATGTGTTACTACTTTTAGAGTTTATACCTAGTCATTGGAGTGCCAACGAGAGCATTTAGACCAAGTAGAAGAGATACTCTGATATTTACTAGTAATTAAAGTATGTACGTATTCATGTAAATGCAACTTTTTAATTTTATAGGAATTGAATTGTACTTCTGTCATTGACAATTGAAGCCTGTAACTGAAATTCAAAAATAGCAATGTCACATCTAAAAATTTTGTAGGATATTTAAAAATGTGGCATTTGAATTTATACACGAACTGCAAAATGAAGCAAGTCCTGTCATAACTTGACAGGCATAATCACTCATCCTGTAATGCAAATAGTAACCTAATAGGGAGATGCTAATAGTGCCTTGGTGCAGGTGTTGCTAATTAGCTATTGGATTAGGCTGAATCGTATTCTCTTCTTTTACCTATGTATGATGTTTGTGTAAAATGCAAATGTGAGCTGGAAGCTGAAATGTTTAAGTGTCAACCATAGCTCGCGGATTGACCTTGGAACAATGAGAATTTTGAATTGGGCAATGATCACAGTTTAATTGTAGCTTAGAAATCAGTCAGATTCCTGTTTGTCTCCTGATGGTCAGGGTTTGCCCTCAAACAGGAAGTCAATTTGGGCTCTGGCCAAATGACTCGGTGAGAGAACAGAAGCCATTTCTTATTTGCTCTTCTTGTCCATTTCTAGCAGTTGGACTGTTCTGGGAGAGATGGTAGCAATTACTAGTATAATTAGGGATCATTCATTTGTTTATTCAGCAAATATTTATTGAATGCCTACCATGTACCTGCACTCAGCATGTGGTAGGAATGGCATAAATATTTGTTGGATGAAAAATAATCCTTTGAAAGTTTGGAAAGCCTTCCATAAATAATTTGCAAACTTTGGACTTACTCGTAGTGAGGAAATTATTTCTATTTGTGTGATTGAGGTATGGAAGAGATAGATGGTTTATTTTACTCTCATACATTTTTCAGCCTGTTTTCAATTGAGAAGGAGAAAATACTAGTTCTGCTCAGTGAGATATGAGTCTACCTCCAGGGTGAGACCGTGGAAAGCCCAGGAATCAAGGATGGAGGCTGTATCTTCTGGATGATGGAGAAGATGCAGAACTGTGTGGAGCAGAAGCTTTTTCTTTTTTTCAACGTTTTTTATTTATTTTTGGGACAGAGAGAGACAGAGCATGAACGGGGGAGGGGCAGAGAGAGAGGGAGACACAGAATCGGAAACAGGCTCCAGGCTCCGAGCCATCAGCCCAGAGCCCGACGCGGGGCTCGAACTCACGGACCGCGAGATCGTGACCTGGCTGAAGTCGGACGCTTAACCGACTGCGCCACCCAGGCGCCCCCAGAAGCTTTTTCTGATTCCTGCAAGACATGTCACATGAGTGAGAAAGAAACTCTTGTGCTGAGAGAATTGGGGAGTTTTTCTTACTTTAGTGAAAGGTTTGGGGGTTGTATTTTAACACCATATTGTCTAGTCCGTCCTAACTAACATAAGCACTATTGTGTACTTTTTTTTTTTTTTTTTTTTTTTTTGTGGTACTTTCTGTCCTAGAGGATTTTGCTGTAGTGGCATTGGCTATTGTAACAACAGACTGTAGATAATTAACAGATCATTGCTAACAGATAGCTTAGGTAAATTATACTATCCCATACCATAGAATGTCAAGCAGCTTTTAAAAAAATGTGCTAATAGGGAATTAACTCTAAGATATATTGTTATGAGAAGAGATCAAGGTACAGAGGGTGTTCACAGCTACAATTCGTATGGAAAAGAAAGACCCTATCTATCTATATACGTATATCTACAAATTAACATATGTGGTCTTTTTATTGTGGTAAAATATAAAATGTAACCATTTTAATTGTATAGTTCAGTGGCATTACATATATTCACATTATTGTGCAACTATTACCACCGTCCATCTCCAGACTTTTTTATCATCTCAAATGGAAACTATTGGTCTGTTGGACAATAACTCCCCATTTTCCCATTGCCCTAGGCCCTGGCAATCACCATTCTGCTTTCTGTCTCTATAAGTTTGACTACTCTAGGGTACCTCATATACATGTGGAGTCACATAGTATTTGTTCTTTTGCAATTGACTTATTTCACTTAGCATAATGTCTTCAAGGTTCACCCATGTTGTAGCATGTATCAGAAGTTTCTCCCATATATATATATATATATATATTTTTTTTTTAATTTTTTAAATTTGAATTTTTTGTTAGTTAACATATAGTGCAATATTGGTTTTAGGAGTAGAATTCAGTGATTCATCACTTACATACAACACTCAGTGCTCATCCCAACAAGTGCCTTCCTTAGTACCCATCACCCATGTAGCCCATCCCCCCCCACCTCCCTCCATCAATCCTCAGTTGTTCTCTATTGCCAAGAGTCTCTTGGAGTTTGTTTCCCTCTTTTTGCTCCCTCTCACCCTTCCCCTATTTTCATCTGTTTTGTTTTGAAACATTCTGTTTCCATCCATGTTTTTGCAAATGGCCAGATTTCATTCTTTTTGATAGCTGAGTAATATTCCATTGTGTGTGTGTGTGTGTGTGTGTGCGCGCGCGCATGTGTGTATGTGTGTGTGTGTATGCACACACCACATCTTCTTTATCCATTCATCAGTCGATTGACATTTGGGCTCTCTCTATAGTTTGGCTATTATTGATAATGCTGCTATAAACATTGGGGTGCATGTACCCCTTCAAAATCTGTATTTTTGTATCCTCTGTATCCAATACATAATAGTGCAATTGCTGGATCATAGGGTAGATCTATTTTTAGTTTCTTGAGGAACCTCCATACTGTGCATTAGAGTGGCAGCACCAGTTTGCATTCCCACCAACAGTGTAAGAGGGTTCCCTGTTCTCTGCATCCTCGCCAACACCTCTTGTTTCTTGTGTTGTTAGTTTTAGCCATTCTGATAGGTGAGAGGTGGTATCTTATTGTAGTTTTGATTTGTATTTCCCTGATGATGAAAGATGGGTAGCATCTTTTCATGTATCCGTTAGCCATCTGGATGTCTTCTTTGGAAAAGTGTCTATTCGTATCTTCTGCCCATTTCTTAACTGGGTTATTTGTTATTTTGGATGTTGAGTTTGATAAGTTCTTTATAGATTTTGGATCCTAACCCTTTATGTGATATATTGTTTGCAAATATCTTCTCCCATTCCACAGGCTGCCTTTTACTTTTGTTGATTGCTTCCTTCACTGTTCAGAAGCCTTTTATTTGGTGAAGTCCGCTCGTTCATTTTTGCTTTTGTTTCCCTTGCCTTCGGTGACATATCTAGTAAGTTGTTCTGGCCAAGGTCACAGAGGTTGCTGCCTGTGTTCTTCTCTAGGATTTTGATGGTTTCCTGTCTCACATTTAGGTCTTTCATCCATTTTGAGTTTACTTTTGTGTATGGCGTAAGAAAGTGGTCCAGTTTCATTCTTCTGCATGTCACCGTCCAGTTTTCCTAATACTATTTGTTGAAGAGACTATCTTTTTTCCACTGAATATTCTTTCCTGCTTTGTCAAAGATTAGTTGGCCATATAACTGTGGGTCCATTTCTGGGTTTTATATTCTGTTCCATTGATCCATGTGTCTGGTTTTTTGGGTTTTTTTTTTTTGTTTGTTTGTTTTGTGCCCATGTCATATACTACTGTCTTGATGACTACAGCTTGAAATATAGCTTGAAATCTGGAATCGTGATGCCTCCAGTTTTATTTTTCTTTTTCAAGATTGCTTTAGCTATTCAGGGTCTTTTGTGATTCCATGCAAATTTTAGGATTATTTGTTCTACCTCTGTGAAAAATACTAGTGGGTATTTTGATAGGGATTGCATTAAATGCATAGATTGCTTTGGGTAGTATGGACATTTTAACAATGTTTTTTTCTTCCAATCCATGAACATGGAATGCTTTTCCATTTTTTTGTCTCCTCTTCAATTTCTTTCATAAGTGTTCTATAGTTTTCGTAGTACAGAGTTTTACCTCTTTGGTTAGGTTTATCTCTAGGTATTTTATTGGTTTTGGTACAGTTGCAAATGGGATTGATTCCTTGATTTCTTTTTCTACTGTTTCATTATTGGTGTATAGAAATTCAACAGATTTCTGCATGTTCATATTATATCCTGTGACTGCTAAATTCATGTATTAGTTCTAGCACTTTTTTAGTGGAATCTTTTAGGTTTCTACATAGAGTATCATGGCATCTGCAAATAGTGAAAATTTGGCTTCTTCCTTGACAATTTAGATGCCTTTTATTTCTTTTTGTTGTCTAATTGCTGAGGCTAAGACTTCCAGTAGTATGTTAAATAGTAATGGTGAGAGTGGAGGTCCTTGTCCATGAAAGTTTCTTCTCCATGAATAATGTTTTCACTGTATGTATATGTCACATTTTGTTTATCCATTCATCTATTGATGAATACTTAGGTTGCCTCCAGCTTTTGGCTATTGTGAATAATATTACAATTGTTATGCAGTTAGTTAGGCATGAGCAAGGAGAAATAAAGCAGATGCTAGCCCCACCCTCAGAGCCACCCAGAGGGTTAATAGTCACACCTTCAGAGCCACCTGGAAGGATTAACAGAATTGGAGACACCTAGCCACAGAGCTAGCTCAAACGCCACAAGGAGACATCTAAGAGTTAAGCATGCACACAAAGGGTGCAACTTGTCCTTAACTACCTTTAAGGTCACAACAAAAGCTCATTAGATACCCAGAAATAGACAATACATAAATAAATACAATTATAACAGAATACATCATGGGTAGGTGCATGTGCAGAGGCCAAAATGTTCTATAACCACCAGCTGTCAATCAAAAATGTCAATCAAAGCCAAATTTACAAATGCAGAAAGCAGGCTGAAAAGGAAGAAACTTGAGTTTTTCCATGCCATTGCCACTCTTGTTCTGGCAAGTGGTCCATTTTCACTCTTGAAGGTGTACTATACTTACCTACTCAGTAAACTCTTTCTCCCCATTTTGGTCTTGAGTCTCCAATTCTTTGGTTCATCTGGGGCAAGAACCAAGCTACTGGTAACACTATGAGCATGGGTGTACAAATATCTGTTCAAGTCCCTGCTTTCAATTTTTTTGGGATATGTACTCAGAAGTGGAATTGCTGGGTCATGTGGTAATTCTATGTTTAATTTCTTATTCTTAAAGTTTATTTATTTATTTTGAGAGAGAGAAAGAGTGTATGCGAGTGGGGGGAGGGGCAGAAAGAGAGGAGAGAGAGAATCCCAAGCTGACAGTGCAGAGCCGGATGTGGGGCTTGATCTGATCTCACCAACCATGAGATCATGATGAGCTGAAATCAAGAATTGGGCACTTAACTGACTGAGCTACCTAGGCAACCCCTATGTTTAATTTCTAAAAAAACCCTCCATACTGTTTTCCATAGCAGCGACAGCAGTGCACAAGGATTCCAATTTTCCTACATCCTCATAAACACTTTTTCTTTTCTTTTCTTTTTTTTTGATAGCCATCCTAACGGGTGTAATGTGGTATCTTATTTTGGTTTTGATTTGTGTTTCTCTAATGATTTCCCTAGATTATAAGTCTAGATGATTTAAAAGTTATAAATGATGATAGGAAATCTTCCTTGAGTATTGTGTTTAGTTAAGAGATACTTTTTGTTATTGTCTAAGTTATTTTTTTGAAGATAAACCAGACTAAGTACTTACAGTTTAAAAAGTTACCTTTCCTTTTTCACCTTCTTCAGATGCAGAGTAAATGGTTAATATTTGAATAATTTTCATGTGCAGTTTTGAACAACTAGCTTCACACATTTTTCTTAGCATTTGAGTGGTACCCTCGTGTAGTGGTTAAAAGTATAATTTCTAGAGCCAGGTTACTTGAGTTCAGAGACTGGGTCTGCCACTTACTAGCTGTGTGACTTTGACAAAGTTACTTAAAACTTTTTGTACTTCAGTTTCTGCTTCTGTAAAATGGGGATGGTATTGGTACTTAACTCAGAGGGGTGTTATGAATATTAAACAAACAAGCAAACAAATAAATGTAAAGCATTTAGAACAATATCTGGGACACAGTAGGGACTAAGTGTATTAGTCATTATTATAGTTAAATTAAAATACCATGAATCATTTGGTAATAGTACAGCATGTGTTTGTATGTATTTGGAGAATACATTGACAGTTACTTAGATCTCAAGCAAGGGATTCATTATGGTTTCTGGAGAAGAGTCTATGGCTTTGAATAGAAGAGTTTATCTGGTCTGTGTTAGTCAATAAAAAGTAGTTGAAAGTCACCTTTAGTACTCTCTTAAAAGTAACTAATCTTTTGACACCATGGGGCCTTGAATCAATGGTTGCAGATCAATATTTTCTATATACAGTTATTGTTTCCTTTCACCTTACACACTATGGGCTGAAAATCAACACACTGTAGACTGGGAAAATCAATGGGGTACATTTGTGGTTTAAAGAACACTGGATAGGAGACATATGTCCTTTTGGAAAACACATACAAAGGAAATTATGTAAGCACTTTCTCAGAGGAATCCTAAAGTAATTACTGGGTGAATTTGTGATCCAACAGGTTTCTCCTCAATTACTGGGAGAGCACACCAATTCATTTACCTTGCAGTAAACAGGCTATCCCGATTGTCCAAATAAAGACACCAAGATTGTCCTTGTTAAAGTAATTGGCTCTAGTGGGCCCAAACTCAGAATTTACAAACTGCCTCTCATTTCTGGCCCATTTGGCCTTGATTTGCAGACAGTATTACTACTTAACTGCTTTGAAAGAAATCTTATTTTCAGCAGTCTGAAGGAAATGTGTCTGAATGGTTTTGAGCTTTCTGTGTTAGTGGAAGATGAGTTACTATCAAAGCTAATTCATATTGTGAATTATATCTTTTTTAACAACATGCACTCCCTCTCAGGGAATTAAGAAAGCACTTCCTTGGTTTTAGAGTCAGGACCTGGGAAGTGTTGGTTGGCCTTTGTACTGGGAGTTAGCTCTGCAATAGCTTTCAAGAAATAAACACATTTGTGTGGTTTGGATGGGGAGTAGAATTTAATGCTGTGCTTTCTGAATCCCCAAATGCTGTTTACTGGATGAAGTCTGTGGTAAGATAGACACACTGTGAGGTTTTCTCAAATGCATGACCACTTCTTTCAAATAGGAGAAAGCAAAGAAGAATTTGTATTTGCATTTTTTTGAATGTACCAGAATATTCAAGATGGGTTGCTTATATTGTTATTGCAAATTAGATTCACACAGTTAGATAGAAACTCATCTCCATTGTGCAGTTATCTCAAGCTTTGTCACATTCTAGCTAAGACCCTGGGCAATTCATTCATTCAATCATTCATTCATTGTGCAAATATACTGTGTATTTAGAGGCAACTAGGTGCTGGAGATACAGTAGTGAATGAAACAAAATCTGATCCCTTATGGATCTTATAATTTAGTTGGGGAGAGGGATTGTTCTAATCTACTCAGGCTGCCATTACAAAATGGGTGGCTTAAAAACAAATTCTGGAGGCTGGGAAGTTCAAGATCAGTGTATGAGCAGATTTGGTTCCTAGTGAGGGCCCTATTTCTGGCTTGCTGATGGCCACCTTCCGGTTGGGTCCTCACATGGTGGGGAGAGAAAGAGAAGAAGCAAGCTCTCTGGTGTCTCTTCTTATAAGAGCATTAATCCCATCATGAGGCCCCACTATCATAATCTCATCTAACCCTGATTACCTCCCAAAGATCCTGTATCCTATATCATCATAAAAGATTTAGAGCCTCAATGTATAAAGTTTGGAGAGACATAATTAAGTCCATAGCAGGGATACAGAATACTAGATAAATACATGCTAGGTCAGATAATGATATACACTAAGGAGAGTGATGAGGGTGTTGCTGTTTCATATAAGGTGGTCAGGATAGGTCTTCGTGATAATATGACTTTGTAAACTCTTGACTTCATTCTGAGCAAAATGGAATCATTGTAGAATTCTGAGCAGAGGAGAGATGTTATCTAATGTATGTTTTAGGTGGTTCTCTCTGTCGCTGTGGTATTGGGAATAGGCTTGCAGTAGGGTGGGTTAGGAGACCACTGCAGAAATCCAGATGAGAGCATGCACAGAGTTACACAGGTAGAGATGATGACATGTAGACAGGTTCTTGATCTATTTTGAGCATAGAGCTGGTAGGATTTGTTGATGCACTGGATTTGACATGAGAGGAAGAGAAAACTTAAGGGTGACTTCAGTTGCTGAACTGAAGAAAACAGAGTTGTTATGGAGATAGGGGAAGCTGAGAGAAAATTTTTCTTTTCTTGGGGAAAAGGGAAATCCAAGGAAAGAAAGTATTTGGAAAAGAAGGAAATAGCCAACTGTGTCAAATGCTAAAGGTTTTAGTGGAGAAGAAATAGTGCAGTTATGTGTACTTCTGTCCATTGCCAGTCTGAAACCATGTAAAGCTGGAACACATTTCTCAGAATCTCCTTCCCTGTATAGTGAGGGCTGGGCAAAAGAGAGACTTGCAGTGAGATTTGGAAGGCAGAAGCAAAAGCCATTATTCACAGGAAATCATGGTGGCACAGATGGTGGCTTTGCAGGTTTCTTTAGAGTGCCTCCTGGCAGTTTTGATGAACAGGTGCAACAGTGTCTCAGGTTTCTCTGGGTGCTCTAGCTGCTTTTCCTCCTCCACTGCTTTAGTTTAAGCCAAGGTTGTTAGTGACTGTTTTCCTTCTCTTCTAGCTGCAGACTTTAATTCCTATGTTAAACTCCTGATTTCTTAATATTTATAGTGACTGTGTTGTCTGACCAAATCCAGACTGGTATATTCTACTTGGATCTTTATGGAGTCCCTTCGAAAATCTTAGATACTTCTTGGGAGTAATCAAAAAGGCAGTGAATTCCCTGAAGGGTTTTTGTGAATTCCTCTTTTATGTTGCTCACCAAATTCTGAAATGGGTCAAGGAAGAGCATTGATTAATTAAGCCCGAAGGCTACATCTATAACAAATTCTGGTAGAAGTAGAGTTCTCTCTACCCTGGAACATTCACTCATTTCCCTGGCCTCTAGTACACTGGACATATAGATGTCAGAACACACTATGCTCCAAATTTGATTGTGAGTGTCCCCTCACTGTCAAGTAAACCCCTTGATTTCATAGAAGAGTTTAAATTTCTTTTCTCATTAACATTGTATTTTTTCCACATCAAAAAGTTAAAGCATACCCGACTTAGGAAATCTTCCTTCTATTGTCCTAACAAGGTACAAAATGTGAATTTTCCTCTTGTCTCCATAACAAAATTAAAGTCCCACAGTATCTCCTTTCATTTCGTATTATTTTGTTCAGTCACAGCCAGAGGATTTTACTCATAGACCTGGAAGGAGGGTTGTTGCTTTTAGATACTATAGGGTGCTCAGTCTTACCCTACATCTCTACTCCAGAACTTCTAAAAAGGGATCTTTCTTTAGGCTATGGTTTTCTAAAGACTCAAAGATCGTGAACACATAAAAACTTTGCATCATCCCCAAATCAACAGAATTTAAAAAAACACAAACAAATTCTCAGACTAAACAAACCCAAGGTAGCAGCTTATAATTTGAACATCTAGTTTCTTACTGGACCCCAAACAAAAGAAATCATCCAAGAATCTAATCATATTATATTCTAGACGTACATTAATCTTATCAACCACAGACCATGATAGAAACAATATTTTATGGGGAAGGAGGTACACAGAGAAAATAGTAAAGAAACAATGAGGAAAGTATTTTGACCTCAGCATGGCCATGGGGCCAGTTAAACGGTGCCCACTGGCCAAGATACAGAGCCTGTGAACTTAAAATTCAACTGGAAGAAGACATCCACACAGATGGTCACGATGCTGTACGTGGTATTCTGTATCTTGCTTTTTTTAAGCTACAACTTGGAGATTATTCATATTTGGTACATACAGAGATACATTATTCATTTGACAGCTGTGTAATATTCCATTACTTATATGTGCCATAATTTGCTTAACCAATCCCTTACAGAGTGACCCTTAGATTATTTTAAAATCTTTTTCTGTGAAATACAGTGCATGACCTATGTATCATCTAGGTTCATTTTGGAAAAAAAAAAAAACCAACCAGAATTTATTGTGTATTTCAAACAAAGGGAATTCAATATAGGAAACTGGTTAGAAATATCTTAGAAGGGTTGGAATAGCAAAAAGAAGACTTAGGGGGACGTGGAAAAGAAGGAAGATAGCACGATGATCTGAGATCAGCAGTTGTGACCCCTGGAGTAGAAATCTGCCTGGGCCGCTGCACTATTGGAGATACTGTTGCCGCTAATTGGTTCTGGACCTGCTAAAGCTGCGCACCTAGACCAGCAGTGAAATAGCTGAAACGATGCTGTGGAGGGTACTGAGTTCAGAATTCTGTTGCCACTACAATATCTGCCAGCCATCAGCAGCAACCACCACCCTGCCAGAGCCAGAAGCAGAATGTTTGTCTTTTGTTTCCAACCTTTTAAGTACCTCCCAGGATCTCTTACTGGTGGAACCAGGTGGGAAGCCAGCTAACAAGGGAGACTGGAAAATGTAGTTTGCATGTTCCCAGTCTCAGGAGTACAGAGGCAGAGCAGAGAAGGGCGGGCGTGTTAAAGAAGATAACTAGCAGAGTGCGTGCCTTGAGAATATTCAGTACCCATAAAGGTTCCTCTGTCATTTTTTTTTTTTTTTGCCTTTTATGAAAGTATTTATAGGACAAGTTTGTCAAGTGGAATTGCCCAGCCAATGGATACCCATCTTTGAAAATTTGAAACATATAACCAAATTGCTGTCTCTGGAGTAATATTTGAGTGCCTATTTCTCCATACTCTTGCCAAACCTGTGTATCTGTTCATTTGGTAGAATTAGTCCATCTCTAAGTCCATATCAGGCTCCAAAGCCTTTGTTCTCAGCAAACAGCGTGCTTATCACCCTGCGTGCTTATTTTAAGCGTGCTTAAAAATCATTCTTAAAGACACTTGAAATTTCCTTAATTAGAGACTCATGGTGTTATAATATTAAAATAAATACATACCTGGAAGGGTTAAGGATTTATATTATTCATTCACACAGTCCTGGGACATAGTTTAGCAGCTTGCTGTCATAAAGGGAGGTGGGAAGATTTAAAGGGTATTCATAAACATTGCTAAAAGGTTCTGGGATTAATTCCCCATGTGCAAGTGTGTGTGGGGCTGTAGTTCTCACACTAATAAGCAATTTTCTGACATTGCTGAGTGTCCTAAATTCAATTTTGACACTCTCTACTCTCCCCCAACTCTTTTAGAGCTGGATGGAGGCTGGATATCAGTCATCTAGTCAAAACCCTTTATTGTGTTGATGAAGAGAGAGGCCTGGAGAGGTGGTCACTGACAAAGCAGAAGTGGGAGCCAGAACAGGTTGGAGAGGACTGGAGTCCCTGTAGGTAGATGGAGCATGTGCTATGCTTAGGGAACCAACACATCATTATTTTTTTCATGGAGGGAATGAAATACATAACAAAAGGGGCGCCTGGATGGCTCAGTCAGTTGAGCCTCCCACTTCAGCTCAGGTCATGATCTCACGGTCCATGAGTTCGAGCCCCGCGTAGGCTCTGTGCTGACAGCTCAGAGCCTGGAGCCTGCTGCAGATTCTGTGTCTCCCTCTCTGAACCCTCTTGCTCGTGCTCTGTCTCTCTCTCTCTCAAAAATAAATAAAACATAAAAAAAAAGAAATATATAACAAAAAATATTTATTACTTATAAAATAAGGACTCTTCTGTTGGACTTTGGTTATGACTTAGTATTGGTTTGATTTTTAATTACATACTGGTAAGGGGGAACCTACCAATCACTGTTTACGGCCTCTGTAGGTCCTGTTTTGGCCTGAAATATAGGTCTCTTGAGGCCTAGTTTCTTGTTCCTCTCTTCCTCAATATGTGGCCTCTGTTTGAGCACTACCAAAACACCAGAAACAATGGCATTTCTTGCACTTCAGTGTTTATTTTGATTATAAGTGAAATTCAACTGAAATACATGGATCATCTATAAATTAATTAAAAGAAAATTTCAGAATTCTTTAAAAAATTCAGCAGGACGAAACACTTCATACAATCAAAAAATAAAAATTATTAACCTAGAAAAACTCAAGTAAAATATATAAGTATGAAAATAAATAAGCATACATTATAATCTGTTATTAACAGGTAAAACATAAAATAATGCTTTACTAAAATGGTCTCTTTATAAGACAGAGAAAATTAAATTAGTTACAACATGTAAAATCAAATAGCTGATATAATGTATATTTCTTTCAAGTACCAACTTAAAAAACATGAGGCCAATGGTATCATCATTGAGTTGCAAGCTTATTTTCATAAGATTTGTCCAGCTGCTGACAAAACTCATTCTATACATGTCAGGAAGTAGAGGAGCAAGCTATGTGACAACTCCAGATGTTAACTTTTGACTCATCTTCAAATAACCTCATCCCTTTAAGGATTACTTTTTGAAAATTTTTGTACCTTTTTTTTTTTTTTTTTACAGTGACAATTTTCTTATTATGGTAAGCTTTGCTTTGAAGAAAACATTTCAGGGGGCACCTGGGTAGCTCAGTCGGTTAAGCAGCCAACTAACTCTTGATTTCGGCTCAGGTCATGATCTCATGGTCGTGTGTTCAAGCCTGGTGTTGGGTGCTCAGCATGGAGACTGCTTGGGATTCGCTCCCCATCTGCCCCTTTCTCCCGCTAGCTCATGCTGTCCCTCTCTTAAAATAAATAAACAAACATTAAAAAAAATTGCTGAAGAAAACATTTCAGGTGTGTCTTTGACTTTTTTGGTTGCATCATGGAGAGAGTGATAATGAGGGATCTTTACCAATTTCAGTACTGACATGTTCATATTTCACTTTTCAAAAAGTCTTTGAATAATAGTGAGATAACCTGTCAGTGGAAGATTTGCCATTGCTTCTGTTACCTTTATGAGTGTGGCCTTGCCCAGATGTTAAAAAAAGAGGAACACAAATTTGTTTTGTGGTATAAGTTGGACAATGCAGTCACTGATATTTGAATACATCAAGGATTCAGTATTCATATTCTTTCAAATACTAAGACAACAGTATCATCCAGAACTAAATATGTATTTCTGTACTTAAAAAAAAAACATAGTATACCAGAATACCAGAAATGGTGTCACAGCCACTAAGTATCAATGCCACTTTGGATCCTTTTCTTTTTCCTTTTTGCCTTTCGGCTCCCTGGGCTCACAGTTCAGGTTTGTAAAACACTGTGGTGTAGCTGGCATGGTGAGTTATGCGGACTCTCATGAGTTGGCTTGAGAACTTAACCACTGTTTATTTCTTTGAGGAAGTGCTTTCTTACTTTCAAGCAACTGCCTTAAAATGGACGTTTGCAATGGAGCATGTTTGTTAGCTGATGCGTGACAATGTTAATTTTATATGTAGTTCTTATCTACACTACAACAAGGAAAGTTTGACAGAGACTTAATTAGTAAACAAGGATGAGAAACTATGTCTTAACACCCAAATTGATAGCCCTGTTGGAAGCTTATTTGAGTGGATGCATTCTGCTAAGTGATGGTGCTATTTTATAAAACTCATATAGCAAGCTAAAACATTTGTCCAACTTAATGTTGCATAAACGTGACCTCAGTCATAAATAAACTTCTGCTCAGTTAAAAATTGCACTTACAAGGGATGCTATTCCCTAGTCACATCTATGTCGGTCTATCTTTCCTAAATTTTTCTAAGTGTTAATGTGAATTGTATGAAATTGCTTTATTTTAGGTAAAAATAGTCAAGTAGCAGCAGTCTCTTATGGCTCAATCTATAATTTGTTTCATGAATATTGCTATTTCTAACATCTTGTTTTCTCCCAATATTTTTGAGAATAATTGTAATAAAAAAACAAGCATAATTTATCTCTTGCCATCACTCCTACTGCAAGTTATAGAAATAGAAGCTTCTAATTAATAACAGTTAACTGTAATCAGATGTTTGGAGGAGGGGCCAAAGGAAGCTGCCTCTGAGCATTTCTGTCCAGGTCTCTACAGTGGTACCAATCCAGAATTTTAGTGATGACTATATGGTAGGAAGTGTTCTGATACATTTGTGGCTGCCTTTGACATCTTGTTCACCAATTGTTTCTAGTCATAACACAAAACCCCAAACCATCCAAGTTGGAAAGCCAACATCTATCTAGTCCTGAATGGCCTATTCATTCACAGTTCAAAGATTCTCAGTGCCCACTGTTGGCTCTGAAAATAGACTTTATTAAAATAGAATTACCTATGGAGACCAGTTTGGAAAGATGAGTAAATTCAGTGCAAAGTTTAAATATTTTTAGGAAAGCAAGACTATTTTTGAATCAATTTCTTTAAGTTCCAATATGTTACTTTAAAGATATTTATTTTCATGACTCAAAAAGTGCTGTTTCTGTTATGACATTGTTTGAATACATTTCCCTCTTTAATAGTTTCCTTTATATCTGTATAAGCATCAGCTGTGTATATGACATTCATCTTATGGTACTTAAAGTGAATACAAAGGAAAGCATTGTAATTAAGGTGGGATGCTTGATTAAAAACTGTTTGTTGTGGTTCTATGAAAGGCATCAATTAAAATATAAACTAGGTTTTAAACTTCAACTTTCATTTTTGTCTGAGACCCACATCTAGAATGACAGACAAAAGTAAAAAAAAAACCTCATACGACAACAAACACATTTCCTGTATTCCTTTACATTAAAGAAAATTGCATTTAAAAAATGTAGTTTCACCCCCTTGGAACCTCTTCAAGACACAATTCCTCCGCAGCTTTGACTCTTCCCTGGAAGGACAGCAGATGGCGCTGCGCTTCCCCTTTTGTCTGCCTGTAGAGGTGGGACGGGAAGCCAACTTTGGCAGAACTGAGCTGAAGATTGTAAACACTGTGTTCACAATGGGGTGAGCGATTGAAGCTACGCATTCAGCATCATAATTTACCTCACTTCATACCGATCTGTGCTCTGGAGGACATAGTTTTTGTTGTCCTTGATCTGGGGTGCCTGGTGTTTTGGATTAACGGTGCTCGTTACCGCTAAGGGAAGGGGCTGCTTGTCCGCAGAAAGGACCCTATTGCTGCTGTGGCAGGTTGAAAGACTGTTCTCAGCAGCACCTGACAAACACCACGAAAAGGACCTTCTCTTCTTCCTCATAACGCATCCGTACTTATTAAGGATCCCTTGGTGCTCACTGGTGGACTGCAATGAAAATCTGTGACTTGTAACTTTGGGAAATTTGTGATTAAGAAAGTGAAGCACAGATAGGCAGTCAAAATGACTCTCTGCCCATTGATACTAAGCAACCACAGTTTCGTTTTGCTGTGTTCCTGCACAGTTGTGCTAATTGCATCCAATACTCTCCAGGAATCTTTCCTTAGCCTTTTGGTCTCTGTTTTCTTCTTCCTGGTCTGTTACTTCAGCTAAATTTGTACTTGCTGACCTTGGCAAACACATATATTTAGCTTTATTGCCTTAAATAATTTAATAAAATGTTTTTTTGTGTGTGTGAGAAAATGATGACACTTCAGTATAATCATGTAATTTGCAGCTAGATGAGCTCTTAGAGTTGTTCCCCCCCCCCCCCCCCCCACTGGTTAAATAACAGTGAGGAAGTGACAGGTGTAAGTATGGGATGACTCTCCCAGGTTCACATAGATGCAGAGTAAGAATTCTGACCCCACTTTCTTGAGAAATAGTCTAATAACCCACTTTATGTTATGCTCTGTTGCATTTTATTTATTTATTTATTTATTTATTTATTTATTTATTTATTTTTATTTTAGTTTTGAAGGGGGGAGAGAGAGAGAACATGAGTGGGGGAAAGGGGCAGAAGGAGACAGAGAGAATCTTAAGCAGGCTCCACACTCAGTGTAGAGCCAGATGTGGGACTCTATCCCACAATCCCTCAGGTCAGGGATTAAGACCTGTGCCAAATCAACAGTCAGATGCTCAACCAACTGAGCCATCCAGATGTCCCTGCTCTATTGCATTTTAAAGCAGGTTCAGATCAGAAGTGTTGAGCTTAATTTATGTCACTGACATGCTGATCTTGATGAATTTTGGCTGGTCTCATTCATCATATACTGCCACACATGCAATGCCTTCCCCCACTTTCCTGCCAGAATCAATGGCTCAGTAATCCTTGCTCCTATTCTCTTTTGTTCACACCTTTGCCGGACACTTGGTCTGTTGTACTGGAGTTTGTCTGTTGTCTTCGCTAGACTATAAGGATGTTGAGAAAAGGCATTTCATCTCACTCATGTTTGTATCCCCTGTGCCTTGCATAGTGCCTAACGTGAAGCATTCAAAAATATCAATTGAATAATGACAAATAAATGAACTTTTTTCTGGAGATTACCCTGAACATGGGAAACTGAGGTGCCATGGGAAGCCCTCTTCGGGCTCTGAACATACAGACATGCTGGATTAAGTATAAGAGAAACACTTACACATATAGTTAAACTTGAAAGCAAGAAAATAATACGTCGAATGCTAAAAAGCCAGCAAAAGCCAAAATTCAGAGTGCTGCCCAGTGGGAACAGAACAGGACATGTGTAGATGGCTGGAAAAGAGACATTTTCAACTACGTGAATAGCAAGTGTTTATTTTCATGGACTTTTTCCAGAACAAGCAAACATTATCACAGCTACCTTTTATATTGCAATGAAAGGCCTGGCACCAGGGTGCAAAAACTTGTTTAATGATTATGTGTCCTGGTGACCCCTTCTTTTGTGCGTCTCCAAGGAGCTGCACCAGCTGCTTTGGCATCACATACTTTAGCATGGAAACTGGTGTTAGAGACAATCAATCAAGTAAGTCAGTAAAGGATGAGAACACCCCAGTCACTTTATTTTTTCTTAATTAAAAAAAAAATTTTAACATTTATTCATTTTCAAGAGCCAGAGAGAGACAGAGTACAAGCAGGGGAGGGGCACAGAGAGAAGGACACACAGAATCCGAAGCAGGCTCTAGATTCTGAGCTTTCAGCACAGAGCCCGACCCGGGGCTCGAACCCATGAACTGCAAGATCATGACCCGAGCCAAAGTTGGATGCTTAACCGACAGCCACCCAGGAGCTCCCAAAGTCACTTTAAACAATTGAAGTCTGTATAGGAAATGATGGAGAACCACAAGTTAGCCTAAAGTTTACTTAATAAACCCAATGTCTCATTCTAAACAAGAATTGGTCTTATATCTCAAATATGTATTTTAATGGATGTTTGACATCTTGTTTTTTGTTCCTCATTCATGTACTGAGCAGAAATTTATAAGTCACAAAGTCACAAAATAAGAAATTTCATATTTATTCAGTTAAAAAAAAGCCAACACAAAACTTAGAAGCAAGCAAGATGCCTTTCAGTAAGTGAATGGATAAATCTACGGTGGTACATCCAGACAATGGAATGTTATCCAGAACTAAAAAGAAATGAGCTATCAAGCCATGAAAAGACATGGAAGAAACTTAAACACCTATACTAAGTGAAAGAACACAACCTGAGAAGGATGGAAACTGTATGATTCCAAATATATGACATTCTGGAAAAGGCAAAACTATGGTGGCCATAAAAAGATCAATGCTTGCCAGGGGTGGGGGGAGGTATGAGCAGGTGAAGCAAAGAGGATTTTTAGGGCAGTGAAAATACCCTGTATGATACCATAATGATACATGTCCTTATACACTTGTCCAAACCCATAGAATGTACAACACTGAGATTGAACCCTAATGTGAACTATGTGTCACTGTAGATTCATTATGATGTGTCAATGTAGATTCATTAGTTGTAACAAATGCAGCACTCTGGTGTGGGATGTTGATAATGGGGGAGACTATGAGTGTGTAGGGGCAGGGGGCACATGAGAAATCTCTGTATCTTTCTCATAAATTCTGTGAACTATAAGCTACTCCAAAAATTGTCTTAATAAAAAAAAAAAGCAAAAAAAATTGACATAAGCATGACTGTGAATGTTCATCTCCCAGGGGGTGCAAGAAACTTCTTTACAGTCATGGTGGGGGCTCCTTCCAACTCCCTTGGGTTGCGTAAGAATCTAGGGAGCTCAGTCATGCCTTGTTTTATGGGGAGGACCATCCAACCTCAGTCCCATATGGTTACAGCTGGGATCTGCACTGCCTAAACCTTGTGCCTTGGAGGTAGGCAGCTCTGTGGCTTCTGGGCAAAGACTGATCACAAAAACCTTGCCCAGTCCTGAAAGCCTAACTCTCAGCAGACTGATCTTCATGAATCTGATACCATCCCCTCCTTCCCTGTAGCATAAATGCAGAGATAAAAAACATAATGTAGTATTCAAAATATCTTGCCCCATCTGTAGGATGGGGACAACCACATCTCTCCTGTCACCCCCCTTCTCAAGGATGGTGACAGGATTGGGTGAGGTGGGGTCTGTGGAAGCACTTTCTCAACTACATGATACCAGGTGGTGGAGGAGCCACAACTTCTAAGGAAGGTAGCATGTGGGGGCCTGACATTGTCCCTCACTCGAATTTTTTCTCCATCATCTAATATATGGTTGTTTCCTTGAGTTGAGTACCAAATGAACTATTTGTGTTCATCTGTATTTAGGGGTTGTGTTGTCCAAAATGCAAGCCTTTACATCTTAGAATCACATTCAGTGAGTGAGATGCTCTCATTATTCAAACATCTGAGAACAGTCAAACTAAATAGTGTGGTCCTTTTTCAGATCATTTGCTCACTACATGGTACGCTGGCCTTAAAATGTTGTTGGGGCAGGGATGTTGCCTGCACTACTTAAATGGTTCTTCCCTGACTTTTCCTTCTGTCTGTACTTTTTCCCTTTTATTCTGCATAATTGAATTCAGATTTAATCTGAATATGATGTGACTGACTGTATTAGAGAGAATCACCAGATTCGAAATCAGAAGCCTTGGATTCAGGTTGTAGGTCTCCCACTTACATGCTGTGTAATCTTGGCAAATCATGGCAGTTTCTGTGGTGTCCTTTTTCTCACTTGTAAACTTTGGACTAATATTGCTGATCTCATGGGGCTGTTGAAAGACAGAAGTGAGGTCATATGCCTGGAAGCACATTTTGGATGTAAATTGCTGTCAGGAATTAGTAATTATGGCTGATTGTGCGTTTTGTCATTTTTTTTATTTTGCACTTGTATCTTTGATATCCTGTGACCACTGTACAACCAACAGTTTGTTAGATATTCTTGTCCCTTACCCAAGAATGTTATGATAATCAAAAACATATTAGCTTTTCTGTCTATGAAAAGCAAGAGTTCATATTTTCAGTTTCCTGTGCTGGTGGGAAACCTTGTTAGGAGCAGGGTTTAGAGACTTTTTTTCCCTAAGTTTATTTATTTTGAGAGAGAGACAGAGAGGGTACACAAGGGGCAGAGAGAGAGAGAGAATCCCAAGCAGGCTCCACACCATCAGTGTTGAGCCCGATGTGGGGCTCAAGCCCACAAACTGGGAGATCATGACCTGAGCTGAAACCAAGGTTGGACACCCAACCGACTAAGCCACCCAGGTGCCCGGGGTTTAAAGACTTTTTTAAAGAGGCCTCGGGGGGCGCCTTGGTGGCGCAGTCGGTTAAGCGTCCGACTTCAGCCAGGTCACGATCTCGCGGTCCGTGAGTTCGAGCCCCGCGTCAGGCTCTGGGCTGATGGCTCGGAGCCTGGAGCCTGTTTCCGATTCTGTGTCTCCCTCTCTCTCTGCCCCTCCCCCGTTCATGCTCTGTCTCTCTCTGTCCCAAAAATAAATAAAAAACGTTGAAAAAAAATTAAAAAAAAAAAAATAAAGAGGCCTCGGCTCCCCTACCTGAGAAGAGCGGTTTTGATGGAGGTCCAGGAAAAGGGCTTTCCAGGGACACACCTGGGCTGCAAGGCTCAAGGGCAGGGCTTTCTAAATGGAGGAGCCCAGCAGTTTACATCTTGGGAAGGCTCTCCAACCCCCGGATTCCTTTTTTTCCCTGTGAACCCATATGAGTTCACATATGACAGCCTTGAGCTGCTTCCAGCCAGGTGCTAGTGATTTGGAGGGCCTCCTGCCCTCCAATGCCTGGGGTTTGGGTAACCACAGAATTTATCGCCCACATCTAGATGTGCATGAGAAGGGTGTCTTATTAATGATTATGCCAGGATTATCCCCAGCAAAGTGAGGCTGGGGATAACCATCCCTAGGAGTGTGGTTTAGGGAAAGTGTTCTTTTCTCTGATATTCTTTTTGTATACATCTTCTTTCCAAGGAATGGAAAAATTTTAAGATCTAAGAACAGAGGGTGGACCCAGGGGAAAAGCCCACAGAAATCTCTCCTCCTGGGATTTTGGTCCAGGGGTACCAGGATTAGGTAGCTCCATATAAGGCTTGTGGCAAATACATAGATCAATCAATTAATCAATTAATTAAGCAATGAACATTTAACTGGCATTGACTTATGTCTTCCTCAGGGGCCCAGCTGGAGGCTGGCTAGTAGAATGGGTATTAGAGGTGCTCATTTCCATTTCATTTATCACAAGTTGTACTAAGGACCCAAAATGAGTAATTATTTCTATTAGCTACATTTATTGAACACTTACAACCCAATTTTGCTAAGCCTTTTACATGTATTATCTCACTTAATTCAGATGGCTGTTCCTCCAGGGAAGTTATTGTTGTGTCCATTTTGCAGATGAGGAAGCTGAGGCTTAGATGGTAAGTTGCCAATCTCACACAGCCAGTAAGTGGCAGATCTGGATTTGAATTGGGGTCTGCCTTTAGAACAAGCTCTTACCCACAATCTTAGACCCCACCCTGAAGAAGTTTATAATTCTATAGAGACAGTGAGACATTAAGTACACTCTGCCGTGAAAAGCTCTGTAATATAGACACATCCATGTCAGAATAGGAGGCAGAACAGAGGGCAAGTCTCCTTGCTAAGAGGAGCCGAGAAACCTACAGAGATGGGCGTGACATTTGTAACCTCCTCACCTTCTCTATATTATTTGACTTCTACCTTGCTTCCCAAGGAACTGGCTTTCTCTCATTTTATACTTTAGCCTGACATTGTAATTAGGCTTCTCTGTGACTCCTCTCACCTCCCCTTAAAGGTGGGCACTGCTCTGGACTTGGTGTGTCTTCTTCTGCTGCTAGGTGTCTAGAAATGCTGAGGCAGAGGTAACCAAAAAGCCAAGTGAAGGCAGGGGCGCCTGGGTAGCTCAGTCAGTTAAGCCTCCAACTTTGGCTCAGGTCATGATCTTGCAGTTTGTGAGTTCCACCCCTGTGTTGGGCTCTGTGCTGATGGCTCAGAGCCTGGAGCTGCTTTGGATTCTGTGTCTCTCTGCCTGCCCCCACTTGTGCTCTGTCTCTGTATCTCTCAAAAATAAATAAACATTTAAAAATAACTTAAAAAGCCAAGTGAAGGGAGACATTTATTAAGACTTTGAGGGATTCTTTGAGAAGATGCCTTTCCACTTTTCACTAGGGTTACCTCCCCAACTAATTTCCACTTAAACTCATGACTAGAAATATGTTTTAAATGCTTGACCATCCCCCTAGTCTTAAATTAAAAAAATAGACACTTGGTGCAGAAATGGGTCAACTTACAAAAAGCTTCTTATAGAAAACATTTACATAGGTTTTTTTGGTTTTCTTTTTTAAAGTAAGAGATTGGAAGACAACTGGTACTTTAAATCAAAGGGTATCACCTAGGGTACTTGTTGAAAATGTAGATACCTGGGGCACCTGTGTGACTCAGTTGGTTAAGAGTCCAACTCTTGATTTTGGCTCAGGTCATGATCTCATGGTCGTGGGATCATTGGGCTCTGCACTCGGCACGGAGCCTTGGGATTCTCTCTGCCTCTCCCCACCTCTCTCTCTCTCTCTCAAAAAAAAAAAAAACAAAACACACCACAAAAATCTGTGTCTGCCATTCACTGCATGAGTTATAAAGACATGGCCCTTTTGTTTTAAAGACTGACATTTCCTCTAGTGACATGTAGGGAGGGAGGGTGCATGGAGAAGTCAAGCTGTTTAACTCCTCTAGAGTTCTGGAATCTCATGGCTGACCCTGGAGGTAGTAGGCATTATAATGAGGACTTAGTAAATAAGCTTCCTGGAAGAAAGGCTGGAGAGGAGTTGGTGTGACCGTCAGCTTGTGAAATGTTGGGAGTGTACCTTCATGGTGGGGTCAAAAACGAATCTTGAGTGAATGAGCAGGGTAGCCAGGAAATTCAAGAAGGGAGCCTGGACTGCTCTCCAGGGCCTTGGGCTGTGGTTGGCTGGGAGATGTATTTGGTGCTGCCTAGCAAGTGTGTCCCATTTCGATGCCAGATGCCAGGGGAACTTCAAAATACCTGAAAGAGCCAGAGTCCCCTTTTGTGGAAATTCTGAGATCCTTCCTTACCTCACTGTGGCGGGAGAGAAGCAGCTACCATAGCAGCAACAGGAAGTCACGGAAGGCCTTTGATTTGCATGTGTCCACAGGCATCAGTTCAGTTCAATGAGCTGATAAAATTGATTTTCTCACTGCATTGACTGGTTGTCATACTGAATCGCTGAGGTGATTGACTGGTTTAGCATCTTGCAGATAGAGCCACGAACTCCAATGACTCGATCACATTCTAAAAAATGAATTTTAGAAATGCCATGTTTTCCCTTTATCAGTTTCAACCAATTTAAGAAAGTTGTGAGGTTGCTAAGAAACAGGTAGGGGTGCCTGGCTGGCTCAGTCAGTAGAGGTTGTGACTCTTGATCTCAGGATTGTGAGTTCAAGCCCCACATTGAGCATGGGGCCTACTTAAAAAAAAAAAAAATAGAATAGAATAGAATAAAATAAAATAAAATAAAATAAAATAAAATAAAATAAAATGTCACTAAAAAGAAACAGGTAAAAATCTCTTATTTGGTGGCATTGGTAAGTGCTCAGTATTGGGTAACAGTTCACTCAGCTAAACTTTACCCCAGTTTCACTTTGAGAATAGTATTTCTTTATAAGTAAAGAAATTAGATATATTCTACATTGCATTCAGTAGGTTAGTGGATTGCTGTTTTTTTCTATAGGATGTAACTACTGTCAACTTTTCTGAGTCGTCAGGCTATTAATTGAAGGTTAGCACCAGGTTATGAAGGGCCCTCAATGCTAATCAAGAGGATAGCTTTTCCTTTTTTTTTTTTATTTATTTATTTTTTTTTTATTTTTTAATATATGAAATTTGCTGTCAAATTGCTTTCCATACAACACCCAGTGCTCATCCCAAAAGGTGCCCTCCTCAATACCCATCACCCACCCTGCCCTCCCTCCCACCCCCCATCAACCCTCAGTTTGTTCTCAGTTTTTAACAGTCTCTTATGCTTTGGCTCTCTCCCACTCTAACCTCTTTTTTTTTTTTTTTTCCCTTCCCCTCCCCCATGGGTTTCTGTTACGTTTCTCAGGATCCACATAAGAGTGAAACCATATGGTATCTGTCTTTCTCTGTATGGCTTATTTCACTTAGCATCACACTCTCCATTTCCATCCACGTTGCTACAAAAGGCCATATTTCATTCTTTCTCATTGCCACGTAGTATTCCATTGTGTATATAAACCACAATTTCTTTATCCATTCATCAGTTGATGGACATTTAGGCTCTTTCCATAATTTGGCTATTGTTGAGAGTGCTGCTATAAACATTGGGGTACAAGTGCCCCTATGCATCAGTACTCCTGTATCCCTTGGATAAATTCCTAGCAGTGCTATTGCTGGGTCATAGGGTAGGTCTATTTTTAATTTTCTGAGGAACCTCCACACTGCTTTCCAGAGCGGCTGCACCAATTTGCATGAGGATAGCTTTTCCATAAAGCATCATTTTTACCTCAATTTCTAGCCACCATTTGAAGTTTTCAAAGTGTGTGTAGAAAACAAATATACTCTGCTTTCAAGTAGGATATGCATGGTGAGAACTCTCAAATGATATTAGTACCACTCATATAGCATTAGTGAAATTCCCGTCATTAGGAAATGTTATTTTATATAAAAAAGTTGATAATAGGATACAGAGATGCTAATATGATTAGGTGATGAGCTGATAATGGGAATTTTTTCATATCGGTGATTTTCATTCGTCACCAGCAAAGCTGATCTCCCTAATATGATATGATATTATAATAAAACCCAGGCAGAGAGTCAGCAGTGGAATTTATGATGCAAAAGAAAAGTCAATAGCATTATAAATCTTAGAAACTGATTATATTTCAGCTGTCAATGTTCTTGGCTGGAAAATCTCCTTTAATTCCCGTGTCTTAGTCCTATTTACTTTGGTGATACCAAGCTAGGAAATGAAATAGATTTAAATCTTTATCTTAAGGATAACTTTAATGAGTGACAGTCAATTCCACATGGCCTAGTGGCCACAGATTTGCCACCTTTGCCTGGCTAAACTCCCATCCAATTAAGTTTACATTTAAATGCAAGTAGTTGGCAGGGAGCAGTCAGTAGAATTTAATTCTATGGGATATAAACCTAGTTTTCTCTGATATAATGGTTTTAAGTAACAAATGACTGCCTGAAGGTGTGGGACAATCATTTGAGTGTTATCAAAGGATTACTGGCAGGCTTGGATCACTGATTACAGAAGGTAGGCCCTTCTATTCAGTGAAAATATATAGTCTGACCAATAAGAAGTTTTGGAAAAGGAGCTCTCTTAGTGGAGAGAGGGTGCAAAAATCAATGACATTCATTTGAGCCACCCAATCATTCCACTAAAATCTCTTGAGTCTAAACAAAAATATATAAGCAATTCACATCAAAGTTGAGACGAGATACTGCCATGGCTTTCGGTGTATTGGAGAAATTCTCTGAGGGACTTGACAGTCCCAGAAAGCGGCTTCTTGTTTGGTGGCACTAATAAGAATGTGAAATGCACTGCCAGGAGTGTTCAATGATGGTGCTCCCTTCTAGCTTATAAATTAAGAAAGGGTAAGCATATAACAATTGCTCTCGACGGTATAACAAATACTGTAATGTGTTATGAAAGTCTTAGTGTGAGTCTAAGGGGTCCTAATATAGAACACCATCTATTACAGTGTGGAACACAGAGGTAGGAAGATCTTTTTATCAGCATTTTATAAGTGTTATATTGGGGACACCAGGAGAGCTTTGTTAGAGACTTATTTTACCTATGACATGTCAGAGCTGTGCCACCTAGAGAAGGGTTCCCATTGAACTTTCAGGAACATTTTCACCCTCAGAGTTTCTTCAACATTTTATAAAGCAGATTCCATGGCTCCCCTCATGTACATAACTCTTGTTGGCTTCAGGTTATGGGAGAGAAACCTCGTGCATTATGCTGACTGGACCAGTTCGCTTCTTCATGAGATAGTCACTTGCATAGTTTAGGGACAGAGCTCACTTTCTTTCTTCCAATAAAATATTTGCATGTAAGAAAATGTCCACTTTAAAATCTGTGTTGAGCTCTCATTTACCATGAACTTGCTGGGCTACACTTGGATTTTACTGGACCAAGCTTGGGTCAGAAGCCCTGTAGTGCAGTTTTCTACTCTAGGTGGGAAAGAGTGGCTCAGAACAGGCATAAGAAAAACAGGCCCAAGGAAGCCAGCAGAATTTTTTCTGTGAACTTCCAATACTTCTGTGATTTGACCTTTGGCTTCCACCTAGTTTGCTTCCTGCCTTCCTTTTATGTAATCCACCCTTGTTACCATAACTGCACAGGCTGGATTCAGAAGTTCATAATTATGATTCCAGGTTATCTGCTCAGTGTTGGCCTGCAGCCCCTCCTGCTTCTACTTTCTTTGGCTTGGGAATGGATCTGTCCACTATCCACTTGGATACTGCTTTTAACTCATTATGCACTAGAGCCCTCTTCTGCCTCTTGGTCAGTTTTGTCCCAAGACATGTGGCAAGTGGACCAGAACTAACCCACCATGTATGATTAATATGTAGGAGTTGGTTCTTGGTTGAAAATTAAAAAAACAAACAACATATTTGATTATAATAAGGGTACTTTTTCAGTTTCTCATTTTCTTCCATCAACATCTTGCCCCTTCAATTATTTATTCAATTATAATAGTTGACATTAATATATTTTTTGCATAAATCAATATTAAAATCATCTTTCCAGTGAGTTTCTAGCTATAGACACTTCCAGCCATGGCTCATGTGTCAGGCATTGTAGCAATCACCCATTCAAATATAATATAACATGAAGTGAGGGAAGGGATGGAGGCTGGAGGAGAGAGCCCATGAAGGAGACAGAGTTAGCTAGAGCAGCGTTTCCTGTCGTTACAGTAACTACAAGAGCTAACTGTTTCTGGGCGCTAAACATCTATGCATTTTCTTGTGCAATCCTTGGAACCACTCTGTGAAGTCTACTTCTATCGCCAATTTAGAGGTAGAGAAATCGAGGCGTGGTGATTTTCTCAAGGCCATGCAACCAATAGACATAAGAATTTGAATTCAAACCTGTCTGACTGCAGAGCTTGAATTTCTGTATAGTAATTCCTTTTTAAAATACTTATTTATTTATTTATTTTTGAGAGAGAGGGAGAGAAAGAAAGAGAGAGAGGGAGAGTGATATCATGAGCAGTGGAGGGGCAGAGAGAGAGAGAGAGAGAGAGAGAGAGAGAGAGAACCCCAAGCAGGCTCCACTCTATCTGTGTCCCGACACAGGGCTTGATCTTAAAACAGTGAGATCATGACTTGAGCTGAAATCAAAATCAAAATCAACTGAGCCACCCAGATGCCCCAAGAGCTTGAATTTTTAATCGTCTTGTTAGAGTATACATTTTTGTGAGTTTATTGAAAAGATAATTAATGACTAAACTTTGCCAATAATTCAATGTGCCTTCAATTAATTTGTATTTTATCAATTACAACTTGAAAAACACTTGAAAATTACCAGTATTCCCATCAAGAAGTAAAGTCCAATTGCCTTGCCCTTGAATCAGGCCAGCTCTGTGTGTTGTTTGGCCAATAGAATGAGGTGGAGATGAAACCATGTGGTTTCCAAGACAGAGCCGTAAGAAGCCTTGTTGCTTCCATCTGGTTCTTCGTATTGCTCCCCTTTTTGGGTGATACCATTTGCAGCCCAACCACCAAACTGTAAGCAGCTCAGTCTACATGTGGAGTCCACATGTGGGTGTTTTAGTCGATAACCTCAGCTGAGCCCCTGGCCAAGGCCCGTTAACAGACAATCATATAAGTGAACCATCTGGGACATTCCAGCCAATCAAGTCCCCAGATGACTGCAGCCATCTGGCACTCCAGCTCACACCACACAGAGCAATGGGATCACCAGTCACCCCACAGAGTTATGAGAGAGAATAAATTTTGTTTTAAGCTCCTATGTTTTGAGGTAGTTTGTTACACAGTGATAGATAACTGAAACACACATTCTTGTGATAGTATGCTTTATGGATTCTGCAGGCAGTGGATGGTTGTGCTCACACTGATTCCAGGATCCCTGGCAACAACTCTGTAGCTCCATGAGGACTTAGGCCCACTATTTGGAACCATAGAAGAGGTCTGTGGAAAGATTCCTACAGTGACATATCCCATGCCTATTGGCTACCTCCATATCCATCCTGGTCCTGGACAGTATTCTTAACTATCTCATAGGGGAAGAAAAATACCTATGAGGTGCTGTGGAAAGTTGAGTTAAAATGCACGCAGGTGTGTGTGCGTGCACATACACAAACACACTATTTAAATGACCTCAGAAGAACACTATGTATCTGGGTGATATTTGAAAGAAGCAGCCATTTGTGTTTCTCTCTTCCAAAGACAAGCTGCAGGCTAAATGATGCATCAGTAAGTGCCTTCTGCAGGCATTCTTAATAGCCCCGGTTTATACGCCTGTAATTCTAACATGGGATTTCAGAATGCAATAAACAAAGAACAAAGTACAACCATTTTATGATATTATTAAAATAGTGCATATAATTGTTGTCTAGTAATCAGAATATTTTAAAAGATACTTGATTATAATAAGTGCTATGTTTTAAATGTTTTTCTTCTGTCCGCATTGGTTCACATATATAGAGAGTTTTAAAATTATTCTTTTTTTTTTAATTTTTTTTTCAACGTTTTTTATTTATTTTTGGGACAGAGAGAGACAGAGCACGAACGGGGGAGGGGCAGAGAGAGAGGGAGACACAGAATCGGAAACAGGCTCCAGGCTCCGAGCCATCAGCCCAGAGCCTGACGCGGGGCTCGAACTCACAGACCGCGAGATCGTGACCTGGCTGAAGTCGGACGCTTAACTGACTGCGCCACCCAGGCGCCCCTAAAATTATTCTTTTAAGAGCATGACCTAAACCTTTAGACTTTGGTTATAGTCTTATGGTTGTAATGATAGCTCCTATTTTCTGAGCACCTGTGTGCCCTACATCATGGTGAATCCTTATACAATCCAACCTTGTGGGGTAATTATTACCTCCCCTTTATAGATGGGAAAACTGAGGCTCTGAGCATGTAAGTCACTTGCCCAAGGTTACTCAGTTAATATATACAGAGCTGGGATTTGAACCACATCTATCTGATTCCAAAGCCATATACTCATGCTGTCTTGATGACTGCATCTCCTATTGCCCTTCTAAAAAGCTTATGATTCAAAAGGCAATTTGTAATAAAGAGCCAGACTGGAATTGAGGTTTTAAAAGCACTGCGTGCCCTTTCAGGTATAAAACATTTTGTTAGAAGCAATAACAGCATAATTATAGCAAATGTCTCCACCTTCCCTGTCGCCACTGCACATGGGTCTAGGTTACAAGTTCGAAATTTCACCGATTATTGGCGCATAATTGGCTTCATGTAGATGATAAATGTATTACTGATTGATTATCATGACTTGGTCATATTTGAAATGTCAAAGTAGAAAATTGAATTGTCATATTATCGCATGTTCTCATTCAAGCACCAGATAAATATTACAAATGATGATTTTCCACTGAGTACTATATAAAGAATTTATGGAATATTAATAATACTGTTATCCACAACCTTCATGCTTGGTGGATGACCCCAAACTGAAATCATATTTGACTTTTGAGAAATAAACCTTAAGGATGATCTGCTTTACCCACTTCTCTACTGCCTACAGTTTTATAGTGTAACTATTTCTAAGGACAATTCTTGCCTCCCCTATAGGCAATGGGACATTTATGACCTGCTTGACAATGCTTTTTTTTTTTTTTTTGCTTTGTCCTTTTACCACCCATCATGCTGTATGCCAGTCAGGATATGCTCTGAGTTGAATCAGATCTTCAGAGAGAATGAAAGAGTTGTTATGGGACAGTTTAGGCTCAGCCCCCAATTCTAAACACTGCAAAGACCCTGACAGCTTTCAAAAATGCTGCTGTAAATGATCTGCAGAAACCAGTGTTCACTGTAAGCCCTCTCATTTCCTAACAGGTGTGACCTCCCCACTTTCACTGAGGCACTAGGGATCCCTTCCCAAAGACCAGTTAAGGAGAGAAGTCTGGGAGGAAATCCTGTGAGATAATAGACCAGGGCAACAGATCTCAGCCTATGGGACTCAAACCTTGAGATTATTACAGGGATCTTCAAATTTGTCAGTGCACCAAGTATTGCCTGTAGACTGAATAAACCATTTGATTTAACCATTATTTATTTATTTATATTTTTTTTGCATGTGTCTTTTCTTTTTTTTTATATGAAATTTATTGTCAAATTGGTTTCCATACAACACCTAACCATTATTTAGATACATGAATACAGATACTGTTGTTCTTTATAAAATAGAAGTTATATCAAGATAATACTGAATTTATGGCACCTTTTAACAATATGCACTTCATTAACAGATACTAAAAAAAATAATGTAATAGAGGATGCATGGATTTTTCCCCCTCAAATTATCTGGAGTCATTGACTGGGCCAAGGAATCATTTGTTCAACTATAGTTGCTCTGGAGAGATAGAAGGGCAGCTGTGAGAAGGCAATTGCTGCTCACTGAACCCTGCTAGTTGATGAAGCAGTTAGGAAAACTTATGTTCTCATGTTTTTACTATGCCTTTGGTCAGACTGAATGTAGAGGCTCCTTAAATGCTCTAGGTCTGCCCAGGACTCAGCTTAATAACTCTTTCAGATGCCGAAATCTTTAGGTCTCCATGGCACAGAGCTTCAGTATTTTTCATATCTTTAGTTCATTTTAGGCCATACGTATTTAGGCCATTTTAGGCACCATATATATAGTAGTTGCTCAGTAAATGTTCATTAATATTGATGAAGAAGTTGCTTTACTCTATGTCTGTCACCAAATCATCATTGTTAATCATGTTCGTATTCAAGGTGGTATCTCTGAAGTGAATGGAATATCTCTAGGTTAGGAAGAAAGAGAAATCAGTGCTTCGTAAATGTCATTGAAAGTGTGTGTGTGTGTGTGTGTGTGTGTGTGTGTGTGGTTCCTCCTTCTTATTCAGGAAAGAAACAAAATGTACTCTAATTTGAATTAACCACCTGGCTTTTATTTTATTATTATTTTTAACGTTTATTTATTTTTGAGACAGAGAGAGACAGATCATGAACGGGGGAGGGTCAGAGAGAGGGATGACACAGATCTGAAACAGGATCCAGGCTCCGAGCTGTCAGCACAGAGCCCGATGTGGGGCTCAAACTCATGGACCGTGAAATCATGACCTGAGCCGAAGTCGGCCGCTTAACCGACTGAGCCACCCAGGCGCCCCCACCTGGCTTTTAGAAGTGGCTCCTTACAGACCTTGATTTAAATCTCAGGTACCCATTTTCCTTTCTTATACATCTGTGTGTTTGGAGTAGAGATGCCAAAAAGGTATGGATACTCTTTGACTCAGAAATACACAGTAAACATGAACCCCAGGAAATAAGTGTTTCGCAAACCACCATGTTCTCTCTTTCTGTTCTATACTTAATGTTTCTTCGGTTATTAGTACCACAGTTCAACTAGTTCCATAGTTAAGCCACACTGTAAATAATCCAGCTTTGGTTAGGTAATGTAAGAGCCCAGTAAACATTATTGGTCTTGCTTTATGAGAAATGTCAGACATCTGTCTTTGTGACCAAATCTACTTGGAGCTAGTGCAACTCTTGCCTGACTCCAAATGTCTGCTGCCTCAACCTATAGTCATTGCACACACTTCTTGCAGGGGAGTGCAAACCCATGTCCTGAAACATCCCCCCACTGCAGAGTCAAAGCCCACTTTCCTCAATTATAATTCGTTCAATTAAAGGTGGGGCACAGGAACCTCCATCTGAATCAGCCACCTGGGTGATTTTGATGCCTGTGTTCTGGTGTAAAGAGCTGCAGGTGTGGCAGGGAGGTTGGAACTGATGCTCTGCAGCATGATTAGGATTCAGAGGGAAGGTAAGGCATTCAAAAGGGGGGATCTAGCGTGAGCAGAAGTACAGAGAGGAGCGTGCATTGGAGGTAGTAGAGCATGGAGTTAGGAGTGTGGACACTGAGGTCTGTCAGCTCTGGTTTGAGCCCCCTGCTCCACCACGGGCAGCTTCTTAGACTTGGATGAGTTACTTCATCTGGCACATCCAGCTTCTTCATCTCTAAAATCGGACAATAATGGTAAGTATCTCTAAGGGTTGGTGTGAGAATTAAATGAGAAAATGCTGTTGATGTGCTTGGCATATATTAGGGCCTTAATTGATATTAGCTTTAATTCTTTTTTTTTTTTAATTTTAGAGAGAGAGTTGTGAGTTAGGGAGGGGGCAGAGGGAGAGAGAGAGAGAAAGTCTCAAGCAGGTTCGTATTCAGCATGGAGCCTTCCACACAGCTGAATCTCATGACCCTGGGATCATGACCTGAGCTGAAATCAAGAGTTGGACTCTCAACTGACTGAGCCACCCAGGCGCCCTGATAGCTTTTATTATGCATACATAAAAGTATTGTATTTAAATTTTCTTTTTTTCCCTATAGTCATAGCATTTATATTTTGAGAATTTCTTTTCGTTTTGTCAGTCACCAAGTCTGATAGGTTTTTTTTGTTCATGATAGTCACATGGAGAAGAAGTACCCAGAATCTGGGTAACTGATGAAAGTTAACAGAATTCTTTGGGAAGGTCATAAAGAATGTATTCTACTGAAAAAAATAGGACAAAACTCCTGAAAGTTTTCAGTTTTGCATATTTTTTTTCTTTTTTTCTTTTAAAAAATTTTTTTTCTTAACATTTATTTATTTTTGAGACAGAGAGAGACAGAGCATGAACGGGGGAGGGGCAGAGAGAGAGGGAGACACAGAATCGGAAACAGGCTCCAGGCTCTGAGCCCTCAGCCCAGAGCCCGACGCGGGGCTCGAACTCACAGACCGTGAGATCGTGACCTGAGCTGAAGTCGGACGCTTAACCAACTGAGCCACCCAGGCGCCCCCAGTTTTACGTATTTTGAAAAGAGCCAGGGCTGAGCTGGACAAGAACCTGGGGCCAGGAGCAGGAAGGACTGACTCCAAGTTCCAGCTTTGCCACTTGCCTGCTGTGTGTGTGTGTGTATATATATATATACACATATATGTGTATGTATATGTGTATGTATGTGTATATATGTATATACACATATATATATGTATGTGTATATATATGTATGTATACAGTTTCCTCATTAATATGTTGAGAAGATTCTAAGACCTTGTTCCTTGGGAACACTGTGTGTGCTTTTGAGTAGAGTGTGGGTACGCACGCCTATATAATGTAGCGGCTCTGGGCCAGAATTGTCTGCTCGTGAATCCCTCTCCTCTGTGACTAACTGCAGCTGTGGGCTACTTAGACCACAGTTATACCTTCCCCGACCTCAGTTTCTTCATCTCCAAAGTAGACATAGTTAATATCAGGCCTACCTCAATGGATTATTATGAGCGTATAAACAATTAATACTTGCGAACTGTTTAAAATAGCCCCTGGCACACTTGAGTGCTCAGCAAATGTTAGCTTTTATTTTGTTGATATGTTGCCAGTTTGCATGCAAAACATTCCTTTTAGGGAAAATCTTTTCTTATTGGGAAGATTTCGGTTAGTTTCTAGTCCTCACTGAAGACATCCCTTATCTTTCATTATTTCTTAGCCTGAATTTTTTCCTTTTTTTTCTGAGTGAGGCTCTCCTCCCATATTCCTATTGCACTTATTGAGAGATTAATTCATGCCAGCAAATTGCTCTTTTAAAGCACTGTCACCACAGCCCCACAACGTGTGAATCTTCACCACAACCTCACAACATGTGTGTTAACGTCTCTTCTTGAAGGTAACTTGCTGAAGGTCACATATCTAGTAAGTGGCAATGACTGCTCCAAAGCACATTGTCTTCACTTCTGTGTTTTGTTGTCTTATAAACCTTTAGTCTGTATTATTGTTCATCCCTCTCCCATCCCACCCAACCTCAATGCCTCCCCTTCTTTTCAAAACTCTATTCTTTCTGCGATCTGTGATGATCTAGCTTGGCTTTGATCCCCTCAGGGTAGCACTTACGTTCTGTTTTACACCTCCTGTTATTCCCTAATTGTCTCCTCCATGTGTGTGCATAAGATATTGTAAGTTCTTTGACAAAAGGGTCTATGACATACCCAACAGTATAGTTTTATGTCAGACATAGAGTGGTAGTTATTGGTTAAATTGGATGTAATATGCATGTGCATTAATTTTAGTTTGCTACAGCTGCCATAACAGAATACTACAGAGTGTCTGGCTTAAACAACAGACATTTGTTTTCTCAAGGTTTGGGGGCTAAAAGTCAAAGATCAAGGTATTGACAGGTTTGATTTCATCTGAGGCCTCTCTCCTGGGCTTGCAGTTGGCTACCTTCTCTCTCTGTCCTCACATGGTCTTTCCTCTGTGTGTGTACGCATCCCTGGTATTTCCATGTATGTCCACATTTTCTCTTTTTATAATGAACCCCAGTTATATTGGATGTCTTAATATATGGCCTATATTGGATGGCCTCATTTAAACTCATTTACCTCTTTCAAGGCCCTATCTTCAAATACAGTCACATTCAGAGGTACTGGGGGGCAGGGCTTGAATATTTGAATCTGGGGAACACAATTCAGTCCATAATAGCATGGATCTTTAAAGTAACTCACAATTGTACTGAATGTGAAATGCTGATAAAAATTTAGAATTTGTATAAATACATCATATTATGTATGATATCTCATTTCATATGAGATACATATCTCAGTGTATGAGAGATACCTTGAGAATATCTCATATGATACACTGGGAGATGTAATGAAAATTAATTTCAGAATTTACTAGGCTGATTACAATAATTTCCAGGTGTCCAGCAGGTAAGATGATGATAGCAATGTGGCCTGCCTCACCACAGCCCACTGGAGATTTTTAAATAACATTTATTTTATGCAATTAGCACATATATTGTAGACCAATCAGGCCTAACCACCCACCCACATTGACTCCCTTCCTCCAGGTGTCACATCAGCAGATGTGAATCAAATTAGTAATTTGTGGTGGAAACTGAATGTAATCAATTACACAATTTTGAGCTGTTCAAATTTAATGCCATTAAATTATGTCACAAAACTAGTCCATCATGAAATAGTGAAAATAAGATGGAAAGAAGTATGAATAAAGGTCTTTCACTGGTAAATGCTATGAAAGAGGTTTTAAGAATATGAGCTTTTGACTCCTCCAGACCCAGGTATAAGTCCTAGGTCTGTCATGTAATAACTGTATGACTTTGGGCAAGTTTCTTAACTTTTTTTTTTTAAGTTTGTTTATTTGTTTGTTTGTTTGTTTATTTAGAGAGTGAGCCCAGGGGAGGGGCAGAGGGAGAGGGAGAAAGACAGAATCCCAGGCAGGCTTCGTGCTGTCAGTGTGGAGCTCTATGCAGGGCTCAAACATTTGGTGTTTAACCCGCTGTGCCACCCAGGTGCCCCGCCCCACGAGTTTCTTAGCTTGATGAAGGCTCAGTTCCCTCAACTGTGTAGTGAGGATAATAATGCTCACTGTATACATGTGTTGTGAGAATTAAATGAAAGGAGGAAAGGAAAAAGCATGAGAGGAGCAGCATGAGAACAAAAACATGTCTCTTTTCTTCATTGTTGTATCCCTGGTGTTTACAATAAGGCTGGAAAATGGAGGCACGATGGTTTAATAAATATTTAAATGAATAAATATGTAAATACATACATATTTAAATAAATAAACAAAAACCTTTTTGTTGAATGAATTAATGAATAAATGAATTAATAAGAAAAAAGAAAGCACCTCCACAGAGCAATAGTGATAATTTCCATAGAACAAGGAAGTGGTTCTCAAGTCTGACTGCATATTAGAATCACTTGACAGGCTTTAGAAATACCAATGGGCCCTACACGCACAGAACCTAATTTATTGGCTTGCATTCAGCCTGTAGCCCTGGGGTTAGTTTTCCATAGCCTATATCATCTTGTAATATTCTGTTATGCAATCTATAGCATATGTAATATACTAAATATAATAATACAAAAAGTTTTACAATTATTGCTTATAGTCTTTCTCCTCCTTTGCTCAAGGGAGGAGCTTTGTGAGTGCAGAGATTTTTTTTAATGTTTTGTTTCTTGATATATCCTAAAGTGCTTAGGCCATATTTGATGCAATAGTAGATATTAATTATAAACACATAAATTAATGAATAAAAGGTATATTTTCCAAATAATTTGAAGGTAGCTGAAATTTTCTTTTTTTATATATACAGTAACCAGTTTATCTGCTCAAAAAGAGACATAAGTTCAATCAGTTACTGGTAGGAGTTTGATTGGACAGAGCCCTGGTGGGTGCAAGAGAAAGGATCCCTTACCTCCTGGCTTGAGTTCTTGGCAGGAGTTAGACAACGAAAATCCCAAATAAGTCTGGAGGAATCTCCAGAGCAGGGGTACTTGTGTTGTGCTTCTTGGGTGAAGCCTGAGAAAACAGAAAGATTCTTAGACTCACGACCCTCTGCACCAACTGAGTTACAGTAGATTAAAAATGGCAGAGCGGTTACTAAAAGAACGAAGAGTTGACAACCCACAATTACCAAGTTTACTCATCTCTGAAGTAGTGTGGAAGAGTAGAGAAAGTTTTCTGTGTCCTTAAGATGGGTGCAGAAGTGGCTGAGAGTGGCCAGTAGACCTGAGAGGCCTAACATCTAAGCAAGGATGCATGTGAACCAGCCTGGCCCTGATGTTCAGAGGGCAGGGTAGGCCTGCATGGTTAAGAACAGCTACAATGTGGTTACTGCCTGAAGAGTAAAAACATCTGGACAGATATATGAGTAGTGAACACAACATATGACCAGGGAAGAAGGAGATGGGGACAAGGTGCTGTCTATCAATGGCACACAGTGGCTACACAAGTGCCTATGATTGAAATAACCTCTGGGTATCAAAAATTAAAAGGAGGGGTGAGAACTCTGAATTGATTGAGTTTTCCTAGAAGTTACTGGACAAAGTTTTCTGCTCCAGGTGCAATGGAGGTTTGAGAGCTATCAGCTAGGTTGAATTATCGGAAAACAATTTTTAAAAAGCCTTAGTTTTGTATATCTGAATTCTTGACTGCAAAATTCATGCTCATAAGGTAGCTATCCTATTACCTTTTATCATTATTGTGTACTTGACTCATGTCTGCGTTGGGTTCAATTACTGTGCATCAAGCAGTCTGTATGGCCTCATCATTACCAGTAGAATACTCACATGGCTAACATACATTGATGGCTGATCATGTGGCCCAACTCTGAAAATTCCTGCCGATATCTGGCCATGTGAGCTTGTTGGGTCTTAGGCAGATCTTACCCTTATATGTAGTAGCCTCCAGATAGCAGCTTGTTGGGTGGTCTCTGTGCTGTGTCTCAGTTTCTCAATTTATTGACTCAGTTTGATTTCTGTGGCCAGCCCTTCCTTAAAGTCCAGGATGGCTTTGGAGGCTCTGGAGGCTTTAGGGAATGGGACTGGAGTCCAAAAATAATTCCAGAAAGATGGTGAGCTGGTCTCTCATGCAAACACAGATCTGACCTGAAAATATTCTGGTTGTTACAAGGTTCCACTCCTTAGACTGACATTTAGAGATCTACAGATGGTCCTTCCTAAACACATGAAATTCTTTTATTTTCTATATCAGGCTCTTTCAGCTGTCTCAGCTGTCTTTCATATCTGCTCCTTCGAAAGCCTGAAACTCCCTACCTCACCTTTCTATTCCTATTCACTCTTCAACTCCTGGGTCCACCTCCTTTTTGAAAACTCTCCAAACTTCCCTGGGTGGTTAATTGCTTACTGTTTTGGAATCCAACAGAAGTTGATACACACTTTCTCTACAACACTTTTCACATTGTTCTTCATTTGTGTATCTTCTCATCCACTAGTCTGTGAATTATTCAAGGGGAAGAATTAATCATGTGCCTAATGTGTCTAATTTATTTTGAATTATTTCCAGTATGCCCTGCATCTTCCTACACAACCCTGTGTATGTGTAGAGAATCTCCTGGGAATCACATAGCTCTGGAGTCTTTCTATGGAATATGATGTTATCAAGTCTGGTGCATTTTGAATTATCTTGAGCACAAACCCTTTCTCACCTGAGTCCCATCAAGGAAGGCTTGGTTCTTGAGAACCTAGATGAGTTTTTCCCAAAGTATAGTTTCTAGTCCAACTACACTAGCATCACCTGGGAACTTGTTAGAAATGCAGATTCTAACCAATTTGGTATCAAAGAAATGTGACTCAACATAATAAAAGCCATATATGACAAGCTCATAGCTAACATCCTACTCAATGGTGAGATATTAAAAGGTTTTCCACTAAGATTAGGAACAAGACAAGGATGCCCACTCTCCCCACTTCTATTCATTGCAGTACTAGAAGTCCTAGCCAGAGCAATCAGGCAAGAAAAGAAATAAAAGGCATCTAAATGATAAAGGAAAAAGTAAAATTGTTTCTTCAGATTACAAGATTTTATATCTAGAAAACCCTGAAGATGCCATCAAATAACTGTTAGAACTAATAACTAAGTTCAGTGAAATTGCAGGATTATAAAATCAATATACAAAAATCAGTTAAGTTTCTGTAACTAACAACAAAGTTATCAAAAGAAATAAAGAAGGCCATCTGGCTGGCTCAGTTGGTAGAACATGCGACTCTTGATCTCAGGGTCATGAGTTCAAGCCCCACATTGGGGGTGAGCCAGCTTAAAAATAAAAAGAAGAAATAAATACAATAATCATATTAACAATAGAGAGTAGATTGGTAGTTGCCAGGGGTGAGGGATGGGAGATGTTGGAAGAGATGGGTGAAGGTGGCCAAAGAGTATAAACTTCCAGTTATAAGATTAATAAATTCTGAAAATGTAATATACAGCCTGATGGCTGCAGTTAATGATGTTGTGTTGCATACTTGAAAGTTGCAGAGAGTAGATCTAAAAGTTCTCATCACACACACATACACACACACACACACACACACACACACACACACACAAATATGGGCTGCTATGTGAGGTAATGGGTGTGTTAGCTAACTTTATTGTGGTAATTTTGCAATATATATGTATATTAAATCATCACAACTAACACTATGTTGTATGTCAATTATATCTTAATAAAGCTGGGGAGGGACGGCTGGGTGGCTTAGTTGGTTAAGGTCTGACTCTTGGTTTTGTCTCAGGTCATGATCTCGCCGTTTGTGGTTTTTACCTCCGCTCTGGGCTCTCTGTGTTGGCAGCACAGAGCCTGCTTGAGCTTCTCTGTCTCCCTCTCTCTGCATCTCCCCTGCTTGAGCTCTCTCTTTCTCACAAAATAAATAAACATTAAAAAATAATACAGCTGGGGGAAAAGGAAATGCTGATTCTCAAGCCCCACCACAGACCAGTTACTGACTCAGGAGCTCTGGAGTGGGCCCCAGCAATCTGTGTTCTCATATGACCTTCAGGGGACTCTGTGCATGTCAACCCCTACCTTCCACTCTCTCTAGGTATCTCTGTGGTTACCAAGACAGGGAATTGGGGATTGGCAAGGGAACGGGGGAAGGCTGAATTGAGAGGAGTGAACCTCACCCCATAGTGCCTTTCATTAAGATTGGGGCTAGAGTAAAATCCATGTGGGATAAGGTGAGTCACTCCTCTGCCCCCTACCTGTTGCTATCCTGACAGATTTTCACATCCGAGCAGTTTTGCTACAATTAGAGCCCTCTGAGGAGGAAATAAAGAGCTATAGCATCTTGCCACGGATAAAATCATCCTGCTGCTTTGATGGATAAAGTGAGATCCACATGCCATGAGAACTGGCAGGCTTCTGGGTGTTCTCTGTTGTCAAGGTAGCGCCCGTGGAAGACTCTGCCGGAGAAGCAGAGCAGCTTGCCACCCCAAGGATATATGCTGTGGCACTCTTGACAGGCAGAGAGACAGGGAAGTGAATGTTTTAGTATTTTATAAATCATTTGGAGGAAATTATGTTTTATTTATGTTCATTTTTGAATGTATTTGAATTTTTATTACAGATATTTTTCAAAGATGCAAGCATTGGAGGCAGTCCTGGGGGAACATGCACCTCAAAAGAATGTGGCAGGGGCCGACCTGATTGGCTGAGGGGGTGAAAATTATTCATATTTTAAAGAGCAGTCTGAAGTTGGCTTTCCCAGGGACCAAATCTGAATGAAACTCAAAAGTTTTAAATCGTGACTATGAAGTACCTGGTTTTGAAAGGAAGATTTAGTATAAGTGAATCATGGTGCCACCTAAGTGGGGTGGAGAGGAATTCAGACTGTGAGAAGACAGAAGGAAAAATTAGGGATGAATCCCAGTTAAATGGGTCACAGTGTGGACCACACGACTGGCTACATTTTAGAATTCATCTCTGGAGTAATTGAACCTGCAGCGGTATCCATTTATCGTCTCTGGAACTCAGCTCAGTGAGGCTCTTTCAACTGCCTTCATTACCAGTTATGAGCATCAGGGCTACCTCCTCTGTGTGTGTGGCTAGCTCAGGGCTATCTCCCCAGTGGATCAATTGTATGGCTCTTGGAAACAATGAATGAAATGGGCCAGAGTGACCATATTGCATGTGTTATAAGGAAGTGCATTTCGTGTGGAGGTATGACTGGGGTCCCTCTCCTACTTGATTAGCAAAGGACGTGAGGCTGTTGGAACTGAGATGAAAATGGGCATTCTAATTTAAAACTGTTCAGTTTGTGATTTTGTCTTTATATACAGAGATATATCCTCAGATTTTGTGAGTGTTTAACTGAGGAACATAGTTTTTCTTTTCCATGATGCTATGAAGTCAGTCATGGGGAAAAACATATTCTCAGTAGTGAAGAATGGTAAATGGAGAGACAAGGAGCAGTTCTTCTTAAATGTACCACAGCAACAGGACATATGACAATATTTTAGGGAAAAAAGATGCATGCCAGTGCTGGATGATGGTACTTGTCTTCTGATTTTGTAGTTCTTCCTGTTATGTGATAATGCAACAAAAATGTTGGTCCTGGAAGGAAGAAACAATGCCTTTAGAATGGGAAAGCAAGAGTCAAATAACATTTTTGTTGATGAAAACTGGAAATTCAGAGGTTTTAAGAAGGCATTTTGAGTAACAATATCAGCTGTCATATATTGATGATTACCATGTCCAGAACTTGGCGTTTATTCACTGGTTAATTCAACGCGTATTTACTGAGTTACTCAGGCCTGAGTGTGAGCTACAGTGGAGCCAGACCTGTGAATACGATTCACACAGTTTGTCACAGTGCCTACTAACTGTGGGTCACGACTGAGGAAACTACAGCTCAGGGACTTGTAGCAGTTTTCAACTCTGCTGCTTTGGAATGATCGGGTTCTATGATTGAAAAATACCCATGTCTGGTCCCTACCCTAGTTCAAGTGAATTAGAATTACTAATGTGGGGAGAGACCCATATTTTCTTTTCTTTTTTTTTTTAAAGTTTATTTACTTATTTTGAGAGAGAGAGAGAGAGAGAGAGAGAGAGAGAGAGAGAGAGAGAATCCCAAGCAGGCTCCCGCACTGTTCGCGCATACCCCAATTCAGGACTCAATCTCACGAACCATGAGATCATGACCTGAACCGAAATCGAGGGTCAGACACTTAACTGACTGAACCACCCAGGTGCCCGTAGACCCATATTATCCATTAAGTTTTCCCTGGGGGCTCTGATATGCAGCCAGAGCTTAGGAATGCTTCCTCAAGGTCACCCTGGACTGGCCAGGCACAGGAGTCTAAGCCATGAAGTCAGGTGAACGTAGAACATTCAGAACAAAATTCAGCATCCGGGCCTTAGTGTCAAATTTTTGAAAGCCAGTTGTTATCAGCAAGAGTAGGCTCTGAGGGGTTCATTGTTTCTCAGCACAATCTCTGCTTTAGGCCTCTCCGTTTCTTGCAAAGTCCTGTCAAGTTTTCCAGTTTGAAGACAAATATGTGATCCTCTGAAGGCTCTTCACTTAATAGACTACTACCCACCATGTAGCATGTGTGCTTTGTAATTTCACTTAAGAGGTTTGTTATATATAGTCTAGTAATAGGAGTGGCAGAGATAGTGGAGAGAGAGATGAGCTTGCTGCGGAAGGCTCCTTCGGTCCTCTCAGAGGATAGCAAGTTATCGCTTTGTTTTCAAATAATGCAGTTGGTAATAAGTTTTTGGATGTGTGTGAGCTGTAAATCGTTCTGAAAATTGAACCGAAGATACAATATCGTAAATCTCTTCCTTGGTGGTGGAATATTTATGGGGAGAGCAATATAATCAGTTATGTGGGTATGCTATGTCTGACATCTGACTGAACGGGACTCTGTCTCAAGGATCTATCGCCCATTAGACAATTCCTCTAGGTGAGCACGTGTGTGTGTAAGTTGGAGGACGATTTTAAATGGAAATAATCAGATGATCCCTTAATAAAATCAATCTGGAATGCATTAGTGGAGGAAGTAGGGATGTTTGGGCCAACACAGTGCTGGGAAGAGCAAGGAGATGCGGGGCTGTGCTTTACCTTCCTGCGGCAGCCTCCTCTCCTGGTTGCTGTGTAATTTGGTTCCCTAAATCAATGCTTGTTTGCTCTAGGAACTCACAATCCTATGAAAATGCACATTTCATTAGGTTTGTTTTGAAACTCATTATCATCACTATAAATACCTCTGTGTGGAAAGTAATGAAATAAAGCCAAAAGAAATCGTGAAATCACGGCAGGCAGTGAGAAGTGAAGAATCAAAGCAGCAGTATGCAATGTTGCCATGATTTTTCTTTTGAATTAATTATCACAATTATTCAAAAGAAAAAAACTCTATAACCACTAATGGTTTTCAGACTTTTTTTTTCTGTTTGTTTGTAGTGAAACACTTTTTCAAGCAAAATATGATTTGCAGCCCCATTGTATAACATAGATCAAAAGTTGAAGTTGGGGAAGTGGTTCAAATCTTTGCCGTCTCGGCCTCTCTTATCATCTCTCTGCCAGACGCCCCCAGTGTACCTCCACCACCTTAGGGTTAAGCCAATCACAGCTCTATAACTGTTGACGTAGTCAAATGGAGAGTGACTCGTCCAACATTCTCCACTCACAGATGAGGAAATCAAGCCCAGGAAAAGTCAACTGGTAGAGAGAGGACAAGGACCTCCATTCTTGTGTTGCTGCCACCAAACCACACTCCCTCTGGCTCTCTCTACTCTTTATAGTGTTCTCTCTATATTTTTCATAACCTATTGCCTACCTACCTATGATATCATTTATATTATTTATCTGTGTTTATTGCTTGACTCTGCTACGACTCCCACCCATGCACCCAACCACCATCTAGTAGAATCTAAACTTAAGGAGGGCAGGGATTTTTTTGGTTTATTTTGTTCAATGATGTATCCCCAATATCTAGAACAGTGCCTGGCGTGTAGTAGATACTCAATACATATTTTCTGAGTAAATACGTTTTATGAAGACTGATTATAAATTAATGAGATGGTCTCCATAAGCTATCCATGACCATCTCACTCATGACTATGTATAATCAATCAAATTTTACTGGAGAAAAGAAAAGTTTCAACAGGGGCACCTGGGTGGCTCAGTCAGTTAAGCATCTGACTCTTGATTTCGGCTCAGGTCATGATATCATGGTTCATGAGTTTAAGCCCCATGTTGGACTCCGTGCTAACAGTGCAGAGCCTTCTTGAGATTCTCTCTCCCTGTCTCTCTGGCCCTACCTTACTCACACACACACTCTTCCAAAATAAACATAGAAAACTCAAAAACAAATTAAAAAAAAAAAGAAAAGCCTCAATACATCTAATTAACTCAGCCATACTCTCCCTCCAAGTGAAAGGTAATGACCCTCAGAATTAATACCCCTCTGTGGAAGCTGTGTAAGTTTTGCTTTCAGTAGCATCTGCCTGCTGGGGAGATGAAAATAGGAAAGGACCAAGCAAGGAGGACACCACTTCAGGTGTCCATGAACTTGGATGGGGGGAAAAGACTCCATCTTTATTTTAATTAACGTCTAGCTGAAGTTTAGCATGTTTTCAACTATGTAGATAGACAACAATCCCAAGAGACTTTGTCAACAATAGAAATCGCAGGTTTATTTTTCATATCACATAATTGTTGTTGCAGATGTACTGAATAATATTTTCACATATTACCATTTCAAAATTATGGTAGTTATGACACCTATCTCTAGATTTTATTGTTTAATGCATGAATAAGGAATGACATATATTACTATGTCACAAATTTATTAAAAATATTTTATAACAATTATTTCAATATGTTTTGCTCCCTTTGTAATACAATGTATTTTATATCATGACTTCAAAAACATTCTCAAAAGGAATTCAGACTCTACCATATTGCTAAGGATGTCTGCTGAATTGTCAGTGCTAAGAGAGGGTGCAGTGGGAAGGCCTTGCTGCCCAAAGAATCAGTCAAGAGCAGACTCAAAACAAAAGGAGCCAGAATCCTGCTCCCCTCTAGGCAGTGTTCTGTAGGTACCAAGTTTGGTCTCTGCAAACTCAGCCCCACAAGGACTTGGGCAAATCCAATACAATTCTGTAGTAATCGGCTTTCCAGCCTGTAAGAGATGGATCTTGAATCTATCAGTTAAGTGAAGCCCTCCATGACTACTCTATCTGAAATTTCAACTCTCCTTCCATACATACTTCCTAGCCCCCTGTCCTGCATAATTTTCACCACTATTTATTATATTTGATTATTATCTCTCTCCCCCATTAGAAGGTAGGCTCCACAAGGGCAGGGGATTTTGTGCTTTATTCATGATGTGTCTTCTGTGCTCGGAATGATGTTTGGTACACAGATAGTAAGTAGACATTGATGGAGTCAATGGCTGTGTCTTGCCACTCTTATCTTGGATTATGTTGTATGTATCTATGGGGGACTTCAGGTACCTCCCTGCCTTCTAATTGGCCTTTCTTCTTAATATTGCCCTGCTGTATCTAACACACTGAATAATAAGGTGAGTGCTTTTGTGTTTTCAGTGATCTCTATTCCTTCATTGGACTGGACACTTTGTCTGAATCACAGGCCACTGGGCTGGAGCCTTAATTCTTAATTACACTAGTTAAGACAGAAAAATATGGGACATCTTGTCTACTCCTTCTAAACTCATGGCAGGCATAACTAATTGAGTAAACATTCTTTTGCTGGGCTCAGGGTTGGTTTAACATGTGTTGCTAACCTCGTGGTCAGGGAGCTATTATTCATTTGCAGCTGCATGTAGGTTTCACCCTTTGGTGTAGTCCTGAACCAAATGCTACATCTTGTACCCTCCAGCTACTGTCTGGGATCCTTTTCCAATTTAAACTCACTCCTAAGATCTTGACGCCTCCAGGAACCACTTGCCACACTGTCTGTCTTCCTTACCAGGTCCAATTCATTCATTCCACAGGCTCTGCTCTAGGTCATTTGGTATATCAGTGAATACTATCAACAAAGCTTCCTGCCCTTGTGGTGCTAAAATTTTTGTGTGAGGAGAGGAGCATTAAATAATACAAATAAATAAATAAATCATGTAGAGTTTTTGAACATGAGAGATGCTATGGAAAAAACCTAGAGCAGAATTTAGAGTGAGATTTAGGACTTTCATTCCCCTGAAGGCAGACAGTTTTATTCAATTGGCCCTGACCCTGCTTGATCCTGCCTTTCTCTCCTTGTTTTACTTGTTTAGTTCTTAATCTCCACCTGGTGTGGGGACAAGTTGGGGGGCACTATGATACACACTATAGACGTTCCAAGGAGAGGCAGGGCAAAGCAGGTCAGGTCTGTGGGGAGCTCAGAAAGTGGCTTCTGGTATGATATGTATGTATGGGGAAAAGAAGTAGAAGTTGAAAACATGTTAAAGACAAACTTTTTTCTTTAAAACATTTTTTTAAAACATTTCTTCATTTTTGAGAGACAGAGAGAGACAGAGTGTGAGAAGGGGAGGGGCAGAGAGAGAGGGAGACACAAAATCCAAAGCATGCTTCAGGCTCTGAGCTGTCAGCACAGAGCCCAACATGGGGCTCAAACCCACAAACTGTGAGATCATGACTTAAGCTGAAATCAAGAGTCAGATGTTCAATCAACTGAGCCACCCGGGCACCCGAAGACAAACTTTATTCTTGCCAGTTTCTCCTATGGCTAGTTCCAGCAAAATCTGTTTAAGAATTGAAAGTCTAACAAACCTTCATTCTTTCCCATCTTCTCTACTGCAATGATCTTCCTACCTTGAGGTGGTCAAAATTAGAATTAAAATTATATAATATTAAAAGTTCATTTCCTCCATCTCACTAGCCACATTTCAAGTGCTCACTAGCCACATGTGCTAGCAGTGACCACATTAGACAGTGCAGATATGGAACACGTCCATCATCACAGAAAGTTCTGCTGGACAGCCTTGCTCTGGATTGTGATATGCACTGGTCTGGAGCTGAGTAACAATACAAGTAGCTCAAAGACTGAGGTTAACGACAGTTGGGCTTAGAACCAGTATTGAGCTTCCGGATGATAAGGAGGCAGGGTCCTAGAAATGAGTCAGGTTTCAAAGAACCAAGAAACCAAATCAGGTTAACCAGGTGGGCTATAGGAGTAACAAGAATGAGCACAAGTAGAAATGAGCTGATTAGAATCCATCTGGTTGGAATCTAGGGGTCTTTGGAGAGGACAAAAGTGGACAGACACTTAGTAACTTCCTTGTTAGTCCTCTTCTGCCTCCAAGAGCTAAAGCTTCTCACACCTCCTGTATCCCCGCCTTCCACCTTCTAGGCATCCAGCCATCCAGGCCAGACATCTTGGAATGATCTTCGCCTCTCTCTGAGCTCTTGGTTCTGCCACTGACTTCCGACCTAATCTCTGTGCTACCTTAGCCCCACTACTGTTGTTTCTCCCTGAGTTTATTATTTATTTTTCTCTCCCTTGGACTGGTATGAAAACTGCTCAGATCATCTTACTAGCACTAATCTCTTCCCAGTCTTTCTGATGCACCACTATAAAATAAAACTTCTTAAACCACAGCTTTGGTCTTTATCTGCTGTTGCCTCAACTTCAGTGCCTCTCCTGCCTTCAAAATCAAGTCCCAGTCTTTCCCCTGTCATTTGAGACATTCTGTGACATGCCCCTATCTATCTTTTCAATGTTATCTCTTCTTACAAACTTGTGTCCTATTTTCCAGCCAAATTGCACTAATTATGTCTCCTAAACTGTCTTGCCATTCCCTGTCTTGACCTACCCATGCTGTTCTTTCCACCTTGGATGCCTTCCTCTACCCTTTCAACTTCACCTGTGTATAACCGAACTTTGCTTAAAGGCTCATGTTACAGTCCACTCCTACCCAATATTTTCCTAGTTTCCCCTTTGTTAAATGTTCTCCATTTCCTTTTCCATCCTTCCCTACTCTGCTCTGTGCCTAGGAAGCTGGCTTGTATGAATTATCTAATTTGCCTTCTGGCTTCCAATGAGGTTTGGCCAACAGTACAAGGTCAGAGGGCAAGAAAGAGAGGTCAGGGTATTTATTCCCCTGGCTCCCTTCCTGTGTGACTGCAGGTGACAGACACTGTGCTCCTGACTGAAGGCTGCAGCTCCAGTCAGAGGTCCCTCTCTATAGCTTCTACCTTTTCAGGTCCTTTCAGGTCCAGGAGTGGTAGTGATGCTCTGCTATTGCTAACCCCATGGAGCTGCATCATTTTGTTTGCTTTTCTTAAGTTATCCCATACCTTGGTGAGTAGTTATTTCATGAAATGCTCCCTAAATATTCCTTTTGAGTGTTTCAACTGTTTCATACCAACGTATTGACTGGTGTACCCTGAACTAGACACTCCTTTAAATCCCTTATCTGCTAGGCACTCCCTGGAGTCTTGGATTTTCTTGTTAGACTAAAAGCACCTATTGAGCACTTGCCATCTATCAGTAACTATTCTGGATGCTTGAAATACAGTGACGGGCAATATAGACAGAGTCCTTGCCAAATGAACTAGAATAATAGAATTGGCATTTAATAAGTGTTAACCAAGTGGTGCATGCTTTTTAAAGTTCTTTACATGTAGTAAGTCATTTATTTATTTATTTATTTATTTATTTACTTATTTATTTTAAAAAAATGATATCCTTTTTTAAAAATTTTTTTCTTAACATTTATTCATTTTTGAGAGAGAGAGAGAGAGAGAGAGAATTAGTGGGGGAAGGGCAGAGAGACAGGGAGACACAGAATCCAGAGCAGGTTCCAGACTCTGAGCTGTCAGCACAGAGCCTGACGCGGGGCTTGAACTCACAGACCGTGAGATCATGATCTGAGCTGAAGTCAGATGATTAACTGACTGAGCCACCCAGGTGCCCCAGTCATTTAATCCACAGAAACTTTGTGGTATATTTTACAACTGAGGAAATAGAAAGTGAGAGAGATTAAGTAGTTTGCATGAGGTCACACACCAGGAAGTTGCAGAGCTGGGATTCTAACCCAGGTGGTCTGACTCCAAACCTCATAAGTTAATCCACATCACTGTACTATTTCTCCCTACCTTAGTGTCCTTTGGAATAACTAGAACACAGCTGGCATGCAGCACATGTTTGTTGGGCTGATTTGAGTAGACAGCCTCCATAAGAAAGAAAGACATCAATGGGATTATGCTTTCTGTAGGCTCAAGAAAATTTTGATTTCAATAGCTTTCAAGAATAATTTGGTTTTCTTTTATTTTGTGTTCTTTTCTTTTTTTCTAGAATTTATTTATTTTTTATAATTTATATCCAAGTTAATTAGCACAACAATGATTTCAGGAGTAGATTCCTTAAGCCCCTTACCCATTTAGACCACCCCCCCCCACAAGCCCTCCAGCAACTCTCTGTTCTCTATATTTAAGAGTCTCTTATGTTTTGTCCCCTCCCTGTTTTTATATTATTTTTGCTTCCCTGTCCTTATGTTCATCTGTTTTGTATCTTAAAGTTCTCATATGAGTGAGGTTGTATGATATTTGTCTTTCTCTGATTGACTAATTTCACTTAGCATAATACCCTCTAGTTCCATCCACATTGTTGCAAAAGGCAAGATTTCATTCTTTTTTTGACTGCTGAGTAATATTACACTGTGTATATATATACCACATCTTCTTTATACATTCATCCATCGATGGACATTTGGGCTCTTTCCATACTTTGGCTATTGTTGATAGTGCTGCTATAAACATTGGGGTGCATGTGCGCCTTCACAACACCACACCTGTATCCCTTGGATAAATTCTTAATAGTGCAATTGCTGGGTCATAGGTAGTTCTATTTTTAATTTTTTGAGGAATCTCCATACTGTTTTCCAGATTGGCTGCACCAGCTTGCATTCCCACCAACAATGCAAAAGAGATCCTCTTTCTCCACATCCTCACCAACATCTGTTGTTGCCTGAGTTGTTCATGTTAGCCATTTTGACAGGTGTGAGGTGGTATCACATTGTGGTTTTGATTTGTGTTTCCCTGATGATGAGTGATGTTGAGCATTTTTTCATGTGTCGGTTGGCCACTTGAATGTCTTCTTTGGGAAGTATCTATTCATGTCTTTTGCCCATTTCTTCACTGGATTATTTGTTTTTTGGGTGTTGAGTTGGATAAGTTTTTTTATAGATTTTGGATACTAACCCTTTATCTGATATGTCATTTGCAAATATCTTCTCCCATTCCATTGGTTGCCTTTTAGTTTTGTTGATTGTTTCCTTTGCTATACAGAGGCTTTTTATTTTGATGAGGTCCCAATAATTCATTTTTGCTTTTGTTTCCCTTGCCTCCAGAGATGTATTGAGTAAGAAGTTGCTGCAGTTGAGGTCAAAGGTTTTGCCTGATTTTCCTCTAGGATTTTGATGGCTTCCTGTCTTACATTTAAGTCTTTCATCCGTTTTGAGTTTAGTTTTGTGTATTGTGTAAGAGAGTGGTCCAGGTTCATTCTTCTGCATGTTGCTGTCCAGTTTCCCAACACCATTTGCTGAAGAGACTGTCTTTTTTTTTCCATTGGATATTCTTTCCTGCTTTGTCAAAGATTAGTTGGCCATACGTTTGTGGGTTCGTTTCTGGGTTTTCTATTCTGTTTTATTGATCTGAGTGTCTGTTTTTGTGCCAGTACCATACTGTTTTGGTGATTACAGCTTTGTAATACATCTTGAAGTCTGGGATTGTGATGCCTCCAGCTTTGGTTTTGTTTTTTTTTTAAGATTGCTTTGGCTCTTTGGGGTCTTTTCTGGTTCCATACAAATTTTAGGATTGCTTGTTTTAGCTCTGTGATGAATGCTGGTGTTATTTTGGTAGGTATTGCATTGAATATGTAGATTGTTTTGGGTAGTATTGACATTTTAACAATATTTGTTCTTTCTATCCAGGGGCATGGAATATTTTTCCGTTTTTTGTGCCTTCTTCAATTTTTTCAAAAGCTTCTATAGTTTTCAGTGTATAGCTTTTTCACCTCTTTGGTTAGATTTATTCCTAGGTATTTTATGGCTTTTGGTGCAATTGTAAGTAGGATTGATTCCTTGATTTCTCTTTCTGTTGCTTCATTGTTGGTGTATAGGAATGCAACTGATTTCTGTGCATTGATTGTATTTTCTGCGACTTTGCTGAATTCATGCATGGATCAGTTCTAGCAGCTTTTTGGTGGAATCTTTAGGGTTTTCCATATAAAGTATTGTGTTATCTGTGAAGAGTGAAAGCTTGACTTCCTCTTGGCTGATTTGGATGCCTTTTATTTCTTTGTGTTGTCTGATTGCTGAGACTAAGACTTCCAATACTGTGTTTTCCTTCCATTTCTATTTTTTGGAACAGCTTCAAGAGAATAGATGTTAACTCTTCTTTAAATGTTTGGTAGAATTCTCCTGGAAAGCCATCTGGCCCTGAACTCTTGTTTTTTGGGAGATGTTTAGTTACTAATTCGATTCCTTTACTGGTTATGGTTCTGTTCAAATTTTCTATTTCTTCCTGTTTTAGTTTTGGTAGTGTATATGTTTCTAGGAATTTGTCCATTTCTTCCAGATTACCCATTTTATTGGTATATAATTGCTCATGTCCTCCTAGCAGGGGAACTGCCTCTCCCCATGTGTGGCCCGTGGGCCCCAAGGACCTCGCTCGCTGCTCCTGGGGATTTGCCCTTCCCACCAGAGCACCACCAGGTATCGAGCTGTGGAGTTTCAGAATCTACACTCCCCCTGTTTATAGAGCCTTAATGGAATTTAAACCTTTTCCTTTCTCCTTTTTCCCTTTTTTGTTCAGTCTCTTGCATACTCTTTCTTTTCTCTCCAGCTGCTTTCAGGCATGGGGGATGCTTTCTGTACTCTCCCCCTGTCTCTGTCCTCTCTCTACAAGCAAAAACAGCTCCCTACCCTCCGCGGCTTTCTCCCCCAGTTTACTTCTTCAGGCTGTGTACCTGCTGAGTTCTCTGGTTCAGGTGTGCAGATTGTTGTGTTAATCCTCAGATCAGTTTTTTAGGTGTGCAGGATAGTTTAGTGTTGATCTGGCTGTATTTCAGGGATGAGAGCTGCCAAAAAAACTTCCATGCTGTTCCACCATCTTCTGTGTTATTTTCAAGTAGTTATCTGCAGTAGCAGGTGGTAACAAACAGAGTCTCTTCCCCATTTTAACCGAGCTTAATATCTGGTTGCATGGCAGGAACTTCATCACAAACAGAATTGTGTACTCTCACCCTGGGCAGGAGACAACCTCCCTTGTGACACAGCAATGCTCAATGGATAGTATTTGCAGCAAATGTTTAGTTACAACTGAAGAGCACCCAACTTGTAATCATTAATAGGAACCCATGTAAGAGATCACTGCAGCTGTGACTTCTTCTACTGGTGAATCATTCTGTTTGAAATATAATGTACTCAAAAAAGCAGCAAAAACTGTAGTTAGAAATCACTGTAATGGCTTTCATGAAAGCTATCGCTAATTTAGGGCCCAATTAAAACTAGAAATCCAATTATTGCTGAATAACATAATTGCAAGAAAGTAACTTGAATTGCACGTATGTCAGTAATTAAGGAGGAAGCATTAATAACAGAATCTGTCTGAGCCATTACAAGGAGGGGCCAAAGAGTTTGAAGATCTGCTTTGTTTCTTCTCCAGAGCGGGTCAGAGCAATAAATGCCCCAACAGTTGGGTGCCGACAGTCAGCTCTGAAACTTGTAAACATGATGTGCTTTTTGTAGCCTAGCTCAGGAGGTCCCAGTAAGATAAGTGCAGAATTCATGAGCAGGGTAAGGTTGGTATCTGAGTCCATGTCCTATGAATATCAAATACATTGTTAGTCCTGAAAAATTAAATAGTGGGAGCTGCTGTTTGTTAAATACTTCAGACTCTATAGAAAAAGCTGGCAGTATAAACATCAAATGGTATACCTTTACATTTCAAACACAGGTTTTCACTTTGTGATTAGTTTCATTGAAATAATTATGTTGCTTGCTTTGGAGTGGCCAGGCTGTGGGGGGTGTGGGCTTGGAGACCCACAGACTGGGCATACCCAGTGTGTCAGCTATTAAGAGTGCTGCCCTGGGTGAGGAAGGGTGTAGTTCTGGTGAATTTCTCTTTATATCTTTGGTTTGCAGAAGGTGCTAGCAACATTTTTGACAGAACCCCAGGCAGGTGATTTCATTTTATTGCAGAGGCTAATAGGTGGTATGAACTTTCATTTAAATATATTGGGCCACAATTTTCAAGAAGTGTGCATTAGAATTACCTACAGGGTTTGTAAAAATGCAGCTGCTGGGCCCCATCCACGTTTTGGACTCAGTAGGTATGGGGAGGGTGGGGCTTGGGAATCTGTATTTCTAATAGGTTCCTAGGAGATGCTGATGTTGGTCTGGGGACCATACTTTAAGAACGACTGCCAGTAAGGAAGGGAGGGAGCAAGGCAGGACCAGGATGAGGAGGGCTGAGCAAAAAAGGAAGAGCCTCCATCCCCTGTCATGGGTTTTCAACTCTGCCTGCACAGTAGAACCATGTGGTGCACTTTGAAAATTACTGATGCCTAAGCTCCTGGGATTCTGATTTACTTCAGAGGGACAGTGAATAACCTGTAGTAACGTCATTGAAATAACATTATAGGTTGAATCTATTGAGTGGGGTCTGATGACAGTGGTGCAGCAGTGGAGTAATAATTAACAATATGAAGGACAACTAATTTGGGAGGGGAGCATGGCTGGCAAGGACCAGGAAGGGGAACAGAGACCATCAGTTTTGGGTGTAGGGTATGCTCCAGTCTCCTGGGCATCAGGCAGACAAACAAGACAGAACATAAGAGTAGCAGCAATAATAAGGCATCATTTCTTGAGGTCCTGCTATGTGTCAGGTGCTTTACTTGCTTTATTTATTTTGGTAATAGCTCAATGAGAAGGTGAGGAATGTGATACGATCTCATTGTACTGAGAAAAAAATCCGAGCTCTAAGATTTTACATAAATGATCCAAGGTCAAAGGTGGTGAAGCTACAATTTGAACTCTGTCTGATCCTGGAACATGAACCCTCCCCATGGATGGTCAAAGTGGTTCAAGGGTTAGTATTCTTCCAAGATCACATGAGGGTGGTGAGGAGAAGGGAGGATTAGCAAGTATTCAAACCCAGGCAAGTAAATGCAAATTTGTGCTTTTTCTACTCTGCTACACTGATGGGCTTCCTTCTCTCCTTTTGTTTTGAGGCAGGTATCAGCCCAACCATTGGAGCAGATCCTAGTGGGTGTTCACCATCCAGTGAGGCACATGGGCAGGTTCACGAGCATCTGTACAACCAGCACAGAATTTACTCTTACTTTACAGCTTGTCAATACACAGCTTTCTCTTCTACATGACTTTCTCCTTAGCATCGTTTCTATGCCTCAGTCTCTCTCCGTGCAGTCAGCAGCTCTCTGCTAGTGATTTTTATTCTTTGTTGTGTCTCTAATATTTATCACCTCCTCCTTCTTTCTGCCTTTATTGTGCTTTGGTCTGGCACCATCTTTTGTAAAAAGGACCTTATCTGCTGCACCTTCAGTGTCTCCATCAGCTTGTTCATCCTTCACACGGCCACCAGAGTTCTCTTTGTACATGCAACTTTGGGAATGTCATCTGTGTGTTCAGAAAACCTTTGTGGCTATTTTTCCCCTTATACAATCAAGAATGAAAAAAAAATGTAGGAAAGGGACTTAGTTGGTTAAGTGTCCAACTCTTGATCTCAGCTAAGGTCTTGATTACAGGGTTGTGAGTGCACGCCTTTGTCAAGGTTGGGCTCCATGCTGGGTGTGAAGGCACTTAAAAAAATAAAAGGTAAAAAAAAATTAGGATGCAAATAACAGGTAGTTATGCTAAGGGTAGCTCTATTCATTAACTAAAAAAAAAAAAAAAAAAAAGAAAAGACAGCATTCAAACTTTTCTATTCTGTTGGGTCCTGCAATGTCTGAAGCTACATGTATTGGAGGCTCTCCATCTGGGATGAAGGAGAGTAGTCCTGCCACATGGGGTAGCCAAGGCCAGTCATGAGCGTTTGCTTTTGTTAGTTTACATCCTTCAAATCCAGCTGGTGGAGATTTCTATGAAACATTTCATTTTGTGGGAGGAAAGAAAAGTATTAATGAAACACTTGTTTTATTCATTATTATTATTATTATTATTATTATGATAACTCTTGACAATGAGAGTGTATAAGAAACTGTTTCTCTTTTATCTTCAATATTGAGGGAATGGCCCATCCCTTTGACTTTGATATACACATTTAAACCATTAGACTGGGTTTGAGCTAGGATTTGCTTCTAATAAATGATGGAAGTCATTTGCTAAGAGCATGTTCAGGAAATGTCATTAGCCTAGTCCTTTCTAGAACATCCCAATAGAGTGGCACCAGATTAATCAGAGCTATCCTTGCTCAAACATTCCTGGGGGCAGGAAAGGCCATGTGGATTTCATTGGGCTTTCACCCTGGACCAGAGCCCCTCCAGAGAGGACACAAACAATTAATATCCAAAAAACAAAATCTCGTTGCTTGATATCACCAAGCAAATATCAATAATGCAAGTCATTTTGATTCTTCAGCCTACAAAGAGAACCTGCTTGGGAGCCTTGTCCCTCAGGTGTGTTCAGTTCTGGGTCACAGGTGGGAGTGACTGGGAGGAGGAAAGACTTCTGGATAAGGATGAGAAAACAGTAACACAAAGTCCTGGATTGCTTTGCATTCAAAAGCAATAGCTGCCAAAGAACAGAATTTTGTGATGTTTCAAAGTCTGTTTTAGGTTTTCCCCAGACTTTTCAATACCAGGGAGTTTTTTGTTTATTTTTGTTTTGTTTTGTTTTTGTTTTTAAAGCAATTGACACTTCCTTCATGCACCTAGTTTTTAAAATATTTTGTGTATAAAATAATTTTATTAAGTAATAACTAGTATATGTATACATTTTAAAATAAAACAGCAACAACTGGTTGTGAATCAGAATGTGCGATGTACATGAACATTGATATAAACTTTTTGTTGTTGTTGTTGTCTTGTGCAGATGTATTATTTAACTTTCGCTGGAACTTCAGAAACATAAAATACATGAGGACCCTCCTTTTGCAACTTCCCAAATAGTAAGGAATCTAGAAAACCCTAGAATTTATACTAAGTTACTTTATTTTCTTAAGTTTCATTTATTTATTTATTTATTTATTTGGGGAGTGGTGGAGGAGCAAAGAGTGAGGGGGAGAGAGAGAATCCCAAGCAGGCTCTGCACTGTCAGAACAGAGCCCCATGTGGGGCTCGAACTCACAAACCATGAGATCATGACCTGAACCAAAGTTGGACACTTAACTGACTGAGCCACCCAGGCACCCCATACTGAGTTATTTTATGATCTTTCTATATAAGAAGTAACAATCCCAAGATATTAAAAAAGGTTAAGTGTACAACTCTGGGTATTACAAAGTTATGTGATGGACTTCTGCTGAACACTGGTCAGAGACGCACCAAAGATAACTGAATTATGAGCACTTAAAACTAATCTGTGCTGATCTGTCAGGAGAAATTTATGATTTCATTTCTGGAAATAGGATAAAGAAATGAAATAAAGCCTAATTCCAGTCTGTAAATTAGGGAAATCCTCTTTCAGTGCAGTCCTGAATAAACTGCCTTCTATTTGATATGCTGAAGAGCATGGTCTTCCCTTTAATTCACATTGTGAAATAATTGCCCTGGTGGAAATCAGAAACATGCAATGTAATATATTAGTTTTACTCAATGATTCTTGAGAGGTGATACCTCAATTAACAAATCCTCAGGGAAAGAGGCAGCCTCGAAAAAAAATATGCTCCAATCTCATCTCCATAAACCCAGCCAGGCAGGACTGCCTGTAGGTACTGGCAAGACAAAAACACCTCTGAGCAGAGTGGCTCTCAGCCTTGCCTGGGTGCAGACAGACAGGGCCACTCTTTAAGGCAAATTTATAAAATATTTCAAAGTTCTGTTTCTCCCGGTTCCATTTTCTGTTACTTCTTAACAGATTGCCCCTCTTCTAACTGAAAGGAATCCCACATCCTCTTTTTTTTCCCTTCACCTCCATCAGAAACTAGCTTTGCAATTATGTTTATCAGTTAATACACGGAATGTTAATTTAATGCGGATGAATTTTAATGAATGTGGCAAATCAACCAGACCTTTGAATTCAAGCCTTTTACCAGCTGTGAGAATCCTGGGACTCAAACCTTCTCACCGTGGTACCCCTTCCTCCCTCCCTCCCTCCCAGCATCTAGCTCAGTATCTGGCAGACAAATAACAATCTGCTGTTGAATGGATAATGAAAGACTTGGTCCTCTCTCACTTCAAGGAAGTCAAGCTGAAGGGGTAAGAGAGGGGGAGGCTTGAGTGGGCTACGCTAATTAGGAGGCTTAGGGGAGTGGGTCCAGTCTGAGGATGAACAGCCAGTTTTGTCGCAGTGCCTGACAGGTACATCAGAAACAGGTGGGTTTCTTTTTTTTCCTCCCACACGCCAGTCTTTTGTCTCTGGGGAAAACAAGGAAGGTCTGTGGCTCCTGATTTCTGGTACCTCCTTCTATCATTATTTTGCACCAGGTGGGACCAGCTATATAATTTGCTGAGCCCAAGGTAAAATGAAAAGGGGACTCTTGTTCAAAATTTATTAAGAATTTCATGCAGATCAAAACAAGAATGAAATACCACTTAACACTCACTAGGATGGCTATAATAAAAAAAGATGGACAATAATAAGAGTTAGCAAGGATGTGGAGAAATTGATTGGAACCCTTGTACATTTCTGGTGGAAATGTAAAATTTGCTAACACAGCAAAACAGTCTGGCAGCTCCTCAGAAAGTTAGAGTTGTCATTTGATCCAGCAATTCTACTCCTAGGTATATACTGGAGAGAATTGAAAACATATGTCCACATAACAACTTGTACATGAATGTTCATTCGTTGTACACAATGTACAACATTCTTTATAGTAGTCAAAAGGTATCAACAACCCAAATGTCCATCAACTGATAAACAGATGTACAAAATGTGATATAACCATATGATGGATATATTATATCCATTCAATGGAATATTATTCAGCAATAAAAAGTAATGATGTTCTGATACATGCTATATAGCATGGATGAACCTTGAAGAAAAGCTAAGTGAAAGAAAAAACCAGACACAAAGGCCACATACTGCATGGTTCCCTTTTTATGAAAGGTCCAGAATATGCAAATCCATTGAGGCAAAAAGTAAATTACGTGATTGTCAGGATCTAAGGAAGGGAGAATGGGGAGTGGCTGCTAATGGGTATAGGGTTTCTATTTGGGGTGATGAAAAAGTTCTGACACTGGATAGTGTTGATGATTATACAATCTTGTGAATATACTAAAAACACTGAATTTTATATGTTAAAAAGGTGATTTTATGGTATGTGAATTATATCTCAAAAAAAATCTATTAAGAATTTCAAGATGGCAAGAGCAGAACAAGAAACCGAACAAGTGCAGGGCCTGGGCAGTTGTCCAGGTGCATGCCCAGGAAGCTGACCCCCCCCGCCCCCCGTGCCTCGTCTCTTCCAAACCCATATTGCATACCTTCTCCCACATTTAATGCTGTGTTAGGTGTGGTAAATAAACCAGTTGAGGACAGAGTGAACAACCATCCCAGTTTTCTGGGCACTGAGGGGTTTCCCAGGATGTGGAACGTTCAGTGCTAAAACTGGGCAAATCCTGGACGTATTGAGATGAGCTGGTCACCTTAGCGGTCAGTGAGCAGTGTCACGCAGTCATTTTTCCTAACTGAAATCCTGCAGCACATCACCAGGCCTTATTTCTACCAGTGATGATGGCAGTGTGATGTGGAGCCCTGGTTCAGGGCCCCATAATCAACCAGGTGGTTGGTAGAAATGCAGAATCACAGGCCCCTCCCAGGCCTCCTGAAGCAGAACCTGCAGGGAAACACAATCCCCAAGAGACTTAAATGCACGTTAAAGATGTGGAAGCCAGAAGATGGCTGAGCAGATGGAAGATTTGGGCCCTGGTTCTGAATTTGCCACGAGCTGGCTGCATAACCTTGGGCAAGCTGCTTAACCTCTTCAAGCCTCCATGTCTTCACTTGTGAGATGTGGGGGTTGGATTCCTAAAGCTAGTGGTCAATGGACGTACAAATATTTGTGAAATTTGCAGTGTCTAGATTTGAGTAAACAATGTCTATGTGAATCTAAAACCAGACAACTTTGCTTTGTTGATCTACTAGCTTGTTAACTTTGGTAATGTGTCTGTCAGTTTTCTCTTGCGGAGCTATTGTAGCGAGCATGTGCGATAAATAGCATTTACAAAGTTCAGAGTAGACCCTCATTAAATGGTAGCTATTAGTTTTTGTGTTATTAGAATCTAAGGTTCTGATGCGAGTCTGCCTTTAGAATACATCATCATTAATGGTTGGATCTGGATGCCTTTTAGTAAGTGCAAGAATCCTTATGTCTGGTATTGAAGAACATGTAGAATCTTTGTGTCAGGTGGGGGTATGTATTTAAGTCCAGATTTTATATTTAGACAGTTTTAGCGCGGAGGTTTCCTAAAAATCCAGTCTACATCTACCTAACACACAGCTCCTGTGTCTTAGGATGGAGCCATCAGTTACAGAGATTAAAAAGTCAGGAAAAATGTCTGCAAGCAGGATGCATCAATATGGTTTCCATGGTTAAGCAAACTAAGCTTTGATCTTTGAGAAAGAATGGTGACAGTAGTTCAGAGCTTGAGATTTGCTCTGTTGGCTGGATTTTACCAGTTGACAGTGCTCAGTTTCCAAGGTCTTTGTTGGATATTTTTTGTTGTTCTTGGGTCCCAGCACTCCATCAGATTTACATGTTGGAGATATAATTAGCCATAGACTGATTGCAAAGAATCAGCCATAATTTAAAAATATGAATTAACATAAAATGGCAAGCATTAAAAGTTAATGTTAACTTGATGCTCATTTATTTTTGCATCCAAATGAGCCTTATTAAGTTACTTAGTCCATCTAAACATGAGGTTTTTTTTCTCATATGTTAAGTTGTGATAACAATTTCTTCTATGCTAAACTCTGATAATGATTTTGAAAAAAAGAAGGCTGTCTGTTGCTAATATTCAATTTTCGGTTTCTTCTGTGACCAGGTTTAAACCGGCACCATGGCATATTAAAGTTCAGAATCTCAGTATGGACTTTATGTTTTCTAAAGGGCTTTCTAATGGAAATTATATTTTGACTGTCAATGCCCTGTGGTTTTGTCCACTGTCAGCACAATCAATAACTTTGGGCAGGTGGATGGAGTGCAGAGGGGGATGGAATGTATGGAAATGTAGCAAGCCTGTGAGATGTGGGCTTAAATAAGCAAATCAAGCCAATTGGCTTAGAATTATGATGGTTGGCTTTCTAATGCATATTCAGAGAGGGCTGAAAAAAATGTATGAAATTTAATTGTACCATAAAGCTGTCACAAGAAAATATATACTGAATATCAAGTAGGGTAACACTTCTTCTAGAGAGTTAATCTGTGAAAGTTAAAAAAAAATTTAAAGAATATTATAGTTGAATAAATAATGGGAAGAAATAGGTGGGACTAGGAAACAGTTTTTGGAGCAAGAAAAGGACTGCACAAATTTAATATGTAAAATATCTTTGATATTTCATAGGTATTAGCAATTCCTCCAGTGAATATGTAAAACAAATTTGGGGAAAAGTTTAAAAAGTGAGATTATTTTAACTTTCCCTAGCCCAGGGGATTAAGATATAAGAGGTTTTTATGTATCAACAATATTTAGATAACTATTATTATTGTGATACTATGTGCTAATGCAATGAATGTTTTGCTCCTTTTAACTGAAAACTCAATGTTTCTATAAATGAGATTGAAAATATACCTGATATGTGGTCTAGCAGAGTTTTCTCCTCAAATTTTAATGTGCAAAGGAATCAATGGGAAGCGGGGGGTTCTTCTTAAAATACAGATTTTTATTTTTCATTTTCTTTTGAGGTAAAATTCACAAACACAAAATTAGTCCTTAACCATTTTTTAAAGTGTACAATTCACTAGCATTTAGTACATTGACAATGTGGTGCAATCATCACCTCCATCTAGTTCCAAGACATTTTCATCAAGGGACCCCATACTCATCAAGCAATCACTCCCCATACCTCCCTCTCCTCTAGACCTTGGCAACTAATTACCAAACTGTTCCCTATGGATTACCTGGATTCTTTATGTTTCAAATAAATAGAGACACATAACATGTGACTTTTGTGTCTGATTTCTTTCACTAAATGCAAATCTTGATGCAGAAGCTTTGGTAACAGCCTGAGATTCTGTATTGCCAACATGCTTCCAGATAATGCTGATACTACTGGGGGTAAGATGGGGCTGGGCTCCTATGTGGAAGGGCTTCAGTCCAGTGAGGAGCAGGGCAGGACAGAGCTTTTACTGGCTGAATTCAGCAGATAATCAGCTTATTGAACCACTGATGGAATCAAACGGACTTGCTGGTTTATATATGCTCAGAGATATTGAGGATCTCTGACAGATCTCTTCCACAGAGTGTGTAAGACTTCAGAACGTGTCTACTGCCATTTATACTTTATTTTGTTAAATTACTTTTGCTGTCTCCATCAGGGGATGGCAAACTATGGCGGAGGGGCCAGATCTAGGCCACTGCCTGTTTTTGTATAGCTTGTGAGCTCAGAATGGCTTTTATTTATTTTTTTAAATGGTTGAAGAATAATTTTTTTGTGGCATGTGAATGTTAAGTGGAATTTAAATTTCGGTGCCCATAAATAAAGTCTTATTGAAACACAGCCACACTCAAATGTTTACGTATTGTTGATGCCTGTGATGATAGTTGTCGTGTGATTCACAAAGGCAAACATATTGCTATTTGGCTCTTTACAGACAAAGTTTGCAAACTCCTGATCTATATGATCACTTCAGACTGCAGGTATGGAATACAGCAGTTAAACATTAGGAAAAATCAGCTTGTAGACATGAGTTTTGCAAAGTGCAGCTTTTAAAGAAGTTCTAATTTTCTAGTCCACACAAAGAGCTAAAAATCAGACTTCTGCTCCTGACCAAGCATTAGACTCTTTTTTTCTTTCTTCCCCCTTCCCCCCACCCTTTTTTAAAGCCATTCTTGGCCATTGCTTTTAAGCCTCCTCACATTTCCATGGCTGTAAAGCTGTATGTGAAAATGTCAAGTGCTTTTTAAGAATGGATTTTACACTTGCCATTTTCAAGTGCAGTGGATTTACACTTCAAAAAGTCAGATGTGACTTCATAATTGAATTGCACCTGATCTTTTCAAGTGCTAGGCACTGGAACCTGGAGTCAAGGTCAAGCTCAGAACTAGACTGAATTTTTAGAGGTTGAATCTATCCTGAATTCAAGTCCTCAAAACCAATAACAAATGACCTCTGCAGCTGAAGTGCAAAGAGGAAACACTTCTGAGCTCTAGCCCAAGTTGTTGATAGAGGTTCACAGTGTTAATTTTCCTGGGTTATTTGCTGATATTTAAAAAACAATAGGCCGGATGACCTAGGATGTATGATATACCCACACTTAACGGGTGGACCTACTAAGACAATCTTTAAGGAAGTGATAGACTAAGCTTTAGGGATTTTTTTCAAGTTTCCACATCTTAAAGATAAATGGACTAAGAAGCTGCCATTACCAATGGCTCAAGTTTGCCCCTAAGAAAGATTGAATTTGTTGATTACCCATGTATTCAACCACTCAGACATAGGACACCACACACACATCTAAACTTTCACAAAGACATAATCTTTGTGGCTCTTTTGGAAAAAAAATGGAATGTATCTAAACCCTGGTGTTCTAGGAAGCATTTTCTTTAGTGGAATAAATCAGAAAATCAAGAGAAGGATGTTCTTCTGTGGCTCAGTGGAAAGCAGTCAGGCAAATATTTTGGCAAAACTTGTGCTCGCTCTTTGCATCAAGGAAATGCACTGATTTTGGTCTTTGAGTCCTTTTATGCTTCTCGTATATTAGAGGAGAAAAAGATTGTACTTAAATCTTTCTAGGACAAAGTTACAAGTAAAGTATGAAAATAATAAATATAAATGTACCCTAAAGACATAACCTTCTGTCAGGACAGTTAGGCATCTTTGTAAAATCTGAACATATCATGAAGTTAAATCTGGTGAATGATGTTTGAGATTTGGGAGAAACAGAGGGAGAAGGAGGCCCAGAGCATGTGGTCTCACCACACATGGAGAGGTGAAGTTCCACTAACATATTGTCTTCTCTTCTTCTTTCTTTGAATGCTCCCCACATGGAGTGTGGCAAGCTGCAAGGTCTGAGCACACAGGAGCACTCCATAGGACCAACTTCACTTCACCAACTGCAAGTGTGAGGGTTCCCAAAATCACTCACTAGTTCCATAATTCACTAGAAAGACAAGAATTCACTGAAACCAACTATTCTCATGGTTATGGCTATTACAGGGAAGGGACACAGGAAGTCAGCCAGAGAAAGAGATGCACAAGGCAGCGTCTGGGAGCCATCTGCGCATGAAGCTTCTGTTGTCCTGAGGACACGTTGCCCTCTTGGTATCATGGTGCATGACCATACATGGAGTACTGCCAGGCAGGGAAGTTCACCTGAGTTTAGGTGTCCAAAGTTTTTACTGGAGCTGCATTCATAGCAATGATTGATTAATTGCCTATGCAGTTGACCTCAATTACTAGGTCAACTGATACCAGGAGACCTCAAGCTCCCATATCAAGTCATGTGGTTGATCTTTATGGTGTGGCCAGCCCCCAACCTGGGTCTGTCAGGTGTGGCCAGCCCCCACCCTAAACAAAGATACTCCCATCAGGTATGACAGAGATGACCTCCTAGGAGCTAAGGACAAAGGCCAGAACTCTCTTTGGGTAAAGCACATTTTTTACGATACACTTTCCTTTCAAAATAAAAATAAAATGAACTGGTTTTTCAGTCTTCTGAAAAGATTGCTGGTCTTTGAGTTGTTCCTCTCCTATAGTTCCTTAAGCTCTCTGAGATTAATGAGATACACTTGAGATTAGTGAGTGACTGGAGAAGAATTAAGGTTCTTCTGTCTGTTGCTAAGCCCCTCATCCATATCCCAAAGACAAGGGTTTTTATTTGTTTATTTATTTGCACAACAGTAAGGCCTTTTTTTCTAGGTAGACAGTTTCAAAGACAAAACAAATCAACTTTAAAAAATGAACAGATCTTCCATTGTTCTAAATCCATTAGGATTTTGTGCTCGGTAGAACATATGAATTAAACTTTTATCCTTTTCATTACTTAGAACTTTTGGAGACTAACTTTATTGTTTTTGGAATGCTAAAACATGCTTATTGTAATAACTTCAAACAATAGAGGAAAGTAAAAAAGAATAAGGGAACACCCATTAGACATTTTAGTACCTAGAGATAATGTTAATCATTTTATTTGCTTCTTATCAATTTTAAGAAACTGCAGTTATTCTTTTCACTTGCTTTCTTGCCTGTCTTCTCCACCAGACCATGAGCTTTATGATGGCAGGGACCGAGTCTCCTTTGTTTACCATCGAATCACTAGCTAATAACAGCATGATATCTGGCATCATCCCCTAATATTTGCTTGATGAATGATTGATGGACATCCCTCTAACCATATTATTCATATGTATGAACAATTTATGTGTACACATATAAACAGATAGCTACAGAATGTAAGATCCATGGAGTCAGAGCTTTTTGCATGTTTTGCTTCACTTATGTATTCCAGTTGTCCAAAACTAACAGCCAGGAGCCAATCTGTCCAGCAGCCTACCTTTTGTAAATAAAGTTTTATTGGAACACAGCCACACCCGTTTGTTTGACATATTGCCGGTGGCTGCTTTTATTCTACAATGGCAGACTTGAGCAGGGGCAGCAGGGACCATATGACCTGCAAAGCCTAAAATATTTACTGTGTGAACCTGTACACAAAGAGTTTGCCAACCTCTGCTATAGAATGATGTCTGTTACTTAGTAGGTGTTTGACAAATATTTACTTAGTAGGTGTTTGACAAATATAAAATGAATAAATTTTATATGCGTTCTATGTACTGTATAAGATGTTTCTCATTAAACAGTATTTCAAATATCCTATTTTGGACAGTTGTATTAAATTTTATTTGCATACTGTATTTGACTAGCTGCCTTTAATGGACATTCAAGGTGTTTCCTTATTTATTTATTTATTTATTTATTTATTTATTTATTTATTTATTTTGCTGTGTAAACAGCAGCACAGAGAACATGCATCTTCTCTGTGGGCAACGATATGAGGGTAAATTTATCAAAGTGGGATTTCTGGGTCAAAAGATAGTCATACTTTGACATTTTGGATGCATTTTGGCAGATTGTTGTCAGAAAGGTGGTAGCAATTTACACTCTTAACAGTAGTACATTTTTCCATACTGCACCAACACTTGATATTAGGACCAGAATTTTTATTCAGGCAAGACATAAACATGAACAAAAAACCCCCAGTCAAATGAGAATCAGATTACCACCAAGCTTCTTTTGGTAATGAAACTGACTTGTCCTGCCACAATGATGGGAAATATAAATGGTTTTTACTTGCCAAATTAAAAGCATGGTGGTGCCCTTGATTACATTTACATTTACCACTAATTCCCTTAGCTCCTGAACACAGGAGGAAAAATCATTATGATAATGAAGGCAGCTATTTTTAAACAAATGTATGCATGTACATCTTAGAAATAGAAATGTTATGTTCTTCTTTAGAGAGGGAAAAATGCTTACATATCATTCATTTTTCAAGGCAAAACTTAACATCCACAATAAATATAATTAATTTTTTTCTTTTTAAAAATAAAGTCTCCTTTCACCTTTAGAAAAGAAGATTGAGATAATAGTCTGATTTGGGGGCTCTTTGATGACAGGCTATAGGTGTGTCCTGACAGTGATATATTTGGAAATTACCATTATTCAACAGTTCACAAAGATGGGAGCTGGGATGCCCAGTGCTGTCCTGCCTGTCACCACAGAGGGCATGCTCCTAGATGTGTTTGGAGATGGTGGGATGTGAGGGGGAGGGGAGCAGAGCCATTCTGTTCTCATTAGGTTTTTTGAAAAGCCAGCTGGAAACTGGAATCGAGCTCCATTAGCAGTGCACTGAGGCCACGGCGGTTAAGTTCCCAGACCTGAATGCTAAGCTTCTTATGTTCTAAATCTTCTGTCAAGAAGATTACTGACCTTCCCTTTGATGCAATGCAACAGTTAGCAGGTTGAGTAGTAAAATTTCAGACCTCTTAGTCACAGATGAAACTAGTTATTTAGAAGGAAGAAAAGCCTGCCCACGTGCTTAACTGAGGAAATGGATAACTTCATTGTGCAGCAAAGGGGCTCTCTCCCTCCTGTTTAATGACTAAAGCTGAGGATGCAAATAGCAGAATGGCATGTAATGGAATTTAGCTAGCTGTGAAGCAGGTGTGTTACTATGAAGAAGTCAAAGAAATGGAAGCTTAATGCCTCTCTGCGTGGCCTCAGGACATGCTCCTGGGCACCATGCTATTCTGTCCTCCACTGGATTGACTTAGCACAAAATGAAATGGAGGGTTGGAAATTCACCGTTGAATAAGGTGATGAAGAAATACAAATAAGGCTCTACGGAGCCAGACATCTTTTGGGGCCATTGTCACAGCTCAGAAGCCCCCGTAGATGCCAGTGCTCCCGTTTTTGTGAGGTGAATACCTGAAATACTTTGTAAGAGAGTTGATGTCTGCCTGGCAGACTGCAAATAATGCACAGGAAAGACCATCTTCCTTGTTTGAACTTTCTGGTTGACTTTTCTTAGTCTCGCTATGCAAATATTTCAGCCGACTGATTTATTAAGGGAAGATAAAAAATAATGATTTAAAAAAAGTAAAACTGACTATGCCTCTATTGATAACCTCTCTTGATAACTCAGGAGACAATTGTCATTATCCCTGAACAGTATGCTTTGCAGATTGGGCATCTGGGAATGTCTTCATTTTATTTTAGTTTTACTTGTGGCTGCCTATGCAATAGAACACAAGGAAGAATGTCAGCAATCATCTGGAAATGTTGTCAATGGAAATAGAAAATATTCTCAAACATATTTGACTTGTGTGCAGCCGTACACAAACCCCAAATTAGCTGGATAATTGCCATCTTTGTTTCCACCTTCCTCCCAATTTCTCTTACAAATTACCATTGACAACTAGAACTTAACCAGAAAAGAAAATCCATATGATTGCTGATGAGATCACTCAGGAATAGGGAATATTTATTTCTTAAGTGACTTCCAAAGGTTATTTGTGGAGAGACAGCTGCTAAACTGGAACTCCTAAATCAGGACTATTGACTATAATTCTAGGGTTCAGTTCATTAAAAACAAGGTAGCACAGAAACTAGTGGATTATTATTTTAGTTGTTGAGCAGATGGTAGCTACATGAGAATATTTCATTTTAATGAGATACAGGTAATCATTTAGTTACTTTGTTGTTAATTCCTCAAATAGTTGATCATGGCACTATACCTGAAGGTGACAGTCAAGTTAATTATTCTAGAGGTGTTTCATTGTGATTGATTTTTTTTTGGTAACGTCTGCCTTTTTCAGTGTCTGGTTCTCCCAGGCTAGAATTGTGGTGACCCAATTCTTTGAGTAGAAGATTTTTACCTCAGTGCATGCATTTATGTAGTGGAGAAGATTTCAAATTACCTTCAAAGAAGAATCTTGTTCCTGCCCCTAATGCTCCCTTAGCTTACCACCAAGTGGAGGTGAAATTACCTTTCTGTGCTTGTCTGGCTTTTCAATTTTCACCTAAGAATGTTAACTCTAGCTCAACTGTCTGTTCAAGTATAAGGATCAGTACTAGATTGACAGCATAAAATAGAGGTACTCTGGCTATTTTTTGAGTGCAACATTGAACTCACTGCTGCATGCCTCACCTCTCCAGAGCTCAGCAGAGATCAACAATATTCACCAGGGGTTGTGTGAAGTCTATGCGGTGTAAACATTCTTCCAGATGACCTGCACATACCCCTTACTTGAGTCAGGGCAGCGTAAACCCGTGTAGCTGGACTGGTTTATATCGCCCCTTGCAGATTTGCTTTTTATTGACTTGCTGTGGGAGTTGTAGTATCATGAGGGTGACCAACTGTTCCAGTTTTCCCCAGACAGTCTTGGGGAACTGAAAATCCCATATCCCAGCAAATGTTTTAGCTCCAGACAGACCTGGACAGTTGGTCACCCTACCAGTCAATCAAACACATCTCCATGAAATTCACTTATTCGTCAAATGTAAGGATGTGAACATCTTTATATGAATGCTTTGGAGGTATTTCTCTTTGGTCTTGGTTTTTCCTGAGCAACTGTGTATTTAACCAAACATCTTGAGGTGACTGTGAATTATAGAATCAATGAGTTTACTTTTTTTTGCACTGGCAAAATGGGAGCCAAATTTATAGCCCAGCTAAGGGGTTCATTTTTGTATTAGCCACATGCCTGACTCCATTCTATGTCCTTTCCCTTGGCTTCTTTATTTTTTATTTCTTTATTCTTTCTCTGCCACCTCTAATATGTTAACTTGTATTTACATATTCATGAAACTGCCTTTGATACTTTTTTGTTAAAGAGGAATCATGAATAAAAATTGCTGTGTTTCATCACAAAACTAATGTTGTAGGTCAAGTCTTCCAAGAAGCAGACCCTGATAAAGAAATTAGTATGCAGGAAGTTTAGTAGGGAGTGCTCTCAGGATCCCTACATTTCAGGGGAGGGGAGGAAACAGGACAGACAGACAGAGAAGCTGGGTTGCCTTGCAGCTCCCAGGGGAGCTCTTGAACTGGGATGGCTCTTCAGAGTTGTCCCGGGTTTGGGCAGGAAGGCTGACCTTCCACTCCTGCCCCCTTAAAGGAGTTGTGGAATGTGTACTTCCCTGGGAAGAGGTATGACCTTGGGTGAGGGCTCTCTTCAGCTGAGGGAAGATCTCAGAGAGATCCCAAGGTGAAGCCTGTCAGGCAGTAGTAATCCCAGCAGCTAGGACAAGTAGTCCTCCAGCATCACTGTCCTCTACTGGTAACATTTTTAGCTCTCCATAGCGATCTCCTCTTGACTGTGTGGAGTAGCAGAAGGAGCAGGGAGGTTTCAGCTCTTTATCTGTAAAATAAGGACAATAATATCTTCATTATGGAATTTTTGTGAAGCTCCATTGGATCACATGCCTACATAAAGAACTTATCACAGAGTACACCATGTAGTAGATACTCAATGCATGGCAATTACTGTCACTTCTCTCTCTCTCTCTCTCTCTCTCTCTCTCTCTCTCTCTCTCTCATGTGGGCCTAATATATCAATAAGTGCCAATAGATTATTTTATTCTATGACATGACTGCCCATGAGGGTAGTTACAGCAAAGTTTAGGTCAAGAAAAACAAAACAAAACAAAACAAAACAAAACAGAACAGAACCAATTTGGAACATGCACATCCTCATACTAGTACCTGTTATAACATAACAGGCTTTCTCCAAAATTAGGAGCAAATGAGAAATGACTTACAATGTTCTAGGTAGACTATTTGAAAGTCTATATTACAGGATTATTTGTGAATCTCTTCAGTCTTTAGAATGAGGAATCAGGAGAAGCCAGAGGAACAGATACAAAGGTGTCTGGGCAGCTTTGATACTTTCCTGGTTGTAACTGGATTCTTTTCATTCCGAGAATTCCTATGACCCACTTTTTTTTGTCAGGCACTGTGAAAGCAAGAGACTAAAAAGTTAGAAAAGGAGGGGTGCCTGGCTGGCTCTGTCAGTAGAGCATGTGACTTTTGATCTTGGGGTCATGAGTTTGAAACTCACTTTGGGCGTAGGACCTACTTAAAAAAATAAAATAGGAGCACCTGGGTGGCTCAGTTGTTTAAGCATTCGACTTCAGGTCAAGTCATGATCTGGTGGTTCATGAGTTTGGGCCCTGCGTTGGACTCTGTGCTGACAGCTCAGAGCCTGGAGTCTGCTTTGGATTCTGTGTCTCCCTCTCTCCCTGTCCCTGCCCTGTTCATGCTGTCTTTCTCTCTCTCTCAAAAATAAATAAACATTAAAAAAATAAAATAAAAAAATAGAAAAGCAGAGCTGAGAGCAGCGATGGTTAAACAAAATGAAAGAACTTAGAGAAGGTGAGATAGTCTTAAAGTTAAAAAATTAAAAAAAATTAAAATATGGTAACTATCACTAGTGATGCATCTTTTTAAAAAAGCACTTTTAAAGAACTAAATGTAAAAAGCCTACATGGCAATTAAACTCATGAGTTTAAAAACAAATAAAATAATACTGAGTAAAAAATAAATAAGAGGGGTGCCTGGGTGGCTCGTTGGGTTGAGCATCTGACTTCAGCTCAGGTCATGATCTCATGGTTCATGGGTTTGAGCCCCCAGTCGGGCTCTGTGCTGACAGCTCAGAGCCTGGAGCCTGATTCAGATTCTGTGTCTCCCTCTTTCTCTGCCCTCCCCTGTTCGAGCTTTGTCTCTCTCTCAAAAATAAGTAAACATTAAAAAAAAATTAAAAAAAATAAGAAATGAAACTTAAAATAAGAAAAGTTAAAAATAATGCACAGAAATATTTGAAATTCATTTTAACAACAATTATAGAAATAACATTGCATAAATATGTGATTGGAAGGGTTATTTTATAAATCTCAGGCCAACAATATATATATTAAGAGCAAAAATAATCTATTTAAATCTATGACCATAAAGAAGCTATTTAAATATATTTATTAAGTAATTTCAAATTGAATGTTTGGTCCTTCAGTGAGTTATTAGGTACCTAAATGTGAATTTACCTAGAAAATGTGAATAAAGTAACTGAATGTTGGCAGAATAACCTTATGTTCAATTCTCTTAAAAGACATTTGAGAACTGACAGGACAGGTGAAAAATATAACTCATTTCTATCACTGTCTCCCTCCATACATCTCACCTCTGCCCACAGATTCAGCAAAGCAGACATTTTTGGTCCTAAAGAAGTGTTTAAATATTATGTACAGATTATTCATTAGTCATTTGGAGTGCTTGTTAAAGGCACTTATTTTTGGAGATTCTGAATTGGAAATGCTGAAGCTTGAGCCTGGGAATATGCATTAAAATTTTTTTTAACGTTTATTTATTTTTGAGAGAGAGAGAGAGAGAGAGAGACAGAGCATGAACGGAGAGGGACAGAGAGAGAAGGAGTCACAGAATCTGAAGCAGGATCCAGGCTCTGAGCTGTCAGCACAGAGCCTGACGTGGGGCTCAAACTCATGAACTGCAAAACCATGACCTGAGCTAAAGTTGGACGCTTAACCAACTGAGCTACCCAGGCGCCCAAGCCTGGGAATATGCATTTTAACAGATGTGACAGGTAATGCTGACGTCCCACCAAAATTTGAGAACCATTGTTCCAGATGACAGGACTAATAACCCTAGACAGGGGAGATAAGGACTCCTGCTGACACACTGTGTCACCCAAAGCAGCTGAGAGGCAGTGAATAGGTTTTTTAACACTTAGGTTTGAAAAATCAGATGTCTCCAAGCAACAATTGACATAAAAAAGAAAAAAACTAATATAATGGATGCTTATCAAATCTGTAGACAACTCAATAGAAAGAAGGGTTAACATGATAGATGATAGCATTAAAACTCAAAAGGGTCTTGACAGGCTGTGAAATAGGATTGAAATTAAGATGTTGAAATGTAACAGGGATAAATGTAAAATCCTATATTTGGGTTGACAAAAAAAATTTTCACCGCACAAGGTCGAGGTGGAAGAAAGCAACTTGATAGAATTCATAAATGAGGAGCCAGGAGATTTTGTTGACTATCCCCAGGATAGCAGCAAGCAGAGTGAAGAGGCTGCTGACAAAGCTAACACAAGATGCGGCTGGCATAGTAGAGAGACGCTGAGTGGGGAGAAACAGCCTTGACCATCTCAGTGCTGCTCAACGTGTGCGCCTTCCCAGATGAAACATTTCCAGGGGCATATTGATAAACTAGAACTCAACCAGAAGAAGCAGCAGGGTGAGAGCATTTCATAATTATGCTATATGAGGGATAACTGAGATTTAACTCAGGAAAGGTAGGTTCTTCAAATGTCCGAAGCTATCTATCTTTTACAATAGGGAAATATCAAAGAACAGATGAGGCAATCTTCAGGAAGCTAATAGCTGGGGCATAGAAGGATAGAGCAGAGTTCTGGGAGAATGAAGACTGAAAAAGGGAGATACGAATTTGTACGTAGAAAGCTCAGTTGAATGGTAGATGCAGATTAAGTGAATACAGATCAGAGAAAATGTGGGTGGAGACTACATGGAGGCCACATTTGTAGATAACAAGTTCTAGAATTTTGGCAGAGAAGAAAGGAGGAGAAATTGGATGAGTTTTTAGGAAAGGCATCAGTCTGAATTGTAGTTGTTTTATGGATAGAAAGTCCTGTGGGTGTTTGATGGGATGACCAGATGTAGCTTTGCAGATTTAAATCTGTTGTTCCAGCATAGCATTAATATCCTCTTTCACTCTTGAAAGTATCCTGGTGTGGGCAATAAATATCATGGTTTTGCAGTATTTGAAGGCTGAGGAAAGTGAGCCAGTGGACAGAGCATGCGATTGAAGATTTGGTAGTGAATATGCATAATGAGGGAGCAAATCCTGCCAGCTCCTGGCTGGGGCAGCAACAGGCTTGGGCTGGCCAGGCAGCCAGGCTGGGAATACAATTGGATAGGGAAGCGCTGGCAGGTGCCATGGATCCAATGACTATAGGCCAAGTATGGAACTCAGCTGGAACCAGCAGGGCTCTGGCATTCTGTCTGGAAGTGATGAAGCCTCTTCCAGAGAAGACTCCAATGGATGTGGGTGAGGGAGATATTCTGGGGCTTCTCTAACCAGACATTAAAAGCCCAGCTTCGAAGTCTGTTAGTTTTCAAAGGCATGCTGCCAGAAGCTCTCTTTGGCTGGTGTTTCTCTCTCCTGAGTGGAATGGGAAAGACCTTCCTTCATTAGCAATAGGCAAAAAGCAGAAAGCTAGTAAATCAGAGTGAGCTGTGTAAGTCTAAACTTCAAAACCATCATAAATGTACCATCAATGAGGGCCACAAACCTTGGACTTTTCTCTGAGTGAACATTTAATGGGACTCATGGATTTGTCTGTCCTATAGAATCCCCACTTACACAAATGCAAGCGGACCCTGAACTACTTGCCATCCTTTTAACTCTTCTTTTATTAGCCTCTTTGGGGCCATATTTCTTTCTCCAACATGAAGGAGAGATGCAGATATTATAGCCTTGTCTGTGGTTAAGAGCACAGTCAGAGGTGCTGGTTGGAGGCTCATTTCCATTACTTGCCATTTGTTGCTTGCCTTTGAGAAGATGACTATGTATCTGAGCCTTTGTTCTTTTGTATGTGGAATGGGAGTAATGGCAGTACTTCCCAAATGAGGCAATGAACGTAAAGTGACTGGCATGTTTTGCCTCTTACATAGTGTTAATAAGTAGTGCTTGTTGCTATTTTTATTATTCTTATGCTGCCTCAGGGTGAGATGTTTGAAGAAAGCTCAAGTATAGTTAGGGACTGTTTCATTTTGGGTCTATTTATCAAACATTTACTGAGCAATTCATACGCATGCAAAGGACTTTGCTGTTCAAGAAAGTTACTTATCAAAAGAGCTTTGTGCTCTGTGCACTTTGATGAACTGCAGTCAGTTCCCTCCCGATGTGGATGTGGATTTTTTGAATAATATGTGATAATAATAACAATGGCAACAACAACAACAACAATAATACATACCACCTTAAAGCTGTATAGTGCAAGAGTTCCAGGCCAGGCCACTAGCAACCTCTCTGAGTGTTACAACTCATATGACCTGTGCTTTTTGATTAACCAGTGTCTTCAAACAAGTGTGTGTGTGTGTGTGTGTGTGTGTGTGTGTGTGTGTGTGTGTGTGTAAAGGTCATTTTCTCATCATAGTAGCCACATGGCTGTGGGCAAGGCAGATATTATTTCCTCCATTCTTTTGGTTGAACTCACTAGGTTTGTGTAACTGCTTTATGAGAATAGGCAAGGTCATACCATGCTTTGTAATCTTTAGTGATTTTTTTGGGAGAGAGTCATGATTAAAATTTGGTAGCAAATTTAATCTATGTTGCATGTCAGGACTGCAGATAAATTAAAAATGATTACACCCTTCAACATTAGAGTTAGAAAATTCCCACCATTTCTTTTTATTCTTCTTAGGGTTAGAAGTAATGCATTGGCTGTGTTAGAAAAAAACTGTCTTGGGGCACCTGGGTGGCTCAGTCGGTGAAGGTCCTGCTTCGGCTCAGGTCATGACCTTGCAGTTCATGAGTTTGAGCCCTGTGTCAGGTTCTGTGCTGACGGCTCAGAGTCTGGAGCCTGCTTCGGATTCTGTGTCTCCTTCTCTCTCTGCCCCTCCTCCACTCATGCACCCGTGCTCTCTCTTTCTTGAAAATAAATACACATTAAAAAAAAAAGAAAACAAATTTTCCTTCCTTCCTTCCTTCCTTCCTTCCTTCCTTCCTTCCTTCCTTCCTTTCTTCCTTCCTCCCTTCTCACACATTTTATTTGGTGTTTATTGTGTGCACCTAAGTGTTGGAATGCACTGATCAATGTGCTTTTTATTTTTATTTTTATTTTTATTTTTTTATTTATTTATTTATTTATTTATTTTTTAATATATGAAATTTACTGTCAAATTGGTTTCCATACAACACCCAGTGCTCATCCCAAAAGGTGCCCTCCTCAATACCCATCACCCACCCTGCCCTCCCTCCCACCCCCCATCAACCCTCAGTTTGTTCTCAGTTTTTAACAGTCTCTTATGCTTTGGCTCTCTCCCACTCTAACCTCTTTTTTTTTTTTTTTTTTTTTCCCTTCCCCTCCCCCATGGGTTTCTGTTACGTTTCTCAGGATCCACATAAGAGTGAAACCATATGGTATCTGTCTTTCTCTGTATGGCTTATTTCACTTAGCATCACACTCTCCAGTTCCATCCACGTTGCTACAAAAGGCCATATTTCATTCTTTCTCATTGCCACGTAGTATTCCATTGTGTATATAAACCACAATTTCTTTATCCATTCATCAGTTGATGGACATTTAGGCTCTTTCCATAATTTGGCGATTGTTGAGAGTGCTGCTATAAACATTGGGGTACAAGTGCCCCTATGCATCAGTACTCCTGTATCCCTTGGATAAATTCCTAGCAGTGCTATTGCTGGGTCATAGGGTAGGTCTATTTTTAATTTTCTGAGGAACCTCCACACTGCTTTCCAGAGCGGCTGCACCAATTTGCATTCCCACCAACAGTGCAAGAGGGTTCCCGTCTCTCCACATCCTCTCCAGCATCTATAGTCTCCTGATTTCTTCATTTTGGCCACTCTGACTGGTGTGAGGTGGTATCTGAGTGTGGTTTTGATTTGTATTTCCCTGATGAGGAGCGACGTTGAACATCTTTTCATGTGCCTGTTGGCCATCCGGATGTCTTCTTTAGAGAAGTGTCTATTCATGTTTTCTGCCCATTTCTTCACTGGGTTATTTGTTTTTCGGGTGTGGAGTTTGATGAGCTCTTTATAGATTTTGGATACTAGCCCTTTGTCCGATGTGTCATTTGCAAATATCTTTTCCCATTCCGTTGGTTGCCTTTTAGTTTTGTTGGTTGTTTCCTTTGCTGTGCAGAAGCTTTTTATCTTCATAAGGTCCCAGTAATTCACTTTTGCTTTTAATTCCCTTGCCTTTGGGGATGTGCCGAGTAAGAGATGGCTACGGCTGAGGTCAGAGAGGTCTTTTCCTGCTTTCTCCTCTAAGGTTTTGATGGTTTCCTGTCTCACATTCAGGTCCTTTATCCATTTTGAGTTTATTTTTGTGAATGGTGTGAGAAAGTGGTCTAGTTTCAACCTTCTGCATGTTGCTGTCCAGTTCTCCCAGCACCATTTGTTAAAGAGACTGTCTTTTTTCCATTGGATGTTCTTTCCTGCTTTGTCAAAAATGAGTTGGCCATACGTTTGTGGGTCTAGTTCTGGGGTTTCTATTCGATTCCATTGGTCTATGTGTCTGTTTTTATGCCAATACCATGCTGTCTTGATGATGACAGCTTTGTAGTAGAGGCTAAAGTCTGGGATTGTGATGCCTCCTGCTTTGGTCTTCTTCTTCAAAATTACTTTGGCTATTCGGGGCCTTTTGTGGTTCCATATGAATTTTAGGATTGCTTGTTCTAGTTTCGAGAAGAATGCTGGTGCAATTTTGATTGGGATTGCATTGAATGTGTAGATAGCTTTGGGTAGTATTGACATTTTGACAATATTTATTCTTCCAATCCATGAGCAGGGAATGTCTTTCCATTTCTTTATATCTTCTTCAATTACCTGCATAAGCTTTCTATAGTTTTCAGCATACAGATCTTTTACATCTTTGGTTAGATTTATTCCTAGGTATTTTATGCTTCTTGGTGCAATTGTGAATGGGATCAGTTTCTTTATTTGTCTTTCTGTTGCTTCATTGTTAGTGTATAAGAATGCAACTGATTTCTGTACATTGATTTTGTATCCGGCAACTTTGCTGAATTCATGTATCAGTTCTAGCAGACTTTTGGTGGAGTCTATCGGATTTTCCATGTATAATATCATGTCATCTGCAAAAAGCGAAAGCTTGACTTCATCTTTGCCAATTTGGATGCCTTTGATTTCCTTTTGTTGTCTGATTGCTGATGCTAGAACTTCCAGCACTATATTAAACAGCAGCGGTGAGAGTGGGCATCCCTGTCGTGTTCCTGATCTCAGGGAAAAAGCTCTCAGTTTTTCCCCATTGAGGATGATGTTAGCTGTGGGCTTTTCATAAATGGCTTTTATGATCTTTAAGTATGTTCCTTCTATCCCGACTTTCTCAAGGCTTTTTATTAAGAAAGTGTGCTGGATTTTGTCAAAGGCCTTTTCTGCATCGATTGACAGGATCATATGGTTCTTCTCTTTTTTTTTATTAATGTGATGTATCACGTTGATCGATTTGCGAATGTTGAACCAGCCCTGCATCCCAGGAATGAATCCCACTTGATCATGGTGAATAATTCTTTTTATATGCTGTTGAATTCGATTTGCTAGTATCTTATTGAGAATTTTTGCATCCATATTCATCAGGGATATTGGCCTGTAGTTCTCTTTTTTTACTGGGTCTCTGTCTGGTTTAGGAATCAAAGTAATACTGGCTTCATAGAATGAGTCTGGAAGTTTTCCTTCCCTTTCTATTTCTTGGAATAGCTTGAGAAGGATAGGTATTATCTCTGCTTTAAACGTCTGGTAGAACTCCCCTGGGAAGCCATCTGGTCCTGGACTCTTATTTGTTGGGAGATTTTTGATAACCGATTCAATTTCTTCGCTGGTTATGGGTCTGTTCAAGCTTTCTATTTCCTCCTGATTGAGTTTTGGAAGAGTGTGGGTGTTTAGGAATTTGTCCATTTCTTCCAGGTTGTCCAATTTGTTGGCATATAATTTTTCATAGTATTCCCTGATAATTGTTTGTATCTCTGAGGGATTGGTTGTAATAATTCCATTTTCATTCATGATTTTATCTATTTGGGTCATCTCCCTTTTCTTTTTGAGAAGCCTGGCTAGAGGTTTGTCAATTTTGTTTATTTTTTCAAAAAACCAACTCTTGGTTTCGTTGATCTGCTCTACAGTTTTTTTAGATTCTATATTGTTTATTTCTGCTCTGATCTTTATGATTTCTCTTCTTCTGCTGGGTTTAGGCTGCCTTTGCTGTTCTGCTTCTATTTCCTTTAGGTGTGCTGTTAGATTTTGTATTTGGGATTTTTCTTGTTTCTTGAGATAAGCCTGGATTGCAATGTATTTCCCTCTCAGGACTGCCTTCGCTGCGTCCCAAAGCGTTTGGATTGTTGTATTTTCATTTTCGTTTGTTTCCATATATTTTTTAATTTCTTCTCTAATTGCCTGGTTGACCCACTCATTCGTTAATAGGGTGTTCTTTAACCTCCATGCTTTTGGAGGTTTTCCAGACTTTTTCCTGTGGTTGATTTCAAGCTTCATAGCATTGTGGTCTGAAAGTATGCATGGTATAATTTCAATTCTTGTAAACTTATGAAGGGCTGTTTTGTGACCCAGTATATGATCTATCTTGGAGAATGTTCCATGTGCACTCGAGAAGAAAGTATATTCTGTTGCTTTGGGATGCAGAGTTCTAAATATATCTGTCAAGTCCATCTGATCCAATGTATCACTCAGGGCCCTTGTTTCTTTATTGACTGTGTGTCTAGATGATCTATCCATTTCTGTAAGTGGTGTGTTAAAGTCCCCTGCAATGACCACATTCTTATCAATAAGGTTGCTTATGTTTATGAGTAACTGTTTTATATATCTGGGGGCTCCGGTATTTGGCGCATAGACATTTATAATTGTTAGCTCTTCCTGATGGATAGACCCTGTAATTATTATATAATGCCCTTCTTCATCTCTTGTTACAGCCTTTAATTTAAAGTCTAGTTTGTCTGATATAAGTATGGCTACTCCAGCTTTCTTTTGGCTTCCAGTAGCATGATAAATAGTTCTCCATCCCCTCACTCTCAATCTAAAGGTGTCCTCAGATCTCAAATGAGTCTCTTGTAGACAGCAAATAGATGGGTCTTGTTTTTTTATCCATTCTGATACCCTATGTCTTTTGGTTGGCGCATTTAATCCATTTACATTCAGTGTTATTATAGAAAGATACGGGTTTAGAGTCATTGTGATGTCTGTATGTTTTATGCTTGTAGTGATGTCTCTGGTACTTTGTCTCACAGGATCCCCCTTAGGATCTCTTGTAGGGCTGGTTTCGTGGTGACAAATTCCTTCAGTTTTTGTTTGTTTGGGAAGACCTTTATCTCTCCTTCTATTCTAAATGACAGACTTGCTGGATAAAGGATTCTCGGCTGCATATTTTTTCTGTTTAGCACACTGAAGATATCGTGCCAAGCCTTTCTGGCCTGCCAAGTTTCAAAGGAGAGATCAGTCACGAGTCTTATAGGTCTCCCTTTATATGTGAGGGCACGTTTATCCCTTGCTGCTTTCAGAATTTTCTCTTTATCCTTGTATTTTGCCAGTTTCACTATGATATGTCGTGCAGAAGATCGATTCAAGTTACGTCTGAAGGGAGTTCTCTGTGCCTCTTGGATTTCAATGCCTTTTTCCTTCCCCAGTTCAGGGAAGTTCTCAGCTATAATTTCTTCAAGTACCCCTTCAGCACCTTTCCCTCTCTCTTCCTCCTCTGGGATACCAATTATGCGTATATTATTTCTTTTTAGTGTATCACTTAGTTCTCTAATTTTCCCCTCATACTCCTGGATTTTTTTATCTCTCTTTCTTTCAGCTTCCTCTTTCTCCATAACTTTATCTTCTAGTTCACCTATTCTCTCCTCTGCCTCTTCAATCCGAGCCGTCGTGGTTTCCATTTTGTTTTGCATTTCGTTTAAAGCGTTTTTCAGCTCCTCGTGACTGTTCCTTAGTCCCTTGATCTCTGTAGCAAGAGATTCTCTGCTGTCCTGTATACTGTTTTCAAGCCCAGCGATTAATTTTATGACTATTATTCTAAATTCACTTTCTGTTATATTATTTAAATCCTTTTTGATCAGTTCATTAGCTGTTGTTATTTCCTGGAGATTCTTCTGAGGGGAATTCTTCCGTTTGGTCATTTTGGACAGTCCCTGGAGTGGTGAGGACCCGCAGGGCACTTCCCCCGTGCTGTGGTGTATAACTGGAGTTGGTGGGCGGGGCCGCAGTCCGACCTGATGTCTGCCCCCAGCCCACCGCTGGGGCCACAGTCAGACTGGTGTGTGCCTTCTCTTCCCCTCTCCTAGGGGCGGGATTCACTGTGGGGTGGTGTGGCCCGTCTGGTCTACTTGCACACTGCCAGGCTTGTGGTGCTGGGGAGCTGGCGTATTAGCTGGGGTGGGTAGGCAAGGTGCACGGGGGCGGAAGGGGCAGGCTTAGCTCGCTTCTTAGGTGATCCACTTCAGGAGGGGCCCTGTGGCAGCGGGAGGGAGTCAGATCCGCTGCTGGAGGTTTGGCTCCGCAGAAGCACAGAGTTGGGTGTTTGCGCGGAGCGAGCAAGTTCCCTGGCAGGAACTGGTTCTCTTTGGGATTTTGGCTGGGGGATGGGCGGGGGAGATGGCGCTGGCGAGCGCCTTCGTTCCCCGCCAAGCTGAGCTCTGCCGTCCGGGGGCTCAGCAGCTCTCCCTCCCTTTGTCCTCCAGCCTTCCCGCTTTCTGAGCAGAGCTGTTCACTTATGACCTCCCAGACGCTAAGTCGCGCTTGCTGTCGGAACACAGTCCGTCCGGCCCCTCCGCTTTTGCCAGCCCGACTCGGGGGCTCTGCTTGGCCGGCGAGCCGCCCCTCCGCCCCGGCTCCCTCCCGCCAGTCCGTGGAGCGCGCACCGCCTCGCCGCCCTTCCTACCCTCTTCCGTGGGACTCTCGTCTGCGCTTGGCTCCGGAGACTCCGTTCTGCTAATCCTCTGGCGGTTTTCTGGGTTCTTTAGGCAGGTGTAGGTGGAATCTAAGTGATCAGCAGGACGCGCGGTGAGCCCAGCGTCCTCCTACGCCGCCATCTTCCGGAACTCTATTTTTATTTTTTAAAGTTTATTTATTTGAGGGGGAGAGGGGCAGAGAGAGGGAGAGAGAGAGAATCCCAAGAAGGCTCTGCACCGTGAGTGCAGAGCAGCCTGATATGGGGCTTGAACTCACAAACCATGAGATCAGGACCTGAGCCAAAATCTGGAGCTGGATGCTTAACCGACTGAATCACCCAAGCACCCCTGTGTGCTTTTTAAATAAACTTTAATTATAAATGTTTCTGCATAGAACCATGTACCTTTCCAGTGAGTCTGATTTCTTTTTCTCCATGGGCTTAGTTTGTGGGTCTGGAGCCAATTTGCATAACTGATTAAAACAAGCCTAGATAGTTTGTGACCCATTTTTGTTAGAAGTCTTGGTCTCCTTCATCTACTACCATGGCAATTAAGACAGTTTACACTAGCCTGGTTAATGATTTTCAGAAATGAATCTCAAGGAACTGTAGGCATGAGGTTTTCAGAGTTGCTTAGAATTACTGTCTGAGTTCTCACATCTTCAAAACGATCGTATTAACATTTTACTGAAATACGTGAATTGAAATGTACTTTGCAATTCTTGGTTGATGGCTTTTTAAGGCCAAAACTTTAGCCTATGTAATTGTTAAAAGCGAAGTATGACTAACTTGATAACAGAGATTTCTAAGCCATCATTGACATTCCTGTGTTAATAGCAACTCTGGTAATGATACCAGCACTTTCTTAAGTAGAAACAGAGGGAAAAAGATGCAGAACTATAAGAGTGTAATAATTAACATGTCACTAGCGGCCTTTTGGCATTATAGTTTGAGGTAATAGTGAAAATGTCATTTCAAGTTATTCTATCATCTATTAAGAAGTAAATGAAGTCTTCAAAATGCAGGTTAAGATCAATAGGTGTTCTTTAGCCCATTAGCTGCAAGGTCATTTTAACTTTACTTTGGTGCAGAAGCCACCTTGTCACTGTCTTCCCTTTTCCTGCCACACACCGGTTATATATACATGTTGTGCATTTTGGTGGATAGTTTGGCCTAGTAAACTGAGCAGGGGTATCAGGATCCATCACTGCAGGGGCTGAATCTAGAGTGGTGTCCTTGTAAATTGTATAACATATTTAACTGTCATGAGTCTGCCTTGTAAAATGTAAAAATTGGAGCACCTGAGTGACTCAGTCGGTTGAGGTTCTGACTGTTGGTTTGGGCTCAGGTCGTGATCCCAGGGTCATGGGATCAAGCCGCACGTAGGGTTCTGCACTGAGAGTGGAACCTGCTTAAGATTCTTTTTCTCCTTCTCCCTCTGTCCCTCCCCCGCTCACTCTCTGTCTAAAATAAATAAATAAGAGAGCAAGTAAGTAAATAAAATGTGGAAATGAAGGCAATGATACTTTATTAGTGTGTTTGTGAGGATTAAATATGATAAAGCATCAAAATGCCTGGCATACTGTCTACCACCATACCACCGTGAATGTACCCGATCTCATCTGAAATGCCTCGCCTACAATACGGGTAACACTTGGATAAATGTGCCTACTTTATGCTGTTTATATGTATTATTTTTATTCTTCACTCATTTCTGCTAGATAGATGCTCTACTTCCATTTTATAAATGAGAAGTCAGAGAGGTCAAGTGACTTGTTAATGTTATGTAGTTAGTGAACCGCTGAGGTGGGTTTCAAACCTAGGTCTACAACCTCCACAAGCATGGGCTGCTATCCTGTTGCCTCCCATGTGGCAGGGCTTCAACTAACCACAGCTCCTCTGCTCCTTCCATGAAGGCTTTTGACTGAGGGTCTGAGAGAAATATTTTTTCTTTTTTCTTTTTTTATTTTAAAATGTATTTATTTTTGGCAGAGATAGAGTGTGAGCATGAGCAGGGTAGGGGCAGAGAGAAAGGGAGACACAGAATCCTAAGCAGGCTCCAGGCTCCGAGCTGTCAGCACAGAGCTTGACACAGGGCTCGAACTCATGAACCGTGAGACCATGACCTGGGCCGAAGTTGAACGCTTAACCAACTGAGCCACCCAGGTGCCCCGAGAAATATTTTTTTCTTATTAAGTTTGTATATATATGACTTTCAGTTAAAATAAAAATATATAGTCTTCTACATTGGCACTCTGTGGATTCAAGTTAGAGATTCGGGGTGTTATCAATTACACAATCCTAATGGCATAGCTCAGAATGGAAGGTCTTGCTACAGACTTAAGTTTTCCTTTTCTTAAAAAAAATTTTAGGGGCACCTGGGTGACTCAGCCGGCTAAGTATCTGACTTGGCTTAGGTCATGATCTCACAGCTCATGAGTTCAAGCCCCACATTGGGCTCTGTGCTGACAGCTCAGAGCCTGCCGCCTGCTTCAGATTCTGTGTCTCCCTCTCTCTCTTTGCCCTTCCCCTGCTCATGCCCTGTTTCTCTCAAAAATAAGTAAACATGAAAACAAATTTTTTTAAATAAAAAAAAACTTTTAAATTTTGTTATAATTCAAGAAAATTTATAAGGAATTGTACAAAGAAATTTCTTATATGCTTTATCTGGACTCACCAATTCTGTATGTATTTCGCTTCATTTGCTTTATCATTTTGTTCGTGTGTATAAGTATGTGTGTGAAATATATATACAATTTGTTTTTCTGAACTGCTTCACAGTAAGTTGAAGACATCAAATACATTGTTCTCCTTTAGTACTATATACTATAATGGGTGTTCTCAATGAATAAGGAAACTTCTGATATAACCATAGTGTAATTATCAAACTCAAGAATTATAATATTGGTACCATCTAATAATTTAATACACAATCCATATTCAAATATTGGCAGTTCTCCAAGACCAGTCCAGAATCACCCACTGCTTTCAGCTATCATGTCTCTTTACTCACCTTTAATCTGGAGCAATTCTTCAATCTTTATTTTGTGTTTCTTGACTTTGAATTTTTGAATAGTATAGACCAGTTATTTTGTAGAATATTTATTCCTCAGTTTGGCTTGTCTGATATTTCTTCATGATAAAATTTGAATTACACATTTTTGGCAGGAAAAACACATAAATGATATGTCTTACTTAAGCACATTGTACCTGGTGCATCACTTTCATTGTTTATTGTGATGCTTAAATTGTCCCACATTTGGGACAACTGGATACATCTTAATCTGGCTCCTGTATCCTTTGGCATGTACTCATCATTCTTTGAGCACTTCTTTACTTTCTGGCATGAGATGCTCAAAGCTCATCTTGTACTTCCCCTGTTGCAAAAGTGGAATCAATATTTTCCCTAGAGCTTTGGTTCTTTTTAGTGGAGAATGCTATATAGAAACCAAGATCTGGCAGTCATTGATGCCAGAGTGTTATTTACCTCTAGTGTAAACAACTGTCAGTGTACAGAGCTAGGACACACACACACACACACACACACACACACACACACATTCCCATCTCTACACTTGTTTCTCTTCTATCTATCCATCTATATATTAAAAACCATGAGTTACTTCTGTTACCTCCAATTCCAACTTGACACACAGAATTTTTTATAATATACTTCCCCTTTCTGTATTTATAATTCTCTTCACCCATGAAGTCTCTGGCTCCCATGATCCCAAAATACTTACTCATTTACTCAGACTACACAGAAACCAGTTTAAGAATTGTTAAACCACACTACTGCCAAAAGCAAACATATGCACTAGCATTCAATACTTACATATAGTCTTTTTTGAAGATAAAAACTTTATACAATGAAAAAGGAGCCCAGTTTGCTGAGCTTGGCAAATACATGTACCTGTGTATCCTACATTCCTATAAAGATATCAATGTTTTCTGTTATTCCAGAAAGTTCCATTGTGCCCCTTTCTAAAAGTTTCCTTTTATCCCCAGAATAAACCAATTTTCAGATTTCTCTTGCTTATAGTTTGTCTTATAACTAGAATCATCAAGCATGTATTTTTTAAGTTTCTCTAGATTTTAAAATTGTTTTAGCATTTTTATAGTGTAGATCTGCACGATTATTCCCAAATTTTAATCCTCACCTCATATCTAAATGACACTTTACCCCTATCTAGCATGATTACTACCAAAATTATAGTGCAACAGAGATTGTTGCTATAAAAGAATGGAATCCTACTGAACTTAAAATAAAAACTCTTTGATGGCTTGAAATTACTTGTTCTGAGAATAAAACTGATTGTGTAAATAAGCTTATCATGGTCCCATCATACTATTGGTCATCATTCAGTTTCCTCAAAATCCACATCAATTGATCAGCCATACATTCACTTAGTCTGACATTCATTCACTCATTTAGAAATATTTTTTGAGCACAACTCAGACACTTACAACTGTTGGAGATCTAGCGGTGAACAAAATAGGTGATGTTCCTATTCTACCAGAGTCTCATATATTCCATTTATAGTGCTCTTTATTTGTGTGTGTGTGTGTGTGTGTGTATATGTGTGTGTGTGTGTGTGTGTGTGTCTGTAGATTCAAGTTTCAGTCTCATATTGTTATAAACTGAATGTTTGTGTCTCCTTAAAATTCATAGGTTGAAGTTTTAACCCCTAGTGTGATGGGATTTGGAGTTGAGACCTTTGAGAGATAATTAGATCATGAAAGCAGGGTCCTGGTCTGATGAGATTAGTACCTTTATAAGAAGAGGCATCAGAAAGCTTGCTTTCCTTCTCTCTGCCATGTGAGGACTTGGCAGGAAGGTGGTCATTTGCAAGCCAGGAAGAGATTTCTCTCCAGAACCTGATCATATTGGCACTCTGAACATGGGCATCTACCCTCCAGAACTGTGAGAAAATAAATCTATGTTGTTTAAGCCACCCTGTCTATGATATTTTGTTATGGCAGCCCCAGCAGACTAAGACAGATATCATATTTCTTCTGCTTGAAAAACTTCAACATTTTTTATAGAGTAAGTATGCAGGTAATGACATCTCTCAGTTTTTATTTACCTGAGAAAGTCTTTATTATCGTTCATTTTTGGGTGTTCATATTTTTGCTGGGTATAGATTCTCATTGGAGGTTTTTGTCTTCCACACCTTAGACAAGTCACTCCCTTGTCTTCAGGTTTGCACAGGTTCTAATGAAAAGCCTGCTATAATTTCATCTTTTTCCCTTTGTATGTGATGTGTCTTTTCTCTCTGGCTACCTTCAAGATTTGTTTCTTTTGCTTTTCTTTTCAGCAGTTTGAATATGATATCCCTTTGAGTTGTGCATAAGGGAAATAGAGCCTTAACTTCTTCAGTTATGGCAAAAGTGTTCCACCAAGAAGATCCCCTGCTGTTTGACACATGTTGGTCCTTTTTCTATGGTGCTCTTCCCAATCTCCAATTATCATCAAATCCTATTCAGATACTAAGAACTAGCTTAAGCAAATATCTCCCTGAGGCCTTCATGATAGATAGGTAACATGACCTCCAAGCTCTTTCTCCTTTGGTCTAGATACATTTTAGATGAAATCCATTGTTTCGCTATGAAATGATTTCAAAATGCTTCACTATTTCCAACCTTCCTTTAAGCACACTCTCTCCTGAAATGTACTGTTATTTAAGCAGGCTTTTTTTTAATATGAAATTTATTGTCAAATTGGTTTCTTTTTGTTTAAAGAAACTTATGAGAGAATTCTTTTGTTTGTTATCCAAATGGTCTAAGGTAGAGAGAAATTGATGCTTTAAACTTAATTTGTTTTTTTAGATTTCAAATTTATTTTATTTTATTTTTTTATTATGAAATTTATTGTCAAATCCATACAACACCCAGTGCTTATCCCAAAAGGTGCCCTCCTCAATACCCATCACCCACCCCCCCTCCCTCCCACCCCCCATCAACCCTCAGTTTGTTCTCAGTTTTTAAGAGTCTCTTATGCTTTGGCTCCCTCCTTCTCTAACCTCTTTTTTTTTTTTCTTCCCCTCCCTCATGGACTCCTGTTAAGTTTCTCAGGATCCACATAAGAGTGAAAACATATGGTATCTGTCTTTCTCTGTATGACTTATTTCACTTAGCATAACACTCTCCAGTTCCATCCATGTTGCTACAAAGGGCCATATTTCATTCTTTCTCATTGCCACATAGTATTCCATTGTGTATATAAACCACAATTTCTTTATCCATTTATCAGTTGATGGACATTTAGGCTCTTTCCATAATTTGGCTATTGTTGAAAGTGCTGCTATAAACATTGGGGGTACAAATGCCCCTATGCATGAGGTCTCCTGTATCCCTTGGGTAAATTCCTAACAGTGCTATTGCTGGGTCATAGGGTAGATCTATTTTTAATTTTTTGAGGAACCTCCACACTGTTTTCCAGAGTGGCTACACCAGTGTGTATTCCCACCAACAATGCAAGAGGGTTCCCGTTTCTCCACATCCTCTCCAGCATCTATAGTCTCCTGATTTGTTCATTTTGGCCACTCTGACTGGCGTGAGGTGATATCTGAGTGTGGTTTTGATTTGTATTTCCCTGATGAGGAGCGACGTTGGGCATCTTTTCATGTGCCTGTTGGCCATCTGGATGTCTTCTTTAGAGAGTGTCTATTCATGTTTTCTGCCCATTTCTTCATTGGATTATTTGTTTTTCGGGTGTGGAGTTTGGTGAGCTCTTTATAGATTTTGGATACTAGCCCTTTGTCCGATATGTCATTTGCAAATATCTTTTCCCATTCCGTTGGTTGCCTTTTAGTTTTGTTGATTGTTTCCTTTGCAGTGCAGAAGCTTTTTATCTTCATGAGGTCCCAATAGTTCATTTTTGCTTTTAATTCCCTTGCCTTTGGGGATGTGTCGAGTAAGAAATTGCTGCGGCTGAGGTCAGAAAGGTTTTTTCCTGCTTTCTCCTCTAGTGTTTTGATGGTTTCCTATCTCACATTCAGGTTCTTTATCCATTTTGAGTTTATTTTTGTGAATGGTGTGAGAAAGTGGTCTAGTTTCATCCTTCTGCATGTTGCTGTCCAGTTCTCCCAGCACCATTTGTTAAAGAGACTGTCCTTCTTCCATTGGATGTTCTTTCCTGCTTTGTCAAAGATTAGTTGGCCATATGTTCGTGGGTCTAGTTCTGGGGTCTATTCTATGCCATTGGTCTATGTGTCTGTTTTTGTGCCAATACCATGCTGTCTTGATGATTACAGCTTTGTAGTAGAGGCTAAAGTCTGGGATTGTGATGCCACCTGCTTTGGTCTTCTTCTTCAAAATTACTTTGGCTATTCGGGGCCTTTTGTGGTTCCATATGAATTTTAGGATTGCTTGTTCTAGTTTCGAGAAGAATGCTGGTGCAATTTTGATTGGGATTGCATTGAATGTGTAGATAGCTTTGTGTAGTATTGACATTTTGACAATATTTATTCTTCCAATCCATGAGCATGGAATGTTTTTCCATTTCTTTATATCTTCTTCAATTTCCTTCATAAGCTTTCTATAGTTTTCAGCATACAGATCCTTTACATCTTTGGCTAGGTTTATTCCTAGGTTCCTAGGTATTTTATGCTTCTTGGTGCAATTGTGAATGGGATCAATTTCTTTATTTGTCTTTCTGTTGCTTCATTGTTAGTGTATAAGAATGCAACTGATTTCTGTACATTAATTTTGTATCCTGTGACTTTGCTGAATTCATGTATCAGTTCTAGCAGACTTTTGGTGGAGTCTGTCAGGTTTTCCATGTATAATATCATGTCATCTGCAAAAAGCGAAAGCTTGACTTCATCTTTGCCAATTTGGATGCCTTTGATTTCCTTTTGTTGTCTGATTGCTGATGCTAGAACTTCCAACACTATGTTAAACAACAGCGATGAGAGTGGGCATCCCTGTCGTGTTCCTGATCTCAGGGAAAAGCTCTCAGTTTTTCCCCATTGAGGATGATGTTAGCTGTGGGCTTTTCATAAATGGCTTTTATGATCTTTAAGTATGTTCCTTCTATCCCGACTTTCTCGAGGGTTTTTATTAAGAAAGGATGCTGAATTTTGTCAAATGCTTTTTCTGCATCGATTGACAGGATCACATGGTTTTTATCTTTTCTTTTATTAATGTGATGTATCACATTGATAGATTTGCGAATGTTGAACCAGCCCTGCATCCCAGGAATGAATCCCACTTGATCATGGTGTATAATTCTTTTTATATGCTGTTGAATTCGATTTGCTAGTGTTTTCATGAGAATTTTTGCATCCATATTCATCAGGGATATTGGCCTATAGTTCTCTTTTTTTAATGGGTCTCTGTCTGGTTTAGGAATCCAAGTAATGCTGGCTTCACAGAATGAGTCTGGAAGTTTTCCTTCCCTTTCTATTTTTTGGAATAACTTGAGAAGGATAGGTATTATCTCTGCTTTAAATGTCTGGTAGAATTCCCCTGGGAAGCCATCTGGTCCTGGACTCTTATTTGTTGGGAGATTTTTGATAACTGATTCAATTTCTTCGCTGGTTATGGGTCTGTTCAAGCTTTCTATTTCCTCCAGTTTGAGTTTTGGAAGTATGTGGGTGTTTAGGAATTTGTCCATTTCTTCCAGGTTGTCCAGTTCGTTGGCATATAATTTTTCATAGTATTCCCTGATAATTGCTTGTGTTTCTGAGGGATTGGTTGTAATAATTCCATTTTCATTCATGATTTTATCTATTTGGGTCATCTCCCTTTTCTTTTTGAGAAGCTGGCTAGAGGTTTGTCAATTTTGTTTATTTTTTCAAAAAACAACTCTTGGTTTCGTTGATCTGCTCTACAGTTTTTTTAGATTCTATATTGTTTATTTCTGCTCTGATCTTTATTATTGCTCTTCTTCTGCTGGGTTTAGGCTGTCTTTGCTGTTCTGCTTCTATTTCCTTTAGGTGTGCTGTTAGATTTTGTATTTGGGATTTTTCTTGTTTCTTGAGATAGGCCTGGATTGCAATGTATTTTCCTCTCAGGACTGCCTTTGCTGCATCCCAGAGCATTTGGATTGTTGTATTTTCATTTTAATTTGTTTCCATATATTTTTAAATTTCTTCTCTAATTGCCTGGTTGACCCATTCATTATTTAGTACGGTGTTCTTTAACCTCCATGCTTTTGGAGGTTTTCAGACTTTTCCTTTGGTTGATTTCAAGCTTCATAGCATTGTGGTCTGAAAGTATGCATGGTATGATCTCAGTTTTTTTATACTTATGATGGGCTGTTTTGTGACCCAGTATGTAATCTATCTTGGAGAAGGTTCCATGTGTACTCGAGAAGAAAGTATATTCTGTTGCTTTGGGATGCAGAGTTCTAAATATATCTGTCAAGTCCATCTGATCCAATGTATCATTCAGGGCCCTTGTATCTTTATTGATCCTGTGTCTAGATCATCTATCCATTGTTGTAAGTGGAGTATTAAAGTCCCCTGCAATTACCACATTCTTATCAATAAGGTTGCTTATGTTTGTGATTAATTGCTTTATGTATTTGGGTGCTCCTGTATTTGGTGCATAGACATTTATAATTGTTAGCTCTTCCTGATGGATAGGCCCTGTTATTATTATATAATGCCCTTCTTCATCTCTTGTTACAGCCTTTAATTTAAAGTCTATTTTTTCTGATATAAGTATGGCTACTCCAGTTTTCTTTTGAGTTCCAGTAGCATGATAGATAATTCTCCATCCCCTCACTTTCAATCTGAAGGTGTCCTCAGGTCTAAAATGAGTCTCTTATAGACAGCAAATAGATGGGTCTTGTTTTTTTATCCATTCTGATACCCTATGTCTTTTGGTTGGAGCATTTAGTCCATTTACATTCAGTGTTATTTTAGAAAGATATGGGTTTAGAGTCATTGTGATGCCTGTAGGTTTCATGCTTGTAGCGATGTCTCTGGTACTTTGTCTCACAGGCTCCCCCTTAGGATCTCTTGTAGGGCTGGTTTAGTGGTGATGAATTCCTTCAGTTTTTGTTTGTTTGGGAAGACCTTTATCTCTCCTTCTATTCTGAATGACACACTTGCTGGATAAAGGATTCTCGGCTGCATATTTTTTCCATTCATTACATTGAAGATGTCCTGCCATTACTTTCTGGCCTGCCAAGTTTCAGTAGATAGATCCGTCACTAGTCTTATCAGTCTCCCTTTATATGTTAGAGCATGTTTATCCCTAGCTGGTTTCAGAATTTTCTCTTTGTCCTTGTATTTGGCCAGTTTCACTAGCATATGTCGTGCAGAAGATTGATTCAAGTTATGTCTGAAGGGAGTTCTCTGTGCCTCTTGGATTTCAATGCCTTTTTCCTTCCCCAGATCAGGGAAGTTTCAGTTACGATTTGTTCAAGTACACCTTCAGCCTCTTTTTCTCTCTTCCTCCTCTGGAATCCCTATTATACAGATATTATTACGTTCCATTGCATCACTTTGTTCTTTAATTCTCCCCTCATACTCCTGGATTTTTTTATCTCTCTTTTTCTCAGCTTCCTCTTTTTCCATAATTTTATCTTCTAATTCACCTATTCTCTCCTCTGCCTTTTCAATCTGAGTTGTGGTCACCTCCATTTTATTTAGCACCTCATTTATAGCATTTTTTATCTCCTCCTGACTGTTTCTTAGTCCCTTAATCTCTGTAGCAATAGATTCTCTGCTGTTCTCTATACTTTTTTCAAGCCCAGTGATTAATTTTATGACTAAATTTTATTTTATTTTATTTTAATTTATTTATTTTTAAAATTTTATGTTTATTTATTTTTGAGACAGAGAGAGACAGAGCATGAACAGGGGAGGGTCAGAGAGAGAGGGAGACACAGAATCTGAAACAGGCTCCGGGCACCAAGCTGTCAGCACAGAGCCCGATGCGGGGCTTGAACCCACGGACCGCGAGATCATGACCTGGGCTGAAGTTGGACACTCAACCGACTGAGCCACCCAGGCGCCCCTATGACTATTATTTTAAATTCATGTTCTGTTATTTTGCTTAAATCATTTTTGATAAATCTGTTAGCTGTTGCTACTTCCTGGAGTTCCTTTTGAGGAGAATCCTTCTGTTTCATCATTTTGGATATAGTCCCTGGGGTGGCGAAGAACTGCAGGGCACTTCCCCTGTGCTGTCTGGAGTAACTTGTGTTGGTGGGTGGAGCTGCAGTCAGACCTGATGTCTGCCCCTAGCCCACCACTGGGGCCACAGTCAGACTGGTGTGTACGTTATCTTCCCCTATCCCAGGGACAGGACTCACTGTGGAGGGGTGTGGCCTCTGTCTGGGCTACTTGCACACTGCCAGGCTTGTGGTGCTGCTTCGATGGGATCTGGCGTATTAGCTGGGGTGGATCTGCAAGGTGCACAGGGGCGGGAGGGGCAGAGTCAGCTCGCTTTGCCTTCCGTGGTCCACTGCGGGAGCGGCCCTGTGGCACTGGGAGGGAGTCTGACCCGTCGGAGGGATGGATCCGCAGAAGCACAGTGTTGGGTGTTTGCCCAGTGCAAGCAAGTTTGGTGATGGGAACTGGTTCCCTTTGGGATTATGGCTGGGGGATGGGAGAGGGAGATGGCACTTGCCAGCATCTTTGTTCCACCCCTGGGGCTGAGCTCTGTCTTCCGGGGCTCAACAACTCTTCCTCCAGATATCCTCTCACCCTCCCACTCTCTGAGCAGAGCTGTTGACTTGTAACATTCCAGATGTTAAGTCCCACTGGCTGTCAGAACTCATGGAGTCTGGCCCCTCAGCTTTTGCAAGCCAGATTTTGGGGGCTCTGCCTTGCTGTGCAGGCTGCCCCTCCACTGCCATGGCTCCCTCCCGCCAGTCCCTGTAGTGAGCACCGCCTCTCTGTCCTTCCTACCCTCTTTTGTGGGCCTCTTGTCTACGCTTGGCTCTGGAGAGCCCATTCTGCTAGTCTTCTGGCAGTTTTCTGGGTTATTTAGGCAGGTGTGGGTGGAATCTAAGTGATCAACAGGACGAGGTGAGCCCTGTGCCCTCCTATGCCACCATCTTCTAAGCAGGCTGTTTTTAGTGTGTGTGTGTGTGTGTGTGTGTGTGCGCATTGTCAAGAAAATCTCTTCAATCTTTCCATCTATTAGTTTAACTACTTTCTTTAACTCAAGTGATTTAATTTAATTTAATTTAATTTAATTTAATTTAATTTCTTTCCTTTTTTAATGAGTGACTCTAAAAATGAGGGAAGAAAGGCAAGTAAGGGCCACACTCAGAAGGAACCTATGCTTGATTTTATGCTCTTCTGTTGCCAATCTGAAATTCTTAATAATACTTGAACAAAGGGTGCCACACTTTCATTTTACATTGGGTGGCCCTAAAAATGAGCTAGCTGGGTCCTGGGTTTGGGATTTACATCTCAGTAGGGAATTTGAATAGGCAGGAAGTGGTATAAGGATATTAAGATAACTTGAGCAGGTAGGAAAGGGAATACAAGGAGGTAAAGCCATCCCTGAGGCAGCAATTCCAGAATATTATAATTCAGGGCATTTCACATATGAGTTATGTGTGAAAAGGTGTTAGTAGTCAAATTTCAGAAATGTTCTAGGGCAAGTTAAGTAAGTTTCCTTAGGATAGAACCTCTCAGTCTTTAATTTGTAGCACTGTGACTAACCCAAATGGGAGGTCATTTGCAGCATTTCGGAAACCATTTAATTGTGGCTACTGGTCTGGGGGCACAAGTATTCTTTGGATTACAGTTTTGGGACACAGTTTGACAAATGGAGAAAATAGTTCCAGGCTCCCAGGGAAATAAAGCCTGCTACTAGCAGTAGCTTTGTGACCTAAGCTTATGGATTGGTTAGTAGAAGGAATGGAGTCATTGCTCTTTACCAGTAGACCAAAGGCATTCTTACATGCATGAGTCTGCAGTTGGTTTTATCCCCATTCCTACCACCAAATATATCCTGGCTCATGTCTTTTTTTCCATCTCCACTTTAGGATTGCACTTCAACTTACATTTTAGTCAATTTTTACCTTGATGAAAGATGACTGTTGAATCATATACATGGATCTGCAATATGCATGACTCCATTGGAAACTATGGAGCAATATTCTCTAAGGAACATAAGAAAAAAAAGGAGGAGACTTGGCCTGTGATGTAGATGCACAAAAATATTTATTACTAAATGAATAAGAGCTGTGATGAGAGTCTGAGTCCTTTCCTCTTAGGGGATCCCTATGTATAGCTTTTTCTGCATATCCCATTATACCAGCCCTGGCTGGGTAGAAATAGCACCACAAGTGATCCCGTATTACCCTCTAATGTAACCATCAGTCTTACTCTATAAATCAGCTGGAAAGTAAGCCTGCACTTAAGGAGCTTGTGCCTGGTACACAAGAGACCACTAAGAAGTGTGTTAGTGAAGAGGGGAGAAGTGGGGAACACACACTATGTGCTGTTAGAAGTTGGAACAAGTAAGCGGGTAGATTGCCAGTGAGTCTTTAGTCTGTGCCCATTGCTTGCAGATCATATTTAATATCTAGCAATAGCATGCTTTTGAGCCATTTTTCTCAATTCTGGCTCAATCACATATGAAAATCTGAAAAATAATTACATAAAAATTACCCTACCTTTCTGAGATTCTGATTCCATTGGTGGTTGGGCCCACAGATCTGAATTTTCAACAGTTTTCCTCTGATTTTGATACAGGAGGTCAAGAACTACATCTGTTGGAAAACACTGATATGGGCACTAAACTAAGCAAAAAGCATTAAAAACACACTTCAAAGTCACAGTGTCTGACCTAAGAAACTGCAGATGTTAATGTAATCTGTAGAATATATTTGTAGTCTGATTTTCTGTACAGATCTCCTTTTTAAAGAATATTTTTGGTGATAAAATAATCTATCACACTCCTTCCAGGATTAAGATCTTGTGCTAATACTCTTTTAATTATATTTTTATGTCATGATCACTGTAACTTTAAAAAACCTTTTAATTTTGCTTTTGGAGGTATTAAATAATTATACAATAAACAATACTATAAATGCTCTAAGAAGCTCCAATTATAATTTAAAAGGCTGTATGTATGTATATATGTCTGTGATTTAAAAAAATTGTGCTCTTCATGGAATGTCTTAGGCAATCAATGTGAAGTTTTTCCCACCAGTGGGTTTTAACATTCAGTTTTCAGTTTTGCATTATCCCGGTTAGATTTCCCAAAATTTTATTATGAAAGCAACTAATTTTACAATAAACACCCATACAACCACTGCCTAGATTCTACCATTAACATTTTCCTGTATTTGTTTTAAAACACATCTATTTAATTATTTGTCCCCTTCTCATTTTTTAGTCCATTAAAATTTTTGGCACATTCCAAAGTAAACTGCAGACATCAGTACACAGTCTGCAATGTTTGTTTATTGTTATATTTCTTTTGCTGTAAAATTTACATACAAAGAAATGCATGAATCTTAAGTGTATACTTATTGGATTTTGACAAATGCAAATGTCTATATAAAGCAACCCCATATCAAGATATAGAACATTATCACCATCTCAGACTGTTCCCTCCTGCCCTGTTTCAGGCAATCCTCACCATATGCTTATTCCAGGATTTCATATAAATAGAATTCTATAGTATATAGTGCTCTTCTTTCAATCAGAATATTTTAAGACTCATGCGCACTGTTGCATGTATTAGTAATTGGTTCCTTTTTATTGCTGAGTAATGTTCCACTGTATGAATGTGCTTCAGCTTTTTTATCACTTTTCTTATTGATGGAAATCTGGGGCCATTTCCAGTTTTTGTCCATTATGAATAAAAGTGCTATGTACATTCTTGTTCAAGTTTCCTATAAACATATATGCCTTGTTCCCCTTAGATGAAGAGTTAGGAATGGAACTCCTGGTTCAAAGAGTATGAAAATTCTGTTTATTCCATATTCTTGGCAACATTTGGTGTCAGTTTAAATTTTAACAGTTTGTATAGGTGTATAGATTATGATTTTAATTTGCATTTCTATGATGGCTAACGATGCACATTTTTCCATGCATTTACTGACAATTCATATATCTTCTCTTTTAAAGTGTTTGTCCAAGTTTGTTGCCTATTTTTTATTGAGTCCTCTTTTTATTATTGAGTTTTAAGAGTTATTTACATATCCGGCATATCAATACTTAGTCAAATATACATTATGCAAACTTTTTATCCCAGTCTGTGGCTTATCTATTTCATGCAATTTTTAAAACTCCAATATTAAATAAGAAAGTAAAAAAATAGAGATAAGGTCACATTTAATAAGAAGGCAAAAACATGATGATTGGTGGCTGGTGAGACAAGAGGTCAGCATTTTCAGGAAGATGTGGTTACTGAAGCAGGAAGTAGTGTGAACTGTAGCTAGGAAATGGAGGTAAAATTTTAGAGAGCTTCTTGTGTATCAGTTGACATACGTATCTGATATAAATTTCTCAGCATCTCTAGGAAGTAGGTCATATTCCTAAAATCAAATTTCTGAGAATTTTAGTGAGTTGTCCAATCTATTCAGCTTCAGGTTAAGTACTCTGATCCCCAAGAGGGTCTGTCTGATTATTCTGTTACTCCACCAATTCTTCCTCTAGTGAAGAAAACAGATTTTTAAATAATTTAACGATTGATTATGTAGTAGATTTATTTTGATAACAAATTTGTACTAGTACTTTACCACTAGATGAAAAAAGATGAGTATAATTCAAAAATTAGTGTGTTTAAAATAAAAAAGTACAGAGAAAAACACGTATATAATACTAAGCTTTGTTTTGAATGGAATCTTTCCTCCAGACACTTAATACAAAAATGATGTTTTATAACTTTCATATACATTGTATGAGTTCTAAACTGTGGACTTAAAAGTGCAGCTATGTATATTTAAATCAGTATTAATCAGAAAATAACACAGATTCAACCACATAAAACCTCTCTTATGACATTAGTATAAAGACAACTAAAATTTTTCTTGAGTTAAATTTCTTTTCCTTTCCCCAAATCTTCTCGCAAAGTAGAGACTCCAGGAAGAAACTCCATGTTCATTTACACTATGACTGTGTACCCTGGAGGCACATGTTCCCTTGCAGGAAAATCACAAGATGGAAAAGGATACAGGATTGTGTTCGTTATATTGGATTTTTTTATTCAACAAATTCACTGTACTTTTGCTAGCCAAAAACTATACTGTGCACTAATGATATAAATCATGAATGTTTTGTTGTGTTTACTACCTTTTATTTCTGATACTAAACCCTTTTACATATGTCAACTCACTTTTTCTTCCTGAAAACCTTATGCATTATCTCATTTTTACTCCCCATTTTGGAAATGAGGAAACTGGGGTCTGAGGAAGTGAAGTAACTTATTCATGGTCACAAAATTTGCAAGTGGAGGATAGATGATTCCAACCCAGGCAGTGTGACTGTACGTCTATATTCTGGATTGTGACTGGACAGATGACCAATCAGCTCATCTTATAACAAACATTATGGTGATATTTGTTGATTTAGGCAGAGTGAAAGCAAGTAACCTGAGCATGGACAGAGGGAACACTTCATTTTATAATTTCCAGTGATTCTTTTAAGCAGCCTTTGCCCCCCAAACCCCAAGTTTTCCCTCCATTCTGCACCGTAAGACCAGTACAGGGTCAGATCAGCCTGTGTCTTTCTGGCTGCCCTATGAGTTGGAGGGCTTAGCAACCCAGTGCCTAAGGGTAACTGATTTCCATGGTATCCTGTCTCATAGCTCACCAATGAGCAGAGTAGCCAAGAGCACAGATTTTAGGATTTATGACTTGACGAGGGTGGTAAAGGCCTCCTAAAAAGAGTTGCTCAATTTATTGCAAGATCTTTCTTCCATTTGGATCTAACCAAAGATGCTCCTGTGAGAAATATTTTTAACTTGATAGCCGATATTTATTTGTTTAAATCGTTTACAACCTTGTTTTAAAAGGCATTGCCAAGTATAGACAGCTATCTACCTTGGTTAACATCAAGATTTATTCTTCTGAGAAGTTTCAGATATTGATTAGAATGAGGCTATGATACTTGATTCATCTTAAGACTTTAAAAACTTCTGCTTAAACCTGCAATAATTCCCTGTTGAATACTGCATCAGATCAATGCATGTCCATTTGACTTTCTAGATTTCTGGTGCTAACTCTAGCTATCCAGCCTTCTGCTTTCCCCACCATTACGCATCTGAATAAACTAAACTTCTTATAATTGAACCATCTCCTTACTCTGCTGTAATACATGTATTCTTTCCTGTCTTTTTGCTCATGTTGGCTTCCTAACCCATTCTCTCGGGTTATTCAGAATAAACCATTCTGGCTCTAGTCCCACCTACTCTTTGAACATTTTCCTGGCACTATAGTGGTTAAGAAGATGAACTCTGGATTTAGGTTAGGTATGCTTGTGTTTAAAACCTGCCTTAGCTGTTGACTGGCAATTTATTTTATGTTTCTTAGTTTATTTTTCATCCATAAAGTGAAAATAATACTAGTATAGTAGATAGTCTTTTAAGGTGGTTCCTATCACCCCTGCTGTTGGTGTTTATACCCATGTATAATGCCCTCCCTCTGAGTGTGGATGGGATCTGTGACTTGCTCCTAACCAAGAGAATATGCAAAAGGTTACAGAATTTGCAGGATTATATATACATGATTCTGTTACATATGATTGGAACATCTGTCTTGTTAGGAATCTCTCTTCCTTGTTGGCTTTGAAAAAGCAAGCTGCCATGTTGTGAGTCACCATGTGGAGAGGGGCATGTGGTGAGGAACTCAGAGTGGCTGACAGCCAAGGAGAAACTAAAACCCTCAGTCTGACAGCCTGCAAAGATTGAATGTTGCCAACAATCACATGATCTTCAAAGGCAATCTTCCCCTGTCAAGCCTTAGGTGAGAACCCAGTTCAGGCCCACCCCTGACTGTAGGGGACCTGGTTAAGCCATGCCTGGACTCTGGACCCGTAAAACTATGTGATAATGCACGTGCTTTGTTTTAGGGTACTAAGTTTGTGGTAATATTGTTATAAAGCAGTTGATAACTAATACAAATTAATATCTACCTGTAACATAATAAGAAACATATATTTTGTCTCTGTCCCTGTTTCCCGCATATAGTTCCTTTGGAATCTCCAAAGTGATAGGTGTCTTTTTGTATGCTGTCAAGATGACCGGTGACTGACGCCCCCTGGACAGCCTTAGGATGGTTGATGAGAAGCCTGCAGGCTAAGTCCATCAACAATAGTCAATGATTTTAGTCAATCATCCTAAGTAGTAAGACTCCATAAAGATCCTAAACAATAGGCTTCAGAGAACATCTAGGTGGTGAACATATCCATGCTTTGGGAAGGTGGCACATCCTAATTACACAACAGCTCCTGAACTTGGGACCCTTCTGGACCTTGCTTTATGTATCTCTTCAACTGGATGTCCATGTGTATCTTTTATTATATTCTTTATAACAAATTATAACAAATTATAGAACCCAAGGAGGGGATTGTTCAAACCTCAATTTATATTTGGTTGGTCAGAAGTTCAAGTGACAACCTGGGACTTGCCCTTGGCATCTGAAGTCAAGGCAGTTTGTGGAACTGAGCACTTAACTTGTGATATCTGATGCTAACTCCATGTAGATAGTGTCAAAACTGAATTGAATTGTAGGACACACTCAGCTGGTGTCTGAGAATTGGTCAGTGTGGAAAAATCCCCCACACATTTGGTGACCAGAAATATGAATGTTGTGTGTAGAGAGGAGGAAAAGTGGAAGGTTTTTGCTTATACTATCTTATATGATTATTGTGAGAATTAAATAAATCAATGCATGTAAAGGCCTAGTGGAGCCCTTGGCATGCAATAAATATTCATAAATTAAAGGCTTTGTCCTCTGCCTTTCATCCTCTGCCTTCCCATTCTCACTGACCTACCAGTAGTTGCATCCCTGTGGCACTTACTAGTGTTGGAAGAGACATTTAAGTTTACTTAGTCTCACCGTCCAGCTGGCATTTCCATTCCTCTATTCATTTCTTCCTTTGTCTAGTCTTTGATTAAATAGCTTTGGTGTCAGGCAGCTCATTCTTGAGGGTTCTCCTTTTATAAAAGTCATGGCCCCAGCATCCTGTGCTAATCGGGACATCATAAGATCAGCAGACCTACATCCTGATGCCTTGAAACTTCAGTGCTTCTCAAACATCTTTTGAAGCTTTGTTACAAAAGAGGATATCCAAATATCCAATGAGTATATAAAAAGGTTTTCAACATTACCAGTCATGAGGAAATTGCAAATTAAACCCACAATACTTCACCACCATAGTTATAATTAAAAGACTAATAATAACCAATGTTGACAAGTATGTAGGGCATGTGAAACTCCATCTCTAGTAGGTACAGGGGTTGGTACAACACTTGAAACACTGTTAGTATGTGTCAAAGTTAAGCAGATACCCACCTAGCAATTCTACTCCTTGATGCATATATATACATACATATATGCCTAACAGAAATGTGTGTTCACATCTACCAAAAGACATACACAAGAATGTTTATGAGAGCTTTATTCACATTAGTTCAAAATTGGAAAAAAAATCCCAACTGTTTATCAAAGGAGAATAACCTATGGTATGTTCACACAATGGACTACTACATTGCAATGAACAATAACATGCTACACTACATGCAACATGGATGGATCTCACAGACATAATGTTGAGTGAAAGAAGCCAGACATCAAAGAGTAGAATACTCTATGACCTCATTTATATGAAGCTTAAAAACAGGCAAATTAGGGGCACCTGCGTGGCTCAGTCAGTTGAGCGTTTGACTTCAGCTCAGGTCATGATCTCATGGTTTGTGGGTTTGAACCCCACATTGGGCTCTGTGCTGATGGCTCAGAGCCTGGAGCCTGCTTCAAATTCTGTGTCTCCCTCTCTCTCTGCTCCTCCCCTGCTCACACTCTGTCTCTTTCTCAAAAATGAATAAAGATTAAAACAACAACAGGCAAATTAATCTATTGTGGTAGAGGTCAGAATGATGGTTACCTTTGGGACGGTATTGATTAGGGGATCATTCTAAAGTGCTGGATGGCACAGAAACAGACACATAGACCAATGGAATAGAATTGAAACCCCAGAACTAGACCCACAAAAGTATGGCCAACTAATCTTGGACGAAGCAGGAAAGAATATCCAATGGAAAAAAGACAGTCTCTTTAACAAATGGTGCTGGGAGAACTGGACAGCAACATGCAGAAGGTTGAAACTAGACCACTTTCTCACACCATTCACAAAAATAAACTCAAAATGGATGAAGGACCTGAATGTGAGACAGGAAACCATCAAAACACCAGAGGAGAAAGCAGGAAAAGACCTCTCTGACCTCAGCCGCAGCAATTTCTTACTCGACACATCCCCAAAGGCAAGGGAATTAAAAGCAAAAATGAACTATTGGGACCTCATGAAGATAAAAAGCTTCTGCACTTCAAAGGAAACATTCAACAAAACTAAAAAGCAACCAACAGATGGGAAAAGATATTTGCAAATGACATATTGGACAAAGGGCTAGTATCCAAAATCTATAAAGAGCTCACCAAACTCCATACCCGAAAAACAAATAATCCAGTGAAGAAATGGGCAGAAAACATGAATAGACACTTCTCTAAAGAAGACATCCAGATGGCCAAAAGGCACATGAAAAGATGCCCAACGTCGCTCCTCATCAGGGAAATACAAATCAAAACCACACTCAGATATCACCTCACGCCAGTCAGAGTGGCCAAAATGAACAAATCAGGAGACCATAGATGCTGGAGAGGATGTGGAGAAATGGGAACCCTCTTGCACTGTTGGTGGGAATGCAAACTGGTGCAGCCGCTCTGGAAAAGTGTGGAGGTTCCTCAAAAAATAAAAAATAGACCTATCCTATGACCCAGCAGTAGCACTGCTAGGAATTTACCCAAGGGATACAGGAGTGCTGATGCATAGGGGCACTTGTACCCCAATGTTTATAGCAGCACTCTTAACAATAGCCAAATTATGGAAAGAGCCTAAATGTCCATCAACTGATGAATGGATAAAGAAATTGTGGTTTATATACACAATGGAGTACTACATGGCAATGAGAAAGAATGAAATATGGCCCTTTGTAGCAATGTGGATGGAACTGGAGAGTGTTATGCTAAGTGAAATAAGTCATACAGAGAAAGACAGATACCATATGTTTTCACTCTTATGTGGATCCTGAGAAACTTAACAAAAACCCATGGGGAAGGGGAAGGAAAAAAAAAAAAGAGGCTAGAGTGGGAGAGAGCCAAAGCATGAGACTCTTAAAAACTGAGAACAAACTGAGGGTTGATGGGGGGTGGGAGGGCGGGGAGGGTAGGTGATAGGTATTGAAGAGGGCATCTTTTGGGATGAGCACTGGGTGTTGTATGAAACCAATTTGACAATAAATTTCATATATTAAAAAATAAAAAAAATAAAGTGCTGGAAATTTCTCGGTCTTGATCTGTATAGTGGTTAGATAGGTATATACTATATAAGTGAAAAAGTCACTGAACTATATGCCATTAAAATTTGTGCACTTTACAGTAAGCTATATTTCAATAAAAAATGTTTAAAGAAAGTGTCTTTTGGGTGCTAAGCATCTGGATATTTCTATCCATCAATTTAGGGAATAGCAGATTATTATTAGTTAGATAAGTTTGCAAAATAACTGCGTTTTCAGTATGCAGATCTTTAGCTTTTATATTATAGTCTCTTGCATGTCCCTAATTGGTTCATGCATATTATCTTTCCTACACTGCTAATAAGTTAGAGACTATGTGCAAAATATTTGTATAGCTTAAGCACCTAGTAAACAAGAGGACATACATATATATTTAATAAAGATATCCTGAGAGAGACACTAAGGAGAGGCAAATTGTGGCTTGCCTTGTGGGGATTACGTTGCTCAACAATCACCTTGTGGTATACAGGAGTCTTTACCTCTTTCTGAAAGCACTTGCCTTTTTTTTTTTGGCATGATTTTTTCCCCTTAAAACTGATTTAATGTGAATGGAGTTTCTATTTATTAGATCCCCAAACATCCCTGCCTGGCCATCATCATACTGTTCATTGAAATGTCACCTGTGAGATTAGAGATAATAGGTAGACTCAGATTTCTTTTAAGGCAGCTTGGAACACTGTATCTTGGAAACCTTCTCAGAAACAAATGAAGATGGAATAAAACCAAAACAAAACAAAACACAACTAGAAAAAGCTGAATTCAGTTCTCAGGTTAAGACTCCATTATCAGTTTGCTCCTATACACTGGGATCTTTGCTTTGTTTCTTCAGACACGGTTATGTCAGACAGACATAACTGTCCCCTAAACAGCATGAGGCTGAGGGTGACTGGGATAGAAGTTGATTGAAGTCCCACTCGCACCCTTAGCAAACCGTGTGAACTGAGAGTTTTTAACAGGGAAAAGAAAACGATTATGTGTTCTTGTAGATATGAACAATTCCATCAGGGTAATATGAACCTCTGAGTGTCTATCTCCATGGCCATCTTCAAGTACTACCTACCACGGGAGTATCTGATAGATGCAGGAACTCTCTTCAACCGAGCACACTAACTAGGAAGAAGGGCAGAAACCTTCCCCCAGTTCCTCAGGGATAGAATTTCTTTTCTTGCCGTTACTGTTGTCTTTCTAATTCTCTGATTTGCAGAGGCCTCTGGTGCCTGATGTCACCAGTCCATTAGCATGTTTTGCACATTTTATTGCTAAGCAACAATTAGCAGTGTGAATCCTGCCTTCTGTGATTTCAATTTGGGTTTCACACATGCAATTTTGCTTTCATCTCTGCCACACAGCAACAGTGTTCACTGTTCAGCTAAAGCTGTTTTAGGAGAACCTCAGAAAAAAGATTGAGGAGTGAACAGCAGGTATTTGGCCATCCAGTAGTACAATTTTGAAATGTCATTTATGAAAAAAACCTTCTCTAATTAGATACCCAGTAATTTGAAAGTAATACTAAAGGTCGGAGATAAACTCAAAGCAATTCAATGCAGTTTTATATAAAAACCAAGCGGTGGCCTTAAGGGGGAATTGATAATGGTAGAATAATTATGAAAATCCTGGAAGAGAGCAAAATAAAGGTCCACAGAAAAAAGAAAAAAAATCTTTTGTCAAAAAAATTTCTCATGATAATAATGAAAGGAACTGCTTTCCTTTCAACCTCAATACCTTGCAGGATTCTTTGCACTGAGTTGATGGAATATTATGAAAATTTAATGGGGACAATAGATCTAGAAGAAGAAGTAAGTAAAAGAGTAGAGCAAAGAGCAGGAAAAGACTATTAAATCACATATAAACTAGTTCATCTTTACGCATGAAAGAAGAAAATGACCATGTTTTGCTTTTATTTTTTAAATGTTTATTTATTTTTGAGAGAGGGAGAATAGGAGAGGGGCAGAGAGAGAGGGAGAGAGAAAGAATCCCAAGCAGGATCCACACTGTCAATGCATGGATCCCAATGCAGGGCTCAGACTCATGAACCACGAGATCGTGACCTAAGCCAAAGTCAGAAACTTAACCAACTGAGCCACCCAGGTGCCCTGTGTTTCACTTTTATTACACTGCAGCTTCTTGTGAAATAATTATTTTGGAAAAATAAAATTAACAGTTAAGAATATGTAAGTAGAGGTGCGCCTGGGTGGCTCAGTTGGTTAAGCGTCCAACTTCTGCTCAGGTCATGATCTAATGGCTCATGAATTCAAGCCCCACATCAGGCTCTGTGCTGACAGTTCAGAGCCTTGAGCCTGCTTCAGATTCTGTGTCTCCCTCTCTCTCTGCCCTCCCTCATTTGCGCTCTCTTTCTGTCTCTCTCTCAAAAATAAATAAACATTAAAAAAAGAATATGTAAGTAGAAAAACATGCTTATTTTTCTACATATGTTAGAATAATGGTTGAAAAATTCTATTGGGTAACTATGGTCATTGTCTTCCATGGAAGAAGAGAGGAAACTGTAGTTAAATTATTTAAGGAAAATAGGACCTAGATGTTCTACTCTGTTAATGATGAGAGGTCTAACTTCTAGTCTCTTCTTAGAATCTTGAAGAAAGACTCAGGGTTGGGGATGAACACAGAGAAGTTACATAATTGAAAAAGAAGAGCATATTATGTTTGTGATTTTCTTTTATAGCTCTCTGAAAATAAAAAAAAATGTCTTAAGTTGAGAAAGTATTTACATGGGTTTAAAATTTTGGAGTTAAGAGGTATTGGTCATGGAGAGCCAAATTCCCTCACAATGTAAGAAACTCTATGGGGCATCTGGGTGGCTGAGTCGGTTAAGCCTCCGACTTTGGCTCAGGTCATGATCTTGCTGTTTGTAGGTTCGAGCCCCACATCAGGCTCTGTGCTGAGAGCTCAGAGCCTCGAGTCTGCTTCAGATTCTGGATCCCCTCCTCTCTCTTCCCCTCCCATGCTCATGCTCTGTCTCCCTATGTCCCTCAATAATAAATAAACATTAAAAAAAAAAAGAAACTCTTTGACTGAAAACTCTGACTTTAAAGATGATTAATTCACAAGCATTTGAGTCCATTGTGAACAACAATCACTTAAATCTTTGAGTTTGGTTTTATTGAACAAAATCTGCCTCTCTTTAACTTCACTTCTATCCAGTTTGACAAGCATTTATTGAACTTACTATGTAGTCTCCACGCATTTATCCAGATAAACAAAAGTCTTCTTTTTCTCCAAGAACACACTATCTAAGACAGATATGTACATAAAGTTGTGCATTATGTTTAAGTCACATATGGAGAATGGTACCAGCACTATGATGATACAAGAGAAGCTTCCTTAGCTCATTTTGAAGGAAGAAGCTCAAGGGAGGATTCCTGGAGGTCATGACATTTAAACTGCTTGTTCCTTTATTTTTATTTTTATTTTTATTTTTATTTTTATTTTTATTTTTTGGAGAGAGAGGGATAGCATGAGTGGTGGAGAGGGGCAGATGGGGAGAGAGAGAGACACACAGAGACAGAGAATCTTAAGCAGTCTCCATGCTCAGTGTAGAGCCTGATATGGGGCTTGAACTCATGAACCATGAGATCATGACCTGAGCCAAAACCAAGAATAGGATGTTTAACTGACCGAGCCACCCAGGCACCCATGAACTCCTTGGTTTTTATATAAAACTGCAGATAATCTATGGATAGATACCTGGAGCTATTAACAAGGATTACTCCTCTGGAGGAGGAGAATTGGAGGGAGAAAAGAGGGATGATCAGGGACTACCATGGTTCATTCTATGTCCTCTTATATTTTTAGAATAGGTTATAGTGAGAATATATTCATGCATAATTAAAAGTACACAAAGAGATTTTAAAAAGAGAGAGAATTTTCTCTCCCTTAGAATGGCTCTTCAAATATTTGAGGATGATATTTTCTGCTTCTGGCTCAACTCTAGCTCTCAGAATTGACTGGCATAATAGAAGTGAAATGCTCTGCAAAGTGTGAATGAATGAATGAACGAATGAATAAAAATGTTTGCTTCAACCCTTTTTTGTTTCCTCCTGCATCACAGAAGGAGTCCATCCTAGTATTCCCCTTTGGGTCATCCTTTTGTTTTTTAGGACCCCTTTTAACATGTGGCACCCAGAAATGAACCTATTTCTTCAGGATATCAATGGAACAGATTTGATCATCAAACAAGTACCCTGATAAAATCAGTTGAAGACGGCTAAATGTAAGACTCCTAATGATGCCCCATTGCATTGATTTGGGTAAGCTAAAGTTGTGGAAGTGGAAGATCCCCTAAATCATTAAGTTCTCTTTCGTGTGACAGTCAGTGGTGAACATAGTGGTTGGCTGTCATCTTCTTGTTTGAAGCTTGTTAGCAGCCATGTGTGGGTTCTAGTTAGAGACATAGGGAAGGATAATAAGGGGAAGGCAGAATCACTGTGGGATCAGAAGTGGCACGTATCACTTTCAGTTAGGTACCATTGGCAAGAAAGTCACATGACTATACCCACTACAAGAGAGGCTGGGAAGTGTAGTCCAGTTAGACAGCCATGTCACTTGCTACAATTAAATTACAATGGAGAAAAGGAAGAATGGATTTTTTCAGATAGCTTACAGTTTCTACCATACATCTCAAAAATGCATTACCTTCCTTAAAAAAAAAAACCCTCTTGTTTCATTATAAGCTCACACTGAGTTTATAATAATTAAATTATCACAAAAATGTGTATATTTTTGATCTTGTGTTTCTTTGGTATAGTTTATTCCCTCAAAAGTTATTATGCACTCAATTTTACATAAAAATATTGAATCAATTTATGTCATTTCACATTAGTTTGTGATTCTAATAAAAACACGTATTTCTGCACTAAAGTCATTTTTATGTACTGTTCTCACTTATCTCATATACACACCTTCTAATTTTACAGCCCATATAGGTGTCCTTAATGCCATATAATAGTACTCCATTGTCTCTATGGCTGCATGTTTCCAGCTACTAGGTTTTTTTTTTGTTGTTGTTTTGTTTTGTTTTCGTGTTTTCCCAGGTTCTTTCCTCCAATTCAAGCAAATAGCCTGCACTCCCCTGGTTGCCTTAGAGATGTATGTCAAGGTGAGGTAGGATATCCTGAGACCAAAAATGCCAGGGGATGAGAGAGAGTAGGAGAAAGAAGTCTGTGGATTCCTGAGAAGTGAGGATCCAGTCCTACTTCTTGGCATCAAAGCCAGGGAAGTGGAAAGCAGTGGGGGGGGGGGGGGCTCAGACACAGGATTCTCAGTCTTCATGAAGATCCTGATGGCCCAAGAGTGCCATGAAGCGGCAGGGCCCCTGGGTCTCTATAGGCTGTGCAAATGGAAGACTAGGGAAAGGAGAAGCAGCCCTATTCCCCTTGCCTTGCCCTTGTAAAAACTTCCCAAACCTTCCTGGGGTGGTGAAGAATCTTCAAGAATGAATGTGATTAAAATTTCTGCCTTCTTGGTAGATTTAGATCTCTAAATCATAAGCCAAACAGAGTAATAGAAAATAAATAGATATTACCTGCACATCTATGTTTGCTGACTGGCGTTTATATTTGCTGCATAAGTGCAGTTTGCTTAATTATTCTTTGGCTGTGTATAGGCTTTTGTTCATAAGCCATCGACAAAATGGAGCCCCCATTCTAAATTTATATTATTAAGTTTCAGAACTTAAATTCAGACTTTAGATTAAATCCTGCGGTTTAATCTTCCATCTGTTGGAACAATTTTAAAGATTGGTTTTGTCATCTGAAATATTATCTGCCTCTCCCTGTTTAGTGCTATCTTCGGAAATGATCAACATGTTTTCTGTTTTCATTGAGATGGTTACTACAAATGTTGAACAGGCTAGAACCAGGGACAGAGCTTATGTGGCACCCTGCCATGATTCTTTCTCTAGTTTTAACCTTTATTAATTATTCCATTCTGGGCTTTATTACTTATTCACTTTTGATTCTACATATCCGTACTCTTATCCAGACTATAGTTCTTTTTCTTGATTTTAGATATTGTGAATGATATTGTTTATTGCTTAGGTGATAAACATCTTCTTATCCATCATCTGTTAATATGGAGCAAAACATGAATGTTTGTGGTAGTAGGAGAGGTAATGTGAATTAAATAATGTAGCAACACAATGACACTTTCCTGAGGGGAAGAGTTCTTATTCTTACAAAGTTTCAAAAATTCTTGGAATCAGCCATATCCCTGATTTACTTCATGGCACTGTCCAATGAAATATTGCTTTCTAAGAGACAGTTAGAAAACAGCTGAGAGATGGTTTCTCTGGGAGGGGTGGTGGTAGGATTATGGATGACTTTTACTTTATAGAGCGCATATTTCTGAAATTCTTGAATTACACTTCATCCATTCACTTATTCATTCACAAATATAGTAAAAGATTATATTGCTAGGCACTAGAGATACAGTGGTGAGCAAAGTCAGATATAGCCCACTCCCTCACGGAACTTATACCAGATCATATACACTAGTAGTTAAGCATAAGAGTTTTTTTTTTTTTCATAACCCTGGCTTAATTTGTATTTTTATTTGTTTTTAATATGAAATTTATTGTCAAATTGGTGTCCATACAACACCCAGTGCTCATCCCAACAGGTGCCCTCCTCAATACCCATCACCTACCCACCTCTCCCTCCCACCCCCCATAAACCTTCAGTTTGTTCTCGGTTTTTAGGAGTCTCTTATGTTTTGGCTCCCTCCCTCTCTAACCCTCTGTAACATTTTTTTCCCTTCCCCTCCCCCATGGACTTCTGTTAAGTTTCTCAGGATCCACATAGGAGTGAAAACATATGGAATCTGTCCTTCTCTGTATGACTTATTTTACTTAGCATAAGAGTTCTGGAATCAGAATGCTTGGATTCAAATTCTAGTCTGCCACTTATTGGCTGAGTAATCTTGGTCAAGTTCCTTGACCACTTTATGCCTCAGTTTCTTCATTTATAAAATGGGATAGTCATTGTTCTTCCAAACCTTTATGCTTAACTGAATTGTGGTAAGGATTAAATGGGAAAAAATTAAGTGGAAAGCAATTAACATAGTATGTGGAACACAGTAATTTATTGTGTATTAATCAGTGGGGGAGACCAACATTACTTCTATGTTCATACAACGCATGTAAAATGGTAATTGTGATAGGTGCTCCATGCAGAGGTATGTGGTACCAGTAGAAGGTACCTTTCAGGGCGCCTGGGTGGCTCAGTCAGTTGAGTGTCCTGCTTCGGCTCAGGTCATGATCTCACAGCTCATGTGTTCTGGCCCTGCATCAGGCTCTGTGCTGACAGCTCGGAGCCTGGAGCCTGCTTCGGATTCTGTGTCTCCTTCTCTCTCTGCCCCTAACCCACTCGCATTCTGTCTCTGTCTCTCTCAAAAATAAGTAAACATTAAAAAAAATTAAAAAAAAAGTTACCTTTCATGGGGAAAAGGCAAGGGATCTTATCTGATCAAGGAGGTATTCCTGAAGAAGTGACGAGTTAGCTGAGAAAAAGTGTTAAGAAAAAGGATACTGAGATTCCTTCTAAAAAATAGGTAGAGGGAAAGCCTGGAAATAGATTGTTTGGCTGATTGCCTCTTTGCTAGTATCTGCTGGTTGTCTGACGTTTTAGGCAGAGTGGTCTTTGGTGGATGCTATGAGTTGTGGAGAAAGAGAACACAGTGTAAAGAGAAAGAGAAGAAATAAGATGAGAGGACTAGGGCCCCAGTCTGTTGGTTACAGTAGGGTGGATTCATTTCCATCTGAAAAGGTTGGATACCCATCACAAGGTGATGTAGAGGCTGTAGCTTGATGTTCTCGAGGGCCCTCAGTGTGCTTATTATAGCATTGGGATATTAGATAAAGTCACAGGAGCTGCAAATTATTTCTAAGCCGTAAATGTGTTTGGGAAGAAACTGCTCATGTCACTCTTGTCAAAGCGTACTCCAAGATCACTAATTTATTGGATTTAACAGGATTTTTAAAAAAGTTTTTATAAAACATGGTGAAATTTAAGCAAGTTTCTTTACTGTAGGCATTTTAAACACTTTTTAAATATGTGAATAGACACTATGAATCTTCCAAAGGGAGGCTTTTAGATTTTAAGTCATCAAGTCTCCTTGCCATAGAAAGTCATGGATATCTTTCAGGGCTAGTTACAAGAAACACACATGAGGAAAAACCCTAAAATGTCAGGGCTGGCTCTCCGTGGCCTGTGGTTAAGTAAAGCTTTGGAAGGTGTGCGTTGGGGCAGACTAGAACACCGGTGAGGCCGGAAAAGGCCGGTAGAGGGAGACTGTAGAATGCTGTGAAGACACAGGAGGAAGCATGGGGTGGGGGGGAAAAGCTCCAAAACAAAAACAAAAACTGAGTTTATGCCTTCACTCCCAGATGCCATCAATTTTAAGTAGACTGTGCCGGGACTCAAAGACCACAGTGCTGGAGTGTGTGGGGGCCTCGCATCTTATCTCTACTAGGTGTGGATGTTAGTCGTGAGCAGGATGATGCTCACATGGAGGAGAATGGTGGGCAGAATAAAGCAAAACCTATTCCTATTCTATCACCTTTTCTGGGTTTGCAAAGCCATCCATCAGGAGTTTCTCTGAGATACTGTGCCCAAGGGTTTAAGGTTCCCATAATTTTGAAAACCAGAGATTTCTGGTCTCTTAATTAATGTTTATGGGTCCTCAGGTCTTACTGATACTGATTTCTCAACTGCAATTCCTGACTCTGGAATAGTGGCCTTATTTAATACTGGCTTGAAGCTGCTTTATAATAATAACCTCAAGTGTCTTGGGTTACTATTTTTGTGTTCCTTTTTTCTTTTCCACTTTTACTTTATGATGAGAAAAGTAATAAATGTGCATTGTTTGAAGGTTTATAAAAATATAACAGAGAGAGAGAAAATACCCATCATCTTACCAATCACAGACAACCATCTGGTATTTTTTCTCTGATTTTATTTTTTCATAAATCAAGATTATTTGTGATTCAATTTTGTATCTTGCTTCCCCCCCTGCTTAATCTTATGCCATGTTTTTTTTCCATGCCATTAAGAACTCCTCATAAACATAATTTTTACTGGCTGCCTAATAAGCTAAAGATGGAAGTACTGTAATTTACTTAGCTGTTCAATTTCCTGTTAACCATATTTGTTCTTTTCCTAATCTGAGTGTCTTTCTTTTTGATGAAGACAAAGGCTGTCAGGACTTGTGCTCTCCTCTTTCTCAGTCATATATTACTATTGTGCAGTTTTTCTCAACAAGTGGGCTCATTCCTTCTTTTTTCATTGATTTATTGAACATGGTTAACCTTTGTATTGTCTTAGCTTTTTCTCCTAAGCTTCAGCTTATTGTGCTATTTAACTTTCCTGTCCTAATCTTACCGATGCTACTCACTTGCCCTTTTTTCTATCTTTGGTACATGCCCTTTTGAAACATCAATCTATCTGAAGTTTCCCTGTACAAACGCTTTGGATGGTTCTACTCAGTGCTGAGAAACATACTACCTTCTACAGTCCTGCCTAAAACACTTCCAGCCATTTGCCATGTAACATACTTTTTCCTCCATGAAAAAGATGGACCTTTAGGCAAATCATCATGAGGAAAGCTTGAATTTGCAGGGATTGGGTTGTTTTGTTCCCTCAAGACAATGTACATACATCTCAACAAAAGGAGGTATAGTAGTGTGCTTGGTCTGCCGCAACAAAATATCACAGACAGGATGGGTTTAACAGCAGACATTTACTTTTCGCAATTCAGGAGGCTAGAATTCCAAGATCCAGGTGCCAAAAAATTTGATCTCTGGTGAGATCTTCCTGGCTTGCAGAGAGCCATTTTCTCTCTGTGTGTTCACATGGCCTTTCCTCTGTGTGTGCCCAGAAAGAGATTGAGCTCTGTCTGGTGTCTTGTCCTCTTTCCTATAGGATAGGGGCCCCTCCCTTATGACCTTCACTTACCCTAATTATCTCCTTAAAGGTTCTATCTTCAAATACAGTCTCATTGAGGGAACTTCAACATATGAATTGGGGAAGGGAGAGCACAATTCAGTCCACAAGAAGTAACACAATATTGTGATGTTCTGCAGTTTTTGTATTTGCTCTGTGTCATGAGAATTTTTGTTTGCTCCCTACTTGGAATATATATATTTATCTCTCATTGCCCCCCAAAAAAGGGTCATGTTGTCACTGGATGCTATCACTGCCAATCATCTGAAGAATAAAAGATCCAACCTTAATCATAATCCTGACAAGTCTAGAGAGCCTGACTGTGGACAAACCATTTTCTTCACTCTTTCAGAGAGTAGGGTTTAGAATTTTAAATGCTTGGGATATATGAAATATTTCAAGAAAAAACATTGCTTGTAGAGGACTAAGAAACCAATGTGCGTTATCTTGAGTATTTAATCAACACATATTTTTGAAGTCCTACTATGTGACAGAGAGGCACTGTTCCAGGCACTCAGGATACAGAGGTGGTTAATGAAATCCCTGGCTTCAGTGGGCCAACCTTCAAGTGAGGAAACAGACAATAAACAGATAAATAAATATATAACATACAGATGAAGAAGTGCTTTAAAAAAATAAAGCAAGGTTTGTGGCCAGATAGTTACTGGGTTGCCATACTAGACAAATAAAGTCTTTCCCAAGGAGTTATCATTTGCAGTGGAGTCTGAATGAAGTGAGGGAGTGAGCCATGCAGATCTCTGGGGGAAACGTGTTCTGGGGAGATGAATTTATGATAAAGTGTTTCTGATGTTCATCTCTTGGAAGTCTTTGCCATTCATTCACTGCATATAAATAGAATCTATTATAAATATAGAATGTTCCTAGATCTTTGATCAAGAACTTCCTCCAAATAAGATCCTTTTATAAGGACACATGCTTTGTATTTTCTCTTCTGAGGGCCCTGGCCTATGGTTTGCAAGCACAAGCATCTTCAGGTACTGACAACAATTTAATTATTACTTATTTTTTTTTTATACAAAGTGAGCCCTGAAAACAAGTTTGTGCTTTTTCCTCACACTCTAAACAAGTGTTTTACCAAGTTTGAATTGTGAAACCCCTGTCTACTGAGGTGCTCTCCCTCACCCCCCGCCAAGGTCCTATGATAAAATGGATTGGACCATATCCTCCCCTTGGTCATCACAGGGCACATCAGTATAGCAAGGGCTCTGAGAAGTCTTTTAGTAAAATCTTTAATGTTGCTTAATGTTTTTCAGACTTTTTGACTAAGAGACCCTAAATATGTGGCCTGTATATTTAGAGTAGATTCTTTATTTATTTATTTTTATTATTTTTTAAATCAAAGTTGGGGTAGAGTGTTAGGCAAATCATCTTGGAAGAAATGAGTATGACCCTGGTCTTGAGATGATATGAGTCTGTACAATTTTTTGTGGTATACAGGAAGTAGAGGGCAGATGAGAAGAGAGTTCAGATGAAAAATATATGAACGAAGGCCATGTGATGGGGAAATATAAAGACAGCTTATTTATTAATTTATTTCAAATTTTTACCTGAATTCTAGTTAGTTAATATATAGTGTAATATTGTTTTCAGGAGCAGAATTTAGTAATTCTTCACTTACAGATAATACCCAGGGCTCAACAGAACAAGTGTCCTCCTTAATATCCATTACCCATTTAGCCCATTTCCCGCCCACCTCTCCATCAACCTTCAATTTATTCTCTAACGTAGAGTCTCTTGTGGTTTCTCTCTCTCTCTTCCCCCCCTCCTTTCCCATATGTTCATCTGTTTTGTTTCTTAAATTCCACATATGAGTGAAATCATATCCTATTTATCTTTTAGAGTAGATTAAAAAAAATTTTAATGTTTATTTATTTTTTGAGACAGCGCGTGAGAGAGACAGAGCTCAAGCAGGGGAGGGGCAGAGAGAGAAGGAGACACAGAACCTGAAGCAGGCTCCAGCTTCTGAGCTGTCAGCATAGAGCCCGATGCGGGCTCGAACTCATGAACCATGAGATCATGACCTGAGGAGAAGTCAGATGCTTAACTGACTGAGCCACCCAGACACCCCTAGAGTAGATTCTTTAGAGTTTAGAACTTCTGCACCAAAGGGATATAAAACTTAATACTGTTCAAGTGACATACAAATGTAGCATCACTAGTAATGTTTTATTTCTAATTGGCAGCAAACCAGTCATCAGCAGGATTTTCTAAACAGCTCCTCCAAGCTAACACAAACCAAGCAACAGAAACCCAGGTCTTGTTAGAGGAACCCATTCATCTGTGAGGTTGAATACAGTTAAGCCCAGCTTTACCTGGCAGTTTTCCTCACAGCCCCGTCCACTATTCTTTTCCCACATAAGACTCTCCATGTGGCTTCTTTGTTAGGCTTGATTTCATGTCTTCCTGGGCCCTAATCCATTTCCTTTTCACCATTTCCTATCATTGGTTGGAGTCTCTTCAGCTCAATCTGTAGTATGATCCCTGCTTACATTCTCCAGGTTCCATTCTTGGGAGATGCTAATACCAATAGAAGGTCTGGGAATGTGGTACCAAAATTGGGCCTGTTTGATGCCTGGGCTTGATTCCCAACCCTGACACCTACTTCACACAGTGAAGCATTGGGTGACTTCACACCCAGGCAGCAAATCCCTGTGGAAATGGTGCGGCAAATCCCTGTGTGTGTGTGTGTGTGTACAAAGAAACTTCAGGATTCTTCGGCTACCATTTGATAGAGTAGGTGTGAGGATTAAATGAATCATTAGTTAGTCCGTCAAATGGTGCTTTTACCATTCCCTCCTCTAACTCAGGTCACAAGATTTTCTATTGTTGAAGTTGAAAATCCTTTTAACTGATGAAAACCCTTTCTTTTTGTAGAGTTTCTTTACAACGCATCATTTTCTTTCCATATTCAGTACCGTGGTGTGTTATTTCATGCCTATCCTTTATTGTACCATGAGATCTTGAGTAAATTATTTGATATTATTTATCCCAGAAGTTGTGGTAGGATTTAGTGAAAAAGAGAGCTTTGGGAAAAACTGTAAAGGTGGTTAAGTGTTTGTCTTTTCCTTCCCCTTCCTTCTTTTTATTTTTCTTTCCCTTTTAAATCTCCCGGGTCCTCCCCCAGCCACATACGCCCTTCATGCAGAGGCCCCCGGCCTCACCTCAGTGGTTGAGATGTCTCAACCAGTCTGAGTCTTTCCTTACATCATCAGCTTCACTAATCAATGCTCTTTTTCCTCAGCACTCTGCTGATTTCCAGTGCAGTGTAGATAAACTAATGTAGGACGGCTTATCGGTGACTGATGACTGCTCTGCACAGCCTCTCATTTGTACCGAGTAGACATCCATTTAGTTGAGTCCTGGCTTACCTTCACATTTTATCCTGTTTTCTTTAAATTTAGCCTTGCTTTCAAATACCACTTTTTTTTCCTATTATCTTTTTTTTTTGTTTGCTGGTTTGTTTTGATTTTTGCAGGTCTTCAACCTAAATGTTAAGAAATTCAAATTGTAAAGATCATTTATGCTTAAAAAACTTTTTCAAAATGGATCTTTTTGTATAAGCTAGGTATACATTCATCTGTGAGCCACAAAGATCTGAAAAATAATGGCTCAAACCCCGATGCACATATAAAAGAATCCTAGAAGTGGGTGGTCCAGGACTTGGGGAGTGGTCCTACTTTGTCAGAGATCCAGCCTCTTTCCTGCTTTGCCATGCATTGTTTCCATTCTTAGAAAGGTGTGCTTCCTCCGAGAATCACTATACAACGTGTCCTCTTGTGTCTCTGTCAGAATTTAGTCACAAGGCCACATGGAAGTGAACAAGAGGCTGTTTGAGGCCTCTGCTGCTGGACCAGTAATAAGCCCATTTAAAACACTGAGGCTCTTTCATCAAGGAGAAGGGGTGGCTGCATAGGGAGGGCAAATGGTTGTCTCTGCCACAATTTTAGTTTCCTAATTATGAAAGCAATATACACAAAGAATAGAAAAGTCAAAAGAGGTTAAGCACACCTAACATTTGGTCTAGAACTCAGTCTCTCTCTTTTTTTCTTTTCTTTTCTTTTTTTTTGAAGTAAGGTCTATACCCAACATGGGGCTCGAACTCAAAACCCTGAGATCAAGAGTTGCATGGTGTACCAACTGAGCCAGCCAGGCGCCCCTCTCTTTTTACCCTGTTTGCAAAGCTTCAATTTTTATGGACTTGTGAGAAAAGTTGGATCATATATATAATTTTACTATTTTTAAAAATATTTATTTATTTTGAGAGAGGGAGGGAGGGAAAACCAGAGAGAGAGGGTGTGAGAGAGGGTGAGAGAGAATCCCAAGTAGGCTCCACACCGTCAGTGCGGTGCCTGACTCAGGGGCTCCATCTCACGAACCCTGAGATCATGACCTGAGCAGAAACCAAGAGTTGGATGCTTAATTGACTGAGCCACCCTGGGGCCCCATAATTTTATAAACACTCATAACTGAAGTGGGCTACTACTGTATACAGCTGCTTCCTCACAATTAAACATTTGTTATATTTGCTCTAATATGTATCTTTGTATCTGTCCTTTTTTCTGCCCATTCATCACTCCACCTTATTTTTTGAAACCCTTTTAAGTTGCAAATATTAGTAACTTAAGCATAAACATTTTAACATGCACACCATAAACTGGGGTTCGGTATTTTTAAGTTGCTCTTAGTTATTTGAGGTGAAATTAAATACAGTGAAATGCACAGGCTCTAAATTCAATTAGTTTACATAACAGTTTTAAACTTGCGTTTTCCAGGGAAGAAATTCTTTTTTTTTTTTTAATATGAAATTTATTGTCAAATTGGTTTCCATACAACACCCAGTGCTCATCCCAACAGGTGCCCTCCTCAATACTCATCACCCACCCTCCCCTCCCTTCCACCCCCCCATCAACCCTCAGTTTGTTCTCAGTTTTTTTTTTTTTTTAATTTTTTCAACGTTTTTTTTTTTTTAATTTTTTATTTTTGGGACAGAGAGAGACAGAGCATGAACGGGGGAGGGGCAGAGAGAGAGGGAGACACAGAATCGGAAACAGGCTCCAGGCTCCGAGCCATCAGCCCAGAGCCTGACGCGGGGCTCGAACTCACGGACCGCGAGATCGTGACCTGGCTGAAGTCGGACGCTTAACCGACTGCGCCACCCAGGCGCCCCTGTTCTCAGTTTTTAAGAGTCTCTTATGTTTTGGCTTCCTCCCTCTCTAACCTCTTTTTTTTTTTTCCCTCCCCTCCCCCATGGTCTTCTGTTAAGTTTCTCAGGATCCACATAAGAGTGAAAACATATGGTATCTGTCTTTCTCTGTATGACTTATTTCACTTAGCATAACACTCTCCAGTTCCATCCACGTTGCTACAAAAGGCCACATTTCATTCTTTCTCATTGCCACATAGTATACCATTGTGTATATAAACCACAATTTCTTTATCCATTCATTAGCTGATGAATATTTAGGCTCTTTCCATAATTTGGCTATTGTTGAAAGTGCTGCTATAAACATTGGGGTACAAATGCCCCTATGCATGAGCTCTCCTGTATCCCTTGGGTAAATTCCCAACAGTGCTATTGCTGGGTCATAGGGTAGATCTATTTTTAATTTTTTGAGGAACCTCCACACTGTTTTCCAGAGCGGCTGCACCGGTTTGCATTCCCACCAACAGTGCAAGAGGGTTCCTGTTTCTCCACATCCTCTCCAGCATCTATAATCTCCTGATTTGTTCATTTTGGCCACTCTGACTGGTGTGAGGTGGTATCTGAGTGTGGTTTTGATTTGTATTTCCCTGATGAGGAGTGACGTTGGGCATCTTCTCATGTGCCTGTTGGCCATCTGGATGTCTTCTTTAGAGAAGTGTCTATTCATGTTTTCTGCCCATTTCTTCACTGGATTATTTGTTTTTTGGGTATGGAGTTTGGTGAGCTCTTTATAGATTTATGTCATTTGCAAATATCTTTTCCAGGGAAAAAATTCTTATTGTGATTAATATGTGAGGTCTTCATGTGTTAATAATGTAGATAAAAATAATTATTTTAATGATTTACATGTACATGTAACCAATTCCTTACTTTGGACAGTTGGTTATCTCCAAGGTTTTACTATTTTAAACAACATTGTGTTAAACACTATATATCTATATCTATCTATCTATCTATCTATCTATCTATATATAGAGAGAGAGAGACATAAACACACACAAAGCACTATTTATAATATATATTATATTAATGGATAATATATTATCTATTAATATATTACATTTACATTATTTTAAATATATAAACACTGTATATAAAAATAATATATATTTATTTCCTTAGACTAAATTCCTAAATGTAGGGGCGCCTGGGTGGCGCAGTCGGTTAAGCGTCCGACTTCAGCCAGGTCACGATCTCGCGGTCCGTGAGTTCGAGCCCCGCGTCAGGCTCTGGGCCGATGGCTCGGAGCCTGGAGCCTGTTTCCGATTCTGTGTCTCCCTCTCTCTCTGCCCCTCCCCCGTTCATGCTCTGTCTCTCTCTGTCCCAAAAATAAATAAAAAACGTTGAAAAAAAAATTTTAAATTCCTAAATGTAGAATTTCTGGTTCAGAGGTATATGTAAATGTATAGGGCAGTTGATCTATATTGCCAAATTGCATTCTAGAATTACTGTACTATTTTACTCTCCCACCAGCCGAGTGTGTGATTGATTCACTTTAATTCATTTTATCTAGAGCTTTGAGATTATACAGAGAATTTCATAGAAGAGACAATCTTATTATTTTAACCAGCCTCCATGCTAGTGGTTTCTAAAAATTTCCCTTTATTGTATATTTTCATGGCTTTTAGTTGTTTATTTATTTAGCTAGACAATTTATATTCTTTCTTCCCTGTCCATATTTTTATGAATACAGACTTAAGCCATTGGCAGATCTGTCTTCACTTACCTTTATCCAAATTGAAAGCCTGACTGGGTATGTAGTTATTTTGTTTAGTCAAATTGTCAATGGATAATTCAAAGATTACCATATTTGCATTTCTTTTTACTAAAGGGAATTTTATCTTTCAGTACCAGTTACTACAACATGGCTACATGTTCTAAGAACTCTGTATTAATTTTATTTCCAAATATAATAATGACTTCCATAGATTTCCTTTTTTGTTGCTGCTACATAACTGGTAATAAAATCATGACTTTTCCTTTAATCTTAAAGCATTTGTTCTGGTGGCATTCAAAACCCTAAATTGTTTTCACATTTAAAAAGATGTTTCCTTTCTTTCAAAGCAGACTGTTTCTGGAATTCATCCTATGCTTTCTTTAGTATAGACTCACTATTGTGCTCTGACACACCAGTAGGGGTGAAGACCATGTGTTCCAACAGCTCATTTTAGAGATGAGAAAAGTAAAACACAAAGAGGTTAAGGTCTTGTTTACATTTAGTTAGAAACTTTGTGTGAACACTAAACATGTTCAGGAAGTACTCAGAAAGACTAAAATATGCTCATGGTAATCCTTACAATAAAAGCACTAAAATAATGTTCATTTGGTTAATTTTCAACCTTTCAGAGGAAGGTGTATTTTCTAATATGTAATGCATTCCAACATAGGTAAAAAAGTAATCAATAACCAGGTAATTTCTTTTCTTTACAATACAGAAGAGAGAGAAAAAGATACTTTTTTTTTTTTTTAGTAATCATTAAAAAACCAAAAAATTTGCTGAACTTTTCATTAAGACACTTACGAATGGAACAAAATGGTGAACATACTCATAGCCTCTGCTCTCATGGAACTCATTTACAAGTGGGGAGATAAGTCTTATTTAAATAATCACACTAATGAAAGCATAATTACAAAGTAAGATATATGCTTGGAGACGGAGAGAAACCCAATTTTGGGAGTTTTTGTTTATTTTATGACAGTTTATCACTCATGAGCCAGACCTGGGTGTTGGGTGGGAGCATCCGAAGAAATCTTCCCAAGCAAATGATGAGTGGGGCCAGAGATGTGATGTACTCGTATGGCATCACAACTAGTGATAGAATCTGTGGGCCCAAAGCAAAATGTGGATACAGGGCCCTTATGAAAAAGCTAGAAAGAATTTCAACATGTGACAACAGAACATTAGACCAAACTCAGGGCCCTTCCAAGTGTAGGATGCTAGATTGTACCCCATGAAGCTGCCCTGTCGAGCATGTTCTAGCGTGCCAAGCATTGTTTCAGGTGCTATCATGATAACCATGTGAGAAGTTCAAGGAAAATATTCTGACACTTGTTAAAGAGGAGAAGGTGGACTTTATTCTGGGGGATGACTACAATGGGGCTTTGCAATAGAGAGACTGGGCTCAATGCTGAATGCGGATGTGCAATTGAAGGGTAGGGTGGGGGGTAGTGGGTGGAAAACAACTGTGAGGAGACTTCAGGGGTAAGGGGAGATTCTGCTAAACCAGCTTGACAGGATTTTGCTGAAGGCAGGCCAGGGTGATAAGCTATTGAAGGTGGGATGAGGAATTAGGTCAGATATCAAGGGTGGAGGGATTTCACTAAACTGACCCAGAAAGACTCTTGCTAAAAGAGTAGATGGGCCAAGAACAGAGCCCAAGGGTGAGGTTTGGTGAAAAAGGGGAAACTGACTAAAGTTTGGTCAAAGGAGAGTCTCTGTGACATAGGAGTACTGATACCCCACTTAAAAAAAAAAATTGTGGTTCACACTGTGGTCCTGATGGTCTCATATTTAAAAAACATATATGCTGGTCATTGTGTATGAATGGGAGAGACTCAAGAAGATAACATTTGCCCAGAAGAGCACTGGCCCCTCTTCGTTCCCACAGGATGAGGAGTGGTTTCTTTGGCGGGCCCCAGAGCTAACACGGGTAGGGCTGTGCTGCCTGCTCTAGTGAGTTTCAGCTCACCAGTGGGTTCCAGAGTTTTGCAGGTTTTGCAGGAGACTCTGGCTCCTTCCTCCCCAGCAGGCTTGAGATCTAAGCACCTAGAAGTTTGTGGAGCTTTGCCCCACTGTGCAGCTCTGCCCCCAGCTTCCTGTGCCTCTGGAGGTGTCTCTGTGCCTGGCTGCCGGTCCTCAGTGTTCCACAGCCTTCTATCCTGTGAAAGCCCCATGGAAAAGGGATGGGCCATGTGGTTTTTTTTGGTTCCATCTTGTTCCCGCCAGTTCAGGCATGGCTGTGAACATTCCAGCAGCAGGTAGTGCCTATGTCTGCCCTGCTCCCAGAGATGAAGGCAGTTGCCCCCTTCTTACCTGCAAAGGGCTTATCCCTGTCCTGTGACCTTCTACAGCCTAACTGAAGGCAAAATTCTTTCTTTACTTCTTGATCCTCATTCTTCATCACCCTAGCCTTACACTTAATGCTGTAGTGATGGATCTTAGTTTGCTGTCTCCTCTTCCTCTCCTTTCATCTCCCTGCCCCAGTCCAGACCTTTATTTCAGTGTTCTGATAGCATCCAGGCCACTTAACCCCAGTAAACCAATACTATTGCTTGTCTATGTTCTACAGTGAATTGTAAGCTCCTCAATGGCAAAGACTGCTCCTTAAAAAGTGCCTGACCATATACACAATAGGTGCTTAAGAAATATTTGTTAAATGCGGTGAGTTGCATATTCTTTCATTTTTCATCATTCACTCATTCTTTTATCACTAATCAATTCACTCATTACTCAAGCATTGTAGAACATCTACTGTCCCAGGAACTGGTGAGAAAAATACCCAGAAAAATGGTTCCTATCCCAAAGACAGGTTCCTGCTTTTAAGGGACTAGCTCTCTCTCTCTCTCTCTCTCTCTCTCTCTCTCTCTCTGTGTGTGTGTGTGTGTGTGTGTACTTCTTTTTACTGATAAGGCTAAGCAAAAACTCTAATAGAGGCCTCCCCAGTCCAGGCCTTACTGGCTGCAATTCTGGGGCTGTACTGGATGATAGAGAGTGGGTGGGGGGCCTAAGGGGCAGGTGGGAGGCAGCAACGTGGGGAAGTGCTCAGTGGACTCTTGCCGGGCCAGGGAAAATCATCCTAGTAAGGGAAAGGCCTTTGGGTCACAATAGGTCCCCATCTAAACTGCCCATACTTTGATTCTCTTCCCCCGGGGGGGGGGGGGGGGAAGGGGGGAGGATTTTTAGTTTTTAAACAAATTAATTATAAATTATAACACTTGTAATTACAATTTAAACAAATAAAATAATTAAACAATAAATTAAAGATGCAAAAAGAAACGTCGCCTTTCAAAACCTCTGAATGTGAATTTAAAAATCAATTCCCAATTCTGTGTATTGCATTTTTGCTTTCTAGTCATACAGGGGGCATCCCTCTCCCCTCCCCCCACCATACAGTGTTGAAAATACTCAGGAGACTTGGCAAGAAATAAAGTCATGCCAGACAAATAACAATAGCGTTCCGCCTGCAAGAACTTGTCCTTCAAAAGTACGAAGATCCTGGGCAAGGAAAAGAGGGACAAATGCAAACAAAATCCATGGAGTCGCTGGTTGTTCAAGAGCATTTTAAATACCTGGAACCCGGCCAGGCGGGCCTGTTCTGGGTAAAGGTGAGGCGCGGGGGATGCCAGGTATGCCTGCTGTCAGCAAGAAGCCCGAAATGGTTGTAGTCAATCTGGGGAAGTGATGAAGGCTAATTAAAAAGTACTTACGTTGGGGAAGCAGGAAGCAGAACTGCACGGCAGGAGGCCAGCGCGCTGAGGGGCTCAGCGCCAGCGCGGAGGAGGTGGCTGGGCCGCCCCGGGATCCGGGGGCGGCGCGCACCCTCTGCCCCCCAACTCCCGGGCCGCAATGAGGTTCAGGGGCCTGGGGCTGACGAGCCCCCAACCGCGGAAGCCTGCAGCGCGCTGCATTCTTGTCGATTTCCTTCTCGTTGCAGATTTCGTTAAAATGCAGCGCTCACTGGGTTGATAAAACTCCACGCCTCTTTGCCTAGAGGTTGGGGCAACGGTGATCCAATGCTCAGGAGAGCTTTCTCCATTAACTCTAAAATGGAACAAAAGGTTTTTGATAAGGTAGGATTAGGAATGATGACGTGCTGGTGGTGGCGGCTATGGGTGCGGGGACTCCAGAAACTCTGACACCTCAGTTCTGAGAGTTTGGTTAGTACACTAACCTCTTTTTCAGAGCCTGAGGGATACAGCCACTAATTTCCGGATGCTGACAGCAGGTTTCCAAACTTTTCCTTAAGTTTTGAGTTAGCAGAAGACTAGTGTGATCCTCTTTCCTTGGTCACTTTGGAAAAAACGCTTACCAATGATTGCGAAACAATGAGAGGACTTGACCAAATCTTCCCTACTGAGGCTCAGTTGAACTGATCATATTCTTATTTTTATGAATGCATTAGTGAGGTTGTTTTTTTTTGTTTTGTTTTGTTTTTTAATGTTGGTTTATTTTTGAGAGAGAGAGAGACAGAGCACGAGCAGGGGAGGGTCAGAGAGAGAGGTAAATACAGAATCCAAAGCAGGCTCCAGGTTCTGAGCTGTCAGCACAGAGCCTGACGAAGGCCTCTAGCTCCTGAACCTCCAGATCATGACCTGAGCGGAAGTCGGAGGCTTAACTCATTGAGCCACCCAAGCGTCCCTTCATTAGTGATGTTTTAAAGTTAATCCTGTCAATCCAAAAAGTTTTTGAGTACCAAATACATCTCTACTAAAAACTCTGAACTTAACTGTAAGCAACTCTTGACTTAACACTGGAAAAGCACTTTGGATATTTATCATCTGCATGCATGAATATAGCACTGTGCTGAGCAAGGAGATTTAAATCTTGATCTGCCCTCAGAAGACTTGTAATACCAAAAATGCTGTAAAGATGATGCAGAGATATTCATTATAATCATTAAATATGCAAATTCAGAAAGTAAAAATATAACTTTAAATTATGTGGTGAATTGTTAATAAGCATATATTCAAATAAGCTACATGAGGGCAGGGTGTTTTTGTCCATTGTGCTCCCAGCTGTATCCCTAGAGAGTCTGGAACAATGCCTGATACACAGGACTTCAATAAACATTTGTTGAATAGTGTATGGAATATGCATTTGTCCCCACGTGGTTACTTAAGATGCAAAACACTTATTTCAATAATGCTGTCATTGCTCAAACTATTTTTTTTGGAAGGAACTTTTCTTTGGGAATTTCCTTTAGAACTAGGGCTGTTCCTTTGCAGCCATACTTCAATTTTTGTATCAAATCAATACCCTCTGAATGAGTAAGTTTACTTATGTTATTTATCAGGCATAGATCCAAATAACTTTCTCAGTTCATTCTCAAAGGGTGAATTTACCATCCTTGAGGTTATTAAAAGAATGCCATGGGCTCTGAAAGCAATTCTCCAAGAGGCATGCCAAAATGTTTGCATTAATAAAAGCTTCATTGGAAAAAGTGTCTAACTTTCTGAGATGAATACCTTGAAGGGAATAGAACTCATCTGATTTATTCTTGTATGTTTGATAAAAAATCAATTCCATTACTCATATTTACATTATACTGCTAGAAAGAGCTTAAGTGCTTTTGATTGAGTAAAGAAAGAGGCATATAAGAATTGTTTGTTCTTTACCACCATTCTTCCAAAGGTTTTAAGCTGGCTGAGAATAGGAGCTATTTTTCCTTATTGATTAAACTTCCATTCTGTATCATTTTATCCACTTTTATTCACTTCCAGAAATTGCAGAAGCTTTCTTTTTTGTATGTTTCACACCTTATTGGTTTTAATCAGAATAATACAGGATTATTTTTAAAAAGCTTGCATAGTATGGAATTACATAGAGTAAACTGTTATAATCTGTGAAATAGGGAGAGCAGACTCAACCCATAACCACAGTCTAAATTCCACCACAATGAAAACAAAGGGATGCTTCCTCCAAGGATTTCTGTTTTGCAATATGCCTCACTTATGAAAATATGCTTAAAACAAAACATAAAAACTTAACGAATTGTTATAGAACAATGCCATGTAACTATCATCTAAATCAAGAAAATGAGCATTGCCACTAAAGATAACCCATATCCTTTTTGGGGGGGTGGGTAATCGCTTTCTTGCTTTCTCTGTGCTTTTCCATCCAAGTAGGTATAAACACCATGGGTTAGTTTTGCCTCTACTTGAATTTTACAGAATTACACTTGAGGGATGTATGATCTCTTTCAGCCAGAATTATACCCAAGATTTATCCATGTCATTTATCCTTGTTGCTTAGAAATCCATTGTATGAATCTACCACAATTCACCTATTCTACTGCCTATGAACATTTGAGTTGTTTCTTATTTTTTTGTTATTATGAGCAGTGCTGCTTTGAACATGCTTGAATATACCTTCTGCTGTACATGCACATGTATTCCTGTTGGTGTATAACTAGGAGTGGAATTGTCAGAGCAGAGGATATGGAATATACACTCCCAACACCACTGGGATTTCTGTTATTCTAGAGCCTTGTCAATAGTGGGTATTTTCAATCTTTAAAATTTTTGTATTCTGTTAAGGGTATAGTCCCCCAACTTTTTTCTTCTTTTTCAAAGCTGCTTTGACTCTTCTAGGTCCTTTGCATTTTATATGTATTTTAGAATCTACTTGTCAGTTTCTACAAAAATACCCTGCTGGAATTTTGAATGAGAATGCATTGAATCTATAGATTAATTTGTGGGGGAATTACCATCTATTATTGTCATGTATTTTTCTTCTACTATGTAATAAATCCTATACCTTATTATTTTTGTTTAATCAATTATTATAAATATTTATTAATTGTTTATATTGAGATATAATTCACATACCATATAATCCACATTCACATTCCATATAATTCACGTACCTTATTTTTTTCTTTTTCCTTCACTTTAGAGAGAGAGGGTGCATGTGTGTGCTCATGCGAGGTAGATGGGGAGGGATAGGAAGAGGGATAGAGAATCCCTAGCAGGCTCCTCATTGGGAGCCTGAATTGGGGCTCAATCCCATGACCCTAAGATCATAACCTGAGCGCAGTTCAAGAGTCAGATTCTCAACTGACTGAGTCACCCAGGTTCCCCTTCACACACCTTTTTAAGGTGCACAATTCAGTAGTTTTTAATATACTTGTGAGGTTGTACAACACTCCCCACTATCTAATTTCAGAGCATTTTCTTTACTCTAAAAAGAAACCCCATACCTATGAGGAGTCACCAATTATCTTTTAATGATATATAAATAATAAAATGTCATATATTACTAACAGAGACATATTTTTCAGTGCTCTTATTTGTATAGCAAACATTTGACCATTATTTCTTCATATTTCCATCTGGTATCATTTACCTCTGCCTGAAGCACATCCTTTCGCATTTCTTGTACTGTGGGTCTGCTTGTGATACATTGTTCAGCTACTTCATGTCTGTAAAAGCCTATTTTGCCTTAATTTTTGTAAGGTTTTTTCATTGGGTATAGAATGCTGGGTTAATTCTTTTCTTTTAGTACTTTAAAAATGTTGCTTGGCTGTTTTCTAATTTGCATGATTTGAAATGAGAAATCCGAGGTCATCTTTTTTGTTGTCTTCTGTATCTAACATGTCTTTTGAAGTGGCTGCTTTTAAGATTTCCTCTATCACTGGTTTTAAGCAATTTGATTATAATGTGCTTTGGCAGTTTTCCTCGTGTTTCTTGTGCTTGTGTTTCCTTGAGCTTCGTGGATCTGCCAGTTTAAAATTTTCGTCAAATTTAGAAAACATTTAATCAGTGTTTCTTCAAATATTCCTTCTTTCCCTTTCCTCTTTTTTTAAAAAAATTTTTTTTAGTGTTTATTTGTTTTTGAGACAGAGAGAGAACATGAACTGGGAGGTGCAGAGAGAGAGGGAGACACAGAATCTGAATCAGGCTCAGGCTCTGAACTGTCAGTACAGGGCCCGAGGCATGGATGTTCTTTCTTTCTTTTTAGAATTTTTTTTTCTGTCTTTCAGTTTGGAATGTTTATATTAGGATATACTTAAGTTACTCATCTTTTATCAGGGATTTTGATGGCTTCCTGTCTTACGTTTAGGTCTTTCATCCGTTTTGAGTTTAGTTTTGTGTATGGTGCAAGAAAGTGGTCCAGGTTCATTTTTCTGCATGTTGCTGTCCAGTTCTTCCAGCACCATTTGCTGAAGAGACTGTTTTTTTTTTTTTCCATTGGATATTCTTTCCTGCTTTGTCAAGGATTAGTTGGCCATATGTTTGTGGTTCCATTTCTGGGTTCTCTATTCTGTTCCACTGATCTGAGTGTCTGTTTTTGTGCCAGTACCATACTGTCTTTATGATTACAGCTTTGTAATATAGTTTAAAGTCCAGGATTGTGATGCCTCCTGCTTTGGTTTTCTTTTTCAAGAATGCTTTGGCTCTTTGGGGTCTTTTCTGGTTCCATACAAATTTTAAGATTGTTTGTTCTAGCTCTGTGCAGAACGCTGGTGTTATTTTGATAGGGATTGCATTGAATATGTAGATTGTTTTGGGTAGTATTGATGTTTTAACAATATTTGTTCTTCCTATCCAAGAGCATGGAATATTTTTCCTTTTTTTTGCCTTCTTCAATTTCTTTCATAAACTTTGTATAGTTTCAGTGTATAGCTTTTCCACCTCTTTGGTTAGATTTATTCCTACGTATCTTATGGTTTTTGGTGCAACTGTAAATGGGATCGATTCCTTGATTTCTCTTTGTGCCGCTTCATTGTCGGTGTATAGGAATGCAACCAATTTCTGTGCATTGATTTTATATCCTTCCACTTTCCTGCATTCATGAATCAATTCTAGCAGTTTTTTGGTGGAATCTTTTGGGTTTTCCATATAGAGTATCACGTCATCTGTGAAGAGTGAATGTTTGACCTTCTCCTGGCCAATTTTGATGCCTTTTATTTCTTTGTGTTGTCTGATTACAGAGGCTAAGACTTCCAAGACTATGTTGAATAATAGTGGCAAGAGTGGACATCCCTGTCTTGTTCCTAACCTTAGGGGGAAAGCCCTCCGTTTTTCCCCATTGAGGATGATATTAGCGTTGGGTCGTTCACATATGGCTTTTATGATCTTGAGGTATGCTCCTTCTGTACCTACTTTCTTGAGGTTTTTTATCAAGAGACGATGCTCTATTTTGTCAAATGCTTTCTCTGCATCTATTGAGAGGATCATATGGTTCTTGTCCTTTCTTTTATTGATGTGATGAGTCACATTAATTATTTTGTGGATATTGAACCAGCCCTGCATCCCAGGTATAAATCCCACTAGGTCATGGTGAATAATTTTTTTAATGTATTGTTGGATATGGTTGGCTAATACCTTGTTGAGGATTTTTGCATCCATGTTCATCAGGGAAATTCGTCTATACTTGTCCTTTTTAGTGGGGTCTCTGTCTGGTTTTGGAATGAAGGTAATGCTGGCTTCATAGAAAGAGTTTGGAAGTTTTCCTTCCATGTCTATTTTTTGGAACAGCTTCAAGAGAATAGGTGTTAACTCTTCCTTAAATGTTTGGTAGAATTCCCCTGGAAAGCCATCTGGCTCTGGACTCTTGTTTTTTGGGAGATTTTTGATTACCAATTCAATTTCTTTACTGGTTAGGGGTCTGTTCAAATTTTCTATTTCTTCCTGTTTCAGTTTTGTAGTGTATATGTTAATAGGAGTTTGTCCATTTCTTCCAGATTGCCCATTTTATTGGTGTATAATTTCTCATAGTATTCTATTATTATTGTTTTTATTTCTGCTGTGTTGGTGGTGATCTCTCCTCTTTCGTTCTTGATTTTATTTATTTGGGTCCTTTCCTTTTTCTTTTTGATCAAACTGGCTAGTGGTTTATCAATTTTGTTAATTCTTTCAAAGAACCAGCTTCTGGTTTCATTGATCTGTTCTACTCTTGTTTTGGTTTCAATAGCATTAATTTCTGCTCTAATCTTTATTATTTCCTGTCTTTTGCTGGTTTTGGGTTTTATTTGCTGTTCTTTTCTCAGATCCTTAAGGTGTAAGGTTATGTTGTGTATCTGAGATCTTTCTTCCTTCTTTAGGAAGACCTGGATTGCTATATACCTTTTTCTTATGACCACCTTTGCTGCGTCCCAGAAGTTTTGGCCTGTGGTGTTATCATTCTCATTGGCTTCCATGTTCTTTTCAATTTCCTCTTTAACTTCTTGGTTAGCTCATTCATTCTTTAGTATGATGTTTTTCAGTCTCCAAGTATTTGTTACCTTTCCAAATTTTTTCTTGTGGTTGATTTTGAGTTTTATAGCGTTGTGGTCTGAAAATATGTATGGTATGATATCCATCTTTTTGTATTTGTTGAGGCCTGATTTGTGTCCCAGTATGTGGTCTATTTTGGAGAATGTTCCATGTGCACTGGAGAAGAATGTATATTCTTCTGCTTTAGGATGAAATGTTGTGAATATATCTGTTAAGTCCATTTGATCCAGTGTGTCATTCAATACCATTGTTTCCTTGTTGATGTTCTGTTTAGGTGATCTGTTCATTGTTGTAAGTGGTGTGTTTAAGTCCCCTACTATTATGGTATTATTATCAATGGGTTTCTTTATGTTTGTGATTAATTGATTTATATATTTGAGTGTTTTCACATTTGGAGCATAAATGTTTACAATTGTTAGGTCTTCTTGGTGTAAAGACCCCATAATTATTATATAATGCCTTTCTTCATCTCTTGTTATAGTCTTTACTTTAAAGTCTAGGTGTCTGATATCAGTATGGCTACTCCTGCTTTCTTTTGTTGACCATTAGCATGATAGATGGTTCTCCATCCCCTTGCTTTCAATCTGAAGATGTCTTTAGGTCTAAAGTGGGTCTCTTGTAAACAGCATGTAGATGGATCTTGTTTTCTTATCCATTCTGTTATCCTGTCTTTTGATTGAGTGTTTAGTTCATTGACATTTAGAGTGAGTACAGAAAGATATGAATTTATTGCCATTATGATGCTTGTAGAGTTGGAGTTTCTGGTGGTGTTGTCTGGTCCTTTCTAGTCTTTGTTGCTTTTGGTATTTATTTATTTATTTATTTATTTATTTATTTATTTATTTATTCTGTCTTTTCACCCCTCAGAGAGTCCCCCTTAAAATTTCTTGCAGGGTTGGTTTAGTGGTCATGAACTCCTTTAATTATTGTTTGTCTGGGAAAATTTTTTATCTCCTTCTATTTTGAATGACAACCTTGCTGGGTAAAGAATTCTTGGCTGCATGTTTTTCTGATTTAGCACGTTGAATATATCTTGCCACTCCATTCTGGCCTGCCAAGTTTCTGTGGCTAGGTCAGCTGAAAACCTGATCTGTCTTCCCTTATAGGTTAAGGGTTTTTTTCCCTTGCTGCTTTCATGATTCTTTCCTTGCTTGAGTATTTTGTGAATTTGACTATGATATGCCTTGTTGATAGTTAGTTTTTGTTGAATCTAATGGGAGTCCTCTGTGCTTCCTGGATTTTGATGTGTCTTTCCCCAGGTTAGCAAAGTTTTCCACTATGGTTTGCTCACATAACCCTTTCTCCCCCTTTTCTCTCTCTTTGTCTTCTGGGATGCCTATGATTCTGATGTTGTTCCACTGATGAGTCACTAATTTCTCTAATTCTTAAATCATGCTCTTTTGCCTTAATCTTCCTCTTTTTTTTCTGCTTCATTATTCTCCATAAGTTTGCCCTTTATATCGCTGATTCTCTCCTCTGCCTCGCCCATCCTTGCTGCTGTGGCATCTATTTGAGATTGCAGCTCAGTTATAGCATTTTTTAATTTCATCCTGACTAGCTTTTATTTCTTTTATCTCTTCAGAAAGGGATTCTAATCTATTTTCAACCCCAGCTAGTATTCCTATTATCATGATTCCAAATTCTGGTTCAGACATCTTGCTTGTATCTGTGTTGGTTAAGTCCCTGGCTGTTGTTTCTTCATGTTTTTTTCTTTTTGGGTGAATTCCTTCATTTTGTCATTTTTAAGGGAGAAGGGATTAATGAGGTAAAAAAATTAAAATTAAAAAATTAAAATTAAAAAATAAAAAGCAATACACACACGCAATATCAAATAAATGATGCTAGATTCTAGGTGTGTTTTGGTCTGGTTGAAAGGGGCTTGATAAATTAGAGAAAAAAGGGGAAATAAAAAAGAAAAAAGAAATAAAGGAAATATTTTGAAAATTTGAAAAAATGAATACACTGAAATAGAATAAAATGAAATGATGGAAGTAAAATAGAATTTGAAAAAATTATGCAAAAGTAAAAAATATAGTAGAAGAAAAATATTTTTAATAAAAACTGAAAATAAAAATAAATTATTTCTTTCTGTATTCAAGTAAAAGAAAAGAAAAAAAGAGAAAAAAAAGAAAATTAAATAGATGGACCAGTGAGCAGACTGAAATATGATTTAAATTATTTCATTTTCCCCTAGAAGTCAAACTATGAAGCGCTTTATAGTCTGTAAACTAAGCAGGTGGAAAGATTTGTGGTCCTGAAAAGCAAGGTTGGCCCAGTTGGGTGGGGCTTAGTGTAATGGCTCCGTTCTCCACTAGATGGCGCTGCCTAAGTTACTGGGGTGGATTGTTGTGGTACTTGTGGGTGTGTATGTGCGTGCGTGGGAGGGGTAGAAATGGCTTCATCCAGCTACCCAGTCTCTAGTATCAGAAATCTGTTCTCCCGGATCAACAATTGTTCACTTGTCCTTTGTGGATTCCATCCACTTCCTGCTTTTACACTGTTTGTGACCTAGCTGTCACAAACCTGGTGTTGCCAGGCAGCACCTCCCTTCAGAGTTTTATCTCAGATGTGGTTGTTTTTCCCGATCCCTTACTTCTGAGGGACTGCAGCTTTGACCTGATCTGCCCCTCTGTGGGAGGATCTCATTGAAGAATGACTGAGTCCCAGCCACACCCAAGAATGCTCAAGGGACTGCGCTGCTGCCAGTGCTCGGAGACTGCAGTTGGGTGCCAGCCTGCCCCAGAGAAAGTTCAAGCAATGGTGTAACATCAGCGTTTCAGGGATTATGGAAAATCACAACACACATCTGGCACCAAGTTTCATCCCCAACAACCATGTTCCAGCACCAGTGAATGTGGTTTTATCCCTGGTCCACTGGGGTCTTTGCCTATTGGGGGGGCCACACAGGCTCTACAAGATGTCCTCCCAGCAGGGGAACCGCCTCCCCCCTTGTGGCCCGAAGACCCCTGGACTTTTCTCTGCTCCTAGGGATCCACACTTCCTACCAGAACACCCCTAGGTATTGAGCTATGGAGTTTCAGACTGCGCTCCCCCTGTTTATAGTCTTAATGGAATTTAAACCCTCTCCTTTCTCCTTTCTCCCTTTTTAGTTCAGTCTCTGTGGCTGTTTCCACTTTCCACTTTCTCTCCAGCTGCTTTTGGGGGTGTGTACTTTTCCCATATTCTCCTCCCCTCCCCCTCCCTGTCTCCATCCTCTCTCTGCAAGCAAAAACAGCTCCCTGCCCTTCACGGCTTCTCTCTACTCCAGTTCACCTTACTTTGCTGTGTACCTGCCGAGTTCTGTGGTTCAGGTTGTGCAGATTGTTGTGTTAATCCTCAGATCAGTTTTCTAAGTGTGTAGGATGGTTTAGTGTTGATCTGGCTGTGTTTCATGGCCGCAAGACACAAAAAAGACTTCCATGCTGTTCTGCCATCTTGGCTCCTCTCCTGTAGTATTTTTTTTAATTCTAGAAATATTTAATTTTGTTACTGGTTGGATCTGTCAGGTGTTTTCTCTAGGCCTCTGAGTCTTGCTGAGAAAGGTCTTCCCAAACTAAGATTATAAAAATATTGTTGGATAATTTTACCTGTATTTTTATATATTTGATTTAAACTCTTAATTCATCTATCTATCTATCTATCTATATACATATTGTTCTCTATTGTGTGAAGGTAAGGATCTGACTTAATTTTCTTGGTAATTAGGAAATTGACTCACCACTCTTTATTGAATATCTATCTACTTCCTCTGATTTGAAATATAACCTTATTATATAATTTTTTCTTATAAACATAGGTCTTCTATTTTCTTGCACAAATGCCCCAATTTTAAATTACTGTGATATGCAGTAATTAATATGGAATTACAGTGTGACAAAAATACTGCCTTGTATTTTATAATGATAGGCCATTGCAAGCAGATAGGAATCTAATGCTTTTGGGTACATTAATGACAAACATATAGCATGATAGAATTGAGCAGCAGGGCTTTCTGGACAAAACTATGATGTAGGGGATCTTTTCTCCTTTCTTCTAAACAACCTTTTTAGATTTCTGGGCTTCTAGGGTCTTCGTGCAATCCCTGGCTCTGCTGGACTCTCTCCCAAGCCTGCTTTCTCGGGGACAATACCTGTTTCTGTAAACCTACTTTTTAATCATTTCCAAATTCTACTCTCAACTAGTCTGTATTGGAAAGACTCTGAGAAAATAATTTATACTAAGGGATTGATGACTGACTGATAAAGATTTAATGTCATCATGGCAAATGCATGGCTTAAAATCAATGTGTATCTTCCTGCACCTACATAAAGTAAGCAGTCATGGTGTACTTTTTTGCAGCTCCTGGGCTTTACCCGAGAATCTTCTCAACACAGCACTCCAGGAGTCCCTAACACTTCATCAGAATTGGTGTGTGGGTTGGAATTAGTTTTCCACCCCTGGAATATGTTTTCTTTTCCCAGGAGAAATAGGCATTGAAGAAATGGAACCATGATGGCAACTGTATTAGTTTCCTCAGACTGTCAGAACCAAAGACTCAGTGGCTTAAAACAGTAGAACTTTATTGTCCTCACAGTTATGGAGTCTACAAGTTCAAAAGTCTGGTGTCAACAGGGCTGTGCTCACTCCAGTGATTCTCAGGGAGAATCCTTCCTTGACTCTTCTAACTTCTGGGGTTTGCTGGCAATCTTTAGCATTTCTTGACTTGGAGATGCATCTCTCCGGTTATATTCCAATTACATTTTCCCTGTAGGTCTTTACACTGTTTTACTTCTGTTTGTGTCTATATCTATGTACATCTAAATCTGTGTACATATCTATGTATGCTCAAATTTCCCCTTTTTATAAGGTCACCAGTCATATGGGAGTTTAACTTAATGAACTGATTTTAACTTGATAACCTCTGTAAAGACCCTCTTTCCAGATAAATTCACATTCTGAGGTACTAGAAATTAGGACTTCAACTAATAATAGAGAGATGGGTGAGACAAATCAACTTATAACAGTGGCATTCAGTAAAGTTGTGCATGGAAAACTCTTCAGCTCTCTGTAAAGGCAGCCCTGTCAGGGTCAAGCAGTTCTGCACTAAAAACATTGACTGATAGTGGAAGAGCATTGAGAGTTATCATTATTTGTGTGGCTAAAGAGATTCTGGGCTGAGAGTCACAATCCAAAATTAAACCTTTCACAATTTCCAGAGGATTGAACAGGATTATTTTATCTTTGTTCCTATTTAGCTCTATTTTAAAGGGATTTAGAGGCAGTGCATACTGCTCACTAATTTTTTTCCCAATCCTCTTCACTGTAGACACAGCAAAGCAAACAAGATCAAGGCATGACTGAACATGCTGGCACATTTCTACAACAGGTGTTTGTTCATTTGTTTTTAATGAACCTGCAAAGTTCTTGAGGTTATGAAGGAAGGATCTAGTTCTCTTGTATTGACTTTTTCATATCACAAATTACAGGTCAACTGAAATTTATGAGCACAGGCTCAACATGCTTCATGTGTGATTTGAGTTCATCTATGGGAAATGAACAGAGGCAGGAAGTAAATTATGAGGTAAGGAGTCATATTCACTAGGCGTTTGTGAGATTTCTTGGTCAGCAGATTAGTTGATTCATGGTTCAAAAAAGAACTTTTCATTGTTTCTGTGAAATAGGTATAATCTAATTTTATTATTAGTGCAGAACAAATGTGCTAAGTCTTGAAAGGTATGCTCATCCAGGAAAGGATGAAAACTGTTCTTGAAGTTGAATTCATTTGCTGCTATTTGGGAAAATGTTTCAACAGATTAGTAGTCAGACATTTGGGTGATGCCACCGAGCTACTTGCAGTTTCTTTATTAGTTAAAAATAAACTTAATAGCAGTTCTTTATTAAGGAAATCATGATAGGAAAACACAGTCCCTTAACCACAACAATACACTGATGCCTCTTGTTTTGCAGGTATTTGCTATGGACAATGAATTTAAAAAGTTGTTTGGGGGACTGCCTGGGTGGCTCAGTTGGTTAAGGGTCCAACTTCAGCTCAGGTCATGATCTCACAATTTCTGGATTTGAGCCTCACGTCAGGCTCTATGCTTACAGCTCAGAGCCTGGAGACTGCTTTGGGTTCTGCGTCTCTCTCTCTCTGCCCCTCCCCGACTCATGTTTTCTCTCTCTCTCTCTCTCTCTCTCTCTCTCTCTCTCTCTCTCTCTCCCAAAAACAAATAAACATTAAAAAATTAAAAAACAAGGTTTTTGGTTTCTAGCAGGTGGGAAGACTGTATGGTTTCATGGGAGTGCATGCACTTTGTAATTATATGGTCCCTAATTCACATCTGAGTGTCATCTCCGTGCTCTCATGAGCAAAATTTTTAATCTGAGAACCTCAGATTTCTCTCTTTGAAATGTGGACAATGATACCTTTCTTCCGGGATCATGAGGATTAAATCAGATTATTACTGTAAAGTGCCTGGCTCCAAATTAATTTTCTAGCAAAATTAGTTTCCTACACTTTCTCTCAAATCTTATTTTTTTGGTTCCATGATTATGTGATTTTTAAACTAAAAACATAGCTCCTAAACTAAAACCTATCTTCAGTTGGAGGAGAAGTTGGTTAGGTAATTCTCTTTTCTGTCACATGGCTCCATAGCAGAGAGCACTATCAACATTTTTTAGGTTTAGCATTTTGAATAAAACCACTTCTTTGTAGGAGAGACACTGGTATAAAGTATGTGAGGAGAAAGGACATAAATTTTCTAAAAGCATATGATCAGGCACAGAGTTCTTGTTCCAGGGAGCTACTTTGAGAGTTTTAAGTAATTTGGAATAGGAGGAACTCTAATACTATTTTCCTTCTTTTTCATTTTAACTAGTGCATAGTTCAGAAGTGTCATTCATTGACCTTTCTTGGCCACTCTTGTACTGTTAAATAGAGATGAAGTTTGGCCCTGTTTGCCAAACTTGGGATAGCCAGGACAACAGGAAAAAGGAGACCACAGGTCTTTGCTTTAATTTGGTAAAACTTCGTAGTTTTGTTTAGACAATTAAATTGACAATAGGAAAGTCGTGGCTTTTGTTTTTAAACCCTAAATTCCCTGGTGTTCAAAATCTTTATTGAAGCCATTTATTTTGAAAGAATTATCTTCTTATAATTAAGAATGCCAAGCTTGGGTACAGCTTTTAAAAACAAACTGCATGGATTGCAGTTTTGTTTTAACGGCATCAAAATTAACGGATTGCCTTATAAATGGCTATCACGTAATATTCTGTGATCTTTTTTTCCCTGCAAAGATGTTATGTATGCATGCTCACTAATTTCATTGTTTGACTCATAAATATCTATCTTTGGTTTCAAAACGTGTGTGTAAGCATTACTGGGTTGTGCTAACCATCTGTAATTTTCTTTATTTCTCAGTAAAGAAATGGTATTAGATGGTCAAAAATTAATTGCTTAGCAACATAGGACTTTTAAACAAGCTGCTGATTTTTAGGACCAGAGGGAAGAAGACCTATCCATGTGCTTGTTCAATGATTGGGGCAGAATTTTGCTACCCATAGCTCTTTTTAACAGCAATGGATGCCAGCAGGTTTATGACTCTGTCTCTAGAGTTATTGCCCCAAGAAATAATATTTCAATTGTAGCTATCTCTGTGAGATATCTCTATAAAGATTCTCTTTTACTTTGTGCTTTGAAACATATACTGTCAATGGATCAGCCCTTCTGATGACCAACACTGTTGATGATGTAGATAGCAGAGATGACTGCATCAGTAAAGATTTCCTAAAAATTGGAAATATTGAACGAAAACAGTAAAGTCTGCTGGAAATCACAGCAATATCTGGTGCTTGAGCATTTCTGAAATCTATATATTGTCCAAAAATAAGAAATATTCGAGATAATCTAGAGTATATTTCAGTTTAGTAGAGTGAATTTCCATCCCCAAACAGTAATACAAAGACAAACCTTCCCAAAATTGACCTGATGATCTATGAAAGTCTTAGACACATTATATAAACAAGCACTGTCTTCTCAAATGAATATTGCTTAAGTGTGCTGTAGGAAAAAGTGTGGTGCAAGCTGACATATTGGTATAAATGTGTGAAAATGATAATGTAGTAGACAGCTAAAGCTTTACTCTGCTCAACACTTGAAATATAATTTCAGTGAAGTTATCTTTAGTAATTACCCTCTGATGTTTCTTCAAAAGGTCTGCTCATCTGAATCTTTTTTTGGGTGTCTTGGAGTTTTAGATGATTGTTTTCGACACTCGGAATTACTGCTGTTCTTCTGAGGCTTGTCTGAAGAGGGACTGGTTTCCCTAATTCCTAGAGCAGCAGCAACAAGAACAATATTTAGCACTTATGAGGCTCCACTTCTCAATTTCAAAGCACTTTACAAATATCAATTAATTGCTTTGAATGGGGAGTTCTGCAGCTGCTGGAGAAAAAAAGGAGGCCACAGTGATTGGCTCATTATCATTTACAGCTGTTGAAAAATGTTTTTCAAAGAAATAATTACAGATTTTCATATATATTTAAGGGAAAAAAGGAGCAGGGGGAAGGCTACTAAGGATCTTTTTTTTTTTTTCTTTTAACAAACGACTCTTGTCTTTCATTCCGGTTTGAGAGCAGCAGTTTTATTGCAAACAATTATCCTTCCCTAGACAAAAAGAAAAGAAGCCATCCCCTCGCCAAGAAAATGCAAGACTGTAAATCCTCTTTTTGAAAATAATCTCAGTCTCACCCCTCTTCCGTTTCAGGCTGTTCAGAATTTTTGTTTATCAGTAGTAGGACCGCTGCTGGACTTTGCTTGATGCAGCCTTATTTAATGTCTGATCCAGCACTGGCTTTGTCCAGCTTTAATTATGCATGAAAGCTGAACAAGTAGACAATAATTGATAGTGCTTCTTGTATTGTTTTCAGCAGAGCTTTATCACCATAGGGGGCCAAAAGAAACTATCCAAACTGTCTCTCTGTCACCAGGAAGAAATACAGGCACCCTGGCCATGGAAACAGATTTCTTTCTTTCTCTTTTCTTTTTCATTCTTTTTTCTTTCCTTTTCTTCTTTTTCATAATGTGAATCTCCTGGTAGGGCAGATAAGCTGCTAATTCTATTAATTTCCTTATCAAAATCAGCAAGGTAACTGAAGCTTCCAATTTAGTGATTTATTATCCCGAGCAAGCTGTGCGGAGTGCACCTTTCATATTCTGTAATTGGCACTAGAGGGGAAGAGACTTTCAAGGGGGATGCACTCAGCTAACCGTTTCCATTTCAATTGACTATTGAGCAAACAAATGGAGTGTCCTTTCATTGGCTTAAATCATTTAAAATGATAAAGCTAGCAGTTCTGCATTTGAATATATGCCAGTGGATATCTGTGTGCAAGATGCTGACCCCAAAGACATTAAAATATGAGCATAATAACATCCCACTATAGGATTTTGCCATCAATAAAACATCCAAGTGCGATATGTTAATTGACGTGCAAAAGGCCAAAATTGATCACACATGTAATCTGACCCTTATTATTACACCATCCCCCAAGCCCCTGGAAATAAACATCCTTCCTTTGCATACTGAGTGCTGGATTCTTTTGTATATGAGAGGTGACTGCATACAGTGGACCAGTATTTCAGCACTGAAATGGAAGCCAGTATCAAAGGCAGGAACCTCATCAGCTGGGAAGGAAAGAAAGTGGTGAGGTGTTGGATGCCAGGGGTGGATGAGACTGATTTAGACATAGATACAGAAGGGAGACCTAATTTCATGTGGAAAAAGTAGCTACTTCTGGTTTGAGGTCATTTGAAAAGCTCTGGAAGGCTGCTTTGCCCCCACTATTACTCTCAGTAAAATAGAAACTCTAGTTGTAGGCATCCGTTTCTTTGTTTGTGACCACCATTTTCCTATGCAAAGTCAATTTTATATAGTAATTGCTGTCAGCTAGTTTAATGATGGCAAATAGCACTACATACATTGCACTGTTTATATCTAAGAGCAAAGTGTTAATTCCCCCATTTCACAGATGATGCTTAGAGGCTGGAGAGATGAAGTAGCTTGTTTGCTCTCACTTGGTTAGAAAGTGCTCAATCAGGGATTCGAATTCAGGACCATGCTTTTCAAAACTCTGTTCTCTAATCACTGTACTATTCTTCCTCTAGACTCATATTTCTGGAAGAAATAATACCCCAGGCCCTCCAAATTCAATATAAATCATACCTTGAATCACACCATACCCAAACCTTTGAATTAGTTTCTGGTACTTAAAACTTCAAAGAAAACTCCTGTTAAAAATAGAATCACTGTTTCTCATGAAGTACAGTTTTGACAATTTGGAACGTCCCTCCTAATTCTTTGGGATCTTTTTTCCTTACATTTACTGGGACTGTTTTCCCTTGCAGGGGGCTGTCTGAGGTGCCTGTGGTGGGGAAATGTACTGCAGTGGTGTGCACAATGATTTAGACATTTGTTTGGGCTTTTAATCTTTTCTCATCTACACGCACCACCAAAATAAAAACCACTGAAGTATGTACCCTATAAATCTGCCTGTTCTCTCACTCCTCAGAAATATTTCAGAAAGAACTTGACACTTGTAATCAGAACTGGGCTTAGATGCTGCCTCCTTTTGATTCAGCGATCCTGCACCCCTGCCTTTTCCATTTTAAGCAGCAGGAAAAGTAGTGGAGGCCAGAAGGGCATGGGCGGGGACAGTGCTGCTGTGGGAAGGATGTAAAATCTGCTTCTGTGAGATGAATTCCCACCGACTTCAAGTGTGTAGATTACTGAGTCAAGAGAACAAGTCGAGAGTGCAGCCAGTAAGTATATGTTGTAGCTTATACAGGTGGAGAGCAGCCACCTGGCTTCCCAGGGGGTGCAGCAGAAAAGCAGGAGTGTGATGACAGTGATACAGGACAAATGTCCTTTGAAAATAGAGTTGCAAAAGACCTTTGGAGATTCTTTATGAACAGAAGACACTTGACAGCAATTAGTAAGAATTGGGTCTAAAGAAAGGCTATGTGGGACCTTGTGGGTCTAAAGAAAGGCTATGTGGCTCGGTCGGTTAAGCGGCCAACTCTTGGTTTCGGCTCAGGTCCTGATCTGGAAGTTTTGTGAGTCTGAGCCCTGTGTCAGGCTCTGCACTGACAGTGTGAATCCTGCTTAGGATTCTCTCTCTCCCTCTCTCTCTGCCCCTCCCCCACTTGCACTGTCCCTGTCTCTAAAAATAAATAAATAAAAAAAAAAGAAAGTAAATAATAATTATCATGGGATAATAATTCTCTGGGATGCTGGGAGCTATGCAATGTGTAAGACAAAATAACTCAAGGTGATGAGGGGAAATATGGAAAAGTGGACCAAAGGAAGAGGGGGAAGAGATAAAACTATGCTTGTGACAATTACTACTATTTAGGAAACACTATGTCATGCACTGTGTAGGTGTTTTCCCTGTATTCCCCCATAAGATTATTTTTTCCACTTTATGGGTGAAGAGATTGTCTCATCCTCATTCTGTGCTCTAAGTTATTTTACAAGAACATTACCAATGTGGTAAATTTTAAAATTTTTGTATGCCTACCGTTAGTGGAATACTAGCTATAAAGACATGGATGTTGTGAATTAAAAAGAAAAAAAGTGCATAGGAAAAAAAAAACCTTTAAGAATAGTTGATTCAGTGGTTGGAATAATGCACTAAGATTACATAAACCCTGATTATCGATAGTGTAACAGGGCACATCACAGAAATTCTCTGATCTTCAGTGTAAGATGAAATGAAGTTTCTGCTGTTATCTACTCTACGAAATATTTTGAAAATAATCAGAACAGGTATACTACGGCAAAGCCTAATTCTGAAGAATGGCATTAATAAGACAAATTATTTATGATTTAAAAAGGATCAAAGATATGCTTTTCAAGGTTGGACAATGCTCCACAAGGCTAGCTGGGATAAAACTAGAACTCTCTTCTCCGTTTGCTTCCGAGTTTTCATCTGTACCTTCTGTGTACAAAGGTGACTTTGACTTCAAAGGGCAATGGGAATTGGATCTGGTATGAAAATGGGACTAGGAAATATATGGTCTTTCAGGAAAAGGTCATTACATACTGTACAGAAGCTCAACTTTTATTTTGATTAAATACTTTTTTTCAGTGGGATTTACTAGCTAATTACTTCTCTGGCTTTGTAGCTTGGCAAGACTTACCTGATCTATAATGTCTGCTGAAGGACTTTAAGCCTCAAGGTTTGTGTGCTTTTATGTAAAATTATTAATATTAATAATAATTAACCATAAGCAGTAACTAGGGTGGGCCAGATGGCCTTTCCTCCTTTCAAAACTTCTTTATGTTCTTAGTTTCAAAAGGTAGAGGTGATAATGCAAAGATACAAGTGACATTTTAAATTAAATTATTGATCTTGGAGTGAAATTTAAATAATTTACTCAACAAAGGGACTGTCTTTCACTTGTATCAAATTAGAAGCTCTAAATACCATCTGCTTATACCACAGAAAAACTTTTGGTCTGTTTGTCTTCATGCTGAGTGTGGGGCTCCTGTTGGCCTCATTTTTAAGACCCTCATCCATTAATCTTACCAGGTATTAGTTGGTATCACTGGTAATTAGTCTTTTAAGTTGCATCCAGATGGGATGTATAAATTATTAGAAGTTTACTGCCAGGCACAAGTGCGGATGATTCATGGACGTATGGCGCTTTCCTCTGTTCTCTGATAGGAAGCTCTGGAGAGTATGCTGTTGGGAAGACTAATCCTCACACTTTGTCTTGATTCCAACAACTGCTGATTGTTACTTTTGGTGTGCCTGGTATACCCGAAGACACAAAAAGACTGAGTTCTGTTTAAAAATTTTGGAGTCATTTTATATTCTGTATCCCCACCTTTTGGTTCCCCCTTGTGTTCTTCCTTCCTTAATATTAGTAGCATGTCTCTCAGAAGGAACCTTGTAGTATATTACCAGGAGTCTCCTTGCCTTGGCCAGTGAGAGTGGCACTGGGGATGGTGGGGGTGGGAGGGCTGCCCAGATTACATTTTTATCAACAGAGACTTACCTTTGAATATATGCAATCCTCACCTCAGGCATATAGATGAAAAGAAAGAAAGTTGGCTGTGAGGCTTATGCTGAGCCTCTTGTGCCTTTTTTCTTATTGCTCTACTTTCTTGGCAAAATCTTTCTCCTCAATGAACTCTGGTATCATCTTATGTTTTTCCATGCCTGTATGTAAGCAGTGAAGCATATTGGAGAAAGCGAGGTGAGAGATTGGTAGGACTATAAATTTTGTGATTACTGTGTAATTAACATACAATTAGCTAGCTTAAGGAAAAATGGAAATTTATTGGCTTATGTAAGTGGAAAGCTAAAGAGGTGGTCAAGCTTTAGGCATGGCTGGCTCTAGTCATTCAAACAGTATCATAAGAGCACTGCTTTCTTTCCAGCTTGGTGAAAAGATCACATCTAGCCACCTTAACTAAGCTTACACTACTTGTGTACTTTTAAGAGCAGTGGGAGAGAAAGAATGGTAGTGAAAATTTTAGACTGTAACCTGACTGGCCTAGCTTGGGTCACATGCTCATCCTTGGACCAGTAACTCAAGTCTCAGTCCTAAGTCTACCTGTAGGGTCCCGGTCCATGCCAGGTCCACTTGAATCTCTTGGGCTGAGCTGGCTTACAGTAGAGTGGGGGAGGGGAACATGCATGTCAATAATCAAACTCAAGAGTGTTCTCAAAACAGCTTGGCAGTCTTACTACACTCTTTTGGTTCAAATTGCATGTCCACTCCTAACAACAAATATCTTAAATGATCACTACTGTTATCAAACCTCTCGTCTCCCTCCCCCTCCTCCTCGCTTTTTCTCTGGCTCTCAGTGATAAATGTCCTTTCCTTCTGTGTTACAAAGAAAGTTCACAACAGATGGAGAGCCCCACCATCAATTTCCTGCTACCTAACACTTATGCAAATGCAAGGGCTTACATTTCTATGCCTCCCTTAAAATCCTTTTCCTTAAAATTGGAACTGGGGCTCCTCTTTCTATTTATGGCCAGGGCCATTATATGGTATACTAACCATCCCCCACATTCTGCTATATTCCCCTACTGACACATTCCCGTTCTCTTTCTCTTTTGCCTGTTAATAAACTCTGCATTAAACCTACATCCCTTCTTTAGCTACTACCCTAAAGCTTTCCTTCCTTCAAAGCTAAACTTCTTATGAACAATGACAATCCTTGTTATCTTGGTTTTCTTATTTCCCACTTATTTTCAGCCCACTCTTATCTGGCTTGGACCAAAACAGCAAACCCTATCATGTCCCTTCTGTTTAAAACTCTTCAGTATTTGTCTGGTGCTCTTAGGATAAAAGTCCAAATTTTCAAAATGGCTTATAGGGCCCTAGCCAGTCTGGGTCGTATGGAGATCTCCAGCCATATCCTACACCAACTCTCCTTATTTCTCACTCTAACCATTGTCTTTCTTTTTCTCATATGTATTATATCACATTCCCAGCGGGAACTAGCTGGTACATTCAAATTGTATAATTGAGGAGGGATTATGTATAAAGGTATAGTAAGGGTTAAGGGAAACCAACAAGAGATGATGATGCATCTGAGAGCTGTTACCAAGAATGTAGGTCCCTGTAGGTGTCTTAGGAAGGGAGGATGACTTGTTCCTGAGATGGCTCTTGCTGTAGCTATGGGATAAGACTACCCAACAGGAGCTGTGCTCCTAGATAGACTGCCATAGCAACTGCCAACCCCACGTCACACAGGGAGAAATCTCCCAAACAATTGGCTTTGAAGATTGGAATCCAGAGGGCAAAGGACCTAAGTGATACATAGACGTTAACCTCTTGGGGTGCAGAGCAGTGTAGAAAAGGGTAAAGAGTGGATTAAGAAGGACCGTGCTTTATCTTCAGCTCTTTCTAACCATGGCAGTTTGACATACTCTGTTCCTCTGTCTAGATTCCCCTCTTTGAAGCTGATCCTCTTCAACCAGCTAATTCTTTTTTATCCTTTAAACCTCAGCTTGAGTGTCTGTGTCTTAGGGAAGCAATCTTTAATCAACTCAGGTCAAGGCCCTTCATTTATGTCCTCACGGAGTCCAGTTCCTTTCCTTCTCAGGACTTATCTCAGTTTGTAATTATCTTGCTATTAGTGTGATAATTTCAATTTAACTAATATCAGTCTCCTTCATAAGGCTGCATACTCCATATGACTGTGAACTACATCTGATCTAACTGCTGCTGCAATCCCTAGGCTGTAGCACACAGTACCTAGCATATAGCAGGAACTCACTAAATACCTGCCAAATGAATAAACAGACTAGATGAAAACAGTTACCAAATATCATTTACAACCATTTTGTGAGTCCTTTCTTTACTCTGTTGCCTTTGGTCTAGGCACATGCTGCTTTGCTAGGCTGACAGTTCTTCAGTACTTTGGCCAGATGAGTAGGACACTGCCTATTGGTAAGGCAGCTTGAGATTCATGATTCTCTCATGATGTTTTAGGTAAATGTATTGTTTTTCCCTTCTTAAGCTTGTACTTGGTCAGTCACCTTTCAGTGAATGCAAAATGTCTGATTGACACCAACCGGCTTTTCTTTCTAGGGCAGGGAAGGATTTGATGCCTTAAAAATGACCTAGGTGGCCACTGTTAAATATTCTAGCTTCTGCACTGGAATAGAATATATTCAGAGGGCTCAGAGGATATGAAGTGGGCTCTGCTTTGACAGCAGAGAGCCCCACGTGGGGCTTGAACTCAAAAATTGCAAGATTATGTCCTGAACCAAAGTTGGTTGCTCCACTGACCAAGCCACCCAGGTGCCCTGGACATAATCCCACTTAAACTTTTTTTTTTTTTTTTTAATTTAGAAAGAGAGAGGGAGCACGAGTGCCTGGGGGAGGGACAGAGAGGGAGTGAGAGAATCTGAAGCAGGTTCCATCCTCAGCACAGAGCCTGGCAAGGGGCTTGATCACATGACCCTGGGATCATGACCTGAGCTGAAATCAGGAGTTGGATGCTCAACTGACTCAGGGGTCACTCAGGCGCTCCCATAATCCCACTTTTAAGAAGTTTAGAATCTGGGGAGGGAAACAGACACACAGTTAATTAATTAACATACAATCTGGTAAACACAGTGATTAGAAATGAATTTTCTTAAAGATGATGAAACTTAAGCTTCAGAACTCCCACTTTCTGGACCCGTTCCAAAGCCTTACCGATGTTACATGGTTATATATTTTTATAAAATTTGCAATTGTTAGGTATTTTAACTGCATTCAGATAAGAGTATACTTTCTCTACCCTGACTTCCACCACATCTCGCCCTCACTTGTGGCCAGTAGCAGAAAACTAGCAGCAGAAACTTTTGAGACTGGGATAAGGGGAAGTCAAATTGAGTATATATTTGGGGGGGGGTGTTTAGCAGAATATATTTATGTCTTTTTCAGTCACTTCCATGTATAATTAAGCTATTACTGATCATCTTGGTGTAGAAATGGCTTCTAGGAATGCTTATATTGTCTATTGCCTCAACTCACCTGACATTGTGATATTAGGGTAGGACCAGAGTTTGTAAGATGACATGAATGTGTTCCACAGTCCTGGCACAAAAGAATGTGGGTAGAAGAAAAATAAGTTGGAAATAAATGGAGCCAGAAGCTATTCTGTGGAAAATTTTTCCAGTCACCCAATGTGCAAAGGTTTCAATTCTCATTGATGTCTAGTTGAAATGGAAGCTCTTTTCTATACAGCTGTAAACACACCATATGTTGTTTTTTGAATGGGAATTGTGCGAAATACAATTTATCAGAAATTCTGTGTTTGTGGCAATACAGAGTTTGTATATAATGTAGCATGTTTTATGAAGCCCAGCTACCAATAATAAAAAACAAATATTGATCAACTGTGCCAAAGGAAAGACAGAATTTTATTTCTCCTCTCCCTATGAAAACTTTTACAAAATCACTGTCATATGAAGAGGGGATAAAGACTATGCAACTAACAAGTAGGAAAACGCATCGCAAAGGTATTAGAAAGGTATCAGGCAGTTAAGCAAGTAAGATAATGTTATTATTATTTTTGATAAATAGTATGTTTTTTAGCCTTTGAAAATTTGTAATTTAAGGGGCTCCTGGGTGGCTCAGTTGGTTAAGAGTGCAACTTCGGCTCAGGTCGTGATCTCACAGCTCATGAGTTTGGGCCCCGCATTGGGCTCTGGGCTGACAGCTCAGAGCCTGGAGCCTGCTTCAGATTCTGTGTCTCCCTCTTTCTCTCTGCCCCTCCTCTGCTCATGCCCTGTCTCTCTCTCCCTCAAAAGTAAATAAACATTAAAAAATTAAAAAAAAAATAAAATTTATAATTTGATGTGATTTTTCTCATTACAAGTAATGTTCAGTTTTGTGTCTAATTTTGTATTGGTAATTTTGTATTCTTTTGCTTACAGAGGACACAGAAATTTTATTAGTTTCAGGCCCCACAAACCTGGAGTTGCCTTGGTAATAGACGTGGGCACTAGCTGATGAGGGAGGTTGCAGGTTTGGTGAAGACAGTATAGGAAAGGCAGCAAGAACATGCAAGCTGAGGTCTGGAGGGTGAGTAGGAGTTTTCCAGATAAACTCTCCAAATTGTGGATGGGCTTGCCCAAATCATGGAATTTTTCAGTTTTGTACTCACCATAGGGCACATTTGGTTACCTGCTTCCTTCAAGAAGGTTGCTCCCATTTTTATGCATGAATGTCTTAATTTTATAACTATTATTGGGAAAAACAGTTTGGGATGGAGTGTACAGGGTCCTGGGGATTGAATTTGATTCCCCTGTAGAAAAAGGGAGTCAGGAACTGGGAGAAACTCAAGGGTATCTGGGGCTCCAGGCACAGCTCTGCTTTAGAGCTCAGGTGACTGTCTTCCTGTGTATGCATGGAACTCAGTTTCATTCTGGGGTTACCTCTTTGGCATGAACAGTAGTGTAATCTTAATGGTGTGTGATAGCCAGGAAGTTCCTCTGAGTGGCTATGCAGGCCACAGAGGTGGAATGTGGGAATCAGAGGCAAAGAGAAAGAACAGGTAGCCATCTAGCCTGGTGGTGGCTTCAGCTGGCAGACTGGTTAGTGGACTCATTTATTCAGTAAATGTTTATTAAGTGCCTACTATGTGGCAAGTCCTATGCTAGGCTCTGGGACTACAGTGGTGAATAAAACATGTACAACTACTGGTTTCTGTGGAATACATGGGAGATAGCCCTTGAAAATGATAAGAAATAACAAATGGAACTTCGTGAAGGAAGGAAGTTATGTTACCATACAGGTATGGGCCATGGAGACATCAAGATTTTTTTTTTTAGTGTTTATTTATTTATTTCAAGAAAGAGAGATTGAGGGGGAGGGGCAGAGAGAGAGAGAGAGAGAGAGAGAGAGAGAGAGAAAGAGAGAGAATCCTAAGAAGGCTCTGCACTGTTAGTGCAGAGTCTGAGTGGGTCTAGAACTCACGAACTGTAAGATCATGACCTGAGCTGATATGAAGAGTTGGATGGTTAACTGACTGAGCCACCCAGATGCCCCCCACTTTTAAAATGTTTATTTATTTATTTTGAGAGAGAGAGAGAGGGAGAGAGTGGAGGAGGGGCAGGGAGAGAGGGAGAGAGAGAGAATTGACACCAAGCTTAATGCAAATTTGCATTGTACTTCATTATATAACAGTGATTATTTTCATAAAAAAATGAAGTTTTCCCCGACAACTCTTTGTGAAAAGCTAATATATCAGGAAGCTGTCTATATATAACCTGGCACATAACCCCTCCAGGGTGAGAAACCAAGAGAAAAATAGAGCCAGGTTTGTGTTGATATAGACTACTCTTACTTTGGGCCTCAAGTCAGGAAACAGGAAGATTAGTTAGGAGGTGAATGCAACACTCCAGACTGGAGATGAGGAAAGTCTGAGGCAGGGCTTGGGAGGTTGGAAGGGAAGAGAAGGGTCAGTTTCCAATGACACTTGGGAAGTCAAATTAGCAGAACTTGAAAAAATGATTGAGTGGGAATGGAGGCAGGAGTTAGAGAAGTTGAGGAATATTCCCAGGATTTCTGGAGTGGATGATAAGCCACCACCTGAGAGACTATAAATGTAAAAGAGCACCTTAGGGGTAATATAATGAATTCAGTACCGGGTGTGTGGAGTTTGAGGTGTCCATGAGTGTCTGATGAAAATGACCATTAGGAAGCATGATTTTCACATCTGTTGGGAAGTACTGTGGACTAGAAATAAATGTTGGCACTTTTTGGAATCTGGGTGATGTGTAGAGCAGAAACAATGGATGAGATTGCCAAAGAGGAGCGGGAGAGGAGTTTAGGACAGCCGTAGCCCAGGGATGGGACCCTAGGGGACAGCTAACACCTAGAACGTGGCAAGACTTACGGCGCCCAGAGGAATATAGGAAGTGTCTCAATTTTTCTCTGGTGGAGTGAGCAAATATGGAGCTGCCAAGCCTTGTTTATCCATTTGAGAAATATTTATTAAATATCCCTGGATATGTTGCAACATTTCCCACTAATTACTTGGTGGCTGGCATCAGATGCCCAGATGGTTGCCTTGTTGAAAACACATATGATTAACTCCTCAGTGGGAAGAAGTGGCTCTAAATAAGGTCCTGTGGCCCATGGCAGGAAGGCCAAGATATTGAGGATGAAGTTAGCAAAGCTGTTGTGAAGACTGGCCAGATGGGGACCAGGGATGAGGGCCGTGTGTGGTGAGCAGGCCGGCCTGAGGGATGCCACGTGTTGGACACTGGAGGCATGCTGTGTGGCTTCTGTTGCCGAACCGTGAGCATGTCTGGTGCTTTGCTGGCAAGCACCGCCCCCAGCACAAGTGCCTGAATCCCTCCATAAGCCACGAGGCTGAGACTTGCAGGTTTCCTCCCCCAAAGCATCCTTTCCAATCTGTTCAGTGCTGTCCTTGCACTTGGGAGGAGGTGGAGGACCTATAATTCACTGTGAGGCTGTGACAGGAGAGACGGACTCATGTTCTACTTTCAGAGAATAATGAACAAAGAAGAAATTCTCATCATTTTAGAAGTAGAGTTTAATTCAAATACTAGGTAAGAGGACACCTAACTGGTGGAATAATCATTCATGTAATCCATCAAATACGTTCACAGAGATTTCAAGGTTGATCAAATTCTCAAATGGAAAATGTTAAAGGATCTTAGAAAAAAATTGTAACGTCTTTAGAAAAAAGGATCTAATTAAGTAGTATCAAAGGAATATAGAACATCAGAGACAAGTTTTGGACATTTTCGTCTTTTATAGAAGAAACTCTTAAGACAAGGCTTCTTCTTCTTCTTCTTCTTCTTCTTCTTCTTCTTCTTCTTCTTCATCTTCTTTTCTTCTTTTTTTAAGTTGTTGATTCCAATTGTAAGCTCCCTTCTATTTTTGTTTCTTGCACTGAATCTTTTGAAAAAATTTTATAGACAAGGTGGCTTTAAAATCTCTTCATCTGATCCTCAAATTTTGTGATAGTGGCACCATGATCTCTCTGGAGAAGAAAAGAGAAACTCAGAGAAGTCATGTCCAGTGCTCTTTTCTCAAAGCTGCAAAGTGACAGAACTGGGATCTGAACCCCGTGTCTGGGTGTCTACATTCTTCTATCACAGTTGCACTTCTTGGTGCTCCCCACTTCCCATACTAGATATGACTGTATCTGTTTTTGGATGTGGGGGTATCCCTCCTAATCAGTTTCACATCTGAATCAAGAACTGGGTTGTGTGAATGTCAGGAGAAAGGGGGGCTGAATGCTCTTGTGGTCTCGCACGCTGTCTCTGCCAGGCACAGTAAGAGGGAAGGTTACAGTTTGTGGCCCATCCCACTAGTTTCTCTCCACCATTAAAGCTCCACCATGGGAGACTGTGAGTGGGGATGAGGTGAAGGAGCAAGCCTACACTAGCTGACTTTGACACTGAGTCACCACTGTGACTGTGGCAGGATCAGGGGTGGCTGTGGCAGGATCAGGGGATCAGGGCACAGGATGTGTTCTGTTAGGCTCCTTAGAGTAATATAGGTCAGAGCCTGTTTTTAGCCTTCAGGTTGAATAAGGAAAGGCAAAAGCAGAATATATAAGAAGGCATGTAAATTCATCCACCATTCAATTTAAAGGAGAGCTTGTTCCCACTGGAAGATAGAGTTTTACTGACAGCTTGCCTTGTGTTGCTCATCAGATTCCATCACCTGCTTCTCCTATTCGTGACAGCATTTAGGTGGTGGGACGATGGCATTGGGGGATTTCTCGGCATTGACTGATCTTTGAGTTTTACATGGTCTTATCCCTTCTGTCTGCAGCATTGTTACAGAAAGACAAGTTGTGAGTGGAGTTTAGGACTGCCCTCAGTTTCTGTAAAGGTCTCATAAAACCTCAAATAAAATTATGAGCTGAGTATGTGTAGCTGTTTATTTCATTACAAAAACCTGAGTGTAAATGCTGCTGGTAGCCAAATGTCCAGTGAAGAAAGTCATTATCCCATGAGCGTCTTCAAGATACACAGTAATTGTTTTCAGTGTAGAGCTTATTGCAGTTTCCCTATTGCCACATGGAAGTTACCTTACTAAAAGTTACCTGACCTAGTTGAGTCAATTAATTAATAAGCCTTTATTTCACTCCTCTGTTGCCCTTGTAACACATCAGGGTCTTAAAAAAATGTGGTCTGGTAAAATTTCTTCTTTTGCTTCTATTTGCAAGATTTAATATATTATGTGCTTTTGCAGATCTGATGGCAAGAGATTGGCTAGCTTCCATACTCATTTAAAAATCACTATTGGGGCCTCTGCTGGAGGGGTTTTCGACTCACCATCTCTAATCTGCCCTTCTGAAAGATTTAGTGACCAGATGTCCAGGATCAGTGAGGAAGATCTTGCCTGCCAGAGTCAATATTTTTCCCCTACCATCCTGCTGGCCCAGGGATTTGAAAATCCCTATCAAGAGTAGCTAACTGTGGATGTCTCTAGCAGAAGTATCGCTAACCAGATTCTAGGTTACTAGACTAACCCAATTCTAATATGTTTAAAGCTCCTTTGACATTTTCATATCTGTAAATTCTTTTTATCAACTTTATTTTTTTAAAATACTTTTTCTGTTCTTTCATTTCTCCTCTTGTCTTTGACTTTGTTTTTTTCCACTCACAGAGATATTTCTTTAATTTTTTTTTAATGTTTATTTTTGAGAGAGAGAGAAAGAGAGAGAGAGAGTCAGAGAAAGAATGTGAGTGGGAGAGGGACATAGAGTGAGGGAGACACAGAATCTGAAGCAGGATCCAGGCTCTGAGCTTTCAGCACAGAGCCCAATACTGGGCTAGAACTCACGAGCCACGAGATCATGACCTGAGCTAACGTTGAACGCTTACTCGACTGAGCCACCCAGGCACCCCACAGAGATATTTCTACCCTGATTCCATTTTGCTGTTGATTCCTCCGTTTGCCTGATATAACCTTGCCAAGTAAGTAGACTTGGAACTTGAAGTGTGATACTTAGACCACCAGCACCAGGGTCATCTGCAAGCCTTTTAAAAATGCAGGGAGATAAGGGGAGATATTAGTCAAAGAATACAACACTTCAGTTATGCAAGATGAATAATTTCTGGAGATCGAATGTGCAGTGATGTGACTATAGTTATCAATACTATATTCTATACTTGTAATTTGTAAGAGGGGAGATCTTAAGTGTTCTCACTGCATGCACACACACATGTGCACACACACATGAGAAAATGGCACCTATATGAGGTGATGGATATGTTAATTAGCTTGATTTTGCTTTTCTTCATAATGTCTACCATACATCAAAACATCAAGTTGTATACCTTAAATATACACAATTTTCACATGTCAGTTACAACTCAATAAAGCTAAAAAAAAAAAAAAAGAGAGAGATGCTCGGGGGGCCTGGGTGGCTCAGTCAATTGAGTGTCCAACTTCGACTCTGGTCATGATCTCGCGGTTGCTGAGTTCAAGCCCCGCGTCGGGCTCTGTGCTGACAGCTCAGAGCCTGGATGGAGCCTGGTTCGGATTCTGTATCTCCCTCTCTCTATCCCTCCCCCACTTGCACTCTGTCTGTCTGTCTCTCTGTCTCTCTCAAAAACATAAACATTAAAAAAATTTAAAAACAGAAAAAGAGAGATGCAGGATCTCAGTTCTTTAAATTTATTGATTTTGAACGTGTGCTTTCACAAGATCTTCAGATGACACGTATATATGTCAAAGTCTGAGAAGCTCTGCTTCTGTGTGGCCTTGCAAACTCAGTTTCTCTTAGCAACTGGGACACAGAAGGGACAGTTACCAAATATTTTTCACTTTGTTGGTGTCCTGGGGCAACCACTGACACTTGCAATCGGGGAATGGAGTGAAAAAATTGCGCAGCTGGGTTGGAACCATGTTCTCAAGACAAGCGGTCCTGCCAGGGCACTGGATAAGTGGATTATCTGCTGATTTTCATTATCTGCACCAATCTGGTACTCCCATCTCTCATACTTTCACAGCAAGGCAATGAAGCCACTGCAGGTTGAAGCTTCATTTCAAATGAGAAAAAAGTGTCACTTCAGAGCAAGAGACCACAGAATGGTGGGGAGACAAACAGATGTCTCAATTTCAACTACATGTACTAAGTGACACATTTCACAAGGCAACCAGATGCTCCATTTCATCCGTGTAACCATTATTCCCCATGAGACGGGTAAGTGGGTGAGCAAGCCCCACAACTCCGGGACTGGCGAGTGCCTAATGTGACAGCCTCGTCATGGGAAGCACTGGGTTCATCGTTTTTTTTCAAATTACCATAACAGTTTCAGTAGTTATATATCTACATTTTCACCAACTACAGAAGTTCAACAGAAATTGACCATGACAGTGCATCTCAAACTTTAATATGAAGTTTAAAGGCATATGAATCTCCTGGGGATCTTGGTAAAAGTGCAGATTCTGATTCTGCAGGTCTGAGATGGGGCCCAGAAGAATAAGCTTCTGTTGTTTAAAGCCATCAGATTTATAGTAATTGGTTATAGCAACCACAAGAAACTAACACACCTTGTATTAATTTTATTTAATGGATCTGTATTATCCTTGGCTGCTAACTATATCCCAAGTCTCTGAGAGGTTCTGCATTTCTAACAGGGTCCCAGGTGATTCTGACGCTGCACTTGAGTAGTAAGGATCCATGGTAAGCTCTTACCTTTTCTTCCCCAAATAGGAATTTCAAACTGGGGAACAATTAGCATTTTCAAATGCAATGCTACTTGGGCTACTTTTCTGTTTCAGAATGAGCTTAGGAAGTTTATTAAGATTTGGGAGAGTCATTGTAGTGGTGCATTTTCTTTTTTTAAAATTAGACTTCATATCTCTTGCTACCGTAGATTCATCCAGAACAGAAAGACAAAGTGCATCAGCCTTCAGTCTCTTTTGGCTCTAATCCATCCAGCATACTGTCACCAACATAATCTTCTTGAAACACTGCTTTCACCATGTCACTTCTCTGCTCAAGAATTTATAGTCATTTCTTATTTCCTATTGGATCAAGTCGAAATTCATCTGCCAGGCTTTCAAGGACTCTCATAACTTGGCTTCACTCTATTTATTCAGTCTCATTTTCTTCTGCTCAGCCAGAACTCTCCCTGTCAGTCAGGCCTGCCTCTGTGTCCCTCCCTTCCATCAGCAGATCATGCTATGCTATGGCTCACCTGAATTGAATCATGCTATTTCCATAGCAGAGCTCTAGGGCCAAATGACCAGTGACACTGCCTCTCACTTTTTCGGATCACAAGGATTGTATTTTTCTTTGAATTTCAATGGTCAAACAATTCAGCACTTCTTTATAACTTACAAACAATACATTTTTGCAGACGTAAACAGTCAAGATGAGGTTGGATTAGGGTGGGCCCTAAATGTAGGGAGTGGTGTCCTTAGAATAAGAGAAAACACACAGAGACACAAACAGGGAAGAAGGCCATGTGAAGACAGAGGCAGGGATTGGAGTGATGTTGTCACAAGCCAAGGAATGCTGGGATCTGCTCTGGAAGAGGCAAGGAAGGACCTTTCTCTAGATCCTCTGGAGGGAGTGTGGCCCTACAAACACCTTGATTTTGGCATTCTGGCCTTTAGAATTGTGGGAGAATAAGCATCTGTTGTTTAAAGCCATCAGATTTATGCTAATTTGTTACAGCAACCATAAGAAACTAATAAACCTTATATTAACTTTTATTTAATGGATCTGTGTTAGCCTTGGCTGTTTAAGTATATCCCAAGTCTCCAGAGAATAGGGACCCCTGTGCTCTTCTAATATCCTCTATAATGCTTTACATGGGGCTAAAATAGGAAAGTAAAAGTATCAGTTGCTTTATTTTTTCTCATTTCACTTTTTGTTGTTGCTGAATATGGCATACATACTATAAGGTGCAAAGATCTTAAGTATACAGCTTGATAGTTTACAAGAAAGTAAACACACTTACAGAATCACTACTCAGATCAAGCTTATAGAATCACTACCCAGATTCACAGCACCCAGAAGCCTCTCCTGTGCCTTCTACGTACAGCACTTCATCACAACACATTAATTTTGTTTTTGAATTTCATTTTTATGTTAACTAATTAATTAACTAATTCATTCATTTATTTATTTGAGTGAGAGAGTGGAGAGAGAATCTCAAGCAGGCTCCATGCTCAGCACAGAGACTGATGTGGGGCTTGATATCACGACCGTTAAGATCATGACCTGAGTCAAAATCAAGAGTCTGAAGCTCAACCAACTGAGCCACCTAAGCACCCCTTGAATTTTATATAAATAAAATCATACGAAGGCTTCTTTCCATCAATACTGTACTATGGGATTCATTCATATTGCTGTGTGTAGCAGTTATATTTTTTCATTAAATGACTCTATCACCATTTATTCATTCTGTTCTTGAAGTTTATTTGAGTTGATTCCAGCATATGATAATGTCGATATAAACATACCTGTACCGTATCTTAGTGCACATGTAAATACTGAGGTATATACTGGTGGGCCTGTCCTACGAGTGGATTGCTGAGTAGGGTTCATCCGGGTTGCCAGGACTTTGTTCCTGTTTATTTCAGTATTCCATCGTTATGACTATACTTGTTTATTTGTTCACCTGTTGATGGACACTTAAATTGTTTCCAGTATGAAACTCTTGCAAATAAAAATGTATGAATATTCATTTTTTTGTGAACACTTTTTTCATTTCTCTTGGATGTGCGATATCTAGAAGTGGAATTGCTAGATCATACTAACATGTATTTATAAGAAACTATCCAAATGTTTTCCAAAGAAGTTATATACCATGTTATACTCCTACCAACAAAGGGTGAGGATTTTAATAGCTGCACATCCTCACCAACACTTGTATTGTCAGTTTTCCTAGTTTTAAGCATTTGAGTGTGTGGTGAAATAATATGTCATCGTGGTTTTAACTTAATTTCCCTAAATGATCAGTTATATTGAGCCTCTATTTATCTGTTTATCAGGCATTTATATAGACTCTTTTGTAAAATGTCTACTAAATCTTTTGCCCATTAGTTTATTTGGTTGTTCATCCTTTTATTGTTAATTTATCAGAGCTCTTTTATTTATTTTTTATTTTGTAAAAGTTATTTTATTTTTTATTTTGTTAAAATTTTTTAATTGTTTTATTTACTATACAATAACAGTATGTTAACATATAGTGTTATATTAGTTTCAGGTGTACAATATAGTGATACAACAATTCTATACATCATTCAGGGCTCATCACAAGTGAACTCCTTAATCCCCGTCACCTGTTTCACCCATCACCCCCAGTTGCCTCCCCTCTAGTAGCTATCTGTTTGTTCTCTATAATTAAAAGTCTGTTTTTTGGTTTGCCTCACTCTTTTTTTTTCTTTCTTTATTTTGTTTCTTAAATTACGTGTATGAGTAAAATCATATGCTATTTGTCTTTCTCTGACTAGCCTATATCACTTAGCATTATACTCCTTGGCTCCATGTGTATTGTGGCAAATGGCAAGATTTCATTCCTTTTTATGGCTAAGTAATACTCTAATATATATATATATAAATATAAAATAGAATCGTGGTATATATATATATATATATATATATATATATATATATATATCACCTATTCTTTATCCATTTATATACCAATGGGTGTGCTTGGGCTACTTCCATAATTTGGCTATTGTAAATAATGCTGCAATAAACATAAGGTTGCATATATCCTTTTGAATTAGTGTTTTTGTATTCTTTGGGTAAACACCCAGTAGTGTAGGTGGATCATAGGGTAGTTCTCTTTTTAATTTTTTGAAGAACCTCCATACTGTTCTCCACAGTGGCTGTACAAATTTGCATTCTTACCAACAGTGCCCAAGGGTTCCTTTTTCTCCATATCCTCACCAACACTTATTGTTTCTTGTGTTTTTAATTTTAGCCATTCTGACAGGTATGAGATGATATCTCATTGTAGTTTTGATTTGCATTTCCCTGAGGATGAGTGATGTTGAGCATCTTTTCATGTCTATTGGCCATCTGGATGTCTTCCTTGGAGAAATATGTGTTCATGTTTTCTGCCCATTTTTAATTGGATTATTTGTTTTTTGGTTTTTGAGTTGTATAAGTTTTTTGTGGATTTTGGATATTAACCCTTTATCAGATGTCATTTGAAAATATCTTCTCACATTTAGTAGACTCTATTTTAGTTTTGCTGATTATTTCCTTCACTGTTCAAAAGCTTTTTATTTTGAGGTAGTCCCAATAATTTATTTTTGCTTTTTTTCCCCTTTGCCTCAGGAGATATATCTAAAAAGATGTTGCTATGATCAATGTCAGAGAAATTACTTCCTGTGTTCTCTTCTAGGATATTTATTGTTTCAAGTCTCACATTTCGGTTCTTAATTAGGTCCATTTTGAGTTTATTTTTGTGTATGGTGTAAGAAAGTGGTCCAGTTTCATTCTTTTGCATGTAACTGTCCAGTTTTCCCAATGCCATTTGTAGAAGAGACAGTTTTTTTTTCCCCATTACATATTCTTTCCTCTTTTGTTGAAGATTAAGTGACCATATAATTGTGGGTTTGTTTCTGGCTTTCCAACCTGTTCTATTTATCCATGTGTCTATTTTTGTGCCAGTACCATACTGTTTTGATTACTAGAGCTTTGTAGTATAACTTAAAGCCTGAATTGTGATACCTCCAGCTATGTTTTCTTTTTCAACCTTGTTTTGGCCATTCAGGGTTTTTTGTGGTTCCATACAAATTTTAAGATTATTTGTTCTAGTTCTGTGAAAAACGCTGTTGGTATCTTGATGGACATTACATTAAATCTGTAGATTGCTTTGGATTGTGTGGATATTTTAACAATATTTATTCTTACAATCCATGAGCATGGAATATCTTTCCATTTGTTTATGTGGTCTTCAATTTCTTTCAGCAGCGTTTTATAGTTTACCGAGTACAGGTCTTTCACCTCTTTGGCTAAGTTTATTCCTAGGTATTTTATTATTTTTGGAGCAATTATAGATGAGATTGTTTTCTTAATTTCTCTTTCTGCTGCTTCACTATTAGTGTATAGAAATGCAACAGGTTTTTGCACATCAATTTTGTATCCTGTGACTTTACTGAATTCATTTATCAGTTCTAGTAGTTTTTGGTGGTCTTTAAGGTTTTCCATATGTAGTATCATATCATCTGCAAATAGTGAAAGTTTTATTTCTTTCTTACCAACTTTGATGCCTTTTATTCCTTTTTCTTGTCTGATTGCTGTTCCTAGGACTTCCAGTACTATGTTGAATAAAAGTGGTGACAGTGGACATCCTTGTCTTGTTCCTGATCTTAGGGAGAAAGCTCTTAGTTTTTCACCAATGAGTATGATGTTTGCTGTGGGTTTTTAATACACGAGTTCTTTTAGATATTCAGGATCCAATCTTTCTCCAAGCATATGTATATTGCAAGTCTATGGCTTGCCTTTTAATTTTCTTAGTCATATCTTTCAAAGAGCAAAAGTTTGTAATTTTGATGAAATGCAGTTTACCATTTCTTGCCTTTATGATTTATATTTTTTGCGTTCTATCTTAGAAATCATTACCTACCTGAAGATTATGAAGATTTTCTTTTATATTTTCTTCTAGAAGGTTTATAGAAGGTTTATTTAGATCTCTGTATGAATTTGAGTTTACTTATGTGCATGGCAGAGGATAGAGTCATTCATTTATGTTTGTCTGATATATATGTGTATGATATATCTCCAGTTTTTCCAGAAACATTTGTTAAAAAGACTATCTTTCATTATTAAATTACCTTGACACCTTTGTTGGAAATTGACTGACTATACGTATGGATCTATTTTTAGAGTTTCTGTTCTGTTCCACTGATCTATATATATGTCTATTCTCACACAATACCACATTCTCTTTATTACTATAGCTTTATAATAAGTCTTGAAATCAGGTAGTATAAGCCCTTCTTTTCCAAGATAATTTTGGCTATGCTTTCTTGTGAATTTCCATATAAATTTTAGAATCAGCTTGTTAATTTCTATAAAATAACCTCCTGGGATTTTGATTTTGATTTCATTAAATCCATAGATTAATTTGCATACAATTGACATCTTACAAAATCTCTTCCATTCCATAGAACATAATACATCTCTGGTCTCACTTAGATTTTAAAAAGTTTCCCTTTGCAATATTTTATAGTATAACAGTATTGTATTTAAATTTATTCCTAGACATTTTGCATTTTTTGATGGCACTGCTAAGAGCATTGTTTGATGATTTTATTTTTCAATTATCTGATATTCTCAGGTAGAAATGTAATTATTTCTGTATATTGATATTGTGTCTTAAGATCTTGCTAAGTTCACTTGTTAGTTCTAAGGGCATATAGATTCCTTAGGATTTTCCATTCATGCAAACAAGTTGTCTGATAATAAACACAGTTTTATTTTTTCTTTGTAATCTTTATACTTTTATTTCCTTTGCTTGATTGATTTCTCAGTCTAAATCCTACTAATCAAGGAATAGAAGTTGTGAGAGCAGATATCCTTGCTTTGTTTTGATTTTAGAGGGAAAGCATTCATTTTTGTACCATTAAATATGAATAGGTGTTAATTTTTGTCATGATTTTTCTATATTTATTGAGGTGATCATATAACTTAAATTCTCATAATGTAGTGAGGTACATTGATTGATGAACTATAAATGTTCATTATTGAGATCATCTGTATTGATCATGCTTTATTTTATTTTTTATATACTGCTGGACTTGATATGCAACCATATTGTTGAGGAATTTTGTACTTATGATCTTGAACTATGTTGGTTTTCTTGTATCGATTTAAAGAAATTTTTTTAATGTTTATTTATTTTTGAGAGAGAGAGAGAGAGAGCGTGCACATGCACAAGTGGGGGAGGGGCAGAGACAGAGGGAGACTCAGAATCTGAAGCAGGCTCCAGGCTCTGAGGTGTCAGCACAGAGCCTGACACGGGGCTTGAAACCTAAACCATGAGATCATGACCTGAGCTGAAGTCGGTTGCTTAACTGACTGAACCACCTAGGTGCCCCTTCTTGTATCAATTTTGTGAGGTTTGGCATCAGCATACTGAGCTTATACGATGAATTGGTAGTCTTCATTCCTCTTACATTTTATGAAAGAGCAGGTTTAAGTTCAGTATTATTTCTTTCTTAAATAGTTGATAGAACTTGCCACTGAAACTATATCGGCCTTGAATTTTTGTTGTGGGAGGGTTTTAAATGACATCTTCAATTTTAAAAATAAATATTAGGCTATTCAGATTTTGTATTTGTGCTTGGTTGATTTTAGAAAGTTGTGTTTCTCAAAGAATTTGTACATTTCATTTAAGTCATAAAATTTGTTAGCGTAGTATTGTTCAATATATTGTCCTAGTGTCTGCAGGATGGTGTAGCAAATTTCCTGCTTTTATTACTCATATCGGTAATTTGTTCTCTCTCTTCTCCCCCACTCTCTCCACCTGTGTGTGTGTGTGTGTGTGTGTGTGTGTGTCTATAAGCCTTGCTAGAGATTTGTCATTTTCATGAAATGTTTTAAAGTTTATTTATTTATTTTGAGAGAGAGAGAGAGAGAGAGTACATTTGTGCTTGAGTGGTACAGGGGGCAAGCAGAGAAAGAGGGAGAGAGAGAAGCCCAAGCAGGCTCTGTGCTGTAAGTGTGGATCCCAACAGGGCTCAATCCCATGAACTGTGAGATTATGACCTGAGCAGAAATCAAGAGCTGAATGCTTAACCAACTGAGCCACCCAGGCACTCCTATAATCTCAAAAATTAAAAAGAAAAAAAATCACTGCATAGGATTAACAGCAGATTAGACCCAACAGAAAACAATTCAATAGAAATTATTCAAACTATTTCACTTAGCATAATACACTCCAGTTCCCTCCACTTGCTGCAAATGGCCCGATTTCATTCTTTCTCATCGCCAAGTAGTATTTCATTATATATATAAATGACATCTTTATCCATTCATCAAGTTGATGGACATTTAGGCTCTTTCCATAATTTTGCTATTGTTGAAAGTGCTGCTATAAAGACACAGAAAAAAATATATTGAAAAGACAACTTCGACAACCTGGGGGAAATTATCAAGCATTCTATGTATAATGGGACTTAGAAAGAAAGGAAACAGAAAATGGGTCATAAATAATTTCTCAATTTTCCCAAGTTTGATTTAAAAAAAAAAAGACCCACTCAATTCACATACCAAGGAGGTTCAGTAATGAAATATACAGAAGAAAAAATCTGAAAGCAACCAGAGGAAAAAAGACATACATCCAGGAGAATGTTAATAACGGTAATGACTGACTTCTCTTTAGAAACAGTAGAAACCAGACAACAGGGGAGTTGAATCTCTGTAGGGCTGACAGAAAGCAACCATCAACCTAGAATTCTATATCCAGTGGAAATGTATTTTAAAAATGAAGGAAATATAACGACATTTTCCCATAAGTTGAAACAGAATTTGTCACCAGCAGAACCACATATAAAGGGTGAAAGGATATCATGGCATGATGGAAATTCAGATCTCCAACAAGCAATGAAGAGTATTGGCATCTTGGTGCTGAGGTCCTAGGAACAGCAGAGTCCAGCTGTGTGGCTGGAAACGCCCTGTGGTGGCTGTACCAAGGATGGTGTCTTCAGCAGATTTAGCCTCTGGTGGTATCCCAGTAATGCTTCATGTCAGTTGTTTCTTTCATGGGCCAGATTCTCCAGCATTCACACTCATTTGAACTTTCTTAAAAATGCTTAATGAATTCTTTTCTGTTAACTGTAAACAAAAACTGGAACTAGTATCTACTCAGTTGAAAGAAGGGATACTGCATTATGAGGATTTAAAGAGGTCATGTATTTAAAGTGCTTAGTATACTCTCTGGCACATATTCAATACTCAGTTGATATTAATATGATCATCACTATCATTCATTTAACAAATACCTTTTGAGTACCTACTATGTGCTAGGCACTACTCTAGGTGCTTTCCACTCACTGGGGGGAAAAACAAGATCCCAGTTTTCGTTTTGGAGCTTATATTCTAAGAGGGACACAAACAAAAAACTGTAAACATAATTTGTGAGCAAGTTATCTAGTGTATTAGAAAGTGGTAAGTGTTATGGGAAAAGGAGAAAGTAGAGCAGGGTAAGGAAGACCAGAATACCACAAGCCGGTGCATTGCTATATTATATAGTGTGGAAAAGGTTGACCCCAATGAAAAAGGTATTGAGCAAAACCTTGAAGTAAATGAGAGGGCTGATCATGCAGATATCTGTAGAAAAGTACTCATGGCAGAGGAAATAGTTGATGTAAATGTCCTGAGGCAGGAGTGGCATGGGGGGTATGGGCAGAGTTGAGTGAGTGAGAAGGGGAGTTACTATTATTCCAGATGTTTCTAGCATGCCCTTATACACCGTACATACATTGCCCTTTAGGGTTTTTTTTTCCTGGGTCTACCGAACAAATATTTCTCTCCTCTAATATGCTGGAAATCATGAGACAAGGGCTGTATATTTTATTTTTTTGCACTACTAGTGTTTCTAAATTTTTTAATGTTTTTCTTTTTTTTGAGAAAGAGAGACAGAGCATGAGCGGCGGGAGGGTCAGAGAAAGAGGGAGACACAGAATCTGAAGCAGAGTCCAGGCTCTGAGCTGTCAGCACAGAGCCTGACGTAGGGCTCAAACCCACGAACCACGAGATCATGACCTGAGTCGAAGTCCGAAACTTAACTGACTGAGCCACCCAGGCGCCCCATTGTTTTTAAATATACACTAAATGTGAACCAGATGGTGCTTGCTGAATAAATAAGTGTATATACAAATGCCCCTGCATCTATTCTCCTAATCATGTTTTGCGTGTACACAAAACTTTCTCAGTCTGTCTAGACTGTAAGCTATGTGATGTCAATGTTCACTGATTCCTTCCCAGAATCTATCATGATGTCTATCATATGGAGATGTCCAATAAATGTGTATGGAATTAATGACTGAAGCCATAATTTCCTGGCCAAAAAATCATATATATATATATATCACATATTTATGGAATTTTTACAAGTCAATTGAAAACTGCTGGATAGGCTTCATGTTCTATGAATTGAGAGTACAACATTAGTGGGAACATGCCCCCATTCTCTTCAGGTCCGCAGACCCCTCACTACTTCCATTACCATAGTGTCACCACCTCAACAACCCTCCACCCCAGTGTGACAACACATGAATTAGCAGCTAAGAAGACCTGCCCCTGCCCCACCTGTACACTTGGTAACCAGGGCATGAAAACATAGAGATTGTAAATGGTATAGTCATGTTTTTATCATGGTACAACTTTCCTTGTTAGAATAGAGAGACATTTTATTGCCACACAAGATAAACCCTTGTCCTGAGAAATAGTATTAGTGCCCAGAGTGTATTGATTTTCTTACTCTGTACATTGCTTGTTGTAATTTCCAAGTTGGCATATTTATGAACACTGAATATTACATTAGAAATTGTATTTTTTCATCTATATTACATTGCTTGAGAACATTGCTATAAATTTCAAATTTGTGCATCTAAAACATATTACAAATAAGATGTATGCTGTTCCCATTCCACTTAATATATATTACACTGACAATGAATTAGCCAATAGCACATTGGAAAGTTTTTTGGGGGTAATTCACCCATATAAGATCAATAGTGGAAAAGAGAGGAACCTCCAAGTCCAATTTAACAGCATGGCAATGATTTTACAGTAACCTTGACAGGAGTCCCTGAGTAAATAATTACCATTTCCATCACTGTTTAAGATAGCTTGTTAGGTACAAAATATGTGAGTAGTTAGACATTGTGAATTACTTACTATTGGAGACCTTAGAGGGAGAGGATAATCTCTTATGCCAAAGGTGGAGGAGGCAGAAAGAAGTAGTCAATCCTGAAAATGCTGCTAATCACACACAGAAAACAAAAGGTTTCAGCTAAGAATGTGGGAAAGTAGTGACCATAACATCATTACATTTCCGGAACAAAGAAGAGTTAATGAAATGGGACCTTGTAGAACCTGTAAGAATGTTATTAAGGAAGAGAGTCTTGAGAGCCAAGGCAAAGGGTAATGAGATAATGAAAGCATAGTTCTTCACTGAATGTACAGAAGTCCTGAGGGTGTCAGAAAACGCATTAGAGGCTGATCTGACCTGGAAGATAGGAGAGGAGCTCGGGGGAACTCCTGGTTTCTAGACAGAGGCAACAGTGCCCCATTGGCTCAATCGTTTCAGGAGGTGTCGCAATCCGACGTCCTGCAAGTTTGAATGTAGTGATTTTTGATGGCATTGAAAAGTTTCTAGTTGATATAGTTTATATCATTTCATCAACTGCCGAATATTACATTAAAAATTGTATTTTTTCAATCCATATTAGTTTTTCATACATTTCAGTACTTTTTAAGACACTCTTGTTTATGTTTCCTTCCAACCATCTCTTTCACTAACTTCTCTTTCATCTGCACATTACACGGATGTTCCCCAAGGTTTGTCTTCCCTTTTTCTTGATTGGACTCTTTTCCCTCGGGCAATGGCATTCAATCATTTGGTTTTGAATGGCAGTGTATCCTGGTAACTTTCAAAATCAGTTACAGAGCTGATCTGCCTTGTTAATAAAGCCCAGTTTTCAACCACCTGCTGGCCACAGATGTTTGTCTGCTTCTTGTAACTTAGGCTTGTTGTATTCCCCCTCAAATGGATTTCTCCTTTTGTGTTTTCTACTCTGATTTTGAGCACCACCATATTATTTTGCCTTTCACCTTGGCTAGCGTCTCAAAATAATTTCCCCCAATTCCTTCTCTCCCATACTCCGTATTGTTGATCCTATTTACTGTGTCTCTTTGATCATGCCACTTCATCCCTTCCATTCCCACTGCTACTTTCCTAATGCATATCTCATTCATATCCAGTGAAATGTTTTAAGAACCTCCTTGTTGCCTTTCTTGTTCATTCACCGATGCATTTATTCAGTAAATATTGAATGCTGTTATGTACCAGGCACTCAAATATAGCTGTGAACAAAACAGACCAAAAAATTTCTCCCATGAAAGATCATATGCTACAGTGGGGCAGGAGGCACAATAAAAAAGACAAGAGAACTCATAATATGTTAGAAAGTAATGAGCAATATGGAGAAAAATAAAGCAGGGAAAGGTGGAGAAGGAGTGTCAGAGAACAAGGGTTACTATTTTATTTATATGCAGCAAAAACTTCGCTGATAAGGTGAGTTTTGAACAGAACCCTGAAAGAACTGAGGGAATGAGCCATGTGTATATTTGATGTGACAGCAGAGGGAGGGGCAGGTTTGGTGTGTTCATTGTCCAGCTCTACCCTCCAAAGCAAATAGGCCAAATTCACTGAAATGGAGTGGATGGGGGTAAGAAAAGAGATGACTTACACTTTTGTTCTGAGCAAGATGGGCGACTATTTTATTTATCACATATGAGGCTCTGTTATCAATACAAACTCATCTAATCATCATAACAAACCTAGGAGGTAAGTATTTTATTATCCATATTTTACAGATAAGAAACAGATAAGGATCTGGAGTTTGACCGGAAGCTGCTTAGAGTCCATGCTCTCAGCCATCACACTACCACATGGGACTTGTTACCAGAGGGACTTGAGTAGAGAAATGATGTATTCTGAATTTTAATAGCATCACGCTGGGTACTCTGTGGACAATAGGGTATCAGGTATAAGGGTGGAGGCAAGGGACCAGTTAGGATACTATCTCAATAATAATTAAAGCTAGAGTGATGGTGCCATGGACTAGGGTAACAGCAGTGGACAATGGAGAAGGGTTATTTGTAATCCACTTTGAAGACAGAGCTTATTGGATCTCTCAACAGATTCTATGTATAAAGTGTAATAGAAAGAAAGAAATAAAAAAATGACTCCAAGGTTTATGGTCTGAGTAACTGGAAAGGTAGACAGTTACTGAAATTGGTAAGGTGGGAATATGAGAAAGAAGGACATGTGAGGGAAACATATTTGGGCTGGAATGTGGGTCACGATTTGTAGGTTTGGCTTTAGACATCTTGAAAAGGCAGTTGGATATATGATTTTGGGATTTGAAGAGAAATCAGTGGTAGAGATATAAATTTGGGAGTGTCAGTTGGACACTGGATGATGCTGCACAGGGAGTGAATTTCAGTGAAGAAATAGAAGAGGTTCAAGGACCAAGCCCTGAGAAAGGTCCAAGATTTGGAGATCAGAGGGTAGAGAAATAAGTAGTAAAGTTGGTAAAGGTACAGAACTGAGACAGAGTGGTGTCATGGAAGCAAGAAGAAGACAGTATTCTAAGGAAGGAATCTTCAGTTGTCAAATATAGGTAACTGTTTGAGTAAGGTGAGTACTGAACACTGACATTAGGGTTAGGAATGTGGAGATCATTTGTGACCAAAAGCTATTCTGGTAAAGTGGTGGGCACAAAAATTTTATTGGAGTAGGTTTAGGAGAGAACAAAAGTCAAAGAGTCTGAGGCAGCAAGTTTAGATGACTATTTCAGAGTTTTGCTGTAGCAGAAAAATGGTGTAGTAGCTAGAGAAAATGTTAGGTTGAGATTCTTCACAGATGAGCTGGAGCTGGAGATGTGGGAGAATGTAATTTATAGAGGGAATGACTTGGGCTGAAGGAGTGAAGGAAGCAGGAGAGGGAAGGGGAAGGAGCTAATCAAGGATGAGATTTCAGTTGGAGTCTACTTCACCTTGACCCTGTGGGATACCCTGGGGTATGAATTGCACCACAGAGTAGGTCCTACCTGGTTGCAAAGGGCTGGACTTCTGTACTCCCACATCTGTTAGTCATGAGTGGTGAACTGTTCTCAGTTGGAGGTGTGCAGCCTTTAGGGCAGAGCAGGTCTCATGTGGTCAAGGACAAGGCTCCAAAGCCAGGGGTATCCGTCAACTATTAGCAGCTAGTATTGCAGCTGGAGATGGGTTTACCAACTTGGTAAAGAAAAGGATTGAGGAGAGAAGACAATAGCACTCCCTATAGGGGACATAGAATTTATTTGAGAGGAGATATTACAATGTGTTTCTCATGGATGGAAAAGACCTCATTGAGAGGGAAACATTAATAATTAATAAGGAAGAGGGGCACCTGGGTGGCTCAGTTCGTTAGGCATCCGACTTCGGCTCAGGTCATAATCTCACAGTTCGTGGGTTCAAGCCCCACATTGGGCTCTGTGCTGACAGCTCAGAGCCTGGAGCCTGCTTTGGATTCTGTGTCTTCCTCTCTCTGCCCCTCCCTGCTCTCTCTTTCTCTCAAAAATAAATAAACATTAAAAAATAAAAAAAAATTAATAAGGAAGAAAGCAATCAATCCCACCTCTACAATTCGGCCTTTAAACTCTGACCATAAACCCCTATCTAGCAATATGACAACATACTCTTGAAAAATCATCATTATAATAAAGCACTTAAAAACGTTAGGCAAATGAAAAAAACTTCAAAAATACATTGCTAAGGGGGTCAAAAAGGTATAAACTTCCAGTTAGAAAACAAGTAAGTTATGAGGATAAGGTACAGCACAGTGACTATGGCTAATAATACTATATTGCATCTTTGAAAGTTGCTAAGAGAATAGGTCTTAAAGTTCTCATTACAAGAAAAAACTTTGTAACTCCGTATGATGACAGGTGTTAATTAAACATATTGTGGTGATCATTTCACAATACGTACAAATATCAAATCAGTATGTTGTACACCTAAAGCTAATAAAATGGTATATGTCAATTATATCTGAATTTTAAAAGAGAGAGAGAGAGAAAAAAATAGCCAAAATTTTGCATTGTTAAAAATGGAAATTTCAGAGGCCAAACATTCCATTTATTAATTTTCTTTTCTGTGGACAACTTAATTACCTTTTTGTGCCTCATTTTTTTCAGCTGTAAAATGAAAGAAAAATTAGTAACAGTACTTATCTGATAGGACTTTTTATGATATGTATATAAGAGACTATATGGAAAAATGCTCAGATAGTGCTTCACTGCTCTCCTCCTCTCCTGTCCTTTCCATTTACCATGTGGAGTGAAGACTAGAGAAAGAGAAAGTGAGGAGTGGGGGAAATGTTTACTGAGCAGAGGAGGGGGAAGGAAAAGGAAAGAGGGTGGGGAGGAGGAGAGGAGGAGGAGGAGGAAGAGGAGGAAGAGGGGAAATAATAATTGTATTTGCTGAGAGCTTACTATGTGTTAAGCTCTGTTCTCAGTGCTTTATGTATTAAACTCTTTTAATTGCTCTTTACATATTAATTAACTCTTAATCCTTGATTAATTGTTTAATCTTTTTTGGATTACCTTTTCTCTTAAAATTTATTTTGGACTAATCTTTTGACCTTGGGAGGTAAATACTATTATTAACCTTTTACTGCATATGAGGAAACTGAGGTACAGAATGGTTTAAGCAACTGTTCAAGGCCACACAACAGATCAGTGTCCAAGAACATGACCTATTGGAAAAGGTTTCCTCTTATTGAAATGGGAGATAAAAAGGGGATAATGAGGAGTATGACACTTGTTCTCAAATGACTGCCCATTCGAGGTGAATCCGGAAGGAGAATGATTCACACAGTTGATAATGGATCTGCACAGGTGATGTGATTCACAGAATCAATGCTGTGCTCAAAGTCACTCTTCCCCTCTCACTTTCACCCCTGGTCCTCGGATGAGTGAGACATCTGCTCCTTCATCCTCATTGCTTAGAATTTCCTTCTCAGGAGGTTCCTGGTTCTCTTATATGGAGATAATTTTTATGGGTTTGTCTCACCCATCCTCAGACATGCCTGAATCCTAGAATCAATGTAGCTCAGTTCAAGTTTCAGTGATAAAACTTTAAAAATAAGTATTTACGGCAAGAAAAGAATACTGTATATCATAAAGGCTTTTTGCTCAAGAAGATCAGTAACTGTTTTTTAGAGTATTATGTTTATAGTCTACTTTCCTGACCTTGTAATATAAGAAATGTTAACAATTCTATACGTCCCTCCAAACCCTCTACATACATTCAGTCTAGTGTTGATAAGTCATTATTACTTTTATTGTTTTCATGGGGTTCTTCCCTTAATAGACAAGGGTATTTATCTTCATTTTTAAGCCCCTGATATAGTTCCAGCATATATATAGGAAACCCAGCAAATTATCATTGATTGATTTGAATTTTAAAATTTCTCAACATTTTTAGGTGATGGATTTCACATAGTCAACTTTAAAGGAAGTATGTAGGAAGAAGAATAAAATGCAATTTAACAAAAAGCAGAATGAATTACAACAATTGTGATTTGGATTTAAGAAAGTATTTGTTTTCAGTTATCAGATACTTGAGCTAGGGCTGTATTTAAAACCTATTTCTGTAGCATGTGCTAGAGGAAAGGAAATTCTCTCAACCATAAGATACTTTTTGGTGGATGAAGCTGACACAAACTTTCTTTCTTTCTTTCTTTCTTTCTTTCTTTCTTTCTTTCTTTCTTTCTTTCTTTCTTTCTTTCTTTCTTTCTTTAATGTTTATTTATTTTTGAGACAGACAGAAACAGAATGCGAGTGGGTTAGGGGCAGAGAGAGAGGGAGACACAGAATTGGAAGCAGACTCCAGGCTCTGAGCTGTCAGCAGAGCCCCACGCAGGGCTCGAACTCATGAGCTATAAGATCATGACCTGAGCCGAAGTTGAACGCTCAACCAACTGAGCCACCCAGGCGCCCCAGACACGAACTTTAAAAATATAATTTGTCTTTCCAATTTAGTCTCGAAAAAGACTAATTTATTCTACTGATGGAGGTGTAAAGTTTAAAGAATATAACTTATAATAAAATGAAAAGAACATAGCTCAATTCAACAAATATTTTTTGAGCATCTCCTATGTACAAGGACTGTACCAGGTGCTGGAAGTATAAAGAGGAATAAACATCAGCTCTACCACAGGAAAGCGGGCAGGAAGGACACACGTATGAAGAGGTTATCTCTGTCTAATAGAAGCATGTGACACAATTGGAGAACAGGGAAAGTGTGGGTTCAGGAAAGGTTAGTAAGTAAGCAAGTAATTTTGTTGACTGAGCTGAGTTCTAAAAGGATGAGTAAGAGTCACTCACTAAGGAGGGAGAGACGGGGGGAGGGGGATGTTACTCAAAGAGGAAACAGTAGGAACAAAGCCATGCTCCAGAATCATGACTATTTGGAATTATCTATGTTTGGCTTCACTAAATTCTAAAAGATGACAGACTTGATGATGGGTGAGGATGCTGGAGAAATAAATAAGGCTCACATCTTAGAGATTCATATATCTCATGCCAAGGAGTTAGGTCTCGGCATGTCCTATAAACATTGCCAAGCAATGTTAAAAACACATGCTAAAGACTTGATTAGGATGGTGTCCTAGACTGAAGTACAAATCAGTGCAATAGGGAGAGCAGAACAGATCTACGTATCATCTGTAGAAATTTAGGTTAAAATAAAATGGTATTTTAAATCCATGGGGGAATGTATAGCCTATGCAATAAATAGTGTGTGAAAAATTAGTTATTGATTCAGAAAAAAGGAAGAGTAGACTATTATCTTAACCATCCATAAAAATAAACTGCAGATGAGTTAAGCAGCTGAATACAAAAGAAATTATAAAAGTATATGGAGACCATACTGCGATAATTTTTTAAAGTAAAGTTGGAGGTAGAAAGGCCTCTTTAAACAAGACATAAATACTAGAAGCCATGAAAACAAAAGATTGACAGATATAAGCTCATAAAAATTAAAAATTATCTCTGCACAATGAAAGGCATAATAAGGCTAAAATATGAGTAACATACAAAGAAAACTACTTGCAGCATATTTAATGGATGACTGATTATTGTGTAGATTGTATACAGAGCTTCTATAAATCATTCAAAAATAGGAATATGGGCGGAGGTTATAAATAGGCAATTTATAGGAGAAATATAAAAGGCCAATAAATACATGGAAAAATGCTCATCAACATTAAATTAGTATATAAAATATAAACGACGGAAGTAAATAAATAAAAGTAAATAAATATAAGTAAATAAAATATAAATGACAGAAAATTTTGGTAGGGATATTGAGAAACAGCTACTTACATACATAGTTGGTGTTAGTGGAAATTTTTGGAAGGCACTTTGGCATTGATCTATCCAAATATATAATTCACTCTGCTGATTACTGTTTCAAAATCAAAGCACTTCCAGGTAAGCTGACTCTACCTACAACTTCAGAGAAGTGACATATGACTAGCTATTCTAAATGTCCATAGTACATTCTATCTCTCTGGCCACAATGAGTGATAGTGCAGGAGTGGGCATATGACCTAAGCTAATCAAATCAGAGAGAATCTCAAGACTTTTGCTTAGAATTCAGGACAAAAGACCTTTTCTTGTCTTGTTGGAAGTAAGTAGAGAAACATGATGTCCCATATTGGCAGCTAACTGGAATTAATGAGGTGAATTATCCTAAGGAGAAAGTAAATATTAGGGAAGGCAGAAGAGATAGATGGGAAGAAATGGGATCCATTGGATCAAGTCTTTCCTAAAGCAAGTTCCTCCCCTGGAGTTTGAGTTAAACTAGCCTATAATTTCCCTTTTCACATACAGTGGGCTGGATTGAGTTTTCTATTACTTGTAGCTCAAAGATTCCCAATTGATACATGCACATATGCTTTAGCTCAGTAGTTTAATTTCTATGAATCTGCTGTAAATAAATCCTCGGGCAAATGCACAAGAATGTATAATGCAGCACCGCTTATAATCAGTGAAAAATTGGAAATAAGCTAAATATGTGCCAACTGAAGAGTCACTAAATAAATTATGATAGATCCATACATGCAACATCATACAGCTATTAAACAGAACAAAGTAGACCTCTATTACTAAACATAAACATTATATACAATACATATATGTATATACTATATACATATACAATGTATGTATATATATATATGTATATATATGGTGTGGACTATAGTATGTGCATATAAGTAGACATATATAGATCTAAATAAAGAAAAAGAAGACTGAATGGGTGCCCACCAAACACTAGTTATCTCTGGGGAGAGGAATGAGAGTTGGGGGATGGTAGAGGGAGACATTCATTGTTCACCCTCTATATTTTGTATTATATATTACCCAAGTAATATTAACTTATTACCCAGTAACATTACCCAATATTAACTTATTGCATAAGTAATTATATATTTTTCCTTAAAAATAGGATAATATATTGTATCTAACAGATGTTATGCCTTTATCCTATAGGCTAGTGGTCCTAAACTTTGGTCTGCATAATGACCATCCACGGTATTTCTTAAAAGTGAAGTTTCCCTGGCTCTACCCTCAGTGAATTTGAATTGCTGGAGCATAACACGCCTTGAAGTTTTCAGAGCACAACTAGGTGGTCATTTAGATGCTATGTCATGTGAAGTAGGAGTTTGAGTGGGACATAGCCAGATTGGGAGACAAATTTAGGGCATTGTGGTAGTTTAGGTGAAAGATGAAGGCTGGGACAAGACTGGTATCAGCACGATAATGAGATAATCTGGCTAAAGAATTTAGAACATCATCTGACACATAGCAGGTACTCAATAAATGTTAGCCTTCACCTAACCACAAGCAGAAGAATGAAATTGGACCCCTATTAACACCACTCACAAAAGTTAATTCAAAATGGATTAAAGAATTCAACATAAAATGTGAAACTATAAAACCCCTAAAAAGAAACACAGAAGGAAATCTCCTTGACATTGGTCTTGCCAGCAATTTCCTGGGGAGGAAACTAAAAGCACAAGCAATAAAAGCGAATATAAATAAGTGGGACTATGTCAAACTGAAAAGCTTCTGCACAGATAGAGAAACAATCAACAAAATGAAAAGGTAAACCATAGAATGGGAGAAAATATTTGCAACTGTAGTTCTGATAAGGGGCTAATATCCAAAATACACAAGGAACTCATACGGCTCAATAGCGAAAAATCCCCCGAACAACACAATTAAAAAATAGGCAGAGAAACTGCATGACTCTTCTTGCCAAAGAAGACATACAAATGGCTAACAGACACAGGAAAAAATGCTCAACATCACTCATTATCAGGGAGATGCAAATCAAAACCACAATGAGGACCACCTTACACCTGTTAGAATGGCTATCGTGAAAACGCCAAGAGGTAACTGTTGGCAAGGATGTAGAGTAAAGGGAACACTTGTACACTGTTTGTGGGAATGTAAATCAGTGCAGCCACTATGGAAAACAGTATGAAGGTTCCTCAAAAAATTAAAAATAGAAATACCGTATGATCTATCAACCCCACTTTTGAGTATATATCTAAAGGAAATGAAAACAGGATATTGCAGAGATATCTGCACTCCCACATTCTTTGCAGCCTTATTCACAATAATCAAGATATGGAAATAAGTGTCCATCAATGGATGAATGAAGGAGATTTTATATATATATATATATATATATATATATATATATATATATGTGTGTATGTGTGTATTTACACACACATGTGTATATATAAATGTATATACACCTACATATAAATCTTATGTTTAATCATATATATTATATTTATATATATTATATTTAATCATATATATAATGAAATATTATTTATCCATTAGAAAGAAGGAAATCCTGCCATTTGAGATGACTTTGATGCACCTTGAGAGCATTATGCTAAGTGAAATAACTAAGACAGAAAAAGACAAATACTGTATGATACCATATATGGAATCTAAAAAGCTGAATTCAGAGAAACAGAGAGTAGAATCGTGGTTACCTGGGGCTGGGGTGAGGTGAGGGAAATGGGGAGATATTGGCCAAATGGTATAAACCTCCAGTTATAAGTTTAACAAGTCCAAGGGATGCAACATATAGTGTGGTGATTATAATTAATAATACTGATTATATATTTGAAAGTTGACAAGAGAGTAAGTTTTAAATGTTCTTGCCACAAAAAAGAAATGTTAATTATGTGACAGGATGGACATGTTAGCTAGTGATATGGTGGTAATAATTTTGCAATATGTAAGTGTATCAAATCAACATGTTGTACACCTTAAACTTAACACAATGTTAACATATCAATTATATCTCAATAAAACTGGGAAAAAAGAAAAAAAGAAAATTTACATTTGTAAATGTTATAACCAGTAAATGTTGTTTTCTGGGTGTTTGGGTGGGTTAGTTGGTTAAGCACTGACTCTTGGTTTCAGCTCATGTCATGATTATCATGGCTTATGAGTTTGAGCCCTGCATTGGGCTCCACACTGTCAGCGTGGAGCCTGTTTGGAATTCTTTCTCTCTGGCCCTCTCCCTCTCATGTGCACACGCTCTCTCTCTCTCTCTCTCAGAATAAATAAATAAACTTAAAAAAAAAGTTGTTTTCAAATCCTAAAAAAATAAAGTTAGCTTCCACCATTAGCACAGTTACTATGACTACTACTATAAAGGCTTCTAAAAACATTTGAAAATAAAAATTACCAAGTAAGTAAGAACATAGGAGACTTTAATAAGATATTAAGTGGATATTAATTAGGTCATTAATATATGCATGGTAATATCAACATTAATATTCTTATGTTTTCTATCTTTACCTACATTTGTGTAAAGTTCTATACCATGCAAACATAGAACATCCTTTCTTTTCAAATACTCATGAGCCATAGTAAAAAAAACTGACAAAAATGATCACAATACACTAAGAAGTAAAAATGGTACAAAACATTTTTTGATAAACTAGAAAAACTAGAAATTAAGAAAAAAATCTCAAAAAATGAAAGCCTTTATCTCTTAGAAAGTAAGATATTCTTTTTAAAACAACTCTTGGTTCAAAGACAAGATGTAAATAAAAATTGCAGACCATCCAGAGAATAATGGTAAGGAAAATTTTGTGTAGTGGAAGTTGTGGGGCACAGCTAAGCAGTGTTTCCAGAAGATACAACCTAAATATCTATCTAAAAGAGTGAAACAAAATGGAATTAAGCATTCAACTCAAAAAGTTTGAAAAGGACAACCAGATTAATAAAAAGAAAGTGCACAGAAAAATTAATAGAGATATAAGAATAAATAAGTTAGAAAAAAGGAAAATGGCAGAACTAATAAATACAGTCAACAGTCTGTTCTTTGAAATAAACAATAAATTAGCTTAAACAGAGGACTAACTAACATAAGAAAAAAGGGTGAAAGTGCAAATATGAAAAAATGAAAAGCGGTTAAAAGGCAAATAACCAAAAAACAAAAGAAATTAAAGGCAAGAGATGACTTTGCTCAAATTTTTGTAAACAAATGGAGAGTTTGCTTAAAATGAAAAATTTCTAGGAAAATGTAATTTACTTATCATAAGTCCAGAAAAAAAAACTGAACAGTTTTGATTAATTGTCATTAAAGATACAGAATTGTTGAGGAGCTCTTCTTTGGAAAAACATCGGAAGTGTACTTCATCTTTAAAATGTAGATAATTCCAAAACTATTTAAACTTCTCCAGCTCATAGTAAAATGAACCTAACAATCTATGATAAGTATAACAAATTCTGGCAGATAATGCAGAAAACAAAAACGCTGTATCAGTTTCATTTACAAATATTGAAGCAAAATTCTAAGTTAAATGTCAGCAATGAGGGTTCCACAGAACATTAAAATAATGAGATAACACGATTAAGTGGAATGCATTCCAGGGATGCAAAATGTGGCTCAATATGAAGAAAATCATATGAAGAAAATCATATGGCCATTGTCATCTATGCTGAAAGGCGTTTGACAAAATTCAGCATTTATTCTTGATAAAAGCACTCAAAAGTGGAAAATAAACAAAACATAAAGTTCAGAAATAGATCCAAGTATACAATGACAATCATATATGCTAAAGGTGACTTCTCAAATCAGAGAGGAAAAATAAATGGTAAGTTCTCTATGAAGTGGTACAAGAGTCTTTATAACTATTCTTTATTTTTTATTTTATTTTTTGTTTTTAAATTAATTAATTTATTTTTTAATTTACATCCAAGTTAGGTAGCATATAGTGCAACAAAGATTTCAGGAGTTGATTTCTTAATGCCCCTTACCCATTTAGCCCATCCGACAGCCCCTCCAACAACCCTCTGTTTGTTCTCTATATTTAAGAGTCTCTTATATTTTGTTCCCCTTCCTGTTTTTATATTATTTTGCTTCCCTTCCCTTATGTTTATCTGTTTTGTATCTTAAATTCCTCATATGAATGAAGTCATATAATTTTTGTCGTTCTCTGACTATTTTGCTTAGCATAATACCCTCCAGTTCCATCCACATAGTTGCAAATGACAAGATTTAATTCTTTCTGATAGCTGAGTAATACTCTATTGTGTATGTATACCACATATTCTTTATCCTGTCATCCATCAATGGACATTTGGGCTCTTTCCATACTTTGGCTATTGTTGATAGTGCTGCTATAAACATGGGGGTGCATGTGTCCCTTCGAAACAGCATACATGTATCCTTTGGATGAATACCTAGTAGTGCAATTGCTGGGTTGTAGGGTAGTTCTATTTTTAATTTTTTGAGAAACCTCCATAATGTTTTCCAGAGTGGCTGCACCAGCTTGCATTGCCACCAACAATGCAAAAGAGATCCTCTTTCTCCACATCCTCACCAACATCTGTTGTTGCCTGGGTTGTTCATGTTAGCCGTTCTGAGAGGTGTGAGGTGGTATCTCATTGTGGTTTTGATTTGTATGTCCCTGATGATGAGTGATGTTGAGCACTTTTTCATGTGTCAGTTGGCCATCTGGATATCTTCTTTGGAGAAGTGTCTATTCATGTCTTTTGCCCATTTCTTCACTGGATTATTTGTTTTTTGGGTGTTGAGTTGGATAAGTTCTTTATAGTTTTTGGATACTAACTCTTTATCTGATATGTCCTTTGCAAATACCTTTTCCCATTCCATCGGTTGCCTTTGAGTTTTGCTGATTGTTTCCTTTGCTGTGCAGAAGCTTTTTATTTTGGTGAGGTCCCAAGAGTTCATTTTTGCTTTTGTTTCCCTTGCCTCCAGAGACGTATTGAATAAGAAGTTGCTGTGGTCGAGGTCAAAGAGGTTTTTGCCTGCTTTCTCCTTGAGAATTTTGATGGCTTCCTGTCTTACATTTAGGTCTTTCATCTATTTTGAGTTTATTTTTGTGTATGGTGTAAGAAAGTGGTCCAGGCTCATTTTTCTGCATGTTGCTGTCCAGTTCTCCCAGCACCATTTGCTGAAGAGACTGTTTATTTCCATTGGATATTCTTTCCTGCTTTGTCAAAGATTAGTTGGCCATACGTTTGTGGGTCCATTTCTGGGTTCTCTATTCTGTTCCATTGATCTGAGTGTCTGTTTTCGTGCCAGTACCATACTATCTTGCTGATTACAGCTTTGTAATATGTCTTGAAGTCTGGGATTGTGATGCCTCCAGCTTCAGTTTTCTTTTTCAAGATTGCTTTGGCTCTTCAGAGTCTTTTTTGGTTCCATACAAATTTTAGGATTGTTTGTTCTAGCTCTATGAAGAATTCTGATGTTATTTTGATAGGGATTGCTATAACTATTCTTTAAATTCTACATATGTGTTTTATACATATGCCTCTCTATATGATATATTCGCAATCAAATAATATACAATGGTGAGAATCCTGGTTTAGCAAGCTAAGGGGACTTTTGGTCATTACACAGCTTCCTCCATCTATGAATATATGAGTCCATCACCTGTACAATGGATTCCTAGAATCAGTAGGAAAAACACAGGAAATCTGATAGAAAAATGGGCAAGACACACAAATTGGTAAAGATAGAAGGAAAATATGAATGGCTATTAAGTGTGTAAAGAAATATTTGTCCTTATCATTTATCAGATAAATTAAAACCATAAAGACTATTGGCTTATACCTATCTGCTTGGCTAGACTTAGGAAGTGGGTAAATACAAAATGCTGATGGAGGATGTGAGAAAAGAAGGTTCATGAGGACAGGGACATTGTTTGTTTGCTCATTTTTGAATCTCCAGTATAATAGATTTTTTGCAGTCATATGCCAAGTTAATCATACCTCCCTGTACCTATATGTTGGGGTGATCCCCTTTCATACTGATTCTGGACTTGACCATGTGACTTGCTTTGGCTACTGGTAAAGTAATAAATGTGATTCAGTCACAGATTTGCAAATATTTGTGCTTTAGGGCTTATTCTGTGTTGCTGCTCATTGGACCCTGAAGTGGCTGTGTAAAGAAGCCCAATCTAGCCTCATGGGTGATGAGAGACATCTGGATCAGCCAAGGCTCCAGTGATATGATAGAGCCAACCCCCAGATGACCTGGCAGAGCATGGGAGAGCCCAGAAGAAATCATCTAAGATTAGCAGAGAACTGCTTAGCTGAGTACAGCTTAAAATGCTGAATTACTTAATTATGAGCTAGACAAATGGTCATTTTTAAGTCACTAAGTTTGGGGGGTATTTTGTTATGCAGCAAAAGCTAACAACTATACCAGTGTATAGAAAAGTACCTGGCAGATAAAAGGTATGATTAATAGTATTTTGTTGAATAAGTTGGACAAACATATTTTTCAAGGATATAAACATATCTAAAGCTATATTTAACACATTAAAATGGGTGACTTTGTGGGGCAAGAGAGCATGGGGATGGGGAGAGGGAATTGTAGGGAAGAAAGTGTCAAGAATTTGGAAGGCTACAAGGTCTATTCAGAGAAAAATGGGAGACTCATAGATTCAGAGGGAAGATGATTTGCATCTTGTACATGTTAAATTTAGAAGTTTGTAGAAAAATCTAAGTGGCGAGGAAGGTAATAAAATAGCTGCAAATATTTATTAGATTGTGTATTTTTTAGTCTGTAATTGAAAACAAATGGAACAGGAAAAAAAGAACAAGGTAACTCTTACATTTAGTTTCTTATCAATTCCAAAACTACATTGAACAGTAGTGTATTTAGCCCCCAGGTAGCCCAGCTACAAATATGATTATTCCCTCTTGTGGACAAAGATTTGCAACCTCTGAAAAAAATGCAAAGACCATCCTGTAGATTTGGAAGAGCTATTGGCCAATACATATGTAATTTTGTTCATAAAGCACAAATAGTTGTCACTGAGTATCCACCTGTGACCACTGGGAAGGAGATTTAATAATCATATCAGATGTACACATCTTTGTATATTTTTTTAAAAATACAGATCTGGCTCCTTACTTAAGGTCAATGGAAAGGATCCTGGACATTGGGTTTGAAATGGTAGTAATTCTGCAATCTTAGGCTCACCAGCCTCTCAAGTCTCACTTAAAATGGGGATAACTATACTTTCTTTGACAACTCATAGCTTTATTCTGAGAATTTTATGAGACAATTAAGTGAGAGTATTTGTAAAATGGGAAGGCACACAAAATAATGAGGATGTTGATACATTGAATGTCTTATTTGACCCATTTTAAACATCTTCTATATACTGGCATATCATGCCTCATTCTACAACATAGAAAAAGTACGTTGGCTTTACTTTTCCTTAATTGTCACTTAATCCATGATGAGCTCTTGGGACATAACAGGCCTTTGAAAAGGCTTCTGTTTTTATTCATTGTAGCCATCAGATGCAGCCATATAGTAACTAACTCTGTTACAGAATGTCTTCTAATTTGGTGAAGAGTTTAAGTATGAAGAGAGGAATAATGAATAGAGCAAATGGTGACAAAATGAGATTTCTTACTCAGGTCCCTGGCTGGCTCTAGTTACCATGCTCATAACTAAAGTGTTCGTTCTAAGAAGGTCTCTTGTGATGAAAGGAATACTAAAGAATATTTGTTTCATAAAAGAGATGACATTGTAATAAATGGCTTCCAGGGTCTGCACTCCCTTTGGGTCCAAATGTTCTAGTGGCAGAGCCCTTGGAGAGAGTCACTGTTTTGTGATGATATTTAAAAACGTGGCTCTTTATTCATAACTAAAAAAACTCCATATCGGGAGAGATTATTTTATTTGTAAAATTAGGTGGCTTAACTCTTTAGGCACTTCCACTAAGTGTTTCTATCACTGAAAGAGTAGATTGTGCTATTTACCTTCTTACCCAGAGTGTGACTCTCTTCAGCAATATGCCTACTGGGCTTCATCTAGTCCCAGTTTACTAATCCCAGTAATGGGAGGCTCATCACTTTTGGAGGCACTTTCTCTGAAAGCACTCTTCTTTGGTAATTGTTCAAATGAGACACCACACTTAGTCCTGTTTGTCCTAATTATACTTTCTGGGGCATGACAGGGTCTTTCTCCTTTCTCCTTGGCTCAAATGTAGGGTTTACAGAAGAGCAGATATCCTTTGTAGATATTCTGTTCCTTTTCCTGACCTTTGCTCCTTTCTTTCTTTTCTGCTCCCCTGATGATAGTAACAAATTGTAATGATTCAACCATATTTTAACTTTTCCTGAGGTCTGTCCTACCTGCCAGCAATCTCCTCAGATATCTCCTGTGGTTTTACCTCAATTTGGAGAAAAGAGGTGTCCTTAGCCTCACTTCAAATATTCAAATATTTCCCCTCACCCATCCCACAAGCTTTTCTGGGGTCTTCCAATTTTAGCCAGTGTATTTAAGATTTATATTAAATCAATTTTAAATTTTTCTGAAGAAGTGATTAATGATAAATATTTACATGATTTTTTATTATTCAAACCTGATTCTACAATAGCGTGATTCTAAGGGTGCTAGTTGAAGAATATCAAATTAACCCTTAAGGTATTTATAAGCCCCTGGTGGGTAGGGACTTTGTGTCCTATATGCTTCTTTCACCACAGTGCCTGGCACATAGTAAGTGTTCAATTAATGTTGAATGAATACATGCAAAAATGAGGCAAAGGAAAACTTCTACACAAGTACTTGTATTCATGAGGACAAGAACAATGTCTTAAACATCTCATAGTTACTTGTTTGGATGATGGGAAAGCAGCAGGATGTGGTTGGCCTGTGCCAGGAAGGAAAAAAAAATTGTTAAGGTAAGTTTATTTTCATAACATGTAGCCTCTTACATGCATTGGAGGTAGAGCTAAGAGAGATTTGAACTGAATGTTTCTTCCCTGGGTGACTCAGCCAATGAAAAGAAATTAATACAAAAATAGTCACAAATGAAATCATAGAGTAAAAAGCGTCCTCATAATAGAGGTCTACTGGGCACCAACTGTGCTGTGTAATTATTCCGTGGAAGGAGAACAGGAGTCCATTTCTGGCCATTGTTAATGTCTCCACTCTCCTTTTGAGGTCTCTGATGCTCTATGGAGTGGGTCTGTAATTATCATATTTGTTTCAGTCTAATACAATTTGTTCCGTTTAATTGAGGTCCTTCTCTTCAAGTGCATTGGTCACCAGAGAAATCACGGAGTGAGAATAATGACAAGAATAATGACAAGAAATAGTGAGTAGTTGTGTTCCTTCCGTCAGGGGCTCCAAGTCCTCTGAATTTCTTGATCAAGTGAAAAAAAAAATGGTCTCAAACTTTTTACTTTGCCAAATAATGAGATTAAAATCCTGTTCAAATTCTGATTTTCATTCATTATTATTTCATAAAGAATTGGACATTTTTGGTGTAAAAAGTCGTGCAGGACGTAATTATTTTAACAAAAAGTGCAGCTCTTTAAGCAGAATAAATTCAACTCTTATAAAAATATCACTTTTTAAAAAAATTATTTCATTGCAGCAAAATGTTTGGCATGGCCCAATAACTATAGGGCAACCACTCTGGTCTGAACTGGATGGCTGGGAGGCACAATGGGGCAGAGGTTCTGGGGTTCACAGGCCATCCCTTGGATGGGGGGTGTGGCTAGCCAGCCAGTCATCCAGGCTAACAGGGAGTCGTACATAATTGTGGATTTGATGATGTACAATGCTTTTCTTGGCGTATGATGTTCCAATAAGAGAGGTCATCACAGTGACCTGCTGAGGGCAGGTAATGTTGGGTGAAAATTGTTGAACCTGCAGAAATATTTAGGACCTGGCAATGCAATTGGGAGGATAATTCTGTGGTCCTCTTTGTAAGACTATATTTTTGAAACAAACTTAAATCATTCTTTTCAAGCTATTCTATTATTGGTGCTTTATTTTTCTGCTTATGAGGAAGACCCACATCAAATTGTTTTCATGTTTCAAATATAATCCAGGTGGCCTGATTGTAGTGGTTAAGATTCCTGGCTGTAAATAACAAAAATCAACTTGTGTTAACTTATGTAGATAAAATTTTTTTTTTGAAAGACATTGGGTAGGACCCAGAAATGATAAGATGTCTAAATATCCAGGCTTTGGGCAAGGACAGGAATGTAGGGAGGCCTGGCAATCATGACCATAGTCAAGGCCATAGTCTGGAACAGGTTGCAGGGGACTATGCTGCCAGAGACACCACAGCCTGGGCTTCCAATGTTACTATGTGTTGTTGCCACCTTTCCTAGAGTGAATCCTTTCTGCTTTGCTTCTTTGTGTCATCAGATTAAGAATTACAGGGGCGCCTGGGTGGCACAGTCGGTTGAGCGTCCGACTTCAGCCAGGTCATGATCTCGCGGTCCGTGAGTTCGAGCCCCGCGTCAGGCTCTGGGCTGATGGCTCGGAGCCTGGAGCCTGGAGCCTGTTTCCGATTCTGTGTCTCCCTCTCTCTCTGCCCCTCCCCCGTTCATGCTCTGTCTCTCTCTGTCCCAAAAATAAATTAAAAACGTTGAAAAAAAAATTAAAAAAAAAAAAAGAATTACAGATGAAGGCAGTCAGGCCAGTGGAAGTCACACAAAATTTGGCTCTAAAGTTTTGGGGAGGAGAAGGCAATTATTTTGATTTGAAGCTTCATGAGAATCCCTCAAACATTGGAAATGAGACGAGGCAGCCAAGAGGGTAAATATCCACACACGACCATGGAGCAAGACTATGCTTCCATTTTGTGGTCAAATCCTTAGAGTATAAGTCCCCATCCTGCTTGTAAACCATTTACCAGAATCTTCAATCCACCTGTCCTGGGAAAGTCTCAGGGCATGTGTCCATGCTCCTCTGATCTTTTTGGGTTTTCCTTACTCCCTCAGCCCAAGGTCTGACTGTGGGTCTTTGTTCTTTTCTCCACAAGATCATCCTTCCCACAGTGATGGTTCAGGTGAGGCTGCAAAATTGAAGAGATTTAACTGAGTACTTGAAACTAATCAAAGTTGTAATTGAGAAAATCTAAATGGATACCAGTCATGGCTGCTGTTTGTAGGAAGCCCCATCCATGGGCTACTATGTCGACTGTGTTGCCAGCCCCAGACCCCTGCCCCATTTCCAATGTCCCTTCATCCCCATGCTCTTGAGCTTGTTTATCCTTTTTCCCTAAAAGGAAATAATCTATGAGATGAAGCTTGGCCAAGAGAAAATAATGAACTAGTGCATATGTAGAGATCATGACTTTCTAGGTTCTGTTCTAAGTTTCTTATGTATCAACTCAAATAATCTTCAGGTAACCCCATGAGGAGGATTGCTTTCCAATTTTACAGATGAGAAAGCTGGAGCACAAAGAAATTGGTAAGTTGTGATGAAGTCACATAACTAGAAAATGGAGGAAGATCGGATTTGAACCTAGATATTTCTCCACGCTCTTCATGTAAACCACTAACTTCCACTATCTTCCTATAAAGATACCCATCACAATGACCGGCTTGAGCTGTTCAATAGCACCAAGACTGTTATCTCTATTCCAGAATAAGATCTCTGCTTTATCTTTGCATAAACAAAAAAGTTCATTGAAAAGATTTCCTTAAATCATAAGATCAGTTTGTGCCCAAAGAATTTGACTTCCTATCTAGAAAAGTAGCAAAACTACTTTGAGACTTAAAAATAACAGCTTCCTTTACCTTCAGCCAACAATGCTTCACCCACGCAAAATATCATGGGGTCCATTCAAAGCTACATCACCCTGTGAAGCAAAGTTGGCTTCTCTCCAAACAGCAAATGCAAAAACCCAGAAGATGGACAGCAGCCATTAGGCAGCCAGAAGTCAAGATAGAAATGAGCCATCGCCTATTTCACTAAAGTTCTTTTATTTATTTGAAGGGCAAAAATTTCTGTCCCTGACATTTCCCTTTTGTGTATAGTACTGATTGCTGGAAGTTTTATGTTAAAGCCCGCTCATGTGCTTGCATTGAAATATCGCCTTGCTTTGGTGATTTAATATATTCGGATACCAACACACGCATATGATTTACCAATTTGAATTCACCATGCTGTGTTTTCAGTGTGACACGTAGCTCCATGTCAAAGTACAGCTAGCAAAAATGGTCTTTGGGCTGTGGGGAGAAAACCGAGGAATGAGGATGAACAAATCTCTCTTTTAATCTTTTTATCTCTGTCCTTTGGTTAACAAACACTGAATTGCATGTGAAGATGTTTAAGATTCACCACTCTGTTTAAATTTTGAGAACAGGCTTTTACATTTGTTTCTAAAAGCCTTTCTGTCTTAGATGGGTTTCTTGCTTTAGTGTGAATAGTGGTCCTGGCCTCTTTGAAATCCTTTGATCATATTAATGTTCAAGTGGGCCCATAAATGAAAGGATTTCAGAGGGGCCAGTGGCTTCTCATTAATCCCACACAGCATTCATCCCATTGCAGCCGTCAGAGACAATTCATGGAGGGAGCCTGGCATTAAGAGGGGAAATGAGCGCACTTCTCACACTTGATAAAGATCTGCATTAACTGTATAAAAAATGTGCTAGGCACTATGGTGATGACTCTGACAACATAGTAGCAATAAAACAGATGATTAAAAATGAAGAAGACTGGCACTCTTAAGTAATTGGGAGCAGAGCTCTTAACCTTTGTGGTCATATACATATTTGTCTCGAGATATTGAGCTGAAAGTCATTATTTGATGGTGTTTTGGTAGCTCTTGGGATTTGTTTTATGGGGAGACACTGAGTCTAATTCTGTGTTTGGAGCTGGGCTCAATATGTCATTAAAGTCCAATAAATGTTTGCAATTATTGCAGTTATTTAGAGGCCTGGAAAATTGATGGAAGTTGGCAGGATACCCAGTTCATCCTCTGGTTCCATATTGCTGGGCTCCACCCAGGGGCAGCAGCAGTAGAAGTGCCAGCTCTGAAGTAGCCTGTGGGTCCTGGTCCAATAAACCCTCAGGGCTCCTGGATCTCTTGCTTATTGGCTCACTTTGTTAGACCCAACTCCTCCCCTTCCTTCTCTGCACCTTTTATCTGTGTTTTATTTGCTCTGTTTTTATTTATTTCAATAAATACATAGTGGAAGTATTTTCTAAGCCAGGCACTGCGTGGTGAGTTGACCATTCAGTGGTGGAGAACACAGACACGCTTCCTGTCTTCATGGAGCTTGCATTTTCTCCTGAGGGTGAGTCAGAACTATTAAAAATGAATAAAGAGAACATTTAGGTGACACAAACAAACTTTATTTAACACTCCATAAAGAGTGCAGTCTCCATCCCCTAGGCTCCAGAGAAGAGCACAATGCGGTGGAGGGCAGGAACCATTTATAACATAAAGAATAAGGAACAAGGGAGAGAAAAGCAGAAAATGATGAAGGAACAAAGAAATAAGTATGGATCCTAGAACTGGCTCAGCCTTTAGGGATTGGCTGACTGGATTTACTGTCTTTCTGATCAAGCAGAACATTTACAGGGACACAAAAGTTACCTAAGTTTTGGTTTGCTGTCATGGCACCCTGGGCAGGGTGAGTTACATCTTGGATCTTGAAATTTATCTCAACAGAACCAAAGAGGATTACTCAAGCATGCATACCTTGGAATAGAGTCATATTAAAAAGTATTTTAGCCTGGATAGCTGTCTCATATTTAGGTATACTGATAGAGACAAGTTAAAGCACAACAGAATTGCTTATAAATGTTTAATTTTTAGATAGTAGACCATGGAAATAAAAAATCTACAGATGTCAGATTTTAGGAGGTTAAAAAAAAAGATTCTTTTTGGCTTGTCTTTGTCTTACATTCAAATTTGTCAGGAACAATCACTTTCTTCACTACAAATGAGATAGACGGTAATTAAAAATGATTTCCCAGGCCGACACAACTATATACCAGTAATGCTGTCCCCAGAAGCCTTCAAGCCCTTGGGGATGGGGTAGGTAGGAGGTAGGATAGAACACTCAGAACATAGGGCTTCTTTAATGACTGAAATTTTGCCAGTTTGAGAAAAGTAATTTGTAACATTATTGAGAACTCTTAGGCACTTCATCACCACATTAAGAAACAATACTTACTCTGGCCCTGCTGATGGCCAAAGCCCCACTGGGTTCAAATAACTACTTTGCCCACTTCCATTGGATTGTACCACTCCAATGTGTGGAAGAACCACCCCAAATATCTCCCAGCAGAGAGAAGAGCCACAAGAAACCGCTAAGAGAGTCAGATCCAAAGAGCAAAGGGAAGGGTCCAGTTTCCTGTCTCAGACCTTCCCAGGGGAAGTGCCTCTCTTCTTTGTGTTCATCCACTTCATCCCTTAGGACACTCCACTCACCAGGCTGGGTCTCAATGCCTTGTCCTGGCATTAGATCAATCCAGAGAAGGATCCTCCTTTGTGGAAGAGGAGTGGATAAGAATGGGAAGGTTAGAGTCTTGACTTTTCCCTGGAGGCCAATCAACTAAGTCATCTAAACCAACACTGGGTGAGGATAATTAATAAATTTGAACACAATTTCTGAAAAGTTCTCACATGGTCTGGTCCAGTGATTTCTAAACTATAGGATACAACCTATTTGTGGGGTCATGAAATCAATTTAGTGGGTCATAGCCTGCATTCAAAAGTAAAATGGAAAATATAACATACTGGGTCAAGACATAAAATAAATCTCTTTTAGTTGATTGTAGTCAAAAAAGTTTGAAAGGACCGAACAGTTCTGATCTATGTGGGTATCTAGTAAAAGTGATAGATGGCAAGCAAGTGTCAGAGTAGGTGAAATAACTGGTGGGCGCTTCCTTCTTTTGTTCTTTTTCTTTATAGGTTTAAATGACATTTGGTCAGCTATAGAGCTACTTAGTTTGCTATTGACAAAGGGGAAACGGAATCTTTCTGATGTTGTTTAACTGGGACCAATATTTCCAGCTCAGCCATTATCTAGAATCATTTCCACTTGATTTTTTTTTCATTATATTGATAAACTCGAGTCCTGCCCCCCCCCCCCCCCCCAGCCACAGACAAGTATCTTATTGACTCTTCAAAGACTATAAGCATGATAACAACAAAAGCTCACTGGCTCTAAACATCATCATCATCATCATCAACAACAACAACAAAACAGAAGCAACTTTTCTTGCCTCCTGTCTGCCCCCACCACTGTTTTAGTACCAGCTGATTTAGGCATTAGATTCATACACACTGAATGAATAACAAAATACATGGTCACTGCCTTGGAAGCAGTTACTCTCTATGAATGTTAAATTAGAGTTTTGAAATGTGGAAAGACTTCTATGAATCAAATTTTATCAAAGCAGTTGATGGAATAATTTACTTCTAGTTCTGTTTTATTTTATTCATCATTCTTACTTTCTTCACTTTCTTGAAATGTTTATTTATTTATTTTAAGAGAGAAAGAGAGAGAGGCAGAGTGAGAATCCCAAGCAGGCTCTGCATCAGTGCAGAGCCCGATGTGGGGCTGCATCTCACAAACATGAGATCATGACCTGAGCCAAAATCAAGAGTTGGATGTTTAACTGACTGAGCCACCCAGGCACTGCTTTAGTTTTTTCATTTTAAAGGTGAGGAAACTGGGATCCAGACAGAATGAGCAAGGCAGGAGAGAAAGGCCTGTATATTAGTCTTGGCCCCTGAGGAATGATACAGGACCTGTCAGATCCCTAGGGAGCTCTGAGAAGCTGGCTTTTGCTATGGAGAAGACTGACAGAAAGCCTCGCCCTCATGTGTGGAGCCATGGGAAGTGGGGCCAGGGGAAAGGGGGAAAACTGAGAAGGGCCATAGGAATTGAATGTAGATAGAACCAGAATGTTCTTATGTCACTGATGTTTCAATGCTTTCTAATACAAACACTTTCCTAAATATGTAGAGTGCTTCCTAAATATGTAGAGTGCTGAATTATTTCTTTGCCCTCCATAGTGGTTGACACATGTTCTAGCTGACAATCAAACAAACTCACAAGACACAATTGGTTTTAATCTACGACCACATTTATGTAGCTTTATGGAAGAGGGCAGAGCAGGACACAGCAGTAGAATACCTTCAGTTCTTTGGAAGTCCCTGCAGCTACCCAGGCACACGGACTACTTTGTCTCCTCCCCACATGATTTCCCACTATCCTGTTATACCATTCTAAGCACTGAGGTCCAAGACCTGCAGGCCAGCTTACAGTTTCCCCAGCCCAGGGGCTGTCCCCTGGATCAGGGTTTGAAGAGCAAACAAGACAGACACAGGATAAATGCCACATTTATCCCAACTTTGTCACTTCCAAACCAAACCAATACTCAGAGAAAACAGATTCAGAGGTCATTTTCCAGTTTCATATTAATTCCTTCCTCATTTCCTGGAAACCAGGGGCTCCAGCATACAAGAGCTGAGTCATTTTGCTGAAAAGTGTCATTATTTGCCTGGAATCCCTGATTCTCTGGATTGCCAGGTTAATTAGCCTAGGGCCTCATCATTTATTTTTGGCATCTGCAGAATGAAAAGGAATGTTCCTACCAGCCATTAATCTGCTGCAGTTTAGCCTTCAGCATTACCTGCAGGTAAGAATGAGGGCCTTCAGGAAAGAGTGAGGAAGGAGGGCTGGAGGGAGAGGAGGAACCCATGCCCAGTGGGAATCACTTCAGACTTCCTCTGTGGAGGTGGAAATGGAGCAGCCTGCTGACTCCATGTGCACATGAGGGAAGCTGCAGCCCTGGGCTAGTTATGTGAAAACCAGAGGTGAGCAGCCCCATGTGACACTACACTGCACTTACAGGAACACCTCCCGCCTGGGCTCCTGAAGTGACTGTCCCATGGGAGGAAAGGGGAGTAAGCAAGAGCCATGGTAGAATTATTCTTGTAGCTGCCAAAGAAAATTTAGCAATTTAGAAGAAAGCAAATGGCCACCAGAAAAAAGATTCTTCGAATAAAGGGAATAAGGAAAGAGAAAATCAGGTAGAGCTGTTTTGGTGGCTATAAAGACATGGGGTGAAGTGGAAGGAAATTAACAGAACTCCTATGAAAGACTTATTGACAAGCCATCACAAATTTGGAGAAATCTAATCTAGCACCAACAGCTGCTAAGAAATTCTGTCATTTCCATTACTTTATCTCAGTCTGTAAACATTTAAATCCAATGATGCCAAAACCGGCAGAGGATACAAATTTGGCCCAGGTTGTTAAATTTACCTCTCTGTTAAAGCAGCTGAACCCAAAGCAGATTGACTTGAAGGCCAGTATTTCCTGGTCCAACTTTTAGCAGGGGGTCCAAGGCCATATGCTGTGGTTAAAATTGAATGGCCTGAGGGCAGAGAACAAAGCTCTTTGAGATGACTAGATTTTGATGTAAAATGTTTCGCAGTGTATACTGGAAAGAAAAAAGGTGTTATTAAGAGGCCCAAGAGTGGAGCCTGGGGGTGGTGGGCATGGTGATGCCATTGTAGAAAATGCCAAGATCACAGTAAAACTTTAGATAGAAAAAACCGAACGTACAAAATATGGTGTAGGCATCATCTTTATTTACATGTTTAAGTATAGTGGTTGTGATGCATGAATGGAGACTCTTGTCATTACCAGCTTATAGCCAAATATAGGGTAAGGCTTACACCAACTCTATCTGTACAAAGGAAATTGCATTTATCTTGTGATATCAAGATGTAACAGGAGCATCCTTCTGCCCCTCCCAGGTGTCTGCCCCATTGATACAGGGAGTCTATAAATCACAATTCCACATATTCATTCCTTAGGTATCTAGAATAGAATTTTGCCCTTAAAAAGAGCTCAGTGAATAGTCATTGACTTCTGTTAAAAAATGATATCTTATAAGCTTGCAAAATAATGTTGTGAGCCACCATCAATCATCTACATCTTTAAGTAAATGTCTGTTTCAGTTAGCAGAGAGCAGAGAGTTGTTTAAGCTTGACTAGCACACTACTGTCTATAATTCATTTTTTGGTTGGGGTGGATCGGGGTAAGCAAAGCTTCTGTAAAGGGCCAGATAATATATATTTCAGGTTTTATAGACCATACAGCATCTGTTATAACTACTCAACTCTGACTTTGTAGTGTGAAAGCAGTCAGAAACAACAGGTAAACAATGGACATGACTGTGTTCTAATAAACTTAAAAAAAAAACAAACAGGCAGCAGCCTGGGTTTGGCCAGTGGGACATAGTTTGCCAACCTGTGGTCTGGGCAGTTACTATACTTCCTTCTTCAATTGTAGGAATTAGAGAATGAATAACAGTCAGCTGAGAGTTAAGGAGTAGGCGTTTACAAAGCCAAAAGCATGGACATTAGATATTCTCTTAACCAATGCCACTTACCCAAGTGACCTGTTAGACAGGTCTAACAGTCCAACCAGACCTAGTCCAACTAAGTCTAACTAACTGTCTTATTGACTGATGTGGGCCCAGAGCATGCTCAATCCTGGAGCTAACAGGCTCAAGGAAATGGTTTCTTGCCCAAGAGTCAGTTTGATTTGTTTCTAAGCTTTTTTGTTTCTAATTGCACTTGTAATTATATATTATTTAATTAAATATTACACAAATGGGTGATTCTGAGTGTTATTGTGGAAATAACATAAAGCAGATAAAAGACTTTAAAGATGAGTCAGTATCAAAGAATATATATTGAGTTAGGTGCAGGTAAGATACCTGTAAAAGATTTCATTTCATCAGAAGCTTTGCAAGTATCTTCAAGTTCTTGTTACATTTTCTTGAATTTTTATTTATTTATTTATTTAACAAAAAATTTAACATTTTTTTTTATTATTGAGACTCAGAGAAAGACAGAGCATGAGCAGGAGAGGGGCAGAGAGAGGGGGAGACACAGAATCTGAAGCAGGCTCCAGGTTCTGAGCTGTCAGCACAGAGCCTGAAGTGGGGCTTGAACTCACAAACTGTGAGATCATGACCTGAGCCGAACTTGGATGCTCAACTGACTGAGCCAGCCAGGTGCCCCAAGTTCTTGTTACATTTTTTAAAGAGCAAAAGTGTCATTGATAAACTTGTATTCTAGGTGTGGTTTGTTGATGCAGAGCTGAAATCAGCAGGACTGCCACCCCTAAATATTGATCCCAGTTTTTCATATAATAGGGCTTCTACCATGTTCAACAGAGCAGAGGCAGCCCAGGAGACAAGGTAATAAATAATGAACCACTTCTTATGTCACACCATGGGTCCCCCTTTTCTTTTAGGTGCAAGGAATTAAAGTTGGTTTTTCTAACCACTGGAGTGGCCATTTACATAGGGCATTTTTATTTTTTTTAATTTACATCCAAATTGGTTAGCATATAGTGCAACAATGGTTTCAGGAGTAGATTCCTTAGTGCCCCTTACCCATTTAGCCCATCCTCTCTCCCACAACCCCTCCCGTACCCTCAGTTTGTTCTCCATATTTATGAGTCTCTTCTGTTTTGTCCCCCTCCCTGTTTTTATATTATTTTTGTTTCCCTTCCCTTATGTTCATCTGTTTTGTCTCCTAAGGTCCTCATATGAGTGAAGTCATATGATTTTTGTCTTTCTCTGAATGACTCATTTCACTGAGCATAATACCCTCCAGTTCCAACCACGTAGTTGCAAATGGCAAGATTTCATTCTTTTTGATTGCCAAGTAATACTTCATTGTGTATATACACCACCTCTTCTTTATCCATTCATCCATCGATGGACATTTGGGCTCTTTCCATACTTTGGCTATTGTTGATAGTGCTGCTATAAACATGGGGGTGCATGTGTCCCTTCAAAACAGCATACCTGTATCCCGTGGATAAATGCCTAGTAGTGCAATTGCTGGGTTGTAAGGTAGTTCTATTTTTAGTTTTTTGAGGAGCCTCCATACTGTTTTCCAGAATGGCTGCACTAGCTTGCATTCCCATCAACAATGCAAAAGAGATCCTCTTTCTCCACATCCTCGCCAACATCTGTTGTTGCCTGAGTTGTTCATGTTAGCCGTTCTGAGAGGTGTGAGGTGGTATCTCACTGTGGTTTTGATTTGTATTTCCCGGATGATGAGTGATGTTGAGCACTTTTTCATGTATTGGTTGGCCATCTGGATGTCTTCTTTGGAGAAGTGTCTATTCATGTCTTTTGCCCATTTCTTCACTGGATTATTTGTTTTTTGGGTGTTGAGTCGGATAAATTCTTTATAGATTTTGGATACTAACCCTTTATCTGATATGTCCTTTGCAAATATCTTCTCCCATTCTGTTGGTTGCCTTTGAGTTTTCCTGATTGTTTCCTTTGCTGTGCAGAAGCTTTTTATTTTGATGAGGTACCAGTAGTTCATTTTTGTTTTTGTTTCCCTTGCCTCTGGAGATGTGGTCATTAAGAACTTGTTGTGGCCAAGATCAAAGAGGTTTTTGCCTGCTTTCTCCTTGAGGATTTTGATGGCTTCCTGTCTTACATTTAGGTCTTTCATCCATTTTGAGTTTCTTTTTGTGTATGATGTAAGAAAGTGGTCCAGGTTCATTCTTCTGCATGTCACTGTCCAGTTCTCTCAGCACCACTTGCTGAAGAGACTGTATTTATTCCATTGGATATTCTTTCCTGCTTTGTCAAAGAATAGTTGGCCATATGTTTATGGGTCCATTTCTGGGTTCACTATTCTGTTCCATTGATCTGAGTGTCTGTTTTTGTGCCAGTACCATGCTGTCTTGATGATTACAGCTTTGTAGTATAGCTTGAAGTCTGGGATTGTGATGCCTCCTGATTTGGTTTTCTTTTTCTAGATTGCTTTGGCTATTCGGGGTCTTTTCTGGTTCCATACAGATTTTAGGATTATTTGTTCTAGTTCTGTGAAGAATGGTGGTGTTATTGATAGGGATTGCACTGAATATGTAGATTGTTTTGGGTAGTATCGACATTTTAACAATATTTGTTCTTCCTATCCAGGAGCATGGAATCTTTTTCCATTTTTTTGTGTCTTCTTCAATTTCTTTCATAAGCTTTCTATAGTTTTTAGTGTATAGATTTTTCACCTCTTTGGTTAGATTTATTCCTAGGTATTTTATGATTTTTTTATGCAACTGTAAATGGGATTGATTCCTTGATTTCTCTTTCTGTTGCTTCATTGTTGGTGTATAGGAATGCAACCAGTTTCTATGCGTTGATTTTATATCCTGCAATTTTGCCGAATTCATGAATCAATTCTAGCAGTTTTTTGGTGGAATCATTTGGGTTTTCCATATAGAGTATCATGGCATCTGCAAAGAGTGAACGTTTGACCACCTTCTGGCCGATTTGGATGCCTTTTATTTCTTTGCGTTGTCTGATTGCAGAGGCTAAGATTTCCAATACTATGTTGAATAACAGTGGAAAGAGTGGACATCCCTGTCTCATTCCTGACCTTAGGGGGAAAGCTCTCCGGTTTTCCCCATTGATGAAGATATTAGTGTTGGGTCGTTCATATATGGCTTTTATGATCTCGAGGTATGCTCCTTCTATCCCTACTTTCTTGAGGGATTTTATCAAGAAAGGATGCTGTATTTTGTCAAATGCTTTCTCTGCATCTATTGAGAGGATTATATAGTTCTTGTCTTTTCTTTTATTGATGTGATGAATCATGTTAATTGTTTTGCAGATATTGAACAAGCCTTGCATCCTGGGTATATATCCCACTTAGTCGTGGTGAATAATTTTTTTAATGTATTGTTGGATCTGGTTGGCCAATATCTTGTTCAGGATTTTTGCATCCATGTTCATCAGGGAAATTGGTCTATGGTTGGCCTTTTTACTGGGGTCTCTGGTTTGGAATGAAGGTAATGCTGGCTTCATAGAAAGAGTTTGGAACTTTTCCTTCCATTTCTATGTTTTGGAACAGCTTCAAGGGAATAGGTGTTAGCTCTTCCTTAAATGTTTGGTAGAATTCCCCTGGAAAGCCATGTAGCCCTGGGTCTTGTTTTTTGGGAGATTTTTAATTACTAATTCGATGTCCTTATTGGTTATGGGTCTGTTCAAAATTTCTATTCCTTCCTGTTTCAGTTTTGGTAGTGTATATGTGTCAAGGAATTTGTCCATTTCTTCCAGATTGCCCATTTTGTTGGCATATAATTGCTCATAATATTCTCTTACTATTGTTTTTATTTCTGTTGTGTTGGTTGTGATCTCTCATCTTTCATTCTTTATTTTATTTATTTGGGTCCTTTCCTTTTTCTTTTTGATCAAACTGGCTAGTCGTTTATCAATTTTGTTAATTCTTCCAAAGAACCAGCTTCTGGCTTCATTGATCTGTTCCAATGTTTTGTTTTGTTTTGTTTGGTTTGGTTTTGATAGCATTAATTTCTGCTCTAATCTTTATTATTTCTTGTCTTCTTCTGGTTTTGGGCTTTATTTGCTGTTCTTTTTCCAGCACTTTAAGGTGTACAGTTAGGTTGTGTATCTGAGATCTTTCTTCCTTCTTTAGGAAGGCCTGGATTGCTATATACTTTCCTCTTATGACCACCTTTGCTGCATCCTAGGGGTTTTGGGTTGTGGTGTTATCATTATCATTTGCTTCCATATACTTTTAAATTTCCTCTTTAACTTCTTGGTTAGCCCATTCATTCTTTAGTAGGATGTTCTTCAGTCTCCAAGTATTTGTTACCTTTCCAAATTTTTTCTTGTGGTTGATTTCGAGTTTCATAGTGCTGTGGTGCGAAAATATGCATAGTGTGCTCTCGATCTTTTTTACTTACTTAGGGCTGATTTGTGTCCCAGTATATGGTCTATTCTGGAGAACGTTCCATGTGCACTGGAGAAAAATGTATATTCTACTGCTTTAGGATGAAATGTTCTGAATATATCTGTTAAGTCCATTTGATCCAGTGTGTCACTCAAAGCCATTGTTTCCTTGTTGATTTTTTGATTAGATGATATGTCCATTACTATGAGTGGGGTGTTGAAATCTCCTACTATTACGGTATTACCCTTGATGAGTTTCTTTATGTTTGTGACTAATTGATTTATATATCTGGGTGGTCCACATTTGGCACATAAATGTTTACAATTGTTAGGTGTTCTTGGTGGATAGGCCCTTGATTATGATATAATGCCCTTCTGCATCTCTTGTTACAGTCTTTATTTTAAAGTCTAGATTGTCTGATATAAGTATGGCTACTCTGGCTTTCTTTTGTTGACCATTAGCATGACAGATGGTTCTCCATCCCCTTATTTTCAATCTGACAGTGTCATTAGGTCTAAAGTGGGTCTCTTGTAAACAGCATATAGATGGATCTTGTTTTCTTATCCATTCTGTTACCCTATGTCTTTTGATTGGAGCATTGAGTCCATTGATGCTTAGAGTGAGTACTGAAAGATATGAATTTATTGCTATTATGATGCTTGTCAAGTTGGAGTTTCTGGTGGTGTTCTCTGGTCCTTTCTAATCTTTGTTGCTTTTGATGTATATATATACACACATATATATATGCGTATATATATATATATATATATATATATATATTTTTCATCTTTTCTCCCCTCAGAGAGTCCCCCTTAAAATTTTTACAGGGCTGGTTTAGTGGTCACAAACTCCTTTAATTTTTTTTGGCTTGGAAACTTTTTTATCTCTCCTATTTTGAATGACAGCCTTGGTGGATAAAGAATTCTTGGCTGCATATTTTTCTGATTCAGCACGTTGAATATATCCTGCCACTCCTTTCTGGCCTGCCAAGTTTCTGTGGATAGGTCTGCTGCAAACCTGATCCGTCTTCCCCTGTAGGTTAGGGACTTTTTTTCTCTTGTTGTTTTCATGATTCTCTCCTTGCCTATTTGGTGAATTTGACTATGCTATGCCTTGGTGATGGTCAGTTTTTGTGGAATCTAATGGGGGTCCTCTGTGCTTCCTGGATTTTGATGTCTGTGTCTTTCCCCAGGTTAAGAAAGTTTTCTTCTATGATTTGCTCACATAACCCTTCTACCCCTATTTCTCTCTCTTCCTCTTCTGGTACCCCAGTGATTCTGATGTTCCATTTTAATGAGTCACTGATTTCTCTAATTCTTAAATCGTGCTCTTTTGCCTTAATCACCCTTTTTTTTCTGTTTCATTATTCTCCATAAATTTGTCCTCTATATCGCTAATTCTCTCATCCATCCTTGCCACCCCTGCATCCATCTGTGATGGCAGCTCATTTATAGCATTTTTTATTTCATCCTCACTATTTTTTACTTCTTTTATTTCTGCAGAAGAGATTCTAGTCTATTTTTGACTCCAGCTAGTATTCTTATTATCATGATTCTAAATTCTGGTTCAGACATCTTGCTTGTGTCTGTGTTGGTTAAATCCCTGGTTGTCGATTCTTCGTGCTCTTTCTTTTGGGGTGAATTTCTTTGTTTTGTCATTTTGAAGGGAGAAAAGGAATTAGTGATGTAGAAAATTTAAAATTAAAAAAATTAAAATTAAAAAAATATTAAAATTAAAAAATTACAAACACAAACACAAAAAAATCAAATAAATGATGCTAGATCCTAGGTGTGTTTTTGTCTGGGTGTTGAAACTGGTTTGATAGATTAGAGAAAAAAGGGGGGAAAAGGTAATCTTTTGAGTATTTGAAAAAATTAATACACTGGAGTGGACTAAATTGAAATAATGTAAGTAAAATAGAATTTGAAAAAATATACACAAAAGTTAAGAATAAAGTAGAAAGAAATGAAACAAAATTAATAAAAATTAAAAATAAATATGAATCTTTTCTTTTCCTGTATTCAAGAAAAAGAAAAGAAATGAAAAAGAGAAAAAAGATAAAAGAAAAGAAAGAAAAAAAGGAAATCGTTTGAAAATTTGAAAAAGTGAATACACTGTAGTAGACTAAAGTAAAATGATGGGCGTAAATATAATTTGAATAAATTTACATAGAATAAAAATATAGTAAGAAAATTAACGAAAAATATTTTTAATAGAAATTGAAAGTACAAATGAAGTTTTTCTCTTTATGCATTCAAGAAACAAAAAAGGAAATCGTTCACAAATTTGAAAAAGTGAATACACTGAAGTAGACTAAAATAAAATGGAAGTAAAATCGAATTTGAAAAAATTACACAAAAGTGAAAAATACAGTAATAAAAATTAAAGAAATATATCTTTAATAAAAATTGAAAATAAAAATTGATTTTTTTCTTTCTGTGTTCAACAAAAAGAAAAGAAGTGTAAAAGAGGAAAAAAAAGAAGGAAATAAAATTGAACAAATGGACCTGATAACAGATTGAAATAGGACTAAAATTGTTTCGTTTTCCCCTAGAAGTCAGTCCATGTAGCTCTTTATAGTCCATAAACTAAGCCGGCGGTGAGACTTGTGTTCTTGAAGAGTGAATTTGGCCCAGGTGGGTAGGGTTCAGTGTAACGGCTCCACTCTTCACTAGATGGTGCTGCTAGCCTACTAGGGTGGATTGTGGCGGCCTTAGTAGGTGTGTATGTGCATGCGCGGGAACAGTGAAAATGGCGCCATCCAGCTATGCAGTCTATTCTCCCGGAACAGCAATGGTGTATCAGTCCTATATTTTTAGCTTTCGTCCACTCCCTGCTTTTTCACTCTCTGTGACCAGGCCCCAGGCAGTACCTCTCTCCCACATTTTGTCTCAGATAAGGCTGTTTTCCCCGGCCCCTTACTTCTGAAGGACTGTGGCTTTGACCTGTTCAGCCCCTCTGTAGGAGGGTCTCACCAAATGGTCAAATGCCGGCTGCAACCAGGAATGCTTGCTGTACCCTGCTGCTGCTGCTGGTGCCCTGAGACTGCGGCTGGGTGCCAGCCCACCCCAGATAAAGTTCGCGAGACAGTGTAACAGCAGCATTTCAGCATATGGAAAATCACAACATACATCTGGCACCTGGCTTCACCCTTAACGACCTTGTTCCAGCACCAGCAACTGTGGCCGTTTTCTGGGGTCTGCTGGGACCAGGTGGCTTCAACAGTCCCCACCAAATGTCCTTCCAGCAGTGGAACCGCTTTCCCCCGTGTGGCCTGAGAACCTCCTGAACCTCACTCTGTTCCTGGGGATTCGCCCTTCCCTCCAGAGCACCACCAGGTATTGAGCTGCAGAGTTGCGGCCTTTGTGCTCCCCTTTTTTAAAAGTCTTAATGGAATTTAAACCTCTCCTTTCTCCCTTTTTAGTTTAGTCCCTGCAGCTGTTTCCAATTTTCCACTTTCTCTCCAGCTGCTTTTGGGGAGGGGTGCTTTTCCTGTCACCCCCCCCCCCAACCCCTGACTCCGTCCTCTCTCTGCTCACAAAAGCACCTCCCTTCCTGCACTTTCTCGCTCCCCAAGTTCACTTCTCTGTGCCACGTACCTGCTGAATTCTGTGGTTCAGGTTGTGCATATTGTTGTGTTAATCCTCCAGTCAGTTTTCTAGGTGTGTAGGATGGCTTAGTGTTGGTCTGGCTGTATTTCAGAGACACGAGACACACAAAAATCTTCCATGCTGTTCTGCATGCAGTAAAGAAGAGTTAACATTTTCAACCAATAAAAGTTTCAAATGAGTGATTGTTGAATGAATTAAGGCTGTGAAAATCCAGGGAAATTTATTCATCGTGAGGCCCGGTTCCTATATTGAGTGACAACTATTTCAAGGAGAATACGTTCTACAGCTGTTGGGAAAGTAAATGGTGAGGATGAGGATGGCTAAGTTGGCCAACTTTATCCGCAGGTCCTTGGGGTGGGGGTGGGGGCTGCAGAATAGGATTAGGAGAAACATAGGTTGTGGGGTAATTTATTTTTCCACTTTAAAGGTGACCCCCAACCTTTAAATAACAAATATGCTTCCGAAGCAAGTGAATATTCCATAAGTTTCCATACACAGTGATCATCCCAAGTCTTGGGCTAATCTGATGTGCTAGGTGATTACAGCATTCTGGAACCAGCTTACTAATGTCATATAGTTGCCAAAAAAATGTTCTTGTTGAACAACATTTGAAGAATTCAGAAAAATAGAAGTGAACATTGACTATTGAAGAATTCAGAAAATATAGCGAATTTGGCACCTGGGTGCCTCAGTCGGTTGAGCGTCCGACTTCGGCTCAAGTCGTGATGTTGTGGTTGATGAGTTTGAGTCCCGCGTTGGGCTCTGTGCTGACAGCTCAGAGCCTGGAGTCTGCTTTGGATTCCCTGTCTCCCTCTCTCTCTGGCCCTCCCCCACTCATGCTCTGTCTTTCTCTGTCTCAAAAATAAATATAAACATTAAAACAATTAAAAAAAAAGAAAATATAGAGAATAAAATAAAAATCACCTATGACATCATCACCTAGAATGAATGACTATTATTAAAATAGTTGTGTTGGTCCTTGAAGTCTTTTATTCTATATTCAGCCCAGTTATCAGTCATTTTATAATGATTTATTAACTGAAGGGAATGAAGTTTGATGTGTGATAGCTATGCCCCCATACAGAGAAGGATTGTTGGTTTGCTGCCCCTAACTCATATTTACTATTTGCCGTATCTTGACACCCAAAGGCTTTCTGTTCTTAGCCCCTACACTCCTGAACACAGCCCATTTGCCCGTTTGCCCATTGCCTGTTTCTTGCCTCACTTTCCTGGTCTAGGTTCTGAGATGTCTTTTGTCATTTAGATCAGATGTCTTTAGATCAATAAGTTGATTTATTCTTTCTAGCATACAAGTTGTATTCTGTCTCTCTAACCTACTTGCTAGGGCTTTTGGAGTTGAGATCACTACTGCTATTCCTCTGATGTCTCCCCCCTGTCCAAAGCAGCTGGCAGCAGAAGTTTAAAGTCTCATTGCACTGCTCAGCAAGGAAGCTAGCAGGTTAGGGGAGGTAGATGCTGGATTCTCTTCTAATATTGGGTTAAGAGCAGTCTGTGGTCACAGTAGGAAAGATTATGATGTTGAGGTCATAACAGAACACTCCATGACTTGAATTACCTCTCACACAGCTTTGAGTGTTATATTAAGTTCATTTTTCTGTCTTAGAGTACTCATATTGTATGTTGTCTTCCGTAAGAGGATATTTAAGGCATATGTTCATAGGTGTTGGAAAATACCACAGATAATTCAGTTATTTGGTTGCAAGTCACAGAAAATGACTAGATATGTTAAAAGCAAAAATGGAGTTCCTTAGAAGAAGATGTAGTCTTACAAGATTGACAGGAAGAATGAAGAACCAGGGCTGGGAGGCACAGGCCCAGGCAACTCCACGGGTCTCTTTAGTAAGACCTGTTCAGTAATATTCCCTGCTGGGGCCTAGAATGAATTAACTCCAATGGTTTCTTTGGTGTTTGAGGCCCTTTGGTAATTCAGATCCCTGGGAGAGAGATTGACAGAACTGAGTTTTGCTTATGGCTATCTGATGACTATACTGAGAAGACTCAAATGGAAGAAACATCCAGAAACTCTTGGTTTCAGTAATGGGAAAGCTAGCATACTATTAGAAAGGATGGAATGAAGCCTGGGCATCCAAAGCATGCTTCAGTAATTATCTTAATTGAGCAGTGGATAAGATGAAAAACATCAGCTTGGATTTGGCCCCATACATGAGGCAGCCTCTTGTGGTGGAAACAGATGCTGACATAATGTCATAATAGCAGCTTAAAGCAAAGGTGCTGGACTCAGAAAAACCTGGTGAAAATCCACTTCCATCACAGGCATGATGTGACCCAAAACAAGTTTTTTGACCCATCTAAGGCTCAGTTTCTTACCTCGTAAGAATGGAGATTCAGATTTGTGGTGAAATGAAATGAAATGAAATAATGTTCATGAAGTACTTACCCAAGCACCATCCATAAGTGCCAGCATTATTAAAACTTTGTTAGACTGTTAACTCTGAAATCTGCTGTCATCTGTCACTGCCTGTTCCTCAAAATGAGCAGAATGAACAAGTTTCTGAGCTGTTGCCCAGTTGATTTTATACGTGTAGACACATTTAGTTTTAGGAATACTTCATTAATGACCTCTTTATGAATAAGTGCACCATTCATCTAACACATAGCTCCCATGTCACTTCAAAAACACTTATTAGCACACAGCAGTCCCTGAATGAGTGCCTTAAGGCCTTTCCTGGAAGTTTGCAGTCTGTTGACATGGAATAGCTCTTTGAAGGTTCAGAAACTATAAATGGCACATGTGCCATGGTGGGAATGAAAATGGGGCATAGGGGCACACCACAGTACCATGTGAGAGGAAGTCATAATGAACATAATTGCAATCAGCCTCCTGCCTAAGTATGTTAGAATGTGTTATAGCTTAGTTAGCATTACACATGTTAAGACATACCACAATTAAATTATATCCCTTGATTCAAAACAGTAACACACAATGAAACCCTAGCCAGAACAGGGCGGGACAGAGGAGGCTTCCAGTCCAAGGGGGGGAAAGAAAGAAAGAAAGGAAGGAATGAAGGAAGGAAAATGTAAAGAAGGAAGGAAGGAAGTGAGGGGGGGAGGGAGGAAGAAGGAGGAGGACTTCCTAGGAAATAGAAGGCGTAGAACTCAAAGGCAGAGAACTGAAGAAGAGCGTGCGGTCCCTTTAGGAATCTGCAGTAGTGTGCCATGGCTGACATGTGGAGAGCATAGGAAGTGAAGCAGGGAATGGCAGAAAACAAAGATTGGACAAAAGCCAAACACTCAAAGGGTTTACATGCCAAGCAGAGAGTGCGGATTATATGTTTAGATATGAAAAAGTGCTTTAGGAGTGGTTGGGTGTGATTTATGTGCGGAAAAGCCATACTGGTGTCAGTGGGAAGGGTAGCAAGGAAGTGCAACAGGCAAACAGAGATGAATTAGAACATGCCTGATGCTCATGCTCATAATGACAACTTCTAGAAAAGTAATTTAGAGCAGAAATATTATATTGGAAAATCATAAGTTTTTAGTAACAGGCAATGGATATGTATGTTGCAGTATAATCATATGATGGAGTGTCATACAGCAGGTAAAAATAGGTAAACTATATCTAGGTATGTAAAAGTGAGTAAACTTCAAGAACATAAGAAAATACCAAGGTGGAAGTGGATCTATAAAGTTAAGCACCATTTATGGGATTCAGCACCCAAGAAACTCCTGCAACTTCTTTCCAGTTGCTAACTTTCCTGCTCCACAGGGGTAATTCTACTCTAACTTCTAACGTAAAAAATTCATTTTGGATTCAAATATGTCCTGTTTTGTCTGGCTCCTTTTATTTCAGCATTGGTGTAGTTTTTGTTCGTTTGTTTGTGTTTTTGTTTTTTAATTTTTTTTAAGTTCTCATTGCTATATAGCTTTTTATTATGTGACTTTTTTGCACAATGCAATTTCATGGGGCATATTTATTCATTCTACTGTAGATGAACTTATGAGTTTTTCTGGGTTTTGCTATTAAAAGTAATGCTGCTCTGAACGTTCTTATGTCAGCTTTTAGGTGAACATATGTATATATTTTGGTTAGATATATGCCCAGGAGTAAGATGGTTGGGTCATAGGGTGTGTTCACCTTGGGCAGATATTGCCAAATAGTTTTTTGGTGCAATTGTACCCACCAGTAGGTGACAGTTTCAAGCTGCTCTACATGTTTGCCAACACTTGGTTTTGTCTACTGGTTCATTTTAGATATTTGTGGTGGTTGTGCTGTGACATTGCATGGTGGTTCAGTTTTGCAATCCCTTGATGAGTGATGATATTTAACACGCTTTCTTCATATTTATACTGGTCATTTGGATATATTCTTTTGTGAAGTAAGTATATGAAAACCATTGCTATAACTGCTGTGTTGAAAACACACCATAAAGGGACAAGTATACAGGGAGACTAGTTTTGGAGCCTATGCTAATAAGCCAGGTGAGACAAAATGATGGCTTGGGCTAAGGTAGTAACAGTGAAGGTGGTAATTAAAAAAAAAGTCAGATTTTGGATCTAAGTTGAAGGTGGACCAGATCACTTGCTCTGATGAAGTCATGAATTGCCATGGTCTAGAAATAACAGGAGGATTAAAATAATGATGTTGACAGCTCAGGAAAAGAAAGTTAACCTGAGACCCACCACTTATTCTTTTCATAATTCTGGGCAAGTTGTCTAGTCTCCCTATGCTTCCATTCATTCACTTATATATTGGAGTTAATACTAGCATAGGATTGTTGGGAAGATTCATTGAGTTAGTAGCTAGCACATAGTAAGTGTAGCACATAGTAAATGCTCACCAAAGTATGTGTAGTCACTATCTGTCACCATACAATGTTATTGCAATATTGACTATATCCCCTATGCTGTACTTTTCACCTCTATTACTTATTTATTTTATGATTGGAGGTTTGTACCTTGTAATCCCCCTCACCGATTTCACCCATCCCTCCTCCTCTCCCGCCTCAGGCAACGGCCAGTTTGTTCTCTGTATTTATGAGTCTGTTTGTTTGGATTCCACAGTAAGTGAAATGTGGTGTTTGTCTTTCTCTGCCCAACTTATTTCACTTAGCATACTACTCTCTAGGTCCATAGTAAGTTCTTAATAAAAGTTAGCTATTATTTTACCTTGGATTCAGTTCAGAAAAAATAGCTAGTCCTGTGGTATGGCTGCAGAAAACTACAACCAAACAACTCGTGATGAAACTTTAAAACTACTCACACTCACCCTTCTTATATGTGAGGTATTATAGACTTGAGTCTACTATTCCTCTTGCACCCACTGTTTTTTTCAAAAAAACTCTTCAAGGGAAAACTACCTTATTCAACTGTCTCTCATAGAACCATGCCTGTAAAAACTAAGTATTGAATAAATACTTTTTGATCAATAAACCATAGACCATAGAAACTATAGAAAACCATAGAAACCATAGAAAAACCATAGAAAACAGATGGGTTGTTTTCATTTTTATCCTGAATGCCCATATTATTTATAGGCTTCCCAAATAATATAGGTCATTAGAGGCTAAAAATATCCTCCTAGTTTTAAGGACATTTAAGGATAGAATAATAACACAGTCATGCCTAGCATATTAGTTTCCTTTTGCTGCTGTAAAAGTTTATGACGAACTTAGGCGTTCCAAAGAACACAAATTTATTATCTCATTGTTTTTGAAGTCAGAGTTCTGAAATCAGTTTCACTGGGCTAATGTCAAGGCGTTGGTGTGGATGGTTCTTTCTAGAAGCTCTGAGGGGGGAATACATTTGCTTGCCAAGTTCAGTGTCTAGTGGCCACTTATATCCTGTCTTGTGACCCCTTCCTCCATCTTCAGAGTGCCTCACTCCAATCTCTGCTGCCATCACACTTCACTTCCTCTTTTGAGGAAACATATTCACAGACTCTGGGAATTAGGATGTGGACACCTTGGGGGTGGGTGGGCATTATTCAGCTTACTGTCCGTGGCTAATATTACTTCAAACAAAAAGGCAAACTGCGAAAAGTTACTCGAGATACAGACTCACTCAATGTGTGGTACTCCAAAGGGCAAATGAATCCACAGTTGAATAAATGTGGGGAAACTGTGAAGGTTGCAGAGGGCTCACTGTTCGGTAGTGAGTGAGCTTGGGGCATATAGTGATTAATTACAATCTGCACAGCTGTCCCAGGTAGAAGGACCTCATTAGGCCAGAGATGGCATCACTGCTTTATTAGTTTCTGGGATGGAAGAATCTTAAATGGATGTGGTCTAATTGTCCATTTTTTATCTTTTTGGGTTTAACAAGTATGGGTGTTTGCATGTGTGCTTTGCAAACATTTCTTTATGCAATGGATTTGTTTTTTTGAAAAGTGGTGTTAAGTTTTTAAATAAAACAAAATACCTAAATGAACTTTTTAAAGAAAATTTCTCTATTTATTCCAGGAGACAGAGAGAGAGAGAGAGAGAAAAGAGAGAGAGAGAGAGAGACACAAGCAGGTGAGGGACAGAGAGAGAGGGAGAGAGAGAATCCTAAGCAGTCTTCATGCTGCCAGCACAAAGCCCAACCCTAGGAAGCATGAGATCATGACCTGAGCAGATACCAAGAGTTGGGACACTTAACCTACTAAGCTACCAGGCTTCCCTTAAATGAACTTTTTTAACTCTCACCCTTTAACAACCTTGAAGCAAATTTTTCTAAAATGTCAATTATCAAGGTTAGTTAAGGAGGGCTTATCTGGTGTGAAAGGTAAAGTAGGAAAAATCTATTTCTTTATTCAGATTAGAAGCTACATTTGCTAAAGAGTACACTCTAAAGGCACCTTGGCTTGCAGGAGGCAGTGTCTCTGTGGTGGGACTTGTCAGGTATTAGGCTGTATGAGGCATGAAAATCTGTAACTAAGTCATTCTTTTTTTTCCTAATTTTTAAAAAATGTTTATTTGAGAGGGAGAGAAAGAGAGAGAGCAAGTAGTGGAGAGGAAGAGAGAGAGGGAGACAAAGAATCCGAATCTGAAGAAGGTTCCAGGCTGCAAGCTGTCAGCACAGAGCCTGATGCCGCGCTCGAACTCATGCAGTGACCTAAACTGAAGTCCAGCACTTAACCAACTAAGCCACCCAGGCACCCTCATAACTAGGTCATTCTTGGTAATTAAGAACGATCCTCCCCATTTAGAGTGCAAATACTCCAGAGGGTAACGCATTCAGTCCCTATTGCCTTGAGGAGGGAGGATTATATAGGTTGCTTGCTGTTGTGATCAGAGGCACTGGACATTGAGTTTGCCTTGAGACTTAAGGGGTTAATGAGGAGGATTCTGGAGGACGACCCTTGGGCACCAGCACCAGCTTCATCACTGCCCAGAGCAGTGGCTGGGACTACCCTAGCTGGGGAGGAGGCAGGGATCAAGGAACTTCCCCAAGCCCCTAAAATCTTGCAAATATGCATTACTTTAACTTTAGGTTCTTGGTGATATAATCCACCAGAGTAATACATTTATTTATTCCCAGCTCGTAAACACGACTGAAAAGAAATCTCTATATACAGCTCAAACTCATTTCTTGCTGAGTCTCCCATGGATGAATGATCTGTGTAGTTCTTTCTTTCCTTCTCTCCTCCTCATTGCTCTGTCAGAAAGCTTATTAACGTATGTATATTCCTGGCTTTTCTCCTATATGAATGATTCAGAAACAAATTGAAATGTCAAGTTCTGTATGGCTTCTTGGTGATATTGAAATCTACCAGTTCCTATTAAATTTCCATCATATAGTATTATTCAGGGACAAAAGATCAATTAATCCCTGTTCTTCTCCTGAAAAACACCGTTCACAAGAAACCCTGTTATGTGAGCTCTTTAATCAATGGAGTCAATGGAGCACTGGAACGTGGGGGGAAATGAGACCCAGGCATAGAAATGGGGCCAGGCCTCTTTATTAATTTCGCATATTATATGAGGAAGGGAAGTTCAGAAGATTTGATGGATAATCACTCAAGTATGCCATTTCATAAGGAAGAAGTTACTTCCAGATTTGAGTGAACAGCTTTGGGAAAAATATACGACTATACTTTATGCGACATAAGCTACCTTTATAGAAAGAGTAACCACCCCTTTTATAGCAGGACTAATATAAAAGAAAAAGACTTTTTCATCATTACTCCCAACTACTCCCTTGGCACTTTTACAAGGAGAGCTGGGCAGTTATTGTTTCCGTCTTAAGATAAACGTAACGAGAAGTATCAGTAAAAAAGTAATTATCATAATAACTATAATAACCCAAACCAAAATAATAACAATGGAAGTAATAATCATAAAAAACATTATTACATCTTTCTTCTTTAGGTCTTTTACCCACTGAATCTTTTTAATGTGTAGGAGCTGTGGGTTTTCATCCATTCTGCCTTAAGCAGTAATTGCATTTGATTTGGCCTGCACAATTTTACCCATAATATTAGAAGTAGAAGAGAGTCGTGCAGTGTGCTTATTATTGGTTATTATTAAAGATGGGGATCAGTGGCTTATCATGGGGAGCCATCAGACTGTCACAAACAACTTGCTTTCACTCACTCTCAGACTGCTGTGATATTCAATCCAACTCTGATTTAAACCTAATGTCTGGCTATTTTAACTGAGAAAAACACTTATTGGTCTCCACTTCGTAGGTTCTGATTTTGGCTTCTTTTGTGGCTATTTAGTCTTACCCCCTGCTTTCGGTGAATGCCATAATCAGAATAGAACTATGCCACATCTAGACAAAATGTATTTTTGTAATAGATCTCAACAATTTTCCCTTCTCTGGATTGGCTCTGGGTGGCAAGGGTGTCTGTACCCTGGGAGCCAGGCCCTATGGGCCTTGCTGATTGACTTGGGGGTAGCCATCTGACAGAAGTGCTGCCAGTCACTGTCCTTCCATGGATTTGCACATGGTAACAGAGGAGAGAGACCCCTCTCTGGCTGTGGGAGCCGCAGATCTCCTGCGGCCACCTCACCTTCTCTGCAAGCTGGTTTCTAGGAAGGCGGGAGCAGCTGTGAAGGACAAAGACAAGGAGAAGTCTAGGCAGCCCTTAGCTTGTCTCTGGGGCCCAGCTTTACCCTGCCCTGGCTGCATTCATATGAGAGTCTCCTGCATACTTTCAACAAATTCTCTTTTCTCCCCACATCTGATGTGGGCTTTTGTCCTTTGTAAGTGGATAAATCGTGATGAGTTGGTTCTTATTCAGGTACTGGGGCTCACTGTCATAGGAGCGTGATATACTTCTAAGTATGGGTGCAGTGGGTTGCAAGTAATGTCTTCTTAATAAGGAGGAACTAACGCTTGTGAATATTTTATTACTTTAGTAGATTAAGGCACTGTCAAGTTTCTATCTATAATTAACCATCATTTATACTTTCTTATGTTCTGACATGTTTTCTTGAGTGAGAGAGAGAGGGTGAAGTTGCATAGGTGCTCTGGGAATTGTGTGGGCTCTGGATATATTCAATGTCATGCATCAGGAAGATGTGGCCTTTCAGAAAGAGATTAAGATCCACTGCTGAGTACTGCAGCCTATTCTGGGTCCTAGAGTTTTCATCCCCATTATCTACTGGATCCGAATTGATTTATACATAATGAAGTAAAATTTTATATATATATATATATATATATATACATATATATATATATATACACAATGTGGTATATTATTATTTTTTCTCTTGAAAGTTTATTTATTTATTTTGAGAGAGAGAGAGCAAGTGCGAGTGGGGAAGGGGCAGAGAGGGGTGGGGGGGAGAGAATCCAAGCAGGCTTTGTGCTGTCAGCACAGAGCCCAGTGTGGTGCTGGATCCTATGAACCATGAGATCATGACCTGAGCTGAAATCAAGAGTTGAACACTTAACTGACTGAGCCACCCAGGTGCCCTGACATAATAAAATAAAAACAAAACAAAACAAAACAAAACAAAACAAAACAAATGTGTGTGTACATATATACATATACATATATGCACACACACATATGTTTTGTTTTGTTTTTGTGTGTATATATATATACACACACACATTTACATACATATATATGTACAAATATATACATATATATGTACAAATATATCTATATGTGTATACACACACAATGTGGTATATTGTTATTTTTTAATCTTGATCTGTTTTTACATTTGTTTAAGAGAAATATATGTGTTATAACTCTTTTGGGTTTTCTATTTTTCTGCAAGGGTTTTTTTTTAAGTGTACAACTCTTTTTAAAGTGTTCGTTTTTGAGAGAGGGAGAAGGAGAGAGAGAGAGAGAGAGACTATACACGAGCAGAGGAGGGGCAGAGAGAGAGAGAGAGACTGAAGATCCAAACCAGGCTCTGCACTGACCATAGAGAGCCCAATGTGGGGCTCAAACTTACAAACTGCAAGATCACAACCTGAACTGAAGTTAGATGCTTAACCCACTGGGCCACCCAGGCATCCCTGCAAGGGGTTTTTTATTATCTGCCAGTTAACTTTTCTCCTTCCATGCTTGTCCAAATTTCAATCATTCATTGCTGGACACAGAATTTGCACAAACTCTATTTGTTAAAAATTCACACTTTAATTATGGGGAATTTGTTAACTTTATTTCTGCATTTTCCATTTTGCTACTGTGCAGATGTATGCAATGCTGAAATGCTGAAGACTGCTTCAGTGAGCTTTCTGAAAAATGCCTGATGTAGGTTCTTCAGGTCTGAAGAGAGTTTATCTTATTTTCTGTGATGCAATAGTGGCAGAGGTTAATATAGATAATTTTTGCTTTTGGTGAAAAGTAGAAAACTTCTAGTTTGATGGTTAACTGAAAGCATCTTCTTTTTTGCAGAAGTCATTGACTCACTGCTGCATTATTACAACTTCTCTTTTTTGTCATCTCTCATCCTTAGTAGTCTGAAATTTACCCAATGAACTACTTAAAATTTGTTTATTAGGGTGTTGCCCTTGGGAGTATATTCCGTACCATAAAAAAAAGCTGCTGCTCATTAGACATACACAGTGTAAAATAAAATTCTAAGAAATTGGCAAGATGTGAGTTCCCACAATGAGCTTCCCTCCTCCTCTTTCTCTCTGGCCATTGAGGATTTCCTTTGTAAAAGAGCGTGATGGATCTTTTCAGATTATAAAGGATAGTGAGAGAAGGATGCTCAACATTGGGATTTAGCTTGGACCCAAAATAAAAAGAAAATCAATGTTTCTGCCAGCTTAAGTGTAATTTAAAATGGCCATGAGATAAAACATTTCTGCTTTTGGCAGGACACCATTATGGACTATTCTTATGAGAGGCCTCAGGTATTGATAAAATAATTGGTATAGTAATGGAAAACATGATTTCTTTTGTGGGCAGAGGAAGCCGTGAGAATTTTGGCCAATGGCATGTAAGTGAAAGTGTAATGTAAGATTTCCCAGGTACCTTCTTTCTTTTAATTTTTTCTTTTTGAAAAAAAATTTTAACATTTGTTTATTTTTGAGAGACAGAGCACAAGTGGGGGAGGGGCAGAGAGAGAAGGAGACACAGAATCCAAAGCAGGCTTCAGACTCTGAGCTGTCAGCACAGAGCCCAACAAGGGGCTCGGACCCACGAACTGTGAGATTGGGACCTGAGCCGAAGTTGGATGCTCAACTGACTGACTGAGCCACCCAGGCACCCCTCTTTTAATTTTTTTCTTAATGTTTATCTATTTGTTTTTGAAAGAGAGAGAGAGCACAAACTGGGGAGGGACGGGTGGGGGTGGGTGGGTAGGAATCTGAAGCAGGCTCCAGGCTCTGGGATGTCAGAGCAGGGCCCAGTGAGGGGTTTGAACACACAAACTGTGAGATCATGACCTGAGCTGAGGTCGGATGCTTAACTGACTGAGCTACCCAGGTGCCCTGAGATGTCTTCTCTCAAAGGGAGGGCCTTTCACTATCCTGTGGCCAGGATTCTGGATGTGGTGGCTGAAGTGCGGGTGGCTTTCTTCTTACCATAGGGATGAAGATCAGACTTTAGGGAGGTGAAGAGCTAGAAAAAGTCCGGGCCCTAGCCATACCAGTTCAGGACTGCCTACCTCCAGACTTCTTTGATGTGATAAAGAAATAAATTTCTACCTTGTGAAAGCCACTTCTTTGGGCTTTCAGTTATATATAGGTAATCCTTATTTTAATGGATACACCATTTCAATATGGATTTAGACTGTACTTTCTCTGCAAAAATTTTTTTTCATTAGGATGTGTGTGTGTGTGTGTGTGTGTGTGTGTGTGTGTGTGTGTGTGTGTAGGCATGCTTGGTCCAATCCTTACTTACCAAAGACTTTAAGAAGAATGAGGATGAATATAAACATATCTCATTTACAGAAAGATCTTGAATGGAGCAAAACTTAAGGTAACAAAGCCAACTTGGACTGTTTACCTGAAGGCTTTCATGATGTTATTCTCAGTTAACTAACTTAATCCTGGGGAAAGGTATTGTTGATGGCAATTTTTGTCTTGGAATGACCCCCAGGGAAGAGAAAACAGATATTAAAATATGACTATCCCTTCTGAGTAGAAGATTGAATTTTCCAAGTGCAGTAATACATGGATATTTGTCTTGGGAAAAATGAAGGATGGATTTGTTTCAGACACGAGACAAGGTTGAGTCTAGAGTGCAAGTGTGTTCATTATGGCACCTGAAGAAGGTTCTGGCTATTTGGTTGTTTTATTTTGCTTTTTCTTTTGGATTGTGTGAACAGTGCAGTTCTAAGTTTTTTCTTCTGATTTACAATTTTGGAATTGAAATTCTGAATTTGGTTGTGGTTGACCATAGGGTCTCAGTACCTCAAGCCAGTTATTATAAAGTCTCATGTTGGCATAATTGAAGGGAATTAGGGATTAGACTGCAAAGGAAAGTGTAGGACTTTCCCATATCAGCCCTCCAGTAAGGCCAGCACCATCAAAGATAAACATAGTTTGTTGATTAAAATATGACCATGGTGAAGCTGGCGGATACCCAAGGAGGAACTGAGGAGATGAGAAGGAACAATTGCTTAGCTGAGCCTCTGATGGATATGAGACAAGTTCCCATTTTTCTTAGATTTACCAGAGCCATGAACTTTCCTCCTCCCAACTCACAAAAGAAAGTCAAATCTCTCATCCATTCAAATTTTATGATGCATTGCTTGGAACACTGTCCTTGGGTTTTTAAACTTTTAGGTCATCAAAGGAACAATTAGAAATATTGGAGTAGGTATTGGCAAGTGGATAGTCTGATGGCTGATAACACAACTTTTTGTGAGTTTTTTTTTTTAGTAAGTTGGTGTCTAATCCTTGCTTTCAAAAGCACTGAAGGAAAGTCTACTTGAAGTGCCTTACAATAATTATTAAAAACAATTTTGGGTGATAAATCACTGTATTATTTTTGCTGATATCCAGCAAAGAGTTTCAAATATTGAGTGAAATTGCTAGAAAAGAACCCCTTCCATTCTCTTCTGCTTACTTTTATCATTATCTGAGTCTGAATTCCCCAGAAAACAAAGTCTAAAATGAAGATTAGACCCAAACTTTTTTTTTTTTTTGATGGGTGGGTAGGCAGACAAATTGCTGGTCATTGAGAGTGAGGGACAACAGGAAGTGAGGCAGCAAAGGGAAGAAAGTCAATATAGGATGGTGCATTATTTTACTGGCCACAGTTTCACAAGAAACCCGATTGGTTGCTCAGTTACATGGGACATTTCTGCATTTTTAGAGAGCTCATCTAGAGCTACTGTTTCTTAGAATAGTCTGTTAGGAAGGGGAAAGGAAAAGAATTTACCTATGAGCTCCTATCCTGTCTTTCACTGGTCAGGGTTTGCCCCATGGAGTGCTGACCTCATGCACTTTCAAGTTATGTACCCATCCCTTCTGGGCAGCTGCTGAGGAAGGCAGAGGCTCTATGAGTTGGGTGAGGAGTGTTGGAAGTGGGCTGCAGCTGCTACCATGAGCATAATAAAGACAATGCTGAAGCTTGGCTTGTGTCCCTGGAGACTGAGGCATCAATGTGATTCAGTGATGCAAGGAGAGTTGGGTGGGACTCTCCACTGAGAGGTTGCTAGGCTCCACATTGCTTATTGGAGAGGGTAATAGAAGAATGCTCCTGCAGGGACAATTATTGTGAACAAAATTTCTCAGTAGTTCCTCCTGTCTTCCTTCTTACTTCCTTCACTCCTTTCTTCCTTTTTTCCTTCCTTAACCTCTTTCTTCCTCCCTCCATTCTTTCTTTCTTTCTTTCTTTCTTTCTTTCTTTCTTTCTTTCTTTCTTTCTTTCTTTCTTTCTTTCTTTCTTTCTTTCTTTCTTTCTCTTCCCTCCTCATCTATCTATCATTAAATCATCATAGTTTCATCTTTTTATTTACTTATTTATTTATGTTTTATTTTATTTTACTTTTTTAAATTTACATCCAAATTAGTTAGCATATGGTGCAACAATTATTTCAGGAGTAGATTCCTTAGTGCCCTTTACCTATTTAGCCCATCCCCCCTCCCACAAACACTCCCGTAACCCTCAGTTTGTTCCCCATATTTATGAGTCTCTTCTGTTTTGTCCCCCTCCCTGTTTTTATATTATTTTTGTTTCCCTTCCCTTATGTTCATCTGTTTTGTCTCCTAAAGTCCTCATATGAGTGAAGTCATATGATTTTTGTCTTTCTCTGAATGACTCATTTCACTGAGCATAATACCCTCCAGTTCCAACCACGTAGTTGCAAATGGCAAGATTTCATTCTTTTTGATTGCCAAGTAATACTTCATTGTGTATATACACCACCTCTTCTTTATCCATTCATCCATCGATGGACATTTGGGCTCTTTCCATACTTTGGCTATTGTTGATAGTGCTGCTATAAACATGGGGGTGGACGTGTCCCTTTGAAACAGCACACCTGTATCCCGTGGATAAATGCCTAGTAGTGCAATTGCTGGGTTGTAGGGTAGTTCTATTTTTAGTTTTTTGAGGAGCCTCCATACTGTTTTCCAGAGTGGCTGCACCAGCTTGCATTCCCATCAACAATGCAAAAGAAATCCTCTTTCTCCACATCCTCACCAACATCTGTTGTTGCCTGAGTTGTTCATGTTAGCCGTTCTGAGAGGTGTGAGGTGGTATCTCATTGTGGTTTTGATATGTATGTCCCTGATGATGTGTGATGTTGAGCACTTTTTCATGTGTCGGTTGGCCATCTGGATGTCTTCTTTGGAGAAGTGTCTATTCATGTCTTTTGCCCATTTCTTCACTGGATTATTTCTTTTTGGGTGTTGAGTTGGATAAATTCTTTATAGATTTTGGATACTAACCCTTTATCTGCTATGTCCTTTGCAAATATCTTCTCCCATTCTGATGGTTGCCTTTTAGTTTTCCTGATTGTTTCCTTTGCTGTGCAGAAGCTTTTTATTTTGATGAGGCCCCAGTAGTTCATTTTTGCTTTTGTTTCCCTTGACTCTGGAGATGTGTTGAGTAAGAAGTTGCTGAGACTGGGGCACCAGGGTGGCTCAGTTGGTTAAGCGTCCGACTTCAGCTCAGGCCATGATCTTACGGCCTGTGGGTTTGAGCCCCACGTTGGGCTTGTGCTGACAGCTCAGAGTCTGGAGCTTGCTTCAGATTCTGTGTCTCCCTCTCTCTCTGCCCCTCCCTGGCTCATGCTCTGTCTCTCTCTCTCAAAAATAAATAAACATTAAAAAAAAAAGAAGTTGCTGAAGCCAAGATGAAAGACGTTTTGCCTGCTTTCTCCTGGAGGATTTTGATGGCTTCCTGTCTTACATTTAGGTCTTTCATCCATTTTGAGTTTATTTTTGTGTATAGTGTAAGAGAGTGGTCCAAGTTCATTTTTCTGCATGTCACTGTCCAGTTTTCCCAGCACCACTTGCTGAAGAGGCTGTCTTTATTCCATTGGATATTCTTTCCTGCTTTGTCAAAGATTAGTTGGCTATACATTTGTGAGTCCATTTCTGGGTTCATTATTCTTTTCCATTGATCTGAATGTCTGTTCTTGTGCCAGTGCCATACTGTCTTGATGATTACAGCTTTGTAGTATAGCTTGAAGTCTGGGATTGTGATGCTTCCTGATTTGGTTTTCTTTTTCAAGATTGCTTTGGCTATTCGGGGTCTTTTCTGGTTCCATACAAATTTTAGGATTATTTGTTCTAGCTCTGTGAAGAATGCTGGTGTTATTTTGATAGGGATTGCATTGAATATGTAGATTGTTTTGGGTAGTATTGACATTTTAACAATATTTGTTCTTCCTATCCAGGAGCATGGAATCTTTTTCCATTTTTGTGTCTTCTTCAATTTCTTTCATAAGCTTTCTATAGTTTTTAGTGTATAGATTTTTCACCTCTTTGGTTAGATTTATTCCTAGGTATTTGATGGTTTTTGGTACAGTTGTAAATGTAAATTTGGTACAATTATAAATCGATTCCTTGATTTCTCTTTCTGCCACTTTATTGTTGGTGTATAGGAATGCAACCGACTTCTGTGCGTTGATTTTATATCCTGAAACTTTGCAAAACTCATGAATCAGTTCGAGCAGTTTTTTTGTGGAATCTTTTGGGTTTTCCATATAGATTATCATGTCATCTGCAAAGAGTGAACGTTTGACCTCCTCCTGGCCAACTTGGATGCCCTTTGTTTCTTTGTGTTGTATGATTGCAGAGGCTAAGATTTCCAATACTATGTTGAATAACAGTGGTGAGAGTGGACATCCCTGTCTCGTTCTTGAGCTTAGGGGGAAAGCTCTCTGTTTTTCCCCATTGATGAAGATATTAGTGTTGAGATATTCATATATGGCTTTTATGATCTTGAGGTATGCTCCTTCTATCCCTACTTTCTTGAGGGATTTTATCAAGAAAGGATGCTGTATTTTATCAAATGCTTTCTCTGCACTATTGAGAGGATTATATAGTTCTTGTCCTTTCTTTTATTGATGTGATGAATGACGTTAATTGTTTTGTGGATTTTGAACAAGCCACGCATCTTGGGTATAAATCCCACTTGGTCTTGGTGAATAATTTTTTAAATGTATTGTTGGATCTGGTTGGCTAATACCTTGCTGAGGATTTTTGCATCCATGTTCATCAGGGAAATTGGTCTATACTTGTCTTTTTTAGTGGGGTCTCTGTCTGGTTTTAGAATGAAGGTAATGCTGGCTTCATAGAAAGAGTCTGGAAGTTTTCCTTCCATTTCTATTTTTTGGAACAGATTCAAGGGAATAGGTGTTAACTCTTCCTTAAATGTTTGGTAGAATTCCCCTGGAAAGCCATCTGGCCCTGGGTCTTATTTTTTGTGAGATTTTTGATTACTAATTCGATTTCCTTATTGGTTATGGGTCTGTTCAAATTTTCTATTCCTTCCTGTTTCAGTTTTGGTAGTGTATATGTTTCAAGGAATTTGTCCATTTCTTCCAGATTGCCTATTTTGTTAGCATATAATTGCTCATAATATTCTCTTATTATTGTTTTTATTTCTGTTGTGTTGGTTGTGATCTCTCCTCTTTCATTCTTTATTTTACTTATTTGGGTCCTTTCCTTTTTCTTTTTGATCAAACTGGCTAGTCGTTTATCAATTTTGTTAATTATACAAAGAACCAGCTCCTGGTTTCATTGATCTATTCCACTGTTTCTTTTCTTTTCTTTTCTTTTTTTTTTCTGGTTTTGATAGCATTAATTTCTGCTCTAATCTTTATTATTTCTTGTCTTCTTCTGGTTTGGGTTTTATTTGCTGTTCTTTTTCCAGCACTTTAAGGCTTACAGTTAGCTTGTGTATCTGAGATCTTTCTTCCTTCTTTAGGAAGGCCTAGATTGCTCTACAGTTTCCTCTTATGACCGCCTTTGCTGTGTCCTAGAGGTTCTGTGTTGTGGTGTTGTCATTATCATTTGCTTCCATATACTTTAAATTTCCTCTTTAACATCTTGGTTAGCCCATTCATTCTTTAGTAGGATGTTCTTCAGTCTCCAAGTATTTGTTACCTTTCCAAATTTTTTCTTGTGGTTGATTTTGAGTTTCATAGTGTTGTGGTGTGAAAATATGCATGGTGTGCTCTCGACTTTTTTTACTTACTTAGGGCTGATTTGTATCCCAGTATGTGGTCTATTCTGGAGAACATTCCATGTGCACTGGATAAGAATGTATATTCTACTGCTTTAGGATGAAATGTTGTGACTATATCTGTTAAGTCCATTTGACCCATTGTGTCACTCAAAGCCATTGTTTCCTTGTTGATTTTTTGATTAGATGATATGTCCATTGCTATGAGTGGGGTATTGAGTCTCCTACTATTACAGTATTACCCTTGATGAGTTTCTTTATGTTTGTGACTAATTGATTTATATATCTGGGTGGTCCACATTTGGCACATAAATGTTTACAATTGTTAGGTCTTCTTGGTGGATAGACCCCTTGATTATGATATAATGCCCTTCTGCATCTCTTGATACAGTCTTTATTTTAAAGTCTAGATTGTCTGATATAAGTATGGCTACTCTGGCTTTCTTTTGTTGACCATTAGCATGACAGATGGTTCTCCATCCCCTTACTTTCTCTCTGAAGGTGTCTTTGGGTCTAAAGTGGGTCTCTTGTAAACAGCATATAGATGGATCTTGTTTTCTTATCCATTCTGTTACCCTATGTCTTTTGATTGGAGCATTGAGTCCATTGATGCTTAGAGTGAGTACTGAAAGATATGAATTTATTGCTATTATGATGCTTGTCGAGTTGGAGTTTCTGGTGGTGTTCTCTGGTCCTTTCTAATCTTTGTTGCTTTTGATATCTATATCTATATCTATATCTATATCTATCTATATCTATATCTATATCTATATCTATATCTATATATATCTATATATATAGATATATATAGATATAGATATAGATATAGATATTTTTTTCATCTTTTCTTCCCTCAGAGAGTCCCCCTTAAAATTTTTACAGGGCTGGTTTAGTGGTCACAAACTCCTTTAATTTTTTTTGGCTGGGAAACTTTTTTATCTCTCCTTGTATTTTGAATGACAGCCTTGGTGGATAAAGAATTCTTGGCTGCATATTTTTCTGATTCAGCACGTTGAATATATCCTGCCACTCCTTTCTGGCCTGCCAAGTTTCTGTGGATAGGTCTGCTGCAAACCTGATCCGTCTTCCCTTGTAGGTTAGGGACTTTTTTTTCTCTTGTTGCTTTCATGATTCTCTCCTTGCCTGAGTATTTGGTGAATTTGACTATGCTATACCTTGGTGATGGTCAGTTTTTGTGAAATCTAATGGGGTCCTCTGTGCTTCCTGGATTTTGATGTCTGTGTCTTTCCCAGGTTAAGAAAGTTTTCTTGTATGATTTGCTCACATAACCCTTCTACCCCTATTTCTCTCTCTTCCTCTTCTGGTTCCCCAGTGATTATGATGTTGTTCTATTTTAATGAGTCACTGATTTCCCTAATTCTTAAATCGTGCTCTTTTGCCTTAATCTCTCTTTTTTTCTGCTTCATTATTCTCCATAAATTTGTCCTCTATATCGCTAATTCTCTCATCCATCCTTGCCGCCCCTGCATCCATCTGTGATGGCAGCTCATTTATAGCATTTTTTATTTCATCCTCACTATTTTTTACTTCTTTTATTTCTGCAGAAGAGATTCTAGTCTATTTTTGACTCCAGCTAGTATTCTTATTATCATGATTCTAAATTCTGGTTCAGACATCTTGCTTGTGTCTGTGTTGGTTAAATCCCTGGCTGTCAATTCTTCATGCTCTTTCTTTTGGGGTGAATTTCTTTGTTTTGTCATTTTGAAGGGAGAAAAGGAATTAATGATGTAGAAAATTTAAAATTAAAAAAATTAAAATTAAAAAAATATTAAAATTAAAAAATTACAAACACAAACACAAAAAAATCAAATAAATGATGCTAGATCCTAGGTGTGTTTTTGTCTGCGTGTTGAAAGTGGTTCGATAGATTAGAGAAAAAAGGGGGGGAAAGGAAATCTTTTGAGTATTTGAAAAAATTAATACACGGGAGCAGACTAAATTGAAATAATGGAAGTAAAATAGAATTTGAAAAATTGACACAAAAGTAAAAAATATAGTAAAAAAATATTTTCAATAAAAATTGAAAATAAAAATGAAATTTTCTCTTTCTGTATTCAAGGAAAATAAAAGAAGTGAAAAAGAGGAAAAAAGAACAAGAAAAAGGAAAGAAAGAAAACTGAATAGATAGACCTGCTAACAGATTGAATTACGACTGAAATTACTTCCTTTTCTCCCAGAAGTCAGACTATGAAGTGTTTTATAGTTTATAAACCAAGCAGGCAGTGAGACTTTTGTTCTTGAGAGTGAGGTTGGCCCAGCTGGGCAGGGCTCAGTGTAACGGCTCTGTTCTCCACTAGATGCCCTGCTAGCCCACTGGGGTAAATTGCTGTGGTGCTCATAGGTGCGTATGCACATGTGCGGGAGCGGTGAAAATGGCGCCACCCAGCTACCCAGTCTCTAGTATCGGAACTCTGTTCTCCCCGATCAGCAATGAGCACTCGTCCTCTGTCTTCAGCTTTTGTCCACTCCCCACTTCTTCACTGTCTCTGACCAAGCCCCAGGTAGTACCTCCCTCCCGAGTTTTGTCTCAGATGCGGCTTTCCCCCCCCCCCCCTTACTTCTGAAGGACTGCGACTTTGACCTGCCCCGCCCCTCTGCAGGTGGGTCTCACTGAGCAATGGACAAACAATGTCGTCTGAATGTCCGAATGTTGGCTGCACCTAGGAACGCTTGCTGGACCCTGCTGCTGCCGGTGCCCGGAGACTGCAGTCAGGTGCCAGCCCGCCCCAGAAAAAGTTCGCAAGATAGTGTAGCAGTAGCATTTCAGGGATTATGGAAAATCACAACACACATCTGGCACCTGGCTTCACCCTTAACGACCTTATTCCAGTACCAGTGAATGTGGCCATTTTCTGGGGTCTGCTGGAACCAGGTGGCTTCAACAGCCAAATGTCCTTCCAGCAGTGGAACCGCTTTCCCCCGTGTGGCCTGAGAACCTCCTGGACCCCACTCTGTTCCTGGGGATTCGCCCTTCCCTCCAGAGCACCACCAGGTATTGAGCTGCAGTGTTGCGGCCTTTGTGCTCTCCTTGTTTACAGTCTTAATGGAATTAAGCCCTCTCCTTTCTCCTTTCTCCCTTTTTAGTTTAGTCCCTGCAGCTGTTTCCAATTTTCCACTTTCTCTCCAGCTGCTTTTGGGGAGGGGTGCTTTCCCCATATTCTCCTCCCTCCTCCTCCCCCCCTCCCCCCACGTCTCCATCCTCTCTCCGCCTGCAAAAGCATCTCCCTGCACTTCTGTCTCTTCTTGCTCCCCAAGTTCACGTCTCTTTGCTGAGTACCTACTGAATTCTGTGGTTAAGGCTGCGCAGATTGTTGTGTTAATCCTCAGATCAGTTTTCTAAGTGTGCAGGATGGTTTAGTGTTGGTCTGGCTGTATTTCATGGATGGGAGACACACAAAAAACTCCCATCCTGTTCTGGCATCTTGGCTCCCCCCATAGTTTCATCTTTTATTAAATGTTAAATAGCAGTGATTGTTAGAGGCACTATTACTTTTGTATAACTATCAAGAAAATTCTATAATTTAAATTATGATGCTTTTTATCATTTAAAAATTTTATTCTATTGTTTTTGAAAGAGATCTTTTAGATTTATTTGGGTCTTTACCATCAAATATGCTTCCATATATGTGGAAATATGAACATAAAATTAGTTATATTGTGATTCATAATAAGAAGTATATATTTGGTCTTAGTCCACTGTTCCTGGTACAGAACTCCTAAAACCCTTAAAATTTCCTGAGTAGAGCAAAAAACGGACCCTTGTTGTGTTAATGAGGTTAATTTTGGACCTTTGGACCACTTAAGGATGGAGGATGGTTTCTAGAAGATCCGACCATGTGATTAGAGGGTTAGAATTTTCCATCCCATCCCCCCAACTCTGAGGAGGGGAGAGGGCTAGAGGTTAAGCCAATCACCAATGGCCAATGACTTAATCAATCATGTCTAAGTGAAGAAGTCACCATAAAAACCCCAAAGGATGGGGTTCAGATTGCTTCCAGATTGGTGAATATGCAGAGATTCAGGAAAAGAGTCATCCCTTTAGAATGCATGGAACCTCCTTGTTCTTTCCCATACCCTGCCGTATGCATCTCTTCCAAATGGTGATCTAGTAAGTGAATGTTTCTCTGAGTTCTGAGCCACTCTAGCAAATTACTACCAAAGGAGTGGATGATTAGAACCTTCGGTCAGCAGAAGCACAGGTGACAACCTGGACTTGAGACTGGTATCTGAAGTGGGGGTAGGGGTGGTGTTGTTGGGCTGAGCTCATAATGGGTGTGATCTGATGCTATCTCTGGGTAAATAGTGTCAGGATTGAATTGAATTGTAGGACACCAAGATGGTGTTGGAGAATTTCTTGGTTCCCCCTATATCCCTCTCCTAACATACATGTTAGATTTGGTACCAGAACATTTTCTTTAAAAAAGTTTAGTTATTTTGAGAGAGAGAGAGAGAGTGAGCAAGCACATAAGCAGGGGAGGGACAGAGAGAGAGAAAGAGAGAGCATCCCAAGCAGGGTCCATACTGATAGCATGGGGCTCAATCTCACGACCAACTGTGAAGTCATGTCCTGAGCCAAAATCAAGAGCTGGACACTTAACTGACTGAGCCCAGGCACCCTGGTACCAGAACAGTTTATTACGAAAACTTGCTACCTTCACAGTTTCAGTCTTTGAATGCACTTTTCTGCTCAGTTGTCAATGTCTGGTGGTTTCCCATCCTCTGTTTTCCTCTGAGTCATCAAAAACATTGGTATAGCATTTCTTTCTTTTTTTTTTTTTAACATTTTATTTATTTTTGATACAGGGAGAGACAGAGCATGAACAGGGGAGAGTCAGAGAGAGGGAGACACAGAATCTGAAACAGGCTCCAGGCTCTGAGCTGTCAGCACAGAGCCCGATGCGGGGCTCGAACTCACGGACCGTGAGATCATGACCTGAGCCGAAGTCGGCCGCTTAACCGACTGAGCCACCCAGGCGCCCCCGGTATAGCATTTCTTAAATGCTATTATCTGTAGAATTTTGTTTCAAGTGACTGACACCCACAGGCATTGCTACCACCTGGCCAGAGTAATAATTAGATTCATCTCAATTTCTGAGATGTTAAAATATGAAAAAACAGAGCATAATACTTAGAATCCGTTGGGTAGATTTAAAAGACTGAGGTTATAATTTATATTTGAAAAATGTGGCTATTTCAAACGCAATAGAAAGTGGGTCCTTTGAAACCATAAAACCGATAAAAATATTACTTTTGAGATAAACAAATAGGTGAGGTGGTACAAAATTAGTAAAAAGGACAAATTAGTAAAAAAATGTGATGACCACTGTGGTAGAGAAGGTGACCCATGAAGTGAGGAAAGACTGAAAAGTGAATAACATTCTTCTGTTTAAATACTATTTACATATTTTGGTTAATTTTTGGCTGGGGATGGCAGTTTAAGATGAGTTATCAATTTTCAAGGTATATGAAAAGAATTCAGACAAACTCAGACAAAGGAAATTCATATATTCAGCTAAGTATTTCCTTTCCTTCCTACATGTCTCTCAAATGTCTCACTTTCTGTATGCTTTTGACAACTTTCATTTGTGTTTCTGTGGCTGTTCTGACATGAGCTTGACCCTCTCCATTTTTTAACATCTTCAACAGTTACTCCAGGTTGATGATTCTAACTTTTCTTTGGATTCAGCCACCCAATTGAAGTCAGCAAATGAGTTACTAATTTAAAGCTCATTTGCAAAGTAGAAAATGCAGTATCCTAGTTATAAATAATCCTTCACATTACCAACTCAATATTGCAAAGACTGCCAAGTGTACATTTGAAGATGTTTTCTGGTGTGATTTTGACAGACTGGGATTTTAATATCCTTGGGGTATAGTCATCAGGGACTAATATAGATGAGAAGATGTAAAAAGATCTTCATTAAAGGGAATTTAAATAAGTGAAACATTCCAGTTTAATATTGGGTGACTTTTAAGTAAAGCTAAATGTCTGAAAGCTTTGATTTTTAATATGATATTGTCTTTGAACTTCTAAGCAATTTTGTATTGAGCTATGGCTTTGACTGACTTTTCAAAAGTCTTTCAGCTCAGAAAATAAGGTTTCATTATTATTTTTTAATAGATAGCAATGTAACAATTGATTTTTAAACATGATGCACTCAGGTATATTGGGAAATCAAATAATTTTTTTCTGCTGAATCCAAATGGAGGAAGAATTTCTATTTAAAGATCTATTCAGCTTCTCTACTTAAAACTTGCAGGAAATATAAGAGTTTCTTTTCTTTAGTAATGAAATCCTTTTTAGCAACCAGATTCTGAGTATTTGAACATCTTCATAAAGAAAGAGGAAATCAGTTTTTATATGTAAGCATAATATATAGGATGGTTTTACAAATAATATTGAGCTATTATGATTAGGGAGGATAAAAATGTTTGCATCACTGGAATTAGAACTGATGAAATTGGAAGTATATAGTGGTAGGTGACAAGCTCACTTTGTCCCTCTCCCTCATTTCATCCATCTGGCCACCTGGAGTTTTTGGAACTCTTTGGAATCTCTTGAGCTTGAGAGATCACTCTTTCAGGACCTAGGTGGCCTGGGTTGTCCTTTCTCGTGCACAGGCCCTTTGTGTTCCTGGCTATGTGTACAAAATTGATGACAGATTGTTCCTTTGGTCTTTGCCTTGAACCAAAAGATTGGGCATTTACTTTGGAAGTTCATAAACGTCTGGTAACTGTAATCCTAAGCATTATTCAGCAAGCACTAAGAGAAGCCTCAGAGAATCTCCTGAGTTCTAGGCATAGTTCATTCTACCCACGAGGTAAAGCAGTAACCCAATTCCTCCTTATTAATAAAGGTTAATTTCCCAGACTAGTACAGTAGCTCCCCTCCACCACCCTTTTTTGCCTATTGGTTCAGTAGCATGGAGAAGCCAGAAAGAATAAGTGATCATCTTAACTTCCAGATCCTTGGGACCACTGTTGTATTCCCTGTTGGAAGCATTTCCTTTTTGGAGATTGAGACTTTTAAATCAACAAACACAGTTTAAAGTTGTAGGGATGGGAAGAAAGCACTATTTTGCTTATGAATCTGCAGTTTGAGGTGGCCGCAGTAGGGAAAGCTCATCTTTGCTTCACTCAGCTTCATAGGATATCTGATAGTTGATGCTGGTGGTTGACTGGTAGACTAAAATGGCTGAGGATGTAGCTGGAACATGTACCTTTTGGAGAAAAGGTAAAGTGGGTTGATTCCTTTCACTTCTCCAGGAGGGCATAACTGTTCCTGACTCTGAAGTTTTGCTCGTTGTATTGTAGATTTTTGATATTTTTCTAATTTGATAGGGAAATGATATTTGTTTTAATTTATTTTGTACATCTGATTACTAATGAAGATAATTGTTTTATATATGTTTGTCACTGTTCTCAATTGTTTGTTGTCCACTAAGCATAGCCAGAATCTTCTAATTGTTTGCCATGAATTCCTTAAAATTAATGCAAATGGTTCTTTGTCAGAATGCAAATGGTTCTATTTATTTGATAAATGTTTTTCCAGTTTTAAAATTTTTGAAATTTGGTTATATACAAAAGTTTCCAGTTTTTGTGTATTCTTACCTTTTAGTCACCATTTTAATCCCTTTATCTAAGAAACTTTAAAAAATTATCTTCAAGTTCATTTGTTACCTTTCTCTAGTGTTGAACATGCTTTTCATTTCTTTTATTATGGCTTTAAGTTGGTACTCTTCATTTTTGGTTGTTCTTGTCTGTTTTATCAATTTCATAGAGGCAGTATCCCCTCAAGTATTATAGACAACATGAATTTTACACTTAATAAAATATTCATATGCCTTAATACTATTTCTGAGCAAAGAAGATTTTTAAAAATTCTTTTGAAGAATCCTGTCCTCATGTTATTTTTTGTTTTCTCCCAGTATCTTTTCATGTATCCCATGATTTTTCCTTACATGGCCCATTCTTTTAGAAGGGATCTCTGTTTACCCAATATTGCTTTATAATTTTTAAAATTATCTGAGTCAAGTTGTGATGTTAACCAAGTATATCAGAGAGATCCAACATCTCCCAGCCCCAGCCCTAGATCCAGAATGAAGGAAAAATAAGGAAAAGTTACGACAGCTATGTGACTATGGGAAAAGCACCACCATAAGCCCTGCTGGAGTCCCAGTGGCCTGGGAACATAGGAGGGAGCCAGCGCTATGGTGTTTACCTGTGGTCTAGCATTACAGTGTTTTTCTTTAATTTTTATTATCGAAGTATAGTTGATATACAATGTTATATTAGTTTCAGGTGCGCAAAACAATGATTTGGCAATCTATACATTACTCAATACCGCAATAAGCGTAGTCACCATCTGTCGTCATATGGTGCTATTACAATATTATTGACTGTATTCCCTGAGCTCCGTTTGTGAGCTACCATTATGGATTAAATAATCAGGAACACTCTTACCTGCGTCCTCCTCTACATTGGGTCTGTTTCTATCTTGGGTGTGGCCTTTTGCACCGAGAGCAAGCAACAGAGATTGTCTACATTACTGAACAAATTCAGTGTTACAAACATGCAAAAAAAAAAAAAATCATCAAAGTGACCTAGGTGAAATTGGACAAAAAATGACTTTGAATAGGCTTCGAATTTTATAGATGAAGTCAATGGTAATGCTGGGCTCTAAATGAGTGAGGGCAATTGCAAACCACCACACAGTCTTTATGGATATTGTATGAAAAGAAGAGAGAAAAACCCTCTACATACTAATCTATCAGGAACACCATCCTTAAACACGAAGGATGTGATAGACAAATGTATTGCAACAGACAGAGAGAGAAATACACTTTCAAAAAATGAGCCAGTAATATTCTCAGCTAATTCTGCCCATACTTACTTATCATTTAAAGATTAACATAAAAGTGTGAAAATTTTTACAAAGCTTAAAAATCACTATATATAGTTTATTCGAGCAATAATCCCCTCAGAATTGGTTATCACCACTATTAATGACTTGCTAGTTAGAGTGTTAATGGCCCATAGCAAAAAACTGCTGGTAATGACTGATTTCAAAGGAATTATTGCTTAATTAATGGCACTCCACCTATCCTTAGTCATTTTTGTGAGTATCATTTTTATTGCCTATTTTAAGACCCTGAACCTTAGTTTATTACATTTGGAAGAATGTCACCAAGGCAGATAAAATAGATAATAATTTTCTGATTGTGGTTAGCTTTGCAGTATATGGGCATTTCACTAAGTTATTTCATATTTCTCTGTCCCTTGCTAATAAAATGTCACTTGTGATTCTGGGTGGATATCCTAAAAATTTATGTACCTGGTTTTGAAAGAAAAAAGTTTAAAATATTTCCAAATTAGTAGACACATTTTGCATGTCTCCAATTTGGGTTGGGTAATAACTGGGAAATACAAAGCTGAGATAAGATGAGATATTTTCCTTTGAGAATCTTCTCAGTCTATGCAGAGAAAGCTGGGCAGGATTTTATGTGACCTGGATTTTGGTTTCAGCTTAGCCTCCGAGTAGCTATCCAGTTTTGATTTTCTGATTTTCACCTTCATCATTTGTAAAATTAGATTATTGGACTCGATTGCCTCTTAGTTCTTCATAGCTATTAAATTCTAATATCATAAGTAACAGTTTAAAAAGAGAAAGCAGGAACATTTGCATTAGAGCTATAGAAAGTCATTTTTCAGTAAACCCCATGGGATAGCCAAATTATTCCTTATGCTAAATATGTTCTTTTGAATACTGCTTGAAGGAAACGGGTCATCATGTAAGGTTTTGGAAATGAAAATGTTTTTGTTGTGACAGTGCTAACCGTTGTGGACTTTGACCCAGCTCAGTTTCTAATTGGCTATGTGAGCTGGGGCAATTCTAGCACCTAAAGTGGGCCAACATCATGAATTTTCTGATGTGATGTAAGGGGATAAAACTCGACATTAATCAAAATACCTGACAATGACAACAAAAAAATCATTGAAACACATCTTTCCACAAAAGCTGCTTAAGTAGTTGCAGTTAACAAGTTCTTAAATTGCATGGTTCATGTTGGTTAATTTGGAAACATGCTTTGTAAGACTTGACTGTAAAAGATTTGTAGGTCATCTTCTAAGTCTGGTTCTCAGAGTGTGGTCTAGGGACACAGAGGATTCCAAGACTCTTTCAGGGGATTAATGAAGTCAAAACTAGTTTTTATAATAACACTAAGATATTATTTGCCTTTTTAATTCTTGGTCTCTCACCACAGTACAGTGGAATTTTCCAGAGGTTTTGTGGCATATGACAGTCTTGTATAACTGAAATGTATTGATATTTGGGAGATCTGCACAACTAAATGAATTAATATTTTCAAAATAACCAATGCATGATGTTACAAAATTATGCATGAATAAAGGATTCTTTTAAAGTGGAAGACAGATCAATGGATTTTAATGTAGCATAATATGAAAAGTTTATTGATATGGTTTCAGATTTCACTTTGCAACTAACCTTTAAGAAACTACTACTTGTTGAGTTTTGACATAGTATCAAAGAATAATATCACAATTATCTGAAAAAATTCTTTTTTTAAAAGTTGGTTTATTTATTTTGAGAGAGAGAGAGGAGGAGAGCAAGGGAGGGGCAGAGAGAGAGAGAGAGAATCTGAAGCAGGCTCTGCACTCTCAGCATGGAGCCTGATGTGGGGTTCAAACTAATAAGCTGTGAGATCATGACGTGAGCCGAAATCAAGAGTTGGACACTTAACTGACTGAGTCACCAACACGCCCCTGAAATTATTTAAATAATCCTTCCTTTCCAACTACTTTTGTGTGAGTCTGGATTTTCTTCAAATACTTAAAATAACACTGCAACAGACTGAAAGCAAAAACAGATATAAAAATCTGGCTGTGTCCTATTGGCCCAGACATTAAAATAATGCTACTTTTCTCACAAAGATTTTTTGTTAGAGAGAACATGGTAATTGTTTTCATAAAATATGTTATTTATTTTAATATTTAATGAATTTTGGGGTGTCTAGGTGGCTCAATCGCTTGACCATCTGACTCATGATTTCAGCTCAGGTCATGATCCCAGGGTTGTGGGATTGAGCCTTGCATTGGGCTCCATGCTGAGTTGTGGAGTCTGCCTGGGATTCTCTCTCTGTCTCTCTCTGCCCTTCTCCTCTGCTTGTGCTCTCTTTCTCTCTCTAAAGTTAAAAAATATATATTAAATGGGTTTATGTTATTTCAAAATAAGCTAATCAATGGAAAATTTAAAACTTAAAAAATTTTTTTTAGTGTTTATTTTTGAGAGAGAGAGAGAGAGAGAGAGAGTGAGTGTGTATGTGTGTGTGTGTGTGTGTGAGAGAGAGAGAGAGAGAGAGAGAGAGCAGGGGAGGGGCAGAGAGAGAGAGGGAGGCACAGAATCTGAAGCAGGCTCCAGGCTCTGAGCTGTCAGCACAGAGCCCAATGCGGGGCTCAAACCCACGTGATGGGTTCATGACCTGAGCTGAAGTTGGATGCTTAACCAACTGAGCCACCCCAATGCCCCCCCAAATTTAAAACTTTTCACTTTAATTTCTAACATGGCAAAATTAATAAAACAATTCACATAAACAAACTCTTTGAGATCCTCTAAGTCAATTACATTCCTAAAATCCTACTTGCTGCCATTGTGAACTTTTTAAAAAATGTACTCCAGGCCGTAAAGACAATTTCCAAGGACTTCTGAAAATGTTTTGAGATGTGGCACACCAACAGAATGAATGTTTGGCTTTCCAAGATAAATATTTAACTAAGTAAGCCTTATTTGGAAAGAGAAGTCTAGAATGTTTGATAAAAAAAATCATCCTTGTAGTGTAGAACCGATCTCTTTGGGTTGTTACTAGAAAGTGAGAAAAAGTAGCATATATAGAATGACAACAAACTGGTTTACCTGAAAATAGATGAAACATTTATTTATTTATTTATTTATTTATCAAATTCATTGTTAAATTGGTTTTCATACAACACCAAGTGCTCCTCCCAACAGGTGTCCTCCTCAATGCTCATCACCCACCTTCTCCTCCTTCCCACTCCTCATCAACCCTCAGTTTATTCTCAGTCTCTTAGAGTCTCTTATGGTTTGGGTCTCTCCCTCTCTTTTGTTTTTTTCCTTCCCCTCTCCCATGATATTCTGCTAAGTTTCTCAGGATCCACATAAGAGTGAAAACATATGGTATTTGCCTTTTTCTGTATGACTTATTTCACTTAGCATAACACTCTCCAGTTCCATCCATGTTGCTACAAAAGGCCATATTTCATTCTTTCTCATTGCCAAGTAATATTTAATTGTGTATATAAACCACAGTTTCTTTATCCATTTATCAGTTGATGGACATTTAGACTCTTTCCATAATTTGGCTATTGTTGAGAGTGCTGCTATAAACATTGGGGTACAAGTGCCCCTATGCATCAGCACTCCTGTATCCCTTGGGTAAATTCCTAGCAGTGCTATTGCTGGGTCATAGGGTAGATCTATTTTTAATTTTTTGAGGAACCTCCACACTGTTTTCCAGAGCAGCTGCACCAGTTTGCATTCCCACCAACAGTGCAAGAGGGTTCCTGTTTCTCCACATCCTCGCCAGCATCTATAGTCTCCTGATTTGTTCATTTTGGCCACTCTCACTGGTGTGAAGTGATATCTCAGTGTGGTTTGGATTTGTATATCCCTGATGAGGAGTGACGTTCAGCATCTTTTCATATGCCTCTTGGCCATCTGGTTGTCTTCTTTAGAGAAGTGTCTATTCATGTTTTCTGCCCATTTCTTCATTGGATTATTTGTTTTTCGGGTGTGGAGTTTGGTGAGTTCTTTATAGCTTTTGGATAGTAGCCCTTTGTCTGATATGTCATTTGCAAATATCTTTTCCCATTCCATTAGTTGCCTTTTAGCTTTGTTGATTGTTTTCTTTGCAGTGCAGAAGCATTTATCTTGATGAGGTCCCAATAGTTCACTTTGCTTTTAATTCCCTTGCCTTTGGAGATGTGTCGAGTAAGACATTGCTGCAGCTGAAGTCAGAGAGGTTTTTCCTGCTTTCTCCTCTAGTGTTTTTATGGTTTCCTGTCTCACATTCAGGTCCTTTATCCATTTTGAGTTTATTTTTGTGAATGCTGTAAGAGAGTGGTCTAGTTTCATTCTTCTGCATGTTGCTTTCCAGTTCTCCTGGCACCATTTGTTAAAGAGACTATCTTTTTTCCATCGGATGTTCTTTCCTGCTTTGTCAAAGATTAGTTGGCCATACTTTTGTGGGTCTAGTTCTGGGGCTTCTATTCTATTCCATTGGTCTATGTGTCTGTTTTTGTGCCAATAGCATGCTGTCTTGATGATTACAGGTTTTTAGTAGAGGCTAAAGTCTGGGATTGTGATGGCTCCCGCATTGGTCTTCTTCAATATTACTTTGGCTATTCGGGTTCCATGCAAATTTTAGGATTGCTTGTTCGAGAAGAATGCTGGTGCAATTTTGATTGGGATTGCATTGAATGTGTAGATAGCTTTGGGTAGTATTGACATTTTAACAATATTTATTCTTCCAATCCATGAGCACGGAATGTTTTTCCATTTATTTATATCTTGTTCAATTTCCTTCATAAGCTTTATATATTTCCAGCATACAGATCTTTTACATCTTTGGTTAGGTTTATTCCTAGGTATCTTATGATTCTTGGTGCAATTGTAAATGGGATCAGTTTCTTTATTTGTCTTTCTTTTGCTTCATTATTAGTGTATAGGAATGCAACTGATTTCTTCTGTACATTAATTTTGTATCCTGTGACTTTGCTTAATTCCTGTATCAGTTCTAGCAGACTTTTGGTGGAGTCTATGAGGTCTTCCATGTATAATATCATGTCATCTGCAAAAAGTGAAAGCTTAACTTCGTCTTTGCCAATTTTGATGCCTTTGATTTCCTTTTGTTGTCTGATTGCTGATGCTAGAACTCTCAACACTGTGTTAAACAACAGCAGTGAGAGTCACATCCCTGTCGTGTTCCTGATCTCACGGGGAAAGCTCTCAGTTTTTCCCCATTGAGGATGATATTAGCTGTGGGCTTTTCATAAATGGCTTTTATGATGTTTAAGTATGTTCCTTCTATCCCAACTTTCTCGGGTTTTTATTAAGAAAGGATGCCTGGGGCGCCTGGGTGGCGCAGTCGGTTAAGCGTCCGACTTCAGCCAGGTCACGATCTCGCGGTCCGTGAGTTCGAGCCCCGCGTCAGGCTCTGGGCTGATGGCTCGGAGCCTGGAGCCTGTTTCCGATTCTGTGTCTCCCTCTCTCTCTGCCCCTCCCCCGTTCATGCTCTGTCTCTCTCTGTCCCAAAAATAAATAAAAAACGTTGAAAAAAAAATTTAAAAAAAAAAAAAAAAAAAAAAAAAGAAAGGATGCCGAATTTTGTCAAATGCTTTTTCTGCATCGATTGACAGAATCATATGGTTCTTTTATTAATGTAATGTATCACATTGATTGATTTGCAAATGTTGAACCAGCCCTGCAGCCCAGGAATGAATCCCACTTGATCATGGTGAATAATTCTTTTTATATGCTGTTGAATTCGATTTGCTAGTGTCTTGTTGAGAATTTTTGCATCCATATTCATCAGGGATATTGGCCTGTAGTTCTCTTTTTTTAATGGGTCTCTGTCTGGTTTAGGAATCAAAGTAGTGCTGGCTTCATAGAATGAGTCTGGAAGTTTTCCTTCCCTTTCTATTTTTTGGAACAGCTTGAGAAGGATAGGTATTATCTCTGCTTTAAATGTCTGGTAGAATTCCCCTGGGAAGCCATCTGGTCCTGGACTCTTATTTGTTGGGATATTTTTGATAACTGATTCAATTTCTTCACTGGTTATGGGTCTGTTCAAGTTTCTTCCTGTTTGAGTTTTAGAAGTGTGTGGGTGCTTAGGAATTTTTCCATGCCTTCCAGGTTGTCTAGTTTGTTGGCATATACGTTTTCATAGTATTCCCTGATAATTGCTTGTATTTCTGAGGGATTGGTTGTAATTCCATTTTCATTCATGATTTTATCAATTTGGGTCATCTCCCTTTTCTTTTTGAGAAGCCTGGCTAAAGGTTTATCAATTTGTTTATTTTTTCAAAAAAAACAACTCTTGGTTTCATTGATCTGCTCTACAGTTTTTTTTTTTAGATTCTATATTGTTTATTTCTGCTCTGATCTTTATTATTGCTCTTCTTCTGCTGGGTTTGGGGTGTCTTTGCTGTTCTGCTTCTATTTCCTTTAGGTGTGCTGTTAGATTTTGTATTTGGGGTTTTTCTTGTTTCTTGAGAAAGGCCTGGATTGCAATGTATTTTCCTCTCAGGACTGCCTTTGCTGCATCCCAGAGCATTTGGATTGTTGTATTTTCATTTTCATTTGTTTCCATATGTTTTTTAATTTCTTCTCTAATTGCCTGGTTGACCCATTCATTCTTTAGTAGGGTGTTCTTTAACCTCCATGCTTTTGGAGGTTTTCAGACTTTTCCTTTGGTTGATTTCAAGCTTCATAGCATTGTGGTCTGAAAGTGTGCATGGTATGAGCTCCATTCTTTTATACTTACGAAGGGCTGCTTTGTGACCCAGTATGTGATCTATTTTGGAGAATGTTTCATGTGTACTCAAGAAGAAAGTATATTCTGTTGCTTTGGGATTCAGAGTTCTAAATATATCTGTCAAGTCTATCTGATCCAATGTATCATTCAGGGCCCTTGTTTCTTTATTTATCCTGTGTCTAGATTGCATATCCATTGTTGTAAGTGGGGTTGTAAAGTCCCCTGACATTACCACATTCTTATGAATAAGGTTGCCTATGTTTGTGATTAATTATTTTATATATTTGGGGTCTCCCATATTTGGTGCATAGACATTTATAATTGTTAGCTCTTCCTGATGGATAGACCCTGTAATTATTATATAATGCCCTTCTTTATCTCTTGTTACAGCCTTTAATTTAAAGTCTAGTTTGTCTGATATAAGTATGGCTACTCCAGCTTTCTTTTGACTTCTAGTAGCATGATAGATAGGTCTCCATCCCTCACTTTCAATCTGAAGGTGTCCTCAGGTCTAAAATGAGTCTCTGGTAGATGACAAATAGATGGGTCTTGTTTTTGTATCCATTCTGATACCCTATGTCTTTTGGTTGGAGCATTTAGTCCATTTACAATAAGTGTTATTATAGAAAGATATGGGTTTAGAGTCATTGTGTGTCTGTAGGTTTCATGCTTGTAGTGATACCTCTGGTACTTTGTGGTCCTTGCAACATTTCACTCACAGAATCCCCCTTAGGATCTCTTGTAGGGCTGATTTAGTGCTGATGAATTCCTTCAGTTTTTATTTGTTTAGGAAAACCTTTATCTCTCCTTCTATTCTGAATGACAGACTTGCTGGATAAAGAATTCTCGGCTGCATATTTTTCTGTTCATCACATTGAAGATTTCCTGCCATTCCTTTCTGCCCTGCCAATTTCAGTAGATAGGTCTGCCACTACCCTTATGTGTCTACCTTATAAGTTAAAGCTTGTTTATCCCTATCTGCTTTCAGAATTTTCCCTTTATCCTTGTATCTTGGAAGTTTCAGTATGATATGTTGTGCAGAAGATCGATTCAAGTTACGTCTGAAGGGAGTTCTCTGTGCCTCTTGGATGTCAATGCCTTTTTCCTTCCCCAGATCAGGAAGTTCTCAACTATGATTTGTTCAAGTACACCTTCAGCCCCTTTCTCTCTCTCTTCTTCTTGAATTCCTATGATATGGATGGTGTTTTGTTTGATTGCATCACTTAGTTCTCTAATTCTCCCCTCATACTCCTGGATTTGTTAATCTTTCTTTTTCTCACCTTCCTCTTTTTCCATAATTTTATCTTCTAATTCACCTATTCTCTCCTCTGCCTCTTCAATCCGTGCTATGGCCACCTCTGTTTTATTTTGCACCTCATTTATAGCATTTTTTAATCTCCTCATGACTATTTCTTAGTCCCTTGATCCCTGTAGCAATAGATTCTCTGCTGTCCTCTATGTTTTTTTCAAGCCCAGTGATTAATTTTATGACTATTATTCGAAATTCTTGTTCCATTATATTGCTTAAATAATTTTTGATCAATTCATTAGCTGTTGCTACTTCCTGGAGTTTCTTTTTAGGAGAATTCTTCCATTTTGTCATTTTGAGTAGTCCCCGTGGTGGCTCCCAACTGTGGGTCACTTCCCCTGTGCTGTCCGGTGTAACTTGTGTTGGTGGACGGGGCTGCAGTCAGACCCTATGTCTGCCCCCAGCCCTTGGCTGGGGTCACAGTCAGACTCGTGTGTATCTTCCCCTCTCCCAGGGGCAGGACTCACTTTAGAGTGGTGTGGCCCCTGTCTGGGCTATTTGCACACCTCCAGGCTTGTGGTGCTTCTTCGATGGGATCTGGCCTAGGGCGTATTAGCTGGGGTGGATCTGCAAGTTGCACAGGGGCAGGAGGGGCAGGCTTAGTTCACTTTGCCAGTGGTGGTCCCCTTCGGGAGGGCCCTGCAGCAATGGGAAGGAGGCAGACCCGTCACAGGAATGGATCCACAGAAGCACAGCATTGGGCATTTGCGCAGTGCAAGCAAGTTCAGTTATGGGAACTGATTCCCTTTGGAATTTCGGCTGGGGGATGGGAGAGGGAGATGGAGCTTGCCAACATCTTTGTTCCCTGCTGAGCTGAGCTCTGTCTTCTGGGGCTCAACAACTCTCTCTCCCAGTGTCCTCTTGCCCTCCCCGCTCTCTGAGCAGAGCTGTTGACTTATAACATTCCAGATGTGAAGTCCCGCTGGCTTTCAGAACTCACAGAGTCTGGCCCCTCTGTTTTTGCAGGCCAGACTTTGGTGGCTCTGCCTTGTTGGGCGGGCTGCCCCTCCACTGCCCCGGCTCCCTCCTGCCAGTCTGTGTAGTGCTCACCCCCTCTCTGCCCTTCCTACCATCTTCCATGGGCCTCTTGTCTACACTGGGCTCCAGAGAGTCCATTCTGCTAGTCTTCTGGCGGTTTTCTGGGTTATTTAGGCAGATGTAGGTGGAATCTAAGCCATCAGCAGGAGGAGGTGAGCCCAGCGCCCTCCTATGCTGCCATCTTCTCCAGATGCTCCTGAAACAGACATTTAAAAGTGATGTGACCTTGTTACTTCCAGGAACTTGGATGGTTAGTCCTCACACCTGACCCTTGTACTTTTGGAGACTTAGATCACTCTGAAGTCCTTAGCCCTGAATCAGGACTGTGGACAGAAAGGTTCCTGATATTCCATTTAGAATGAAAGTGATTTTGAGAATTCACCGCAGAAGTCTCTGCAAGTGTTGGGGGAGGTCACTGAAAGGATGTGACTGCCACTTAACCCGTGAGCTGGACCTGGGTAATCAAAGGCTCCTTACTCTGTCCCCTTTCCTTGGAGTGTGCATTCTGCTTGTCTTCTACACTCCCAGATGCTGCTACAAGGACATATGTTGAGATAGTGATGTGTTGTTGAGACCATCTGAACAGTATGTGACTAAATCCAGTTAGGGCCTCTATATAAACTATCAAGCTTCTGGCAGGTGGTTGTGGAGATCTACTCTTTTTGTGGCTGCCTAAGAGAAGTGTCCGAGTGCCCTTGCTTATTAAACATGCCACCTACCAAATTGTAGTGGTCTGCCTCTTTCTTTGGTCTCTCCCTGCCCTGCATGTACCGGGCCCAGTATGCAAACCAATAGACATGGTAGGATTTTCAGTTTAGGTTAACCTTCATTTCTTTCAGAGCAAAGTAGATATGTGAGTTCTCCAGCAGAAGCAAGCCATGAAACTCACTTACTTTCTCTTCCCTTTAAAATACTGACTCATCAGCACACTTGAATTTATGATACTAGCTCCAAATGGGATTATGTGGCTATGAGGCAAACTTTGTAAAGAGCTCTACTACCTTGATATTAAAATCAGTTTCTGGAAAGAGAAAGAAGGGTGGAGAGGTAAATTCCATCTTTACTTTCAGACTGTGTGTGATTATAAATGATGAAAAAGAAGATCAAGTTCATCATTCATCACACAAAAACATTCATGGCTGGAATCCTGTAGAGAGATTTATCTCCTTTTTCTGTGTTTTGCGATTTAAACAGAGTGAGGAAGCGATTAAACAATGCAAAAAATTCATGCTAAGATACTGATCACATAATGTGTGTTACTCTTCTGTAGAGTGTTTGCATTAAATTTTTTTTCTTAACATTTATTTATTATTAAGAGACAGACACAGAGCGCGAGTTGGGGGGTGGGGCATAGAGAGAGGGGGAGACACAGAATCTGAAGTAGGCTCCAGGCTCTGAGCTGTCAGCACAGAGCCCGATATAGGGCTCAAACTCACAAACTGCGAGATCATGACCTGAGCTGAAATCGGTCGCTTAACCAACTGAGCCACCCAGGAGTCCCAGAGTGTTTGCATTTTAAAAGGGGTCTGAGGTGGGCATCCAACTAGAGTAAACAATTTGGGAAAATTTTTTGAATAAAGGAATGGACAATTGTACAGTGCAAAGCAAAGATTGGGCACTGCCTTTCACATTACATGAAGAGGGGAGAGACTAGTACCAAAACATTAATAAAATAAAACATGGAAAAATATTAAGAGAAAAAAGTGCCTACTAATCAAATCAGTAATCTTCCCCCACTTGTCTGTAGCTGATTCTAAATTCTCCTCTATCTACATATTTTCTTTCATGCCCTAGTGCCCAAACCTGACTACACATCAGAACTACTAGGGAAGCATGCAAATGTGTATTAGAGGGGTGCCTGGGTGGTTCAGCTGGGTAAGCAGCCAGGTGGCTCAGTTGGTTAAGAATCCTACTTCAGTTCAGGTCATGATTTCATGGTTTGTCGGTTCAAGCCCCACTTCGGGCTCTGTGCGGACGGCTCAGATCCTGGACCCTGTTTTGGTTTATGTGTCTCCCTCTCCCTCTGCTCCTCCCCTGCTCATGCTCTGTCTCTCAATAAATAAGTAAGTAAGTAAGTAAGTAAGTAAGTAAGTAAATAAATAAATAAATAAATAGATAAAATTGTATTAGAAAATAGTAATTTTCATGGTAAAAAAATGTTCAAATGATTCAGAACAGCATTAAATATAATGTAAAACTCTGCCATCACTATTCCATTCCCCAAGAGTGTTTACTTTTACTTAATCTTCTCCCCTTCCTTCCTTCCTTAAATATTTATTAAGCACCTACTGTATACCAGGCACTGTTACAATTGTGGGAATACAACAAATACCCCAGACAAGATCTTTGCCTAATGACAGTTATGTAACTTTGGAAATGAACAAATAAAAAACTATTATCAGATAGAAAGTAGAAAGTATGAAGAGTTACAGAAAAATAAAAGAGCATAATGGGCATGAAGTGACTGGGGATAGTAGGAACTAATTAAGCCAGAACTTTGAAAAATTTCGGTTTTAGTTTCTCCAGATGGTTGCTGCCATAATTCTGGGTGATAATGCTTGTAAGTCCATTTCCTGAATTATCATCTTTAGTCATTACCTACTGATTCCTTATCATGAAAGTTGAGGTATTTAGCTCTCCTATAATGGTTTCCTACTCTATCACACTTCTCCCAAGTGTTGTTAGTTTTATTATACTTTAGTCCTTTGATTGCCCTTTTAAAGTGAGCCACCATTCTTATTTAGTCAATTTGGACAGACTCTTTTGACTCTGCATTATAAAAAGTCTAGTATCCGGGCTATAACCTAGATGTACAAAATAAGTTTCTCTGAGATTTTTCTGAGTGATTTGGTAATCTATATTTAAAAATAGAAGCTCTCAGGGGCAGGTGGGTGGCTCAGTTGGTTAAGCCTCTCACTCTTGGTTTTGGCTCAGGACATGACCTCGTGGTTTTGTGAGTTCGAGCTCTGCATTGGGCTTTGTGCTGACAATGTGGAGCCTGCTTGGGGTTCTCTCTCTCTCTCTCTCTCTCTCTCTCTCTCTCTCTTCCTTCTGCCCTTCCCCCACTCATGCTGTCTCTATCTCTCAAAAAAAAAAAATAAACATAAAACATTAAAAAAAATAGACGATTCTCAGACAATTCTAATAATTATCTGATTGGAAACCATTGTCCCAGGCTACATCTTCTCTTCCTCCAGAAATTAAGGAGATCTGTCCTCCATGGTCTAACTCAGTGCTTCTTCATATTTCTGTAACTCACAGAGTTCACAGATATGCAACCCATATCAATATTTACAATATATTTAAAATTCTTAAACCATATATTTAAAATAAATTTTTGCTTTAAATGAAGATATATTTTTAAATATATTATTATTTTTTTACTTTAGGTGAACATATACGTAAGATATGATATATCCTTTCATGGTAGAAAGCCAAGTAACTGACATGGTCTTGTTCAGGATAAGAAGGAAAATACATAGAAATAATGGAGAGTTGAATGTTTCTCAGAAAGTTCTCACTTTAGACAGTGGGGGCAGTAAGGAGCTCTACCTAAATAGCAATACTGTCAGTCAGGGTTTTTAGTTCAATCACTGAAAACTCTGATTGATTTTGAACAGGAAATGAATGTATTAAAAGAATTTTCAGGGGCTCACACAGTCATGGAAGCTGGGAAGCAGCCAGGAATGTTCTCTGGAATCACACAGCAGAGCTGATCCTGTCAGGACAGCCCAGGTACTGTAGTTTATACCATGGGCCCAGCTGACATCTGACTCTGTCCAGTGCAGCTGGTACTGCTGCCATTGTTTACCCAAGGAACCCCCCATTACTACCTGTAACTGCCACCACTTTCAGAGAGTTTCATCCAGTTCTGTGTTGTTCACATCACTAGTTATAGATGTAGTCCATGTAAGTGTGTCTGCATAGCACCCATGATACTTGGGTCTCTTCCCATATCCAGCCTCAAGGAAGGCTGAGAAGGCAAAGACCCAGCATTATCAGCTTCTCTGGTGGGGCCTATAAGGTGGACAATTCTCCAAATGAAAGAAGAATCAAGGGGTACCTGGGTGGCCCAGTCCATTGAGCATCTGACTTCAGCTCAGGTCATGATCTCCCAGTTTGTGATTTCCAGCCCCACATCATGCTCACTGCTATGAGCCTGTCAGCATAGAGCCTGTAAAAAGAAGAGGAGGAGGAGGAGGAGGAGGAGGAGGAGGAGGAGGAGGAGGAAGAAGAAGAAGAAGAAGAAGAAGAAGAAGAAGAAGAAGAAGAAGAAGAAGAAGAAGAAGAAGAAGAAGATTATTCAATCTTCTTGACTTCTTGGTGACTTGAGCTAAAGGGGAATTCAAGGAAGTACTGTGAAGAGTATGAATGCAATCCAAATATTTCATGAAGGCTGCCCAAAATTCTAGTGCTTGAAAGTGTGCCTTGAGCCCCAGAAGGTTTAGAACTATTTTTTTAAGCTTATTTATTTATTTTGAAAGCGAGAAAGTGAGAGCAAGTGAGGGAGGGGCAGAGACAGACGGAGAGAGATTCCCAAGCAGGCTCTGCCCTGACAGCAGGGGTCAAATCCATGAACCATAAGCTCATGATCTGAACAGAAAGAGTTGGATGCTTAACTGAGCCACCCAGGTGCCCCAGAACTATTTCTTTAATCTATATATCTAGCCTAATCTTCTCCTTAAGGTCAAGCTGTAAGTAAAAGCACCTGGAAATGGGAACTGTGCCTTCTCTTGGCCTGTTACATCACTTGCATGGCAGTTGTAGAAACAACAACAAACCTACCTTATATCTGGATATTGTGTGTGTGTGTGTGTGTGTGTGTGTGTGTGTGGCAGGGAAGGGTTGAGACTATACACTGCTCTCTTCAAAGACCTAAAATAGAGCAGAAAGTCTGGAAGGAAAAGATCATGTGTTATTCAGAAGATTGTATTAATTTTCTAGGATTGCCATTAAAAAATACCACAGACTGGGTGGCTTAGACAATAGAAAGTAGTTTTCTTAAAATTTGAAGGCAAGAAGTCCAAAATCAATGTGTTGGTACATATATATATATATATATATATATATATATATATATAAAAATATATATATATATATAAATATATATATATATTTATATATATATATAAATATATATATATAAAAATATATATATATATATATATATATTTTTTTTTTTTTTTTTTTTTTTTTTTCCCCTGAGGCCTCTCCTTGGCTTGCAGATTATCTTCCCGCTATGTCCTCACATGGTCTTCCCTCTCTGGGCACATCATTGGTGTCACTATGTGTCATAATCTCCTCTTCTCATAAAGACACCAGGTTGGATTAGGGTGCACCCAAATGGCTTTATTTAACCTTAATTACCTCCCTTCTGCAAATAGTCACATTCTGGTGGTTAGGGCTGCAACATATGAATTTAGTGGAGAAACAGGTAGGACACACTTGAGCCCACAACAATAGAACAGCACTGGAGGAATAATTGAGACTATCAGGTCTGAACCTTTCATTTTGGTAAACCAGCATTTGTTCACTCTTTTTGTCAGGACAGAAGCCTGGTTTTTCTCTATATAACTAACTCTGCCTACGCTCTTCAGGGGGAGTTGTCATCCCTGACTTCACGCATAGGCATTGCATTCTCCATATGGGGATTTGTCAGTGAAAAGCACACGATCCTATCAGAGCAATGAGATGCAAAGAGACTTACTTGGATAATAGCAAAGAGGCAGGTGCTCTCTCTGCTGGTACTGCAAGCAGTGAGGATGATGTGAGCCAGACCAGGGGTCACCATGTGGTGTCTCAGAACAAAACTAACACAGTGCAAGGCAAAGCCACGTGATGGCAAATCTTGGTGACATTGTTCAAGTTCTTGCATAAAACTGAACCTGCTGGAATGATGCTTGGGCTGCTCAACAGTTAGCTTCCTTTTCTGCGCTAGCCTGTTTGAATTGGGTTTTCTGTCATACCCTAGGCTTCTGAAGCATGTGCATCCTGTTAAGATGCAAACACTTTCATTTTAGAGAAGAGTGAAGAGACATGTGAAGAAATTTGAGTGTCTAAGAACCCACGGTGGGGAAACCTGGATTTGCAATCATTTGCTGTTTCCACATCTTTGAATACCCCATAGCACAGTTCTTTGCTCATTAACACTCAGTTGATATTTGTTCAATGAATGAAAGAATACATTTTAATCTTAATTTAAATATTTTAATTTAGCTTTTTTTTCCAAAAAAGCAGATACAGCCACAGAATTAATACCTTTGTATTTCTAACATTGCAAAAGTGATCTTCGAACATATATCTTATCAAGATAGGATAAAGCTAATTTTAATGCTGAAGTAGGCTGATTTTCAATCCACTCTAGTGAGATGGTTTAATTAGGTAGGCCTATCCTACTCACGCTGTGCACTCCATGCAAATTAATACCCCTCAGCACGTGCTTTCCCTTGGCATTGCCAGGCTCCTGAAGCATGTGTGTCCTATCTCTGGGCCCACACCTTGCACTTGCACAAATGATTAACTACAGAGAGAGCTGGTTTCTCCTAAGTGGGGCTGCAGCACTATTTCTTAGAAGGAAAATAAATGGGCAAACCAGCACTTACCCAATCTAAGTGTATACAAATTTCAAATATCTGCTAGATATATATTGTTTGTTCACTAATGTAAAAAGAAAGAAGAGGATTCTGGTTTAGAAGGGGATGTTGGTTTGGAAAAATTTTTAAAAAATTTTAAAAGCTAGACCATCACCACAGATAATGGAGAATTAGAAAGGCTGTATGTAAAACCTTTATTCCTCTCAAAAAGGAGAACAGAGAGAGATTAAAGAATATTCAGAAATCATCAATAGGACTGCTGTTTCAGTCTTCTGAGTAAGTCTAACCATTTACTGTCTTGTACATGGTTTTATCAGTCTACCTGCCCTCCAAGGAGATAAAAATAAATGAAATCAGCACTTTTTTTCAACTCCCTTGGCATAAATTATTACTTACTCTGAGCAAGATGACTGATGGTTTCTAAAGCTCTTTTAATTACATGCTAAACTGATTAGTGGCTGAAGGGAAGTCCTTTTAGAGCAATGAACTGAGATCATTCCAGGAATACTTGTGTGTTGGGGGATGAGGTGGGGGGAAGAGACATGTATTCTACTCCAAGAACAACAAACATGTGAAAGGTCCATACACTCCATCGGTAGGGGCCACCAGTACCCCAATAAATAATTGAAACTTGGCAAACATTTTACCTAAAGGTAAATTTTTTCATACCATTATCTGGGGTAACTTTATTTTTATTTTAGTATTTATTTTGAGAGAGAGAGAAAGTTAGCAAGCAGGGGGGAGCAGAGAGGGAGAGAGAGAATCCCAAGGAGGCTCCATGTTGTCAGTGCAGAGCCCGACATCAGGCTCGATCCCATGAACTGTGAGATCATGACCTGAGCCGAAATCAGGAGTTGGACGCTTAACTGACTGAGCCACCCAGGCACCCCTATCTGGGGTAACTTTAGAAGGAAGGACCAAAGGAGGGTGATTCAAATATTAAGCACCTTAAGCACAGAAATACCCCCTGGTTTCCTGTATAGGAAATAAACTAGTAGATTTAGAATGAGGGATTTTCAATACAACAGGTACTTTTCCCAAGTAGAAGCATGTAAATGGGCTTCAGTCAGAACACAGAGTGAAGAATTGAGTTATTTTGATAATTAAGACTTCCAAGAGAGAATATCTGGGAAATTAAGGTAGGATATAGTTTTGGAAATCACATTTTCTCTAGAGAATGATCTGCTCTAAAAAATTTTTTATCGGATAGTATTGACTTGTTTTGGGGGATTTCCCATCTTCTTAAAATTCATGCCGTTTATTCATAGAAGGGGTTTCAACCTTCCTGAAGTCAGGATAGTGGTAGAGAGTGTATTGTAGGAAGAAGTAGAAATCACATAAGGTTGCTGAATCCAATTAATTTTATGTTATCCTTAAATCAAAATTTTTGCCATGAAAAAAATAGCTGTTAAATGCCATGGTAGAATTGTAAAGATGGCCCCCCAAAATTCTTGCCCCTTGATTATTCAAACAGTAAGTACTGCTGGGAAGGAACTTTTTAGATGGAATTAAGGTTACTAATTAGCTGATCTTAAAATAAGGAGATTATTCTGGAATATCTGGGTGGGCCTGGTATAATCACATGAGCCTTTAAGAGCACAGAAGGAAGATAAAAAGGCAGGAGGTGATGGATAGGTATATGGCTCTACATATTGTGGTGATGTTTTTATGGATATACATGTATACATTAAATATGTACAGCATTTTGTTTGTCAAAAAAGGTTGGGGGAAGCAGAGAAGGAAGGAAAACAAGAGTTAGATATGGTGGAAGAGGGGTGCAGAGGGGAAGATGGGATATGCAGAAAAGGGGTGTCCTAGAGGTTAGACATGTGAGATGGATTTGACCTTGAACTTTGAAGATGGATAACATGGCCCAAGAGCTAAGGAATGTGGGCAGTCTCTAAAAGCTGAGAAAGACCTTCCTGCGCTCAACAAACAGCAAGGAAATGGGGGCCTCATTCCTGTAGCAACATGGAGCTGAATTTTGCCAACAGTATGAATGATCTTGAAAACTGATTCATCCCCTGAGCCTCCAGAAAGGGACAAATCCCTGTTGATACCTTGATTTTGACTTTGTGATACTCTAAGCATATAGTCAACCTGGACTTCTGACCTGCAGATACTGGGAGATAATACAATTGTGTTGCCTTAAGCCACTAAGTTTGTGACAACTTGTTGCAGTGAAAGCAAATGAATACAAATGCAAAGGAACTTAATACAGCCATATTAATTCTCCTCTCTTAGAACATTGGAAATGCTCAAAGAATGTCCTTAAAGCATTCTGATGCAACAAAACCAAAAACAAACACAACAAGCACAGTGATAACACTGGGCTTTCTGTGTATCCTCGGGAAGAAAAAATTCTATCCGTTTAGCAAGAAGAACATATACTTAAGAAAATATAATTTGGGGGTGCCTGGGTGGCTCAGTTAGTTGAGCATCAGACTTCAGCTCAGGTCATGATCTCATGGCTCGTGAGTTCGAGCCCTGCATCGGGCTCTGTGCTGACAGCTCAGAGCCTGGAGCCTGCTTCTGATTCTGCATCTCCCTCTCTCTCTGCCCCTAACTCACTCAACATTCTGTCTCTGTCTCTCTCAAAAATAAATAAACATTAAAAAAAAAAGAACATAAGAAAAGATAATTTGTCTCCAAAGATCCCACTTCTCAAATGGAGACTGTAGCAGTCATTTTAGAAACAACAGCAACAACAACAAAAACGAGTCCCCCTTTTCCCATTTCCTTCTTGTCTACACTGCACTTAACATTTTGTTTGCCAAAAGTAGCCGCCTACTGTGATTTTGCATCCTGAAGAATACTCATCAAGAGATTTTTTGAATCTTAGATTTAAATCCTGATTCTGCTGCTTCTTAGCTGAGTGGGTTTGGGAAATTGGCTTTTCCATGTCTTGGCTCTTTTTATGGGTAAGATGAGGCCAGCAATGTTGAAATAACTGAAAGAAATAAAGTGTTTTCAAACAGTGCTTGTCACATAGTAGGCTTTCATAGAAACAATAGTGATTTTTTTTGTATAAGCGAGTCTTTTTTTTCTTTGACTACTCAGTTTTATTTTAGATTCTAGTCCAGTTTAAATTGTATGTTGTGAAGAACATTTCTCAAATGTCCTGTATTGATTCTTCTTCTCCTTTTTTTTTTTTTGACCATTTGTAACTGAGGAGTTTCTTTTGATATTTGATCATGACTGTTATTTTTCCATTTTGATTATAAACTCTTTTAAGCAGGAACCATAAGGTATACAGTAGGCTCTCAATAAACATATGCTTGTAGTTTTAAAATGTTATCAATGTAGTTTTCACTCTGCTTTGCTATCAATGTCTGTGGACAAATGTGCTTTATTTTTCCTGCACCAGGTATGCCAAAAAATGTAAAGAAAATAATCCATCCTCACTGGACATGTGGCCAAGTCCCCCAGCTACAGTGCCAGCAATCTCAAGAGAGAGACTAATCTTGAAAGAATGCCAGCATAATTTTGCAGGCCCATGAGATTTGGCTTGTTCAGATAAGTTTTCGATAAGCATCTGCACTTTTGGTGGCCTATCCAAATCCAATCCACACAGCCAGCCTAGAGAGCGTCATCCATCACCACGCTGGCACTAGTGAGAATTTGTCCTGATGGGGATTTATTGCAGGAAATAACCCTTCTTTTCTGTAAAATGATTTGTTTCAAATCCAGGCATCTTTACTCCTACGGAAAACTCCAGTGGCGAGATGCACAGCTTTCTGAGTTTTTGCTGTGCATTTTAATTGAGCTCCCTCTCAATCACTGACTAACATGTTTCAGTGCATTGCAGAGGATATAAGAGGGAAAATCTGATTCACCCTTAGGGAGGATTTCATAAGGAAATTGGAAATTTCTTCAGAATTATTGATCAGTACCTGTCCTGAGCATAATTACACTCAAATGTTTTCTTTTCCTATTTCATGCATTTATAGGACATTTCTTTCTTACTTCACTCATATGTCTTTATCCTTTCTTGACATTTCATTATTTCATAACTTCCCAGTGGCATTTTGTCTTCTTGACTCATAAAGCGTCGTTAGAAATGTATTCTGTATAATCTCAGTATTTCTTTTTTTTTAATGTTTATTTATTTTTTTGAGAGATAGAGAGACAGAGTACAAGTGGGGAATGGGCAGAGAAAGAGGGAGACACAGCATCAGAAGCAGGCTCCAGGCTCTGAGCTGTCATTACAGAGTCCGATGTGGGGCTCAAACTCACAAACCATGAGATCATGACCTGAGCCGAAGTCAGATGCTTAACCGACCAAACTACCCGGGTGCCCCCTCACTATTTCTATATTCAGTTCACCTTTATCATTTCATCACTTCTGATGGGTGGCCTGCACTGGCTATTCTTCCAGGAGGTCAGTGGTCATTTGGATCTTCAAGTGGGTACACAGAGCATCTGTGGGTTCTGTGGCTTGAGGCCCTGGAGAGGAACCTCTTTGCCAAGGGATACTTGATAGTTTGGAATGGTTTTTGAAGCTACTGGATGCTTCCTTTTTTTTATGTGGAGTTTATTAGTTTCCTCATACTGCTATCACAAATTACTAAAAACTTGTAGCTTAAAATACCACACATTTATTCTCTTCCAGTTCTGGAGGTTAGAAGTCCAAATTAGTTTCATTGGACCAAAAACAAGGTGTTGATAGCTTCATACTCCACCTGGAGGATCCAGGGGAGAATCTTTCCTTGCCTCTTCCAGATTCTGGTGGTTGCTGGCATTCTTTGCCTTGTAGCCACATCACCCCAGTGTCAGCCTCCACATCACACTGCCTTCTCTTCTGTCTGTAGTCAAGTCTTCCTCTGCCTCCGTTTTACAAGAACATATATGATTGCAGTTAGGGGCCACCTGAATAACCAGGAGAATCTTTTCATCTCAAGATCTTTAACTTAATCGCATCTGCAAAGACCTTTTTTCCATATAAGGTAATGTTCACAGGTCCCAGGGATTAGGACCTGGGTATCTTTGGGGGCCATTAGTCAGCCTATCATATAGTGATAAAAAATCCCAACACTTACCTTTTCAGTTACCTAAGATCAAGACAGTAACTCTCATTTCCTTTTGTATCCATTCATAGTGTTACTGATTTACACATAGAAGAGAACAACAGGAAAGCTCATCAATTAAACGAGCAAACACATGGAAAAACTAATGGAAGTTTGGCTGTACCTGTCATGCACATGTGAGACCTGTGACAAATGTCTTTCTCTGCACTTTCCTTGTTGGTTGTCTTGCTTTCTCCTCACTCTTCCATTTCATAGTCCTCTGTTCATCAGCCTCCATCAATTCTCTCTTCCTTCCCTCTTCCTCCTTTCCCTCCTTCCCCCCTCCCTCCCTCCCTCCCTCCCTCCCTCCCTTCCTTCCTTCCTTCCAACTATATTTCTCCTAGCCTATAAAACAATTGGATGGAAATGAAGTATACCTGATTGTTACTGGTTGTTTTCATAGCTAACTTAGATTATTGGCATACTCAACTAGGAAAACATAAATAAATACTGAGGCCAAACAACTGAGTTAAATATGAAAAATTTCATCACCGATCTAGAAGTATCCACACTTTTGAAGGCTTTACTGGGCTTTAAAAATAACTTTCCAGGTGATTGTTTAAAATGCTCATTCTCCAAGGTTTGGCATACAGCTTCAGTTTGCCCTTGTGGATTCTCCACTGATGATGATGAATAGAACAGTTTCTGAAACTCAAATTAAAAGTAAACATTAGGCTTCTCATGTGTAACCAATGAGTTGTGGCCAATTATATCAGGACATTTGTGTCCTTCAGTGTTACCAGGTGCATTCAGGTGGTGTGAGGTCAGGAGATAGCAATAGGATCAGGCTATTTAGTACTAACTACTACTGATTTAAATCCAGAGAACTACACCCAGCTCTCAACTATCCATGCTAATCTAGCATCCAGGAGGCATGGAGTAATGAAAACCAGAATGATAATAGTGATAATAAAAAATACATCCTAACTATTGCTTTGAATATCCTCTACCATTTAACCATAGGTTTAAAAAAAAAGGAGTAGAATAGGTTGAATTATCTGTTCTTTCCTTTGGAAATTCCAGGTAAGATTTAGCAAGTATAGTGCTGGTTACACCAGAAGTTCCAGAGGGTTATGTAGGCAATGGGGAAGATGTTGGGCATTTTTCCCTACGTGGGCTTGTTTCAATGTTTCATGTTCTACCTTCACGGCTGCTTTTACTTACTGATAGTAGTAACATGTTAGTTAAGATGCCATCTTAATATATAAGAGGGTCACTTCCTTAAGGGTAGTTTAAGATCTTTGCTCCAGCACAAAATGCTGGTTCCAGGGACTTCTGAATGTTCCTGTCTCACTCTGAACCCTTCTGAGATGAGGACTCCTGGTTGGTTGGTACCCACTGTTAGTTCCATTAGGTGAGGAGAGGCAGATTCGTTGATCTCCTGGGGAATCTGAAAGTTTGGTCATATCCCCTCTAAACATGGGTTGGTGATATGCCATCTGTTTTCATTGTAAAGCTTTGAACCTATGATAAATGCCACAAATTTTCTTTTGAACCCTGAGCTTGTTTTCAGTATTTCTAAGCAGCTTATGAGGCTCCTGGTTAAGCTTGAGCTTCCCAGATCTTATTTTTTTTGTTTCCATAAACATTCTAAAGGCATTCCCCATCCAAATTCTACTCTCATATCAAAATTCAACTCAACTATTTCGCAAAATCTTATTCAGTCTCTCACAATGGAGATGAGTTTTCTTCCTGATATTCACTTTGGTCTACCATTTGATTGATGATTAGTATAAACAACCTTCTTGGAAAAGCTCTCCCTTACTTTTCTGCAATCAGCTACTCTTTCTTTTATTGTTTTAGTGTTTTACATTTATGTAGTAGGCTGCATTGATAGGAGTTCAATGCCCAGAACAAAGGATATTATCTTGCTTGGGGCTCTACTGGTCAAATCATTCTGAACTATTAGGTTTAGTTTGGTCCTTTCTGAGTGACATTGACAAACTAGAGCATGTGTGAAGGATGACGACTGGGAAGCACAGAGTCTGCAAACTATGATGTAAAGAAAACCATCAAAAGATCTGAGACTGTTCAGCCCAGAGCAGCAGTATCCAAAGTGTATTCCCATGGAACTGCACTTCCCCCGACAATTCCAGTTAACTTTTGTTATTGTTTGTTCAATTGTTCATCTTCCATACTAGATTCTAAGCTTTGAGATGGCAAGAATCATTTCTCTTTTGTCTACTATAGTGTTTTCAGCACATATCACAATGCCTGGTGCAAAATAGATGTTAATAAATATTTGTCGAGTGGGTGAATGAATAGGCAGATTTTTCCATCAAATCATAAATCTGTATGATGTTAATAGGGAGAAATTGGGAGAAATTAGATTTCTTTGGTCAAATAGGCTTGAAAAGTACTTGGTACAGTGAATTTAGATGGGTTTCCTTGCTGCTGGAAATCTCAGAGCTCTTTAAAAAAGAATGCTTTCAAGATAATATTAGAATATTTTCTAATTTCTGTTTTCTAAATGTATCTCATCTTGGAATGCTTGATTTTCCCCTCTGTGAAACATCCCAGGACAATACTGCCAATAAAAAAAAAGAGGACAGGGAATATGATAGGGGGCTTTAAATGCAGGAAAGGCTATTATTTGTAAAGGAAGACCTGAAAAGAATTAGCAAGTAGAAATTTATAAGGGTGCATTCTTTGATTTAGCATAAAGATCTTGTTAAAAATCAAAGCAGGACAAACATGGAGTAGACAGGCTCTCAGGTAGTGAATTATCTGTTCCTGTTTAAGCAGCTTTAAGCAGAAGGTGAACACTTATAGGGAGAGTTTCAGGAGTTGAATTATCCATCAACCAAAAGATTGTGTTAGGTGACCTCCAAAGTCCTTCCAAAGCCAAAGCTATAGTATTCTGTGGTTTCTCTCTCTCCCTCATTTGCAAATTCTTTGCTAAGAAGACATTGTTTTCTTCTTCAACACACATATCTCCTCACCCAGTGCTTTGTTTTATGGTGGACATTTAATAAGCATTTGCATTATTATTTGATTGGTCTATAGATTTTTATAGAATTTAAAAAATTATAATGGAGACATATTGGTTATAACATGGAAAACTTCTATATGCAAACTCATTTCCTTATAATTAGAAAGAAGACAACATTAATAGGAAGCCTGTCTTGTGGAAATGTACAGAAATGTGCAATTTAAGGGTATGGTATAATTACTGATGCTATCTTACTATATTTCTTCTTCTACAACCCCCGATCCAAAATCCTCACTCCATTTTACCTGCGAACCTTGACTCATAACAAATGAGTTGTAATCATTTGGATGACTTTGCTGTGAAATTTGAAAGCATATTGAATGATTCAGACATTGTAAGCTAATTATCTACAACTGTTAGACTGAATTTAGGGGGATATTCTTTTATCTGGCTTTTGCTGTTTATATGTTTCTGTTATTTTGCTTGCCATCTGGTCCAACGATAACACGTTGGGAAGTTAGGATGTGTACGGCGGCTGAGTTCCTTGGTGTCAAACTCAGACTAGTACTGTGTTCTTCAGACATTTTTATATTATTCTTCTTACTTCAGGTTTCCACGCTATTTGCTGCTATCTGTGTGTGTCCAGCAATTAGTTCTTATTGAACTATTCAGAGTTGGTTTCTGTTATTTGCTACTAAATGAACAATAACTAACACAATGTGTTTGCATGAGGGCCCTGGGCATTGAGGGTATAAGGAATAAGAGGGTATAATGCTGTGCAATAGAAATAGAACACCAGTCACATATGTAATTTATAAATTTCTAGCAGGCATATTAAAAACAGAAAGAAGCAGGGGTGCCTGGGTGGCTCAGTTGAGCTGAGTAACTTCGGCTCAGGTCATGATCTCCTGGTTCATGATTTCGAGCCCTGTATTGGGCTCTGGGCTGACAGCTCACGGCCTGGAGCCTGCTTTGGATTCTGTCTCTCCCTCTTTCTCTGCCCCTCCCCTGCTCTCTCTCTCTCTCTCTCTCAAAAATAAATAACACTAAAAAAAAATTTTTAAAAAACAAAAAAAGCAGTTAAAGTTAATTTTAACTTAATTTAGCCCAATGTATCCTAAAAGTATCATTTCAACCTATAATCATTGTGCAAAATTATTAATGAGATGTTTACATTTAAAAAAAATCTGAAGCCTCTATAATTCAGCACATATTTTTATACTTAGAGCATCTCAGCTCCTCTGCTAACTTTTCATCAGAGATAATTGATCTCTATTTACATTTTATAAAGCCTACAGTTAAAAAGTAGATTCATTTACCTAAGTTGTCCCAAACATACTAAAAAGGTGTTCAATAACCAAATTGAATACAAAACAATAATTTACATGTCATCCCTCAGTCACACCAGCCATATTTCGAAGGCTACCCTTACTGGACACCACAGGGATAGAACCTCAGTTTTAGCAGGTCCTCTAACAAGTGGAAAACCTAGATGGCTCCATAAACCCTGGTTTCTTTTACTTTCCTCTCTTCCAAAACCTCACCCTCTGCCATGCTTTCCTGTATAGATCAGGATCCAGCCAGGAAAATAGAATACCTCGGGTGGTACAAGATATTGCAAACAGACAGGATTTAACACAGAGCATTCTTTACATAGGTGTTAACGGGCTGAAGGCAGAAAGGGAATGCTGAGATAATAACAGCAAGCAGCTACTACCATGGGGATGGAGGGAAAATAAAACAAAGATGTAGAGTCACCAGAAACAAGGAGACTGGGAAGGAAGCTCCATCCAGATGGTGTTCAGATTTCCCATGAGCCACCTGGATGCTGCTGCGCCGGTAAGGGAGGGCACCCAGGCTGGTCTGGGGGGCTGTAGCCAAATGTAGGGGCTGGCGCCAGCCTCCACTGCTACAGTGACCTGACAAAACAGGACAAATAGGACGGAAGAAGTCTTTATGCCTCTTCCCATCTTCCGTGTTCACTCTTGTGCTTCACCTGGACCTGATGGAAGCCAGTTTGTAGAATTCCATCTTCAGCTTCATAAGCAGAGGATAGAAGAGTAGACACAGTGTGGAGAAAAAACAGGGAAATAACTGGCATAGGCAGGTTGGATTGCTCACCCTTCCTTCAACATAAGCACTCCTTAACTTAACCTGGATGGTTCCCTCAGTTCAACCACAGAGTCCTGGCTGGGATCTTGCCTTTGGCTTTGGTGGTACCTAGTTAGAGCCCTTTGGGAGGAAAGATTTCTTGGGTTCATATGAGGGTTTTTTTTTTCCTGTTTCAAGTTTTTATTTAAATTCTAGTTAGTTAACATACAGGGTAACATTGGGGTCAAGACTAGCTCTAGCTACCTAGATCTAGACTAAAATAAGTCCAGGGCTCAGCTCATTTTGAAATGGTTTCAAACTGGCCTGGTATTAATAAGTGTTTGGACCTCAACAGGAGAATATTTTTGCTATACCAGACCTTGTATGGCCAATTCTACTTTTAGGGGCAGCTTTATTTTTACAAATGGTGCCATGTGCCTTCACTATGTTTCATAGTCTTTGTGGATTTTGTTACACCTTCCTACAAACGGGCACAAAGAGAATTATCAGTTGTCACATGTTCTTTTTATGGGAGAGGGAAATCACATTTCTTTCTTTTTTTTTAATTTTTTTTAACATTTATTTATTTTTGAGACAGAGAGAGACAGAGCATGAACGGGGGAGGGGCAGAGAGAGAAGGAGACACAGAATCGGAAGCAGGCTCCAGGCTCCGAGCCATCAGCCCAGAGCCTGACGCGGGGCTCGAACTCACGGACCACGAGATCGTGACCTGAGCCGAAGTCGGACGCTTAACCGACTGAGCCACCCAGGCGCCCCTCACATTTATTTCTATCCAAAAATGAGGCTTTAAAAAAAATGTTTAATTATTTTTGAGAGAGAAAGAGACAGAGGGAGGGAGAGAGAAAACATGCATCGGGGAAGGGGCAGAGAGAGAGGGAGAGAGAAAATCCCAAGCAGGTTCCTCAAATTCAGTGCAGAGCCTGACACGGGGCTGGATCCCATGAACCGTGAGATCATGACCTGAGCCAAGATCAAGAGTTGGACATTTAACTGATTGAGCCACCCAGGAGTCCCCCAAAATGAATTTTAAGTGAACACACTTGTGTCTTTATCTCTGAAGTTTGTGATTGTGCAGAGCACTGTAAAGAGGTCTTTAATATGTCTCTCATTCTTGAAGGGTAAGATTCTAGCTTGCTTGTGCTTTTTTTTTCTCTGGAAGGGAGATAAATGGAGGAGGAGATCGTCTAATGAAGCGGCAGTAACTAAGTGCAGGACGAGGGATGAGCAAATTACAGAGAAGCACCCATCTACATGCCTCAACTCAGAGACACATTTCCCCATTCACATTCCAAGGCAAGTGGGATTATTTTTATAAGAAAGATATATTTGTAGAATTAAAGCTGCATATGTCTGAACTCTTTCCAAAACCATGTAGTCATCGATGCTTAAAACATTTTGAAAGCTCCGTGTGATGGGAGGATGCATTAGCCATTTCCTGGCAACGTGATGTATTTGTGTTTGGGTTACAGTTCAGTTCTTGGCTCCCTCATCACACAGCAGTTGGAATGAGTCTTCGAATTAGCATGAAATGACACGGTTTATTTTGTTTAGTAGATTTGGTCTTTCTAAAGCTGGTGCTCATTTCTCCTGGGCCGGTTGTGAACATTTGACTCTGATAGGCTGGAGAGGAAGAAAGGAGAAATCCTGACAGTAGTTTTGACACTAGGTCTCTCATTAAAAAAGAAAACAGCCAATTCCCCTGCCACCCTCCCTTCCTGCCACAAAATAGAAATCAAGCCATGGCAAGAATCCACACAGAAGAATACGTTCTTATTGAAGGGGAACCTTTGTATCTGGTTTTTGTGGTCCTTCCCCCCCCCCCCCCCCCCCACACACACACACACAGCCTGTAGAGGTAGAAAATCAAAATTCGGCTCTTTACATTTTCTGGCTTTGAGAATAATTTTACCAAATAAAGCCAACATAGGTGAATTAGAATGTTCCCCTCTGGGAATTGAGGACAACCGAGATGTTAATTACCAGGAAGTTAATGAACGCAGACCCTTTAGTATTTGACACCCAAGCCTTTACTCTTTAATTTGGAATCCTCATAACACTCAGAATCCCTTCCTTCGAGCAAGTCCCTGGCAGATGTTTTATTGTTTTTGTTGTTTCTCCTCTGGGGCTGTACATTAGGTTAAAATATCACAAATAGCTGCTATTACAGTGTGAGTCACAGAAGCTATAATTCTTTGTGACAGCCAGAGGAAATGTGACATGTTTAGGAAACCCTGTCATTGATGCTAACACTCAGATCTAAAGGCAAATGTTTAATGACCGACTCAGCAAGCTGCACAAACTTTGCTATCTAGCAAAAAAAGGTTACTCCCAGCAAACTACAAATACACGGAAAAATGTCTCTAGACACTGATGGGCTCTTTCTCCTCTTTCGCCTCCTAATCTATAACTGTAGGATAAATATCCTATCTGTGACAAATCAGACACATCTTCTTTCTCTTCTGCTCGTGTTTGCATATCTAGTTATGTTATTTCCAGCCAATATCCATGACATTGTGTTAAGCAATCTTTCATGTTTTAATCTGATGTTAGTGTAGGAATTTGAGTCCTTTGAAATTTTTTAGTCTATGGTCATTGAGACTAGTGTATGTGTTGGCGGTATTACTCAACGGCCTACTAGTGATCTCGTGATGAAGTCATTAATTCTATACAGCCAACAAAGTATAAATTCCCCCAAATAAATTTTTCACTATATGAATACATGCATGCTTTGCATTATCTGTCTAACTCAGAGTGTCTCAAACTCGGCACTGCTGACATTTTGGGCTGAATAATTCCTTGCAGTGGGGACCGTCCTGTGCATCGTGGGATGTTAGCAGCATCCCTGGGCTCAACATATTAGACGCCAGTTACACTTCCCCATCAGTTGTGACCACCAAAAATTTCTCTAAATATTTCCAATTGTCCCCTGGGAGGACAGTCACCCCTAGTTGAAAACCACTAGTCGAACTCTATGTCCCTTTCTATTCTTTTCCCGGTCTCCAAACTACTTTAGTGAATACATAAAAATTCCTCATCGTCTCCTATATGTCAAGTATACAATTCTCAATACTGTCTTAAAAGGTCTCACATACATATTCATGTTTTCCTGCTTGAAACTCCCATGGAGTATTATCTGTGGTACTTATAACATTCTACCTATTACTGTAAGTATACATGTATATTTGTGGGCACCTTTCCTAGACTGGGAGTCCACAGTGTTTAGACATAGCAGGTGCTCAATATTTAAACAAAACAATGAAAAAGAATTGATATTCTTTTGTAGATCACACCTCATTTAGAACTTTCATATTATTTTGTTTGCCATTGTCTTTCTTCCTTTTTTTATTATAATGAAGGAGAAAGCTCTAAACAGGTATAAAGATAAAAAATTCAAACAGCCTAAATTCCACCATCCAGAAATAATTATTTTCCATGTAGTTAATTTTCTCCCAGTATTTTCCTGTGCATTTTTAAATTTAATTAAATTTAATTTTTTTAAATTAAAAAAAGTTTATTTTGAGAGAGAGAGAGAGAGAGAGAGAGAGAGAGAGAGAGAGAGAAAGAGGGAGAATGAATAGGGGAGGGGAAGAGTGAGAGGGAAAGAAAGAATCCCAAGCAGGTTCCATGCTGTCAGAGCAGAGCCTGATGCAGGGCTCAATCTCATGAACTTGAGCCGAAATCAAGAGTTGGATGCTCAACTGACCGAGCTACCCAGGTCCCTTTCCTGTGCATTTTTATTTAGTGCTTTTAAAAAGTTTAATGTCACATCTTAAGCATTTTCCTGATGAAAGATTTTTATAAGCATTATCTTAATAGCTACCCTTGTGGAAAATAAGAGCACAATCTAACAGTTTAAGGAAGATACTATGTATTAAGAGCAGCACTGCAGGAGAAAGGAAGGAAAGGAGGTTCAGAAGCTGGCAGGTGGCCGTCACCACATTCCAGCTTTCTAACTTAGCAAACTTGCAGGCTCCCTTTCACACCTGAGTGCAAAATATGACTGGATCCAAGATTGCTTTGTGACGTGCAGGGGAGAAGGGGTCTGTGATTGCACCCTCTCTACTGAGAAGACACTCAGATTCAGGAGATGAGACTTCATACTCAGCAGGGAAAAGGAAGGGGAATCTTATAATCATAATTTAGTCAACTTCCAATAGGTTGCTCATGAAGAGTACTGGTCTCATGTATTTGAAAGAGGTCTCAGGGGTGCCTGGGTGGCTCAGTCATTTAAGCCTCTGACTTTGGGTCAGGTCATGATCTCAGAGTTCATGGGTTCAAGCCCTGCGTTGGGCTCTGTACTGACAGCTCAGAGCCTGGAACCTGCTTCTGATTCTGTGTCTCCCTCTCTCTCTGCTCCTACCCTGCTCACACTCTGTCTCTTTCTCTCAAAAATAAATAAGCATTTAAAAAAAATTGAAAGGGGTCTCAGAGGGTTGCCTGTAAAACCTTAAGAAGATGTCTTTTGTTTTCTTTCTCTAATCACTTGTAAGTAACAGCACTGACTTATTATGGAGGAGTCTGTTGTTGTTATTGTTGTTGTGTATTGTTCCATTTTGTAGAATAACTCATTTTGTTTTTTTCTAATTTTGAATGATATATCCCTCGGGGTGCCTGGGTGGCTTAGTCTGTTAAGCATCTGACTCTTGATCCCGGCTCAGGTCATGATCTCACGGTTTGTGGGTTCAAGCCCTACATCAGGCTCTGCACTGACGGCACAGAGCCTTCTTGGGATTCTGTCTCTCCTTCTCCCTGCTCCTTACCTGCTTGTGCTCTCTCTCTTTACCTCAAAATAAATAAATAAATAAACTTAAAAAAAGTAAGTGATGCATCTCTTAATTCAGCCAGTATTATGGAGCTCCTGCCAAATGCTAGGCTCTGTCTGGGTACCAAAGGCAGAAGGGTGAACACAGAAGAAAAGATCCTGGTTCTCAGGGAGCTCCCAGGTCATCTGGAGGAAGAAACAATCACCAAGTAAACAAATGAGCATACATGATTAGTTTATGTGGAGAAAAGTGTCACCTTTGTGGATTTAAATTTTGATGTGATACTGACTGTTTAACATCTCTATCCAGCTCTTCCTTGTTTTGGTTGGCTCCTTTTTCATGATGATTTTCTCTAGTTTCATAGGTGCAGTGTCTCTAGATGAGAATAAAAATCAGGTATTATTTTGATTTTTTTGGTATTTCTAGAAAATTTACTGCAGAGGAAATTATTTTCCAGAATTGTCTTATTTTGCATTTATCTTTTAGATTGTAGAATCTTCATGTACCTCATGACTGTTTACTAGTTCTTACTAGGAAGTCTATGATTGCCCCCTTATTGGCTTTTAAAAATCACTTTTTATCCTATTTTATTTAATTTATGTATTTAATTTAATTTTAAAATACTTATGTATTTTATTATATATTTTCTATAGTTATATATCTAATTTGCTTTAATTGATTTATATAAAGTTCACCAATTTTAAGGTGTGATTTGATAAGTTTTTACAAGTACATATGATTGGGTAACTGCTACCACACTTGTGATATAAACCATGCCCAGAATTCCAAAAAGTTGTCTTGTGTAAGTCGCTTCTCCTTTCCCCTGGCAACTTATGATCTGCTTTCTATCACTATGGTTTTGCTTTACCTAGAAATTCATATAAATGGAATTATACATTATAAAGCCTTGGTATTTAGTTTTTTCACTCAGCAGAATTCATTTGAGGTTTATTCAAGTTGTGTGTATCAATAGTTTATTCTTTTTTATTGCTGAGTAGTATTCTATTATAAGAAGGTACCACAATTTGTTTAACCATTCACATTATCAATGCCACCATTGATGACATTGTGATTGTTTGCGGTTATTGACTTTTATGAATGGAACCACTATAAACATTCAAATATCTCTTTGTATGAACACATATCTTCACTTTTCTTGGGTTGTGACAACAGAATAACAGCCCTCAAAGGTACCCATTTCCTAATCCCAGGACCCGTGAATATGTTCCATAATGTGGCTAAGGGAATTAAGTTTGCAGATAGAATTAAAATTGCTTGTAAGCTGACCTTAAAATAGAGAGTCTAACCTATATTTTCCAGGTGGACCCAATTTAATCACATAAGTTATTAAAAGATGAGGTTCTTTTCTAACTGCTGTAAAGAACAGAGATAGTAGCTTGAGAAGCCCTTGACCCACTGTCACTAGCTTTAAAGATAGAAGGGGCCAAGAATACAGGAAACCTCTGGAAGCTAGAAAAGGCAAGGGAACAGATTTTCCCCTAGAAACCCCGGAAAAAATGCAGCCTTGCTAACACCTTGATTTTAGCCCAGTGATACCTGTGCTGAATCTGACCTACAGAACTGTAAGATAATCAGTTTGGGTTCTGTTAAGCCACTGAAGTAATGATAATTTGTCACAGCAGTCATAGGATGTTAATACATGGGCAAATACCTGGGAGCCACAAGGTAAGTGTTTGCTTAACTTTATAAGAAACTGTCTTGCTGACTTTTTATTAAGTGGGATTAGGCTGAGTTCTTAACAAGCATGGATGTACGTTTCTCTGCCATGATTTTTATAGAAAGAATTTTAGATTCAGAAGGTAGAGAAAGAAAAAAGCAGGAGACAACTATTATAGGTTTAACAGTTTTGGGGCTTAGGTAACCCCTGAACCAGAGTCACAGCTGAGAGGTTTCCTAGGAGATTAACATGAATGGCATTTCCATAGAAATATTCTTTTATGCCCATTTCTGACTGGTGGGCTCACATTACTTTAGAAGCCAAAGTGCTGGATTTCTTACATACCCTTCTCATTGCTTTGATCTCATCCTCTCTCGGACTTGGTTTTTGTAAGTGTTGGCATTGCCTTGGGCTTATGTTGCAACACTGTGCTCTCCTTGGGATGCTAACAGTAGTGGTCCCTGTCTTCCACCAATTCACACCAAAGGGACTGCATCTAATTGAAATTCATCTAGGTCTCTGGCATATGGATGACAGCCATTCCTGATTTGGAGTAAGGGTAACTATTTTCCTCTGGTTGTTTTTGTATGAATTTTGAAGAATCCTGGCGTTAGAGGAAACTTACTTACGACACTTGTTAAAAACAATAAGGAAGAGTTCATTCAAGAGGGAGTACTTCAATGGGAGTTTTGCAGTAAGGGGAAAGACAAGGTTGGACCCCAAATGTAACAAAAACAAGTGGGGATTTAGCAAGGGAGCAGGGGTTGGGGGGCAGTGATTGAAAATTACTAAGAGGAAATATCAGGGGTAAGAGAGGATTCTGGCTAAACCAGCTTGACCGGATTCTTAGAAGGCAGGCCTGGGTGAAAAGGTATTAAGGATGGGGAGAGAAGGAATTTGATCAGATATTGGGATTTCCATTGCACTGACCTGCCAGGATTCTTGCTAAAACTGGACTAAGTATGCCAAGAACAGAGCCCAAGGTCAAAGTCTAGTCCAAAGGATGTCACAGAGGAGCCTGATTCAGATTAGATCAAGAAGAACATCATTGCCTTTGGATACCTATACTCAAGCTGCCACATTGACCTGTGGTAGGTTTTTGTTTTGTTTTGTTTTTTGTTTTTGTTTTGTTTTTTTTTAATACAGTATCCCATGCTTAAGAAAGTTTTGGAAAGGACAGTTTTTCTAGCTCTTAATTTAAAAGAACCCTGAAAGACACAAATTTGCATAATCAATGTAAGGGGAAATATGATCAAGAAAATATACATTTGAGTTAAAATGAAAGCAGTACCCACTTTTTCTAATCCAAGCATGTGAATTATATAATAAAATTTTAAGCTAAAACAAGAGGCAACTTCACTACAGAATTGTCACTTTGTTAGAATCTGGAAGATACAGCCCCACGATTTAAGAATTTTGCTCCCCTGATTGTTCCACTTTTCAGATAAGTGATTCTCAATTTTATATGAAGCCTATTTCTGGACATGAGTACATGGTGGAGTCAGGTTTGATGGGTCCTGTACATGTTCTATTAATGAGAAGCTTTCAGGGTGGCCACAGTTGTCCCTGTGGACATTCCACCCGCTCTGCATGATGCCTGTAATGTGGTCCTGATGCAGACAGGCTTCTAAAGTACTTAAGCAACCATTACTGTGGTTTTGTCTTATTTTCTGAATCATGTGTAGCGATGACATTCCAGATGGACTCCGTTCCTCTGGTTCCATTTCTGTAGCCCTGATGTATTTGTTAACCTCTCTTGTGGGCGTGTTATCTTGCACAAGCAGCACATGTCACACTGCCTAAAGGGATGGCAGTCTGGGCTTCTTGGCCATACACAAAGCATGGCAGAATTCCAATGGCCCATCTGTGGACAGACTTTATGCCTTCAAGTATCTGACTGTTTTCACACCCAGTGAATCGTCAGTGAGACAGAGTCCTATCACATAAATCCCGGTGCTTTTAGGAGGGTGACCAAAAGCTTTAACCTGGCTTACAATGCTCTTGATATGATGGGATGATGACACTGCACCATTTTTTTTTTCTTCTTCAGCAGAGGATTTTAGAAATGCTTCCTTTACCTATCCTCTTACACTTCCATCCATGACACTCTCTCTATTTGCTCTTGCTATCCAGCCAGTGATTTCTAAGTCAGTGCCACCACAGAGGTCCCAAGGGTCTTCAGGTTTGGCTCTCAAAAAGGTTAAGAGGAAGTAACAGTGATGTATATTGGTGAATAAGTTTTTGAGCTGATCATGACTGTCTCCCAAAACTCCACCTCTCAAAGTAGAATAAACCCTACCCCCACCCCTCACATTTTTCAGCCCTGGATGGATGCTTCAATAGCATCAGCACTTTGGTTGGCACCAATGCTACATTTTAGCTGTAATATGCAGAAGTGAAAATGTGGGCTGGCGCTCTGTTCTCCCTTATCTGGTACTTTGTGTGCAAACTTGGTGGATCCTGAAGTTCAATCACATTCCTCTCTGCAGAATGTAGTCAAGTTGTGACTACATATTCTGACAGTACACGCTAGATAGCTCTTGTTCTCTACCTTAAAAGTTAAACAGTTTCCAAAGTTTCTTAATACTTAATTTTAACTAATGGCATGACTAGTGATAATTGAGTTCATGGGTCCTGAGATAGATAAGGACCACTAATTGTTCAGTGCTTTTATGTTAATTAAATTATTTTCCCATTAGGAATGCTTGCTACTTACAAAGAATTATTAATGTACCATACCCTTTGTCCCACCCCTCCTTTTAGATTCCTGTAACTTGAATCTCTTAATAAATCAGCCCCAAGTCCAGAAATGTGCTATTGTTTGTTATTGTTATTTTAAAATGCTAAGCTCTCCTGGAATAAACTGTGAAATAATTTCATTTGATTTTATCTTATTTTTTGAACTGAACATGTTATTTGGAAATGAAAAACAAAGAACATTAAAAAAAACAGACAAAAATCTACTCCTTTATCACTAGTTTCTTGGGAAAATTTATCTAACATTATTTTTCCTTTTTAGTATGCTTGTTGTAATCCATTTATTTTCTTTTCACTTCTTGTCGAGCCTTCATTCTGGAACAGCTTTCTTCCCATGATTATATTTCTGAATCCTCTGAGATCTCTGACTAAATTGTGTGGAACATGTGCTACTGTAAGATTTCACTGAAACGTATGAAGAATAAAGAATTCTGTTTCCTTGAATTCCCTTTCGTACATAAAATATTTGGTGAGTTGCTGATATCTTTATTTAAACTTTTTTTCAAACACAGACCATTACTTGATTTTTATCGTTATGTTTGACACCTCTAGCTACAATTTTTAATTGGAGTTTTTATATAAAGGAGAATGTATGATAACTTTGTGACTTTGTGTTCTGCCTGGTTTGAAACATGCTAAATATCTTTAGAGGCAACGAGCAATAACTTGTGAGTATTCTAAATACCAACTTCAACAACTTGAAAACCATTGACATCATTACTAGCATACGTTATCATCCCACCCTGTCCCCAGCACACATGCATGCCCTAGGTCAAGAGAATGAGCTAACTGGTAAAAGGACAACAAGGGAAGAAATGTGGGTAGCCAGAGTCAAATGTTCTTAATCTGTGGACAACTGTGGCAAGACAATACCTGCACTGCTCATTCCTTCAGTTCTGTGCTCGTAACCCCCAAATTCTTGTAAGAACCCAACTTGCTTTGATGATTCACAGGTGGAGGATACGGTCAGAAAACTGCTCAAATCAGAAACAAGGTCATTGTGCGAAATAAGTATTAATGCTGTTAAGATGTTTGCCATGGGATTAGCCTGAGAAATTTGTACAAGACAGTTTATAAACCACTCCTGTAGACCATGAGGAATGCCTCATGGAAAACCAGGTAAAGAGCTACCAGGTAGAGATTGCAGGGATTGTGTGAGGAGGGGGTCAGGAAATAGACCACCAGAGCCTCTGGGGCTGCAGAGACAAAATAGATTATATTGAGGAAAAGTTTATAAGCAGAAAAGTAGCAGAGTGCATGCAGTCCATCAAAATCTTGTTATCCCACAGTTTATGTTGAGCAGAGGGGGGCTGCATGCATCATGACCAACGCCCCATAGATGGGAACACGGACCCTGTGATGCTATACATCAGCCTGTTCTCTTGTGCTAACTCAGATCTGTTGAGCCAGCTCTCTCCTTACTACCAAATCAAAGGAGGAAGTGAACCTCCAATGTTATCCAGGCTTTTGCTCCTCTGAGTAATGTTTAATGAAATATAACAGAATTTCTTATGACAAGGAAGATAAGATGGAATTAGTATACAAAGGGAATAATACAGAGGCAATGAGCCTGGGGATGTTGAAATCATAAGGAAACAAGAAGTCCTTCCAAAACCAGGGCAAGAGAGAATGTATATGTTTGTGTATCCAATACTGTACCTATAGATATGTCACATGAAAACTTAAAAAAGAAAGTATATAACATTACTTCTAATGCCTAACTTTCAAAAAGTTAGGCTTATAGATGAGAAAATTAATAATTTATATCAAAAATAAATAAGTAGTGTGCCTTGGAAACAACAAATACTGGTGATGATGTAGAACAACAAGAACTCTCATTCATTGCTGGTGGGAATGCGAAACAGTGCAACCTCTTCAGAAGACAGTCTGGGGATTTCTTAAAAAACTAAACATACTCTTGCCACATGACTGGGCATTTCCATTCCCTGGGCATTTCCTGGGCATTTTGTGTGCACACAAAAACCAGCACACAGATGTTTATAGCAACTTTATTCATAATTGCCAAAACTTGGAAGCAAAGAAGATGTCCTTTAGTAGGTGAATGGGCAAATTAACTGCAGTACATCCAAATGATGGAATATTATTCAGTGCTAAAAATAAATGAGCTATGAAGCCATGAAAAGACCTGGAGGAAACTTAAATACATATTACTAAGTGAAAGAAATCAATCTGAGAAATCTACATGCTTACTGTATGATGAAAACTATATGACATCTGGAAAAGGTAAAACTAAGGAGATGGTGAAAAGACCAGTGGTTGCTAGGGATGGGGTTAGGGCAGCAGTCTGAATAGACAGACAACAGGATTTTTAGGGCAGGGAAAATACCCTGTGTATCATAATGGAGGACACATACCATTATACCTTTGCCCAAACCTGTAGAATGCACCACACCAGGAGTGAACTATATGTACACTATGGACTTTGGGCAATTACATGTGAATGTAGGTTCCTCAATTGTAACAGATAAACACCAGTCTGGTGGTGGATGTTCATAATGGAGGAAGGTATGCATGTGCTGGGCATTTGGGAAATCTCTATGCCTTTCTCTCAATTTTGTTGTGAACCTAGAACTGCTGTAAAAAATAAAATCTTAAAAAAAAAGGGAGAAAGAACATAGGTAGACAAATATATACAGCAAAACCTTAGTCTGCAAGCATAATTCATTCCAGAAACATGCTTGTAATCCAAAGCACTTATATATCAAAGTGAATTTCGAGAACTATTGGCTCAGTTGCGATCATGTGATGTTCAGCATCATGTACTACTCATATTGCAAGACATCACTCGTTTATCAAGTTAAAATTTATTAGAAACGTTTTCTCATCTTGCAGAATGCTCACAGAGCAAGTTACTCACAATCCAAGGTTTTACCACATAATAATAAAAACAAAAAGAATAGGTAGGGTGGGGAGAGAGTACTATTTTTACTCAAATTATAAATTGAAATAAATAGAAGGTACAACCACATTCTGCAACTTTTGCTTCTAGGAAAAGAAATTCAAAATTCTAGTTTGAAAAATTCAACCTAGATTCTATCTAGTACACAAGTGACACAGTAAAACCAGTTCATAGAAGCATGCTTAGATCCCTTAGAAATCCCAGTAAGACTCCTGTATTGTTTCTAGAAACATGGGGTTTTGCAGGATGCTCTGTATAATGTGAGAGAAGACAAATGCCCTGGTTTCATTTCTGGCATGCAAGCAAATCCTCTAACAGCGGAGTTGATTCTGCAGGCACGGGAAGAGTTGATGTAGCTCCTGTCTTCACGGAGACCTTGGAAATGGAGCAGATCCCTGGGCCCCTTTTCTTCAGCTTCCTTTCTGGAAGGCAGGTAGAGGCGGGGTGGGGACTGCTGCATTCTGGTCTCCCTTGTCACAGTCCTAGACCTCCTTTTCATAATTTTTTTCTTGTAATGTACTCCCTAGAAAAAGAAGCAAAAGCTCCAAAGGCAAAAAAAAGTGCAAAAAAAAATCAAAAAGTGGGGATGGTTTAAAGAAAGGGAATAAAAGGGGCAAGAGGGGGCTCTGCCTTCTTTAGGTCTACCCAGGATGTCTTTCCTGGTTTATGATTCTTCCTCTGTTGAACCACAAAGAGAAAAATGTATTAGGCCTCTGAATACCAGGGTATATTGTCTGTCAAAGGGTTTGCCAGTTAAAGAACCAATTAATTTCCAGCTCTTACAGCTCATGCGGCTATAAAAATAGGATCTTCTATGGCTTTTGAAATGTTGGATGTACTCTCTTCTTGAAAGAAGAGAATTGAAACCGGCTTTTCTCTTTTCTAAAAGGAAAAAAAAAACAACATTTTGGCACTTTGATATTTTTCTTTCAGAATCTGCCCCCAAGACGTGTGACTTCCACATTTATGTGTATGTGCGCGCGCGCACACACACACACACACACACACACACACACACACACCACATGCGTATTTGATGCAGCACCCACTGATGCAGAGGTGGTTTACTTTAGAGTTAATGCAGATATTTTCTTCTCCCAAGCAAGTGATTATTTTCTTTCCTCCATGGTCAGATGGATGACTTGAACAGCTTGGAAGGGCAAGGGCAAGAAAAGCTTTGATTTATCTGCTGCTGAACTGATTTAGACAAATGCAGGAAGATGATACATCGCTGAATTAGGGCGAGCAGGACAATAATGAGAACCTAACGTGGGTGACAAGTGCACACTAAAATCCATATTACTACTAAACAAGCAGGCATGTGTGTATACCCTGTGCCTTATTTTATGTGATAGAGTGGTACTTGCCATGTTTCAGAATAGTTTAATGAATGCTTTAGATCTGTAATTAGCAGAGCTCTCATGTGCTCACGAGATGCTGGCATTGGTGTGTGGTGAATTATTGAATAAATATGATACGGAAATTCAGACCCTATGCAGACAACTATACAGGGAAAGAGTCAGAGAAACATGGGTGAAAATGAATCAGTTGTAGCCAATTTTATTTTATTTTATTTTTAATTCTTTTTTAACGTTTATTTATTTTTGAGACAGAGAGAGACAGAGCATGAACGGGGGAGGGTCAGAGAGAGGGAGACACAGAATCCGAAACAGGCTCCAGGCTCTGAGCTGTCAGCACAGAGCCCGACGCGGGGCTCGAACCCACAGACCGCGAGATCGTGACCTGAGCCGAAGTCGGCCGCTCAACCGACTGAGCCACCCAGGCGCCCCAATTGTAGCCAATTTTAAAGCTATGTCATCGTTGTACTAAAGGAGATACGCTAATAGAAAATGTCCCGTTTGCTTTCAAAATGGAAATTAAAATAAATAGGAATAATAGAGGAACAAGAGTTTCCCTTGCTTTAAATTTTGTCATCTTTATGGAGTCAGCCAGATATTCCCTTTTCTTGGGGATTTATTCTTTAGGAATTCTCTCGATTACCTGGGTTATAGGTGAGTTCCCAAAGTCCAAATGAGGATCTCTGAAACATAAAAGAAAACAGAATTACAAGGTAAACTGTAGAGGCAACTGGGGAGTGCTAGATGTCTTTACAGGACAACATGGGACCTCAGAAGGAGCTGGATGGAGGTTGAGAGTTTTTTTTTACGCAGCCAGCTCCTGCTCTGTCAGTTGTCACTAGATTGAGAGCTCTGGGAAAGTCTTCTTTTTGTTTGTCAGCAAGATGCCTTTCTGTTTCCTCTCTTGCCCATTAAGTCAACGTGCAACTTAGCTTTAGAGGCACCTCAGGATCAAGCTCGTCCAACACCTACTTTTTCTTGTGCATTGGGATAAATATGAATGATGGAAATTTCAGTCCCTTTATTAATATATTTTCTCATTCAAGCGATCACATGTTATTTATATTAACACCCTTGATCTGTGTTTGTCACCTATTTTATTCTTGTGTTAAGTGTCATCCTCAGATTGACTTTGCTGTTGGTATCCAGCAAGGTCCTGTTACACAGCTGAAATGAATTTTAAAAGAATAAAAAAAAAAAGACATGGAGGCCGTAAATGGAAAGAGCTCTGTGCAAATGATCTTGTACAATTACACTAAAAACTTGGGGCGCCTGGGTGGCGCAGTCGGTTAAGCGTCCGACTTCAGCCAGGTCACGATCTCGCGGTCCGTGAGTTCGAGCCCCGCGTCGGGTTCTGGGCTGATGGCTCGGAGCCTGGAGCCTGTTTCCGATTCTGTGTCTCCCTCTCTCTCTGCCCCTCCCCCGTTCATGCTCTGTCTCTCTCTGTCCCCCCCCAAAAAAAACAAAAAAACAAAAAAAAAAAAACTAACATACCAACAGGTTGGTAAATATTTTTATCCCTCAAGGCTTTAATAGCAATTACCTAATATGGTGTGAATATTACTTCAATAACTTGTACCGCACTTTTGATAATCTTCATTCTTATTAAAGATTCATTGCGAAATGTGCTTTGGGGTCAGCTTTGCTATTTACAAAATATCTGCCTTTGGTCACTATTACTCCTAAACGACTGCACTAGTGTTTGAGAATGACTGGATGAAGCTTTGTTTTAGAGGACTGCGCAATGCAGTCAATGGTATTTTTAGTGAAGTGACCTAAAAAGTGACATTCAAAACTCAACTGAGACTTTAGCTTTTGTCAGAGTTTTCAGTCAGGGCTAACCCAAAGCAATACTGTGAGACAGGTAACTTCTTCCTGATCTTTTTTCCCTTTGAGGTGTCAAATGATGCTATGGCATTTTCTTGGTCCCTAATGGGGCATTCTCTCTAGGGTGGCTCTTCCCTTTTACTATCTCATTTGTCTCCAAACCAAAACCCAATTAATTTTAGGTACCCTTGTGACTCACCAGCTAATCTGATTGACCAATTTGTGCTGAATTCTTAATCCTTTAACAAAGGGTTAACCATCAGTTACCTTGCTCCTGAAGACCACTGCATATTTTAGCCAATGCCTTCCATGTCACAATCTAAAGCAGCAAATAGTGGTTGGGATACAGGTCTCATGGTCCCTATGGCTACTTGGGATCCTGCTGTAAAAATCCCTAGACTTTATTCTAAAAACTCAGGATTTATAACAATAAGGTTTTAAGAATATAGTGGGACTTATTTCATTTTTCTGTTTAAATGGCCAAAATATTTACACTCAGGATTAAGAGTATGCTTTTCATGCATAATGATTCCTTTTCCATATTTTTTGTACTAAATAATGGAATGAATGCATCCAAATGGTAAATGATTTGAACGGGACAAGACAGTATAAAGTGAAAAGTAGAATATCCTTGTCTTGCTGTTCTGTGTCCTTGTCCCCGGTCTTAGTTCTTGGAGGGTACTATGGTGGGTAGATTCATCGTTTTTTAGTGCTTCTGGAGGTTCCCTTTGTATGTTGAAATAATATTTTTATGCTTCTATTTCTTGATTTTCCAACTTTAAACATTACATGTTGATTTTCGTATGAAAGATGATCAATGTAGTGTACTTATGTAATTCTTCACCTGGTTTTCTCCATCTATTTACTGATTTTAGTGTACATTATTTATAACATTTATATTCTGTCCTGCAGTTCTGCACTTATAACTTAATCTTTTATATTCTGTCTATATATGGCTGGTTCTAAAACAAGAAAAATAATTAACATTTTAATACTATAATTATATGACTATTATTTACTCCAGAACTAAGTAGAACAATTAGATACAGGTGGATGAAAATATGATTTAGCAAATTAAATTTTTGCTATTTGCTATAAAGTCTTCCAAGTTTGTCAGCCTAAGAAATTTCTTTTGTTTTCTGTCTCATTTCCTTTCCTATTCTGTGTCAAAGTTGCTTTTGTTCCAAGTAGTCTATACAATTTCTTTGTCAGATGCTTTGTGTTTGTTTTTTACTTTTGCTGGTATACATTTCTGAATATTTTTTTCAAATATGGAACATAGGTTTTAAAATTTGTGATATCCCACATCAGAGACACTCAAAAATCCTCACACTTGGTTAATCATTTGGCTGTATATATAAATTTCTAGATTTAAGAGAACTTTCCACTCTGGACTCTGCTCCTTATTTTGCAGCCTTACTTTATTAGCCATTTTCTTTTTCTTTTTGGAAGTTTCTCAGACCTTTAGTTTACCCTACCCTGAAATGTCTTTTCTTTTCTTTTTTAAGTTTGTTTATTTATTTTGAGAGAGAGACCAAGCAGAGGAGAGGCAGAGAGAGAATCCCAAGCAGGCTCCACACTGACAGAGCAGAGCCTGATGTGGGGCTCAAACTCATGAACCGTGAGTTCATGACCTGGGCAGAAATGAAGAGTCGGGTGTTTAACCAATTGAGTCACCCAGGCACCCCAGTACCTTGAAATTTCAACAGGAGATGGTTGTGTGAATCTTAGAACCATGGTTTTTTCAGCTAAGGCAAATTCCTTCTTATTTTTATCTTTATTATTTATTTTGTCATCTTATTTTACTATTTATAATTTTAATATTTATTATGATTATATATTATATATATATCTTGTACACTATTGTTTCTGTTTTGTGATTTTAGAACTTATCAAATGAATATTGAATTTTGAAAATGTATCACCATGGTCATTTTTTCTCTCATATTTTCCAGTATTTGTCTTTTTGTTCTCCATTCTGGAGAATTTCCTCAACTCTGTTTTGTGTATCTCTAATCCTGTCTTTTACCACTTTGGTATTATCATTTAGTCCATCCATTACTTCAGTCTTTCTTGCTCTTCGATTGATCCTTTTTCATGGCAGTTCATCCTTGTCCTCGTGTTAAGGATGAGATATCTTCTTTTTGTTTGTTTGTTTTTACATTTATTTTTATTTTTGAGAGACAGAGAGAAATGCCTGGGGGAGGGGCAGAGAGAGAGGGAGACACAGAATCTGAAGCAGGCTCCAGGCTCTGAGCTGTCAGCACAGAGCCTGATGTGGGACTCGAACTCATGAACTTTGAGATCACGACCTGAGCCAAAGTTCGGATACTTAACTGACTGAGCCTCTCAGGTGCTCCAGGATGTGATATCTTCTTGAATATTTTTTAAAATGTTATTTTTAAAGTCAGATTCCTTCATTGTTTCTTGGATTAGTTGTTCTTTTTGTTCCTCTTGGTCTTTATTATTTTCTTTTGGATTTTGTTGGGTATCAAATGCTCTTCTGTTTTTCATTCATTTCCGTGAGTGGCAAGGTGTATTGGTGAGGACAGATAGCTGGTGTCTGTGACTCTGACTCCAGAGGCTTCTCTCTCTCTCTTTTTAAATATTTATTATTTATTTTTGAGACAGAGAGACAGAGCATGAGCTGAAGAGAGGCAGAGAGAGAGGGAGACACAGAATCTGAAGCAGCCTCCAGGCTCTGAGCTGTCAGCACAGAGCCCCATATGGGACTTGAACCCACAAACCATAAGATCAGGACCTGAGCCGAAGTCAGACGCTCAACCAACTGAACCACCCAGGTGCCCCCAGAAGCTTCTCTTCTGAAGAGAACTGCTTGAAGAGTCTGCATAGCTGGGGACACACATCCCACAATAGATTTCCTGGCAGGGCACCTGAGCAGGGCAACTTGACTCTGAGAATACAGGGCTTTATTCTTTTTTCACTTCTTTCCTGTTTCACTGCCTTTCCTTACTCATTATTGTTCCCTTCTGTATCTTTCCTAGACCTGCCTCAAACTTGGCTTCTGTCTTAGGTCTCGGCACCCTTGCCAAATACCCTTACTTCCTCGTTAGGCAGATCACGCACTTTCGTTAGAGTTTATTTCTTGGGCTCCACGAGTTCAGTGCTGAGGGCAAAATCCTATCTTGGTTTCATTTTGTCACTAATGAATTCATTCTGTCATACAGTTTCTTCCCCGTCATTTCAAGGGGATATGGAGAGAAAGACTCAACAGATGAGTGAACACACCAGCCATTTCAATGCCTGAGGCCTCCATGTCCTTACTGTAATATTGGTTCCAATGAAATCAAAGCTAACCAAAAAAATAGGCGATTATTTCATTTGAAATGAAATCACCTACTAAAATGAAGACAATATAAGATATTAATAGTTTTTAAAAACTTTATAAAAACACATTTTAGCTCCTGACAACACAGCTCTGGATGTCAGGCCCATGCTTTCTGACAGGCAGGCTATTTGGAAGGAAAATTGCATATTTAGGGACAGAGAAGGAGGCTACCTGGGAAACTCTGGCAGGGCCTCTCCTGAAGCTTCCATCCCTTTGCTGTTTACTCTCCAACATAAACTTCCAACTGTTCTTTCACAGAGTCCTGATTTTAGCCCTTAGGTTGCCATTCTTTGTTCCGTCATGGGTAGGGCAACTCTAAGTGAATGTTCTTACACTTTTACTTTCTCACTATGAGATCAACCAAACTTTCCCATAGAGCCACAATTCAGAGAAATAAATTTTATATTGTTGAGGAAACTTAAGGAGGCTATGCATTCAGGGTTCACACACTTTTTAAAGATGGAAATGTATAGAATCAGAAGACATATACCTGAAAATCACATGGAGAAAATATATCACCTGTAATTTACTTGTTGTCATATGGGGACCACAGGTCTCCTTTCCTATGTTTTATGCATTCAATCAGTAAATATTGCTTGAGTGCCTACTCTGTGCCAGGTGCTGCTTTAAGGACTGAGGGCACAGTGGTGAAGAAGACAGACAACGTCTCAGATCTCAAAGAACTTACTTCAGAGTAGAGAAACCGACAATAAGAAATTTACAATGTAAGATAAGAAAATGCTATGAAGAAAAATATAGCAGAATGAATGGGCAGAGTACTGACACATTGGTAAGCAACAGTCTTTCTAAAGAGTGCTATTGAAGATATACCTTAAAGGGGTGCCTGGGTGGCTCAATCAGTTAAGCATCCAGCTCTTGATTTTAGGTCAGGTCATGATCTCATGGTCTTGAGATCAAGCCCCGTGTCAGTCTCCATACCGAGTGTGGAGCCTGCTTCGGATTCTTTCTTTCCATCTTCCTCTGCCCTTCCCCCACTCTCTTTCTCTTTCAAACAAACAAACAAACACCCAAACAAAAGAAGTACCTTAAAGCCACAGTTCCCACATTGTGTTTTAAAGTGCCATGGAGTGCTTCAGTGAACTCACAGGACACTTTATCAAAGTTTTGGGGGAAAATACTCAGCATCTAGTAGTTACCACATGAGCTACTAGCTTGCATTAGTTCTCACAGTTCCAATATTAGATTATGCTTCATTTCTTCAGTGGTGATATTTATCTTTGCAAAGCTGAGTTTTAGGCTGTTGTCATGATAAAAAGCAAGTGTTGAGTAAAAATTAAGAAGACACAGGGCCCAATGTGATTCCAGGGTCTGAGGAGTTGTGTAGTGCACAAAGGTACACACACCCCACTAGTAAGTGTGGCAGGTGGAAAAAGTGAACCCCCAAAGATATATTCCCTTGTTAATCCTGGAACCTGTGAATATTACCTCATTAGGCAAAAGAGTGAATATCACCTTATATGGCAAAAAACGTGATTAAGTTAAGGACAGGAGAGGGTGAATTTGTCCTGGATTATTTGCATGGACCTTAAAAACAATTATAAGTATCCTGATAAGAGAGAAGCAGGAGATTCAACCTAGAGATACAAAGATGAGAAGGTGATGTGAAGACAGGTAGAGATGGCAGTAATGTTGCTATAAGCGAAGGAATGCCAGGGACTGCCAGCTACCAGAAGATAAGAGAAGCATGGAGTACATTCTCCTACAGAGACTCTAGAAGAATATGGTCCTGAAGACACCTTGATTTCAGACTTCTGGGTTCTGGAACCATGAGGAGCAAGTTTCTGTTGTCTTAAGTGGCCTAATAAGTGGTAATTTGTGACCTTGAAAAATGCCCTAGGAAGAAGCCCTAGAAAACTAATGCAGTGATTAATTCTGGTTATTTATAAAAGCAATACAATTTCTTTTCAATGTATGTGTATTATTGTTTTTCAAATGGCTACTAAATTGTTAGGACATAAATACTTATATAGTTTGGCCTGAACTCCTAATTACATCAAACTGTTAGGTATTTCTTTTGTCCTATAACCCACATGAAGCAATTACTGAGCAGTAAGGTTGTGTGAACCAAGAGAATTTTGGAAATTTTTCCTTCAAATGAGAAAGTAGACCATGAGATGTTCTGAGGGAAGCGTGTTTCAGGAAGAGGCAAGATCAAGGGCAGAGGCTCCGAGGCAGGAACAGAGATGATGGGCAAAAGGCCAGTGTGCCAAGGTATAATGAGTAGGAGGTGGAGTTTGAGAGAGAAGCAGGGGTGAGATGATATGTGACCTCACAGACCAGAGTAAGGAATGCAATTATGTTGTAACTGTGCTGAGAAGCCTTGGGACAGTTTTGTTGTTCTTCTTGTTGTGTTTTGGAGAGACTGAGAGAGAGAGAGAGAGAGAGAGAGAGAGAGAACATGAATAGGGGAGGGGCAGAAAGAGAGGGAGAGAATCTTAAGGAGGCTCAATGCCCAGCCCCGAGCTGGATGTGGGGCTTGATCTCACACTGTGAAATCATAACCTGAGCCGAAATCACTAGTGGGTGGCTTAACCAACTGAGTCATCTGGGCACCCTGCCATTGGACGGTTGAGTAGAGGAGTGATGTGTGGCAGGATTTATACTGTGAAATGACTATCTGGCTGTAGTGTAGAGAACTGACTGTAGAAATCTGACTTACAAAGAGTGGAAGACAAAAGACTCCAGGCTTCCTCAGAGGTCTGAGTAAATCTTTGCCCCATCTCTCCCATCCTTTTGTATTGGCTACTCCATGTTTACCATCAGTGCATAGACTATGTAGATGTAGAAGAAATTATGGAATTCACACAAAGAGTGGAGAGCCTTATGTATTGTACATTTGCATTTGGTATATCCTTTTCTAGGTGTCAAAGCCCTCTTCTAGAAGATTATTTTTTATTATTTTTTATTTACTTATTTTTATTTGAGAGAGAGCGAGTGGGAGCAGAGGAGAGGGGCAGAGCGGGGGTGGGGGAGAGAGAGAAAGAGAGAGAGAGAGAGAGAGAGAGAGAGAGAGAGAAAGAAAGAGAGAGAATCTCAGGCAGGCTCCTTGCTCAGCCTGGAGCTGAATGTGTGGCTCAATCCCACGACCCAAGGATTATGACTTAAGCCAAAATCAAGAGTTGGATGCTCAACTGACTGAGCCACGCAGATGCCCCTAGAAGTTTATTAATTGAAAACAAAGAATAAATAACAAGAGTATTTAGTCAGGTTGCAAAGGCATGGAGCAGGCATAGGTGCTAGAAGGTACCCAATGGGGAGCAGAGCAGACTGGCTGGATAACTTTAGCAAGTGGCATATCAGCCTTCCCTACTAAACGGTCAGGTTCTCCTTGGCCACGGTGCCCAGTGTGGGAAAGCTTGGGGCCCACTATAACAGATAACACTGTATCATTTGTTCCCTGTGCTTGGCATCTGCAGGGAAGTCCTGTGAGCAAAGGTACTTTGCTACTAAGGTAACAGAACAAATAAAAGTAATAGATCCCCAGGGCCACAGCTGGAGCAGGGGTAGATTCCTTATGGCAATGAAAACAGCAGATGGAGAAATCCCAACAGCATCTTTGGCCCAGAAAACTACTAGTGTGGGCACTCCATTCCCAAAAGCTACTTAAATCAGTCACATGACTCAAAAACCTAACATGGGTGGTACAAAAGGAATGCCCATTATAGAGGCCAGCTCACTCTCAGTTCTAGTCCTACTGAACTCTGTTGGTCGGACCTACATGTTCAGTTGTGGACATCACATGAAACCTTGGTGAACTTTTGAAACATATCAAACCAAAGTATGTTTTAATTAAATTAAAAAAAATTTTAACGTTTATTTTTTTTTAAATTTTTTTAAACATTTATTTATTTTTGAGACAGAGAGAGACAGAGCATGAACGGGGGAGGGGCAGAGAGAGAGGGAGACACAGAATCGGAAGCAGGCTCTAGGCTCCGAGCCATCAGCCCAGAGCCTGACGCGGGGCTCGAACTCAGGGACCACGAGATCATGACCTGAGCTGAAGTCGGACGCCCAACCGACTGAGCTGAGCCACCCACCCAGGCGCCCCTTAACGTTTATTCTTGAGAGAGAGACGGAGAGAGAGAGAGACAGAGCATTAGCAGGGGAGGGGCAGAGAGAGAGGGAGACACAGAACCCAAAGCAGGCTTCAGGCTCTGAGCTGTCAGCACAGAGCCTGATGTGGGTCTTCAACCCACAAACCCTGAGATCATGACCTGAGCCAAAGTCCGATGCTTAACCAACTGAGCCACCCAGGTGTCCCTTTAATTAAGTTTTTTAAATGTTTATTTATTTTTGAGAGATAGAAAGACAGAGCATAAGGGGGGAGGGGCAGAGAGGGAGGGAGACAGAATCTGAAGCAGGCTCTGAACTGTCAGTACAGATCCTGATGTGGAGATCGAACCCACAGACTGTGATATCATGACCTAAGCTGAAGTCGGATGCTCAACAGATTGAACCACCAAGGCACTCCCAAAGTATTTTTTTTAACATTTATTTGTTTTTGAGAAAGGGAGAGAGAGAAACAGAGCGCGAGCACAGGAGGGGCAGAGAGTGGGAGACACAGAATCTGAAGCAAAATCCAGGCTGTGAGCTGCCAGCACAAATCCTGACTTGGGGCTTGATCCCCCAACCACGAGATCCTGACCTGAGCTGAAGTCAGGCACTTAACCTATTGATCCACCTAGGTGCCCCTAAACCAAAGTATTTTGATTCCTGCTACTTCTGAGCTCCTCGGTGTCCCAGAGCTCCTTTACCCCAAATCACAGGTCACCACTCATCATTTCAGGGGAAAGAAAAATAACAGCCTATGAAAATGGGAAAAAATATTTTTCAGTATCAGAACTCAAATTTGACTTTTCTTGAACCTACAGAGATAAAATAATTTTGAAAGCCAATCTTTGTTGAGACACAAAAGGGGTTTCAAACTTTCACATGTTTCTCTTCACATATCAAGTGTGGATTGTGGCAGAACCCTCAGAGAAGGCATATTTTGGAATGGCGGAGGATAAGACATAACAAAAGTTCCTGCCAAGCTGTTTGACACAGTGCAGATCAGAAGAGCAGCACGGTGGAAGGAGGCATCTAGGTGGAAGGATCTGGGCTAGTGGTCATGGGCAACTGCATTCTGCACAGACTAAGCAATGCAACCAGAGATTCTTGCCTCTTCCAGTAGAGGAATGGAGATGGGCTGGGAAGCCAGCAGACCAGGCAAGGTCTGTGGTCAGGTGGCAGAGGGCGCACTGCTGGGACTTTGCAACTGAGGGAGGGCCATAGGAAGGACCAGGGTTTTCAGCAGTGGAGCTTACACAACATCTAGGAAGATGCTAGGAAGGTTGGGGTACCCTATGCCAGCCCAGAGGACCAGAAACCAGGTGGGAGAGGACATGTAGACAGGTGGACACTGACGACCCAGAGGTACCACAGAATGAAATCAGAAGACTTTGTGCATCTCCACTGCCATTAGGATATAAAAGCTACCTCTGAACTTACAAACCCACGGAGTACAGAGGTAGGGATTCCTTTCTGAGGGGAGAAACACCCTTACCCGGAGAATTTAAACTTTGAGTTGATTGAATATTGACCTAAATGAGACATGGGTCTTTCTGCTATAACTCCATGTACCTGTGCCTGAAAAACCTCTCAATCTGTACAATTGCTCAGAAAGAATAGCAAGATTTGTAGGAAAAATAAGTTTAAGGGCAAACCACTCAAAACCAGAGCACTAACAAAACATTAGTGTGCATTTCAGGGAGAACGTGACTGCGCAGGCAGGCAGGTGGACCAGTGGCTTCAGGCTGCCTCAGGGAATCAAAATTCTGAGAAAAAATATTGCAAAGGTGTAACTTTGTTGTGGTGAGACAAGGCAGGTGACCATGGAGTCCTGAGCAAGGGGGAGGTGTCCTGGGTATAGATACTCATTCAAAACAAGCAAACAAAGACCCACAATTCTTTAGCAGATACCTGCTTTTAATTTTCTTAAAGTGCAGATTAAAAGGCTCCTGCTTACACAACCATTAAGCTGAGGGTGTTTTCCTTCCTTGCTAATGGTTACAATGCTAGTTCTGCTTCCCTTGCCCAGCAGAAATCATGTATGAATCAAAGCGATTTCTGCATTATACTGACATCATCTTATTAACTGATCATGGATAGTAATTGATGTTATAGAGATGTGTATTGTAGCAGAATTTTAAATTGGAAGAAATAGATTTATCTGGAAAGTTTAATTTTCCCCCCTATGATCAGGAACGAACAGGGCTCATGAGCACGATAAAATGAATTGCAGATAATACAAAGCTAAAAAAGAAAACGCATCAAAGTCAAGTCCTGTGAATTGTGATTCATCCACACACATATTCAAAAGGACACAGGTTAACTAACCAGAGGGCAATGTAAGAAAGCAACTGACATGATGAAGCGGCTGAGGCCTCCTTATCTGAGAAGCAGATGTCTGAGGTGTTTAGCCTTGGGAGAAGAGACTAAGCAGAGAGGTGATGACTGTCTTCAAATATTTTAAGGGTTATTGTTTTGGGGAATGAGTTATCTAGAATTATATTACCATGAAGCAGTAACTTTGTCTTTTTTTTTTTTTAATTTACATCCAAGTTAGTTAACATATAGTGTAATAATGGTTTTAGGAGCAGAATTTAGTGATTCATCACTAAATTCTAAATCATCACTAAATTCATACAACACTAAGTGCTCATCCCAGCAAGTGCCCTCCTTAATGCCCCTCCCCCATTTAGCCCTTCCCCCCTACTCCACACCCCTCCAGCAACCCTCAGTTTGTTCTCTGTATTTAAGAGTCTCTTATGGTTTGCCTGCCTATCTGTTTTTATCTTATTTCTGCTTCCCTTATCCGATGTTTGTCTGTTTTGTTTCTTAAATTCCACATAAGAGTGAAATCATGTATTCATCTTTCTTTCACTTCCTTATTTCGCTTAGCATAATATACTCCAGTTGCATCCATGTTGTTGCAAATGGAAAGACTTCATTCTTTTTGATCTCTGAGTTGTATTCTGTCATACATGCGTATATATATATATATATATATATATATATATATATATACATATATATATGTATATATATATCACATCTTCTTTATCTCTTTGAGCAGTGACTTTGTCTTGAGATTTTTCCCCCCAGCAAAATCATGATGGAATCATACACGAGCCCCTCCCACAGACCTCCACTTTCTGTCTAAGGCATTTCCAGTTGAATCCCAGGACTCCATTACACATGGTTTGATTAACCACTGCCATAAAGGGCAGAGAAAGGATCAACAGATAGAAATTTCCTTAAGACAGATTGTAACATTATTAAGAGAATACATTTATAATTGTGAGTCTCTCTCATTTTCTATCATATTCTAAACCAGCTGTACTCACACCTAAACTCACACTTGTATGAGAAAACGTTTGAAAGCCTACCTTGTGTGAGACAATGTGAGCTGCACTTCCTCACCTCTGTGTTTTACTAACTTTTCCTCTAGTGTCCTGAAGATTCTTTCTGGTTTTTTGTTTTGTTTTCTTTTCCTGGGAGTCCCAAAGGAGGGCCTCACATCTTCCCATGTGGCTTGGGGTTTTAGTCATCTTATCCCAGCACTCTCTTCCACTAGCGGCTTGCCATGTCTGCTGGGCATCCCACTGCATCTGACACTGCTTCTCAACCCCACTGCTGGGTCCACCTGGCACCTCTCCTCCTAGTGGACACTCTCGCTTCTTCTGTGAGAATCACGATGCAAAACCACTGCTTCTGCGGAGTCACTTCTCTTCCCAGATCAGCCTCTAACCCTGTGATTTCCAGACTCAACATCCTCTTGCTGGGCACCACAGTCTCCTCCCAGATTCTTCCTGGTGCTAAAGCAGTTGCATTGTGAATGGGGGAAGAATAGTTGCTTTTGTGTTACATCTGGATTGAGGAACCTGGGTGACTTGTGCCCCGATGTCATAAAGAATATTCAGCAATAGAGGTGTTAACCACCCTTTCTTCAGAGAATTCATATAGAAAGCCAAAGTTGACAGAGACATCCAAAAAGTGCACATCAACATGCACTCGGGATCACCCCTGTCTTCTAATGACCATGGCTTGTTTGCTGGGTCAGGACGCATTCTTGGCTCTTTTTCACATTGTTTTCTCTGAGAAGCCTTCTTGATTCTTTGTGCAAATACAGATTGGGAAGTCAGTCTGACCCCACAAGTCTGCCAAGTAGCCCCAGACATATGCATACGTTGTGTAAAGGCTCTACCACATAATTATAAAAGGAATACTTTTGCATTGTAGAGTTTTTGGAAAATACAAAAATATGCTTGCTCAGCATCCCTTCACACTTAATAATACAGAATGTATGGAAAGAGGGAGTCCCAAAGTGAGGTCATATGAGAGAGATGGATTTATTGTTACACACATAATTTGGCATTGTATTTTGGTGATTCTCTTTGTAACACTGACTGGATGGTTGTGTCATTGTGCCTTTGCTCTGGATTTCCAGTGATGGAATGATTGCTGTGCATTCTGACAGTATGACAAAAATATCTAAATGTTGGTGCCAGGGTGTAGTTTGTGTGGGAAATGCATGTGGCTTAAATGTGGCAATCAGTGGGGGGTAGATTCCCAGCAACAAAATTTTAATTATACATGGACTACATCCTTCACATAAGTCAAAGAATCCTGTAACTTCAAAAGCTGCATTTGAAATGGATTTAAAAATCATTTAAGGTGCTTAGGTTGTATTCTGTTTACACAAAGTTTTTACTAAATAGTAATTACATGGGTTCCTACTCTTCCTGGATTTGGGAATTCTTGCCAGGTTATTAAGAACACCTTCCGTCACCAACTTTACTGTGGCCCCAGCAAAAAGAGTAGTTATTTTACACAGTGTTTCTTCAAACAACTTTGTAACACACTTCTAATACTTATTTAAATGATCAGTCTCTCCATTCTATGGTAAGAAAATATTCTTTGTCACATATGATCTGACTGCCTGCTAAAGAAGGTGGGCCCTGGTAGCTGGTGGGGGTGATGATGCACGTTTGGCAGGGCTGAGAGGGGACACAATTGCCCTGCATTAGGAAGAGGGAGAGACTTAGAGAGAAAGAATCCAGGAAAGACAAAGGAGAGAAAGACCTAGAAGGAAACTGAAGTGGAGAGCCACATTTGGGAGGAAACCAAGTAACCTGGGGGTGAAAAGACTTACTGCGGAATTGTTACTGTGGCTTTGTATTGAGTTTGCAGAGGGGTAAGGGGCTCTCACCTCACTCTGCTCGTCTTAGTTTGGGTTGCTGTAAACCAAGTCACATGGTGGAAAGACAGGGAGTTCTCTAGGAGTTCTCATTTATAAGGGCACTAATCTTATTCATGAGGACTCCACCCTCAGGACCTAATCACCTCCAAAGGCCCTAGCTCTTCATACCATTACTTTGGGTTAGGGTTTCAACGTAAGAATTTGGGGGGGACACAAACCTTCAATCCATTGCACTATTCCTTTCCATGGGTAAGATGACTTCTTTTGTGCAACACCGAACATTGTATGGAACAAGACAGGGAAAACGAGAGGCTTACAAGAGCCACCAGACTCACCTCCTGCTACCCACCCAGTCTCTGTTCTTTTGCCTGGTTTTGCCTCTTGGCTTTCCCCTCCACCCCCTCAAGCTCTGCCTTGCCACACGGTGTAATCTAAGCTCCATCCATATCAAACTACTAAACTTGCCACATTTTCTTCAACACTTTTTCTTCACACTTGTTGCTAGAGTATTTTCTCCCCAGCCTCCTCTTTATACCTTGCTAATTCCTATTCACACTTTGTGTCTCTATTCAGATGTCACTGCTTCTAGAAGCATATGCTGACCACCCCCCAGCCCCAAACCCTGACTTAGGTTTGTGCTCCTCTACCATCTACTACATTCTCTTGTTACTGCTGCTTTCACTGCTGTTTCCTCCACTAGACTCTACGTTCTTTGATGGTTGGAATAAACCATGCCTGCTTGACCTTTATTGTCCCAAAGCCTAGTAGAGTGCCTAAGAAGTACTCAATAAACATCCAATGGGTGGGAAAATAGAGGGATTAATGAACGGAGTAACAATGGATACATGGTGGTGTTAATTTTCTCTCCAGGCTTACTACTCTTGTCTGTATCAAGAAAGGTCCAGTCAGAAAGGAAACAATGAAAAACATAAAGTCTGGGGCACGTGGGTGGCTCAGTCAGTTAAGCGTCTGGCTTCAGCTCGGGTCATGATCTCGCGGTTCATGAGTTCGAGCCCAGTGTCAGGCTCTGTGCTGACAGCTCAGAGCCTGGAGCCTGCTTCATATTCTGTGTCTCCTCCTCTCTCTCTGCCCCTCCCCTGCTCAAGCTCTGTCTTTATCTCTCAAGAATAAATAAACTTAAAAAAAAACCATTAAGCCTAACAAACTAGACATTTGAAACAAAGGTAGATGTAGTTAATTATACAACATTGGAAGAGATACTGAGGTAACTTTGGTGTTACTAACTGCAGGAATCAGCTATCTATAGGACTAGGGGACTAGAAGAAAGAGGTAGGTGTCCAGAACCTGTGGTACCCCCACTGTTGGCGGTCAGAATTCTGAGGAGGAGTAGAGTTCAGTGAGGACTGAACTTCTGAGGACAGGGTGTGGCATCATGGTGCTTGGACTTCTGAGGAGAGGGCATCATCTGGTGGGTGTAGACTGTGGAAATGGGCCAAGCCCAGTGGGAGAGGGAGCATATCACTGTTGATACTGGCACTAATAGGAATCATGGACCTCACTACTGCAGGTACCTCTGGAGGGGCACGGAAAGGCTGGAGTGAACCATCTGTGGTGCTGGAGCATTGCTAATAGGACCTGAAGGGAGGAATGCTTTTTTCTGTCTTCTTGCCACCTTCTAATCCTTTGGTGCCTCCCATTAGCACAACGTAATCAAATGCCAACTGGCAAGCTAGTATGAGGAACAGGGGTACAAATCTAGGCCCAGAGTTATAGAGCATAGCAGGGTCTGGGGCTCAGAGAAAATAGGTAAATAACAAGTAAAGTCAATGCCTTTGGCTAATCAGCATCCATACCTATCCTTCTAATGACTTGGAATTCTGTGCATCTGCCCAATAAGATGCAGTTATCCTTCATACAGATGAAGCCTGTATGATGCTCTTCCTAAAAGGAAAGATCTCCCACAGCAATCATATCCATATCTGTCTGAATATTCTGTAACACAAAGACAGAGTCATAGATTTAGCGAACAGCAGTGGTACTCAAGTAAAATAGTAGGAGAAAGGAAGGGGAAGGAGAAAACTGACTTAACATTAGAATACACATTATAGACAAGGTAGAGAATATTCATAACAGATACTTTTCTCTAATTGCTCAAGAGGCCATGGTTGATATTTATAACTTCCTTTTCCACTAGCTATTTGATTTTTCCTTCATCTTAAAATAGCCACTCAGGTGACAAAACTTCTTTACTGGAAGCACAACTCAAGCCTGCATTCGAAGTAGAGTCTGAAGCCCCAGAGTCTTGCTTTTATTGGGATGTAGTTTTCCACAAATTTTATACATGGAAGTATGTGAGGCACCTGTAGAAGACTATAGTTTCCAAACACAGTTCTTCCTGCCCCTGTGAGGAGTAATTTTCCCAAACATTCTATAAAACTCTTTTTGAGCCTTTTGGCTCATTAGCACAAGAAACCCCAAATGGTTGGATAAGCCTAAATAGGATAATTTCTCCTTGGGAACTAAGATCCCAAAACCAGCAAAGCTCAAAGTTGTAGAGGTGGGAAACAAAAATTATCTCAGTAGTTAATTAGGTGTAGCTGTAGGTGAGTCCATTCCCAAATTTTACACCTTGATTCTGGCTATGGAATAAATTGCACCACGTATTGGTCACTGGTTCAGAGCATATATTTCAACTATAGGATAGAATACCTATCTTTCAGGGTTTTCTTATTTAAGGGCATTTGATTGTAACAATTATTTGGGGGTGATGTGATATGTAAATAAGATGAGTATATTCATGGGCCTGGGCCCATTGCCATGCTACTTTGTCATGAAATAAGTTCCTTGGTTAGAAGCAATGTGGCGTGGGATACCATGATGGTGGATAAGGCATTATTATGTAAGTCCAAGGTTAATGGTATGGGGAAAACATTGCAGTTAGAAAAGTCCATGCTCTAATAGGTTTGTATTCCAATGAGCAGAAGTGGTTGACCCTATGAGGAAGAGTTGCAATATAAGTAATCTGCTACTGGGTGGTGCTCTGACTTCCCTGCAAATGATAGCATATCAGTGGAATCAGTATTTGTCTCTGCTATCAGCAGGTTGGACATTCAGCAGTAGCAATTGCCAGTTCTGGTTCGGAAAGTGGCACTGCATGTTGATAAGCTCTTCCACAGCCTCCATCCCTGCCGCTAAGGAAATGCCCTGAAATGGCTGGGGAGAGGCTACTTGCCACAAAACATGTCACCTTGAATATCTGGATGTTGAGAGCCTCTTCTGTGGTGGATGTCTTTTGGTGATCCCATGAGACACTCACTTCCTGAAGACACTGAAAAATGAACTAGAGAATGGAACACCAGAATTCTAGAAAAATTCAATGGGAGTTGCCTCTGTAGCCTGGTGCTATCATGAGGATATTGCCATTATGATGGAGATGCTATTATGAAGGGATCCTACAGAGGCAGAGGTCAAGCACCAATACTTATTTCCAGAAAGAAGGCATCAGCAGAGTAGGAGTAAATAGCAATAGGGATATAATGGCAGTCAGAATAGTTGTGCCTAAAAGGATCTTCAATGGTGGTTAATTCAAAATATGTCCATAGGCATGAAAGAAATGGGCAGCTTACTAGAGCATCACTTGATGTTTATAACAGGAAAGAATCCTAGTCTAGTAGGTAGAAATCTGACGTGAGTTGTCACAATACAGAATCATGACTTGCCTTGTTCTGTGCTCTAAGCTTGTCCACAGACACTGAACTTTTTTTTTTCTATTTTGTTCTTTGTTGCATCTTCAGTATATTTAAATGAGCGAACGCATGAATAAATGTATTGGTATAAATGGCTAATAGAAAAAATGGGAAGGAAGGGCTGATAGGATTTGTTGGCTCAATTAGAAGAATGGGTTAAAGGCTCAAGTGGAAGCTTTAAATGCTTAAGAAAATGGTGATAGAATTAACATAAATAGAATATTTGGGGCAAAGCAACTTATTAGAGATGGCGGGGAGTACAAATATGAGGAATTCAGCTTTTAAAGCTGAATCTGAGAATTGTTGCAGATCTTTTTCAAAGCTGCCAGAGGTCATCCAGCATCATCTTTTTAATTTATTATCTGGATAAATAAGCCACCAACCATTTGGGTGGGAATCTTGGCTCTGTCACGATACATGCAATAAAGATGGTCTGTGTGATATGTGATATGTTAGTCTCAGGCTGACACTCCCACCCCCAGATCCCTACCCCTGCATCATACTCATTACCTTCTGGGCCTGTGCAGGTGGCTGAGCAGAGCAGTCGAATAGAAATGTTTACACAGAGAACTCTTCATTACCTCTGACAGACGTATTTTAGCCTCACAGCTTCCAACCCCAGTTCCTGGAAGGCTGCCCAGCATTGTTGCCAGATATCATTGCCATGGAAACCACAGACTATCCCACTAGGGTGAGACACACACAAAAGCAAAAGCAGTGTTAATAACAGACTTTTTTTTTTTTTAGGCTCCGGTACCTCTGATTTCACACCTGACAGGACCAAACATACGTCCCACTTGGGGACACAGGGAAAAACAAACCAGTAGAGTCGGGGTTATTAGTGGCTTTCAGGAACAGAATAACCTGGGTAAATCCCATCCGAGGAGCAGGGTCACAAATTACTCTCCAAAGCATAATAATGTTTTTTTCTTATTTTCCTCTGAATATAGAGCTACCATGACTGGTACTTCTTTTAGAAAAGAATGATATCTTTTAGGTTTTTGACATTGTAAAGATAACTTCAGTGCAAATGGCTTTTCTATTCCAGGAATTAACTCCACCATACCAAAATTACCTTGGGTCTTTAGACTGAGGATGGAGGAGGGCACTAGTCATGAGAATTATCTAGCACAAGGGATTTGTGTTGCTCACCTTGAAGCCAATAGAAATATTAGTGTTGCATCAGCTTCTTGAGCTGGGCAGTCGTGATACAGGGTGAGTACCGATGTTACCATTCACAGATCTGTATCCTAGAGAGCTGTGTATGTGACTCGATGTAAATTGTACCTGTGTAAAATATTGTTGGTGTAAAAAGTGAAAAACTGGGGCATCTGGGTGGCTCAGTTGGTTAAGTGTCCAACTCTTGGTTTTGGCTCAGGACATGATTTCATGGTTGGGAGATTGAGCCACTTGTGGGGCTCTCTGCTGAGTGTGGAGCCTGCTTGGGTCTCTCTCTCTCTCTCTCTCTCTCTCTCTGCCTCTCCCCGTTATCTCTCTCTCTCTCTCTCAAAATAAACACAAAAAAGTGAAAAACTAGGTAATATAAAATATTCAGAGCATTTTTTTCTAATTTGCTATTTTTTTGAGGGAAAGGTGGATTTGAGGTGTTGCTTCCTAGAACCATACAACTTTATTTTGAAATTTTAGTTACATCATTTCCTAAAAATGATTTTCTAAGAATTACTAAGGATCTTCATTGTTCTAAGGACTTAGGGAGCTGTGCAGCTACTTACTGAGCAGTTACTCTGGGATAGGTTATGTATGTATGTATGTATGTATGTATGTATGTATGTATTTCTGGGATGGGGCTTAAATGTTTTTCCTTTTGCCTACCCATCCCCTCTGATTTTTGTGTGCCCTATCACATACCCCTCTTGTCCCACCAGCCAGGGGGATAATGCTCCACTGGTCACATCCTAGATTCCTATCTGAACATGGCACATATACATATTTTCCCAGCATGGTGGTTCTCTCCTGGCACTTGGAAAGAAGCTATGATGAGTCTACAGTGAAGTTCTAAATGAAATTCCAATGCTGGTCGGTAATATCAGTCATTCTCTTGCTCATTACCAGTTTCTAACTTCTCCAGCAGCCATCCTTTTTTTACTGACAGGTGGAACTTCTCTGAGTGAAGGCATCTCTGAGTGAGTGCACCTTTCCATGGTGCCCTTTTACGTTTTATTTTGTTCCTGTCTGCATCTCTGCTATCTGCTAAAGAGATAGCACTGAAATACGTGATAAGTGTTGATTAGTTATGTTTATTATCCCCAATTGTTTTTCTTCTTCCTCTTCCACTTTCTCCTCCTTGATATTCATTCTATATTCTTGTCTTGACTACAACCTTAATGTACATGTTTCTTGAAATCTGTAAAACTGAAGATTAATTTTTCATCCTTTCAAGAGCCAAGATACAAGACATGAGAAAGAATTTTGCCATTTAAAGAAGAAAAAGAGAGGATTCTGGGGAGAAGAAACAATATGGATAAGGGTCCTGAAGTGAGATGTAGCCTAATCCATTCTAGAAACTGAAAGAAGAATATTGTGACTAGAGCTCAGTGAATATGTTAAGAATGGTTTTGAGGGGTAGTCAGAGAGAAATGTGGGGACAGGATCATGCAGTAGGAATAGGAATCCATTGAAGAAGGACTTGTGTGATTTTGTTTTCATCCTAAGAAGATCATTCTGATAGGCAAGTGGGGAGTGGGATGAGTAAGAGAAGAAGTAAAAGAAGCAGATAAGTAGATGTTGTCTCACAGGACACAGATAAAGAGGCTCCACTCATAGGGGAGGTGAGCAGAGAGTACAGACATTACATATACTTGGAACTATAAACTGGCAGGGTATTGATCAGAGTGAAGGTGAAGCATTGAAAAAAATAATGTCTTATAGGTTTCTGGCTTGTGAATTGAGTGAGCAATGGTACCATTTACTGAGAAGGGGAAGACTCAGGTGGGAAAAGAACACTTGTGAGTTATTTTAGAAATCTATGAGATATCCAAGGGAAGGTATCAACTAGGCAATAAAAAAGGCAATTCTAGAGTTGAAAGAAATGGTCTAAACTAGAAATGAAGTATGAGATTCATTAGCACACAGATGGTGTATACATTGATGGAAACTGATCGAGTCACCTAATGTTTCAGCCTACAGAGACATTTTCATTCATTCTAGCAACATGGAGATCTCTGATGACCTTGACAAGAGCAGTTTCAGTGGAGAACTTGGATAGGGGATGATATGTGGTCAGATATGGAGTACATGGGAGATGAAGCCAAGACAGCCTCTGTAGGCAGTTTCTTCTAGAAATGTAAAGAAGAGGAATGGGTTAGTAGCTGGCAATGGATGTGGGAATATGTGTATGTGTACATGTGTGTGTATATATGTGTGTGTGTGTGTGTGTGTGTATATATATATATATATATATATATATATACACACACACACATATGTATGTGTTACATTATTTTAAAAAATGAGAGAGACTCAAGAGTATATATACTAATTCAAATTAGAGAAAGGGAATAGCTAGGGATAACTAAAGTAATCAAATCCTTGAGAAGGAAAAAGAGAGTGGATATAATTACCCTTCCCCATGGTACCAAGAGAAAAGAAAATGACTACATGTGTGACTAAATTGGTAGGTCTGGGAGGGGCAGATGAAAGATTTCAGATATCATGGTTTGTATTTTCTTAGAGTATAAAGCAAAGTCATCAGCTATGAGTAGATGTTGGATTGGGGTATGATAGAACTGGAGAGAGTGAAAGAGGTATGGAATATTGTGTAGCAGAAGGCAGTGTGAGTCAATTAAAGACATGTGGTAGGCTTTTTTTGGCAGTACTGATTAGTCAACTACCTTGTGTGTGTTTTTTCCATCCACATCCAGCTTTTTGGGTGCAGGCACAGAAAAGGTGGGTTGGAGGGTTTATTCAGGAGTAGGATGAGGCAGATGGCTACAAAGGAGGGGGTGGAGCAAGAAAGCTGAGGTTCTTTGCAAGGTGGGAATTGTAATGATGGATAAAAGAATCTAGGCCTAACAAGTAGAGATACAAAACTAGGACTAGATAATGGATAGTGAAAAGGTGGTGGAGTTCACCTTGACATCTCTAGCATCCTGGAGGATTATGGAGACAAAGGTACTGAGTAGTGAACTGAAAGGTTAGGATCATGCTTGAGGATGTATTTGAAATAAAAAGTACAGATGGGTGCAGTTTTTGGAAGTTATAAGGTCCAGAATGTGACCATGGGATTGAGTGACAGAAGGGTGGAGGTAAGGAGTTCAAGGAAATGAAAATCTTGGGTGTTGGATCATTCATCTCAGGGATTCTAAATTCATCAAGAATGAGGAAAGGAATTATAGAGAAGATTTTGGGGACCCAAGAAGAAAATTTAAGCCTTGGGAAAATACTAAGATGTAGGTTATTGATGGCAATGAAGAAGGGAAGAGGGTATAGTATTAAAGGTCCATTCTGCAAAGATCAGGAGTTTTATTCAGGAAGGAGGGGAAAGAAAGGTCTGAAGTGGCAATGGAAGACACATGAGGAATTGCAGCAAAAGAAAAAAAAAAACTACCTTAAAATGAAGTCAGCCATGCTTCACTAAGGGGCATTTCAAGAAGATATCAAGGATGTAGCCAAGTGCACTGATCTCAGAGAGCACTGTGGAATGTTTGGATGAATCCCAGAGGTGGTGGATTCTGCAACATTGACTACCCTAGACTTGGAGTTGGCGGCAGCCTCCTAGGCTTGTCACTAGATGTTTGCTAGGGTCAGAAGGAAGGATCTGCACTTTCATGGTGTTCCCTTATGCTTTCACACCTTCCTTCTGCAACTTTCATGGCACTTGTGAAACTGCTGAAATTAGGATTCTTTTGGTCCTTCAAAACTTCATCTGTGTGCTTATAGAGTCTTCCCCAATTTCTCTTGAGGACTATGGTCCTTTTCCTGCAGACTGCCTCTGTTCCCCAGCCCATGACCTTATCCTGGCTTCAGTATCCTATGTGATGACCTATTTAACAACTGAATGTCTCAGTTGCTTAAAATAATTTCTTTAAAAATTTTCACCACAAGCTCACATTAATGGATTAGTTTCATCTTAAGTAGCTATCCCCTGGGCCTTGTCACATATAAAACTGCTCAATATTTGAAATCCTCAGTCTGGAAATCCCTTTCTGCTTTCTCTTCCTCACTGCAACCAGTTCTTTAGTCTGATCTGATATGAGTCTTTGCTATTCCCGAAGTCTCTCTTCCCTCCAGCCCGCGTCCATTTGGATCCTTGAGAAATCACCTACATGACACGCTCACTGATGTCCCCAGTTCCAATGACTCTTCCACTTTCAGAAGCACCTACTTTTCTCATCCTACACTCAGGATAAACTTCCCAGTTTTTGGTTGTTCTGTTACTTAGTCACCTTTGTTAGAGAAAATCACATAACAGTGACTTCGAATCACAAACATACGGTTTCCAAACTTGGGTGGTTCTATCACACGTTCCTCCTCTCCATTCTCTCTGTCCCTTCCCTTGTTCCTCCCTTGTTCCATCTTTTTTGGCTGCATTTTTATAATCTCCTCACTGTTTTCCTTTAATCTGCAATCTCTATTTCTGATATTATCTTTTTTCTAGACTTACTTTTACAAAATGCAAATTGGATCACTTCCTTTCTTAACCCTGAGAGCAGCCTAAGATCTAAAATATTAAGCAGAAACTTCTTAGCATTTCACTCAGGAGTCAGGGCCCTTCATGATTTGGCCCCAACCGACCTGTCCGGTTATACTTCTCCATGCTTCCAGCACCCCCTTGCCTCTTTTCCCACCCTCCACACAACACTAAGCCAGAGTCTAGCTTTCCCCTTACATACCGTACTCACCATCATGCTTTTCCTCCTCCCTGGAGTGAAGCTTCTTTCTTCTTATCTGTACACCTCTCTTTTCTAAGCTACCACTTAAATGCTGCCTCACCTGAGAAGGCTCCTCAGTACATCTGTGTTTCCAGGTAAAAGCATAGCTCCTTTCTTTGTGTGCACATGTACCTCCATAGTCAGCTAGGACTGTGGTCACTGCACTTGTTAGGTTTATGCACGTGTCTCATCTGCTCTGCTGCTCTGCTGCGAGCTTCTTGAGCTTAGAGATAATCTATTTGTTACCTTTCTCTTCCTGAGGGCTTATAAATGTGGTTGATATATGGGAGCTACTTGATAAATATTGATTGACTGAGTGATGAATATGTGTATAACACTTTTTGGCTATGGGCAAAGGCAGCAGAACTTAAGCACATGGCTCCTGACTTCAAAATATGAAGATAAAGTCTAGATCCATTTATAAAATACCTAAGGGTATTTTATTTATAAGGGTTTATGCTCCAAGCCTTCAGAACTGTCTCCAGCTGGCTTTTCTGGCCTTACCCAAACTCTTAAACAGCCAGATGGGTTGACTAATTTGGACCTTCCTGTGCCCCATGACTAGTTATATTACCGCTCACCTAGAATTGCTCTTCCTGTTCTCTCCACATCCCCACATCCTAGAGACTAGTCATCTTTCAAAGCCTAGCCGCACTGCACCTCCCCTGTGAGGTTTCCCTGGAAACTAAGCTGTGGGTGATGTCCTTCCTTCCAAATTACTGGAGACCGCTCCTTCTGCCTGGCATGCGACCCCCTCCCCCTTGCCTCAGTCGTCACACCTTTTAGATCTTTGCCCCTTGAAATGAACTTCTTGAGACTTTGCAACTCCACTTGCATCCTAACACCCTCTTGTCTTCCTTTTCTGCTTTCTTTGTCTCAAGAGCCCTTATCATTACCTGACTTTGGAATATTTAAAGTTTTATTTTTATTTTTTTTAAACGTTTATTTATTTTTGGGACAGAGAGAGACAGAGCATGAACGGGGGAGGGGCAGAGAGAGAGGGAGTCACAGAATCGGAAACAGGCTCCAGGCTCCGAGCCATCAGCCCAGAGCCCGACGCGGAGCTCGAACCCACGGACCGTGAGATGGTGACCTGAGCCGAAGTCGGATGCTTAACCGACTGAGCCACCCAGGCGCCCCCAAAGTTTTATTTTTTGATTGATCAATCATCTTTCTATTGCCACAAAACTGTAAGTTCATTGAAATCAGGTTGTTTGTTTGTTTTTCTATTTCATTTACTGCTTCCTAGGGCCTGGCAGTGTCCGCTTCATACACCTACCTTCAACAGTAGGTGCTTCATAAATAAAGAGAAAGAATAAATAAATGAGTGTTTATAATTTGGAATTTAGGATAAATCACTCTGTATTTTTCATGAATGTGCACATTGCCTCCCATTAAGAACATGTGTACATATTATCTATTATCAAGAATGTAAACTTCTCTAAGGCAGGGAATTATTTCTATGTTGTCCTTTAAATTTTTAGTATAGTACCTTGCATATTGAAGGAATTCCAGAGTGTACGCTTCACCAGGCTGGAGATCTTTCTTTTTTGCCACTGATGTGTGTATACTAAGCACCTAGAACAATGCTTGGCATACAGTAGGCCCTCAAGACTACTTGCTAAATGACTATGCCTGAGTCATTTACTGATATTGGTTTTTTTAAAGTGTTTATTTATTTTGAGAGAGAGATCATGTGAACATGTGTGTGTGAGCGGGGGAGGGGCAGAGAGAGAATCTCAAGCAGGCTCCATGCTGTCAGAGCAGAGCCCAATGTGGGGCTCGATCTCATGAACCATGAGATCATGACCTGAGCCAAAATTGAGTTGGACACTCAACCCACTGAGCCACCCAAGCACCCCTGAACTCATGTTTTTAATGTACAGACAGACAGATAAATACCTAAATATAGACATGTGTGTGGGAATGGATTAGAATACATACATGTATTTCCCAGCTCTGTTGGCTGAGCGGATCAAGAAACACTGACGACTGACTCAAGACCTTGGTTCTCCAATTAAAGGAGCCAGGAATCCTTGGAGTAGCGGTTGATTCCAAGGCAAATGCAGGTAAAATATGAACTGAGCCTGGGATGTCTTGTGGTGCCAGAAAGTAAGGAAATGCTCAAAACAAGATGGGGATGGTGGTGCTTATTAAAAGAACACAGGAGCCAACCTGAAAGAGCTCCTAATGACCAAAACTGCAACACTTTTAGCAACAAAATGAATGCTAATAATAAGAGGTCCTAATCCATAGGGTGAAATAAATAAAGAGCCCTGAGACCATGAATCATTATTTATAATGAATGGAATAACTAATCTCATGGTACAACTCTTCACTTTTTCCATTTCAGGCAATAGTCTTTTACCTCCACGATCTACTTAATCATTTATTTAATATTTATAATGACATATTTATCATTTTCTGTTTTATTTGTGTATTCCCCATGGAGCCCACTCTTACCTTTTTCACATGGGAGGTGCTCAGTAATTATTACCGAACAAGAAAAGGATTTCTAAGCTTGGACTTGTGTAGGAAATAGTAGGAAGCTTAACTGCTTAAAATCTCACCACGTATTTTCATATCTTTCTCCTGGCTGTACCCCCCCCCCCCCCCCGCCGACATCTCTTTGGCTGGGGGACTTCTCTTCTTTCAGCCAGGAGCCGTGGCCTCTTTATAAAACTTCAGAAGGTCAAGTGTATTTCTGATGAATCGTAGCTGGGCTAAGAAGAGTAAAGGTAAACCATGAAATATCATTGACCTTTCAGTGGATGACCCATGAAACTGTTTCATTCGGAGTGGATGAAGCTTCCTCTGTCGATGTTACTGATGCAAACTACGTCTGCCAAATGCTGTACTGTCTCATTTGAAAATCTTACCTTTGATTTTAAAACACAGCCTGAGGGATTTGTTTAGACTCCTTTGCCCTCCCATGGATTATCTGACTGCAGTGGGCTGCCTCACGCCACGAAGCCTGGCTTGGACTCCACAGGGTAGAACTGTTCTCTCTCTGCGAACCACACAGGCATTGATATAAAAGCCCTCAAAATAGTGTCTTCCAAGGGCTCTTGTCTCCTAGGGTCCTTCTTTCATCTTTCCTCATCATATAAGAGTGAATACTCCAGATACCACCTCTGGGGAGACTTCTGTGAACACCATTTAAATACCCATCACCAGTTAGACTCCGTTCTGAGAGAGGCACGGGAAGCCACATCTGGAGATAGGTGATATGTGAGGTCTCACCTTTTGAAATGGAATGAGCAGAAGATGCTTGGGGTTTCCTTGCTGGTGCAAGCCATCAGGTATTGATTGGCTGGACGACTTGGAGTTTGCTGGTTTCAGGTGGTATTAGGTTTTATAAATGTGACTTTGAAAAAAATTTTACACAATTTTAAGGGATGGTGCATTTTTCTTGGTAAAGCAGCCCAACACTTTCAAACAGTGATAAATCATCTGAGAGCATTAGCAGGTTTGAAAAGGAACATTTATTAGCTAACACTGCCGTTTCTTTTCCCACCCAGATTTCCTCTCAAAGAAAATTTATTACTGTGTCTTTCTGATGGAAATATCTCCCATAACACAACTGGATCGAAAATATAGTCAATCCATTGTTTTTGCCTGTCTTAATAATTAAATTGAATTGACCATATTGTTGATCTCATTGATTGTGAAGAAGTCTTTTAAGTTGGGTGGAAAAACAAAACAAAACAAAACAAAACAAAACAATTAAGCTGGACACCGTCTGAGCCAGTGACCACATAAAAACATGACTTGTGTTCTTTGCAGACTGTCTGTCTTTATTGATATCTCTAATTTGGAATTTTATTTATTTTTTTCCTTCAGAAAGGTAATAGTTTTCATGACAACAAAATGCTTTATTTCTCTGAATGTTTTCATAGTCTTTTGGATCTAGATTCTGGGTCACAAAATTCATAATTTTTATTTTATTTCACTATTTAAAAAATGTTTTAAATGTTTATTTATATTTGAGAGAGAAATAAAGAGACAGAGCGTGAGCAGGGAGGGGCAGAGAGAGAGGGAGACACAGAATCTGAAGCAGGCTTCAGGCTCTGAGCTGTCAGCACAGAAGCTGGACACTTAACTGACTGAGCCACCCAGGTGCCCCACAAAACTCATGATTTTTAAACTTTCCTTTCAAAATAAAAAGAATGTATTGGTTTTGATGGGGAAAAATACAAAAACAATTCCTAATTATTCTCAGTTCTACCATACGAACAGGATAAATCAACTGCTGGAATTTTAAATCATTGAATTACATTCTACTGAGGCCTTAAGATTTTTTTCTAAACATTTATTTATTTATTTATTTACTTATTTATTTATTTATTTATTTATTTATTTATTTATTTATCTGTACATGTACAGTTGAATGTCTGCTCCTGGCACTAGGAAAATTTCTGGAGATTCAGGGCAAGCCCATAGGAAAGCTCATGTACTCCTTCCTTTGTGCCATCCTGGCTCTACTTTCTAATCATAATAAAAACCAAAGTCACTCTTCCCTTTACTGGAGCCTTTCAGCACCATCTTGGGTGTCTGTCCCATTCTCTTTAGAAATCTGTATTATGCGAATAATGAACCTATGAACCTCCCAAACCTTTGTGGTACAATATCTGAACCAATTCTGGGGGAGAGGGCTTGCTTCTGTGGTCCTGCAACCACAAAATTATTGATGCCATGAGCAGGATGGTTTAAGTGGTGGCAGGCACAACCCAGGGATCTTCTCTTGCTCTTTGCTAGCTGACTGTCCCTGTTGCCTGCTGCTGACCATGTACTCTGAGCTGCTGCCAGATGGTTAGTGTGTGTTTTGAGCTGTATTACTTCATGTTACATTTGCCAAGTCCAAGTCCTACCAATCATCTGTTATAGATTTCAGTGACCCAAGTTGAAAGTTTTGGTAACGGGTGCTTAGAGACAAGAGTATGAGATTGGGGCCTTTTCTTTTCTTTCCTTCCCTTTTTTTTTTTCTCTCTCTTTTTTTCTTTTGAGAGAGAGAGAGAGAGAGAGAGAGAGAGAGAATGAGAGAATGAGCAAGCACAGAAAACTCCATGTCCAGCATGGTGCCCAATGCAGGGCTTGATGCTTATGACCCTGAGATCATGACTTGAGCCAAAATCAAGAGTTGGTCACTCAACTGACTGAGCCACCGAGGTGTGAGGCCTTTCTTAAAGTGGTCCTGGACTATGTGTTTTGGTCAAGACCCATGTGTGAGTCTTGCGTGTCTTGACTTCAGCATAAACAGTGACTGATGTAGGGCTCAGGGGAACGACTTACCCTGTGATTGTTGGTTGTGTCTCAAGTAGGCACTGGCCTTTGTTCTGTAGACTGCTCAGGGGAAAGACTACTCTCTGCAGTATATAGGTCATCAGATGATCATTCATGTGAAGAAGAAGAGTAGTTACCACGTGGAGTGTTGAGGTGCACACTCCAAAAAGCTGGTGGCTCATTAGGACTCTATAAAACGTTTCTTCTTCTGCTGCTGCCTATGTCTCTGTCATCAGAAAAGATTGTGATCCTTAGGATTTTAGGAGAATATACCCATTGTCCAGAGCCTTATGAAACACAGCTCTAAATCTTTCACCCCATTGTCCTTTAAAGGACCCAAGACCATTGGCCTATTGAACAAATGCAAAATGGCTGACAAAGACTCTGTATTCTATTGAATGCTATATCTTATCAACATGACAACGAGTTAATTCAAACCCAACTTAAGCCCAGGGTCCCTAAATTTAGCAAAGCAATAATTGCCATGGGGGAGGCCCCTTACCCTGATGATATTGATTTGGAGATCTCTGGAGGAAGAAATCTGTAAATGTGGTCAGAGTAGAGAGCCCCTCTTATACTACAAAGTGTATCCAGTAATCACCAAGAACAAAACAGAACAAAACCAGCTTGATACAAGGAAACAAACAAAACAAAACTAAAACACATAAAAAAGAAGGAAACAAAAACTAAGCAGATTAAAAGGGTACCAGCTGGCTTTTGAACCTCTATAACATAGGTTTTAAATTTATTTTAACATCTATTGAGATGCACTAATTAGTGCAAACTTTTGTGGCCTTAATCAACACTGGGACTAAACTACATTATATCTAGTGATCCCATTGCAATTAAATAAGGCACCTCTGTACTTGTAGGGGTACCAGAGAATATAAAATAGGGGGCAGTTATGCCTCACCTTAGCCAAAGAAACTATTATCTTGCCTAAACTCCCCATGTTCATGATGGCCAGTGTTCTAAAATATCCCATTGTGGGCATGGATGATTTGATCCAATGAGTAATAAACTGAAATAAAATTGTCTTTAGCACTGACAACGAGCTTCACAAAATGAGACACTAAAGATCTTCCCCTGCTGTCTGCTTACCCTGTTAAAATAGTGAATATGGCCCATTAAAGGTTAAAACAAGAATCATGGGAATCAAGATCTACTGAAGAAAGGAGACATTGTTCCTACTGCCATCTCCTTTAATAGCTCAGTTTGGCCAATACTCAAACCTGGTACAAATGAATAGCACCCAACATCAGATTACTACTTTAATACCATGGTACCTCATTAAGATCCCCAGACCCACTATTATTGAAATGATGACTCCATCCAGTCAGCAATTGGGAAATATTTGCTACTGTAGATGTGACTAATATGTTCTAGTCAGTGTCTATTTGAACAGCCTCTCAGCCACAAATTGTCTTCACCTTTGAAGGGACACACTTTACCCGGCTACCTGTAGGGCATCTCAACAGCCTTGCAGCGCACACAATCTTTGCAGGCAAGAGTTCAAACACATCCAGCTTTCCCAGGAACACAGGTGAGACATCAAACTAATGACATTCTCCAAGGAGATTCATTGCATACACTCTTTCAGGATCTACAAATACATAGGAGCTCTCACAAAAATGGATGAGCAATTGCCCCACACAAAGTATAAGGTCTAGACACCTCAGTATAATTCCTGCTAATCATTTGGTCATGGCTGATGATGTGGGAAACAAAGGCAAAAGAAAAAATTATGTTTCTTTACTACTTACAGCCCACTGACAAGTCCTTGAAACCAGCAGAGTGACCTTCCTCTAAAAACCCAGCTGCTTTGATGTTAACACTTTTCTAAGGGCAAAAGGCAATCTCAGCTTAACATTATCCTGACCTCCAGGATCCTGTGAGTCTACTTTGACATATAAAAATTCCTTTGGAAACTTCTTTTTTCTCTACCCGCCCTGCCCCCCCACCCAACTATAGGTTAGTAATCATCTTCTAAGCATATGGCCCACTGATATACATCTTAAGGGTCTCATGACGAAGATTTTATTAGAGATTAATAGATGACCTTTTTCCTAACAATAAGTAACCTCCTCAAGATCCTGGAAACCTTGCTTCCAAAATTCCTTAGAGACTTATGCTGTCCTGACCCCCTCCCAACTTGAAGGTATGTAATCAGTCAGTCATCTGTCACAACCTCAGTGCAGCTCTATCTGCCCATGGGTCCTGTCCCTATGCTTTAATAAAACCACCTTTTTGCAATAAAGATGTCTCAAGAATTCTTTCTTGGCCCTCAACTCCAAACCCCAGTATTTCCACATCTCCTCACACTGTGGGGAAGCAGCTATTGTTTCATCAAATCATAGAATAATTAGAAAATGACTGGAGTCCTTTACGCTTAAATCATAGTTTCAGTAGAGTAGAGAGCAGACGATAGACGAATTCTATTGACTCCAGAGGGAAAGGAGATACTGTCAAATCTGTTGGAGAAAGGTTGGTCCTAAAACCTATTCCAGCGAAACAGGTCCTGGATCCCTGCATGCCATCCCTGTCCCATCTACTGAGAGGCCTGAGACATAGGTTCTTGAGCACATGGTGAAAGTCTCTTGACTAAAAATGTCTTGTGCTTCCAGTACGGACCTAAGTATTTCCATCTTTTCAGGTGATTAGGATAGTGATTCTCAGGCCCCAGACCTCGGAGATTCATCTCGTTAGCTGTCTACTGTGTATTCATGAATTTTCTTTGGGGCAACCCCAAATATCTAAATATTTAATATCAAATATCTAAATATCAAACAAGGTAATGGAAAGATTGTAACTCAGGTCACCAGTTGTATAAAAATATGGAAGGGGGCTTTTATTTTGTTTTTTCCTTAGGAAAAATTCTTTGTGATTCATCTAAACTTAATCTAAGTATCACCGTCTGTGCTAGCAGCATCACTGGAAAAACGAAACAAAACTATTGTTTTTCTCATCGTTCCCAATATTAAGAAAAACCCAGTATCTTTTAGGCTTTCACAGTTCTAACTGCCATGTATTTCTCATTCTAAAGTTTTATTTAAGCCCATTCATACTATCTCAAAAATTGGCTCCTTTTGAGTGGGACCTTTTGCAACAACATTGATTTTATATTAAGCAAGACATTTTAGTGTGAAACAGGAGACTTCAAAGCAATTCATATCCTCAGACCCCTTTGGGAATGGGTTTACCCTCTGCCATTAGAGTTACTTCAATGGGAGAGAATGAGAAGTGCTTGTTCAAGATAACTTGGCTTCAAATCCAGGGTTGGATAATCAAGTAAGATCAGAGTCAGACTTTTCCAATGCTTAGTAACCTGCATCATGAAAACTGACAGCCTTCTCTGGAGAAACAGGCCATCTTGGATAATATCCAAGTTAAGAACAAGTTTAAGCATGTACTTAAATATCAATTATATATATGCATATGCATAGGGATGAAAATATTTTGCAGATTTCCATCCTAAAAAATTAATTTCCCTTCTTCTCTTTTTTACATTACTGTCTCATCAAGTATTCATAATAATCTGTTGAAGATCCTTGGATGACTGCTCCAGGAAATCTGTGTGCATGTATGTTTGTGTGTGTGTGTGTGTGTGTGTGTGTGTGTGTGTGTGCATATGTCTGTGTGCGTGTGTGTGAGTGTGTGTGCGCGCGCGCGTGTGTGTGTGTGTGTGTTTAGAGAGAGAGAGAGATTGAGATTTAAGGTAGTTGAACTGAGAAGAGAAAAATTCCTGGGCATTATTATAGGACACAAAGTGTTATGAATGTATCCGCCAGGCTACATTGTTGCATACTAAACCAAACAATTTTAGAATACATTTTTGTCTTTTCAAAAGTCACATTTTATGATATTTGCCTTTCTGAAAGCTTAACTCTAACCAGAAGTCATGTTAGAAAAGTAGACTTTCCAAGAGCCCTCAGGGAGCTATGGAACAATCCTGAAGGAAGCCCTGCTTTGCCAGGCATGGATGCTTTTCCAAACTTGAGGGTGCACCACAAAGGCAGTGCCATTGTGGACCGTTTACACCCTTGCTTGTTGCTGAAGGAAAAGCCCCAGAACCAGCACAGCATCCATTTTCTTTTTTTTTTTTTTTTTTTTTTAATTTTTTTTTCAACGTTTTTTATTTATTTTTGGGACAGAGAGAGACAGAGCATGAACGGGGGAGGGGCAGAGAGAGAGGGAGACACAGAATCGGAAACAGGCTCCAGGCTCCGAGCCATCAGCCCAGAGCCTGACGCGGGGCTCGAACTCACGGACCGCGAGATCGTGACCTGGCTGAAGTCGGACGCTTAACCGACTGCGCCACCCAGGCGCCCCATAGCATCCATTTTCTACTCACGTCCCCCAAACATACTTGTTATTGCTTTAAAACATGCACTCTGCTACTATTCCATTTCATTCCTGATTGGAAATGGAATGAAGGGGAAATGGAAGTTGGAGAGGTTATATAATCCCTTCAAGTGACTCAGCTGCACCCCCCTCCTTTTTTTTTTAACTAAGTGCAGCAAATTTCTCCCTTATGAACCACCTCTTATCCCTCTTTGCCATATGTCATTTCCTGATCATCCAAACTTCAGCTTAAAGAAATGTTTCCTTTGCACTCCTTGGTAATTCTTGCTACACTATTCACCTAGTAAATAGCCATGCAGTCTTGAGTGACATTGAAGTGTTTTGTATTCTTTGCTTTATCAGATTTTAAATTTTATATGCCCCTTCTGAATAAAGTATTACTAAGAGCAGCAACAACATCTTGACATTCTTTTTATCCTCCATATAACCTGTTTGTATGATTTCAAACAGTAGTTGCTCTATACATATATGTTGAATGAATAAATATTGATTAAATTTTGGTTTAAAGGATATTTTATTTTATTTTTCTAATTAAAAAAATTTAAGTTTATTTATTTAATTTGAGAGATACAGGGAGAGAGCACAAACAGGGGAGGGGCAGAGAGAGTGGGGGGGGGGTACAGAGGATCCAAAGCAGGCTCTGTGCTGACAGCAGAGAGCCTGATGTGGGGCTCAAACTCATGAACCATGAGATAATGACCTGAGCTTAACCGACTGAGTCACCCAGGCACCCCAGTTTAATGGATATTTTAAAAAGGAGATGAGTTTCAGAAACCCTTTGTTGAGTACCAGTGGCTTTACACAAGACCATTAGTATGTAAAAGACATGCATATATACAGTTAATTTAATTCGAAATATATTTATTGAATGATTACTACATGCTGGGTACTGTACCAGGTTTGTAGAATGCAAAGATCACTAAGAAATGGTCATAATGTCAAAGAGCTCACAATATAATACAGAGACAGGGGCACAAATAGATGACATTATGCAATGGCATGAATTCTAGGATATTAGTGCATGTACAGAAATCTATAAGAAAAAGAAAAATGCTGAAGGGAAGTTAAAGTAAGGTTTGTTTCTATCATCAACAATTGACAAAGTAAGACTCAACCAAACTAATTGCCAGACAGATAATAGATTACATTATCCATCAGTTTGTCACTTTGCGTTCTGACCCTTTATTGTGTTTATAGATTCAATCTCACTCAACTGCTGCATAGGATCAGTTTTCCAGATACAAAAAAAATTTTTTATTTTTAAAGCTTGACTTTTTCTGCTTTCCCTGAGTGATTTTAGCTAATCGCTTATGGAATACTATAGGAAAAAACAAAAAACAAAAGACCCAAAAAATCAAAACCAAAACAAAAAACAACTTCAATGATCAAGCAAGTTGCAACCCATTTTTATCTTTCCATTCCAATGGCAGAGAGGTGAATGCTCTCCCAGAAAACCTGTGCTAATAAGGAAGAGCATTTTTAGAATTTTTTTCCTACCTTGATTTACTGTGTTCGAGATATGTTTAGATTGACTGTTTTGGGAATTCCCTTGACATATGACTCTGGTAATTAAGTGAGACATCTGGTTCTCAAAAGATCAGCTTCAGCGTGAGGGTGTTAACATGAAGCATCACCAATTGCTAAGTCCATTTATTGATTGTATCAGGTTGGACAAAGACTAATACTGTTTGCATTGAGGATGAGATGACTGTGTTTAACCAGAACAAAGGGTACACAGGTACATCTTTGTTTTGTGACCCATGATTAATTTTTAGAAAGACACCGAGCAAATTGCTGCCAGTATACTTTTTATAAGGGAGGGGCCCGGGCCACACTATTTTTTTTTTTGTCAGTTTTAGACCCCAAATTCTTATAATGCAAGGGTGCCTATGTGGGAGAAACTGCTGGTTTGGTAGGGGGAACATATGCTTTAAAAAATAAAGCCTACGCATTTTTTATTAAAAATTGCTTTTTACAACAGCAGCATAATCTGCAGACAGAGCAGCTGATATGGCCATCTTGCTGGTTGTTAAAGAGTTTATTCTACATTAAATTGACTCCCGAGGGCTGCATTTTTCAGTGCTGTTACGACCACCAACCTTTCTTATTGAGAAGGTCAATAGGCCTTATATGAAGTCTTGTAAATCATCAACTCACTCTTTCTGTAATATCTAATGTGTCCCAGTTCACACGCCTTAAAAATTATAAACCACAGCACATACTGTATATCAACCAAATAAATCAGCTGCTATAAATATAGGTTTTCTTTTGGTTCTGGACAGATTCATCCCATTGCATTTCACAGGTTTCAAATGCTTTTAGCTCAATAGACAGGATCTCCTTTAGTATTCAGGTATCAGGGAGTTGGAATGCAATCTGTTTTAAATACTTTATATGAGCAATTGACCCCAGAGCATTAAAAGTAGCTCGTGAAATTCTAAAAAAATATAGGTATAAATCAATAGATGTTCTGTTAACTACCATGTTACTAGTTGATGAAACACACTAAAGTTTTATTTTGATTGTTGGAAAAGGGAGGCTAAAAACTATAAGAAAATGTGATTTGGCATCGTGGCACTAAGGTAGTACAGTGTGTATTGTATGGATTCTTTATGTGTAGTGTGAAGGAGAATCACAGTCCACCAGCCTTTTTATGGATGGGCTTAGGGAATATCTGGTTTGTTCTCTCCCTTTTTGCTAGGAAAACTGGTTCCACGCGTATATCTTTTATTGACAGATCAGAATAGACTAGATACTTTTAGAAATATAGGCCAGTGATTGGGTCATTAGCATTAACTCATTCATACCTAACAATTTCTTCATTACTTCCTTGATCGGATGGTGAACAAGTGTGCATAAACTAGTAGCATTGTTGATAGTTTTCCACATGCTTTCTCAGCCAGTGTGTCTTGAATGACTTTCTTTTGTTTCTGTTTTTGTTTCTCAGAGTAATTTCTAGTTATAAATTCATTTCTTAAGCTAGAAACATAGTAAGACCCGCTCTTTGGCCTACAAGACACAATAAAAAGAGGAGAGAGCATCTAGATATGCGTACCTAAATTACCAAGGGCAGACAATAGGTATGGAAGCAGAGAGCAGAGATTCTGCTCCTAATTCTGTCACTGACTAAATGTATCAACATTTGATTTGATTTCTCAAATATAGTAGATCTTCAGTATTTGCAGATTCCGTATTCATGGAATTCACCTACTTGCTACAATTTATTTGTAGTCCCCAAATCAATACTCACAGTACTTTTACAGCTATTTGTGGACATGAGCAGAACAGCGTAAAATTTGAATCACGCTAAGTGCCCATTCCCAGCTGGGATCCAACAAGGTGAGACTCTGCATTCTTGTCCCAGCTCTTATCCTGGAAACAAATGTCCTTTCATGGTCTATTAGTGCCACATTTTTTTTTTTTTCATTTTTGTTGGTGACTTTGCTATTTAAAAAAATTGTTTTTAATGTTTATTTATTATTGAAAGACAGAGACAGAGGGTGAGCAGGGGAGGGGCAGAGAGAGAGAGGGAGACACAGAATCTGAAGCAGGTTCCAGGGCAGAGAGAGGGAGACACAGAATCTGAAGCAGGTTCCAGGCTCTGAGCTAGCAGCACAGAGCCCAACACGGGGCTTGAACTCACAAACTGTGAGATCATGACGTGAGCCAAAGTCAGACACTTAACTTACTGAGCCACCCAGGCACCCCAATAACTCTACTATTTAAAATGGCCCTCAAGCATGGTGAAGTGTGGCCAAGTGTTCCTAGGTGAAGGAAGGCTGTGATGTGCCTTTTGGAGAAAAACAGGTGGGTTAGTTAAGTTTCATTCAGGCATGAGTTATATATAGTGCTGTTAGCCATGAGTCCAATGTTAATTAAGCAACACTATATGTTTTTTTTTTAATTTTTTAATGCTTCTTTATTTTTGAGAGAAAGAGAGAGACAGAGCATGAGTTGGGGAGGGGCAGAGAGGAAGACACAGGATCTGAAGGCTTTGAGCTGTCAGCACAGAGCCCAACACGGTGCCCAAACTCATGAACCATGAGACCATGACCTGAACTGAAATTGGACGCTTAACCAACTGAGCCAACCATGCACCCCAAACAGCAATATATGTTAAATAAAGTATCTCTAAACAGAAAGACACATAAAATAAAGTAATATATATTGATTGGTTGGTAAAAATGTGACTGAAGAAAGGCTCGCTGAATGATGGTTCGGCATTCACAAATACTGAAAGTTTGTGATAACTTTATAGAGCATAACTACCATGAATAATGTGATTTGATCGTATAATTGTTTTGTAAAGGAAAATGGTAATATCAACAACTCACAGTGGTATGGTAGCTCATCTCAGAATTTTGAGATGTAAAGGTTCAGTCAGGAAAACATAAGCCACTTTAAGTATTTCAAATACAGAAAAAAATTTTAATAAGGAAATTAAAGTTGCAATGTTTAGAAAGGCTATGGGAACAAAGGTCAAAAAATCTTTCAGTAAGATTATCAGTCTGAAGAATTGAAGAGGGAGTTCTTAAAAGCTTAAAAGCTGCTTCGAAAAGCTCAAATCTGCTTGCAGCTGCCTCTGGAAAATAATGGCTTTTCCTTTTCCACCTTTTGAGTCTAACGTAAGTGTCTCTTATTAGTGGATGCTAACCTGGAACCATATAGGGAAGGAATCCTGGCAAATGTAGTTCCTGACTCCTCCACTGAGATCTTAGAACAAAGTGGTGCTGATTCCAGGTTCCCACTCTAGAAGTCTAGAATACAGTCCAGAACCAGAACCAATAGTAGTAGTGATAGTCTAGCAAGAGTAATAACATTATCAGTGTACAATTGTGTCAAGCTGGGTCTTCTATTATAGCTATTGTCACATACTCAGTGACCATTTACAGAAATTCTTCTCTGTTCATGTACACAGAACCTTCAGGACACTGGCTTCAGAGCATAGGTTTGGATTAACCAGAACTCAGATGCTTTTCTTTCTTTTAGTCCCTTCCATGAGGGTCTGGTGGTATCTCCTTTTGATTCTCAGAACACAAAAAGGTCTGATTGTACCACCTTCTCAGACAATGGAGCTACTTGGCCACTAGGTCACCTTCCTGATGACAGCTGCTCTCAGTGCTCTCAAGAGGGACAGGCACCCACTTTTCGGAGACAATAACCATCAATACCTCAAGGATGATTTTTCTTTTCATGGTGATCAAGCATAACAATGGATGGTAGCTTAATAAATTCTTTATCCCAGATACTTCTTCACATTTTAACATGGAAAACATTTCAAGGTCTTTTGTAGAGATGTTTGGAGAGGGAGGGTCCTTGTAGTCAGTAGAGAAAGTATTAGTCTGGGAATGATCACATCTGAGTTTTAGTTCCAGTACCTTGACAGCTAACTAACGTAAAGGCCATCATATGTTTAAACGCAGGATTTGAAGTCCTGATATATGTCTTCTTGGGGATTTTGAAATTACTTCTGAAAGGTCATTGAACCCATGGTTTGATTGCCATTTATAATGGTATAATTCTCTTAAATATAAAAATAAAAAGGAGGGCTTTGGTATAAAGACCTAGATCACCCCCTCAAAGTAAGTGATGGGATGGGATTTTTCAGTCTTTAGTTTAATTTTTTTAATGTTTACTTTAAAGAGAGAGAGACACAGAGCACAAGTGGAGGAGGGGCAGAGAGAAAGAGGGAGACACAGCAACTAAGGCAGGCTCCAGGCTCTGAGCTGTCAGCACAGAGCCCAATGCGGGGCTCAAACTCATGAACCACGAGATCATGACCTGAGCCAAAGTCGGACGCTCAACCTACTGAGCCACTGAGGCGCCCCAGTCTTTAGGGTTTAATAGCAAGGGTATGTATTCTGGAATAATCAAAATCTTGTTTAAATTTTGCTTTTCTAAAAAATGTGTTACTTGGTTGTTTCCTGGATTAGTGAGTGACTAGAGGTGGCTTACCTTGGATTTCCTCACTTAACCTAAGATTATTTCAGAATTTAGAAGGTAACTTTGTGTCAAATATTTTGGTTGCATTTTATTTTATTTTAAATTTTTTAACGTTTATTTATTTTTGAGACAGAGAGAGGCAGAGCATGAACGGGGGAGGGTCAGAAAGAGAGGGAGACACAGAATCTGAAAACAGGCTCCAGGCTCTGAGCAAGCAGTCAGCACAGAGCCTGATGCGGGGCTGGAACCCACAGACCGTGAGATCATGACCTGAGCCGAAGTCGGCCGCTTAACTGACTGAGCCACCCAGGCGCCCCTATTTTGGTTGCATTTTAGTGTCAAAATGTCTTCAGGTGAGAGCTGCTCACATGGAGAAGTGCTGAGTTTTTAACTGAGCCTCTTTCTTACCATCTTTCATTGTGAGAAGGCCACTGGTTCTAGTTGTTTCCATTATAGGACCATAACTGGCTTCCTCTCATGGCTGATTACATTTTTTTTTTTAATTTTTTTTTTTTTTCAACGTTTTTTATTTATTTTTGGGACAGAGAGAGACAGAGCATGAACGGGGGAGGGGCAGAGAGAGAGAGGGGGAGACACAGAATCGGAAACAGGCTTCAGGCTCCGAGCCATCAGCCCAGAGCCTGACGCGGGGCTCGAACTCACGGACCGCGAGATCGTGACCTGGCTGAAGTCGGACGCTTAACCGACTGCGCCACCCAGGCGCCCCTATTTTTATAGTTACTGTCTCTATATATTTATGTAAATCCCTATTCCTGGAAAGTTTAAGCTCAGCTGATAAAAAGCAGTCAGTTTGATTTCCATCCTTTTATGAGAGAATGATAAAGGCAGCCTAGGAAGTGTTGATTATTCAAGTCAAACAGTAGCTCTAAATTCTTTGACTTTCCAGCCTTGTCCTTTAATAGAAAATAATGCTGTAAATAGAAGTGAGCCCGTTAGCTAGAAACAATTCAGGGATTGAATTCAATAAAAACTCCCTTGGGTTTCTGCATGAAAGCTATTGAATTTGGCTGCAAATGAGCACAAAGCACCTTCAAAAAAATTCTTTTTTTTCTCATTCTTTCCCATTGTTGAGTACTTGATTTAGTTTGACAATAATGGATCTCCATTGACCTACTTAACTGGTATATTTAAATACTTATTTCATTTAAAAATAGGTATTCAAATACCTGTTTCATTAAAAAATATGTTGAGAAGGAATGAAACAGCTTGTTCAACCATCGCTCTTAACAGCTCCTTTGGAGTCTTTCTGTGCTCTCAACTAAATCCAAACTTGCAGAATTTCATTATGAAAGGATATTGAGTCAATTCAATTACCCTTGGAATTTGAGGTGGTCTGTCATGTTGGAGTTTTACCCGAGGGAACTGCAACGTGCATTCATTTTAGTTTTGCTAAACCCACACAAGGCTGTCCTGATCGAGGACATTTGGGGAGGGGCCCTGATCACTTTCACTTTTGAAAACTGAAGTGTACCATATACACAGTAACAAGTGGAAAGGGCACTGATTGGAAGTACATAGCTCAGTGATTTTTTACATATGTATATACCCATTATGATCACCATGAAGAAGACAGGACATTTCCTGCATCCTAGAATCTTCCCTGTGCTTCTTCCCAGGCAATACTCCCACTACAAGAGGTGACCACTATCTGAGTTTCTATCACCGTTGATTAGCTTTGCTTCTTCTTCAACTTCATGAAGTGAATCTTAAATGAACCCTATATCATATACCCTTTCATGTTTTGTTTCTTTCATTCAATATAATGTCTGTGAGATTCATCCATATTGTTGAGTGTAATAACTTACTTTGCTTTATGGTTGAGTTAATATTCCATTATATGAATATAGCAGAGCTTATTTATCCATTCTTTTGTTGGGTATTTGGGTTGTTGGAACCCACATTTGTTGGAATTACTGTGAATAAAGCTGCTATGAATATTCTTTTTTAAAAAAATGTATATCTTTCTGAGAGAGAGAAAGAGGGCGTGAGTGGAGGAGGGGCAGAGAGAGAGGGAGACAAAGAATCTGAAGCAGGCTCCAAGCTGTCAGCACAGAGCCCAATGTGGGGCTCAAACCCACAAACTGTGGGATCATAAGCCAAAGTCAGATGCTCAACCGACTGAGCCACCCAGATGCCCTGCTGTTATGAATATTCTTGAGTGTATCTTCTTGTGGCCATTTGCACTCATTTGTCTTGAATATACACTTTGGTGCAGGAATGCTGGGTCATAGGGCAGGCAGGCATATGGTTAGTTTTCATAAATACTGCCAAGTAATTTTCCAAAGAGACTGTCCCAGTGTACATTCCCATTGGTAGTGTGAAAGAGTTCAGTTTGCTCCATAGCCTCACCACCATTTGGAAACATCATTCTTTTAAAATTTTTGCTATTCTGGTGAAGGATTGGTGCTATATTCATAAATTCCATTTAGGGAACATTTCCCTGTTGAATATTGTTTTGCACCTTTTCATGTGTTTGTTGATCGTTTGTGTGTGTGTGCTGTGCATATGTGTGCACAAAGTACCTATTTGTCTGATATACATTTGGAAAAATTTTGTTTTTTAATCTCCTTCTCACTGGTAAGTGAAATTCTTTCTATATTCTGGAAGCAAGTCCTTTGTCAGCTATGTGTATTAAATGTTTTTTTCCTAGTCTGTGACATTTCTACTCTTTTAATAATGTCTTTTGATGATGAAAGTTATTTAAGGAAAGCAAATTTATCACTTTTTTTTGTGGTGATGCTTTTTGCATCCTATTTAACAAATCCTTGCCCATTATAATATGGGATTAGTTTTTTGATTATGGTTCTGTGGATATTTTGCAAATTACATTCAGGAACCAGCCGCTTGAGTGGTTAATTCTCAAAGCCCAATTCAGGGAGCCAAATCCTTCATTTAGTTGTGGGGAAAGAGTCCTTTTTGACAATGTCAGTGCTGTACCTCTTCCAGAAGGGGTGCAGTGATTGTGTTTGTTACAGACTCTACTCATTTGCAGTGCACTAAAATCACATCAGTTCTTAAAATGGACTGGTGTGGATTCAGAGACGAATGAACTTTCTTGTACCCTGACATGAACTAATAAAAACATTTCAGAATGCATGTAAGAAAGCAGGGAAGGAGAATATATCCATAATTAGATGACAGAAGAACTATTGAGAAGCTATTGAAAACTGAAAAAAAATTGTGAAACTCCAAACTTTAGGAGCAAAGGAGACTTTAGATTTGGCCAGTGAGCTCTTTGTTGGGAAGATAGGCTAAGAGCTAATCCTAAATTCTTCTAACCTACCATGTGAGCTAATTGAATAGAGGCAGTTCACAGAATAGAAGCCAATTAGGAGGTTCAGAGAATATAAAAAGCAGAGGTGACATCAACTGTGTTCCTTCTAATTTCTTACCTCTGGAAGCAGAATTGTCTCAGGACCAGAGAGACCTTGATTGGATGTGGCCAGAAATGGGTGCAATGACAGTGACTCTTTCTGGACCTTTGCTTCACGGCTGCTTAGGTTCTTTAGCAAACAGCAAAGCTAAGGAGTCATGTTGGGTCAACCTACCATCCACGCTGGATGTCTTCTATTTGCCTTTCCAGATCCACTCCCTACCCTTCTTCCCACTGCTCTTTGCACTTGTTTTCTCTTGTTCTCTTGCTTCACATCAGGTTTGGCCAATAGGGAACACCACTGGGAAATCAATGGGGAGAAAGAGGATAAGGTGAAGGTAATTATTCCTTCCCTTCAAGGATGCGAAAAGTTGGTTATATTTAGGCCTTAGGGCACAGCCTCTTTTAGCTGACTCTTTCCACATAGCACTTTTTCAAGGTTCTGTTAACTGCTCTTTCCCTCACTACTTCGGGCTTGGAGCACTTACAGCCCCCAACAATTACTTGTCCTAGGGCACTGCACTATCCCTTGTGATTTCCCTATATCCCATCTTTGTGTGTCCCTGCCCATTTTATTATTAAACTCTCCTCCAGTAACCAACTTGTAGAGGAAAGAAATTAAAATTGTGTGAAAGGACATGGTCATGGAGGTTGTGTTTTGACTAATACTTCATCTGAGAAAACATAATGCACTCCCCGGAAATTCTTCTCAGCAAGCAGCTCCCATTCTATTACTATTTCTGCTCCTTGTAGCCTCAAAATAGGGCCTAGTTCTTTCTGATATGTTTCTTCCCTTCCCCTCCCCGCCCCTGCCCCCTCCTGGCTCTATATTCTTTAAGTTTCAGCTTGAATATCAATTCTAAAGTTACCTGAGGAAGGTTATATATCACTCATTCTTAGAGTAATTTAGAGAATAGAAGTTAAAAGTTGAAATGTGTATTTGTGCTTTTGTTTACATATACTCCTTCCCTATGATGTGAGATTTGTTCAGTTTTATTTACCATTGTAATGCTATCACTTACCATAGTGTTTTGTACCTATGTGAGTGGCTCAATAAGCATTTGTTGAGTAAATTGATGATTAATAAGCAACTGAATATAAAATTCAGCAGTCCTGAATCTTTGCAAAGAAATCAATCAGGTATTATTAAAAAAATCATTTAACTTTGGGATAAAAAAATAACAGTGAAGGAAGCAGAAAAGCAAAGCATTAACCAAAGTAAATCACCCAAAGTATCAAATCTGTATTTTTTTCTCTTCTATTTCAGACTTCATCTTTATTTGTACACAATTTCTTAAAAACTGCTATCATAGATAGAGACAATTTTGCTTTATATTTGCATTTAAAATGCTATGTGAACATCCCCTATATTGCCAAATAGTCTGAGTAGTTACAGTGTTTAATAACTTCATGTAATTGTACAGAGGTGCTATCCGTGATTGCTCTTTGCCCTGTTGTCTGACATTTAGGTTGTTTTCTATATTTTACTATTATGAATCTAACTTAAATGAATTGCTTCATGACACTCCAGTACAAGAAAGGTCACATTTCTTTGTTTTTCTAAGTCAAATGATATCTGGCTAGGGCTCCCACCTGTGAAGGTTAATGAGAAATCCAATCTCAGTCAATTTTGAAACAGCTTCTGTACCTCTCATTGGCTTTACCAGAGACCTGGGGCTGATGTGACTCAAGGAAATTGGGGCAGGGATCCTAATCCTCAGGTCCCTTTGCTTCCCTTTGTTTTTCCTTAAATCCACATGTGGAGAGCTGGTCCTTACTGTCTTGTAGGTACGTTCTCTCCAAATGACAGCAGCGATGTCTGTTCTTAGAAACCCTGCCCATTGGTGGCCGCTGATACGCAACCACTTTCCTTCTGCTTCTCTCAAGGTGTTGGCTCCTCCTGGAGCACTGCATTCAATCGCATACATGGTTTCCCAAACAAAAGCCTGCAGACCCGAATGTGTCCTTGCGGACTTCCACCATTAACTCACGCATCTGATTGTTCCAGCTTTCCTTCCCATCCTTTGTCAGACAACTGTAATTTGTAAATTACAAACTCCTTCCTCTGTATTCCTACCATACATATTATGAAGCGCATTACTTTTTCTCAAGAAATAGGATTGGTGTGTCAAATTTTTTATGGGTCAATCTGAAAGCTAAAGTGTTGTAACAAAGGAAACCAAAAAGGCATAAACCATAGACAAGGTGGCTTCCAGTGCTGTAAATTGTGTTGTGAAATAATTTAGGAAATTCTTCCACTGAAAACAAGGAGAAAACATGGAGCTCACATGGTTAAGGAAAATTGGGGAAGGACATCTCATTCTCACCTTCTACTGTCACTGATGTTACAATGATGCTTTCTGCTTAAGGGCCCACAGGACAGCTGGTACAAGCTCTCTGCTGGGCTCAGAAGCTCCAAGGGGCAACCAAAGCGTTGACTCGAGAAAATGTCAGAGATCCAGAAAGAAACCAGAGTTAAATCAGACTAGAACCTGGAAGGACTAAGACCTGAGGAAGTGAGTTCCCTGTTTGGGGCTGCTTTCCTTTGAAGGAGGTAGGTTGTTGGTTCTGGAGAAAAGAAATAAGGGGCTGAGAGCCTGACCACTGGTCTTGATGGCCTTACAAGGAAATATGAATTTGAATTCAGGGCTGGAAAGAGGGGAGAGGGCTCTGGTGAAAATCTCTGGCTTGGGTTCATACTCCATAGGGCTACACTCTAGGAGTAAAGACAGACCAGAGGAAATAGCCCTGGGAAGGACTGGATTTCCTGCAGATCTTTTTTTATTTCTGAACTAAAAGAAGGTGGTCCCAGATTGTGAGGTTCCCAAATAGTTGACAGAAACAACATATATTCTCTTTAGAGAAAGATAGCATAATTTTTAGACCCAAGTCAATTTTACAAAGAATTTTGCAAATACAATGTCCGGCATACAGTTAAAAAAAATCAGGCACACAAGAGGACAATACACACTAGAACGAACACAGTAAAAATAACAAACTATAATAGAGAGAGACAAATAAGAGCTTCAGATATTGGAGGGATAAAGTTATTGGACACAGACTTTAAAAAATATATGATTATAATTGAAAAGATGAATGATCAAGTATTTTATCAGAGACTTGGAAACCATGGGAAAATATTAAATGTCAATTCTGATACTGGGAAATGTAATAATCAAAATTAAGAGCAAAATATGAGAAAAACTGCACATTAGATATAACTGAATTTTATTGAATGGGAAGATGAGTCAGAAGAATATAACAATCAAGTAATGAGAAATAGGGGAATTGAAAATACAGGAGAAAAGATTAAGAAGCATGGATAAGTGAGTGATAAGGTCTAGTACACTTGTGATTAGAGATCCACAGGAGAGGAGAGAAGCAATTAAATGGAAGCAATATTTAAAAAGATAATGTCAGTTTTCTCTAAACTGACAAATACAAAAATTTTAAAAGCAGTTAAGGAACACAAAACAAAGCAAAACAGATTTTTAGTGGAGCAACATTCAGATTAATAATTGTCATTGAGTAGAATCAATGGAAAGCAGAAAATGGAGTGATGTCTACAAATGCTGACAGAACTGTCTGCAAAAACACCCCAAATACCAAAAACCAACCATCCACCCAACCAACTGAGCCCAAATCAAAAGAATTTTCCAAGAAAGAAGGCAAAATAAAGGCATTTTTAGACAAATAAAAATAAAGCAATTATTTGACAGTAGATACACACTTCAAAAAGTAACAAAGTGTTCAGGCAGAATAAAAATAATTTTAGATGGAGGATTGGCATGGTAGAAACAATGGTAAAAAAACAACATAAATATGTGGTAAATATGTGGGTCTCCCTCTAAACAGCAGAAGAGTCAGATAAAAACTTAGCAAGGGTACTAAATATCTGAATAAGATTATGAGAAAACTTGACATACATAAAACAATGTTCACAAAATGTGAAGATTTCACATTCTCTTAAAATAAATATATGTAGGGGCAACTGGGTAGCTCAGTTGGTTAAGTGTCCAAGTCTTGACTTCGCCTCAGGTCATGGTCTCACAGTTGTGTGACTGAGCCCCATGACAGGTTTTACCTTAAGCATGGAGCCTGCTTAAGATTCTCTCTCTCTCTCTCTCTCTCTCTCTCTCTCTCTCTCTCTCTCTAACCCCTCCCTGCTTGTATGCTTCCTCTCTCAAAAAAATACAAATAAAAATAAAAAATAAAGTAAATATAAGTAAAACATTTATAAAAATATGCTTATGATTTGTGCCATAAATCACATTTAAATATACTTAACACTTAATAACAAAAACAATGTGTTCTCTGACCACAATGATGCTAAGCTAGAAACAACTAATAAAAGAAATTGAAAAAAACCCATACTCTTTGTAAATTAAGAAATACAATCATAAATAACTCTTGAGTTGAAGAAATTAGAATGGAAATTTGAAAATATTTTTAACAAAATGAAAAACATACTGTGTATAAAAACTTCTTAAAGAAAAACATATAGCCAAAAATATGGAAAAGAGACTAAAAGTAATGAGCTCATAATTCATTAGAATTCAGTAGAAGAGAAAGAAAATTCAGTAGAAGAGAAAGGAAAAAAAGATCAAAGTGGAAATTTTAAGGGCACCTGGCTAGCTCAGTTGGAGGAGGACTCTTGATCTCAGGGTCATGAGTTTGAGCTCCATGTGGGATGTAAAGATTACTTAAATAAAACTTTAAAAAATGTAGAAATTTTTAGAATAGACAACACATACAACAGAGGAAAACTACAACTTAAAGTTGGCTCTTGTATGAAACTAATCAAATGTGTAAGAAACTAAGCAAATGTGTAACCCTTTACTACACTGATCAGTAAAGAGCAGTGATGGAACCGATAGCAACAGAAATAAAAAACAAAAAGGACATTACCATAGATATGCAAAAATTATCAATATTCTAATTAGATATTATGAACAAATTTATACCAATCAGAAAATTTTCATAAAGTAAATTTCTAAAAAATACAACTTACTAAAACTGGTACAAAGGAAAACAGAAGATTAGAAGACACTTCTAATAATTAAGGATTCGATCTGTGAGACAGTTTCAATGGCTAATTTTAATAAGCATTAAAGGAGAAATAACACCAATGCTAAGTAAATGGTCCCAGAGAATAGAAAGAAGGAACAATCCCCAATTATATCATGAGACTAGCATATTCTTTGTCTCTTTTCTTTTCCTTTTTTTTTTTTTAGAGAGAGAGAGAGAGAGAGGGAGAGAATGCAAGCACATGAGCAGGGGAGAGGGGAAGAGGGAGAGAGAGAGAATATTAAGGAGGCTCAGTGTTCAGGGCGGAGCCTGTCATGGGGCTCCATCCCAGGACCCTAGGATCATGCATGATCTGAGCCAAAACCAAGAGTCAGACGCTCAGCCCACTGAGCCACCCAGGTGCCCCAAGACTAGCGTATTCTTGATATCAAAACCTAACAAGGACATTATAAGAAAGGAAATTACAGGTCGATTTTATTCATAAACATAGATGTAAAAATTCTAAGCAAAATGCGGTCAGATTGAAACTAGATCTACATGAAAAGTACACCATGACCAAGTTGGGTTTATTAAAAAAATTCAAGCTTAGCACAAAAAAAAATCAATATAATTCACAGCATTAGAAGAAAGTTAACATATAGAGGGGCGCCTGGGTGGCGCAGTCGGTTAGGCGTCCGACTTCAGCCAGGTCACGATCTCGCGGTCCGTGAGTTCGAGCCCCGCGTCAGGCTCTGGGCTGATGGCTCGGAGCCTGGAGCCTGTTTCTGATTCTGTGTCTCCCTCTCTCTCTGCCCCTCCCCCGTTCATGCTCTGTCTCTCTCTGTCCCAAAAATAAATAAAAAATGTTGAAAAAAAAAATTAAAAAAAAAAAATAAATAAAAAAATAAAAAAAAAAAAGAAGAAAGTTAACATATAGAAAATATATAAGAAAATTAACAGAAATATACAGAAAGAGAAAAGAATTTAAAAGATGCTATTTCCAACAAGATTTAATAAATATCAAATGCTTACGACTACAACTACAAAATATTTGTAAGACCTCTATGCAGAAAGCTATAAAACATTATTGATATAAATAAAGGATATTTTTTATTTTTTATTTGAGATCAATAAAGGATCTTAAATAAATTGAACATTTAATGTTTGGAGGATTCCATATATTAGGGCTATCAATTCTTTGCACACTGATCTAAGGAATGAATGCAATTCCAGTCAAAATCTCAAGTTTTTTTTTTTCCTGTGTAGCCCTTGACAAACTTATTTTTAAAATAAAGTAAAAATGCAAAAGGCATTTCTCTGTTGGTAGTTTGTCCTTTCAATGTTCTTAACAGTGTATTTTGAATAGTAGAAAATTTTAATCCAATCCATTCTTTGCACTATGGAGAAAAAAATGAACTCAAAATGGACAATAGGTCTAAGTGTAAAAATTAAGACTGAAAAAACAGCTTGAAGATAATATAGAAGAAAAATCTTATGGCTTTTCATAATGTGACCCCAAAAGCATGGTCTCTAAAGAGAAAATGATTAACAAATTGTGCAGTTCTATTTAAAGTATGCTTGTGTTCTTACCTGAGGTCTGTGTGCTCTTTCCACATTCATCATGCCTTTTAACATCTATTTGTAACATGTAATTATTGTTCAATTTTGTTTTATTGGAAATAGTGAAATATGAATCAGAAAGAGAATGAAGATTAATTGTTCAATGACAAATGCTTTTAATTTTAGAGTGAGATACATAATTACAACATATGGAAAGATATTATAAACATTGAGAAAGACATTTGCACTCCTATTTAAAGAAGAATCCTAACTTATTTACAGGAAGATACCTTGAAAATCATTGCAGATGCCTTATGGGTGTGGTTTCTGCAAGAAAATGAATGTGGAACTCCTATCCATGGACGGATATTCAAAATGAAAGAGGTGATTCTATATTAAAGATTGATGAGTAACTACATCTACAGGTTTTAAATTAAATTGAAATATTTAAGGTACTTGTGAATGATATGAACCTGAACTTTTTGATGAACTCACTAACTACAGTCCCAATTGCCTCAGATAAGAGAGCTGCTATTATATATTAAATAATATCTACACCCTTTTGTATATTAGCAGATGTATTTTTGCAGTGTTTTCATTTTTATTATGCTCTGTAGATAGTTAATGTCTTCAGAGTTTAATCTTTCAGTGTTTTCCTTTATGTTTTATCACTCAAATAGTTCGCCAAGTTATTAATATGTAATACTGGCAAATACCCAATACTGTTTTCAACCAGTTTTTATACATTTTAGACTAAAAATTTTATCATTTAAAAGATAGGTAGTTTATTTAGTGGCCTAATTTTTTTTTCTTAAATTACTTATCAGTATCTTCCAATATCATTCATTGATTTTTTTTCCCTAACTCATTTTTTGGGTGTCATTGACTGTGGATATCTTTATTTTTATTTTATTTATTTTTAATTTTATTTTTAATTTTTAAAAAAATTACATCCAAATTAGTTAGCATATAGTGCAACAATGATTTCAGGAGTAGATTCCTTAGTGCCCCTTACCCATTTAGCCCATCCCCGCTCCCACAACCCTTCCAGTAACCCTCAGTTTGTTCTCCATATTTATAAGTCTCTTCTGTTTTGTCCCCCTCCCTGTTTTTATATTATTTTTTGTTTCCCTTCCCTTATGTTCATCTGTTTTGTCCTTTAAAGTCCTCATGAGTGAAGTCATATGATTTTTGTGTTTCTCCAACTAATTTCACTTAGCATAACACCCTCCAGTTCCATCCACGTAGTTGAAAATGGCAAGATTTCATTCTCTTTGATTGCCAAGCAATACTCCATTGTATCATCTTTATCCACTCATCCATTGATGGGCATTTGGGCTCTTTCCATACTTTAGCTATTGTTGATAGTACTGCTATAAACATGGGCGTGCATGTGTCCCTTCGGAACAGCACACATGTATCCCATGGATAAATGCCTAGTAGTGCAGTTGATGGGTTATAGGGTAGTTCTATTTTCAGTTTTTTGAGGAATCTCCATACTGTTTTCCAGAGTGGCTGCACCAGCTTGCATTGCCACCAACAATGCAAAAGAGATCCTCTTTCTCTGCATCCTCACCAACATCTGTTGTTGCCTGAGTTGTTCATGTTAGCCATTCTGACAGGTGTGAGGTGATATCTCATTGTGATTTTGATTTGTATTTCCCTGATGATGAGTGATGTGAATTTTTTCATGTGTCAGTTGGCCCTCTGGATGTCTTCTTTGGAGAAGTGTCTATTCATGTCTTTTACCCATTTCTTCACTGGATTCTTTGTTTTTTCAGTGTTGAGTTGGATAAGTTCTTTAAAGATTTTGGATACTAACCCTTTATCAGCTATGTCATTTGTAAATATCTTCTTCCATTTTGTTGGTTGCCTTTTAGTTTTGCTGATTGTTTCCTTTGTTGTGCAGAAGGTTTTTATTTTGATGAGGTCCCGGTAGTTGATTTTTGCTTTTGTTTCCTTTGCCCCCAGAGATGTGTTCAGTAAGAAATTGCTGCAGCCAAGATCAAAGAGGTTTTTGCTGCTTTCTCCTCTAGGATTTTGTTGGCTTCCTGTCTTACATTTATGTCTTTCATCCATTTTGAGTTTCTTTTTGTGTATGGTGTAAGAAAGTGGTCCAGGTTCATTCTTCTGCATGTCGCTGCCCAGTTTTTCCAGCACCACTTGCTGAAGAGATTGTTTATTCCATTGGATGTTATTTCCTGCTTTGTTAAAGATTAGTTGGCCATATGCTTGTGGGTCCATTTCTGGGATCTCTATTCTGTTCCATTGATCTGAGTGTCTATTCTTGTGCCAGTACCATAGCGTCTTGATGATTACAGCTTTGTAGTATAGCTTGAAGTGTGGAATTGTGATGCCTCCTGCTTTGGTTTTCTTTTTCAAGATCGCTTTGGCTATTCGGGGTCTTTTCTGGTTCCATACAAATTTAGGATTATTTGTTCTAGCTCTGTGAAGAATGCTGGTTTTATTTTGATAGGGATTGCACTGAATACGTAGATTGCTTTGGGTAGCATTGACATTTTAGCAATATGTTCTTCCTATCCAGGAGCATGGAATCTTTTTCCATTTTTTTGTGTCTTCTTCAATTTCTTTCATAAGCTTTCTATATTTTTCAGCATATAGATTTTTCACCTCTTTGGTTAGATTTATTCCTAGGTATTTTATGGTTTTTTGTGCAACTGTAAATGGGATTGATTCTTTGATTTCTCTTTCTGTTGCTTCATTGTTGGTGTATAGGAATGCAACCAATATCTGTGCATTGATTTTATATCCTGCAACTTTGCCGAATTCATGAATCAATTCTAGCAGTTTTTGGTGGAATCTTTTGGGTTTTCCATATAGATTATCATGGCATCTGTGAAGAGTGAACATTTGACCTCCTCCTGGCCAACTTGGATGCCTTTTGTTTCTTTGTGTTGTCTGATTGCAGAGGCTAAGACTTCCAATACTATGTTGGATAACAGTGGTGAGAGTGGACATCCCTGTTTCATTCCTGACCTTAGGGGGAAAGCTCTCAGTTTTTCCCCATTGAGGATGATATTAGCATTGGGTTGTTCATATATGGCTTTTATGATCTCAAGGTATGCTCCTTCTATCCCTACTTTTTGAGGGCTTTTAGCAAGAAAGGATGTTGTATTTTGTCAAATGCTTTCTCTGCATCTATTGAGAGGATCATATGGTTCTTGTCCTTTCTTTTATTGATGTGATGAATCATGTTAATTGTTTTATGGATATTGAACCAGCCCTGCATCCTGGGGATAAATCCCACTTGGTGATGGTGAATAATTTTTTTAATGTATTGTTGGATCTGGTTGGCTAATATCTTGTTGAGGATTTTTGCATCCATGTTCATCAGGGAAATTGGTCTATAGTTGTCCTTTTTAGTGGGGTCTCTGGATTTGGAATGAAGGTAATGCTGGCTTCATAGAAAGAGTTTGGAACTTTTCCTCCCATTTCTATTTTTTGGAACAGCTTCAAGAGAATGGGCGTTAACTCTTCCTTAAATGTTTGGTAGAATTCCCCTGGAAAGCCATCTGGCCCTGGACTCTTGTTTTTTGGCAGATTTTTGATTACTAATTTGATTTCCTTCCTGTTTATGGGTCTGTTCAAATTTTCTATTTCCTCCTGTTTCAGTTTTGGTAGTGTATATGTTTCAAGGAATTTGTCCATTTCTTCCAGATTGCCCACTTTATTGGTTTATAATTGCTCATAATAGTCTCTTTATTGTTTTTATTTCTGTTGTGTTGGTTGTGATCTCTCCTCTTTTATTCTTGATTTTATTTATTTGGGTCCTTTCCTTTTTCTTTTTGATCAGACTGGCTAGTGGCTTATCAATTTTGTTAATTCTTTCAAAGAACCAACTTCTGGTTTCATTGATCTGTTCTGGTTTTTTTTGGTTTTCGATAGCATTAATTTCTGCTCTAATCTTCATTATTTCCTGTCTTCTGCTGGTTGCGGGTTTTATTTGCTGTTCTTTTTCCAGCTCCTTAAGGTGTACGGTTAGATTGTGTATCTGAGATCTTTCTTCCTTCTTTAGGAAGTCCTGGATTGCTATATACTTTCCTCTTATGACCACCTTTGCTGCATCCCAGAGGTTTTGGGTTGTGGTGTTATCATTTTCATTGGCTTCCATATACTTTTTAATTTTCTCTTCAACTGCTTGGTTAGCCCATTCATTCTTTAGTAGAATGTTCTTCAGTCTCCAAGTATTTGTTACCTTTCCAAATTTTTTCTTGAGGTTGATTTCGAGTTTCATAGCTTTGTGGTCTGAAAATATGCACGGTATGATCTCGATCTCTTTGTACTTACTTAGGGCTGATTTGTGTTCCAGTGTATGGTCTATTCTGGAGAACATTCCACATGCACTGGAGAAGAATGTATATTCTGCTGCTTTAGGATGAAATGTTCTGAATATATCTGTTAAGTCCATCTGGTCCAGTGTGTCATTCAAAGCCATTGTTTCCTTCTTCGTTTTTTGATTAGATGATCTGTCCATTGCTGTTAGTGGGGTGTTGAAGTCTCCTACTATTATGGTATTACTATCAGTGAGTTTCATTATGTTTGTGATTAATGGATTTATATATTGGAGTGTTTCACATTTAGCGCATAAATGTTTACAATTGTTAGGTCTTCTTGGTGGATAGGACCCTTGATTATGATATAATGCCCTTCTGCATCTCTTGTTACAGTCTTTATTTTAAAGTCTAGATTGTCTGATATAAATATGGCTACTCTGGCTTTCTTTTGTTGACCATTAACATGACAGATGGTTCTCCATCCCCTTATTTTCAATCTGACGGTGTCATTAGGTCTAAATTGGGTCTCTTGTAAAGAGTATATAGATGGATCTTGTTTTCTTATCCATTCTGTTACCCTATGTCTTTTGAATGGAGCATTGAGTCCATTGACGTTTAGAGTGAGTACTGAAAGATTTGAATTTATTGCCATTATGATGCTTGTAGAGCTGGAGTTTCTGGTGGTGTTCTCTGGTCCTTTCTAATCTTTGTTGCTTTTGCTATATATATATATATATATATATTTTTTTTTTTTTCCATCTTTCTCATCTCAGAGAGTCCCCCTTAAAATTTCTTGTAGGGCTGGTTCAGTGGTCACAAACTCCTTTAATTTTTGTTTGTCTGGGAAACTTTTTCTCTCTCCTTCTATTTTGAATGACAGCCTTGGTGGATAAAGAATTCTTGGCTGCATATTTTTCTGATTCAGCACATTGAATATATCCTGCCACTCCTTTTGGCCTGCCAAGTTTCTGTGAATAGGTCTGCTGTAAACCTGATCTGTCTTCCCATGTAGCTTAGGGACTTTTTTCCCTTGTTGCTTTCATGATTCCCTCCTTGCCTGAGTATTTTGTGAATTTGACTATGATATGCCTTATTGATGGTCAGTTTTTGTTGAATCTAATGGGAGTCCTCTGGCTTCCTGTATTTTGATGTCTGTATTTTTCCCCAGGTTAGTAAAGTTTTCTGCTATGATTTGCTCACATAACCCTTCTACCCCTATTTCTCTCTCTTCCTCTGCTGGGACCCTATGATTCTGATGTTGTTCCTTTTAATGAGTCACTGATATGTCTCATTCTTAAATCATGCTCTTTTGCCTTAATTTTCGTCTTTTTTTCTGTTTCATTATTCTCTATCCACCCTTGCCACCGCTGCATCCATCCGTGATTGCAGCTCAGTTATAGCATTTTTAATTTCATTCTGGCTATCTTTTACTTCTTTTATCTCTTCAGAAAGATTCTAATCTGTTTTCAACTCCAGCTAGTATTCTTATTATCGTGATTCTAAATTCTGGTTCAAAAATCTTGCTTGTATCTGTGTTGGTTAAATCCCTGTGTGTCGTTTCTTTGTGTTCTTTCTTTTGGGGTGAATACCTTCTTTTTGTCATTTTGAAGGGAGAAAAGGAACTAATGAGGTTGAAAAATTAAAATTAAAAAATTAAAAACACACACACAGATCAAATAAATGGTGCTAGATTCTAGGTGTGTTTTGTCTGGGTGTTGAAAGTGGTTTGACAGATTAGAGAGAAAAAGGGCAGGGGAAAAGAAAAAAAAAGGAAATAATTTGAGAATTTGAAAAAATGAAAACACTGAAGTAGACTAAAACGATATGATGGGGTAAAATAGAATTTGAAAAAATATACAAAGAAATAAAGAATATAGTAGAAAAATATTAAAGAAGATATTTTTATTAAAAATTAAATATAAAAATGAATTTTTCCTTTTCTATATTCAAGAAAAGAAAAGAAACAAAAAAGAGAAAAAAGAAAAAGAAAAGAAAGGAAAAAAAGGAAATCATTTGAAAATTTGAAAAAGTGAATACACTGTAGTAGACTAAACTAAAATGATGGGAGTAAAATAGAATTTGAAAAAATTTACAAAAAAGCAAAAAAATCGTTAAAATTTAAAGAAAAATATTTTTAATAGAAATTGAAGGTAAAATGGAGTTTTTCTCTTCATTCAAGAAAAAGAAAAGAAATGAAAAAGAGAAAAAAAAGAAAAAGGAAGAAGAAAGAAAAAACAATTGTTTAAAAATTTGAAAAGATGAATACACTGAAGTAGACTAATATAAAATGATGGAAGTAAAATAGCATTTGAAAAAATTTACACAAAAGTAAAAAATATAGTAATAAAATTTAAAGAAAAATATTTTTAATAAAAACTGAAAATAAAAATTGAGTTTTTTCTCTTTCTGTATTCAAGAGAAAGAAATGTAAAAGAGGGGGAAAAAAAGAAGGAAATAAAATTGAATAGATGGACCTGCTAACAGATTGAAGTAGGAATGAAATGATTTCATTTTCCCCTAGAAGTCAGTCTATGTAGCGCTTTACAGCTTAGTCCATAAACTAAGCTGGCAGTGAGACTTGTGTTCTTAAAGAGCGAAGTTGGCCCAGTTGGGTGGGGCTCAGTGTAACAGCTCCACTCTCTACTAGAGGGCGCTGCTAGCTTACTGGGGTGGATTGTTGCTGTGCTCGTAGGTGTGTATGTGCATGCGCGGGAGTGGTCAAAATGGTGCCACCCAGCTACCCAGTCTATTCTCCTGGAACAGCAATTGGGTATCCGTCCTCTGTCTTCAGCTTTCGTCCACTCCCTGCTTTTTCACTGTACGTGACCAGGTCCCAGGCAGTACCTCTCTCCTGAGTTTTGTCTCAGATGCGGCTATTTTCCCTGGCCCCTTACTTCTGAAGGACTGCGGCTTTCACCCATTCAGCCCCTCTGCAGGAGGATCTCACCAAGCAATGGACAAACAGTGGCCGAATGCCGGCTGCAACCAGGAACGCTTGCTGGACCCTGATGTTGCCGGGTGTCCCAAGACTATGGCCAGGTGCCAGCCCGCCCCAGAAGAAGTTCGCAAGATAGTGTAGCAGCAGAGTTTCAGGGATTATGGAAAATCACAACGCACATCTGGCGCCAGGCTTCACCCTCAACGACCTTGTTCCAGCATCAGCGAATGTGGCCATTCTCTGGGGTCTGCTGGGACCAGATGGCTTCAACCATCTCCACCAAATGTCCTTCCAGCAGTGGAACTGCTTTTCCCCATGTGGCCCAAGACCCTCCTGGCCCCCACTCTGCTCCTGGGGATTCGCCCTTCCCACCAGAGCACATTAAGGTATGGAGCTGTGGAGTTGCAGACTGTGCTCCCCCTGTTTATAGTTAATGGAATTTAACCCCCCTCCTTTCTCCTTTCTCCCTTTTTAGTTTAGACCCTGCAGCTGTTTCCAGTTTTCCACTTTCTCTCCAGCTGCTTTTGGGGAGAGTTGCTTTTCCTGTATTCTCCCCTCTCCCCAGTCTCTATCCTCTCTCCACTCGCAGAGGCACCTGCCTTCCTGCGCCTCTCGCTCCCCAAGTTCACTTCACACTGAGTACCTGCTGAATTCTGTAGTTCAGGTTGTGCAGATTGTTGTGTTAATCCTCCAGTCAGTTTTCTAGATGTGTAGGATGGTTTAGTGTTGGTCTGGCTGTATTTCATGGACATAAGACACACAAAAAACTTCCATGCTATTCCGCCATCTTGGTTCCTCCCTCAACTGTGGATATCTTTAAAAGTTGAAATTCTAAAAAGAATTTTTTTCATTTTCCTATAAGAAGCCAGGTAGAATACTATGCTTTCCCATTGAAAGCAAGCAAGCAAGAGAGATTGAAGGAAGGAAGAAAATAGCAAAGAAGAAAAAAGAAAAAAAAGCTGCAATGGATTACAACCTATGTAGAGCAGTGACCAACTAGGGGTGATTTTGTCCTCCAGGAGACATTTTGCAGTCTGGGGGTATTTTTGGTTGTCTTACTAGGGAGTGCTTCTGCTGCTGAGTAGGTAGAGGCAGAGATGCCTAGTACTATCTAAACATTCTATAGTACATAGGACAGTCCCTATAACAAAGGATTATGTGGCCCAAAATGTCAATCAGGTTGAACTGAAAAAAAAAAATTCTTATTGTAAAGAAGTAAATAGAATGCCTTGAGAAAACCAGAGACATACCAAAACTACTCAGAATTTGAGACTGTTTCAAGCAGGAAGGCACCAATGGGTTTTCTATGGGAAAGAAAAGAAAAATACATACAACATTGTTATTAGGTAATTTTAAATGTTTAGAAAATGAACATGGTTATGTGCACTGAGCTGCCTTCTACAATCTCTCATTAAAGAGCCTGTGGGGTATTAAAAGGATCTCTCTGGTAGAGAATTGTCACATTGAGTAAAATAGTCTTTGGGGAAATTTCTCAGATGTTTGATACAAATGGCAGTTCATAGGCCATGGGAAACATCTTGCAAGATTTCCTTCAAGAAGTCAAACCTCAATTATGTCAATGATCCACTCAAAGATACATAATCCATGCTCTTCACTCTATGGTACTCAGAAAAGTAACTCTTAACATTAGTTTTACATGATATTAGAGTTACCAGATTTAACAAATAAAAAGACAAGACACCCAGGGAAATTTGATATTTATATGAAAAAATTATTCATTGCTTACCTGAAATTCAAAATAACTGGCCACATGAATTGTATCTGGCAGCCCTAATATGCATTTTAGTTACTTTTAATTTGCTTTTAACACAAAGAAGAATATTTTTTGTGTATTAAGGTTTTTCTAGTCTCTTTACAGTGTCTTTCTTTAACAAAAATCCTTAATGTATCTTTCTAGTCTTCCCTCCTTCTGCCTTCCTTACCTTACACGTTGCATTTAATTACCATAGAACTTAAACTCTTGATCTACTGATTTTCCCTATTTATATATTGGTTTTGTGGGAATTATTTTAATTGAATATTTATTCCAAATATGAATTCTGAGCTTACTAAATAGTATTTCCATGTAAGAAGGCTGAATTCAGCTATGGTAATGGGGCATGGAGGTGTGGTGCAGACTTAAAAAAACAACACAAAACAAAAGAAAGACACCTGCTATCAGAGAAAACCCACAAAGAAAAGAAGAGGGGAAAACCAAACCTCTCCTCAGTCCTGCCACTTGGTATAGAGAAGTGTTTCTCAAAATACGATCTCTGGACCACTTTGTTTCAGAATCATGTGCAACATGTGGGTGTTGATTCCTGGGCCTGGATCTGAACCTACTTTTTTAGCAACCCCCGCACCCCACCCCCCCCGGTGAATGTTAATGCACACGAAAGTTTAAACACAACTAGGCTAGAATTTTTCAGTTGTGTGAGTATTCCCAGTATTGGAAAGTGTTAAAGACTAACGGTTTTATTGATTTTATTTATTTATTTTTTTGGTTTCATTAACTTTAGACTTCATTTGGAAATATGGTTATTGCTTCTTAAACCATTCTGAAACCACAACCATGAATTCCCATTTCTTCTTCATAAGCCATATAAACTCACTTTGCTACAAGGTTTGTTTTTGTCCATTCATTCATTCATTCATTCAACAAACATTGACAGGGACAAGCCTCTGTGACTACTTTAAATGGAAATGTTATAAATATAAACCTTATCATTACCTTCCTGAAGGACAGTGTCTTCATATTTTACATTTCTGTCTTTTTCCACATTGTTGGCAGCCAAAAAAAAATACAGCTTTATTTTACTTATTTGTTTTCCTGTCACCTGTGGCAAATATTTAATTCGTTACTAAATGACATTTATGGTCTTGAACTTGCTGGTTTCTGTGTCCTCCACACACACTCGGGTCCTAGTATGCATTGACGATATGTGTGTATGCTTATCAAAGTGCCCTTAGGAAATGAAATAACATGTGAAACTCATTTTTTATTTTCCAGCAAACTTCATAACAGTCTCCTTGGTTCTATCCTTTGGATAGATTTCTAGTTTATCTTATATGTGAGAAATGACCTTATAACCTGTGTGTGACAGTTGTTTGGGTTTTATTAAGTGCCCTGCTAGCTGGCGATATAGGGGCATTACTCACAGATATTTGTTTGCTACCCCAGTAAGCCAAGAAAATTTATTTTTATATATTTAACTACAGTGTCTTTCTTCTCCTGCATGTCATTTAAAAGTAGTTCATGGAATCAGGAGAATTCTGCCAAGTGTAGCATTAGATGTGACAAGGAGACGGATTCCCATCATGGGTCCCAGAGGTGAAACTTTGTAATACACACGTCTTCTAGGACAAAGTGAGCTTGATGAAAATTAAATATAAATTCAAGGTAAGAGGAGTTTCTATTTTATTTCTGTATGCAGAGGAACAATCAGCTCCCTGCCTCTATTCTAAAAGCATCAGTAGAAAGGGTTCTGCAGAATGCTTCCCTCACCCCGTATGAGGGGTGTGCCTACAAGAAAGCAAGCCACTGCCATACAGCGGGGAGGGGTTTTGTTGCTGTTTCTGAAACAAGAACATCTTAGTGGCCATTTCAAAGTTCTGTCTAATTCCTGTCGTGTGTAAAATAGTCCATGGCCAGGAAATTCGTTAGGACTTACAAAGCAATTCTTAATCATACACGGTCTTTTCATATATTATACTGACACTCAAATCAGGTATTTTATTGATATCACTATCAAAGAGGGAGATTTTGATAAAACTGTAGTATTTCAGTGCAACTCTGTGCACTGATCCCAAAGCAAATATGATCGTTATCCCTTCTCACAAAAGATTTGTGCATTACACTCCACTTCTCTGGCAGCTAGATAGGCATTTTGGTTAAGCAAATGCGTGGGTGTGTAATGAACGATCTCCTGCGTTAGGATGTGGCTAGGTAGGAGCGGAGGTTCAGCGGGTAGTTCTGGCTATAAGTTCACTGAGGCCCTCTTCACACATCTGTTTGGATCCCAACATGCAAGTGGAGACTTGCTCTTTCTTCTTTTGTTCATTTGTTTGTTCGTGTTCACAAAGATGGTTGGAAGCAATAGAGTACAGAAAACGGTCAATGAAGGTGGTGATGGGGATGCCGAGGAGACACTGTACTTAGAAATTAACAGTAAAATTCAGGCTTCTGGCAGCTCAATGGACGGAGGTAAAATGCTCAATTTCTGTGAACCTCAGTTTTATAGCATTAAAACAGATGTAATTATATCCTAGGTGTGTTGTGACATTTGAATTAAAGGCAAAGTGTTTGCAACAACAAAAGATGGGTCGCAATATGGGGTGCTCGTAGCCATAACTAATACAAGCCTTCAGAGTGAATGCAAAGTGACACGAATGTACCTTCCTCTGAGACACACTGGAAACATAACTGAACCCCAAGGAAGGATTTCAAATGACTTTAGAGCCCTGCTTCATATTCTGAGGACATTAAAACCTGTGAAAAATATTAGACATCAACTTTGTTATTACTATTAATAATATTGGTATTATTATCTTGAAACTATTTTTGTTGATGTAGGATAAAGCAAGCATAAAATATTAAGGTTAACGGGAAACAAAATTTTTAGTATAATGAAACGAGATATAAGTGTAGGATTAAAGAAATGAAGGAAAAACTCTGACATGTTCAGTTTGAATGGGAAACATCAGTATGAACTTGCGATGTTAAAATGTATACATTTTCTAGCTCCATCCACTGAGAAAGCCTAGAATCATTGCTAACACAGGAGCAATGAAACTCTTGGTATCTTAATGGCAGATTCTAAACACCTTTTGTATTAAAAAATTCTTAGAAAAATAGCTGTTTCCAGGTTTAGGATATTTTATGGCAGGAAGTAAGAAAGAAAGCAAATAAATTATATCAAAAGGATATGAGAATAACAACAACTAAAAAAGGATAAGGGAACCAATTTGAAAGTACTCCAGCTGATCAAATTTGATCATCGTGAATAATATCATTAACTGAAAGTTATTGAATATAAAAAATTTCATGAGTCCATATTGATACTAACAAACAACAACATATCGGAAAACTAAACCCTCATTTGTCCTCATTGGCAAGTATGATTAAATTAACTCCTTAGCTTGGAAGTTGGTAATTAAAAGGAAAGAATTAAGCATTTATCTTACCATTTTGCTAGGGCTATAGTTCATGGTAAGCAAATAAATTCAGCTGAAGTTTCTTAGGAAGATTACAGAGTAACACCAACCAAGATGCAGAAGTAATGATGCAATTAAAAAAATCATTTTTAACCCCTAATAAAATACTTGATTCAAACAAGCATTATTACTTGATGCTAAAACATTAGGCAAAAGATTTCATATGATGCCAAGCATCACACTAAGATGGCCTTCTAATACCAAAAGGAAAAACTTACCTTCGTAATGGAGAGATCCACGTGTTCCCACCAGTGATCTAACTTACAGCATTGCTGGGGAAAAGCGAACATGGCACTCCTGGTGTCACGTAGTATGAAGTACACAACATCCCTTAGGAAATACTCTTGCCAAACATAGTTAACTCAAGTTCACTACTATTTACGGAAGATATAGAGGCCAGATGAATTAGTTAATGATATCACAGCAAACAACTGATCGCATCTAGACCATGGGACATTCATCAAACAACTGGCCTGATGTCAACTTCCTGATGGCTAAACAGGTGTGAGGTCAGAGCGTTAGGGATAGGAATACCTGTGTGAACATGATCTCATTTGAATTCCTAGGTCTACGTATCTTGGACTTATGTTCTGGGACACACTGGAATATAAAATGCATGGGTTGCCAATGGTCAAAGAACCTAAAATACTCCAAAATGGACCTAACATTAAGCCTTTCCTTTTTTAAAAACAGCATATGCTGAATCCTCCAACCACATCATTGTTTCCTCCTCCTCCTCCTTCTCCTTCTTCCTCTTCCTCTTCTTCTTCTTCTCCTCCTCCTCCTTCTTCTTCTTCTTCTTCTTCTTTGAATAGTGCTATTTTGGTTAACATAATGAAAACTAAGAAATGGTTATAGGAGAGCAATTACTTTGTCAAAACATGTTTAAACATAAAAATATCCGTTGAACTTACATGTTGGTGAGACATTAAAAATGTAAAATGTTTTTTATGTTTTATGTTTATAATTCTGTGAATGTTTTGTTTTGTCTCTATATTCTTTCTTAAAAATTTACTTTCTTCTATAATAATATATAATATAATAAAAGAATATATAATATAATAAGATTTGTATTTTTATCATAAAATTTTACACATGTGCATTATTATCCCCAATATATTTTAGGTCCTACAGGTTCATGAACTTTTATATGGGACTAACCCTTTAAAAATTTAAAATTCAATCTTCTGACTTGCCCAAGTATCAGTAACCTTTCCTTTGTACATTTATATATATAAGGCTTATTTTGTTAATTTAAAAATTTTGTTCTTGAGTGAAGCAAAATCTCCGAGCACCAAAAATTGAAGTTATAAATACATTTCTAAGGATGGATGTTTGAACAATCAATGATACTTTTAAATGAAGCCTAACTAATAGGAACCATTATGATTTCAAATGAGTTGAATATAAAAGGAGACAGGACAATAAATGAGATCTCTATTAATAAGCATACAGTGATAAGACTACTATTGCAAACACAAAGTCAACTTCATTCAGATCAAGCTTGCAGCTAATTTATATTTCATGCCTTTTATTAACTGATATCTAATGAGAATTACTCCCATTTTTCACAGTATCACATCAAACTCTCCTAATAAAGCTCTGCTCTGTTTTGCATGTGAGTTGCATCATTTCATAAAATTTTCAGCAGTCTTTGACTCGCTAAATAAAATTGTCACTCAAACCTCATTTTCCATCTGAGCACAGGGAAGCTGGATGGACACTGCATTAATCCTGCATATTGTCTCCGCTTGACGAGGTCTCCAAGAGATCTTTGTCCTGTCACCTTTAATGGACTCTGTCTAATGGACTCATTAGTGAATTTCTTATCATTTAGGAGAAAGATGCAATCTTACAATGCTGTCCTTCATGTGTTTGGAAATTATTATAATTTATTCCTTAAACACTTATTCCAAAATTAAGAATGAGGAGAATACTTTATTTGGGTACCATAATATTGTAACAATGACATGCTGATTACAATGAGGGGTCTAAGAATACTATTCCATGCTGATTACTCATGTTATATTCAAAACTAGTCGTTAAAGCGGACAACACTCTTCGACTCAGTAGCTTAATATTACACCATAGTCAGAAAACTCACAGCTGGGAAATGGAGATTTTCTTGGCTTCATTTATCTGTAAGTGCAGAAAACTAATAATAAATGACTTCTTGATATCATGCAAATCTCTTTAAGTTCATGCTAGGGGGATTTAAATTTTAATATTATTTTGCATTGCATTCTAATAATGAATACTCATGTCTGTTATCTTCCACCACACTCTTCCTTCTCTGGCTCTTTCCCTCAGCTTCTCCTTGTATTTTGGTTGATAAAATCCATACAGATGGATGGTGGAGGGGGTGGTGGAGAAGATGGATATTAGGCAAGTATTTAATTCTGAAAAAATCAGAACAGGTTACTATTTTTATTGAGTGTGTTCTTATACCTTCAATTAATTTGTAAAAACTTCCCACTCATAGGCCTATCACTTGAGAAAATATGCTAAAGTTTCATTATCTGGCTTTCTTTGAAGTCCAGCTATTTAATGGCTATTGCTTTTGTTTTTAATAAGAAAAAATGTCCAGTGAGTGTTAATACTCTTGATAATTCAAACGCATCTTTTTCTTTCCTTGAAAATGCTTTGATTTTTATTGCTAATTGCCTGACTCCATTCTCTGATGAGGAAGACTGGATGAGGTGGAGAGTCAGTAAGTAAGTAACCGCTACATAATCCCAGGCAAGGTGGTGTGTGTGTGTGTGTGTGTGTGTGTGTGTGTGTGTGTGTGATGAGTGAGGTGGTAAAAGGAGGGCATAAAGAACCAGAAGGGATATACCTGAAGTCGAGTTCTGAGGAGAGATCAGCATGAGGCCGAGTCATCAGATCAAGCAGGCTGCCCACTCTACAAAGGGTAGTCTGAAAGAAGGTGGTAGTAAATGTCTGGGCTTTCCTGAGTCCTGGAACAGTGATCTGTGGTGGGCAATTAGTTTCTGTCAGTTTGCACAAACTTCAGACCCAGAATGCAAATCTTGCAGTGTTAGTTTTTGTTTGTTTTAATATTTTTAGCACACCATAGACTGAACAAACTTTCTAAAAGGGATTTAAGAAGACAGTCATTTTTGGAATAGGTCCTTCAACAACTTGCCCTTATAATCTCTCCATGTATTACAGAATTTTTGAACTTTTCACTGTTCACAAAAGACACTTCGTCCTTTTCTTTGTTGAATCTTGAGTCTTGAATGCAGTGTTTGCTCTGCCTAGAATGTCATTCCCTTTCTTGTCTGATAAACTCTTATTCTTCCTTCATGATGCAATTCAAGTGTTACCTCTCCCATGATGTTTCCTTAAGAAAATCTTACACAAGTCCATGCCTGGAGTTACTCATTCTGGTATGTTAAGTACTCTGTTAAAGTATTTCACTTTCTTTCTTAAAATGTATCACTTATTATCATTGAAGAAGTCATTGGGTGAACCAAAACTCAATCTTTCATGACAACCAGCATGGTTAATAATCTTATAATATTTCCAACATCCTTGTCTTTTCTACTAACATGAAGGTGGGAGGAGGTACAGAAAATAAAACATGAAGTGATGTTGCTAACTTTAGCCCTGTTAATTGGTATTTTTATTTTAATATTTCTTTTATTAGATGGATTTGTCTGTGCTGCCTTTCCTAAATTGAGCTAACTCTGCCGTACATTTTAGAACAATTTTTGAACAGCTGAAATGTTTATTGCACTCAATGTTTCTGCAGTGCACAGTGGAGGGAGTGTGAATGCAAAGAAGGAAAGGAACAAATCACCATCTGGTAGGTATAAATGTCTGTGATGAGAGGTTAGTTAGTAGAAGGCAGTGTCTGAAAATGAGGAGGAATGGAATAGTGTACATTGGGACTGTTGAGAATTAGGACTGTGGATAAATTAATGATTGTGGTTGCTTTCAACTCGTAGTAGAAGTGAACATTTCTATTTGGTGAAAGTAAGGAAGCCTAGTAGAGAGATCTATGTTCCGTTCATATTTCCACTTGGTTGCTTCAGTCCTTTGTTTAGAAATTTCCATTCTTTCCCCAAGATTACTGAAAATTACTGAAGGAGAAAAAAGGATATTCTCATGATCAATTTGGCTTTGGTTATCTGCCTCCACTGAATCCTTGTTTTCTTCTATGCCTTCTGGTTATTTCTTTCTCCCTGTTTTGGCATTATGTCAAATATAGGACTTAGTCTTTAATTCATTTCATTGGAAAAAGAAACAAACAAAACACTTTCAAGAGACAGGTAAGCAGCAGACTTTACTGAGGATTAGGAAAACAGCATATTTGCTTTTCATTAATGCAAAGAACTTAAATGCCAGTCATTCTTGACCTTGAATGCTATTTAAACACTATTACACTCCTAGTTACCCCATCTCTCCATTCTCCCCTATTCTAATCTTTCTCCTTTCAAAATCCACCCTCGAATTCCATGGTCATTTATAATAGAAAGCAGTTTCACTGTTTCTATTATTGCATTGTTTCCTGTTAACTTATGCTTTGTTAGTCTCACCATTTATCATCAATGTTAATGAAGATAGGTCCATCCCTAAGGGGAATTATGACCCTGGCATTTTTGCCCCAGAATGAATGAAATGATAGCTATGTAACCGAGCCTTATTCTTTTCTTTTATGATCTTTATTTAGACAAACACTTTAGCCCTTATGATCAGTTACCAAGGGTGCTAGGTAAATGGGTTATGGGAAGCACTTATTCCTTGACATTACAGAACATCCCCAAAAGACAGAATTCACTATTTCTGGAATCCAATACAATGTTATCAGGCTTTCAAAGAAGCAGAAGAAATATAACCTATAGTAAAGAGAAAAATCAATCAAACTTATCTAAAAATAAATGAAAGCGATGAGAATCTGTACACAAGACTGTTAAAAAGAGTTCTAACCTCATACATTCGGGAAGCTAGAGGAAAGGTTGAGCATAAAGATGGAATATGTTCAGTAGAGATACAGGACAGAGAGAACATAGGTCAAAATTTTAGAGCTGAAACCAATAATATCTGACATGAAATGCATACCAAGTGGGGTGAATGGCAGATTAGACATTCAATAGGAAAAGATTAGTGAACTCGAGGAAATGGCAATAGAAACTATCCAAAATGAAACACAAATAAAGAAAAGGGAAGGAGCAGAATTAACAGAGCATCAGTGAACTGTGGGAGAACTTCCCTGCAGCCACACACCCATGTATTTGGAGAACCTGAAGGAAAAGAGTGAGAGATTATTGTTCAAACATTTGAAGAAATAATGGCAAAAAATTTCCAAATTTGATGAAAAGTAAAAACCAACAGATAAAGGAAGCTCACCAAACCTGAAGCACAAGAAACTTGAAAAAGTTACACTGATACTTCAAAATCAAATTGCTTAAAACTGGTGATAGGTAGAAAATCACAGAAGCAGCCAGAGTGGGGAAAAAGGAACACTTTATCTAGACAGAAACAAAGATCAGGAGGAGAGCAGATTTTTCATGGGAAAGAGGACAAGCTAGAAGACAATGGTGCAATGTCATGAAATTAATGAAAACAAACACCAACAACCCATCAAACTAGAATCTTTACCCAGTAAAAATACCTTTCATATTTTGAAAGGTAGCACTCCTATGGGAAATAATATATATGTCAACACAAAGACAGGTATACAAATGTTCATAGGAACGTTCTTCATAATTACCAGAAACTGCAGACAATCCAAATGTTCATCAGCTGGTGAATGGAAAGTGAAATCCATATAAGGAAATAATACTAAGCAATGAAAAGGCATGGACTACTTATACATATCACAAATGATGAACCAAAAAAACATTACACCACAAGAAAGTAGGCAGATATAAACTACTTTATTGTAGCATCCCATTTATATGAAATATGTACAAGGGGCAAACTTATAGCCATAAAGCAAATTGGTGTTTGTCTGGGCCTGAACAGTAGAGCAGGGCTTAAAGGGGGGTGATCGAAGTTTGGGGATGATGGAAAAGTTCAAAACTGGATTTTAGAACAAAGGCACCATTTTATTAATGTACTGAATATCTTGGATGGGTGACTTTTTTGGTATGTAATTTATACCTCAGTAAAGCTGTTTAAAACATGAAGGTGAGGGATGACTGGGTGCCTCAGTTAGTTAAGCATCTGACTCTTGATTTAGGCTCAGCTCATGATCTCAGGGTTTCAGTCCCATGTTGGGCTCTGTGCTGAGAGTGTGGAGTCTGCTTGGGATTCTCTCTCTCTCTCTCTCTCTCTCTCTCTCTCTCTCTCTCTTTCTCTGCCCCTCCCCTGCACACACTCTCTCTCAAATATAAATAAACATTAATTTTTTTTTTAAATGAAGGTGAAATAAAGATCTTTTTAGACACACAGAAACTAAAAGAATTGGTTGAGAGCAGACATATGCTTCAAGATATGTTAATGGAGTCCTTTAAGCACAAGAAAAATGTAAGCAGTCAGAAACATGGATCTACACAAAGGAGAGGACCGTTTAAAGCCAAAATAGCAATAATACTACAGTATTTATAGCATGTGTAAAAATAAAATGTATGACAATAATAACACAAAAATCAGGAGATAAAAATGTAAGAATATTGTTTTAGTGTTTTTACACCAAATGTGAAGTAATATAACATCACCTGACAGTAGACTTTAATAGGTTAAAAATGTATTATAAATCCTGAAGCCACCATTAAAACAACACAAGAGTTCTAGATAATAAGGCAAAAAGAGAGATAAAATGAAACCATAAAAAAGACTTTATTCAAAAGAAAGGCAAATAGCAAAAAGAAAATGAAGAAAACATGAGACAAATGAAAAATATCAAGATGACAGATTTAAATAAAGCTACAGAATAACAAAAGTGAATGTAAATGTGTAAATATTCCAATAAAAAGGCAGAAAATGTCAGGTGAGTAAAACAGAATATCCAACTTTGTGATACTTATAAGAAATATGCTTTAGTACAAAGACACAAATAGGTATGCCATGGTAACATGAAGCAAAAGAAAGCTAGGGTAATATGGATTACTATCAGTCAAAATAAGTTTCAAGAAAAAAATTTAAAAAAATTTTTATTGTTTATTTATTTTTGAGAGAAAGAGAGAGAGAGAGAGAGAGAGGGAGGGGCAGAGAGAGAGGGAGACACAGAATCAAGCAGGCTCCAGGCTCTGAGTTGTCAGCACAGAGCCCAATGCAGGTCTCGAACTCATGAACCGCGAGATCATAACCTGAGCTGAAGTTAGACACTTAACTGACTGAGCCACCCAGGCACCCCTCAAGAAAAATATGTTATAAGAGATAAAGAGAGTCTCTGGAAGATTATAAAAGGGCCAGTTCATTAAGACCATGTAACAATCCTAAATATTATGCAGCTAATAATAGAGCTTCAAAATATATGATGTGAAAACTGCAAGGACAAATAGGTAAGTTTATTTTATAGCTAGAGATTTCAACAGCCAATATCAATAGATGACCAAGCACGTAGACAGGAAATCAGTAAGAATATTGAAGAATTAAACAATACTATCAACCAACTTGATCTAATTGACATTTATAAGATACTGAACTTTTCAAGCACACATATAACGCTTGCAAAGTTGGAACGAATTCTAAACCATAAAACAAGTCTCAAAAAATTGAAGAGGAGGGGAGCCTGGGTGGCTGTTGGTTGAGTGACCGACTCTTAATTTCAGCCCAGGTCATGATCTCATGGTTCATGGGTTCAGGCCCTGGTTAAGCTCCACACTAATTATGCCTAGCTTTCTTGGGATTCTCTCTCTCTCTCCCTCTTTCTCTGCCCCTCCCCTGCTTTCTCTCTCTCTATCTCAAAATAAATAAATAAATAAATAAATAAATAAACTTTAAAAAATTTTAAGAGGATTCATATCATACAAAGAATGTTCTCTAACAACAGGGAATTAAATAAATCAATAACACATATATATTGTGTAGTCCACAAATATTTGGAGCATAACTGCATACTTCTAAGTAACCTAAGTTCTAAGTAATTCTTGGACCAAAGAATACCTCAAAAAGGAAATGAGAAAGTATTTAGAATAGAATGAACATGAAAACATAACAGATCATAATTTATAAGATTCTCATTGTATAGATAGCTACCTCCTCAGGTATGTCCATGTCCTAATCCCCAGAACCTGTGAATATGTCACCTCACACAGCAAAAAAGACTTTGTAGATGTGATTAACTTAAAGATCTTGAGGTGAGGAGATTATATGAGTGAGCCTAGATCTTTTCTTGGGCTTATTTGTCCTCTGTATTTCATCTTTCAAATATTTTGCTTATTTTTTATTGGATTGTATTCTTATTACTGGGTTTTGAAAGTTCACATTCTTCAGATATTGATTTGCAAATGTTTTTTTAAGTGGATATGAAAATATGGCCAACATCATTAGTTATTAGAGAAATGTGAATGAAACCACAGATGATATACCACTACACATTTATTGGGACTCCTAAAATTAAAAAGATTGACTGTACCAAGTGTTGGCAAGAATGATGTAACTAGAAATCTAATACCTTTTGTGAGAACATAAAATGATGTAGCCATTTTGGCAAGCAGCTTGTTAGTTTCTTAAAGAGTTAAACATACACAGACCACATGACCCAGCCATTCCACAGTTAGGTATCTACTCATGAGAAATGATAACATAGATCCATACAAAGCCTTATACATTAATATTCATAGAAGCTTTATTTTTATTATTATTATTTTAAAGTAGCTCTGTGCCCAGTGTGGGGCTTAAACTCATGACCATGAGATCAGGAGTCGTAAGCTCTACTGACTGAGCCAGGCAGGCACCCCATAGAAGCTTTATTTGCAACAGCCAAAAATTGGGGGAAAAACCCCAAGTGCTCAACAGGTCAATGGGTAAGCCATGGGATAGTCATACAATGGAATAACATTCAGCAACAGAGAAGATTGAACTATGACAGAATCAACAACAAAGATAAATTTCAAAATAATTATGCTGAGTGAAATAAGCCAGACAAAAAAGAGTAAATTGTATGGTTTAATTTTTTATATAAGATTCTAGAAAAAGCACCAACTCATAGTAATAGAAATAGTAATAGGTCAGTGCTTTCCTGGGCAAGGAGTAGGGATGGCAACACAGGAGGGAGGAATTATAAGGGAAAATGAAACTTTTGTTAGTGATGAATATCTTCAGTATCTTGATTGTGGTGATTATTTTAGGGTTGTATACATATGTCAAAACTTAACTGATTATAATACTTTAAACATGTTCAATTTATTGTATCTTAATTAGATCTCTATAAAGCTACTAGTAAAGTACACACAATAAGATCCAATTACATACCCACTAGAAAGACTATAATCAAAAAGAATGAAAATACTAAGTGTTGGAGAAAACGTGTAGGAATTGGAACCCTCACATGTTGCTTGTGGTAGTGCAAAATGGTTGCTTTGGAAAACAGTTTGGCAGTTTCATGAAGTGTTAAAAATATAATTAACATTCAACCTAGTGATTTCATTCTGGAGAAATAAAAACACATACCCGAGACTTGTAATGCAAATGTTCATAGGAATTGCATTCCAAACAGACAAAAAATGAAAACAATTCAATGTTCATCAACTGGCAAAGGGATAAACAAAATGTGGTATATTTATACAATCAAACACTACTTAATAAAAATGAAGGAAAACTTTTACATGCAAAAACATGGATAAACCTAAAAATCATACTAAGTGAAAAAAATGCAGACACAGTATTATGTATTGCATCAATCAATTTATACAAAATTCTAGAAAATGCAGAACTGTACGAGCAGAAAGCAGATCGGTGTTTGCCTGGGACCAGGGGAGATAATGGAATTGATTATAAACGTACATGGTGGAATTTGGGGGTATTATAGAAATGTTCTAATTCTGGAATCCAATGATAGTTTTGTCACTGTGTAGATTGACTAAAAATCATTCTGTGTATTTTAAATGGGTGAGTTTTATGATATGTCACATATGCCTCAATAAAACTGTTAATCCCCACCCCCGCCGCCTTAGAAAGGAGTATCCACCATGTGCCACATATTGGGAGATATGAAGAAAGCTATGATCATTGAAAAACTAAAAGGTTGGGTCAAATGTTAGCTAACTCCCTTCCCTTTGTCCCATGTAACTGGCCTAACTGAAGTCACCGTTAGACATCTGAGGTTTGGAGGCCATGGTCTTGGCACAGGCTCTGGAGCGTTCCCTGTTCTTAGCTCATTCAGTAATAAGTGATAGGTATCTTCCTTTTTTCTCGGCCAGAGGTATTTTTCCCCTAACTCTAAAAAAAGAAGTGTGCGGCCCTTATTTCTGATTTGCATTGACTTTGGATGGATTTAATAGATGGTGGTTGTAAAACACTCTGAGGTGTTCAGAGAAAGGAGCTTGGTACAGTTTACACAGGTTTAATGACTGAAAAGTCCTGTCTGCTACCTCCCGACTATCACCCCTTCCCTGTGTTCATTAGTTTTGTGTACTGTAAATGCAGCCAGTCACATCAATGAGCTAGTGAGTAAACTCACATATAGCAAATCTGCCAATTAAACTGAAGACAGGTTCAATTTCTTTGGGGAGAAATAATAAAGTTAGCACCATATTCCTGCCTGTTTTTTATTTATGTGTTTTTTTAAAATTTATTTATTTTGAGAGAGAGGGAGGGAGGGAGGGAGAGAGAGAATGAGTGTGTGTGGGAGAATAGAGAGAGAGGGAGGGAGAGGATTCCAAGCAGGCTCTGTTCTGTCAGTGCAGAGCCTGACGTGGGGCTGGAACTGACAAACTGCAAGATCATGACCCGAGCTGAAATCAAGAGTAGGACGTTTAACTGACTGAGCCACCCAGGTACCCCTTGCCTGCTTTATAAAATGTAACTAAAGAGGATACGACATTTCCCCCCCCAATTACACCGTTCTTTGCGTTCTGTTTCTTGCAAGCACTTTAAAATGCTTCATTTAAAAAGCTGTGAAACATTCCAAAAGTGCACTTGTGCATCATTGTTATAGGTTGAAAAATACTGTTTTAAAAACTGGTTAATCTGATACATTAGGGTGATTTTCAAAATGACTGAAATCATATCTCTTGGGTGAATACCTGAGAAGGGAATGGCTGAGACATAGGGTAGGTAGGTGTACATCTAACTTTATAAGAAACTTCCAGCTTTCCAGAGTGATTGTACCCATTTACATTTCCACCAGCATTGTTCAACACTTGCAGTTGTTAGAGCAAATGACATGAAAGCTTTGAGCAACCAAATGTTATAAGTAGAGGTACACCCACAACAGGGGGAATGATTTAAAAATTCAACTTAAAAAATTTTTAATGTTTTTATTTATTTTTGAGAGAGAGAAAGAGCATGAGCAGAGAAGGGGCAGAGAGAGAGGCTCCAGGCTCTGAGCTGTCAGCACAGAGCCTGCCTGAGGTAGGACTCGAACTCACAAGTGATGAGATCATGACCTGAGCCGAAGTTTGATGCTTAAGCAACTGAGCCACCCAGGCACCCCCAAATTCAACTTTTTATATAATGTTATATATTATGTACCTGAGTTACCTTAGGCACCGTTGATTTAGCTAATTGGAGCACAGAATCCAGGGACCAGTTAGATGACCAGCAATAGCATCTGTGGAAGGTAATGAGAATTTGAACTAAGACAGCTGGGCCAGAAATGATCAAGAAGAAAGAAATAGGAGACTGCATTCATAGCCTCGGGATGAACTAATTTGATGTGAGGGTCAGGGAAGGGAAAGAATGAACAGTGATTCTGAGATTTGGGGCTGTAGTGAGAGGCCTGAGAAAATTAAAACTTAAAAGCTTAAGTTACGGGAAACTGAAACCTAACCAAGCTTAACCAGCTTGTTCCGCTTCTGTACAATTGCTTGGCGCGCCCATGTATTCCTGATCAATCATTGTTGCCTGGCACATCCGTATATTCCTGATCAACCATTGTTACTTGGCACATCCGTATATTCCTGATCAACCATTGTTACTTGGCACATCCGTGTACTCCTGATCAATCATTGTTGCCTGGCACATCTGTGTATTCCTGATCAATCATTGTGATACCCGTACCCCTGGTTGTGGTCTGACCTAAAGGCAGGAACCAATCGAATACTGTTAAGTGTCCAACTTTAAACACCAACCAATCGCAGCTCTGTAACTGTGGAAAATTCCTGATTTCCCCATGACTTGTTTGTACCTGTCTACAAAAGGGGTGTAAAAACCTCTCTCAGGACCTCTCGGCGTCACTGGCAACGAGGGAGCAGAGGTCCAGGTTCGAACCTGCAATAAATGACCCTTGCTGCTTAGCTTTGACTCTGGACTCTGGTGGTTTGTTTTTGGGGGTCTCTTAGACTCTGGGCATTTCAGTAGTACCTAGAAAAGGTATTTATTTATTCATTTTTTAAAGCTTATTTATTTATTTTGAGAGAGAGAGAGCACAAGCAGGGAGGAGCAGAGAGGGAGAAAGAGGATCCCAAGCAGGCTCCGTGCTGTCAGTACAGATCTCGAACTCGTAAACTGTGAGATCATGACCTGAGCTGAAACCGAGAGCTGTTGCTTAACTGATTGAGCCACCCAGGCATCCCTAGAAAAGGCATTTATAATGCAAGAGATGTCAAGAAGAGATAATTTGGGGGAAAGATATATATCGTTCAGATACCTTATTTTCATAAAGGTTTCTAGATGGCAGATTTGGAGTTTGAAGAAAATGTGGGATTAGAATGAAAATTTAGGGAGTGGCATCTATAGCATAATTGAAGACGTGGGGAAATTGATGAGATGGCAGAGGGGAAAAAATGTGGATTATTGAGTTCCGGACAGTACAGTAAATGAATCTTATATAAATGAAACTGGAAGAAGAGGGACCACAGGAAGAGAGAAAAAAAATTAGGATTATGGGTTCCTTGGGAAGCTAAGGAAGGAGAGAAACTAAATCAACCGAATGCTTTAGAAACCTGTTTTAAACATGTTTTGTGACATGATTTGATGCAAAATCATACAATTCATGAGTTTTGTGTTCAGGAAGCTTTTTTTGTTTTGTTTTAAGTTCAATTCCAAGAAACTGTGATTATCGGGAGGTGATCTGGGAAAACGGCCACTGAGCTTAGGTAACAAGTTTCTCAGCACTGTGATCTGGACTTATTTACAATTTACCAACCTAGGAAGGGTTTCAAATAAACAGGGAGTCATGGCTTCCTGAAACTGTGTAGCTAATCTTGGAAAAAACACACACAAAGAGAAGACCTAAGTCTTTTATCAAAGTAAAATAACAGTGCCACATGATTAAGAGATTTTTTTTTTTTTTAGTCCACAGCATTTTGACTAGCAATTATAAACAGAGATAACAATTAACACCATAGTCTCCAAGGTAGAGGTATCATCTAATGACAAAAATATCTGCTGATTCGGACCTTATTGCCAACAGTGCACGCTAGAGGATTGCCAGCAGCCTGCATTTTGCCTCAAGCTGTGTAGTTCTCTCAGAGCAGATATTAACTTAAGATGTTAATGCTTATGTCATCAGATGTTCTTATTTACAGACTGCGACCCTGTTAATTTGCAGTCCGTGATTATACTCGTGATTTTTATTGGTTCATTTTACGAACACATAGCTTGTTTGCTTCCTTTATTTGCTGGTCCCTTTACAGGAGGATTTGACTGGTAGTTTCTAGGATTTGACCAGTAGTTTTACCTGAGCTTTAGAAAAATCTGTCCTGAGAACAGCTAAAGATGAACTGTGATAAACATATGGAACATTTCTGAAGATGGTTCCCATATCAGAAGACTTTGGATTAAATTTACTCACGACTTAGCCACTCACCTTATTCACCCCAAAACACTGTTGAGCACTATGTGCCTGTCATTATGCTCATCAGACATATGCTGATTGCCGGATGTGTGTGAAGATGAAGAAGGCAGTTTCTGACCTCTGAGATATTCCTAGGGTAGCAGTTTACAAAGTTATCTAATACATATTTTTTCAAAATTCCACCTGAGGCAGTTGTTCGGAACTAAGGATGTAGTTTGCCACATAAGTAAGACCTAGAGGTTGCTAATGCAACAAGCCAGCCACAATCCTATGTAATGCATGAAATGTGCTGTTACTGAATCGAATTCTTATGTGAAATGACATGTATTTAAGGAAAATGGACTCAAGAGACGCCACTCAGAATGCCAAGAAGATCATTTCTCTGTGGTAATAGAAAATTTGCCCTTTGTCCACTCCCCTCATCTTTTGAGAGCGGGAGAGAGGGAGAAGCATAGCTCCAAGAGGCTGCTGGGAGTCCAGCTGGGTGAGCACTGGCCTGAGTTAGGGCTCCTGACAGAGGGAGTGACCTGTGACACTAAGGAGTGACACTAAGGAGGGAGTGACAACTAAGATCAGTTGTCTTATCTTTTGAAAAGAAGGTAGGGGGGGGTGTCACCTGGGTGGCTCAGTCAGTGAAGTGCCCTACTCTTGATTTCTGCTCAGGTCATGATCTTATGGTTCATGGGATCAAGTCCCATGTCAGGCTCTGTGCCAACAGCATGGAGCCTGCTTGGGATTCTTTCTTTTCCTCTCTCTCTGCTCCTCGCTTGCGTGCAATTGCATGCTCTCTCTCCCAAAATAAACATTTAAAAAAAGAAAAGAGAGGGGATAGTCTGTTTCTCTTTCCATTACCTCGAAAAAGAGTCAAATATTGGTATGCCAATGCAACATATTCCAATTTATACAGTACTTGGTCTGTTGAGGAAGTGTCAACAGACTGACCCTGCTAAATTTAGACAGAGCTTGTTCAATTTTCTCAGATTCCAGGAGCTCAAACTATTTATTAAAAACCTCTCAGTTGGAAATAAGACTGTAGATCTGTCGGCCTTTTGCCGAACCATTAAGCCATAGATACTGCTTTTACTGAGTAGGGTATAACTTTACTTGTTGAGAAGGAGATTATTTGCAGTGGTACATATCACCATAGTAACTGGATTTTCAAGCAGGGCTGTCGAAATGGAACTTAAAAGTCACACCGAAACAGGTCTAACTTGCACTGGCTTCAAAAGGATCGTGTTGGAGAGACGCAGAGGTTCATGGACTACATGCCATTTGATCTATGATTACTGAAAGGCACAGGGAAAGACGTAGGCAATATGCATGTTCCTATCAATATGTTGCAACATTAAGAAAACAGTGTGCATCCCACTGCTGATTTGCTATAAGCAAACAATCCAACGAATAGCCTATTCTTTTGTAACTTTGTGGCTTGAATTAATGCAGCATTTATGAATATACAAAACTGACATTGGATTTGATTCTTTCAAAAATTTAAATTAGCATTCCAGAACTTACTCATCTTAAAACAGCAAATATTATTGTGTCCTACCAGGTACTGTGTAGTCATCGTAGGAGAGGGTGTGCTTGATGCAACAGTAAAAGTACAAAACATGTGTAATAGGAATTTAGTGAGAAAATCAGCATCAAATTTGGGAACTAAAAGGAAATGTAGATGATAAAGTCCTTAAATCCTAAATAAGAGAGATCATTCGTAATGTCTCTAATTATCAAATGAGGAAGCAAAGTTCACAGTGATTGAGCAACTTGATGAAGGTCACACAGATTGTTTTAGGTAGAATGACGGCTAGAAGCCAACTATTCTGACTTTTGAATCAGGAGATTAGGAGAAACATGACAAATTAAAAATTGAGAGGTTCTCCATGAGTTGCTCACAATTTAAAGAAGAAAGCAAAATAAATATACACTAAGCAAGAACATCATTACAAAAGTGGCAAGGGTTTAGGATTAAGGGTGAGAATGTTCCCATGGAATTTCTTTTAAAATTTCTCATTAATTTTTAAGGCATACGGCTTCTAAAATACAGTTTGCAGTTCTTGAAATTGTTTTTTTTTTTTTTTTTAAATACAGAGAAGCATAGGGATGGTTATAAAAGACATGCATGAACTGATTACTGAAACTTGGTAACTTTTTAAATTTGGGGGAGTCTTTTCTTCCCTAACTTTTTCCTCCACCCCCTCTTTGTTTTGTTCCTTCTTTCTAAATAAGAGGAATATTATATTACAGACAAAATTGTTTCTCAATTTCACACTCCCAGGCAACCACTATCATGAATGCATTTTTCAGTAAGTATCTAGTGAGCTCCTACTATGTGTCAGGCAGAGTTCTAGATGCTTGAAATACATCAGTTTCTTTTTTTAAGAAACATTTCTGACCAAGAATATTTTACATTTTAGAGGAAGAATTTTACGTATATCCAATTTTATCTTTTTTGTTAAAAATTTTTTTTTAATGTTTACTTATTTTTGAGAGACAGAGTATGAGCAGGGGAGGAGCAGAGTGAGAGAGAGAGAGACACAGAATCTGAGGCAGGCTCCAGGCTCTGAGCTGTCAGCACAGAGGCCGACATGGGGCCTGAACCCACTAAGTGTGAGATCATGACCTGAGTTGAAGTCAGAGCTTAACCAACTACGCCACCCAGGTGCCCCAATGTGTATCCAATTTTATATAACTATATCTTTTTATGTAAGTATATAAGTATTTGTGCACACAAATAATATGTTATTTTTCTGTGTATTTTTTTAATATTTATTTATTTATTTATTTAAACAAATTTTTTTTTAACGTTTTATTTACTTTTGAGACAGGGAGAGACAGAGCATGAACAGGAGAGGGTCAGAGAGAGGGAGACACAGAATCGGAAACAGGCTCCAGGCTCTGAGCGGTCAGCACAGAGCCCGACGCGGGGCTCGAACTCACGGACCGCAAGATCATGACCTGAGCCGAAGTCAGCCGCTTAACCAACTGAGCCACCCGGGCGCCCCATAATGTTTATTTATTTCTGAGACAGAGAGAAAGAGCATGAACAGGGGAGAGGCAGAGAGAGAGGGAGACACAGAATCTGAAATGGGCTCCAGGCTCTGAGCTGTCAGCACAGAACCCGACGCGGGGCTCGAACTCATGGACCGTGAGATCATGACCTGAGCCGAAGTCAGATGCTTAACCGACTGAGCCACCCAGGCACCCCTCTTTCTGTGTATTTTTTAAGTTTATGTATTTATTTTGAGAGAGAGAGAGAACCTGTGTGTGAGTGGGGGAGGGACAGAGAGAGAGGGAGAGAGAATCCCAAGCAGGCTCTGCGCTGTCGGCATGGAGCCCAATGCAGGGCTCAAACCCACAAACTGAGATTGGGACCTGAGACAAAATCAAGAGTTGGACAGCTTAACTGACTGAGCCACCCAGGGCCCCTCTATTTCTGCGTACTTTTAAATGCATGCAATTTGTATCACTCTGTGTATTAATCCCAAGCTACAATTCGCTTTTTCCACTCAGCATTATGTCTTTGAGGTCTATAGAGATCAAGTTCATTTTTAGCTGCCTTAAGTATTGATATCTTTTATTTATTCATCCCTCTATTGACACCACCCTCTAGCTGGTGTCACCATTGGGATAATGCTGGGATGTCATCCTTTTAAGTGTCTCCCATGCACATATGTGAGTCCCTTCAAGGTATTTGCCTACGCGTGGGTTTTCTGGGTCTTTGGGTAAAATCATTTTCACTTTCCTAGATGCTGCTGAATTATTTATTCCAGTAATCATACCATTTGATACTCCCAACAGCAGTGATTTTCACCCAGAAAGTATTGATAGTCCATAGTCATTTAATCTCTTTTTTGACATATATCAGAATTGCATGTTTTTGTTTTCTGCAGGGAGGGCAGTATTTGTGCGAAGAGTGCTTTGAGAAATGTATATCCGCAATTACTGCTGATTTATTAAGGAATGACCTAAGATTAACATTCTAGAAAGTGGCTAGGAAAGTAGTTTTTATATTATGGGACAGAAATCTTATCCACAGTCTTAATAAGTAGGAAAAACTGGGCTCAGTTCTTCTCTATATAGGGTAGTTGGCTGACATAAAATAAAGCCAAACCTTTGAAGAAATACAAGCATGGGTGATACAAAAATACTAGAAATAACCCACTACCAGTGAGGGTGCAAATGTAACTATGTGAGAAACTGAAAATTGCAAGAAAATTGTCTAAAAGTTAGATTCCATAGAGTATTTTCCAAGCTGTGTTATAAAACTGATTTCTATAATTAAAACTCTCTACCATGAAAAAAAGGAAATTTCTTCTAATGCTGGCAAACAGGTTATGTTGAGAGAATTTGAAAACAGACTTCACAATTTTTTTTTCTCCATCAAGTAAGCACAATTAATATGTAAGCTGAAACTATTTATAATTTAGAGGAAATTATCTATACAATTGCTGGTTACTAAGCTAAGAGTATTGGATATCAAAATTGGTTGAATTTAAATGCTCAATTATATAAATTATAATTTAATATAATTTAATATAATTATGAATCCTTGAATCAACTAATGATTTTTGAAATTCTGGCAGAGACAAAAGTTTGACAGGATGTTTTTGAGTCTCAATGTCTTTCATCTTTCCCATCTCCCAATTTTATTGAGGAATAATTGACACTTATAATTGTGTACATTTAAAGTCTACGATGTGATGATTTGATATTCATATACATTATGAAATGATTACACTGTCTTTCCTTTTTGATCTCAAAATCCATGGCCCTGGAGCACCTATGGCTAAGAGTTTTTTCCATAAACATTGTTTTAAGAGAAGTTCATGATGTCATGCAATGTCTCCTGTCCTCAAGATGATGGAAATTCCAGAGAGAAACTATGGGGGGCAAATCTTGAGCAAGAGGGAGCTTAGATGCTAGTGAACACCTAGGAAGAACTCAGCGTTTTCCTAGGTACAAGAAAATGAACCATCCACCTGGACTTGTGTTATGGGAATCTTGAGTATACAGTGGACTTATGGTTATTAAAGAATGGTACACAGTGTCCTGGGGGCTGATACTTCTCAGCCATCACTTAGACTCCCCACACTAATGCAGCCTGCTGTGAGCACATTCCTGAACCAGTGTTGGTGGAAGAAGATCAGAGTCAGTTACCCAGACTTCCTAGGGAGTCACACTAAGAGCCCTTACCTAGGTCAAATGGCGAATCTTCATGTATCAGGTCAAAGAAGGATGGAGATATCTCAGTGTGCTCTCTTGGACCCAGAGGACTTTGGGAGAGCATCTGAATATATCCCATGCTTCAGAGAGAGATATAGCAGCAATTGAGAAAGATCTTGTAGATTGAGTAGCATTGCATTTTTTTTTAAAGGAGAATAATGCAGCAGCAAGTATGCCTGCAGTCTGCGATTGGAGAGTGGATAAGAAATTAGATGTCCTCCAGATTCCAAAATCTGGAGACCATCCAGGCTCAAGGGCAGCTGGAGGAGCTGGCATGAGTAAGTTAAGACTCAACCATGTGAACTCTTCTCACAACTTGTACACCACCATAGGAGCTGCAAGGGAAATAAAAGTTGACTGAGAAAAAGGATAAATTGACTGAGAAAACTCTGAATTATTATTTTTTTACTCTGAATTGACCAAAATTAAGTTGCTATCGGCAGGTAGAATGGAGATTCAAGATAAAAAGTAAGTGCAATTATAGAAAATTAAATCGACATGATTTGTACATTTGAGTTCATAGCCCGATAAATCTGTATTCATCTCAGAATTTTAACTCTGAGACCTTAATATTCTTGATAACATATATTTGTACGACAGGACTAAGAAAGATAAAAGAGTTGAAAGCAGTGATTAGCTTGTGAAATGCTATTGAACTCAGTCTACTTAAAATTTTAATTTTCTAATTCCTACAGGTTAAAGGATAACATAAGTTAATATGTTATTATGTGTTTCTGTGGTATAATAGCAGAAGAGTATGTAAAAATTCCAAATCAGTTTCATAATTTGCACATTTTGGAAATGTGAATTTTTATTGATTTTTGAGAGACTAAAAACCTGATTTGCAAATATAAAAGATGCTTTAGTTTAATAGAAATCTCAAAATATGCAACAACTCATTTTATAATGAATTTAAAATGGCTATAAGTTCCCTTTTATGCTCTCTTATTATTCATTTTCACAATTATAAAACAAGAACAGGAGTATACTTTCTATTAGTTGTATTGTTTTATCAATGTAAGTATAACAAATTGCAGTACTTATCTCTTTTTCTGAAACGATGTGTTCCCGATTTTACACAGCTGATAAGATATCCATTTGGGAGCTTGGCTTATTATGATCATAATTTGAAAAATTCAATGGAGACTGTCAAAACTTCAGATGCAAAACAATATTTATAGATACCATCAGGAGAAACACTGCTTCCCCCCCACCCCCAGTAGTTCTTGTGGTTCAGCTTCCGAGGCAAATACTGTTAGTTGCTTATGCATTTTCATTATTGCCTTCTTTCTTCCTAAGGAGCTCCAACTTTGTATTTCCCATAAATTAACCAAACACAATACTTAAGCAAAGACCTTTTCAGAAAATTTCCCTGAAGACTTGAGGATTCCGTAACATGGTCACACAATAGAATATGAAAATTCAGAGTTCGATGAGAGAAATCAGCACTCCCTGAGTTCATCTACCCTGACCCTTCTACTGTGAGAGTTGCCACAGTCCCAGGGTATGTTGGTGTATGAGCATGGCCTCTTTAATTCCCTGGAATCTGGCCTCTTTGAACATTTCCTCCAACCCTGGACTCCACAGTCCTGTGGCCCCTGGTTCCAGATCTTTTTCCATCTTATAGTGACATCCATTTTCTTCAGAGGAAGCTATTTTGCTCCTTTCACAGGATCTTACCAGGCCTTTGTTTCTGACAAAGCCTATCCCTACTGTTTAGGAATAAGGGCATAAAATGTTGCTCCATGAAATGGAACCCAAAAAGTTCTACCTAAATAGATGTGGTATCTTTATGGTATATTAAAGATTATTTTTAAGTTTATTTGTTTTTGAGAGAGAGAGAGAGTGCGCGTGAGCAAGCTGGGGAGGGGCAGAGAGAGAATCACAAGCAGGCTCTGCACTGTCAGTGCAGAGCCCAACGTGGGGCTCAAACCCATGAACTGTGAGATCATAACCTGAGCCAAAATCAAGAGTCAGATGCTTAACCGACTGAGCTAGTCAGGCATCTGTGGTATTTTTAAATATTAGCAGCATTTTCTCCCCAAGTAAAAACACATATTTAAAATATATTCAATTTAATGTAAGTTTTTTTAAATTTAATATGGGTTTTGGAATGACACCATTAAGAAGTCTTGTGCCTGCAAATGTAGGTAACTAGTTGGTAACATTGAGAAAAAAAATTGAGAAATAAAACCTAGGTAGCCTCACTTCAAAAAGGTCTAAGAGACCTGGTGCTATAATTTTAAGGAGTATTTTTATTAAAACCTTTAGTTTGAAATATCTCTGGACAAAGAAGATTAACAGTTGAGCTCTTTTATATTTATGTAAATATCATTTTGATATCATAGACTCTTTTTCCAGTGGCTCTAACTAAGCAGTCTTCTGATATGTGATTTGATTTGTGACTTGGTCTTTGAGTGCTTTGTGGAGCGATGGGCATCAGTTATCCTTCCACAGAGACCTTCCATTAAAAGTAGTAAACGAGATTTTGGGTTTATAAATCAGATTCTCAAGAGTTCAGTTACTGAGAATCCATTTTCCAGAGTCTGATCACCTCTTGGTCAAGTTATTCAACCTCTTTGAGTTTCAGCACCCCATCTGTGAAATGTCAATTTAAAATACCATCTATTTTATTTATATCTTGCCTCATTCGAGAAAGAATTGAAAAACACTTCTAGAAGAGCAAATATTAAAAATAATAAAAAATATAAACACTAAAAGAAAATATATATTAGAGAATTCAGAGCACACATAGAGAAATCAGTTCCTAGGAAAGTAATAATACCATAGACTCCCCCTTATCGACAGGGGATACATTCTAAGACCCCCAGTGGGTGCCTGAAAACACAGATACAGAACCCTACATAATAATATATTTTTCCTACACATACATACCTCTGATAAAGTTTAATTTATAAATTAGACATGTTAAATGTTAACAACAATAACAAATAATAAAATAGAGCAATTATAACAATACACTTTAATAAAACTTATGTGTGTGGGCTCTCAAAATATCTTACTGTACTGTATACTGACCCTTCTTTTTGTGATGATGTGAGCAGATAAAAATCCCCCATGATGAGATGAAGTGAGATGACTGGTGTAGCATTGAGATGTAGTGTTAGGCCACTGTTGACCTTCCGACAATTTGGTAGAAGGAGGATGATTTGCTTCTGGACTATGACTGACCACAGGTAAATGAAACTGCAGGAATTGAAACCATGCAAAAGAGAGAACTACAGTATAGTCAATCTCTAAGTGTAAAAGGATAAAACTGACTACTGTATCTGTTTAAAGAGGCTGATAACAGTACCTGTTTTGTAGGGTTGATGAGGAGATTGAATGATGTGGTCTATATCCTATCCCTGGCACATCACAGGGTTCATCACGTGTAAGTTGCCTTCCTCTTGGGAAATTGAGATGTGGATTTGTCACAGAACCTTGGATTTGTGGTGATGTTAAAACATGGGCCTTGGTGGGGAGGGGGGAAGGGGAGTTCTGCTCCCACTATAAGGATAAAAGGGGAGAGTATAGGGTGCCTAGGTGGCTCAGTAGGTTAAGCTTCTGACTTCAGCTTGTGTCATGATCTCACAGCTTGTGAGTTTGAGTCCCATGCTGGGCTCTGTGCTGACATCTCAGAGCCTGGAGCCTGCTTCATAATCTGTGTCTGCCTCTCTTTCTGCTCTTCCCCCGCTCATGCTCTCTCTCCCAAAAATAAATAAACATTAAAAAATTTTTTAAAACTAATAGCATAGTATATAATATTGGTGTAAATATTTGTTCAATATATTAGTCTGAGAAAGAAAGAAATACAGAACTGGGCAGAACAGATAGTGGTTGGGCTGTGTGACCCTAAAAAGGAAGAATAGGGCCCAGTGGGGAGATGCCGATTTCAGCTTAACATAAGGAAGACTTCTTTAGCATACAAAGTTCACCAAATGTGGCATATGTTGTTTCAGGAAATAGTGACTATCTCATCCCAGGAGGTGTTTACATGTAATTCCCATTGGCTGGAAAGCTGTTGAAAGAATTTGAGGAGTGGATGGCTGGAAGAACTACTTATAATATCTTGCTATCATAGTTCTGTGATTTTTCTGAAGAAGGTCATTGAATAATGGGAATTTTAAATAAGTTTTAATGTCAGGAATGAATATAGATCAATAAAGAACAGGAACAGGCATTATTGTAGAACTCTGTGCTAGTCCTAATATTTATCCTTGCCTGTCATTCTTACCTCTTGGAAACTCCCTATCCATCCCATTACTTTAACGGCCAATTTCCCCATTATCTCTGACTCTTTACAATTACCATTCTCTCCTCAAATGAATCCGGCTGACAAATTCAGATGTTGTTTCTTTATAACATGTCAGAATCGATTTGTAGATTGCTTTTCTGGCTTCTGAGACTCAGTAATCTTCTCTTTGATATATGCAAAATATAGCGATCCCAATCAAAATTTTTCCGAGTTTTCTGATGTAGAATCTTTACTTTTACTTTTTTTTCTTTCTCAGTTGCTTTCAAGACCTTCTTTTCTGACTCGTCATGAAAAAACAACAACAAAAAAATTGTCAACATTTTTTCCCAGTCTAGGTTCTATTTTGTTTTCTTCTCCAAGCTTCTTGGGTCATCACACTCTTCCTTTCCTCAATCCATGACATTCTCAGGATTCTTTCACTTTGAAATAGGCAGACTGAATACCTACAAAGCCACCTGTTGTCTTTTTTTTTTCAGATTCTTGCTGAAATCTCATTCTTATGATTCTATTATTTTCTTTAAATTCCCTAAGGAAGAAAAGTCAGTTAAAATAAATACTAGAAGCAAATAGAATAATGAATGAGCTCTCACGTGAGAGATGTAACAACCATCCTGCTGAAACTTGCTTAGAGCACGTGATATGGTTAGTGCTCAAGAGAAGGTAACATATCATTAATTGCCTGGACCATGATTTTCTCTTCACCCTGCGTGCTTTAAAACGGAGTTGAGGGGCGCCTGAGTGGCGCAGTCGGTTAAGCATCCGACTTCAGCCAGGTCACGATCTCGCGGTCACGATCTCGCGGTCCGTGAGTTCGAGCCCCGCGTCAGGCTCTGGGCTGATGGCTCGGAGCCTGGAGCCTGTTTCCGATTCTGTGTCTCCCTCTCTCTCTGCCCCTCCCCCGTTCATGCTCTGTCTCTCTCTGTCCAAAAAAAAAAAAAAAAAAAAAAAAAAAAAAAAACGTTGAAAAAAAGAGAAAAAAAAAATAAAAAAAAACGGAGTTGAGATGGGGCTCCTGGGTGGCTCAGTTGGTTAAGCATCTGAATTCAGCTCAGGTCATGATCTCATGGTTTGTGGGTTCCAGGCCCACATCGGGCTCTGTGCTGACAGCTCAGAGCTTGGAACCTGTTTCAGATTCTGTGTCTCCCTCTCACTCTGCCCCTTCCCCACTCATGTTCCGTGTCTCTCTTTCTCTTTCTCTCAAAATTAAATAAACATGAAAAAAATGGAGTTGAGATTTTATTATTGATATCTTAGTGTGTAGAAATTACAGAGTTTGTGACTTGGATTTTTAATGTCATAAACCTGTAGAATATTTTATTTTTTAACTTATTTATTTATTTATTATTTATTTTTTAATGTTTATTTACTTTTGAGAGAGAGAGAGAGACAGAGACAGAGACAGAGTGCAAGTGGGGGAGGGGCAGAGAGAGAGGAAGACATAGAATCCAAAGCAGACTCTGGGCTCTGAGCTGTCAGCATAAACGCGAGATCATGACCTGGGCCGAATGCTTAACTGACTGAGCCACCCAGGTGCCCATGAATTTTCTTTTTTTAATGCTTCATAACCTCATGGTATAGTCACCGTGAACCAAAGGAGTGGGTAAAACAAGTGTTATTATTCCCATTTACCAGGTTAAATCATTGGTGTTTAAAAAGATTAAGGGATTTTATGAAGAATTGCAAGACTATCTGATGCATCCAGAACTCAAATTCATGTCTTCTGTCTTCTGGCCCACTGCTCCTTAACATTTAAATATCATTTCATTCCAGTTCATGCAGACCATTTTCTCTGTAATCTTTTGAAATGTGTTCTTAGAATTTATTTCTCTCACCAGCATCTTTTAATAAAAACCCCTTGTTAATTGCCATTTATGGAAATCTTAAAAAAAATCTGAAGATCTCTAAATCTAGAGACACTTAATTTGATTAAAATCACATTTTTAAGTCACCTGCTTCCAATTGTTTAACTGACTGCCTACCACAGACTATCAATTGATAGAATCTTGGGAGTTACTTAATTTCAGTATTTCGTACACACTCTCATTTGCTGAATGCATTGAGGAAAGTATACATTTTAGCTGACTAGGTATTTAGCAGTGGAAAAGAGTAGCTCCAATCATAATTCTTTTTTCTATTTTAATATCCACGTGCTGAGGAAGGTTGTCTATTTATCACCTATCTCAGACAAACAACCTTACTACTTAAAGGATGTTTAACTTCTCAGAACCTGATGACCAATAAATCACTGTAAAGTTATTCCAACATGGAAAATAAACATTCTTTATAACTCTGCAACACTTTTAACTCAACACCAAGGTTTTCCCTTAATGAAATAGCAATTTTTTTATAGGTATAAGAGCAGTTAGTAAACTTTGAGTGAAAATCAGAGTTAAAAGTTTACGTATTTTCATGCTGACGATTGAAATAAAAACTGCAAACAAACACATCTTCACTTTCTTTGTGTGAAATAAATACATAGTTTTTTTTAAAAGAAAATTGAATATTATGGTCCCCATGGAAAAAAAATATGACTTTGCACTAATATTGTAAGTAAGGAGTTTCTGAAAAATAACAGAATAAAATGTTTTAAAAAATCACAAAAAGCTTTTACTCCAGGCTATTATAATGAAGAAAAAGTGTTCCAAATGTGAACTAATGAAGTACGAAGTAATGAATATTTAATTTGTATAATTTACCAAAGTGCTTTTAGAAATCAGAGCTACATTCTTCATAAACATAATGTTCATTAGGCCTTAACTGTAGTTCGCATGCAATTACCATATCGCTCCTGTACAACTCCAGCATCCTATGGCATTGAGTAAAACCCCTCTGAGACTATCTTGAGGGCAAAGAGGGAAAAGGAGCAGGAAAGCTGTTGTGGCTGGGAAATTTGAATAGCTTGTGTTTGACAAGGAAAATTTAGAAGATTCTGCATACCTGAAGAGGGGGCGGCCAGCACGTTTCACCCGGAATCCCTACCCTTCTGGCAAGAACATTTTGAAGGGTTTACCAAAACACAAAATTAGTTTGATGGCTCAGTAGGACTCATTATCACATTCTTAAAAGTAAGAGGAGAGCTACTTAAAATCTGACTGATAACATATTAGTTCAAGCCGAGCAGTTTTCAGTAGAAACAAACCCATGATGTGATATGAATTTTAATATGACCGTTAATGTAGCTCACATAGACTTTGGAGCCCGCAAGCCTGCTTTCCTTGTCTGTTACTATAATGGGAGATGACTGTTTTTTTCTCTTAAAGCACATCTCCCCTTCCTCTCTATTATTTTATCAATTTGGCAACAAAATTGCCCCTGCCATTACAGGGCGAGGTAAACATTTTAATTAAAAAAAATTTTTTTAAATATCTAGAGAAAATCTGTAAAATGAAATTCCAATATTTTTAAAGTGTACAAATCACTTGTAATAAAGTAAATCTGACAAAAGAGATTTCATAACTTTGAAAACTCCCTTTCCCCACTCCCTTTGCTTTGTAATGCTTCTCTTCGATTATTCTGCCTCTACATAATTCAACATGCAAGAAGCCATTCAAAATTGTTCCATAGTCAGTCTGGTCTGTTATTACTAATTTCAGCACAGGCCATCCAAGGAGAGTCACATAGCACTTTCAAATGCAACAGAGATACCGACTTCCTTGGAAAATGGTCTACTTATGTGATTTATAATAAAAGAATAATAGCCCTACCTCAGAGATGCTGAGAGTTTGGGATAAAATGGAGGAACTGAGTACCAAATTAATATGGAAATCATTAGCACACAGTCCTGCCAAGGATTTCCATTAAAGTGTTGAGAGAAAAATGATTTTGACAAATTATGTATTTTATGAGCAAAAATATGCAACCTGCTGCGTTTGGCACTTTGTCCTTCCATTCCTGAAAGAAAGGTAAATTGCCTTTGCTGTGAGTCACTGTAATTGGATTCCAATTTCTCCAACAGCACTGTCGATTAGCTGAGATGCCCACCTGGAAGCATTCAGTGACAGCTGGCAGGTACGGCCTTCAGGGAGCTCATGCCTATTGGACTTAGATCCTGTCCGAGTGAAGGGAGAATCTCTCAGGAGAGTATTTTTGGCAACTTGAGGTTATCATTTAAGAAATCTATTGGCAAGGATTTTTCATTTAGCTTGTCATTTGGAGAAGCAGAAAAATTCAACTTCACTTTAGAGTAGGAATAAGCTCATAATTGAGATGGCCAGAGTGAATGCATTCTGGGACTAAGTCCTGAAGGAAAAATTTCATAGGGTATCAGGCTCTACACAATAAAAGGATTATGGAATTGTTGTGCCAGATATAGGAAAAAAGAACTTTTTATCTGTCTTGACCAGAATAAATGAATTGGAGAATAAAGACAACCACTCAGATAATTTTATGGACCCACAACATTTTATAGTACTGGAAGGAAATTTAAAACATTTAAAGGTGCCGAGTTTAAAGCTTAAGCAAATAATCTAGTTGAGGACCACCCAGTGGTCAAATGACAACATAGGAGGAAAATGTAGAAGTGAGACTACGTCTTGTAGAAATGAATGAGATCACCAGGGAGGGAGAGAAAGAGGAAAACCCCGGGGCAAGAGAAAAGTAAGAGAGAAGGAAGGGTGATACACATGGTGGTTGAATTGAGGAGACAATTCATATTCATACAGTCTATTTCCTCAAGGAGGAGGCAAGACTCCCATTTGCAGAGTGAAGGAGATGCACATGGATTTGGGAACTTTATGAGAGTAGGGAGACCAGGAAAGTAGTATGGCAAAACTTGCAGGTAGTTACAGTCAACTAGAGATAAATAATTGCCCAGCAGTCGTGATAGGCCAGTGGATGTTGGAGAACGTGGCTTAGTTTTAATGGCAGCTGGCATGATTGTGTGACTTTTCCTGTAATGCTCAGCAGCCAATAGTAAGAGAGGAGTGGTCTGATGATTGACATTACTCAAAGCTGTAAATGGCCATGATGGATATTTTCAGGTTCAGAGTGACCTTTAAAGCACCAAACAGCTGGGGTGCCTGGCTAGCTCAGTCAGTGGAGCATGAGACTCTTGATCTTGGGGAAGTGGGTTCAAGCCCCATGTTGGGTGTAGAGATTATGTAAAAAAAATACTTTAGTGGGGCACCTGGGTCACTCAGTTGGTTAAGCCTCGAATTCTTGGTTTTGGCTCAGGTCATGATCTCATGGTTTGTGGGTTTGAGCCCCACTTCGGGCTCTGTGCTGACAGCATGGAGCCTGCTTGCGATTCTCTCTCCCTCTCTACCCCTCCCCTGCTTTCTCACTCTCTCTCTCTCAAAATAAATAGAATTAAAAAAATACTTGGAAATTTATTTGGAACATATTTGGAAAACATGAGGCCAATGGTTTGTGAGGCCAGTGTTTAATGCTTCCACATAATGAACTTATTGTTGATTAAAAATTTCAGTTACATTTTATGCTAATGCTTTCACTTCACTACAAGAAAATATTTTCATCAAAATATATCTGAGGGTTTTAAATTTCTGGATAATTACTTCAGATCTCTACTTTATAATGAGCCTACATAGAAGCCAAAAAACAAACCAACAAACAAAAACTCACACAAGAAAAGACAAAAGACAGAAAACAAAAAGCAAAAGACAAGTATTAATTCATGGGAATTACTAATCTAGGAAGACTCTAAAACATGGTGCCAGAATTCACCTAAATGACCAGTTAGATCCAGGCTAGACCATTTAGAATGATATTAAGGGAGGACTTTTAAGAGGGAGGAGATATTTTCCAAGTAGTAATTTTTTATTTATTTTCACATATCTCTTGTTTGTGTCTAATAAACTAGTACAATCTATGATGTAAATGTACTTAGTATGGGGTTTAAATAGCCTATTGAGAATATCAAATTCCAAGTATCTATTTTCCATTTGTAGAAAATATATTTAGAGTTAGTTAATTATGGTTTAGAAACTGTTTTAGATAAGAATGAAGCCATTATTAAAGATCACTAAACAAAATAGCTGCATAATTGCCTGTGGGACAAGCTGTTTTTGCAGGCGGATCAGTACCAGGAACGTGGCAGGAAATATGGGAAGTCAATACTATCTCCAATGTGGGACTCAGGAGAGCACGGTGGGACCAACAAACCAGTGATCTTAGTTGGTCAGATAGGCTGATTTTGTTTCTAGGTCATCAGTACTCCCACCAAGCCAAAACCAACTTCCTTCCCAGACTTTATTTTACAGGCTTAAAAAAATGGTCGAAGACCCTTTTGAGAGACACTAAGCCTCCAATGCCCAAATATGACTTTACTTCCTGGACAAACTCCTGGTAGCTATAGAAAAGTGTAAAAGTGCATTCTCATGATAAAAATTATGAACTAAACCTGTTGCCCATGTAATTAGCTCTAATGTTGACACTGAAACTCCTGATGGAACAGGCAGTTAGACAGGAATTGGAGGCAAAGGTGGTGATAAACGGGTGACACATTAGAAGCCTGAGTGCACAACATCCTGACTGTGGGTTTTAACCTCCTGGCTTCAGGCTTCCAACACTCCTGGGCTGACAGAGTGACACCTGTGGAGCACATACCCTCTTGTCTTCAACCTCTGCCACACGGTAGACTGTAGCTCCCTTATAATGTATTTACCTGGTTTTGATCCCTCACTTCCAACTGGTAAGAGGAGTCCATTAGGTGATTGGAAACAACTCAGTGGGAGCCCGCCCCGGCTGCTACCCATAACCTCTGCAGACATAGAAAGACAGTACCGCTGATCTGGTGCACTTGCCACCCTTGGGCCTGCCCACTCTCCCACCTTGAGTGTGTACTGTGCTTAATAAACTCAGCTCAGGTCATGATCTTGCAGTTCATGAGTTCAAGACCCACGTCCGGCTCACACTGCTGTCAGCACAGAGCCTACTTCAGGTCCTCTGTCTTCCCCTCTCTCTACCCCTTCTCCACTTGCCCTATCTCTCAAAAGTAAATAAAACATTAAAAAAAAATGGCTTTGTGCTTACTACTTTCCTTCTGGCTGTCTTTATTCATGTGCAGATCCTCGTGTCTTTCTTCAGGAATCCAAGAGTTCAGACCTCTATTCACACAATGCAGACTCCTACATACCTGTTGTCCCTGTTAAGTCACACATTACTCTATAGACCCAAGGTGTATTGAAAATAGGGAGAGAATTTGAGATGCTCTGGCTTCTAAACCGAGGTTTCAGTAAAACCAATGCTCCAAACATACAGTCTAAACTTCTTTCTTTTAAAAGGTACTTTTGAGACTCCGGATCTTTGGGCTGGATTTGTCCCTGCTAAATGAAGAGGAGGAAAAAAAATATCTATCTATATCTATATCATCTATATCTATATCTATATCTATATCTATATCTATCATCTATGTCTATCTATAATCTATCTATATCCATATCCATAACCATATCTATACACACACGCGTACAAAGAAACATATCTGTAAAATTGTTTTAAACTCCTACTTTATTGTACCAATATAAATGACAGACCTGGTTTACATTTTCCAACTTATAAAATAGGAGGGATAAAGTATTTATTTCTCTAACTGCTTTAAATCATAGCTAATGATAAGTAATTACAAGTAATCTCTCAAGATGAAAAACATCATTTAAGAACATAATTTTTATGACTTAAATTTTTCATTGCTCTAAAGAAGGTGCAAAAAGACATCTTATATCACTGTGGGAAAATAGCCTTCGCTTAAATCTCTTTGGTCAAAATGAATTTTGTCTCAGGCTAGTTTGAGACAAATTCAGTCATGACTGGTAGCCTTGACTGTTACTGCCCTTGGGTCATGTGGAGCACTGTAGCAATTAAAGCCCAGCAGTATTTGCTCTGTGTCACAAAGTATTCTTGGAACCGTTGTCATTAGTCTACCACCAAAATGAAGCCAAGCCATATTTCGGAGAGGCGATAGTATCATATAGTGGTTAAGAACACAGGCTTTGGCGTCAGATAGACTCTATTACCATGAAACACTGCATATTGTTCCAAAATATCTGCTTCCTTACAGATTCTTCCTTATGGGCCCTCCCTATGGGGGCTATCCAAAGCCCATCACCCATGTTACTTTCTTCATCAATGGAAGGTGAGTGAACGTGACAGAACTTTAAGATCCATTTTATGGTCAGCTGCACAGACTCTTTTTCCTCTATTGTGAGGCCAACAATATCCCAGATAAAGGCCACTCCTTAACTCAAATCCCTGAGTGAATGCAATTTGGAGCAGGGAAACAACCTCCCTGTAGCCAATATTAACATAAGTGAAATAAACTTAAATAAATTTTGTAAGTATAATCCACTGAAATTTTGGGATATACTCACCATCAAACTAGCCTATTCAGAGTGTTATAGATATCGTGCCGAAAGTAGAGTACCCTGCTGTTAAAAAAAAAAAGCCTGAAATAAGTAAAATGTTTTGGGGCTGGCCAGAAGGTGGTAAAGATGCTGTTATTGTGGGCAGGACGCCATTGCATGCAGTAGTGAAACATTTAGCAACACTGTTGCCCACAGTAGCTTGGAAAGCAGGTAATGTACTTAATTAACTTGTGGCTTTAGGTGAAGGAATTGGAAAATAGAATGTTTGTAGCATAAATTGTTCACTGTAAGTTGTATTTGACAAGCTACTGAGATGCGCTTAGGAAAGAATCGATTGATTTGCAAGATGTAAAAAGCAATGGAGAGAGTCCAGTTAGTATTAGTGTTAAAAAAAATGATAAAACCGAGAAAATCTTTGAACTACAAAGACTGATTAAACCCAGATTTTTGGTAAAAACCAATGCAGAGGTATGGCTGCCATGTTCTTTGTTGAAATCTGAATCAATTCAACTGGTGTCCAGAAAATCTTTTCAAATGGAAAACACCGCTCAGGGCAAGAGACTTCCAGGCTCTCCCTCAGAAGCCTGATAGGCTAGAATTATTAGCAATTAAAGAGGGGCATATCTGGAAAAGAACTGGAGATGTGGCTACTGGCATTGTTATGCCCAGAATTCATGATCCCCAAAGACCACCAGGGAGCCGAGTCCAATGCAAAAGCAAAAGAGCCTTTATTCGAGATAGCTCGAGCTCAATCCCCCACCTGCACCGATGCAGCGGTGAGATGTCGGGGAGAGAGAGCGAGTTTCAAAAGCACAAAGGTTTCATAGGGGTCTAGGGGCAGTTGGTGAGGTAATGGCTGTGGCCTCTGGCGATTGGCTGGGGAAGGGTTGTGGCCTCAGCCGATTGGCTGGGGAAGGGTCGGAGTCCCATTAGGCAGGTCGCTGGGTGTGTTTTGATCGGAAAGTTTGAACAGGTGAGTGGGAGGTTACTCAAGGGGAGGAGGCGTGGTCTGAGGTTTCTGCGATTTTCCCGGAAAGGGGCCATGACGGGGACATAGTCACTCAAGGTGGAGGACACAGAACAAGATGGAGTGGGCCGGCGTAGGTCCGCTCTTTCAGCATATGGAACTGAGTGGAATTTGTTTAAACAGATACAGAGTGAGTCTTCTGTAGGCAAGAAGCATGTTGCAATAGTCACAGGGCTTCTAAGGAGGGCAGTGTCCAATGTTTATTTTAGGTGTAGCCAAGGAGAAATAGGAAAACGAAGGATCATCCAGAGGGCAGAGGCAAGGTCACTGAGAACAGGAGTCTGGGGAACTACTTCTAGGGAAGAAAAGCAGTTAACAAAGGACTGTTCCCCACCTCTGGGGTAGGAGGCTTCTTTGCAACAAGTACCCAGTGATATTCCAGAGTTCTTATTGGTCAATGACTGCTGTGTGGTTTCCATCTTTATTCTTTGCAAACAGGAGAATTTGTTGCTATTAACCTGCTCCTGTGCCACCAAAATATGCCAGATGTGCAGTGATATGTTGGTAAATGTAATAGCTCTCTATCTGGGGGAAAAGCCCCAATTTATAGCATTTGCCCATTTCTGTGTTAGATAATTCCAACCATGGGCAACTTTAAGCTACTAATGTGACATTTGCAAAATTCCTGAAAATGTAACAATGAACTCTCTTAAGGAGACCCAAGCCAGCTCCCGCACACCATTGGTATGTGCCTGAAGCAGACTGACATATTTTTATTTGTGATTGATTGATTGCTCGTGGGTCTCAAAACCACGGGAGCCATACCCAGACCCGATATAGAGACTATCACAAAATCCTAGACTTTCAGTCTGGTCTTATGTTAAGATAAAACTTTGGGGTTGACTCCAATAAAGAAAGAACCTAATATCTGTAACCCCATCATAGACTTTGATGAAATGTAATAGTGTCTGAACTATGTGCTGCCTCTCTCTGGGTCCTTCTGTATGGGACCCACATTCTACTAGAAAATATCTAGAATACATCTCCCTTCTACTGATGTCACACTTGCTCAGGTGGCTTGCTTTGGGCTGTGAGAGGAACAGATATGAGTTTCTGAGCAGAACCCTGTGGTCCATTACAGTCTCTGGCATGAGACCAGCAATGATCTAGAGAGGGATGTATTGACAAGTTGGATCCTGGAATAAGTGGGGCAGGAAGCAGACCCTGCAAGTAATGCACCCATGTAGTTAAAAACCACAGAGGGTTCATCGTTTGTTTTTATTATTACTTATTATTTTTTTTATTTTAACCACAGCATTGCCTGACTGATACTACCTAATAGCATTTTTAAGATAATTCCTTCCCCCAGCCTCTCCTGTAGGAAATGGGATAACAACGATACCTACCTCATTAGAGTTTTTGTGATGACTGAAAAAGTTAATATTTGAAAGTGTCTGACAAAGAGGAACCCCCATTATTGGCATTGATCAATACTTGTTGTGAGCTGGAGATGAGGGTGATGATGATGTCCTATCATTAGAATTTCATACTGCGAATGCCTACATGAGTAGTTATCCAGGCAGAGGCATTGATCTTCAAGAAAAACCCCGAGAGCTTTCTGTTTAATGAAATAATTGTCCATGGAAGCCTTCAGAAAATAAACATCTTATCAATATGAAGTCTTAACAGAGCCATAAGACCTGAGTTGGAGCCCAATATTATCATGTCAAATCCACATAACCTTGGACAAACAGCTTAACCTTCGAGAGCCTCTGTCTCTTCCGCTAATGAGCATGATTACATCTGCCCTGGCCTAACTCAAGGGATCGTTAGCAAAATGCATGAATTTTATCTGAAAGCACTGTATACACTATCAAGTGCTATAGTAATGTAAGAGCTTATGAATACTTTATAACTTGCTATCCGCTTGGTTTTCCCTATTTATGTTCTATATTTCTTTAAAAAAAAAAAACCCTCTGTCTCCTGCGTTCTGAAGGAAAAAGACTTGAATTGTTTCTTGACATGTCAGTTGATGCAAAGAAAAACACAATTTTGCCTGTGTTAGCTGAAACGGTTACTCTAATTCCCCTTCACCAGAACAACTCTGTGGACTACACTGTACCAGATCATTCCCGCGGAGTTGGAGAGTGCATGCCCCACACTGAACCGATGAGGCCGGCTTCCGTGGTGCACATGGTGAGATTCAGTCCCAGAGTGAATACTCCAACTTTCTGGGGAGAAAACTGCAGCCTTCGAAGCAGGCTAGTACCCACTGCTGACGCTTTCCTGTGAGCTTCTAAGAGGCACAAGTTAAGTGGTACAAGTAAGTTTAGGAGGGGCAGTGTGACCTCAGGGAAATATTTTTTTTCAAATTGTGCACAAATTGTGCCAATATATATGTGACGTTGAATGGGCATGCATGCAGTTTCATGATCAGACTTAATACTATTTTATACTAGACTTAATAACTATTCTATACATTTTAAGAGGATTTTTTTAATCAAGAAAAACATTGATTTTAAGAAATGATCTATTGGTATAAAATAAATCTGGAGTCAGACTGACCTTGAGTTTAAATCCTGGCCGGGCCACTTATCAGCTGTGTGATCTAGTGCACGTAGCTTGATCTCTCTGAGCTTCTGCCTCTTCATCTGCAAATTGGGAATAATAATAAGATCTATCTCATTGAATTGGATGAGGATTACTGAGCAAGACAAGTAAAGTATTTAGCACATGCCTGGGCTTACGGTTAGAATACAGTACAAATTCCGTACTGTACAAATTCTTTACTGAGTTACTTGTTTTTGTTTATGCACACTTGACCGGCTTTCCTTTTAGACTCTGACTGCTTATTTACTGTAGTCACTCTTTCTTCAAAATAGGCCTCTTCTTCCCATTTATTACTACTGGTGTTCACAACCGCTAAACTGGCCTAAACTGTTTGGCAAATAAGCAACATTCCACACTGGGTGTTTTCTACTCTTAGTTGTGTGGCGAGACGCAGAAACACACACTACACTCGCCCACACCAGTAAGAGTCTGTGGAGAATGCGTTAGAAACATTTTCTTTCAGTTTTGTCAATCGCTGCTCCCTGTTTATGTATTCATTTTATAGGTTGATTCATCTTTATTGTTAATTAAACCCTTAAATTACCATCCAAATTGGAATTAAAGTAAAATGTCAAAGGCATTTACATTTCAAAACTAGATATTCCACAAGTACAATTAATCTCAGAGCATTAAAAAGAAAGGAAAATCATATTAGTGTTAAAATCCTAGACCCAGCAAGAAGCGTAGCTTGTGGAAATGAGCTATTTATGTGGTAGCAAGCATCAGCCAGGGCATGAAGCAAAAAGTTCTACCTATGGAGAGACTGTTGGAGGTCCCCTGCTGAATGGATGGGGCGTGAGAAAATAAATAAGGTTGAAGCAAATAATGAAAACGAAGCATTCCTCCCCACTTCATTTCCAGACCGATTATAAATTGTCTTTAATCATAATCTCCAGTATTAGAAAGTTCATCAGTTTATTTTTATCATGTGCTAGCATATTCTTGCTCCTTCCTGGGAATAAATGATCTGTTTTGGCCCAAGCCTTTTCATTTTGCAAAATTACTATTCCTTTTGCATCTCTCCTGCTGCTCCATATTACTCTAGAATATTTGTTAAGTACAGGAAAAATTCATGTTTTCCTCCTGCTTGTCAGGCCTAATGTGGAGGAAGGACTAATGAAAACCATTTTTCATGCTTATTCAACAGAAACCGTTAACATGAAATGAATGAAATGCTTTTTGCTTAAATTGAAACCTGCCCAAATGTTTCTGTAGAGAGTCTCTTTCTCTCTCTCTCTCTTTTAAACCAAATAAGCTGACCCCTATTTGTTTGGATAACAATTTCTCCCATTTCCCCAGGAATAAGTTACCCGGGATGGTAAACTCAACATGTTGACTAGGCCTTCGCAGCAGTGTTAACCATCTGGACTGTGAAAGAACTGGTCCGATTTGAGGTAAGAAGCACAGACTCTGTGATGCGGTCTGGCCTCCCATGGCACTCACGGTCCTCACTGCCTCTGAACTGGCTTCTGGAAAAACAGCCGAAGCTCAGAAAGTGGAGGGGGGAGATGCGGTCCTGGAAACCCCTGCTTCTTCCTTCAGTGGTTCAGTTCATTCCTACTTTATCAGAGGATAGCTGTCTGTGGTAGGGCTCTTTGCTCAAGTCTGTATTCTGAATCAGAGTATGACCCAGACTGGGAGCTACAGATGGGGTTTAACATGAGAAGAGTGGGAGAGGCAGAGAAGTGGGCAGAGGCCGCTGAGCTTGCCCTTGAGAAAAATTGGAACCCTGCCTTTCACAGGTCAAGAAGGGAAAAAAAAAAGCCTTGGTGAAGGAGGTGGGTGCTAAGGGAGAACCAGGTGTTGACAATAGGTTTGGAACCAAAGGAGTAAGAGCAAGTGAATTTAGACTAGAATGTGAAAGGCAAAAATTTAGTGATTGACCAATCTCAACAGCATCTGTGAGAAAGGAGACAATTAGAACAATCAAGAATATTAATGGCAAGATCATGGTCAATGAAAATAAGACTCCTTAAAATCCGAATTCTTCCTATGTCACATTTGCCCCTGTACCTGCTCAGTTCATGATGGCATGGGTGAAGCAAGTTTACTGACTGCTCCAACTTTAAGGGGTCCCTCAGAGCAGCCTGGAAATCATGTTTACTCATCTACAACTCTAGATGATAAGTCATCACCTTTTCTGTCTTCAAACCTCCTTCATTCTCCTTCCAGTTGTTGCTTTTCATCCCTATTTCACTGAGAAAGTAGAGGCAATCAGAAGCATGTCCCGCACATTCCACACCAGCACACCTTCCCGCCTACCTGCATTTGTACCCACACACTCTGACATCTTCTACTTCAATAGATGAAGTCACTACACGTCTCTCAGAGACAAACACCCTCTCCAATATATCAGATCCTATTCCTTCTACACTGATTGAGACAATACCCCAGGGATCCCCCTTGCCTCTCCTGTGTGTTCCTTCGTTCTCACGCTGCTAGATCATTCTCATCAGCATAGAGCTGTGCTGAGTTTCTCCCACATCCTACCCCAACTCCCACCCCATTTTTCTACTCCTAAAGAACTCCAATTGCCTTTTGACCTCACCATTCCACAAAATGGCTCCGTTCAAGGTTAGTAATGTCCTCCATGTTGCTAACCAAAGGCCAATTATTAGCCCTTATTTAGTTTGGTCTATCAGCAAAATTTGACAGTGCTGACAACTCTTTCCTTGCAACACCTTTTCCACATAGTTTCTGGAACACTACACACTGCTGTTTTTTCTCCTAATTCATAGCTGCTACTTCCCAAGCTCCTTTGGGAAGCTTGGGAATTTACCAAACTTACAAAGACGGGTGCCCCAGAGCTCTAGTGCCCCTTGGAACTCCCTACCTCAGCCCTTGGACTTTTTCTCTTCTCTAACTACACCAGCCCTTCAGGTATCTATCTCTCTTGTGTCGGGTAGCTCTATCACGATGTTGATGATTCCTAAATTTATCTCCCTCTTAACTCCAGACACATATACTCAACTATCTATTCAACATCTCAAGTTAGATGAAAAATTTAGTGTTTCACAACCAAACTCTTGCTAGTGTGCCTTGAACATATTACTTCTGAAGTCTCTGATCAGTAAATGGCAACTCCATTCTTCCAATTTACCTCCTCTCTAAAATCCCCCTTCAACCCATCAATATATCTTATTATTCCTACCTTCAAAATACACTCAGAATCTGACTCCTGCTACCAGCATGGTTCAAGCAGCTGTCATTTCTTTTTCTGGATAATTGCAGTGTTCTCTTACCTGGCTTTGCTGTTTTTGCATTTGCACCCAGTAGTAAACATTATGACTGCTCGCTGAAATTAGGTTTCTTTCCCTCCTGGGAGGACTATATTTTCTGGGGCTTCTGGCTAGTTCTTGGGAATGGAGTGTGAGTAGAAGCAAAAGTCCCCTGTGGACCTTCCAGTTCACTTTCCCCTTGTCAGTGAAGATGTTAGCTGAGTGTTGAAATAATAAAGTGACAAGCAGAGGCAGCCTGGATCACTGAATCACCATGCAGAAGATAGCCACCTGGAGCATCACTGGAATTATACCAAATTTTGAATGAAGGAAAGTCAAATCACGTGTTTGTGATTTACTCAGTAAAACCCAAAGTTCTTAGAGTAGCCTGAAAGACCCTATATTATTTTCACTGTTTCCTCTTTATCCTTAACTCTTATTATTTTTCTTTTTGCTCACTTTACTGGAATACTAGCCTTAGTACACCATGTACATTTTTTCTTCAGGACCTTTGTTCTTATCTTTTCCTCTGCCTTCAGTGTGCCCCAGGTATTTGTATGGCTGCTCCTTCATCTTCCTTGGGTCTATTCAGAAATGATACCACCAACTTACTACCAATTTTAACAGCTTATCCACCCTTGGAACTCCCAGCTCTTTCTAGACCTTTGTTTCCTCTTTAGTATATATCATCATCTGACATATTATATGTTTTACTTGTTTATTTATTGACTGTCTTCCCCAATTAGAATGGATGCTTCATCACAGCAGGGATATTTTTCTTTTTTTTGTTGTTGCTGTTCCCCCACTGATCTATCATCAGTGCCTAAAACAATGCCTAGCATGTAGCAGGCAAGCAATAAATGTTTGTGGAATGGATGAATGAATAAATGAAACTTCCTTTCTCCAACCGCAACATCTGAAGATGACAGATGCTTATTAATGGGCTATGAATGGAATGTGTGCAACATAACCTCAGAAATTCACATCCTAGCCTACCTAAAAAACAAAAGTAACGCACAAAGAGTCGACAATGGGAGTCAGAGCCCATACATAGCTTAGATCCAAACCAAAGAGTGCAAATTGTAAGTTTTTAACTACTTACAATTAAAATAAACAGCAGTAGGCAAGGACTTGATTTTTTTCTATAATTGAATCTATTCATTTTTATAAAATACCTACAATGAAATCTGGAAAGGATATTACACAGCCCATTAGTATATAATAATCGATGCAGAAAATATATTGCACAATAAATAGAGTAGTGAATGAGGCGGAGATTATGTGTGTGGTGTGTGTGTGTGTATGTAAGCGGGAGGTCAATAAGTAATTATGAATGTCCACCTCATGTTAAAGTTGTCACCCAGTTGCAGCTGTTTACTATTTACATGTATAGCTATTTTCATACCCACAGTTCAACCAGGAGAGTTCAAGACTTTAATATAAAAAAGTGACCAAAAATAAAAAAAGGAAGTTCTTGAGAATACGACATGCCCCAATGCAAACTTACATCAAATAGAGATTTTCTTAAATAAGGAAAAAATAAGTAAATTTTAAGTTGCCATTTTCTTAAAAATACTTAATAAATTTAGAATTATCTGTTAAAGGGTTTCTGTGACTTATGAACAGGCTCCCATAACTAGCCATTGGGAAAGACTGTGCATTTTTCTTGGGTTTTGTTCATATTCAGAATCTGAGTGGTAAGAATATGCACTTAAGATGTACAGAAAATCATACAGCATAAGGGTCTTATGCATAGGAAATGAGCCCGGATTTCTGTGGCCTACCAGCCTAGAATTTACTTCTGACCAGCACTGCCTTTGTATTCTGAGACCAATTTTCAGCTGAATTTTTGGGGTTGTGTGGACTGTGAAATTGAGGTACGCCCTTGGGACTTGTAAGAATGAGCTATTTGCCAGTCAGAAAAGACAATGCTTATTTTTTGGAGAGTTAGTTATGAGTCAGTGTTGGAACAGTAGGACACCTGGGTTCTTGAACTTGCTCTGCAAAAGTGACATCACTTTTCTGATACTGTGCCTTTACCAAACAGAGTGCATTGGCTACTCAGACTAACTCCTGGGGATTTAGTGAGCTCCAAATAAGATAACAAATATCAGACTAACTCCTGGGGATTTAGCGAGCTCCAAATAAGATAACAAATATCAAGGGCTGTAAACAAATTTCCAGAAAAACCCAAAAATATAATATATGTTATCATATATCATCGAGGATCTCCGTGATCTGGTTACTTTCCAGAGTAAACTTTCCCTCCAAACCTAGGCAGAGTCTTATCACCTTTACTCCACACACAGTATTTTATTTGATGAATTAGGGGGACTGAGAGATTGTTTAAGAATATAATTGGAATGTATTATTCATTAGCATCCTTTGAATTCAGGACCGATATGATGTCCAAGAACAAATGAAATCATACATTTTGTCTATTTAAATGAACAAATTTATGATTTGAGTTTTTGCTTCATGATGGCTACTTGCTGAGTAATCATTAAGATCCTTGCTTGATTATTCTGACTAGGTCATTCAGATATGTCTAAATGCCTCAAATGGTTTCATACACAAACATTAACGGGTTTCTACATGTGAAGAAAGGTAAGATTATAACTGGAAAACACTTGCCCAGTGAGGAAGAATATAACCTCCAATATGTCACGTAAAAATATTCAAGAGAAGAGTTGCTAGAGTTTGGAACATGTATCATTCCACAGATTTTAGTGTGTTAAGTGCAGATAATCAGAGGAAAGTTTCTCTGCAGAGAGTTTGCATCTAGTCTTGGCAATTTATAAATTTTTTGAAGTCTTTAGAAGAGGAGTAAATAAAAATTACATCCTTAACAGAAAGAAAGATTATTTAAATTTATCTGTGCCCATTTCTCCCACTTATTCTTTAACCTGTCCTAACTCTTCCTTTTACTTTCTGCTTTATTATTTTCTTACATGGAAAGCCCTTTATGTTTTCTAACATGTGGATGCCTGGCTTTTCTGGGTTCTTTATTTCTCCTCAGATCAATATGATAAAAGACTCAGAAAGCAAAGAGTCAAGCTTACACAGAAACTTCCTGGATAGTAGAGGAAGCCACTCCATTCCCTAGACAATGGTTCTTCTGCAATTGGAAAGTCTATGAACAAATACAGATTAATTTTTTATCCCTGCTCTATTTGTAAAAGAAAGAAAACCTGAGAATTTTTCACTGTGGCCCTCACACCTGGCCTATTGACCTGCAGCTTTCTTTCATCTGTGAGTTGATCTTGCACAAGAGTTTAGTTCCTGACTGTGTTTCCATCCATTCAGGTAGAGGCCGTACTATGCAAATAATGGCTGCTAATCTGTAGGAGCAATCCTCTCTCTTTGAAGAACCATTTTGACCAACAAATTCCCAAAGCCAAGTGAACTTCAGTTGACTGATTGTTTCCTCCATAAGTCCTACACAAAGTTACACCCTCCTTCCCTTCAGAGTATTTTCATGCCTGACATTTTTGAATACAGGTTTATGGTAATAGTGCTTCGGTCGATTTTCTTTCATGTGCTCATCTAAACACAATGGGGGCCACAAGAGGTACTAATGCACTGTGCCATGATAAGCATGGCAGGCTGAATAATAGCCACCAAAGATATGGAAGTCTTAATCCCTGGAACCTGCGAATACTACCTGACGTGGTAAAGGGGACTTTGCAGAGGTATTAGGTTAAGGATCCTGAGGTGGGGACTTAGATTATCTGGGTGGTGTAATCCAGTGTATCAGAAGAATTCTTGTAAGAGGGAAGCAGAGGGAGAATTTACAGGAAGAAAAGGCAATGTGACCATACAAATAGGGCCTGGAGTGATGCAACTAAGATCCAAGGGATGCTGGCCGCCACTGGAAGCTGGTAGAGGCAAGTAACCTGTTCTCCCCCAGAGCCTTCCCCAAGGGAGTATGGCTCTGTTGACCCCTTGAATTTGGCCCATTAAAACTGATTTTGAACTTCCGACATCCAGAACTGTAAGAGAAGAGATGTTGTTATTTTAAGCCACCAGGTTTATGGAAATTTGTTGTAGCACCCATAAGAAACTGATTTGTAGAAAGCCCTATTACATGGCAAACCACATATTTTGGAGATTGGGTATTTATGAAACCAACTGTACGTAGCTAGGGACATTTTTTAGTATTTAATTACATTTTTATTTCCTTCCACACTGGTCCATGTGAAATTATTTATTTGTCATCAAAGAGAAGAAAATAGCTTTGCATTTCATGTTTTATAGAACGTAGTCTAAAATATTCTTACACATCAAATGCCCAGTTGGTTACAAAAAGAGAAAGTGGTAGATTGTACCACTAATCTCCAATATCCATCCCCTTGAACTCAGGCAGAGCCATGTGACTTACTTTGACGAATGAAATGTGACAGGAGGTCCCGTGTGCCCTTTCCAGTGGAAGCTTTAAGAGACAACATGTCTTAGGAGACAAATTCTCTTTTCCTTTGGCAGCAGTCAGTTGTCAGCAGCATTGCGTGTCCCTGAGGGAGGCTGACAATGAGGATCAGGGACCCAGCTCACCACGATGGGCACGTAGTGTGAGTAGGAAATACAAGCAAACAGTAATGACAAAAACAACTGTACCAATGGTGGTAACAACAAAAACAACTTCGGTATTTCAAGCATAGGAGATTTGGTGACTCCATTACTGTAGCACAATTTAGAGGATCTCAATATGCAGAAATAGACTTTCTTGTCCTCAAATCCACCTCCCTGGTTAATGCTAGAATCATCTCAAGCATTCTTATATACTAGGTAGAAAGGCCTGCTCGTGTTTCCTTCACAATATTTCTCAAAATATCCTTTCCTAGCCATTACCACGGCCAACATCTATGTTCAGCAACTTCTCATTTTACTCTTGAGCTACTACATTTATTCTTGAAGTGTGCTGCTACACTCAGACCCTTCTCTGTACAGTTTCCCCTGCCGACAGGTGCTAGATCACTCTTCAGAAAATGCTGCCCTACACAGAATCCAATGTGGTATGCTATGGCCTGAACATTTGTGTCTCCCCACCCCCCTCTCCCAAAATTCATATGTTGAAACCCTACTCCTCTGCCCTTCAAATGTGATGGTTTTAGGAGGTGGAGACTTTGGAAGACAATTAGGATTAGACAAGGGCGTGAGGGTGAGAACCTCCTGAATGGCATTAGGATCCTTACAAGAGTCAAGGGAGAGCTGGGGCACCTGGTGGCTCGGTCGGTTAAGCGCCCGATATCGGATCAGGCCATGTTCTTGGGTTTTGTGAGTTGGGGCTCTGCACTGGTGGCATGGAGCCTCCTTGAGATGCTCTCTCTCTCCCTCTCTCTGCCCTTCCCCTTCTCGCGCTGTCTCTCTCAAAATAAATAAATAAACTTAAAAAAAAAAGTCAGGAGAGTTCTTGCTTCCTCTCTCTGCTCTGTGCCACAGGAGGATATAATAAGTTGGCAGTCTGCAGTCCAGAAGAGGGTTCTCACCAGAATCTTATCACTCTGGCATCCTGATCTCAGACTTCCAGCCTCTAGGACTGAGAAACAAATTTTTGTTATTTATAAGCCACCCATCTATGGTGCTTTATTATAAAGCAGTCCAAACTGACTAAGGCAGCCCCCCCCACTGCTTATGGATTAGATACTTCATCCTCCCCCTTCACACCATGGCCACAGCTTTCTGTTCTGATTTTATCAACCTTTATACCTATCATTTCCCGTCCACTGCAGCCAGGTAAGTCTCTCTCCTGCTTCTCAGTGAAATGTGTCAGATACCTTCAGTTCTCACTTCTGTTTTTTGAATAATATTTGTTATCTTGCTGTGGTTTAATGCTAGTAATTGAACATCACCTAACTCAGGTGATACTATAAAATTCATTTGAAATATTAGGTAAAGCTTTTCTAGTTCAACAGTTAATGTTGTTGCCTGAGTGAGAAAGAAGAGAGAGCTGGTCTGCAGATCAAACCCTTTGTGGACTGAGAGCAATCTATCAGCTTTATATGTGATGGCCCCTCTCATTTCATGTAATCACAGTGCATATATGTGTGATTTATCAGAGCTGTTACAAATTATCGCTATGCTTAATTTATTCAGAATCTAATTCTCTATTTATGTATCTAAACGACAAATACTAAACATGGGGAAGGAAAAAAAATCTGTGTTCAATAAATTGAAACATGATTTGTTATATACCTCATGAAGTTTACTGCCCTTTAGCTAAAGAGTCTATTTTTGATTGAACAAAGGGTTTAATTATTATAACCAACACCATCTCAACACTATCTTCCCTTTGAAATATTGCAGTTAAGATTTTCAGTCCAAGCAATTACTTATTCGTAAAAAAAAAATTGGCTACCTTTGAGGCTTGAATTAAAGATGATAATATTAGCCATCTAAAACCATTTCAATTTTATGAAAAATAAAATGGAGTGCAATGTTTCGGCTTGAAAGCTCACATGATCTTTAGGGGAAATTAGTGATGTTGCTAATAGTGATTCCGATTTACATGGCACTGGAAGGAAGCGGTCAAAGAGGTGAAAGCAAGACAAATAATCCTCAGAATGGAACAATTAAATAAAGATCATTTATGGCAAAATCACAAAATAACATTCCCAGACTTTGAAAAGCAATGTCTTTCTTTTTGTTAATTAGAGAGAATCCACATTTTACAATATGTAACTATTTACCAGGCAATGGAATGTCTTCTGTTGATATAAAAAATGGATGCATTTCCAGATGGGCTTCTATTCAATGGGGAAGGTGGCTAAGGTGATAATTTCTCATTTTTCTAGGTATAACTGATAATCTCCAGGCTCTCCATCATTTTCTTCTTCAAAATTAAACCATGTATCTAAACCATGTGCATCAAAACTCAAACTAGTGCAATATATTTTTTCATTTGGTACAGATATTAAAATACCTGCTTATTTGCACATATAGCTGAGTGTAAATATGAGATGAAAAATGTCAAATAGGGTTCTCTCAGGCAGGTATTCTCCTTCGTAACACTCCTGCCTATATTTCAAGCCTCATGGAATGAATATTATATACTGTGAGTTTAACAGATGCTAAATGTGTTGCAGTTACCTCATTTACATATACAGATTAGAATGTTTCACTTTGTTATGCACTAGCTCGATCTCTTAATTTTGATGATCTCAAACTGTTTTTATTAGGTTTACAAGAAAAAAATAGTCAATTATTTCATAAAGAAATTCATCCACATAATGTGCATCTATTCATACATAGAATAAATTTTAAATGTATATATTACTTTACTCTCTGTCCCATTACGGAGAGTCAGAATGATGATGTTAGAGCTTTCTTGATTCATATTGCTTTTAAATTCATGCAAATGGGCATAAATACTGGTTTTGCACTTTTGTTTAGCATTTTCATGCATATTTATTCCCACATAAGTAAATATTTCTCACTTTCAAACTCCTTTTCTACTTTCTGAGAAATTAGCAGGCCAGGAAATCAAACTGTAAGCAAAATAAATTTCTTGCCTCTCCCACATTTACTTCATTGGGAAATGAAGTTCTGCTTTCTAGTGTAACCTGCTTTCCCCAGGATATACCAGCGCTGAGAAAAAACAATAAGGGCTTCACTTACAACGCTTGGTCCAGATGGTCTTCATGTTGTTCCTAGGGTACCAGCTCTCCCGGAGCCCTCCCCATCCACGCCCCCCTGTTCTCTCCCTGGCTGTCCTTTATATGGATCTTGAAGAGACACACTTTGGCAGTAGTCCTCCATTCTTATTCGTCACTCGTAGCCCCCAGATGTTTTGTTTTGCCTAGATCCCTGAAATCTTGCAGGTAAAAGATATTTTTCCTGATTTTGCGAGAGCTCTGGCAAACATTCTTCAACTGTATGGCCTTTGCAAGACTCCAGAAGGTACTTTTTCAGCTTTTGGCTCTGTTTAAAACAACATATACTAAATCCCCAGGAGAAGCAGACTGGACCGCAGCAAGAGTTGGTTATGTGACTCTACTCTGTGTTATAGTCTTTGACTTAAAAACTGCTAAGGTGTGATTAAGATGTCTTGGCATACATTTTCTTCCTGAGAGGGTGCTTTCTACCCTGCAGGTAGGGTTTTCTTTCCCCTTCTCGAAGGTTTTGTCCTCTTTCTTATTTTGAAAGTCTTAATTTCCAGAGCGACAAAAACTCTCTTGTACACCTGCTTGCTGGGAAAATTGTGCTATTCTAAAACCTCACGTACACCAGTGGTCACTTCTGACCATTCACCTCTCAGAATCTTTGGTCATACACATTTAGGTTTCCAACTTATTTTATCATGAAAATCACTGATACGAGTTTTCTTTATGAAGAAGGCACTGAGTTAAAAGGCAGAGCTCTTAAGTAGAGGAGATACATGCTGCCAAACAAAAAAAAAAACAAAGCATAGTCTATCTTATGTATCAGAGCCTTGATGAAGACAATTAATGTAGCTGCTGCTTAGAGGAAAGATAGGTTAACAGGGGCAGGAGTGGTTTCTGATGAGTTCTTAGAAAAGTATGTATTTAACTGGGCTTTAAAGGATAGGGAACTCTTAACTAGGTTTTTGTGAAGATTGAATGGTATTTTAGACCATGGAGATTTTGAGAGAAAATGCGCTGAAGTGGGAAGGCACAAGTTTGGAAGCGAAGAAAAACATGAGTTCTGGAGTGGGTGGTGGTTTGTTTGGTAGAAAACCACACCAGAGATATACTCACAGTTCATTTTAGCACAGTGAAAACTCTGAGAAGTGCTGCAATAAAGAACTCTGCTAAACATTGTTTAACCCAGAATTTCTCCAACTTACTTCCATAGGTCCCACTTTTATTTTTTCACAAAATACTTTTAGCAAAGCTACCATCCTAGGGACTAAAGCTGTTTTGGGCACTACCTGGGTTTGGCAGGAATTTGAGGAAAGAACTATTGCCTTATACAAATGGAGATCCAGAGAGAGGGATCCCTGCATGCTTCTGGGACCATCTGACTGAGCACCCATCCTTTAAAAGTATTTTCTTTACAGAAATTCAGAATCTAAATATTAATGAATCAAGATATATTTATGACAGGGGCGTCTGGGTGGCTCAGTCGGTTAAGCGTCCAACTTCGGCTCAGGTCATGATCTCACGGTCCGTGAGTTCGAGCCCCACATCGGGCTCTGTGCTGACAGCTCAGAGCCGGGAGCCTGTTTCAGATTCTGTGTCTCCCTCTCTCTCTGCCCCCCGCCCCGTTCATGCTCTGTCTCTCTCTGTATCAAAAATAAATAAACATTTAAAAAATTTTAAACAATTAAAAAATTTTTAAAAAGATATATTTATGACAAAATTTTCAGGTGCAAAGCAATGGATCTAGGTGCTGTGTGGAATGCACATACGAGTAAGAGTCAGTCACTACCCATAATATTGTTACCAGCATTTGAGGCAGATAAGACAACTTTGTAAACAACTATCATACAAGGAAGAATATGCTATGGGAGAATAAGTTTACAACAAAGTGTTATGCAGTGAAGATGTGGCAGAGGAGATGGACTTTCTCAAGAGAAGCATTTGGAATGAGAATAAGACTCAGGGAGGAGCCAGGAGATACACTGGTAGAAAAAGAATCCGTAAAAAACAATCTGGTTCTGACCACAAACGTGGCAAACTAGTGACCCAAATCTCACACTCAGAGGTAATTAAGTTTGACCTACACAGCGTTGCCAACATTTAAAAATACAGAGTGTAACAAAGAATTTGGAGTCCCAGCATCTGTTGCAAATAACAAGACTTGGGAACCATAACCTAGAGCTGGATAGAAACTTCTTTAGAAAAGGTATGTGGGCTATAGTTTGCCACAGTCTCCACCATAATCCATTGTCCCTGGACTAAGCGTCTGGTGCTACTTCTCATCTACTTAAATGGATGACAGCTGCTTTTCTTACAGCATAGGTAAGAGGAAAGTGAAACATTTCTCAGATCCGTGTTTCCATCAAATATGGAAAAACAGACAAGGGGACATTTGGGCCACACATTTCAAGAACAATGGGCAAGACCGTGTTAGTTGTGAAAGACAAGAATATTCTTACCTGTTTGATATAGCTACAAAATATATCTGCGGTGAATATAACATAAGAGACCACTCCAATAATTTATGTCATGGCTTGGACCCTAGGGGCATTTGAGTTTTGACTCATGAGAGAACACAGAAGTTAAAAAGAGGAGAGGGTTTCCAAAAAAAAAAAAAAAAAGATCATCCAGAAAGCTCAAGTGGGTTAAGAACTGAAAAATGACCATTGGACCTGAATAGATGCCGTTGGTAAATTTAATGGTAGAAGTTTCAGTGGGATACTAGGGTGGAAGCCAGTGATTGATGAGGAATATGAAAATGATATGGAGGAACTAGTCCCATTCAAACTGCTTAACGTAGGGTTGTTTTTTGTTTTATTTTATGTAATTGATTTGTCTGTCTCTTTGTTTTAAATGTAAAAGATCTACTGGTCCTCTTCTATGTTCCTTCCTGGCATTCCCTGACAAGGGATCTCATGTACAGAGATTGTGGTCAATTGCCAAAAGATGTATTGTTTTTATCAATCTGAGACAGCTTCTCTGCCTTTAATGCTGAGTTTTGATAAAAACTATATTATAGAACACAGTTTAGGTCTAATGCCACATTTGAGCTTTCTACTTACTGTTCTTTGTATCTATGCCTATTGTACATCTCAAACTGGAGGATGAGATCTCACCATTGCATTGCTAGAAGATGTGAACGTGAATTTTATCTGCTACATCAAGAGTAAAAGGAATAAGATAGAGAGTATAAATTTGCCCCAGTACCTGGAATTGAGAGGTCCTAGGCTTCTTAAGCTATATTTGGCAAATAGCCTGTGCTTGGCTACTTTTGAGAGATCAGAGAGGAGATAACCCGTATAGTTCCCTTAAAGGGAAAAAAGACTAGTGTCCCCTTACCAGTCATTGGATCTACAAGTGGAAAAAGGAAGCAGTCAGAGAATGAGAAAGTACCCTCATCCTAAACTTTAGCACTGTCTCTTCACCTGCTAGTAAAACATAGCCCAGTGAATACTTAGATCTCAGCGGGAGGTTGTCCCCATAAAAAATGACTTGTATTCTATGTACATGACACTCCCTTCCCCTCATGACTCTTCAAGAAAATCCCTGGTATGTCCTTATCAAGAGACATTATGCTCAATGAGATAAGCCAGTCACACAAAAACAAATGTTGCAGAATCTCACCTACAGGAGGTATCTAAAATACTTAAACTCATAGAAGCAAAGAATGGAATGGTGGTTTCTGAGGGCTGGGAGAAGATATAAATGGAAAGTTGCTAATCAACAGGCATAAAGTTTCAGTCAAACAAGATAAACCCTAGAGATCTGCTGGACAGCATTGTAGGTATAGTCAACAATAATGTATTGTACCCTTAAAAATTTGTTAAGAGGGTAGATCTTATGTACGTGCTCTTTCCACATCAAATGAAATGAGCTAAAATAACTAAGCTAAAATGAAGTAAAATATAAAATTAAGAGACCATGGAAAGACAGCATGTTGTAGAGGCATGAGTGAAGCTTCTACAAGCAGTCGACTGCAGTTCTATACCTCAGGAGCTGTGCAACATTGGCAAGCTCCCTAATGTCTCTGAATCACCTGGGATCTACATTGAAAGACAGTTATGAGGTTTAAATTTTGACAATATATGTAAAATATTTAATATAGTGTTTAGCACATAATAGGTATCCAAGAAATTATACACCTATGCATGAATATTTATATATGTTTTTATAAACCTAAAAAGTGGGATTCCCCAAGCCCTATTTTATTTATACCACTTTTGGTAAATTTATCTGAGAAAAGTTGTTTTCACTGTTGGAAAAACAGTGTGTTTCACTGGGGGAAGAAACTGAGGTTGAGAGAGACTAAACAACTAAATCAAAGCCTATAATTAAGAAATGGCCATGATGCAATTTGTAGTTAGAGCAGGGGTTGGTAAATTACCATCTGCCGGCCAAATCCAGCCAGCCGTCTGTTTTGTAAATAAAGTCTTATTCGAACACACGCCGAATTGTTATTATTGTCTGGCTGGTTCCACGCTACAGTGGCATAGTGGAGTAGTTGTTACAGAGACAGTATGGCTTACAAAACCTAAAATATTTACCATCTGACCTTCTAAGAAAATGTTTGCCTACCCCTAGTCTAGATAGAGTAGGAATAAAGTATAGTAGACATTGGACTGAGCCCTATCACCAGCAATTCTCAGAGAGACTTTAAGTAATTCTACTGTTGTGCATCTCAGCTTCTCATGTTAAAACAAAACAAAACAAAACAAAACAATGCAATTTTGAATTTTAACTTGATTAACCACTGTGGTGCATAGTTAGATGCATATTTATGTGCTCAGTAGGTATCTGAGTATTATGCCCTTAGAGGCAAAACTTTACACCAAATTGCAGTGATTATAAGAATTCATTTTCAGTTTCTGCCTTACTATTCAGTTCTACAAGTATTTTACTGCTGGCTTGTATCTTGAAAGTTCTCTTGGGTACCACAATTATGTTGAAGATGCTTCCAAACATTGTCATTCCTCATCTGAGACCCCGTTAGGATCAGGCCACCAGCCTTCTTTGTCTGTTCGTAGCTTTCTCTGGAGGCTTCATATCAAGGAGAGCACAGGGTGATCAGAGCGCTGCATTATCACAAAGTCAAATCAGATCCGAGGCAAATGAAGAGTGAAAGAGATTAATGGACTCACTACTTATACCACATGATAACCCAATGATTTGCAGTTTCCATTCAAAGGGGAAAAGTCGAGCTTGGAAGACTCCGTGTAGCCTTGTGATAATTTTGCTATGGAAAAGATTTATTGTTCTGCCTTTTGCCCTTTTTTCTGGACAAATGGGATTGCATGCTACATGCTTGATTTAAGACTATTTAAATTTTTCTGAATTTAGGACTATCCCCCCCTTCCTTCACAATTCATTATAAATAAATGTGCACAAAATCAAGGGCAGGGGCGCCTGGGTGGCGCAGTCGGTTAAGCGTCCGACTTCAGCCAGGTCACGATCTCGCGGTCCGTGAGTTCGAGCCCCGCGTCAGGCTCTGGGCTGATGGCTCGGAGCCTGGAGCCTGTTTCCGATTCTGTGTCTCCCTCTCTCTCTGCCCCTCCCCCGTTCATGCTCTGTCTCTCTCTGTCCCAAAAATAAATAAAAAATGTTGAAAAAAAAAATTTAAAAAAAAAAAAAAAAAAAAAAAATCAAGGGCAGGTGCAAATTGATTTAGATCGTTGTTTCTTTGAAATCAAATAAAACTGCTCCTCCTTCCCAGAACTTCAGATAAAAGACACCTGTTTCTGATGGCTTTTGCCTGGGGGCCAAATTGGAAAAGAAAAATTGAGTCCCAGCCCCGTCATTTACCAATGGTGTAGACTCAGCCAAGTTACTATGCTTCTCTGAATCTCCTTATAAGTAAGATGGCAATAGACACAGTAGCTTTCTCATACACTTGTGGTAAGGCAGAAATGCAATAATGCATGGAAGGCACTTGGCACAATGTCTACCACAGAGTAAACACTCAATAACCTTACACCAGAACTTGCTTTCTCAATTCTTTAAGACTTGGATAGCTGAAGTGACTGAATTAATTTTCTTTTCATATAAAATCCAACCAGGAGAAGGTGCTGGATAACGTGTCCTTGGTTAATATAGGAAGATTAGGGATTGGAGCATTATTTTTTTAACCAAGAACACCCAAACTGAAATAACCTTTGTCTTCCCTGCCATTACAGTGATAGATGTTTGTCTTCTCCTTCTTTACTGCATCAATACTTGAAAAAGTCAAGTGTACAGTATCAGAAAATTGTTTTACATAATTTAACGAGAATTTTCAAAATCCTTTACCGCAGAATTTCTTAACCTGGGTATCCACAGAATAGCTTTCTGGGGATCCATTAATGTCCTGGCGTTTTATGTAACATTCTCTGTTTATGTTTATTTTATTGAGAGAAGTTTCATAGCTTTAATAAGATTCTCACTATGGTCTTTGATCTGTATATCAAATTCTAAGTAGTATCAGAGGGCCAAGAAACTGTTAACGAATTTTGGAGTTTTGTGAGTAAAATGCCTTATCCAAGAATGCCACACCGTACAATAGTTTAACTTTTTTTTTTCAAGTAAGACTAATGAAAAAGCACTTTGTAATGTGTAAAAGGCAACAACACTGCTTAATAAAATAAATAATTCTACATTTGTGGCACTGATGAGGCAGCTAAGTACATTCAGGTGACACTTCTGTGGAACGAAAGCTAATTCATGATAATTCAACAGCACTTTACAATAGATGCTTAACAAACCAGGTAATAAAACATAATCAGTAGAAGCCTTTTAGAAGCTAATGTTGAATCTTACAAAAAAATGACTCATATTATTTAATGATTGTGTATTCTATTTAATTAACTGTTGCCACTCTTACTGAGAGAGGCAACAGGAATTATAAGGCCTCAACATTTTGCTCACGTGTCTGTTACTTTTAGTTGAGTTTACCACACACATATGCAGTCTGGTGTGAAAAGGTTCCTTCTTTCCCAACCTGACAGAAGTTCCCAGCTTCCCAGATCTGGTGGTGCCAGAGAGGTTGGAGAGAGGGGAGTCTGGTGGGGTCGCAACCAGAGAACTGATCTCCTGTCTCCTCATCTACTGTGGTCCTGGAGAGATGGTTGGAGAACAGCTGCCTTTCTTGAGTACTTGTTCTCTGACCACCTTCCCCAGACCAAACTTCCTGTAATGAGGCATACAAAGCTGTTTTCTTAAGGGGTTGCAGCTCTCAAAAAAGCAACAGTGTGTGGGGAGGGCAGAGGTTATAACCTAATCCAATTTAGTCATACTTGTGTTTGTGTGTGGCTTAGGTTTTCTACAAAGAGAATATTCATGTGCTCTCTTATGTGGCCTCTTTCGTGTCTCCTAGTTGGGACACCCCACCTCTTTCGGTGGCAGGCAGGAAGATCTCCCTCTTGGCCCCATCTTGTGTCTTGCAAAACTGACTTTCAGATGTGAAGGCGTCAATTCTGTAAGAGTAGGCGCTCCTATTCCAGTGCAGTCTCCCCACCGGAAAGCAGTGCCGCTGATTGCTTCTTTAGTTTTACTAAAAAGCAAGTGCATTTTGCCATGTTTCTATTTATTTTCTCATTATATGAAGAAAGGGTAGAATTCCTGTGATTATGACTTTGACCTTGCCCCTAGCAAAACAATAATATCACCATTATTGTACTAATAGTATATTGGAGTTTTTTTTTTTTTTTTCCAGTCTATTTTATTATAAGAAGGTCTATTTTCTGAGATCTGGAAACATTTGAAAAACAATAACTGTCACTGTCATGATTTACATGGGAACAAATTGAAGGATTATAAATGGCAGTTATTTACTTTAATTAGCCTCAGAAATCCAGAGGCTGAACTTATTCTAAAACCACCTAACAATATTTTCTACTACATCTATATTTGGAGGCATAGTACAGACTATGAATTCCAACAAGAATTATTTTAAAAAACAATCAGAAGTCTTAGAAGGAAACTCTGTACCTGTTTTTAAATTTTAATTTTCTGGTCAATAAGCAAGTGTAATAATAATGCAGCCAGAAGAGCAGTAGTTCTGGAATCACACAGACTTGGATTTAGATTCTGCTGCATGACAAAGGGGCTGTGACCTTAGTCAGGTTGTTTAATCTATCTGGAGTCTCAGTGACCCCCAGCTACCATGTTGATGATAATATCTAGTAAAAGAATATAAAATGAAGTAACTGCTGAAAGTCCTGAGCACACAACATGCATTGCATACATGTCATTTGATTCAATATATATTTTTATATTTAAAAGAATATAGGGTAGAGCCTCTATTGTTGTTCATGTGGCCTCGAGGCTAAGTTAAGGCCAATAGTACATGATAGAAGATAAGTGTGCAACTCTTGGGTCCTAGCATTAAAAGGGTGTGAGGGCATCCCCCTGATTCCTTTCCCCACTTCTTGCTGGCTAGGAGATAATGAGGGCTAAACTAACAACTTGGGGCATACAAACAGAAGCTGAAGAAGACAGAGCCATACTAGCAGTCTTGGATCCCTGTCAGCTTATGGACTGTTGTGTGATAGAGCCACTAAATTGTCTTGTCTTGTCTTTCTTTTTATTTTTTCTCCCTCCCTCACCTACTCCCTCTCCCCCTCCCTCTCTCCCTCCTTCTCTCCCTTCCTTTCTTTATTCTTTCCTTCTTTCTTTCCTTCCTTCTTCTTTCTTTTGTTCTTTCATTCTTTCCACTTAGGCTGTACTGTAACTATTACTAAGTCCAAATACCAGGTACAAGGAAAAGAGTCATCGGGGAAGGCTCAGTTTTTCTTTTCTTAATGAGCTCACCTATTTTGGAGCCATTAAAATACTTACCAAGAGTATGAAACATTATGCAATAATGCTTATGTTAAATTAAAAAAAAACCCTAAATGATAAATATTATAATCATATTTTGAACCACCCAAATGAGGGGGGGGGGAGAACTGGAAGGAAATAAAGTGCATATAACCATATTTACATTTGAATAATGGCATTATGTTACTTTTCTCTTTTGCTGTATTTTCTAAATTTTTCTAAATAAATTTATGTTGTTTTTGTGAAAACAAAACATTGTTTCTAAAGCATTTCTAAGGAAATAGTCAATCTGATAAGGACTTCTTTATGAAGATGTACATCACAACAACACTTTCTATCGAAGAGAAATTGGCATCTGATAGTAGGTGAGTTAAATATATTATATGAAGCAACATAATGAAATTTTACAATGTACAGTTTATTAGTTTGGTAGAGCTACCATAACTAAATACCACTAACTGGTTGGCTTAACTTTTGGAGGCTGGAAGTCTAAGATCAAGGTGTCGGAAAGTTTGGTTTCTTTTGAGGCCTCTCTCCTTGACTTATCGATGGTCACCCTCTTGCTGGCTCTTCACATGGTCGTCTTTCTGTGCATGTGCTCCCCTGTGTCTCTTTGTGTGTTCAAAATCCACTTCTTCTAAAGACACCAATCAGATAGGGTTAGAATCCACTTGATTTGTTTCATTTTAACTAAATTATTCCTTTAAAGGCCTTATCTTCAAACACAGTGACATTTTGAGGTGCAGGGGGTTAGGAGCTTCACATATGATTTTGAGGGGGAGAAGAACACACAATTTAGCCCATGACACACAACATTAAGGGTCATGTTGGGAAGAATACTTAATAGCAGAGAGGAAAGGTTGATGGTATAACATGAAGTGAAAAAAAAAAGGTGAAAACTCATTTATACAGTATAACTTCAAATATATAAAAGGTATGTGGAAACAAGCTTACCTTCAGTTAGCATCTGTGATTCTATCTCAATATACAGAAACTAAGGATTCACAAAAATTCTAAGACCTGTGGAGCAGAAATAAATCGACAGTTGACAGTGACACATACATTGTCATTTCAAAGAGAGTAAATTTGCTATCCTAAATGATGATAAAGGTGTTACAAAATTAACATAACATTGGTATGTATCATAGGTATTCTGAAAGGGAATGAATCAACTTATTAATGTTAACTATCTTTGATGGGGATTTATTATGTGATTTTTATTTTCTTTCTTATGCTTTTTCTGTATTTTCTAAATATTTACAGTGATTCCATATACCTTTATAATCAGAAAAAGAACAAGTGTCTTTTTAAAAAATGAATCATAATACACTATAGTTTAGGAAAGGCAGATTCAAGTCATGATTGTGGCTACTTGCGATTTCAAAATAGATAATTCAACAATTCAACATGTATAAGTGTTAGGCTATCAGCCACTTTTCTAGAATTGGGGGATAGAGAGATTTTCAGGAGAATATTCTCATTCTGTGGCACCTCATTATTTGGTTGAAAAGAAACTGATCCCTAAATGAATAAAAAAAATACATGTATGTGGGCACAGAGGCAGAGTCAGGAACAATGGATTCTGTCTTGGAAGGTCATGGAACTCTAGAGAAGTAGCAGCGTTTGAATTATCCTCCAAGAATAAGTGGAGGTTTGCTTGGTGGAATAAATGAGATTCTAGGGAATGGGAGTGACACTGACATTCCAGGCAGAGACCACCACACGAGCAAAGGCACCAAGGTGTGTTTGTTCAATAGGAAGGTACCTGGTTCAGCTATACAATTTAGTACCTAGGGGGTGGGAGGTTGTGGTTGGCAAAAGAGGCAGAGAGCCTGGAGATTCAATAAGAAGAGATGAATCTCATTCTAAGGGGTTGTATGTTATCCAATAGACATTATACTGCAGGTAGGCAGGTGTGTAGAATAGTGTTGAAATACTGCACTTGTGATGTAAGGCCAGCCCTGAGTTACTGAAGGTGGAAGGAAAAGGAGGGAACCGAAGCCAAGGGGTTTCCAATGCAACACTAGGAGTTTATCCATGGAGTGAGACACGTGACAAAATGGAGGAATCAAGGATGCTTCTGAAATCTCATCTGGACAATTGTGTGAATAGCCATATCATAAGCCAAAGAGAAAAGGCAGGGAAGAAGTAGAAGTTAAGTTTATTTATTTATTTTGAGAGAGACAGAGACAGCACAAGTAGGGGAGAGGAGAGAGAGAAAGTGAGAGAGAGAATCTCAAGCAGGCTCGGCACTGCCAGCACAGAGCCCGACGTGGGGCTTGAACTCACGAAGCTGTAAGATCATGACCTGAGTCTCAAACAAGAATGGGACGCTTAACCGACTGAGCCACCCAGGTGCTCCACCCCAAATTGAATTTCTTGAGGCCAGATGTAAGCACATTTTACTGCATGTGAGTGAGAAGTTACTCATTAGAAAATAGGCATAGCAGGATCCTGTCTAGCCTTCCACAAATACAACTGCACACAAACAGCAACAAAAACCTACACAAAATACCTCATGACTTCAGCTCATCATGCTGTTGCCACTCTACAACATACTAAGCTTTTTCGCAAGACATGATCTCATGTAATCCTCACAGGGACTGCATCAACTAAGTGTTGTTGATGGAGTCATTCTCGAGACACCAGCCTGAAGCTCAAAGGTTAAGCTTGTCCAAGACCTCACGCACACCTAGCTACAAGGTCACTAGCAAGAAGTAGAGACTGTGAGCTCCTCCAGGGGTAGAGACAATGCATTTCATCCTCACGCTTGGATTCCCAGTAAAATACCTGGGACTCGTCTTTGAGAAAAGACTAAGTGGACAAAGGGATTAGTTAAGGAAAAAAGAAACTGTTCCCAAACGTGCACACATTTCTACCACATGATGCTACTGCTTAAAAGAGAATGAGATACTTTTAGTCAGGATGCTAACTTTGGACATTTTATATTGCTTAAGGAAAAATAAAAGGTTTCTTTTCATCTGTAGATGCCTTCACATTATCCTATCAAGGTCACATTTTCCCTTTCCACATCACTCAGTGCTTTTTTGGTTTTATATTAGCTTTGTGCTGAAAATTGAAATTGGAATATTAGAACTCAGTTGGGGAGCACACTAATTTAATTAAATATTAAAAGCCAGCTGGTTTTATGTTATGTGGGCAAATTAGAGAATTAATGATTTGGTACACTTTCTTGTTCCTGTCAAGCTACAAGAACATGAAGAATAGCTCTTTCTTACCCAGTTACAAAAGGTGAGATTGAAAAATTAGGCCTGCTTTATTAAAGTGTTTCCATATAGAGTCTTTTGAGAATAGGGTAACTTACTTATTTATAAAATGCCTCAGAAGGCATGAGCCCTGGGCCAGTGTGAAAGAACCTGACAGGCCTTAGTGTTAGGTGCCTCTAGTAAAGCCTCACCTGGGAAGACTAATCCACTTGAGAATCTTTGAAGTACTATCATTTTGTGTAGCTGGGTTCAGAGTCAACTGGCTGCCTGTTGATGTCATTTGATTCTGTAAGCTAATCCACTCCTATATGACTTGAGAAATATTTTCTCAAAAACACACAGTGTGAAATAAGGTAATGAGAGTAACGTGCAGTTAGTAGAAATGGCTTTCAGTCATTAATAGTCATCTACTGTACTATAGATTTCCCATATTTCTTGGTCCTATGAGTATACACACACACACACACACACACACACACACACACAATATACAATGTAACATAAGAGCAGAGATTATTCACCCCAAGGCCAGATGATAGACTATATGTCCAGTGTTGTCAGTTTTTAGATTTATGATTTCTCTCTTCTTCCAGATCTTTTCTGTTTTCCTCTTCTATTCCTTTCCTCTTATCCCCTTTTATATTACAAAATTGAGAGGAGGGCTTTGTGAGAAGCTCCACGTTGAAGGGGAAGATGGTGAGAACCCAGAACAAGTCACTTATTCTGTTTCTCAGTTTTCTGCCCTGAAACAAAAATAACTAGACAAAATAATAATAAAAGTAATAATTATTTTTGGGCTACATAGTAATAACAATTATTATTTCTGCCTCTAAAAGGATGATGGTAAGTGCTTCAGTTATATATTGTTGTACAACAAAACCTTGTGGCCTCAAACAACAACCATTTTATTTGCGACCATTCTGCAACCTATCCTGGGCTCAGCTGGATGGTTTGTCAGGTGGTTCTCCCAATGGTCACTCATGCGGCTGCATTCAGTTGTGGGACCTCTGGGGTTAGGCTTAGTGAGGATGGTGGAATGGCTGGGACTCTCTCTTCTTGTCATCTAAGGACATTCTCTCCAGGCGGCCTCTCCACATGGTCTATCCATCATGGTCTTTTAGTAGAGTAGTTGGACATCTTGTGAGGTGACTCAAGGCTTTCAGAACTGCAGATACAGAGGCTGTCAGGACCAGAACTTGCACAGCAACATATTTGCTAAATTCTCTTGGTTAAAAGCAAACCACAGTTTCCTCTCAAATTGAAGGGGAGGAGACTATACAAGGGTGTGGACATGGAGGATGTGGTTCACTGGGGGTGGGGAGGGACAATATAATGGATTGCCTCAGTAAATTTAGAACAGATTCTGCTTGTTTAATACCTACACCTTCTACATGTACTGCTATTTCTAAAATCATGGTTTGAAAAGCTGTATTTTTTTAAAAAATGATCAACAGTGACAAAGTTAAATTATTGTGCCTAGAGGTTGTGTCATGGTGCTTTCATTCATGAAGAGAACTCCTTTTCAATACTTTCCCACATTAGTATGATTGCTTTTTCCTGCTTAAAATGGCTGGTACCTTGACTATTCTGGATGGATAAAACTTTGAATAAGTTTTAACTGACAGTCATAACTTGATTTAACCGAAGGACAAATCTCTATGCATAGGAACATGTATCCTTTACTTGACTCAGAAATAACTCCTTGTTAGAGCATAGCCAAACCTAGCATGACTTCTTGACTTCTTTGAGTAGCTAATCATCTTCCTTTCTTTCTTTATTCCTTCCTTCCTTCCTTCCTTCCTTCCTTCCTTCCTTCCTTCCTTTCTTTTTATTACAGCTCTTTATTTTTTAAATTTTTAAAAAATTTTAAATTATTTTATTTTTTTAAAATTTACATCCAAATTAGTTAGCATATAGTGCAACAATGATTTCAGGAGTAGATTCCTTAGTGCCCCTTACCCATTTAGCCCATCCCCCTTCCCACAACCCCTCCTGTAACCCTCAGTTTGTTCTCCGTATTTATGAGTCTCTTCTGTTTTGTCCCCCTCCCTGTTTTTATATTATCTTTTTTCCTTTCCCTTATGTTCATCTGTTTTGTCTCTTAAAGTCCTCATGTGAGTGAAGTCATATGATTTTTGTCTTTCTCTAATTTCATTTAGCATAATACCCTCCAGTTCCATTCATGTAGTTGCAAATGGCAAGATTTCATTCTTTTTGATTGCCAAGTAATACTCCATTGTGTGTGTGTGTGTGTGTGTATATATATATATATATATATACATATATATATACATATATATGTATATATGTATACATACATATATATACATATATACATATATATGTGTATATATATATATATATATATATGTATACATATATATACCACATCTTCTTTATCCATTCATCCATCGATGGGCATTTGGGCTCTTTCCATACTTTGGCTATTGTTGATAGTGCTGCTATAAACATGGGGGTGCATGTGTCCCTTGGAAACAGCACACCTGTATCCCACAGATAAATGCCTAGTAGTGCAATTACTGGTGTTGCATCCACACGACTCCTGAAACAGAATGCTACGGGCACCAGTGACAGTCACAACAAAGTTTATTGCAATGAGAGACAAGGCAAACCGATCGATTGGGACTGACGCTCTTAACCAGAGTGCGGTCTTGAACAGCCAGGGTACAGAGTTTTTATAGCCGACCACATCGTCTTATTATCACCTAGGAACAGAACAAAGGAATAGTTCCCAGGTGGAAACAGTTCAAATTGGCCCTTGCCCCAATCCAATCAAACACTAATCCATCCCTTGATTGATAGGATAAGGCTGTTATCTTTTAACCTATAGTGTTAAAACAAAGCTGTTATTTCTTAAGGCTATAGGTTAGCCCTACACTACAATTTAACCCTTACACTGGGTCGTAGGGTAGTTCTATTTTTAGTTTTTTGAGGAACCTCCATACTGTTTTCCAGAGTGGCTGCACCAGCTTGCATTGCCACCAACAATGTAAAAGAGATCCTCTTTCTCTGCATCCTCACAAACATCTGTTGTTGCCTGAGTTGTTAATGTTAGCCATTCTGACAGGTGTAAGGTGATATCTCATTGTGGTTTTGGTTTGTATTTCCCCGATGATGAGTGAAGTTCAGCATTTTTTCATTTGTCAGTTGGCCCTCTGGATGTCTTCTTTGGAGAAGTGTCTATTCATATCTTTTGCCCATTTATTCACTGGATTCTTCGTTTTTTGGGTGTTGAATTTGATAAGTTCTTTATAGATTTTGGATACTAACCCTTTATTTGCTATGTCATTTGCAAATATCTTCTCCCATTCTGTCAGTTGCCTTTTAGTTTTGCTGATTGTTTCCTTTGCTGTACAGAAGCTTTTTATTTTGATGAGGTCCCAGTAGTTCATTTTTGCTTTTGTTTCCCTTGCCTCTGGAGACGTGTTCAGTAAGAAGTTGCTGCAGCCAAGATCAAAGAGGTTTTTGCCTGCTTTCTCCTCTAGGATTTTGATGGCTTCCTGTCTTACATTTAGGTCTTTCATCCATTTTGAGTTTACTTTTGTGTATGGTGTAAGAAAGTGGTCCAGGTTCATTCTTCTGCATGTTGCTGTCCAGTTTTCCCAGAACCACTTGCTGAAGAGATTGTGCTTATTCCATTGGATATTCTTTCCTGCTTTGTCAAAGATTAGTTGGCCATATGTTTGTGGGTCCATTTATGGGTTCTCTATTCTGTTCCATCGATCTGAGTGTCTGTTCTTGCGCCAGTACCATAGTGTCTTGATGATTACAGCTTTGTAGTATAGCTTGAAGTCTGGGATTGTGATGCCTCCTGCTTTGGTTTTCTTTTTCAAGATCATTCTGGTTATTCGGGGTCTTTTCTGGTTCCATACAAATTTTAAGATTATTTGTACTAGCTCTGTGAAGAATGCTGGTGTTATTTTGATAGGGATTGCATTGAATATGTAGATTGCTTTGGGTAGTATCAACATTTTAACAATATTTGTTCTTCCCATCCAAGAGCATGGATTCTTTTTCCATTTTTTTGTGTCTTCTTCCATTTATTTCCTAAGCTTTATATAGTTTTCTGTGTATAGATTTTTCACCTCTTTGGTTAGATTTATTCCTAGGTATTTTATGTTTTTTTGTGCAACTGTAAATGGGATCAATTCCTTGATTTCTCTTTCTGTTGCTTCATTTTTGGTGTATAGGAATGCAACCAATTTCTGTGTGTTGATTTTAAATCCTGCAACTTTGCTGAATTCATGAATCAATTCTAGCAGTTTTTGGTGGAATCTTTTGGGTTTTCCATATAGAGTATCATGTCATCTGTGAAGAGTGAACATTTGACCTCCTCCTGGCCGAATTGGATGCCTTTTATTTCTTTGTGTTGTCTGATTACAGAGGCTAAGACTTCCAATACTATGTTGAATAACAGTGGTGAGAGTGGACATCCTTGTCTTGTTCCAGACTTTACGGGGAGAGCTCTCAGTTTTTCCCCACTGAGGATGATATTAGCGCTGGGTCATTCACATATGGCTTTTATATCTCGAGCTGTGCTCCTTCTATCCCTACTTTCTTGAGGGTTTTTATCAAGAAAGGATGCTGTATTTTGTCAAATGCTTTTTCTGCATCTATTGAGAGGATCATATGGTTCTTGTCCTTTCTTTTATTGATGTGATGAATCACATTAATTGTTTCATGGATATTGAACCAGCCCTGCATCTCAGGTATAAATCCCACTTGGTGATGGTGAATAATTTTTTTAATGTATTGTTGGATCTGGCTGGCTAATATCTTTTTGAGTATATTTGCATCTATGTTCATCAGAGAAATTGGTGTATAGTTTTCCTTTTTAGTGGGGTCTCTAGTTTTGGAATGAAGGTAATGTTGGCTTCATAGGAAGAGTTTGGAAGTTTTCCTTCCTTTTGTATTTTTTGGGACAGCTTCAAGAGAATAGGTGTTAATTCGTCCTTAAATGTTTGGTAGAATTCCCCTGGAAAGCCATCTGGCCCTGGACTCTCATTTTTTGGGAGAGTTTTGGTTACTAATTTGATTTTCTTACTGGTTATGGGTCTGTTCAAATTTTCTATTTCCTCCTGTTTCAGTTTTGGTAGTGTATATGTTTCAAGGAATTTGTTCATTTCTTCCAGATTGCCCACTTTATTGGTTTATAATTGCTCATAATATTCTCTTATTATTGTTTTTATTTATGCTGTGTTGGTTGTGATCTCTCCTCTTTCATTCTGGATTTTATTTATTTGGGTCCCTTCCTTTTTTCTTTTTGATCAGACTGGCTAGTGGTTTATCAATGTTGTTAATTCTTTCAAAGAACCAGTTTCTGGTTTCATGAATCTGTTGTACTGTTTTTTTTTGTTGTTGTTGTTGTTGTTGTTGTTGTTGTTTTTGGTTTCAATAGCATTAATTTCTGCTCTAATCTTTATTATCTCCTGTCTTCTGCTGGTTTTGGGTTTTATTTGCTGTTCTTTTTCCAGCTCCTTAAGGTGTACGGTTAGGTTGTGTATCTGAGATCTTTCTTCCTTCTTTAGGAAATCCTGGATTGCTATATACTTTCCTCTTATGACTGACTTTGCTGCATCCCAAAGGTTTTGGGTTGTGGTGTTATCATTTTCATTGACTTCCATATACTTTTTAATTTCCTCTTTAACTTCTTGGTTAGCCCATTCATTCTTTAGTAGAATGTTCTTCAGTCTCCAAGTATTTGTTACCTTTTCAAATTTTTTCTTGTGGTCGATTTCGAGTTTCATAGCATTGTGGTCTGAAAATATGCACGGTATGATCTCGATCTCTTTGTACTTACTTAGGGCTGATTTGTGTTCCAGTGTATGGTCTATTCTGGAGAACATTCCACATGCACTGGAGAAGAATGTATATTCTGCTGCTTTAGGATGAAATGTTCTGAATATATCTGTTAAGTCCATCTGGTCCAGTGTGTCATTCAAAGCCATTGTTTCCTTGTTGATTTTTTGATTAGATGATCTTTCCATTGCTGTGAGTGGGGTGTTGAAATCTTCTACTTTATTATGGTATTATTATCGATGAGTTTCTTTATGTTTGTTATTAATTGCTTTATATATTTGGGTGTTCCACATTTGGCGCATAAATGTTTACAGTTGTTAGGTCTTCTTGGTGGCTAGACCCCTTGATTATGATATAATGCCCTTCTGCATGTCTTGATACCATCTCTATTTTAAAGTCTAGATTGTCTGATATAAGTATGGCTACTCCAGCTTTCTATTGTTGACCATTAGCATGATAGATGGTTCTCCATCCCCTTACTTTCTATCTGAAGGTGTCATTAGGTCTAAAGTGGGTCTCTTGTAAACAGCATATAGATGGATCTTGTTTTCTTATCCATTCTGTTACCCTATGTCTTTTGATTGGAACATTGAGTCCACTGACGTTTAAACGAGTACTGAAAGATATGAATTTATTGCCATTATGATGCTTGTCGAGTTGGAGTTTCTGGTGGTGTTCTCTGGTCCTTTCTAACCTTTGTTGCTTTTGAGATATATATATATATGAGATATATATATATATGATATATATATATATATGATATATATATATGTATGATATATATATATATCTCATATATATATTCATCATATATATGTTCATCATATATATATATATATATATATATATATATTCATCATTTCTCACCTCAGAGAGTCCCCCTTGAAATTTCTTGCAGGGCTGGTTCAGTGGTCACAAATTCCTTTAATTTTTGTTTGGCTGGGAAACGTTTTATCTCTCCTTCTATTTTGAATGACAGCCTTGCTGGATAAAGAATTTTTGGCTGCTTATTTTTCTGATTCAGCACATTGAATATATCCTGCCACTCCTTTTGGCCTGCCAAGTTTCTGTGGATAGGTCTGCTGCAAACCTGATCCATCTTCCCTTGTAGTTTAGGGACTTTTTTTTTCCCTTGCTGCTTTCATGATTCTCTTCTTGCCTGAGTATTTTGTGAATTTGACTATGATATGCCTTGTTGCTGGCTGGTTTTTGTCGAATCTAATGGGAGTTCTGTGCTTCCTGGATTTTGATGTCTGTGTCTTTCCCCAGGTTAGGAAAGTTTTCCTCTATGATTTGCTCACATAATCCTTCTACCCCTATTTCTCTCTCTTCCTCTTCTGGGACCCCTATGGTTCTGATGTTCTTCCTTTTTAATGAGTCACTGTTTTGTCTCATTCTTAAATCATACTCTTTTGCCTTAATCTCCCTCTTTTTTTCTGCTTCATTATTCTCTATAAGTTTGTCCTCTATATCTCTGATTGTCTGTTCTGCCTCATCCATCCTTGCTGCTGCTGCATCCACTCATGATTGCAGCTCAGTTATAGCATTTTTAATTTCATTCTATTTTTTACTTCTTTATCTCTACAGAAAGGGATTCTAACCTATTTTCGACTCCAGCTAGTATTCTTGGTATCATGATTCTAAATTCTGGTTCAGACATCTTGCTTGTATTTATGCTGGTTAAGTCCCTAGCTGTCATTTCTTCATGCTCTTTCTTTGGGGTGAATTCCTTCGTTTCGTCAATTTGCAGGGAGAAAAGGAATTAATGAGGTAGAAAAATTAAAATTTAAAAAATATTAAAATTTTAAAAATATTAAAATTAAAAAATTAAAAGCACACATATACACACAAAAAAATCTAATAATGATGCTAGATCCTAGGTGTATTTTGGTCGAGTGTTGAAAGTGGTTTGACAAATTAGAGGAAAAAAGGGGAACAGAAAAAAAGGAAATTGTTTGAGAATTTGAAAAAATGAATACACTGAAGTAGACTAAAGTGAGATGATGGGAGTAAAATAGAATTTGAAAAAATTTACACAAAAGTAAAGAATATAGTAGAAAAAGTTAACAAAAAATATGTTTAATAAAATTAAAAATAAAAATGAATTTTGTCTCTTTCTGTGTTCAAGAAAAAGAAAAGAAACGAAATAGAGGAAAAAAGAAATCGTTTGAAAATTTCAAAAAGTGAATACACTGTAGTAGACTAAAATAAAATGATGGAACTAAATGGAATTTGAAAAAAATTACATTAAAGCAAAAATATAGTAAAAAATTAAGGAAAATACTTTTAATAGAAATTGAAAGTAAAAATGAGGTTTTTCTCTTTCTGCATTCAAGAAAAATAAAAGAAATTAAAAAGAGAAAAAAGAAAGAGAAAAGAGAAAAAATGAAATCGTTTGAAAATTTGAAAGATGAATACACTGAAGTAGACTAAAATAAAATGATGGAAGTAAGATAGAATTTGAAAAAAATTTACACAAAAGTAAAAAATATGTAAAAAAAATTAAAACTATTTTTAATAAAAATTGAAAATAAAATGAATTTTTATTCTTTCTGTATTAAAGAAAAAGAAAAGTAGTGTAAAAGAGAAAAAAAAGAAGGAAAGAAAATTGAATAGATGGACCTGCCAACAGATTGAAATAGGACTGAAATTACTTCATTTTCTCCTAGAAGTCAGAGTATGAAGCGCTTTATAGTCCATAAACTAAGTAGGTGGTGAGACTTGCGTTCTTGAAAAGGGAGGTTGGCCCAGTTGGGCAGGGTTCAGCGTAACAGCTCCGGTCTCCACTAGATGGCGTACTAGCCTACTGGGGTGGATTGTTGCGCTGCTCCCAGGCGCCTATGCGCATGTGTGGGAGCTCATAGGCGTGTGAGCGCATGCGTGGGACCAGAGAAAATAGCGTCACCCAGGTGCTCAGTCTGTAGTATAGGAACTGTGTTCTCTCTGATCAGCAATCGCATACCTGTCCTCTGTCTTCAGCTTTCATCCACTCCCCACTTCTTCACTGTCTGTGACCAACCCCTAGGCAGTACCTCTTTCCCAAGTTTTGTGTGAGATGCGGCTGTTTTCCCCGCCCGTTACTTCTGAAGGACTGCCGCTTTGTCCCTCTCCGCCCCTCTGTGGGAGGGTCTCACCGAGCAATGGCTGAATGCTGGCTGCACCCAGGAGCGCTTGCTGGACCCTGCTGCTGCTGGTGCCCCGAGACTGCAGCCAGTGCCAGCCGACCCCAGAAAAAGTTCGCGAGACAGTGTAGCAGCAGCGTTTCAGGGATTACGGAAAATCACAACACACATCTGGCACCAGGCTTCACCTTTAACGACCTTGTTCCAGCACCAGCGAATGTGGCCGTTTTCTGGGGTCTGTTGGGACCAGTTGGCTTCAACAGTCTCTACCAAATGTCCTTCCAGCAGTGGAACCGCTTTTCCCCGTGTGGCCCGAGAAGGTCCCGGATGCCGCTCTGCTCCTGAGGATTCGCCCTTCTCACCAGAGCACCACCAGGTATCGAGCTGCAGAGTTGCAGCCTTTGAGCTCCCCTTGTTTACTGTCTTAATGGAATTTAAACTCTCTCTTTTCTCCTTTCTCCCTTTTTAGTTTAGACCCTGCGGCCGTTTCAAATTTTCCACTTTCTCTCAAGCTGCTTTTGGGGAGGGGTGCTTATCCCGTATTCTCCCCTGCCCTAGTCTCTGTTTGCAAAGGCTGCTCCCTGCCCACCGCCGGCTTCTTTCTCCACACTGTGTACCTGCTGAATTCTGTGGTTCAGGTTGGCAGATTTCAGTTTTCTAGGTGTGTAGGATGGTTTAGTGTTGGTCTGGCTGTATTTCATGGACGTGAGACACAAAAAAAACTTCCATGCTGTTCTGCCATCTTGGCTCCTCCCCAGCTAATCATCTTTCTAAGTTGTATATCTGATTATATTGATTCTTATGGCTCCTCATTTCTTCTGGATAAAGCCATAACTTTTAAGATGGTCTTTGCCACTACCCATGACCTCCCCTATCCTCCCCCATATCCTTCTTTTTGGCTTGAATATTTCCGAACTACTTGTCAAGTCTTACCCTATACGGTGCTTATTCTAGGAAACCTCCCCTGATTCTCAATCACATTAGGTGTCTCTCATATGTATCCATAGAATCCTAAACTTCCCCTATACTAGCACTTACCACACTATGCTATAGTACTCTGTTTATTTACTGTATCTTTTAATACACTCTTTAATAAACTCTGTCAGGACAGACACCAGGTTTATTTTGTTCTTGTATTTATAACATTTAATAAGGATACAGGAATACCATAAATACTTCTTGACTGAGTGAATAAATACATCTTAGGACTATAGCATCAGTGGCTTCGTGTTTTTAACTCCTCTTACTCAAGGTTGCAATACAGAAATAATATTTGGTTTTCCTGTTGAACTTCTCACTCCTGTTTAATTTCCCATTCGTAAACCTCAAATCTCTTTTTAGTGGCAACAGTATGAACAGTAATGGATAGAAGCCCTTTCGGGATATTTATTTTTAAAAACAGAATGCTTTGAAATACACACAGGTCTCTGAACGGTGGATTAAGACAGTGTAATAAAGGAGAGTTAAAAAATATCAGACAATGTCCAAAGGTTAAGGAGAAAGCAGTTGGAGGTAATCTGTTGAGCAGAGAGTCTTCACAGACCATTTAATTTTATCTGGAAGGTGTGTTCTTTGTCTATGTGTTGGTCTGTCCCAAGCTACATCCTTTTTCTCCTGACATGTACTCTTTGCTATCATGGTATCAGTAGGCTGCGGTAACCATGGAAGTCATTTACATGTAATTCAAGTTTTTGTTTTTGTTTTTGCTTTTTTTTGTGGTTTTTCAGATCACTTTCCAGATGGGGAAGTCTATAGCATGGTAGTGGACATTATTATCTTCCCAGGTGTATTCATGTACTAGGGCTATTATAACACAGCAGTACAAACTGAATTACTTAAAAAACAAGTCTATTATCTCATAGGCTAGAAATATGAGATCTAGGTATCAGCAGGGGTGGTTCCTTCTGAGGGCCAGGAGACTGAATCTGTTCCATGCCTCTCCCCATGCTTTTGGTGGTTTGCTGACAATCTTTGGTGTTCCTTGGCTCCTAGAAGCATCACCCCAGTCTTTGCCTTTATCTTCGTGTATGGATCTCCCATACAGATCATTAATCTGATTATAGGCAATTCCATGTTCTTAAGGCAAGCAGAGTTTGGCATTAGTTTGGCCACAGATTGGCTTAATTAGGACCATGTCACCTAATGACTTGGTAAGAGATTTACTGACATTTGTGGGAAAGAAGTTTCCCAGCTCTCAAGAAAGAGCCATAAGAAGAACTAAAAGGCAAACCTTTTTCTGTAAAGGGCCAGACAGAAAATATTTAGGCTTTGTGGACCATGGATAATTATCCCACTCTGCTCCTGTAGTGTGAAAGTAGTCATGGGCAACATGTAAATAAATGAGAGTGGGAGTCAATACAACTTTCTTTATAAAAATAGTGACAGGTTGGATTAGTTTGCCACCCCCTAAACTAGAGTGTGAAAAAATGTCCTTTCTTCTATTCCAACACTGAAACTGACATCCAGAGGAAGACAGGGCTAAAGAAAACAGAAGCTGTACTCACTCAGACCAAACCCGATTACAACTCTTAACTCTGGAGTTTTTCAGTTACTTTAGTCAATAAATGTTCTTTATTGTTTAAGCTGGTTTGGAATGGATTTTCTTGTATTTGCAACCCAGAGCACTCTAACCGACAAAGGAATTCAGCAAGTCCAAAATAACAAACAAAAAAATCAAGGGCAAACATGAAAGCATAAGCTTGAATCTTGGGGCTGACATATTCTTCCTAAAATGAGAATTTTCAGGTTGAACCTGAGACAGACTGAAATATGCAGAGTCAGAGAGGTTGTTAGTTGGGGGAAAAAATATGTGACAACATGTGAGTCTCTGGCCTAATCATTTGGGTCCAACTTCTTTGAAATAAACAAAAGAAGACAACATCCATAACACAAGTTGAGTACCAGTTTTTCCATATAATCACATACCCCAGAGTGGATAGGTCGGTGCCCAAAACAGATTCTCAATGTAGACTTGGTAGTGATTGATTTCTTGCTTCAAAATCTCCTTTGTTTTTCGAAGTGAGGTTAAAAATATTTTTACTACATATGATAAGAAGCGATATTCACTTTTATGTCACTGGATACAAAGAAAGTAAAGCAGACATCCTCACCCAAGATAAATTGTTGGTCAGAGAGAATATTTTTTCTTTTAAGATCACTGCCAGCATATTGCTGTATTTTAGGAGTGTAAAAGAAAAGTGTAAGCAAAATATGAGCCAATTTGATGTTTGAAAGACAAAGGAACTTACAGGGAACTTAAAAATACTGGGATTTTTTTTTCATCATAATCTTAAGATGCCGCATGGTCTAAAAGCTGCAGTGAATTACATAAATCTCCTTAAAACGTAAAGAGAAGTGTAGATGTAAATCTCCCAGACAAACATATTCTCAGTCCTCAAAATGAAGAAAGTATTTTAGCTGGGAGTTACTCAAGGCACTCTTGGTAATCAAGAGATACCACTCTTGACAACAAAAGAAAGCAGGTTTCTGGGTATATCTTGAAGGCTTTAGATAAAATCAGTACAGAGGGGCTTTGAAAAGTCAGTGATCCTGAAAAAAAAACACCTGACTTTAGGAAGTGATTGTAATTCAAACAAGTTTACACTGGTTTTCAGGAAGAACTAGTTGATGAGTTATTGGCAAAAGTTCCTCTTTCAGGGAGCTGCTTGCCAATCTCGTGTCTGGCCACCAAGGTAGCCTTAACATCCCCTTCGTGTCATGATCTTTGCATGGCTTTTTTTCGAGGGGCTGCCGAGGGACAGCATCCTTTAAACAATATATTAACAGTAAGTCTATGCACATGAGCATCATAAGACATGGCTTTGCAACTGTAGTTTTTAAGACTGAACAGAATTATTAACTGAAGGTATTAAAGATACTATAAGAAAAAGTGTAATCATGCCTGGAGGATTTAGGCTTTAGCTGTAGTGTTTGCTGGAATAAAGCCATTGATGAAAATGTTTGAGTGGTGCACCTGTTGGGCACTGTTTCTCTCCATTTTCCTCTTTCTTGCCAAAAAAAAAAAAACCCACCAAAAAAACCCCCCAAAAAACAAAAAAACAACACCTGAATACTGCTGTCATTTGGGAAATGAAGGGAAAGTGTCCATGTGTTTAATCAATTTGTATTTTGCACATGTATTAATTGCTTGCTCTCCAGAGTGTCTGCTCCATTGGAAATCACAGGTGGAGTCTACCTTCACATTGTGAGCTGGCTAGGCTAGGAAATTCTGTAACTAATCTGAAAAAACCCGGTGCCCATAATGCACTTGTAAAATAACGATTTCCCTCATTATTCTTCTCTGTTGCCCTCCCCTCCCTACTTCCCATTGTTTCGCCTTCCTCCTGCTCTCCTTTTCTTCCTAAAACAGCGGTGTTGCTGAATACTAATGAGGCAATTCTTGGCCCTACCCCATTCATTTATTTTCAGGCAATTAATTCAACTTTCTAACGTCTAGCCAGAATGTTATGCAGGTAATTTGTGGGTCTGCTTAATTTCTCAGGACCCTGTGGTTATCAGCCAGTAAAGCTCATTGTGAAGATGAGATAGTCCAGCTGGTAGGCAAGTTTGATTTCCACTGGTAATACCATCCCTTCATTAAAGCCACTGAGTCCTTGAGCTTGGCAAGCATCCCTTGTTGCATACTTCACTTTCTGATTACAAATGGTTTGCAGCTTCTACATATTTGCCTCAAGAGCTCATTTTCTCCCCTGAAGGACACTGGGCCTGATGGCATCATTAGCAGTTTTTCAACATAAAATTTCACAAGGCTGTGATAGTCCTTGCTGGCTCTCAGATGTTGTGTATTTGCGACCAAGGCAAACCAGTGCATTTACCCATCCATCTTGAAAGCACATGGAAAGCAGCACAATAGGTTTTTCGGGAGGCTGGGGAAAGGGGCAATTAAAGGGAAAAAAACATAATTCCTGCCTTTTAAGGAATCTGCTGTGAGCTTGAAGCAGTGACCAATCCTGATAATTGGTAGGCATGTAATAGATGCTCATTAAATCTGTGTTGTTTTCTCTTGTGAATGAATGAATAAGATTGTGGGGTGGGAGAAAATAAAACATATACAGGTGAAATAGAGAGTAATCATGAAATAATGTATGATTGTGGCAAGAAAATGTATCTTTAAAACATCTACTGAGGGCAGTTAGGTGGTGGTGTGGGGTAGTAGGAACTCTCCTTGAAGGATTCGGCAGAGGTGAGCTGGGAAGAAGAGAATCCTTAAGGAGAAGAAGTGGTTTGAGGAGATATATGATAGAGGATCAAATGGAGTAAAATTTAAAGAACTTCGAAGAATTTTGAAATTATAAGTACAGAACCTGGAGTCAGGGAGACTGGGTTTGAATTCCATCTTAGCCATTTACTTGATGTCTGATCATAGGAAACTTACTTGCTTCTTTGGCCTCAGTTTTCTCATTTGTAAAGTGGGAATAGATCAATGCCACAGGATTGCTGTTATGATTAAGTAGAAATAATAAGAGATAAGTTAGCACAGTGCCTAAAATATAATAAACAATAAACAGCAGGTATTGTTTTTATTAGCATTAGTTTGAAATGAAAGAGTTTTAAAGCATGAGGATGGAAAAGGGTATGTAGGAGGGTCAGTAATTTTGAGGTGTTGGGAACAAACATAATAGGAAAATGAGAAACCACTGAAGATTTCTAATCAGAGGAAAGAAAATATTTAAGGATAATATTACAAAAAGACACAGGCTTACATTAGGAAAGGAAACTAGCTAGTAGGATAGAATGGTGAAAAGGAGAAAGCATGGCTAAAGGAATGAGAAAGGAAAAGTGAATGTTGAAGATATTACGGGAAAAATTGGCAGGACTCAGTAATTGATTGCAAACATGATGGTGATGACGGAGAATGTAAGAAAAAGGTAAGTCACAGAGAGAGAGATGTGATCATTAAGAATCAGAAGCCAGGTGGTTCCACTGATTGTGATGGATTAACTAGAGAAGAGTTTTTATTTAGGGGCAAAATAAGGTAAATGGAAATACAAGATGAAATATAAGATAAGGTGAAATTCTTTTGAACTAAGTCTATGGATTTAGTCTATTTTTCATTTGTATACAGTACAGTTCATTCTTTCTGCTCTAAACTTCTATATCTTTTGAAAAATTCAGTCCTTTACCACTGCAGTCTCACCTTCCCAAATCCCCTCATCCTGACTTTTATCAATCATCCCCTCTGCCCAACCTAACCTCTGGCAACAACTGATTGTTTTTCTCTTCATGCATTTGAGTCTTTTCAAGATGGAAACATGCAGAAGGTAGCCTTTTGAGTGTCTTTTTTCATCATGTGTGAGGCATGTGAGATCTGTCCATATTGTATCATCAGTCCATTCCTTACTGTTGCTGAATAGTTTATCCATGCATCTGCTGAAGGGTTTTGGAGGTGGTTTCCAGTTTTAAAGTACTCTAAATAAGGTTGTTATAAACATCTGCATATAGGTTTTTGTGTGGCCATCATTTTCGTTTTTCTTGGGTAAATATCTAGAAGCAGAGTTTCTGGGTCAAACAGTAAATATTTAACTTTATACAAAACCATCAAATCAAACTGCAAAGTGGCTACGCCATTTTGCATTTCCTCCAGCAATGTGGGTGTGCTCCAAATTGCTGTGCATCTTCATCAGCATTTGGAATTGTGTGTTTTGTTTCTGTTAGTCGTTCGAATACATGTGTAGTAGTATCTACTTAATTGTGGTTTTGATTTGTATGTCTCTAATGATGAGTTATGTTGAGTATCTTTCATGTGCTCAATTATCATCCTTATATCTTCTTTGTTAAAGTGTCTTTTCAAATCATTTCCACTTTTTTTTATGGGGTGTTCTTACTGCAGGGTTTTGAGAAATCTTTATGTACTCTTCTAATAATCCCTTTGTCAGATGTGTGAATTATAAATGCTTTCTTCCATTGTGTGGCTTGTCTTTTCATTTCCACAACAGTGTCTCTCTCAGAGCCAAAGTTTTAAATTTTGCTGGTGACCACAAGTCTATCAGTGCTTTTCTTTTATGGGTGATGATTTTAGAGTAATAGTTAACTCTCATTGTTCTGGCATCACTTTGTTTAAGAAACTATCCTCTTTTCTACTTTAAGTGCCTTTGCACATTTGTCAAAAATCAATTGGCCATACTTGTATGGATCTATTGCTAGACTCGATTCTGTTCCATTGATCTCGGTGTGTATCCTTTCATCAATACCATGCTTCCTTGAATACTGTCGCTTTAAAATAATTCTTGATGTCAGGTGGTATAAACACTCCAACTTTCCAAATAGACCTGCCTATTTTAAGGTTCTTTGCATTTTGATAAAAATTTTAGATTAGTTGATCTGTAAAAATAAAATGTTCTGGTGGGAGTTTGAATGGGAATGCATTGGATAGTTTTTGGAGAATTGACATCTTAAGTGTTTCAGTCCATAAACACTATATCTATATATCTATATATCCCTTTATTTAATCAATGTTTTGCAGTTTTTAGCCCACAGAGTCTGAATATATTTTGTTACATTCATATCTATATATTTCAGTTTTTGGTTTGGTTTGATTACTTATTTATTTTTCATTTTTTAAAGTAGGCTCCATGCCCAGTGTGGGGCTTGAACTCATGGCCTTGAGATCAAGAGTTGCATGCTCTATTGACTGAGCCAGCCCCAGGTGCCTCTTTTTGGTGCTATTTTAAAGAACAATATTTTATAGTTTTGATTTCCAATTCATACTATATATTAGCATATAGAACTACAATTTATATTTTATATTATGTAATCTTGCTATACTCATTAATTCAAGAGGCATTTTTGTAGATTCTTTGGAATTTTCTACATAGACAATCATACCATCTGCAAATGAGATGGTTTTATTTTTTTCTTTTTCATATGTGTGCTTTTTATTTCTTTTTATTGCCTTATTGCACTAAATAGCACTTTCAATACATATTGAATAGAAGTGATATCTTTGGGACATCTTTCCTTGTCCCAATCTCAGAGAGAAAGCATTTAAGTTTTCACCATTATATATAATGTCAGATGTAGATTTATGTAGATACTCTTGATCAGGAAAAGGAAGCTTCCTATTATTCTGAGTTCCCTGAGAATATTTTTTTCTTTTGTCATGAATGAATGTTGCTTTTTTATCAAATGTTTTTATTGAATATATTTAGATAACCACATGGCTTTTCTTCTTTAAACTGTTAATATCCTGAATTACATTGATTTTTGAATGTTGCACCAGCTTGCATTCTCAGCATAAAGCCCATTCTGTTGTAATGTATTATCTTTTTTTACAAATTGGTGGATTCAATTTTTATAGCATTTTGTTCAAGATCTGTGCCTGTTTTCATGAGTAATACTGATCAGTAGTATTATTTTCTTGTAATATTTTTGTCTGGCTTTGGTATCAAGGTAATGCTGGCCTCACAGGATGAGTTGGTAATTACGTCCTCCTATTCTCTGGAAAAAAATTGTGTACAATTCATATTAATTCTCCTTTAAATATTCAATAACATCTTCCAGTAAAATCATCTGGGCATGGAATTTTTTTTATTAGAAGGCTTTTAGCTGCAAAACCAATTGCTTTAATCAATTCAGGACCATTTAAGTTACCTATTTCTTCTTGGTTGAGTTTTGATAGTTTGTGTCTTTCAAGGGGCTTATTCATTTCATCTAAGTTGTTGAACTGATGGGCATAGAGTTATTAATAATATTCTTTTATTATCCTTTTATAATATTTGTGAAGATATATCTTATTTAATTTTTGATATTGTAATTTCTGTATTGACTCTCTTTTTGGTCACTTCAAGCAGAGATTAATAAATTATATTGCTCTTTCCAAAGGACTACATTTTTGGTTTCCCTTATTTCTCTATAGTCCTGTTTTTAGTTTGCATTTTCTCCCCTCTCTTACATTTATTATTTCCTTTCTCTTGCTGGTTTTGGGTTTAATTTGCTTTTCTTCTTCTCGCTTGGTAATGTGTAAATTTATGTTTCGATTTGGGAACTTCCTCTCTCTTTTTCAATAGTAGCCTTTCACGCTACATGAAAATACAGCATAAAATATTTGACTTGCCAATACTACCCAGTTAAACCTAAGCATATAGTTATGGATTTCACTGAATCTGAATGACGTTTCCTTCAGTCAAGTGTTTCCCATAGTTTCAATTACACAAAAGCAGCAAAGAATCATGTGAATTCTGCTGGAAAATTAATTCAAGTGCTTCTTGAATATGAAAATAAGATTATCACTTTGGAAAGAGACAAGAGAATTGAATCCCAGACACCTTAGTTCTGTCCACAAGAGCAGGTTCCTAACGACATTTTCAGGATCAATTGAATCCCGAGGTTAAGAAAACCTAAAACTGCAATAGATGAAACTTACAAAAAATGATAGACTTCATCCAGATTGTAGAATCAACAAGAATTTAATAAAGTTAATCAAATAATTGTAGTTCAATTGCACATAAATTTGAATTGTTTTCCCATTAAGGAGTGCTTGTCTGTAAATTATTGTAGGGAAAGCCATTTTCAAGTTAATGTTTCTACCATTAGAAAATACAAAGGGCATTTTCATTAATTAGACACAGCTCTCTTTCCTCCTCCTTTATCATTACCTTTGCTAGGTGGAATCAGTTTCGTACTCAAATTTATTGACATGTGTGATTCAATGACACTATTTGTTTAGAGTTCATCATATACCTGGTGGAATAAACTCATTAAGTATAAATGAATAGTTATGTAGTCATCATCTAAAATGAGTCAGTGCTGTTCTCCAGAGTCATTATAATGAATGTGAACACAGCTGGAATAAAAGTCTCTGTGAAGGTTACAGGCTTTATTCTGAAATATTTAAGACTGCAGTTTTCTTCCTATTATTTGAAGGCTGCTTGTTCAGGAAAAAGAACTTGACCTCTCTTTAAAGAAGATTATTACATGCGTTGACTTGCCATTTTATCAAAGCTACATACATTCTGCTGTGGTACCCTAGAAAGTATGGGAACATGGAAAAGCTAGGATTAGCCTGGCTGTTTTTGTTTGGTAAATTTTCCGTATTCAAGAAAGGGTGTGGAGAAGAATGACCTTTGTGGGTTCTGATGGCTGCTAAGTCATCGATATTGCCAGAGTGCAAGATTCTTCTGTCTTTAACTTTCTCCCTGATTTCCCACTGTTCCCCTAAGAGTGAGGAATGGTGTGCAGTATGAAAGAGTGAATTTCACCTTTTTGTTTTCAAGGTTTACAGTCCAGATTGGAATTTGGTGCTACAATGCTTTTTAGTATCTAAGGGTAGAAGTGCTCATGACTGAATATGTAACTAAGAATGGAAACTATTCTACACCAGTGAATAGAACTAGTGTTCTAAACCTCTGCCTTGGAATGATGCAAATATAAACAGTATTCCAGAACCTTGTTTTTTAAACCAACAGTCACGTCGTATATTGTTATGACATGCATGCTCTATATTAATTAGGGTTTTAAATTAGGCATTAAAATAAATAATAAAAGGATCGCATTTTATCTGTGCATTAAGTTAGTCCATTTTTTTCTAGAATTTGACAGCAGATTAGCCCATTTTACAGTTAACACCAATGAGAAAATGTTTAACAGCCGGTTCAGTTTCACCTTGTTATATGTTCTGCAACTCTACACACATAGGTCAAATTCTGGGTCAGAGAGTGGTGAAATGCTGTGGTTTGAAGGAATTCTGGGGATGCAAGATGACTTTTCCTCACCTACCCCTTCCCCTACCTTTCAAGCCATCTGAAAAATATTCCAGGACATTTTTTAGAATACAGTGATGATCAGTTTATTAAGTATGATGGGAATAGGGTCAAGGTGTGAAGCTTCATTTAGGTAGTTTTTCTTCTTCATATTACAGAAAACATAGACATTGTATCAAGCAAGTGAATGGTTTATGCTTTTTGAATCCTTATTAATAAATATTAAATATATTTATTCAAGTGGTAATACTTCATTAGGCATAAAAATTAAACATTGAACTGACAAGAAATTAAAAGTAAGCCATTACATCTATTAATGAAAAAAATAAGGACGGGTGCCTGGGTGGCTCAGTTAAGCGTCTCAGTCTTAATTTTGACTCAGGTCATGATCTCACGGTTTGTGGGTTTGAGCCCCATGTCGGGCTCTGAGCTGATAGTGAGGAGCCTGCTTTGGATTCTCTCCCTCCCTCTCTCTCTGCCCCTCTCCAACTTGTTCTCTCTCTCTCAAATAAAAAAAAAAATCAAGGAAAGGAGAGAGATGAGGAATATATTCTGTAACCATTTTTTTTTTTCTTGTATAAAAAGATCATGATGTAGTGTTACCTGTATTGACTCTCACTGGTGCCTTTATTCTCTGTGCTCCTCCTTTCTCACCCCTCCTTTCTGGTTTTCCCTCCTCCCACTCCCCAGCGTCTGGTTCTTGTTGTCAAATACAGCTGCAGATAACTGCCTCTGTCCTCTCCTGAGACTTTCCACAATGCTCTTGTCTTCCCTGCGGGGGTGAAAACTGCACCGATTATCACTCTAAATATTCATGTATTTGATAAGTCATGGTTTTAGTGAGCTGTATACGGAGTCTATTGCCTAAAAAATCAAACTGAAAAACAAGAGAAGCTTTTCACATTAATAGACGGGTGGTAATGTGCACGGGAGAAAACAGTTTATTGCTCCTCATCCATTTATTCACTAATTCATTTATTTTACTCAATAAATGTGTATTTTGGTGGTGCTATGTGTTTAGCAGATGGAATGTAGTGGGGCTATAAAGAGAAATACGATTCAGTGGAAGATTACAATGAGCTTTATAGTTCATTTTTCTTTGGGAAGTCAGTAAAAACTTAAGAATAAACAGATCGAAAGTGGAATGAATGGATAACCTAAAGTTAGGTTAGTGTGGTTCTTCTCAAAGTGAAATGTCCATTGTGGTCTGTCCACAACACTTATTCAGAAGGTGTGAGGGGAGGAGAGGAGAGTAGGGATAAAGCCCTCAGACCCCAGAGTCACTCCTGCATCCAAGTTCCGGCTCCTCATTTACTACCCACAAAATGGTAGGATTCCTGAGGGTAGGGATTTTTGTCTGTTTTGTTCACTGATACAGTCTAAGTGCGTGAAATGGTAGGTGCTCAATAAATGTGCAAAGACTATTTGATGAATGAACTGAACTTGGGTTGCAACCTCACTTCTCTATTTCCTCATCTGTAAAGTAAGGCTAATGCTAGCAACTACCTAGTAGAGGTGGAGCATTAAATGAGGATGTAAAGGTTAGAAGAGTGTCTTGCACAAAGGAAGGGCTCCGTAACTGTGAGCTATGGCGACTCTTCAACAACCGTTCATTGTGCACCTGCCAGGCATCATGGAGGACAATGGGGACTCATATGAGAGTGACACGTGCAAGATCCTTGCCTTCCAAGGGTAGTGAGGGGCATAGACATTAAACAAACACACACACATCATCATAGTGACAAATTGTGTTGCATGCCAGGAAGGAAGAACACAGGAGGTAACAGAAAGAAGACTTTGCTGGATTATGAGGCAGGGCAGGTGTCGTTGAAGAATGATATCTGTGCTGATGGCTGAGAAGAAATCAGTCCAGAGTCAGAAGGAGGAGGGCTCCATGAACAAAAGGCATAGGGATGCATGGGTGGAGGCTCCCAAACAATAAAGAGATTGGTGCATTCAAGAAGGGGCAGGCACTATGTATCTCCAGCTTTTCTATGAAAGGAAGACTTTTTTTTATTAAGATCACCACTGGCTTTTGTTTTGTTGTCGTTGTTAACTACCAAACTTAATCATAATTACTCTGAATGCACTCCCCCTATCGAGCTCCCAGGTTTTGACATCTCTAAAGTTTGGATGCCTCTTACAATTAATGGCATCTTACAATTTTAATTATAGTGTTCTTATCTTTCTTAGTGGAACATATAATTATGTAAGTTATTTTAATTGAGGACAACTTCCATTTGATGAAATAGGGTGACACGCTGTAACTTATAATACCAAACATTGTAACAGACACATAGGTAAAAATAGACACAAAGGTAAGAATAAATTTTGGTGTAGAGAAAGCAAATATTTAACTATGTTTACTTAAAAAGTATTAGTGGCATAAACATCCTAGCACTCCTAATATATTTGGAGAGAACAAGATGGTTGTGTTTATTTTAAAATTTTTTGATTTATAACTTATCATTTAAAATATAAGTTCAGTTTATTTAAATACTTGGTATTTATGTCATATGCAAGAAAGATACCTCACAAAAAAGATGTCGAAGTTTTACATTGCTTTAAATTCAATGCAATTCTATTTAGAAGTGTTTATGTGTTTTTTTTTTGTTTTTTTGCGTTTTTTTTTTTTTTGGTGTGAGAAATTTGTTTCCAAGAGTTTTAAATATGCAGACATGCAAGTTTTTAGAGAAGACATACTTGTATTATTATTGTCAACAAAAACGCCATCTACAGAGATATTTCCAGACATCCATTCTCAACATGCCTACTTCATAACATAACTCTCTTTTGAAAGGCAGCTATATCTTTCATTTGTTGGCTGCCTTCTTGTCAGATTTGGTGAGATTGTCATTGCTTGCCCCCTTTTAATGTGGCTATGAGCTCTTATCAGATGTTAAGAGAAGGATTAGCTCTGCCATCTTTTTGTTCACTTGGGCTGCATTTTATTTATTTATTTTTTTTAATTTTTTTTTTTTAACGTTTATTTATTTTTGAGACAGAGACACAGCATGAACGGGGGAGGGGCAGAGAGAGAGGGAGACACAGAATCGGAAGCAGGCTCCAGGCTCCGAGCCATCAGCCCAGAGCCCGACGCGGGGCTCGAACTCATGGACCGTGAGATCGTGACCTGGCTGAAGTCGGCCGCTTAACCGACTGAGCCACCCAGGCGCCCCTGGGCTGCATTTTAAATCTTCTCTCCAGTGTGCATGTGTCCGTGTGTGTGCACGCGTACATGCGTACGTGCTCATGTGTACCAGCATACGTTCTTGCTCAGGAATCACTTAAAGCCACTCATCCACTTGGGGAAGATTATTTTAATTAAAATAACTAATTAATGCAGGTGTTTTCTTAAGTAAAGCCATCCTATATTTCAATACCCAGTGTATGAACTTGGCCACTTGAATTGTGGTTTTCTCAGCAAAATATCAGAGTTGTTACTTGACAAGTGGACTAGGTGAGAGAGCAGCTGTCTAGTGGAATATTAAATATTAGTCAAATCCCTTTCTTATTCCTAGGTAAAAATTAAATATAAATGAGTTCTAAGGCTTTTCTTCCCGCATCTTAGTGGATTGATTGCTCAGTGTATCCCTTGAGGTCAAGACACTCTATTTTGGAAACCTTGGTTTAGACGATAAATTCCTAAGCTTAGAATTTATGATCTTCCTCAAAGTGCTTCCCACCATGTCTCTATGTTTATTCTTCATTTCTCTCTTTCATGAACCTCCAGAATTATTTGATTCATCTTCTTACTCTTAGAGGATACACTGCAAAACAGTGCTGGGCTTCTCCAATTTAATGTGTGCACAAATCACCTGAAGATCTGATTACAGTGCAGATTTGGAATCAGTAGGTCTGGGGTGGGGCCTGAGATTGTGAACCTTGAATAAGCTCCTAGGTGCTGCTGCTATTGCTGGTCCATACATGACTGAGTAAAAAGGAAATAGAGGAGAAAACACTGTCATAAATACATTGTACTAATTCCTTCTTTGGGAAAGTCACACCTTTAGCTTTAGATTTTTCATATCTGTTCTACAGAGTTCATTCATTCAATCATTCCTTCCTTCAACAAATATTTATTGAGAACCCAATGTGTACCAGCCATCAGGCCAGTTGCTGACAAGTATGGGGGTTTCAGGTATCAGGGAGTTCAGCCCAGTGGACTGATGGGTGAATTAAATGAACACGTAAATGGAGTACATATCAATATATTTACATGCACATATGCATTTAAGCAGCATGGATGCACACATCATATGTGTGCATTTTCTTAACATGCACACACATGAGCATGTGCAGACACACACATACACATGCACTCTCCTACCTGAGGCCTGTAGTTCACATTGTCCCTTCAGCCTGTAATACTCCACACTAATCTCTGTACATGTGTAATATTATTCCACTTTTCTGCACCAAGCCCTTCTCTTTCCCTCACACTGAGCAAATGCCCTTTCTTCTTAGCATTTATACCTGTTAGGGTGTGTATCATTCATCTTGCACATAGAAAATGCTAAAAAGGCTATTCAATAGTAATGTCTGATTCCTAATTTCTTTAAGGAGAGGGATCATATCATATTTTTGAAATACAGTTCATTAACTTTAGAAGAAGCTCAGTCAGTATTTATTGACAATGGCCATATTTAATGTTACATAATGTGATAGCTAATACTAACCCTTAGATAGTCTGTGATTTCTTTTATTATTTCTTATCCATTAGTTTTCAGTTAAGTGGTATTTTTGCTCACAAGTTATAATATGTATATGATGCGTTGAATTCATAGAAACAAAGAGTAGAATGGTGGTCGCTAGGGGCTGGTCGGCAGGGAGAGGTTGGCAAAAGGGTATAAACTTTCAGTTATAAGATGAATAAAGTCTGAGGATCTAATGTATCACATGGTGGCTACAGTTGATAATATTGTATTGCATGATTGAAATTTGCTAAGAGAGTAGAACTTAAGTGCTCTCACCAAGGGGAAAAAAGTAAGTAAGTGATGATTTAGGTGTTATTCGATTTTGGAATCCTCTCATAATGTAGATATACATCAAATCACCATGTTACACACTTTTGATATATTACAACTTTGACAATTTTATCTCTGTAAAACTGAAAAGAAAGCTGAAAAAAACCTATAGATTACAAAAAGAAATATTCTAGAAACTGTAATAGACTTTAAGATAGTTTTAATGGTTATTCATTCAATTCATTGTTCTATCACTATTCTTTGATGAAAAAGACAATATTTTATCCTCTGAGTAATTCACTGTTCATCTTACTATTCCATGTAGTAATTATGATACTCAATTCCTTGTAATTGTGAAACTCAAGCCAATTGTTAAAAAATAAATATTAGAGACAAACTTTTTAAAATACATCAAGATATTTGGCCAGAGAGTCAGTTTTATGGCTGAAGACACAACTACCCTGTATATTTATATTCTAAATAACATAGTACTGAAATTTAAAAGCAAAAGCTACTTAATTATAAGAAAAAGAATCCACAGAAATATGATAGCATTAGAAGATCTTACACAGTATTTGAGTTATTTTCACATAAAATGCTTACAAAATAACTAGAGAGAGATAATCTGAATAATAGCCAAACTTGTTTAAATTGATACTCATCAAACTTTATATTATACAAACAGCAAATATATTTTATTACAAGTATCTTATTGGCCAAATATTATACAACACTCTGAACTGTATTCTATTAAAACTGAAAACAAATACCAGAAGTATAAACAGAGAAAAACATGAGAAAACATTGTCCTCATAAATTCTTAAAGGGGGAACTCAAAACTGCTTAAAAAACAGAATTTCTAGGAAAATAATTATGAGATACAACCAAGGAGGAAAATGCATGGTATTTAAAGAAGAAAAATTAAAAATTACTATTCAACTCAAGAAATTATGAAAAGAAGAAAAATATCTCTATTTAGAGCAAGTAGAATAATTAATGAACATACAAGCAGAAATGAATGAATTAATAAATAAAGAACATAAGCAATGAAAAGCAAATGTAAGAATTGGCCGTTTGAATAAAATGGCTCTTTGAAGAACTGTAAAAAAGGTAAAAAAGAATAAGAGAGATGAGATACTAGTGAAATCAATCAGATGAAAAAAGAAAATAGAAGAGTAAAATAAGCATTAGAAATTAGAAATAACTGTAGATGTCAGGATTAAATAAATTATAAAGATATGTTTTAATTTTATTTATGGTAATATATTTGCAAGCTAGGATGAAATATCTAAGAAAATATAAATAACAGGATTTAATAATACCGTTAAAGAGATGAGTATTGGTAATGAGTCATCCAGAAGATCTTTTTTTAAAATGTGCTAGTCCATATATATAGTTTCAAAGTGAAGGGTTTTTTTTTTAAGTTATACTTTGTTGTTGGCTTACATGAGCTGTTTCAAATCACATTTCATTTCCCCTTGTCTCTCTATTCTGTATTTCTACATTCTTTTCCCTTTTTATTTTTATTTGCTTTTTTTAATCATGAAGAGTGTACTCTTTAATCCGCACCCCCTATGTCCCCCATTCCCCCACCCATGACCCCTCTGGTAACCATGTATGTTCTCTAACTAAGAGTCTATTTCTTGTTTTTTCTCTCTTTTTTTCCTTTGCTCATTTTTTTCTTAAATTTCACAAATGAATGAAATCATATGGTATTTGTCTTTCTCTGACTGACTTATTTTGTTTAGCATTATACTGTCTAGCTCTATCCATGTTGTTGCAAATGACAAGATTTTGTTCTTTTTATGGCTGAATAATATTCTGTGGAATGAGTGTGTGTGTGTGTGTGTGTGTGTGTGTGTATTTTTCATTCCACCTCATCTTTATCCATTTGTCTATTGATAGATACTTGGGCTGCTTCCATAGTTTAGGTATTGTAAATAACGTTGCAATAAACATAGGGGTGCATATATCCCTTTGAATTAGTGTTTTGTATTTTGGGGGTAAATACACAGTAGTGCTATTACTAAGGGACCTCCATACTGTTTTCCACAGTGGCTTCACCAGTTTGCATTCCCACCAACAGTAAAAAAAAGCATTCCTTTTTCTCCATATCCTCGCTAACACTTGTTTCTTATGTTTTTGACTTTAGCTATTCTGACAGATGTGAGGTGATATCTCATTGTAGTTTGATAGGCATTTTCCTGATGATAAGAGATGTTGAGCATCTTTTCATGTGTCTGTTGGCCATCTGGATGTCTTTGAGGCAAATGACTCTTCATGTCTTCTGCCCATTTTTTTAATTGGATTATTTATTTTTTGGGTATTGAATTGAATCAGTTCTTCATATGTTTTGGATACTAACCCTTTATCAGATATGTCATTTGCAGATAAATATCTTCTTCCATTTAGTAGATTGCCTTTTAGTTTTGTTGTTTCCTTGGCTGTGCAGAAGCTTTTTATTTTGATACAGTCCCAGTAGTTTATTTTTGCTTTTATTTCTCTTGCCTTAGGAGACATATCTAGAAAAAAGTTGCTATGGCCAATGTTAGAGACATTACTGCCTGTGCTCTCTTCAAGGATTTTTATGGTCTCAGGCCTCACATTTAGGTCTTTAATCCCTGTGTTTACTTTTATGCCAGTACATTACTGTTTAAATTACTACCACTTTGTAATCTAACTTGAAATCTGGAATTGTGATGTCTCCAGTTTTGCTTTGCTTTTTCAAGATCGCTTTGGCTATTTGAGGTCTTTTGTGGTTCCATACAAGTTTTAGGATTGTTTGCTCTAGTTCTGTGAAAAATGCTGTTGGTAAAGTTTTTTAAACCGCAAGGAATAGATTATTCGTATGGTGCTGTATATCCTCCACTCTAAGAATTGAGGGTCTTTGGGTTGTACACTGGCAGGGACCTGGGGAGCTCTGTCTGATAGACAAAGGAAGGGTACTTTTTAATACAAAAACATAATGGGGAGGGAAGGGGGAAAATAGTTACAAACAGAGAAGGAGGGAGGCAAACCACAAGAGCCTTTTAAATACAGAGAACAGGGGCTCCTGGGTGGCTCAGTTGGTTAAGCGTCTGACTTCAGTTCAGGTCATGATCTCACGGTTCTTGGGTTCGAGCCCCACATCTGGCTCTGTGCAGACACGCTCGGTGTCTGGAGCCTGCTTCTGATTCTGTGTCTTTCTCTCTCTCTGCCCTCCCCTGTTCATGCTCTCTCTTGAAAATAAAATAAAACATAAAAAAAAAAATACAGAGAACAAACTAAGGGTGGCTGGGGGGGGTGTGGGAGAGGGGAAAATGGGTCATGGGCATTGAGGAGGACACTTGTTGGGATGAGTACTGGGTGTTGTATGTAAGCCAATTGGACAATAAATTATATTTAAAAAAACAAAAAGATAATGGAAGCTGCAACCAATACCTCCCCAATTATAAAGACATAAAAATAGATGTCTCTGAGGTAAGTGGAGAGCCTGGGGCTTAAGAGTGTTGAAAGGGTTTCACAGGGAGTGTCACAGACACCAGGGTGGCTCCTGCATCAGTTGGTAGAACAGCACATAGCCCTCACTGGATGCCACCTGATTTTCACTGACAGGGGAGACATGAGAGTCATTGCAGACGTGCCAGCCGGGCTGGCACCAGCAGAGGGCTGCATAGTGCTCATAGTGGACACTGCCCCAAGTAGATACAAAGGGCATACAGGGCTTCGGGCTTTGTCCTGCTGCAGCAGGAAGTCTACACCTGCTGAACTTTTCCTGATGGAGTCTTGGGAGGTGGAAAATCGATTAAGATGCAGCACAAGGATTCAGAGGCATCTTTGTACCATCAACTTTTTGGTACTTCGTGTTTTCTGCCAACATCTGTCACACACTGGAGCATTCTCTGACTCCAGCTCTTCATCGTTGGTGACAAGCCTGAAACGATTCCCGCAGAGACACCTTGCCACCCACAAATCCTTTCTGGGATGGGCAGGACAGGTCACAAAAATCCTCATAGGTCATGAAGTGATGCCCACAGGTCTGGCACTTGAAACAACTTTTCAACTGGCCTAGAATCAGGTCCACAGTATTGCTGTCCTCTCCCTCTATGTAACACTTCCACGTTAAGTTGGCCTGGTCATCACCATTTAACTCAGGTTCTTCTAGCAGAGCCCCTCCACAGTGGGGTTGGGAGTGAGCTGGACTGTTGGCCAGGATTGCCCGGCAGCCTCGTTGGTTGATTTCCAGGTAGAGCCGCTCCATAAGAAGCTTCAGGAACTCTCGGGCATCCTGCTGGCTGTGTCCAGAGAAGGATGGAACATATTTGTAGAAGACGGCTCAGAAGGTAGTAGGATTCACAGCTTCACAAGGAATCAGAGTTTCACAGGGCACCAATCACATCTGCAAAGGCTTCAGAGAGGTCTTGGGCTCCACCCACTCCAGGCATCTCTTGCTGGAAGTCCCATAGCAGTTAGAAGTCTGAAAGAGTGAGGACAGCTCAAACATGGTAGCACTGCATTCAGGAAGCATGTGTTCCCCAGATTTCAGAGGCCCACATGACCAGAGCCCAGAAGCAGTGTGTGATAAGCCATTTTGTCATTGGAGTAGAAAGACTCAGAGGGCCGGGCAGATAGGACGTGGAAGGAGCCGTGGGGAGTAAGGGTCTCCATCTGTATGCTGAGTAAGGTGGGGGGGGGGGCAGGAAAGCCCTCGAGGTGGTGGAGAGATAAGTCTCAAAGTGGGAGGCTCAGGTCGGAGCCCCAAGTGGCTCAGTGCAGCCATGCACCCTCCCAAGGCAATCTCCACAGGTCGCAAGTCCCCACTGCTCACAGATTTGGAATGACCTAGTTTGGTTCTGGAAGGGAGAGGCAGAGCCACAGGGAGTGGTGAGTCAGGCAGCAGAACTCCATGATCTGCTGGAAGGGGTCTTCTAGGACGAGGGCCTGACATCTGTCACTGGAACATCCCAGTTCCAGTTTCTGGAGCCTTTCCTCAGAGGGACCTGGCAGGGGAGGCAAAGGTCTTAACATGGGGTTTGGCCCAGGGGCTGGTTTCTGCTCTTCTTGCTTCTGGCCCATGGGGCAAATGGTAGCTTTGATCCCATTCTGGACATCAAAATATCGCTCTTAGGTCTGGCCCAGGTGGTGTTAGAGGGCTGCGGCATGGGGACACCATGGACAACACAGGCTGGACCTGTCCTCTGGTGAGGTAGCAGGGGACCTCGGGCTAGGCCAAGCCCCAGCTCAGGGTCACCCCTTACTACACCCATGGAGCTCACCCCCAAAACCCCTAGGGCCAAGCTTCAGTTTAACCACTACTGTTGCTGCATCTGTTGCCCAGATCTCTCCCACCACAGGGCTTACCACCATCTTTGTTGGTCTGGCTTGTTGATGCTTACAAGACCACTGCTGGAGAGGAAGGGTTCTGGAGACTGTGGAAAGGGTCCTTTTACAATGTTGCTCATAATGCCATTGTCAACGGTGCTGATCTGGTGACCTATGATCTCATCAAGGATGCACTCCTGAAGGGGGCACCTGGGTGACTCAGTTGGTTAAGCATCTGACTCAGCTCAGGTCATGATCTCACGGTTTGTGGGTTTGAGCGTCGCATCGGGCTCTGTCCTGACAGCTTAGATCCTGGAGCCTGCTTTGGTTTCTGTGTCTCCCTCTCTCTTTCTCTCTGCCCCTCCCTTCCTCATGCTCTGTCTCTGTCTCTCAAAAATAAATTAAAGCATTTAAAAAATTTTAAAAAAGTACGCCCTCCTGAAGGCCAACCTCACGACAGACCACCACCCCTACCAATTCACTTCCATCTTTAGGGCAGGCTTCTGCACTATGATGTGGTCAAGATGAGATATGTGAACTCTGCCCTGGGCCAGTACAGCAGTGCTGGCTCCTGTGCCCTTTCCATAAGTAGGGTCCCTGTGCCTTCTGCAAAGGGTTCATGCCCTCCTTTCTCTGTTTGGGTTTCTGGAATGAGGGGATGTTTGTCACCTCTGAGTAGCTCAAAAGGGCCCTCATGGATGCCTGCACTTCCCAGGAGGCTCCCTTTTGAGTGTCTCCTGATGCTGACCTGACCACCTCTGACTTTGGCTTTGGCTCCAGCCCGGCCCTACTTCCCTTCCCTCTCTCCTCACCCCTTCCTTCCACTTCCTTTCCCACCACCTGCCTTTCCTCTCACCCCTCTTTCCTATCTCATCTCCCTGTTGCCTCTCAGTTCCAGTAGAGTTGACCCCAGTTGACACTGTGGGAGGCCTGGGGCACCAGCCAGGACCCCAAGCCTTCAGTCCCTTGAAGAGTTAAGTCCAACTCTTTGTTCTGCCCCAAAGCCTGCCTAGCCAGCATGTCACCCATAAAATAGGTTTAGCCTTAAAAAAACAAGTGAGGACACGTTGTATAGCATATAATGGCCACATTTAATGTCGTACTGTTTCATTTTTTCTTTAAAATCATTGGTTAAATTAATAATGCATTGTACAATGAGTAAAATCATAGAAGTTGAATATGCTATTCAAATAGAGATAAATGTCAGCAAATAATCATGCCCCTTTCCCCCATCGACATGCACACTTCATGTATATGGACTATAAACTTACCTACCTCAAAGAATGTTTGACTTAACTATGTTAAGAATAGTTGTTTCATGAATGTATAATTTTCTTCCGGTAGACTGGAAATCTCCTTAGGTGGGGAATTGTGCCTATTGCCTCTATTTTTTTACCCACCATAGGACAAAAAATAAACTTTCAACAAACACAAGATAACGATACATGTTTTGGGGACAATGGATGTCAGAAGCAGTATAGCACAGGGATTTTAGTTCAAAACCTTTGTTTGGAATTCTAGTTTTACCACTATATATCTGTAAAGTTAGGATGAACTACCTCTAAGCTTTATTCATCTATAAAATGTGTTCAATAATAATCTAGAGGAAAGTATTAATGATAATTGAAATATATAATAGGAAGGCATTTGGCACAGTGGAGAGCATATAGTAAGAGCTCAGTCAATGATCACGAGATGATGATTGACAGTTTTTATAATTTCAAGTTTGCGTACCCTCAGATGGGGATCTCCATGAAGGCAGGGAATTTGGCTTGTTCATTTTTTTTATCAGTTGTACTTCAAGTAGTGGTTATCACATAGCCGGGATCAAATCAATACCTGTTGAATGAATGAATACGTTTCCAGTGTTGGCCAAGCATAATTTGCTAGGTCTGTTTTAAAATAACTCAGCTGTAAGTATTTTCATCATTGCAACACTAAACAAGATTTTATTTCCTCTACTGTTAATAAAAGATTGGTTTAAGAGGATTTGATAAGCACACATTTATCTTTTATATGGGCCATACCTTTAGTTCTTCTGGCAGTTTTTCTCATTTGGTGTCAAAAAGAAAATATGTGTTGGGGAAATTTTTCTATCAATATTTTGTAGTAATAGAAGAAGCTGAATGAAATACACTGGAGACTGACAGAAGAAAAAAAAATACAGTCCAGCATCTGGGTAGTATGATTAATTTTTTTAACACAAATTTGTTCATTTAGTGTGTGCCTACATTCATCTTCCAATACTCCATTCTAATAATGAGTTTCAAGGATGAAAATAATTATTTCACCAAAAATATAATTTAGTGCAGGGGCTATATTAGTTTTAAAAAGGCATAAGCTATCATTTGCTTGAAATTGTCATCAAATTCCTTCAGTTTAATGGTCATTTAAAAAGCTACCCTCCCTCCACTCACTCAGGATGAATGTGAATGTGCACATCCAGGGAGAGTACCAATCAATTTAGTAGTTAATGATTATTGTTTCCATTTCAGAGTGTTTACATTTTCCTTCAGCTACTCCTAATGCGGTATTGTACGATTTACGGGAGAAGTCACCGCTCTCTCAGCACCATGGCACATGTGAGCATTTCTTTGCTTATTCTTCATAGAGGCATTTAGTTAGAATTTAACAGAGGAACGACAACAACTGGAAAGATCTCTGCCCACCCAGGGAACACAAGAAAGTGATCTCAGAGAGTCTGCACTACTGCAGCACTGTGCACAATGCAAATATGGCATAAAATCTATCTTTACATTTATTTGCAAATGTGTACAGATATGCTTCATATAAATTAATCCTCTATTTCATTATAAGGAAAGAATTACGTCTGTGGTCAAAAGTGATGGTACAGGGAGAGAGTTAATCTGATTTAGCGCAGCATGTGAAAAATTAATTGGAAGTCAGAACTCCATAGTGTTTATTATAAAGTAATTTCACACCAGCTCTGGATTAGCATGGTAACGGGTGACAATAGGTCATCACTATGTTAATTGAAAGACAGCATGCTTTATAAAGAGGGAGAGAGAAAGAGAAGGAGAGAGAGAAGGAGACAGAGAGAGAGATGGATTGATTTAGAGGTTCAGGATGTAATATGAATTGGTGGTGGTTTGGGACAAAGGGTATAGAAAGGATGGGACCCCAATGAAAAAGATAGCCTCTTGCAAAGTCGGGGGGGTAGGCTAAGCAAACGTTAAGTTTGGTGACCTGAAACTCTGAGACCCCCTGAGATCCCTGGAGATTGGAATGTTTCCCAGTTGCTGCACCTGTTAGACAGCGGTCTCGTAGAACTGAAGACACTGCTGTGCTCTCTGGTGCAGATGCTGGAGCCAGTAGAGAAAGGAAAAAGCCCAGGCCTGGGACTGGAGGCTTCAATTTCTCCTCATCTTTTGTTCTCTGAGGACACAGCTTGGCTCTCAGAGGCTCTGGATTGTGACCTGGAAGAATTAGTGCAGCAGCACTAGTGGTAAAGTGAGGGCATCTTTCATTTACCAGCCTCAGGCTTGATAAAGCCAACACTGGCAGACAAGTAACAGAAAATAACCTGTCATTTGGACATCATACTGACTGGGCAGCCAAGTCAGGCTCAGCCTTCTTCTAGCTGAGTACAGAATCCACTGAGCATCCACCTGTGCAGAAACCTGTGTCCCGTTACACTCTGGCAATCCCACCCATGCGCTGCAGGCTGGGGTGTGCAGCCTGGGACCGCAGCCTGCAATTCAGTGGCTGAAATAGGGAAGTGTTTTTTCGGGGGTATTTGCATAATGGAGGGAGGTGCTAAAGAGGTTTTCATGGCTAGCAAATCGTGCCATAGGCAAAGATCCCACATGACATTGTGAGTGAGAACTCTGTTATTAACTGCGGTCATTGCTGAGGTCTGGGCTAGTGGCTCCCTAATGGTTTAAATATGCATTTCCATCATACAGACAACAAAAAAGGTAGAACAATGTAATACGTATTTAATCAAGCTAGAAAGTGACCCAAGGAAATCAGATTCACAGAGACAGAAGGGATAGAAACTAGCTGGGGACTGTGGGGCAAGTGGTGTGTATGAAAGTCCTGTGCATGGGCAGGAGGTGGGGGGATGGTGGCTGGAGCGAGAGGAGTCAGTGACTTTTATGTGCAAAGGGAAGAAATCATCCTTTAGGATTCTGCAATTCTCTGTGGTATGAGCTGATGAGTATGACCTTTCGGCCTACCCTTTCTTGTGGAAAGTTTGCAACCCAGGCTGACACAAGCTGTTGTAATATGTTAATTTTGACCCAGCTCTGCTACAAATACTAACTGTGATCTCTTAAGACATTTTCACTAAGAAATATAGTCCTTTGGACATAACTTTCAGCACGAAGTATCCTGATGAAGTGTATTAACCTTTCTAATGAAGGTCAAAATTAACAAACAAAAACTAAAGGAAAGAAAAAGCGGTTTCAAGAAACGGGAACACCACAGAGGTTGTCAACTATGGGGTTAGCAGTCCAGCCACAATCCTTCATCCTGCATCCTTTCAGGAAGCTTTGTTCCTTGGAACAGCATGGTGGGAGGTCAGCTGGAAGTTATCTGGAAAAAATTGAGTGGAGATGAATTCAGACAGAGCGGGATGAGTTTGGAAACTCTTGTCAAGGAGCTAGGTGTAATTTTAGAGGCAGGAAGGAAATGGGCAAGACAGGCTTGCCCAGAAGAGAGTGTTCTGTGACACTAGGTCAACATTCATTTATTCAAGGGCTGACCATCATGGGTTGCATGCTTCAATGCCTCCATGTCTAGCCATGTACTAGACATGATGAAACAGGGAAGCAGGTACTTCTGAGGACTGCAGTGAACTGGGAAAACAAAGTAGTGGCTACTCAGCCCCTATTGACTGGTGCTGCATAAAAGTATGGGCCAACTGTGTCTGTATCTTCTGATTTTTAAAGAGGGGACAGAAAAAAAATTATGTGAAACTTCCCAATTCCTGAGTATACAACAAATTCAAATGTTTGAGGTTACCGTGTACACCTAACAAGAACTATCTGTGAGCATGATACAGACTTATGTTCATAGTCTGCTCCTCTGGGTCACGGGCAAAATCCCTAACCTTCCCATTCTTGGAAATCTATTTACTAGAAGGTGTTCCTTTTTCAGTGCATGTGTTTGCAGAATTGGTGTTTCTTATTGTTATATACCATTATATTTTTAAATCTAAAGTTTAAATGAGTTTCTTCCCCTCTTTTCGATCAGTGACTCTCAACTGTCAATTCTTGGTAAAATAAAAGGCAAATATGGGGTTGCCTGGGTGGCTCAGTCAGTTGAATGTCCGACTTGATTTCAGCTCAAGTCAAGATCTCAGGGTTGTGAGATCAAGTCCCGTGTTTGACTCCCTGCTCAGTGTGGAGCCTGCTTGAGATTTTTTTCTCTCTCCCCCTGCCTTTCCACCCTACTCAATCTCTCTCTCTCTCTCAAATTAAAATAAATAATTTAATTAAAAAGGGCAAATATAGAATATGGCTTCTGTGACACACATAATTGAAAAGTGTTGAATAAGAAAGCATTTAATGAAACTCCAACATTGTATCTTTTTGTTCATTCTTAAAGATTAAATGTTCTTTGATCTGGATTAGGAATTCTCTTTTTGCTTTTATTTGTTATTGAAGCATGATTGACATACAATGTTTCTTAGTTTCAGGTATATGACATAATGATTAGACAATTCCATACATTACTCAGTGCTTACCATGGTAAGTGTGGTCACCATCTATCACCATATAATGTTATTATAATATTGACTATATTCCCTATGCTGTATTTTCATCTCTGTGACTTATTTTATAACTAGAAGTTTGTGCTTCTTAATTTTTAAAAAAATGTTTGTTTTTGAGAGAGACAGAGTATGAGTGGGAGAGGGGCAGAGAGAGAGAGACACACACACACAGAATTTGAAACGGGCTCCAGGCTCTGAGCTGTCAGCACAGAGCCTGACTCAGGGCTGGAACTCACGAACCACGAGATCATGACCTGAGCTGAAGTTGGATGCTTAACAGACTGAGACACCCAGGCGCCTGGGAAATTTGTGCTTCTTAATGACCTCCATCGATTTTGCCCATTCCTGCCCCCAACTCCCCTCTGGAGCAGGAATTCTATTTTTTTTTTTTTTTTTTTGAACAGGAATTCCTAATACTGGATTCACTCATGAGCTTCAGTTGGGCTCTAAGCTTTTTGAAATGGTACCCATAATGTTGAATGTAAATGTGGGTTGTCTACTTCTCTTTTTGGAGGGAGAGTCCATAGCTTTCATTAGTTCCAAAATGGAGTCCATATCTCCTCCTGAAATATTAGTATTTACTGCTCTAGATCCTATTTATAATCTTTACCTACTTGTACTCCAGAAAAAAGTGCATTTTCTCTGTTTCAACTGTATCACTTGGGGTTCACAGTTAGGAAAATAAAAATGACAAGGAGATCTATTATTCTTTTAGCACAAAATCTAGAGTCACACATTTCAATCATTGGTAAGTTATTTCTGAACAAATTAGTTTTTATACATTTAACTAGTCATATATTCAACATTTGATAGAATAAATACTTTCCTAGACTTTACACTTTTTATTTTAAAATTTTTTTTTTTCAACGTTTTTTATTTATTTTTGGGACAGAGAGAGACAGAGCATGAACGGGGGAGGGGCAGAGAGAGAGGGAGACACAGAATCGGAAACAGGCTCCGAGCCATCAGCCCAGAGCCTGACGCGGGGCTCGAACTCACGGGCCGCGAGATCGTGACCTGGCTGAAGTCGGACGCTTAACCGACTGCGCCACCCAGGCGCCCCATACACTTTTTAGATAACATACTAGGTGGGCATTTGTCATTCTTTTTGGCTACCTAGAATCTAAACTTTCTTAGATTTAAAAAATCCATGGTATTAATGAAAGGACTTCATTTAAATTCCTAGTGCATAGAATGGGAATAAGAAGCAAGGGACTCAGCCTTGAATCAGATGGGAAGGGAGTTAGGGGCAGGAGGAATAAAATATAAAAGAGAATAAGGAAACTTTTGGGATTTATGGATATGTTCGCTCTCTTGATTTTAGTGTGGTTTCATGTGTATATAGATGGGTCAAAACTTATCAAAATGCACACTTAACTGAACACCTTCAGTTTTTTTGTTTTTATTTTGGCCAATTATACGTCAGTGAAGTTGTTAAAAAAAAATAAAGGCAAAATGGAAACATAATGAGAGGATTCTTTATCAGTATACCTGAACCAAAGAAAACACAAAAGAGATTTGAGATTTTTTTCAGCTGAAAGGAAAACTATCCAACACAGAACAGAGAGGTGTAAAAAAGGAAGAACAATAAAAAGGGTAAACACAGTGAATAATGATCAAAATTATTAAAATATGTGTAAGAATACATATAAACTATAGCATAAAGATGGAAGATGCATAGAGCTAAAATGTTCTAAGTCCTTCTATTGTTTAGGGAAGTAGTAAGTTATATTAGACTCTAATAAGTCCATGACGTGTATTGTAACTTCTAGGATAATATAAAATAAAGGAGTAATAGAATAATATAACATATAGAAGAAAATAACAAGAACAACAGTAATACATTTTTCCAGTGATGGCAAGAAAAGAGAGAAAATAGGACATAGTACAAGTGGGACAAACAAAACAAGCAGTAAGATGATAGATTTACTACTAGATATATCAGTAATTACATTTGAAGTAATAGGGCTAAAATAACATTTGATATAATAGACTGGATGAAACAACAAAACATAGCTATATGCTGTTCAGTGTAGATTATGGAAAGGTTGGAAGTAAAGGAATGAAAAAAGATGACTTTGCATATCCTAAGCAGAGAAGCCTGGTATTATTGTAATCACATCAAAGTAGAGAAATACTAGAGATAAAGAGGACCATAAAGGGTCATTGTACACAAAATTATAACAATTTTAAATTTGTATGGTTCTAATATAGCCTCAAAATGAAACAAAAATTGGTAGAGCTAAAAGTAGAAAACATTGCAGAAACAATCAGAGAAGGACATTCTAACACACTTCTCCTTCTCTCAGTAATTGCTCAAACAAGCAGCAAAATGATTAATGAAAACAAGTAGTAGCATGAATGTGGACAAAATGTAACTTTTATGCACTGCTCATAGGGATGTAAAATTATGAAAACACTTTAAAAGCAATCCTCAGTTCCTCAAAAGCTTATACATAAATTACCATGCGTCTCAGCAATGCATTTTTAGGTAGATAACCAAGAGACACAAAAATATAACACAATGGACTATGTGATTGTTGATAGCAATATTATTCACAATGGCCAAAAACAGAAGCTCAAATGTCTGTCATCTGATGAATGACTATATAAAATGTGGTATATCGATATAACGAGTTATTTGACCATAAAAAGGGATGAAGTTCTAATACATTTTATAGCATGGATGAATCCTAAAGAAAATTAAGTGAAAGAAGCCAGACCCAAAAACTGCATATTGTAGGATTCAGTTTATATGCAATGTCCAAAATTGGTACATCTATAGAGGCAGCAAGTAAATTAGTTGTTGCCTAGGGATGGGAAGATTGGAGGGAATGGGGAATCATTTTCTCCAGAGATGAAAATCTTCTAAAATTAATTTAGTGATTAATTGTGGTTATATACTAAAAATCATTGAGTTGTATACCTTAAATTGTGAATTTTATCTCAATAAGATTGTTATCTTTTAAAAAGACAACAGAGTTTCCACTTGGTTCTCTTAGGACACTTCCTCTTGGAACCCAACTGTCATGTTGCAAAAAAGCCCAACTAGCCACATGGAAAGGCCACATGTAGGTGTGACAACTAACAGCCTTATTTGAGGTCCCAAATGACAGCATGCATCAATTTTCAGACTTGTGGCTACATCACCTTCAAATTGTTCAGCCTCAGCCTTTGAGTCTTCCCAGTGACGCTCCAGACTTGGCAACAGAGAAGCCATCCCCACTGTGCCTTGTGTGAATTTGTGACCCATATAATCAGTGATCATAATAAAATGGTTTTTGTATGCTGCACAAAAAGAAAAAGAGAGGTAAAAGGACTGATATAATGTACAACAGAGATGATCAACAATGACAAACTTGGTTTCTTGAATAATAAAATTGCTAAATTCCCGGCAAGACTAATGAAGAAAAAAAAAAAAAAAGCCCAAACTATCAGTATGAGAAACATGAAAGGGAATATTGCTATAGATCTTACCGACACTAAAAAAGATCATGTTTTGATGCTCTTTAAACAAATATATTTAAAAATTTAAATTAAGTAGACAAATTCTGAGAAAAGCATTTTACACACACTGAAGAAGAAATAATCCTACATCTATTAAAGAAATTAAGTCTATATATAAAGGCTTTACCACAGTGAGAACTCCAAGTCCAAATGTGTTCACTGTTGAATTCTAGTAAACATTTAAGAAAGAAATAATGTCAGTTTTAGACAAAAATATTCCAGAGAACATAAAAAATGTTAACACTTCTCAACTCGTTTTATGAAGGCAGCATAACTTTCATACCAAATCCTGTAAATAACATCATAAGAAAGGATGATTACAGACTAACATTTTTTTTTTAATTTTTTTGAGACAGAGACGGAGACACAGAATCGGAAGCAGGCTCCAGGCTCCGAGCCATCAGCCCAGAGCCCGAGGCGGGGCTCAAACTCACAGACCGCGAGATTGTGACCTGAGCTGAAGTCAGACGCTTAACTGACTGAGCCACCCAGGCGCCCCCAGACTAACATTTTTAATGGATGTAGATGCAAAACTTCTCATAAAATAGTACAAAACCAGGTCCAGAGGGGATAATACTCAAGACTACACTGAAATTATTTCAGGAACGAACACAAGTTTCCTTTGACATTTGAAAGTCACTTGATACAGTCAAGAAATGGGCAGAAAACATGAATAGACACTTCTCTAAAGAAGACATCCGGATGGCCAACAGGCACATGAAAAGATGCTCAACGTCGCTCCTTATCAGGGAAATACAAATCAAAACCACACTCAGATATCACCTCACGCCAGTCAGAGTGGCCAAAATGAACAAATCAGGAGACTATAGATGCTGGAGAGGATGTGGAGAAACGGGAACCCTCTTGCACTGTTGGTGGGAATGCAAACTGGTGCAGCCACTCTGGAAAACAGTGTGGAGGTTCCTCAGAAAATTAAAAATAGATCTACCCTATGACCCAGCAATAGCACTGCTAGGAATTTACCCAAGGGATACAGGAGTACTGATGCATAGGGGCACTTGTACCCCAATGTTTATAGCAGCACTCTCAACAATAGCCAAATTATGGAAAGAGCCTAAATTTCCATCAACTGAAGAATGGATAAAGAAATTGTGGTTTATATACACAATGGAGTACTACATGGCAATGAGAAAGAATGAAATGTAGCAACGTGGATGGAACTGGAGAGTGTGATGCTAAGTGAAATAAGCCATACAGAGAAAGATACCATATGTTTTCACTCTTATGTGGATCCTGAGAAACTTAACAGAAACCCATGGGGGAGGGGAAGGAAAAAAAAAAAAAGAGGTTAGTGTGGGAGAGAGCCAAAGCATAAGAGACTCTTAAAAACTGAGAACAAAATGAGGATTGATGAGGGGTGAGAGGGAGGGGAGGGTGGGTGATGGGTATTGAGGAGGGCACCTTTTGGGATGAGCACTGGGTGTTGTATGGAAACCGATTTGACAATAAATTTCATATATTGAAAAAAAAGTCACTTGATATAACGTATTAACAGAATGTGAAAAATCATAATTATCTCAATATATGCAGTAAAAACATTTGATAAAACTAAACATCTATTTATAATTAAGACCTAATATTAAAACAGGAATAAAAGTAAACTTTCTTGTCTGATAAAGATTACCCCCCCCCCAAAAAAAAAACACCAAATCTATAGCAAACACATTAGTTAATACTGAGATATTAAAAGCTTTCCCTGCAGGTTGGGAACGAAGAAGGGATGACCACAATGATTTCTGTTCAGTATTATACTAGAGGTTTTATTTGGTGCAAAAAGTAAGAATAAAAGGTCTAAGAGGTAGAAAGTAAGATATAAAACTGACATTATTTGTGAGCATGATAATTATATACATATAAAATCCAAAAGAATCTATAATTAAACCATTATAAATTTAGCAATTCACTGGATATAAGATTAATGTACGAAAATAAATTCATTTTGCCATTACAAGCAAAATGCCATTGAAAAAAATGAAAGAAGGATATACAAAGGTTCTGAAAATATGAAATACCTAGGATATATACAAATAAAGTTTTTGAAAAAGAACTATAAACTGGAAAGTTCATGAAATGGAAAGTCAGATATTATAAAGAGGTCAAATCATTACAAAGTGATAGATTCAATACACCCCCAATTAAATCATGACTTTTTTTTTCTTTTGGTGGAAAATAAGCCAATGGTAACATTTTTTGTGAAAATGCAGATGGGAAAATTAAGCCAAGAATACCCTGAAGAATGAAAGCCAAGTAAGCATAGATTTACTAGATATAAAAATGTACAAAGCTACATTATCAAGATGGTGTATTCTTGGTATAAGGATAGACAATTAGATAATAGAACAAAAGAGTCCAAAAAAAAAAAAAAGAATGAAGTCCAGAAACTGACCCACATATAAAAAGTGTTATTTCAGAGTAAGAAAACCATATTCTTCTCAATAAATAATGATCAGATAACTTTATGGAAAAAAACAAAACAAAACTTGATCCTTACCTCACGCTATGTAGACAACACCAGGTACACTGCAGATCTAAGTGTAAAAGTTAAACCAAAATTAGATTCTGAAAGATAACATAGAGTATGACTTGATTTCAAGTACTGGTAGAGCACTAATCACAAAGAAAAAGGATTGATACATTACATACAACTAGAACTTATATTTATCAAAAGACACTATGTTTTTGTTGTTGCCTGGTACATTCTAATGAAATGTAAAACAGAGCAAGATATATATATGTACCCTGATTAACACAACAGACCCAGTCCTGAAATTAGAGTGACTTACTGCCCCTGTTCACCCTGGCTGAGGAGTTTTCCAGGTGTGGGACTTTAAATGTGGAAAATAGGAATGTCCTCAACAAACTAGAGCAACAAATTTCTTTCCCTACTTGAAATGGTGCAGATGGATTAGACCTTCCCAAATGATTTTGCTTGCCCACTGGCTCACTTGAGCACTACAGATAAAAAATGATTCCTCTCCATGCAAGATGGTCTTCCAGCCAGGACCACAGAGGTTTTCAGTTCAAATGTTGGGCCTTGTCCACGTGACTGTCAGGTTGGCATCAGCCAATGGACTCCACATCTGCTTCCCCAACTCATTGTAGCCCCTCTGACCTCTTCCCTACACTGCAGCCAAGGAGATCTTTGAAAGTGAATTGGGAGCCACTGAAGGGAGGTAAGCCTAGAACACTTGAGGCGCTCGTTGATCACATTTGCACTTTTAAAAGACACTTAAAGAGCAAAGAAGAGAAGCCATAACTGGAAGATATTTGTAATACATGTATCAACAAAAGGTTTATATATCATACTATATAAAGATACTTCTGCAAATTAATAAGAGAACTATAGACAATCCAAGAAAACATAGGCAAAACTAATGAACAGGCCCTTCACTTAAGAGGATATCCAACTGGCTGATAAACATATAAACAGTGCTCAATTTCATTATTTATTGGTGAAATAAAAATTAAATCCATAGTGACACATTTTTATATACCCATCAGAATGGCAAAAATAAAAATGACAGTGTCAAGTGTGATATGGAGTTTTGCCGAAGATAATGACAAGAAAAGTATATGAAATGCTTATCACTGACAGTGGAAGTACAAATTGGCTTAACAACTTTGAAAAAGCACTTAGCGGTATCTACTAAAGTTGAACATATATGTACACTCTGTGATCCGGTCATTCTTTTAAAATTTTTTTTTTAATGTTTGTTTATTTTTCAGAGAGATGCAGAGCGCGAGTGGAGGAGGGGCAGAGAGAGAGGGAGACACAGAATCTGAAGCAAACTCCAGGTTCTGAGCTGTCAGCACAGAGCCTGAGCCTGGGCTTGAATCCACGAACCGTGAGATCATGACCTGAGCCAAAGTTGGACACTTAACCGAATGAGCCACCCAGGTGCTTCTGTAATCCAGTTACTCTATACTTCATTTTTGCAACAGAAATATATATATTTGCGTGCCTAAACATGTATCCAAGTATGTTCATAGCAACAAAAGATGTAAACAACCTAAATGTTCTTCAAAATAGAATGGACAAATAAATTGTGGCAGACTTGTACAATAAATATCCTCTGAATATCTAAAAATCCTCCGACTTTCAGAATCTTCTACCTCCTATTCCTGTTTCAAAGTCCTATGTGTATTTTTTTTGTGTATGAATGGGATGCTTTTGGAGGGAGAGTCGAAAGTTTCAAGGTGTTCTGAAAGGCATTCATGGCCCCAGATGGGCTAATCTCTTTTCATGGGTTGATTCAATGAATACTGGCTGGTATTTTTCAAAGAGCACTGATGGGTCTTTTAAGATGTTCTATGGAAAAATCTCATTCCAAATATATTTAGGTAACACTGCTAAATATAACCGGTCTTTTGAAGATAAGCATACTTAAGACTTTCATAGCACCCCTAATGTGCAGAATCAAGTGTTATTTTGGTCATTTTAGCATCCACAAAGTAGTTTAACAAAGGAATTGAAATCACCTTCCTCCAACTGTTTTTAATTTTTGTTTGTTTTTGTTTTTAAAGATACCTGATATTCTAAAGGACTGGTCTTCCTTGCAAAATATTTGGGAAACATTGACATATAACAATTTGGGGTGTGGGGTCATTAAATGAATGATTATATGAAAAATACATAAGAATTCAGATGACTCAATTAAAACTACTGAGTACAAAACCCAGGTATTAGCTGAAATCACTCTGCCTATGTTTATACACAATTGACTCAGTCCTCTCCTGTTTTTAAGAAATCCATTTCCTGCCCTAATATTCATTAGTTCACAGAAGTTTGCATTCTCATTGTTCATTTCTGGATCTGGACTTCTGCTTCCACTGAACTCTTGATCTAACTGACATTTTGCCTGCCAAGAGTGTTCTCTTCCCTCTGTAGCATGTAAAACTGAATGTGTTCCCCTGCTTTAATATCTCCTAGTCAATGCATGTGATAGACCTTACTGATGTTGAGTTTGACAGGATTTTAAGAAATGGAAAAGCAAACATCTTAAAACTTGTTGAGATCCTTGTTCTCAAAAGCCCCTCAGCCCCTTGATCACTAAAAATTTTTTCCCTGGCCACCTCTTGTCAAAGGTTCCTACTTCCTTGCATATGGCTCTGATTATTCTCTCCCTCCCTTCTTTTCAGAGTTTCTCTCTCTCCATACCACATTTCCTGCTTTTATCCTATGGAGAGTGGTTTAGTTATAACCACTTTTCATCTCTGACCTAGGATCTCACGTTCTAGTCTTTAAGGACTTACTAAGCTCCATTCTAAACAAATTCCTTTTTTCTTTTTTTTTTTTTTTAATCTTTTTTCTTTCTACTAGTCAACAAGTATTAGTTGAGTATTTCCCATGTACCAGGCATATTGGTATCAATTTGACTTTTTATCTGGGTTGTAGCTCTGTACAATTACAACTTTCTCTCATCTCTCCTTCTTATCTCTAATAGTTTTATATGCACATGCAAAGGCCATCATTTAAAAATCTTTTTCATTGAACACAACACCTTTTCTTGGGATATAACTAAGAAATATATCACAAGGTGGAGAAAAATGTGTAGTCATCACATTCCCTGTGTACAATATTTAATCCTCCTTTAAGGTGTAATAGCTCAAGTGTTTCAATCTCACCATTTTATATTTGCTATTGTTTGGCATGTGAACGTAATGATTGCTTTCTTAACCATAAGACTGTTGAAAGTGTTTTATATTTGTTACTTTATCCGATTATCAATACCATGTACTCACATAGAAAGAGAAGGAAGACAAATCACTTCTTTCCATTTTGTCTTTCTCACCCCCTAGAAGTAAATAAGCACAAAGTTATATTTCTATAACCACTTTCATTTTGTGAGTTAGAAATTGTATTCTTGAGAATGTCTGTGATATTCATTCATGGATTTATTCATTCATTCTTTAACTCACCAAACATACACTGACTCCTACCAGGAACTATGCTGGGTAACAGATCATGAAATTAGTCAATGATGGTTTATTTTGGGGGTTTGTGGCTTCTCCCCTTTCAGAATGGTGATTTCACTAATTTTGGATGATCTTTTATCACTGAAACAAATGACAAAGCTCAAATAGAACAATGTATCTAGACACTTGATTGATAATAGCTTTAACTGAGAAAATTATTACTTAGGAGATTGATGCCTCTATGGGCAAAATATTCCTTCCCACATGACTATCTGTTGTTAGGTTGTTTGTATATTTCAGAATTCCTTAAAAGACTTAACAGAAGCAAAGACCATTGTATTAGACTGAGCTTTACTCCATGGGAAGGGAGCATCTATGAACTGAATTCTCTTCCAGGATAATGAAATTTCATGTGAGGCATTGGGTGTTCTGGGATTCAAAAAGGTTATCAGCCCAGCATTTATAATAAAAGTATTCCCTGCCTTTCCCTTGCATGCACTGGGAAGATGGGAGTGCTATCAGTTTGACATTTCTGTCAGAACTGGTATTTGAACCACTGGATGATTCTGACAAATGCCACTGCTGTCATTGGCTCAGTTTTAATTATACCTGACTGAAGCTTTCAATGGCAGCAGCAGCAGAAAACTTAATTACTTGGAGTCTAGAGTATGAGCTGACTGGAGGATTCCCAAACAGTATACAGGCTCCCGGTGGAGAAGTGACCATGTTTAAATCCCCACCCTTGGCAGGGAGCAGTCCTGGCTGGATAGTATTCAAAGCCTCTAAAAATTATTGACCAATTTAAATTGATTTTGAGATATATATTACACTTACATATTTGTTTTTCAAGTAAATCAGTGGTATATGAGAATAGGTAAAATAAACAAATACAAAGAGAAAAAGAAAAAGAAAACAGGCTTGTTTAGAAAACAACTATCTCCATGAGGACTGGAGTGTGTGTGTGTGTGTGTGTGTGTGTGTGTGTGTGTGTATCTACAAGTGGAGGCCTCTGTTCTAGAAGACAACAGAGCAGAATGAAATTAATGCCTCTATCACGTCTTACAAGTTCAATATTTGCTTTCAAGGTATAAATGTGATTATATTTTTTACTTTACATTCCCATAGAAACATGCATCATCAGCAAGCTGTGATGTCAAATTGCTAAGATGCAATTAAAAATTAGTATAACTCTTGCCTGCTAGTTGGAGAAAGGTTTCATTTCATTACAAGAAGTAGTCTCTTGTTGTTTTGTACAGTCTTAGATCCTACTGGAGGCTACTACAACTCACCATGCAACTCAGGGCCAGTTTACTCTACTTTTCAAATTACATGTGGGTTTGAGACTCCTCATTTGTCTTCACTCACACAGTCTAGGAGGTGCAGAAGGAGTTGTGTTGAATATTGAGTTTTGTCAGACATAAAGGATGATATTCTGCTTCATTTTATAAATAAAATATGACAATGCTTGACAAGACTGACTGAACTTTTGTCTTGATGACTCAGCCAAGACTCAGGATCTTCCACTCTTGTCAGCTGTCTGGTTTGATTCTGCTGCCACTGTCACTGCTGCCTGTAAATCCAATGATGCCTCTGGAACAGAACATTATTGGATACTGATTGACTACTTGGGTAAAATAACAGCCTAAGGGGAATTTGACTTCTGAAGAAAGGCATGGCAGTGTCTGGCTTTGAAATTTTCTCAAGAGGGTTCCTAAGGGAATAGCTGTAAATTTCTCACTTTCAGGAATACTAAAATGGCCTAAGTTACTACTACTTGGCCTAAGTTAGCCTTATGGTACACTGGAGTCATTGACCTTTGAACAATATCTGGGTGGAGCCTTGTCTCAACATTTTTAGCAACTTCGAAGAAGTTACAAATCTTAAGATTGGTTGTAAAGTCTAGAAATATGACTTTCCAGGAATAAAATTACTACTGAGTTATGTCTCGTAATATTTAGCAATATGGGAGCTAATTTTAAGCATTGTGTTTTTTTTTCCCCTGGGTACATTGTATTGGAATGTAGTGGTCTTTTTGAAGGCTGCTATGATTAACTACTTAGTCTTGATCCTTTTATGAAAGTTTTCAAGGAACTCTTGTACCCCCACTTTCTGGACTATGATGAACCAAAGTACGAAATAAAGCTGATGGTGTCCCTTTTCATCATCCCTTTGAAAATGGAGTGGAATTAAAATTGGTACTTAAAATTAAATGAGGTGAGGTTCCACGTATCAAGTAAATATAAAGTATTTAAAAGAAAATGCTACAGATGACAGAAAAGCACAAAAATTGTCCCTGACATGAATAATTCACTAATTCTTGGATGGTATAAGTCACCTACTAATGTGCATTACTTGCCATTTAATGGTGGCTGTATCTGAAGAAATATGGAAATTGGAATATTTTAATAACTTTCTATATGAAAGATGATGAGACTGCCTAAATGATTAAGAGGAAGATATGTTATAATGAACTAAAGCCACTCGAGTGTAAGGTAATTTTAATTCAAATCTCCATCTGCTTATGTATAATTAAGACTCATTTAACAAGTTAATGCCTAACAGAGAGAACTGATAAGTTTGGTATTAAAGATCTTAAGAGAAGTAAATTAAACTGTCGGGGTTGAACTGGTCCTTAGTTTTAATTTCTTACACCTGAAACTCGGTATGAATTTCAGGGTCCAGTTCTTTATTCTCACCATTCATTTAACTATGAAGTCAAAGACAAAAGGGGAGGGAAAATTGAATTATCCTTTTTATATTTTAATTTTGGAGATTCCATCCTGTGTAAGGTGTGACAGCATCTTGACTGATAATGAATATTTATACACTTCTTATTGCTCACTGTATAGCATCTATATGCCATTAAGATGGTGATTTCAAAGCCACAAAAATATTTATGCACAGTTGAGACTGGCAGCAAGGTTAAATAACCTCAGAAAATAAGGGGGAAGCCTTTAAAGTGCCAAAGGGACTGTTTTGATCTCTGGTGAATTTCATGAGCTCGTTGACTGCTCAAATTCCTACTTAAATATTTTTTTTTTCTACAGTTCCTGCCAAAGAAGGTCCAGCCATCATAAATATGGTGTCAACCTTTTTGTCTTCCAGCATAAAAATTTAATTCCCAGCGTACGACTCCTCATTTAGAAGGAGAAGATGAATGGATCTTCTATTTACATGCTTTTTAACATTTTCAGGACTAAATTCAAATGGTAGACTTGGAGACTCACCTAGGCTTCTTGACAGGATTCTGACTGAGAAAGTCATCGGTTCTCAGCAATGCTTGAGTAATGCCAGTGCAATGATGGGACCACAGAGCTGAACCTCAGTCTTCTTGCTGATTGTCAGCCATCACATATGGCTTTAGTCAGATAACCTAGAAGACAACTTAAGTCATAAGTTTCACAGTCACAGGTTAAATCATTAAAACTTTTTTAAGTGCTCTCAAGAAATTCATAGCTCTAATCTTCTTTTAATATGCTTGATTCATTTCTTATGACTCTATTGCTTCATTCTTTTATTTTATTGACTCTTTAAGGTCAAGTAATTTGCTCAAGTTCACAAAGTTTGTAGAGAGCTGAGCCTAGTATTTTGATTATTAATTTAGCATATTTTCCATCATTTCACACTGCCTCTTAGATCAAATATATACTCTTTCTTTCACACACATATGCTATTCACGCAAACACATATTTCTCTTTCTCTCTCTCTCTCTGTACATGTACTTGTATATACACACACAATTGTATATGTGTGTGTATATCTATATACACACATAGATATATAGATATATATACACTCACACAATTGAAATATCCTTATATTAACAATACCTCATTTTATCTTCCTTTACTTAGAAATATATTTTGGAAGGAAAATAAACATTTGTTAGAACTTTCAAACTATATATGAAAGCAAAACCCACAAATTAAAGAAACTGATTATCCTTCTGGAAGTGTACCCTATTTTTGCTAAGAAGTGTGTAGAAAGCAGTGTCTCTAGCAAGTTTTCATCCATCAAGTTATTGAAAATTTGGCCAGCGACTTAGCATGTTCATGTTCAAAAGACCCATTCACCTTCAAATTGTTCCCTCAGTAATAGGTCTCCCTTGGCATATGTAGTCATTACAACTGGAGATTCTTTTCAGAGAAAGCTCCTAAGGCAAATCATTATTTATTTTTCATATAATTGTACACTCTCATTTGTTGTTGAGAATGCAATTGTTAGTAACCTTCTGGAGGACATTTTAAGAATACAATTCAAAAGTCTTATAAGTGACATCATTCTTTAGCAGGCTTACTCCTGGTTATTTATTCAAAGGAAATAATCAAAGTAGTATCCATAGGAATATGAACAAGTGTGTTTACTGCATCATTTTTCATTATACCAGCAGCAAACAATAAGAGAAAGGGAAAAAGGCAATTGTTAAATAAGTTATGGTTTATCCATGTAATAGATACTCTAAACACTGAAAGTGCTACATATACACACTTCTTGGTGTAGATAGATATTTAAAGTGTATCATTAAATCAAACAGGACATAAACAGTTTGTATCATAACATCTTATTTTAAAAAGTCATACATATGTGTAGAAAGAGGTTTAGAAAGAGATTGTTTTAGGTGGGTTCTTCTGTTGCAGTAAATGGAAGCTTTCTTAGGTTGGTATAATAATTATGATTCATCATGAACATACATATGAATATAAGGGATATAAGAGATTTAATCATACAGCCAGTCCTCATGTTAAACTGAAGAAATTTTATTGCCAGTCCACTAAAAAAAAAGCATGAACTGCAATAGTCAAGCTTTATGGAGACAGAAACTAGATAGTCACAAGATTTTCCTATTTTGAGAATGCATAAATCCCTACTTTAGTTCTTTACCATTATAAAGACTATTTCTCTTTCTCTCTGCGTATCTATTGGCTTCAACATCGGCTAGTAACTGATGATCTCCTCAATGTTCCAGTTCAAATTTTTAGCAAAATTTGACCTGCTTGATCACTATTCTTGTTTGGACAATGCTTACGTGCCAGATCACTTCTTAGGCATATGTCCGGTCTCAAGTTTGGATACCCTTGCGTTAGATGTCCACCCTCTGATCCAATTAGCTATGGTTAGGGGTGTGGGTTTTCATGGTACCAGGAGGTGACCTATGGGGAGAAAAAAACGACAATTCAATAGCAAAAAATCAAATACTTCAGTTAAAAATAGGCAAAGGACTTGAATAAGCATTTTCCCAAAAGAGATATACAGATGGCCAACAAGTACATGAAAAGGTGCTCAACATCCCTAATCATCAGGGAAATGCAAATCAAAACCATAATTAGATACCATCTCACACCTATTAGAATGGCTATCATCAAAAAGACAACAGATAAGTGTTGGTAAGGATGTGGAGAAAAGGGAACACTTGTGCATTGTTGGTGGGAATGTAAATCAGTACGCCGCCATGGAAAACAGTATGGAGGTCCCCACCAACATTAAAAATACAACTGCCACACAATCCAGCAATCCCACTTTTGGGTATACAGTTGACCCTTGAACAACACGGGTTCGAATTGCACAGATTCACTTATATGTGGATTGTTTTCTGATAAGTACAGTAGAGAACTATAAATATTTTTTTCTTATGATTTTCTTAATACCATTTTCCTTTTGCTAGCTTACTTTATTCTAAGACTACTGTATATAATTCATATAACATACAAAATATATGTTAATTGACTGTTCATGTTATTGGTAAGGCTTCTGGTCAAGAGTAGGCTATTAGTAGTTAAGTTTTGAGGAGTCAAAAGTTATATGCAGAATTTTGATTATGTGGGAGTTGGTGCCTCTAACTCTGACATTGTTCAAGGCCAAGTGTATATGCAAAGAAAATGAAACCACTATCTTGAAAAGATATTTTCACCCTTATGTTCATTGCAACATAATTTGCAATAGCTAAGATATGGAAACGACGTAAATCCATTGATGGATGAATGGATAAAGAAAATGTGGTATATGTATACAATGAAATATTTTTTCAGCCACAAAATGAAGGAAGTCCTGCCATTTGTGACAACATGGTTAGAGCTTGAGGGCATTATGCCAAATGAAATAAGCCAGCCAGAGAAAGACGAATACTGTATGATTTCACTTATATGTGGAATTTAAAAAAGCCAAACTCCTAGAAACAGAATAGAATGGGGGTTGCCAGAGGTTCAGGGTAGGGGAAAATGGGGAGATGTTGGTCAAAGGGTACAAACTTACAGCTATAAGATGAATAAGTTCTTTGGATCTAATGTGTAGCATGATGACTATAATTAACAGTACTGTATTATATATTTGAAAGTTGCTAAAAGAGTAGATTTTAATGTTCTTACCACAAAAAATGGTAATTATGTGAGGTGTTGGATATGTTAATTAACCTTACTGTGGTGATCATTTGGCAATATATACATGTATAAAATTATCATAAATGTATACCTTAAACTCATACAATGTTATATGTCAATTGGCATATCTCAATGAAGCTAAAACAATTTAAATAGGGAAAGAACAATCAGGGACATTTTTCTAAATTGTTGGGCACCAAACTGAGTTGTGTACTTACTAAAAATAAGTATTTCTTATAATCCTAGGATTCTCTGAACTGGCATGAACAATTAGTACTGTAATGAAATAAATTCTGCCAATTTTTAAAAAAATATCAAGCACTGGTAATTATGTGGAACATTGAGAATTCTTATACAGTGCTAGTTGGAATATAAATTTTTATAATTACTTGTTTCACATCTGTAAAACTGAACACATATATAATCTAAGACCCAGTAATTCAACTTCTAGGTATATGCGCAGTAGAAATGTTTGTATCATGTATACAAGAATGTTCATAGTATTATTTGTAATATTCAGGAATTGAAAACAAACCAAGTGTTTCTCAACTATAGAGTAGATATAAATTGTGGTAATCTCACAACAGAATACTACACAGTGATGAAAATGAACTGCAAATACACATAACACCACGGATCAATCTCACTGACCAAATGTTGAATAAAAGAAGCCAGACCTGAAGAATATATACTCCCATTATACAAACTTCAATAATAGGCAAAATTAATCTGTAGTGTTAGAAGCCTAGATGGTGTTAACAGTTGGAAAGAAGGCAGGAGTAATATTTGGGAAGTGGATTCTCGAGTGCTGGCCATGTTCTATCTGATGGCAGTATACAGGTGGGTCTATTTTGAAATAATTATAAATTATTTTTTCTATGACTTTTCTATGTGTGTTCTACTTTGGCACAAAAATTTTAAATATAAATCATTAGGAAATAATTTTAAAAAACTACTTGGAAGGGAAATATTGATGCCATAGACATTCTGAAGCTTAGTTTGTTCTGTATAGGTCCACTATAAGACTGTCAGTGGTTACTTCTGATGGCCATAGATGAGTTTCTTTTAAAAGCAGTCCTTTATTTCAAATGTTTCTCCCCTTATAGACTCCCTAATGCTGTCAAAAGTGGTTACCTTACCCCATATTCTTTGCAATCATCAATGTTCCCTTAGTGGACAAGTGGAACAACTTAGCAACTGTTTTTTAAAAATAATGATTTTGACACGTACTTAATCCTAAGCACCTACAGATGATATACTGTATGCCCACATTACTAAGGTCTCATTTTCCACCTTCAAGGAGGGCATGAATATGTTCATACATAAACAGGAAAGTAACTTTAATCTAGAATCTTATTTGGGGGTCTGTTAACTGAGACCGTATCTAGTACCAAGGACAGTATCAGTTAGAGTCAAAGCAGAATAGAAATTGCTTTAAATAAGACAGAGAGTTTAATACAGGGAAACCATCAAGGGAGAGATAAAAGCCAAGAATGAGATAATCTACAAATTAGAAACAGTGGGAAGCCACAAACATTCCTGGGCAAGTGTTCCAGGTGTTCAGTGGTTGGTGTCCTTGGAATCTGGAGCCTTGGTTGGCTTGTCTGCGGGAGCTGTAGCCATGAGGAGGTGAGCTTCTGAGGCAGAGAGAAAGGAGCCAGAGGTCAATCAAGGTAGAGGTTCAGTGCCTCCTGTTTGTTTTCCAAGACCCTGGGTTGGGGCTCAGTGGGTGGGTTCACGTGGTCACATGTTTTTGTAAAATTTGTAAATTTAAGATATTGTAACTGTCATCAGTTCAGACTACTGCTTTTTATTTACTCAACTTTCTTTTCCATTTCCCCTCATGTCCCTGACATGGTGATAGACTTACCATGGACATTTTGGAGCTCAGACTAAATTGACATCTGGGGCTGACAGGTGAATTACACTATTACTTATGTAATGTACATAATATGTATATTATTTATTAAATAGATGTTACTTAGTATATGAAAAATATATTAACATATAATTACTTAATATATATTAAGTACACATTAATATATATCATGTTATTTCTAGCTGTCCTGGCACAGGAATCATTAGTAGAAATACCCTCTATCCTAACTCTCCATGACATATTATGCAAAAGAGAAGGGCTAGAGCTCATATTGGGTTGGGAATTTGTCCTACACTTCTTAGCAGGTAAAGTATATGAAGAGTGGAGGAGAAACAAGCTTTAAAATATACAGAGTTCGAAGCAAATCTAGGGTAAATTTTTCAAAGTTTTTCAGCTCATTTATGTAAGAAGCTTGAAAAAACCTTTCCCAAATTTCACAATAAGCCTAAAAATTTATTTGACATTACCAATATAGGTTGAGAAGATGAAATGTTTTAAACTATCAGAAATCAAATTTTGATCAACTATGATAAGCAAAGATTGAATTATATTTCTAGTCTCTCTGTACAAATAATCAAAAAATATTTCTCATGAAAAGAGGGATCTAAGAGTAGGCAGCCAAAAACACAGGAGAAATAGGTATTAAACATACATGTTTGGCAGATAATAAAATAATGAAAAATTCTGTGATATTTGTAAGCTCAAAATTTGTGGTTGTTTGTATTTTCTTTTTATAGTCTAATACTTAATTTTGTGCCTAATTTTGAGCTCATAATTTTTAATTTACTTTTTAAAGTAGAACCTCTGAATGTTGAAGCCCCACAAAACCTGGCTATTTCCCTGGAAGGAGGAAATTGCCATGGCTTTCCCTTCCCTTCTTCCTGTCTTCCTCTCTCCTGTCACTGCTGACATTGACTGAGTCCAGCTGACATGAGAGCTTGGACATATAGTCCAAGGGATTCTCCAGAGTAGGGGAAGGGAAATGCACTAGGAGGCAAAGAGGCCCAAAATGTCACAGCAAGGAAGGAAGGAAAATAGCCAAAATGTCACAGCAAGGAAGGAAGGAAAATATGTTCTTTTATATTCTGTTGGTAGGAGTTGAAATTGGGCCACCGTTGTGGAGGGTAGTATTTACGAGTAACCATCAAAATCACAAATGTACCTACCCTTCGACCCTGCAACTGCACTTCTAGAAACTTATCTGAGATATACTCATCCATGCAGGAAATTATATATTTATATGGTTATTAAGGCACTGATTGCAATAGTTAAAGATTAGGGACAATCAAAATAAATGGGGGAGAGATGAATACATTTATGGTGTATCAATACAATGTTAATACTATTCCCTTTTTTAGGTTTATTTATTTCTTTTGAAAGAGAGAGGGGGGAGGAAGCAGGGGAGGGGCAGAGAGAGAGAGAGAAGAGAGAGAATCCATTGTCAGTGCAGAGCCTGACACAGGGCTCGGTCTCACAGATCGTGATATCAGGACATGAGCCAAAACCAAGAGTTGATTGCTTAACTGACTGAGCCACCCAGGCAACCCAATAGTATTCCCTTTAAAAAGGAGGAGAACAGGGGCACCTGGAAGGCTCAGCTAGCTAAACGTCTGACTCTTGGTTTCGGCTCAGGTCATGATCTCATGGTTTGCGAGATCAAGCCCTGCAACGAGTCCTCCATGCTGAGCATGGAGTCTGCTTGGGATTCTTTCTCCCCATCTGTCTGCCATTCCCCGACTTGCTCTCGCTCTCTCTCTTAAAAAAGTGGAGGAGAAAAGACAAAAGAAAGTGGAAACTCTTTAGACTAATATGGAATTATATTAAGTAGAAAGGATTTGTCCAGTTATGCTATCATTGATGTAAATAAAGTTCATAATCCTTCAACTGAAGTTCTGAAATTCATAAAACTCTGACCACCAAACATTTTTTTCCAGAAATAATTGGGTTGCAAACCTGACTTGTAGTTGCAGTGGGGCTATTTATAGTTTAAATAATCATATGGTTTGCTCAAGAAATATTTAAGCATTTGGTTATGGGGTGTTTTCCCAGATTCTAGTGGGAATGTTTCTAAAATCCATTCTCTAGTCTCGGAAGTGGCTCCAGAGGTTCTGGGGACACGTGTGCATGGGATACTGTTGCCTTTCACTTTTCATGGAGCAGAGATGTGACATTTGCAAACCATATCCCTCCCCCCACCCCCAGCGCCTGGCCCCAGGGCACAGGAGGAAGAAAGACAAAATTTTGATATATCCCTCACCTCCGTGACACTTACTAGGTTCCTATTCACTGCTCCTCTCCTGGTAACCAGACCTTCGTGGGTCTAGGTAAAGGAAAGAAACCCAGAGGATGGTACCATTGGTGCCCCCAACATAGATTCATCCAGTCACTGTCTTCTATTCTGAATTCCATCCCTGCTTTTTAAATTGCCAACTAGACATTTCTTTTTGGGTTGTCCTACTGGCACCTTAAAATCAACATACCCAAGACTGAATTGTTCACCTTTTCTTCCAGAACATGTTTCTCATGTTAAGCATGTTCTGAGTGGGACCATCATTTACTCAGTAACACAACCAGAAACAGGGACAACATCCTCAACTTCTTCCTCTCTCTGCTTATCTCCTATTCTGTATCTTGTCATTTCCCAAGACCTGGCTATTCTACTTTCCTAATAGGATTGCCAGATAAATTACAGGGTGCTTAATTAAATGAAAATTTCAGATGAACTAGATTTTTTAATGTAAGTATGTCTCCAATGAATAGTTATATTTAAAAAGTTATTCACTGATTTTCTGAAATTCAAATTTAACTGGGGTTCTGTATTTTACTTGCATCTCTAATCTGTATCTCTAGTTCCTATCATCTGTCAAATCCCCTTTTTGGCCCTTTGTTCAAGTTCTTTTCTCTTCCATGTCAGTGGATCAGTCTTCTGACTGGTTGTCCTTCCTCCAAATGTTTCTCCATCCAATATAAGGGCTAAATTTCTAATAGATGGATCTTTTTAAGACATAAAATTGATTAACTCCCCCCATTTCTTTCAATATGAAACTCTCATGACCTGGCTCCTGCCTAACTCTCCCACCCTTTATGACTTGAGTTCCAGTCATACTTCGTGTGAGAAGCGAGCCAGTATGTCTGCTGGATGACCCACACTGACTTCACCCCAAGTAGCCCCACCACAAGTTTTCTCGTGCCAGCAGGCCTGTACCCTCACCTGCAAAACTGAGTGTTACCCAAATGGTGCACAAACCTGTCGCCTTTCCATCTTCTCTACAAATATACAAGGTTCTGCAGATCTAAGCCATTCTAAATCACAACTCCTTAATGTTCTAGAATGTATAATGCAAATGCAGTCTTTCAGAGGGTGATAACCATCATGAAAAATGGCGCTTTTTTTGGTGAATAATGGAAAGAGTGGGTAGGCATTATTTTACACCAATGAATTACTTTCTTATTTTCCCTGTTGAAAATGTCCTTATTTGCTTCACAGGCAGATGATGAGGTTTACCTAAGATCGCTCCAAAACAACTGTGGTATGGGTGCAACAAAAGGAAATTTGGAATAAAACATTTTATTATTTATTGCCAATTTTTAGAATGTTAGGAATAAAATGGGCCTCAGAGGTCATTTATTCCAATATTATCATTTTACAGATGGGAACATGGGGACTCAAAATAAGGGACCTAACTTGCTCAAGATCACAGAAATGATGAGAACTGTCCCGTGGATGAGTCATCATTCAGGGTTATGAGGGCAGGGAGGGCTTCCCTAAGGTGGTGGCAGCCCATAGGAACCTTTACCCCTCTTAACCCTCCTGTGTTCCTCACCGGCTCCATCACTCTGTGCTGATTTCTTGATACAGTCAGATTTCATGAATTCATACTTCATCTCCCCAAGACGTTTATTAATGATTCATGTAAAGCAGGTAACACACTGAACATCGTAGTCTCTCAAACACATTTCCTTCTCTTAAGTGTTTTATACCATTTCTATTTTTTTTGTGCCCTCCATCTGATTGATTTTCTGATTAGGGTCCTGTTTCAAAAAAAGAAATCAGGCTAAATTAAATGGATGCAAAAAGAAAGCTATGCTATATTTGCTGACCCTACCATAATGAGAACATCAGGATAGGGCTGGTGTATGGAAACATTTGAGTAGGCTTTGTTTCCTAGAGTGCCTCACAAACATTCCAAGATATGCTGGCCAGTTGCATCCCATTGAATCTATTCTTACCAGAACCAAAGAGGTGAAGTTAAATAAGTGTCTTGGTTTATTAAATTTCTGGTTCAAACACATTTTGGGCTTGAATAGCTAGCATTGACTATGCTTCCTATTAAAACACCAGGCTGTAAAGACTAATGACAGGCCCAAAAATGGATATCCAAGAGGTTTTTTACAACAGTGGCACATTCTGATCATGGACGTGGCAAGCAGCACAGTAGAAAGGGGTGATAATAAATTTGAAGCAGAATGTAGTTATGTACTGGCTAGCCAGGCTAGCCAGGTAGCCATGATGGCTACCATCATAATTCCCCACCACAGACAACAGGCAATTAAAAAAATAGTCTGATCAATAAAGTGGAACCAAATGAGAAAGCCAGCACATTTGATGACACAAAGAAAATGGTGGCAGGTGTCTGGACTCCTGTTTGAGGCAGAACTTGTAGATTTTAGTGAACAAATTGCTATTGCTTCTAATGTCCATTTTTAATTAACATGGAGGCTGGAAATAGTGGAAGGAAGAGAAACTTCACGGGCAGACTATCACAAGCTTGCATCTGGAATCTATTGCTTAGTAGCTATGGGATTCACTGCATATTAGCCAGTTTGCTCACCTGTAAGTTAAAATAATAGCTAATATCTATTGAGTCCCCACTCTATGCCAGCACTCATCTAGCTTCTTTGTATGTGTCAACCCGTTTAATTCTCAACGTATGAAAAAAGCTATAATTATCTCCCCTGTACCAAGCAGCAGCAAGCTTAAGTAACTTGCTGAAGAATACAAACCTAGTAAGTGGCAGAGCCGGGAGGCAGTAAACCCGTAGTGAATATTAATAAGTTAAAAGCATGTAGTGGGATACTGAATAACAGGCCGGGCGCTAGCTTATCGATGGCCCACGAACCCAGAAGCAATGCTTTTTTTGCAGTACAACACCATCGAGTAGGATGTGTAAAGAATGCATGGCACCCAAAATTCTGAGCAGCTGTTATTTGGTAAAACGGAAGAAATGCCAGAAGGACATATGTGGCAATGGTTGTGCAACACACTATACTCATGACGGACACATTATAGGAAAAAAAAATATTAGACACTACTGGGTAGAAAGCCAAGTGAGTGTTAAGGCAATACCATCTCTGAGTGTTTAGAAATAAGAGTGGCTGCTGGCAATGGCTAGGGAAAAATCTCCCGAGAGATGGGAAGATGCGAAATAAACACCGGAGGGCTGAACAAGGAGAAAAGAGAAGGTTTTGTCTAATATGCAAAGCACCACAAGCAAAGAGTGGAGTTGGAAATGGGAATGGCATCAAGTGGGACTGCCTTGTACACTGACCCAGAAAAGGCCAGCACATTGGCTAAAAAGGGCAGCACACTTGGGTGGAAACAGCAAAAAACAAAAGAACAAACAAATCTCAAAGTGCTCCTCAATAAGTGACTATCATGGTCAATAATTTTTGTCAGTGCCCTCTAGTAATCAGTATTCACTGAAACTCTGAAGCTATATCATGCATATTTATAGGAGGAAATGGTTTGTTCTATCTAAAGTTTAAGTCCTTTAATGTACTTCCAAAGACATACATTTTGAAAAATAGTGACAGAAAACTGAAGAAAGAACAAAACTTCAAATAAGTAAGAAATAATTTGCTTGGGGAAAAATTTTTTTTTTACTTTTTTTTTTTTTTTTGTATAAGTGAATTAGTTGGTGAACCTGTTGCAGTGTTCAACTTTAGTAACTGAAAATTAATAAAGTTATTTAATAATTATGCTGTTATATTAATTATAGTCCATCAATTATATTAATGATTTAAAATTTTTTAATGTTTTTATTTATTTTTGAGGCACAGAGAGAAAGAGAGAGAGAGAGAGAGAGAGAGAAAGAGCATGAGCTAGGGAGGGGCAGAGAGAGAGGGAGACACAGAATCTGAAGTAGGCCCCAGGCTCTGAGCTGTCAGCACAGAGCCCAATGTAGGACTCGAACTCATGAATCACAAGATCATGACCCGGGCCAAAGTCAGACACTCAACTGACTGAGGCCACCCAGGTGTCCCTTGTATTAATGATTATTAATAGAAATAGAAAAATAATGGATATTAACTAATGGTAGAGTATAATACATTAATAGAAAATGAATTAATTAAAATGGAAAGAATATTAGTTTGAAGGAATATCAAATTATTCATCTGCCCAAGACACAGGTTTCCTGAGGTCTGAGTTAGAAGTCTTTCTTGGAAAGACATGTAAGATCAGGTGTGTAGCAGGTTGAGGTTAAATTATGGAAGTCCTTAGATAACAGGCTCAGGCACTCAGATTTTATCCCATGCTCAGGAAAAGACCTGTTGAAGTAATTAGGCACGAAATAGTGACAGTCTAGCCAAAAGGTGATTTAGGGTACTGAAGATAACTTGACACATTTTAAAGAAAAAAATAACACTGCTTTGTGACTGACCAGATAAAAGGGAAATTCAAGAAGACATAGGTGGTAAGTAGGAAGGAGCAGCTGAACAATGGCACCCATCACAAAACAAAGAATTTGAAGCAGAAAGCAGAAGCTCATTGGAGGGATAAAAAGATTGGTTCAGGTGGAAAGTTTAGACACACCAATAAGACAAGGATTAAATCGGCATGTAGCTATGGGAAGGATATGTTAGAGGAGTCCTCCCATAGCCCACATGTCTTCATAGAAGGACAGTCGGCACAAGATAAAATGGTAACAATAGACTTCTTCCTGGCATGCGGTGAAGAAATGCCCAGCGAATATACATTGTTTTCCACCTCCTAGGTCATTCACATGCGAATCCTAGCACCAATTTCTGTCACATCTTGAATAAAAAAAAAAGCAATGAAACTATGGAATTTCAAAGCTAAGCCTAAGTAAAATATTTTCCTTCTTCATATTCACATATTTCTTTGGAACTGAAATAAAATATCCCACATATAACAAATTATTTTTCTTTGCTGAGCAACAGATTTATTATTCATTGACTAAAAAACATGTTTAGCACAAAGATATGTTACGTAGAAAGATAAAAACATAACACTTTCAGATTTTCACTGATTTTTGAAAAAGACATTTCTCAACTTGTAGAATGTATAAATACAGACATGAAAAATACCAACATCACATTTTTTAAAAATTGGCAAGAACATTTGGCTTTAATAAAAATAAAAGTAAGCTGGTAACTTTGGAAATACTGCGTTATGAGATGTGTCCATGTTTCTTCTGGAAAAATCTACATGTTGGTTCCAAGTCACATTTATCTATAGGAGTAATCTGAATGCAGTGAATATTAAAGCTCAGTTATGTCAAGAAGATAAACAATAACGACAGGCATTAGGTCAGGAAAAAGCTGAGCTCTTAAGATCAACATTCTTATTTTAAAAGCTCTAGGTACGTTCGGAGTAATCTTGTCGATTGTATTAACAATGGCTAAAGCTGGAAGTGATGAAATTCTCAGTTGCCTTAGGTTGCTATTACTATCACTACCTTAAAATTTTTGAGTCTAGCTTTTCATTATATGTAATTAAGATTCATTTTTTCCCCATCTATGTAGTAGCTTTTCAGGAGATGAGAACTTGGAAAGGTAGAAGAGTAAGGAAAACAGTAACAAAAGGACCAATACGTGGAGGAGAGAGATAAATACAATAATTTAACTCAACTAGCATTCATTATTATTCAAACGGCACTCTACAGAGATTGGCAAAGACAGGGGGATGCGAGGACCAAACTCCTTAAAATCTATGCAGGGAGACAATAAATACTATGTGTGTGATTCAAATAAAAGAAGAAGAAAAAAGGAAGGTAAAACAATGCTGCAGGTGCATCATAGTGTATGCCAAAATGCTGAGAGAGTCTGGTGTCATCAAAACGGGTTCCAAAGAGAAAATGTATATGTGATTACACTCTCAGGGAGGTGTAGAATTGGGCACAGAAACTCCAGACAGGAGAACAGTATAAGATAACTGGAGTGGAAATGGGAAGCCAGGTAATCAACTCAGAGAAGATCTAAAAAGGAGCAACAGGCAAAGTGGGCAAGTGAATGAGGGCCCGGAATATAAAGCAGGGCATCAGAGTCTGATTCAAAAGCTGAAACTGTCAGTTTTTAAACAGGAAAGTAACTTCAGAATTTTTCAGATGTTGTGTCTCTACTGTGTCTCCAACAATCTCTTGGGTTGAATGAAAATTTGATCAAACTCAGTTTGCATATACATGGTCAATCTGGCCTTTACCCTGGAGGTGTCGTGAGTGACACATAGATGGTTTTTATGATGAAAATCTAGATTTAAATAACCTATCTCATAATTTGGCAATCTCATTTTAAACTGGCATATAAGGCATTTATAGTTGACTATGCTCACGATTATTAAAGAGATGATTCCCCCCAATTTATTCCCAAATGATAGGCTAAATAAATGCACATAGTGCTATGGAGTGAGTTGTGTCACCCTAAAATCCATATTTTGAAGTTCTAACCTCCCAGGTGATGGTATTTGGAGATGGGACCTTTGGTTTAGATGAAGTCATGAGGGTAGAGCTCCTATGAGGGATCCAGTGCCCTTATCAGAACAGACAGCAGACAGCTTTCCTTCCTTTCTCTCCACCACCTGAAGACAGAGGGAAAGGGTGGCCACCTACGAGCTGGAACAGGGCCCTCACCTAGTTGCTGAATCTGCCAGCACTTGGACTTCACATCCTCCAGAGCTGTGAGAAATACATTCCTGTTGTTTAGGCTACCCAGTCTATGGCATTTCGTTATGGCCGAAGCTATTTTTATTTATTATTATTAATTACTATTTATTATCCCAAGCTGACTAATACATTTAGTGTCATTATAAACATTTTCAGACACTTCACCGATCCTCTCTCCAGGTCCTTCCCTGAATTTTTCCTGGCTTTACCTTCCTGGGTAGCAGACAAAAGGAGATAACCTCATATTTACTGGATGTTTAGTTAGCGTCTGTTAGACGGTTGACATATATTATCTAATTTAATCCTGGTAAGAATATGTGACACAATGATCTATGGGAAGTATTTCGAGACAATTTTATTGGAAAAGAAAGTGATAGAAAATGTACACATTTTATAATCCACAATTAGGACTCTTCTAAATAGTATACATATATGACTAATTTAAATCTGGTTGCCACAGTGAACAATGAAAATAAAACACCCCTTGATAGCTTTTCTTAAGGATAATCAATAATTTATTTTTTATTGTCACAATTACCACAATTATCTAGCTACATGACCAATGTCACTACATACCACAGGAAGATTGTCCACTTACACTTTACTGAGACAAAGACAACGGCCATTGATGTGTTAATGTACAACGGGGTGTTAAAAAGAGGTGGTTTTTATGCGTAAGACAAGATGTGGCACATGATTTATTAACAGGTTTGATTTCATACGTATTATGCCAAGAAGCAAGCATAGAAATGTTTTGGCATTGAGTTGTTATTAAAGTAGAAAATAAGTAAACTAGAGAAATAAATCCAGATCTTAACTTACAATAGATACATTAAAGTAGGAAATTAATTGGCTCCTCAGTATTTTTGTTCAAGTTTTTTGTTTTCTTTCCTTGTGTTTGTTTTTTTTTAATATATATAAATGAGTAATATGAATATATCACAAGTTAAAGAAAGATCTCAGCCAAAAAAGAAGGTACTAGTATATGAAAAACAAATGAAAAATTACCAGGTATTTTTGCTTACAAAAACTTTAAACTATAAAGAGTCGCAAAATATATATAAAAACGCCGCATTGAACGAGGCAATCATACTCTACCCAAACTGGTAGCGCCCTCCTAACACCAGTTGCATCGCTGTTCATTCGGTCATACGGTGGTGACTGACAAAAAGGCATTATGAACTCGTGTGCCATCAGGAGACTTGGCCCCGTGGGTCATCAGTTCTTGGATTGTCATCCAGTTGTCCAAAATTTTCTTGTTTCTTTTTTTCATCATCTTTTTGTGGCTCAGTTCAATGATGTTGATCTCCTTTCTGCCCTCGCTGCCGCTCTGGGGGCTCTCCTTGAGACACTCCAACCGGCTCCGCATCATGAACTCCCGGCGCCGACGCTGCTCCTTGGCCCGAACCAGGTGTTGCTTTCTTTCCTCTTTGCTCCAGTAGCGGCCCATTTTCATCTCGCTCATGGTGTCATCATCCGTTGTCATGCCACTGCGCTCCTCCTTGATCTTTAAGGCACGTTCCCTCAGAATCCGGTCTCGTACCGGTCTCTTTGTTATGTACCGCGTCCCGTCGCTCCTAATTTTCACCTTCCATTCCATCTTGGGCTCTGAACACTTCTGAGACTCCTTGCACATGCTCACTAAACTCAGCTGACTCTGCGCATACTCCACTGCAGATTTCTGTTGAATCAACTGCATGTAGCTTTGATAATGGCGGGCATGTGCCGGGATGTTTGCATATCTGTAGGAGGAGCTGTGGTAAGGGGAGAGGTAAGGGATGTGTTCGCTGCTGCTTTGCTCCTGATCAGAAAGCTTGCCGCTCTCTGAAATCTTCTCCTTGCCTTCAATGCTGCAACCTGGTTCAGTGGTTTTGGCTTTGGGGGAGGTCGACTCTTTACTGCTCAGCCCGGAAGAAGACTGATTGGCGGCCATTGTGCTTCTCAGGTTCTTCTTATTGGTGAGGTTGATCATTCTTGGAAGGGAACTGTCAGGGGAACGGTCCACAGTGAGTGGAGTGCTTCTGCAGCTTTCAGCTGTGTTGTAAGCGCTAGAACTGTCCTTGTCTGACTTTTCTGGGTGTTCGATGATGTCATCTAGCTTTCCCCTTTGCATGTCTATGCTGGTGTTGTAATTCCGGAATCCTCCATCGTGCAAAGCCCAGATGTCTCCATACTGGTCTGTCACTTTCTGGAGCCTGTGAGCCTGCATGATATTCTGGCACTCCAGTTCAATGTTTTTCAGTTCTTCGTTAAGCAACTGTAGTTCGTGCTCCACTCCCTCTTGTTCCCCTTGATGGCATTCTATTGTGCTGCTCGAGTAATACAGGTCATATTCTCCATGGTTCCGAATCTTGCATTTGAGCTCCAAGAGCTGTCGGAACCTTTCACACTCCTCATCTGGGTTGCCAATGCAGTCTGAGTCTATGTATTCACCAGACGCAAAGCTCTCATTGCACTGAAGTTCAACGCTTCCTAGAGTGTCTTGGCTCTTTCCCAGCTCTCTCCTGCTCTTCAGGGATGCGCTGTTGGGATCCTCCGCTGCATTCTCCTGCTCTGAGCTCTCATCGTTCCGCAAGCTTTCATCTGTGCGCCCCACCCCACTGTCTTTCTCGTGGTTGTTAGAGGAGGACGTTGCTGTATCTGTTGTGCCCTCTTCTTCTTCTTGTTTTTTTGGCTAAGAAAACCAAGTTGAGAGAACAAAGAAAATTAATTATCTTGAGAAACACTGATTGTTGACAAACTCGAAAGAATGATGCTTCTTGAAATAGGCAAAAGACATGAATAGACACTTCTCCAAAGAAGACATCCAGATGGCCAACTGACACATGAAAAAATGCTGAACTTCACTCATCATCAGGGAAATACAAATCAAAACCACAATGAGATGCCGCCTTACACCTCTCCGAATGGCTAACATGAACAACTCCGGTAACAACAGAGGTTGGCGAGGATGCAGAGAAAGAGGATCTCTTTTGCATTGTTGGTGGCAATGCAAGCTGGTGCAGCCACTCTGGAAAACAGTATGGAGGTTCCTCAAAAAACTAAAAATAGAACTACCCTACGACCCAGCAATTGCACTACTGGGCATTTATCCAAGGGATACAGGTGTGCTGTTTCGAAGGGACACATGCACCCCCATGTTTATAGCAGCACTATCAACAATAGCCAAAGTGTGGAAAGAGCCCAAATGTCCATCGATGGATGAATGGATAAAGAATGGATAAACACACACACAATGGAGTATTACTTGGCAATCAAAAAGAATGAGGTCTTGCCATTTGCAACTACATGGATGGAACTGGAGGTATTATGCTAGGTGAAATTAATCAGAGAAAGACAAAAATCATATGACTGCACTCATATGAGGACTTTAAGAGACAAAACAGATGAACATAAGGGAAGGGAAACAAAAATAATATAAAAACAGGGAGGGGACAAAACAGAAGAGACTCATAAATATGGAGAACAAACTGAGGGTTACAGGAGGGGTTGGGGGAGGGGGGATGGGCTAAATGGGTAAGGGGCACTAAGGAATCTACTCCTGAAATCATTATTGCACTGTATGTTAATTTGGATGTAAATTTAAACAATAAAAAATAAAACAAGTTAAAAAAAAAAAAAAAGAAGGATGCTTCTTGGCAAAAGTGTGGTTCCTAGAAAGCTGTTCTAATTTTAGCATCCATAACAATTTTAGAACAAAGGCCATTAGCTCAAGGCAGCTTTTTATGAATTGACATAAAGACTTGGCGATAAATAAAACAGGACACATTTAAATACTTGATCCTTATCTTAAGGATTTCTCTTACTTGAGAAAAAGGCATGCACATGTGTAAATGAGGTGCCTTTAGGAGTCTCTGAGACGGTAACACACAAAAGGATGAGCGAGACAGGTAGTCTAAATGGTCTTCTGCAGAATGGAGGCCTGGAGTTCTGAAGCTGCATCATCTTATTATGATGATTTTTTCCTGAACTTTAAGTTCAGAAGAAACTTCACTGATGTAGTAATACACTGGTAATGGTAAGCTAAACAGCACAGTATTTCAGGAATAGGTTAGTACTAGAGCCTTGGATCTTCCATCGATGAGGAACTTTAATCCCAAATGTATTCAGCTTATTAGTGACACAGAGAGGTGGAAAAGGCCAGTGCTATCCCCCGGAGTCAGGATTTCTTCTATGTCTAGGATGTCATATTTTCCAATACATGTGCCCAGACCTTAGTGCATCTCCAAATCACACTGCTCAAGAGCACCAATGTCATCTTAAGACTCATTTGGGTTACGTAAAAAATATTTTTCTACTCTCAGCCACTAATATCCCTTAAAGGTGAATTTTATTCTGCTGAGAGTGACAGTTCTCATGAAAATTAGAGCAGCACTGATTGCCAGATGTGGACTTAATGTCAAAAAGTGTATTTTTGACATAAATGTGAATACACACTTGTAGGTAAACTTTATTCCTTGGTAGTTTTTGGCTTTCATGCAGAACATTTAACTGTTACTACCCTGAGAGGATGCATATGTAGTTCTTTCTCTGTGAACAGGGTAAAGTTATTGTTCTCTCCGTCACTCATCACATACGCGTCTACATGACAGTTTCTACATTGCATTTTCTTTATGTGTAAGTCCACTCACTATCTTATATGTATATTTCGTCTAGGAGGTATAATTATACAGTTCAATATAATTAAGCCTGTTAGTGTTAAAGAAGGACAGAATGCATGAGAAAAGGTATTCTAACACAGGTTTGAAAGGTCCCTCAAGAAAATTGTTATATTTTTCTTCCACAGAAGTTATGGCAGAACAAAACGTAACATCAGCCGTAAAGGAGAGCACATGACCATGCATCATGTTATTCTAGGATTCTCAGCCTTCCCTAAAATATTTTTCCTCAGTTGTTGAAAACATACTGAGATTTTAAATGCCTTATCGATAAAAAAAAACAAACAAAACACAATGTTATAAATAAGTAATTGAGCTTGGTACATCCGTATGTTCCTCGAATCAAGCTGTCAATAGTATCCAATGTGGTGACATCAACAGGCTGTGCCATAAAGCCCCCAGTGGATGTTATGGATATTGGACATTTTAGGTTATATACTATAGTATTTACATTTATCTTTTCATATCTTTGATGGGCTTAAAAATACAAGAAGGTAGTATTTCTTTATCTTATTTTTTTGTTTATTTGTTTTGGAGGAGCGAGAGCAGGGGAGGAGCAGAGAGAGACGGAGATAGAGAATCCCAAGCAGGCTCCGTCCACTCTGTCAGCACAGAGCCAGATGTGGGGCTCTATCTCAAGAACCGTGAGATCACGACCTAAGCCAAAACCAAGAGTCTGACGCTTACTTGACCCAGCCACCCAGGTGCCCCTCTTTATCTTATTTTTATATGGAGTGCAAAGGATATAGACAAATTATGCCAAGAGCGATGTTCCGCAACGTGTCAACAGCAGCCGTAAGACCAAGGATAGTGTGTCAAATGAAAGTTTTAATGCGTATGTGTATTTAAGTTTTGTAGTATGAATACACATATTTATTTTATTTTTTTATTGAATTTGCCTTTCTTTAGTCACTGGCTTATGAGAAAATGTGAAAATAAAAAGGGTTTTCCATTCTCAAACCTAGAATTCCTAGTTTCTAATGTAATGCCACTCTATCATTTATCATTTCCCTATAGAATCATTATGGTGACAGGAAATGCTTCTACCAAGACATTTCTCATGTAGTATTATTGTTTATAAGGGCAAAGGACTTTTAAAGGTTTCTGTACTTCTTATCATTTTTCAGTCTCACGGTGAAGAAAAAATTCCACACAATGAGAATCTAAGCTCAGGGACGTCTAGTGTTACCTCAAACGACCTAGCATTTGTATCACGTCTGATGAGTAGGCAGCATTTCACACCCTATCACTTCACCTGGACAGGATTTCTCCCTTCTTTCTTTATTCCAACATCCTCCTGTCAATTCTGTATCCGGTCACATTTTGTATCTAAGACAGAAAAAGCCTGGAGCAAGGACTTTCTTGCTTGCAACCAGAAGCTGCCACCAAAAAATATCTTTATCTGTGGCCAGCGTTGAAGTCATACATAAAAATTTCAATCTGTCCTGCCTATATTGAAAAGCAATCACCACAGTAGCCGCATCGCTTTTGAGCACGAGCTACTGTTTGTGAAGTGGCCAATGAGCATCGCACACGCAGCTATGTTGACACCGTAGTTTGCAATATAACGATTTATTTAATATATGGGCATGTGCACACAGACACGTGCACATACGTCTCTGTTATGAAATGCTAGCACGTCAATAAATTCCATCATTCACTTCATAAAGCGATAGGATGTTTGTGTTTCATGTCCCTAAGCCTAACTGTCCAGGATTTTTTAAAAAACTATCTCTTAGAATGTGTTAAGAATTAACATAGAGAATAGGACGATAATTAAATCAATAAACTGACGTCAGAAGTGTTAATAAAGCTGTATCAGGCAGATGAATGACACGAACACACAAAAAATCTAGGATATATTTTAAAAGATCTAGGATATACTGATCTTGTCTTTATCCAATAGGAACAACAACGATCACAAAAGAATCCCCAAGCTCGGTTTGCCACAAGCCCCTATGTAACCTTTCACCAGCAATGAATTACTTAAGAGCAGAAACTTTGTTCATTTTCCTTGTATTCTCAGAATCAAGTGTGGTACTTGGAACATATTAGGAGCTCAGCATTTTTGGTTGAATGATTATGTGACCCTAAGGCAAGATGATGTCAATGGTCTCAAATAAGGCTACTCCTCTTCAGGAGTATATAGGTGGAACCGTGATACCAAAACCATAAATCAGATTGATGGCTTATATCATGTCACCATCATGCTATAGTTGCCTAAATATTCAAAGAGACACATTTATATTTTAAATTGTAAAGTTAACTTTGGGGGGAGAGGTTATCGCATGAGATAAAGCTTGTCTCCAGCTGGCATATCGAAAAACAAGGTATATTTTTGCTATTAAATTTCAGAATTGGGTTGAATAGTACCTGGGTCAACGTTTCAGTACTACCAGACTCTGTCAACAATGGTCCCAAAGCTTTCCAAGCTAGAAAGATCTCAACAGAAAAAAAAAATGTATTTATTCCCTCTGCTTCATTTGAGATGCCCATCTAAAAAATTACCATTACAGAGGTGTTTGATCAAACTCTTTGATTTAGTTTTTTACTCCATTTATGATTATCCATTAAAAAAAAACCCACTTAACAACATTTCAAATGACGTCGTTCAAATTTTGGCCCTACCTGCTCCACCTCATTAGCCGTGCGCTGCATTGCTTCATTATGCTGTTCTTCCAGCATCTCCAAGTTTAACTCCTCTAAGAATTCATTCCTTTCATCTTCCAGCCAGCCTTCATCCAGCTGCAAAAGAACACATTAGTACATTATATTAGGTTAGTGGGAACTCATGCTAAAATAGGGTAAACTTAAATGGCAATGCCTGACCAGTTCCTTTTATCATAATGATTCTCTTCAGAATACCAGCCTCTGATAGTTCACCTCTCAGAAGGAGGAAAAAGTGATTTAAAAAAAATTGGACTCATATGCCTTTTATCCTTTCCTGAAACAGAGCTACAGAGTTTCTCTCATAGCCAAGTAGATCTCACAGAATAGAACATTACCATCTTTCAAAATGTATGAAAAGCATATTGCATAATCCACAGCTGTCACGCTCATTACCTCCAACAGTCCCTGTGTTAAAGAAGTGCAATGGTACTAATAGGGCCATGAGACAATTGGGCTTTTTTCCTTAACAACAACCTTCAATGAGACGACACACACAGTGTTCCCCACCCCCCATACACACTGATGCTCCTATCCTCATCCTGCCTTTTTATTTTTAGGCAGATGGCTTCCAAGTCAACAAGATGGCTGCTTGCCACAAATACAGACATTTATTTTATCTAGGGGGAAGACGAGAAAAATTCTAAGTTATTCTTCTCATAAAAAAAGGTGATGCTATCCATGTCTATTTTGATTCATTTTTCACACCCAATTGCAAAATATAGATACATATACATACACACACACACACACACACACACACACACATATATATGTGTGTGTGTGTGTGTGTGTGTGTGTGTGTGTGTGTGTGTGTGTATGTATATGTATCTGAAATTGTGCATTTAATGGGAATGGAGCAGTGTGGAGCACACAGGGTTTTGTTTCTGGGTCCAGGACGCAGGTATTCTGGTGGGAGTCTTACACAAATTAAACTGAATAAATCCTGTTGGCTTCTCAATAACAAGTGAAGTGAAAATCCTTGCTAATATGATGAGTGTTGACAGTCAATACAGATAATTTGCCTCAAAGTAGATTTCTGGAGCTGGATTACATAAATTAGCTGTCTATGATGATTAAATTACCTGAATTATTGTCCATGCTCTGTTTTACTCTGTGTTAAAAGAAACAGCAGCTTTCTAATGAGCCAAAACTGACAATACAGTTGACCCTTGAACAGTAGGGGTTTGAACTTCATAGGTCCACTTATATGTGCATTTATTTTTTGATAAATACATTACAGTAATCTAAATCTATCTTCTCTTCCTTATGCTTTTCTTAGTAATATTTTCTTTTCTCTAGCTTACTTGATTGTAAGAATAGTATATAATACAGGTAACATAGAAAATAAGTGTTAATTGACTGTTTATGTTATTTTAAGGCTTCCAATCAACATTAGGCTATCAGTGTATTAGTCTTGGGGAGTCAGAAGCTACATGCGAATTTTGACTGGGTGGGGAGTGTTGGCTCTCCTGATCCCTGCATTACTCAAGGGTCAGCTCTAGTTTGTGGTGTTTTCATCCCTGAAAAATGGCAAAGTAAGCTCTTAAAGATAACTGAGATGATAAAACTTTGAGACAAAACAAATTCTGAAAGAAGGACATCCGGTTGCACCCGGAGAGGCATTAGCATATATGTGTCATATTCACCAATATGAAGGCAGTTATAGGTTTCTTGATATGTATTAAAGGCTACCTAGAACTTAAATTACCTCAGATTTGACTGGGGCGAAAAGTGTTGACACATTTATTCATCCTCATTTATCTTCATGTAGCCTGAATCACTTGAGCAAGTTCTACCCCACTGGCTTTGATATGCAGATGAACTGTGAAAATTAAGCTGACTAACAATTCCATTTCAATTTATAATTGTCCAAGCTTTACATTCTCTAATCCCTTTTAAGTTTCACGAAGCTGCAAACTCTAGACTCCAAAAGAAATGACGTAAAGCTAGAAATGTTTCCTTTTCATAAGCACACCAAGGGATTTTTCTTTAATCAGGTCAAAACAAAATATTTGCTTACTCTGAAGTAGTGAATGATGGAATAGAGTCTTCTGAAATTTAAATGAAGGGGTGGGAAAGATAAGAAGAACAAACAGTAGAAATTAATGATTCCCTACAACTCTTTTCTTATTAACTAATCCCACAGATCCTTGAGTTGTCATCCGTAGTCAGTGTATGTCTGCTCTGATAAGTCTTTCCTCTAGGCTGGAGGTATACACAGCAGAGTTAGTAAGGAGAGATCCTTCTTGCTCACTTCCTTTCCCTGTTGTATCTCCCTTTCTACCTAGATGTGCATTCATGACAGTCTGAGATTCAGGCTATGCCACAGACCTTTCCCTTGAGCCGAGCTGCGAGAAAGGAGGGCTCTTATTATGAAACAGGGGGATCTGTCTGCACAGTATGGAACACACATGGCATTTCAGGGAAAAGAACAACCTGTATTGTCTCAAAAGTAGTGTTTACAAGTTCCTATGGAGCCCTCTCTGTCCCAATGTCCCAAGGGGAATAGGACAGAATAGCAATATCTTTAATGGTCTGAGGAGGAAAATGGGCAGAAAATGAAAGAAAGTTGACAGGGAATGAAAGAAATGAGTTATTTAAAAATATTGCACAGATGTACCATATTGCCCCCAGCAAATCTGTAGATCATTTCCAAGAATGCAGAGAGTATTTGAAACATTAAAAAAAGAAAAAGCCTAGAGAAAGCACACAAAAAACTTCCACATTCTCTTGGGATAAAATTCATATGCCAAAATGCAATAATAAGATATACTGAAATTGATTAAAAAATATAGATGATATAAAGGCAAGTTTATGGGGTTTTTTTGTCTTTTTTTTTCTTGCATTTTATAGCATGTACTGCCTAAATTGCATTTTAAAAAATTTGGTGTTAAAGTGCATTTTCTTTCCTTATTTTTATAGAAATCTGATTTTCTAAGGGCAATCAGCTTTCTTCCAGTGGCATGAGGTTTCTTTAGGATCGAGGGGCTAAAGCAGATCCCGATTTTGGCAGGACGGTTATCTTCCCCTCAACAGTGGAAAGGAAGTCTCCTTTGAAAATTCATCCTCCAACATTGATCCTGCTGGATCAGGAGTGTAGCCAGATATTTGAAAATACCACCAGTTCTAGCAAGCATATGTATTCTATCAACGATAGATCTAGTCTTATGTCATTAATTTCTATTCTTTCCACAGTCCATTATAGCCATTCTGTGGCATGGTTTAAGGAAATGCTTCAATTCTAAATTAATGAGGTGCTCTAGCAGTTACATGGAAAGGGCAGGGAACCCACATTGAAACATTAAAATATCTTTTCTATAACAGGGATAACTACTCCGTTCTCTTCAATTTACCATGAATTTAACTAACATGTGTTTAATCCCTTTATTCTGTTCTTTTTCAAGAAAACGGGATCAGTGAGACTAACTGGGTTGCCAAATTTCCAGGTAATTAGTGACATTTCATACGTAGTTTTCAATTTACTCCCAAATAGGCAGTCCAGCCAGTCGTGTCACAGTCGTGTAGGCTCCCTTCCCCACTCCTGACACCTCAGGTGTGTAACTTTACTCTGCCTTGGGCAATAGCAGGCTTTATGGGAACCATTTAGAATGGTCAAGGGCATAAAGGAAATATATGCCGAAAGGGTGATCTTTTATAACCACTATATTCAAGTCAGGATTTGGTCTGACACTGAAATACACTTACTCAATGTAATTTATAGATAGTATGTAGTTACTGAGTTTGAGAAATATCAGATCAATAGCCTGGGAGACAAATGGTGATATAACCAACTTCACTCAAACTACTGACAGATGGACAGAAGGGTGACGATGTGCTATCCTTTTCTGCATTGTGGCAGGGTATAAAAAGAATATAAAAAGAAGGACCAACAGCACTTTTCTTTCACCATATTACCTCTCCTTGACTGTCATGACATCGCCCTCTGTAAAGATATAAAAAGCAATTTCCCTAGAAGCTATCATCTTGGTTTTGGCCGGACAGATGTTTTTGTCACCCTAAACTTGGAAAAAATTCATTTACTATACATGGAACTACACCATGCTATGTTGGCCACTTTATTTGATAAAGTTGTCCTAAACAGATTTAAGTTGATAGCTAGATACGCTAATGATTCTCTCATTAAAGATTCTTTCAAGATACCTTAATATGCCAATTAAATATTTTTAGATAGAAACCTAGAGCAAGGATCCATACAGAATTAAAAATCATACCGTCAACCATTTTTCATTTATGAATTCATTCGAATAACTGGCAAGTGGAAGGAGAGAATAATGATTCCATTTTGTGTGTTTTTTCCCTTCTTTTTTCAAAAAGATAAGGTTGATCAGGTTGGTAGGTTAGGTAAGGTGACTCTTAATTATGTCTTGTGTACTCAGCTTTACAAATAAACACAGTACTTATTTGATATAGACGAGCAAACAATGGATGTGAAGTTCAGTCTCCAGATTTTGGATCTGTGTTCTGACCTGAGTCTCCGGCCTTGCGACGAGCAACACGATTCTCTTACACTCCTCGCTCGACAGCAACGCCACTGCTTCTTCTCGATTCTGGACGTCTTCCCCATTTATCTAGAAAACAAATGAAAGTGGCACATTAGTTTCCATTTCCACAATGCTGCACACAATAAATGGCAAATATCAGCTCATTTATGGTGAACGTATGGACAATGAAGCTCACACAATGGGCTCATCTCCAGCCCCTCAGTGGTAAGTGCCTTCACTCAATTACGCGCTTACTGTAAGAGCCATATCGATCCCTGAAGGATGGCGGACATCAGAGGAAGCAGTTATGTTCATAAATGTCCAACCTGCGCCCTGGCAACATACATCTAGCAACACAATTAACCAGCCCCTGACAGGTGACGTTCATCTTTCTCCGCTCAGAGTAATGGAAGTGTCACTCTGAGATAATAGTGCTGGGGGAAGCAGGACTGGCAATACCACAACTGAAATCCGTCATCCTGCATGCCTGCTATGAGCCAATTAGAGAGCTACAGTATTATCTCTCACCAGGCAATGCTCCCAGGCCACTGCTGATTGCATTTTCATTTAATCATCTCATATTTGTGTGGGTCTGACTCAGTTGCCCCAAATCACTCTCAGGATCTCTTTCAATTGCTTAAATAATCAAAACAAGGAACAGTGCATCGGTAACATCCTCATCAACACTCCAGCTCTTTCTAAGATTCATCCATTTCCTCAAACAACAAAACTAATGAAATCTCTTATGGCTCATCTCTTAGGTATACTTAACTTTTTAAAAATTAATACAGAGTAAAAATGGCTTTTTGAAAGAAACCAAGCTTGAGCAAACTTTGGATTAAAAAGACTCCAGTGGAATTCAATATATCTATATCTATCTATATCTATCTATCTATCTATCTATCTCTATCTATCTATCTATATATAACATAGATAGATATAGATAGAGATAGATAGATATAGATACACACACACACACATATATTTTTCCTTTTTCTAAGTTCTACAGACACAGCAAATAAGATTCCTGAAGTTTGTATGGTAAGCTACATTTTCACGTTCAAATGTATTTAGCTCCAAGTTAACTGGACTTTCTTCGGATATTTTATATTTATTTTATTTTATTGATTGTTCAAATCCATGGGAACAATGAGATTTTTTGATCCATAGCATATAATCAAAATATGCAGAAAGAAATTGTAGTTGAAGAGGTCAAGTAATTCTATCTAAAATAAGTATTAATTATTTCAGTAAATTAAATAGAAAATGTGGCTGTACTGACTAATTTTTCAATAATTAACATTTTTCACTACGGATTTCTGCTGAAAAGCATGAAGTAGACTAGTGAGAATTTTCTCCTTGTTTCTGGGATTCTGGGATTCTGGATGATTCTGGGATTCTGGCTGATACACAAGGACATATAATTATCGAAGCCCAGGAATCTCAACTTTGGACCACAGTAAATTATTCTTATTCCTGGACTCTTATCATACACACTGAACACAAAGAAAGCAGAAAATAAGTAAGAGTCTGGGGGGGGGGGTCATACAACCATATGTTGTATTTTCTTACTCTGATCAAATGCATATCACCTTTGTTTTTCACTTGTAAATGTGGATAGGAAATTCAGCTTTTACAAGTTTCAAGCGCATTTCCTTTTTTTTTTTGGCAACTCACAATAAAACTCATCAAATTAGAAAACAGAAGCTAGGATTCCAAAATGGTAACTAATGATAGGAAAGGGTATTTTGTGGTTTTTCATAAATATACATCTGAAAAGCTATTTTTGTACTGAATCCAAGGCTTTTTCTCAAATGAAGATAAATTGGCAGTGATGGATTCCACTACACCTCCCCCCTCCCCAATTCGGTGTAGTCTGAAAATAAGGACTTGAAAATGTTTACTTTCTTTGAGCTTTGGGGGTTTATGTCCATTTCATAGTAATTCTTAACACTGTGTCTGCAATGCACCTATTTGTGTATTAATCACGGACCTAATCATTCATCTTCCCTCCACTGTTGGCATGTTTGCTCCTAGGAAGATGGAGGTGGATGTTCTCCCACAGCTTCTCTTCACCTTTTCTGTGTGAAATCTAATTCTCATTACTTTTATTTGCTCAAGTATATATATCTAAATTCTGCGTCTGAAGTTCATTTACCACTATCCTAAATACTCTTCATTCATGTTTATTTGATGTTACTATGATGGTCCCTATATGAAAGTGCAGATACTAGTGCCTTCCTCAGAGTGTTCTTGTAAGGATTAAATGAGTCAATACATGTCTAGGGTTGAAACAAGTGCCTGGTAAACAGGAAGTGCTCTAGGTTGCCACGTAGTGCTATTGATGTTACTGTTCTTGCTAGTATTATTATTACCACTATAACATCATTGATGTCTATATTTCAATCCTCCATACAGGAAAGATTGTTTTCTTCTAAATAGAGCAAATATATTAAAATTCATGCACAATAATTAAGTCCATAGTAGTAAAGGTGGTTTGGTACTCTATGCATCTATCTCATATGTATTTTTAACTCTTCGAGAACCATCAAGAAACAATGTGGTTGTTTTAGATTTTCAGCCCCATTACAGTTGGTACTCATCTGTCTCCTCTGTGAACTCAGCATGACCAGAGCTATGGTCTCCAGTCCTCACACTATGCCTTGTCCTGAAAGGACAGATCCCATGTTGTAGAAACACATTTACACCCAGAATCATGGGTGGAATGAAATGAATTCACCATAGAAATCTGGTGTTAAAATGTAATTTATCGTTCCTCTTTCAAAACTGTGTCTTTAGCCCACCGGTTGGTAGATCCTATTGAACTCAGGACATGAGTTTGACACCCAGACTGATATTGGGGCAAGAAATGCAGCCATGGGTTTCAGCAAAGAATGAAAAGATTTGAGGAACGGAATCAGATAGAGCTTTCAACCTTCATTTGCTTTTGTTCCTGAAGGATGGCTTGTGGCTACAGGGCTGCTCGTGGGAAGGCAGTTTGCTGTGCATGACAACACCAGGCAGACATAAAGGTGAAGGACCGAGAATCACAGGGAGGAGATGAGATAGATGTGTCAGTGTGACACCACAGTTTAATGGAAGACTTTAATTTTAAGAAAAGAGAGGGAAAGAGAACCAGGAGAAAGGCAACATGTACCTTTTGTTACAAGGAGGAAAATTTGTGCTAGAAAATAGGTCTTGTCTTATTATCTGTGTCTGGGCATATGTAAACATTGACTTCAAAGCAGATATTGCCTTGGTTTAGAAGAGTTTCATGGTATTACAAATCAGCCAAAATCTCACATTGGGCCCAATCTGCTGTATGTGCGTGAGTGTGTGTGTGTGTGTGTGTGTGTGTGTGCGCGCGCACATGTGTGCAAAACCCTAAAAGCCTAGAGATGGTTTAATATAGCTTTTTTGCTTGAATGTGCCAAATTTTACGTTACCTATATTAGCAAGTACCAGAGGTGGGTGGGCAACTAAAATTCTTGGCACCACCTATGGAATGTATTTGAAAACCCAGGATCTAAGGCAAAAGAGGAAGGATCTATTTCAAGTGAGCTTATATTTTAGTATGGAAAGAAGGTGAATAATGTACAGAGATATAGAAGTGGAAAGAACAGAAGTGGGGGAGGGACAGTTATCTAAGGGGAAGAAAGTAAAAAAGTAGGAACAAATGCTGGAAATAAGTTTAGGTGTAGGGCAGAGAAAGAGAGAGAAAGCTCATTTGAAGTCTTATTGTTCCACTGCTTGAGTCTTTTGCAGGATTTTGTCAGAGTAATCCTTAGGAACATGGCTGACATTTTTGGCCAACATGAGATCAGGCTGCGACATGCAATATTGTTACACTCACTATCCCAAGGAGAAAATGAGAATACAGCACTCTGATCATGTATGTTGTCTTTAATCTTTTCTCTCTGGGGCTCAGAAATGCTTGTCTTCACTCAGCATTGCAATTTTGTGAGAGGACTTCCCCATATTAATTCCTGAGGACACATCTGATACCACAAGTGTGTGGCAATGGCATGGAAGACAGAACACTTGATGGCTTGAAGAAGAAAAACACATGAGATCTAGAACATGCTCTCATGAAAGTGGTTGATGGTTTTTCTTCTGTATAATCCTTACCTTGGGCCAATCCGATGTATCTGTGTGGGTGGTGCCACTGGGTGAGGTCCCATGATACAGTACATTTAGAAAATTTTAGTTTCACAATGAGGACCAGACCATAGAAATACTCTACTTAGGTCATCATGAACAGGAAATTAAAACCACAATTGCCCTAAAGAGATTCATTTAAATAAAAGCCAGCCAGGAAACTCCAAGGATAAGAAGTAAATCCTCTCGTTCTTTCCCTCTCATCTCCCTGAGACAGGAGTCATTAATTGCTCATTACAGGGTATCCCATAATCTCCTCATCAACCATATGGGAGCTATTTGTCTATGGGTACAATTTTGTCACAGTTTTATTTAATATAATTTCAGCATTACCCTTAAGACTCTTTGTTTTCTGTGTGTGCAAATAGACTTGAATTCTAGGCTTTTTAATGTGACATGTATTTGTTCATTAAGTGTGACATATTTGTCACTGAATATAAAGTAATCAGGCAGACAACGGAATTTTGTCAATCCTGCTGTTGTTTCTTCAATGACCCCACTCCATTAAGGAATGCCTTATTATCCTGCAAATATCGTATCGGAAAACTTTATCTGCCTCTAATATAGCCAAGAATAAGGAAGTGTCAAAATATATAGTATGCACATATGAAAACACAGGTACTTTATTTTGATCTACCTCTACTCTGAGAACTAATAGATGCAATTTTAATAACTGCATTTGTATATCTACCTTATGGGGCAGTGGTTAGCTGGATTAGGAAGGGAGCCAGTGAGGGTGCAGTACAAGGTGTCAAATGTGGAGAGTAGATGGTCAGAGAAAGGAGTGATGACTGGAAACAAGAGAAACATGACAAAAAATAGACCCAACACATCGGAAAACGTAGCCAACTATGGTGATTTTATACTGGTGCACAAAATCTTCCAGACCTTTTAGCCACTGAGTCTTTTGTTGTATTCTTGCATTGTGCAATGATTGCTGGGCACAACAGACCCTTGAGCATCAAAAGAAGGTTACATTCTTTTTGGAGCAGCTAGGTGGCTCAGTCAGTTGAGCATCTGACTTTGGCTCAGGGTTATGATCTCACAGTTTGGTTCCTGACTTCAAGCTCTGCACTGGGCTCTCTGCTATAACCACAGAGTCCGCCTTGGATCCTCTGTTCCCCTCCCTCTCTGCCCCTCCCCCACTTGTGCTCTCTCTCAAAATTAAACAAACATTTAAAAAAAAGGTTACATTCTTTTCAACTGAGTGTTTTCAACTGTAGATGTCAACAAGGTGAACAATACATTTATAATTACTTCCAAATCAAAATAATAATAAAATATGTTTGGAGGTTTCATTATCTGGGTGATTCACACAAAAAAATGTGCCCTTATTTTTTAATGAGGCTGTATCAGTAAAGCTTTACTACATATTTGATTCATCTATCCTATTACCTTTTCCACTAAATACCTATGTTTCATTCATTCATTTATTCATGTGTGATTGAGAAAGACATCGAAAATATGGTAGCAAACAAGACTGTGCCTTGGTTACCTGATTTCCCTTCCCCTGATATAGCCTATGACACATTCCATTTTGTTAAACTACAGGTCGCCACTTAGGGAGCAATAGAAATAGAAGTTACGTATTCTTGAAGTTTCTGAAAAATTAGCAGGACCATGAATGACCACTATTTCATACTTTTATTCTTTCCTAATTGGAGCCTTAGCAGAGGGTCCTTGATGGAAAAGGAGTTCCGCAGCATCTAGCTAGAGAAGAGAAAGGGTATGAAGAAGTGCTGTGAATCAGTGAGTTGTACCCCGAAGAAAGGAAAGACTAACAGAAGGCTGGGCAGAATAACCTTCTGGTATGTGCCCAGGGCAGCGTGAGCACACTTCTATCATGACAATGCCACACACTGCATCGTAATCATCTGTGTATGCAGCTGTCTTCCGAACTACCCCTGGAATGCCCCAAATACTGGGATGGCATCTCGTCTATTTTTGAAGCCTTCATTCTAGGCACAGTGTTGAATCCATTCGCGTCAAATGCAAAGAAACATTCTTCAGGGGTTTGCATTTAGGAAGGAGAAATGGGAACTGTAGGTCTATCACAAAGACTAAAAGCTATGCGGAATGTTTTAACAGTTTATAGCTCCCTCACTTGGGCTTTTAAGTCATCTTCCGCACTTCGTAGTTGTGATCTGCAGTGAAACTCAACCCTGACAGGCCTCTGTTATTATCTTGGATTAATCTGGACACAAAAGCTGGGGAGTTGTGTGTCTTTCTGTAGCCATTCTGCATGGGAAAGGACTCAGAGGAGACAGAGGGGGTCAAGGTTGGTTTAGGGCGGAAACTGGCATTCAGGGTTATTCCTAATTTGGCCTGGAATTCTTACCAGCTCCACCTCCCCTCTTATGAGCTGCTCATCATCTTTAAACTGAAATCTAAATAGTCTCTATGTTTTCACATTTCCATGAGGAAAAGAAGGCGTTCCCCTCCACCCATCCCCAGCAACAAATAAAATTCTTCAGACTTCCAGACTTTCATATAGCAATGGAACACAGGAATCCATGTTTACCTAATTTATTCTGGAAAAGGCAGCAGTAACTGATGCTGCCGCTGCTGGTAGTAATACAAGTTAATGTTTATTACTCACCACGCCGTGTGCGAAGCATATCACATGCATAATCACATTTAACCTTTGCAACAATACGTTTTATCATTATCATATTTTAAGATGAGGAAACAGGCTTACGATAAGAGGTTAAGTAATGTGCTTGGGTAAGTGGTGGTGCTGGAAGTTGAAGAGGAGTTATCGAAGTCCAGAGATGATGCCTCAATCACTAACTATTAGCTAATAATTCTTAATGAATGGTACCACCCTCATTTTAAAAACATTTTTACATGATAGCTTCATGTTTTGTGAATGTTAATATCTAGAAAAGACAAATTCTTTTCCTAGTTTTTTTATAAAAAACTAAATAGAATTGAAACTACTGAACAAATAGTAGGAAACTAGAGGAAATGACTATGCCACATACTTGCAAAATACGATCCCCTTCTCGAATTCGGCCATCTTTGGCAGCAATGCTATTTGGATCTACCTGTAATGAAGAAAACACACATCTTCAACTGGATATGCAATATTTCCCCAGAAACTTAAAAATATGGTTAAAAATATGTTTAGTAACCTGGTTCAAAATTCTCTACTGATTTACACAATGCATGTCAAATTTTTCTGTCAAATATCACTGATTCTAAAAATATAAATCGACTACTTTAGAATTAATAATAATACAATTAAAGATAACTAGAGCAGAACTTAATTTGAAGACCATTCTTCTCTCTCTCCCTCCCTTTTTCTCTTTCCTCCCTTTCTCCTTCCACCCCTCCCTCCTCCCTCCATTCTTTCTCTCTCTCCTTCCTTCCATCTTCCCTCCCTCCTCTTTCTTTTCTATTCTTTTCTTTCTTTCTTTCTTTCTTTCTTTCTTTCTTTCTTTCTTTCTTTCTTTCTTTCTTTCTTTCTTTCTTTCATTCTTTCTTTCTTCTCTCCCTTCTTCTCCCCTCCTCTCCTCTCCTCTCCCTTCTCCTTTTTTTCTTTCTTTCTTTTTTTTTTTTTTTTTTTTTTTTTTTTTTTTTTTACATCCATTCACTCATTTCTGTATCCAGACCGTCAGGTATGGTCTTCAGCGGACATGATCTCTAGCAGATGTTAATACTAGGATTCTCTGGACTCAGGAAATTTGCTTTCTACTAGAGTAATCTTTAAATCCTGGTTTAGTGGTCTTAGAAAAGCTGACAACTATACAATAAGTCCATACTTATTAAAGAAATTTCTGTCTCATGAGCACATTAATTTATAGAGATTTATAATTGATGTTGCTCAAAAAATGAAAAAATAAATCCTATCCATGTAGATTATTACTAGGCTCTACCTTACGTTATAGAGTAAAGTTATTGACTATAAGTTATTTTAGAATAAATAGATATTTAAGACTCTATTTAGAGTTTACCAACATTTTAATGGGCCAAACACAGTTCATTGGGGGTAATACCATCTATCACATTTTACATGATGGCTCTAAGCCATTTATTTGAACTTATTACATCAAAGCTTTTATTTCAAGCAAAGTATTTCAAGTATAGCCATGAGGTTGATCCATCCTGTCCAGATGTTAGATACTACTTTCTTATCCACCTAATAAGTGAATTTTAAGTGATCAATTAAGAACAAAGACACTATAATTACATGTAAGATGTATAAGGAAAATATTCCTTCCAAGTACATATGTTCAATTCCTGTGGCTTCTTTATTATCCCTGGAAAGTTAAGCTCCAAAGCTGACATATTTAAATAGTAAATAAGAGACTCACTAGAGGGAAGTGAGGCATGATTAATTAACTGTATCCTATTGAGAAGCCATTCACAATCTAAAACTTTACCTGCAGAACTGTAATCAACCTAGTGCTTAACGTCGACATCTGTACCTCGTTACATATTACAAAGGACAATTCTGCAGGTATTTCTCTCTACTTCCTCACCATAATTAGAAGACTTATCATAGCTGTCCACTTAAAAGAGGTATATCAGTCAAATATTCTCTAGAGATTTTTCCATTGCAGGAGCCAGTCAGTAAAGTGATAAGAGTAACATTTACATTTATAGAGCTGTGTAGTTTTCAAAGTGCATTAAATACGTTATCTTTCCCATATTCTAAACACCTCTATAAAAGCAATGAGATAGGCATTGTACCAAGTTTCTAGTTGAGGAAGCTGAAGCTGAATAAGTTAGGTAATGATTTTAAGATCATGGCCAAGAACACTTGAAACAGCATGGGACATCAATTAGTATCTAGTTTCTCTAACTTCTTTTTCACACATATACATACATACATAGACAGTTTCACCCATATAAATGTGTGTGTATACATGGATATGGAGGAATTAGATAATACACATGCATCTATATGTGTGTTTGCATGTATATAATTTTTAGTCATGTGTACATATCATTAAAATAAATTACACCCTACTACTCTCAAAATGATTCTTTTGGGAGTCTTAAAAAGTCACCTATAATAATAAATTTTGCTTCACGGTTTTTCCAAGGTAATTAACACTAAGAGTGTTTCACATTTAAGTATCTCACTTTCTGACAGTGATTATGGGGTTGAATAAAACAAACTTATAGATACACTCCTTGGATATTCAAGTTTATCAATCCTGCCAGCAGAGTAAAATATGTGACATTGGTGATATTAGATTTAACATGCAATTAGTCAGTGCTCTTGTTAACAGCACTGATAAAGGGAATGGAAGGACAAACGTTTTCTCATCGAAAACTTTGCTTGAATTTCTGCATCCTTAGGGGAATTTATTCAAATTCAGGCAATGTTCCCATTTTTGCACTTTTCCTTACTGGGATTCTGTGGTGAAACTGTCCACATTAAACAAGCTGATAATAATTACATTACCTGGGCAACATAATTTACTTTCCTAATTGAAAGTGACAAGTACTGGAACATGGCCAATTCTTCACATTCAAGCCTCCCAAGGATTTTCTCATTGCCAGTCATTTGACTCCATTCCTCAGAGTCTCCCTCCCCCTCCTTACCCTCCTCGGCATTTCTTACCTCGCTGACATAAATGCCCGTGTCTTCTTCATCATCCGTTCGGTAACAGACTGTCAGGCCCAGCTTCTCTTGACTGCTAACACGACACAGCTCGACCTCCTGAGAGAAAAACACACACAGAATGACATTTATCTCAGAGAGAAATCCCACAGCAGAATGGAGAACTCACTGATACTCTCCGGGTCATGTTAGGAGCTTTTCGTAATTATTGCCCAGCATTTGAAATTAACTTATGTTACCAGGATCACCCAAATTTACCTTCAATGTGTTTTTCTGTATGTATATTCAAGCCAATGTTTCAAATTTTCATTGTACAATTGGGGAGATAAGTGCAATTCTTTTGTATCAAATCATAAACTGAAAACCCCTTAAAATTATACAATAAAATATAAAATATGCACAAATCAATAAAATGGAATCAATAAAATATCGGAGACTGTCAAAGTAGGCAGAGAAATGTTCACAAAAATATTGGGAGCTACTGTGATTTTATTTATATTTTAATAAAACAAAGTCCAAATACAAAAATACTACATTGGACTCTATCAATTCTTCTTTTGAGTTTTGTACAGTATGATAATAAGAAAGTGTTTTGTGTAGCTCAGGCCAAGGTTTTCTATTATTTTGTAGATGCTCTCACCCTTGGAATGAAATGGGTTCATTCAGGCTGAAGGGAGAGACATCAGCAGTCATATGGGCAGAGGCAATGATTCAAAATGTAGCAGTAAATGAACATGGAAACACATTTACTGAAACACATGGCTAAGGGGCTTGAAATGTCAGTCCTTAGGTAATGTATATTGAATCTATTTCCTGATTTATGTTCAGTAAAATAATAATAAATTTCAGTGTACTTCATTTTTATATAATGAAATAGACTTGTACTACTCTCAGAAACAGATGACTTTAGGATAAATCGCTTAATTCCAAGCACTAAAAGACAAATTGATGTTCTCATCATGGGGAACTTGTTCCTAATTGGATGAAGAGTATTTAACTTTTTGTAAAAAAATAATTAAGTAGGCTTTCCTCTTTAGTGGGAGATGGATTGTGTGTGTATGTATGTGTGTATGTGAATGAAAAGAAGGTTATTAAGTTTGATTATAGTAAGAATCCATTTAACTGTGTTTTATCTGAAACAGTTACCAGGACTAAATAAAAGAAAAATCACCTAACTTCAAACAAGAGGATATTTTCCACTATTCTCTGCTACATTTGAAGAAGGATCCTCCCTTTCTTTATTTTTATTTTTTTTTAATTTTTAATATATGAAATTTACTGTCAAATTGGTTTCCATACAACACCCAGTGTTCATCCCAAAAGGTGCCCTCCTCAATACCCATCACCCACCCTGCCCTCCCTCCCACCCCCCATCAACCCTCAGTTTGTTCTCAGTTTTTAACAGTCTCTTATGCTTTGGCTCTCTCCCACTCTAACCTCTTTTTTTTTTTTTTTTTCCTTTTTTTTCTTTTTTCCTTCCCCTCCCCCATGGGTTTCTGTTACGTTTCTCAGGAGGATCCTCCCTTTCAATTTGATATCTCAGTGAAGGCTTTGCCATTGGAAAATAACCATTTGATTTTAATGACATGCTATAAACCATAGGTAAATCCTTAGCCAGGGGAGACTCTCATAAGCTCTACTGACCAGTAATTTCATAGCTGATAGCAAACAAAACAAAATTTAGATCCTCTGTCCTGAGATATGTACCATAAATTGGTGAACTTCAGAAAACTATGAAGAATGACTTTCTAACTGGTGAAAAAGGGCATGGTGAGTGCTAAACAGTAAAGAAAAAAGGTGGTAAACCCTTTCATCTTGGGGAAGAATAGGAACCAGTGGTATGATTTGGCACTGGAAGTAAAAAGTATATACTAAGCAAGGGTATTTTCAAAACTGGGCATAATTAATGCCTCCACAGGGAAAGAACACTTGACTGAAACTGTAACATTAGGAAGAAATTACAACAACAAAAGAGCTTCAATTACAGCAGTGCAGTATACAGTTAAAGAGTAAAGAAGCTTATGATTCCTAAGAGACCTACAAGGAAACCTAAACACTCCATAAAGAACTGAGATTGGGACCTTTAAATTAAAGCAAATGAGGAGCTGTAGTCAAAACTAAAATGCATTGACTTTCAGTGTCCTTCCAATAGCAGGGGAGAAATTCCCTGTGCTGTGGGAAGACACTTGTAGAAGGAGCTTTGCTTTTGTCAGTGTTTTCTCTACATTCTCAATGCCGTGCCACGGCTTTGGTGTTTGCTTAGAAGAGGCACGATGAAATGTTTTGCAATAAAATGGAACCAATCTATTTAGATAAGAAAGGCAGAATCCACCCATAAGATTTCAGTGCCACAGATCAAAGAATCTACTCAAGAATCACAAGGGAAAGAAGACTAAGATCCTGGGCCAACATAATTTTTCAATATGGTCATTGTATTGGACCTAAGCAAAAGTGTAGAATAGGTCTCATCTTTCATTTTGACATCCCATTTTTTTCAATTTTATTTTTTATTTTTAAAAATTAAGATCCAAATGAGTTAGCATATAGTGCAACAATGATTTCAGGAGTAGATTCCTCAATGCCCCTGACCCAGTTAGCCCATCCCCCCTCCCACAGCCCCTCCCGTAACCCTCAGTTTGATCTCCATATTTATGAGTCTCTTCTGTTTTGTCCCCCTCCCTGTTCTGATATTATTTTTGACATCCCATTTTAAAGACACTCAGCACCCTCCTACTTCTTTCTAACTGCGTGGAGTTCCTAGAGATATGCCTATCCAGGCAGTCATTGGAATTTCAGGTTTGCCATTTTACCGATCCCCTAGAAAAATTGGGCATATAATGTTATCTTCTATTCTCTCACAAGTAGCTCTTGGGATATAAAGAAAATTGACAAATTATTTCTTAAAGAGATCATCACTAATAATTATTTTTCATTAGATTTTTTTTTAAATTTTTTTTAATGTTTATTTATTTTTGAGAGAGACAGAGACAGAATGTGAGTGGGTTAGGGGCAGAGAGAGAGGGAGACACAGAAACAGAAGCAGGCTCCAGGCTCTGAGCTGTCAGCACAGAGCCCGACACGGGGCTCGAACTCACGAGCTGTGAGATCATGACCTGAGCCGAAGTCGGACGCTCAACCGACTGAGCCACCCAGGCGCCCCTTCATTAGATTTTTAACTTTAATTCTAGTATGTTCAACATACGGTGTTATATTAATTTCAGGGGTACAATATAGTGATCCAACAATTCTATACATTACTCTGTGGTCATTGTAATAAAATACTCTTAATCCCCATCACCTGTTTCACCCATCCCCCCACCCTAGGGCAACCATGTATTTGTTCTCTATAGTTAAGAGTCTGATTCTTGCAATAATGATTTTAAATGTTGCCCACTTATAGTTTGGCTTATACTAATAAAGACTGGAAATACAAAGCCTTAATTCAAAGGACTAAACTTGTGGTGGTAGGATTCCAGGCTCTGAAGGAGGCTCAAGTGAGATTTCCTGGATCCCACAAACCATCCGACACCAGTAACAAATGTGGACTTGCCAGTAGTTCTTTGGTTGAGAATGTTTCAGACACTGCCTATTTCCTATTAGTACAACAGAAGCATACATTTTGGAATCAAAGTAACTTTAATTCTATGATGAAATAACTTCTAAGCAGCTACCTGTGGAGCATTTTGTCTGTATGAGGCAAAGGTGGCTTTGTAAAGCCTGATTACCTGAAAGAAATTCTCTAGTACAGGTTTAATTTAGTATTCCTTTCACAAAGCACACAAGCCTCTGACTTCTGAAGAAACAACCTCCTGGTAATAGAGAATGTTTTCCCTAACAACTTTCATACCTTTCCCTCTGTCACTAGCAAGCTTTTTGATGAAAAACATAAAAGTGAAATGCTACCTCTGTACATTTTCTCCACAGAGACAATTCACAGGTGTATACGAATCAAAGCCAGACATGCACGATGGTGCTGCTAACCATCCTGAAGTCATTTGTGACTGGAGTAGAAGAGTCACTTCACATACCTGGTAAAACTACATTCATCTGGCTTAAATGTGCTTTAAGATGCTATGTTTTGGGAACATGTATAAAGTCCCTTTAAAAAATAAAAGCAGTTTCTAATCCTGTGAGAAACTAATTGCATAGAAACTGAGGGTGGAGTAGAAGGTTAAAGTTAGTAAAGCTTGCCGTGAAACATCCTTCCAATCATAGAAAGAATGGGATTTATACAGAAATCAGTTGCCCTACAGTACTGTGAAACTTTTACATATTTTATTTTTGGGTCTAACGAGAAACCAGGAACTTAAAAAGAAAAAAAACAATCCATACTTTTGCTTTCTAGATACGACTGTGTTGTTGGAGGAAGAATGCGGCTTGAAAGTACCTTCAAAGGCTTTTAAGGCAAACTGTTTCCAAACCCTAAAGAGCTCTGAGGCCCAAGCCATGAAGAGAAAATTTCAGAGGCAATCAGTACTATGTAAGTCTGAAGATGAACCAGGGCCAGACAGGATGGTCATTGATGTCAACTGATAATCACAGGAAACAGGGGATACAGGGGCCTATTGTATCCATATCTTCCTTTTATTATTTTATTTTATTTTATTTTATTAATTTATTTTATTTTCCTGGTTTATATTTATACGACAACAGATGCACTACTATACAAGCTTAGTATTAATCATATATCATTGTCTTACATTTTGTAATGTTGATTAGTAACTATTGGAATACCATGCTGAGTTGTTCCAACAAAACACTTATTTAAAACAAAGAAATAATGGGAAGTATAAAAACTTTAACTCCCACAGCTAATGGAAGCTAGATAGTCTACTGTGAAAATATGGCTTCAATATCATTATCTTGATAGTGGAAACCAGGTATAATACTTAGCAAGAAATAAATAACAAAATCCTGGAATACCCACATCACTATGGCAACAACAGGCTCACACACCCATCTTCAAACATCTAAAACAAGTTGCTACAACTAGTAAGTAAATCATGTTTCTATAGAGACAGTAGGGTAAAAGTAAGGTCATATGGTAACATCTTTCCACTAACATCCCTAACTCAAGTCCTTCATCAACTACTTTTTCCTTATCAATGATATTGCTGTGAAACGTAGGCAGATTTTAATACTCCAATTTTCTCCTCTTAGGAGCTTCCTAGATCCTTTGGGAAATAATAGAAATCACATTTTTCTGGGTCCAGGTTGTCTGCTTCTCATCGTGTGTTTTGAGCCACCTTAGGAAGTGATAAACTTCCCATTTTGAATGAATTTTATACCTCCACAAAAAAAAATAATTTTGTTTATATTGTTAATCAGGAGAGGGTAGATTCATGATGCCAGTAATCAGTAATTCTGGACCAGGAATAGAAATAGGGAACAAATTCAAGGTATGTGAGAAGTGATACTCCAATTATGTAGTGTTACCTCTGCTGTGGCAACGAGAAAATCATTCTAACTGTATGAACAATGTTTTTCAATGGCCTCTCACCCAGTCCTGCTCCATCTAAAACAAAGAACAATGGCATGTGAGGAAACTAGGGAAAATCTCTGTTTATGTCAGTTATTTTTTTGTTGTATCTTTAGAGAAAACAGTTGCTTTTAGGTGCTAGGATCATGTGGTTTACTTTTATAAAAACCCTGAAGTCCAGGATTATTCACAGCTGACTCTTGAGTTTTGGACAAACACGGAAATGACCATTGATTAGCTTACTAACAGCATTGCTAAATACCTACAGTCATTTGTGGCTGGACTTTCTGATTTATATGTTGGTTTTGTGGGGAGGAGGTCCTCATAAAATTGTTCAACATGCCATACACAATGTGTAGAAAAGACTATTCATAAAAGGTCATTGCCATAGTTGCTTTTCTTTTAAAATATCTATTTTCAGCACTCCACTGTCTGATCAGCACAGGTACTCTTGAATTCCCACTTTGGCATGTTTTCTCTTTCACTAGACCATGAACCTACTGACTCTTCCACTTTTCACATTCAGTAATTCCTTCATGCCCTCCTATCTCTTTTTGCATGCCTTAGAACCACACTTACCCATGACAATCTTTCCAAAAAATCTACAACTCCCTCGTCATTCTCTGCTTCTACCATATCATCCAGCAAAAAGTCAATCATGAGTGAACCCAGGTATGACTTCCCCATGTTCTCACCTGAGCAGCTGTATGGTCCTGCAGGGAAACACACATCGATGCTGACCGCACTGACTCTTTCACCATAAATTCATTAACACAAAGCCCAAATTGACCATCAATGCTGCCCGACAATCACTTGATACTTCCCTTGTCAAGTTACTCCTCTTTTCTCAAATCTCCAACGGGACCTCCTCACTTTCAATCGATGACCTTGCCTCACAGCCCTTTGGACACTAGATTATTACTACCTCAACTTTTCAGTCTCCCAGACTGGTATTTTATACCCCCCTTCTCTGCAAATCTGCTATGGTGTCTTCTCTGTCTTCACTTTTAGACAGTACCCCGTCCCATGCTTCATGGAGAAAAAAGAAACTATGAAATAGGAACTGCTGCTTCTTGCTTCCACTCAGTGTATCAATCCAAATTCACCTCAATCTGTGCTGTGGGCTGTCCTTCTATTACAATGAAAAAGGGAGGCCCAACTGTCTCAAAGGCCAATGTCTCCACCCATGCTCTATAAGCCACTCCTTTAACATTTTTTTTCATGAGTATTTCCCTTTCAGTTATTCCCTTTCTCTTATATTATCAGTTTCTCTTTCCTCATTAGATCATTCCCATTTCCATATACATACCTACAAAGCATTACTATCATTCACTTGGGGTGGAGCAAGAGGAAATCCAATGTATCTGGTATGGCGGTCAGCTCTAGGTTGGGGCCTGCTGGAAGAATCTAATAAGAGTGTGTTGGAAGAGATAATAGAATTGACTCTGGCATTCACCAAGACCAAATTTCCAAGCAGAGAACACTGACTACACAAAGGTTACAGAGATAGGAAGCAGCCAACATGCCAAGTTATAAGAACCTTTAGTTAATGTGTGTAAATCTAAGGGTTAAGACCGGGGTGGTGAGGGGCCATGGTGAAAAAGAAAACTGGAGAGGTAGACAAGGACCATATCATGGAAGGATGGCCACACCGTACTAAATAATTTGCAAAAAGTAAAGATGAATCATTGTAAAAGAAGTAACACAGTCTGATTTGCAGTGTGGAAAAATGTCTTCAGCAGTAGTATCATGGGTGAGTTGCAGGGGATAAGAGACAGGAAGGCTGGGGGGGGGGATGTTATCAGTTTATGCAAGAGAAGATAAGGGCTTAGAGGAAAGTAGTATCTTATCGATATTTAACACAGTTACTATTATTTTCATTTTACTGATGAAGAGAATGAGGCAAAGAGAGAAGTTAAGTAATGTTCCCAAAGTCACACAGGAAGTCAGAGGCAGAGATGGGATTCACTTTCTAGCACAAACGCCAAGCCTGAATTCTCAACAGCTCCTCCCTCTAGTTCCATATAAAGTTCTTTCTCATTTTCAGCTCTTAGCTTAAATGATACTTTCTGGATGCTATCCCTCCCCATCCCCCTTTCTTAAGTAAAGCCCCTAAAATTCTCTCAGAATTTTACAGATGCTTACTAACTTCTTGAAAAGTACTATCACTTATATTTTTCTTTTCTATTAGCAAATATGTATTTAGCTAAGTTGCTTACTCTTTTAAATTGCCTGTTTCTTTTTCTATTCTTTTTTTATTAAAAAAATTTTTTTAACGTTTATTTATTTTTGACACAGAGAGAGACAGAGCATGAACGGGGGAGGGTCAGAGAGAGGGAGACACAGAATCTGAAATAGGCACCAGGCTCTGAGCTGTCAGCACAGAGCCCGACGCGGGGCTCGAACTCACAGACCGTGAGATCATGACCTGAGCCGAAGTGGGCCGCTTAACCGACTGAGCCACCCAGGCGCCCCTTCTTTTTCTATTCTATAAGCAGTTCTTTGCTATGTTTATTGTTATGTCCTATAATCCTTACATATGAAACAAAGAAATCCAGCTCTTGATGATGGTGCCATGTCATTTTGTTTACATTCTCAGTACCAGCATAGTCTGGAAACTTAACTGAAGCCCCATATGCATTCGTTGGATGAGTTAACTGCTACAGTGGGTTGAGATGTAGGCTGAAATTGCTTTTTCTATATTTGTGCCTGAGTATAATAGTATTAGATTCAGTAGGATACATTCGGAAAGCTGTAAAAACAATAGATGTCACTAAGTCTCTTACAATCTCTGCCAACAAGAAAGCTAACCAGGGAGTTAACTGAAAATAAATGAAAATTATCTGTAAATTACTCATCCTAAGAATCACTCTACCAAATCAGTTTTTACTGATTCACTTCATTCACTTGACATTTTCTTAGCACCTGCTATGTGCCAAGAACTATAGTCAGCATTAGAAACTTTTATGTATCGACCATTGTGTTTATGTATCAACATTATTCATGAGTGTTTACAAATTATATTTAATTCAGTTTTATAAAAATATGAGAGGGTGATACATTGTGTAAGAATTTCTGGCCCACCTGGCACTCGTTTTTTCTCTCTTTGGAAACATGAGCCTAAATTTCTTGTGCAGAATTACATCCTCTCATTCTATATGTTTTTAGGACTGATTCCAGCTGCAGGGGCAGGCATGTGACCTAGATGTTAGCAAATTAGTGTATTTTATTTCCTTAGTGATTATTTTAAGGATGGGTATTTGATCCAATTCAAGCCTATCAAAACCAGGCCCAAGACTTTTGTTGAAACTATTGGGAAAAGAACACTTGTCTTTTCTGTTGTACTTAAACCTGCAAGAATGTAGATCAAGAGCATCTCAAAGCTTTATCTGACCACAATATACAGAGCCTGAGGATGGATTCAGCAGAGAAAAGATAAAAACCAAAAGATGGAGAAAGACTGAAATTTAGTGGCATCATTTGAGCCCTTGAATCAAGTTATGCCTGAAAGAGCAAACTCTTGGAATTTTCAGTTTGGTATGCCACTATATCTCCTTTCTTTCTTTAAGCATTTGTTTTGTGTCTTCTGTCTCTTGGATGAGAGCTCCAGTTAATTTTTAGTAAATATTATAATTTCATTTTATAGATAAGGAAATTCAGGGCCAGCATTAAGTAATTTCCCTAAGGTCACTTAGCAACTATTTTTCTAAATCAGAAATTGAACACAGGTTTTTGTTTTGTTTTGTTTTACTTGAAAAGTTTTTTTTTTTTTTTATCAATACACTTTTCTAGTCTAGTGGTCAGTTAAGAGCTCATTGTCTAGACTCATTGAGACACGAGCAAAAACGAACTCACTATAGCTCAATGTGGTATGTGGTAAGCCGAAGGGTTGTAACTTTAAACAGGATGTCAGGGTGAGCTTCATCGAGGAGAAGGTATTGCAACAGAATCAGGAAGGAGATGAGGAATTTAGCCATGTGGTCACATGGGGTAAGCAACCCAGGCAGTAGGTGCATTCAAAGGAAATGCCAGGAATGTGCCTGGCAGGTTGGGGGAAGAAGCCAGATGGTAATCACTCGAGAGCTGAGGCCTTTGGGGGTGGGTAGGAGATCAGATCACAGAGGTGAAGGGCCTCCAGACTATACAGGGCCTGGAAGGTCTTATAAGGACTTTGGTTTTACTCCAAGTGATGTTGAAAGTTTTGGAAGTGTTTCTCCAGAGGAGTGACTGATCTGGCTTCACTAATGTGTCTTGGCATTCATCAGATGTGGGATAGCTGCTTTTTTGTTAAATTTCATATCTTATCTGAAACCACACTTCATTTTTAACTCTGAAAATTGTAACAAGAATGGCTAACATTTGCTGTGTTGGGTAAGCTGTCAATCACTGTACGTTGATTACTCCCTGTTGACTGCTACAAGTTTAAGCAGTAGATATTACTGTCTCTACTTTACAAGTAAGGAAACAGATTAGTGAGCATAAGTGACTTATCCAAGGACCTTATACCATACAAGTGGCAGAGCCAATATTCATGCCCAGGTAGTTTGTCTCCAGACTCATGGCCCTTAACCACAGTGGTAAAACACATATCCCCCCCCCCCCGCCCCAACTCCCACCATAAATGAGATGAGCCAAGAATCAAGAGATGAGTCAAGACACGGAAAGTTCCAGAGACAAGGTACCCTTTCTATGGAGGATGAGTTCAGTGTGACTACAGCAAAAGGTGCTCAGGGGGTTACTGAGACAATGTTAGAGACATAGGCTAGGTAGACCAATTCTACAATGTCTTGTAATGGAAGTCCTGGCCAGACACAGGGGAGGGAGGTCAGTATGAAAATATATGAGCTTTCTCTCATCCATAAACCATGAACAGAAATTAGGACAACTGAGAGAAAGCAAAGACTTGTTTTCCTGATACTCAACTGAGGCAGAAGCATAAATTCCCCCTATTTTATTTTTAATATTGATTGAATTTTAAGGAAAGTAATATAAGCATAATTTATTTCATAGAACTATTTGGAAGGGATTTTAGACACTGGTTAACTTGTCCTCCACCTTTTATCGACATAAATGACTTTCTCACGTTCACTGGGTAATTTAGTGGCAGAGGTGGGAGTGGAAACCAGGCCTCCCGACTTTCATATAGTTGCTTTTTTCTACTCTTGTCTCTCTGGTTCTTCTATTACTCTTTAAGTCATTATCTCCTGAGATGGAAGGTATGGGGCATGCAGGGAGGAGAGTGTGTTGCGAGTGCCAAAATCATCCTGGGGGATGAGAGAAGCTGACAGAAGCCTGTGATACAGGTGGGATGTGTGGAGGCAGGAACCAGGTTGAACAGGTGACGTGAGCTGCACCATACACTGAATCAGGGTGATGAATAGGGGACTCTAGGAGGGAAGGGCTTGAGTTGAAAAATTTTTAAATATTCTCTCAACCCTGCATTTGTACAGTAAATTTAAAAAGAAGGAACAGTGTACTAACTTGCATACAAAAGTACTGTGCATTCTCTGAGAGGCTCAAACACCTGTTATCACCGAGATAATACTGCTTGTATTGTCCAGCTGTCCTTATTGTATTGCCACTCCTGGCATTTGTAAGCTATCTTTCCTTTGAATTACTGAAAAGCCACCTTTTCAAAAGAAAGCATTAACAGCATTTCTTTGATATTAGCAATGTGCTTTCTGCAAAGTAAATAGTCAAAAAGGACAGGGTGACCCTTTGTGCCCTGGTAGGTCCCTGATTCAATGACTGTGCTTCCTGTCATGCTTTTGAGCTGGCCATGTTTTCAGTAAAGGAGATCAGCTAAAGAGATGCCACCTATTGTTTGGGATGCTGTTTTAAAGTAAAAATAGTTGTTTTGAAGGGGCAGACATTTACCTGAGAAAGGGAAAATATGTTTTACCTAAATAGAAGGGTCTGTACAGATGATCTATAGCTACTTGAGGTGGCACAGTAAGCACTGGAAAGGAATAAAAGCTAAATCTAAACATGCACAAAATGATCTTCAGGAGCATCTTCCAGGGAAATTAGTAAACTAGGACTGAAATAGGTTATAAATATCAACTTTGGATGACAAATTATGGTGGTTATCACTGCTTTATTTTAATGGGAAACAATGTCATCAGCAGTCAACCTTTTGGAACACTGGAAGCTCTGTTAAGCGTTTTGCAAAGAGGGTGAGACACTGCCTGCCCCTTGAGAGACAAGACATATGAGTACGGACAAACTGGTGAAAAATGCAGAATGCAGAGGTACGGAGCTGTAATCTAAGATAAACCCATGAATGAGCATATTTTGGTTTGGTGGGACTGAAAGACTGCTCCCAAGGGCACAGAGTTTAGTACAGATGGCAGATTTACTGTAAACTTGGGCTAAAGGTTAATGTAAGGAAAGCATCTGAGACATGTTAACAAAAACTACTTTCTGAACTTGCATGGAGATATTAATCTAAATGTGTCAGCTGACATTCCATGTATGTTTCATGTTGGGTCAATATGTTGGTATGCAATGACAATTTTTGATGAAAAATAATGCAAACCACTGCTTTCTTCAGAGATAGGGAAGATTAATTGTAAAAATTGCACAGAAACTACAAAGATTTTACATTATGAAACATATTATGGAGTAAATTTGTTCCTGGAAGTAGATGAAGATAAGTAGTCTTTTCACATTATTATATTTTTATAATAAATGTTTAAGACATTGGTTGAAAACACAATCAAATAGTGAATTAAAATTTCTTATTATGAAAATCCAAACTACTATCTGTCCTATTATGACCACACACAAAAATATGGTACTTTATTGTAGCATTTGATGATCAGTAAGAAATCTGACCCACAAGATTAATTATTAAAAGATGCTTGGAGTTCCACATCTCCAGATTAGTACCACGTGTATAACAATAATAGTTTTTTTTTTTTCTGGCAAATACATACTAATTGTAGGTGACAGGTGATCCTGAATTCATGCATTATTTCATACTTCATAGGTTCTACATTTGGCTACTGGTCACGATCCCAAAGTGTCCAAAGAACTCATTTGTTAGCACCAATTCTAGACTTTTCCTTTTCTATTCCTTCTTTTGGAGCCAGCCCTACTAGTTATTTTTTAATGGCAGTCTATTATGATACATGAAATGCATTGTGTCTTTATTGTACTGGCAATAAAATCCTAATAACATGCATTAAAACCAATTAGTAGACCTGAATATCTCCTGATCTGATGAATGAGAAGAGGAGGGTCTACATTTATCTTTTTCAGATATTATACATTGGATTCCAGACTGGGAGACGCCCGTGTCTATGTTGACACAACAGAAATTTGTCAATCCTCCCCAGAACTTCTTTTTATTTGAAAAGCATTCAGGAACTTTTCCAGTATGTATTATTAAGGAAACATAAAAGGAAGATTAGCAAAGAAGAAGAATGGGAAATAAATAAACCTGTTGACAAGATGAACTTTATTTCCATCAGCTGGTTACTGAAGCAGGAAATACAGGCTTTTCTAATGAGGCACTGGGCTATTATTGTAAGCCTTTTCTAAGCTATTTTATAGTGGGGGCTAGGGAGATTTGCCTGTGGTCATCATAACAGGAAAAGGTACAAGACTTTTAAACCTCTCAAGATCCCATAAATGTCACAATGATTGTTCCCCAGTTTTTTGTGTGTTTTTGTACTTGTTTAGTAAAGTAGCACTTTTATATAATTAAATGTGTCCTCTTATCTCTACTGATATAGCTCATCTAACCACGGAACTTAAACCCTAAAATAGATCTATTCCAAAATATAACAACAGATCATAGAATGTTGAAATTAAAGCTTTACTCAACATTTTACCTTTTTTCCAAAAAATTCAAGATATTTGATTTTTTTTTTTAAATCAAGAAGCAAGGTATGAATTTTAACACTCATCCTTAGAAAGGAGAAAGCTCATTGTGGGGAGGTATGCACCTTCTTAAACACTGGAGGAGTTCCCACAAAATTCATATAACATTACTTAATGGCATAATTTCATACACACAAATTTCATATACACACAAATTTTCTAAATTTCCTCACAACTCCTCTGTACCCACAGGAGTCATAAATAAACAGTGGATTGCAAATAGTTAGCACTGATATTATCTTACCATCTCTTTTTAAAAATGGCAAATGAATGCTGTTTTAGACTTTGGCGAGTTGGCAAATTTTCATAAGAATGTATGTATTCCCACACATACATATTGGTCTTTATTTTAGATGGTTTACTTTCCCTGGTGCTGGATGCATAGGTATATAATTATATGTTTGCATAATCATGATGCCAATTTATGTCATTCTAAAAGAATCTAAATAGTATTTTATGACATTGGGTAGATGAAATAATCAGGTTAATTTTAAATGTTTTATTTATATTTAACATACTTATTTATTAAAAATTATTTTATGGTTATTTGCCCAACTGCTTTATGAACTGCTTTTTCCTTGGGCCTTTGAAGAGTAAGCATGTTTCTCTATTTGTTGTCAATGAGATTAGTGTGATCATTTTGGCCACTTGAAAATTAACTTCAATCATGCCATTATGTATTCTGTAGTCTGGTTTGGTAACTACACACAAAAACATCAGCATCTGACGTATATCAGCATCTGTTCACTACTGTATAATTCATAATAGCAAAATATCATAAATGTCCTCAATTTGGTAATTCTTAAATAAGAGAATATCTAAACAATGGAATATTGACTCCAAATAACTTTTATAACATGGGAATGATCATGATAAATACTGGCAGAAACAAACGTGTACTTTCTGGCTGGAGAAACCCAGGCTCAAAGAGACCAGAGATAAAGTTAGAATAAAAATAAGCTTGCAGCCTAATTTCATAAAACACACAAGAAACAATGCACTAAGAGTGAGATTTCACAGGAGAAAAAAATTAACAGGCACCATGTTTGCAAAGACATTACAAATATATATAAGGGGGTTTAATATAATGAAAAAATAGAAAAATATTGCAAATATGAGAAAAGAGTGGGTATAAAAATAACCAATATAAAAAATAAGTTATAGATATCTCTGAGGAGAGAATTACTCAGAAATTAGTGAGCTAGTAGATAGATTTGACAAAATTACCTACCATGCACACAGAGACAAAGAAATGAAAAATAAGAAATAGAAGTTAAGAAACACAGAGATAAAGGCTGAGAATATTCCAGAACTGATGAAAACCATTAATCTGACAATCCAGAAATCAGTATCTTTATTGTGAATTGTACCTGTCTCATGTATGAGTAAAGATACAGTGGGATCGTATCTTTGTTGTGCTGAGGCAAACATCTGCTGATCTAGAGTTCTATATCCAGGGGAAATATCTTTTTTTAGAACAAAATTAAAATAAAGATATTTTCATATAAACAAAAAACCAAAATATTTTGCCAATAGCACACTCTTCCTACAGGAAGAATATTTCAAGTTCAGAAGGCAAATTCTGGTGTAAGGTCTGAGATGAACAAACAAATGAAAAGATAAGCTAAACAAAAATGGAGTGTATATAACAAGTTATGTTTTGTACAATGGCTTCAAGGGTTGAAATAAGGCCAGAACAAATTAAAATGTTTATCAAGTTAACATATAAATCAGGAGGGATGTGGTTAGAGTTTAAGTGTCCTTGATTCCCTGTATTCTTGTTTAGGAGGAGGGTAAAAATATTACTTAATTATAAAAATTAAGTGGAAGGGAAAACATGGAATGAGAAAAACATGATCAATTCACATAAAAGATTAAAAAGGGGAGAAAAAGAAACAGAAGAGAGAAAACAAATGAAGTACAGTACAAGATAATGGAATCAAGTCCAAATTTATAAATAATTATAACAAATATAAATAGGCCAAATGGTGTAGTTATACAACATAAAATGACAAGATACAAATGCAAACAAACCACTGCCACCGCTAATGCAACAACAACCCAGCTACACAAAAACTGTACAAAAACACTTGTAGCAAGAGATGCTTAGAAACACATGTGAAACATAAAAGTTCAGAAAAGCTGAAAGTAAAAGTGGAAAAGATATGTCATGAAACACCAAGAGAAAGCTGGTGTGGCTATGTTACAATATAATAAAATGTATTGTAGAGAAAAGGTCATCGAAGAAATAGTCATTACAGTTTTTATTTTTTTAGAAAAAGTTAAATTGACCAGGAAGAAATAAACATTCTGTACTCAGATGCATCTCAAACTATGACTTCAAGTTGCAGAAAAAAAAAAAAAACACGATAGAATTAGAGATAGAGTTTGACAAATCTATCACTATAATGGTGATTCATAGGTAGATCAGGCAATATAAGTTTAAGGATATAGAATATTTGAACCATATGATTAACAATCTTGATCTAATGTAGAGCTACAGAATATTATTCCCAATAAATGAAGAATAAATATATTACTTTCAAGTGTGAATTAATCAATTATGAAAATATTCTCCTTAACAATAATAGCAAACACATTAAGTTTAATTTGTGCTGGGCAATGTTTTAAGCACTTTACAGTGCATTTAATTCTCATGATTCCAAAGGTTTGGTATATAAACATCCCCATTTTATATATGAGAAAATTGAGACACAAAGAGGTTAAGTGATTTTCTCAAAGCACAACTAGAAAAGGGAAGAATTGGATTAGAGAGTCTGTGCTCTTATCTATTATGTAATATTGCAGAAAAAATAGCAATTGTTAGGAATAAAGCTAATAAAAAGATGTGTAAGCACCTTATGGAGAAAATTATAAAATCTATTGGAAGATATTAAAGACCTAGAGAAAAAGAGACCTCATGTTCATGAATTCGAAGAATCAATACTACAAAGAGTTCATTCTTTGCAAATTGATGAAGAAATTCAAATTCCCTATAACATTGCCATAGGCTTGCACAGATAATTAAAAAATTTATATGAACTGCAAATGACAAGGCATACTGAAGACACTTGTGAAGAATAGGGGAAGAGAATTATCCAGCCAGCTACCAGCACTTCTAATAAAGTTACAATACAATTTAAGACAGTATAGTATGGCATACAGCTTGACAAACTGACCAATGGAACAGACACGAGAAATCAGAAACAAACTCACACCTACACAGAAACTTGATTAATGATGGAGTTGTAATTACATATCAAGAAAAACGTGGACTTAAAAATTTTTTTTTAATGTTTATTTACTTATTTCTGAGAGAGAGAGAGGGAGAGAGTGAGACAGCACAAGCAGGGGAGGGGCAGAGAGAGAGGGAGAGAGAAAATCCCAAGCAGGCTCTGCACTGTCAGCCCAGAGGTGGGCTCAATGCCGCAAATGGTGAGATCATGACCTGAGCCAAAATCAAGAGTTGGATGCTGAACCCACTGAGCCACCCAGGCACACCCAAAATGTTAATTTTAAAAAATTTTTAACTTAAAAAACATTTTTTAACGTTTTTATTGATTTTTGAGAGACAGAGACAGAGTGTGGGCGGGGGAGGGGCAGAGAGAGAGGAAGACACAGAATCTGAGGCAGGCTCCAGGCTCTCAGCTGTCAGTGCTGAGCCTGATACAGAGCTCGAACCCACAAAACCTGAAATCATGACCTGAGCCGAAGTCAGATGCTTAACCAAATGAGCCACCCAGGTGCCCCCAAAATGTGAACTTTTAATTAGCAGTACTAAGAGAACATGTAATCCATATTGAAAAAAAAAAATTGGGCCCCAAACTCCAACCATAATAAAAAATAATCTGTGTGTCAGGGATGGGGGTAGGTGTTAAGGAGATCAAGGAGCACACGTCTCATGATGAGCACCAGGTGATGTATGGAGTGTTGAATCACTGCATTATACAACTGAAACTAATATCACACTGTATGTTAACTGGAATTAAAATAAAAACTTAAAAACCCCAAATAATTAACTTCCCTTCTCTCCATATTTCTCCCCACCCATTCATCTTTTTGAGATTCATTTATTCATGCCATATCAACAATAAAAATAACAAAAATGTGAAAAAATAACCTCTGTGAATCTAAGATTAAAGTGAAAGCAAAATTATTTTTAAAAATTTAGAATACAAAATAAAAACCACTCATTTGGGAAGGAAGGATTTTTAAAAATGTTTACTTATTTTAGAGAGAGAGAGAGAGAGAGAGAGAGAGAGAGAGAGAGAGAGAGAGAAAATGCATGAGCAGGGGAGGGGCAGAGAGAAGGAGAAAGAGAATCCCAAGCAGGCTCTGTACAGTCAGCACAGAGCCCAACATGGGGGCTGGATCTCACGAACTGTGAGATCATGACCTGAGCTGGAATCAAGAATGGGAAGCTTAACCAACTGAGCCAGCCAGGTGCCCCAGGAAGGATTTTTTTAAACTAGATAGAAGAAGCCTTAACCATGAAGCAGCATATTACCGTATTTTATGATATTAAAATTAGAAACTTTTACTTATCATAAGGTACCATAAAAAAGTGAAAAGACAAGTCGCAAACTGGGAAATAATATTTGTATTATACACAAATATGTATTAAATAAAGGATTGATTTCACAGTTTAGGGCACAAAGAACTCTTAAAAAAATTGATCAGTAAAAAATCAGTATAGAAATGAGCAAATATTGAAATGGTATTATACAGAAGAAGAAAACTGAGAAGTCCAAGAAACATATGAGAAGATGCTCAGCGTTATTAATCATAAGGAAAAAGGAGATTTTATTTTAAAATTTTTTTAGGAGAAAGGAGATTTGAAACCACAATATGATACCTGGAGAAAACTGAATATCACAATATGATAACTGAAGAAAATTATCTTTAGAGAAAATCATAAGTCTAAAGTGTTTTTGGGAATGTGGCACCTAGGAGCACCTTCACGCTGTTGGTAGGAGTTAGAATCAGCCCAGGCACTCACTGCTTAGTGAACGTGTATATCCTATACCCAGGAGTTTCCCTAGAAAGTGCTAATACTCACTAGTTTGTACATGCAAAACAATTCATAGCAGCATTGTAATATTATGAAGCTGGAAACAACTCAAATGCCCACCGAGCACATAAACTATGCCATTTTCATAAATGTTAATCCTTCCTAGTAGTGAACATTAGTGAATTGCAGCTATATATAACATCTTGGATCAACTAGGAACAAGGCTCGTAATTCTGAATAAAAAATACAGGTTTAAGGAGAATACATTCAGTATGTTGCAAAAAAAAAGTTTAAAGACATAAAATTAAAGAACATATTGTTTAGAACTACAAACTTATGTCTCAAAATTATACAGGTAAGCAAGATAACGACAGGCATAAAATTCAGGATACTGGTTACTCCTAAGGGAGAAGGTAAGGAGACACATTAGGGAGAAGCCACCACAGGGCTGCAATGTCATAGTAATGTTCTTTTTCTACACTTGGGTGTTGACTAGGCAGGTATTTATTGCATCTTGTTTGCAGGCAAGTTGACAATGTAACATAGCATTACAGAGACTATTTTTAGACCTGCCATTACAGATTGAGGCCTTTGTCCTAAAAGTACAAAAGAAAACAAGTGAATATAGAAGACGTATTTTAGCTCTTTATGACCCCCAAGGCATAAAGATAGGCAACTGCCACTTCTCCCTGAGGTAACCCTTGGAACACAGCATGGCGTGTATGCAGTGATCTGAGCAAGCCATCTGGGACAATCCAAAATGGAGAGAGGGAAAGAAAGTGCACATCAAGAACATTAGGTCCAGCAGAGGATATGGTCATCACAGTTGAAGCCAGAAGGAAAGAAAACGTCAGATTTTATTGAGTAGCAACAAGGCAGTTTGAAAACACATATGTGACCTAACCTGAGGATTCTCAGAAGTTTCTGGAAGGATTTTGAGAGGGGACTTGAAGAACCCAAACGACTGGGGGAGAGAGTACAGCCAGAAAAAAGTCTTGTTTTCTTACTGTCTGTGTTTCACCTAAATATAGGCATTTTGTAAGGAAACTGGTAACTGTTATCTGTGCATTTAAAATGGGTAATAGATGCTAGTTTACCGAGGGAAGAGATTGTATAATTCTTTTATACTATTGCACATGATGTAAAAAATAAAAATTCCATGAATGAATGCAAAAATCCAATACAACTCCTATAAAACACTTTTAAGTGTGTCTGATACTAGATATTAAGGATACTGGTTTTACAAACAAAAGAAGGCACATGGCACATGGTTTACTATAGCACAAAAGTGCCATTCTGTAACCACTAGGAGTATCCAAATTTAACTCCATATCTAATCTAGGAGAAGTAAGAGTGTGGGAAATGGCCTGTGCAAGCATGTGTATCCATGAATTTATAAGGGGGACAAGAAACATGTATAATTACAGAGATAGTAATTTGGGTACACATGGAAATTCAGAAATGCACACCCCTCCTCTGGAACATACACCAGCCCTGGGGCTCTGTCCTTTCCAGCTTGGCAATGCCACTGGTATCCAGCACCCCAGGCAGTCACTCCCTCTGAATGTTTCTGGCTAAAATGCAGAAATTCTGCAAATTACTTCTATAATGGGCAATGTAGAGGAAACACTGGATGTAATTCAACATAAGGAAAGCCAATTCGAGTACTGTAAAATGTTTTCTAATGATGGGGTCTATTAGGTCTTGGAAAAATCTCAGCAGGAGAATGTGAAGGCTGTATCACAGGAAGGACTTAAACAAATCTCAGTGAAAAATTGAACTTCAACTGTCAATTGGGCAGTAGAGGAAATCTGCAGTAAAGGAAAGGCAAAACCTTTAGAACACTGCCAGGGTTATAATAATTGTAGAACACGTGTGGCAGAGAAAACCTGCCCATTCACCGCCGTGTGCTAGAAGGTGAAGATCACTGTAGTTTCAAAGAATCATTATTTGCTTTCTAGAGAGAGAGAAAAAAAGATCAGTTTAATTTTTAAAATACAGTGTCCTAAACAGTGTGAGGCAGAATGGTCTGGCAACAAGAACTACTGGATGTCTGCCAGAATTAGTTTCCCTAACTGCTGCAAGCATCTCATTTAAAGCAAATGTTCATGTTAAGAACTTTTGAGTCTCCAGTGTGAATGGAAGTTTTGTTAATGACCACACCATGGGTAGACCAAAATCCTGCTGTTGCTCTATTTAGATTTTGGCTCTTTTCGTCTTAGATTCTGCAAGCAATGTGTTCATGTACACAGATAACCACAATCCCATTGGTAAAGAGAAAAGAAACAAAGAACAAGTTCATTGTACAGAACTGTGCTGTGGACTTCTCATCAGGGCTGGGGTGGTCCTCTGAGACTCCCATTTCTTTCCTTCACAAAAGCAGAGGATGAAGTTTAAGTGCCTTCCTGTGTATTTAATTTAAAAACACCAGTCACTCTATTGTTCAGAACTAAGTCCTTTTAATCAAAAAATGGCTCCTTATTCCTCAGATACCTTCCATGCATGCGGTAATGAGTATTTTAAGATTTTAGAAGTACACTGCCCAGTAATCCCTTGGGCTTTTCTATTTCACAGCATTTACTACCTATTTTGCTAAATGCCTACAGAGAATTGGTCAGGTTCATGCTTTCCCTTTTAAAGATATTGAAACTCTTCAGTTGTGAAACAGTCTAATGAAAGTAGCCTCTTTATCCTCCTCCGGCATTTGCAGACTACTCTGGAATGAATATCTCGCACAGGTAGGCATAGCCTCAATGTGTTTTGGGGCTATTTGGGGGGGAAATAGAAAAGTCTCAGAGCGAGACAGACCCGTCTAGAGGTAAACAGGCTGCAAGTGCTGGCAGCTGTGCCCTTACAAATAAGACTGCAATCCCTGCTGCTGCCTCACTTATCAATTTTGACAGGTGACTGTCTTGACTCCCTGGAACATTTATCAAAGAGGACAGATCGTGCAGGATGTCAAGTTTCCCAGAATGACTTTGGTTAGTAGCTGACTATAAAGAAAATAGGGCTCATAACCACTTGTCATGAAGGGGAAAGGTAACGGTCCACCTAAATGACTTTTGCTTATTTAAAAAAGCAAAGTATTTCTTTATTGGATTCTATACTCTACCGTTGCAGCTCCAGTCTTTCTCATTTCATATCTGGTCCAAAAAATGGACCCCTAATTTGTGTCTCAAAGGGCTTTGTTCCTCCAAATCTGTCCTACACACTCCTACAAAACTGGGTCTATCGGGAACACCAGTCTGACTCTATCACACCTCTTCTAACATGAATCGTCTTCCACTGCCTGTAATATAAAGTCTAAGTTACTTCTTTTTTTTCAACGTTTTTTATTTATTTTTGGGACAGAGAGAGACAGAGCATGAACAGGGGAGGGGCAGAGAGAGAGAGGGAGACACAGAATCGGAAACAGGCTCCAGGCTCCGAGCCATCAGCCCAGAGCCTGACGCGGGGCTCGCACTCACGGACCACGAGATCGTGACCTGGCTGAAGTCGGACGCTTAACCGACTGCGCCACCCAGGCGCCCCTCTAAGTTACTTCTTATGATATAAAAGGCATTTCCTTATCTGGCCCTTGCACACTTGTTTAGCCTTACCCATATCTTTATTTCTCAAAACTTACTCTCCTGTTAGACTAAACTATTTGTGGTTCCTTGAACCTGCTGTGTTTGTTGATGACTTCCCAAGTTTGTACTTGCTCTTGCCTTAAATGTCTGCTTGTTCAAAATTCTTCTCAGGTGCCATTTCCATTCTGGCCATTCCTCAAAGAGTTAGTCACTGGCTTCTCTGTACCACTTTTGCAAATTAGTGCACATGTCTCACAGTGGCATAATTATATATGACTTTCTGTTTCCACATCTGATTGTGAGCTCCTTGATGGAAGGCAGTGTCTTCTTTATTTCTGGCTCACCAATGCTTGCACAGAATCTGAAAAATCATATTGCTTAAAAGTATTTCTGAACTTAACTGGTTCACTCTGGCTATCAGAGAGATGAATGGGAAACATCTTCATTTCACAGAAGTGGAAGTCATTCCAAAATCTTTGGGTCTAAAAGCAAAATTTAATGGAATCTGTAAACTGAGATGTAAAAATCCTGCATGTTTAATCATATATTATGGAATACCATGATCTGTGTTTGCATGCAGGAGGATTGAGAACTTAGAGTGCAATTTTATGTTTTTTCTTATCTTTCTTTCCCAGCTTTATTGAGATATTATCGACACACAACATATGTAAGTTTAAAGTGTGACGATATGTGTATATTGTGAAATGATTACCACCATAAGGTTACATAACACCTCCATTCACTCACATAATTACTTATTTTTTGGTGGGGAGAACATTTTAGATCTACTCCTGTAACAATTTTCAAGGGCATTTTCTTTTTCTTTTTTTTTAAAAAAAATTTTTTTAACGTTTATTTATTTTTGAGACAGAGAGAGACAGAGCATGAACGGGGGAGGGGCAGAGAGAGAGGGAGACACAGAACCGGAAGCAGGCTCCAGGCTCTGGGCCATCAGCCCAGAGCCCGATGCGGGGCTCGCACTCACGGACCGCGAGATCGTGACCTGAGCTGAAGTCAGGCGCTTAACCGACTGAGCCACCAAGGCACCCCTCAAGGGCATTTTCAAGTACTGTCAATTGTTACCACTATTAGATCTCCAGAAATTTATTCATCCTCTATTTGGAAGTTTGTACCCTTTGACCAACATCTCATCTCCCCAAACCCTCAGTCCTTCGTAGCAACCATTCTACTCTCTATTCTTTGAGTATGGCCTTTTTTTTAGGTTCCACATATAAGTTAGCACACACAGTATTTGTCTTTGACTTATCTCACTTAGTATAATGCCCTCTAGTATATTTCCTTATTTTTTATGACTGAAAAATATTCCATCATATGTATATACCACATTTCCTTTATCCATTCATCCAGTGACGGATGCTTGGACTGTTTCCAAGATAATCTCTTTGAGATAGTGATTTCCTGTAGTGATTTTAAATTCTGGAGAAACCTCCATATTGTTTTCCATAGTGGCTGCACCAATTTATATTCTCACCCACAGTTATTAGGGTGCAATTAAAAAAAAAATTTGTTTAACGTTTATTTGTTTTTAGACAGAGAGAGACAGAGCATGAATGGGAGAGGGTCAGAGAGAGAGGGAGACACAGAATCTGAAACAGGTTCCAGGCTCTGAGCTGTCAGCACAGAGCCCGACGCAGGGCTCGAACTCATGGACCGTGAGATCATGACCTGAGCCGAAGTCAGATGCTTAACCAACTGAGCCACCCAGGCGTCCCTACGGTGCAATTTTAAACCATTGACTACACTGGGCATGAAGTTGTAAAATTAAAGTCTGAGATGAGTTTCTGATATAGAGTATATACTAAACTTAAGTAATGAAACACTTAAGTAACTAGTAAACACTAGCAAAAATTTCTTTAATTTGCAGTAATTTATATTTAATAAGAACATCTAATTTTAGAACATCTAAAGCCAGGCCTTTCCTTAATTCTCCACATTCCAACAATTACCAAGTCTTCAAATATGCTTCTGAAATCTATGCTTCAGATCCATCTCTGTTTTTCATTTGCCACTTCTTTTTTTTTTTTTTTTTTTTTAAATTTTTTTTCAACGGTTTTTAATTTATTTTTGGGACAGAGAGAGACAGAGCATGAACGGGGGAGGGGCAGAGAGAGAGGGAGACATAGAATCGGAAACAGGCTCCAGGCTCCGAGCCATCAGCCCAGAGCCTGATGCGGGGCTCGAACTCACGGACCGCGAGATCGTGACCTGGCTGAAGTCGGACGCTTAACCGACTGCGCCACCCAGGCGCCCCTCATTTGCCACTTCTACTGCTACTACTAATGTTGGCCTTACTTGAGTCCAGAAAGAAAACTCATACTTAATTCATCTTCCTTAAAAAAAAACCCTGAAACTAATATAACACCTGAAACTAATAGAACAAAAATCATTCAAACACTGAACACATAACTAACATGAGAGATATGCAAAGTTGGAAAAAAGGAGCCAAAAGCTGAATGAGAGAAACTAACATACATTGATGCTAACATAGACTATCATTTCCTCTCCTGCTCCAAAACCCAGGAATGTGTAAGAAAAGTATACATTAAAAAAATCACAATCATGCTTTAAATGAAAAGGAACCCTTAGTGGATTGGAAACTGAGAAATCTCTGGAAGATGAAAAGCAGAAGAGATCCACATCAAAGCCTGCAGCTTAAACAAGAGAGAATGAGAACCAAGGAGTTGATTCTAAAGCAACACTGAACCGGCAAAGCTCTGATATTGGAGCCTCTGGACGCACAAGGGGGTGTTGGTATGTTACACACTGAGGATTCCCCCAGCCCCATTCTTCCTGCCAGCTCAGAACACCAACAGCCTGCTTAACCCTCCCCATATTCCTTAGAGAGAAGCTTGCAGTAGCCCCAGACTTAGAGATGAGAAATTGAATTCAGTCTGGGGAGTGCGGTCATGGGATGAGAAGGTAAGGCAGGGTGGTGTTATGGAGGCAAAGGAAGAAGAGCATTTCAAGAAGATGCAGATGGCCAATAGCATCGAATGGTGCTGAAAGTTAAGGAAGCAGAAGGTATAGCTAGACTTGGTCATTTCACTGGTACTTGTCATCCTCAAATTCCACTTTAATGGGGTTAGAAATGAATGCAATTCTCAAAAAGTGGAAAAGAAACTATTTTTTAAAAGATGTTCAGGAAAAGAATAGAGAAGATATAAGTCAGAGATCATAACAAGCATCGTTCGAGGGCTTTTTTTTTTTTTTTAAATAAAGGGTACTTGAGTATCTTTGGGCCTGCTGTGGCACTCAGATATTATTCCTTGTATGTAGCTCAGGATTCATTTTCTAAGTGCTTGTACTTAGACTCTGTCATCCATAAGACATATAATTTCTCCTCTGAAGGTTCATTTTCTCCTTTCTCCTTAAATATTCTCCACTCACGCTGAGGAAGTTAAGATTTACCAATGGTTAAATGGTGGAATATCTATTTATATGTATATCTATAGCTAATCTCCATCTAAACCATTGTACCACATCTTCTCATATATTATCTCACTAAAAATTAAGAATTATTTATTACTGGTGCACTTGGCTGGCTCAGTTGGTAGGGCATGAGACTCTTGATCTTGAGGTCTTGAGTTCAAGCCCCACATTGGCCTGAGAGCCCACTTAAAAATAAAATTACTTACTATTAATGATACCTTCTTTGCCTCGAAGAGGAACCTGAGGCTCAGAGATGTTACACAGGTACTATGCGTGGAGTTTGACTCGAACCCACTTCAGGTTGATTCCAAAGATACCTAAATAATTTCACTCCAATCCGAGTGAGACAACCAGACCTTTAATTTGTGGGAATAAAATTTTTGAGGGCTTTTCTTGCAAATTAATGGTAGGTTATTTATAGGGGAGAATAAATGACAACTTAATGAAGGTAATTTATTTTAGGTAGTTGGAATATATGCAAAATAATTTGGGTGTCAGGAAATGTTCTAGAATCTTTTTCAGGTGATTAATCTGATATCCATCAGGTATGGGTCACCCTGCACTATTATATCAGAGAAGTCTACACTTTGTTATATGGCTGCTATACAGTTATGCATGTGTTCAAGATCATTAAGAAAAATGGCAGGAAATGACCCTAAAAGTAATGTCTCTGTACCAGAGAGAAGTCCTTGAGAGAACATATGGCTTTCTCTGTTTTTGACACACATAAAGAATAGAACCGGAATCTGGAATGGGCAGTCTGGTTTTGAAATAGGGACATTAATGGATTTCCTCCTCTGAGAGTCAGAGAGTAAAACTAATTGAAAATTCACATGTGCTGCCACTTCTATGAATTACTCTAGGTCCTTGAACTTGCTAACCTATCCAACATCAGGTTTTATTGCATGAGATTTCATTACTAAAAATATTTAAGGTGGAACAACTCTGAAGCACAGCATTTGGAAAATTTAGGCCTTCAAGTTAACACAGAAGAAAGTAATAGGAACTCTGATGGTCTTCTGGGTTATGTGACAGAGAGAAGCCAAAGTTTGGAGTCCCGTTTACTTTCAATTTGGAGAAAGAGGTTTTACTAATTTCTGTGAATATCAGACAGGAAGCCATTAAATCTTTCCTAACTAGAAACAGTGGTATCTCCAGTCAGGGAATCCCAGTTTTCTTATAAATTTCCCAACTAAATTACTCACATGTTCTTAAAGTGTGTTTAAAAGTTTTGTTTAAAAGGATTCTCAACTATCTTTATTTGGCAGGTATTCATGTATAAGGCAAAGGAAGGGAAAATTCTTTAAGGATTATGAACTTCCTGGCTGCAGAAAGGCTCAACAGCTGTCCATGGATCCTTTAGTTACTCATAAACATCCTCTGGAAAACACACCATCCTCCAATGGTTATTTAGGAGTTTCAACTTCTCTCATAAGATAAATCACAGGTCATCACACTTTGTAGGATGCATTAGCTTTACTTTGTTTATAAAAGAAGGTGAAATATTATATACTCTTGACAATTATACACTCTAGAAGAGAACACACACTCAATTACATGTCAAACGGGAATTTGCATAAGGAGATAAAATGATGAACATCTATTAATTTTATAATCATAAAAACTTTTCTTTTCTTTTATGAAAAAGAAGAAATTCTTGGCCAGTATCTGCTTAACTAGCTCTGATAGGTGAGTCTTTAACCTTCATGGGCTCAGTCTCCTTTGTCAAGTAATCAGATGTGCTTCTATGGTCTTCCTGTGGTTCAACTTCCACCATGTCAAAGTTCTCTTACTTTTAATTCTCTTCTGTCCAAATACCATTGAATTGTTTTGCCTCTAATATATTTTATTATGACCTGAATACTAATATCCTTTTACATTTGAAAGGTAAGCTCTTACAATTTTCCTTTTTAAAGTATACACTTTTAAAAAATAAGCTATTTATAGCAATCCCTATTTTTTTTTTAATTTTATTTTACTGCTTCCTATAGAATCCTTCACTTCATTCTGGGTGGAATCTGAATCTGTGACTTTAAAACTTGGTCTCGGGAAAGTGAAAGAGCAAATGACTTCAATGTGTTTTACAGAACAAAGGAAGAAAACATACAGATTTAATTTTCAAGTTTCTGCTACTGAAAAACAAATAGAAATATGAAAAGGAAATATCTACAAGAGGGCACGAACAATGAAATAAAAGCACAGGTAAGAGTATTTGTGGGACTGGTCAAAGTTTGGCTTGGCTGCTGAATAATTTTTGCTATGCAACTCCAACTTACAATTTGGCTTGGGTTCTGAAACAATGTATTCTATAACTTGCGTCAAGCAAGTACAAACACATACCACCTTAAATGTCCTGTCCTAAGAGATGATATCTGGTCATTTAAAATATGATGATATAGTTAAGTGTCATATCTCAGTTCAATCAACATGATTAGCAACTTTGTGTCATTCATTTTTGCATTCTCTCAATCTATTCTGTTTATGATGACTATGGGTGTAGATATTTTTTGTTTTTGTTGTATTTGAAAGAACTGCTATCCAGCGCTTCATCTGTAAACATCATTTGTTTTGTTTTGTTTTGTTTTTCTTTTTTTATTTTTTTTATTTTATTTATTTATTTATTTATTTATTTATTTATTTATTTATTTATTTATTTTTTAATATATGAAATTTACTGTCAAATTGGTTCCCATACAACACCCAGTGCTCATTCCAACAGGTGCCCTCCTCAGTGCCCATCACCCACCCACCCCTCCCTCCCACCTCCCATCAGCCCTCAGTTTGTTCTCAGTTTTTAAGAGTCTCTTATGCTTTGGCTCTCTCCCACTCTAACCTCTTTTGTTTTCCTTCCCCTCCCCCATGGGTTTCTGTTAAGTTTCTCAGGATCCACATAAGAGTGAAAACATATGGTATCTGTCTTTCTCTGTATGGCTTATTTCACTTAGCATCACACTCTCCAGTTCCATCCACGTTGCTACAAAGGGCCATATTTCATTCTTTCTCATTGCCACGTAGTACCCCATTGTGTATATAAACCACAATTTCTTTATCCATTCATCAGTTGATGGACATTTAGGCTCTTTCCAAAATATGGCTATTGTTGAAAGCGCTGCTATAAACATTGGGGTACAAGTGCCCCTGTGCATCAGCACTCCTGTATCCCTTGGATAAATTCCTAGCAGTGCTATTGCTGGGTCAGAGGGTAGGTCTATTTTTAATTTTTTGAGGAACTTCCACACTGTTTTCCAGAGTGGCTGCACCAGTTTGCATTCCCACCAACAGTGCAAGAGGGTTCCCATTTCTCCACATCCTCTCCAGCATCTATAGTCTCCTGATTTGTTCATTTTGGCCACTGTAACTGGCGTGAGGTGATATCTGGGTGTGGTTTTGATTTGTATTTCCCTGATGAGGAGCGACGTTGAGCATCTTTTCATGTGCCTGTTGGCCATCCGGATGTCTTCTTTAGAGAGTGTCTATTCATGTTTTCTGCCCATTTCTTCACTGGGTTATTTGTTTTTCGGGTGTGGAGTTTGGTGAGCTCTTTATAGATTTTGGATACTAGCCCTTTGTCCGATATGTCATTTGCAAATATCTTTTTCCATTCCGTTGGTTGCCTTTTAATTTTGTTGGTTGTTTCCTTTGCTGTGCAGCAGCTTTTTATCTTCATAAGGTCCCAGTAGTTCATTTTTGCTTTTAATTCCCTTACCTTTGGGGATGTGTCGAGTAAGAAATTGCTACGGCTGAGGTCAGAGAGGTCTTTTCCTGCTTTCTCCTCTAAGGTTTTGATGGTTTCCTGTCTCACATTCAGGTCCTTTACCCATTTTGAATTTATTTTTGTGAATGGTGTGAGAAAGTGGTCTAGTTTCAATCTTCTGCATGTTGCTGTCCAGTTCTCCCAGCACATTTGTTAAAGAGACTGTCTTTTTTCCATTGGATGTTCTTTCCTGCTTTGTCAAAGATGAGTTGGCCATACGTTTGTGGGTCTAATTCTGGGGTTTCTATTCTATTCCATTGGTCTATGTGTCTTGTAAACATCATTTTTACAGTGGACATTTTTCTCTGGATTTAAAATGAGCCACATTCTAAACACCCAACTAGCAAATGAAGAGGCATAGTCAGAGGCTTTGTGACAGTGTGTGTGTGTGTGTGTGTGTGTGTGTGTGTGTGTGTGTGTGTGTTGTGGTATGTTTAGGTATGCTTATTAGAACAGTAAATACTAACTTCCAATTCTAACTAGAAAAAATGTATTTTTCTCAATGTTTCATTTGAGGAATGAAACAACTGTATCAAAAAATGAGAAGAACATCATCTAAAGAGCTGAAGCTCTAAACCTCCTTAGTGATGTAAGCCTTAGATTTGCTAGCCTGGAGGTATATTTAAGATTTAGTTATTGTTTCAATAATTCCACTATGTGCTTGGTACTTGGAAGAAAAAAAGATGCATAAGACAAGGTTCTCCACACTGAAGACCTCAGAGATTTATGGGGGAGCCCAAAGTGGGAACAAGCAGTAATCATATAAAAGGCAAGTGGAGAAGGCTGCAGAGGCTAGAAACTGAGACCGAGTGCTTACTGAAGTGAATAACTGTCATATCTTACACTTGTCAAATATTTAACTAAGAAATAGTTTTGTCTCTTGTTCTTATTTCTACCTCCACCACACAGTCAATTCATCAATTCACAAAGGAATACAGCAAGAGAGGAACAAGGAACAAGAGAACTACAAAACAGAATACACTTAATAGAATGGCAGTAGTAAATCCTTACCTATCCATAATTACTCCAAATGTAACTGGCTTAAATTCTCCTATCAAAAGGCATGGAATGGCTGGCTAGATTAAAAAAACAAAAGACCCAACTATATGTTGCTTACAGGAGACTTACTTCAACTTTAAGGATACAGATAGGCATAGATTAAAGGATGGAAAAAGATACTCTCTGCAATTAGAAACTAAAAGAGATCAGGGGTATCTATACTTATATTTCATAAAGTCATGAAGTCAAACTATAACAATATACAAATAAGGTCATTATATCATGATATAGTGGTCAATTCATCAACAGGATATGACAACTGTAAATTTAATATCTACTTAGCATTAGAGCACCTAAATATATTAAACAAATACTTACACATTGGAAGGGAGAAATATACAATAATACTAATAGAAGACTTCAATACCCCACAGTCAACAATGGATAGATCATTAATAGGAAACCAATAAGGAAGTACTGAAAATCAGTAAGGAAATATTGAAATATTGGCAACCAGTAAAGAAACTTTGGATTTGAAATATACTTAAGACCAAATGGACATAAGACACATACACAGAACATTGGATCCAACAGCAACAGAATACACTTTCTTCTCAAGCACACACAGAACATTCTCCAGGATAGATCATATATTAGTTTAAAAAATAAGTTTAGCAAATTTAGAAGACTGACATCATATCAAGTATCTTTTATGACCACAACTGTATGAAACTAGAAATTAATAACAGAGGGAAGCTGGAAAATTCACACATATGTGGAAATTTAAACAACACACTGCTGAATAATCAGTAAAGATGAAATCAAAAGGAAAATAAAACATTTATTGAAAAAAAAAAAAGAAAATGGGGGTTCCTGGGTGGTTCAGTCTGTTAAGCATTGGACTCTTGATTTGGGCTCAGGCCTGATTTCACAGTTCATGAGAATGAACACCCACCACAATTCATGAGATTGAGCCCTCCTATCAGCATGGAGCCTGCTTGGGATTTTTTCTCTCCCTCTCTCTGCCCATTCCCCACTCTCTCTTTTTCTCTCAAAATAAATAAATAAACATTAAAAAACGAAGAAAAACTGGTGCAGCCACTCTGGAAAACAGTGTGGAGATCCCTCAAAAAAATTAAAAATAGAACTACCGTATGACCCAGCAATAGCACTACTAGGAATTTATCCAAAGGATACAAGAGTGCTGATTCAAAGGGGCACATGTACCCCAAAGTTCATAGCAGCACTATAAACAATAGCTAAGTTACAGAAAGAGTCCAAATGTTCATCAACTGATGAATGGATAAAGAAGATGTGGTATATACACACAATGGAATATTATTCTGTGATTAAAAAGAATGAAACCTTGCCATTTGCAACAATATGGATGGAACTGGAGGGTATTATGCTAAGTGAAAAAGTCACAGAAAGACAAATATCATATGTTTTCACTCATATGTGGAATCTGAGAAACTTAACAGAAGACCATAGGGGAAGGGAAGGAAAAATAAGTTACAAACCGAAAGGGAGCCAAACTATAAGAAACTCATAAATACAGAGAACAAACTGAGGGTTGGTGGGGGTGGGGGTTTGGTAGGAATGGGGAGAATGGGTGATGGGCATTAAGGAGGGCACTTGTTGGGATGAACACTAGGTGTTGTATGTAAGTGATGAATCATAGGAATCTATTACTGAGGCCAAGACTACACTGTATGTTATCTAACTTGATAATAAATTTTTAGAAAAAAAAAGAAAAAAAAAAGAAAATGAAAACACAACATGCCGAAACTTATGGGATGTAGCAAAGGCAGTCTTAAGAATGAAGTTAAGGTGATAAATACCTACAATAAGAAAGAACTCAAATAAACAATCTAATCTTACACCTCAAGGAACTAGAAAAAGAATAAAAAATTAAGCGCAAAGTTAACAATAATAAATATCAGAGCAGAAATAGAGATCAGAATAAACAATTTAAATAATGTATGAAAGTAAGAGCTGATTTTTTAAAATAGAGAAAATTGGTAAACCTTTAGCTAGACTAAGTAAAAGAGAGAAGACTCCAAAAAATAAAATCAGAAATGAAAGAGGAAACATTGTAACTGAGAACAAAGATATACAAAGGATCAAAAGAGACTGCTATGAACACTTATACACCATAAACTGGATAACATAGAACACACATGAATAACTTTCTAGAAACATACAACCTGTCAAGATTGAATCATGAATATGTAAAAATTTGAACAGACCATAATGAGTAGGAGAATGAATCAATAATCAAAAACCTCCCAACAAGGAAATGCCCATGACCAGATGATTCTACTGGTGAATCCTACTGAACATTTATTTATTTTTATTCATTTATTTTTCTGATTTGAGTATATTTGAAGCACAATGTTACATTGGTTTCAGGTGTACAACTTAATGATTTGACAAGTTTATACATTGTGCTATGTTCACTGCAAGTATAGCTACCATTTATACCATCACATTGCTATTATGATGTCATTGGCTATATTCCTTATGCTCTGCTTTTTATTCCCGTGACTTACTCATTCCATAACTGGAGACCTCTTGCCTTCTTCCATTTTTCCCACCCCATATCTCCCACCCTTCTGGCAGTCATTAGTTTGTTTCCTGTACTTATAGTTCTGAATCTGCTTTCTATTTGTTTATGCATTTTTTTTAAGATTCCATATGAATGGAATTAAATGCTATTTGTCTTTCTCCAGTCTGACTTATTTCGCTTGGCATAATACTCTCTAGGTCCATCCATGTTGCCTCAAATGGCAAGATCTAATCTTTTTAATAATACTCCAGTGTGTGAACACACACACACCCCACATCTTCCTTATCCATTCCTCTATTGATGGACACTTAGGTTGCTTCCATGTTTTGGCTATTGTAAATAATGCTGCAATAAACATAGGGTGCATATATCTTTTCGAGTTAGTGTTTTTGATTTCCCTGGGGAAATACCCAATAGCGTAATTAGTGGACTATAGGGTAGTTCTGTTTTGATTTTTTGAGGAACATCAATACTGTTTTCCACAGTGGCTGTACCAATTTACATTCCCATCAACAGTGCACAAGGGTTCCTTTTTTCCCACATCCTTGTCAATGCTTGTGGTTTCTTGTCTTCTTGATTTTAGCCAATCTAACAGGTGTGAGGTGATATCTCACCTGGTGAAATCTCTGGGATTTGCATTTCCCTGATGATTAGTGATATTGAGCCTCATTTGATGTGTATGTCTTTGGAAAAGTGTCTGTCTAGGTCTTTTGACCATTTTTAGTCAGATTATTTTTGGTGTTGTGTTGTATAAGTTCTTTATGTATTTTGGATATTAACCACTTATTAGATATATCTTTTGCAAATATCTTCTCCCCATTGGTACAACCTATCAAACGTTTAAAGAAGTAACACCAATTCTTCTCAAATGCTTCCAAAAAATGGGAGAGAACACTTCCAAACTCATTTTATGAGGTCAGCATTACCCTGATGCCAAAACCATATAAAGATGTTGCAAAATAAGAAAACTACAGGCCAATCTCTATTATTAATACAGGTACAAAATTCTCAAAAAAGTACTATGACTGAATTCACAGTACAGTAAAATGATCACACACCACGACCAAGGGAGAATTTTCCCTGTGATGCAAGTATAGTTCAACATAGACAAATAAATATATGTGAGAGACCTTATTAATAGAAGGAAAACAAAAATTATATCAATGGTACAGAAAAAGCATTAGACAAAGTTTAATATCCTTTCATGATTAAAAACGCTCAATAAATTGAGTATAAAAGGAAAGCACCTTAACATAATACATGCCAAATATGACAGGGCTACAGCTAATATACTTAATGGTGGAAGGTTGAAAGCTTTTCCTCCAAGATTAGGAACAGGACAAGAATGCTCCCTCTCAACATTCCACTCAACAGTATTGGAAATCCTCACCAAAAAGAAGAAATAAATGGCATTCCAGTCAGAAAGGAAGAAGTAAATTTGTCTGTTTGCAGAGGATATGATTGTTTATATAGAAAATTCTAATGATCCCACAAAAAACTGTTAGATTTAATAAAAAAAATCAGTAAAAGTGTAGGATACAATCAACATACAGAAAGCTGTTGCATTTCTACATACTAACAACAAAATAGCTGAAAAAAGAAATAAAGAAAACAATTCCATTCACAATAGCATTAACAAATACTTAGTAATAAATTTAACCAAGGAGGTGAGCTGAAAATTATAAAGTGCACTGAAAATTATAAAGATGATGAAATGAACTAAAAAAGACACAAAGAAATGGAAAGATACATGTGTTCATGGATCAGAAGAATTAAAATTGTTACAATGTCCATACCGTCCAGTAAACACACATACATACATACTTACATCACAAAAACAGACACAGACCAATGGAACAGAAAGCTTGGAAATAAACCCAAACATATATCATCAACTATTATTTGACAAGGGACCCAAGAATAATCAATAGGAAAAGGAAAAGTCTCTTTAATAATTGGTGCTGGGAAGGTGGGCCTGGGTGGCTTAGTTGGTTAAGCATCCAATTCTTGGTTTCAGCTTAGGTCATGATCTCATGGTTCACGAGTTCAAACCCCATGTGTGCTCTGTGCTGATAGTACAGAGCCTTCTTGGAATTCTCTTTCTTCCTCTCTCTCTGTCCCTCCCCAACTCATGCTTTCTCTCTCTCAGAAAAATAAATAAACTTAAAAAAAAGTGGTGCTCTAAAAACTGGATAGTCACATGCAAAAGAATGAAACTGATCCCTCTCTTACACAACTCACAAAAATTAACTTGAAATAAAGACTTAAATGTCAGACCTAAAACTACAAAACTCCTGGAAGAACACACAAGGAAAAACTCCTTGACATTGGTCTTGGGAATGATTTTTTGGATATCATAACATAAGGACAAGCAACAAAAGCAAAAAAAAAAAATCAACAGAATGAAGAGGCAACCTACATAATGGGAGGAAATATTTTCAAACAATGTATTATATATAGTTTTCAAACTACATAAGGACCTTACACGACTCAAAAAAACAAATAATCCAGTAAAAAAATGGGTAGAAGACCTGAACAGAATTTTTTTCCAAGTGATGAACAGGTATACAAAGAGATGCTCAGCTTCACTAACCATCAGGACAACAGAAATTAGAACCACAATGAGATATTACCTCAAACCTGTTAGGATGACTATTATCAAAAAGACAAAAGATACCAAGTGTTTTAGTGAGGCAGTGGAGAAAAGGACGCCCTAGTACACTGTTGGTGGGAATATAAACTGGTATAGCCTCTGTGAAAAATAGTATGGAGTTTCCTCAAAAAACTTAAAGAACTATATATTTCCATTCCAGGTATATATATCCAAAGGAAATGAATACAAGATATTGAAGAGGTATCAGCACCCCCATATTCATTGCCATATTATTCATAATAGCCAAGACACAGAAGCAGCCTGAGCATGCACTGATGGATGAATGAATAAAGAAAAAGCAGTAGATACGCATAATGGAATATTATTCTGCCATAAAAACGAAGGAAATCCTTCCATTTGCAACAACATGGGTGGACTCTTAGGGCATTATGCCAAGTGAAATAAACCAGATTAAGCAAGACAAATATTGTGTTCTCATTCATAGGTGTAATCTAAAAAAATTGAACTCAAAAACAGAGTAGAACCATGATTGCCAGTGACTAAAGAGTAGGGAAAAGGGGGAGGTGTTGGTCAAAGAGTAAAAATTTACAGCTAGAATGTTTAGAAGGAACACGAGCACCCCAATGTTTATAGCAGCCAAAATACGGAAAGAGCTCAAATGTCCATTGATGGATGAATGGATGAATATGTGGTATATATACGCAATCAAAAAGAATGAAATCTTGCCATTTGCAACTACGTGGATGAAACTAGAGGGTATTATGCTAAGCTAAATTAGTCAGAGAAAGACAAATATCATATGACTTCACTCACATGAGGACTTTATGATACAGAACAGATGAACAGAAGGGAAGGGAAGCAAAAATAATAAAAAAAAAACAGGGAGGGGGACAAAACATAAGAGACTCAAATATGGAGAACAAACAGAGGGTCACTGGAGGGGTTGTGGGAGGTGGGATGGGCTAAATGGGTAAGGGTAAGGAATCTACTCCTGAAATCATTGTTGCACTATATGCTAACTTGAATGTAAAATTTTAAAATAATTAAATTAAAAAAAAGAATTTGAAAAAAAATTTCCAGCTAGAAGATGAATATAGAGTATGATGACTTTAGTTAACAACACTGTAGTATATGCTTGAAAGTTGCTAAGGGGATAGATCTTAAATGTTCTCACCATACACATAGAAAAGGTAATTATATGAGAGGTAGAGATGTTAACTAATCTTACTCAGGTAATAATTTCACAATATATACACATATTAAATCACCATGTTGTATATCTTAAATTTATACGATGTTGTACGTCAACTATATCTCAATAAAGCTGGAAAAAATAAAATGCAGATGAAGGTTCATGCATAAGGCAGCTTCTTATAGCTAAAATACCCTGGATAAAAGGTAAATACCCCCCCCCCCAAAAGATAAAATTTTAGTTATAGGAAAAACAATATACATAGACAAGAGAAACACACAAAATGTTAACTGTGGTTATCTCAAATGGTACAATTGCAGATAATGGTACTTAAAATTTTTATCTTGGACTTGAAGTACATATATTGGATTTACCATAATCTTTGTCTCACCACAAACTATCCATATTGATCATGCAACATTCTCTTATTTACATTAAATTTGATTATTTAATACATAGTGAATACCAGTGAACTCACTATATAATCACAAACCAGAACTATAGCATTACTGGTATCTTCAGTCTAAGGGAGAAAAGGGAGAACTGTGATGTCAATGAAAAACACATAATCTTGAAAGATTGCAATATTTTTTTTTTCAAAGACAATAATTTGGTGAGAAAAATCCAAATTGGGAATATTTTCTGTATTTTCCTAATTGAAAAAATAAACACTGTATTTAAATAAAATAATTTATAGTGCCTAAGGCTGCATCTGCCATTTCTACTGGACAAATATTTATGAGTTAACTTGTTCTACACTATAGCTAAAGTCAGATAATATGGAGAGGCAGGCTACTTTCTAACCATCGGTAAAGTATGGTGGTAGAGGAGCATCTGGATGGCTCAGTTGGTTAAGTGTCTGTCTTGGACTCAGATCATGATCTCATGGTTCATGAGTTTGAGCCCTGCGTCAGGCTCTGTGCTGACAGTATGGAGCCTGCTTGGAATTCTCTCTCTTCCTCTCTCTCTGTCCCTCCCCAACTCATGCTTTCCCTCTCTCAGAATAAATAAATAAACTAAATCATAAATAAATAAAATAAAATAAATAAAATATGGAGGCTGCTTGGAATTCTCTCCCTCTCCCTCTCTCTCTATTAAAATAAACTTTAAAAAAAAGTACAGTACTAGACACAGACCAAAGTGTGGTCATATGAGTGTGTATGCTTTTTATAAAATCCTGTAAAATGGGAGTTGATATGTTTGAAATGTTAAAATATTTGTAAAATTTTAAGGATCTGATGAGGCATTTTTCTCACTTTGCTCAAGTGAGTTACATGGGAAATCCAGATGAGACACATCATTCCAACGAATGTTGGTATCCCCCATGGAGCTCACGTGCAAGGATGCTATGACTCAGGAGATAAGTGGTCCCTCTAAGGGCGAGAACTGGGACCAGACTCCTTATTGGACAACAATTCCTTTGCCCCTATGAAAACCGTTCTCTGAAAGCAGAATAGGAGACACTGGAGAATGAGATTTGATATGCAAATATTCACCTTAAACATAACATGTGACACCTTTCAGTAATGCAAGGCAGTCATCTGAATGTGTCTCATGAGTATCTTTGAACCAAAATTGGATGTCAGGATTTTTATAAAATTCATATATGTAGTATAAGGAGTCTTTATTTGTATCTGGCCTCCTAGAAAAATAAATGTGCCTTTGGTTACATTGTTAAATGTAAACCAACTTTGAAGGTTATATTTGCTCTTCATTGTTTTCTTAGGAATTAAAGTTACTGTTGTCATAATCAGATGGGCCTCATATTTATTTTATGAAATTACATGACCAAATTAACAGTAATACTAATCTCATTTCTTCCAGTAAGAAATCTAAAAGAATTACAATAACTTTGATGGCTATTTCCAACTTTATGGCATTTCTTTCTAGTCACTCCTTAAGGAGGGACTTTTTTTTTAAATAGTGGTTAACAACGTAGGAAAAGCATTAATTTCATAAATCTGGAATATTAGGATTGTATAAAATGTGATTACAGGCACTTGTACCCCAGTGTTTATAGCAGCACTCTCAACAATAGCCAAATTATGGAAAGAGCCTAAATGTACATCAACTGATGAATGGACAAAGAAATTGTGGTTTATATACACAATGGAGTACTACGTGGCAATGAGAAAGAATGAAATATGGCCCTTTGTAGCAACGTGGATGGAACTGGAGAGTGTGATGCTAAGTGAAATAAGCCATACAGAGAAAGACAGATACCATATGGTTTCACTCTTATGTGGATCCTGAGAAACTTAACAGGAACCCATGGGGGAGGGGAAGGAAAAAAAAAACAAAAGAGGTTAGAGTGGGAGAGAGCCAAAGCATAAGAGACTCTTAAAAACTGAGAACAAACTGAGGGTTGATGGGGGGTGGGAGGGAGGGGAGGGTAGGTGATGGGTATTGAGGAGGGCACCTTTTGGGATGAGCACTGGGTGTCGTATGGAAACCGATTTGACAATAAACTTCATATATTGAAAAAATAAATAAATAAATGAATGAATGAATGAATGAATGAATAAATAAATAAATAAATAAATAGACATACATTAAAAAAAATGTGGTTACAAAGTCTCAGCCTTGACTGAGATTCAAGTATAGAAACTAGGACAACCATATAATGTAGTCTGCATCTACAACATTTTTGAAAGAAGGCGCTATTCATAATTAAAGTGGCACCTTAGCCATACGGGGGGGGGGCACAATTTAGGGCACACCAGGACATATGGTTATCTTAACAGGGGCTGAATTATGGTCATTCTTTACCTATGTAGATTAGCCTGTCTGTTTACTAGGGCTCTCCAGCTTCTAAGTGTAAGATAAAACAGGCACATCTTGTTAGAATGGCAACAACAGCAATGACAAAAAAATCCAAATTTTCTTCTTTTACAATCAGGCACAAGTGTATGCTTAAATTTCTTTACTCTAATTACTAGACTGTTAATTGAATTATTAGGAGGAAAAAAAGACTTTCACACTTTATTTCAAATTTCTATTGTCTATCAGCTCTCTTCTCCGCGCCCCCCCACCCCCCATTTAACCCTTTGTATTTGTGTTCAGGACATTTACAAAATAAGGACAGCAGCAGTAATGGTGAATAATTTATTCACTCCTCAAGCAAAAGCTGCTGAATGCCCGCTGTGTGCTAGGCATGTGCTAGGTGATACAAAGGTGATTTATTTCATGACATAAAAATAGCTAGAAGTGGTCACTTCTCTAAAAAAACAAAAACAAACTATTTAGAAGAAAAAAGACCAGTACATAAATAACTATAACCCAAGGCATAATGCAAAAAATATTTATAGGATGTAATACAGGAATTCAATGGTGGGAAAGTGTGAGGAAGGCATTTTAGGGGTAGAAATTCTCCCAAGTAAAGGTGCAGAGAAAGGAAAGCACACAGCTTTCTCTGAGTACTGCTGTGCTGCAGTTTGACCTCAAGATGCCTAAAAAAGTAGGGTTGTGACAGAGTACAAAGGACCTTCAATGCAGACAGAGAATTTTAGAGCTAAGCAGAGGAATAGAGTCATACAAGATGATGAATGGGGAAGAGATCCAGTGGGAACTACATTTGAGAAGGACTGGTCTATAGATGGACTATAGAGTCTAGGGACTGGCCCCAGCAGACCAAGAAAGAGCCTAGAGACAGAGAAGTGCCCTATAAAAGGGAGGAAGCAGTGGTGATATGAAGGAGAAACATGCCACAGAGTATCTGGAAATATAAGTCCCACCACATGACAACTTGTGGGTTGGCCTCCATGATTAAGATTTTAATCTAATTGAGAAAATGGTGGTGTCATGAATAGATACTTCAATGAACCAATTCTGACAGAATACCATCTTATCTTAAATGCTGAAGTAATAAAAATATTTTCACACTTCATCTAGATCAGTTTTCAATTCAATACATTTCCCACAAGAATGAAACTTATTAAGGTGATTTTTTTTAAATGGATGATTTTATTGCCCCGGTGGTAAGTGGTATGAAATTATTTTAGATATTTCATTAATAATTCTAAAATGTGACTAACAAGTGGAATAAAAGGGACTGCTGAAATATAAAGCATCCAGTGAATCAAAATAATTCTGAAAACTGTACAGTTTCACACTCTACGCTATTTTCTTTTTCCCTAATATCCAGCACACATATAGATAATATATCATCTCTTTATAAGTTATATTTCATACTCAAATATATCCCTTCCATCAGTGGTTTTCAAACTCCTTGACACATTTCCCAGAGACTGTCAGAGGCAGAATTGGCTACTTGGGGAGGCTCTCACTTCTCTGTCCATTATTGTTTCACAAATTTGTTGGATGATCCCTTGGTAAGGAAGTTATAAAGAAAGTACAGGGGTGAATTTCGGGATATATCAAATTCATATCAAGTATGAGATTCTTATAAGATGATAATCAGCAGGGATGAATTTTGCGGAGACCATTAAAATTCTATTTTATTCCTTATCTCTCCTCGTTTCCCACATTTTGGCTTTTTCCTTAGAAGTGTTTAAGTGAAATGAAAATGACACTTGGATTAGAACCCCTGACATAAAGAGGGGCACCTGGGTGGCCTGTCAGTTAAGCATCTGACTCATGATTTCGGCTCAGGTCATGATCTTGTGGTTTGTGAATTCAAGGCCCTCATCAGGCTCTGTGCTGACAGTGTGGAGCCTCTGTGCGATTCTCTCTCTGCCCCTCCCCACTTGCTCTCTCTCTTTCTCACTCAATAAATAAATAAACATTAAAAAAGTGTTTTTAATAAAAAAAACCCTGATGTAAAGAACAAACACCTCTACTCACAATAGCCAAAGAATGGAAACAACTAAAGTGTCTGTCAGTGCATGAATAGATAAAGCAGATGTGGCTTATGCATGTGAATGTATGTGTGTGTGTAATGGAATATTATTCAGCCATGAGAAAGAAGGATATCCCGCCATTTGCTACAACCTAGATGGACCTTGAAAGCATTATGCTAAGTGAAATAAGTCGCAGAAAGAAATTTGCATAGTATTATTATACGTGGAGTCTAAAAACACTAAAAAACAAGTCAAATTTATAGGCAGAGTCAAAAATGGTTACCAGGGACTGGAGGGTGCAGCAACTAGGGAGACATTACAGAAGGGTACAAGCCTTATTAAAAAGGAACAAATACTGGGGCTCCTGGTGGCTCAGTGGTTAAGCATCTGACTCTTGATTTTCGGTTCAGGTCATGATCTTGCAGTTTGTGAGATCGAGCCCCACATCTGTCCGGATGAAGCCTACTTGGGATTTTCTCTCTCCCTCTCTCTCTGACCCTCCCTCACTTGCATTCTCTCTATCTCTCTTTCAAAATACATAAATAAACTTAAAAAAAAAAAAGGAAAAAGGCAAAGACATCTGTTGTCTGCATGGTAGTCCCAGGTTCCTTTCTAATTCCCTTGTTCAAAAAGGCACAAAGAGGGGCACCCTATGTGGCTCAGTAGGTAAAGCCTCCAGCTTTGGCTCTGGTCATGATCAGTTCCAGCCCATCAGGCTCTGTGCTGACAACTCAGAACCTGAAGCCTGCTTTGGATTCTGTGTCTCCCTCTCTCTCTCTGCCCCTCCCCCACTCTTACACTCTGTCCACCTTGAAAATAAACATTAAAAAAAATTTAAATAAAAAAACAAAATCAAAAAGGCACAAAGAGACTACACTGCTCAGAATTTGATCCATGTGGACAACAGTGGGCATCCTCCTTCATTCATTCATAAATACGAGCACCCATTATGATTAGGGTGATGTCATGTAGTGATCAACAGGCAGCTAAGGCCTCTGTCCTCACAGCCTGGAAAGGAGCCACAAAGCTCTGCACACACACACTAGATTTTTCTCTAAGTTTGTTTCACAAGTCACGAAGCTGCTCAAAAAGATATGACTGAAACCTCGTGAATGCCTATCCTTTTTTTTTTTTGAATGAACATCTCCTTGATTCATAATTCTCTTTTCTTGAACTATGTAAGAGAGAGATTATCTACTTAAATTGTCACAAGTATTCTCCACATATTCATAAGGATCCAGCTCTGGGAAATAAATTTTGCAAAATGATACTTCTCAGCATAGCACCAGGGTTTATTTATGTTTTGCATAAGAATTGCCAAGAGGAAGCTAATTAATATACTAAATACTCTTTCCTATTTATAGATACTGGCCCAAATTGGGTTTTCAGTTGACATGTATACAGAACTATGATATATACGTGTCCTTCTCTCCTGTCTACCTTAAAAACCTCTTTGAGCCAACTTCTAAATTCCTTCTCATTTTGATGACCATGTATCCATAAGGGGAACTTGACATGCACTTAATTCAGGCTGTTGAGCGTTCAGCTTAACAGGAGGAGGGAGTAGAGTAGCATTATTGTGAGTAGCATTTCTAGGTGATGGAAACCACCAGACTTCTAAGTGTTGTTTAAATTGTTGGCTTGTCTTGGCTGACCTAATGTTTTATACTAGCGAAATGTTGTACTTTAATATTAGTTCAATATCGCTTCTCTAACTCTTCTCTATCAGCACTGAGTTTTGAGAGTTAATGGCAAATGCTGCAGAAAATTCAGCATCTTCCTTGCACTCTGGTACTGGCAAGCATATCTTTCTTAGGGGTTGGATGAAAGGGCTCTATATTTCTTGAAGCCTTTCCCTTTAAATTATTTCTGGTAGAGGTTGGATTTGAGATCTGCCTCTGACTTGCTAAGGGCTATTTATGATTTATTTCAACCTTTAGCTGGCTCTGGGACAAAGAAATGCACAAAGGTGAAAATAAAGAAAAGAAGACGCTTAATCCTCAGTGGTATTTCAGTGGCGTGGAGCACCTCGACTCTTATGATGGGTGCATTAATTTCCGATATTTTATATTTTTTCTCTCAAAAATAAAATTAAAATCCTTTATCATTTTTAATTAGAGAACAAGTGCCATCATTTTTTAAAGAGAACAAATTTGGGGCGCCTGGGTGGCGCAGTCGGTTAAGCGTCTGACTTCAGCCAGGTCACGATCTCGCACTCCGTGAGTTCGAGCCCCGCGTCAGGCTCTGGGCTGATGGCTCGGAGCCTGGAGCCTGTTTCCGATTCTGTGTCTCCCTCTCTCTCTGCCCCTCCCCCGTTCATGCTCTGTCTCTCTCTGTCCCAAAAATAAATAAAAAACGTTGAAAAAAAAAATTAAAAAAAAAAAATAAAGAGAACAAATTTAAGGCTGTGAGCCTTTTAATGCAGGCTGGTTCTCTGAGGTTATTCTGAAGCACTGTGGGGAAATTTTAGAGCCAGTCAAATAATTTTCTTAGGCAAAGTGGTGATAGGCCATGGTGAGATATGGGTGTCACTAAAATTTCATAGAGGTCCCTAACACACCAGAGTCACATAACATTCGCACACTGACTATAATATCTCCAAAGAAGCATTTGCTGCCTATCATGGCTCTGAAGGGAGCTGTTTCAGTCTATCAATGCAATAATCTGCATGTTAAAAAGTCCCTAAATATGTATTTACAAGATAGTCAGATCTGTTTTGGTCTATTGGGTCAATAATCCATGCACTAAAAGTCCCTAAATATGTATGCACAAGATAGACAGATCAGCTTTGGTTCACTGAGTCCATAGCAAGTAGGCCTTTAAAAAAGGGCCTATATAAGTTGCATACCTGGCATTTTAGCAAATTTAGAAATGCAGTTCTGTACACTTCCTGACTTTTAGAGAGTAGATTTATTATGCTAGTTTCAGCGGATGCCAAAAAGCTGTGTTTCACTCTGGTCCACGATATTTTGCTTTTAAAAAGTCAGAAGAAAAATCACTATAGCACAAACTATATCACAGCTCTGAGGCAAATGATGGAAACATGGGCATGTAGGCAAAGCCCTGTGCTCAGGCGTGGATGCTGTCCTTCCAGACCATGTCTCTGCCCTTCCTGGATCACCATCCAGGTGCATCCATCCACCTCTCTGCTCGCCAGCCTGTGCTTCCCCACTGTCAAACTCATTCCAGCAGCCAGGGGGATCTTGCCGGGCTTCAGCTCTTCTCCAGCAGCATCCCATCCTCATAATCAAAGAGAAAGTTCCTTGACATAAGCCCCTCCTCATTCTGACTTCACCTCTTGCCACTCTGGGCCTCGCCCCTGTTGTGATCACACACTGGCTTCTGCTGTTCCTTAAACACGCCAGGCATGCTTCTGCTCCAGGTCCCTTGTACTTGGCCTTCCCTTCATCTGGAGTGTTCCCCACTCATATAGCTACATGGCTAGCTCTCTTACTTTCTTTAAGGTTCCTATGAGAGAGGTCTTCCCTGACCACCCTGTGTAAGACAGCAACACCCCCTCCCAACACCACGTATTTCCTTTCTCCATTATCTATGCTGTTGTTCTCCAGGAGCACTTATCACCATCTAACATATAATGTCTTTACTTATTTGTTTGTGGTCCACCTTTTTCCCCTAGAGGTTAAGCTACACTAGGGCAGGACCTTCATCAATCCCATACTTAGGTAAGAGCCTGCCATATCTTAAGTGCTCATTAAATTTTGATGATAGAAACGAATGAAAGCAGAGGGAAAATGAATCTTCCTTCCACTTCCCTGATCGCCTGCTGATGTGTGTTCATGTTTAGGTTGAGGAGAAATGAGTATCTTTTTTTGAGATGAAGTCCTTTCTTTGGCCATTAGACTTGTTTCTGGTAATCTCTAGGTGGCACAAAAGTGCTGGATGAAGGTACTCATCCATTGCATACTCAGAGCTCCTGGGTTATGACAGAGCTTCTGGAGGAACTGGGGTCATCTTAGCTGCTCACAGAAGCACTTGACCAGTCTGCTTCTAAGTACAATAGTGCATAAGACGGGACTGCCATTTCTAAATCCAGATTCCCACTTAATGTGGCATCCACAATCAGTTTTGGTGATAGCAGCAGACTAGATTTTACAGTCTAATCTGGCATGGTCATGAAGGTTGGTGTGTGCCACTCTGTCACATAACTGTAACAGACTGAGGGATACTAGTTAGAACCATTGTCCTCTCTTAAATCTGGTAAATTATTCTTAGGATATTCCCCTATGCCCCCACCTCTATCTTTAATCATGTAGAATGCTTTCAAATGCATCCTTTCTCATGATTGAAGCCTGTCACAGTAACTTCTTCCTTATTTAAATTTCAGGAACATTCTTTCTTTCCAATCACTTACAAAGATGCCTTCGGCAAGAGAATCACAGCTGACAGCAAATTAATGACTATGATGCTGTGATTAGTTGAGATTACAGGCTACAGAGGACCTGTCTAAGCATTTGCCACTGTCATGACACTAACACTGGCATCTATTGGAGATTTATATTGTTCAAAAAAGAGGATGTGGTTCAGCTACAGTGAGCCCTATACAAGGCTACGAAAATTGGTCTGTATTGTAATATAGTCAATGATATGGTAATCAATTAAAGTAATTTTTACTGTTAACCTGCTTAGCCTAAGCAAGTCTCTCTTCCACACTCTCCCTCCAAATACAGATTTATTTTGATAAAGCTTGAAGCCACAAACTAAATAAAAAGCTGAAGTGATCTAGGTAATTCCAGTCCCTAAGCCCAAAGTATTCATTAACAGAAAGAAAAACATCATTTAATCTTGAATTATTTGGATAAGAGACTCAATTTTGTATTTTATTTTTCATGAGAAGACAAAACTTAATGGATATTTCGGGGCACAGCAGTCCTTGAGTCGATTTATAAAATAAAACTTTTCAATCAACTTAATGGATAGGGGATAAAAAATTAGCAGGATAAAAACAATGCCACAACCATCTACTCAGATACTAGGTATCACTGCACATCCTTCCAAATTCTGGCTGAAAAGAAATAATGGTTTCTGTAATCCCCAGCAATGACTTTTGTGGGGGGGAAGATTTCAAATAAATGTCTATTTGCTTTAGGTGAGCTTCACTGAATCGGCCTTATTTGACTTCAGATTCTCCTAAGGGAAGAGATTTCAGGATTTCCTGGTTGTAAAACGGAAAAGAACATTTTGCTGAACTTGTATGACATCATCTAAAGCATTAAAAGGGCAGATAATCATGGGTTCTCTGCCTGTTTACCAAAGCTTCTTTACCTCCTCAATCTACTTTATTTCCAAATGTCAGAGTGGTTTGAAACCTTTCAAAGATTTATAGACTGCAGCAGCAGAGGAAATATTAGGATAAATCCTTTAACTTTTGTGAAAGCTTTTAAATAATTAATCAATGGGCTTTTGCAATTGTTATATATCACAGTACAGATACTCTAACGTATACTGTATGAAAGCTAAACCACAAAGGGCATTAGGCCATCTCTCTTTCTAGAAAGTCAGTGAAACTATAGTTTAGAGTATATACTTCAGTCACAAATAAAGATAATATTGAATAAGTGAAGGAAAATATTACTAATATAATACATTCTAGTTTATCAGTTAAAATAAAAGTACTACGCAATGAATGAAAACACTAAGCACAATCTTGGTTTTAAATATAATTTTTTTCAAACTCTACTTGGAAAATACCTTACATTATAGAAAGAAGGCAAAGGTAGCTGATATAATATTTATAAAAAGCAACATAAATGTGAGCAAATTATCTTCAAGCTTATATGATAAACATGTTTTCCAATATATTGAAAACACTAGAACCAAACACTAAAACAAATAGTTCTTAAAAGAACTCACCCTCGATATGTAATAGACAAAATATTTCTTGCAGCAATAAATTAATTTTTCCTTGTTAGGCACACCCCCTCCACCATAACGTCGTGAAGAAACGTGAAGTGGTGTGAAAACAATCTTACCTCATATTCAAAGTCCTCTGCTCTGTCTGCATCAGCAGGCAAGCTGGAAAGATACTCATTGTCCTCATAAAATTCATGCTCCATCGGATGAAGAGAATGGCAGCTATGGGGAATATAGCAATATGGTAGAAGCGGATCACAAAGGTTGGTTTAAAGATTAAAACTGATTTTAAAATTTCACTTGAGTCTTCTCTGCTTTGCAATAAGACCTGGAGTGATCCAGCCTATAAGTGAACTAAAAGCTCAGAAAGAGCAATTGTTCCAACCACGTTGCTACAAAAGGCCATATTTCATTTTTTCTCATTGCCACGTAGTATTCCATTGTGTATATAAACCACAATTTCTTTATCCATTCATCAGTTGATGGACATTTATGCTAAGTGAAATAAGCCATACAGAGAAAGACAGATACCATATGGTTTCACTCTTATGTGGATCCTGAGAAACGTAACAGAAACCCATGGGGGAGGGGAAGGGAAAAAAAAAAAAAAGAGGTTAGAGTGGGAGAGAGCCAAAGCATAAGAGACTGTTAAAAACTGAGAACAAACTGAGGGTTGATGGGGGGTGGGAGGGAGGGCAGGGTGGGTGATGGGTATTGAGGAGGGCACCTTTTGGGATGAGCACTGGGTGTTGTATGGAAACCAATTTGACAGTAAATTTCATATATTAAAAAAAATAAATAAATAAATAAATAAATAAATAAATTTAAAAAAAAAGAATAAATAAAACATTAAAAAATTAAAAAAAAAAAAGAAAGAGCAATTGTTTTCTTTCTCCTCGACAACTGGTCCATCAGTTTGATTTTCTGAGAGAATACCAAGAGTAGGGGCCCGTGGCCAGAACGGTACTCTTAAGGGTCTGATGTGAACCCCCTGTCAGGCCATGGTGCTTGACTGATACCACCTGGCCTGTGTTCATTCCACCAAAGGTGACTTGCTCCAAACATGGGTGTGTGGCCTTTGAGACCACACTCTACCCAAAGAGGTGGATTTGGTAACAAAGTACTACCAATTTCATAATACACAGCCCCAAACTGTTTTCTGAATCTGTTTTCAAAAGCACCTATTTTTCAGATTGTAAAACATACTCCCATTACCCTCATTCCTTAAGACCTCGTTCTCCTTCATAACCACATTTCCCCCTTTTTGATGGAGGGTCCGTGCACAAATATTAATCAGTATTCATGGTGATACCTCACTGGAAATTCCTAGAAGCCATTGGGCTTCATAATCCCTTCAGAAAATTCTTGGGGATGGAGAGAAGATTAAAGGAAATGAGGGGGACCCAGGGCATTGTATTTGACTTTTATATATCTGATTTTGGACAAACATCTTAAATAATTCATAGAAGTGCTTTAAAATTACTGTATGGCATGATATGGATCCTATACATTAGACCATATGAATGCTAAGCACAGTTTAACAGTAAAAGGCATGAGGGCATCTCTATGTTTAAAAATCAGTGAAAAAGCCTCAGTGTGTTTAACCAAGCTGGTGGCAAGTGAAACCTCTAAGTCCTGCCAGTGTAGACATTGTTGAAAAACTGGAGTTAGTGGTATAAATTAGTTTCCTTATCTGTAACTGAAAGGCAAGAGAGATGCATCCTGGTGCCCTCACACAGGCAACATAAATACCCTACCAGCCCCTTCTCAGTGCTATCCATGGCTGTCGTCCCCACAGAGGGTTAATCAAGTTGAACCCCAAATAGCAAAAGCCATATAAGCAGCATCTTGCTTACTGGTTCTAATAGGTAAGTCCTCCTTGCTTAAATTTGGGCTGGCTCTGAAAACCCTTTTGAGCTGGTAAACTGTTAAGCTTGCTGCTTTGGGCATCTGATGTGTTTTCCTTATCTTTCAGTTGGTAAGAAGGGAGCACTGCCAGGAGGGGCACCTTATTCATTCAATAAACATTTATTGCCTATCAGATGCTAGGCCCAACGCCAAGTGCTAGAAATCTGTTGGTGCACAAAATCCAGTTCTTGCCCTATGAATTGGGTAGAGCAGTAAGCGGGACTGCTAATATGATGTGATTGGTACTTAAGGGGAGATATAGAGGCTATGAGAGCAGATGGGGGATGTCCCTTCTGCAGCCCTAGGAAGTTTGCTAGAAGAGGCTGCCTCTAAGCTAAGATCTGCAGGACTTACGAAGAGCGACATAGGATACTGGTTAAGAGAGTGGGTGCTGGGGTCTGACCTCTTAGGCTCAGGAGCCTGGCCCTATCACTTCCTTGGTATGTGACCTTGGCCAAATTACCTAACATCTACCCATGTCCATGATGATAATAATACGGTGCATTCCCTCAAAAGATTGTTGTGAGGACTAAATGCGTCAATGAATGAAAACTAATATTACCTGACAAGTGTCAGATTAGCTAATACAAATTAACTATTATTCATTCATTAAAGTATTTATTGGAAGGCTACCCTGTATCAGGCTGTACTAAAAGATATTATATATTTGTTTGCTTGTGTGTTCTTCATCTCCTCCTCTAGAATATAAGCTCCAGGAGGGAGTGACTTTAGTTTTGTTACTGGTTTTAAGCCCGGCACCTAGTTCCAGTGCCTGATGAAGGGGGCTATTTAATAAGGAATACACGCATGAATGGAGTCATAAGCAAGATAAACAGGGCTCCTACCCTCCCAGGACTTGAAGTTTCAAGGAGCAGTTTCCAAAAACATGGCTGCACGTTAAAAATGCCTAGGGTGGTTTCTGAAAAATGTTGGCGCTCGGGCCTCACGCTAAAAACTCCTTTTTAATTGGCCTGAAGTGGGATTCAGCCATCGCATTGATACTGCCTTTCAAAATCACCAGGTGATTCGAATGTACACCTGTGAGCCACTGGAATGAACCTAACAAAAGCCGCTAAAGGGCAGGGAACTGGCATGATCAGATCCATGTTTTATAATGTGTCAAATGGATTGCAGTAGGCAATGAAAATGCAATCCAAAGAGACTATTGTTCTTATAAATCAAACTCTCTATAATGTTTGAACATTTGCTTAAAAGCTCATAGAACAAAATGTATGGGGCAAAACACACTTTCTCATAAAACAAAACTGTACAAGTAAGATTATTTGAATAGAATATCTCTAACTCCCTTGAAATTAGGTAAAAATTGGGAAGAACTATTCATTTAATAGATCCTTATTTCACGGTGCTCTGTACTTACTCACTGACAGCCAGGATTTTTTTGCTTACATCTCAATATATTGGGTAATTGCTTTCTTTGGAGAATTACACTTTAATTAATTTCCTAGCTTTTCCTTTAAAGAAGAGAAAAGCAAAAGAGTGAAAGGGAGAGCGGCAACTCACAGAGGAGAATATACTGCCAACATGCCACTTCTGTGTCAGTCTTAATAAGGTTTTTGGCAGCTTTGGTGAGAGAAGCTATTTCCCTGACCAGTGCTCATGAGTGGCATAAGGCTTTTGATGGCTGGAAATATGAAGATGAACTAATCAGAGCCAGAAATTTTCATCGCTCCTCAGCAAGCATGATTCCCAAAGTGAAGCAACTCTGTGGGTCAGGGAAAGTAGCTAGCAGGGGCAGCTGAGAACTAATTGGATACAGACACGGCAGAGACATTTTCCAAACAGAAGTGAGATCCTGTCTCTCTAATTGTCAACTTGCTAGCATGACTGATTCTCTCCAACCCCTACTCGACACGGCTGAATGACAACAAATAGGGCTGTGGGAAAAATGACAGGAAAGATACCTGTCTGAGAGCAGAAATGGACAGATGTCTGGCACTGGAGGGGTAGGTGGTCTAAGTTTGGCCAGAGCCATGATGTGTTCAAAGGTGATGTCTGTCTGAGTGCTGGCGTCCATGAGCTGCACTTCCGGGGCCGTTCCATACGCAGGTTTACTGAGAGGCGTCCGTCTTAGCACCTGGACCACAATGGGTTCCTTGGCATTTCGAAAAGCTTCCACTGCCTCTTCATGGGTGGCCTTTGAGAGATCCTTCCCATTGACCTGTGAAGATAAAAGCACATTTCTCATCTCAGAGGAAAGAACAGAGAGGCTGTCATCGTAGATTAATAAAGGGTAGGGAGGGTGAGTTTAAACCAGCTCTGATACGAGTTTTGTAACGCAATATTTAATCAGACACTGACATTTATTGAACTCTTCACCAACATGCGGAGGTGAAGATTAGGAAAACAACTGCTTCTTGTTTCTTTAGGAAGTACATCGTGAAGATCCTCAGTTAAAGACTTAAATTTTTTTTTATAATTTTTTTTTAACATTTATTTATTTTTGAGAGACAGAGACAGCATGAGTGGGGGAGGGGCAGAAAGAGACAGAGACACCGATCTAAAGCAGGCTCCGGGCGCTGAGCAGTCAGCACACAGCCCGACATGGGGCTCGAACTCGGGAATGGTGAGATCATGACCTGAGCCAAAGTTGGATGCTTAACTGACTGAGCCTCCCAGGCGTGCCTAGACTTAAAAATTTAAATAACACATCAGCCTCAGAAAACATTCACCCAAATCTTCAGATAGATAGAAATGTTAAGTATATCTTTTTTTTTTTAATGTTCTATCAATCTCTTGATGGGATTTTCAATATTTAATCCAAGTCTTACTGGCCTGAAATCCAATTTTTTGGGTGTTGTCAAATTTCTTTCATTTTCATCACTTTTGAATCCAAGACCATGTCATTGTCATGTACGTTTTATCTTAAATCGTTGCTATTCTGTGTGGTCTGTGGACCCACAGCTAAGCATCGCATAAGAGATTATTAGAAATGCAGAATCCCTGGCCCTATCCCAGACCCGCTGAATCAGAATTGGCATATTAACAAATCCCAGCTGATTTAGATGCACTTGAAAGGAACAATGCTCTAAAACATGTCTGAGTATACTATGTGCAGTTGGATCCTCACCTGTGTTTATTTATACCCATTTATGACTCTCCAAGGTAGCCCTGGACAGAACAGAGAAATAGGGAACATTTACCTTTGCTCTCCACCAGTGCTTCTCAGCAGGGCCAACCATTGGCATGTGGAAGAGAAAAATCATTGTTTTTGTGAGACTCTCCCATGCCTAATCATCAAGAGCCAATGCCGTTCCCTAGACTTTGTGGCATTCCAAATAGTCACACACTCTTCTAAACATCCTCTCCAATGGCAGTACAGATTGCTCTCAAATATCTGTCAATTTATTTCTCTAAAATGGGTCCTGAGAGCAGAGTCCCTTAGTGGAAGTTGTGTTTTAATAAAGGACTACAGCATCAAGGACTACAGCACAATTCCCACCTTAAATGAATCAATAATGTTGGCTTTTGCCGATAGGAAGAGATACTTGGGGGCACAATACTGTGCTTAAAACCCCTGAAATTATACCATTTCTAGACAACTAAACCACCCGCCTGGTGGGGAGGCTCTGATAACTGCTATGCACCAGCAAATCCTTAGAGATCCCTGGGTGGCTTAAAAAGAAGCAAAGGGAGTCGCTGAGTTGCAGTATTAGAACAGTTGCTGACATCCAAATGAGCACGTTCTCTCTCCCTGAGTAGACAAAGAATATGTATGCGCTCAGAGCAAGTATGGGGTGTTTGGGGGTAAATGATACAATGCCAGGTAGAAATCGTCATGTCATGTAGAGACAGGCTTAATGACCTGGAGGAGCTAATTTACTCAATGGACCCTGAAAGAGTTAATGTGCCTTCAAAAATTGAGCAATTAAGTTTCCTCACCAGCAAAATATGTCCCAGTACAGTTCTTGGATCACTAGTAACAAACTTCAGTAAAAGATGTGAATGGTTACCTACCAGTGTGCCCACACTCTCTATTCTGTAAATTCTCACTCTGATTCTTTTCTCCAAGGACTAAACTTGAACGTGACTACTAAATTTTTATTGGTACAACCTTGGGATGTCTGGATGACTTTGGGCATATGGGAATATGTGAAGAAGGGACAGGTATGGACACAGGCATTCATTCTTTGAACTACTGGACAATGACACTTTGGGCTAGGCCCACCACTGTCTCCCCTGAGGATGTGTCATCAACAGATGATAAGTGAAGTCCAAGAATGGAAAAACACAGCCTGAAATCTAGCCTCTCATGTTGGCTGGTATCATCTTTATGTTTCATACCGTGGTCAGTATTTCTAAGTTTCAGGGTTGTAGAAGATGATCCAATGGTAAGTAAGATTGTTCTACCAGGATCTATGTGGTAGGGAGAAATTGCCATTTGTCTCCAGGCTTCCCACTTTATGGTGTCCCTTCAGATTAGTGAATATCCATTTTGGGAAAGTCTTACACCCTTCCTACTCTGAAAAGAATTCTTGGTCATAATCTATTATCGACTACTTAAAACCTACTGGAACATGTCAATATGTTAAAGCTTTTCATTTAAAGCGACCTCCAACAGTGGTAGAATGAAAGAAGACAGTGCCCTTTTTGAAGGACTTCAAGCAGTATCTGAGGGTAAAGGGAAAAATAATTTGTGGCCAGGGTGTCTTCCAGTCACACATTAAATCCTTCTAACACATAAATTGTGTGTCATTAAGTAGTGGACAGACTAATGCCATTATTCTATTTCTTCCTCAAGGTGTCTCAGCACGTTGCCTATAATCAAGTCTTGGTATTCTGTTGTTTCTTACTTGTTTTAGTGATTTTCGAGGCAAGAATAATTTTAAAAAGTGGGCTCCTTACTGATTCATGATTATTTTTTGCAAAATCCAGAAAAGTATAACAATTTAAGCAGAAACATAAAAATTACTAAAGACTATTTTAGACTGTGAAATAATTAGTTCTTATTATAACACTTAGTATATGCAGACCATATTAGCGTTCTTACAGCAAGATCAATAGGTATTGATTTTAAGACCTGTACATTCATTCATTTACAATTATAGCATTTATATGCAAATTTCATTTTCTGCTTTAAGGACAATCAAATACAATCTTCAAAAAGGACAGTCAATATAATCTCAAATATCTTACTTCCCCATTGGGAATGCTCTTTTCTTCCAGTTATCATGCAGCTGACCTCTATTTTCATAAGCTATTTAATATCTCTCAAAGTAAAGAAGTCTATGACCTTTAAAGGCTCTGTCTCACATGATCTCTTAGAAAATGTAAGCACTGATGATAACAAAACACTTTTTTTTTCACTTCACTTGAAGTTCATCAACATACTGTTAGCCTACCAAAAGGTCACCATTTTATAAATTATGCCTTTCACAACAACAGAAAACAATAGCTTAATTGGGAGTTTCTGGCAGTTGCTTTGCTCAGTTATCATCAATTACACCGGGGAAGAAGAACATGGAAGAATACCTGAGGTTTTAATACCGTAGAAAAAATTTTGTAGTAAATTAACAAATAAATCAGTAGCCACACTTCATTTTTCCCAAGTGGCTAGATCCTAAACCAACAGCAAGGTATCTAATATTTCATGGTGCCACATCCTTATCATTCTATTCCATTTCTATCATTTTCTCTACCTCTCTCCTTCCTGTGCTTCCTCTCCCCCTCCCCCTTCTTTCTTTCTTGTCTCAATCTTGCTTTGGTACAAACAACATACAATTTTTATTTGTTTTGTGAAAATGAGACAGGAGATGGAGAAGCCCTCTGTTAACAGTGTCCCATTTAATATAAGTAGCCAAAATGTTCTAGATGCTAAATAAATGGAGGGAAACAAAAATCCTAGGAGAGTAAGAGAGAAGTTGATTTTCAGGAGAAAACAAAAACTAGATAAAAAGGGTTGGGAGCAAAACTGATGGGAAGAGAAGAAAGGTAATTTGAAAATTAGGGAGAAACACCCATCTGTCATGGGGTTTGAGTTTGAAGTTTACATCCAGAAGGGTTTCAAAAAGGCTGGAGATTTGATTGAAACATGGCATTGAGAAAGAGACTTTTTTGTGAAGTCATTGTTGAATGGCACAGGTGAGAGGTTAGAGTCATAATAAACATGAGGAGTCTACGAGATAATTCCCTCTATTACTATCACATCTGGCATTTTGATAATTGTGGCCAAAACAGATTTGGTTCTACCACTACTGAACGAGAGTATAGCAATTGGAGTATAACTGAAAAGACTTGTGTGATTGCTATTTGACAAAGGGCTATAGGTGCCAGAGTGGGACAAATGGACTCTCAAATGATGATTAAGCCACCTGATTTGAGATAGAGGAGAAACCAGCACACTGTGCATCTAAAGAAGTGATCAGAACTGGCCACAGCATAAGAAAGGAGAAGATGTCAATTGAAGAAGTTCTACAATAGAGATATGTGGTTGCCCTTGTAAATTTGGGACTGGAAGCACATGGAAGGAGCAGTCTTTTTTTTTATTTAAAAAAATTCTTTTTTTTTAATGTTTATTTATTTTTGAGAGAGAGAGAGAGACAGACAGACAGAGCATGAGCGGGGGAGGGGCAGAGAGAGAGGGAGACACAGAATCTGAACCAGGCTCCAGGCTCTGAGCTGTCAGCACAGAGCCTGATGCGGGGCTCGAACTCACGAGCCATGAGATCATGACCTGAGCCAAAGTCGGACGCTCAACTGACTAAGCCACCCAGGTGCCCCAGGAGCAGTCTTAATCGTATCAAACTTGGAGTAGTTGTAAGACAGTCAGATGAACCAACAAATAAACGAATACTTGGTGACTAAAAGAAAAACCAATCGTGGGAAACAATCTTCTGGGAAGGTTTTTCTCTTACCCCTGAACTTATAAGTTGAAAAATTAAGTGTCTTGTTTCTAAAAAGTTATTTTCCATCATACTGATAGGGCTAAGTGGATAGGAGAAAGGCAGTCACTTTTCAGCAACCAATGCAAAAGAAGTGTGAATACATTTGTTGTGGCAGATGGGCTAATTAATCCATAAGCAACTTGTGAATGTTAAGTAAAGAATATAGCTTTTCATATGTAAACCATATCACGGCAATGTTTGATGAGGCTTCTGTTTAACGAACAATCTACCCTTTTGGATAAACTGCAAAATCTGGGCCACTTGTCAGCAACCTCCCCAGAGTGACTGGTGGCCTCAGCTTGGATATGAGCTGTGCTACTTTGATTATTCCTCCAAATCCAGCCACATGCAAAATTTTCTTGAGTATCAGAAAACAAACAGGCTTTTCTTTTTTTTCCTTTTGAAGTGCAAACAAGTGCGTGAATAACCAAGTCACCCTGGTGAGTTGCCATTTCCAGAGTCAGCTGTTTGGGAATGATGAGGTTTTCCAAACCTCTGTTTCCTCTTATGAAAAATAAGGCCTTTTATGCATCTGTGCCTTTCATAGGAGAATGCATATAAGAAAACTCAAGAGAAGAAGCATAGAATACTGTAGATTACGTGCAAGTGACATCGACCAATCTTCAACTTGAATATTATTAGTTTTTATGTTTACAAAATTTTTATTCACTCACTCATTCATTCACTCATTCATTCATTTCACTTTACTGAGGTATAGATGACATGGAAAATGGTAAGACATTTAATGTGTACACTGTGTTGATTTGGTATATTTATATACCATTAAAGGATTCCAACCATCTAGTTACTTAACACATCCATCATTTCACATATTGATTAATTAATTTTTTTGGTGAGAACATTTAAGTTCTACTCTCTTAGCAAATTTCAATTATATAATACAGTGCTATCATCTACTATGGTTTACATATAGATCCTCAGAGCCAAGTAGTATAATTCTAGTTGGGCAATGCCAGTTTATAAGATCTCCCCCTTCACAAGTAAACGTGGAATTAATTTTGATGAAAGGCTCTATGTGAACGCTGATCAACTTCTCTGATAGTTATGGAGGTGTTGTAAAAACATGGCCTGGTAACATTTTATAAAAGGAAGAAATGATATTTAAATTGGTGCTAAAATGTTTGGTATGGAAGAAATGTAAAATAATCCAAACCCTATTGTCATTAAAACACTTGTCATATATAATCTTTAAATGCATTTTAGGGAATTTAAGCATATAATTTTTTTCTCAACTTTGGTATGTTTGCTTCTATGTAGACATCTGTCATATCAATTAAGCATAGCACAGGAGAAAAAATATTTATAGTAAAAAGAACACACAGAATAAGAATTGTGCAAAATTATATGAAGAAAACCTAGTGAAAGATTGACAAAATTAACTTTGACCTGCTTTACTGTTATCAATGAACAAAATAACCACTGGTGGGTTTGTGAAAATGATGTAATTTTAGAAGAATACAAGAAATGTTAAATTGCATTAAGCCAAAAGTCTGTGTGATCTGCAGTGATCTTCTTTGAAAGCATGGTTACTGGATTTTTAGACGCGAATATGTAATGATCACATTGATATAATAGGCAGACTTACCCAAAAGTGATCCTGGGGTTCCTTCTAGCAAGCTTGGACTATGAGGGACTGGTAGCTTCATTCTCCTGGTGTGTGGGGGTGCTACAGCTTTGAGCTCCAAAGTCCCCCTGAGCAAGGCAACTGGCTTTCCCAGCCAAATGGAAGTCACTAACTTCTAACCCGGATATTCTGAAATTCTTGTAGTCTGTTTCCTTACTGATAATGTTTCCGAAAGAAGAGAGCAACAGTGGGTGGGGATCCCTTCACTGGACTACAGAAACAACGCATGTCCATCAGTTTGTGGCCCCTGCATGACTCCCCATGGTACTCACTCCTGACTTGTATGTTTTACCAGTAAAGACTATTGCCTAACCTTTGTAATTTGTGACGTTGTGGGATTTGTCCTTAATAACCTTTGCGTGACATGATATACATTCACAACCTAAAAAACTGAATATGTTAAAAAGGCTCCTACATATAACAGTAATGAATTGCAGACCCCCGGTAACCCAAGGAGATATTTCGAAAGTCTATTGTTACATTTAACTAATTGATTGTGACACTGAGGTCACTGTTGTAGGACAGTGTGCTACTTCCTGATCCCTTTCACCGTACACTTTGATAGTGAGGTATTCCCAAATGCAAGCATGACTCATCTTCAACCTTTCTTATCAAGATATTGTAGACCCATTCTTTGTGAATTTATCAGAACTATTCTTGAACAAATTGATCATTTTGGTTATAGGCAATCTTGGGGATGCACCTTTCCTAATTGCTTTTTCCCTTGATTATCTTTTGTTTTATTTTTTGTAGCCCTTCCTCTGTATTTTCTGTTTCTTTCCTGATTCCCACTGCCACATTCTTCTCTTCTAAGCTTTCCCATTTGGAAGTGATTATTTATATAAATTATCCCTGTTATTAAAGAACAGGTCATGGTATGTTTTGATTCTTACTGAGGGAAATAAATTGAAATATATGCAACATAGTTTTTTTTTTAACCTTCATATAAATGGATTTATTTCAATTATGTTAATGAAAGAAATGGAGGTATCTGTTTTTTGGCACATGAGCTGGCGGTTCTTAGTTTGTCCATCAGATGTACAGTCTAGTCTACCCAGCTCGGTGCTCTGGGACACTGACCACTGTATACTGCGTCACTGTGCTCCCTGCTTTATGTATTTTGTTTGGTTCAGTTAATGGTAAGAGAGCTAGTACGATATGTCTTTATCCAGCTCCCTCTCCACCTGGCTTTCAGGACACCAGATCTTGCTAGGTTCTGTTCACATCTCTCATTCAATGTCCCTCTTCAAGGGTATGGGCAGTAAGGACTTCTTTATACTGCGATTTCCTATGTTCTTTTTAACTCTGCTCACACCCCCTATAAGTTGCTCCATCATTAAATTCGCTTCAATTAAATCCTTTGTGACTTCCGTTTCCTTCAGGGGCCCTGCCTGATAGAACGAGACATAAACTTCTCTGATTCAAACAATAACAAAAACGTATAGTAAAAGTTGAAACTTACCATCTTTGCAAATTAAGTTCACTAGCAAAATTAGTTGCATCAAAAATACAATTACCAGTTTCTCGGATTTAGCAAAAGTCGCATTTTTAAGGGAGAAAGAAAGTACGACTTTTATTGAGATCACATAGCAAATCTAAAGTATTCATATATTTGATATGCATAGTTATTTCACAGAATATCCCTCAATGTGTCTTTGTCTAGTGTGTTTCCTTGATTAGGTACAGGTTTTGTGTTTTTGGAAAGAATGCCTAGAAGTGGTGTTGTGTCTTTCTCCATCTATCCTATCAGGAGGCAAGTAGTATGGATTTGTCTGTTACTGGTGATCTTAACCCTTAGAACTTCATGAAAAAGAGAGGGTGAGAGGTGGGGGAAGGTAGAGGATGAATCTAAAGCAAATGTAATGTAATGTTAAAATCTGGGGAATCTAGATGAATGGTATTTGAGAATTCTTTGTACTACTCTTACTAAAACTTTTCAGGAAGCCTGAAATTATGTTGAAATAAAATGTTTCAAAATCCTATTTTATCATTTATTAGCTAAAAACAGATTCGTGTTGTAATCACTTAGAGTTAATAATAATTGTAAGGAATTGTTGGACACAGCTTCTTCAGAGTTTACTTCTGTATTTGCATATCTTTAGAGAAACAAATTCCTACTCTGCACTGAATGTCTTTTTTTTTTTCTTGTGGACATGTGTGTGTGTGTGCGCACGCGCACACACACACACACACACACACACACACACACACATCCCTACAGCAAAAAACACAGATTGGTATCACCAACTTTATCTTGTCATAACAATTCATCTACTGAATATCACCTGAAATCCTGTTCTCCTCCAAGCTGAGCTATTTAAAAAGATAGATGGCTGCCTTCTGGCTAATTGTGGGAGCTCTTTCATTACTATAAAAAGACTTTTTATATCTCAAGTGACTCTATAAGCAGTGAATAATGACTTGAAGTCTTTGGAGAAGAGTCCACTGATAAAATGGTAGGATAACAACTACTTACTGACCTTTTACTTCCTAAGATAATACTAAGCTGATGTAACTGATTATTAATAAACCTATCCATTGAGTTTTGACATATCAGATCCAAGTATGTTAAACTTAATGAGAAATTCTCAGGCAGACCTAACATTTTCTGGACTGGGCCTAAGGGTGTAAAGACATAAGGCATATATAGGGCAAATTCTTTTAAAATGAACTCACATTATTTCACTGGGCAAAATCTTCATCGTAATTAAATGACCCAGAGTTTCTTTTTAAAAATTACTATAAACAGCATCAATAACTGAGGATTTAGAGCAATTTGTTTTCATATTCACTGAAAAAGAGGAAATGTGCTCTTAGCCCCTGGACAAGATCTCTTGGTCTCATTTTTTGTTCTTAGGGCATATATGGATATCAAGAACATAACCTTGGGTCTCAGCCATCAGCCACAGTAGCATAGTGCCAAAGAAGTGCCAAAAATAACCATCTGTTAAATGAAAGGAATACAAGTGTTCCACGTAGCTACTAATAAGGAATCAGGAGATAGTGAATTATTCGTAACATGGCATCTGTCATAAGAACATCAAAGATGCCAATAACATCTTCACCAAAATTTCGCTGTACCCTATCTCCAAAAGCATCCCTACTTAAATGCTTCCGTGCAAAAACAAAAACAAAAACAAAAACAAAAAAAAAAACCAAAAAAAAAACCATTCAATGACAAGAAACTAACAGTTCTGTTCAGTGCTGTAGTTTAAAGTCCCAGAGCCATGCTTGGTACATACTTGATACTCAATAAACATGTGCTAACTTTTCATTTCCCTAGCAAAATCCATGTTAAAACAAATGTGATTGGATTTGTCATGAACGTTGCCTGTGTTTACATGCAAACTGCTTTCCTTTCACTGCCCAGCTCCATTAGGTAGCCCAGTTACCCAGATTATTCCATTTACTGAAATATGTAAATTATTTGAGTGGCACACAAGGGCAAGCCCCACTCAGAAGCTCTGCTCAGAAGCCCCACTAATCCTTCAAAGTTGTAGATGCAGGAAGCATTCAGAACTGGGATCTAAAGAGTTTCAGTATTAGCTGTGTCACGCTGAGTAAGTTATTTAAACTCACTGAGCCTCAGTTTCTTCATCTGGAATAGAAGATGCTAATACCCCTCAGAGTTGTGGGTAGGATCAAATAAATAATACAGCTAAGGCAGCAAACAGATTGCTATGCTGCTGAGGGATGCTTCCTTCCTTCCCTCCTTCCTTCCTAACTCTTGAGTGACGGAAACTAGGCGGTTCTCTGGGGATACAAGCTAATACCTGCACTCACAGTCCTGGCCGTGACAACGACCATAATATCAGTTAGCACTGAGTGAGCATTCACAACGTGCCAGGAGCTGAGCGAAGCACTTGGCTTATGTGTTCTCAATCACACCCAGAAATGATCATGTGAGGCAAGTATTTTATCCCCCTTTGAAAGTTGTGGACGCTGAGGTCAGAAGGTATAAGAGGCTGAGCAAGGAAGGCACCTGCCCTTCACAACCTGTTTGGGAAAACAATATATACATCTATTATTGTAAGCAGACTTGTCAAGAGCTGAAGGTATGAACTGTGTTCTGTGGGAGCACAAAGAGCTAAATGTACCCAGGAGTATAGGGATTTGACATTTGAGTTAGGTCTCAAAAGATGAAGAGTTTCATAAGTTGCAAAGATGGGAAAAAAGAAAGGAACCTTAGAGTAAAGGCATGAAAAACCCAGTCTTCTGGGAACCAAAGAGAGATCTGGTGTGATGGAGTATGGGGGATTTGGTAAACGTCTGGCAAAGAGGTGGAAAAGAAGGGTCTGACACAGATCCCTGTGTCCTTAATAGGCCACAGTAATGTATTTTTTGATATTTTTAATTTTTTAAAATTTATTTATTTAATGAGAGTGAGCGAGGACAAGGGGGAAGGAACAGAGAGAGAGGAAGATAGAAAGAGTCCCAAGCACTGTCAGTGCAGAGCCTGATATAGGACTCAAACTCATGAACTATGAGATCATGACCTGAGCTGAAATCAAGAGTTGGACATGTAACCAACGGAGCCCCCAGGCACCCCTAAAATACTTGTTTTAAACAACACCTTTCATCAGAAAAGTAGTACAGTCTCATTTAGGTTTGGGGAAGATAACTCCAAAGACTGTGGTGAGAAGTAACTGAATGGAAATCAGGAAACCATTTAGGAAGTTACTGGGAAAAATGATCCGTGCCTGGATCAAGACAGGTAAAGCATGGATGGTCCAACCAGGAGAAGATGGGTAGGGTTGTAAAACAATATTCTGATCCTTTCATTCATACCTATTCTAATACCTATCAGTTTAGCAGATTGTCTGCAACAGTCTAGCCTTGGTTTCTACTTCAATTAATCAAATCCACACTGTAAGGAAATGCAAGCTGTAGAAGTTGAATTTTAAGTAGAAAGGCATAAAGGCATTCTAAGTAGCTATTGCCCATCCTCTATAGACCTGTATTTTCCCTATATTTTCTGTGATTATCTTAGAGATCAAAACCTACCTCAATCAATGTTCTGAAACTCTTTCTGGTTAGTACCCACCTAGCCAGGTAGGTTAACTGTTTCACCATAAACACACATATACATCCACAGATGCACACAATTCTCTCTCTCTCTCTCTCTCTCTCTCTCTCTCTCTCTCTCTCTGTCTCATTCCCACATACACACACATACTCACAAACTCATACACAAACACATTTATACTTTCTAGGGTCTTCTACCTGAATCATTTATAGCTCTGTGTGGAATATAAACTTAGAAATATATTTTACCCAAGTGAATACATAGGAGTTTTAGAACATAGGGATTAACACAAGAAAGTAGAACTTGCATGATATATAACTGTATCTTTCAATATCAGCATCTTTAACTTAGTGCCTGGAAGATGAAAGCTATTTTATGCCAGTTTGAGAGGACAGGACAAAATCTGAACAAAGCCAGAAACCTAGGAAAAACAGGAGGTTTAAATCATTTTCAACAATCAATTCTGCCATTTGAATTCATTCTGACACTTGTTGAGCTCAGTCGATGACATGAAACTACAGAAAAAAGGCCAAGTCCCCAGGGAAATTTGCAAGCTTCTACATCCGCAAATAAACCCACCAGAACTCATGCCCATAACCTTCCTAACACCATGCTTCCAACTTCCTCAAACTCATAGGCTTTGAAAAGAAATATTTTGTTCCATATTAACAGCAAAAAAGATTGCTGTGTAAGGCAAAAGATGATGTATATGCAAAAAACTGATGCTATCTTATATCAAAGAAATGGAATTGGCACCAATAATATCATTGACATGGCTGTCTCAAGTGCACCCTGAAATGAATAAAAAAGACTATAATAGTAATAAATATCTGTTGAGTGTTTCCTATTTACCACATACTCTACTCAGGACTATCTGCTATTAGAGGTAGAGAAATATCCCACTCATCCTACAGATAAAGAGGCTAAACCTTAACAGGTTAAGCAACCTGTTCAAGATCACACTAGCTACTAAGTTAAAAAAAACACCAAGATTTTTCTACAAATTCTTATTAATTATTTTTAAACATCAATAGGAGTTTTAGCATGGAAGCTCTAAAAATCGGACAAGAGGATTGGTGGGAAGTTTATTCTTCTATTTTCTTTTAGCAGACAGTTCATAAAATTCAAATTAAGTAGTGAATGAACTGCAGGCATTAATAAATATGGATAATTGTCTTAACTTGTGTCTCCTGGACAAGAAAACTCCAGGTGGAAAGTGAAAAAACGCTTCCGCAAAATGAAAAGGCTAGAAAAGATGCGATCCAACGACCTCCTCAGTTCTAAAAAATCTATGAACAGCATGCATAAGCATGAATAAGCACTGCTCCTTACACAACCTCTGACATTACTTAAAACTTTAGGGAAGAGAATCCCCTATCTGCTTCTGTAAGTGAATCAGATAACGCTCAAAGAGGTAACTCAAGAGCCCGTCAACCTGTGACTGAACCTTTACCTCAAGATCCCCAGTTCAAGGCCTAGCTTTGCCGCGTGTAACAGAATGTTGTTAATGCCTCACAACAGTTCACCAGCCCCCTGAGATGAGATGGATGAGGCCCCTGGGGGAAAAGACCACCTGGGTTCTCCCAGGTTTTTCCTTTAGTGGGCACAATCACAAGTGATTCAAAGAGAAAGAAAGAACTGCAAAATAACATCTGGGCTGTATGGAGAGCGGCGACCAACTCCAGGCTTTTGGGCTGAGTGCATGCATGAAAAGTCAGACAACAGTATTTGGGGACACCTTTTGAAAGCTGTTCCACATGGCTCTATGTCTCCTTTTGGAAGAAAATAAGGCAGAGTAATAGAGTGAATGTAACTCTGCAGATAGAGTCATCAAATTTTTAAATTTAAATTGCCACAAACATTTTTCTCCACAATACTGTTGACTTTATTTCACTTTGTTTAGAAGAGTGGGGGAGAGGGGCAAATTTTTATAAATTTAATTCCTTCAAACAATTAACATCTGTAGGCTTTTGAATTAAATTTCAGCAGATAAAACAATCCTGCAAAGTCCTAGTAAAAGCTCTCCATTGTTCCATGTCTGCACAAATTACCTTGCATCTCCGATGATTTTATGTACATTTAATCACTAAAGATTAATTACATGGCATACGGAAATCAGTGAAACACTGAAGAGATAACTTCAGTTTAAGTGCACATGCGGCTAACTTGTGGCTTTTTAAAACAATTTTAATTAAAAGTACTAGAAGAATCATCGGGCTGAAAATATTAGGAGCTCTGGGATGGATGAGCTTAGCATAGCTAATTAATTGTATATTTAATCAAAGCAGCCTTTGGCTGTAATTAATAATCTATTTTCCTCTGGTAATAAATATTGTAGTTCTGTAAAACAGAATTTATAATTTCCAGAACGCCATATGCACAGAAGAGTAGGACAGAAAGCGAGCATTTCCACACCAGCTTTCAAGCCGAGGTTGATTTTGTTTATTTAAAGAGGATGTTGTCTATATCTCTTTCATTTGTTTTAAATGTCATCTCACAGTGGCAGCTTACAAATAGCTATCCCAGGGTGACTTGGACATTTCAAGGGGGTAAAGAATAATTCAAGAAGAGTGACTAGTAGAATGCTAAATGAAATTTGATTTTTTTTACACCACAAAGATCTCATGCTTCAGGTAGCTCTATCTTAATACGAACGCTAGGACGGTAAGTCTTGGCTTTAAACAGTCCCTTCCTTCATTTCCTTTTAAATGGCAGACTCAGATTTCCACCACTTGCAACCAGAGCCAAGTTGAAACACCCTCTTCCTTATGATAGTGCTTTAGGAGTACCAACACACACACACACACACACACACACACACACACACACACACACATGCCCTCTCGGCTCTTCAATACTTCAATATTACATAGTACATTTTTGTTCTTATGACCCTTTCATAATTTTTTGAGAGGAAACTCTGTCACAAGAGGTAGTCATCTGTTTTTCATCTAAGATTTCCTTCTTCTTATAATCATGATTTAGATTCCAAAGTTTTGCATATAAAGGAGATATCATAATAAATTAACAGATAACATTAAGTTAACTTAGCTAGGCTTTGCCTATCTTTTAAAGATGTTTGCATATATGGAAATTAACTCTCAGTTTGCCACTGCTGTTTTATATTTTGCAGATTTTTACAGTAGCATGTAGGAGTTACAGGTTGCTGAATACATAAATCTTTAACTCAAAAAGCATTTTATAAGTAAGATCATGGAGAACACACATTTTTGTATGCATCTGATACAATTGCTTGATGCACTAATCAATTCATAGCATACGTTTCATTTTTCTGGGGGTTATGTGGTCTTCATATGAATATGTATGAAAGACATATGAATTAGGTTATTAAAATTATATCAAGTGAAAATATTTTTATTCAGACACTACTGGGCATTAATAAAGGTCTGGGAGCCAGATAAAGAAGAGAATAATACACAGATAAAAATTTGTCACCATTGATATTATATGATCAAAAGCAGTTCTTATTAAATATATAATGACATCTTCAGGGCTTAATCAGTTTAAAATATAACATGCAAATTCCAATAAGAACAAAAGTGTTAAAGACAATTAAAAAAAAGACAAGATAGTTTTTTTTCTTCTTAGAATTATGACTCGTTAGTAACTCCTGATACAGGCCCTCTCTATGTCCTACTAAAATGACCTATGAAGACACAGGCAAGAAAAATGGACCCAGACCATGCAAAGGAGCATCCACAGCTCTTGTTTGCCCCAATTTTCACAGAATTGAAAATTCAAGCACTTTCTGCTAGACGCAAACTATTTAGACAACTTTATCTGATGATTCATATGGTACTGGGACAACATGGGCATGAGGGGCGGCAATGTGTGTCTGCTTTAACAGTCACCCACTGGTGACTCTTTTCTCAGAAGAGTAAAGTGGCAGATATGCTATTCCCTCTGTAGGAAAATCTCAAAGACCCTGGCACTGCCCATGCTCACCCTGAAACATTCTGTGGGTACTCACAGTACAAAAGCCAACTCTGCTCTGTCCTGCAGGGACCCTCAGAGGGTTCTTCTAATAACTCAGACCTGAGGGTATGTCCTGGTGGAGCTGAGAAGATGGATTCTAAGAGTTGTGATTTCACCAATAGCTAGATCCCACCATTTGTAGGAATTTCTTGAAATGTGTGGGGGAGATTTGCACAGCAGGGTTAAGTACAGGATCTTAGACATGGGACATTGCTATAGAAAGGTGAATCTAGCAACTCAGGTGACCTCATGAGATGATGTGTCTGTGGGGCCAGAACGTGTGGTCTATACCTGTGGAAACAGAGAAAGCACTATTTTGAGAGTCTAGGTTGCATAAACAGCATATGAAAAGATAGTGATTGACGTACTACTAGAATACACAAAGGCAGAGTAAAGCATAAGGGGAAAAGTATGAATGTTCAGCCTGGGCTCGATTCTGAGCTCTGCCCCTTAGCAGCTGTGTGACTTCAGACTAATCGCTTGCCTTTTCTGAACTTTGATTTCTTCATCTATACATTAGTGACAATGATGCTCTAAAACAATTCTAAAAGTTGTTATGACAAAGTGATGTGACAATACATAAAAAATAATCAATACTGACATAGGGTAGGAGTTCAACAAAAATATGGAAATTATATATAATACCTTATTACCTACATGGCATTCCAAAGGGTTCTCTATCCAATGTTTATCAGTTACATATGATTATGACATATTTAAACATATTGAGATAGGATGCTTTTGAGATTTGGGGATGGAACAAATTTGAAAAAGTAAAATCTATACACAATAAGAGCATTGAATTAGTAGTCAGAGAACTTAAGTCCCCATTCTACACCATTTGTTACCAATGTAGACTTGGAAAGTCACTTAAGCTCTAGAAACAGACCATAGTTCATAATAAGTTTCAAACCCATGTGAAGTCATTACAGATGAGGGGAGTTAGTGCTTGATATTCACAATCTATTTAGCAATTTATAAATCAGTTGCCTTACCAACATTTATTTCACTGCTCACAGGAGATTTAAGCATTAGTCACATCTTAAATAAGAGGTAAGTATTTGTTTAATTGATTTTTACCAAGGTTATACAACAAGTGTTAAATCTGGGATTAAAAGCCTTGACTAGTCGGGTGCTGAGTGGCTCAGTTGGTTAAGTGTCTGACTTTGGCTCAGTTCATTATCTCTCAGTTCATGAGTTGAAGCCTTACATCAGGCTGTCTGCTGTCAGTGCAGAACCCACTTCAGATCCTCTGTTCCCTTTTCTCTCTACCCCTCCTCTGTTTACTCTCTGTCAAAAACAAAACAACAAAAACATTAAAAAAAAAACAAACCAAAAACCTTGACTTTCTCAGCATTCTTGTTATACCACCATGAGACATGTCTGCTTTGTTTTCAACTTGTTGTTTGGAATTAATTAATCACTATATAGGATATAGAATATAGTTCTTAATTTAAATCTAAATATTATGTTCTTGGGAAAACTACTCATCAAAGAAGGAAATAATAACAAGACAAGCCATTATTGATTCTCAAGTTCTGATAAATATTGTTAAATCAGAGTATAGAACTATTGGCTGAACTTGGCCTTTGTGAAATATTCGATTTGGTAATTTTAGTATATGTGCTGCCGAAGCGAGCACTCGATTTGGTAATTTTAAAAAGATGAGGATTATGGGTAATTGATGCCACTATGAAATGTTCACTAATGTCCTAGACTTATCAAATGACAGCTTCACAAAGTAAGAGCTCTATGTTGAAAGAGGAAGAAGTTCAGTAAAGTATCCAAAACTTAGGAAGTCTAAGTCTTTCAAAATAAAATAAAATAATACATTTAGACAATGGTGAGTTGACTTCCTCTCATTGCTTGAGCTGGACACTGTGTGTAAAGTATTGAGATTCCAGACATGGAGGTAAATTCTATTCACATATAATGATCCATTACCCCCTCAATTACTCTAGTAAAAGATGCTCAGAGAGAAGCAGCTGCCAGAAATGATCTCCTATGTGACTGCACTGCTGAATAGCACAACATCCTATAGGCTGGGCTTTCTCAATGGTGTCACTACCAGCACTGGGGCAGGACACATCTTGGTTGTGGTGGACCATCTTGTGTGTTGGTGATGTTTAACAGCCTCCCTGGATTCTACCCCCTAGATGCCAGGAACATCCCCCCCTTACACCACCACCACTTGGGACAATGTCACAGTGTCTTCAGACATTGCCAAATGTATAAAGGGGGAAGTCGCGCTCAGTTGAGGATTGTTTTAGGCTTAATTTTAGTGGCATTTTTCTTCATTAAGGTTGAAGAATGCTGGGTGTTACAGAGACCTGGGTTTATTATAAGAGAGCTGAAACACTGCATGACAGAGAAGCTGAAGGACAGAAATTAGCCTCTGCATCATGGATAATTTTTTTCATTTTGTAATATATATATATGGGCATATTTTAAGAGGGAAAAAAATGGACCTGGAATAAATTTGAATAAAATAGCAAGCAATATTCTTTAACAGGGCTCTAATTATGTTCTTTTTTTTCCTGCTGGTCAAGAAAGGTAAGTGTGATCATTGGGGTTCTTAACTATGGCATTGTCCTGATGTGGAGACTCAGAAGCTGTCACTTGCCCAACAGCTACTCTATGTTGGATTTTTAAAGCCGTCATTAAAGTGGTAAAATCATGCACTGTTGTTAATGGCCATATGGCAAAGACAGGGAAGACAAAGATCCCTAGATTCCAGAAGAACTGCTGCTTGGTTATTCTAATAAATATTGTGTTTGACTAATTTTTCTATATGGATTTATTTTCTATTCTTATTCAAGTTATAGTTTCCTCTAAATTTAAATTTTCCGTATCTTCCTCAAGAAATGAGGCCTATTTATGGCTATAATAGGCACCTTGATAAAGAACAGCCAAAATAATGTTGATATGAATTTAAAAACTGCTTGAAATTCCATATTGTTTTTCTCAAAATGCTCTGCTCCAGGCAGATTATCTGAACACTTCACTGCGTTGCTGACTTGGGGCAGGATTTAGAATGCTAGATAAAGGAATGGAGAAGGGATGACAATATACTTTCGCAGGACTAAACGGCTGTGAAACATCACCAGATTAACAATAATACCTTGTAACATTTGTTCTGGAAACAGTACTTAACCACTTGGAGCTTTTGATGTGACCGCATACAGAAACACAGCAGACTCATTTCTCATTCATTCATTCATATATAATGTATTTCTTAATGTGTTTAAAAAGGATACAAACACATGTATTTTCTAAAAGGCTATAAAAGTCAATTACTATGTTCATCCAACAAGGAACTACTTTCTCAGCTTTAGAACCCCTATTTGAGAAAAGGCTCACCTCTTAGTTAGTAGGCATTCTTCATCCTACTTCCACCAACATAAGGTGGTTGAACATGATACAGGAAAGGGGGATGAAATGTTACAAAACCTGTGCTTTGTCTACACCAGTTGTTCCCACCACCAGTTTATTTGCCAGACACCAGGACTTCAGATATTTCTACTGGATGTCAAGAGACAAGCCTTATGAATTATATTATTGGTGTATACCCCAATAAATAAATAGGTATTTTGTATAATCAGCAAATTTCTGGAAACCAGCACATTTTAGACATCACAACATTAAACATTTTTTTATTTTGAGAGAGAGAGCACATGAGCAGAGGAGGATCAGAGAGAGAGGGAGAGAGAGAATCCTTAGCAAGCTCCTTGCTGTCAGTGCAGAGGCCAATGTGGGGCTTGATGCCATGAACTGTGAGGTCAAGACCTGAGCTGAAATCAAGAGCTGGAGGCTTAACCAACTGGGTCACTCAAGCGTCCCACATATAGTTGAGGTTCCCCGCTTATACGATTTCAAGTTCTAGGTATAGTTAGAGTTGGTTACAGAAGAGAAGGCAAATGATGTTATTAAAACTCAAAGCTAACAATTATAATTTAAAATATAATTAGATGTTGAGCTCTTTCTAGTGTGTAATGTTATGCTCCTGTCAAAGCACTGGGAATATTAATTAAAACAAAAACAATTAGAAAATAATTTTCCTGAGTCTGAGATTAGTTTCCTCTTCCTTTTATCCCCCTCCATTTTCATTTATGAATTAAAGAGAGACAGAGAGAGAGACAGAGAGAAAAATCAATGAGCACCAGCCAGGTAGGTGCCAGACAGTTTTAGGCACTGAGGTGATACAGATGAACAAGTCAGACAAAACCCCTGACCTCATGGAGTTTACATTTTAGTGAGGCAAACAGACAATAAATATAATAAATACTTCATCTACAAACCAGTAGATGGTTAAGTGCTATAGAAAGGTAATTATTTGCTAAGTGTTATGGAGCAAACAGAGAAGCACAGGAGGGCTGAGAGTCGGGGAGGGGAGTTGTAATTTTTCTTTTTGTGGTCTGTGTAGGTCTCAGTGAGAAGGGGCCAGAAATTTGTGCAAAGATTTAATTAACAGATAAAGGAATGGTAATATATCTTTCTGGAGGAACTCAAGGAGAGAAATAGTCATCGCAAAGGCTCACAGGTTAAGTGTTCTGTGCACCTGTGGACAGCAGGGGGAGAAGGATGGGAGCAGTGAGCAGGGGAGAGAGGAGTGACGGATAGACTCACAGTAACTGGACACATACTAGGCCACTATATGGACCAGGCTTTGATCCTGAGTTGTCTTTCCCAGGAAGTTTTCCCCACCTCTCTTACTTTGGTTTCTTTTCCCCATTTTTATTCTCCACTTTCCCATATTGGTTAACCTGCCTCCTTCTTTCTCTGCCATCCCCCATATTCTCCCAGCTACTGCCTTTCCATGCTATTGCCATTTCTCTTGCAATCTCTAGATAGACTGTCCACCCAAATAATAAAGCCTCATTCATTGAGCTCTTACTCTGCGCTGAGCATGATGCATCAGGTACAATCTTGTTTCATTCAATTTTTGCAATAATTCTCTTAGATTGGACACTAATTGCTACACCTGTTTTCCAAATGAGAAAAGAGATAAATGTTGTATATTTCTGTTTATGTTGCACAATGAAAATTTGTAAGCAATGGGATTTGAACCCCAGTTGGATTGACTCCAAATCTAAGATTTATATGCAACAAGTTATATTTTTCCTAGTTTTTCTATCCCTAACCCAATTCAAGAAGCATTTCAAACAGTGGAATTATCAGAATAGGAGTCTTATCGAAGTTATTTGCCAGTGTAAGAATGGACCTTGGAAGTCATTCTGTGTAACATTTACAGCATCATGCCAAGGGGTCATCTGGGCTGTACATGGACACTTTCAACAACAGAGTTGAAATAATGTGTGCTTTTTTAAAAATAGTATTATGTTAAAACATAGGCCCATGTGGGCAGCGGGGGGAGAACCAGCTGGTCACTAATGGTTGTGATTCGCCACATAATATTAAAAGTTGCAGTCACCTTTTGGTTTTCTCTTCTCTCTTTTAAATGGTATTTTATCTTAGTTTATCTCATCAAGGGTTAAGTTTTAACAATATTTTAATAGCAAACCTTTACATATATTTCTGGTTAAGTGTTATTTTTGAGATTAAGTCATAGCAATGGCAGATACAGGAATTGTTAAACTGCCTTGCCTTTAATACTATTTCAAAGCAAACACACATAGTAGCTTAGGAAACAGGTGGCAGTAAGAATAGTAACACATCTAGTGAGTCCTGGCTTGCCAAGAATTTCCTGACGTGTCATTTCCGTACCAGAATTACCCCACAGGGTCAATCTCTAGCATCTAGTCATCCTGGGACAAGTAAGGGGTATAGGCTGTCAGATTTGGCTTACACTAAATACAGGATGATGTAGTTTTGCCTACCCAGAGACAGGCTTCTTCCTGTTCCCTCAATAGCTTCCTCTGCCATGGAAGCTATTACCCAAAACTCCTCCTTTCTCCTCCTCCTACCTCCACCTTCGTTTAAAAAAAGCATATATCTTGTCTGGGAATAGAAACATATTAATAAACATTCACTGTATTTTACTGTGGGTGAGTTAATCAGGTCAAGTAGTGCCAATACTAAAATGTTAAGAAACTTGGATCCTGGATAAGTATATTCTTCCAGGAGGAGGTTGGGTTTGGAGAAAAGGGGTCAGTTTTGAGGCATGAGATACATGCTTAGACAGTGAGACTTGAGGAACATGGTAGGGACCAGTCTTAGATGGCTGGAGGGAGGATATAATCCGAAAGAACACAAAAAGTCGCTGGTGGACTGGTGTGTAGGCACTCCTGATCCACCACATTCTTTTCTCTGGTGTTTATTGTCTTATGATGATTTTCAGAGTAAAATGCCAATGTGCCTGCAAAGAATATTTGGACCAAAAAACTTCGTGTTAGAGTTAAGGAAACAGGATTACAGGGGTGGTCCAAAGTCACACAGGAAGCTTGTAGCAAATTTGGGTGATAGAAATCTACCTGCTCCTTGGATTATATTAAGGATATCAAGGTTATATATAGAATATTGATATTATCCTTGATAATTGATAATATTGATATTAAGGATATCAATGTTATATATATATATATATATATATATATATATATATATATATATATATATCAAGGTTATATTAAGTGAGATGAAAATATGGAAAAAAATAATTCTAACAGTTCCTACTAATTAGGCATTTACTAGTTATCAAGTGTTAAATTTTTCTTGTATGCAGGCACTGTGTAATTGGTAAGAAAGCTCCTTGTGGTGGGATGATCCCTCTAGTATGTACTTTTTGGGTGGGTGAGAAACAGGTACAGCAATTTAAAGTGATTTATCTCAAGTCATATAGCTAATTCATTAACAGTCAGGATTTGACCCCAAACCCCTAATTGCTCTACTAAAATGAGAAAAGACACCGAGGTTGACAATATCAGGTTACATAGTTGACTATAGTAGAAGAAGCCAGCAAATGTAAATGATCTTTTCCATCCTGCCATTTTGATTAAGGTCAATTCAAGTTCAAAAATTCACATGGATTTGCTTTGATCTCTTAGGATTATTGGAGTATTTCCAAGAATCTCTTCTCTTTCACATTATAGCAGGGCAAGAGAATCTAGTTATCAGGACTAACACTCCTTCAATTTTGCTATAGGACATTCACAAGTTTTCTATATAATATGGATCATTATTGTCTTTCTTTTAAAAATAAGTTGTTGAACTTTTTTGATGGGCCTAACAAAAAGAGCAGGATCTTACACAGAAAACTCTTGAGCTATTTTCATCTATTTAGATACTTTAAAAATGCAGTTTTTCAGACTGGGAGAGAGGATAAAATTTAACAAAGATAAAAAATGAGCACAAAAAATATAAATGAAAAGGATATAAGTTCAAACGCCAGATAAAGAGGGCTTTCTTCAGATAAATGCAATGTGTGTCTACTGGACTCAGAATGAAGCCACAAAGAATGCCTACTTGATTAGTTGTTTATTTTTTTCTTTTGAGAGGGCATACCAGAGCAAAGATTAGATGCTTTAATAAGCTGCCCCAGAACCTTTAAGAGAGAGAAAAAAGACTAGCAGTTATACGCCATAATGGAGGGATCCTGACAAGAACCATTAATTGTCACTGTGTTGCTACCATTTGAACTCATACATTCGATTTAGTCTGAGTTCCTGCAAGATCTGGGAGGATCATTAAAGAAAGCTTGAGGCTAAGCACAGATAATAGTAGTATTTTAATATTCTTGATGCTTTTACAAAGGAACAGCATGTCATACATCAATTCTACACACTGCTCTGAAGCTCTCTAGATGGGGGGTGGGAGGAATCTCAGCCACCCTCTCCTCTCTCCTCCCCAACTGCTTCAAAAAAAAAAAAGAAAAAGAAAGAGAAAAAAAGATGTTTAGGATGCTGCTCTTCTACAGAAGTCCTAAGGCACCATAAGAATCCAAAGAAATCTCAAAAGAGACACATACTATTTTTCATTCTTTTTGAGATACCTCTCTTTGAAGTCTCATGGAAGCTTATTGAGAGAATGAAAATAAATTGCTGCTTTTTGCATAACTTTAAAAGGCAAAATTTTAAAGTAAAGAAAAAATCATAAACCGTGGTTATAGTGGACATCTACTATCTACACTTCGACAAAGAGGACAAAATATAAAATGTTTAGAATAGTTAAAAGAAAGCATAGCCAAACCACAGGCTATTCTTCAGATTCTACATAAATTATATCTCCTGAAAAATTCTATTTCATGGCTGCTTCTCAAATACTATATATTTGATGTCAGGATAAAGTTTCTCAGGAAGTTGTTTTTATGCTCATTTAAGTAGAAATAATTATATAATTTTGAAAAGTTTTAAAAACTCTTCAACATTCCTATCAATATAGAGTTGACCCTTGACTAAACTCTGATGCATGCCACCACTTCCCACTCCCTGCTAAGAAGCCTGACTGTCAGGAAGCCAATTCACTTCTTCTGTCCCTTGTTCCCTTCCTACTAGATACCAGATATGCTAGATATCAGATACACTCCTCGTCCTATTCTGGTTAGGGATTTTCTTCTCTACCTATCATTAAAATTTTCTGCTTTGAGACTCAGCTGAGGTACAGTAGGAAACATCCCGGCCTTGGCTGTATAAGGTGGAGTTAAATCTCCTCTCTCTTACCTGATTTTGGTAACTCTCTAACCCCTCTGAGCCTCTGCGTCTTTAACTGCTAATGGAGAATACTACCAATCCCGCAGGATTGCTAATAGAAATAAATAACTCCACATACAGTAAAACCTTTGATTGCAAGTAACTTATTCTGCAAGTTCCACAAGACAAGCAAACATTTCTAATCAATTTGATATAAATTGATATAAATTTCAAATAAATTGATAAATGAGTGATGTCTTGGAATACGACACTGAACGCCACATGATCACAACTGAGCCAATGGCTCTCTCTCTCTCTCTCTCTCTCACTCTCTCTCTCTCTCTTGCTTGTTCACTGTAGCATTATGGAGGATCGTCTCCCATGCTCGGATGCTCAGTCTCAAGCCATGATGGTTGGCAGAAATCAGTGATTTTTCAGAATGTTGAAAGGTGCCCACAACTGGCACTAGTGTATTTTTTGTCACTTCAAAGCACCTGTGGACAGTCCTTTGCTTTTCCACACAAGAGTAAGCTCAGGAATGTTTTGCTTCATTCTAGGTCAGAATGCCTACAGATATAGACCCTTTCCTCTGCTGTCTTGTTGCCAGTTACATCAAATACAGTATATGACAAGAGTTTATTAATACTGCACTGTAGTCAACATCCATCAGTGATAGTGAAAGTCATCCTACACAATAACCCTCCTCCTCTTGTCTCCCTCACACCAGCCATGAAGGTTTCAAAGGTTAATTAATTTTTCTTTATATTTTGTATTTTATTATTTTGTACCATATTACAGTATTGTAATCATTTTTATATGGATATTTTTGGGTTGTGGAACGAATCATCTGAGTTTCCATTATTCCTTATGGGGACATTCACTTTGATATACAAGTACTTTGGATTACAAGCATGTTTCCAGAATACGTTATGCTCATAAACCAAAATTTTACTGTATGTGAAAACAGCTAGTATGGATCATGGCACGGTAGGTTCTTCATGATTGTTACTTGACTTTGAATCTTACCTGGTGACAGATACTTTTGGTTGCCAACCCAGAATCCATTCCCTTCCTCCTTTCTGTAGAACCCCAGCTGTCCTGATAGAGGCAGAATATTTTAGGTACTTCCTTTCTACCTTCCTTAATAGCAAAGGGACAGACACTTAATCCTACACTGGATTAAACTATTCCTGGGGGGAAACTATGGAGGTACTTCTAGGTTTTTCATCTTGATAAAAGAGAGAGAAATGACAAAGAAAAACACCTTCTTTGTCTTTCCATATTAGGTTTGGATACATGAGGACATGATGCTTGGTGCCGTGGCAGCCATTTGTGACAATGAAGAGATGGTTGAGATAAAGACAGGGAAGCTAACCCAAAGCCTAGACATCATTGATTCACTGATCCAAGCTGAGGAAAACTATTCTTGGCATGTTTTGATGTGATCAAAATGAACTTGAACTCCTTTATTTAATCTACCTTTGGTGGGGTATTTTGTTACATGCAGTCAAAAAGCATAAAAACTGATAAAACTCAGACACCCTCTATAGATAAAAGGTATTATTATCAACTCTTTATTTTTAATTTTTTAATGTTTATTTATCTTTGAGAGAGAGAGAGAGAGAGAGCGAGCAAGCAGGGGAAGGACAGAGAGAGAGGGAGACACAGAATTTGAAGTAGGCTCCAGGTTCCAAGCTGTCAGGACAGAGCCCGATGTGGGGCTCAAACCCAGTAACCACGAGATCATGACCTGGGCTGAAGTCAGACACTTAACCAACTGAGCCACCCAGGTGCCCCTATAATCAACTCTTTCTTGTTAACCTGGTAAATTGATCCTTCTCATCCACAAACATGCAGAAAATGGCCAATCTTAGTAGGGCAATGTAACTGATACTAGAAGGGTGAATAGGTATAAAATATGCATTTTGTCTTGGGAACCTTTTAATTTACTTGGAGAGATAGTGCATGTACACAAAAAAGAGAAACAATAATATAATGTAGCATGTTCTAAATGCTAAATTAGTAGTGCAAACAATCAGTGCTATAGGAATTTCAAAAACTCTCAAGGTTACTGATGATCAAGGAAAACTCTATGGAAGCCTTGGGTTTGAGCTTGTTTTTAAGGAGGGTTTAAAGAGAATGCTTTTCAATGGTAAATAAAGGAAAAGTCTGGGAAAGACGGCTGGATCAATGACACACAGGAAGGAAGACTTGAGGTGACAAGACCATTTGCCAGACTTGAGTTTTAATTTAACGTGGAGGCAACAAGGACAGGTAGTAAGAAGTAAGTTGAGGATTTAAATGCTAGGTTAGTGAGTTGGGGTAGGTCTCATAGGCAATATGGTTTTGACAGAGAAGCATAAGTTGCTTCATGCTTTAGATTAATTTTGTCATACTCTACAGGCTATGTTGGAAAGAAGAGCATCTGAAGGTTAGAGAAATAAGCTGCTGAGCTGAGTGTCTAAATAAGTGTGGTTGGAGAGAAAGAGTAAAGAAGGCATGTCTAGGAGGTGCTCCTGCTTTGATGGGTGACACACTGGCAGAAACAAAGATTCGGACTTGGCTGACAGGGGAGCAACTGCCATGGTGGAAATATGAGGCACTGGTGGAAGCTGAAGAATAAACATCTTTTCGGGTACACGTGCTTCCTTTCACCACTACGTCTGTCGTCGTGTGCAGCTCACCTTCCTCTATACAGAGGGGAACGAAATGAAGATAATTTTGAAATAGGACGTACTGGAAAAAAAATCTTTATTTGTAATTTAAGACTCCATTTTGGCTTTTACATTTTCTTTGCCTGACGTCATGAGAATTGTGTCTATCCTACAAAATAATTATCAAGTCATGTTTTGAAATCTTTTATCATCTCCATTTACTCCTGCTTGAAATTTTATCTGTTCTCTATGCCAGAGTACCAGCATTACCAACCTAGAGCTCCCATTTGAGTTGAACAAAGTGTCTCTTTCTACTTTTCCTTCTCTATTTTGCTTTATGTTGACTATCTGGAAAGATTATCTTCCAGGGGAGGAGTTAAGAAATTATGTAACATTGACGCAGAAGTTTTCTTTTTGGTAACTGAGTCTGATGTTGAGAAACAACCAAATAGCAAATCTTGGTTTTGTTAGTTTGTTTTTATTATCTTCATTAAAGCTACACTGGGCACAGGTGCAAACATGGAAACCTCCCAAGGAGCATCTGGGCTATGAAATAAAACCTACTTACTAACAACTTTATACCTTTCCAATATGTCATGTTTTGACATTCAGCTAGATCACTCTCAAAAAGACCAAAATACCAGCAAGATCTGTTACTCTACTAAAAATATAAGTTCTTAGTATAATAGGTAGATATACAGCAAAGGGGAAGGAGTAAATTTTGCCCAAGATTTCCAAATCTCAATTCCAATATAGCTTAACCATCTATAATATCCCAGGCATTGGATGACGTAGCACCCAGCTAATGTCAGATTCATGTCTCGTGAACAGGATCAAAACTAAAATGGCATTGATAAACTGGCCTTGTTTCAGGACACCAAGGCCACTGAGGCCATAAATAGGTCAGCTGATCTCTCAACAGGTGCCTGGTAAAAGAGATGGCTATTGTGACTGAGAGAAGAATTGCTGACACGTCCAAAGTTATACCCTTGAACTTCTATTCGTAATAATTTAGAGAAGAAAACTTCTGTGCTAATGTATCACAAGTATGAAACATATAGACTTAAAATATGCAAACAATAAGATGGTCACAGGAGATGAACTATCTTGGTTCACGGAAATGACACTATGTCATTTGATTTAGTTTTAGAAAGTTACGGATCACTGATGTTCATTCACATGTAATAGGAAAGTTCCTCAGTGGATGAAACAGTCAGGTGGATCAAGCGACTGGTTTTAAGGATGGAAAATGCATTTTAATACGTGCAATGTGAATTCTCACATTTCTCACATTTTTAAGACTCTCATTTCCTTTAATGTAAAATATTTATTGAGATCCTCAACAAAGGGACATGTCTATATTTATGTTTCTATAAAGAGATCTATACAAATGTGCATTTTGGAGTTTCTTGTGTCTAGCCTTTGTGGTATCTAACCACCTTTGCAGAGAGGAGGGGCTTTTCTCTGTGGACAGCAGGAACTCATGTATAGGGAGGTTTTCAACACATGATGATGTCAATGATTATGATTCCCACACAACTTAGAGACTGGTGACTTCAATTTAAACTATTTCTTCTTGCTCACTCTTCAGTGAAAATGGTGAGCATCTGGTTAACCTCTTTCATAAAATAATCCCATGCACATGAGAAGTTACTCAATCATTTTCTCAGCCGTAGAATTTTGAAGCAATTATGGAACCAAGTAAAAATGGATAGATATATCATAAGGACTATCATAATTATATTCACTGATCTATTAGACTGTAAAAGAAATGAAAAAAATACCACGTCATCTACCATAGTTTCTTGACAAACCAATACTGCCCCAATCTCAAGAAGAAGTCAACCTTTCCTTCTGTGCATCAATTGAATCCAAGTCAGGATATGATCATATCCTTTTTATCTGCCGTTGTCCTCAACTGTATCTCATTAATATGCCATTGGTAAAAGTCACTACTTCTTATTCTGAAATCTTCATGTCAATTATGATGTTGAATAGTGGAATGAGTTTTAAAACAGAAACAAAAAATATTTTGTGTTTTCAGAATTGCTTGCTTTTATTTTGGGAAACAAGATTGGGATTGCTTTGGTTCTTATTTTCTTGACTCATTAGAAACTAAAAACTCTCATTTCCCCTTAGAATTCTAACTTGGAACATCTCTACAAACTGTCAAGCCTTGGCATTGGATGTGTGTTTCTGAGGCAATATGGTAACAAAAAGTTTATCAAGATTTATCATAGCTCCATCAGTTTTCTCAGGTGAGCTCCCTGGATATCATGAACAGCAGGTGTGTGTGTGTGTGTGTGTGTGTGTGTGTGTGTATGTGTGTGTGTGGTGTGCTTAGCTTTTTGGACCCAATCATTATTTGGTATTTGTTGTTAGCACAGTTGTATTTGTTCCTTCATGTAAGGGGACTTTAAGACTGAAGAACACAAAGGGAAGTTTGTGTCTTGTCAGACTTTAGTTTGTGTCTTGGCTCCATGTAAATTATCAATAGATAAGAAGGTTTTAGAACATATCAACATGTAATAGGAACAGAAAGTAACTTTTCCATTAAATGTGAATTCTTTTATAAGGAATTTTTGTAAAACCCTGCTTCCCAAATAACAGCATAATTCAAACAAACTAGTCTATGTGCAGGGATCTTTATTTAACATATTTTCTAGAGTAATATCATTCAAAGTACCTATGGGATGAAATATGTTATTTTGAGGCATAAAGCCAGTGGTCAAGAAAAAAAGACTAGAGCAGCCAGATCTGTCCTCTTATTTACATTCATGCAGGTTAATTTGCTTACTGATAAGCAAGAGAATAAAGTGATGAAATAAATTTAATCTCATTCTCTCACAATAGGTGAACATGTCACAAAGCCAAAGGTTGAAGAAAAAGTGGTCTCTTACTTGAGAAACATAAGAGAATTTTAAAGACAAGCATTTCTCAGTTAAAATCATTGCTACATATATGGTAAAAACCCCTGTAGGCTTTTCATACGATATGACATTTACTTCCAATATTTTTATTTGGCTGTTTTATGCAGGGTTGGTGTATTTGGCAAATAACCATCATTTATATGTATGTGTGTATTCTACGCCATACCAATTCTGAACCTATAGAAAATAACCTTACATTTATGTGGTTCTGTAGCACAAGTAATCAACTGCTAATGCCCCAAACCTTTTAAACAGCGCTAATAAACAAAAAGAATTAAGCTCCAAAAAGTATGCTGCAATCCTTCCCTAACCAAGACCGCTTCCATACTTTCCACCATACTTTTTAGCTCCTCTTAACAGACATGTGCCAACATCTCTTCTAGACAATTTCACCTTCAATACTGCTGAGAATCTGCCCACTAATGACCATAATGAAACATGCTTTGTGTGAGAGCCTGTTCATTTATTTTCATTCCCGTGAGTGCCTTCAGAGACCAGAGTTGCAATCACGGTTACTTACTATTTAATTCCCAGCCAAATTTATGGTCAAATTGAAAAATGGAGGCAGGCAGCCTGATGCAGGATGCTTTTGTCTGAAGTGTCCTCATGGAATCATTATACTTGCATTAATCTTTAATCTGCAATTAAACAATCAGTTCTATGTAAAAGATAGCTGCAAACAGATCTCCTGCATGTGTCCTAGACAATATATCTTAATGGGAGCTGTGGGGGAAGGGTAAGAATAAGGTGCAATTAGGACTAAATTCGTCACGGATCCTGGTTCAGTAGGAGGTTATTTATGAGCTGAAAGTTCCTCGTGAAAAATAATTTCTGTATATTCAGATGTTCGCCAAATAACCTCCCTAGCTTGCAGAATTGGGGAACTGCAGGATAACAAAACAGTAATGCAAGTGTAAGGGCCAGGGAAGGAAGCTTGGCCAGACTGATACATGTCTTGGCAGAAATTGCAACCTGCCTTGCATCTTCAGCTTCCCAATTAAGAGGGCTGCTTTTCAGCTTCCACAGATGCTTAATTGGAGATTGAGGTCGCTGGGCAGGCATGGGTACCACAATCATTAACAGGTAGTTTGAGGACATTAGGTGTTCAGACTTGTCGATTTTCCTTCACTATCGGAGCTGTTGACAAGGTGCCACCTTCCTGTAAGAGTGAAACACCTGGATAAGAGGAGCCTTTTATAAATAAAACAAACAGAACTCTCAGAATAGACCAGAGCTTTCAATTGTTCTTGGGAGAGAAACAGTCTGAAGGGGAGACAGTGTAGCTGGTCCCACCTGGCAAAAACAAACATCGGAAGAGGACCAAATGGGTGAAGCATTGCTAAGTAACAAGGTCCTCTGAGTGGTCCCCTAAGTCAGTTTTATAAGGGATGACACTTAAATGTAGTTCATTTTAGGTCTCATCCAATGACTTAGCGTGAGATACAAAACCCTGATTTTAATTTCTAATTATGATTCTACCCCTGGTTTGCTAAGTTGACTCTTTAGCAGTGCACACACACACACACACACACACACACACACACACACTGTGAAAATGAACTGTTTCGTCAATTTTGCAAAGAACAGCATCCAGTACGAATTTAAAGTCAACCTAGTAAAGAGAAACAAATTAGACTGTGTTGCAGCAACCCTTGAGGGTCTGTGTTTTCCAACCACATTTCTACAGGTCATTTTCATGTCAGTGTCTAGTTTCTTTACATACAAGTTATTACAATCATAATGATCAACTAATAGGGGATACTAAAAGACTGTTTTCAAGACACTTTGAGGTCTCAAAAGGCTGTCAACCATTAATGGCGTTCAGACATGTCCTGCGTGCGTGCAGGGGTGTTGTAGGTACGGAGGAGAACCTTTAGATTCTTTAGAGGCTTGAGACACAGTTTCCTCAAGGAGCTGAAATTCTCTATGCATGAAAGGAAAGCCTGAAATACCAAGTGGTACACATCAAATGAATGGTACAGACAACATATACCCCTGGAGGCCAAAAGATGAAAACAGAGGGAGAAGAGAGCAAAGGGAATTAAGTAGAAAAGGCTCTGTAAGTATTCTGTTCAAGACTCAAAAGTTCCAGGCTTCTAACATATCTCAAACATTATAAGCATAGAAGAGGAACCATACTTCTCATGACATTATGTATGAAATAAAAAAAAATTCAGTAAAATTTGAACCACTAATACTATGCCATCAAATCTACCTCTCAGGGTGGTTTAGATTCAGAAGACCACAAGAGGTCAAAACGCATTGCTATTAATAATCAAGAGAGAAGAGTCATTTTCAATATGGGAATGTTCCTATGAGAGTTTCCTATGGTACCGTTTGCAGCTGCAAAGAATTTGTTTCTCCACACCACTTACAGCCTCACAATCAAGGACTCTAGATAAACATAATTAAAGACACGAAAGTAATAGGCATGTATCGATTTCAACTACTAAACCATTAAGAGAATTCTAAGGTAATATTTTGTTAAACATCTAGTAATTTATTTTACTCTACAATATCATAGGTTGCAAGTTTTAGATTCTATTAGGAAAAGGTGGAGCTGAGACCATAATCTCCAGAAGAAAGAAATTGGGCATTTGGTCCTCATTGTTCTGATATTTTCTTTACAGACTCAAGGCCATAGCTATCTTTATTATCTGCATATTTTTTATTCATTCTTTCATATTCATTGACCTTCTACTATGCTACCAGGCCCAGTGCCAGGCATTAGGGAGGAGACACAAATTCACAAACACACTATTGAATACAACAGAAGTACGTTAAATATAAAATGGGCACTCAAGGTATCTATCTCCAGTGGTTTACTGGATATTTCTGCTTGGATTTTCCAGCCTGGGCACAAAATCTGATACAAAATGTTTCCTGTAATTTGTTTCCTATTTCACATAGTTGTATCATAATTCTAGCTAGCCAGGTGCATATTTTAGAATCCTAGGTCACTCCTTCCCACTCAACTTTCATATCCAATTAGTTCTCACATGGGCTTTATCCTTCCTTCAGAATATTTTTTACATTTTTTTTCTCTTTTTGTCCTTAGCAATACTGTTCTAACCTAGGCCCCAATCAACTCAGATTAAAATTATGGATGTAATCTTCCATCTGACCTCCCGCTTAAGTATTTAATAATACGTCTGCCACTTCGCTTATGTAATTGTCTCGCTCACAACCTTTGGTGTCCCTCTATCCCTTAGTTTTACAACTATTAGCAGAGCAGGTAAGAATACAGACCCTGAATTTGAATCCTGGCTCCACCATTTGTCAACTGTGAGACTTTGAGCAAATTAGGTAACCCCTAGACACTTCATTTAATGCCAAGAGAAGATGAAAACAACAATAATACAAGTACTTGCCTCACTGGGTTGTGTAGTTTAAATGAGTTAATTTTTATTAAGCACTTACAGCTAAACCTGTTACATAGTAAATGCTTTAAGAGTGACTAACTGAAAATAATTTTAACATTTAGCCTTTGGTAACATCCTTACCCATCTTGATCTCAGTTTATCCATAGAACTGACAATCCATTTCTCCAATTCGCCAAAATTGGAGGTCATATGCCAAATACCCGGCACAGAACACGTGCTCAGAATGTGGTGCTCATTAGTGGCTGCGACTTGCCCTCAGCTCAACATTGAAGACTTGACCCAAATTCATCTTTCTCTTCTACCTCTGACTATGTGAAATCTTTGTTCCAGCTGGATGATTTCTTATCCCCTGGGCAGATCATGGACCCCTCTGTGCTGTTCTTTTCACTCCACTGTTTCCACAGCCTGAATATCCTTTTACTTTTCCAGTCATCCCAATTCTGACTACCAGTTGCTCCAAACTTCATTCAAAGCTTACCCACTGAAGTTTTCTCCAAACACTCTCATTTCTCAAAGACCCTCTCTCCTTCAAATTACAGCATTAAGTGTTTTGGTTACTTGGAAAGATTTTATTATATAATATTTATAACCTGACCACTTAGTAGGATGAATCCTATCAAGGCATCTGCATGGGTCCTGGGGTAGCTCCACTGAGTACAGGAGATAGAGACAAAGGTCAGATGCTGGAGGAGATACAGAGGTTGGGGACTGGGGCACGTCACCAGTGCCTGACCTGGAGGGGATAAGTCATAACTGCAGTTGTTAGCAGCAGTGCAAGCCTGAATCAGGGTGAAAAAGTCAGAATGTGTGCAGCTTCCATGGGGCCCATCAGCAGAGGTTACTGAAATAATGCAGGAGCACAAGTGTTTTGGAGAGGGGCAGTGAAATTGCAGGGTCCTTTCTGAAAGGGTGGAAGCTTTTTCTTGCCTTGCACCTCTATTGGTTTTATAGGGAAAGCTTTCTAGGGTGGATATCTGGATATGATTTCACTCTGTAAGATTTCCTGAGTGATATCATTTACATTTACAGGTAAGTATATCTTGTTTTCATACTCACATGCTAAGCCTCATGACTAGGATCATGTATTACTCCTTTTGAATCTTAGTATGTTGTCATCAATATTTCTGACCCATTATTTAATAAATACTTGGGGTACTCAGTTGGCAATAGTTGAGCCATGTGGAATTGCCAATATGTGACAATTTTTTGACTCATAAATATGATAACTTCATATGGTTCAACGGAATGTATTTTTAGTAGCATCTAGAATGCATTAATAAAAAAAACACCTGTATTTTAGTTAACATACAAGACTGATTAAAATAACACAACTTTCCCCCCTTACCTCAAGTAAGAATCTTCTAAAATCAAAAAACATTTTATGGGCACTGGGGTGGCCCCATCAGTTGAGTGTCTGACTCTTGATTTTGGCTCAGGATGATCCCAGAGGTCATGGGATTGAGCCCCGCGCAGGGCTAGCCCACGTGGGGGATAGCACGGATCCTGCTTGGGATTCCCTCTCTCTCTCTCTCTGCCCCTCCCTCCCTTGCTTGCTCTCACTCTCTCTCAAATAAAAAAAATCAAACATTTTTCAAATAAAGAGAAGTAATGGGTACTATCATTTCAGTCTTTTATATGTAGTAATGAAATAAATACACATCCCATGTGGTTATTGATTGTTCAGTGATAGTATGCTTCCTTAGCTACACTGCAAAAATTATTATGTAAAAAATACATTAAAATCAACATGTTGGTTGTTCTGAGAGGCAGCTTTAGTGTGACACAGTGCAAGGTCTCTGGTGTTTAACTTCCTGGGTTCAAGTCCTACTCCACTAGTTAGCAGTGCGATGACTATGGGCAAAGCTATTTAACCGTTCTATTCCTCAATTTCCTCGTCGTTAAGATAGAAGTGATATTACTACCATCTCATATTCTGATGTATCTGTTGGGAAGACCAACTGAGTTAATATGCTTAAAACTCTTAGGGGTGCCTGTGTGGCTTAGTCTGTTGAGCATGCAACTTGGGCTCAGGTCTTCATCTCCTGGTTTGTGAGTTCGAGACCCATATCAGGCTTGCTGTTGTGAGTGCGGAGCCTGCTTTGTATCCTCTGCCCTCCTCTCTCTCTGCCCCTTCCCTGTGTGTGCTCTCTCTTTCAAAAATAAAATAAAATATAAAATAAAATAAAATAAAATAAAATAAAATAAAACTCTTAGAGTGACACCTGGTTCTTTGTAAAAACTCAATGAATGTTAGCTAATGTTACCTTAGCGTAAATCATGGTTAAAAAAAAAAGAGAGGTGATGATCCTGGAATACTTCTTTTTAGGATAATTTCAAAGGAAGTGAATTATTTTTTAATAGTGCTGAGGAGGTGGGGCACCTGGATGGCTCAGTTGTTTGAGTATCAGATTCTTGATTTTGGCTCAGGTTTTGATCTCATGATTTGTGAGCTTGAGCCCCACATTGGGCTGTGGCCACAGCATGGATCCTGCTTGGGATTCTCTCTCTCTCTGTTCCTCCCCCATTTGTGCTCTCTCCCTCTCAAAATAAATAAATAAACTTAAAGATATGAAAATACATTGCTGAGGAGGTTAATTGTGCCCTAGCAAAATAATACATATCCATGAAAGTCTATCTATCGTCTTTTGTCACATTGGTCAACAAATAGCACTGTGTGATATGAAATATTTCAAATAGAATTGGGTCTTTTAAATAAGTATTACAGAATAGCAGTTATTAAATGGATATACTTTTTACTTTTTGAACTGACTGATGACATCACTTGTCACCTATCAATTATGCTCAGGTTTATTAGAAATATATATTATTAATTATGCACAAAGGGATCCTAAGTATTAAAATGTATTCTTAAAAAAGCAAATTGACTTCTGTAAAGAAATTTTTATAAAAGCAGCACATTCTATTTTAAATGAAGTATATTCTTGGCATATTTTTAACAATGATTTATATTTGTAATCATCACTCTATAATACTCACAATAATGACTATTAGTATGATGATATAGTTCATCATAAGAGCTAAAACAATTTCAACCTGTATTCATTAATCTATACAACTATCTCTGAGTTTCTGTATAGAAATCATCATAATCACCATCATCAGCATCATCAAAAGGCCTATTTAAATTCATCAAATACTTATTAAATGCCCACTATCTATAGAGCAATGATTCAAAAAACAAACCAATACACAAATCTTCCTCTCTGCCAAAGTTGAAAAAAATCCTTTCTTTGAAAGCTGAATTCAGCTACCCTAGTATATTTTCAGATATGGCAACAGAAATAATTCATTCTAGAAATTGAGTTTCACACAAATCACCTGTTAGATGTGACAATAAGTAGCTAAACCAAATAAACCAATATATTTAAATTATATGTATTTAAATAACCTTATCAAGAGTGAGAAGAAAAAATACTCTTATTCTTTGGCTATTTGCATATTTTAATATCTGAGTTGTTTAATGCAGTCTGACACATGGTGCATCCTGTCAGTAAGAAAGTTTCTGTCACCACAGCTCTGCACAAGGAGCTTCTTATGGGGAGAGGGGTTGCTGCAAACCACCGCCCTTCCTGAAAACAATACTCAGAGTGCATGATTAATTCCATCAGGAGGGTTGCGAAGTAGGTAATTTACATACTGGTAGAGCTAGACGACTGTATTCTGTGTACATAGTCTTATCTATTTGTGCATTTTCCCAGCTCCTAGGTTGTTTATTACCTATGGCTAAGATGTCTATCTACCACCACAGAGTCACCCTATCCTCGAGTGGCACTGTGGCCGGGTGCTGTTAAGCCAGAGAGACTCTATTTCCTGACTCCTCCCCTGTATCTAAGTGTGGTCATGCAGCTTGTTATTGCCAACAGACTGAGTAAGAGGCAGAAGCCATATCTACCATTGCTGGTCAGGGCTTTTAAGAAATGGGTAGGTTTTCTCTTTTCTCCTATTTTTCCCTTTCTGCGGGCAGGAAGCAAGGAACACTGAATCGGTAGCGTCAGCATGGAGTCTGACATGGCATGCGAACTCATGAACTGTGAGATCATGACCTGAGCCTGAACCAAGAGTCAGATACTTAACCCACTGAGCCACCCCGGCGCCCCTGTATGTGATGCATTTAGGCAAAGGTTACATTATATTAAGTGTATTTCACACTTGTGGGGAGAAAAGACCCAAAAAGTTTAAACTATGAGAATCATAGTTCCCAAACCTCAAAAGGAAGGCACTTAATAATTTATTTAGGGAAGTGTGGCTACTACTATATATTTGTAGGGGTTAAATGAGAACAAGCAAAGAAAGGAACATTTCAGCAAAGGAAATGGACACTTGAGTCTTTCTGGTGGTTACCTTTCTAGCTAAAGTTCAGTCAAGAATATCTGTCTTTGATGTTAAGTTAGTTCATATTCAACTCAATGTTTTTGGCCTGGTATAAGAGGACAACAATACTCTGGAGTCTTTTAAAGGGAAAACACTCTCTTATTTCTATGGGTGAAAAAGAGTTTCCTTCTAAAGCCTGTGTAAGTCCATGAAAAGATTTCCCAAATATCTTCTGATCCAATCACTCTATCCAAGGGAAAGGTACTTCAGTTGGGAGGTCTTTGTAAATATTCACCGACTGATTTTTAGATTCCACATTTCTGGGGATCAGCTGCTCTGGGGATAGTCTCTAAAATTGTCTCTTTCAAAAAAAAAAAAATAAAAAAAAAAAATAAAATTGTCTCTTTCTTCTCTGTAGTCTCATGGTACTTTGCCCATACTTCAATTACAGCATGACTCACGTTAGAGTTGTAAACTCAAAAGAGTTGTAACTCTTTATATGCTTTTCTCCTCCATTAGAGGAGGAATGTTATCTCAATTTTTCCATCAGTAAAATACAATACCTTGTACTTGGCAGGTGTTCACATGTGTGTGTAGATTGAATGTTAGATCATCAAAAGTTATAGACAGTATACTCTGCTTAAGTAATTGAAAAGGGAAAAGACCTTTCAGTCAGAATAGCAACTAATTCACCAACAAAAAAGGGAATGCTTGATGCTTTAGGAATGATTTGTGGAATAAATGATTTCTCACTTTATATTCACTTTTACTTGGCCCCAAAGTGCTGCGCCCCCCTGGGACTTTCTGCATTATCACGTAGGAGCCAGCAGTTATCAGCAGGCAGTAGATCAAAACTGGGGTGAAGCTGCAGGTCGTGGTTGGCTGAGGGTCACAGTGTAATATTTCCTGGTTTGCGGTAAGATAAGAGTGGACGAGTCAACTTGCAAATCACTAGGTGTTCTGGGCAAATGGCTAAACCACATCACAGTGATAATTATATCCAACTGTTTCCTCTGAAAGAGTTTAGAGTCCCCAAAGTCCCTCACATTCAACCTCATAAACTCAAAACGTCCTTTCCTTTTGCCCTATTGGCTAAGATAGAGATGAAGGGCAGGGCGGTGAAACAGCATTTCTGCAGCATGGAGGCAAGTAGCTCAGCTGTGAGTCATCCCTTAGCACCTTCATATAAAGGACACAGGGGGTGTTAATTTCAACTATAATGGTGTTTGAAAGAAGGTATTACGATTACAAATATTTTCCTCAAACCCAGAAAAGTCATCCGTTTTGGGGTCCAACAGCATCAAAAAAAAAATTCCTTTTCTGGGTCAATGTTTTCCACATTATTACAATGTGATAAATTAAAACTTCCCACCCACCAAACTCTCACCCTGTCTACTATTGCCCTTATATGTCATTGAAGGATACACATAATATCTGTGGCTAGGTGTGCCACTCTCCCATCAGGAGCAAAGCTATTTTTCGCTGTAATGCAAATGACTGCATTCATCAAATGAGCTTTGTTAGTTATTCATTGTGTTCCTTATCATTCCTTTCCCAAACCCCAGCGATTCTGCAGCAGCCACAGAGGTGCATCCACAGCAGCATCAGCCACTGTCAAAGGTATCCTTATCAGGAGAAGCAGGGTGCACTGGGAATGACCTGCCAAGTCGCTGCATCCTCTTGTCTTCCTACTCCTTTGTGCATGGTGGGCTTCTTTGTCCTTATTCTATGATCTGCTTTTCTAAGCATGGTTCATGGTGTGAGACCCACAAACACATCTGGAAAAACACACTGGAAATATAAAGGATTTGTGAAAACACTGGGCTCTTTTCTTCTTCTTCTTTTTGTATGAAATGGATTACTTGTCCAGCCTTCCCACATGGATAAGCTTAGTTGTTTTCTCTCTCTCTTTTTAAAGAACAAACATAATTATTTAAAGATGCCATGAGACTCAGAGTAGCCTAGTAGGAATGGAGAGAAGGAAAGCCCAAAAGGGATATTGACAAGTTGAGAAAGGGTCATCTAACGTCTCCGACAGAGGCAGGCACAGGGGGCTCTTTTTCATTACATCTAACACAGCTTAACTGAGTTCAACATAGCCTCCTCTATCCTCTAGGGGAAGGTTTTCTTTTTGGATGGGCACTAGAGATTAATCCGTCTGTAATTTCTCCTGCTTTTCTAACTGTCAGGGGATTTGCGTTGGAGATAATGGCGGTATTAATGCCTAACCTAGGTGTAGAAATTGCCTTAATATAACAGGGATCATGAGGAGCACACCAATAATTGCCCCTGAGTGATAGCCCTTAAAGTAAATGGTAATATAGGAGGGCCCACATCCAGCGGTCTTTAATGAAGTTTGGGGCTTTTCTGATGAGATTCTCTACACAATAGGCAGAGAATCAAGGCTGCCTCATGAGTTTTAACCTCTAGCCTGGATTTAATATGGCCTTATTAAAGATCCTGGCCAGGTTCATTCTGGCATGAAATGTAATAAAACAAGGCACAAAATGTGCTGTAATTAAAGCAGTTTGGATAGTATTATCAGATACTTAATTATTAAGGATTTTATCAGACAGTTGTGCCGGACAATGAAACAAACAATACTCTGATAATGAACTGATAATGGCATTGAAACTGAGGCTACTCTTAAAGGAACACTAAAAACATTCACGCATGTATTTAGTGAAAAGACTGTGGCATTGTAACTTAAGCTATATTTAAGTATCGCTCACTGGGTGAGATTCTATAAATTAACAGTTGGCAGGGAATTGAAACTGTCTTAAATAAACATTTCGCACATCCTTCTCTCTTTCATCACCCATTCCAGTGAACTGGAGGCAGGGAGACAGACTAGTTAGCACTATAAATGTCCAGACATAAAGCAAGACTATGGCAGTGCGATAAAGATAGGGGAGAACTGGTGTTGTGTTAAGAGGAACTGCTCAAACACAAAAAGATAATGATATTATTACCTTGATCTAACTGTAAGCAAATGAGCATATTTTTCAACACAGCTTTCCATTCCTAATTTTGTTCACATAATATGTCTTCATAGCTTTTCTTTGGTTACCAAAGTTTTCAGAAATATGCACATTTTTGTAAGTTTCTTGGTTTAAGAAACAAAGATTTAAGAAAAAGGAAAAATAACTTCAGTTATTAGATGGGTAGTGAGTTAGAAGTGAAATCTCTATGATTGTTTATTAATGTATTTGGATGTCATCATTTAAACATATCGCCTCTTCTGCACTGACCCAATATATGGTCCTTCCTCTCCCTACAACACAGAGAATAAATGATATGAGTAGATACTTAAGGTCACTCTCATGCCTTTAGAGACATAGAAGTATAATTTGAGAATAAGACAATTGTCCATTCACACTATCTTAGCAGACAAAAAGTAAAAGAGATACCGTAACATTCATTCATTCATTTAACAATGAAATTCAACCCAAATGGCACTCAACAGGCTCTAGTTATCACATAAGATCTTCATTATTACATGCTGTCTTTACTCTTGCTAACAGCGATGAGTGAATTCATCAGATGAGTGAATTTAAGAGAAAAATATATAAGTTAGTACTGGATTGTTTTTACAAATTAAAAAGAAATGTTTATTTATTATTTTGAGAGAGAGTGAGCGCACATGAGCAGGGGAGGATCAGAGAGAGAGAGAGAAAATCCCAAGCAGGCTCTGTGCTATAAGCACAGAGCCTGACGTAGGCCTCAAACTCACAAACCATGAGATCATGACCTGAGCGGAAACCAAGAGTCAGATGCTTAACTGACTAAGCCACCCAGGCACCCCTACAAATTCTTACAAGTAACTGTACAGCAAAATACGTCTTTCATCTCAGAAGAGAAAAAGTAACAATACATACCAAAAAAAGTTTAAGGAAAAAACCCACAACAATGACTATATCAGAATGCATATCAATTGTGCTATAATTTTCTAAGTATTCTGATCCCAAGTCTAGTGGTGCTTCCCCAGCCACTGTTAAATGAATGACTCCACTGAACGGCATCATGATGGGAATGTTGAGTAGGCACAGGTGGCCATTGTGTTCACTTGCATCTGAATTCTTCTATTTTATAGAGCTGACCAACATATGAGAGCCACATTCTATGTTTTCTGAAAGCTCGTGCAGTGAAAACCCAGAACTGGGCTACTTCTCTTGGCATTCAGCTGGGTTTATGAAGAGAGCCAGTTGTATCATCTGTTGAGCATGTTTTGCTCCTCTGTTCCTTCAAGACTATGCTGGCACATGAGTTCTTGACTATTCTAGTTGAACATGGCTGGTGCTGTGGAGTGTAGAGGACAAAGAAGCCACTTCTGGAAGTAATTGAATTCTATTCCCATGGTGTCCTTGGAAATGTAAATCCAACCTTCACAACAGATTCACTGTGGAAGTCATGGAAGCCCTGGCTGTCCCCTGTGCCTTCTCTGGGGTAGTGGAGGTCCCAGGATCCCTTTTATGTTTGGACATATTGAAGCCTCCTGTTAGACAGAAATGGCTAATCCACATCTCACTAATTCAAGATCTTTAAATACTGGAAGGAAAGACTATTGTCCTCCATCTTATCAGAGATGTGTCTCAGTCCAGGTGCTTTCTGAAGACCAATTCAACAGAAGTAGGAAACAAAAACTTGCTTTAATGCCAAAAGAGTGTAAGTAACCTACAATTTCTGTTTAAAATTAAATATATAACAGTGTACCCTACTATGTGATTAATCAAGGGAGTCACGTGTGGGATATAAATGTGATGATCACCATATAATACTCTCATCCCATGGTTCTATACATCTGTTATATATATTGTGTCCTCCAAGGTGCTGTGGGTTCTTGTTTTTTAAAGATCTTGTGGTTTATATCTACGATAAATAAGACATTGTACTAGACATTGTGTGAAGACAAAAATTCAAGACATAACACCTTTCAAAGAGATTACAGGATAAGGATGAGCCACACCCCATCCCCCACCTCCAGTCTGAATAACTCTAATATAAGTCAAGAGTGTGAAGAATTTCATTATCAACTAGGAGTAGTGTGGATTCTGAGAAAGTTTAGTTGAGGAACTCAGAAAAGGCTTCAGGGCTGAGGAGACATACCTGAGGTGGAAAAATGTCTTCGGCAGAGACCATGGCATGGGCAACATGCAAAATACAGTCAGAAGTCAGTTGCCCAGTTTGGCATTTGTATATTTGAGAGAAGTGGGAAACATGGCTTAAGGTGAAGGTGGGTTTGATCAAAGCACTGAATCTTAAAACACTTGGTAATCATACCTGTTTTTGTAATTTTACAATTGATACCTAATAAATATTTTTGAGCATGGAATGACAGTTAGCTATTCTTTAGGAATATGCATTTGGCAGTAGGGTGGCAAGGCGCCATGGGCTCTGCCTATCAACTAGAAGTGATCACAAGGTACATGACCTCATCTTGGCTGTGAGGAAACTGGGATGTGCCCAAGATATGGCAGTAGACTGACTCCAAATCCTTTTTTTTTTTTTTAAACATTTTATTTATTTTTGAGACAGAGAGAGAGAGAGAGAGCATGAACAGGGGAGGGTCAGAGAAAGAGGGAGACACAGAATCCGAAACAGGCTCCAGGCTCTGAGCTGTCAGCACAGAGCCCGACGTGGGGCTCGAACTCACGGACCGCGAGATCATGACCTGAGCCGAAGTCGGACGCTCAACCGACTGAGCCACCCAGGCGCCCCAAATCCTTTTATACTCAGCCAATTGCACTTGCTAATATCACTGTTGAATTACTGTATTTCTTGTATTTTCTTAAAAGAATATTTTCTTTTAAAAATGACAGAATTACTAACACACAATAGTATTCATCAACTTTTTTGTGACATATTCCATCTATTGCAAAAATTTTCATTGATTTTTTTTTACTTGATTTGGCAAAATTGGACAATATATCTGCTGCTTTTTTACTTTCTTTCTTTCTTTTTTTTTTTTTTTTTTTTTACAGATTGGCTAGGAAAAATTGGAATCTAGACAGGGGTCATTGTACGCATATCCTTAAATAGACTAGGAATTAATCTGAAGGAATGACTAAGTGATGACCAATTTTTTACGTGGATAGTTTCATTTGTTTTACTCAGGTAGAGAGATTAGCAACATCTTGTGACTAATGATCAATGACTTCTAAACCATGTCAATACCTTTTTAGAGTTAAAGCATAATGAAAACTTAATGAAGTCTTCCTGGCACATTAACTTTCTATGAGGAATACACATAAGAAATGCATGCTCAGCAGTTGAGAGGCTCCATGTGAGTTTTATAGGTATTCCTGACTTAATTTAGTTCCACAAACACTGAATATCTATTTTGTTAAAAGCCCTGTATTAAGCAACTCTGTGGGATAGAAAAATGATACATGAAGTGGATATTTCCCTCAAGGACCTTTTGGAATAGACGTTAATTTACTTGTATTTAATCCCAAACAGATGTGAAAACCAAGTTTAGAAGGCTACCTCAACTGCGGGTTAGCAGAAAAGATGCACATGGCATAGGCATATAAGACTGAATGCAATCAATGCTATTATCAAAGGCTAACCTTTGGAAGCACAATATGAGGTTAATGTTGAATGTCAACATGAATGCCATTTTACTGAACGTCTGCTACATCCAAAGTACTATATCCAAAGTGGGATTTGGGGTGGGGTGAGGAAGTGAAGCAAATATCAAAGGGACAGGTCCTACTCTAGAGGACAAAGATGACATGTACTCAGTTAAAATACTTAGCACCTGCTAAAAGCTCAGTAACAGAGGCCAAGACTATGGATTTTTGAAGGAGAATCCATTATATTCTATTTAGCACTCTGAGAAGACATCATGAAGCAGGTGACATTTAAGTTGGGTCTTGAAGGCGAGACAAGATTTTTAAAGGTAAGGAAATAAGGGAAGGACCATTTAAATCTCATCACCTGGTTTTATATGGGTAAAATCTGGTTAATATATATCTATATGAACTGTTTGGCAGGATAAGCTATTACTCGGAAACAGCGTGTAGAGGTGAGGTTATCAAGAGCCTCCTCTCTTATCTCTTTAGGGAAGTTGTGCCCAGATAGTTCAATGACTGCTTTTGTACTTGTCATTTGCCTGGCTGACATAAACTGTCTTCCTGCAGCCTCAAATGACATAAACTGACTTCCTGCAGCCTTTGGGTCTCTCCAAAGGCCAAGGCTCAGTGAACTGCAGAACGCTGTCCAATGTTACACAGGAGATGTTACACAGTTGTGGCTGAGAAGGACAGTCACAGAAGGAGTAGAGTCCCCCGTAGAGGAAGGAATCGAGCTGAACAATCTGAAGCTCCAATGAACCCACCAGATCCACTTTGTTGTTCCTCAGGCCAGCAACATGGAGGTGTCTACTAATAACAGACAGGCACATCTCCATGAACCCATGCATCTAGGTTATATGTGCATTTTACAGCAAGGCATAACTCTACTCTTGTCTTTGCTTTTTTTTTTAAATTTTTAACATTTATTTATTTTTGAGAGAGAGAGAGAGAGAAACAGAGCATGAAGAGCACGAGCAGGGGAGGGGCAGAGAGAGACGGAGACAGAATCTGAAGCAGCTTCAGGCTCTGAGATGTCAGCACAGAGCCTGATGTGGGGCTCGGACCCACGAACCATGGGATCATGACCTGAGCCGAAGTTGAACGTTTAACTGACTGAGCCACTCAGACACCCCTACACTTGTTTTGCCTACTCAAGAAAGCACAGCAGAATACAAGGGAGCAACAGTACAGTTACAGAATCCCTCTCTTCCTTCCTCTTCCCCACACCCACCCCAACACACATTTATACAAGTATTAGTAACAAGTTACTTCAAAATACTACACAATTTCTAAGACACATTTGGATATTTAAAAAATGTATTCAAGTACACTTTAAGAAGACTAGTGCAGACAACTTATTTCAATTATTTTTCTCTAAATAAAATCCAGGTGAATTCATTTGTGAATAATTCACCTTCTCCAGATGGCTTTGGTCAAACTGAACAAGAAGAAAGTTTTGTTTAGGAAATGCATCTCTGTTAAGCTTTATTTCCACCATATTAAAATTTATGCATTAGAAAGTTTGAAACCAATTAAATATGTTTATTTTCACTCACTGAAATCTTACAACTTTTTATTTATTCAAGTTTTTAATGTTTTTATTTATTTTTGAGAGAGAGAGAGAGAGAGAGAGAGAGAGAGAGAGAGAGACAGACAGACACTGAGTGCGAGCAGGGGAGGGATAGAGAGAAGAGGGAGACACAGAATCTGAAGCGGGCTCCAGGTTCTGAGCTGTCAGTACGGAGCCCGACATGGGGCTCAAACCCATGAACTGCGAGATCACGACCTGAGCCAAAGTTGGACGCTAAACTGACTGAGCCACCCAGGTGCCTCAGAACTTTTAAAGACTATATATTTAACATGTAACATTATAAAAAGTAGTGAGTGTCTACTTTTATCTAGTCCTAATACCTACCTAAATATTTACAAAGAAGCATACTTATTCAATTGAAGAATAAACTCTTTGTCAAAGTTACAACCAATATATAAATTAAAAGGCGACAGTAAAAACATGCGCTAGGCAGGCTATGTTTATGATATCCTGACAGAAAAATGTATAAATAGGGAAAATCCACCAGTCATTCACAAGAGCCTAATGAAGCAGAACTAAGATCTCACACATATTATCCGTCAGGTTGGGAATGTATGCAATTTCTCAATTTCATGCAAAATAGCATTGTTCAAGTCACATCTCTTGGAACAAAGGTCATTTTTCCCCCTTCAGTCAAAACAGTGAAACTGCAATTGTCCCAGAAGTTTTCATTTTTCTGAGGCTAATGTTAATTTAATGGCTATTCGTTTTCTACACCCCTGAATGTAGGTAACGCTGAGCTGTTCTATCTACAGAATCAATCTGGTCCCTGCATTATGGCATGTGAAGTACACTTAATTGATGTTTATTGTAATGCAAAATGATTTATAGTGCCTAATAAGCATTCACAATTTACAGCCTTATTGTTCATAAGAGCTTCTGAAATAACAGAATCTTGGGGTGTGTAAGTCTGCTTATAAAGGCTATTAGAAACATTGCATCTCTTTGGCTCTGGAAACTGATTTAGCTATAGACAGGATGAATAATCCACCACCAGCTAAATGCCTCTGTACTTAAGTCTGGTAATGGCTAATTGAAAGGTTGTGGTATGTAGGAAGGCTTAAATATGGCCAGATTTTAGACAAAGGCATGCTTCCAATTTCTGAATGTTCTTTTATATTTCTGCAAGCTGCATTACGGTGTTGGCCAAAAGAGGCATATGGAGTTTCAACTACTCTCTAAGCTGCACATTTTTAACTTGCCCATGAAAACACATTTTAACATTTGTTACATCAGCCTGGATCATATGCCAGGTGTCAAGCCTCTCCTCTATACCTTCTCAAGTTGTTTTGAAATGTTGGTATAAAAAAGCAGGTTAACAAAGCCCCAATATATACCAAAAAAAAGTAATACATACAAACAAGTCACCTTACTTAAACCTGGACTGTGCTGACATGATTTTGGGCAATCAGATATTCAGCACCTTCAAATCAGTGAGCTAAGCTGCCAATCTTTGTCTGAATTTTTGACACCCAGTGTTCTACAAACCCTTAAACCTCAGTCACTGTCCCAATTCTTCCTTATTCCTCAACACTTGCTCTTCTGTGTCCTGTATTTCCAATCTTAGTGCCATTGCCCTCTCCACAGTCGTTTTCCATCAGAAACTTCTCCGTCTCCTTTCTCTCCCTAATTTCCTCCATTGGAATCAGTTACCAAATCATGACGCTCTGGCCTGACTCCCTCTCATAGCCACCCGTTCCAAGGCAGTCCTCTCCCTTATTCTCAGTTCTCTTGATTTTTCTGTTACCTTCTGGTGTCCTACTCATTGCCCCCCATAGGAGCCTCAGGGGCCACCTGAACACCAGCTCAGTCCACTCTCCTCAACATCCCAGACTCAACCAGGCAACTCTGTCTTATGTGTTAAAGCTCCTATTTCATATTTGGGAAAAAAATGGTTCTGTTCCTTAAAAATAATGCAGATATCACAACTACCTTGCTAATAGTAACTTTCACTCATTTAACCAGCCATAGATCTGATCTTGCCACCCCTTTCTCAAAAAACCAAACTCATGTGAAAGTGTTTTTTGTTTGTTTGTTTGTTTGTTTTTAATGTTTATTTGAGAGAGTGAGAGCATGAGCAGGGGAGGGGCAGAGAGAGAGAGAGAGGGAGACGCAGAATCTGAAGCAGGCTTCAGGTTATTAGCTGTTAGTACAGAGCTTGATACGAGGCTTGAACTCGCAGTGAGATGTGCAGTGAGATCATCACCTGAACTGAAGTCACACGCTTCACTTACTGAGACACCCAGATGCCCCATGAACATTTCTAACTACATATAAAAGAAAACTTACTCTCTTCTGGCTGCCACCATAATCTCCCACAATCTGCTTCTGTCTTACTTTTTGGTGACTTACTCCTCTTGCCCTCCCCAAAGTCCTATACCAGACTCACACACTTTAGATTCCCCAAATTCTGATCCTTCCTTTCACTGTCTTTATGGCCAGAATGCTGCACCCCCATCTGGTTGCTTAATGTTCAGCATGAATGGCATGTTCTACATGAGGTTTTGTTTTTGTGTTTTGGTGTGGAACCCAGAGTTACAATTTCCCTCCTTTTCCTGGCCATCAGTTGCATTTTGTCTCACTATAAGGACTTATCTTAAGAATGTGAAGCCCCCAGAGGGTCCAGGTCCTCCTGTCTTATTTACCTCTGGAGTCCACTATATTAACAGTCTTGCACCTAGAATGCACTCAAAATCTGGGTTGAATTTAATTGGGTGGTCACTATCAACCACCAGGTTAATTTCCTACTCATTACCATTAAGTCACTAATGCATCCAATTATTTAGAAGAGCTCCATTTGACCATAGGCCATGCTTTTGATATTGGTACAAGGAAAAAAAGCATTGAAGGATACAGTCTTAGTTACCCAGGGATTGTAGTTATAATCACATGATTCAAATATATACAGTAGTCCAGCCATTTTATTTTATTGTAACTTAAAACAGGGGGAGAAAGAGATTATCCATTGCCCCATGACTTGAAAGGTTTTTTGTTATAAAGCTAGAGAAAGTTTCAATATTTAACTTAGTATTCCCTCGAAATTTGGGGAAAAAAAAGTCTTCAAAATTCAAGCAACTTTTCCTCTATGCAGAAGTTAGTGTGTGGTGCTTATTAAACTTCTACTTTTTTTTTAAAAGTTTATTTATTTTTGAGAGAGACAGAGACAGACTGAGTGGGGGAGGGGCAGAGACAGAGGAAGAGAGAGAGAATCCCAAGCAGGATCTGTGCTCATAGCACAGAGCCTGTCATGAGCTCAATCTCACAAAACTGTGAGATCATGACCTGAGCCTATACCAAGAATCAGATGCTTAACTGACTGAGACACCCAGGCACCCCTCTATTCTACTTTTAAGAGCATCAGTAGCAAAATGCATTTGGGAAAAATGCAGCCAGTACTTTTGAGATGAGCTGTTTTTCTGAAAAATAGAGTAATTGCAGTTGTAAAACTTGTGCCTAAGTTAAACTTTTCATAAAGGATGCAGTATAATTCAATTACATACTGTCTATATTATATTCAAATTAATCAATTTCCACCCTACTTGGAGGGTCTACCTTTTGCCTGGCAGTGGACTAGGTGCCATAGGAACAACAGATAATTAAAAGATAAAGGAAAACAACATTCTTGCATGTGAATAATTAGACACGGATCCAATAAAGAGAATGAGACCATGTATCATATAATCAAATGCCAAAGGGCTCAGTACAGATAAAGGCTCATCTGTATTCAAGGGAAACAACTCCTCCTACAGGTTTATCACTTTCTGGAATGGGCACCAGCCTCGGCCACACACTATGACTGGAGGTTCAACCCTGCCTTCAACTTTGGTCCTCAAGAAGTGTCAATTAGTGTCAAGAAGTAATAATTCTTTGTGTTTTTAACATAATTTATTATCAAGTTGGCTTACATACAATGCCCAGTGCTCATCCCAACAAGTGCCTTCTCAATGTCCATCACCCATTTTCCCCTTTCACCCACTCCTCCATCCACCCTCAGTTTGTTCTCTGTACTTAAAAGTCTCTTGTGGTTTGCCTCTTTCTCTCTCTGTTTGTAACTATTTTTTCTCCCTTCCCTTTCCTTCCCCTATGGTCTTCTGTTAAGTTTCTCAAAATCCACATATGAGTGAAAACATGATATCTGTCCCTCTCTGACTGGCTATTTCACTCAGCATAATACCTTCCAGTAATAATTCTTACCTCCAAAATTTCTCTCATTTTCTTCTTTTCCCTTGGGTCCCACTGTCCTACTGTCCTACTATCTGAAGCACGTACCTCCTCACTTCTGTACACCTTCTTAATTGTCCTCTCAAATTTATCTGCACCCTTCCTGCTCACCTGATCCAGTGTCTGCTCACTGTCTAGTTAATCCAGTCCAAACACGAGTCATCATATTCAAAGGCCTTCAGCCAGGTATCTTCATTCATTCATTCGCTCATTCATTCACTCAATCAACATTTGTTTTTTTACACTTATGCCAGGCACTCTTCTAGGCACTGGGGGTATTATATTTACTGAAACATTTGTTTTGTTAATATGGAATGAATCCAGAAATTGGCTTACTGGCCATTTACTGGCTATGTAATCTCAGGTTATTCTCTCTCACCTCTCTAACCTCAGCTGGTTTCCTTTTTTACAAAATGGGGACCCAATTTTGCCTGTCCTATTTATATCACAGAATTTCTTGGAAAGTAAAAACCATGGGGGTTGGGGTTTTGAAAATGTTTTGCAGTCTCTAAAATCCTGAAAAGAATACAGTCAACTAACATAGGGAAGAAAGAGACTTGTTCCAACTGAGGCGAATGTGCAGAGCTTTAAGGATTTGGTATTTTCTTTTTTTTTTTTTTAACATTTATTTATTTTTGAGACAGAGAGAGACAGAGCATGAACGGGGGAGGGGCAGAGAGAGAGAGGGAGACACAGAATCGGAAGCAGGCTCCAGGCTCTGAGCCATCAGCCCAGAGCCTGATGCGGGGCTCCAACTCATGGACCACGAGATCGTGACCTGAGCTGAAGTCGGACGCTCAACCGACTGAGCCACCCAGGCGCCCCAGGATTCAGTATTTTCTAAGATAGGTGGTGGACCTTGTCCTGCAGACAGTGGGAAATCTGTCACTAGAGACTTTGTAGCAAAGGAGCCAGAAGGACAACGTACTGGCAGCAGGGTGGAAGATGGCTTCAAGTAGAGTGACCAGAAGCAAGGGGTAGGCTAGGAGTGGAAAGAAAACATGGGTTCAATGAATCCAGAAGATTGGTAGCAAAGGAAAGAAGGGATGGCAGTAAAAGAAATATTGCAGAGGAAAAATCCGGAATTTGACAGTTTGGAGGTAATGGCTGGGAGAACAGGATGAAGGGCACAGATGAAAAGATGATGACTCACAAGTTAGAATTTGAAGGGAATGAATGGCTTATGATCCCTTTACCAGTGAAAAAGAGCACAATTTATATCCAAAGGAGATGGGTTTACTGTTGAATGGTGAGTCTGAGTTGCATATATATTGGGATAAATACTGAATATACACAAATTAATAATCACACAATAGAAAATATTATTAGAGGGGCATCCGGGTGACTCAGTTGTTTAAATGTTCCGACTTTGGCTCAGGTCATGATCTTGTAGTTCCTGAGTCTGAGCCCTGTGTCGGGCTCTGTGCTGGCAGCTTAGAGCCTGGAGCCTGCTTCAGATTCTGTGTCTCCCTCTATCTCTGCCCCTCCCCTGCTCATGCTCTGTCTCTATCTCTATCTCAAAAAAGTAAAAATAAAAATAAACAAAAAAAATAGAAAAATAATGAAATATTATTAGAACCTAAATGGAGTAATAAGGGCTTTGAAGAAATAGCACTTCATAAGTATTTCTTAAATTAATATTTGTTATTTATGGGCAGAATCCTAAGATTGGAGAAGAATGTGAAAGGCAGTTCAGTAAAAACCGCTTCCCTAATTATACTGTTATTAACATCATTTTATTATTTTATTTATTTTTGCTGTTACATTTGAAAAGGAACTGTTTCTCTTGGAATGCCCCAACTGATTATAGTTTTTTGAGGTCTAGAAATGCAATTCTTTTGTATTTGGATGAAAATGAATTCATTCTTTATTCCCACTGCTACAGTACAGTGACCCAGATTTCAGGCTTTCAAGATCTGTAAGTTACAAAATGGCAGAACCGTTTTTTTTTTTTTTTTTTCTGTGAAATTTACTGTCAAGAGTATTTACAGAATACTTTTATGTAAAGGGGTTCCTTGCATGTTCTAGTTTCTAAGACTCCTCTTTGTAAATGATTCCATGCAATTGATATTTTTTCAAGCTTGTTTTCTGAACTTACATTTTATTTCAGTTCTTAAAGAAGTATTTCATATTTTAACAAAATACCTCCTTCAAGAGAAATCCACAGAAGGATATAACAAATGCTAGCATAGAATAAAAATGGGTATGATTCTTTAGGAATTTCTAGACCTGTACTATCTAACACAGTAACCACTAGCTACAGGGGACTACTGAAACTTAAATTAGGTAAAATAAGTAAAATCAGAAATTCATTTCCTCAGTTGCACTAGCCACATTTTAACCACTTAATACCCACGTGACTAGTGGCTACTGTTCTCAACAACACAGATATAGAACACTTCCATCAACATAGAAATTTCTATTGTTTGTCAAGACCATTGTTTACATAAATGGAAGGATGTGACTGCAGTCCTGATTAGCTCCATTTGCTCCACAGTTGGTCCAACTATCTGCATAGCACATGATAATTAACATTCTTAAAGATGTAGATCAGCGAGGCCACATCCAACGTGACAGCTGTTCACAGATATATCCTATGGTCAAAGTCCTGGAATTGCTCCTGCCAGTCTTGTGACCAAGGTCAATATGGAAGAATGTTTTTCCACTTTACTATCTCTAATAGGACCATCGCTCCCAAATTACTCCCTAGATCTGTGGGCAGTAAGAGTCTCTCAAGGGACTTCTAGCATAATTTGTTTCATATTATTTGGTCAACAAATTTATTTCACTTGTAATTTTATTTAAAGAATGTGAAAGTCTGCTGCCTCTTAAGAAGTAAGTCTACACCATTTCCTCCAACTCAAACATAGGAACATGATGGGGAATGAGGTATAGAGGCCAAAGCCTGGTAGCTGCTAATGGGCAGGTTTCCCCATCTCTGCACATTAAATATTGTAATTAAACAAATGTTTTGTGAGCACTGCAGAAATATTTTGCTGTTCTGCAATTTGTTGAACACCAAGATAACATTCAATAGATCCAAGAAAAACCTAAAAAGATTGGGCCTTCCAAAATCACTATGGTTTTGGCTTCAGTTTACAAAAATGATCAATTTAATTATTGGCTATCACAGAACACAAAATGAGCCATTATGATAGCTTATTAGAAGGAAAAAAAATCTGACATGGAAGGCATCTGACCTAATTGATTCTAGTACTGAGAATTCACCAAAATAACTCCTGACTATAAACGATTTTTTGGCTATTAAGTTCATCTTATAAAGATCAAACATTTTGGAAGGAGGTCGCATTTTAAAGCATGCTGAATAATGGGCTCTTATAAATAGGAGACTCTGTTTAGTAAACCTAGCTAATTAAAACACTTAATAAATGGGGGAAACCCACTACTCTAAATCTCTTGTTGGTACTAGAGAATTCTCATTTGCTCTTTCAGAGAAGTAATCAATTGAAGGGCACATTTTTCTTCTCTTTGTTCTTTTCCATCAATTTTAATGGGTACAGAACATCAGTCACACGAAATGTAATGGGACAAGAAGATGGATGAGTACATTTGAAGCCACTAGTCACAGGACAGAAAACATCCTGATGAGGTGACCGTGGCAGCACAGAGTTCAACAATATGGCCTGGGCAATATTTAGTAAGTGAAACTATGTTGCTACATGATTTGATATTAGCACTCAGCAAAATCAATCTCCAGACACAATTTATCACATTTCTATAGGTCAGATTTTCAAAGTCACATCCTCAAAATATGTTTCAATGACACTCTTAATTCCAGAAAATGATTTAATCTAGCAACAAAGTGCATAAAGAGAACAATCTAAGCTTAAGGAACCTGACCTTGTCTTAAAAGTGATTAAAATTCCTTTGAAGACAGAGTTTTAGTGCAGCCTAGAAATTATGTCCACATATCACAAGATGAATTGGTGTATGCAGTGGAGGCTTGCTGTAACGCCCCTTCAAGACCAGGGCACTCACTCTCCCAGCCCCTTGGTGACACCGGGTCTGCAGCCATGCTCGCAGTTTTGTCCTACTCTGGGAACTGCCCTCAGCCAAAGGCAGTTCATCTTGTGCAAAAACTACACTACACTTGCCCCCCACGTCCAAAGACAGAGACCACCGCAGGAGTACAAAGAAGGCATGACTGTTTTGCCTCACTCCAGCACAACTCCGAAGGGCCATCCCAGCTTCCCGGCTCTCCCTGTGATCAGCTCTGATCTCTGTTGAAACTATCACAGCCTACTTTTCCTCTGCCTTCACTTCCACACAGGTGTTGATCCCAAGACAACTAACTCCCAGAATCTCACATGCAAATCTCTCTCTCAGAAACTCTTTCCCAGGCCACATAACCTAAGACAATATATATGACCAAAGAGCTGTTTTTCTTTGCAGAGAATTAAGATAATTTAAACACTGGGCTGAAGGAGAGGACTACGGATATTCAGGTCCACAAACGGTAAGTCACATACTATTACTTTGTTAGACTGGCATAAAAAGATGGATTTTTTTGGATAACTTAAAATTTAGAACATATTACACTTAATAATTTAAATGTAGTTTGCTTCCAGTGGGCCTCTATATCCTCATGTAATCCAGCAACTAGTCAAACTGTATTAACAGATTCAGGGGCTGAGGTACCATTTGTTTGTCTTGCCGGTTTCCTTTTGGTGGAATTCAAGGCAACCTTTGGCATCATATGACCACCCATTGGTCCCCACTTATGAATACTATGATATTATTAATAAAATGTAAGTAGATAGCTCCCTAAGGTCCTGTTGGCTGTTTGTTTCTTATGCACCTCCTAAAAGCAATAATTTATAACAGGATATTAAAAAAGGAAACTAAACCTATTTGAAAAATATCAACAGAAGATTGGACATCTCAGATTAATAAGTGTTTTTTTTTTTCCTCTCAGGATTTTCTGTGATCTATGAAACACAGATAATACTGGCTGGAAAGCTGTGAATACTTCAAAGCCATCAAAGCAAACTTCAAAGTGGGAGGCTAGTTTTCAAATGATTTTCTGGTTGTTGTGCAAGGTGAGAACCAGGTATTTACGGTGGGAGGAAGAAGAGAGCCCTAGGGACCCATCATTAGCACATTGATAATATTGTTGTCGGATGCATTCAATGACACCAACAGGCCATGTCCATCAGTCACAGACAAGGTGTCAATGACTCAGTCAAAAAATGATAATCCATCAAGAAGATCATTTCATGAACGTGATCTTACGTGGAAATTGCTGGTGAGGCTATTTATCTATAGCCTTTGCTTTAAATGCTTTTATCACTATTGTTTTTAATCAGTTATGAAACCACAATTTCATCTTCCTGAAGTCTAGAACCTCGTTACTTTGCTTTCAAGAGCCTGGAGTGACAATATAAAATATGTGTAAGGCCACTTCTTTATATTAATATTTAATGTAGTTTTAAAACTTTTTAGAATGATTCATATCCAAATAGATCCCACAAACCTGAAAGTGAATTGATAGCCACAGACTCCACTTAAATATATCTGTGAATCATCTACTGTGTATCTCAACATTATACAAATGAATCTGGAATTTTTATACATTTGACGAGGTTACTGGTACTTACCGGTGACATTATATTTCAAAAGGTGGAAATGGAAAAGACTAATTTAAGCCATCTAGTCTACACCAATTCAGGAGATCTTTCTAAGACATTTTAGTCTAAATTTCACATCCTGCAAAAGAGGACTATATTGAATGGAAACTGTCACTGTCTCCCTTTCTCTCAATTCTACTAACTGCACTAAATACAATAGGGTGCAATTCTGAAAAGCTTTCAAATTTTTTACTTAATTTTTACAAATTCTTGAAGGTTGAATAATTGACCCTCAGGTAGAGAGACACCAGCTTATAGACAAGTTTTAAATGGCCATCATAAGCAAGATGGTAAAAATATCCTCACTTCCTGCCTCCCTCTTCAGATTACCCTAGAACCTGGATAAGTTTCTAGTCTGACACAGAATATGCCTGGGCATTTCTTTCATGGTTCAAAACTAATTTTTATGGGAATAAGAAATCACTCTTTGTTTAAAAAGAACTTTTTGATATTCAAAAACTTAACTTCTACCCTCTCTGAGTTTTCTATCTCAAATTTTCTGTGGGTCACTGAGTTAGATAGTTCCTTGGAAAGCTTCACTGATACTGGGTATGTGGTGGTGGGGGGTATCTTTACTCTCATTATATTCCTCATGGCTCAAAGAACATCATACTTTTTGTAAGTAATGACAAATAATGAGTATACATATGTTTTATGAATTATTTGAAAAAATATTTTTAGTATATTATTGAATGGACTAGGTTTTATTTAGAGATGAAAGTTGTAAAAATGCTTTTTATGTTTTTATTTTTATGTTTTTCTAGACTACTCTTTGCTTTATATGACGTTAATTGGGATTATCTGCACTTCGAGAAATTTTCATTTTAGTGTTACAGTAGTTATGAAACCCAAAGACATCATCATCAGGGGAAATTCAGGCATTTTCCAGTATATCTTATAATCATCACCTTGAATTCTTTTTATACTAAGAAGGAACATATGTAAAATGCATAATTTAACAATTTTGCCATACTTTACTATTTCGATGATGGATATAAATCATGTAAAATAAAAATAAGTATGTGTTCAGCCATTTTTACATAAAATAGCTAATTCAGTTTTACAACATAAAAGGCAGAAAATTAAGAAAACATGACAGTTAATCAATAACCAATTCATTTGATCACACACATAACACTGTTTTGCTTTCTATAATGTATATAAAACACTCTATTTTAAATACTTTAATTTTCCTCTGTTGCAGAAGATCATTATCACTATGACATCTCGTGATATTTCATGCCACTCTCTCCACTAACACTGCTCCTCACAGTATAGCTATTTGCAAATAAGTGTATTACTGAAGCCTGTTGGACAGTAAACATCCTGAGGGCAGAGAGTCCACCTTACTCAGCTTTTATGTAGCCTTCCGAATATTTCCCTGGACACAGAATTCACTTAGCATTTAGCGATTCAACTTTTATTCAAGAAACACCTATATAGGCTCTGGGTTAGCTTGAAGATGGGGTTTTTGCATACCAGAGAGATTCAGAGACCAGTGAAAATCATAAGCAAGTAAACTAAAAAATATTATTCAGTACATGTTCTGACAGAGGTAAGCACTGGGTACCTTGGGAAGACAAAAGAGGGGGGGGCTACTCAATCAAGTTCAGGGATTCTGGGAAGATGGGAACTGACTTCCCAGACAGCTTTGAGGAGGGCTACAACTTAGTGAGCTAAAGAATGATGGGGAAATTCTAGGAAGCAACAACAGTTAGGTTTATAGGCTGGCTTGACAGTTGAAAAATGAAAATTCTGTCATTATCCATCATGACTGGAGACTTCGAGATAAGAACCTCATATACTGGGTCTACTTGGGTGATAAAATCTTCAGTTGGGAGGAGGAATCACGGAATGGGAGCACAGTAGGGGTGTAGGAAGGGCCAAGAGTGCTTGCTTTGAGAAAAGCAATAACCAGGTACAAAGTTTTCTCCAATATCTTATTTCTGAATCTGGGATGCAGCTTGCATATGCATATTAAAGGTGGTAGCTTGTCAACCCTGCCTTGCCCCCAGCTGTTCATAAATTTGATGATGAGCCTTGCAATTAACAATACCTTAAAATAGATGACATCTTCAAAATCAAAATAAGGAACATGTAGTCTCTTGAATTATCTTGTTTTCAAAGAGAACTCAATGAATAATGGAGGCAACAATAAATTGAGATTTGTTTTGTGAATGCAGTTGTAGCTATGCCCCCCTCCCAAGTCCCCTCACTCCCAGCTTATTTTCTTCTTCCTTGACTCAATTTGCATTAAATACCTGCTCTGAACCAGGCACTGCAGGATATGGTAGAATATGGAGATGCAGAAAAACTAAATATACACCCAGAAGCATTTGACCGTATTTCAAATTGTGAAGCACCATTAAATGAGAGCATTATGAAGACTGACTTACCTTATCTTGGGTTCATAGAGGACATCCCAGAGAGCAAACCTTGACTGGAGTCACAAGGGATTAAGATTTTTACATGTGTATGGGGATGTGAAAAGTGCTCTAGGCAAAAAGGACATTGTGTGGAAAGGCAAAGAGATGGGAAAAAACCACATTGTTTTCATATTAGAAATTATACTTTCATTTGGCTAAAATGTGGACTGTTAGGCGAGTATGGCGAGTATGAAGAGAAAGCGGATTGACAAAGATCTTTCATGACAGGCACAGATTTACGGAAAAATGGGGCAAGACTTTCAAGCTCTCAAAAGTGGAGTGAAAAGCCACTTTCCCATACTGATGGGCTCTCATAGGTGAGATAATTAGATTTAAGTGGGGAAAGAAGAAGTAAAGAGGGCTTGTTTCTCCTCCTTATAATAAAAAGACCATCTCTGGAGACCCTTACAAAGTGAAATATAAATAGTATCTATTATTTCCCTTTCTTTCTTCTTCCTTTCTTCTCTCTCTTCCACTTCTTCCTTCTTCTTTTATCAGATATTTATTGAGACTACTCTGTGTGAGGTGCTTGGTAGTTATGGATCAGTTTAGTGGATAAATATAGAAAGCTCAAAGGGAGAGATATTTGATACTTATAATAAAATGAACATGGACTTTGGCATTAGGCAGATCCTGATTTGAATTCCATGCATTCCACTTGCTGACAGTATGAATTTGTCACTTCATTACTTTGTGCTTCAGTTTTCTCATTTGTAAAATGGGGACGATGTTATATATTTCACAAGGTTATTGTTGGACTGAAATGAGATCATAATCTCAAAAGTTACCATTTATGGCCTCCATGTAACAGGTTATGCCCTTTGAATATATGATCTCATTTAATCCTCAACAGCACACTTCGAGGTTGACACTAATCAATTTAACAAAGGTTCAAGGAGGTTATGTAACTACTAACTCAGAGAGGAAGTAAGTGCTGTCATTCCTTGATTCCAAAGCCTATGTTCTTGTGTCTATGCACAGCGCCTCTCCTATTTACCCCATTGTGCTTGGTATTTAGCATACACCCATCGAACAGTAACACTCCATGTGCCAACAGAGTAAAACATTTTCACTATTTTTCATGTTGTCTTAACACTAAGATTCAATTGCAAAGGCAAAACCAACTTCAAACATTATAAATATGAGTCACTAAGGAAACATACTTAGGGAATGAGTGGCAACATCTGTCCACTGTGCATCAACTCAACATGGTTGTGCTTTTTCTGATTACAATGAGATGTTTTTTAAAATATTTAAAAATTACATGTGAGCTTTAAAATTAATAGCTTAAATAGCAAGTCTTAAGAATTACTCAAATTTCTAAGTCACATTGAGGGTCAATAATATTTCTAGATATCTGTAAACAACTGTGATGTTATATATGAACTTGTTTTTATTCAGGTATAGTTGACACATGCAGTGTTCCATTCATTTCAAGTAGACAGCATAGTGATTTCACAAGTCTCCACTTCATGCTATGCTCACTGCAAGTGTAGCGACCATGCAACACTATTACAATACTTTTGACTATACTCCCTATACCATACCTTTTATCATGGCGCCTTATTCATTCCACAACTGGAAGCCTGTATCTCCCTCTCCCTTTCACCCATTCTGCCCATCCCCCACCCCTCCCCTCTGGCAACCAGCAGTTTGTTCTCTGTATTTCTGGGTCTGTTTCTGCTCTTCGTTTTTTGTTTGTTTGTTTGTTTGTTTTGGGGGGGGGAGGTGAATTCCATACTCCAAGTAAAATCATGGCTGTGTTCTTTTAAATAAAGTGCCAAGCAAACAGTATTTACACATATTCTATTATTTAAGTTGATTCAGAGACTCTATTGGCTTGTATCTTTAGGGTGTGTAATGCCCTGCAGTGATGATGGCACCAAGTTCACTCATTTTTGCTTGGAGATCAAGACACTCAATTATCCTCATCCCATATCCTGGTTAGTCAGGCTACTCTTCCCCTCCCCCCCGCCATGGCCCCCACCAATATGTCCTATTAGTCATATTCTATGACTTTGCTTTTACAGTACATCCTTAACACACTAACTTTGACTGAATGGATATATGATAATTATGCTGAATTGAAAAATGAACTTTGCTAGCCTAGGTCATTTGAAATAAGAACCTTTGTTAAGCTGTTTCGTGAAGACACGTAGGTTATCCTTACCTAGGGGTAAGTACCTTACAGAACCATCCTTCTTCTGCAATGTCCACTGTGTTAAGGTCATGCATTTCCGCATTTGTTTTCTAATATTCGTGCTTTGAGCACAAAGTAGGTACAGAGTAATTATTTGTGGTTATTCAATGAGAGATATTCTTTCCCAAACTTTCCTTTACTTAAAAAAAATATTAGTATCTGAATCCTACCATGATTCAATTATAGGAAAAATTACTATCACTGATTACAACAGTGGTCTTTCATCTGTAGACTTATTATTTTTAAAACCACACTAAGTATTTTAGAAATTCTCTTTGTTCACATACTACCCTTGAAAGAGTTGTTTTGTTTAATAAAGTTACCTGAAACAGATGCTTAAGAGGCTTGGAAGTGAGAGGTTAGTTCAGAAAAATCTAATTTCCACTGAGATGAGAGAAAGTTTCTTACAAAAAAAAAAATTCTATGGTATTTCTAAAAAGCTACATAAAGCAGAAGAGTGTGTTGGGGGGGGAACGCTTCACTAGGACCCAAACAACCATAAAGCAAGATTTACAGCTTGTTACAGAATGGCACAAATTAGCAATTAGATGTTATATGCTGAAACACAGGAGAATATGGGGCTGCTACCTTTCAAGCTTTTTGTTGAAGGAAACAATGAACTTTTCATAATAACCCTTTTAAAGCTGTTATTCCACATTGAGATTGATCGAAGTAAGAAAGAAGATATGAATACAGCTGGAAGGGAGACGGAGACGGGGCAGGTTACATCGATGACTCTGAAAATGTTGCATTTAAATATGAAAATCACAGCTGCACTTGAATTATCTAGGATTCTAAATCTGAAGACAAAATTACCACCCAGTGGTACCTAAATCCTCATGAACCACTGGAAGACATTTATTAAGAGTAACACCTAAAATTCTTATAGCGCAAGCCCTAGAACGAATGATGGAGGAAACAGTGTCTACGAAAGACTAGGTATTTGAGGCAGATCCTGTTCTGGGCATCCTGCTCACCTTTTCTCCAAGAATCATCAATGTTTCCAAGATAGGGATCCTTCACAGAACCATAATTCAGAGCCTCTTCTCAACTACCTAGTGATTTAATTTTTGGGCTTTCTTTTTTTTTTTTTAATTTTTTTTTCAACGTTTTTTATTTATTTTTGGGACAGAGAGAGACAGAGCATGAACGGGGGAGGGGCAGAGAGAGAGGGAGACACAGAATCGGAAACAGGCTTTTTTGGGCTTTTCTTAATAACTTAATCAGATTAATTGAATACCTACTAAAAATGACTTGTAAAAATTCAATATATAAAAATCCACTTATACAAAATGAATGTACTGGACAGTGATTGGTTGTTGTAGAAGGATTTTTCACTATCAATCTTCAGGAACAGTTCCTCTAGTAAAGTTCAGGAACCACTGTTTGCTAAAGATATGTGGCTCGTTTGTTACTGTCTACCATCATTGGAAATGAGTAACAAATGTGCATATGTTAAGTAATTATGTAAACAAGATCACATATTTTAGAAATATTTTCAACAAAAATTGAAATTAAAGGATTTGCTCATCTGATTATCCTACTTAACCAGCAAATTGCGTTGAAGAGTTAAACATTTCAGCATGTCTATTAGCTAAGTTTTCAGCAACATGTGCCCTTGCATGTAATACAGAATCAGTGAAAATGTTTTCCTACAGCATTTCATCTAAATACAAAGATGCAATTAGAGATGGTTGACCTTTCCCTAGGTCTAGATCAGTTCAATAAGTAGTGAGAATATAAAGAAATTAGGTGTTGATATTTCAATACAACATGTGATATTCTGATCCTTCAAGTAGGGAAAGGCACTTCCTTATCAAAACTACCTAAATTAATTTTAATCATTAAAAATATTTACTTTTATATTGGGCCTTTTGCATATCAAAAACAATCTAAGGTTTTCTTCAAAAGTCTTGGAAAAGGGAGATTCTAGCTCACTGTACATGTTTTATTTCCTAATCACTATATTATCACCACTATCTGAATAACATGGCTCAATATGTGAAATCAATTGACCATACTTTTAAAAGGAAAAGTAAAGATGACTTTCACTTTTAACATTCACAATTTTAAGTAATTTTATACATTTCTAAAAAGGCTAAGAAAATCTGTGCTCTAATGTTAGCGGTAACTCCATTTTCGATCATCTGCCTAATCTCAGAGCAACTTCTTGAGGGTACAGTGCAACCCTTGTTTGAACCCACTGCTTACTGGGTTTTGTCCATATTTCTGTCCTGCAATGCTCTGTAATCATCATCACTGGCGTCTGTCCAGGTTAGGTTCTCCAGTAAGCCGATTCTGAGATAGAGTTAGTGTGCCAGATGTTTGCTAAGGAGTTTCCTAAAGCAGGCAGCAGGACTGGGCTGAACTGAAGAAGGGTTCAGAAGAACTGAACCGGGATGCAGACTCAGCCACAGCTCCAGGGAGCTCCAGAGCAGGAATTGTCTCTGGGACCAACCCAGCCTAGGATGAAATGGTCAGGTGCTATACACTTGCACCAGCCTGTAAGGGGATGGGGGCCGCCTGGGAGGGTAATAACCTTGGGTGAGGAACCTCTGCAGCGAAGACAGTCCCTGGAGGGGCTGACGGCTGGTGTGCTTCACTGACAGCACTCTCAGTAGCTGGGGTGACAAGTCCTTCCTGAAGAGGGACCTGGGTAGCTCACGATGAATTTTCAAATTCAAAGACACTGAGGTTCTCGCACACTCTAGTGTGTGTGAGCATAGCAGCCACTCCTTTTTAAAACTCTCCCCTCTTGGCTTCTCCCACAGCTTTCTGACCTGTCTCCTTCTCCCTCTGTGACAATTTCACTTGTTCTCCTTCTCTTCTTTCCTGTGTCTTAATATGATGTCCTTGGCTCACAACCGTCCTCACTTTTTAGTTTTTCTCCTCGTTTGTTTACATATTTCTGAGTGATCTTATCCAACACATATACATGTGGCAAATTTTCATTCTGCACATTCACTGCCTGCCTGACATTGTCAGATAGCCCATAAACGAATGTAACAGCCCTCCCTTCTCTCTCTTGGTAAATTTTGCTACGTCTACCCAGTCTCACAAGGCAGAAACTTACTGAACTTACCTCTTCATTGGCCTCAGTTCCTCTCTCCCTTTTACATTCTTTCTACCACTAACCCACCTCTGCAACAGCCCCCCACCTTGGCATCCCTTGGAGTCTTGCTGGAGAACACCATCCTGAACTCCAGCTCAGCTGCCCCCAGACACACACCACAACCAGGTCCACACGCTTACCTATCATCAGAGGGATCTCTCCTTTAAAAACAAAGACAAACACACACACAGAAAATCAGGATACGGGATACTCCCTATGGTTTGGTCTTGTCCTGGGAGCCTGCCTTTGGCTCTAGACATGAGTAACACAGAATGCAGGTCTCCTACTCCAAGTCCATTCGCACATATCATCACCTTCTTTGCCCTTCCATCTTTTGGGGTGTTGGGTTCCTTTTTCCTCCCCAACTCCTCAAGCCCCAGCATGTTGAGCACCTTTGCACTCCTACAGCAGTCTGGTGATATCTCTGCTCACTCAGGGCCTCACTTATCGCATCATACAAAAGTTCTCTGCTCTTGTGTCTTTGCTACAGAGTGTACATTTCTCAAAAGCAAGGACTGTCACATTTGCCTTTGCATTCCATGACAAAGATCAGAACTTGGCACATATCAGGCAATCAGAGTTTACTGGAAGTTTATGGAACTGAACCGCCTGTCTAGAGTTGAAGACACATGCTGGGTCAGTGACAAAAGCAAGACATTATGGTGATGTGTCCTCATTTGTTCTTCTGATTGTAAGGAACAAACACCTCACTCAAATATATTAAATGTGGATTTATTATAGGATTGTACTAGAACTAGAAAAATGAGGCCACTCTGAGGACCTATTTATTCTTTATGCTTCGCTTTGCCATGACCCACGTGCTTTATTTTCACTCGTTTCCAATTCTCTTGTAGATCTGAGCCTCACAGACCTCCAAGCTCCCCAACTTGCTTCCAGCCTCCTCTCTCTGCAACGCTTTGCATCCTCATCCCATTACTAATGCTTGTTTTTGAGACCAGTACATTGTCTTGTACATACTCTTGAGACCGAAACGACCTCATGGAACTTTCCACTTCACGCACCAGGTGATTGGCCCTGGTTTAATTAGCTGTGAAGCATGGGATAGAGAGGAGGACAGAGTGATGTGGTCCTTCACCAGGAGCTATGGGTGGGGTGGTTTACTCTAAAGAGGCTGTGGATATGCAAGATATGGAGGCAGCCCTCAGTGAGCATCTGCTGGCAGGTGGAGGTCAAAGGACAGACGAGCACGTGAGCCGCCTTCAAGGAACTCACAGTCCAGTCACAAATTACTGACTATAGTATTAGATGGATGAACATGAAAAAGGAACCCTAAAAAAGTAAAATGTTACAAGAGTTCCAATGTGGTAGGATACACATCTTAAAAAAAAATCAATGAATTGCAGGGCTCCTGGGTAGCTCAGTCGGTTGAGCGTCTGACTTCGGCTCAGGTCATGATCTCACGGTCCGTGAGTTTGAGCCCTGTGTTGGGCTCTGTGCTGACAGCTCAGAGCCTGGAGCCTGCTTCAGATTCTGTGTCTCCCTCTCTCTCTGCCCCTTTCCCACTCATGTCGTCTCTCTCTCTGTAAAAAATAAACATTAAAAAAATAATAAAAAAAAAAACGAATTGCAAAAAACTCTTGACTCAAAGTATTTGAGTCAAAGAATCAGGGTCTGTACAGCTAGTGATGGAAGGAAAGAGTGGAGATAGGGAGAGTTCCATTGAAGCTGAAGCTGAAGAGAAAGCATTAAGTTGTAAGGATCTGAGCTGGAAAGACGATTTAATGAAAAAAGCAAAAAGACTGGTCTGGAGGGTTTATAAATTGAATTATGGGAAGGAGAGAAAGATGGGAAAGAACCTGGGATGGGCTCGAGAGGTCCTTGAATATATTGGAATAGGAGAAGTTTTACCTTATTTTATAGGAACTGGGAGTCATTGGTGCTTCCTAGAAATATTCCAGTAATAGCCATCAGGGTCGACTAGCATTCCTGACAAATTCTAAGTTGGAAAGTTCTTACCACAATATTAGAGAGAGTTAATAAAAGAAAGCGTGATTATGGGAAGGCTTGAATTGACGCTGGGGAATGTGCAGAAGTAAAATGACCAGAGTCACTGTGTGCATGAAGAAAACAGAAGTGCCATTTTAATTCAGTGTTTTTGTGTTTTATTGATAGCAATGGCAGTGAGTCCTTCCCTGGTGGTAAGGAATGTGGGGATGGGATGAAGTCTGGGCAAACAGGTGAAGACATTATGAGTTGTGTTTACATAACATGTGACAAAATACATTTCTGAGGGATACAGGACAGTAATTAGAGTAAATGAGATTTAAGAAACTCAATATAGGGTAAAGGACACTTTAACATATTTTAAAATTATGAGAAGCAATCCTAAAACTCCTTATTGGGTTTTTGTGAAGATTAAGTAAAACACTGCTTAGGAAAAAAGTGTTTAGCTCGGTACTTAGTAGTAAACGGTCACTATCACTGGCTGTCAATATTGTTGTTACTTTCAATGCAGCTTATGTTTCAGCACATGTTGCTAATTCATGGATGCAGGCTGTGGGGGAGACCTTTGAGCTGCGCCAAAACAGTCAAATGAATAAATCAACTCTGTGTCATGCAACAGTATCTACTTGTGGTTTTCCGGAGATTGAAGGCAATTTATTTTCTCTAATTTGGCAAGTGAGTAAGAGAAGAATCTCGCATATCACATTAAAAGATCTTAACGAAATCCTATAAACAGTTCCATGTTAACAGTATGAGCTTTTAAATATTTGCCCACATTTTGAACATGTTATTCAATGCCAATTAACACCCCATTGATAATTTCTATTATTTAATCACTCAAAAAGTTACATTGGATTTATGTATGAAAAATCAAACTAAGAAGTCAATAGATTTAGGTATTATCCTACAATCTCACTCAGAGATAAATCTGTCATTCGCTCAGAAATGACTGACAAGCTGTTGAAGCTCTCTTGGTCCAGGAGGGCTATTTGATCAGATTAATATGGAAGAGGCAATTTGGTTCATGTCCCTAGAAGGGCACTTTTCAAATTACTCATTTATTAATTCTTAAGAGGTTAATAAATAACCTATTTTGAAAAAAAATAAGTCACTGCAGATAACAACGATGTCCGAGGCACATATAAAAGTTAATATGTATAAAGATGCATGGAAATTGCTGTGTGTGATTACTGGATCTACCCAAATCCTAGATTCTTCCCATCTGTGTTCATACTAGAGCCTGATTGGCCCAGCCCCAGCTGAAAATAATTTTCTTGAAATGACACTCCCTCTCTTCTGCCAATTGAAAGTCTTAGCTTCTCTATAAGAACAAAAAATATCAACGAAATCTAAACTTGACCTCATTTCACACCTAAGCACATCATTCTGTTTCCCTAGACTCTTCAGTGGGCACATTTGCTTTTGTTTACTGAAGTTATACACCTGAAAACTGGCCCATCTTATCAGATCGCTAAATACAGAAAGAAAATGTGAAAAGTCCAATATCATAATGATTCCATTACAGAGACATAAATATTTTGCTCATGGCCATGTGTTTAGTATTTACCACTAATCTTAAATTTCCACATCTCCTGGTAACCTTAATTTGTCTTAGCTTTTAAGAGATAGTAACAAAAGAAACAAAAAGGTAAGCGATCTGAGAATTACAAAGTCTATAAATACATATGATTTGGAGAATCCGGTGTTAATGTTTGTGTGAGTTCATTCATTTTAATATACCAGTAAGAAATACTCTGGCTTCCAATCTCAAGTCACTCTTGTAAATAGTACCCTCTCTTATGCGGGCAGCTATGTGCCCCCCTGAACACCTGGTTAAGAACACGCTCACTTTGATGTGTGCTCTGAGCTGCCTCTCCTCCAAATAAAAATAGAAACTAGTTTGCAGCACCACACGGGCTCCAGTGTATTATATGAGCCTATCACTGGTTTCCTTTGATATCTTATCTATTCCATTAACTCAATAAAATAGAACGCAAAGCTGGGGACAAACTGTAGGAGGGCTCCCCTTGGAAAACGCATGCAAGACCTTTAAGCTGGGGTTTTAACTTATCTAATAAAAGCCAGTTAAATGGAAGCTAATACTTCATTTTTCACCTCCTTTATTAAAGATCGTAAGTACTACAACTCGGGTAGAGAAATAAAATAAATATATAGCGAAGTATAGGTGGAGGCATTAAAGAGTATGGCTTATCCATTTTTCTCAAGATTGAGGAAGCACTTAAAGACAAAACTCACAGACAAGCATTTTAAAAATCCACAACAAAGACTCTTGCTCCTCAACAAACACAGTAGTCCCTTTCTGGATGCAGCAATCCTGCTTGATTTCTTAGCAGAATGCAAACAGCTTAACCTAGCTATAATCAGGGAGGATGACACCTACCACTTCCTCCATATTATACTTTTATATCAATTTAGTAATTCAGAGAAAAAAACAGATTGATTAATCCACTCCCCTGCTCTCCCACCACCCAAAGAAAATCAACACTAGAACTCAAACTCCAACAAACCAAACTAAAGGAAAGTGTTCCACCTAGAGACTGTTTTCATGAGGCAAAGTGGATGAGAGCTTATCTAGGAAATGAACATTATTTTAGCCCATCCTTGCAAGTTTGTAGTAAAAAAAAAAAAAAATTAAGCAAAAGGTATTGCCCCTAGTGTAATTAACAATGTTAATCTTCTTTTTCCTCTCTATGGTGATAAAGGAGTCATTTTTATATTTAATTAATGCAGAGGATCATTTTGGAAACTGGCTAATGAGCCTCTGATCACATTACCATGAAAATGTGCATTAACATTGCAACTGAGCAGGCTGTTTCATGTGTAGCAAATCCACTTTGTAATTAGCCCACTGTGAAATGAATCACGTCAGGGGGAAATCTGAGGGAACGAGTAGGCAGTGGGCACTGGGCTACTGCTGTGCCCACAGACCACCAACATCCCAAACGTTGTCTTTCATCAGCAATACTGTCTAAAAACAAAAGTAGTGTTGTGTCACATCTGGGACAAGCCGGGAGAAGGAAGGAATAAACTTTATTTTGCCAAACAACAAATTTGGACTTGAGCAGACACCGCAGGGAAACCTGTTTAGATAAAATGGTGAATTAATGGAATTCTGTGAAAACTATGAAGGCTAGGGATGTAGTTTTTATTTTATTCTGAAAAGCCCTCAGGTATACACTAAAGGACAATTGAATTTACACACTTTCCCTAAGACCACAAACAGATACTGTAATAAGCTCTCGAAATTAATTTCTAGTACAAAACATACAAAAACACACAAAAAGGATCTAAGAACAGGTGATAAGAAAATCCCTTTATCTCTTTTTTAAGCCAAGGCGCGTATATATATATATATATATATATATATATATATATATATATATATTTTTTTTTTTTTTTTTTTTTTTTTTTTTTCTCATATAACACCAGATCTTCCTCTTAAACCAAAGCAAAAATTCCTAATTACCAAATAATTCCTCTGGCTAACAAGATTTTGCAAGAAACTTTTCCTGTCTATTCAAAATAACTGAGATCATAGACCTATTAAATCCCAATATTAATGTACCAATGATACATTTGATTTTCAAATGTCAACACTATTTCAAAATGAAAGAGGAGTCTCAAAATATTACAGTGTTACTCCTTATACTTGACTGACATCTTGGATCTCAGTGTTACTCCTTTTACTTGACTGACATCTTGGCAGTAGACACAAAAAAAAAAATGTTAAAAAGAATCCCACAGGAAGTCATCTGAAGGGGGAGTGGCAAGGAAGCTGAAAACTGCTACCCAAAACCAAAATAAAAAGCCCCCAGCGAGCAAGTCTGCCCTCAATCCTGAAATCTACTGAAAGGAAAAAATAAAGCTAGCCACAATTCATTTACCATCTTTCAGACAAACACAAAGCCTGGCTTGTTTAGTTGCTGGTCTCAGACCCTGCACTCACCTGGGAAACTTCATACAGCAGTTTGTAGTGTTCCTCTCTTTTCTGAAAAGTGCACAAATTGCAGCCCATTCTAAGAAGCAGAGACAGAGAGCAAATCTTCTAATTTCCCCAGAACTGAAAGGCAAGTGAACTGAAAGGGAATCACCCTCCAGACTTGACTACTGTTTTTCATCAGTCACTTCAGCCCAGAAACACAGACAAACCGCTGTTAGCAGGAAGCACAAGCCAGGGTGGTGCGCAGCAGCATGCTCTTCGCTTTCCCTAAGTATCTCGCACTCGCGGATACACACACAGAGTTTCCAGTCAGTTCATGGCAACACTCCCCCTGTCTCTGCATCAGTGCACATGACTACACAGATTCCAGCTCATGAATATTAATAGTGCCTCATTGATTATTTATGACAGAACATGTTAGCAGGGAGGGGTGTCATAGCTGCTGCTGATGACAGATGAATATTCACTAATTAAGAAGCAAATGTAGTGTGGTTAAACAAAATTCACTTGTGTCAATACCATCTCTGTTTATTAAGGATACAGGGATGAGCATAGGGCATTTCAAAAAAGAACATACACTTAATTTCTCTGTTGATGTAAGGTTTTAATATGGGAATAAGAAATTCAGAAACAGAAATACACTTAGTTCACATCTCTACGTTTTGCAACAATGAGGAGAAATATTTCAGCACTTAGTAAGTCTAGGGGAGGATGAAGAGGAGCAATTATTTACATTTACAAAATAAACACAGAAGCAAAGGAAAATTTAGGGAGTGATGTGGCAAAGGAACAGAAGATGGGGGCTAACATTCAGTTTTAATTCTGATCCTACCAAAAAAAAAAAAAAAAAGTGTAAAGACCATTACCTACCACAGAGGAAATATGGCATATTTTCTTAGTCTAAGTAAAGAACATTTAAGCAAGTATTAAGAGATAATACTTGTACAGATAATAAATATTTTAATTAGGTAATAAAGGCATATCTATTGAATATGAATTTGTAGCACTATAAAGCATGTGAGTCTATATTTAAAAATCAGATGAATACAATGCCTTTTCTAAGAAAAAAAATTCAAATGCATATGGTATTTATGCTAATTTTATTAAAGTCATATATAATATTTCAGAAAGCTGACACTGGCAATATTTAAATTGTCATGTAATGCACAATGACTCCATTTATGATTCTATATTTAGAGTTCATAATGTACAAAGGTGAACACAGACTTTTAAAAACTAAGCTTGGATGTTTAGATAATAGAAGTAATGCATTTAATTTCACACTCTCACAAATACATAGATTGTATTGCAAGCTGGCAATTTTTGTCCCTTAAAGATATACTAGAAACAGCTAAAGCGGATAATAAAAGAAAATTCCTTTTGTTCCTATTCTGACTTACCCACAACCTCTGCTAATTAAGAAGTATGTCCTTGCTCCAGCACATCTTTAAACTGGACAGGATAGCAGGTGGGTTCCAAAGCAAAAATAATTACTTGGAAACTGATGACTCTGGTTTGGAATTACATTGGATCCTGAAGATTTTTAATTGCTCGTCACTTATGTGTAGCTACTTTTTGGGGTCCAATTTCCTAAAAGCGCTTTGTCAAATGTTTAGAATCGATAACAGGAAATGATTCTAATGAGTACTAATTGTTAACAAATTGGCTTTGCAACTAGTAACACCTCAACACCAGCAAGTAGCAAGGAGATGAGCAATCATCTGCTGCTTATCAGTCCTTTCCCTTGGGAGGTAATAATCCGATTTTCTGGGCCTAATTTCACCTAACAGCCTGGATGGAAGCCAAGCTGAGAGACCTACATGAACGTGGTGTCATAATTGGGAACACTGCATACGAACAAAGTTCACCAGGACTTCCTGAAAATTAGAAACCACTTGTAGCAGATATTAATTATGTTGATCCCGTTACAGAAAGAATGTTTTCAAGGAGGTATCTCAAAGGACCGTTACGGGCATCACTGGGGGTCAACAAGCAGAAGCCATCTTCCTTAGGTGCAGCGGTAAAATATATATATTTGATGCTTTAAAAAATGCTACTTTTCTCTGAGCCTCTATCACTACTTCCAAGGAAGTGTTCTTCCCCTGCAGTTCACATCCTTAAAGTGAGCACTGCCTATTTCTTTGGAGGATTCTGTATTGCTCAACTGTGAAAGAGTTAAATGATATTCAGATGCTTAAATTCTGTGCTTTAAAAGGAATTAGAATGCAGTAAGGCAAGGATGGTTCACCTATTCATCAGTGAAAGTGTTTGCTTTTTCTACTTATAAAACTTCTTCATGAGACAGGTTTTGAAAGCTAAGTAGGAAACCTAATTATTAAAGCCACCGTTGCTTGTTGCAGCTTTCTTCTCACAATACTTTGTAGTTCACTTTCAAAGAAAAGAGAAACAATTATAAGTCTAAAAAATATTTTCTCAGTCACCAGAAAGTAAAGAATGAGCATTCCAGTGAAGTCAGTCATTTCAAACTGAAGTTATTCATTCAGCAATTTCTCCTGGCCATTTGCTTTATTCGTTACTGGTGCCCCTGTTCTATTGTTTCTATTTCAGGAAGCAGAGGTAGCTTCTTTAATCATTTGTCACATGCTGCCCGTGGCCCATAGACTCTGGAAGGATTCCATCTTCTGCTATTAATGGGATCATTCCACAGAATTGAGAAAAAGGGAATTCATAATTCCAAAGTTCCCTGAATTTCATTAGCACGTGAGGCTTTAGGTTTTCCAATGACTGCACCGCAAAATTTTGTGTTAGAATATAAAGTCAGAAGTACATAGGGGCAAATGAGTTAATCTGAACAATGTTTTAAAAATACAAATGGATTAAATACTATCTTCTTGGGTGGTAATAATATGGGATGTTATAGCTTAAAAATACGCAGAGAATAGACGATCACCTTTCCAAGTATCTGTGCAAAAAAATGCATCAAAAACATTTGTTGCGCGGGGCGCCTGGGTGGCGCAGTCGGTTAAGCGTCCGACTTCAGCCAGGTCACGATCTCGCGGTCCGTGAGTTCGAGCCCCGCGTCAGGCTCTGGGCTGATGGCTCGGAGCCTGGAGCCTGTTTCCGATTCTGTGTCTCCCTCTCTCTCTGCCCCTCCCCCGTTCATGCTCTGTCTCTCTCTGTCCCAAAAATAAATAAAAAACGTTGAAAAAAAAAAACATTTGTTGCGTATATATTTCAAAATATACTTCTTATTATTGCCTTTAATTTGTGTTAATTTATTCCCCCAATGTGTGGTGGCATACAAAATTGGACACATGTTCCTCAGGATCTAGACGGGCATATAAGAAGGCTAAATCAGAGGTAAATGTAAGGAAGGAATCTAGCATTTTTCTTGCTTTTCCTATATAGATGGTAACACTGAGTAATTAAAGAGTAGATGAGAGCTTCTCTTACAGAATTATTCCAGTGAATAAATGAAGAAGGAATGATAGAACACACCCATGCCAGAAATCCTTAAACTGGATACTGAGAATTAATGGCTACTAACATCACACACACACACACACACACACACACACACAACCTGATAGAAGAAAATGACACCGCTCTTGAAAGAGCCTTTCCAAACGTGAGTAAATTACAGGGAATGCAGAGAATAGAGAAGTATATTAAACTATACCACGGAGATGCAATCAGCCAAATTCATAGTGTGAGCAACTTGACATGGGTACATATTCCAATTTTTGAGAGGGAGAGGCAGAGGGAGGGGAGACAGGATGGAGAGAAAGTCTACAGATTAAAAGAGCCTTTAATGACATTTTTAAAAAGGCATTACTAAACTGTATTTTTAGGTATGCGCATCATTTTGGGTGACAAAAACCCTGCATTCATTTTAGGGAATGCTTGGGCACTTTTGAGTAGACACTTAGCCGCCTAACATTTTCTAAGGTTTAATATCTCATATGCAATCACAAAGATGAAGAACCTGAGGCTCAGAGAGACAGCGACTTACCCAAGGTCAAACTGAGTAAGGAGATCTGAACTCAGTTCTCCAATTACAAACCCTGTGGCTGAATTCAACAGCTAATTTGCTGAGCTACCTCTCTTGCAGAGGAAGCTAAAACTACATCAATATGCCTTTACGTGACCCTGATGACTGAGGACATGGGGAGCAGCATTTCAAAGTAGCGAAGAGAGAGACTTCTAAAAAACTGGATCTAGCCAAAAATAAGGCAAGTGATTATTTCTGGTTGAAAAATCACTTTATTATGATTTAGATAAATAAATAAACTAAAATAAAACTTTATCGAAGTACTGACTTTTTAAAAATAGGTGACAGCTAAATATGTTCACTTACTAATACCCCTTGAGAATCCATCATTAGCACTATACTTGAGCGCACAATAGGATGAGCAACTCATCCTGGCTTGCCCAGGATTTTTCTGGATTTACCACTCAAAATTCCATATCCCAGAACCCCTCAGTCCTGGGCCAAATAGTCACTTGGGTGCACACTTCTCTTTTTAAGCTCCAGGAAAGCCGAACTGCTATGTACAGGTCCCCATCTTCTTACCTTTGCTACAGATTGTACCTCAGGTTGTGTATTCTTCAGAGACTCCATAAATCAATCTGGTGACACTTTCTGATCCAGTTTAAATGTCCTCTCCTCTCTGGCCTCACGAAGTTGAAGTAGTGATCTCTTCAACTTCCGAAAGCTCAGTGGATTTTAACCATACCCATCTCAAGATACACATCATTTCTATTCTACATCATTTTTATATACATGCTTTACACCTCTGGTTAGACTATAAAACATGTGGAGGGAGCAGTAACATAAGTCCCAGGCAAGCTGGGACAAAGCGGTCACTTGACCTTTGACCTCCTGAAACTCCTAGCACGATGTCTCTCACATTGCAGGTTTTCAATAAAGGAATACTGAATGAATGAATGTGACCGGTAGATTAAAACAGACCTGGTTCTGGCAAAGTGACATAATTTTGTATTTGTGTCTATACCTAATTGGTAGGTAACATTTCTTCCCCTAATTCAAGAAGATTAAGTTGAAGGGCTGAAGAACCATAAGCATAAGCTGTATTTAAATTGGTTCAATTTTATAAACATAAAACTGAGAGTCTGTGAAATAAAAATGTCTGTGACAGGTATACAAATAAATGAGGTATAATTATATGTGTTTTACCAATTATTTGTGTATTTTTATGTATATATTATATACATATTTAAAGTTATATGCTGCTCCACATACAAGTCATGTATTCATTTACTGAACACACACACTATTTATTAGGCACTGTTCATATGCTGATGGCATATGAATGCCAGGTGTCTGGAATTATACATCCCTTTACATGATTTTCACAGTGTTTCTGAAGTAAATATGTCAGATATTATCCCTTATTTATTAGTGAAGAAATCATTAGATGTTGAACTTTCCAATGCCAGGAGACCTAGGGCCTTTGCCCTTTGATTTAACCCAGTGTTTATTCACAACACTGTGCAATATCAACTACTTACTATCATGAGTTTACAAAAATGCTCCCACTGATAGTATCTATCCACTTGCTTCGTTATAGCTCACATCAGTGTATAACCCAGCATCTGTTCCACATTGTATTTGCTAGTTGATCATGTTCATTTTGCATCTATAATTGTGGCTTCCAGAACTAAGAGTGCTTTACCAACGCATGAACTCCTAGGAACTGTCAAGTTATGAGATGAGACTCCAGTGGAAAGTAAAGGTATGGATTGTGAGGAAGAGGACTAGGCTTCCCATTTGAGCCTTGTCACAATTAACTGGATGGCTTTGTGCAACTTACTCACTGTGACATAATGCTCACCCCACAGGCTGACTGCAAAGATGAAATGTGACAAAATACAGGAGAAGGGATTCATAAACTGTGAGGCATTTTGTCCATACTGATGTGCTGGTTCGGCACGGGATCTAGGGTCATTCTGCCCTGCAAGTTCTAGTTGCCCTAATTTCTATCTATGTGATGTCGGATCATTAATGATTTGTTTCTGCCTATCTTGCCTGTTTCTTGGTTACCCATCTTCAGAACGAGGATAGTAATAGTACTTACCAAACAATCTTCACAAGGGATGCAGTTTTTGTGATGATCATATGTATCAAGGACACCCGGCACCTACTATGTGCCCAATGACATACTGGCCACTAGTCATCATACAAGTAATATGATAATGATAATAATCCCTATTTCAGATTTCTAGGTTATCTCTTCATAGTTTTCCAGTCAAAATAAATCTCTATTACATTATTTGAAATTCAATTAAAATTTTATAGTCATATTCTGTCCACATCATTTGCTAGTGTTCACTTCATGTTGGTCATTCAACAACTTCCCCAAGGCTATTTCCCCATTCTTTATATAAAAGAAATTGGCACAGGAAGTACCCATTTTGTAAATGTGATACACACATACCCATTTCTTTTCTGTGTAAAGAATGTAATGTCATATAATTAGAGTAATAACCCTGATGTTCTATTTATTTATTTTGATGGATAATGTATAAATAATGTGGACATAAGTGTACAAGAACCCAGTGATAGCAACTGAAGCAAGATTTATACAATTATGAAATAGGTAGTATAATATTATTTATTTGAGGAATTTTAAAGGCTATTAATCTAACCCAGGATAATACTGGCTTTCTTTACTGGGTATTTCTTTTATTTTCTTGATCTAGGGTTTCCTTAGAATACTACCGACACCACGTTTAGTTTTACAGAAGTAGTCTAGTAAATGCTTATTGAATACTTCCATTTAGCCAGCACTTATTAAACAGTACTATGAGTAGAGTATGGTGATAATTCTGAAATATTTTTGAAAACATGAACTAACACTTAGTATTTTTTCTACACCAGGCATTGTTCTAGCACCATATGTTATTCATTTCATTTAGTCTTCATATCAACTCTCTGAGGCAGGTATTATTAATATCTCCTAACATGGGTTGTAGATGGGTTACATGAGTAGTAAATTGAGGATCCAGGACTCAAACCAAGCAGTCTAGATCCACTGTTTAAGTAGTATTTTTTATTGCCTGTCACTCGGAGATAGTCATCATTATGACAAATTCCTAGATGGCTAGAAAAAGGCATTCTGGTGATGCCTGTAGCATACTGAGATGTAAGAGTTTCCCTGAGGACCAGAAGTGGAGTCTAAAATTAACTCCCAGGTTCTAAGTTGCGTCCTCAAGCATGGCTGCCTAAAATAGATTGAATAAATCTAAGCAATTTCATAACCTTACTCCACTCCACTGGTGATGGGGTACTGCTACACTGAATATGTACTGATAACTGTAGAATATTTTTCCATCTTAATATTTATTATAGTAGGGAATATATGCATTGATAGTAGGGCAGCCATATCTCCATACTAAAGAATAATCATTGAGAGTTACATAAGACAGGTAAATTTGGTGATTTTGAGAAAAGTGAAGGTATAGATTTGCTCAAGACTCCCAAATTTATTTACTTACTCTTCCTACCTTCCTTCCTTCCTTTCTCTCTCTCTCTCTCTCTCTTTCTTTTTGAGAGAGAGACAGTGAGACAGACTGTGAGGAGGAGAGGAACAGGGAGAAAGGGAGACACAGAATCTGAAGCAGGATCCAGGCTCTGAGCTGTCAGCACAGAGCCCAACACGGGGCTTGAACTCATGAACCATGAGATCATGACCTGAGCCGAAGTTGGAGGCTTAACCGACTGAGTCACCCAGGCGCGCCAGATGACTCCCAAACTTAAATCTCCAGTTTTAATTTCTCTCCTAAGCTTCAGACCTACTTATTCCTTGACTCCTACATTAACATTTGGGTTGGCCATAGCACATTAAATTCAATTTACCAAAACATAAGTCATAATGCTCTTCCACGAAGATTACTCTACATGTGGTCCACATCAAAGAATGGGCTGACTATCAGCAGGTACTCAAGTCTGCCTTGGCTCTTCTCTATCATCCAGTGGCCACGCACTGTTATTCTGAAGTGCTTAATCTCTCCTTTCTTCCTTCCCAGACCACTCTCCTAGCTTAGGTTACTGTTTATTCTCAGCTTGATCCTTCATTCACTCATGACTCATGACATTGAATTTTATAATAGTATAAGGAGCCAACTGTTTGGCTTTTGCTTTTCTCTGTCTACAAACACACATTTATAAGTCCTTCTTACCCCATTTTCTGGCCCCTAATCTATTATCTGTCTCTCCGTCCCTCTCTCCCTCTCTCCCTCTCTCTCTGACACACAGACACATGGACACACACATAAGCAAAAGAGAGTATAAAACAGAATATTCCTGCTCTAGGTGCAGAGATCACAAGTGTTCTAGTACCACTTTATGTCTTTTGGTATATTTATCTTTTTTTAAGATTTTTTTTTAAGTAATCTCTCCATCCAACATGGGGCTCAAATTCACAACCCCAAGATCAAGAGTCGCATGTCAGTCATGCACCCCATTTCTCTCTTTTTTTGACCTTAACAGTCTCCAGTCTCTACTTTCCTATCTGATATTGTGGATACATGATCATGCTTCCCTTATCCTTGGACTGTGCTTACCTATTCAGTTTATCATGATAGTCAAAATACACAAAGTCCCAGATCTCATGGAGAAAACGCTGATGAGAAAAGGCAAGAAATAAATAAACAGATAATTATTGCATAAACTTTCCAGGCAATAATAGTGGTTATGCAGGGAATTAACACAGGGTGGTATAACAGGAAGTAGTAACTGGCTCATCCTTCTTGGATATTCTAAAGCCTAGGTTATCTATTCTTTCCTTGCATGTTTATTTATGTGTATATATAACCAAGTAAATATATGGATAAGGAAGGCAGGTAAGTAGATAGTAAGCAAAGAGATGAGCTATTTTAATACACTGTTCAAGGTCTGAAGTTTTTGCCACCTTCAGGGTCCTAGAATATCACTTTACTATTGTGGCCCTAGTGTCTTCAGACCTACCCCATTTCATTGACACCTTTTTCTATCATGAAAATGGTGTTTATATGGTGACCTAAAACATTGGCACTACAAATCAATATGTTAATATCACAATAGTTTCTGTGAGCTAGTAATATAGAATGCCAGACTATAAACAAATTCTGGCCCAGGACACCATAATCATCAGAATGAGCACCTGAGTTCTTTTTGACTTTGAAGTCACCTAGGAATGTTTTTGAACCTCACTATAAAAATTTTTCGGTATGAACTTGAACAAGGTACACATCTTTTTGGAGCCTCAATTTCCTCACTGTGAAATTGGGATATTCACAGTACCTACCACAGAGGGATTATGAGAACACGCACTTTACCTAGAGTCCACTCCATGTAGATGCTCAACAAATATTAGCTTATTATCACAGCTTACACTATAGTGTTGCTGAAGTGGCTAAATCCATTGTCGTGAAGCTATTTTTAAAAGTAGACAGTTGTATTACTGTTTTGTCTACATTTCTGCAAATGGCTGGATGGATACTTTGAAACACCACTTTTTCTCTGGGAAGGGTCAGATTCCTCTAAGAGAATCAACGGGTGATATCATAGTGACTGGAAGGCAGGAAGAGCAGAAAGAAGCTTTATGGTTATAGCAGGTTGGAACTGGGCTAAGAAACGGACCCCCAGAGTTCCACAAATGTTTGCTGAGCACCTCCTATTTACCAGGCCCTGTGCCAGCCTCTATAGTGGTACTTCACTAGGGGTGTGCATCTGAATCATTCATGAAGCCTGTTTTCAATTACACATGCACAGGCCCTATTCCCAGGGCTTCTGAGTCAGCAAACTGGGGATGAGGCCTGAGACCATGCATTTTCAAATAATCCACAGAAAATTCAGATGTGTGCATCACTTTTCCTCCCCCAAATCTAGATGTAATATGTTAAACCAGGCACTTTTGAATGACTCCCATCACTAAAATTTCTGTTATGGCTGTTTATATGATTATGAAGATCACTAGGTCTTTGTTACTAATTTTAAAAGGGAACTAACATTTGCAAAGCACCTTCTATATCAAGGGTGCTGTAAGTCTCACACAATTTTATGAGATCTATGTGGCTTTTTTTCACACACATAAAAACTCGGGCTCAGAATATTATGTAATTTGATCAAAGTCAGATAGCTAAGTGGCAAAGTTGAGATTTAAATCAAAATGGGCTTAACTCTAAGATTCTGCCCTTTCTAAGAAGATATACTACTTCTTTCTGGAAGTAAGGCAGCAGGACCCACTTCACATAGTACAGTGTCTTTAGTCCTGCGAACCACGAATGAAATCTGTGGTAGGGTCAGGCTTGGATCAGAGTCATGCCTCCTTTTGCAATTCACCAGACATGTCCTACCTATAGGTTGCACCGATGAGTAAAATTTTACTAGACCTGTAGTAAGGGTGGGTTTTAGCTTCTGGGAACTTGGAGTGGCCCAAGTTCAAGGTATTGGTGCCAGGGAAAGACAGTTAAGGGACTGCTTATTGGATTCTATGTTAATGAGATGATTTTCTGTAATGCGTCATAATTGATCTGAATACAAGTAAAAATCCATCTACTCTTACTTTTTTAATTAAAAAAATTTTAAGGTTTATTTATTTGTGTGTGGGTGGGGGAGGGGGGAGAGAGAGAGACAGAGAGAGAGACAGAGAGAGAGCGTGTGCACACACGAGTGGGTGAGGGGCAGAGATAGAGGGAGACAGAGCAGGCTCTCAGCTGTCAGTGCTTGAACCCAAAAACGGTGAGATCACGAAGTAAGCCAAAGCTGGATGCTCAACTACCTGAGTCACCCAGGAACCCTCCATCAACTCTTCCAAAATATACTATTTTTCTTTGATTTTCAGTATCTCTAGACCCCAAGTTCAACCTGTCTGGAGTCTAGTTGCTTTGCCATTTGAAATCTATTTCACAAGAAGCCATAAGTAATGATGATAAAGCACTTAGGGGAATTGAAGTTCATAAAGCTTATGGTATCAAAGGAATGGTAATAAAGGTTGAACCTAAGAAATTATGGTTTCAGGTTGGAATTCTTAAAATTATTATTTTGAGTCCAGCTATGTGTAAACCTGCTTCTTAGGCTGAGGTGGACCCATAAGTCTAGTGATTAAATCCAGTGGGAATGGATCACATGTATCCACCACCTGTCTATAAGCAAAAGACACCAATACAGTGGAGTCACATGGTAAAAATAGGCTAGATCCCTGACTCACTACTTGGAGCGAGTCATTCAGATAAGTTTTCAGAACTGCACTCAACTCTGTATAAAGGAGAAATGCACCTTTACTTTGGAAACCACTAAGAATTTGAAAACTGTTTGCTATCTAAGAATAGCTCAGCATGACTAAGATTCAAAGACAACACTTCTAAGTTCATGTATTTAAACAAACAGAGTTAGCATGAAAGAGTTCAACTCATCATGACTTAATAACAGGTCATGATGGCTTCCAGGGACCTCTTAAGCAATTCTGTGCAAAGAAACATAATGACATTACCTAGGATAATTAAATGGATATTAAGAAATATCACTATAAGAACTGTCAGTTTTCCTAGAAGCCATTCAGATTTTCATCAGATCATTTGCTTAACCATGAGATAAACAGTATTTTTTTTTTTGAGTGAAGGGAGAATAAATCCAACATTAGGACAGTTTTACACAAGCAATCTAAGTATATATGCATGATATGACCATATAGAGAGAGCTAATGATACCTTGGAGCAAACTCCTTGTCCATTTCAGAAATTCTGATGCTCAGAGGGGTTTCACATCTTAATTGGGTTAAGATATCAACTCTCTAGCAAACAAAAATAGCATAAGTAGATTAAGGCAATTCCTACTCATGTGATGAATTATTTTTAAATAAAGGAAAGTGGGGCCTGAAGGAAACCAGTCACAGGATGGAACAGTTTTCATGTGGTTTAGAGAATCGAAATTTCCAGAGCATAAGGAACTTTTCAACACAGAAAGAGTAATGGAATAGCATGGACTTCAAAATCAAGAAGTCACGTGGTTAAGTCCCAGCTCTACAATTTGAGTTATAAAACCATGCTGAACTTTCTTAGGCTTTGATTCTCATTTATGAAATGGAGTTAATAGCTTCTGCCTCATGGCATTGTTGATAGGATTACGTGAAAAAGTTGCTCCTCATAAAAAACCACCTTTTCCGATCTTAGCTCCCAAGGAGTCATACCACTTTCTGAATGATTTGACCAGTTCACAATTACTAACTTTCAAAATCTTAACAGCTAAGAATGTTAATAGCAGAGGTGGGACTCCAATAGCAAGGTAAAGTAAAAACTGATCAGGGATTTGTAAATATAGAATTAATACTAGAAATTGGGCAAATCTGCATGGCAGTATGCTGTTAAGTATACAATATTATATGCAAAACTTCGGAGGGATAGTATTACATACATTCAGCAAAATTGGGGGGAAACTTGTCCTACTAGAATAAAGCTTAGAGATTTATCTAGCTTGGGGCGCCTGAGTGTCTCAGTTGGTTAAGCATCTGACTTTGGCTCACATCATGATCTCATGATTCGTGGGTTCCAGCCCCACACTGGGCTCTCTGCTGTCAGCACAGAGCCTGCTTCAGATCCTTTGTCTCCCTCTCCCTCTGCCCACCCCCCCCCCCCCCACCACTGCAATTTCTTTCTCTCTCAAAAATAAACATTAGAAATTTTTTTTTTAAAAAGATTGATCTAATTTAGATTGCTGCTAATAAGTGCAAAAACAACAACAACAACAACAACAACAACAACAACAACAAAACATTTAAAGACAGAGTTGAGCCTATTTTGCCAACTTTTAACCAGCAAAGAGGAATTGTTGAGCAAATGAATTTGGGATATAAGAGTTTAGGAAAACCAGAGTAAACATCCATGAAAAGGAGTAAGATACTGGAAGATAGAAGCCTGACTAACCATATTGTAAATGTCTTGGATAAATGTCATATTGATAAAAGAAACTTCTGAAGTTATGTGTGTGTGTACATAGGCCCACACAATAAGATACATGCATATTTTGTATGTATGTATATATTTATGTATATGCATACATTTATAAAAATTTGGACACTAGTAATGATTTCTAATGGGGTTTATTACCGGAAATTTATTGTAATAATGAAAATCAACAAAAGTTCATTAAAATGCCAGATAACCTGCGAGGTACCTATGACATACAGCTCATTTGACTGAGAATATATCTTATAATTTCTGTCACATAATGGTAGATACACAAATATCTCTTCTAATAATAACAAGTATGAACATGAGTTATGTTTGTGTTGACTCTTCAGTTTTTGCTTTAATCATAAACCTGCTTCACTATTTTCATAGGTATAACATATAAAATGGCATACAAATTAGTGAGAATAAAATTACAAAGAAAAACAAAATTGATAACTCCGTCAGGCCCAAGAAATACCAAGGTAATGAGCCAAGAGATTCTAATTAAAAACAATCAGTTAAATTCATCTATTCATTCAACAAGTATTTATTGATACACATGGGTACTCTGCTAACCTTAAATAATTAAATAAATAAATCATTCAAACAGAATCCTCACTAGGGATATACTATACTTTCACTGTGGGATATCAGCTAGTTGAGAGATCTATTCTATATATCATTTACTTATAAGAATGTGATAAATGTATATGTATTTTATTGTTGGTAATTTTTGACTATTTTTCAGAAAAATATCATGAGGTAGAATATATTTAGCAGGCAGAGATGGAGGAGTTGAAGAAAAAGGTCAGTGGAAAGAACAGTGAAGGAAAGAGGAGTACTTAAGAAAGCATGGGTGGGGCGCCTGGGTGGCTCAGTCGGTTAAGTGGCCGACTTCGGCTCAGGTCATGATCTCGCGGTCCGTGAGTTCGAGCCCCATGTCGGGCTCTGTGCTGACAGCTCAGAGCCCGAAGCCTGTTTCAGATTGTGCGTCTCCCTCTCTCTGACCCTCCCCCGTTCATGCTCTGTCTCTCTCTGTCTCAAAAATAAATAAACGTTAAAAAAAATTAAAAAAAAAAAAGCATGGGGACATTAAAGGAACAGCATAGTATTCAGTCTGCAGGGTGAAATGGTGGAACCCTCTCAGGAGAAATGAACTTGACTTTATCAGGTGAAGAGTCTGGAGGATCTGTATTTGCTTTTTCGGCAGTGGGTAATAAAGAGCTACTGAAGACTTCTAAGGGAGTGCCAATATCTAGGTCATTATTTTAGTTTCTCAGGAGTTTTGAACTGAAAGAAACAAATGGGAATCTAACAACAGTAGTAATAGTAATAATAAAACCCTTTACAATAGTGTGGGAGTGGTCTTGTTTTGGAAAAGAGAAATGGAAAGGTGGGGTGAACACAGGAAATGAGAGAAATGCTACAGACGTGGGAAAAAAGCTGTCCTGCTAAGTGACTGGAAAGGGGTAGGAAGAAATCAAGAGAGAGTACATTTGTAAGACTGGATGTCTGGGCTAAAGGCTGTGTCATTAATAGAAATAAGGAAGTCGGGAGGAAGAGATACCCATGTAAACAGACTGGAGTTGGGTATGACAACACTAAGGTACTTTAAGAATGAAGGCATCCTTCATGGAGTTGAAACACTTATTAGACACAACAAAGATACTGATATGGATATGAAAGTCACCAATATGTATTTGAAACAGAGGTAGTGAGCTGGGCATTTAAAGAAGATATGGAAAAACAACAGTAACAAAAATCCTGACCCTCTGCATGTTCCTTCAGAAAGAAATCGGAAGAGGAAGGACCAGAGAAGAAAGAGAGGAGTCAAGAGAGCGGAGAAGCCACAGAAATACAGTTTCAAAAATGGGCTCATCAGGTTCATGTGTGGCTGAGAATTCCAGGCAGGGGTGCGGTGTAGGGAGCACTGAATTTATTGACTAGAATCCATCAGTAGTTTTGACAGAGCTGCTTAGAATGAGGCAGAGCAGGCTGTACAGGGAGGGAACAAGGACGCGGCAAGTGATGAAGTGCTGATAGCATATGAAGACTATTCCTTCCAGAAGCTAAAAAGAAAAGAAGAGGGGGCTAAAATGACATTGTAGGAAGATAGCAGGATGATGCAAGGATTTGCTTGTTTTAAAATAGTGAATCCAGAAAAGAAGAGATTGAAGCGGCTGAAGAGAGAGAGACACAAATGTAGAGGAGCTAAGAGTGAACGCGACCAGAGACACATAAAGGCAACAGGCATTGATTGAAGGAAGATTTGTTTTTCTCTCAGAAGACAAAGATGAGTAAAGATATGGGCAAATTAATTTTTTTTTTTTTTCAACATTTTTTATTTATTTTTGGGACAGAGAGAGACAGAGCATGAACGGGGGAGGGGCAGAGAGAGAGGGAGACACAGAATCGGAAACAGGCTCCAGGCTCCGAGCCGTCAGCCCAGAGCCCGACGCGGGGCTCGAACTCACAGACCGCGAGATCGTGACCTGGCTGAAGTCGGACGCTTAACCGACTGCGCCACCCAGGCGCCCCAGATATGGGCAAATTAGAAGTGTGGGAAGGAAGAAGTGTTGACAGGGCTCACATCAGATGTCCTTGCATATAAGAAGTAAAGTTATGGTTTTCTTGAGGTTAAATTTTAAAAAATCAGGTACTCAAAAAAATGCATTCATTTCAAGTACTTCAATGCTAAAGGAAACTAAGTTTCCCCAGGGACATGGAAATTGCCCCTTAGAAGTGACAACTTGCTTTGCTTTTGTCATGATAGAACTCACATCAAGTATATGCAAAACAATTATGGTTGCAAGCAATGATCTAATAATATGATAGATGTAAGAGAAACACCAAATATTACCAAGAAGGAGTCTTCTTGTGCTGGATGCATCTGACAGCGGGCTGGTTTAATTTAAAATTACAATTTGAACAGATATAAACTCTTATTTCTTGACAGTCATTAACCACGAGCCATAAAAGTGCCATTAATTCTGCAGTAGTCAGCAAAATGCTTTGTAATGATCTAACACTAATGCACCCCACTCCTATAAAACCCCCACAGCAGCAAAGGTTTACTCTGTAATACTAGTTGGGTTTTCATAAGCTTAAAATCCCTGCCAATGCACCTGCTTTCCAGAAGATCGTTAGGTAAAACTCCCAAGGCAGCACCATCAACCTGGCTTCGGTTACCTTACCGTCTGCTAGAGGAGAAAATTAATGTTATTCCACGGGTCTCTCTCCCAAGATTGGCTAGTGTATAGTTACTGGGCCAGCTGTCTGAGGGGTCTTCGGTCTGTTCTAAGCTGACCCGACTCATTGTCTGCATGGATCTCGGGTCCCAACATAGCACACTAACACACCGACTGCAGCCTACACCAGCTGTTCTACTATTGTACAGGTACTTAACAGGATTACAGCGCACGGAACCACTAACTTGGCAGCCAGCACTTTGTAGTCCAGCCACAGCTTTATGGCAATTCTCACAGAAGCCATGCTTTTTTTAAAAAAAGCATAAAACCAAAACAACAGATATAAAACCTGCATTCAAGACAAGAAGGCAAGGAGAAAAGGAAGGCTCCTAACACAGGGTTATGGCTAAATCCCATTTAACAAAGGATTTCTCCTTTATTCTCATTTCCTATGGAAAATAATACAAATTAGCATAGAAAATCCTGCTTTATCTCTGGATGGAGTTACATGGCCTTAATCTGAAATCTGCTTTTCTTCTGGCTACAAGAAGTCAAGCAGGGCATCCCGTCAAATTGCAAGGGGAGATTTGTCACATCTGACTGGTTCTCAGACTGTGGGTCGTCAGCTGGATGCCGATCTGAGACAGCAGTCACCCCACCACAGACACCTACACCCTACACTGGTCACCCAGGTATTCTCCGGCCAAGCCCTTCTCCCTGGGCTGCTGCTGTATTCACTCAGGGAAGCAGCAACAGCGCAATGCTTCCTTCATACATCAGAGCTGTCCTCCGAGCAGGACTACAGTGAAATTGCTTTGTTTTACATAACATCCAAGTCAGGAATTTCATGGTAGAAAAGTAGCCATAGGCAAAATTCAGCGAATCTCACAGAATCTCTGGTTTAACCATTTAAAATAGGACAAAGTCATGACTATTTATAGAGAGGCAGCTCGCTATTGGATTTGCATGAAACATGATCTCACAATTTTTAACAAGTCAGGGATTTTTTACTAGGAATAAAATTCCTTAAGGGCAGTTTTAAAAGTTGGTATCTCTCTATGCAGCGAGTACGATGACTTCCTTGTTTTGATCTAAGCTAGAATGCTTTTGTCAGTGTTTGAAAATGCGTATCATAGTATCTTTTCTTCCAGTTACTCTTTCCAGATAATGTACCAGCAGAAATGATACCAATGATTCATTTAGGATGACATTTTACTTTCAATTAATGTTCCATAGAATGAAAGCAATGTTTCCAAGTTTTTCAATTTAGATTTTAAAGCATGTTTCTATTAAAAAAAAAAAGTGAATACACACGAGCATCGATGTAGTTTTGTTGTTTGTCAATGTCACTTATAAATTCAAATAAATGATAACCCGCTGCAGAAGAATGCTCACAGAAGCAGGTAAAAAAAAGTAACCCTATTAGAACTGCATAAATTTTACTTTGTCATTCAATGCTCAATTTTTTTAAATAAAAATATACAAACTTGTAATGACACAAGTTATATGCTACACAAATGTAAGGTAAAGACTGCTTATTATCTGAAGCAAGGACATTTCCATTAGGAAGTTAATGGATTGGGCTTGTGTTACATGTCCATCAAGGGAGTTAACATGTTGGACTAAGACTGTCATCTTTTATATGTGTGCATGTGTGTGTATATATGTCATAATATGTAAATGTCATAATACATGTATATGTATGTATGCATATATGCATACACTTTTACCTGTATATAATATACACATATTGTATACATATAATATGAAGGTGTGGCTATTAAGACCCACACAATGTGCTCCACAGCTTCAGACTTAAACATCCTCTGCTCCCCCCAACAAACACTGGATAGTCTTGGCTTTCTACAACATTCTCATGCCCTTGTGCTCCTTTAACCCTGTATACTTTTGATGATGTTATTTCCTCTACCTTGAATATCATTATCCATCTCAGAATTCAAATTTTACTCCTTCTGTGAGCTTTTCCCTTCTTCCTGAAGAAAATCCAGTATCTCCTGTCCTGTGCCTTCATACACCTTTGTGGTTATTGCTGTTCTAGGAATTCTGACATCATATCCTCATTGCCTGCTGGCTGTCACATTATGGAGGACAAACGCCTTCTCTGCCTTTCTGGTATCTTGAATACTGCCTGGCACAAAACAGATACTCAATAAGTACTAATGGATGATTGAGTGAGATATGTGAAATTAAAATAGTGGCCAAATTAAGGAGGAACATCATACATAAATCTTTTCAACTATTAGCCTTGTCAATGGTCGTGCCAATTCTCCCACCCTGAAAGTAGCTAATGTTATTTGGCTTGTGTTGACAATGGCGCATACCAAATTTCCTCTGGCCAAAGATACATTGCCTATAAATGACTATAAATTTATTATCAGCTTTTGTGGAGGGAGGAGAAAAGAAAATAATATTAAAGGCGTGTATGATTATAAAGTTTTTGTTTTTTTTACTTTTCCAAAAATGTTAAACCATTTTTTTTAAAGTGTTTCTTTAGAATTGGTGAATGATGGCAATTTCCTTTTCAAGTAAGAATATCTGGAAATCATTCCTGGTTAGTCTACAGCACTCAATTTCAATATTCCATCTCTGAAAGTGATAAACGTAAGTTATATCTTTGTTCGGTGTTAACACCAAAATAAGGCTATCATACAGAAAGTACAATTCTGATTTAAGAACATACTCTATAGTTGTTTCTATAGACTCTTGTGTCCTCCCCTCAAATCCATGTTGAAACCAAGCCCAGTGTGTTGGTATTTGGTGATAGGACCTTTGGGAGGTGATTAAATCATGAGAGTTGAATTCTCATGAAAGGGATTAGTACTTTTATAAAAGAGATCCCAGAGAGCTCCCTCACCCTTCTGCCAAGGGAGGAAACAGTGAGAAGACAGCCATCTATGAACCAGGAAGTGGCCCTCTGGAGACACTATTTCTGCCAGTGCCTTAATCTTGAACTTCCCCATCTCCAGAACTACGAGAAATAAATTCCTGTTGTACACAGGCCACCGAGTCTATGGTCTCCTGTTATGGCAGTCAGAACAGACTAAGACAGATGCTTTTATCACTGAGTTTAAACATCAAGGTACATGATACTTTTTAAGTAAGAGTATTATGATAATGTGTTGGGAAAAGTTTACATATATTTGGACTCTGCTAGAGCACCCTGTTGCAATACAAAAGAACAGGCCTAATCTGACACACACTTTCAGATCAACTTACACAAAACTAGAACATCTACTCAGGGGAAAATATCAATTCATTCCAGGCCTTGTAAGCCATCTCCTGTGGCTAAATCTGTTCAAATTTCTAGCTGTATATAAAAATACATGTTGAGAAAAGTAAAGCCAAAATGTTTTTAATCAGAAAAAAAGTCCGTCTTCTGCCATTCTTGCTCTTCAGGAAGAAGAAAAAAATTTTTTTTACTTACAACAGATGAAAAATGAGATATCTAAACTAAAAATTTAGTTACTAAACTTTAAACTATAGTAGATATATAAGTATATGGGGAAAATAGGAACAATTATGAAAATAAATTTAATATATTTGCTCACATTTTAATTCAAATCCTCTTTTCAATTTACACTATGTTTAAATTCTCAAATTTTAATGGCTCAATTTAGGGGAAAAATATGTGTAAATCTCAGAGAAAATGTTTGGGTCTCCATCAATCACACAGTTGTGAAGTCATGGAAGAAAACTGAAATATGGCTTTGCTTCTAGGTCCTATGTGTGCTAGCTAGACTTAGTTGCTTTCAATCTGTTTAAAATTTAAAATGAGTATCAAGTATACACATATTATACTTGCAAGCAGGAAAATAGACAAAACTGAGAATAATTCTGTTTTGAGAGTCAAGATCTTGATTATCTAACTAAATAAGCAGATAGTAAAATGTGACATATTCAGCACATTCTTCCCATGATAAATTACCCTTTGTAAAACTGAAAGACATACTGTAACTCAATGTTAAGGTTGCTATGGTAAAGCATGCCTTCTGGACACAATTCCTTGTTTCCAAATAATTATGTTTTATCTACCATAAGGTAACCAATTCCTTCCTTTAAATACAGAAGAAAAATGTTTCTGTATTTAACTACAATACTTTTCCAAAGTTGAAATTTCCCCAGAATGGTGGATGCCTTACAACAAAGGCTGTTAGCTTTATAAATATGATGGTATCAATAGCTTCCTATTTGTAGACTAAGATATTTATTCATCTAGACCCTAGGAAGGAAACGCAAAGTTCTAAACCAGTAACTGAATTTTACAGTTATATATATATATATATATATAATATATATAATATATATATTATATATATATATAATAGATGAAATATATTCATATTCATATATATGTATATATATATATATATGAAAGTCCCATTAAATTTTCCTTCTAGATATTTCTCAGCTCTGTTCACATGTTTACATTTTTTATTGCAACCAATCAAGGTGAAACTATCATATTTTTTTAATGTTTGTTTATTTCTTTGAGAGAGAGAGAGGGAGAGAGAGAAAATATGCATGTGAGCTGGGGAGGGGCAGAGAGAGGGAGACAGAATCCCAAGCAGGCTCTGCTCTGTCAGCATAGAGCCTGACAGGGGGCTCAATCTCATGCTTCATGAGATCATAACCTGAGCCGAAATCAAGAGTTAGATGGTTAACCAACTGAGCCATCCAGGTACCCTATCATCATGTCTTATGTGAACTGTACAAAACTGGTCTCATCACATATGTCCTGTTGATAGGACTCCCATGTACTTTCTATCATTTACCTAGACTAGAGGTATATTTTCAAATACATACTGAATCATACTGTATCCTTACTTTAAGGCTTCAGTGAATTCCTAGTATCTGAAAGCTAAATATCTAAATCCACAATACTGTTCCCAAGACCTAGCAATGATTCGATCTGTGCTTTTCCAGTCTCAGTTCTTGGTGCAATTCCTTCCATCACTGGCCTCCAGTTAGTTCTATAAAAGTACTCTGCCATGTTCCTTACTACCTCGGGACCTTTGGCTTTGACTGTTCTTTTGAATAAAGAACGCTTTTCGTTGTCTCATATATGCCTACTTGTAAGTCTATGTATCTCTATGGCAGAGACTGCAGGTTGTCCTCTAATAGCATATATTCTACCTTCCAAACTAAAACAATTCCCAATCTTTAACTTGGTACATGATTATCCAAAGTCCATTTCTCAATGCAGTCGTGTTTTGGATCAATAGGATGTAAGTGAAATGCCATATGGTAATTCCCAGGAATCTTCCTTAAATCATTGCTGATCTGCTCATTTTCTTCACCATCCCTTTCTCCTTTCTGCTATCTCCCCAGCAGAAATAAAGCGGACATGATGACTGGAGGTAAAGCAGTCATCTGAACAATGAAGTGACCTTGGGAATGGAGGCTGGGTATGCCCATATATATGTTCTAAGAGGGTCTGTGACTGCTACATTACACATAAATTGTATTTTGTATACCCAGATATGGTGAGAAACATCTATAGGAAGTGTCAGATTTTTAGCAAAGGGACCCAGATCCTAAACATATTAATTAAAATTGGTGTAGTTCAATCTCTTTATTTTACAGCTAAGAAAACTGCCCCAGAGAGATAGCTTGTCTTACCTAAGATCATATATAAATGAATTGGAGAGATCCAACCACCGTGAGATCGTAGGCTCTTTGCCTTCTTTTCTAACCTTTCTTCTCAACTTCCTGGTCTCGTGTTAACAAGCAAAACTCTTCTTAGATATTATAACTTGGGAGAAAAAGCTACTGATCACATTAAGAACTGAAATTAATAGGGGAAGAAAGTGAAAAGAGAAGGACATAGCTGTTTTATTTTGTTCACCTATAGGGCCTTGTAAAAAATTAAGTAGGTTTAAATGAAATGTCTTTTGATATGTTTTACTTGAAATAGCATTCTTACTTCAGTTAAGTAGTACCCAGTGAAGCAATAACCCAGTAGGACACAATATGTCAGAATCTGCTTATTCTCGAAGCTCTTAAACATGCTAAAAAGTCAAATCCAAGATGAAATATCTGTGCTTTCATTGATGAGTGCCCAATAAACAAGGAATCCCGTAACAATTGATTTTTTTGTCTTTCACCCAGGGAGTTAAGTCAGTCTGATCAATATTATTTCTCACTCACAGGTACAAGTTTTACTGCTCTGACCCATGACTAAGCATAGAGAAACACCAGGGAAGGTCGTGGAACTCTAATGTGGCATGACAGGACTTCCATCTTCTACTTCCTGTTCGTGTTTCCTACCTTAAAGGAGGAGATGAAGGAAGTGGTGCTAGAAAGGAGGACACTGCAAATAGAATAGCTGGACTTACATCTGCAGGTCACACTGGTTTCACTTATGCTCACATTCTAGGACATTAGGTCTTGCAAGCTTAAGCTCCACTTGCTGCAAATTCCCAGGTGGATATGACCAATCCTTTCCCAGGTAGCTCCTATATGCCAGCAGCAGTGAGAGAAGCCCTTTCTCATGCTATGTTAATAAATCCCGATGATAGCCCTTTCATTTATAAAGATGAGGAAATTAAGGCCAAGACAGACTCCACAGTCAGAACCATGAAGCCAGAGCAGGATTCCAAATTAACTCTGTCTTCCTTTCCGTCTCATGGCAGCATTTACCTCCCCACCCCCATACCTAGCCCAACAAACACAATATACTTTCCTACATGCTAAATGCTAAAGGAAAGACCACATCATTTAAATTACAAATCTGACAATATTTTAGCATTTCACTTCAGGCTAGGCCAAGACGTATCTGAAGGAAGGCTTAATGGTAAAACGGTGTAACAGGAGATAGGTTAACTATTCAACGGCCCATGATAAAGAATCCCAAACAGCAGCTTGGATTTAAAGGCTGAATTATCATGCAAAAATTTCAGAATACCCATTTTTATCTTTGTGGGTATGTGTAAATGTGTGTGTGTGTGTGTGTGTGTGTGTGTGTGTGTGTTTCCAGCACATGAGAATATAGAGGGTTTTTAGGAAGTCTTCATGTCTGTGTTTTTAAAACAAAAATTCTAACAAAGGCTATACTTTACCATGTTCAACGAAACATGAAAAAAAGAGTGCTAGGAATCCTAGCGTCCTTATAAGAGGACAGAGGTAGAGTCTGGGGTGATGTAGCCACAAGCATGAGAACACCTGTGGCTCCCAGAAGCTAGAAGAGGCAAGGAATTTCCTTCCCTGGAGGCCCCCATGAGAACATGGCAGGGCTGATACCCTGATTTTGGACATCTGGACTTGCAAGCTGTGAAGTGACAGATTCCTGTTGTTTTAAACCACCCAATTTGTGGTATTTTGTTAAGACAGCTTACAAAAGTAATACCCGCTTGTCTCTTTCATGGACAATACTGAAAAATAACTTTTTTAAATATCTGAATTTTATCGAGAATACAGAGAAACTTTTCACATACTGGTATTTCTGAATCCTCATTTACAAGATAGTAAATAACTGAAATGCCAAAAGAATATTGTCAGAAACGACCTCATATCAGTAAATTCTATCGTAAGGGGAATAAATGCATCTAAGAATGACAGATGAAATACTTCTCCTCCATCCTCCCATAGCACACAGTGAATGCCTCTGTCTACCTGTCTTTTCTCCCAATAGCCTGACAAGTGCTTGAGGATAGAAATCTTGTCTTTTTGTAACTTCTACACTCAGCAGACAGCCTGGGGCTCTGATAAAGACTCAATACACATATATATAGTCAATGCATAAAGGAGTAACAAAATAGTATATATTTTTAACCATTTATTTATTTAAAAAATGTTTAATGTTTACTTATTTTTGAGAGAGACAGACAGAATGTGAGCAGGGGAGGGGCAGAGAGAGGGAGACACAGCAACTGAAGCAGGCTCCAGGCTCTGAACTGTTAGCACAGAGCCCAATGTGGGGCTCGAACTCAAGAATTGTGAGATCATGACCTGAACTGAAATCGGACGCTCAACTGAGTAAGCCACCCAGGAACCCCAGATCTTAACCTTTAAAAAAAATAAGAAGTATTCATAAAAAAAAAGGTATTTAAAATTTGTTTCCCAAAAGTATGGTAAATCCCTCTATTTCAAAACTATAGACGATTAAATTTTTTTTTAATCATTTTTGCCTTTTCAATTTTGCCTCTTACATCTCTGTTGTTAAAAATGTAACCAATGCTCTCTTTTCAAAGTCAAACTACATGGAGTCAAAATTCATTCCATAACAGAAACAGTTTGCCTTTGATACCATTTAGATTCCACTTATACAGCCACTTAGTTTGGAACATTTGTGGAAAATTTTAAAACTAAAAGCTACCAGAAGTCTACACTTTTCATTCAAGCAAGCATTAATAATCGAAATGAATATCCTTTAGTCCCAAAAGTAGTAAGAGATGAAGGCAGGAGGAAGTTCAGAAGAGAGAAAGAAGAAAAAGAGAAACAAACAGTAACTTTGCCCAACCAGATCTTTAAAAATTCAACAAGAATGCCATAGTGTTTATTAAAAACAAAATGCATATAATTCCGAATTTCAAAGTCTTCAGTTAATGTCAGGTTTTAGAGTAAGAGGGGCCATAGAATCTTCCCATTTGATATGCTCACATTCAGCATAGCTCTTTAGAGAACCATTCCTCCTTTGGATAAAATACCATTTTCACTTTAGAAGACTTCATCTCTTGTATTGAGAAAGGTGATGTTTTAACCAACTCTCACATTTCCACTTTGATAAAACCTGAACTCTGTAAACTTATAGAAATACAACTCCCCTAGGGGCGCCTGGGTGGCGCAGTCGGTTAAGCGTCCGACTTCAGCCAGGTCACGATCTCGCGGTCCGTGAGTTCGAGCCCCGCGTCAGGCTCTGGGCTGATGGCTCGGAGCCTGGAGCCTGTTTCCGATTCTGTGTCTCCCTCTCTCTCTGCCCCTCCCCCGTTCATGCTCTGTCTCTCTGTCCCAAAAATAAAATAAAAAACGTTGGAAAAAAAAAAATTTAAAAAAAAAAGAAATACAACTCCCCTATATGATAGTATATCACCAGGAGCAGCTTAAAATAAAATCCTGTTGTGTTGAAAGAAAGGTAATTTACAAACATCTTTATGTTTGAAAACAGTTCTAAATTGAAAACAAGCTCTCCATAATGTATGAATTAGTATCTTTTAAATGTTTCCATGAAGGTGAAATATCCCTTTCTTTATGGAATACAAAATGCTTAATTTTTCCTCTTCTATTTACTTCACAGTGTCAGTTCATCATGCCTTCTTATTTATAATATCCATTGATGGAAATTATTCCTGGCATTTTTTCCAGTTGATAAATACTGTCAAGGTAATTATTAAGGGTATATTTCTCTACTCAACTAACTTGCCTTATTATTAAACTCCAGACTCTAAAAACTAATTGTATGTAAAGTCAATGGGCTGCATGTTTAAGAATTTTAATTACTTTTCTATGATCACTTTATATTCTATACATAACATCCAGGTAACACAGCTTCTACAATGATAAGCGGTTTAATTAGAAAGCTAAGATAAGAAAAATGCTTTTATGTTACCAAATTCGTACATGCTAGTCACGTGATAATGTGGACTGGTCTTTTCTTGCAGAATTTGAAAATGTGAAATGTTACTATTAGGTGAACCTTCCTTTCTAACAGTCTAGCAAATGCTTTATTAATATGCCATTTGGTTCTTTCTCCTTTGTACGTGTAAACACTACCGTTGTAATTAGACTGCAAAACTGAACCTGCCTTTAATCTTTGTGCCAGTCCAAACAAGTTCTTTCTCACACTCCTAACCTGGCACGAGAATCACAACACAGAGACGCAAATGTAAGCTGTGCACTGCCAACAGCATGCCTGCCCTTTCCACAAACTGTCTCAGAGGATAGCCATTGATTTCCTAGTTATTATGAACATGAAATTATTGAATGACAGATGATAGAGTGTTAGGTTCTACAAGTATTTTCCCAAATGGGTTAGCTAGCCAGGGTTGCCATGGTAACTACGCTGTTTGACAGACCTTCCCACAAAGAACCCTTTGCTCAGAATTCAGCATCAAATTGCTCTCTGCTTACTGCAAGCTCATGTTAAATCACGGAACTTAGCAGCTTTCTTATAAAGAAAAGGGTATTCAGAGTGAGTCCAGTCTGGTACTCAAAGTTCTCACCTAAAATGACATTGAGATGTATTAGCTCAGTATGTTCCCCAAGTGGATGAGGACTTTGCCAAGGGCTGGACCTTGTACTATTAACAAAGGCAGTGTTAATTCACAAAAGATAAATTAATAGTTCTGAGAGTGCAGGGTCCATGGGGAATATAAGTTCTGCCTCACAACACACAACTCATTAGGAGGGACGATGCTCACAAATCAGGAATTTCTTGAAAGACTAAAGGTTGTACCATTAGTCAATGCAATATTCACACTGTGAGGATGGAGTTGGGGTTGAATTTTTCTTTTTGCTGCCACACATACTGTGTATGTGTGAACACATATATATGTGATGTTTTCAAATTAAAATTATCTTTCTAAATAAAATATTTTTAAAGGTAATTTTTTTTAGTGGATGGTTCTCTTCCTAACTTTGATTTCACACTCAGCAGAGGTTTATAAACTAGTATGGTTAAAATGAATTGTCCTGGACGAGTGTAGAACAATAATATATCAAAACGAATTGAGAACATCAAAATAACCTGGTCAAAATGAAGGGAGCCATCTTTCTGCTCACAAGTAGGCTTTGATTTTTTTCCCTTCATTTCCTTATTCAACTGCTCCATTTTCTTATTTTCTTTTCTTTCTAAATAAAACTTTACTCTTAAAAAACATTCTGGAAATCAAGAGCTTTAGTATTTCTACTAAAAAATACTTTGCATTCTTACTAGGTATTTAGTATTTCATTTTCTTACTAAGAATACTTTGTCACACTTATCTAATACTTATATTTTAGTCTTTCTGCAGACTGTATCATCAAAGAAGGTGGATTGAATTTTGCATCCATTCAATGCTTTATAGAAGAAATCCCCTAGGGGGCGCCTGGGTGGCTCAGTCGGTTGAGCGTCCCACTTTGGCTCAGGTCATGATCTCACAATTCGTGGGTTCGAGCCCCACATCAGGCTCTGTGCTGACCACTTGCCCTGAGCCTGGAGCCTGCTCCCAATTCTGTGTCTCCTTCTTTCTCTGCCCCTCCCCCGCTCACACTTTGTCTCACTCTGTTTCTCAAAAATAAATAAATGTAAAAAAAAAAAAAGAAAAAATAAAAAAAAAAGAAGAAATCCCCTAGGAATAGATACTAAAAATCACATTCTTCATTTATAGTAGCAACTCATCTTCAGGTTCCTATCCAAATTCTCCAGTGACTATGATAGGCCAGAAATGCCCAGCTCTAGTTTTATGACAGTCCTATTATCCTAAGGAGAGGGATCAAAAATGGATTTTAATTCATCTTAAGCCAAAAAACCATATGCCATTCAACATTTCTTCTTATGTAGAGGACGGAGATGTATCAAGTAAACTCAGGCAAATAATAGTATGTCATGATTCCAATCATTTTGGTCTAATTAGTTTTAACCAAATTTAACTATTAGGATCACTTTAGGGTAAAGTTTTAAAATAAAATGGAAGTTTAAGTAAAACAAACTTTGGCAAAGTTTTTGCTCTCCCAAATTTCAATTAACCTGAATCATGGGAAATTCAATGTTACCTTTGTACATGCCTAATACAGACAAGTCTATACCTCTGCTGATTTCTAGCAAGAGCTGCAGACCTATATAGCCAAAGGTCTACTGGGCGTTTCTATATACCTGTTGGGATGACCAAATGACACTTCAAACGTAGCATGTTCAATCTTAAACTCATTGAATTCATTGAATTCCTTCTCTGTGTAAATACCATTTGCTCAAGCCAACTACTATCTTCTATATTAAAAAATAGTAACACCATTTGCTCATGCTAGAAACTGGGGTGTCATCTGTATTACTTTACCCTGCTTCACTCTCTACATCCAGTCACCAAGTGCTATCAATCTTATGTAATTAAAATCTTTCATATTGCTCCACTTTTCTATAGTAGTCGAAGGCCATCATGAACTTACCTAGATTATAGCAGAAGACTTATTCTTCTTGCACTCAGTCTCATTGTCCTAGCCAGACATATAAGGCAACCAAATTAATCTTTATAAAATATAAATCTGGGTAGACCACTTTCCTGCTTTTAATCTTCTAATACTTCTTCATTGCCATCAAGATATACTTAAATCGTCTTATTTGGCATGCATATAATTCAAACTTCACTATTTATAGTCTCATTCTTGGCCACTTAATTCCTCTAAATTCTGGCCAGATTGAATTATTTTTTGGGTTTCTGATCAGCACATGAATTCTTTTGTTTCTAGATCTTTTCCTACACTGTTTTCTCTATGGCACAGGATATTTTAAAATATTAATGTTGAGTCTCTATCTACCCCAACCCCTTGTACCTCTTTGTTTCCCCCACCTTTTACTTAATGTAGTAATCCTCCCTTTTCTACTCTTAAGAAGGAATGCAACAGTAGATCAGGAAGTTGAAAAAAGATTTTAAAGAGTAAATTCTTGCCATTTGAATTTCAAAAGCTTCATCCTGGGGATGTGGTGGACAGTAAACAGAGGGCAGAAAACTCAGAAACTAGAAAATATATTTTAAGAGAATTCAATGAAGAGCCTCAGGGAAGTAAATGAAACAGAGCTACATCTGAAATGGCCTATCATGTTGAATAAGGATATTCTCAGCAATGACTTACTGGAATTGTGACCCGAAAACCAGGTCAGAATGAGGATTTTTCAGTAGGTGACAGGGTATATAAGAATAAACATGATAGATAAGACGCCCATGTCTTTTCTTTTTTCAGCTTCATTGAAGTATAATTGACAAATAAAATTGTAAGATATTTAAATTGTACAAGATGATGATTTGGTATGTGTATCCATTGTGAAAGGACTCTCTCTGCCCCCATCAATCAAGTTAACTAATATATCCATCACCTCACATATTCACCCTAATTTTTTTTTTTTTTTTTTTTTTTTTTTTTTTTTTGCTGGGGTGCCTGGGTGGCTCAGTCAGGTAACTGTCCAACTCTTGATTTTGGCTCAAGTCATGTTCTCATGGTTCATGAGTTTGAACCCCACACTGGGCTCTGGGCTGACAGCACAGCCCTTCCTGTGCTCGCACTCCCTCCCTCTCTCTCTCTCTCTTTGTCGAAATAAATAAACTTAAAAAAATTTTTTTTGGTAGGAACATTTAATTTCGACTCTTTCAACAAATTTCAACTGTCTATACAGTGTTAACAACTATAGTCACCGTGTTATACACTGGATTCTCAGACCTTATTCATCTTATAGCTTATATGATACCATTTTACCAACCTCTCTCCTGGCAACCACTTTTCTACTCTCTGTTTCTATAACTTTGACTTTTGTTTTTAGATTCCACATATAAGTGATACCATGCAGTATGTCTCTTTCTCTGTCTGGCGTATTTCAATTAGCATGATGCCCTCCAGGTTCATTTATGTTATTACAAATGACAGGATTTACTTCATTTTTAAGGCTGAATAATATTCTACTGTGTATATACACCATATTTTCTTGATTCATTCATCCACTGATGGATACTTAGGTATTTCATTACCTTAGCTAATGTGAATAATACTGTAATGAACATGGGAGTGCAGATAACTCTTCGAGATAATGATTTTATTTCCCTTGGACACACTTATGAGGGGATTACTGGATCATATGGTAGCTCTAGTTTTAATTTTTTGGTGAAACTCCATACTGTTTTTCACGGTGGCTGTGCAAATATACATCCCCAGTGACAGTGTGCAAGAGTTTCCTTTTTTCCATATTCTCACCAGCATTTGTTGGCATGTATCATTTTGATAAAAGCTACTCTAACAAGTGTGAAGTGATATCTCATTGTGGTTTTGATTTGGGTTTTCTGATGATTAGTCATGTTGACACCTTCCCATGCACCTGCTGCCCATTTGTAAATCTTCTTTAAGAAAATGTCTATTTAACCACATGCCCATTTTAAGTGGGTTATTTGTGCGTTTTTTGCTGTTGAATTATATGTATTAAATTCTTTGTATATTTTAGACATTAACCCCTTAAGAGATATATGGCTTTCAAATATTTTTTCCAACCCATAGGTCACCTTTTCATTCTGTTGATGGTTTCCTTTGTTGTCCAGAAGGTTTTTATTTTGAATAGTCTCACTTCTTTATTTTTGCTTTTGATGCCTTTGCATTTTGTGCCAAATCCAAAAAATCACTGCCAAGACTAAGGTCAAGGAGATTACACCCTGCTTTCTTCTGGGAGTTCTATGATTTCGGGTCTTACATTCAAGTCTTTAATCCATGTTTAGTTAATTTTTATATATGGTAGAAAATAAGGATTGTTTTATTTTTTGGCATGTGGCAATTCGATTTTCCAAACATACCATTTATTGAAGGGTACTGTTTCTCCATTGTATGTTCTTGGCTCTGTTGTCAAGTGAGCATGAATGTGTGAGTTTATTTCTGGGTTCTTGAATCTGTCCCATTGATTGATATGTCTGTTTTTATGCCAGTACCATACTGTTTTGATTACTGTAGCTTTGCAATATAGTTTGCAGTCAGGAAGTGTTTTTCATTCTCAAAGTTGTTTGGGCTACCCATGGTCTTTTATGGTTTCATACAAATTTTAGAATTTTTTTCTGTATTTCTGTCAGAAAAACCACTGAAATTTTGATAGAGATTACACTAAATCTGTACATAGTTTTGTGTAATATGGACATTTCAACATTATTAATTTTTCCAATCCATTTCCTTTTTTTTTTTTGTCTGCCTTCATGAATTTTTTTCTTCATCTAAGTCTTACAGTTTTCATAGATCTTTCACTTCCTTCAGATACTCATTTCTGATACTCTGTATTCATAGGAGCTCCAACATAGACCAAAATCTTGAAAAGTAGATCAGGGCCCTCAACCAACTCAGATTAAGTTTCTAGCACACAATATAAGAGAAATGGTAAATAGAAATTAGTTGGCCTTAAAGGCAAGAAAAAGTTACCTTAACCCATGAGTTTGTGTTCTGATGTTTGTACCTGTCAGGTATCTAGATTGTCTTCCATTTAAATCCCCTCTCTGTCTTTTTCAGTGAGTCCCCAAATTTACAGTGCATCTGAGTGACTGGGAGAGTTTTTTTTCTTCTTCTTCTCTAAATCTTATTTATTTTGGAACACTTCAAGCATGCATAACAATAAAGAAAAGCACAATAATCCCTCTATACTTAGCACTCATCTATAATAATCATCAACTCACAGTTTGGGAAACTTAAAAAAAAACAATAAATGGAAAAAAAGTCAGCAATATCAAAGACTTATGTAACCAGAGTTTCATGGGTGGGGCCCAGGCACCTGACTTGTTTTAAAGCTCCTCAAGTGGTATGAACTGGCAGCCAGAGTTGAAAATTATTGGACTAGTCAATTTATGCAATTTAATGCTTTATACATTAAGACAGGGATTTGGAATTTATCTCATGCCCTCACAGACAGGCCATGCTACCCATATCTTTGCACCCATGATTATTACTCCCTTCTTATCAAGCATGGCTTATTGCAGATTATCTTTCTACTTTTCCATTTCTAGGGCCCATATTTTATTCAGTGTTGCATTTTTGGTGACTGTCACTATGCCTGACACATAAAAAGCAGTTAATGCTTGAGTTAATGCTTGAGTTAATGAATTGTATGCCAGTATTAAAGTAAAATTTACCTAACATTTCAGGACACTTTAGTAAAGACTCTTTCTCTCTCAGTTATGATGAGAAAAAACAACGTCATGACTGTTCTGATTGAAATTTTAAGTGGAAATTTTCATTGACATCTGTCAATATATTGAGTTATTCTCTACTCTCTGTTACCATACTCCACACCATAATCAACCTTATATTTCTAGTACATATATCTACTTATCATATCAAGAGAAACTCAGAATCTAAAATAACTTTTTTCATAAAATTGGACTATATCTTTTTTCAATGGTTTTAAACCTTGAATCTAGGGACACGTGTGACTTTTGAAATTACGATTTATTTACATTTTTTCAAAACAACCAAAATATTCCCTCCCCTTTCCCTCACGTTCCTGATGGAACTATCTTATATCTGACAAGTATTTAAGAAAACAGAATATTATTCAAAATCTACTGATTTAATTCTGCTGCTAAAAATGGCCTTCCCAGTTCACAAGTAATCTTTAAAAATGAAATCATGATACAATGAGATGGTAGAAATAAAATATGTGTAGTGAAAAGCCAACCAAAAAAAAAAAAAGATAAAAAGATCAGATATTATCCCAAACATTCATCCAGAGGCTTACTAGCTGCTGCATCTCAGCATTAAATGTGCTGGGATCACAAGTTCTCATCACACAGCTAGATGGCTATATGGTGCCCGTCACTATCAAGCTGGGCTTAGTCTAAATGAATGAGCAAAATGAGGAGCTTGCCATCAATTAAAAAAAATTTTAAGGGGCACCTGAGTGGTTCAGTTGGTTAAGCGTCCGACTTGAGCTCAGGTCATGATCTCATGGTTTGTGAATTCTAGCCCCACATCAGGCTCTGTGCTGACAGCTCAGAGCCTGGAGCCTGCCTGGGATTCTGTGTCTGCCTCCCTGTCTGCCCCTCCCCTGCTCGTGTTCGGTTTCTGTCTCTCAAAAATAAACAAACACTGGAAAAAAATTTTTATAAATGTTTTAAAACTTCTTGTGGCTTTCCTGTTTAGACTTTTTGATACAGGAACAATTATGACTTGAGTTATTCAATGAGAAGTGTCACTCAACAAGACCCAAGTGGACATGGAAGACATCAAGTCCCTCTGATGACATAATAGTAACTTCTATTTTCAGTGAAGTTCATAGTATATGCAAAACACTACACAAGGTGCTGTGCGGGCCAAGAAATAATACATAGGACACTGACCCTGCCCTCAATGGGCTTAGTAACTTCTTTTGATGTTTGCCTTTTACAAAATAGAAAATGATCTCTTAATCTCTATCAAACATTGCTGACCAAAAATCATTGTTCATTCTGATTTTTGATAAAGTCTTATTGTTCAAGAATTTCAAAACTTGCCCTATGGGTGGGAATGGTGGACAGAAGTGGGGACTGTAGTAAGGGAGGGATACACAGACTGGGCACAAAACTTGTGTGCTGGTCTCAAGGGATAGATACAGATTTTTTTACACACAGAGAAAAGGGGAAGAGGCCCTATAGATGAAAAGCACTGAATGTGCAAGGGCCCTGAGGAATTTAAGGGTTCACAAAATGAAGAGGATGAACTGTTTTTGGCTGAAGAAGAGTTTGGGAAGGACTGTAGGAGATTAGATTTAGGATGCAGATCAGAGACAAACTGTAAAATCTTTTTGTGATATTCTCTGGACTTTGAACTTCATCTAGCAGATAACATAGTTAGTATCAAGGAAAGTATTATGTTTGGGTTTCTTTTGGAAAGGAGAAATTCTGGCAATACTGAAGAGATTGGACTGAATAACCCCTAAAAAAGCTATTATAACAAACTAGACACAGTAGGAAGTGGAAACAGCAAAGAGTGGATGGATTCAAGAAGGTGTTGAGAAGGCTGAGGCCAAACAGAGAGAAACTGAGGGAGATTCTGGAATTTCTGACTACATAAAAATTGGATGGTGAATACATGTGAAAAGAACATTTTATAAATCATATATTCATAATAAAACTATTAAATCTAGCACACAGCACAATATAAGAACAAGTTAAAATAACTGAAACATGCTTATTATAGATTTTAGAGAAACTGATGTTATTACCGTGAGCTACTGGAGAGAAACTTTTGATTTCAAGTAGCTTCTGTCAGTTCTCAGTAGACATTCATGAAATGTTTCCTGAATGAGGTAAATGGCATATTTATTTGTTTGGCTAGACTCATGCAAAGTGTTAAGTTGGTGATAATTTGTGGCTTCGTGAATATTTTAAACTTATCTAGCAAGCAGATCAAAGGAATTATAAGGACAAACTTTTACTATTTATACAGAACATTTGAATTGCGAGTAAGTGGGTTTTTTGTTGTTGTTGTTGCTGTTTGTTTTTTGCTACAACCAAAGCACATTATGGTGAGCTACCTATTTCAAATGTACACATTTTAATCATTAGGGGGAATTTTTAGAATACTAAAATCCTAAATACATGTGAAAGACAACTCTATTATACAATCCAGAATCATAAGAATAATAATAAAAAAAAAAGCCTACCTACAGTTAGGTTCAGATGTACCTCAAAAACACAAAGGAGATAGATGCTGGTAAAGAGAGGCCTAATTGCTCAAGGAGGCTATTAGAACAGTTTTAGCTTCTTGGACCTGTTCATGAAAAGATCATTTTATACTATTTGCAAAGGCACTTTATAGGATAGGTCTTAATGAAAGTATTCTTCAGTGAGAGATAGGGGAGATCTCACTGCAGGAAAGGGTAAAATGAGGTGTGGGGGCACTTTTATGGAGCTGTCTTCCCCTGGCTCCTCCTCTCACCCACCCTCTCTTTCTCCTCTTGGTTGAAAGCTATAAACAATTTTAGGGCTGTGTGACAATCCCCAAACAAAAGAGAACATATGTAGTATAATTTCAAACAGAAAATAAAACAGCAACAACAACAACAAAAAAACCCATGAGGTCCTAATTTCTGAACTATGTCTTCCGCTCAAAATACACCCTGGATGGTGCCCCAAATGTGTTGCAAATCACTTAACATAGATTATTCACATTTAGATGAACCTGAAGCCCCTCAGTAGAGTGTTAGTTGACTATCACACATGGAGGCCAATTTACATGTTTTCTGTATCATTCCCTGACTACCCACTAAAATTTTGCTGATATTAGCCTATCCAAAATGCCTTTCTGGGACTTACGCACCAGTAAGGACTATTACAAAATTCATCCATGGTTTATGTCAGATTTAAGTTAAATGCACAATAGGGAGAGAAATGCTGCTCAAAAACTGCAGATTCAGTAGATACAGAAACAAAGAGAATGTATTTGTGTATTGCTCTCATAGTCTCGCAACCAGAACTGAGTTATCTGATGAAGGCTGCTCCAATATCCCTTTAGAAAAGTTGTACAATCCCCCAGTTTCAAAGAGAACACCATTTTACATACGAAGCTGGCACAGAGGGCCAGTGCCTTCTCTTCCTCTGCCCAGCCTACTCTTTTCTCCAGTGCCCTTTGCAGGATGTATGGAATCTTCCTTATTAAGTGCAGGGAGCAGAAGCAGCTCCCCAATAGGGAGTAATAGGATTTTCCCCTAAAATGCAAGATCCATGAAACAATGAAGAAAAAGACACAAGAGTAAATGATTGCTTTTTCTTTCTCTTCTGTTGACTCCAATGTCATAGATCATTATGGTTGAAATAATTTTAAAGCTGATAGTTCTATAAAACTTGAAGTATGTAGGGGAGAAAACAAAACAGGAATTAAAACTGTTGCAGGTTGGCAAAGTAGGCCTAAGAAATAAGAAACAGGCTAAAGGGACACAAATTGCCATTTGAATTTTTATATTCTTGGATGTTTTTTATATTGAGCCTACATGGTTATTTCTGTGTATAACATCTGTTAATGGTGATTTTTTTTGAATGACTAGATTTTTTTTCCTACCTCTTCTTATATACTTTGGCCACTTTTATTTTTGACATTTCTTATTTGTACGATAAAAAATTATTGAATTTTGGTGGATCAAATAAAATATCAGTATTCCCCAACTGCATATTCTTGTACGTAAAATAAACACCTTATTTTTAGGCCTTCCTGGTTTTCCACTTTTTGCTAAGACCCAATGACTCAAATCCTTGAAAATAATGTAAATAAATAAAAGTACTGAAAGGTGTTGTCTTTGTAAGAGCGTGTTTTATGGATAAATTTGTGCAGATGAGATGAAAATAGTTTCTCTGAATTTAATCTAATAAAATCACCTTAGAATTAGTACACTAGGGGAAGATTCTCAAATTAAGTCAATTTTCATGCAAGCAAAAAAGACTGAGCACCTACTATGTTAGTCACTGCTATAATTTCTTGAATAAATACTTTCATAATATAATTTATTTATACTAGGTATGGATGAAATGGGGAGGGAAATCTATATCTTTGATTTATGCCCCCTGGGAAATTGACTAGACTTCAATTTCAACATAAATTAAAATTGCATAACATTCAATATTTGACAGAAGCCCCAAAAGTTTACTGAGTGGAAGTTACACAGTAGTTATAAGCTTGGGCATTTGTAAGTCATTACAATTTACGATTCAAGTGAGAACGGCTAAAGATATCATCATGTATCTTTTGCTTACGATTTGATATGTCCATTTCTTCAAGGGATGGCCTATGATTTTTCTAAGGAAAGGGATAACACATTAAGGTCCTCTCCTTCCTGTTTCTCTCCCTTCACTTCCTTCCCAAATTGGAACTAGTTATATTTCTCTAATCACTGACTTCATACAACTTTTGTCCCAGTGTCACATGCTTCAATGACATCCTCTGCAAACCCCATAGTTTCCCAGTCACCTTTGTTATTAAAGATTCTATTTAAGCTAACTTACAACTCCAATTTCATGACTACTTAACCTATTCACTCTCACTGCCACCTGAGGACCTGGACTGGGAAGAGATGAGGTCTGTAAATGTGGGTGTACTTTAAAACGTAGTGTGATGTTGAGAACACAGTAGCCATGGTAACAGCAACCAAGATTTACAGAGCATATCTTAGGTACCAGGTGCTTTACTAGAAGCATTATATATTTATACCTCCACTCTTCACATCATCTCGGAGACACTTGCAAGGTTAGTAACTTGCCCAAGGTTGCCCAGCTAGTAGGCAACTGAGTCAGGATTGGAACTTGAGTACTTATGGTTCTAAAGCTTGTTGTTGCTGCTGCTGTTGTTGTTGTTGTTGTTTTTAAACTACATTCCTCTCTTTTCTATGAGTGCCAAACTTGTGTACATTCTACCAGAAGATATAGTCCCAAAGGGCAAAATAAATTACTTTCATGCAACAAGAGTAAAAAGAGAAATAAGTGGCTTATAAAATAAACTACCACTGTCTAATTACAGTCTAAGTTCTCTAAGGGCATAGATACTGATATGCAACAGCACAATTTACAAATATCCATTGGTTAGAGTTGTTTTGATTTTTAGGAGTAGGAGTAACCTGAAAAACAAAATGTGAGTTCTCCAAGTTTCTCTATAGCTTTCTCAAAATTGAATCTATTTTTGAAAAATACTGAATTCTAAAAGCAATTAAATACAGCATTTTTCCTCCAGTTTGACTTGTCAATCCTATTAGACCAAACTCTAATTAAGAGTGGAAAAGTGGTTATTCTATCTGCCAAATGAAAATAATTTAGTGCAAGTTAATAAGGGTTGGCTTATTACAGATTGGCCATTTTGACTCCGGCTTGTTATAACAGTAGAAATTGCTTTCAAAAGATATACTCATTTTGCCAGCATTTATAAGCACAGGACAAAGAAAGAATCCTTTGTTGAACCTATTTTTGGACTGAAAATAGAATGGAGGTATAACAGATCACAGAACTAAACATGCCCTTAGAAATCACAACTCTATCGAAAGTGAAGGGAAAAGGAAGTTAATAAAGTAATTCCAATATTTCATTAGTGTTTTATTTTAACACAAAGTCTTTAATTAACAAAAAATCTAATATGAGAGTGATCTAAAAGTAGAACTTGCAGGGGCATCTGGGTGGCTCAGTCAGTTGAGCGTCCGACTTTGGCTCAGGTCATGATCTCACAATTCATGGGTTCGAGCCCTGAGATGGTCTCTGTGCTGACAGCTCAGAGCCTGGAGCCTGCTTCAGATTCTGTGTCTCCCTCTCTCTGCCCCTCCCCAAATCACGTTCTGGCTCTCTCAAAAATAAATAAACACTGTAAGCCAATTTGACAATAAACTACATTAAAATTAATAAACATCAAAAAAATAAAGGTAGAACTTGCAAAAAGAGATACTTTAAAACAAGTATTTATTGCTTAGGAGAATGTATATACCCATGAAATCACACATGCCACTTAAAAACTGTATCACATGTGCAAGAGAATAAAAACTAATTACTATAAAAAACCGTACTTGGAAAGTTTTTATTTATATTACATTGTAATGATTTCTAGTTAGTATGTTTCATCATGAAATAATAGTTTGTAAGAATCACACTAAAATTTGCTGTCAAATACCTGACTTTCTCACTGTGCACTCATATGTTTTGTAATTTTCTTAAAATATGTCATAGATCTAGCTAAAAGACAGCATCTAAGTAGACAATGGAAAATGCCATCGACATGAAGAGCTATGTAGTTTACTTACAAATGTGAGCTAGGAAGTGATCTTCGGGACATCTTTCTGATGAGACTGTAGCCCTCCGTCTCCATCAGCATAACCTTGAAACAGACCCTGGACAGAAGACAGCCAGCTAGGCTGCTTCTTAATTCCTAACCCACAAAGCTTGTGAGATAATAAATGTGTGTTGTTTTTAACTGCTAAAATTTTGGGTAATTTCTTACACAACAATAGAAAACTAATACCACAAAACAAAACAAACAAACATAAAAAAAAAACAAAAAAACAAAAAACAAAAACTCTCAGATATGGGAATAGCATTGAAACCAGGCAGTGGGATTTTAGGATACGGATGCTAAAAGCCTAAAGTACCCAGAGAAACTGTCTCATGATCTCTGATAGGATAGTAGCAGAGGATTTGCAGGAAAGTGTGGTAAATGTTATTGAAAACTGGAGGGAACAGGTCCTTCTTACGGAACAGAAGTAAAATTTAGCAATCTTGTTACCTGAGGTAACTTGGAAATAAGCGAATTGCCTTTTTAAACTGAGTGACTCAATTAAGGGCGTTTCCAAACAATGTGTTAAAGTTGCTTTCTGGTTTCTTCTTGCTGCTTATAATGGAGTACAATAGAATAAAGATGAACTCAAGGACTGGTAAAAGGGAGGCGAAAACTGATAGTTTTGAAAATTCTTGCCATTTTCATATGGCATATGACACTAAAATGAGGGAATGCCTCCTGAAAAAAAGGTGAAATCCAAGGTACTGGCAAGAAAACCTAGTTGAAACATGAAGCAGAGTCTACGTGTGAGATGCGTATCTTTTGATCCAAGGTGGTGTCTCAGTGTACTTTTTAGTGAAACCAAAGGCTTCTAAGAAGATCAGAAGTGCTTCTAATCTTCAAACTAAACAATCATACTCCCTTCCCCTCTCCTTCTTTCTCTCTCTCTCTCTCTCTCGTCATTTTCTCTGGAAGAAGTCAGCTGCCATGTCATAAAGTTCCTCAGGGAACCTATGGTGAAGTCCATTTGATGAGGAGTGAAAATCCCTGGACACGAGTCACTGAGAAACTAAGGCCTGCTAAAAACCATGTAAGTTGGAAGCAAAATCTCCTCAACTGAGTCCTCAAGTGAGACTGCAGCCTTGGCCAATAGCTTGACTGAAGTCTCAGGAGAGACTCTGAGCCAGCATCCACCAGCTAAAATGCTGCCAAATTCCTGACATACAGAAATAGTGAGATAATAATGTTTGCAACCGTAAGCTGTCTTTGGGAGCAATTTATTATGCAATAATAGAAAGCTAATGTACTGTTCTTAGAAGGTGGAGACAATGTACTCTGGGACTTCTGAGTCAAGATCATACAAAGTCTCACAGCTTCCATTTAACTGTCTTAGACTCACTTGGGGAACACTGTCCTTGGGAATGTCCTCATATGCCACACAAGAAATCTGGCTACCCTAAAACTGTCACTGTGAAGATGTCCCATGTAAGTGGCTGGTTATCAGTCCTAGATGAACCCAGTCACACAACCATCGCTGCCAGTACCCCAGACACAGTAGTGAGGTGGTCTTCGGTCCTTCAGATCAGCCCAACTTCCAGCAAAATATAGAGAGAATATTTACTCTTAAGGCATTGCCTGAATTTTTGCCCCATAAAAGTCACAAGGTAAGATAAAGTGGTTATTGTGTCAAGCCACCAAATTTAGAGACGTTGCTATGCAGTGATAGATAACCAGAATAATTACCATTTATATTCTAGGATAAGCATTCTATTACAGCAAAACATAACCAGAAAAGCTACCACCTCCATACTTATTTGAAGAGTTTCAGACTCTTTCCTGAATTCATAAGACCCTTAAGAGCCTACTTTTTTCTTTTATTTCTTTTTTTTTTAATTAGGCGTAGGCATCCTACCATTCAGTTTTCCAAATATGTATTTGCTACAAGTAACTAAATTATACAGTAGTTACAAATAGCCAGGATAACAAAGTAATCCTTTTAAATAAATCCAGTATGTTCATGCATTTACCCAAGTCATAATTATTAGTCTCACACCAAGCATACAGCATTGAGAAAAAATCATTGTTACAGAACAACTTCTTGTGCTAGGTATTATATACAAGAATCTAAAATGATTTTAAAAGAGGGGAAACTACTACCTCTAAATACTCACTACATGGTAAATACTATAAATAGGGATAAGCATTCAATTAAGTATCTAAAGAGAGGAGCTGAAGGATTTAATGAAACAGAGAGTTTTTTTTCACTCCACAGATACTGGTGATAGACCACCATCATAGTGTTATCACAGTAAACACAGAATGCCTGGGACATTGCAGGCACACAATAAATGTTTCTGAATGAATGAATGAATTTTGAATGAATTTTCAATGAATGAATATAGCATATGGTTGTAGAATGCAGTGACTAAGAGCATTGCTTTGATTTTTGTTTCCAGGCTAACTCTAAACTTTTAGAGTTGCTCTAAAGCAAATTTTCTCCACAGTATGGGCTACCACACCTTGTGGGTTGGTGTTAAAGCCACAGATAATAATAAAATGTTCCTTTGTAGCTCTATTGTGCATGTGGCTCCAGTAGGAATCTTGCTGAAAGAAATAGCTGGTGAAGGATAAGTTTCCAGGATTCCATGGGTGGAGTTCTCCTCCTTGACACTTTTTTAATGCTTTTTTAATGCTTTTTAATGATAATAATTTATTTTGAGAGAGATAGAGTATGAGTAGGGGAGAGTAGAGAGGGATGGAGACACAGAATCCAGAGCAGGCTCCATGCTCTGAGCTGTCAGCACAGAGCCCGATGCGGGGCTCAAACTCACGAACCATGAGATCATGACCTGAGCCAAAGTCAGATGCTCAACAAACTGAGCCACCCAGGCAGCCCACCTTCTTGGACACTTCTAAGATGATTAAGATTTAGGTAAAGGGAGGGCATTCTGGAAGGAATACTGGCATGAACATAGGTCCAATGGGAGGAACACAGACAGCATATTCTTAGAACAAGAATGTTTACAGTGAAATGCATTTGAACCAGTTGTGTGTGTGTGTGTGTGAATCACTGTTAAGCTGTGTCATCAAATTAGTGCAGTATAATCAGCCTCTTAAATGAAATACTGAGATAGAATGGGAGTATCAAAGTGTATCATGGAAGACAGGAGTAGGTTTCCTTTGAATAATACTTAAGTTGTGGTTATAGGTATCTTTGTGTATATTTAGTCCTAGTAAATAATTTTCCTTTCTCTGTGTCATGATCAAAGTAGTTTGAAAATGACTGTCCTAGGGGAACATCAGCAGAAGCTATTGGGGGATCCTGAATTACAGGAACCAAAGCCTTTATTTTATTCTTCCATCAAAGCAAATCCTTCGGGAGACACTCCTGATATAACTCATCCCCAAATGTTGAATTCTCAAGAGTTGTGATATCATAATTCTTTTGTGTGGTCTAATTTTCGTAAGACCTGAAAAAAAAAGGTTTCTTTATTTCAATGGATATAACATAAAGCTATACTGTAATTTTCTTGCTTTTTCAATTTTACATATTCTCCCTAGAGCCCTATGCTACTATATATATATATATATATATATATATATATATATATATATATATATATATGTAATATAATTTGAAACAAACATCACTCCAGGGCTTCCTCATCTTCTCCACTTGTTGGTTTTTGACCTTGACACTCATTCAATTAGAACCGACTTGCCAATCATGCACTCCTTTGCTAAAGTCAGCCTTCTCACACCAGAGAGAAGGATATTGAGTTAGTAAAGATTTTTCAATGAACCCAGGGCCAAAGAGAAAAAAAATCTTACAATGGTACAGCACATTAACTAGTGATTGGGGGAGGGGCCATTGAACTTTACCATTTCCCCTAATATTATGACACTCAGTGAGTTGGTGTGTATTAGAAGAGCCCATAAATAATCTGTTGGCAAATAAGTTGCTTCAAAGAGCCCCAGATTGTGAGGCTATTTAATCCGTTCCTTGACATGTGCCTCAGTCAGGAAGGTGGTTCAAGTTCTTCTCAGTTATCATGTTGATATTCTGTTGGTCTTGGAATACAGGCAAACAGAAAGGCCACAACAATTGTTGGCCATACAGTAAGCTAGGAGAGAGCAGGACTTGTTAAGATTGTCAAGTACCATTCACAAATTTATGCCTGTGGAGTTGTTCCCCTTGGAAGGGAACCAAATAACTCATGCCTTTTGAAAATTGCTTATGACAGCTTTTCAGTCTGCTTTAGGCTGGCTCTCCGAGGTGATTTGTATTTTCATATACTGCTCATACATTAAAAAATTTACACCTGTCAGGTATTGACAGAGTGCCTCCATCCCTAACCTTTTTGGAGGGGGGAACGCTTTGCTTCCAGACATTATCCAAATAAGTTTCTATCAGGAGTGAGGGTGACATAACAGGTGGAGGCATTAGAAATATGAAGCATAAAGGCATGGAATTTTAATAAGAAACTGAGTCTTTGGACTTTTTGAAGGGATGGAAGTTGCAATAGTCTCAAGACATTTGAAATTGCACATCCACTTATGGGCTAATAGTGGAGAGAGACCATAACTGTAGCTAGAGCACAGAATTTGCAACATTTGTTTTATTGTTAGTGATGGAATCATATTTCCTCACTGCATCTGCAACTTAGGCTTAGAATTAGAAAAAATAGGACTGTTCACGGCATCTTCTTTTTTTGTTTTAAAATAAATGACAATAAATACTCTTGCTATGCTGTTTGCATTAGTTACTTGGTTTTACTCGCTTCTGAAATTGTTTGCACCACAGGGGCTTGTAAAACTTCACCTCCTGCAGACCACTGTTACATTATTCTTATCAAATAACTTACTGGGATATGAGTACGTCAAATATCGACATGATAATGATGTGTTACTCAGCCCAATTAGAAGGATATGTATGATCCGAGTCCCGTGAATCATCAGTTTGGAGATATCAAAAACTTTTCCTTTTTTTGCTCAGAAGTTCTTCCTAATCACCAGGCTACCAGGCAAAAATTCTTCTTAGGAAGCGTAGGGCACAATTCCTTCAGAAAATACCCTCTGGCTCCTTCTTACCACTTGAGAGGTTACATGGGTTGTTTAGGGGTGGGGAACAAAGCAAAATATAATAATGACAAATAAGCAGCCTAAACAACTTAGAAAATTAAAAGGTATAGGGAAAGCATCAATGCAAATATTCTAGTCTGCGTTTAATGAAGCAAGAATTAATATTCAATTGAACATAAAAAGTTAAGTTTTTTATACTCATCATGGCTATAAATAACACTATAGCAACTCTTCCGGGCAGCAATAATTATCCCTACTTTTAAGGTCTAATGAATGGTGAGATTATCAGTGTTAAACATCTACTGTTTGTCCACTGTAAATTAGTGTTATTAAAAATATCACTGTCCTCAACTATGGAAAGGGTTTTAATCTTAGACATCTAACCAAGATTTACCATCCTTTCTTTACAGTTGACATGCAACTGTTGAATTATTGGCTTCTAGCCATTTATTTATCTTTTTTGAAGAATAATCTATCATTTTCAACATTGCCTAACATAAGATGCTACGGAAATCCACATGCTCAAGACTGGATTATTTGTACTCTGAGTGTAATGGCAAATGTGTGATTACATTCAGCGATTTGTAAAACTGACAAAAACCAGAAGAATCCAGAAACGAAAATGTCTAATCACACCTCCAGGTGGATGTCAGCTTTTACATGACCTCTGTGCAGCCAGCACACAAGGCAGTATCAAAAGAGGGCTGGATAGTTAAGAATGTACAGGTCATAGTTCATCACTAGGGAATAGTATATTGAAACTTGTGGCCATGTAACATAGTAGAGTTAGTTAAGTATCAGACTTAGTCAAATCACTTTATCTCTAAAATTATGTCTACACTGTTGGGAAATTGAGATAACTGTATTTCATAATCTCCGATTTCCCTGAAAATTACAAAAGACTAATTAAAATCAAAACAAAAACAAGGTATAGACCACTGAGCCAGGAACAAGTAGATGTGGGTTTAAATCTTCCTTAGCCATTAATTAGTCATGGGAGCTTAGCCAATTCACTTTGATTCTTTATGTTAGTGTCTCAGAAGGAAAATTAAGAGGTGAAACTAGATACATTCTACAGGTCCGTTTGTTTATTAATTCTGGATTGTCAGAGAGGTATAGGTATAACTGTTTACATTTAAACACTGTTTTTTGTTATAAATTAGGGCTTCATTCAGTTTCATTTAAAAGCCAAGAGAAAGTCTTTAAAAGATTTCTATAATAAAACAAGAAGTGTTTTTCATCTTTTAAACATTCATTTAGATTCACTGGTTGTAATTGGGTGTTGCTTCACTTAGGAGGGTATTAATTTTCTCATTTATTGTATTATTTCTATCAAATCACAGGCCCTTCAAGTATACTACCTTTTAGACTGCCTTTAAAATTCTAAGGTCTAAATGTATTATACTCGAAAGGCCTGTGATTTGATAGAAATAATACAATAAATGAGAAAATTAATACCCTCCTAAGTGAAGCAACACCCAATTACAACCAGTGAATCTAAATGAATGTTTAAAAGATGAAAAACACTTCTTGTTTTATTACAGAGATATGAACAAACATTTGTTCCGAATAGCCAAAGCAACCTTGAAAAAGAAAAGCAAAGCTGGAGGCATTGCAATTCTGGACCTCAAGCTATATTACAAAGCTGGGGTCATAAAGACAGTATGGTACTGACACAAAAACAGACACAGATCAATGGTACAGAACAGAAAACCCAGAAATGGGTCCACAACTATTGAGTCAACTAATCTTCAACAAAACAGGAAAGAACACCCAATGGAAAAAAGACAGTGTCTTCAATAAATAGTGCTGGTAAAACTGGACAGCTATATGGAAAAGAATTAAACTGGATCACTTTCTTACACCATACACAGTAATAAATTCAAAATTCATGAAAGGTCTAAATGTGAGACAGGAAACCATCAAAATCCTAGTGGAGAACAACAGGCAACAACCACTTTGACCTCAGTTATAGCAACTTCTTACTAGACACATCTCCTGAGGTAAGGGAAACAAAAGCCAAAATGAACTACTGGGACTTCATCAAGATAAAAAGCTTCTGCACAGTGAAGGAAACAATCAGCAAAACTAAAAGGCAACCAATGGAATGGGAGAAGATATTTGCAAATGATGTTATCAGATAAAGGGTTAGTACCCAAAATCTATAAAGAACTTACCAAATGCAACACCCAAAAAACAGATAATCCAGTTAAAAAATTGGCAGAAGACATGAATGGACATTTTCCCAAAGAAGACATCCAGATGGCCAAGCAACACATGAAAAGATGCTCAATATCACTCATCATCAGGGAAATACAAATCAAAACCACAATAAGATACCACCTCACACCTCTCAGAATGGCTAAAATTAACAATACAGGAAACAACAGATGTTGGCAAGGATGCAGAGAAAGGGGAGCTCTCCTACACTGTTGGTGGGAATGCAAACTGGTGCAGCCATTCTGGAAAACAGTATGGAGGTTCCTCAAAGAGTTAAAATAGAACTACCCTATGGCCCAGCAATTGCACTACTAGGTATTTACCCAAAGGATACAAAAAACTAATTAGTAGGGGCACATGCACCCCAATGTTTGCAGCAGCATTATCAACAATAGCCAAATTATGGAAAAAGCCCAAGTGTCCATTGACTGATGAGTGGATAAAGAAGAGGCGATATTTATATATAAATATTTATTTATACACACACACACACAGACACACACACAATGGAATATTACTCAGCCATCAAAAACAATGAAGTCTTGCCATTTACAATGACATGGATGGATGGAGCTAGACTGTGTTATGTTGAGCAAAATAAGTCAGTCAGAAAAAGACTGATATTTGATTTCACTCAAATATCATACGATTTCACAAAACAGATGAACACAGGGGAAGGACAAAAAAGAGAGAAGGAAGCAAATAATAATAGATTCTTAACTATAGAGAACAAACTTAGGGTTTATGGAAGGGAGGTAGGCAGGGGATGGGATAAATGGGTGATGGGTACTAAGGAAGGCACTTGTGTTGGCCCCTGGGTATTATATGTAAGTGATGAATCACTAAATTCCGCTCCTGAAACCAATACTGTACTATACTATATGTTAACTAACTAGAATTTATTTAGTTTTTAATTAATTTATTTATTTTGAGGGACAGAAAGAGAGACCACAAACTGGGGAGGGGCAGAGAGGGAGCAAGAGAATCCCAAGCAGGGATTCTGACAGTACAGAGCCTGATGTGGGGCTCGATCTCATGAACCATGAGATCATGACCTGAGCCAAAACCAAGAGTTGGATACTTAACTGAACAACCCACCCAGGCACCCCTAACTAGGATGGATGGATGGATTTATTTATTTATTTATTTATTTATTTATTTATTTATTTAAAATTTTTAACCTTTATTTATTTTTTTGACAGAGAGAGACAGAGCATGAACGGGGAAGGGTCAGAGAGAGGGAGACACAGAATCCGAAATAGGCTCCAGGCTCTGAGCTGTCAGTACAGAGCCCGATGCGGGGCTCGAACTCACAGACCATGAGATCATGACCTGAGCCAAAGATGGACGCTCAGGTCCATCAGATGGACTGACTGAGCCACCCAGGTGCCCTGAATTTAAATAAAAATTTGATGAAAAAAACATTTATTGCTACCCTAATTTTTCATATACTTTTTAAGTATCTGCAGAGATATTTAACAACCCAACCATAACCATCTATTGCTATGATATATGGAATTATCTCAGCCATCACACCCAACTTATGATGAGGTGAATCAGCATTACCAATAGGCCATACAAAATCAGTCAATCGGTCATCAATATTTGCAGATTACCTAGAACACACAAAGAAGAAATAATACACTATTCTTGCTTTTTACACAGAAAATCCATCTGTTCAGCTGCTCAGGTCAAAACCTCTATAGATATCCCTGACTTTTCCTATCTCACATACAAACATGCAATCCATCTGGATCCTGTTGGCTCTCACAGCATCTGAACATTTCCCACTACCTCCATTCATGGCCACTTGGTAATTTCTCACCTACATTGCTGTAATAGTTTCCTAAATGTTCTCCTGCTTCCACTTTTGTTTCCCTAGAATCCGCTTCTCAAAAGAGCAATCAGAGAGATAAAAGGTAGAACAGATACACAGCAGGATTGTACAAACCTCCAATGTCTTTTATATGAATTAAAGTAAAAGCCAAACTCTTAACAATGGCCTGCAAAGCTCCTCACAGGGGAGCCTGGGTGGCTTAGTGGGTTAACTGTCTGACTCTAGATTTTGGCTCAGGTCATGACCTCACAGTTTGTGAGTTCAAGCCCCATGTCAGGCTCTGCACTGACAGTGTGGTGCCTGCTTGGAATTCTCTTGCACCCTCTCTCTCTCTGCCCCTCTCACGAGTATGCTCTTTCTCTCTCTCAAAATAAACAAACTTAAAAAAAAAAAAAAGCTCCTCACAGTTTGGTCCCTGTGATTTCTCTGACCTCATTTTCTATTTCATTTTCCCTGTTCATTGTGTTCTAAAACATAGCTTCCATATATACCAATCTATCCCCACTTCATTTTGCATTGGCTGTTCCCTCCACATGGAATATCCTTTCCCTACACAGCTGCATGGCTGGGTGCCTTGCCTCCCCCATTCCCTCGCTTAAATGTCATCTCTTGTTTACCTGATCTCCCTTTTAAAATGCATAACCCTGGGGAAGATGGCGGCATAGGAGGACGCTGGGCTCACCACGTCCTGCTGATTGCTTAGATTCCACCCACATCTGCCTAATCTACCCCGATAACCACCAGAAGACTAGCAGAATGGACTTTCCGGAGCCAAGTGTAGACAAGAGGCCCACGGAAGAGGGTAGGAAGGGTGGAGAGGCAGTGCATGCTACACGGACTGGCGGGAGGGAGCCGAGGCAGTGGAGGGGCAGCCCGCCCCGGCAAGGCAGAGACCCCGAGTCTGACTTGCAAAAGCAGAGAGTCCGGACAGAATGTGTTCTGACAGCTAATGGAACTTAACATCTGGAATGTTATAAGTCAACAGCTCTGCTCAGAGAGCGGGAGGGAGAGTTGTTGAGCCCCGGAGGACAGAGCTCAGCTTGGCAGGGAACAAAGGTGCTGGGAAGCACCGTCTCCCTCGCCCATCCCCCAGCCAAAATACCAAAGGGAGCCAGTTCCTCTCACGGAACTTGCTTGCACCGCACAAACACCCAATGCTGTGCTCCTGCGGATCCATCCCTCCGACGACGGGTCTGCCTCCCTCCTGGTGCCACAAGGCCCCTCCCGAAGCAGACCACCTAAGGCAAAACCAGCTAAGTCTGCCCCTCCCGTCCCTGTGCACCTTGTGGATCCACCCCGGCTAATACGCCAGATCCCAGTGAAGCAGCACCACAAGCCTGGCAGTGTGCAAGCAGCCCAGGCAGAGGCCATACCACTCCACAGTGAGTCCTGTCCCTGGGATAGGGGAAGATAAGGTACACACCAGTCTGACTGTGGCCCCAGCGGTGGGCTGGGGGCAGACATCAGGTCTGACTGCGGCCCCACCCACCAAGGAAAGTTACTCCAGACAGCACAGAGGAAGAGCCCTGTAGTTCCCTGCCACTCCAGGAACTATCCAAAATGAGGAAAAGGAGCAATTCTCCTCAAAAGAAACTCCAGGAAGTAGCAACAGCTAACGAACTGATCAAAAACGATTTAAGCAATATAGCAGAAAATGAAATTAAAATAATAGTCATAAAATTAATCACTGGGCTTGAAAAAAGTATAGAGGACAGCACAGAATCTATTACTACAGAGATCAAGGGACGAAGGAATAGTCAGGAGGAGCTAAAAAATGCTATAAATGAGCTGCAAAATAAAATGGAGGCGACCACAGCTCGGATTGAAGAGGCAGAGGAGAGAATAGGTGAACTACAAGATAAAATTATGGAAAAACAAGAGGCTGAGAAAAACAGAGATTAAAAAATCCAGGAATATGAGGGGAGACTTAGAGAACTAAGTGACATAATTAAATGAAATAATGTATGCATAATTGGGATTCCAGAGGAGGAAGAGAGAGGGAAAGGTGCTGAAGGTGTACTGGAAGAAATCATAGCTGAGAACTTCCCTGATCTGGGGAAGGAAAAAGGCACTGAAATCCAAGAGGCACAGAGAACTCCCTTCAGACGTAACTTGAATCGATCTTCTGCATGACATATCATAGTGAAACTAGCAAAATACAAGGATAAAGAGAAAATTCTGAAAGTAGCTAGGGATAAACGTGCCCTAACATATAAAGGGAGACTGATAAGACTCGTGACAGATCTGTCTTCTGAAACTTGGCAGGCCAGAAAGGAAAGGCAGGAAATCTTCAATGTGATGAACAGAAACATATGCAGCTGAGAATCCTTTATCCAGCAAGTCTGTCATTTAGAATAGAAGGAGAGATAAAGGTCTTCCCAAACAAACAAAAACTGAAGGAATTAATCACCACTAAACCAGCCCTACAAGAGATCCTAAGGGGGATCCTGTGAGACAAAGTACCAGAGACATCACTGCAAGCATGAAACCTACAGACATCACAATGACTCTAAACCCATATCTTTCTATAATAACACTGAATGTAAATGGACTAAATGTGCCAACCAAAGACATAGGGTATCAGAATGGATAAAAAAAAAAAAAAACAAGACCCATCTATTTGCTGTCTACAAGAGACTCATTTTAGACCTGAGGACACCTTCAGATTGAAAGTTAGGGGATGGAAAACCACCTATCATTCTCCTGGAAGTCAAAAGAAAGCTGGAGTAGCCATACTTATATCAGACAAACTTGACTTCAAATTAAAGGCTGTAACAAGAGATGAAGAAGGGCATTATATAATAATTACAGGGTCTATCCATCAGGAAGAGCTAACAATTATAAATGTCTATGCTCCGAATTCGGAAGCCCCCAAATATATAAAACAATGAATCACAAACATAAGCAACCTTATTGATAAGAATGTGGTAATTGCAGGGGACTTTAATATTCCACTTACAACAATGGATAGATCATCTAGACACAGGATCAATAAAGAAACAAGGGCCTTGAATGATACATTGGATCAGATGGACTTGATAGATATATTTAGAACTCTGCATCCCAACGCAACAGAATATACTTTCCTCTCGAGTGTACATGGAACCTTCTCCAAGATAGATCACATACTGGGTCACAAAACAGCCCCTCATACGTATACAAGATTGAGATCATACCATGCATACTTTCAGACCACAATGCAATAAAGCTTGCAATCAACCACAGGAAAAAGTCTGGAAAACCTCCAAAAGCATGTGAAGAACACCCTACTAAAGAATGAATGGGTCAACCAGGCAATTAGAGAAGAAATTAAAAAATATATGGAAACAAACGAAAATGAAAATACAACAATCCAAACACTTGGGGATGCAATGAAGGCAGTCCTGAGAGGAAAATACATTGCAATCCAGGCCTATCTGAAGAAACAAGAAAAATCCCAAATACAAAATCTAACAGCACACCTAAAGGAAATAGAAGCAGAACAGCAAAGACACCCCAAATCCAGCAGAAGAAGAGAAATAATAAAGATCAGAGAAGAAATAAAAAATACAGAATCTAAAAAAAATCTGTAGAGCAGATCAATGAAACCAACAGTTGGTTTTTTGAAAAAATAAACTAAATTGATAAACCTTTAGCCAGGCTTCTCAAAAAGAAAAGAGAGAGGACCCAAATAGATAAAATCATGAATGAAAATGGAATTATTACAACCAATCCCTCAGAAACACAAGCAATTATCAGGGAATACTATGAAAAATGATATGCCAGCAAACTGGACAACCTGGAAGAAATGGACAAATTCCTAAACATCTACACACTTCCAAAACTCAAACAGGAAGAAATAGAAAGCTTGAACAAACCCATAACCAGCGAAGAAATTGAATCAGTTATCAAAACTCTCCCAACAAATAAGAGTCCAGGACTAGATGGCTTCCCAGGGGAAATCTACCAGACATTTAAAGCAGAGATAATACCTATCCTTCTCAAGCTATTCCAAAAAATAGAAAGGGAAGGAAAACTTCTAGACTCATTCTATGAAGCCAGCATTACTTGGATTCCTAAACCAGACATAGACCCAGTAAAAAAAGAGAACTACAGGCCAATATCCCTGATGAATATGGATGCAAAAATTCTCAATAAGATACTAGCAAATCGAATTCAACAGCATATAAAAAGAATTATACACCATGATCAAGTGGGATTCATTCCTGGGATGCAGGGCTGGTTCAACATTCGCAAATTAATCAATGTTATACATCACATTAATAAAAGAAAAGATAAGAACCATATGATCCCGTCAATCGATGAAGAAAAAGCATTTGACAAAATTCAGCATCCTTTCTTAATAAAAACCCTCGAGAAAGTCAGGATAGAAGGAACATACTTAATCATCATCAAAGCCATTTATGAAAAGCCCACAGCTAATATCATCCTCAATGGGGAAAAACTGAGAGCTTTCCCCGTGAGATCAGGAACACGACAGGGATGCCCACTCTCACCGCTGTTGTTTAACATAGTGCTGGAAGTTCTAGCATCAGGAATCAGACAACAAAAGGAAATCAAAGGCATCAAAATTGGCAAAGATGAAGTTAAGCTTTCACTTTTTGCAGATGACATGATATTATACATGGAAAACCCAATAGACTCCACCAAAAGTCTGAAAGAACTGATACATGAATTCAGCAAAGTCGCAGGATACAAGATCAATGTACAGAAATCAGTTGCATTCTTATACACTAATAATGAAGCAATAGAAAGACAAATAAAGAAACTGATCCCATTCACAATTGCACCAAGAAGCATAAAATACCTGACCAAAGATATAAAAGATCTGTATGCTGAAAACTAGAGAAAACTTATGAAGGAAATTGAAGATATAAAGAAATGGAAAAACATTCTGTGCTCATGGATTGGAAGAATAAATATTGTCAAAATGTCAATACTACCCAAAGCTATCTACACATTCAATGCAATCCCAATCAAAATTGCACCAGCATTCTTCTCAAAACTAGAACAAACAATCCTAAAATTCATATGGAACCACAAAAGGCCCCGAATAGCCAAAGTAATTTTGAAGAAGAAGACCAAAGCAGGAGGCATCACAATCCAAGACTTTAGCCTCTACTACAAAGCTGTCATCATCAAGACAGCATGGTATTGGCACAAAAACAGACACATAGACCAATGGAATAGACTAGAAATCCCAAACTAGACCCACAAAAGTATGGCCAACTCATCTTTGACAAAGCAGGAAAGAATATCCAATGGAAAAAAGACAGTCTCTTTAACAAATGGTGCTGGGAGAACTGGACAGCAACATGCAGAAGGTTGAAACTAGACGACTTTCTCAAACCATTCACAAAAATAAACTCAAAATGCATAAAGGACCTGAATGTGAGACAGGAAACCATCAAAACCCTAGAGGAGAAAGCAGGAAAAGACCTCTCTGACCTCAGCCATAGCAATTTCTTACTTGACATATCCCCAAAGGCAAGGGAATTAATAGCAAAAATGAACTATTGGGACCTCATGAAGATAAAAACTTATGTACTGCAAAAGAAACAATCAACAAAACTAAAAGGCAACCAACAGAATGGGAAAAGATATTTGTAAATGACATATTGGACAAAGGGCTAGTATCCAAAATCTATGAAGAGCTCACCAAACTCCACACCCGAAAAACAAATAACCCAGTGAAGAAATGGGCAGAAAACATGAATAGACACTTCTCTAAAGAAGACATCTGGATGGCCAACAGGCACATGAAAAGATGCTCAATGTCGCTCCTCATCAGGGAAATACAAATCAAAACCACACTCAGATATCACCTCACGCCAGTCAGAGTGGCCAAAATGAACAAATCAGGAGACTATAGATGCTGGAGAGGATGTGGAGAAACGGGAACCCTCTTGCACTGTTGGTGGGAATGCAAACTGGTGCAGCTGCTCTGGAAAGCAGTGTGGAGTTTCCTCAAAAAATTAAAAATAGACCTACCCCATGACCCAGCAGTAGCACTGCTAGGAATTTACCCAAGGGATACAGGAGTGCTGATGCATAGGGGCACTTGTACCCCAATGTTTATAGCAGCGCTCTCAACAATAGCCAGATTATGGAAAGAGCCTAAATGTCCATCAACTGATGAATGGATAAGGAAATTGTGGTTTATATACACAATGGGATACTACTTGGCAATGAGAAAGAATGACATATGGCCTTTTGTGGCAACATGGATGGAACTGGAGAGTGTTATGCTAAGTGAAATAAGTCATACAGAGAAAGACAAATACCATGTTTTCACTCTTATGTGGATCCTGAGAAACTTAACAGAAGACCATGGGGGAGGGGAAAAAAATGGTTAGAGAGGGAGGGAGCCAAAACTTAAGAGACTCCTAAAAACTGAGAACTGAGGGTTTATGGGGAGTGGGGGGGTGGTGGGTGGGTGATGGGTAATGAGGAGGGCACCTGTTGGGATGAGCACTGTGTGTGGTATGGAAACCAATTTGACAATAAACTTCATAATAAATAAAAATAAAAATAAAATAAAATGCATAAACCCTCTCCAAAATTCCCTATCTTTTTATGTTTGTTTTGTTTTTCTTGACAACATTTTTCATTTTCTACTATAGAATATTATTTTGTTCATAGCCTGTCTACCCCTGGTAGAATGTACTTTTCTTTCTTTTTTTAATTTTCTTTTTTAAAATATAACTTATTGTCAAATTGGCTTCCATACAGCACCCAGTGCTCATCCCAACAAGTCCCTCCTCAATGCCCATCACCCATAGGATCAGTGTTATAAGTCTTGTCTGGCAGCACACAGGCAATTTATTGAATGAATGAGTGAATGAACGAATGAATCAATCAATGAATGCAGGATGCATAATAATGTTCTGTAATGCAATCAGGTATATGTTTCATAATAGAAAGGCCTCTATTTCCTGAGCTCCTGCCAGGTGCCAGGTAGGATTTTAGGTGCTTAGCATGTATCACCTTTAATTTTCATAAACCCCATTGAAGTTGAGTGTTGCTATTTCTTCTAGTATCATCATTTTGCTTTTCCAGATGAGGAAATTGGAATTTCACTCATAGCACACTGATGATTAAACAGGAGATGCATGATTTGACAACTTTAGGAGTCCCTGTCCTCTTTGCCTTATACTGTACAATTGTTTAAGTACTAAGCAAAAACCACTCACACCAAGACATAAGAGACAACGGTTCTAATAAAGCCACAGTAGGTAGGATGTCCACTCCATAAGCATAGGACATATGGACCCCTGCAAGACCAATCTTATAGTTAGAAAAGTAGTTGGTTTGGGGCATCTGTGTGGCTTGGTCAGGTAAGCATCTGACTTTGGCTCAGGTCATGATCTCATGGTTCATGAGTTCGAGCCCCACGTTGTGCTCTGTGCTGACAGCTCAGAGCCTGGAGTCTGCTTCGGATTCTGTGTCTCCCTCTCCCTCAGCCCCTCCCTTGCTTGCACTCTGCCTCTCTCTCTCAAAAATAAATAAACATATAAATAGGTAAATAAATTAATTAATTAAGTAAATAAATAGTAGACTTAAAACAAAGTAATTGATTTTAACAACTTAAAATTATCCAGTCCTATTGAATTTTTTCTGAAGACAGTACTATTTCCACTTATGTTGAGTCAAAAAATAGGAAGTCTCCAAAGGAAGCTTTTTGGCAGTGTTAAATATAGCCTTGTCAATGGGATAAAAACAGTGTCAAGAGGTTGATAATGCTGTTTATTTTGGTGTGAGTACCACAAGAAATGCTCACCATGTCTTCCCATATCCTGGAAGAGATATTCCTTAAAATAGTTCCCACTTTGAGGCTGCTATTAACCACTTGAAATTCTGGGTTCCTTTATCATCATGAAACACTGTTCATTACAAGACTCTTCCAGGAGCTACTTGGATGACCAGAAATTGAGCATTCCCTTCCATGAAAACGTTTATCCACATATCTCCAATACCCTTCAGAAAATAAAGTGACATCTTGGTGTATGCATCCATTTTCTGAGTTGGGCTAGCATAAATCATCTCAAAGGATCTCACTATATTCCAGGCAAAGTTAATATCTATAAGGAGATATTTATCTATGATACGATGCAAAAAATATTATAACATAAACATGTAGTATGTACTTTGCAATGACATTGGTAAAAGAGTAATCAATCCATGTGAAGAGAGAAAGCTTTACAAAGCAGGGGTATTTGAGCTTATTTTGAAGGAGGAGTTTATCCAGATTCTTCTGCATTCCAAAGTTCTCTGAAATATGTACCTTTGCTAATGACTTGGTACTTATAAATGTAATCTGAATAGCCATAAATATTTATGTATGTTGGTGCTTTAAGCATAAATATACAAAAGTGTTTATTTCTACCAACTAACTACTTTAAAATGCTCAGCATATCACAATGCTTTTCAGATTCCGTTTTCCTGTCCTTTTCCTTCACAGTGTTTCCACAGAACGGCTTTGCTGGAGTCATTTCCTTGGCAGAAAGGAGGCAAATTTCTGGAGTATCTACATGGCAAAAACTGAAGAAACGATGTGCTATGCATTTCCAAATTATATGCCAGAAGTCCACATTTGGTCCTTTGAAGAGTAGATAGAAAGGCACAGAAGGTCCTCTTTCACTGGCCTCACATATTTGATGACCTAAAGGCTTAATCAGGTGCTCAGATAGTCGTATTTGAGATTCAACACATTATATCCAATGCATTATAAAATTACAACATTAAAATGGAATTCATTTAGGCTGCCCTTAAATGAATATGTTGTGTTCATTCACTTTCTTTCTGGGTGGAAACCTCAGTAGGGAGAAATATAAGGAAAAGGCTATGAATCACTCATACTGTTTGTTTACAAAATCACAATGGACAAAACAAGATGGGCTTCATTCTGTGTCAGCATAATCGTGTTTGTTAGCAAATGAACTGGGTACTTTCTTAAATTTACTGTGGACCTTTCCTGAACATGCTTTTGTGCATAAAGCTACAGGTAGAGATATAAATGAAAAGAATAGTTATAGAAAAACTTCACATGTATATAAAAAAGAACAGTGTGTTTACACTAAGCTCGCTCATCTTTTGACCCAGCTTTCTACAAAGATACCAAAGGGTATAATGGAAAAAGTGTACCTTTGAGAAGCAGAGAGACTACTGATACTACCTTTGTGAACTTGATGAACTTTGCCACATAATTTAGAGTCCTTCCATCCTCTTCTGCATAAAGGCTAAGCCTACATTGCAAGGTAGGCCTCTAAGAAGAATCAAGATTGTGGTGAGAATATGGGCTGGCCTTTAATAAATATTTGACAAATTAATGAATAAAAGCATGAATGAAAGAACCTTCTGTTGCAGCAAAACTGCAATGTGGTTTTATTCCCTGAATTTGGAATTCCTTACCCTGGTTGTTCCTTTGCTTGAGCCATTCCTTAGTTCAATGCATCGTAGAGAAGAATGTGGGCTCAGGAGCCTCTGCTACTAATTAGCTGTGTTACTGATCATGATCAAATTCTTAACTTCTCTGGGTCTTAACACCTCATTGAATTTTTTTTTAAGTTTTTACTTATTTATTTTGAGAGAGACAGAGAGAGAGAGAGCGCGCGCGCAGGCTGGGGGAGAGGCAGAGAGAGAATCCCAAGCAGGCTCCACACTGTCATAGCGGAGCCCAATGGAAAGCTAGAACTCATGAACCAGGAGATCATGACCTGAGTCAAAATCAAGAGTCAGATGCTTAACCAACTGAGCCACTCAGGCGCCCCAACACCTCATCTGTAAAAGATGGACATACTAGCTAACTCATAGGATTGTTATATTTAATGAGTTAGTACATGCAGGACATTGAGAATGGTGGTTTGAACACTTGGTTTACATGTATACTTTTCTTTAAAATGGTATAAATAATTAAAGAGAGAACCTGGCATTAGATGTAAAATAAATAAGAATCCAGCTACGTGTTGTTTAAAAGATACACACCTAAACACTTAATGACATAAGAAAGTCTGAAAAGGAAATAATAAAGGGATATCAGCCTAATAAAACCTGAGATAAGAACTGATATAGTAATAGTGATGGCAAACAAAATAGACTTTAAAGTAAAATGTTATAAACAAAAAACCAGCAATTTTACTTATAAATGAAATGAACAGTGCGAGAGGAAAAGGTAGCCAACTGTATTAATTATATATGCACTTCACCACATCTTCTCACAAGGCATAAAGGGAAAATTTAAGATAATTATAAGGAATTGATAAATCTACATACTGTAAACTTCTATCGTACCATTTTAAGAAGCTTATGATATACAAAAAGTACTGTGGATGTTACAAAGAAGAGTTACACAACTAACAAGCTTGATCTAGCATATGTTTGTGTATGTCAGTGTATACATGAGTGTGTGTATATCTACAAGTGCATATATGTGAATATATATATATATATATAGTACATACATATACATACACATTTATGCTCACATGTACAGGAATGAGACAAAAGAAGAAACTTGTGCCTCCAAATTATAGAACTATTTTTTAAACACACTAAAAAAACTAAAAATGGTCGTAAGCATATTACATTACTAATAAACTATCAATAAATATAAAAGAATCAATACAGCAAAGACTGTATTTTTTGACAAAAATATATGTGAATGGGTGAGGGCACAATCCGTAAGTTTGAGACAGGAAAACAAACTTCCAAACCATTTATGATGAAGGAATGAGTATTAAAAAACAAAAGTATTTAGGTGTCACAGCAATGAAAATTCTCCCTATTAAAACTTATGGGATGTAACTAACTCAGTATACGGAAGGAAATGTATAGCCTTAAACGCATGTATGGAGAATAGGGAAAAAAAACAAAGAACAATTGACTTATGAATTAAGGCAAATGCCAATATAGTAAACCCAAAAGAAGCAGAATTAGGGAAAAATAAAGGTAAGAGTAGACCTTATTGAAATAGAAAACAAAGAAGTATTCAATAAAAACAATACGAAAAAATTATCAGAGTAGACAAATTGTTGGCAATATTGGACTACATAAAAAGGAAAAAAAACACAGAATGGTAGAAAGGAAGATGGGTACATATCTATATGCAATTGATAAAGTAGGTATTTTACAAGTATCAGATCAGCATAGACATAGTAAATAGTAAATATATTCTTAATGAAATGAAAGTATTAGTAACTTAGATTGACTTAATAGCAAAAACAAGTCTTAACTAAGACTATAAACAAAATTGAATCACTAACGGAAAAAACACAAAAACAACCCACTCAAAAATCACTAGCCAGCAGGGGTGCAAGGGTGACTCAGTTGGTTAAGTGTCTGACTTTTGATTTCAACTCAAGTTATGACCTCACAGTTTGTGGGATTGAGCCCTGCATTAAGCTCTGCACTGATAGCACAGAGCCTGCTTGGGATTCTCTTTCTTCCTCTCTCTCTACCCCTTCCCTGCTTGTGCTCTCTTTCAAAATAAATAAATAAACATTTAAAAAAATATTTAAAAAAAATCACTAGCCACCATTTCACAGGACCATTTTTTTTTAAATCATTTTTGTAATTTCTATCTTTAACAAGTTAGTGTAGAAAATAGAAAAAAAAATAGTCTAGTATAACCTGACGCCAAAAGCAAGCCTGGAAATATATAAAAAATTATATATTATGAACAAGAGTGTTTATCCTAGGAATGCAAAGTTATTTTAGCATTAGACAATCTTTGAACATAATATACCCTATTAGCAAATTAATATTGTATAACTATATGCTGATTTCAATGAATATTAAAAATTCTTTAAATCTACATTCATTTATATTAAAAATATTTTAAAAACAGAAAGAAAATGTAAGTTCCTCATGTATGAAAATATGTAGCACATACAATTCTTAGAATTAAATGTTGAAAGGTGAAAGCTTTTTCTTTTAAGTTAAGAATAAGACAGGAATTTTTGTCTTATTCTTTACTTTCTGTAATTGCAATGTATTTAACACTGCACTAGAAGCCCCGATCAGTGTCATATGTATTATATATGTATGTATGTATGTATGTGTGTGTGTGTATATATATATATATGTAATATGTGTGTACAGCCATATATTTTATATATATAATAACAAAATATATAAAATAAAACATATTTTTAAAAAGCTAAAAGAATTGGAAGGGGAGAAATGAAAATCTTATTTGTAGATGGTATAATTGTATAAGTGAAAAATCCAGGAGAATCTACAGATTTATAGATTATTAAAAGATTTCAGCAAATCCACTGCATTGGAAATCCAAATCTTTTTTTTTTTTTTTTTTTAATTTTTTTTTTCAACGTTTTTTATTTATTTTTGGGACAGAGAGAGACAGAGCATGAACGGGGGAGGGGCAGAGAGAAAGAGGGAGACACAGAATCGGAAACAGGCTCCAGGCTCCGAGCCATCAGCTCAGAGCCTGACGCGGGGCTCGAACTCACGGACCGCGAGATCGTGACCTGGCTGAAGTCGGACGCTTAACCGACTGCGCCACCCAGGCGCCCCGGAAATCCAAATCTTAAAATTACTTAATGATCTGTGTTTGAGTTCCTTTACATATGTGAAAGCCACGTGACTTCTAATCATGTAACAAACTTTTTTAATATGGTTTCCTAACCTGAAACACCAGGATACTACTATTTCCCTTGTGGGTCATGCACATAAAACATGGTACTCTTTACAGTACCTAAAAACATTATTTTCCCTCCCTACAAAGTTCATTTCATGGCCACGACAGAATTATCAGATTACTCAATACCCTTGTTATAATACAGACTAGTTATAAAGATTTTTAAGTTTTTTTTTAATGTTTATTTATTTATTTTGACGGGGGGTGGGTAGGGCAGAGAGAATGGGAAAAAAATCCCAAATAGGTCCACAATGTCAGTTCAGAGCCTGATGGGATGGAGACTTGATCTTACAAACTGTGACATGGCCTGAACCGAAACCAAGAGTCAGACATTCAACCAATTGAGCCACCCAGGCACCCCATAAATTAAAGTTTAACTATAAGAAAATAAAATTATCTTCCTAGAAAACCTTCTCATTATAGGAAGTGAATACAATGTGGACAACACATTTAGCAAGAGAAGTTGACAGTTAGAGGAAAACTAAGAAACAGATTCTTAACTATAGAGAACAAACTAATGGCTACTAGAGGGGAGGTGGGCAGATGGATGTGTTAAATGGATGATGGGAATTAAGGAGTGCACTTATGTGATGAGCACCTGGTGTTGTAGGGAAGTTTTGAATCACTAAATTCTATGCCTGAAACTAATATCACACCGTATCTTAACTAAATGGAATTTAAATAAAAATTTGAGAAAAATAAATAGATAAATTAAAAAAAAGAGAAGTTGACACTTAAAAGTGGTTGGCTGGTTTTCTTTAAAGTGAAAATGGGAAGTTACCTTAAAGATTGGTTCTTCATTGAATCCTGAGTAATCTCTGTCAGCTTGATATAAATATAAAATAGTAGGCTTTCATGTCTCAGTAAGACACATGAGAAAAGTGAAGTTGGAGCTTTACATTTGTGACCAGAGTAGCCCCCAACTCCCACCTATACTGCAAGTCACTAGGAAGAAGATGAGAAAATACAGAAGCACCTGGATGGAAAAGATAAGTATCCCTACTTCCCTTGTAAAGACTAATAGCATTAGAATCTTTTGAATGGGTTGAGAGAATACCAACTGAAATCCGCTGACAAGATGCCAAAGGCCTCCAAAGGAAACCTTAAAAGTAAGGAAAGAGAGAAGTCAGGACTGCTAACATCTCTGTTCAAAGTATGTGTGTATAATTTATTAAACCTCACCAAATACTCATCTTCACACAAACAATGAGGAAGGTCTAATAATCTGGTTCTCTCATACAGCATGAGTCTGAAGACCCTCCCAGCACTACTGGTGTCCTTCAAGGGGGAATGGTTGAGACAGAAACATAAACCTGAGTGGAAAATATTGGAACAGTTGAATAGAGTGGAACTGTTTTCTCCAGGAAAAAAACCACTGTGTCCTGCACAGGGATATGGACCAGGAGGAACTTAATCCTAGCTGTGGACTGGGAGGCAACAAACTGTGCAGATCATGTTTTCAACAGCGACACCTTGTGGCAGGTGGAAGTAAAGGCAGTCAAATGGTAAGGATGGATTAGATTTTTCTCTTCACCTTGATTTTTGAAAGCAGGATTGGGTTTTTTGACTTTTTTAAAAAAATGTTTTAATGTTTATTTTTGAGAGAGAAAGAGCATGAGTTGGAGAGGGACAGAGAGAGGGAGACACAGATTCTGAAGCAGGCTCCAGGCTCTGAGCTGTCAGCACAGAGTCTGACTCAGAGCTCGAACTCACGAGCTGTGAGATCATGACCTGAGGTGAAGTTGGATGCTTACCTGACTGAGACACCCAGGCGCCCTTTGACTCTTTTTTTTTTCCAAAAGAGAGAAAAAAGGGAAACCAAGAATCTAGCTTATTAAGTCTAGAGGTCATTTAGGTGCTCACAGTGAATATTAGAATATTAGAAACAGAGGACAACTTATGTTTTCCTTACACTATGGTGCCTATAGATTTCTTCTGTTGTCTTTGTAAGCAGCAAACCAGATTATCAAGCTCAATGCCAATTACGGTAAAACATTTCTCTCAAGAACCTGGTAGTAGTCACTCCTTCTGCCTCTTGGACATAGTTCTGAAAATTATTTTCTTGTTTTCATTTGTTTTTAATGACTAAATAAGAGATTTCATATTATGATTTAATTTAAATTGTAGGTTCCCCAAATCCTCTTGAAAATAAGCAGGACATATATTGAAAATAGTGAACTATTTCTATTTTTCCATAGCTACAATTTAAAATGGAACACATATATTACTCCCAAACTATTTTATGCCAAGAGCAAGTTCTCATTTCTTTTGTGAAATTGTTCATGGAAGACAAACAGAAAGAAGGAAAATGCACTTATGAGACGCTGTGGGCATTTATGCAGGTTTGCCAATAAACATTATGTGTGTGTGTGTGTGTGTGTGTGTGTGTGTGTGTGTGTGATATGTATTATATCATATCTCCATATAATGAGATATACATATATCCATATATCTCCAAGATTCATATTTTAAGCAATGATGGACTTGAATCTTCCTTGAGACTCATATAAGTATATGTACTCGGGGAGAGAGGGCAAAAGTGTACATAGAAACATAGAGATGATTTGTATGTGCCTACACTCTGCCTCCCATAATCTCACTGAACTGAATTTGCATGCCCTCTAACCTGGGCAGAGATGATGTTCAAAAAGTTCTCCGTAGGTCTAAATCATCTTAGCACCATTCAAGCTCCACATCACCCTACCTTGAGCTTATAGCATTCCGACCCACTCAGTCATATTTCAGATAATTCAGACTTGTGCTAGAGCAATTCGCAAAGAGCATCCATTTCAAAGGCAATTCACAAGTTTCCAATTATCACAAAAGACCTATTATTCTAATAACTGCAATATAATTAAAATTTTATAGTAAATATTAAGGTAACTTTCTTATGGTAGTAAATACTAAGAGGGCTTTTTGTCTGGTGCAGATTTTTAGGATTTGCCTTTCTTTGTTTATCTTTTCTTTTCTGTCAAACCCAGTAATACCCATTTTACTGCTAAAAGTCTTACTAAGGAAACAGGTTACCTCCAAAAGGAAACATTATGGTATATTCCATTAAACACAACAAAACTTAGAATTTCACATAAAAATAGGTTATCCAATTACATGGTAAATGTGTCATTTGTTCATTGTCCAGTACACAATATATTTACAGGAAAATTACCAGGAACTTCTCAGCTGTATCAGATCTCAACCTTATATTTAGATGCAGTCATATATTACTGCTGATAATGTGATGTCAGTGAATAGATTGGAATTTTTCACTGTCCTTTATCAAGATAAATTGTTCTGTCAATAGCAAATGGCTGGCAAGTATTAACACTCTGCACACTATATGACTTTTCATTCCCTGCAAAAATTGTATTTAATGCTTTTGCACAAAATCTATGGCCGTGACTATCCTTATTACCTATTTAACTACCTTTTAAAAGGAGGATTTATTTCTGCAAATTAGGACCTGGGTAACAAGATGGTATCATGCATCATAAACTTTAAGTCAATACAAGGCAGGACACTTGCAGTTTGAATGGGAAAATACCTTGCTCTCATCTCTTGGTCATCCAATAGTATTAGCAATCTGTGGTGGGAGCAGCTGCTCAAAGCAGAACTTTATCTTGGCCTCCTTCCATCTACACTGCCACGGTGTCCCACAGTAGCAATTTGCTCATTGGCCTATTACTTTCAATAGGTATTCCAGTAATTGGCTATTTCACACTTGTAAGGCTTGAACTGGCAGAGAGCAAAGGCCAGGCAACCAGCCTGTCAGGGTCTAGCAAGCTGGTCGTTCATCAATTATAATCAGCTTTTACAAGAGTGAGTGAATCCTCGAAACCTTGTTTGCTCTGATCAGCTTTGCTACTAGTATAATTCGACCCCAAACTGAGCTGGGTCCTTATCTGAAGAATGTAAAAGTTGTCCTACAGTGACAAGCATGTGTGTTTATTCAGACCCCTGGAGAGACTGCTTTGGGCTCAAAAGGGGGAAGGGAAAATTTTAATCTCCAGAATTTCTGAGTTCCTTCCCTTTTTGTAGCCACTCGCTGTCACACAATACGCTTCCCTTTGCCAAAAATATACACATTCAGAGGGAATCAAAATGATTTATTTCAAAATGATGGATGATTCAAGAAGGTCTTACCAAATTAAGAATTGATTCCTCTATACGAGGAGTTTAACTCTGGCTAGAGAGATTTGGAGTCTTTTGCAATCATGTAGATTATTTTAGAAGTATCTATTTAAGTAAACCTGCATTAAATGAAAAAAATGCATTGTCATACTAGAAACGAGGTATGTGCTCATGTGAACAATAAGTTCTCAGCGACCTGATTTAACATGATCTAGGATAAGCTGGAAAAACAGTTTGCTAGAAACTTTGGGCCCATAACAGTAAATCAGCATGGTCTTCACTTACATTTACAGAGGGCAGTTTTTCTTTTGTTAGCCATTCCCCCAATATCTTCTATTATTCCTCCTGTCACTGAGCTCTAAAGAGAACCTACACCTCTGACACACATCTAAGTTTTCAAGTAAAAAAATAGGTGCAACAGAGACACTGTAAAATTCTAACCAGGTTTAATTGCCCTCGCAATTTTAGGGTCCGGATACATGGGTCATCGCTAATTGATGTACTTTTTCCTAGCGGTCTGGAAAAAGCTTTATCTGTATAATTTAGAAACAGGGTCCTATTTTAAAATGCTTCCTAACATCCAGGATTTGTATTTTTCTCCCCACTGGCAACGCTTTTGCAAAACGAAAAAGCCAAAGCCAACTTGGAATGCATATACACAAGATTTCTAACGGAAACAACTGCTCTTTATTACGATGTCTATCATTTGCCATTGACCAGCACTTATGGCTCCTGTACTACAGTCCTATGTTCTCTCTTCCCAAAGGCCCATTCGGTCTGGTGACCAGCTGGTGACAAGGTGATCTGTCATCCAGCAACTGCCTTGAGCACAAATAAAATATACAAATATTTAATGTGTTCAGTAAAGATTTCCCCCCAAATTCCAACTTAAACAAAACACGCAAAGGTAGGTGATTTAGAAAGCTGCTAGAGATGCTCAAAACTCAATTCTAAATTTTGAAAAGACATGAGTAAAGCTCTTAATAAATCTACCTTCAAAGAGTTATGCACTCTTACTAGTTGAATAAATGAGGTGACACCGACGCATATCTAATTGTAATACATCACAAGATAATCTGTCAGGCCCCAAGTGCTCAGGCCCTGTCACCCCTCTTCATCCATTATTTATGTACAACCTTCATTGCCAGTGAAATCCCTATGAAGTATGTAGTATGACATCAAAGACTGTGGTTCTGCCACTTAGCAAAAACTTCCAGAGAGCATATAGTGGATAATAATCACTCAGCACTGTGTAAATTGTTTCTGGGGGCAAAAACCCTAAACATTTAAAAAGTACCAGGATTATCCCAGACAAAACCCCACATTTCACTTAACTGGGCAAACTCCTGAAGGTGCCACACTAACACAACTCCCTTGCACGAAGCTCTAAGGCCTGAAATGCCTTTTCTTTGTCAGAGATCGATCAAATCTCTGTGGTCTTCCTGTATCATGACAGGGGTGGGAGAGACGATAAAGACACGCAATACTGAACTTACAACAACATCTACTTCAACAATTGGCAAACATACTACTGGCATAATCATTTTCTTTTTTCTTTTCTTAAATTGCTAAGTTGATGAAGTTGGAAGGATGAGGAGATGTACACATTTGCTGCTCTGCTGATGTGGGAAGCCTGCCTCTGGCAGTTCCTGGAAGGTGGTCTGGGCTTTCTGCCCGTCTTTCTGTCAGGGCCACAGCCCTGCTCCACACCCCTCAGCTTGGGGACAGGGACTGAGGAGAGCTCAAATGCATCCTGGCTTTACAATGAAGATCACATGGTGCTTTTTTTGTTTGTTTTTGTTTTTCTTAAGGAATCAGTATCATATTTCATTGTAAGCATTTTTTCCTCCAAACATGCTCTTAAATAATGGAGAGAAAAATACACATTTTAAAGCATTTTAACAGTTCAGCCAGATACTCTGATTTAGTCATGAGGGGGTGATAAGAACAAAAAGCTGCTTCAGGCATTTAGTAGCAGAAAATTAAGGTTCCTGTAAATTAGGTGGCTATATTCCTCTCCCAGTCCAATTACTAGCTTTATTATTTGTCAATAAAATACCAAATAAAAGACTAGTCTCCAGATAAGGCAGCTGTTGCCATTTGGACCCTGAGATACTTTATGTTCTCAAACTGTGGTGTGGAAGTTGCTGATAATGCCTTTACATCACTAACAGGTGCCCTAAGGCCCAAATCTATATACTTTCCTCTGGAAAGAAAAATCATAATAAAAGAACGGAACACACACATCATACACAAGGTAAGATTAAGCAAGTTATTGTTTTATGGTCTTGTAACACTTGAACTGGAGTTTTGAAACCTCCTTTGTGATTAATAAAAGTCACAATTAACATAGGAATGTGAGAGCTAGATGCAATGCTGGTTAGAGGCTATGTCTCTTGTCTCTTGCCACAGCCTCACACGATTCCTCCTAACCGGAACCCTGCTTGTCCTATACCATCTGCTTCCCATCACTTCCCTGGACAGAAGGCAGCGGATTACATGCCTTTGCTTTGGAGACCCATGCATCTCTTTGACAATGTGCAGGAAATGCCACCATGTGGAAAAGACAAGTTTGCATCTTCCCTTTGAAGATGTACGCTAAACTTATGGGAGCATTAGGCCACCCTGTGAAAGAATACATTTTCTTTCTTCCTTTTAAGACTTTAGTTCCCCTTAAGAAAAAAAAAAATAGCCTCTATCTACATGGCTTTTAGGAGGAGAGTACTGAGGACATAAATTCAAGCTTGCTCATTTGGTATCGGGTTCTTGTATTTGCAGAGGTATTGTGGATATTATTATTAGTAGCATTACTAAAATCAGAAGCCGGCTTCAGTCTTAAAAATCCAGATTTTCTACTCCGATACAGATCCAAGCAAATTCACCAAAATTGGGAAGACTAAAAAAGGTGGCAGGCAAAATAATTTTAAGCTTATTCCCATTTTGTGGGGGTGGGGGAATCCGGGTTCTCTTTGATTGTGCAGCACTAACAATTAATTTAGGATGATGGTGCACATGAAAATAAAACTTCTTTTGATTGAATTTCAAGGACTCTTCTGTTTAACTAGCTTCAAGAGTCCTTTTTTGATCATAATAAAATTATTTGCCATATGGTTCAGATGCTTGTGATCTCCTCTCAATGAGAGGATTATGCAGGAGATAAAATGCCTACTGTAGCTCCGGCCAAGCACACAGCTGGCTCTGATAATGCCAACAAATGGCTTCATCTGTCTCAATGTCACGTAGGGGCTGGTGAGATGCGAGTCAGCCCCGACTACAATTAAAATCTACATCATCTGGAGAAAGGTGATGGGGGTTCTGACATCAGAGCTGTACCAGATTCATCCTCTTCCCAGACCAACAGAAGACACGTGCCGCCCCTATCACCCTGTCACACTGATGATGCACCCTGCATATCCCTTCCTCTGTGCATTACAGGCACTAAATCAAGAGGCCTCCTATTTAAAAGCCTCACCTTTATGTGACATTCAGTAACAAGATGTAGCCTTTCTAAACTTAAGTTGTGTATGCCTTGCTTCCCCCGTTTTTCCTGATGAGATAATGCCATTTATGTCCACCAGTGAAATATAAATAGAGAAGTTTATGATCCGTATGGCCTCAAATTGTGGCAATATGCAGAAATTTCCTTGTTTTAGTTCCACAATGTTCAACCACACTAATAAAATCAGGTTTGAACATCCATTTGTTCCAGAAAGCCAAATTTTATTGCTAAAACATCCATAACTCATAACAAGCAAGCTCAATACCAACTGCAGAGACAAGCCTCTTCTTCTGCATGTTTCGAGTAAAAATATGAAGAGGAGTTTGCGCAGGGGTTTTGTTCTTTTGACATGTTATAGTCTAAGGAAACATCCCGAATGTATTTCATTAGCATTTCCAATGACTTTCCATTAAAATCAAATGGAATGACATCTAAATCTCAAAAAGACGTTACTGAAAGTTAAATTTATATTAAGTTCATGATTCACAAACTTTTGTTACATACTTTTTTTCCCTACGGAGTAATTAAACTAGCATGCAAATTTCTCATGCAACTGGAAGAGGAAAGTGTCTGCACCAAATATCTTATGCTTTAAAGAAGAACCTGTATCAAGTATTTTTAAAGTACTTAATATATACATATGCATGTTTGTATGTATTATATATGTATGTATAGATATAAATGATATATATCCACATATATATATCCACATATATATATCCATATATATATATATATCCATATATATCCATATATATATATATATATATATATATATATAAATAACTCTTTGGAACCATATATATATATGTTAAAAAGTATATATGTTTAAATATATATATATATATATATATATATATTTTTTTTTTTTTTTTTTTTTTTTTTTTTTCTGTTTTGCTGTTTTTAATTTCCTAACTTTGCAGTTAGGCAGAAGACCTCGTGCAACATAAAGCAGATAATTGTCAATGGACATTAAATATTTCAGATACCAACTTTTGCATGCTCTCTCTATGCCTTATGGTCTATTATATGCACAAGGGTAATTTTTAATCAAGCCTTTTAAAGTAGTCTACTAATGTGACAATTATGTTTCTAGTCTATTTAATTTATGAAAAAAGCATGAAAAACAAGAGTTACTCATTACTTTTTTTTTTTTTTTAACCAAATAGACCATACTACCCTATGCAATGTCCTGTGACAATTTCTTTGGAATTAGTTGTGGTCATCCTAAACTTGTGTTTTTCAACTTTGCACCATAATATCACTTGTATTTTTTAAAGTTTATTTATTTACTTATTTTGAGAGAGAGAGAGAGCAGGGGAGGGGTAGAGAAAGGGAGAGAAAGAGAATCCCAAGCAGGCTCCATGCTGTCAGCACAGAGGCCGACCCAGGGCTTGTACCCATGAACTATGAGATCATGACCTGGGCTGAAACCAAGAGTCAGCCTCTCAACAAACTGAGCCACCCAGGCACCCCACACCTGTGGTGTTTTTAAAGGTAAAGATGTCTGTAACTCCCCCAATATGCCAGAACTGAATCTGTGAGCGTGAGGCCCAGACTTCCAGACCAGGTTTTGTAAAAGTTCCCCAGATAGTAGTTAATGTGTTATGAAGGACAAAGGCCTGTATCTAAGCATTTCATAACAAGTATTTTGAAAAATATGATTTAGCACATATATGAAATATACAGTGCCATTATAATGACTGTATTAGTTACAGATATTTCTTGCTTTAAGAAAAATAAATAAAAATTTCTTCCATAAGTTTATGCAATCCTGTCAATACTTACTATAATGTTACAGATGTTCAGCTCCATGTTAGGTATTGTGGAGAAATATAAAAGACTGCAGACTTAGCTTTTTAAGTTCATGGAGTTAATCATTTCAGTAGGAAAAAAACCATACACAATAATAAATATTAACCAAATATTGTTATTAGAATTGCTATGTTGAATGATGCTTACAATAAATGGCAAAGGTAGCAGAATTAGAAAGTACCAGTGTGAGGGCATATGTTGACTGTCTCCTATGGAAACTTTCATCAAGTATTCCTTTGAATAGCAGAATCCACTGCTGCTTCTTAGAAAGGATGAAAAAAGGCAGGCAACCGTCACTCAAAACTTGTAAGGAGAAACACACTGCACACAGCAAGGTACCTTGTCCACTGTACTTTAACTGTTACTCTTAACTTATAGTGGGTCCCAGCCTGACAAGGGTTTGGTTTATTAACCTCAAATGAGAATTGCCTATTTCAGATGGCCTTTGCAAGAGAAAACTAGAAAGTTATTAGGTGAGCAGATCAGCAAATATATTAATGTAGAAATCTAAATATAGAAGTGTCTGATTTCTGGGTACCTGAGTGGCTCAGCTGATTGTCTGATTTTTGGTTTTGGCTCAGGTCATGATCTCACTCTTGGTGCATTCGATCTCCACATAGAGCTGACAGTGTGGAGCCTGCTTGGGATTCTCTCTCCTCCTTCCTCTCTGCCACTTCCCTGGTCATGCTGTCTATGTCTCTCTCAAAAATAAATAAGTAAGCTTAAAAAAAAGTGTCCTATTTCTAACCAAAAGTAGCTATTTACTAGATTTCTAGTCTTTCGACTTCATTTCCAAACTCAACCATAATACAACTAACCAGGCTCTTCCTTCAAAGAATTTTTAAAAAATATTTTAGAGATTTAGAGATTAAATGCTTTTGAAGTAAGTAGCAGGAACATTATTTTGTATGAAAAATGTAAAGCAGAGAGAGATGGAAGGACATACAGTAAGTTGCCCAATTAGCAATAAATATATATAAGAATTATAGGAATACAAGAGGTCTTAAATAGAACCCTTGTCACCACCATTTAGGTCACCACCATATCAGGCCACCACCATTTAGGTCATTAACCTAACCTTTAAAAGATTTTTTTTTTTTATTTGAGAGAGAGAGTATGTGTGTGTGTGAGCCAGGGGGAGGGGCAGAGAGGGAAGAGAGACAGAATCTCAAGATGGTTCCATGCTCAGCACAGAGCCTGACACAGGGCTCGATCCCACAACCCTGGGATCAAGACCTGAGCTGAAATCAAGAGTTGGATGCCCAACCGACTGAGCTACCCCTAATGTAACCTTTTTTAGACTGATCTATCACAGAGCTTCAATCATTAAGTTAAATAATTTAAATAAATAAAGTCTTATTTCAGGAATGGTAAGTAATGAAACTCAAAAGAAAACAAAATTCTCTACCAAATAACTATTCCTAACAGACAAAAGTATAACCTACCTTTGACATGGGCTCAAAATCTGTAAATTATCATGTGAATCCTTCAAACCAGATGAAAATATCTACATACCACAGGCTAATCTGTGGATCTGTGCTTTAGAATGAAAAAACTTAAGACACATGGAAGGTCCTTAAATCCATGAAAGTTCCACATATGGATGGACCTACAGCAGCTGGAGCAGGACAATCTTCCTGTGACTCAGATTAGTTCAAGGTAAGCAGCTCTGAAATGAGATGGACCTAAATTCTGCTGGTCTCTGACAAGTTAATCGGCCCTTTTCAGCACAGTTTCCTCATCTGTACAATGGAGAAAATTCAATGTGAAGATGAAGTGTAAGGGAATTACACAGGACCATTATCTGGCATGTTGCAAAATCTCATTAAGAGACAAAATAATAATAATGGTGATATTAATAAGAGAAAGAATTGGGAAAATTTTTGGTTAAACACTAGAATATAAAGTTTAATCAGAATACTCCCTTTCTTCTATGCCAGAAAATTGTATATGAGCTCCACCAATCCTGAATATAATCCTTCTATTCAGCATGTATAACGAGACAGGGGTGCTGCTGGTATATAAGTGCCTGGTCCACAAATGGCTATGATTTTGAGGCTGTGCTTTTTGCCTATTTTGCTGTTTCCCACATTCATATCTCCAATATCAAATCCTATTAAGGTAACAAGCTCTCCTGAGGCATTATGACAAATTGGCACGTTCACATTGTTCACAATGGAACTTTCTCAGATCTGCTAGTTGTCTCTGTGTTTCACATCTTCCCTGCCTCACTCCTGATTTTCCCCCAGGACAAGAGTCAGAGTAGAATGTTACCCTTTGTCTTGATGGGAATGAAAGACATGAAAACTTTCCTCTTAGATTTCACGTAGCTTGCTCCTTTACTTACCAGGAGGAACTGCAGAGGGTATTCCTCCCATTGTGGGTGGCTAGGTGGGATACAGATTCTTAGAAAATAAGGAAATCCCAAGAGCAACTCAGAAACTGATCCTGTGTCTAATGGCTGGGTTCTGAAATATTCTATGGCTGCATCGCTGTTGCTACTTCCCAAACAGCCAGCCAAGGCTAATATGGCCACTAGAGACAACTCAGAAAACTGTCTTACAGATTTCAGAATGTTCCCAGCATTGTTGCAGGTCTCAGCAGCAGCACTGACAACCACATGCAGCATATGCTTAGGGCTAAGCCTATGAATGAAGCCTACTCATTGAGATATGATCAATCTATAAGGAAAAAACTTCACATATTGTCAACTCCATGACGAGAGGGACTCTGTCCATTTTGGTCACCTTTGTATTCCTAGCTCCTAGAAAAGATGCCATGTTGTCAAATTAATGAATAAATGAATATAACACGATAGTGGTTAAGACAATGGGCTTTAGAAAAAGACACACATAGGTTTAAGTTCTGCTCCTGCTACCTATAAGCACTATTTATTCAACCTTCTATGGCTTTGGTTTTCTCTTATATTCAATGTATGTAGGAATAAATACTGGATTGTCGGGTTTTGGGATGAATAATATGTTTATTCACAGTAAGTGAACTACAGCACACAGTAAGTGCTCTAAATATCTTGATATTATTTTAGAGCATAGTCTCCATGTTGTGTGTGTGTGTGGGGGGAGTGGAGAAGTGGGGAGAGAGGGAGAGAAAGAGAATGCAGGTGGGGAGAAAGAATATGAATGTTATCTTTCTAGATCTGAGAATTAGAATAAAGAAAACTACCTTTCTTGCAGGTTCTCATTTTCAACTGTATAAAATATAAAAACCCTTTGAACAAAAATTTCCCAAAGAATCCTGAATGGAAAACTCCTTGAGAGTTTAGATCTAACCATGATTCCCTAAGGTATCCTGTGACTTTGCAGAATGGTAAACCTAAGTACTTGAAATGAATCTCAAAATTACTCAACAACAAGGTTTCCTCACAAAAGACTTTTCTTGTGAATAGAATGACACTTGTTACTCACCGTTCCCTCTAGTTGTTCAAAGATAAAACTGACTCAGTGAAGGTGTCAGAGCCAGCTCTCTGCCAGATGAAATCAGTTCCAAAAGGTCATAATAAAATTAGTAAAGGCAGATGGGAAATGTGCTGATAACAGCTGGTAGCCCCCCAAAGTGTGCACATTGGTGTAACTGTGATATCAGACATTGCTCTTTCATCTTTCTTCCTTCTCTGCATGCATTCTTTAATTTCCAGGGATACAATTATCTTGGTGGTTGAAATTCAATAATATACATTACAGATTGACAGTCGGGAGGACATTAGGTTCTTAGCCGTATAGAATTCTACTTGTCAATATAGGCTATCGATGAGTAAGCATGAATAGAATCCTGTCTTGTTAAAAATAGCTGAGGGCCTTGGGCATAGATTCTGAAGCCCATCACCTCCCAACATTGTTCCTAACCTACAACATTTTTTCCTCACTTCCTCCTACCAATGTTAACGAATATAAAATATAAACTCTATCTTTAAAATGGAGAAAAATAAATCTTCCTGTTTTAATCAGTTTTCTGCCACTCAACTGCCATAAATTCAAATTTCTAAACATAATCTAAAAAATATTCCTATGATCCTTCAATTGGATTCAGTTTGTTAGCCAGCATTTAATATTTCAAAGTCCTTTAATATCTAAATTGTAAGTGTGCTTAATATATATTTATTCTTCCATGTTGGTCATGCATGTATAATTGAAACCATAGATGTATCAGAAAGATATTGGCCAAAGAAACTTCAAAGATAGTATTTTTTTTTTAGTCAATTCAGTTCTCAGAATCAAATAAAAACAAAACAAAAGGGAATATTTGAATTTTCACATGTAATTTTTCCTCTCACATTTATATTTTTGAGAGTCTATGGAGTCAAGAATCCATTTATAAGGACACAGCAGGGTGACTGTTGCTGTATTGAATAATGGGATGCGTGTAATGCAGGCATTCATTTGTCAAACACCAAGTAACCACTCTCCCCTGGTTAGTTTTTTCTTCCCTGTTGGATAAGTATGAAAGAAGCAAAAGTTTAATTCTCTGAACAAGCTCCAGAAAACTTGGAAGCACTAATACTTTTTGATCACCGTCTTCCATTTCCATTTTTCATTTTGTGGGACCCAGCTGTCGGCTTCCAAGACTACAAAGATTTTGCTTAATACAGTATCAATGTTCTTGGTTTACCATTGACAGATTTGAAAAGGTTGCTGAAAACTGAATGCATATATGCAAATGTTTTGTTATTAAATGGAAACATTCCAGGAACTCAAATGATCCATGTGAAATTTTAATTATAACTTAACAGCTGCTTGAGCTAATTGAAGGATATCAGAAAGGTGATTTCCTTCTCATTGTAATTAAAGAGTTAAGCCTAATTTGCTGTTGTCAGAACAAGACTAAATACCAATCTGGTCTGCCTAATTATATTAAAAGGTAAACAGATAACTTTTAGAAAAGGGTAGGGCCCACCCTAGACAAAGACAACAGGTTCTCAATGTGCCATCGCCACCCCATTCCTATTGGAATATGAGCAATGACCTTTAAGGAAAGTAGCAACTGTTCTCAACTTCTGCTGTGAAGGCTGCAATTTCCTCTTGCGGCATCATCTGTTCATTCCCTCTGGTAGCCAATTTTAGTTTCCTAAACCATAGCTTCGATTTCTCAATTCTTTCCCCAAAGGCCCTCAATGATCTCTTCACTTATGAGATAAGGAAACTGAGGCAGAGACAGAACAAGAAATCCTCAAGGGAAATAATTAGTGGCAAAACAAGACTCTTGACTAAATGATACGGTGCTTTTCCCCACAATTCTCTGTGCTTTGCATCTACTGACAAGCAATTTATCTTGCTTTCAATTTACTCCATCAACAAAATGGGAGAATACATCCTGAAATATTTATCTTTTTAACAGTATGGTATGACTTGCCCTTTGTTCTAGAAGATACAGAAAGTTGCTTTTATAAGCTTTTTTTTTTTTTACAAGAGTGTTATTGGAAGAGTGTCCTTTATGAACAATGTCATTCTTTCATATCTTATTGAATGTGGTTAAAGCTCTTATTCAGTAGTACAATGATTTTAGATGTAAAATACAGGAATCACTTTATTTACACCTAGTAACTCGTGCTATTTATGATACCCGGCCTCACTTTCTGAGTAGGCCTATAGATATTAAAATAAAAAAGTGGAATTCAGCTGCCAAGAGTTCTGGCAATCCTGATACTTCATGTATGAATCTTGTTCTTCTTTTATGAATTCCTTTTATTTCTCTAACCCCTAATATAAGTGTAACCAGTGTTTGCTTCTGTCCATCTTGTTTTGTTTTTTTCCTTTCTAAGCAAGAGACTCCTGGGTAAATGCATTTGGAGTGTGGTAGGGCACTGGAGAGAGGGGAGCTTATTCAATAATCTTTGGATCCTTCTCAGTGGACATTTGCTTCCTTCCCCCAGATGCAAATACATATTGTCAAGGCTGAAAACATAGAATCACCATTGAAAGGAACCACTGGGCCTATGTGTGGTCCATGTGTTAGCCCTCAGGCATGTAAGGGCAGATTAGATAGAGGCCCAATGCTCTATAATTCTTTATCAGAGCAATAATCCCTTTGCCTAGAATAATCCCTATGCCCCCCCCCCCATATACACACCTTATTATTAAAGTTTTGACTCTCTCTTCTCCGATCTATGCCTAGTCTCATACTGCTATTACCTAATTATATATTAGGTTGCATCTACTCAAACTCAATCAGTCTAACCTCTTCTATAAACAAGCTCTCTTCTTAATATGACCCATCTCTCCACTGTTATCTTTTCACTGATAGTCCTGAAATTATTCATCCTACATAATACTGACATTGGTTTTCATAAAGCATCACTTAGGTAATGTTATCCTACCGCTCAAAACCCTTTAATATTGAGAACTTCCCATAGATTAAAGTTGAAACTCCTTATGCTGACATGAAAAGCTCTCTTATCACTTCACCCTAAATTCTTTCACTTGTCATTCTTAGCTTCAAGCAATAGAAAACAATTCTAACCAGTTAACGCAGAAAGGGAATTTGTTGGAAAGAAATTGCTCGTAGAATTGTTGGAGAGGCAAGAGACCCTGACTCAGAAGATAAGCATGAAAGACAGGCCAGGCAGTCCAAACTGTAGCCAAATCATGCTGCTGAACTATCTGCAGAGGACATTGCTGCTTCCGCCACTGACCACTTCATGCAACAACATGCTACCCCGTCACCAACTCTGCTAGAAGTCAACACTGGGTGCACTGCCATTGCCACCAAGGAGAGTGGGTGTGACTGCCTCCACTGTCAGAATGGATGCTTCATGACAAGGCAATTAGCTCCTGATTCCAAGTCTCAGTCATCTTCTGCTTGGTCAAAACTGTGCCCTATGTTTTGTTGCAAGGGGAAGTAAGTATCTGGACTTTCCAACTTTTATAGAGAAAAGTAAGGTCTGCCCCCTGTCAATACTCATATGGGGGGATTTCCCAAACATGGGAAGAAAATTCAGATGCCAGGGAGAACAGAAAATAAACACACACGCGCGCGCGCACACACACACACACACACACACACACATACACAGTGTGAGAGAGAGTGTGAGTGTGCACACATGCACGCACAACACAGCATTTGGGCTAACTAATGTCCTAACCAAACCATTAACCCATTAATCTATGGTGCATTCAATTACCTGAGATGAATCCTATTCCTCCTCACCTTCACAAATCATTAATTATGATTATGCATATTAAAACACCTAGTTTATCACCAACAAATACTATTCTCTAACTCCTAAGTATTACTTCCATTCCAGTTAAAATGCTTTTCTAGCTCCAATTCTAAGGATCCACATCTTTACCTCTCTCTCCATCTCCACATCCAACCTAAGGATTTGTTGAATTCCACTTTGCCCAAGGAGTTATCTCTGAACACTCCAACTCAGTGTTAGCCATCTTTTCTAAATTCCTTTGCATTTAATCCATATCATTAATTTTTCTGTTTATTATTTATAATGTCACACTCTTAGCTATCTTTTCAGGTAGTTTTATATCCTGAGATTGCAACCTTCATGCAATAAAGACCATGTGCTATAATTCTCCGTATCAACTCTAGCAATACCACCCTATCTTTGGGAGAGTAAGCACATAATAAATGGTTACTGATCGTCTGTTCTGCCCCTGAAGTAGGCTTTAAATTAAATTCTTAATCACTCATGTCCACATACTTCTTCATTCACATAAAAGGAAAAGGGCAGAAAAAAAATTGGGGTTACTAAGTTTGTGGATTTCTTGTTAATTGAGGCATTATAATAAGCTTCTAGAGTAATTAATCTCATTCTCAAATATGTTTTTTTGTTTTAGTTTAAGCCATGTAACAGAAGTGCTATAAGACATAAAGTGAAAGAATTGACAATAAGTTTATCAGGGCCAAAAACGCCATGATAAATTAAAAGAACTCAAGGTCTCTTATCCTGAGTAGAATAGGAGCTGCCAGTCACCCAAATAAATCACCCACCACTCCCTTGCCACTGCCTCTTACTGTTAGCTTCTGACACGCTTAAGTCTGCCCCATCTAAATCAACAACAGCACTTTCTTGACACTCCGTCCTTTTGCAGGATGACACTCTCCCTTGCTCTCCTTCCTTTCACAGCCATGATTCTTAAAAGTGGAGCCCATGCTCACCGTCTTTGTATCCTCGAACCTACATACAAGCCAGTGTCACTGCTCCATTTAGCCTGCCAATACTGACTTCACGGGTAGATTTCGTTTGCTGAATCCAGAGCACCTTTGAGAACTTACCTTAATGGAACTACCAGGTATAATCACAAACAATGGCCACACCCACGTTTCAAAAGTAAGTCTCCTCCTTAGTTTTCATATCATTTCTTTCCCAGCTTTCTTTCTTCATCTCTATTCCTTTGAAAAGATTTTAAAAGGCTTCCTCTACTTTATTCCACCTGTTTAATATTGGATATTCTCCATCCTGTACACTGGCAATTGACACCCTGACAAATGTATCAAATCAATATGTTGTACCCCTTAAACTTACACAACATTACATGCCAATTATATTTCAATAAAGCCGGAAAAAATAAAATAATCGGATGTTCCCCAAATGATTGACCTTTGCCCTATTCGCTTACTTTTCCATCTATTTATATATTCAAATCCCCCACTCACTTTCAGTTTATAGGAGAAGCAGTTTCACCTACAAGGTCTACTGCTACCTAACACAGAATGCTCCTGACCTGTTTTGTTATAATGAAACTGATAACAACCTTCCTCCAGAATTTCTGATAAAATGTCATGTCTTAGAGTGACTATCACCTATAAGGTAATAACTCAAATCTATATTTCCATCCGAGATTTGTCTCTAAATCCCAGGTCATATATTCAACTGATGTGTTTTTTTGTTTTGTGAAAAACTAGGGGTGCTTGGGTGGCTCAGTTGGTTAAGTGCCTGACTCTTGATTGCGGGTCATGTTACGATCTCATGATCTGTGAGATGGAGCCCTGTGTCCATCTGTGCTTGTCAGCACAGAGCCTACTTGGGATTCTCTCTCTCCCTCTCTAATAATAAATTAATTAATTTTAAAAAACCATTTAATGTGCTTCTGACAACCAGATTCTTCTTCATGACCCAAAACTCCAGAATAAATGTACCTACTTCACTTCCTTCAGATCAGACTCTTGCCAAATAGTGAATCCTGCCTAGAATTAGGAAAGAGCCCTGACACTCCCCAGTCAAATAACAGTTGTGGTGCCCGGGCCCCCCCAGGCATGTTGCAGATGAGAGCAGGAAGTGGCACTACTGTTCCCACCCTGGCGGGAAGCCTGCTTCTGGGACCAATTCAGACCTAGTTTTGGGTTGGCTCAATTCTTCAGTTATCACATTCATAAATAAAGTACATATAACATTCATAAGGGAGATATAATATATCTACCATGACACGGGGGTTATAGTCCAAAAATGCATATAGTGCACCAAGCTGCTATTACTACATTTTTAAAAGTTGCTACTATTTCCTTCATGTTTTGCAGGAAGTTATATTTTACCTGCATCTCCTTTTGGGGGGTAGTTATTAAGGCAGAAACCAGGCACTTGCACTCAATTTAAACTTACATGTGTTTGTATTTGTTCCAGAATCCTATTATTTTTGTCACTGTGTATCATTTTTTCAACTTAAATGTATCGAGTTTGTAAGATTTTATAGGTAATAAGGTTATATTAAACCCTTGAGAATATCTTTTTAAATCTATTTTGAGCACATTAAGGACTTTTTACCTGGTTTGCCTATTAACATTCATCAAGATTCATTACAAGCCATTCTTATATTCTGTGCTATCTTGTCTAGGCACCAAAATCGGAGCGATTACAGGTTTACTATGTGATGATTATTAGCACAGTTTGGTGCCACTGTCTTGATTCGTGCTAACGCACAGTGGTTTTACTCACCAATGCTTCTGCATAACCAGCACAGTGTCAATACAATGAAAAAGGCAGATAATGTCTGAATATTATTAGGAAAATTGTCTTGACCTAGAAGACCACCTGAAACGGTCGCAGGGACTTTCAGTGCTCTGCCAACAGCCTTTTTAGAACTGCCGCTCTCTGGCACAGAACCCTGAAAGCCAGCCATAGTGACCACTCCAGAAATCACAGTGCAATCAGTGATGGCCATCATCTTTAGTAAAGCAGGGAAAGTCTGCCAAAAGTTTACCTTGATTTTTATTTAGAGATTCAAATGAATAATATCACTTCCCACAACCACAGATAATCTTTTTTTCTGAATTCCCAAGATATGTATTCCGTTCCTTTCATGGAGTCCCTGTCACGTTTTCCCTCACATGTTAGTTACTCGTGCTACTCTGTTACTTCTTTTAGGCCAAGTTCCTTCAGTGCAGACTTACCAGATTCTAGGAAAACACCTTGACTACGAATCTTGAATAGAAAAATCATTCACAAATAACTTTTGTGAATGGTTTTGAATTGACTTATATAATTGGCAAAACCAAAATGAATTAGGTCTATACCACCATTAGCTCTTTATACGGTGTTTCAAATACAATTTAACAATGTACATAAAAGCTAAAACCACTTTGAAGAAAACAAGAATATGTCCTTGTGACCTTGAGTTAGGTCACAGTTTCCTAGAAAAAACTTAAAGCACAAGCAGCAAAAGATAATATAATGGGCTATATCCAAATTATAAATATTTGGACTTTAGACCATATCATCAAGAAAATGAATCCATAGAATAGAAGAAATATTTGTATAGCATATATCTGATAAGGTACTTATACATCTAAAATAGGCAAAGAACTTCTACATCTCAACAAGAGAAAGACAACCTAATTTAAAAAACAAGCTAAGGATTTTAACAGACATTTCTCCAAAAAAGATATACAAATTGTAAAGAAGCACATGAAAAAAATGTTCAACGTCTTTAAGAAAATGAAAATTAGGCTACAATGAGCTATCACTTCATACCCACTAGGATGCCTATAATACACACACACACACACACACACACACGCACGCACACACACACTATACCACATGTTGGCAAATATATAGAGAAATTGAAACCCTCGTACACTGTAAAATGGTGCAGTCGCTATGGAAAACAGGTTAGTGGTTGCTCAAAAGGTTACATATAGTTACCATACAACCCAGAAATTCCACTCCTAGGTATACACTACCTAGAGAAATGAATCAGATGTCCACACAAAAACCTGTGCACAGATATTCACTGTTGCACAATTCATAACAGCCCAAAGTAGGAACAATCCAAATGTTCACCAACTAATAAATGGATAAACAACATGCCATATATCTGTACAATGGAATACTATTTGACAATTTAAAAAATGAAGCACTAAGGTGCAAGAAAATGAATGAACCTTGAAAGCATGACGCTAAGTGAAGGAAACCACATGCAAACAACCATATACTACATGAGTTTTAGGATTCCATTTATCTGAAATATTCAGAATAATCCAATCTCTAGAGATAGAAAGTAAGTTAGTAGGAGGATACTGGAGGGAAATGGGGAGTGATTGCAAATGGTGTGGGGTTGCTTTTAGAGAAACAAAAATGTCTCATAATTACATTACCATGATTGCTGCACAATCCTGTGATAAGACCAAAAAAACCCCAAAACCACCACTAAATTGTATATTTAAAAATATTATTCACTACTAACCAAGCTTTTGGTTAGATGGACTATACAATAATTATTAACTGTAACTATATATATATATATATATATATATATATATATATATATATATCAGTATTTACTGTATTAGAAACTAAAATTTAGAACATTAAAAAATACATAAAGGAATTTTAAGGAATAGCTAATAATGGAGAACTAAAAAAGAAGTAAATTTTAACTCATTTTCATTTATAAACCAAATATAAACCACATATATAATGTCAGGAGACAGGTTCAAGATCTACTTTATATAACACCGGGCAAGTTAGTTAACCTCCCTGTGCTTCAGTTTCCTCATTTGTACAACTGGAAGTTTATCATTTTCAGGATTCAATGTGCAAACAGTAAGAACACAGAATATTTTCTTCCAAAAATATACATGTAATGATATATTTTGATAACTACAAACATGTGGTAATCGCTGGCATATCTTTCACAATGAAACAAAAATCTATGACACATAATCCAACTCAGAACCCACTTTTCCATTTTAATATCAGTACTGCCTTTTTTTTTTAATTCCATGAAGAATTCCAATACAAACATTTTGGGCAAAAGAAAGAGAGGTATATCCACTCCCCTACTTCCTTGCTTCATGATACAGAAACTGTCCAAATAAAAAAAAAATATATGACTCATCTTTCCCTATCCGCACAAAAGTAAGTTTAAAGGAATTGAGAAGATAAATGGTTCCTCACATACAGTGGGGGAGGGAAAACTAATTTGGGATCGTGACAAGGAAACATTCATTTGTCATTATTACATTGGGGTATCCTGGAAAATGACCAGAACCTCATTATATATTGTGTGACTAGAAGGACCACTGCCCATTTTCGGCCCCTTCCTTTGTCAAACCCTTCTTCCTAATGCTTCGGTTCATTTCCAGCAAAGGTTATTAACGATATTAACTATCCTGGTAGTCAAGTCGGTGCCCAGCAGAAGGCACAGGGGCAGGTAGGGAGCTCAGAGAGGAAGGAGAAAGACACACAGACTAGGAGGGGGAGGGTGGGTCATGAATTCATAAGAACTAATTTGTCTAATATTCGGTAACAAAAGGAACGCTTCTGTGTCGTGCATTAATGCAGCATCAATCACTGAGTAACTGCTCGACACACATAATGAGAATATTCTCTGGCCAGCTCTATGGTCTGTACAGACAGCTGGGGAGATAATAACCCAAATGGAATTTTTATTTTAATGCAACTCCCATCCTTTAAACACAAAAATGAAACAGATTAAAGTTGGTAAAAATATAACAGCCTTTCATAAAAGCTTAGTGTGGTAACGTATTTACTCCAGCAGTAATGCCTAAAGAGCCTGAAACATCTCCACTTGATTGTTGGGATTCTCCAGTTTAATGGCCCTTTTCTTTTAATTCATTATGAGTTGCTTTAGTCTTTCTAGTGGTTGTGTCTAATAAATGTTGGCTCATCTGATTATATTTCAGTCAGGTTTTCCTCCTTTTGTATGTCCCCCCCTTTTTAAAGCATGCTTGGAAAGCTTCACTTTATTCAGAATAACTTACTTTATTTTCAAATCAAAATTATACCCACATTGATATGTGAAATATTTAAAGTATATATTTATATCCAAATTGCATGCACAATGACTGAAAAATAAATTACTACAAAAATTTACAAAAGCGGGTGTTATATTTAAAAACAGATCAGCTTCATTGCAAGAGAAATTTAGGTCATGCGTTAGAGAAAAAAAATTCCCCATTTACTATTTATTTTTCCATTCAAAACCAAAATCTAGGCAAAAAAGTGGAAATGTTTTCATTTGTTAGACTATAGCAACTCCTCTCCTAAAGACAGTTTAAAAATAAATTTGAAAATAAACATGAAAATAGCTTTTGACATTTAATGATTTTCTAAAAAATAATCAGCAACTAGGAAATCTACCTGAATTTTTCTAAATGTAGGTCATGAGGCACAATGAAATCAGTGTATTAGGGCATTCAATGTGTTGTCACTATTAGAAATAATGAACTCTCCATGCCAGAGTTATTTCTAAAGGACAATTTTAAAATGGTAAAAAGGCTGAGAGGAAATATGAAATATAGTAAGCCTAACAATGACAAACAGAAGGAAAAGAATTTAATGAGGTCAAGTTGAAAATATAATTTAAGATAAAAAGCCTCATTGAACTCTGCCTGCTGTTCAACTATAACTGAATGATATGATCAGCTTCCTTGATATCTGGTACAGATTCTAACTCAAGGAAGCTGCTGCTTTAGCATGAAGAAATTAAGTATAACATGCCTGTGTTTATAATGAGTAGAAGCCCATTATTTTATACTATTTGTTTTATTGTTTTAGGACTACAATCATTAAAATCTACACTAATATAATTTATTATTCAGTTTTAGATCTATATACCTTAAGGCTGCCAGAAATCCTTAATATGCTTACATGAATTGACACAAATATTTTGGCTATTTCTTTTTCTTAAATCCAAAACAAATTTTTGCTAATCAAAGAATTATGAAACACATGGGCTGATCTCCTTGAGATGAGCAGAAGTAATTGCTAATGGGTCTAATAATTGGTTTATATTTTCATGACAGGTTTCTAATTTTGTTTTAAAGTAGTTTCAGTAACAAAAAATATCATACGCCTCACAAAAAAATACCCCCCCCAACACACACACCAAAATTGTGAGTCTATTCTTCCCTTAAAGAATCACTAATATGCATGCACTTGTATCCCCACAAGCAAAGAAACAATGGTTAAATTTAGCTTTCTATAGCCCATGTTCAAAAAACAGTGGGTTTTCTTCAAAATATAAAATTCACTATAATATTGAACATGCTTCTCCAAATCTATACCTCTTCATCCTCTTTTAAAAATCATCGCTTTCAAGAGGGTTATTTGGTCAGACTTCTCCAAAAAACAGCTAGAAATTGAATCAGAAGCTTTTGATCCCAGCCTTCAATATGGCTCCCAATGATCCTGCCTCTTGGCCTTTGTGCTCCTGTGTAATCCCTTCCCACATTGGACCAGGGTTGTCTGTGTTAATAACAGAATATGGCAGAAGTGATGGTATATTATTTCTGAGATAAGTTTATGAAGACATTGTAGCTTTGTCTTAGTTCACTTGCTTTCTCTCTCAGACCATTTACTCTGAGAGAAGTCCACTTCTACTGGTGAGAGCAGCCTTATGGAGAAATACATGTGGCAAGAAACTGAGGTCTCCAGCTAACAATCAGCAACAAACTAAAGCTTCCTGCCTAGAGCCATGTGAATGAGGTAGAAAGCAGATTCTCTAGCCCCAATCAAGCTTTCAGATGACTGCAGCCTTAGACTACATCTTGAATACAACCTCATAACAGACATGAATTACCCATCTAAACTGCCCCCAGATTCCTCACCCTAGGAAATTGTGTGAGATAATGTGTTTGCTGTTTTAGTTGCTAAGATATGCAGCCATTGGTAGCTAACACTCTTCCTGCTAGCATTGTGTAACCAAAAAGACTTGGTATAGTACTAAGGACAGAGATACATTTCCATCACCAATAGACATGTTACTTGTCTTGGGGACTGGAACTGATCCAATCTGGCTAATATAGTCATTATCTAACTATGAGTATGGATGATTTTTTTTTTCTTTTTCCCAATGCAAGACTATGCCTACGTATGCTATATAATCAAAACCAAACCAAACAAAAATGACTGATCTATTGTGACCCACGCATTTTTACCGCATATACTTTATAAAACATCATTTAACTACTATGCAAAATGGAAAATCAAGGCCATAAGAGTTTTACATTAGCATTTACATTCTGCTTAAGTTCATAATGCTCATCTTCATACATTGCTTGGAGAATTCACTAATTTCTAGATTCATAAGAATTCAAATAGTTGAACTGAATAATACTAGCTAAAGGAACAAATTAAGGAATTCACTTTACTATCAGGTTATATTTTACTATTTATATGGAATATTAAAACAAAAGATCGGAACAGATATCAATTAATCCTTTCTAAATAACCAAATCTCTGTCTCTCTCTCTCTCTCTCTCTCTCTCTCTCTCTCACACACACACACACACACACACACTATAGCCACATATCTAGATGTGATATATTCTGCAAGAGAACAAGGTTATAAAAATCTTCTCTCCATTTATTTTCTAATTATACATAGTCATATATGTCACATTATCAGGAAACTATAAAAACCTAGCATAGGAAGAGAATTAATCTTGAGGCCTCTATGAAGTCATCCATGTTGGTAGCCCAGCATCCTTCATAGTCTTGGTATGGTCAGGAGAGGAGTGGGGCAAAGATGGGTTTAGCTCTTGGATTCCAAGGAATGACTTCATTCTTATCCTGGAAGTTAACTAAAGGAAACTGAAGCCTGGGATAACAGTCATCTGATAAGTCTTCATGAGAACAAAGGCATGGCTCAGACAAAGCACAGAGACTGTAAAAACTGAGATGAGCTAGTAATTGCTGTATGACAACCGGACAGGCTATGAAACTGCTCTGAGCTTCCTCTGTAGCACCCCATACTCATAAAGTCAAAACCCAGAGGCAAGTCTCCATTGCCCCTCCAGCTTATTCATCCTTGGAGTTCTGAATGTTATAAGCCATCCCTAAATCCACAAGTCACTGTTGAGAGCTGAGACAGGGACACAGATCTGACCTGGACAGCCTCTGTGTGGGTAGTGTTAAAGAAACGGAAAAGAATGAGCACAAACCTTTAAATTCTCAAATATTCCCAGAGTCAGATTTGCATATGTAAGGAGAGATGATGTTCTGGACATATCCGTCACAAGACTATCATGTTCAATTCTCCTCTGGCTGACACTTCCGTGCACATTGCCTGTTTTCTGGGAAAGAGTCCCAGGCTGGTCTTTGCACCAAGTTAGCCATGGACTGGACTGGACTGGGGTGAACGGGGCAGTATCTGATTCAAGGATAACCAATCCCTGAGCTGGACAGTGACCTATAATGGTCACTACATGAACAGTGCATTATTTTCCTTTCCCAAAGCTCCAATTTATCAGCTTTTCTTTCATCCTCCTTTCTTTATCTCACATGTCAAAACGAACCAAGCCTTAGTTGACACATACATTATTTGAGGGGATAATTTGTAGAATTTGGGATATTACTGGCCATATTTGAATTTAAGGGCATTGGATTCTATCTTTGCATAGGCATGTTATAAATACTTCTCAATGATAATTGTTAAAAGAATACTTCCTTACTCCTTAATTTGCATATGATATATGAACCTTAGAAGTAGCTACGATTCTTTCTAAAAGAACACATTCCATATGCCTTATCCTAAAAGAAGTTGTTGTATAGATTAAAATGCTATTTCTGAAAGGAACTCTCTTATTAACATTTTAATAAACTATGCATTGTCCTATTTTAGCTAAAATTATCTACATAGTGAATATAAGAGTAAAAATATAAAAATATAACTAGAAATTCAATACCTAGGTAAAACTACCACATTGGTTTGGTTAGGATACCAAGAGTCATGTTCATAATTTACTCCTCTAGTAAAATTCACAAGTATACGTATTGGACACATTAATTCCATGTGTTCTCCTGAACATTGTGACTACTTTCCCAGCACTAAGCCAAGAGAGATGCATAAAGTAATATTATCCTCTGTATTCTCAGTGCTGCAATCCACTGAAAAAAAAAACTAATATCCTCAGCAAACATTATAAATATGTTTTATTGTATACTAAGGAGTGTTTGCATATCTTAAAATCTTCAATACCTTCCTTCAGCAGCAAAACAAATCAGGTCAGACATCGTTAATTAGCTTTTCAAAAACTCAATAATTAACCTAGCTAAGAATTATTGCTCCTTTTATCAGATTATTTTAATATATTATATGGAGTACAAAATTTGTGACATACGATAACATAAAATGGTGGTGAATAGGCATAGTTATTATTATGATGACGGTTCTGTCTCTAACACCTTCTTTGTCAATATACAAAGCTGCTTTAGATGTGTAAATGAACCTTCTGCTGTCACCATTCAGAGTACTGTATAAACAGTAGACTTTCACATAAAATACCTTTTTATTTAATACCTTCATATTTTCATTTTCACCTAAGCAGTTTTTTTTTTCCAAGAATGCTTTATCAAGATCATTAATGCTCATTTTATTTTAAAATGTTAGGATAAAAATTCCAAAGCACATCAAAACCACATTGCTGTTTTTCAAAGAAAAGATTGTCACACAGACACAGGATTGAAAGAGTCACATATATGGACTTATAAATATATGTAGTTTGAAAAAAAAATCTTATTAAAATGGTAGTTTCTCTTAGGGATGCTGACAAATTTAACTGATCTAGAACACAAGGTTACCGTTTCAGTGACAGGTGAATTAAAGGAAAATCAGATATTCTATAATCAATGATTTATCTTTTCTCCTCTTCTTTAACCAAAGAATTAAATCCAGCCCCAGTTAGTCTAGTTATCTATGATGTGCAAGGCAGACATGATCCATTGTGTACCCACTGTGAGTGACAGCATGAATGACAGCCTTTGCCAGTCAAAGCGGTGATAAGGACTGGGTTTCTGAGAGAAGCTCCTACTTGAACGCCATCTGCATTGTCCCAGACATCACTTCTGGCAGCAAGGCTGATTCCGAGATAAGAAGGTGATGGTGCTGAGCTTATTTCACAGAAAGATCTCGGCAAACTAATCAGTGCCATCTGCATTTAGAACAACAGTCATTAATTTGGCTCCTTCCTTTCTTCCTCCCTTTCTTTCCTTTTTAAAACTTTTCACCAAATGCTTCCAACAAAAACACCAAAAAAATCTGAGAATAATGAAAAGGCAGCAGCAAGGAGCCCACGGAAGATTCTATTCTGACTGACTCCGAATGGCGAGATGCTGGCAAAGTCTGTGTTGTAGCTCACTGAGATTCAAATGCGAATTAGGGGGCAAAGTTTTGATGGGGTCTTCCAGAGAAAAGGATGGCCTTTGCCCAAGAGGTGTGCATAAGTGAAAACCGTAACAAAAAAACTACCAATAGAGCGGTAGATATGCAGCTGGCAATCGTGGTAATAGCAGTCCTATCAGCAACCTGAAAACCCAGTGGAAATAGAAAGATAGGGATGTTTCACCTCCAACAAGGGTTGTGGAATGTTTACTTGTCCAAATTTTCAGTCTGATTGTGCCTCACGCAAAGATAACTAGGTATGAAAGGTGTATCTTGGCAGAGCCAACCAAGATTCTTTGGGAACCTTGATATGTAGACAAAAGACAAGCGAAATATGGTAAACCACAGAAATTATGATATGCTTTTCTTCTCATATCTCTTCATAAATATGTACTATTTAGTAAGACTTGGAAACAACGAAAGATCCATTGTTAATGAGAACTACAGAGACCAGGGCTCTCTCTAGTCACAAAACAGCAGTGTGCTCCATCATCTGGCAAAGCAGAGATCCAGATGGGGCCCTACCCAGGTTCAAGGTTGGGAGGGTAGTTAGTGAGGGGCAGCAAGAAGCTGCTGTGCTGGCACATGTGGCTTCCCAGAAAGAAGGGTTTACAGGAAGACCTGTCCTGCCTCTCCACACCTGCAGCATGAGTCCCCGAGACCCATGCTTTCGTATCTCAGGGCCTTAGCCCACTGATTCTTAATGGTTCCAGAGCAATCTGAAATCAAATGAACACATCCTCCTATGAAGTGTTGACCCTCTGAATTTTGGGTTGAGGACTAAGCGAACCATGTAGTGGTTTAGAGGCATAGGCTTTGAAGTCCATCTGTCAGGATTTGGACACCATTTTCTAGCTATGTGACTTTGGCAAAGTTATTGACATTATTGTTGCCTCGGTTTACTAAAATGGGGATATGGTTAGTAGTACTTACTTCTCGAAGGGTTATTATAATGATTAAATGGGTGAATTAATGTAAAGCATTTGAAATAGTAACTTGGCCCACAGTAAGTTCTCAATAATTTTATTTCACTATTGTGGTAGTGATGGTTGTTGTTGTTATTTCATGTACTTCAGATCAAGCAGTTAGAGAAACCTGACATTCTTGGTTCTGCCCACCCCAATTTCCACTTTCCAACCACTTCTTTATCTACCCCCTGCAAAACATGCTATTCTGCCTTCACTACTTTGGAGCTACTCTTCCTTATTTCTTGGTCATTTCCCTGGATTCACAAATGATTTTAGCTCTAGACCCCGTCTTCCTTGCCATACAAACTCTAGCCAGTCTTGACAACTTCATCATCAACTGGGATAATCCTTCCAATTTACCAGACCTTCAGATTCTTGACTTTCTTAGACAATCCTGTCCTTCTCAACACCTCAAGTGTCCTTTTTCCTGATCACAGCCAAGACTTCATCCTCATCAGAATCTGCACCATGTCCAAATCTGAAATGTGAATGTTCCACTCTAGGATCTCAGTTTCCCATCCTTCTCTCTTACTTATTCAAATAGTACTTTTCTTAGAACATTAGGTCCACAGGGGCACCTGGTGGCTCAGTCGGTTTAGTGTCCAACTCTTGATTTCAGCTTACGTCATGATCTCAGTTTGTGAGATTGAGCCCAGCGTCGGGCTCTGTGCTGACAGCTCAGAGGCTGCTTGAGATTCTCTTCCTTTCTCTTTGCCCCTTCCTTGCTCTCTCTCTCTCCCTCTCTCTCTCTCTCAAAATAAATAAATAAACTTAAAACAAAAGAACATTAGGTCCTCAGGGCATTGGACCTGATTAATTTTCATCTTCCCTCATCTTTCTCCTGTCTTCACTTCTTCCATAACATACAAGCAAAAGTCCATTATTATAATCATAGCCTCAACTACATTGTTTCTCTCCTCCTCCATTGTATTCTCTTTGTAAAACTCTAATTCCAGATGAGCACAACCATTTGTTTGCTTACTGTGCATTCCTGAGTAGCTGAATGTAGCTGGAGAAAATTATACAACGAGGCATACTGATTTTACTTCAACTTAATGACCTTACATCTCAAATGGGCTCTTAACACAATTCAGCTATTCTTCCATGTTTCTCAATTAAACTCCATTCCCAATACCTGAGATGACTATTTCATATACTATTCTCTCTTCTGACCTACCCAAACTCTTTGACTCACTTGGAGCTAATGGTCTCATCTCACATTTTACTGTGAAAATAGACATCACCAGATGTCAAATTCCTCATACCCTAATCTACAAACTTAACTTACATATCCGCAGATCTCTTTTTCCTTCCTTTTACATTTAAGAAATGTAAACATCAATAACTTCACAAGTGCTTGGAGTCAATTTCAGCTTGTCTTTCAAGTTCTTTTCTCCCATTTCTAATTTGGATCCAACAGTTTTAGCACTTCAAGTCCACAAGTATTTGGGGGTGTGTGTAATTGTTTCTCAGTTTAAGCAGTCTTGGACATATTTGTATATAGGTGTGTTCGTTTGTAAATGGCCTGATAGTACTACTGAAGTACAGAAAATGATTAAGAACATGTAACATTTCTAAAACCATGAGACAGGACTTCATAAAGCAAAATAAGTGAAATAGGGCCCAAATCATACCTGCTGCTTCTCTGCTTCTCACAATCATCAGATTCAAGTTCTCTGAATCTAAATATCCCCTATATTCAATGTGATTGGTTCAGTGTACTGATTATATTTCTCAAATGAGTTGGGGTAATTTGCAATTTATGATGCTAATTGGTCTTTCCCAAATACTATTCATTTTTCAGGTGTGTTGAGCTTAAATTTACCTTAGTAATTCCCTCAGTTTTTGTTTTTGCTTTTGTTTTGTCTCTGCTGGAATGGAAGAAGATAGCTACATTAAAGCAGCACAATATAATTTAAAGCTGGATATTGAAAACCTTTTGATGATATAAGCAAAATGCAGTATCCAAAATATTTTGGGGGCTGATTTCTTAAAAGATCTTTGCAATGAATGCATAGCAAGTCGGGGGATGAACAAGAAAACAAACCACGTCCTTCTCAGATATGCAAATAAAGACTTTAATTATTCTGACTTTGATAAATGCAAAGAAAAGAATTTATTATAAACTACTCTGTGCTGCTGGATGGTACCACCTTGAATATATTTCTCTCATTCTCAAATTGACAAAATACGTCTTGGCTTTCCTTATTCTAATAATAAGAATAATGACTAAAATTAATGAAAGCTCACTCCAGCATATTTAGCATTGTACTATGAGTTTATATGCATTAGCCCTTTTCATCAAATTATAATTTGATGACAATATAATAATTCCCTTATTGAACTTATAAAATAGGTATTAGGGCAAACAATTGAAAATTGTCTTTTTTAAAAAAACATATTTGACCTATAGGCAAATATGGTTTTCCATGAATTAACCTAATTTTATATGATTTAACCTACTTTTAATATCCCCATTCTGCAGATGAATGTACTAAGGTCCAGAACAGTGAAGCTGATTTTGCAAGGTCATAACCCAGTTCTGCATGGCTCAAGAACTGAAAAACTAAAAACTCAAAATGGTATTTTAGCAACACTTAAAACGTCAAGATAACTTTTTTTCTTATAATGTGAAAGTTTGATCAATGATAACTCTAGAGTTCTGCAACATTGGGTTATCAATGGTTCAATTCATTCAGATTTTATCAGATAATTCTCTGTACTTTGTCATCCTGAGTAACACTCATTATGCTAACTTAGAAGCATGAAGGGAAAATGGTTCTTTAAACAATACATAATAATTCTAAATTATTCATTGTTACTGAAGATCACATAACAAAGGATTTTTAAATGGTCTAGCTTATCTCTTGAGAAAACCTGAAAAATCACATTATATCTCTGTAAACCATAATTCTAAGATTAATCAAAGTTCTGGCCTCTAGGCAAAGAAAGACTGGCCCATTGCTATCAGGAGAAAATCAGGTATGTAGAAGAGATTACTGGGGAGGATTTAAAAAAATATTTTTTAACATTTATTCATTTTTCAGAGTGAGAGAGACAGAGCATGAGCAGGGGAGGGGCAGAGAGAGAGGGAGACACAGAATCAGAAGCAGGCTCCAGGCTCCAAGCTGTCTTCACAGAGCCCGACACGGGGTTTGAACTCACAGAATGAGAGATCATGACCTGAGCCGAAGTCGGACGCTCAACTGACTGAGCCACCCAGGCGCCCCTCAGGGGGATTTCGGGTTCATCTTTAGGAGCCAGGTCTGAACAACTTGACTAAAAACACTGTTTGACTTGAGTGATAGTTTAATCTACTAGTGTATTTTCTTTGCATGATGGTTTTATATGCTTTATTTTCTGATAAGTTTAATGGGGGTTGGATTTGCATAATCACTGCCAGATGAAATAGCATTTACTTAAAGTAACAAAAAAAAGGAATTTAATCAACAATTAAGAATCTCATTTTGCCTGTTCTTAATAGTCATTATTTCAGCATTATTCTACAATTATCTTAAAGGAAAAAAAAAAAGGACATTAACACTACATTACTACACTCACACCAAAAATGACAATACATATATTTATTGCTGTGAACAGCATGCTGAACTGACTTTTAAAACACGATTAGGGGAGGGCGCCTGGGTGGCGCAGTCGGTTAAGCGTCCGACTTCAGCCAGGTCACGATCTCGCAGTCCGTGAGTTCGAGCCCCGCGTCAGGCTCTGGGCTGATGGCTCAGAGCCTGGAGCCTGTTTCCGCTTCTGTGCCTCCCTCTCTCTCTGCCCCTCCCCCGTTCATGCTCTGTCTCTCTCTGTCCCAAAAATAAATAAAAAACGTTGAAAAAAAAAATTAAAAAAAAAAAAAAAAACACGATTAGGGGAATGATTAAAAGTGACTAAGATGGCTGAATTAATTAACTAAGCAGAAGAAAAATTTACTAGCACCATGGGATTTGTAAACACATGCTCTGACAAATATATGCTCTTTGATGGAGTTTCTTTTTTTAAATTTTTTTAAATGTTTATTTTTGAGAGAGACAGAGAGCAAGCCAGGGAGGGGCTCAGAGAGGGACACAGAATCGGAAGTAGGCTCCTGGTTCTGACCCGTCAGCACAGAGTCTGACCCAGGGCTGGAACTCACAAACCATGAGATGATGACATGAGCCAAAGTCGGAGGCTTAACCGACCGGGGCAAACCAGGCACCCCATGAAGTTTTTTTTAAAAGCATAAGGTGGAAAAACTTCTTGGTGTATTAACATACATAAAGTATTAGCATAGAATGTATAGGTATGAAAGTTGGTGTTAACAATGGAAGAGCACAATGAAAACACATTCCTCTGTCAAATATAGTCCCGATTACTTTGAGAGAATAAGTATATAGGCAAAATAGAGGCACTAGGATTGTTTTAAGGGAGGTTCTATCTCTGATGTCTCCCAAATGTATGATCAACCCAAACTACCAAATAACTGGCAAGGGCTGCTGTCAAGAATATGCAATATGATTACATAAATTTACAAAGAGATGTAGAGCTTTGAAGCTGAAATGAAGGTAAGGAGGGAGTCTGATATCAAAAAGGAAAATAATCTTTATCAAGTTGGTTCTATTTTTTTTTTTAACTGAGTCCAAATTTAGTCAAGTTACAAACTTGTCAGCGCATTCTCTGTGAAAGCTGTTCCCTAGAGAACTGTTGCTAATATTCTAAGTCTTCACCTTCTGGCAAAAAATGAGGTAACACATCAGAAAAGCCTTACTTCCAGTCACAAAATAAAATCCACTTGGCGCAGCCTAAATGCTCCCCATGATGGTTTCCTGTCTTGCTGGGTCTCAAAAGATTCATCAGATTTGTCTTTGAGTCCCCAGATATATTCTACCCTACGCTGGAGAGGATACTCTTATATGTAAATAGTCAGTCTGTCAATGAAAGCAGCACCATTCCCTATGCTGGTAAAGTCTCACAAACAACTTGGGCACACCCTTTTAGAGAAGATCCAGACATGTATATGTAGAATTTTGACAATTCACTTTTGAGGCAGAGTTGAGATGCTTTATGATCAACTCCCCAAATCTTCAATTCTATATTAAATATATACATTTATATATATTTGTATATATATGTTTTTTCTGTACACATTTTAGCCAGTATACAGGCATCAAATTTCAAGGAACACAAAACAACCTTACTCTGCATTTTGTACAACACTAATGGTTCTGATGAAATATTTAAAACAATAATATTTATCATTGGAAATTAAATTTTGCTTTTAGATTTATTTTCCACTGTTCTTTTTAAATGCATACTTAATACACTTGGATAAACCTTCTTCCTGTCCTCTGAATCAGATTAAATGCAGTTTGGATTCATAATCATATTTATCAGATTCTTTTCATATTTGACCGGTTTAGTATAGTTTTGTTGATATCAACCATGCCCTAGCATAGACAGAAAAGAGAACACATATGACTTCAGTAAACTTAAATATATCTGAATTCAAAACCATCTATGGAGAAGTGGATATGTAAGGTATCTCCTACAGACACAGGAGTATATTTATACTATACATGCACATGCACACATATACCAACACAGAACAGTTTAACCTTCTTTTATACCCTAGCTGCATACCATATGATTTTCATTTTCAAAGATGACACCATTGAGAGGTAGTGGTTGCTAAAGTGATTCAGAGCTCTGTTCCCACAGGGAGCTAAAAGAGATAGTAGCCATTTCAACTTTAAGCCCCTGGCCTTATCCACTGGTTCAGGGATGTGCTGAGAACTCACAGGCTTTTCACTGTTTACCCTTCTCCTTCACAAACTGCACAAAGGTTTTATTCAAATTGAACAGGCTTCTCCATTTGATTGATGTCCACAGCTACAATCACTTCCCCAAAATTAAAGCAGAAGAAATGAAGTAGCACGCTTGAACAGTGATTAGAGCTGCCCTTTAAATTTCAACAAACGTGCTACAGTTCAGGTGTCTCAGGAACAGAGGGAGAAGACTTAGCAAAGAAGTAACATCAAAAGTGCAGGGAGGGGCCTGTGCTTTAGCATCACGGATTAACTGTGAAAGGCAAGTCCCTTAAGGTACAAGCTTGCAGGAGGTTATGTGCAAGGTTTCTGCCAATCATTACCAGCTGAAGAAAAGAAAGGGATGTTAAGGATAGAAATTTAAAAATGCCCAGAATGATGCAACAGCAATGCTGCACCTACATTTAGCAAAGTAGAATATGTACTAAAATTGGAAAGAAAAGCAGGGAAAATACAAATAAAGTGGGATTGTACCGCCAAGAGAAACAGAAATTATAAAGGACCATATTCCCTTGGAGAGGAACTGATTGCAAAGATGGGGAAAGAAATAATTCAGTTCAGAACTCAGGACCAAATAATACATCATTCAGTCTTCATTGTTTTCATTTTCCTGCTTATACTCAGAATTTAATTGAAGCTATTTGTTCATGTACTTGATTAGTACCTGAATATCCTAAGTTGTATATTACATAATGCCATTCATTTTAGCTAATTATTTTATCGTTCTTTAAAAATTTCAAATAGAGTCTGCTTTTGCGAGGAATTCTTTGCTTTGTCATTTTACAACTCTAAACAGGGAAATGCACTGCAATCTGGTGCATCTAGTCAGGGCTGTTTTGGTTTCATGGAGGAAAATGTACTGTGTAGAAGGTAACTATATCACAATTACACTTGACCCTAATCACAGGTATTTGGTGCTCAGGGAGCCTTCTGATCCCCTGATTCTTGCTGTGGATAGGGTGTGTTGATCCCAAACCTTTTCCTCGCTTTTTATCCCTTGTCGTTTAAATCTTCAAGCTTGACCTGGGGCTGCTTACTGCCTGGCATCTACATAGGAAAGTAATTTTTTTTCAAGTTGAGGGATGTATATTTGTTTTGTTATGTTTTGTTTCCAAAAGACTGGCTGAAAAGAGATTTGATCACCAATACCACACAAAATTACTCCTCTCAGACACTTGCATTGTATTCCTACGATAGGAATTTAAATCAAGATTCAATGGACTAAAATGAAAAGAAAAATCTGTGTAGACATAGGTATTCCACCGCCAAACTAAAAGACTGGCAACACAGCGCAGTACGTGCCCAGGTGAAGGAAACCTAGTACAACATTACAGAATTACACATGGAATGACATTTCATCAAAAGAATGGCCAAATTTGCCCACGTTTTTCCCACAACGTGACCCTGAATCAGCTCATCAACTGAGAACTGGGAATTACGAGGCATGAGGGAGTATGTGCTCTGTGAGCACACATATAAGAATAACACCTGCTGATGAATTGCCGAAATCTAAATTTCATACTCATCGGTCACTTTTCTTAACATTACTCAAACTTACCTGGTGTTCACTGAAATCACTGGATGAATAAGCCACATGTGAATTACCGATACACAAAGTGGGCGGTGGTGGGGCGAGAGTGCCTTGGTCTGGTTTTTCCCCTAAAATGAGGGTAATAATCTATATAGCACAGTATTTCTTTTCTCAAGTTGAGGGATGTTTTAAATTAATGGCTGTGAGTTACGGTTGTAAGGGAAATTTGGCAGATCACAACCAGAACATGAAATTGGATAGACTAGATATAAAATACCGAAGTCCATCAGCTGGAGTGATGGTAAATACGCTGAGGTAAACCGTGTGTATATATGCTGTGATGTAAATGTATCACTGCTGGTCATGGTCAAAAATATTCGAAAGTCACCACCATACAACACTTATCCATGAAAATACAAAGTCAAAAACATGCAAAATGGAATTATCTTAGAAAGCTTTTTTAATATATTTGATAATATATTTATGATACTCAATTTCTCTAAGATCTATGCAGTTTAAACCTGCTTGTTTCATATCATAAGCTATGTTCCATATTAGGAATGATAACATTGGCATGTCTTTTTTTTTTTTCTGGATCACTTTGACATTTTGTATTCATAGTATCTTAACTGAGACAGATCAATGATTAGACTCTCTTGCAAATGATCTCTCGCAAAAACTCCAACTTCTGGGTCTGAGATATTGCCTTACCGCTAAGTTTAGCTGATTTCTCTAGAAGGGGCCTCCATTCTCTCTTGCTTGCTATGGCAGGTCAATCTCTTTCCTGTTGACAGGACTTTGTTGAGCTGAGTTACCAAGTCCTGGTCCCCTCCTCCCTACGGTCCTTCTCATCTTACTTCCTCAGAAATTCACTGTTATGTGTTTTTAAAATCATACTTTATGATTATACTGTTCTAAGGATTCAGTTAAATAAAATAATATGCATGGAAATATTGTAGTTGCAATCATTGATGCATACAAACTAACTTTGGTCCATTCTACTTTCAGAAAAATCTTCAAACTATGCCATGTTAAACACATTGGTACAAACAATTCTTATAGAAATGTTAATTTCAAACAAGGTTTTTCTAATTTTTTTAAGTGAGGATTCAAATGCCACTGAATTATCACATAATGACACGACATATAAATAAAGCCCCAAGCATTGTAATACTTTTGAAACTACTACCTAGCAGAGAAACTGAGGCAATGATCATGGTACAATATTTGAAATATTATTTTGCAAATATTAATAAAGTACATTTAAATATCTCTATAGCTGGTCCTTACTTTAAAGGAAGATTTGCTCTACTATGCCAGCTTATAAAATAGATACACTCAAAGTGAATATCTAGACCAGTGCTGTTCCACAGAAATAATATGATCACAGATGAGAGCCACATATACAATTTCAAATGCTAAATATTCTAGTTTCCACATTAAAAACAGTAAAGAACAAGTGGATTTGATGCTAATAATATATTTAACCCCAAATAGTCTCATATCAACATGAAATAAATATAAAAATTAAGAAGGTATATTTATACCATATTTGAGATCTAGCAAATCTCAATTCAGAATTGTACCATTATATAAGAGCTGTAAATAGCTCTATTTAGCTAGTGGCTACTGTTGGAAAGCACAGATCAGGAAGGTAACTCTGTATTGATAGGAATATTTACCATAAAGTTCCTTTAAACAAGTAGAGAGATGCGGCTATGAAAACTGGTGACTGTGTTATAGTAAATCTGTGTCTACGATGGAAAAATAACAGTATCTTTCCCAATCCAGAAGATTAAAAATGGAGTTAATGGATGCAATGTTTTCCAATTAAAATGTGTTCTTCATGTAATTTGTAAAATTTCTACTCTTTCATAATGTTTCACAAAAAACATGAGACTATCCAGTTACTTCAATAACTCAGTAAGCTGAACAACCATTGATTAAAATAGGAACCTCTTTTCTAATTTAAAATACAGCCTAATTTTTGAAAAATCGTCTTGCATATAAATTTGCATGGAATTTTGTTAAATAAAATACATCTATAAAGTGAGATGTAAATAGTATAATAATTAAATAAATAAATAAATATTTAAGAACTTCCTGACACTAGCAAAGTACCACACAGAGGAAAGAAAGGAGGAAAAACCAGATTGTTTTTATTTAGACACAACTTTTATTCAAACAATCTTTCTATGTTATGGTTTATTATGACATCGTATTAAAAACATCAACCATAACGAAAAAAGTCCTTTTTTCATATATTACTGAAAGTGTAGTTTTATGAATAAATGCTTCATGAAAGTTCAATTACAAGGATATGAATGTCTAAAATAGTTAAATACATAAAATTCAAAAGAAAGAAACCTTAGTTTTTCTTTTCCTCTGTCTTTTTTTTCAAAGAGTGATATAGCTAAATTTTTGGACAATGTCTTTATAACATACTTTCTGCTTAGGATTAGTGTTACAATATACTAACTCAGGTTAACTCATCACTTCGTGCATTAACTTTAAAATTATAGAAAATATGAATTATATCTTTATGAGACATTTTTGTAGCCAAATTCATTAATAAAATGAAACTAATTTATATCATTACAAAAATGTGAAGATAATGTTTAGATAGCCTATAACTCATCACTAGAAAACAGAAATGTTCATGTTTAAGCTATAGCATTTGTTACTATATTAGTGACAAACTTTTTAGATAATAATTTTATGACTTATTTGAAATATATTATCATTTCAATTTATATGAAAATTCATCTTACTTTTATTATTCTACAGCTTGGCTATGATTATTTCTTGCTTTTATTTGTCTGAACAATACAATAAGAAAGCCTATCTCTTCATCTGGCAAAAAATATTACTTTTTCATCTTCTGTTTACCTTAGGAGCATTCAATTTCAATAGCTTCATTACTTTTAGACTTTATTCTATTTTATTGTTCCTTTATCACATGCATTTTAAAATGCCTATCAAGCTCAACTAAAGGTCTTATGTAAATTTCAAGAATGGGCTCAATATTTTCATATAATACTAAGAAGCTAAAATATTTTTATTTTTAAAATTGACTTTGATCTTTCATTCCAATAACAATGAGGAATTATTTTATTTAGATGTTTCCTTTAAGGCATAGTCTGTCCACAGAAGATTGTTTCAACATAGTGGTGCTATCAATTTAAAGCTGCAACAGAGCTGCAAACCTCGGGGGTAGAGTGCTTTATCCTTCTGGGCGTAAAAGAAATGCAATATTTTGATAAGATCCAGAAAATCTGAAACAAAAGCAGTGCAGCCACTAATCTAGACACCTTCATCACCAGTCAAATGGAGCAGAATGGGGAAACACATTTCTTTACCAGATTGGCCTTATTTGCCCTGTGCCATGGTTTTCAATGTGCCAGCAACACAATAGAGAATTATTTTCAAAATTCACAAAAACAAAAAAAGAAAGTGACAAGACTTGGGATTCCTTTAAATAAGGATGCTTCTAATGATTTTAATAGAGTCAAAGTTTTCGAAATCAATTTTAATGCAACATTTCATAAATGCCTTTATTGTACAGAATAAGCTTCAACTATACATTTTGGAGTATATTTTAGTATGAGTCTAAAACTGTCCAATATTCAGTCCTCAAAGTCTAGGTATAAAAACTTTTGGTAAATGGCAGCATTGGTGAACTAGTCCCTGAGGCATGCTATGAAGAACTAATTTTATTTTATTTTATTTTATTTTATTTTATTTTTTTTTTGAAGAACTAATTTTAAATCTATAATTTCAGATACTCTTGCAGGATGAAGAGGCAGTTCCATTGGTTTACAACCATATCCACCCACATGAAGATAAGACTGCAAGCTTTCCAACCAGAAATCCCAATATAATTATTCAAGTTAGCAAATTACAGTAATACTAAAATATTCTTGGTGATAAGATCATCTCTGTTAAATTGAAGATTAATGTCACATTTATACATGTGATAACTGTCTGGTTATATATTTGTCTTCTAAAAAAATGTGACAGTCTATTTAAAATACTATGATCAAGGGATACCTGGGTGGCTTCATTGGTCAAGTGTCTGACTCTTGATCTCGGCCCAGGTCATAATCTCATGGTTGTGAGTCTGAGCCTTGCATCAGGTTCTGCTTGGGATTCTCTCTCTCTCCCTCTTTGTCCCTTCCCCACTCACATGTGCGCTCTCTCTCTCTCGCTCTCTCTCTCTCGCTCTCTCTCTCAAAAATAAACAAACATTAAAACAATAAAAATAAAATACAGTGATCAAGACAGATTAGATTCCATCCAAAGAACCAAAACCCAAACAAGCAAATGGGCAAACCAGGGAAAGGAGTAGATGCTATTAGGTGAACATACAGATCACTAAATGAGCAGTGAATTTGACATGAATTTCCAGGAATTACAGCATAGGAGGTTTGGATTAGGTAGTTTTCATTTTGCCATAAGAACATACACAAAATCTATCTGTAGAAACAAACCATTTCCTGGAGAAATAATGTCACAAGTGAGATTTCTGTGTAAGCCTGTGTGTAAAGAACAATGAGTCTGGACAATATTTTAAATTATAATTTTAACTGTAGTGTTATAATGATTCTATGATTCTATCATTAGAAGCAGAAAATACACCACTAAATCATTACTCAGTGACGACGTTTCTGTGCTACCGACGTGAGGCAGTCCAGACACAAGGCTTTCTGATGACTGACCTAATTTACTAAGAAAGCAGATGGAAAACTCAAACACTGGAGGGCAATTTACTGTTTATCTGCATAGTCTAGCACTTGTGACATAAACAGCATACACTCCTTTATTTAAAAGTGCATATGCAGGTTTTTCACTTTTTTTTTTTTTTAGTTCAAATTGGATTTTCTAGTATGTAAGAAAAATTCTAGAAACACATACCAAAAAATGAAGAAACTTTTTTTTAGACTTAAACGTTATGGGGGTATGATTATTTACACTTGCAAGAGTTTTAATACATATTTATTTTTATTACAGAAGTGATATATATTTATTTTAGAAATGCTAGAAAATACAAACAAGGAAATAAAGAATTACATATAATTGCATCACCTAGAGATAATCATTACTAATTTTTTATGTAAGATCTTAACACTTCTGTGGTTATACGATTATTTGTTCTAATGAACTCTACTCATATAGTCTAATGAATTTTTATTCACAGATTGTCATTCAAAGGGAGAGAGGAGATTTCTCCTTTGTGTTTTCACTTCCTACTTAATGAAATTTTCACATGTTCAATGTTTAAAAACTATTCTGAGTCAACTATCTCACTGTTGACATCTGCTTGTCTCTGATTGTAAGACAGCCTGAGGTCTGCTGGAAATAAGCATTGTTCCCTTCTGACCCTGTTCCCAGTTATTGGTCACTATAAGGAGAAAGCAACGAGTGATAAGGGGATCCCTCAAGGTGACACAAATGGCATTTTTGCCTACCTGGCACCCTCCATCCCCACAACATCCTGGACAACAGAACATTTCTTTAATATATAAGATACAAAACTGATAACCATACCTGAGTTCTCAGCAACAAGAAATTCAAATATTTATGGACAGATGGAATAAGAAAACTGAAACTATTTAGTCAGCACACATTATGGGAGATGAAAGGACAGCGTGGTGTCGGTACTGAATTTGATTTTTGCGCTGTTGACACACTTAAGGAAACTGGTAGCATGACACAGGTCTGGGGGTCCTGCAGCCTCTGAATTTCCTTTGAGCCAGAGGAAGTGTGAGGTGTATGGCAAGACCACCAGTTAGTACCTGGAACTCAGCCAAGGCCCTAGCGCTGAAATTATGTTCTCTCTACCTCAGCCCCCAGGTGGGCTGCTGCTGAAGATGGCGAACAGCAGGAACCTGGATGGCAGCTGTCCAACAGGCGAGAGCAAGAGCCCAGGAGGCAGAACAAATGCCTAAGGACGAGCAGGAGCACAGTCTAAAGCCATGCTGCACAGCTGCTGGCTGCGGGAAGCAACAGGAGGGGCCAACCTGAGACAGGCTTTAGAGGTGGAGAGGCTCTTTTTGCAGGGAAGGGCAGGGCAACCCTGAGATTAAAAAGCTGGGTCCAGACTATCCATTTCTGCAAATGAACCACAGGTCTGCAGGTGAGATGAATGGGTTGTTTCTACCTTTACACATATTTGATAATTAAGGTCAGCCTCAGTTTCTGTGTCTGAATGAACACATGTGTCCTGAGAAAAAAGAACAGCAATGTATCCTCTAACTGCCTGGAACTGATGGGCTGGTCTTTCATGGGAGGGTCTGCATGCTTGTGGGCTTTTGCCTCTGGGCAGAAGGAGGAGGAAAGAGATTTGTGCTGCAGCATTGGGGAAAGACAGCACATGTGGGCATTGAGGAGGGGCAGTGGCTGGTTGTGAGTGGCTCTGGAGCAAGCAGTTTGTGCAGAACGAGGGGGAGTGACTGTATTCATGTGGGACTGTCAGACTGTGGCCACAGACACCAAGAACCTAGGCCCAGGAGACCTAGCTCATCGCAGAGTGAGTGCTGGTCACAAGCAGGCCCTCCTTCCCTCCCTTCACTCTGCAAACGCCCCTCTGCCCGGCAGTGGGAGCACCCTGGGTGTTCATTATTACAGCCTCCACGGAGGGGTACATAGCTTTCCACAGAAGGCATCAAAGACATCTGAAGCAGCAGTACATGAATAAAACGTCCAATATCCCTGTGCAGACTTGTACAAGAACCAGGACAATTTTGAAGGCCAGATGAGGTCCTCTGTGAATGGAGGCTTCTGGAAGAAGGCATTCATGTGACTGGTCTCATATGCATTCATAGAATGGTGAAGCCTGGGGCATTCAAGTTACATGTAAAAATACATGTGCTTATTCTCAGCCATTGCTGTTCTCAGAAATTATTCACACAACAAAAGTGATAGGGCCTAAACCAGGTCCTGGCATGAAAGTTACTTAATACTTTCCAAGAAGCACTGTGCAAAGAGCTTTACACACATTTCCATGTCAATCCTCACAAGCCATTTTATAAATTATTAAATAATGGATGTGGACATAAACTTCAGGGAGGTAATAATCTACCCAGCATCACAAAGTTTTATGTGATGGAGTCGGATGGAATCAGAACAATAGGAGACTTCCCAATCAGGGGTTTCCCTGTTTTTTCTGATGTGTTTCTTCGCATCAATACCTCTAATTCTCAAATGGAAGCAGGAGAGGAAGTGAATGGAGGAAATTATCAGAATCTGGGTGTGCACAGTTGAGAAAGCATAACCAATAAGTCTGCTGTTTTTGTTATGCAAAGTATAGAGAGCAAAGCTTGATACCAATGCTCTTGGCTGGTATGAGAGATTGAGAACGCCGTGGAGCTATGTGTCTACTGAATCCCTGCCTCACACCACAGACTTACTGTGGGACCTGGCACATCCAGAAGCTCAATGAGAACATCAAAATGTTAATACTGATTTCTCTTTGGGTGCTGGGATTATGGCCAAGTTTTATTTTCCTTGCCATTTTTCCATTTTTCCATAATAATCTTTATCCTTCCTAATCATGAAAATAGCTATTAAGGGGGCACCTGGGTGGCTCAGTCAGTTAAGCGTCCGACTTCAGCCCAGGTCACGGTCTCATTGGTGGTGAGTTCCAGACCCACATTGGGCTCACTGCTGTCAGAGCAGAGCCCGCCTGTGATCCTCTATCCTCCTCTCTCTCCACCCCTCCCCCCATTTGCTCTCTCTCTCTCTCTCTCTCTGTCTCTCTCAAAAACAAAAAGATTTAAAAAATAGCTTTTAAATGTTGATTCAATTTTTAAATTTAATGTTTACTATAATATGGAAATGATTCGTGATTGAGTAATCATGGTGAAAACATACTAAAGAGAAGTACTCATAGGTTACTACATAAACAAGTCTATAGGAAAAATAATGAAGAAAAATACACTGAACTCCAGCACATTTTGATTGTCCTTTGCAAACTACCCCCAATACCCAAATCTAGATAATAGTAATCCACCTAAATAACAGTTTTCCTACAGCTGTATTTACTTTTTTGATTATTTTTTAATGTTTTATCTAAAATATATTTCTTTACATAAGCAATTTCATGAAAATTACATAAATGAATACACCACTTATTGTTGTACAGGGCAAAGAGAAGGGTGAAGGGTTATACCCGCCTCCACGGGGAACATCAAAATTACCTGTAGAATTTTTCAGTCCACAAACCTACATGAACATCTTGCACCCACATGCCTCTAGAATTTCCCAGATTCACAGAAACCAGTGGTTGAAAATGGTGAACATGGTTGAAAATTTGATAGTGAGCCACAGTTCCTAATGTTAATGTGTTTGATCCTCTCAGTAGGTGGAACTGGAGAAGAGTGTTGAAGCATTAGCCCAGACTCTAGATATAGCTGTTTAAAAGTGTCACACTGAAAACACTAGAGAAACATTTTACTGCCCAATTAGGGGCAATATGGGTAAATCTCACAGGTTTGCTTTTGCTTCTCAGAGGAAAATCTCCACTTCCTACACTCCCACTCTCCAGCCCCTCAATAAAAAATGAAGAAATGATATTGGGTAATGGATGATTAAAATTTCCCACCATAGTAAGATGGCCATTGCTTCCGCTTTAGCTCTTCTATGCTGGAGGAGGAGACCACACAGTTGAGAAAGACTCTAAGGAGTTAGTGAGATGGAACCCAGTACTTTTGGCAAATGACTGAAGGTACCACAGTTTAAAATGGCACTACCAAACTTGGATCCCTGAATACCATGAGGAATAAGATTTCAATCTATTTGATAAGAACCAACCAGATTAAATTGTTTAAAAGTACTAACAACTTATGGGGCACCTGGGTGGCTCAGTTGGTTAAGCGTCTGACTCCTGATTTCAGCTCAGGTCATGATTTCACAGTTCGTGAGTTCAAGCCCCTTACAGGGCTCTGCTCTGTCAAGTGCAGAGTGCTTGGGATTCTGTCTCCCTCTCTCTCTGCCTCTCCCCCACTCACTTTCTATCTCTCTCTCAAAATAAATAAAAATAAACTTAAAAAAAGGTACTAACAACTAAAATAGAGTATTAGAGATCTTATAAGCCATACATATATGACTGAATCACTTTCAGTGATGACCTATAGTTGGGTCACTCTTGAAACTGACATTAGAATGACTTTCATAAATTAAAATAAATATTATTTAGGTATAGTCTCTCCTTCTAGGGAAGTTACTGTCCTGAGCTACAGTTTCTATTTTTTGCCTTTTTCCTCCAGTAATCATACTAGCTTCCAGAACTTCTCATGAGAAATGTTTCCTAGATTATTTCCTCATGGTGATACTATGTATAAAATAAAAGCACCACTCAAACTATTAAGCAGGAACAGGCAGACTCTCTTACTTGTTACTACCTTCTCTTAATTTTAATGCACATTTCAGTCTTACCTCAGACTACTTATTTATATTGACTTGTCCTCTACACCAGAGGGGTCAATAAATGAAAAACAGAAACAATCTACTAATGGATTACAAACACTAGGCATGTATACTGGAAGAAAGAGAAAACATCCAAACCTAAGGAAACAGCCTTTGAGAAAGGAAATGGGCTATAGTTCTACCTATTTTAGGGCTCCAAGGAAGAAAATACATTATTTTGAGACTCATTTCTGAAGGATTTGCCTCTCTCCCTGGACACCTCACCCTACCTCACTTCATAAGTCACATGCTGTCTAGACCAGATTCAAGGTTCACTGTGAAAAGATTACATTCACAGGGTCACTGGGAGTGAAGGTGGGGGTGGGAGCTTTCAGACCGGAGAATGGAGCTTTGATTTATGTTGGGTTGCAAATGTGAGTTCTGACCAGGACTTTTTTACTTTTCCAATCCAAAAAGCAAGAATGACAACAAAAGAAAAACAACTTGCAATACAATATAAATGAGCAGAATGCCTTACTATGAGGGCAGGCTACCTAAATAGTACTTTATATGATTACAGTATAACTACGGTGTTTTACAACTCTTACACTGTACCGTAATAAATCCTATCATCAGATGATCCCTAATTTTCCCAGCATTACAAACTTCATCCACATCAAAACTTCATTTATAATTTATTAAGTGAAGAATAACATAAGCATTATAGTTCCTTATCGACTAAGATTAAAAACCAAATTACAACAATAAATGACATTGAAATATTTATGTTTGTCATTGTTCATATTTTACTTCAAACAAAGGAATCATAATATTCATTTGTTCTCCTACCTTTCATATACATCTTCATTTAATTCAAAGGTCAGATACCAGTGGTATGGATCAAATATAATAAACAAGAGTGGGAAAAAATCAAATGTCATTTGACTTTTCACTATCATGATAGTGGCAGTAGAAAGAATAAACTAAACTGAATTTTATATACTGGTCGGCAGAAGAGGTTTTCATTGTTACAAAGTAGGCATGCATGAGAACAAGGACACGTAGAGTTCATAAAATGTCAAGTTCACAATGAAATATATGCTCACTCGCTTCCTGTAGGTTTGGCTTCATATGCTTTCAGATTGAAAATATGGATAATATAACAGAGTGGCATTCAGAAAGGAGCGAGACACTGCGTGCAGATGAACTCTCCTGAATGCTCAGGAATACAGCCTTGGTTTGGTGTACAGAACTGTGCACCAAACCGAAGAGATCACTGAGATCACTGATCATGATTTCTATCACGTGACCTCTGCCTGCATGAGTTATCATCCTTCATGACTTAAAGTTAGTCTTCAATTATTTTTTCATGCAATATCTAAACTCTAAAATCTCCTGAGAAGTACCTTCTTCCTTTCCAGAAGACATAGGCTGGACCAGTACCATGGGAAACTTAGATAAATGTGAAAGAAAACACAAACATATACACACACACACACACACACACACACACACACACACTAAGGAGTCTGGATGTCTCAATATTGGAACAGTGTAAATGGAGAAAACAAACAAAAATGATCTTACTCAGGAAAAAGGTAACTAAGGATCAACTAACAAGACCTGTAGGAAACACAGCTTCACAGCCACACAAACTTTCTGGTCTTCCCAAAATGTTCCACCTTCTTTCAGAAGTCTAAATCTTTGTCCACATATGGAATGCCCTCTTCCTTCTTGGAATATTCCCATTCAACATTTAAGACTTAGTTAAAATGTCACTTCTTTGGTGAAAGAAAGCCCCTCACTGCTCAACAAATAATCACTTCCTTTACTATGTTACCACAGCATGGTCTACATCATTAAATTGTACTATTTATGTTACATGGTGATGGTATTCTGATTTTCCTAATTCTGAGGCCTCTAAATTAAGGAAAACAGAAGGTGATTTCTGGGACAAGAAGTAACAAGTGGCCTCCAAGTATTATTTTTCTAATAAAGAAGGACAAATAGAGAGTAAAAGAGAAGTAGCCTTTTCAGCACAAGGAACAGAATGAGCAAAGGAATAGGCAGAATGAAAAACCCACATTGGTCTTGCCAATAATAAAACTCCCTGGGAGATAAGAAGGACTTATGAGCAAGACCGACTCATGAGTTGGAACATTGCCTAAGGCAGCAAGGACTCTTTCAATAAAGCAAGGCTATCACTGAAGCACATTTGTATTTTATAACGATCATTCTGTGGGGCCACAGGGGTGGAACACTGCAGTTAAGAAGGAGAATTCTGAATCTTCTGTAATAGACGAAGGTTGCTGATGGGGTGAATTAATACAGCAGCACAGTGGAAATGATGAAGGAGTCAGTATTGAATATGCAATGGGAGATACAACAAGAATTTAAGGATTGGGATCCCTAACCAATAGGATGATTTTCATGTTTCTGATTTGGAGGTGAGTTTGGATGGTTCATGGAAATGGATAACACAGGAGGAAGACAAAATCTGGAATGTAAGTTTCACTTTTAATATGCTGAATTTATTTTGCCTATGGGACATCCACTTGGAGATGCTGGATGGACAGTCAGGATTTCTGGGTCTAACACTAAGGAAAGCAGTGTGGTTTGGCAATAATGGACACTGGAGTCACCAGTCTCTAGAGGCTGTCAGAGTAAGACTGTCAAGAATGGAATACAGAGGAAGAAGAAAAGAAGGAAGCCACATGCCTGGCCTGAGGGGTAGAGTATGCATAGGTGGGCAATATATTTACAGGCAGGCAGAAGCAGATGCTACAAGACCTGGATTTGTTAAAAGAATAAACCCAACCTTTGCCAGGTTCAGTGGAATGATTTTGGAAGTTCTGTATTTGCTACAGAGAAATGCAAAATGTGCATTTCCCCTTCCCCCCATAAAAGCATTGGGCATAAGGGGAAGACTACCTACAGATATGGAAATACTTGGAGTGCCTGAGTGGCTCAGTGGGTTGAGGGTCCCATTCTTGATTTTGACCGAGGTCATGATCTTACGGTTCGTGAAACCGAGTCCTGTGTCAGGCTCTGACAGTGCAGACCCTGCTTGGGATTCTCTCTCTCCCTCTGTCTCTGCCCCTCTCCTACTTGCACCCTCTCTCAAAAAATATTTTTTAAAAATGATATGAAAATACTCAGAAAAAATTTAAAAAGAAAATGAAATATATTCATGAACAAATACAATGCATTATACAAATGCACTTTGAACCAAGAGAATGCATTATACAAATGAATTTAAGGTAATACTATTTACATTTTTATTATCTGGACATGGTAGGAAAAAAAAACCCTAATACTGACTGAGGAAAATCTGATTTCAGCATCAGGAGCAGCCCACACTTTTTTCTTGTCACTTAGCTAACTGGTGGCCATAAAGAGCATGATGCCAAACCAGTGGCAGTGAATGTTTCCTTTAAAATAAAAACTGCTTTTGGGGTGCCTGGGTGGCTCAGTCGATTAAGCGTCCGACTTCAACTCAGGTCATGATCTCACACTCCGTGAGTTCGAACCCCGCATCGGACTCTGTGCTGACAGATCAGAGCCTGGAGCCCACTTCGGATTCTGTGTCCCCCCCCCCTCCCTGCCCCTCCCCTGCTCAGGCTCTGTCTCTCTCTGTCTCAAAAATATAAAAACATTAAAAAATTAAAATAAAAACTGATTTTCATTTCAAATCAAATATTTCTGTATGTATTATGTGTAAAAGAAATTGTAGTAACTTTTTATAAAGTGAAATATTCCTTTGTAATAAACATAATCATTTTCTAATAGATTTTATTTTAAATTTCACTCTTTACCTTTTGGGTCTATGTCAAATGAACAGACTTGCATACTTAGTTCAAATTTATTTGTTTCTATAGGACATCAATATCACACTTACATAAATAAAACAAATCAGGGAATGATTCATCCATATTCTAATTGTGGTTGTTTACAATTTCTGAGAAACACTGAATTCTGACATTTTATGAGGATATCTTGTTTTTTATAAGACTAAGCAGTAAAAAAAAAAAAAAGTAAGTAAAATAAGGATCAACTAGCAAGACCTTTATGAAACACAGCTTCACAGCCACACAAATTTACCTAGGCAGTAAATTGGAAAGTCAGTCCCTGATATTTCAGTCTTAATATGCTTGAAGGAAGTAGTTCTCAATCCAAGGTATACATCAGAATCACCTGTGGACCTTCAAAATTACAGGCCCACCTGACCTTGAAGCCAGACAGGTTTCCTTATATCCCGAAAATTCCAGCACATAATACTGCCCTGTCCCCCATTCTGAATAGGCATAATGTCCCGGGTATTGCTAATTTACCTTTCACAGGCAAGGATATAATTTCCCCACATAACAAGGGTCTTGCTTTTTTATGTTGTTTTTTAAGTCCCTCCTTGCCTGTAGCATAGAACATCAGAGAGTATACACATGTGTTGACCGGTGTGATTTTTTTAAAGATTCACTGCAACCAAATTAAGCTATTCGATGATGGGGTACTGGAGTGTTAGTTTTTGAGTAAAATCATATAGCATCCCAAATATTTAAATATTTATATTTAAATTGTTCGATGTTTTCATCTATTTTTGATGATCCAATGCAATAAGAAATTTTGCAGATTTATGAAAAAGATTTTTTAATAGTTGTTATGTGTGCTGAAGTAAACATATTGTTAGCAGGAGGCCTAATTTACATTCCAGATCAGAGGAAGTTGGTAGCAGAACAGTCATATGCTCATGAGATTCAACATTAGGTCTGTAGATTTCCCCTAAACCTATATGAACTTTATGAACATGCAGAAAACCCTTTTATGTTTGTTAGAATCGCTTTGCCCTAAATGAAAATGGCTTCCAAGGTAAAGTTACTAGAGAAAATGACAGCATATTTGTAAGAATTTGTCTCATGAATAAAATATTAAAACATGATCGTGTTTTAGAAATAGGATACTGTGGAAAAAAGGTAGCCTCTGCTTTTTTCATAAAGCTTTCCTTTTTATCTTAAGAAATATTTTGTCCTTCATCCTCGAGAGCAACAATTGACACTGATTACTTAGCAACCGTATAAAGCCTGGCATGGTCAAGCTGTGATAATGGAACCATCAATGCAGTTATAATGTACTTAGGTCCTGAGGATGCTGGTTGCAAATGTAACTATGATCCAGGCTAAATCCTCTTTGCAAGTTGGGAAGGGTTAAGGGCGACTGAATGGAGCTCTTTAATACAGCAAGTCACAAGGTGAGGAAAAGGAGGATAGGGTTAAGAGTATGACATGATCTTTAAAAAATTCTATATACTGTTAACATGTACAGCCCATCACTTTATTAGTTTTAATCCATAGGTAGACACTTATGATATTCAAATATTAATAACACATCAAGTATACCACACACACATTTATATGAAAATTCCTCATGGTCTCTCAAAGAGTGAGAAGAGGAAGCTTACTTTGTCTTTTCATCTTCAACAATGTTGAATATTGTCATTCTTTTTCATTTTTGTCAGCTTGATAACTAATAATTTGCATTTACTTGATCATTAGTATGAGATTATTTAAAAAAAAAATCTGCTTACCATCATTCACTGTTACCTGGTCTAGCCTTGGCTCATTTTTCAATGGGATTGTTTAACTTTTCACTATTTATTTGTATCAACTCTTTGCATATTAGGGACATTAATTTTATATGTTACTCATGATGCAAATATTTCCTTTAAATTACATTTTTAACTTTAATTTTGCTTACAGTTACTTTTCTTTATTTATAAATTTTAAATTGGGTTTCTTATGGTGCTTAAGGAGGCCTTCTCCACTCAAAGAAATAAAACATCATATCCTATATTTTCTTCTAGTACTTGGGTAGTACTGTTATTTTTTCAAAAATTTTTTTTGAACATTTATTTATTTTTGAGAGACAAAGAGAGACGGAGCACAAGTGGGGGAGGGGCAGAGACAGAGAGAGAGACACACAGAATCTGAAGCAGGCTCCAGGCGCTGAGCTGTCAGCACAGAGCCTGATGCGGGGCTTGAACCCACGAACCATGAGATCATGACCTAAGCCAAAGTTGGACACTTAACTGACTGAGCCACCCAGGCATCCCATGGGTAGTACTGTTATTAAGAAGATGTCACTTTGAATTTAGATGTTTAATCCATCCGGGATTTATTTTTATGTATAGTTTCAAATAAAAAATTCTTTTTTTTTCCAGATTGAAATGTGAACATAAAATACCTTGAAATACTTCATTATAACCATACCCATGGTGTGATAGGTCACATTCTGTATGACAGCATTTTTAGGAAGAAAATAATGAATGGTGCTCTTTATCTCCAGCATATTGTGAAAAGTATAAAAAGGGAGAGTATATGGATCTAATTTCACTAGGTAAATTCTTTTTGAAAATAATTTCTAGAATATTTACCACTTAAATATTCAAATACAAGCACATGTTCTTCTTACAACACAAACATCCACCCTAAAGCTTTCAAAAATCACATATGAACATATTCTTGGATTGTTTGCAATCTGACATTGTCTAAGCCTCTGCTGTCCCCCATTTATAAAGACAAATTGACAATATGGGATTCATTTCTTGTTCTTGAGTTGGAATTTAAGATTGCCTCAGGATTTCATCTTTGATATTGCTTCCTGAGATTTCTTGTTTCTGACATTATAATCTAATTCACAAATGATTCATTGTTTTGAACCATTAGTGGTAAAGGCAGCATTTTTCTCTTACACGTATAAATATGATACACAAGAAATGAGAATTACAAATCTTCAAATCTCAGGTTCTTCATCTGATATTTGATATCTTAATGCTATCTCACATGTCAAAGAGAGAGACTGAAATAAAAGTTCACAGGAAGGGACCCGGCATTGGTTTGGAACATAGCAGTCAGACAATAAATATTAATGCCTTGCTATTTCTGTTCTTTGAAAGCACATACATACACATGGGCCAGGAATATTCTTTAATTCTAGATTAAATAAAGGTGAACTTAATATTCATGATCTTAATATTAAAAAAATTTAGGAATATTATCAATTTTTAAAAACATTTTAAAATTTATTTATTTATTTTGAGAGAGAGAGAGGGCACAAGCAAGGGAGGGGCAGACGGAGTGGGAGAGGGCGCCTGGGTGGCTCAGTCCATTAAGCATCTGAATTTTGGTTTGGCTCAGGTCATGATCTCCTGGTTTCATGAGTTCAAGCCCCATGTTGGGCTCCGTGTTGACAGCATGGAGCCTGCTTAGGATTCTCTGTCTCCCTCTCTCTGCCCTTCCCCAACTCGTGCTGTCTCTGTCTCTCTCAAAATAAATAAATAAACTTTAAAGAGAGAGAGAGAGAGAGAGACAGAGAGAGAGAGAGAGAGAGAGAGAGAGAGAGAGAGAGAGAGAATCCCAAGCAGGCTCTGTGTCCAATGTGGCACAGAGCCCAATAGGGGGGTTTGAATTCACAGACTGTGAGATCATGACCTGAGCGAAAATCAGGAGTCAGACACTTAACTGAGCTTCCCAGGTGGCCTGTCAATTTTTAAGTAGAAAATTCTTTTTAAGAAACGTCATAAGAATTGCTATAGTCAGAGTGTTTGCATCCCCTCAATGTCCATATGTTGAAATTCTAACTCCCAAGGTGATAGTATTACAAGTGAGACCTTTTGGAGGCAATTAGGTCATGATTAATATTTTATTTTTATTTTATTAGTATGACTACAAACTGACCAAACGTATTGTCATATGTAACCAGAGTGGATCTGTAAGCATTATGGAAAGGCTGTTGTGAAAGACATAAAAGACAATCTGGGTGAGTTCCCAGAATGAGTGAGGCTGCTCTGATACAATATAGTTGTTTTTCAAGCTACCTCCCACCTTTAGCCTACCCACGTTCCTGCCTCAGGTAAGAATCTCATCATGTTTTGCTTTAAGTACAGCCTCTTAGCTGTTCTTATCAACAGCAAACAATCATGCTTCTTGTATGTCAGGAACTTTTCTAGTGCTTTAATTCACGTATCTTCCCAAATCTTCCAAAATTTTCTCACCATTTGTGGTTTACTAACGGCATCTTTCCAGTCTTCCAATGATGTGGCAAGGTTGGGGTATGCATGTGATTTCAACAGGGCTTTGGTAGGAGGGAGAAGAGAGAACTTGCTGGCTCTCCTCAGCCGCCTTGAAAAAGTGAAACACCCAAGAGATCTTTTCAAGGCACAAAACTGATCATGTCCTCCCTCCACTGCTTCTGCAACCAAGTTTAGGCTCTCAGGTTATAACATGGTCCCGACCATCTCAAGCCCTCCCCTCTTAAGTCTTATGCAGACCCCACAACCGGCCATGTGGTTTAACTGCCCTTTTGTCTTTCAATATGTGGCTTTTGCTGGTCTGCAATGTCCTTCTCCATTTTTCCACCCATAGTCACATTCTCATATTGCCAGCCTTCATCATGATGGGGGTTCACGAAGCCTCTTGTACCTGCTCCCTGCCAAAGCTGAACACAGCCTCTTTTGTGCTGTCACTGTGCCTGTGCATTCTTCTGTTGTTACACTCACTACCCTCTACTGAGATTATTTTTTTGCTTATACCTCCTACCCATTAGTTATTGAGATGACTCACAGAAAGGACCATATCCTATTCATTTTTATATCTTGAGCAGTTAACAGAATATCTCTAAAGCATGCATTCCTGGTAGGGTAGATATCACCTTCAAGGGGGCAAAACTTGGTCCTTGGGAAGGGGGTGAAAAAAATCTTAGCTATTACAATGGTTTGTGGCCCTCCAAAGAGCCACAGTATAAAATAGATATATAGTATATCTGAAGTATTAGAATTTCCTAGGGAGAGGGCAACTAGGTTAAAAGAAAAAAATCTAAAAAGGATCCTTAGGTGGAGTGATCATGAAAAAACTTTGAGGAGTACTGCTTTGAAGTAAGCTTCTAATGCTTATTTTTTTCTTTCTTTTGATATCTTGTAAATGTTTTTGAGCAAAAGAAGGAATGAATTAATTCAAATTCTAGTTCTGACACTTATGATGTAATACTTGTCATGCAAGGCTGGTAAAATAGTAAAACATATAATGTATTGGGAAACATTTTATAAACTCAAAAATCACGTAAATAGCATACTCTCTCTCATGCTTCAGGACTAAGCCATCAGAATTCCTTTCCTCATCTTCTTGACTCAGAAAGTCCTTAAAACAGAATTTTTCCCTTTTGGTGAACTATGTTCTGCTCTTTTAAAGGAAAACTGATCTTCTCTAAGTATCTCTAATGTATTTATATGTCTGTGGTCTTTACCTGCAGCATAAGAATTCTGAGTCCCGAGTTTCTTTTTTTTTTTTTCCAATATATGAAATTTATTGTCAAATTGGTTTCCATACAACACCCAGTGCTCATCCCAAAAGGTGCCCTCCTCAATACCCACCCCCCACCCTCCCCTCCCTCCCACCCCCCATCAACCCTCAGTTTGTTCTCAGTTTTTAAGAGTCTCTTATGCTTTGGCTCTCTCCCACTCTAACCTCTTTTGTTTTTCCTTCCTCTCCCCCATGGGTTTCTGTTATGTTTCTCAGGATCCACATAAGAGTGAAACCATATGGTATCTGTCTTTCTCTGTATGGCTTATTTCACTTAGCATCACACTCTCCAGTTCCATCCACGTCGCTACAAAAGGCCATATTTCATTCTTTTTCATTGCCACGTAGTATTCCATTGTGTATATAAACCACAATTTCTTTATCCATTCATCAGTTGATGTACATTTAGGCTCTTTCCATAATTTGGCTATTGTTGAGAGTGCTGCTATAAACATTGGGGTACAAGTGCCCCTATGCATCAGTACTCCTGTATCCCTTGGATAAATTCCTAGCAGTGCTATTGCTGGGTCATAGGGTAGGTCTATTTTTAATTTTCTGAGGAACCTCCACACTGCCTTCCAGAGCGGCTGCACCAATTTGCATTTCCACCAACAGTGCAAGAGGGTTCCCGTTTTTCCACATCCTCTCCAGCATCTATAGTCTCCTGATTTGTTCATTTTGGCCACTCTGACTGGCGTGAGGTGGTATCTGAGTGTGGTTTTGATTTGTATTTCCCTGATAAGGAGCGACGTTGAACATCTTTTCATGTGTCTGTTGGCCATCCGGATGTCTTCTTTAGAGAAGTGTCTATTCATGTTTTCTGCCCATTTCTTCACTGGGTTATTTGTTTTTCGGGTGTGGAGTTTGGTGAGCTCTTTATAGATTTTGGATACTAGCCCTTTGTCCGATATCTGAGTGTTGAGTTTCAATCTTATTCATAACAGGTACCAAAATGAGAACCTAATGGATTTTAAAAGCTGATGAGAGAATGTAAAGCCAGGAACTTGCATGTCTGTGATAATACGGCCACCTGAGTCCTCTGTCACTTTTGTACAGAGTGACAATAAAGAATCTGTCACCTAACATATCCAGAACTCCGAACTTCCTAATCTGGAAAAGCAAAAGCACATCCTCTAACAAAATCTGCCCCTAATATGTTTGCAAGACCCTAGATGCATGTCACAGCTCTGAAATAATCTTTTAAACTGAATGCTTAAATACTGTCAGTGCTAGCATTATTTTCAGGTAAGCAGGATGATGACAAATTAGACATGGCTTCTCTAACATTTAAATAAATACTAACGTATTGAGTGACCAGCCAGATCAAATCATACTGAAACCTAACTTAATGTGAGATCTCCAGAGTAAACAAGTGGGTTCTTCACTATGTTTATTTATAAGCAGTATTTTTATAATTGGATATAGGTAGTCATTGCCTTATGTAAAGATGTGAAAATTTCAAAATACAGCCCATAGATAAAGGAAGCCCAGAGGCGTGAGATGCGTGTATCTCAAATCAAAGGCCAGCAAAAACAAAACAAAACAAAACAAAACAAAACAAAACAAAACAAAAAACAAAACAACAAAAACCCTTAGGCACTTAGCACAAAGGACTCTGGGGAGTTTCCTCTAAAAATCTCCTTTGTAATTATACTGCATCATTTTTGCCAAGGGCATGGTCTGACTGGGTGGTTTTACTGATTTACTGGCCAACTTTGACAGCATTATGAAAATAGAAGTCTTGGAGCAATAATTGTACCTGCCACGACGGTCTCCCTGAAGACCATCTTTATCCTGCCATGAGTTCATGTGCCGCCAGTGGATAATTCCTCAGATTGTATGTATCATGGCTCACTGACTTTCAGTGCGAAGGCCAATGTCATGGATTAAATGCTTGTAGCTTTTAAATTTTCAAGAAAACAAAATTATCAACATATCATACTAATCCACATAAATAAGCCAAGGCCCATAATTAAATCAGTCCAGAACTAAAATTTTCTCTCTTGAGAAGACAACTTATAAGATATTCTAAACTTGTGACTTATCCTTTAGGATACACATGAAGGTTCCCTTGGGTCAGCTGCACCTGATCTCATCCATTATGGATAGAGGTAAGAGGGTAAAGTGAACAATTGGTAAACTAAGAGTCATAAAAAATTGTGGACAAAATATTTCTGCAAGGCTGCATTATCTCACTGAATTCATAAACAACTTTGAACTTCATAGAGGAACTTTTTCCAAAACTCATTGTGCAAAAGTCAGCAGGAGTGAAATAGGTTTAACTTCCTTTTGGGATTATGAATCTCATCCTAGAAGAACTACCTACAGGATAATGTAAGTGTCTATAAGAGGTATGTAGAGATCACATAGTTCTCAATAGCATCCTTACACCTTAATTCTTACATCTTTTATTTTAAAACTGCACACAAATCATCCTCAAAATATCATTAACGTTGTACTTTGAAAACTTGGGCATATACCCCTTCCCTTGGATATACATTAGTGAACAAAAGGCACAAGAAACCACAAAAAAATATTGAGTATCCTTTGGAATAAACAATTTTACTTTAAAATGTGGTGACGTATTATTTTAATAGTATCTTTCACACCATTTCAGTGTCTCTCTTTTCCCCTCTTAGAAAGCAGACACAGAGTCAAACATCCCCAATAACCTCCTGGGTGTACAAGTTTGGGAGTTATTTTCCCACAATCATCTATAAGCTAATAACTGTCAAAGGACAGAGATGATATCAAAAATAAGGTCAACATTTAGAATTGGAAACAAAAATAATCTATACTGATAAGAAATTCCTCTTCCAGATAATTCAATACTTTAAAAATAACAACAACCCCTTTCACCTTGGCAGCTTTCCTGCAGATAAACAGAAGCCATAACACACAACTCGTGTTTTGATAACCTTGATCTCTTGAGTCCACTGTCATTTCAAGTTCTGGGTCTAGAAAGACATATTTATTTTCCCTGAAGCTTTCAATAAAGCACAAGGAAGTCTTAGAAGATATAATAGCTCTGAAGGATCACAAAGTTATACTGCAAAACTACATGAAGTTTTCATAATGATCTCTGTGCACAGCTGACCAGTATGTGAAAGGCCCTAGGGATATTTGACAAATATCTTATGGATATAATAGGGAAGGGAGAACTCTTGAGGTTTTTATTTCCTTAATGTACACATATCCTGGGGCCAAATGAATATCTTTATTAGAGGCCATTTCTCAAAGAAGAGATAATGATCACAAGGGAAAAAATAAAACCTACATATTATGAAATATTTCTAATATATGTTCGATTTTAATTGGGGGCATTTCTGGGTGTGCCAGGCAGCTTATTGAACCATTTCACATAAAAATATCATAGACACACACACACACACACACACACACACATCTTAAAATGGAATTGTTAAAGTTATTTTAATCCTTACTTTTGACTATCTGCACTTGAAACATTATTGAATTGTGATTCAGGAAAACTATATGTTAATTCTAGCACTGAATTTATCAGGCTTTGTGACTTCAGCATATCATTTATAGCTACAGTATTTCAGTTTTTTAAAACAAATATGCATGATTATGAATCTACTTCTATCAAAAGGTTTTAAGATAAAAGAAAACATATATCAAAACAGTAGTTAAAAGAACCATGCAAAACCAATGTAGCATTGCTTTTATTATGATATAGTATTTGACTTTTTAGAATATATTTATTAGTAATCTATACCTAAATAATATATAAAACATGATACAATTAAGTGAACATATAAATTAGTAAATAACAAATGCTTTCTCTTGGAATAATACTGGCAGAGGTTACTGAGAGGTCAAAATAGATAAAACAATTAAATAAAAATATATGCATTAAGTCCATTTTTAATAGCTTATGGTGACATGCATCTATTTTTGAAAGATACTTTTGTTTATGAGAGCATCATAAAATAGTATTATCTATAAAATATAATTCTTGTTATAGACTTGAAAATATAAACTGTGCAAGATCTCAATATGTATGTATACTTAAATGGCTTTCAGTGGCTAAATTTTCTGAGTCTGTTATCATGAAACACAAATATATAGTGAAATATGCTTTGAAAACAAACTCAGTTCAAAAATGCAAAAGCACAGTAGGATTATTTATAGTTGTTTCCCATAAGATTAAATTAAATAATTTTATTACTTGGAAGTATACTCTGAAAGTTCTACTCTTTAAGAACCAACATGTAAAAGAGTATAGCAATTCCGTTACTGAACAATAAAGCATAATTTGCTATTAGGAAAGATTATAAGGCTACCATCTAAGCCTCAGAAACCCGAGGATTATGAAATAAATTAATTCTGGGAAAGAAAATATCTAGAATCAATTTGGATCTGAAGTCAGAACCAATAATTAAAATAACTCCACAAATTAAATATGTATCCAATTGGAGTATTCCGAGATTCAACAAATCTTAATGATTTAATAGATTACAAAAGAGATGACAAAAAATATAGAAAAAATATGACTCCCAAGCAAAAACTTGAGAAATGGGCATCCACATCAAAGATTTTTAACTGCAGAAAATTTTGACGTCCCTTTTTTTTTTCTTAACTTTCCACTGTGAAACCAAGTGTAAGAACATTACACTTTTAGATTATATTTAGAAGTTAAAATAGCCAAATATGGCTAGCTCTGTTGATCCATTTTTAATAGTCATTTACCCTAGAATGCTATGTAAAATGAAGAACTCCTCCAAGAACCCAGGGCCACTCCCTGCTTTTTGCTCCTACTGAGGGATGCATGAAGCATCTGACACTAGCCTCTAACAGAATCTACTTGGATGTTGGCAGGGAAAACGACGACGATGACGACGACGACGACAACAACAACAACAACAACAACAACAACAACAACAAACTGTTGCCAAACACTAGGAATTAGAAAACAAGGCTGAAGGGGTAGCGGGGGCGGGGGGGGGAGGTGTGTGTGTGGCTGTTTCACGATCATACAACAGACTGGTAGCCCTCCAACAGGAATGAGGAATGGGTAATATGAGAACAGAGTTCCACTAAACCAGTTCAAAGGACAGAGGAGTATTGATTGTCTTCTCAAAGAAAAAGAAATAGTTTCCCCCAAATCTTATCTTTTTAATTGATAAATAATAGAAATTCAAACGTGAATCGTAATCTGACACATTATGTCCTTTCTGAAAGACACCGTGCTAGTTTATTTCACCCGTTTGGCTCATTTCAATGCTTTTATGCCTCATTCTAACTTACATTCCAGTTCGATTAGATACCATTTCTCATCCAATTTTTATCAGGTAATTTATAAAGAAATGTATAACAAAAAGCTTATCATCATTAATAAAACTCATAAGGTAACAAAAAATTTAGAGTAAAATGTTTACAATAGTATTATAGGATATGGAGTCCATGCAAATACCAAACTAAAACATAAAGTAAACTTAAATGGGAATGCAGCTATGATATTATTAAATCTTCAAATTATTAACTCAGGATATTCAATCGAAATAGCATATTCTTAGCCAGGAAAACAAGAAAAGAATATATAATATGCAGATAGTAAAGTTTGTGAAGACACAAAAAAAGTCTTCAAGCTTTAAATTGTCACAGGGAACAATCCTGCAATTCGACACTTAAAATTATATTTGAATACTCATATCTGTTAATAATATTTTTCTCTAGGGTGGGATTATTGGGAATTTTAAGTTCCCCCATTAGTTCTATAATATAAAAGTTACCATTAAAGTTTAAAAAATATATTTGAACCAGAAAATAGGTATTGATTTCTCTAATCTATAGGGCACACTAGGAATGGGTCTGAAAGGGATAGTGGAAAACAGTGACAAATCTACTTTAGAGGATTGCAGAGATGTCACTGCCTCATTATGGCACTAAATCTAAAGTGGACAATTCTCCAGGCTGCTTAGAAATCACTTCATGGATTTTCCTCCCCATCTGGATTCTTGTCTCTTAAAAGTTGACTATAATTAAATATCACATTTTCCTTTTTAATCTGTCAATCACATTTTCCTTTTTAACCTGTCAAAATATCGATTTCCCTTTTTAGCCTTTGAGCAAAACTTTTATGTTATTTTGTTCCCACAGAATGACTAAGTGTTGGGGTAACATATGAACACGGCATATGGCACAAGTTATAGGGACACAGTTTTTCACTGAGGTTGACCTGAGAAAGAGGGGAAGGAAGAATTCTCTACTCCCCACTGAAGAGGAGTATTTTGTGTCTCCCCTACCCCCCAACCCCCGCCCAGTGATGCTAGGTAAACACTCTACATTTCAACACACCATTTTTTCAATGTCGCACCATCTTTCAGGCCAGCCAGCACTAGTTTACTGTCCGCCCCAAATTTTAACGGTGAGAGAACTAGCTGAAAATAAGAGGCAAACCATAAGAGACTCTTAAATACAAAGAACAAACTGAGGGTTGCTGGAGGGGAAGTGGGTGGGGGGATGGGTTAAATGGGTGACAGCATTACAAAGGCCACTTGTTGGCATGAGTACTGGGTGTCATATGTAAGGGATGAACCACTGGGTTCTACCCCTGAAGCCAAGACTACACCGTATGTTAACTAGCTTGAATTTAAATTTAAAAAAATGAAAGTAAGCTTCAGAGAACAGGCATTAGCTTGTACATCACCTGGGAAAAAGTCACAAAAACCAAAGCATCATTATGGGCCTCGCAACAGTGAAGCAGAGTGAAGGGCACAGCCAGAACAGGGTCACTGGGATATGTTATCTCCTAAGTTAAGGACTTTATTCTTCCATTCTGATTTTTTTTTCTTATAGTTGAATGTTACTACCTCTGGGCTATTTAAAATTCAAATATTCTAACATTATAAAATTTGTTTCTCTTATAGCCCAGTGACTATTCAAAAGCATGTTCTATTTTGTTGTTGTTTTTAATATATTTTGAGCCATGCTTTTGTTATAGAGTTTTAGGTTTTATTTTGGGGGGTTATAGGGGTCGCATATTTCTGTTTATTTATTTGCTTGCTTTTTCTCTCTTCTGTTGAAAAAAAAAACAAAAACAAACGTTATGTTTTCACAGCTAACAGCTTCTAGCTTGTTAGTCATTTCATCTTTGAATTGAATCAATTTCTACTCTGTCCTCCTCTATTCTATGCTTTCTGTTTGGCTTGAGGGTTAGTTTTGATTTATGGGAATGAAAAGTAAGGGAATTTTTTTGTCATTGAACTCGATAGATAGGTTCCAATGTTTCTTATATTTCAAATTTCACTCCTTCTTGGTTTTCCTGACTGTTTGGCTGGAGTATACCTTGAAGTAACTTCCTCAGGAAGGGTGAGTGGAAAATAAGCTTTCAAGTTCTTGTATTTCTGCAATTATCTTTGTTTTTACTTCATAGTTTACCGAAAGTTTGGGTGTGGAATTCTACTTTGAAAGTCATTACTTTTCAAACTCGAAAGGACTGCTCCATTGTCTTTGCAGTGCTACTACTGAGAAATCAGACACTACTGTGATTCTTACACCTGTGTGATGGTCACTTTTTCCGTTCTGAAAAACTTCAGAGTCTCTGAAGAAGATTCATGTCTCCATACTGTGGTAGGGAATTTTCTTACATCTCTTCTTTGATAATTTGATAATGGATTGATCTTCCAGGAGACTTTTTAAAAAATGTTTTTATTATCCTGTTTTTAATACACAAGGACTCTGTCTCAATTTCTTGAGTTTTTCTCTACTTTAAGTGTATTTATTTTTGGAGGTGGGCAGAGAGAGAGGGGGGAGAGAGAATCCCAAGCAAGCTCCACACTGTCAATGCCGAACCTGACACAGGGCTCAAAGCCACAAACCATGAGATCATGATCTGAGCTGAAATCAAGAGTCAGAGACTTAACCAACTGAGCCATGCAGGCACCTGTGAATTTTCCTCCTCTTGAAGTGTGATTCCTTGAGTTCAGGAATAGGAGATAATGTTTAAGGAGATAATGTTTAAGCTTATCGAGTTTGGAGCACCTTAATTTTAATAAAGAAATTTAGTTGTAAAATCACCCTATTTAATATCATAATATTTTAAATAATTTTAAATGTTCAATATTTAACAGGAATTAATTCCTTCATGTCAATTAGTCATCTTCATAAAGTAATAACACTTCTCAAACTGTTCTTATTTATATTTTTACCCTTTGAACTCAATCTTGTTATTTATAATTTATATAAAATTATTAGTAGAAATTAATCATTGTTCAAGAGAGCAGCAAGCCAGCATGCTAAATTAAGGTTTTGAGTGACACCCTTTAGTTTAATATACACAATGATTCTGTGAGGAATGTTTTACAAATGGGAAGCGGCCTGAGAGATGGCAAGTAATCTGCACATCAAGTGTGACAAAGTCAGGACTTGTACTCAGGTTTGTCTGATTCTGAAAGCTGACGCCTAAACCGCAAGACTGAACTGCAAAGAGAAACAGGAGTTTCGATGGCATGAAAGATTAAGGTGAATATTTTGCCTGGGAAACACACATTCTTGTAAGACAAACAAACTGTAGTGGGAAAGAGTGCTATAAAATTCAGCATATTTATGCAAACGTCTTCAAATTAATCCAAGCAACGCCATTGTTTATTGCATGGCACGTCTTTGTAGAATACTTATGAAAAGGGAAGACAGATCCTTCCTTATTTGTAATGGTCATATTTTCCAGCTTCGATATTTAGCATTAGAAACTTGTTTTATTGGCTTTATTTTGCAGTACTGTATCATACTCCATGACATGCACAATGAATAATTAAACAGGTAACTGTGAAACACTACAGAAATTAATTTTAAGAGGACAAATGGGATCAGGGAACACAGCATACACTGCATTTTACTGAAAACACCTTCAGCCATTACACTAAATAATCCATGTCACATCCTCTGGTAATTTCCAGGGTGATTTCCTTTTGCCAGAATGAGTTATTTCTGCCACTATTTGGAGTACGGCATACAAGGGATATGCATTAATGGTGAGTTTACTTTTTCAAACAGGAGGGGAATAGTTAAGATTCTAAAGAAATCCCCCCAAATGGTGGCTCCTCGCCATGACTTTATTCTAAACACAAGTTGAGAGAGAGGGGAACAGCCCCTGGCTTTACAGACATCTAGGGTGATAGCTCCTGACTTCCTTAAAGTGGCAGCACAGATAGACACGGAGACACTGCAGATGGGAATGGGGAAAGAACAATAGCCAATGCACTTGAGCAAAGGCGGTTAAACTTCACAAATACAGCAACACGGATGCCCCAACCAATTTATTTTCTTTGACAGCACCAAGAAGAATACATTTCCCAGGATAGTTTGCATCCAGGTGGGACCTCATAACTAACTTCTGGCCGTGGAATGTGGATGAAAGCCATGGATGCTTTTTTTCAGGCCTGGCCATAAGATGGAGTAGACTTCCATTCTCCACTGCCTTTCCCATGTCCCACTCACCTCCACCCCACCCAGACTGAGCAGCTGGAAACAAGGGATTCCAAGATGGCAGTGGAGCCACAGAATGCAAGGATTCCAGAGTCCTGACCCATATCTCAGAAAAGAGCCAGCCAGGAGAGCTGTCTGACCAGGAACATTCCCATGGGACTTTTCATGAGCAAGAAATATGCATTTGCTGGGTGAAGTCACAGAGAAATGAGGTTGTTTCTTTCAACCCTTAGCTGATTTTGTCAAATACAGAGCCTAAAACATTTCTCACACTGGTCTAACGTACCACTCTCTGGGATGTATTTTCCATGGTTGCCACGAACCCTATTAAAATGCACACTTAATATGACACATTATTCTCCAAAGTCCTGAAGTATAAAGGTGACAAGTTGGCATCATACTTCAGCATACTTAGAAAGTCATCTTAACAATTGAAAATGGGGCTCATGTTTCCAGTGATGTCCAAGATGTTATCGTATAGATTTCAAAGCAGTTTCTGGGCCATTTGGGGCTTGAAGCACTAATTCTATACCAAGTAGTAGCATAAGGAAGCACAAATCCAGTCAGAGGGCACCCTGAGATGTAACAATCAAATCAGGAAAAAAAAATCCCAGATGATAGCTTCAGAAATATAGTGAGAAGTTGTAAGTGAATATCTCTTACTAGGCTACTTATTGCTTCCTTCTTGGATCCTTGTGCATTTACTATTCTCATTGTCTCTATTTGCTGCCCACACATGCTGTCCTGCAACATGGACACTAGTTAGTGAGTTAACAACTCTCTAGAGCTGGTTCCATAAACCTGTTGTTTTGCCCATTTTTCTCTGTTCCTCTATTCACTGTGATTCATAATTTAATAGGTGAAACCATGGATGGCATCTCCTTCTTGTTTAGGAACCATTACACCTGACCTACTTTTTTCTCTCACCCTCAATAATCATCTTTTGATTTCTGCTTGTCTGCCTGCTGATTAATTGCTTTACACATGCTGAACAGTGCCAAATTCCAGCTAGGTAGATTTAGATCCTCTTTGTTCTGCTTCCCCAAGGCCAGCATATTTCTGACTGTCCCAATCCTGTCTTTCTGTCATGTTTGGCACTCAGGGTTCCCATGATGAGACTCTTGAAGATGTTGCATTTAATGGACCAGGTTTGCAATAATTGGGTATCTCCATGGAGAAGGAGTAATTGCAATATTTGCCTCCTCTGCAACAGACCTTCCTCATGGTGTACACAAAATTGTCTATGTCCTTATTCACCTCACAACCCCTGTTCATGCACACCAATATTCATATGCTTCTGGTCTCACTCAATAACTAAACATTATCTGACTACAGTATATTGAATACATATTGTATGCAAGGGCTTACTCTTGGCTTTGGCAGGATCAGATTGATGTATATTTTATTTTATTGAAGTTCAAAAATAATATTTACTGAGCACTTTCAAATCTTGCAGAAACACTGAGAATCATTTCTCCCAATTTCCATTTTCCCAATTTCCCAAATGATGGAGTGGAGATTTAGTGTGTTTAAGTAATACATCCAAGTTTACATAGCTACTAAAAAAAATGAGGATTAAACTTGGTTGTACCTATATCTGAGAAATGATATAATATTCACAAAATCCTTCACATATGCAAAGATAAGGCAAGGCTATGGCTTTTTTTTTCTTTTTTTGGTTTCTTCCACTTAAACCTTATGCTTTAAAGAATTTTATATTAGGGGCACCTGGATGGCTCAATGGGTTTAGCATCTGACTCTTGATTTTGGCTCAGGTCATGATCCCACAAACTGTGGGATCAAGCTCCACATCGGGCTCCACTCTACAGCATGGAGCCTGCTTGGGATTCTCTCTCTCCCTCTCTCTTTGTCCCCTTCACTTCTGCACATGCTCTCTCAAAAATAAATAAATATTTAAATTATAAAAAGTATTTTCTATTAGAACAAGAAATATGGTGGTGCTGATCACCAATATCTCAGAAATTATTCAACACTTGTAATGTGCATAATGTTCCTAGTAACCAAATAAGATGTAACTTTAATGTCTTTGTACTAGATCTGTATAAAAAACATTTATAATCCAATAAATATCACTATTTGGGTATCTTAGAAATACATATTTTTTTATGTTTTAAGTTTTTATTTAAATTTTGATTAGTGAACATACAGTGTAATATTAGTTTCAGAAGTAGAATTCAGGGATTCATCACTTACATATAACACCCAGTGCTCATCACACGTACCCTCCTCAAAACCCATTACCCATTTTGCCCATCCCTCTGCCCACTTCCCCTCCAGCAACCCTATTTATTCTCTATAGTTAAGAGTCTTTCTTATCTTTTGCCTCCCTCTCTTTTTTCTTTCCCCTATGTTAATATGTTTTGTTCCTTAAATTCCACATATGTGTGAAGTCATATGGTATTTGTCTTTCTCTGACTTATTTCGCTTAGCTTAGTACACTCTAGCTCCATCTACATTGTTGCAAATGGCAAGATTTCATTCTTTCTGATGGTTGAGTAATATTCCATTGTGTATATGTGTGTGTGTGTGTGTGTGTGTGTGTGTGTGTGTGTTTTATCCATTGGACATTTGGGCTCTTTCCATAATTTTTTGATAATACTGCTATAAACACTGGGGTGCATGTGCCCCTATGAATCAGTATTTTTGTATCCTTTGGGTAAATACCTAGTAGTGCAATTGCTGGATCTTAGGGTAGTTCTATTTCTTTCTTTTTTCTTTTTTAAAGTTTATTTATTTGAGAGATACAGAGACAGTGTGAGTGCAGGTGGTGTAAAGAGAGAGAGAGAGAGAATACCAAACAGGCTCTGCACTATCAGCACAGAGCCATATGTGGGGATCAGACTCATGGAACAGTGAGATCATGGCCTGAGCCAAAACCGACAGCTGGACACTTAACCAACTGGGCCATCCAGGTGCCCCAGGGTAGCTCTATTTATAACTTTTTGAGGAACCTTCTTACTGTTTTCCACAGTGGCTGCACCAGTTTGTATTCCCACCAACAGTACAAGTGGGTTCCCCTTTCTCTACATCCTCACCAACATCTGTTGTTTCCTTTGTTGTTAATTATAGCTATTCTGACAGGTATGAGGTGTTATCTCACTGTGGTTTTGATTTGTATTTGCTTGATGATGAGTGATACTAAAAATCTTTTCCAGTGTCTGTTGGCCATCTGAGGTAAGCTTGTCTTGCTATATACTTCCCTGTTATGATCACTTTTGCTGCCAGCCAAAGGTTTTGGACTGTCATGCTTTCATTTTCATTTGTTTCCATGTATACTTTTTTATTTCTTCTTTAATTTCCTGGTTAACCCATTCATTCTTTAGTAGGATGTTCTTTAACCTCCATGTATTTGTGGTTCCAAATTTTTTCTTAGGGTTGATTTCAAGTTTCATAGTATTATGGTTGGAAAATATGCATGGTATGATCTCAATCTTTTTGTACTTGTTCAGGCCTGATTTGTGACCCAGTATGTGATCTATTCAGGAAAATGTACATGTGCACTCAAAAAGAATGTGTATCTTGCTGTTTTAAGATGAAATGTTCTGAATAGATCTGTTAAGTCCATCTGGTCCAGTGTGTCATTCAAATCCATCATTTCCTTGTTGGATCTTCTGTTTGGATGATCTTTCCATTGGTGTAAGTGGAGTGTTAAAGTCCCCTACTATTACTGTATATTAACAATGAGTTTCTTTATATTTGCTATTAATTGTTTTATGTATTTGGGTATTTTCAAGTTAGGGGCATAAATATTTACAATTGTTAAATCTTCTTGTTGGATAGACCCCTTTATTATGATATAGTACCCTTCTTCATCTCTTGTTATACAGTCTTTGGTTAAAATCTAGTTTGTCTGATTTAAGTATGGCTACTCTGGCTTTCCTTTGATGTCCATTAGTATGATAGATGATTATCCATCCCCTCACTTTGAATCTGCAGGGGTCTTGAGGTCTAAAATGAGTATCTTGTAGATAGCATATAAATGGGTCTTGTTTTCTTTATCCATTCTGATACCCTATGTCTTTTGATTGGAGCATTTAGTCCATTTACATTGAGGGCATTTACTGATAGATATGAATTTAGTGCCATTGTATTTTCTGTCAAGTCATTGTTTCTGGAGATTTTCTCTGTTCCTTTTTAGTCTTTGTCACTTTTGGTTTTTCTTACCCAAAGAGTCCCCATTAACACTTCTTGCAGAGCTGGGTTAGTGATCACAAAATCCTTTAGGTTTTGTTGGTCTGGGAAACACTTTACAGAGTTTCTGTGGATAGGTCTGCTACTACCCTTATTTGTCTTCACTTGTAAGCTAGGGATTTCTTTTCTCTTGTTGCTTTTAGGATTCTCCCTTTATCTCTGTATTTTGAACATTTTACTATAATATGTGTTGGTGTTGGCCTGCTTTTCTTGATTTTGATGAGTTCTCTGTGCCGCCGCCCCCCCCCACCCCGGATCTGGATGTCTATTTCCTTTCTCAGATTATGGAAGTGTTCAGCTATAATTTGCTCAAATTAACCTTCTGCCCCTTTTCCCCTCTCTTCTTCTGGGACTCCTATGATACAAATATTATTGCAGTTTATGGAGTCGCTGAGTTTCCAATGCTTACATTTGTGATCCAATATTTTTCCCCTCTTCTCTTCAGCTTCATTATTTTTCATACTTATCTTCTATATCACTTATTCACTCTTCTGCTTCTTTCATCCTTGTGGTCATTACATCCAGTTGGTTTTGCATCTCAGTTATAGCACTTTTTATTTTGGTCTATTTTATAGGTCTTTAATCTCTGCAGTAAGGGACTCACTGGTGTCTCCTATTCTTTTCTCAAGCCCAGCTAGTATCCTTATGATTGTTGTTTTAAATTCTGGTTCTGGTATATTACTTACTTCTATTTCAATTAAATCCCTGACCATGACCTTTTCTTGTTGTTTCTCTTGCAATGAATCTTGGCATTCTGTATAGGTCTCTGTCTTCTTCTGTGTGTTAGGAAAGTCTGTTATGTTTCCTGCTCCTGAGAGTAATGCCTTTATTAAGAAGAGGTAGTATACTGTCCAGGGCTTGGTGCTTCAGAAAGTGATTACGGTGTATGCTGTGTGCACTCTGCTGCTGTGTTGTGGCTGCACATTCCCTCAGATCAGTCCTCTGCACAGTTTCTCCTTGCCTTCAAGGGGAGTGTTTGGATCTTGTCCAGAGTGTGGAAAGTTTTAACTAGGTGTGCTCTGTTCTGCTTGTTAAAAGAAGTCTGATTTTAGAGCTGAAGCTTTGCTGCACTCTGTGGTCAGTAGACTTGGTATGTGTAGGGGGTTTGTGCTGGTGTTCTGGGGAAGGCACCTGCTGCTCTAGTTCTTAGGCACACCTGCCCTAGTATAGAAGTGCCCACAGAGTGCAAAGAGGCAGGGCTTGGTGTAAGTGGCTCATGCCTCCATTGTGGGTGCTGTGCTGCTCACTGAAGTCAGTTGGAGCTGATGGGTGAGACAGAAAAATGGCACAAGCCCTCTTCCTCCTCTGAGAGAGGAGAGTTCATGCCTGCCATTGTCTGGGAGGCCCTCACAGAAGAGTGAACAGTCTCCTCTCATGTGTCCCAGGAGTCCCTCAAATTCCTGTCTTCACCCTGTGTCCAGGATATGTGCCTGCCCAGCAGTGCAGTGCCTGTGTTTTATCTCAGGCACCCTGGCTCAGTTTCAAAACTCCAAACTTTAGTAACCTGGCACAGTGTGGATTCCTACTGGTCCTCTGGGGAAGGGTCTCACTGCACTGGGGCTGTTGCAAGTTTGGCCCAGAAGGCAGTCACATCAATGTATAGGAGCTTGGAGTTTAAAGTGCAGCAAAAAGCTGGCATCCAGGTTGTCTGCCTTCAGCAGGTATGTCTGCCCCTATGCTAAGGAATGGGGCAGCTCAACAGTGCCCTCCAGCTCTTTTGTCCCCAAAGAGGCAATGCCATCTCTGCCAGATGCACTCCAAGGAGGAGGAAACTTCTTCCCCACTGCATCCCAGGGAATCCTCAGATCATGTTGTCTCCTCCTGGGTCTCTGCCTTCCCTCTCCACAGGAGCACTGCTGTGCCTGCCAGGCTTCACACTGGCCATGGTAAGGACTTCTGTCTTTGAGCTCTGCTGGTTGTAAAAATTCACCATAATCGGCCCTTCTTATTTTCCCAGTCAATGATTTTGAGGAAGTTGTTTTCTTCTGCAATCCCCTGTGCACCACTCTCTCTCTCCCTCTCCCTCCTCTGTGATCAGGGTTCTCTCCCCTCTGCAGCACCCACAATTCTTTTTTGCCCCAAATTACATCTCTGCCCCTCCTACCTTCCATGATGTGGCCCCTTCTCTCCCTTAAGATGTATAGTTTGTTCTGGAAGTCCTCAGATTGATTTCTTGGCTATTCAGAATGATTTGGTATTTATCTAGCTGTGATCAAGGGATGAGGCAAGCATACTGCTACTACTGTGCCATGTTAACTATCCTTGGGTATCTTAGAAATATTTTGTAAATTCGATCTCAGAATTTCCATCACTCAAAGTTTAAAAAAAGCAACTTTGTAAACAAGCATGATATACCCCATTTGTAAACAAAAAAGTCTTCTTGTCTCATTTAAATTTATGCTTTATCTCATTTAAAATGAAACACAGAATTCAAAAAAATACTTAAAGAAGTGAATCAAATTATTTAGAATTAGAAAATTAAAAATTTTTTAGAATGAAGGAGAAAAGTCTGAAAGCATAAGCAGATGTATGCTTGCTAGACCCAGGAAAAGTAATGAACTGCTGGTAAGACTATGAAGAATGACTGGTTATTTTTTATTTGAAAGATTATGAATGCCTATTTTCCTGGGATTAGGGTAAATATATGAAATTATCCCACATAGACTTAGTCATGATCTATTTCAGAATTATTATTCCATGAAAGTTCACTAAGGAATCCCAATACTGGATTTTTGTATTTTTCTAGATCTTTCCCTAAGTTAAAATGCTTGCATATATAAGCCAAAATGTGTGTACACTCCAGAACACATGTGTATGAAGTGTATGCTTTTTCTCCTAAGGGTGATTTTTTTCACATGTATGTGAAGGAATTTTCTGTTTATTTTACATTCTCCTAAACAAAATGGCAAAAAGGAAATTACATAGAAAATGTTATAAATCAGTGACCTTTTAACTTTTATTCTAAAGTATCATGAAACAGAGCAACCAACTTCAGAATTTCTATTTTCCAAACAAAAGATGTCCTTGAATGAAAGCATTTTAAGAAAAGCCTCCACTCAGTGGTATATTAAATACCCTATTAAAGCATATTTAAGATTTTTCTTTGAAAATCTTTTATTTAAAAAAAAGTCCATCCTAAGTAGAAGCAGTGCATGTTAGCCAACCACAGCACTTAAATCATCTTTCATCTGAGCTTACAGTAGGGATGCTAAGAGGATTCTATTCCAAAGCACAATGGATCTCAAACATCAAATAAATCTCCAGCTATACATGATCCAAAGGAAAGGCCCATCATCAGCACTTATTATGCATCACAGTGGCTTTTCACAAATAAGCAGATACTCCAGGTTTAATATTTGAAGGCACAGCCCTATTTGATGTCAAAATTTCCAACTATTTAATAACAATCACTGGAAACCCAGCTTCCACAAGGCAGTCAGAATTCCTCTTCTCTAGGGTATACTCACAAAGCAAAAGGAAGGGGTAACTTCATGGAAACAACTTGCACAGCCATTTTCTTCACTATCTCCAATCTGGTTACAGATAGAAGACATCTGTCTTCAAAATTGCTGTCACCACAGTGTTCCATGCTTTCCTAATCCCTATATTGGACTGCAGCAATCTTCTGTGGGAGCCAGCTTTGGGAACCCGCTGGTGCAGAACAGAGGCCACACAAGCCATCTAAAATGCGAAAGAGCCATGCCGTGCTTTGCGAGCTGTACCAGTTACATATTTGCTTTCAAATGAAATTGAGTTGATGTGTTCTAAAAGGCCCTGTATTACATAAATTCTGGTTTCTTTAGAAATTGGCCATCTTTATGCAGCTCAGCTGGTGTGCTGATGCTAAAAGTCGCTGCATTTATATTTCAGGGACTTGAAGGAGCAGTGGGGCCGAACTGTTATTTCATACCTGTTTCAATCCAAATATTCTTCAGGACTAGTTCAGGATCTTTTCTATGAAAAGCATGGCCTTTCTCACAGTGGTTAATATACCAGAGGATTAAAACACACGAGTATTAGAGTTTCACGACTCTAATTAGTTTGAATGTTCAAAATGGGCTTAAGTTATAAACCATGCTATTACACTGTAGTAAATGGTACTGTGTGGATGCTTCAAATCACTGTTTAGTTAACTGTTCACAGAGCAGCATGGACTTAATGTATGGATGCTTAAATCAAGGCAGCAGAGGCTTGGTAAGCAATCTTACACATCAAAAAGAGCTAACATAGTTTTCAGAATGAGTTTACACAGTTATAAGAAAACAATGATGAAATCCAATATACATTTCACCTCCTTCAAAACAGCTGTTGATTTCCATCTAGTATTTCTCATAAATTATTTCAGACATTTGTTACCACATAAGAAACCTGTAACATGCTTTTTTTTTTAAAATATACATATTCTAGACCAAAAGGAATGATTTTTAATTATACCTTTTCTACATATACAACAACCACTACCCCCATTGTTACTCTAGGAAAAATCAATACATACAGAGGGCTTGAGGTGCTAACAAAGTTTATATAAAGATGATTTTTTAAATCAATCAGTTAAGGTTTGCTAGCTACCTACCAACCAAGCTGTGTTGTCATCTTGTGAAACACACGAAGTAATGATGAACTAATGGCCATTGTAGCACTAAGAAAAACAGTTCCTATAAGGCTAGCTATATTTTTTAAGAGGATAAATAAGAACAGAAAGAACTTATTGATTTCTTATCCATGCAAAGGTAACTGAGAGGCAGGGTGATATCACTTAGAGCAGCTGCATAGTTTTGCAGAACAACTTTTATTTTTTAAAGACGCACAGCACCATATTGCAAATAGAGACACAAAGAAGAACTACAGTTCCAATTAGGACAAAATCAGCCACTCCAGGCAATAAAACGACAGGAGGCATCATGATATCGATACCTGAGAAATACTGCCACTTGTTATCTAACCATATCGCTCACTCAAAACATTACCCAGGAGAATCAGAGCCAGTCTAAACACTTCAGAAACCATCCAGAGCCGTATGGCACACTATTCTTTCAGACCTCAGGAGTAAAAGTTAGCCAGAGCCTACTGACATACTAAGATGATTTATTATCGCAGGGCTGAACTAATGCATTCTGCTTTACAACTCTCCTGGCAGTCCAGGGGAGAGGCTTCGTTTATTACCTACAGTACATAATGCCCGCTGAAGAGCTCTGTATTATTCATAAGACTGCCTTTTTTGTGCCATCATAATCCTGATAAATTATGAAAAAATGCATATTTTATTTCAATTTATAACATATTGTTGTATACATATCAGTATATCACACTACAGCAGGCGGAGCAAGTATTATTGCTGACAGCTGTTGACATGCTTCAATAAAACCCAAACAAAGGGGCTTCACCAATAATCCTAAGTCACAACTAGCATTCCAAATAAAAAGCCACTTCTTTCTCTCATAATATTTAGAAGGGATTTGCAGAAATGTCAGTGCTACATAAGGGAGAAACTTTGGTGAAAACCTCAAGTGATATTTGTAATTTTCTTGCCCAGATTCACTCCCCGGGTGCAGTGGGGGGCGGGGGGGGGGTTCTATGCTAAATAGTAAGGCTTCTGTAGGAAATGTAGGTCCTCAAGTAAAGAACAGGAAGTCTAATTTATGAAGGACAGTTCCTGTTAGAGTTTATTTTATTTGGTTTCCTTCTCTTTATTTTCTTGCCTTAGATTGTGAAGTGCTTAATTCTAAAACATTCTGAGAAGAAGGTCCTTGAAGAAGACTAGAGATTTTCCATTAACTCAGACTTCCTTGGCAGTTTTCAATTTTTCAAGTTATTTTCACCATTAGTCAGGCTGCATAGCCAAATGGTATTTGGATCTTTGTGAATAAATTTAGTAACTTCCTTTTTTATTCCGTGTATGAAGGAATAGTTTAAATGTAATAAATAAAAGCTAATTTGGTGTAATCGATACTTTTAATAATGGCAAGTTTCTTTTAGGCGTCAAGAATTCAATTTTGAGCTAAGACAATTTTGAGCTGAAAAATCTCTTAGAGCTGACCAGTTTTAACTACGTCGTTTTGCAAATCAGAAATCTGAGCTCGTAAGTCAAGTGACTGCTCTGGGTTATGCCTCTAGCAGAGCCATGGTTAGAATGCAGGTTTGTCTAATTTAGTTTTTCTATTATTCCAAGGGGCCTTCCTGGAGTTTAAACTACTATTTTAGACGTATAAAATTATTTAAATAATATTTGAACAGAATTATCTACTTCTGCCTATCACAACATCAGCAGATGCTGCAAAGGCCAGCTACAATGGGAAGGCTACGGCAGTTACCTGGGATGTGTTTTATGTCTAAGTAAGGAAAATTTACTGTTCGAAAAAAAGAAAAAGACATCACTTCCAAACCTAAATAACATAAAGACTACAAAAAGAAGGTATAAGACACTAAATGATTAATATGGAACAAGATGCCATACATTTAAAACATAAATGGTCATCATTTTGTGTGTACAGGTTGTCTCTTCACATGTTCTCGGGCTCGTACTCCACCATGAACTCTTCAACTGGGGCTAAGACAGCCCTGCTCCCACAGTGCCCCCTCACTGCCCCGTGGGTCTTCTGCTAACAGCAACGCCCGGAACAAAGACTTGCAGTGAACACCCGAGTATTTACTCTTCCTAGGGTTGACACATCCATGTACACATCCAGCCACTTGTGCCTCCCAGAGCAGTGAGAGAACCAGAAACTTTATTTAAATAGAGCCTGCTTTCATTTAATGAAATGGGATTATGGAACAGATACTGTACATTCACTACTTCACAGACCTTTGATTTGTGCCCCGTTCATCATGCACACCTGGGCAGGGCTGGGCCAGTTTCGGAGGGAGGGAGGGAGGGAGGGAGGGAGGGAGGAGAGAGAGAGAGAGAGAGAGAGAGAGAGAGAGAGAGAGAGAGAGAGAAGGAGTCCCTGTAGGGGGCAAGGTGGTGGAGGGGACACTCTCTGATGACTGCTGAAGTCTGCAGAGAGCTCCCACCAAACAAAACATTACCTGTGAAGGAGTAAGGGAACTTTCTGAGGTCTCAACATGCTTATTTAGTATCTACCTTACAACCCAAGTCAGATTTTACACTGCTGTCTTCTACAAAATAGAATAGCTCTGCAGAGTGATGGAGAAAGGAAGTCTTTAAATTAAAAAAAAAAAAAAAAATCTTTGTATGTGCCTAGCAGGTGCCCTTTTATTAACCATTATAATATTAATCACTATAGTCTCTTTATATTCCATCCTGAATGCTATTATAATTATCTTCAACTCTATTTCTTTGTCTCAACAAATCTTATTTTCCTCCATTAAAAGCATTAGTGTTCACATGTAAATGGTAATATGTGTGATTTTCACATTTTCTGTTTTAAAAATCCACACTTCACACAGATTGGACCCAGGTTGAGTTAATATGCTCACCTGAGGACCTAGAAATTTAAGTTAAAAAAACTATATATATATATATATATATATATATATATAAAGCTTTCTCTAGAGAAACCCAAATTGAAATTAATTAATTCAATAATAGTTGCTCCTACCTTTTACTGGGGAATTAGCCCTTATCTTTAACCACCACAGCCATCATTTTTTATACAAAGAAGATTTGCTGCTTCTCATTTAGGTTCATCAGTTGTGCAAAGGTGTTTTAGCTTTTCAGGTTTTAATAGCTGCCTACTTTGTGTGAATACAATCAAAGCTATGATAACTAGACATAATATTTTGCCAATTTTATTTTTTTTATTGTTTGATTTGTCACTCTTAAATAATGTGGAGCTGCAGGGAACCCTAAAAGTCCCACTTAGCTCATCATTCTTATTTTATAAATAAGATGATGTATGTCAACATGTCTGACTTGTGTAAAGTGTGTGACAAGAGAAGTGGTTCTCAGACTTAATCAGCCCAAACACTTGAGAAACAGTGTGTACCCAAGCCCTGCCTATGACCCTGACTTCCCACTGCCCTTTGAGATTCACTAAATGAGAATCCTAGCACGTTGCCATTTTCACATTACACAGCCTTATTTTTAATGTCGTAGAAATCCTCCAGAGTTACCAATATGACAGGATGTTTAAATAGGACTTGTTTTCTCTTCCTCCATTTCTGGCTAAAGGCCTGAAGGCTGAGATAAGAGTCATTACCCCCACAACCTCAGTGATTGCTAGATCACCAGGCAGGACTTGGAAAGATGATGTCCGGAAACAGATACTGAGACCCTTAATTCAGTCTGTACTTTGAAGATCTTCAGAAATCAGAGGAGTAAGGGAATGGGATGGTTTCGGACAGAATCTCTTTGGTGGGAGCTGCAGGATGTTCAGTGTCTTCTTACCATCGCCTCACTTCCAGCTGAGTAAGAGCAGCCGTAGGAAACTACTGGAGAAGGGTTAACTCTGAGCGAAGGGAGGAATTTTGATTATCAAAAGACTGTTTTGTAATCAGAAGTGACTAAAGATACAGATGGCTTTGACATTTCGTCAGAGTCATGGATGTAACTGGCCCACCTTAGGGTTTTAGGGACAGCACAAGGAAAAATACTGCTTTATACTGCAGTTTATTGAGTTCTGCTCTTTCAATGTAATCATTATACAAAGTAACCTTTTGTAAAGTCAATAAACCTGCTCATTTAACAGACTGCTAAGATTAACTAATGCCTGTACATTAACCCATCTCAACGATTAACGTTCTGCACAAAAGAAATTAAAAAGTCCTCTTGCATTTGGTGAAAAACATCATCCTGGAAAACAACTTTTCTTTTCACTGCATCTTGTGTGTTTTTTTTTCTTCTATGGCTTTTGAATGTACCATAAGACTCAGCTTGGAGAACATATCCAATCATGGCCTTATAAAAAGCCTCCACTCCGTTCAGTCCTGTTACCTGACAGGTCATGCATATATCAAAGGGTAAAAATGATTTTAACTTTGAGTACAGCCAGGGAAAGAGAGGAAAAGAATCATCCAAGTGTCCGTGCAAACATACTAAGTGCCAAAGGTCTGTGCTGACTTATGGCCACAGCTTTTACATCTAAGACAGCCATTAGCATAATTGGCTTTTGGATCAGATGGAGGCCATTAGCCTTAAATTCTTTGCCGAGGACTAAAATGTCTATCCCTTTTATTCCACATTACCTTTGTTTGCTCACATAAATTATCTTCCTTTCTCCCAGACATACAGAAAAAAAAAAATCATCTTTATCCATACGAAACCTCCGTGTGAATTCTATCCGGGGCTGCTAATCTACCAAAGAGAAATTGATTTCCTCTAACGTTGCTTTTCCTACACACCAAAGAGCAGTCTCCTCAGTCATTGCAACTAGAGCCATTCCCCCACCCCATTTCAGTTGGAGGCTACACTTGGTTTCCAGCAGTAACTCTGGATTAGTGTTGGCACAGCTGGACATCACTGATTAGCCCAGCTATTCTAGTCTACTGAGTCCATTATCCACCCACCTGCACCAGGTGAGAAATCGCCATAGTGAGCAGAAGGCGAAGAAGAGACTGGGACAAGAAGGCTCACCATCTGTTTGTGGGCACCATACCTGGACTGTGAATAAGCACTTGAGTTCACAACACTCAGAATCAAAGCTATCTTTACCCTCAACTGGGATTTACCACTGCAGTGTCTCTGAGCTAAAGCACCCACCCCGCATTCAACGCCCACTTAATTTTCAGCCCTAGCCCTGTGTTTAGAGGCAACAGGATTTTATATTTTTAGCATTATGAATTAGCTAAAACTCCATGAAAAACGAAAAGACTTCATTTGATGGGAAGCAGGGTTTTAGGTACAAATTCAGACGCTTGGGTACTCTGCCATCTGCTGGCTTATGTATGGAATGTTTAAAATTCCTGTGCACTCTTGTTATTGGTTTTTTGTTTTGCGGGGGGGGGGGGGGTTGACATTTCCATTGTTCAGCGGGATTTTGAAGTTGAGTTTTTTTTAATTGGAACTTAAAAAGAATTTACTCAATTCACTGATAGAAAGGAAGTTTTTTAAAAATAAGTTTTGTTTTAGAACAGAAATAGAAAAAAAAAGTTGTGGACATAGTATGAAGAGTTCCCATATACCCACATCCAGTTTTCCCCACTGTTTACATCTTACATTAGTGTGGTACATTTGCCACACTAACAATATTGATGCATTGTTATAAACTAAAGTAGAAATGGATCTTTGAAAACAGCAAATCCTGCTGCCTCTGGTTATCCAAGCAAATGTATGGTATGGATCACAATCCGTCGTAATTGGTTACTTGAGTAATCCAAGTAGCTAACATTTCTGTTTGACACTGTGCTAACTGCTTTACGCAAGTTATCCCATGTAATTCTCACAGCAGCCTACTAAATAGGTATTACTATCTTGTTATCCCCATTTTACCAATTAGGAAAATAAAGCTCATAATGATGCTGGCCCAGACACTGTAACATTTGATCTCGGGTAAATTTTATTCAAAGACCCTTTCATAAATTTACTGTAAGGCTTTAATCGATGAATGCATAGGAAGCATTTAGAAGTGTCTATGGCATACAGTAAGCATAAAATAATCTCCGGATCTATCTAAGGACAGAGTCTACTCCTTTAAGCCACAATAATATACACAGGAGAGTTCTTAAAACACTGTAGAACAGGCAGTTGGCTTTTCCTTCGTATGGATTATTTTCTCTTAGGGTTTCTACTCTCTTACTCTCTTGAATAAAGTCTGTGTTTGTTTGTTTTTTCATTAAAATCTTGAATAAAGTCTGCTTTTTTTTTTTTCATTAAAATCCCCCCCCCCTTTGCAATCCCCTATGAAATTTTAGCACCATAGATATAACGCACATCTTTTTATATACTGTGGTCCTTTGGAGGGCCATGAACCATTGTAATATCTGAGAGAAGGTATTGTCTTCCAAGAACCAATTTTTCCCCTTTGGGGCTGATAATCATCTTCATCCCCATTGAGAATACTCTAGGTTTATCAAACCATTCATCCTTCTTCTTAATAACATGAAACTGCTGCTAGTCAACCACATCTACTAAGATAGAAATATATAAATCTGGAGCTTCCCCTGTGTCTGTGACCTTTACCCAACTCTGAAATTCACAAGCTCTCTCGCATCTTCACTATTCTCACATCCCTCGAATCACCTTCATTCTTCATATCAAGTCTTACCTTTCCCATAAATGATTTTCTTAGGCTCAATTGTGCTCCATTTTTTCTTTCAACAAATTCCCTTTACACATATCACTGTGACCTTTACAGTCAGATATTAAAAATCTCTCTTCTAGTCCTGTAGCCAGCCATACCTGAGTTTGAATCCTATCTCCTTCACCTACTATATATCTATCACCTTATATAAAATACAATAATCCCTCGGATTTTTTTTGTTTAAATGTCTACAACACACCCTCATTAAATTTTAGAGGAGATAAATAAAATAATATCAACCACTTAGCATAGACCCTACTATGCAATCTACTGCAAAGCTTGTGCCAATGACTTGGCCACTCAACCATTTAATGGAAAAGAACTGAATGTTTGAATTTTTGGCAATTTAAACTTAAAAAAAAAGTTGGGACTTACAATCTAGGAGAGAAATAGTTCCAGCAAAACTATCTGAAATATGGACTTTTTATGAAAGTCTTAAAATGAGAACATAAGCCACACAGTTCTCTGGTATAAGTGTCATTAAGCACATCCACTCCCCCTCTCAGAGCTGCCTCTACAGACAATTTGATCCTATGTCTATCAATGTCCTCAGCTAAGCCATGAATTCAGATGTTGAGCATCGTAGTCTAAAGACAGAACCAGACAGCATGCCAGCTACATGGATACTTAAACTCTCTAGGCTGGCATTGGCCACCCATTAATTAGTCTTTAGTTATGAATTAACTGTGCTGTCAGCCAACACTTTTCTATGATAATTCAGTGAGAGACTTTGCTCGTATTTACTGAATTCAGATTATTTTTGTCTACCACATTTCCCTGGTTGCCAGTCAGTCTCCAGTGATCTAGTAAAAAGGGAAAGAGACTCATCTTTAGCTGTCTGCAGATATTTAAAGGGCTCACACTGTATGGCCCCAGTAGGCAGAACTGTAGCAGAGAATCCTGGTTATAGGGAGACAGATTTAGAATAATATAAGGAAGAATTTTCTAATCTGAAGAAGATGCCATCTGAAGAAGCAATGTACCTTGAGAGGTCTGCACTCCACCACTGACTCAGGTACTCCAATGAGGTCTAGGGAGCCAACAGTTTTCTGTGAAACATATGTCACAGAGATGATATATGTCACATAGACTTGGAGTGGTGTTTAGAATATGACCTCTAATACCCCTGAGAGTCTCTGGTATCCTACTTGCTTCCAAAGTACAATTGTCTCCACTTATCCATAGTTTTGCTTTCCATGGTTGCAGCTACCCCCTGTCAACCAGGGTCTAGAAGTAGATGATCCTCCTTCTGACATACTATTAGGTCAATAGGGGCCTAACACTATATCAAAATTCCTATCTCACTCACCTCACTTCATCTCATCATGTGGGAATTTTATCATCTCACATTATCACAAGAGGATTACAGTACAATAAAATATTTTGAGAGAGAGAGACCACTCACATAACTTTCATTACAGCATGTCAAAATTATTATATTTTAATAGCAGTCTTATTGTTAATACCTTACTGTGCCTAAATTATAAATTAAATTTTATTATAGGTATATAGGAATAGGAAAAAACATAGCATGTGTAGGATTAGGTACTATCCTGTTTCAGGCATCCACTGGGTCTTGGAATGTATGCTCTCGGATAAAGGAGAGACTGCTGTATTCTCTAATCTAGACCTTTTACTAACTCGGGGCAATCTTTCTATTTTCAACTAGAAAGTACTCACTAATACAGAAACAACGTTAAATACTCAGCACTTAAAAGTATTCCATTCACAAATATCAAATCTACATATTTCAATTTCAACTGTACCTTGATGCCATGTCAAATTAATTTTTAAAAGCTTGATTATTTTAAACAATATTTGGCATTGAAGAAGTTATAAAGTCAATAATTTTAATGACACAGTACACAGAGCAGTTATTAATAAAATATATTACTTTTGTATGAAGAAACAAAACAGATATTTCCTGAAGGAAAATACCAGCTTTACCCACACTCATTAGGATGACCTACTTTTTGACATGTGGTTACAATTTATTCTACCACTTACTAGTGATGTAGTTATCCCAGTTCAAAATGAAAAAAAGAAATAATGTACTCCCTTAAAAGGTTATATGAACTTAACTTAAATGCCACATCCCACGTATAAGAAGGCAAGACCCCTTTTATGACAAAAGGAAGGAAAGCAAATGAACCCCATATTTCTATGGTTGCTGACCAAGCTTGCCTTCACGGACTTACACTTTAGGTCTTGATGCATTAAGAAAAATGATAAATGATAATGGGATGACATTAAGGCATAATTGCTGAACTAGTTCTTTTGCATCTGCTGCAGTGAAGGTAAATTTAATGATAAATTGCATGTATTTGGTGGTTTTCTCCTACAAGGCACATCTTAAAATCAACCATACTTTTTGCTGATGGAAATGACTAAATATTTTATCAAAACTATGTTTTATATTGCTTTTTTGTTGGTATCCCCAAAATTCCTAAAATTACTACTTCTCATTAAATACACGTTTTCTTCAGTGAAATACTTCATTTATTCATTGCGGCATTACTTTTAGAATAATGTCTAAACTCTAAAGCTCCTTATTAACTTCATGCCTTGTCATTACCTCCATCTCTGCTTTATGTCTTAGGTTTAACATGCAGTTAAGACTACTTGCAGTTTTCCATCATGCCACACTATTTCATTCTTTTCCATCCTAAATTCAATTATTCCTTCTTCTCATAAGACCCCTTCCTTCTCTACATGTCAGGGAACAGCATTTTCGGGGTTTAGTGATGTGTTTCATGACACCTTGCCATCAGGCTCGATCCTCCTTTCTCACATTAGCACCCTGTCTTAAGCATATCTCCATTGTTGTACTAACCGACTGGATTAATAACTCATTTTCCTGATATGAATATTTCCCCCCTAGATTAAGAATACTTGGAAAGCAGAAATTCAGTCTCTTTGACATTTCTATCTGCAGTACCTAGCACATTGCCTCACAAAATGTTTTTGCATGAATTAAATTAATCCAATGGACACTCAGCACTTTGTTAGTTTCCATGCCAATTATTATAAATTTAACATGAAAAGACTCCTGGATGAGACCCAGACAAGTTTAAGCAAGATCCAAGAGAGGGAGGCTCTCAGGAACTCCCAAGACAATAATTCTCATTGGATGCAGAAGTTTATTTCCTCCTACATGTTTTGATTAAGACTTGAATGTAACTTCTGGAAATTCAGATTAACACTCAACAGTACCTTATTTTGCTATTCTCTCATTCCCATGTTCACACTAGATGCCTTCAAGGGACAATTTGGTTGTCACAGAGAAGAATGAAAACAAAGTATTTCCTAAGTAAATATGTTAAGATAGAAACCTAATCCAAGTATGGCACATATTTTTATAACTTTCCAAAGGGTGATGAACTTTGTAAAAATTTTTCTGGTAGAACTGCTACGTGTGCTTTAAACAGATCCAGTTTTTACCAGAAGAGTAGGTTACACTTGCTTAAGATTATACAACTTTCGCCTTTCAAGAAGATGGGAACAACTGTTAGTGTAGGCATATATCTTGTGAGGTGATTAGACCTATGACCCTTTAAAACAGTTTTAAGTAGTTGCAAAGATTTAATACTCATTTAATACAATGAATGGACCATTAAAATTATGATGCTTTAAAATTAATACGTCAAGCAGATCACTCTTGGAATCAATACATATGGTCTGTGAATTATACTTTATATGTAAGCCACTTAGGAGTATTTTATGTGAGGATCCAGATATGCAAGTTTCAATTAGGTCAGAAATTGTCATAGCCAAAGAAAACAAACTACTTTCCACAGACAACTTCATGTTTATTCATCATATATCATTGGCACTTTGGCTTTAAGAAAGGTTATCTATTTTGAATTTTGTGTTTCTAAAGTTTATCTCTGTAGGGGAAAAAATAAGCACATAATTCATTGTGTGAACATTTAAAAATCTTTGACTTTTATTGTTCATGTGAATTAAGAAAACAAGTTTAAATGTCTGCTTAACACTCTTTCATAGCAAAATAATTATGCCCACTCATTATTTGGTAGAGAAAGAAGCTGTCTTGTTGAGACTTTCTGTATACCAGAGGCTTATATAGACGTTGAAATGATGTTTCAAGATCATTTGGTGCTTAGGCTGTATTGAAATAGAAAGATCTTTTATGAGATCAAAATAATGAAAACAGGCCTGGGCAGCATGTGTTTTATTTCTATATTTCAGATATTCCCTAATGATAACCACGAGGCTCTCTGAGGGGCACACATTTGTTTTCAATGCAATTGTTGTAGAATGAAGGGAAGCTTTAGCTTACTAACATACTGCATTTCTAATAATTCTTTCCATCCATTTGCAAATGTGAATTGTCACCCCTGATTTATGTTCATTAATCAAAATGGCAAATGCATGTGGAGTGTAGAATCAGGGTCCAGGCTGTTGTCTGAAAATGTGATCAATCATCATTGATTGGCATTTTGGGTTAAACTATAGAAGAATGTGCAATAACAGATGCTTGCTAGGAATAAGGGAAAGGAAGGTAGGGCCAAGAGGCTAGCATTTTAATTGGCAAGATGCAAAATGTTTAAAACAGAATAGGCTAAAAAATCTGACTTTGGGAAGAAAACAATTATGAAAACTACAAAGAAGAGTGATTTAAAAAAAACACATTTATGTGAAAATTATCTTTACAACAATGCCATGGATACCTAAAGATGCTACCTGTGGTTGTGACTTAATAAGGCCATGAAAATAGGACTTGACCCATTTTTTTTGTACCTAAGGGAGAAAAGCTAAGTATAATGAGAATCAGCTATTCAAGAAAAAAAAAAAACAATAAACTGGAAGATATTTGATGTATCTTGTGTCTACCTCCTGGTTGTTGGTGGGGGGTGGAGGGAGGTGAATTTGTTAAATCAGTTATATATAAAATACAAGAGGAAAATAATATAAAAACGAATTTGATAAGTCTCTGAGAATTATTTATAATCCCCAAAACATGTGATGCTATAAAACTTTATATTTCAGATGTCTAAAGTGATAATCTTAACCTATAATGAATAAGGTTTTCACCTTTTAATGATCAATTTTACTATATTGTCTTATTTTTAAATATAAATTCCCTTAAATCTAAAAATAGATATGAGACATACTTTAGAAAAGAGCCTGTCTCAATCAAAATATTAATTCCCCACTGCATATATGGAGTTTTTATACTCTCAGTATGATATTGTCAGATTTCTGACTCACTGAACAAATGAATGACAGAATTAATGAGTTTTTCTGGGGGTCTGTATCACTCCTTCCAACTGGATGTATCTCTATTCTATCCCGTTAGGGTATAAAATATCAAGAAATAGTTACTACAAGAATGAATAAATTAATTATAAGGTTAATCAATTAGTTTGAAATGATGAATTATTCACCTGCAGGGATAACAAGATGGGATCAAATGAAAAGTTTCTACTCTTGTATCATCATTAAAAACGTGCAACAATCTTAAGAAAGTAAAAATTCTAGGACACAATTCCTTTAAAAAAATAAAGCTGCAAACCTTTAGTTAGGCAAGTCATTTACCTGCTTTTGTGACATATTTATCCTTACAATTAAATTAGAGAATTGGATTATCTCTAACAACTCCTTCTGTTTGCAAAATCTATTGAGTCTAAATTTTATAAACTTCTTAAATTATGGCCAGGTTATAGGAGTTGAAGACCTAATTCTAAACGTGCACACGCTTGCACAAACAATAGTTACAATCCAAAAATTAACCTGGATGATAGCAACGGTAATTGAGCAGTAGGCACCATTACATCCATGAGCTCTTTTAATTTATGACAATCTTGGGGATTGGGCAATAAATATCACCACTTAGAGATAAACAACTGACTCACCTATAGCTATTAAATGGGTGAAACCTGGGGCGCCTGGGTGGTGCAGTCGGTTAAGCGGCCGACTTCAGCCAGGTCACGATCTCGCGGTCCGTGAGTTCGAGCCCCGCGTCGGGCTCTGGGCTGATGGCTCAGAACCTGGAGCCTATTTCCGATTCTGTGTCTCCCTCTCTCTCTGACCCTCCCCCGTTCATGCTCTGTCTCTCTCTGTCCCAAAAATAAATTAAAAACTTTGAAAAAAATTTTAAATGGGTGAAACCTGAATTCAAATCCAGATCTGTGTAATCCCTAACTCTTTCCATTCTGCAACAATGCCCCATTTGAAGTTATTCAAAAAATCAGAGAGACAATTGGGATGACAGGGAGAGTGAGGAGGAAAAAAAATGCCTCTTTGGGCATTTAATTAAATTTCTAGACATTCTATAGCAATGTAGTATGAGTATGTGCAAATTTGTGTGTGTGTGTGTGTGTGTGTGTGTGTGTGTGTGTGTGTATCAGAATGCTTACTGGAAGGAAAAAAAAAAAAAAGAGGTTAGAGTGGAAGAGAGCCAAAGCATAAGAGACTCTTAAAAACTGAGAACAAACTGAGGGTTGATGAGGGGTGGGTGATGGGTATTGAAGAGGGCATCTTTTGGGATGAGCACTGGGTGTTGTATGTAAACCAATTTCACAATAAATTTCATATATTAAAAAAAAGAATGCCTACTGTAGTTCAAAACCTAATGTTGACTGATGTCTTCCTTAAAGACAACCCGTGGGTTTTTGCATAACAATTCTTTATTATTATACACTTACTTTTTCTACCTTGTGCCTTAAAGTTTGACTTCACATCTTTCTTTGGAATCCTCTGGAAACAACAGTCTGATGCAGAGGGTCACTGATTCAGGAGCAAATGAAGCCCTGAACTCTGGCATACTGTCGTGCAACATGGAGGGACTGACACCAGCCTGACATTATTTGTTTTGTAATATTAAGGCTCTTGAATTGTTGATTGTTGAAATAAATAGAAAACACATTTTTTTAGAAAAATTTAGATCTGAGGTATTTTCTATCTTCTTTTGTTTTCTTCTCTTGTAAAAAAGATTCTCATAAAACCAATCAGTCTTCTGTGATTGGAAATGCATCAGAAGCTGTGTAATGCACTCTCTGGTAATAAAAGTTCTGCTGGAATCAATTATGTTGGGCTGCAAGAAACTATCTGCTTCCTGTAGGATGCATAACATCCAGCTTAAGTAGTATCAACATTAATAAGCTGCTCTTAAGTTTCTTTATAGCTTTCTCTGGGGAGAATTTGTTACTGTCAGTCAGCTGTCAAATGCTTAGAGTATGATTAATGAATCATATTTAGATGATTGACAATGAAAGTCCACTTTATAGAATGTGTCAATCATTTTTATAGTTGCTTTCCATTTTCATGGACACTAGCAATACTGTTCTTAGCTTTAGAACCATTATAACCCAACTCTGCTGAAGGTCCCTAACTACAAAGAGATCTGGAGAAGGTTTTATTCCATTTGTTTTTCCGTTGCTCTAGGCTAAACCCAAATATCCTTGTTTGCACTCCCCAAGCTCAAGGCAAGCAGCTAGGTGAAGCAGACAATACATTTTAAGTGAAAAATTAATGACTGAGGGTGACTATACAGAATCGTATTATCCAGTTGATAATTTATAAGGCAGGGTGCAAAGTGGAATGCCTAGGTTTGAATCATGCAGTTTCCCATGATTTTATCCTTCAGTGATTCATTTATAATGCTCTTTTGTTCATTCCTCCAATTTAATTTGAATTTTTAAAAATACCTCAATCTCTTCAAGTGAAGGTGGCTCCATTAAAATAATATTAACAGTATTAAAATATTTTAATATTAATGATTAATATTAACATTTTAACATTATATTTTTTAACAACTAATATTAACATTTCAATACTGTTAAAAGTTTCGAACCTGGAAATAATTAAAGACTACAAGTAATGAGACCAGAAGAGATAGTCAAGCACTGATAAGTGATTTTTTTTTTCCTTTACCTTTAGCCTTTGGAAATTTGTATGGTTTGGCAAGGAAACGACGTGTATGAACAGAAGGCAAGACCATGACATCTTCCTCTTTTCCTGTTTCAGTGAATCCAGAGATATGTAAAAAAACCAAGTCCAGTTATTGGCCATCTGAGACAACACAATGTGAAAAGAATATTTGTGCAAGATCTGGCCTCACTTGGTAACTCTTTGACTTTTGGCAACTGGCTTAATGTCTTTCAAGTCACCTATCTGTGAAGTTGACAGGACACTGTTTGGGCCCAAGGGTGTCTGGGATTTAAATAAAATAACAAATGTTAATGACTTGGCATGGTGCCTTGCACATCAATAGGAGGTAAATTTTTAAAAACTTTTCTTTTGAATCTACCATAGACCCTAGAGTAGTAGGAACCTATATGTAGTATGGATAATGGCACTTAACAAATATCTGTTGAAATTAATTTAATAAAGTTGATCAAAAGTAGAGCTTTTCATCTTTCCCCTGGGTCACCATGGTAGCCAGAGTAGTCCTGGAAACTGGCCACTTTGTGGAGGATTCTTTTTCTATGGTGAAAGGGATTCTCAGAATTAACTTTCTCATTCATTCCTTTTCCTTCCCCTTGCTTCAACTCTAATTTTTATTACCAGCACAAAGAAAGAACATTTCTAACTTCTGATTGACGGGGAAACCTTGATTCTCCCTTCTGTTTCTTCTGTTCCATATCCTTGCTTTTGCCTTTTTGTTTTCCCTTCCTCCAAATACAGGAATGGCATCAAGGTTTCAAGTAACATGCCTGCTCCAACTGGTTGGTAATGGCTGCCTAGAGATGGATGCTGATCAGGTTCAGTAGGAATATCAATTAGCAATGTCTGCTATAGGCACAGGAGGGGGCAAATAAATTATGTGTGCCAAGTATTTGCCATCTCCATTCAAACCCCACTACAGCTATATTTCTGCTTCATTATACACTGAAAGTCATAAGTAGTTTTTACATTACCCACATAAGGTGACAGTCAAAGGCTGGATAGGCTTGTCTCAGAGAGTTCATAGGCTGGCACTGAATTATTTTTAATTAACAGCTTGTCTGGCACCTGAGCTGAAGAGTTCTATGAACAAACAATGCTTTGATGCACAGAAATGACAGGCTGATTGTCTCACTGTATGGATGGACAGACTAATAGAATTCTGGAAAAATATTAATACAAAAGTTGTGAATAAATTGGAAAGGAAATTTTGCTTTGTGGCATTACGTTAAAAACTCCTCTTAAACTACTAACCGATGTATTATTATTGAAAGATAGCATCTTTCAATGAAACAAGATTTGGATATATTCCCAAAAAGGATTTTTCTGTTTTTGAACAAGAAGCTTCTCTTTTCCAGCCAATAGACAAACAAACGTCTGGATATTTACCCAGCTAATGCTAATGACAAGATCTGGCCAGTGTAAGGCTGTGAGTGGACTGGATACAGAAAGTGGACATGTCACAGGGACCATGGACCACTTATACTTCTATTCTCACCAGTACTGATCTTTGCACTCTTCTCTCACAACTTTCTAATGCTCCCCATAGTCTCTGGTTCTGTTTTCTAAATGTGAATGTGTACGCCAGTAAAATAACTTTTGAAGGTGCAAACATGAGTATTTGTCCTTCTGCTGAAATTGCTAAGGAGGCTGGAGGGAACGTTTCTCTCTTTGGAGCTTAGACCTTAATTGTGGTGGATTCACATACAGCAAGGTGATGGGAGCATGCAGATTTTTATGATTTGTGTATTGGACCATGCAGAGAACAAAGGGGTTCTAGGTAAGCCACAGGCACTTTCCAATTCACGGGCTTTTCCACTTTGGGCAAGAATGAGTACTGACAATAGGGAGAGTGTAAGGGAAGCTGTACAATTTCAGAGTCTTCCCAAAATACCTTCTCCTGAGGTGGGCACCTCACCTAGATCAAACAATAGCCTGAGATCTAGCTTCCTGCTTCATATCTGTTTCCTACTGCTCAAAGAACCACTCACTATCCATAATTAAAAGTGTAAATTGCAAACTGGCTCACAATATCTAACTAGGTGCACATGTGAAATGGGATTCTCCCTTCCAGTAAACATCAACACACACACAAAATGGAATTATCATATTGATTTAAAAATCTAATCTTACTTCACAAACTAAGTAGCACTGGGCCCAAACAAATCCCTTTATTACAGACTGATAATAAAAAAAGTTTTGCATTGAATAATTTCTTTTCAGCTATGCATTTCTATATTAGATCCATTGTGATTTATTTTTATTATTTAATTTCATTTTTTAATTAATATATTTTCTTTGTATCTATTTTTATTCTTTCCTGGTAATTTATGGTAACTTAACTTGATTTAAGTTTAAAAAGTGATCCAGTGAAGTCAACAACAGTATAAGCAGTATATGGATATGGCTAAAAATTTGAGGGGGCACGGGTCTAGTCCAAATTCCAAAAAGAGTCAGTCTAAGTGATTAGTTCATCACCATTCCCCTTCACCCAAGTTCAGGCCCTCATCTGCCTTTTCGTGAAAGGTCTCACTGTGTCATTCAGAAGCTCATCCTTGGCCCAGTCAGTAGTTATCCCTGTGCTGAGAAACAATCCAGAACTGACTCCTTACAGTTTCAGAAGAAAACAGAAGTCTTAATGCAGTTTAGTGTTTAGTGTTTTCATTAAATTTTGTTGTTGTGGCATACTTTTATCCTTGGGATTTAAGATGAGATTTGAACTAGGTCCCTTCAGTGCTCTGGTATCACACAACAGTTTTTTTTTTTTTTTTAAAGTAAAACCATATTCATTCTCAGTATATTTCAACTCAGTAAAACTAAAAAATACATTAAATTATGTAAGTAGTGCATTACATGAGTTAAGACTGTATTCTCAAACTTACAAATATAACTTGGCTTGATGACTGAGTACAAGTTTTAGGTTTCTTTATAAACTATACATGAAAATATGTGTCCTTTAATGTAAATAATCAAGGTTCTTTAAAAAGAAGCACAGAATATCATATACAGGGAGAGATATAGGGATATATACATATATATATATATATATATATATATATATATATATATATTCCTATATGTGTATTCATAAATTACAAACACATATTCTACTCATTTCTAAGGAGTTTTTTTACATTATATTGTAGGAAAAAAGATCTTTTAGAACTTGAGGACATTTTCTGTACTACCTGTTTGTATCTATCAAATTAAAAACACACATACAGATAGAAATCCAAATTTGGAATATGATCTAACTCTAAATTCTTTTGAAAAGGCTTAAAATTCAGCTGAAGGCTTGTGTTTCAGAAAAATAAAACACTAACAAAGGAAGACTAAAATGATAATAATTTATTTTGTTGTTTAGAAGCCCATTTTCAAAACACACACACACACACACACACACACACACACACACACACACACACACACAGAGGCAGGGTACTTCTGCACATCCTTTCTGAGCTGCAGAGCAATATTATGTTGCCCTCTAATGGATTTTTTGAACCACTACAAACCACTATATAGATCATAAGAAAATGGCAAAAAGAATGTATTTTAGTGGTGGTAAGTAAATTTCCAAGACCTATCACTAATGTAAGATTGGTCTTAATTCCTGTTGGTATGCTACTTTACTTTTGATACTTATAAAACCAATTAATATAGTCATCTTGTATACTGTATACACTCAGTTTGAGATTTACTTTTATAAAGACCACAGTCACTTGATCTTCTTTGCCCTTAGATATCATTACCAGTCTTGCCAATAAAATCCTTATTTTATTTTCATGCAAAAAAACTTACTGTATTCATTGTACCTGTAGCCTTGAGTAGTTATATAGCAGAAAACTGACAGAATTTAAATAAGATTTTCCCTTATTCTTCATGGGGATATTTATAAGTATGTACGTATTCTTAACTATTATTATATATTTTTAAATAGTTCTGAGAATTCAAAGGATTTAAAGAATTTAAAGAATTTAAACGATACTAGGTCAAGGGTGTGGGATGTATGGGGATGCTAGTTTCTTTGGCCACAGCTTAATCTGCCATCAGGGGTAGACCTTGGTCATACATGTAATAGCATGTTTATGGATTGACTCAACCTATTATCAATACAGGAGGAAGGGAGGGGTCTCCTCCGTGTATTTTAAGTTTGGATTTATATATGGTAAATATTTTTTTGCATAATTTGAATAATGTTTAAATTTAATATAAGTACAAAACTTTATGTGATCACTAATTTTCCTTCCCCATCATCATTCTTTTACCTAGCTGATGTACTCTATTTTCATTTTCGTTAAATGAATACAAAATATAATTCAATAAAGACAATATAGTACATTCCAAAAAAGTAAAAAAAAAATTAATAGCACGACTGTGTAATTCACTTTATATGTCTCATTGATATACATAGTGTGTAAACACACACGTATAAAAACATACACATGTTCCTTTTGCTTTGGGAGTCACTATAGGAATCAATAATTTTGAGTAATTAAACTGAATGATTAACCCCTTCCATGATTTTCTTTACCACAAAGAACCAACCATAGTCTCTTGTAATTTATTGTTGGTAGCATGAGTTAATCTTCTATATTGTACATGTTCTACCTAAATGGTATACACTGGGTGGCTAATAATTTTAATAAATACATTGCATTTTTTTATCCCTGCTTCAAAAATCAGGCTAAAAATAGCAACTCCATTGATTTTGATTTTATTAATCTTTAGGACTTACCTTAATTTAATTCTAAAACGAAAGACACCTTACTTTAGTGACCTACATTTACCTCCTAACAGGTTCACTTAGGATCAATCTAAGATGAACTTTAATTACTAAAATTATCTAGCACATGCCAGGGAAGCAACCCCCAAGTTGGCGTTGTGCACACATAGGTGAGTGTGATCTCAAGCCTCTGCCACAGGATGGAGTGTGGCAACGGTCCTGCTGGCAGAGCAGTAATAATCGTCACATCTGACAGTATTGTCATCAGAGTCGTTGGGAAGTAGAAAAAGAAATACAGAAGTCCTGATGTTGGAGAAGACATAAATCTAGGGAACTGGAAGAACCTCTAGGAGGTTTGAAGGAGTGTAGGTGGAATCATGGGATGAGATGATGGGAAGATGAAGATGGAAGAAGAAACTGAAATCACAGGATTAATACCCAGAGTTCAATGAGCAGCCGTTAGGTCCATCTTCAGCAATGAAGTCTGCCCCTTCCCTACCACTCTGCCCCATTACCCTTGCTCACCACTCCCCGTTCTCACATTTGCTGCTGTAGACCTGCCGATGCAAGAGTGTGTTTCTTTTCTTCTCTTTCTCGTATTATACTTCACTGTAAATTGTTGAGTTTGGTCAAATAGAGAAGATTCCAAAATAATAACAAAGGAAATATCACTACTTTGCTTTTGTAGAAAAATGGGATCTGATTCCTTTAATTCCTAAATCTTGATTAAGCCTGTGACTTTTGATGTGGCGTAATTTATTTAGCACAAGTTATTAGATTTCTAACAAAGCATATGGGATGAAATTTGCCCATTTGCCCTTAGGTGTTTTCTAAAGAAAGCTGTAACTGTTCCTCACTGGTACTGCCTTTCACGGTCCTCATAAGGCATCTTCTCAAAATAAAAATTGGTGATAAAAATCGACATAAATGCATATGAGGAATTCTAAGGACTTCTTGAACTCCTACACATTTGGTACATCTCTAATGAGTTTACAGGAGAGAGAATTCTTTGTCTTTTCAAACTGGAATATGCCATGGAATTCATGAAGCAACAAAATAAACTGTGTATCTTTCTGGATCATCAGTTTTACCTAATTAATAAAGACATGTTGCTTTTATAATTAAAAAGGAAAGATACATAAGAGTTTAATTAAAAAAAACCCACAAGATTAAAAAAAATATCTTGATTGCAGGTGGTTACTTTGTAGTAAATTGGCAGAACCCCGGGGTTAGAAGCTCATTATTTTTTGTCATTAGAGGCATTTCCACTGGAATAGTGTGAGAAACACTAATGTTTTTCTGTGGGCAAAACAAAGGAAATGCAGACCTCAGAAGACCAAGTTATGGCCACTGTACAGAGTTTCATGTAAGACTCTTTGCGCTTACTTTTAAAAAATATAATGGCATCATCTTGCCTAGCTTCATAGTGTATATAACACATTCTCAAATTCTGATGGAATTAATGTATTTGACTGTTCCTTTCTACACGTTGATAATGTATGATAGTAATTTTTAGTGTCAAGGAACGTGTTTACTAATAATTACATAAGATAACATTGGCTACATAATGCTTTTATATAAAAAACACCATCTTACATCAATTTGTGTATAACTGGAGTCATAACTTTGATCTGCTACATCTTGAATTTCCTTAAGACTTGAATTTATTTTCAAAATAAAATAAACTATCACACTTGTACTCAATAGCACTCGCTTGTTTAATTAGAGACCACCCAGAATATGACACTTCTTACAGTTTTTGTTTAAAGGGAATCAAGACTGGATTTTTCATATAAATTGTACTGAAATGAACACATACTCCTTGTCTCTGTTGTCATGCTGGAAGTTATACCAAAGTTCTACTAGAAAACTTGATATGTTCAATACTACTGTTCCTCCTCTAAAACATAAGTCAAAACAAAACACCATAAGCATATCTTTCTACAAACATTATCCAAAGAGTTGGCAAAAAAAAAAAAAGGCTTTCTGGAGGATCTCACATTTAAAATGTAAATTGCTCTCAGTACTGTTGATAGAAAATGTATTTGATGCATTAATCAAATACAGAAAAATTTCAAAGATTATTTTCAGATATTCTGAACAAACCAGTTCACTGGCAGTATTCTGAAATAAAGTAGAAAGTGACCTAATACAAGTTAAGCTGTTCCGTCAAGGTCAGTTTTCTCCGAATCTTATCAGAAATAAAGATGAAAAAGACATATATAACTGACACTTCGATTTCTGTAGATTTACTTGGAAAATAAATAGAATGTATAATCCTAGTAAGTGAATTACTTACTGATAAAGCTATCAAAAAAGAGCTAAAAGTAAGCTGATTAGCTCAAAGCCGTAGTCCTCTAGACTTAATTCATTTGTGAAATAATTAAACAGCATAAAATAATCAATTGGGCCAATATATTTAATTTTTTAAGGTTTTATTTTAATTTGTATTCTAATATAAATACTTTAAGAGTTGTCTCTGTTATGACTTGAGTTTTTTGTCTACATGTATAATTAATGTCTACTTAAAAGACCAACAGAGAACCAAAACAGGAGTCTGGCCCAGGTTTAACTTCCTGCTTTAATTCTGTTATCAGATGCAACTCTCAGTCTGATGTCATCCAACACTAATAATTTCCAGTACCAATATTTCTTGATATGCTTGTCCTGTATTAAAATGGGGAATTATAATGTTCAGTGGCTGTATGTTAAAGGCTATAATATGGAGAATTGTGTGGGCAGATTTATAGGTATGTCTCTCCCTCCCCCTGCATCTCTTTTTCTTAATATGAAGATGATTTGTTTCTGTGTATTTATAACTTATATCTATTTTTGACTGTGAGTATCTGTCTCTTCTCTCCCTTTAGTTTCTTCTTGCTTTCTCTTTCTACCCTGTGTTTTCTCTAAATAGGCAAACTAGAGCAATGTTTGAATGTTATTTTCTTCTTGTTATAGAATTATGTACTGTGGAACTATTTTTAAGTACTTAAAATATAAAGATGAAAATAAAAACCGGCCAGTGATGGCCATTGTTACCACTTTGGTATTTGGCTCCAGTCTGTTTTGTGTATTTAAATGTGGGTTAATTTCTAAATGTATACAATTATTTTAAAAATTTGGCACTTCAAACTGCAGGAAATGAGAACTCACTGAAGCACTCCCTCCATGTATCACTTGTTAATATCTTTACCAACATGAGAACCAAAAAATGAACCAAAATCTGTATTCTTACACCATTATCATGGCTTTCATCTGATACCATTATTTGGACAGCAACTTCATTGTTTCCTTTTCTCCTTACCCTGCCTTTTTTCTTTTATTATTTTTATTATGGCTTATATCACCACCTAACATACTACACACCTGTTGGCTTATTTATTTATTGCCCATCTTTCCCCCTAGAATGTAAGATGGATCCACAAGTGCAGGAAATTTGGTTTGCTCATTGCTACATTACTAGTAATAGAAAAATGGCCAAGCACATAGTATACACTCAATAAATGCAGAATGAAGTAGTTTCATATTAATTAATGCTATTACTTATTTAATAGAGTTTGTATATTTGTCAAACGTTTTATGTTTTAAAGATTAGATTTATTGCAAAATTTCTCCTTTTTCCCCCATCTTGGGTTGTGATCTTCTGACTGTATAAAAGGAATCTTTTTTCTTCCTTATGCATACATAGAGGATTTCTATTGTCCCCGACCTCTACTCTAAATTATGTGTAAATTAAGGCATTTCATTTCTAGTATATGGCTTCCCTACTCCTCAAACACTGACTTTTTCTTTTTCTCTCCTTCCCTCACTCTATTTACCAGAATAAAAACTGTGAGACTATAGATATTATTATCCAAAATTAAACAGGAAATAGCTGTTTCCCATTGGAAGAATAGCAAGACGACAAGTATAAATTTACAACATAAATAACTTGGGTTTTAGAAAATACCAACTGTTTAGTATAATCTCTGCCAGTTTCACATTAGGACACATAATGCTGGAATAACCCTCCATTGGCAATTATTGCTTAGGGAATATAGCTCATTGTGCCCGAATCCAGGCTCTGTCACTTGCCGTATGGTGATGCCCAAGTTATTCAACTTCTGTTACTCTGCATTTATAAAAAGGATAATAATATTATCTATCCCATAGTTTGTTGAAAGGATTAAATATCATCATGCATTTAAAATACTTAGCATGGGCACATAATAAGTGCTAAATAAATGCTAGCTTCTAAAATTACTGTTAAATTTACAAACCAATGCTTATAAACTAAGCTATTTATAGTTTTTCTACTAGCCTGGTCCCACTCACAGGAAGACAAAATGAGAAAGAAAAAGGGGCAAATGAATCACAATTGCTTTCCATTTGAGAATACTATCTCCAACTTCAGTTATAGTGAAATTAGTTAAAAATAAATATAGATGTAATATAATTGAAAAACAATCTCTTGGCATAGCACTAGCTAAATTACCTATTACTACACTTCTGTGGTTTTACTCCTTCTTCTCTGGACAGTTCTTCTTTGTCTCCAAAGATTCTTTCTCTTTCACTTGGTCATTAAATATTGCATTTCCTGAGGCCTCTCCTCCCTCTAAAGTCTATTCCAAGGAATTCTTAGTTCTATTCCCTCATAGGTCATTCACACCCAAAGCTTTAGTAACCTCCTCTCCTCTATGCATCTGACTTATATTTATATCGCTAGACCATAACTGTCTCCAGACTTTTGTACCAACTCTCTACTTGACTATTTCCTTAGGTGTCTCAAGGCTTTCCTGACAGTCCATAACAATCTTCTGAAGTTTTCTACAAACTCTATCATCTGCCTAAGTGAGGGAATGGCATGACCATTCAGCCAGTTAAATAAACCATACAGTCATCTATAATCAATTCCCCTCCTTATCCTATTCGATTACTATATTTCATAGCTTTTGCCTCCTAAATATTTCTGGAAACTACTCACTTTTCTTCACAACCTCAAATCAGCCTAGGGTACTCACTTGACTACTTATATATTCACTTATAGTCTAATTATATTCACTTCTTCCCCGCATCCCAAACAAAACATTCTCCAAATTGCAGCCAAAGTGATGTTTTTAAAATGTAGATATAATAGATTCCTTAAAACCCTTTGAGACTTCTCTTTGCTCCTAAAAGCATAACAACTTAGAATTGCCAACAAAGCCCTGTGAGATTCAGCTCTTATCCACCTTATGCGTAGGAGATCAATGTCACTATAGGTTCTCATTACCCATTTTAGGCATTGCATAACTGTTGAATATTCAAATGAATGAAAAGAAAGTATAAAAAGTATTGAAGTATTCTCTTTTACCACCTCTCTTAGAAATCTTTTAAATCAAGAAACAAATCTTCAACATTTTCCTTTATATTATACAACATTATCAAAATTTGGCTCTGTGATAGCAGGGCCTTAGATATTGCTTAAGAAATAAATCTTTATCCATTTTAAAATGTTATTTTGGAAAAATTATTTCCTCTTTCATTTTTCAGGCACCTTTATTTGGAATATTTGCTAATAAAAATTGACTAGGAAATAAAATTAAGTCATAAATAAGTTTAGTTTTCAAATTATCTTTATACTTTCGGCTGTTGATATATTAAATATTCAGTGTTTTTTTTTTCCTTAACTATTCCTTGAGTGGCTATAATTTCCATTGAGAATGTAAAGATTTAAAAGGCATCACACATATACCTGAGAAAGTTAAAGTGTACTAAAGGTCTCTTCAGCCCCCTCCTGAAAGCATAATGATAGACATGATGCAAGGTAGAATTTAGTCATTTTACTTCTCTACTCAAAACCCTCCAATTATGCCTACCATCCCTAAAAACTCCAAATTTCCTTTCAAGGCTTATGGAGTAACCAGCTGGTCATGGCCAGCCTGAATTAAGATCTGTTGTTGGAATAATTATTAATAGTGCTCCTTTCTCTTGCAAGTATTCTGGTTTTGATGACAAATTATGGACACTCTGTTGGTCACTCGATCCGGCCCCTGCTAATCCCTTCAACCTATCCCTCGCCATTTCCTCATTCTGCACACCAGCCCCATTAAACTTTACTGAACTTTTCTCTCCTCTGGACTTTCCCATAAATCTCTTCTAGGGCATTACTCCACCCCCCTTCCCACACTCAGAGAGCAAACTCATGAATACATCAGCTCTCACTCAGGTATCACCACTTCCAATGGGGTGGTTGCCTAAGCAATGTGGTCTTTGAGCACTGTGATTCCCTTCCTTGTACTGCATTTCAACTTCTTTGTTTTTTACCTACATTTTGAAACTCATGAGGGCAAATGATCAGTCATATTCCCAGTGCATGGTACAATTTCTGGCACACAGTAGACAAATATTTATGGACTAATGTGCATGGGTGCAATGGTTTACTCTCTAGGTTGCAACATGTATTTTAATGCCTTATTTGAATAATCCTAAATAATATTATCTCCAGAATCATGCAAGAAATTATGGTTCAGAAAGACTTATTCGAGTACAACGAGTAAGGATTTATATTTTTCAGTCAGTCTGATTCAAATCCTAGCCTTGCCTCTCATTAGCCATGTGATCTTCAATACTGTATTTAGCCTTCTTAAGCTTTTTTTTTTTTTAACTAACTTACCTCATGGAGGTTTAGAGAGGAGTAAATAATACTAGGCTTATAAAGTGTTTAGCATAGTGTCTATACTGTACTAAGTAATAAACTTTTTCTGTTTCTGATCTTTCTGGCAGTATAGAAGAAAATACTGACTGCTACAGTTTTTATCTCAATACTCTTGATTCAAAACACTTTCAAGTCTTGCTCTTCTGGGGTGTTACTTCCTACCATTTAAAATGGCAGCATGACTTTCACCAAACATTCCTTTGTTCTTACACACTGAATATTCTGTTCTTTCAAAATCAACTTTATTGAAATAAAATTTACATACAATAAATACACCCATTTTAAGTATACAGTTTGATGAGTCTGTTAAATGTATACACACTCCTGCAACCGCCCCCATTATCAAGATCTAAAACATTTCCAGCAGACCAAAAAGTTCTCTCATATTCTTTCGCAGTAAATCCCTCCTACCCCTTACCCAACCACAGGAAATCACTAAGCCGCTTTCTGTTATACATTTGTTTTGCTTGTTTAAGTGTTCATTGTCAAAGGTTCATTGTTTGGATATATCAAAATTTGCTCATCCATTCACCTACTGGTAGGGAATTTGGGTTACCTCAAGATTTTTGTTATTATAAAAAGAGCTCCTATAGTTGTGTTTTCATTTCTTTCTAGTAAATACCTAGGGGTGGAATTACTGGTCATAAATATGTATAAGTGTGTATTTTTTATTAAATTGTTTAACGTTTATTTATTTTTGAGAGAGAGACAGGGTGCGAGCAGGGGAGGAGCAGAGAGAGGGAGACACAGAATCTGAAGCAGGGTCCAGGCTCTGAGCTATCAGTACAGAGCCTGACACGGGGATCATACCCATGGACTGTGAGATCATGACCTGAGCTGAAGTCAGATGCTTAACCCACTGAGCCACCCAGGTGCCCCAAGTATGTATAACTTTGTAAGACATTGTGTAAGTTTCCAAAGTAGTTGAACTTCAAGGCTTATTTTAAATATAACACAGTTTCCTAAATTTTATCATTATGGTTAAGGATTTGTTTATATTGTAATTTGACTACAGAAGGTAGGTATGAACATCTCAGGTAAAGGGGGGATGGCACCCCAAGTGATTTGTTATAGAGCATTTATATAAAAAGAAAACATGGTGATAATAGAACAATCAAGAAACTTCTTATATATTCTAAACACAGGATTTCAAATAAAGGCTTCCAGTTTTCCTGAAAAATTTTTTTTGGAGGTGAGCAAATGACCAAGGCTGTCTGAGTAACAGTTGTCTTTCCTATCCCCTACAACTGTTTCTCTAAACACCAGCTATTCATCTTTGCTGGAACATCAAATGAACCAGAGGCAGAGGCTAGTTACTTAAAAAACAACAACAACAACAACAAAACAATGCTTTGTGGGTCTGGGATGGTTAGAGGCTGTTTTGTAATGTACATATAATAATCTGCCTGAATACCTAAGTCATAATCAAATAAATGAGGTACACAAGTTACCTTACCCAGTTTCTCTACTGTCATGTCTACCATCTGGATGAATTTTATAAGAAATCAGCCTAAATAAAATCCTCCTTAAGTGAAATTCACATCTTACAACTCTACTTGCTGCGGTAAACTGTAGGGAAATTTTGTCAATGGCTCCTAAAACTTGATAGGGAAATTTAAACACGCGCGCGCACACACACACACACACACACACACACACACACACACACACTTTTCTTATAAGAAAGAAAAGCCTTCAGGTACCGAATCCAAACACTGTACCTATGAATGATCTCTGCTTCTTCTTCACCTCCCACTACTCTTATGCTATTCCTAGCTTTGGGCAAACTCTACAGAACATGTCAAAAAGTGAGAAATATTAAAAGCCAAGGGAGGCTGCATAGTACCTTAGGCCAGTTAACTGCAAAGCCCTCTTGGATGATGATGAGTCTATTGGTATGCTCCCTAAATAATTAAGGCTGAAAGCAACCTGAATTTGGAAGGATGTGTTCAGGGTATCATAATTATTTTTCTGTCACCCTACTGCTGACCTCCCTAGCCTAAAAGCTATTCATGCAGCTCCCTTCTTATCCCAAATCCCCACAATTCTGTAAGAATACTGCCCTATGCCAGGGGCATTCAAGGGGTCTGAAAGTTCCCATGTACAAATTTATTTTCCCCCAAAAAACTTATTTTGACATGTTATATACAATCTTTACAAGTCGCCCTCAACACAGAAATGTTTCTTTACTGGGTCACAAAATACTGCCTCATGAAGCCTGTCTAGCATCTACCACACTAACAATGTAATTGTACTTTTTGTAATACAACACCTTTTGTCAGACCTATCTGCATATTCAGGCACTGAATCTTATGGAATAATTACCCTTATTTTGGAATTGATTGTGTGTGTGTGTGTGTGTGTGTTGTGTGTGTGTGTGTAACCTAGATTACACAGTCATTTTTATTGCATAATAACCAAGAAATTTTACTTGAAAGCAATTTAAAACAAGTATTTGGAGAGTTGGTAATGCCCACAAATCTAACTGCAATACATACATAATTCATATCCTAACCATGGCATCTATATGTTTTCTGATTATTACCAAACAAATATTGCTATATAATGTAATCTGGGTTGTGGTTACTAGTGACCTTACATACGTTGCTCTGGGGGAAATTATGACACTAAGTAAATTATCTATGTTTGTTTATTTTTAAAATGCTGTTTTATAATCAAACTATTTATTCCAAGGTACTTCCAATGATGTTGTGTACATATAAATATATTTAAATCACTTCTTCCAAGATTTTAGGCAGACTCTTTTCCAGATGTTTTGCATTTTTTGGTTAATTGTTATATATGAAATACGTTAGGGCTCACAGTAAGTGTCAAAAACTGCATACTGCAATCATTAACACAAATGACCTGAACTCTTTTTTGACAGTTAACCATAATGATTAATCACTGCCATTCTAAACTCACAATTTCACACTGGATTTCCTGAGCAGGAGGATAAAATCTCAGCTATTATTATTATACACTAACTTACTGGATTTAGCTATTGAATGTTAAGTAAATTTTTTCTTTCTAAGCAATTAAAATGTTATTTTTTCTGTCATTTGCATTAAGTCCCTATTTTCAGCATATCACATGCAATTGATAAAATCCAGGATACATCTGCATGGTGACAAAATCTCAGTTAGCCAAAACTTTCTGATTCTCTTATAAAAAGCTCTGATAATGCATAATTTAGGCTTGTAAATTTATCAAGCACTTTGGATTCTGCCTCAGCTGACTATAAGTATTTAGCAAAATGTCTTCCAAAGCCTTTCCATAATTTTCACAAACCATTACTTGCTGAAGCAAAAGAAACAAACACCAATACAGTTGCTAACCCTCTGGGCAATATCGCTTTAAAAGTATCATAACGAGTTAGTGAAGTAAACCTACAAGAACTAGCATCATTTCACTTCATTGTAGCCTGCTGGGTGCAGGTCATTTCCTGTTTCACTCTGACCGCCAAAAACAACAGTCCAGGAAATTTCACATCTATAAACTCTCCCAGCACATGGCCTATTGCCAGTGCTTTCTGTAGCTGAAATGCCTGATGACCGTGCAAATGTCCTCATCATTTTAATATAAACTTGAATCTTCTAAAGTCTTAGTTTGAGTCTAAATCTTTTAAAAACAATTTACAAATACCAGTATTCTACCTTGCCTATGTTGAGCACAAAGATTATCAAAAAATCGTTTAAAACACTTCATATGCATATATTTTATATTTTTAATATATGATGTTTTTAAAAGGATAAATGAGTTGACACTTTAAAAAAAATTCTATTACATCAATTTACTTTCTTGTATCCAAGCCTATGATACCAAGAAACATGTTAACTATCAGTAGGTTAGAGATTTATCATTTTCCAAGCTAGTCATAATCAAAGCCAAGTTCAAGGCAGCAGTGAAGCAAAAGGCAGTGCTCAGTGAACTCTACTGCATAGGAAGGACATTTGCTCACCCCTTTCCCCCAAAATATCAACAGTCAATCTACTGATATTGAGTAACTGCAATGGTCGGCGGCATGAATTTGCATGTGTAAAAATCAGCTTGTTAAAACAGATCATGAGGCTGCACCTTCCGAAGATTGTGATTGATTCAGTGCATCTGGTTGGGGCCTGGGAATCTGTACATCTAGCAAGTTCTCATAGAATGCTGATTCTGCCAGCCCATATATTACACTTGGAAGATGAGGTACTAGGCCATGATTAGCATCTTCTTTCTGCAGCTCTCAACCAGACCTGACACATCATCTCTCTGTACTCTGAAAACATTGTTACTTATCATACTGTACCTTGGGCCATAATTATTTGGGTACATGTTAACCCTTTTACTAAATTTTAAATTCTCTGAGGCTAGGGTTTCATCAGCATTATATTCCTCATAGCACTTTGCACGGAACATTAGATATACTGGATAATATGTTTGTTGAATTAAAAACATTAGGAATGAATAGATGAAGAACATATTAATTCCTGAAAGACTAAAAACAAAGTGAGGCAAAACATCTAGCTGAAGACTCAATATAGAATTTTCAACTTAGGTTTCAGAGTGAAAGTGAAAAAAAAAATTGTGTGTAATCTCTATATAGAGCAATGCTTTTAACTTCTTAAGCAATTTAGAGGTCACTATCTTCACTATATTTCACATTCAATGGCATAAAAGGACCAATTATGCCAAGATACCAAAACACTAAGAATAATAGGGTTGAAGTCCAACTTGCTGCTTTACAGCTCCCACTAAATGAGAAGGTTTAGAGTTAAATAAAATGAGGATGGAAAAAAGTGCTATAGTGGAACTGTTTGGGATTCTAAGCCTTTGACACTGAGTATATCAAATGCCTGCGTCTTGTTACCTGACCTGCCCCTCCAGACAACCACACACAAGCCAACTGAAAAGCTTAGATAGAGTCATGACATCACAAAATGTAGCAAGGTAACATGCCCCAAACACATGGATGAAAACTTCCTTTAAAAATGAAAGAACCCAACAACACGAAGAATAGAAACAACTTCCTCAAGAGTATCAGATTTAGATCAATATCCAACTATATCTATCCATACAATGTAACCTCTTTTCAGTAATTTGTCATGTGACCACAGCTTTTCAATCTAGGGTAAATTTTTAAATACACTATCAATTGTGGGGTGCCTGGGTGGCTCAGTAGGTTAAGCATCCGACTTCAGCTCAGGTCATGATCTCGTCGTTCCAGGGTTCAAGTCCCTCATCGGGCTCTATGCTGACAGCTCAAAGCCTGGAGCCTGCTTCAGATTCTGTGTCTCCCTCTCTCTCTCTGCCGCTCCCCCACTTGTGCTCTGTCTGTCTCTCTCAAAAATAAATAAACATTAAAAAATATTTTAAAAGTATATTAAAAAAATACACTATCAATTGTACAATTCTTTTAAAACTTTGACATGGAACATGGACAGGATGACAAAACATTTACTATTAAAAAAATCTGTAGACAGAGCTCATATCAAGTATTGTGATGAAACACACAAATAACACTCAAAGCAAATTGTCAAGGAGACATTCTATTGGTTAGAGAAATCTCTCTGCAGTCTTCTGGCTACCAGTCGCTGCACATTGTGCATACTACTAGAGTTACCAACCTAAATTTTGACGTTTTAAAATCTCAGCTGGCTTTTGACTCCCCATAAAATAACTTCATATCCCTTCATATTGCAAACAAGGTCAGTAACTATTTTCTCCAAGGTCATTGACTATTTTCCTTATCCATTTTATCATCTGGTTTGATTTGAGCCATATCTAGAGATACCAAGTCCTTGCATTCTATTATTCTGCCGGGCAGATCGTCACAGGGGCCCATTTCCCTCTAAATTGTTCACCACTTCAATGAGTTGTTGCCTCATGTACTTTAGAGCCAACCTAAATCTCATTTTCTCTATAAAGACCCTCTGTGTCCACAAAAAGTTACTATTTCACCGACGTATTACTAGAGATTTTTAAGACATGTTTTATTGGGGCACCTGGGTGACTCAGTCAGTTAAGGGTCTGACTCTTGATCTTGGCTCAAGTCAGGATCTCATGGTTCATGACATTGAGCCCTGGTTGGGCTTTGTGCTGACAGCAAGGAGCCTGCTTGGGATTCTCTCTCTGCACCATTCTTTCTCAAAAAAAGTAAATATAAAAAAAACTTTAATAGATTTTTAATAATAAAACATTTGTATGGAAAATGTAAAATATTATTAAATACAGGGGGGAGAGTAAAATGAATCCCTATGTATCCATCATCCAGCTTTATCAATTATTAACCTATTGCTCCATATATAAATCAAACCCTTCCCCCATGCTATTTTGAAGCGAATCCTAGATACATTATAGGGTATACATACTTCATATGTATATTTCATATACATATTTCAATGTGCACAGAATTTTTATAAGGTTCTACCACAGCTGTCATCACATCGTATTCTATGTTTAGTATATGTGCTGTCAAAGCAAACACTCATCACATCATATTCTAAGTAATTTTTTACATGTCCATTGCTCCCACACGAAGGCATAGCCTATATTTACTCATATCTGAGTCCCCAGTAATTTAAATAGTGCCAGGCATGTGGTCAATGTGTGTTTGTTGACAAAATAATGCAATGTGTTCATTCATTGATTCCACAAATTTTTATTAAATGCTTAAGGGAGCAGCCCTGTTCTGGGTCCTGGAGATAGTAGTGAACAAGCAAGCAAAATTCCTGTGCTCAGAAATCCCCTCTAATGTTTGGTGGGGGTGTAATAATCTGATAAATATAGAACATGTGAGGTGTTAGGGAATGCTAGGAAATATAGTAACATATTGCCATAAGGCTAGAAAGTGCCCAAAGTGGAAACTAAGGATATGATTTTATAGAGGACGATCCAAGAAAACTTCTTTGTTAAAGGGCATTGGACCAGAGGCCAGTATGAAGTGAGGGTCAAGTCAAAGACACATCTGGGTGAAAGGTCTTTCAAGGTTGGAAACAGCAAACCTCTGAGATGAGAGTTGGTTTGACATGCTGACAGAACAGGAAGGGTGCAGGTTTGGCAAGGACAGTGTAAGCAGAGGAGAGAAGGGTAGGTTGGAGAGGCAATGGAGTGAGGATTACATAGGGCCATGGAAAGAACATTAGATTTACTGAATTAGATGGGACTGTTGAAGAACTTGGAGCAGAGGAGTATCATGGTCCTCTGGCATCAGGAGGATCACTCTGGCTGCAGTACGGAGAACACACTATAGTGAGACAGAAGAGGAAGGAGAGAGACCAGTAAGTGCAGATAGTGAGACAGAACTTCATGTAACATGTGGAAAAAGAAGACAAAGGTGACTCCAAGGGTTTGACCCCAGCAACTAGAAGAACAAAATTGTCATTTACTGGGATTTTTGGAGACAAGGAGTTGGAAGCCAAAAGTTTGTTTTGAGACAGGAGTCAGGTTAGAGGTCAGAATCACACATAAAATGTTAGGAGCCATTCAGTCTCCTCCAGCCTTAAGTCTGGCTGAGATGATGTAAGACGAGGTATTACATACAAAAGGTCAGATTATTGAGCCTCAGGGTGCATTTACAGACAAAATAAAAGAGAACGGGTAATGTTTTAGGTAAGGTTAAAAAATAGGAACTTCAGATACATTCTTTTTTGTTAGTTATAGGGCTATATATAAATCCTTTATTTACTGCATTATAAATAGAAATATATTCTACTGTTTTGAACCAAATAAGGCAATGCTATCCCATAAAGAAAATTAAAAGTACTACATTCACAAGACATAGTAAGAAAAATCCCCCCAAATTAAAATCTGAGAGACAATTTTACTTTGATGGCAGTTATAAATACACAGCGGCTTCAATAAATCTATTTAGTGAACTAAGTCAAAACATTTTTAATTTGCCCATCTATTGTCAGATAACTTGATTTTTTTTTTTTACTTTTCAACTCGTTGCTTTGTCGTTATTTTATCAACACTTATGAGACATGGTGATAAACTTAAAACATCATAAGATCTGTATCTTTCCCTTGCTTTACCAAAAACTGTACTAATTTTTAAAACCATAATTATTCAGTATAGTACCATAACAATAAGCCAAGCCAAACCATATTAAAACAAATCTAAGAAGTAATACCTGTTCAAATGGTTAAAGTTGGAATTAATTTTTTAATTAAAATTTCTACATATAAAAATCTGACTTTAACTATGTCTCTATTTCTCACTGTGGTTTTTACTCCATGTACAATCTGCTGAAGGTAGGAAGAACATTCTGTAGGCAGGGTAAAGATATGAAAGGATATAAGGGAAGACTCTTCCCTCCACATTCAAAAAGCTTTTGACTAAAAAATATATGAGGCAGAAGGAACAGACCCAAAGGAAAATACTGAAAAGAATCTTGTATAGAATAAGATATGACAAAAAAACATTTAAATCTCTCTCTAAGTAGGCTCCATACCCAGCATGGAGCCCAAAATGGGGCTTGAACTCACGACCGTGAGATCAAGTCCTGAACTGAGATTAAGAGTTGGATGCCCAACCCACTGAGCCATCAGGCGCCCCACCAAAATAACATTTAGAGCAATCACTGCAGTTAGGTGAAAATGAGGAGCCAGGAATCTATTAAGAAGACGCGTTGACAATCCTATTTACCTGCAGACAAGGGCTACATTGAGTGCGACACAGCAAGGCAGGGCACTCCGTTGCCAAGTGCATTTGCTCCACATCAGTTAGGTGTGGAGACCAGGTGACAGATGCTCTCTGTCCTCAAAGATATTTTGGGAAAATTCATGCTTTCCAGCAGAGATTTTATCTAACAGACTTTCTAGACGAGGCAAGCAAAGTACAAAAAATATTAAAGACTCAGTAAAGAATTTTTTTAAATAACAATGTTAAGGATTCATATAAGGTTTTGTAAGATACCATATAAAAAGAAACTTTAAAAATAACAAAGATCTTGAGGCGCCTGGGTGGCTTAGTCAGTTAAGCGTCTGACTTTGGCTCAGGTCATGATCCCAGGGTTCATGAGTTCAAGCCTCATCTTGGGCTCTGTGCTGACAGCTCAGAGCCTGGAGCCTGCTTCAGATTCTGTGTCTCTCTCTCTCTCTCTACTCCTCCCCCACTGGCACTCTCTCCCTCTTTCTCAAAAATAAGCAAACATTAAGAAAAAAATAAAGATTTTAAGGATTCCCAGGACCCAACTGAAAAACTGTCATATGGGGGCATGTGTGTGGCTTAGGCAGTTAAGCCTTGGACTCTTGATTTTGGCTGTCATGATCTCACAGTTTGTGAGATGGAGCCCTTCATCATTGGGTTCCACGCTGAAAGTGCGAAGCCTGCTTGGAATTCTCTCTCTCCTTCTTTCTCTCTGCCCCTCCTCTGCTCATACTCTCTGTCTCTCAAAATAAATAAACTTAAACAAATGTCATATGGATTTCTAGTTTCTAGTTCTTTTTCCAAAACAGTTGACTGACAGGCTGAAACTAAAGGAAACTTCTTAAGGAGGGGAAAGGAATTTCAAATGTGATACCTAGAACAAAGAGAGGATTATCCAATTAATCATTTCATGATCTGAACATCTATAGAATGAATTTCAGTACTTCCAGTTAATGTGTATATCCTTCTATGTTAAATATTGGATTTGATGCTAAGAATACTTCACTAATTACACAACTGTCCACAGTTGTTCATCACTATATGATCCGTGATGGAAATATCTGACAGACTAGCTCTGAAACTATTCATTATCAACATGAAGCTATCTTGTTATTCCAAACTGTAGTGCAAAATTATTAAGAACTTTTCAGATCAGGGACTCTTTTATTTCTGTTCTGATAGACATACACACACACAACTGATTTGGATTTCAATAAAGACAGATTTTGCATACACTGATAAGTCCACCTTTTCAACTCTATTACAAAATTGAACAGAACTCACAAACTGACCTTTTGACACCAACATTCCCATCTCAGAGCAAACACTAGCAAAATCTGACTTTGGGAAACTGGTTAATTCCTTTAGTTTATAAGATTCTACTAAAGTAGTAATTTATAATCTGTGTAAATTTCATTTCTTTTCCTAATCGGAGCTGTCAAAACAAATTGTTTTTCATCCCTGCACCTTGGAGAACATTTCCAGTTGCCCAGAAGTTCAGTTTCCCCAAGTTCAAAGCTTCAGATTGCTGTCCTGACTTACCCATCCTAGGAAGAGCAATGTACTCTCATATTTACTTGACTCTAAGATGTCATCAGGTATGATTGATCTTTCTGAATATTACTTTGGGAGAGGGAAGACTGCATTCACACACTGTGTGTGTGTGTGTGTGTGTGTGTGTGTGTGTGTGTGTGTTTAGTTATTTTTTCCTTTATACTGTGTTGCTGTGGGTGAAAAAGATACAAATATATATTTAATCATTACATACATGTAGAATTATGTCTATGTACATATAATTTTTATATGGTCTTACTAAAATTTAGGAGGCGATCATTTATATTTGGACAAAGCATGTGCATATTTTTATTTTTTTATCTTGATAAAAATATATATGATTTTTATATTACCACACAAAAGTTAAAGTGAGGGAATGCCTAACATGATTTTTATCCTATGTTTAAGTGTTACTCTTAAGAGTATTAAAACATACTATTAAACATACTATTACCTGACACTGATAAATCTGTGTTGTTGTTTTTTTTTTTTTTATTCCTGTCTGTGGTGTTGTGGGAGTGGATATATTTAGGACACTACAGATATATCTTCTTAGAGATTTCCAACTCCAGGATGGCAGTGACCAAATATTACCGTCTAACTCAACCAGCCCTTAATTGGCACTTGCTAAATGAGTAAATACATAGTAAGTGTGAGATTATGCTGGCTGTGAGGACAGAGAGTGATCCCAGTAGCAGTCTCTGTGGTCCCAGTCAACCTGGATCTGTTCAAAGGATGGGCACTGCCAGTAGACAAAGCAGCAACCACACTTCCAATGGCAAAATTCAAACTTATTGAGAGATGTTAGTACCATCCACAAATATTTACTGAATGAATGAATGAGATGAAAGGAATAAGAATCTATAACCCTTTCTAAAAGAGGGCTGGTTTTCTTTTATGTTAGTTTGAGATAAATATAAGAAAACAAGATAGCTTACTGGACAAATCTCCAAATGCTTTGCTTGAGACCAGGTCTGGATGGTTCTGAGGAATAATGGTCTGTTACTGTCTAATGAACACATAATATGTGTGTGCATGTGTGGGGGGGTGTATGCACGCTGTTTGTAGGATACAGATACATGTACTTATATTGAGAAATGAAGAGTTCATATTTGATAGGTATTTGGGCAAAAAAGCATTAACAATGGGGATAATGAAGAATTTGGAATGTATTATAGAGATTAGGCCTTAGGCCATTGTGGGCACTGGTTAAACAATTTATGTATGGCCCTTGTATCTGATGATGGACCTAACATCAACAGGGTAAGCGTCAGGGAGGGCAACATGGACTCGGAAGGAGGAAGGGAAAGGCAGCCTGGAACCTACAAAGACCAGCTGGAACACATAAGGACGAACTAAATCTGCATTGTTTTCTGATTTCCTCCAAGCTTCCAACTTTGATGCTGCAGGTGATCTGTGGAAGAATCTGGCATCTTAATCACAGAGCTAAACACACTCCTGACCAGAAAGTGATGCTAAAAGATCTGGCAGGAGCCAAAGGAGCTGTGGTGAGCTACTGTCTGGAGCTGCCAGAACTCCGGGCCCAGGTGTTGCTTCACACCAAGATGCGCCAGCACATCTGTGACTGTGTACATGTGCTGCAACAGCAACTGACCATACCCCAAAATTCCAAGAGTAAAACATGGCTGCTACTTCACTTCTGTCTTCCAAGCTTTATAGAACTTTCTCTTGTTGCTCATTGTAGCCCAGAACTCTACAGGTAAAGAGTTCTGAGAGACATAGTTTCAGCTTAGCTTAGCTTAGCTAAGCAGTGAGGACTGCCAAATCTTAAGAGTGGCTGAGACTACCATCAACTCGGGATGGTCCCACTAAGTGCTCACAGTGACCACAATCAAAGAATGAATGCTAATAAACACATTTTTCACCTGTCTTAAGAAACATAAAGACATATCACCAATGTTTTATAAGGGAAGAGTAGAAAAAATTTCTGGAACCCCTATTATATGTCCCGAGCTATATTAAGTGCTTTATTACTATAACATTTAATCTTTACAACAAGATTGCAATGTAGTTGTTATTATTCCCATTTTATTGTGGAAGAAACTGAGACCCAGAGAAGATAAGTAATTTACCCATAACTACTGGACTAGTATGTGGTAGAATCAAGTGTTAATTCAAGCCTATCTGCTAACAAAAGCCCATTCCTTCCATTGAGCATTGATTTAATTTTAATAATTTTTAGAAGTAGTTTGTTTAACCTCTTTAAATAAATCCAAAATCTAGATGCACAATAAAATCAACAACTAGAATAATAAGAAATTTATATATTTGTTCTTTGTTCCTGGTTCCTGACAGAGTTTCTAGAACTCTTGGAATTTCCTGATTGATGAGAACAATAAGGAGCATATTTTGTTATTCATGTAAGCTCCTTTCAATCATCTGACTTTATGCTAATAAGGTGATTCTTGAGAGGGACAGCACTAGAATGGGAGTTTGTTGCCAAAGGAATTTTCAGTCCCACCTCCAGGATCTCTGCGGAGGGGAAAGGGGCAAGAGATGGAGTTAATCACCAAAGGCTGATGGTTTAATCAACTATACCTCCATAACGAAATCGTAATACACCGAAAATGATGGGCAACTTCAAGGCTGATAAACACATCAAGGTACTGGGAGAGTGGCATGACCAGAAAAGGGATGGAAACTGCTCCTGCCCTCCAACCTCATACCTTGCCCAATATATCTCTTCTACTTGACTGTTACTGAGTTGTATCTTGTATAATGAACCAGTAGTAGTAAATAAAACACTTCTCTGAGTGCTATGAGCAACTCTAGCAAATTACTGAATCTGAGGAAGGGACTGTGGGAGTGCCCCAAGACTTTACAGTTGGTCAGAAATACTGGTGGCCTGGACTTGTGACTGGCATCTCAAAAGGAGGCAGTGTTGTCCGACTGAGCTTTTAACCTGTGAGGTCTGGGCTAGCTCCAGGTAGTTAGTGTCAGAACTGTTCTGAATTGTAGGACGCCCAGTTTGTGTCCAGAAAATTGGAGAATTGGTTGATGTGAGAAAAAACCCACACATTTAGTGTCAGGTGTCGTATGAATAAAAACAGATCATGAGAGCCAAGCAGAATCTATGACCACTCTAAATCTCTAACCTTGATATCATCTCTGGAATAGAAAAGAGAGCAAGAAGCCCTGAGGAGAAAGAGTATGGTCTAGACACTGAATTTTGTCCATTTTAGGACTGCGTAATCTATACAGAGTCAGTAGATCAGCAAACAATTTGTTGACTTGGCATCAAGTTTGAGTCATTTTGTTGGTATTTTCACTGTCTTTTATAACTATATCCACCAGGCAGCCCAAGCAAATACCATCAACATGTGAATAAGCTGGCTTTGCAACTACTTCCAGGTAACCCATTTCAAAATTTAGATATTAGCTTTTTACTTTTTGGTATGGTACTGACCAACTGCAGTTATTATATCCCTTACATTCTGCGACAGGACTTGTGTGGTCTTTGGATGCACACTCGAGAATGGCGTTTCGAATGTGCTGTTGATGGGGCAAATGAGAAATACTTGGGAATGGTCACCCACAAAAATACTTCTGGCAACTATAAGCTAGAAATTTGTCAGATGCTTACAATTAATCAACTATAATAGCAATACTTACAGAGTTAAATTTTCAAAGCAATGAGCAAAGCCATAATGTGAAATGCGTAACAGAGTTCGCCACGTTTTCAGCAATACGAAATGCTGCGGACTTCCAGCTGTTATTTAGTTCATTTTGCCCAAGTGTGCAGAATGTGCCTTTTCCTAAATATACACACTAGAATTCCTTAAAAGGAAAAAAAAAAGATTCCTCTAATATGGGATATATTGGGGTTTAAAACACTACTGGATCTTTTCCTCTGGATACTTTTAGGCTCAACCTTCCTTATGGTTTTTGTTAAGACTTTTAAAAAAATGTCTTCGTAGTCTTCAAAATCCTAATTATGCAACTTTTGTTTTCACTTCTCCAGCTCCCCCAGAAAACATGCTGCCCAGTGAATCAGCAGAAAAGAGAAAGTTGTAGAAGAAGATAAACTGGCCCTCCAAAGCTTAAAAAAAAAAATCAAAATTCTGGAAAAATAAATGGCTTATTCTGTTTCTCTTGTCATCTCTTTGACTCCATTAGCATATGACACCTTTTACCTAGAAAGTAAGGTGTCCAAGTAATTGTTCATGCATGAATTGAACACAGTAGGTAAAGTATCTAATTTCTCTATTACACTATTTCAAAACTGAGAAAGAAAACAGGTGACAGGTTTGTGTCCTGAAGCATTAAATTAAATTATCTTGCCACATGTTAGAAAGCAACACACACTAGCAATAAAGTTATGAGACATTTTAGTTGGGACATTTATTTGAACATCCATAGTAATTAACAAATGAGAATATGATCCATAAAGATATCTGCTCTAAATAGGCTATCTTTAGTAATCTTAATTTTACCAGATGTTTTATACTTCCATTTCATAAGGAAAAAACAGGAAGTAGATTTCTTTTGAAAGCTTCATGAATAACTCTTTCATCAGTTGTCTCAGGATTGCACACTCTGTTCAGTTGAAAGTTTTTGATTTCTATTTTCCTAAGTGCCTACAAGGGGGCACTGCCACCAAGAAGGTATGATAAGTAAAAGATGATGGTGCCTAATTGCGTTTTCATTTTCATGTTTCATTTTTCCAATGATGCAAGTTTGTTTGGGAATTCTAATCCTCCTAACCTCTGCTTTTATAATCTATGTTCTCATTTATTGTAACTTTTACCTGTGTACACATCTGAAATCCTATCAGTTCTCTGCATTTAGAGCATATCATAAAAGTAGAATAAACATTTTCTATCTTTTCTGTCCCCCTTCCTCAACTAATCCCATTTATAAAAGAAAACAAACCCAGAAGCTGAAAATAGAAGTTGTTATTGACTATGTAGGAAAATCCAAATACTGACTGTCTTCTTATTCCTTCCCATTCTGTTGGTTATGCTGGAATTCAGAGAGAATGACTAGCTGATGGAGAATAAAAAAACTAAGATCTAGGTCAAATTATTCCACTCAGTGTTGGCAAGAAAGAAAAAACACTCCCTGGACTGTCATCTAGTATGAACCCAAATCCATCATCTCTCAAGCCCCGCTGTTCCCACCGCTCAAGCCCTCATTTTCTGTTGTCTACACCATTGAAATCACCTCCTAACTGATCTTTTTGCTCTCACTTTTCCTTCATCTCTAATGCGTGTTTCACTATGCATCAGCATTAGCTTCTAAAACAGAGGCTGTACCTATTAAAACTCCTTACATCCGTCTCTTCTGTCTACATAATAATATCACAAAACATGCCAAAATCATGCCCAAAGCTCTCTGTAACCCTGTCCCATGTTAGCCCTGCCACCTCACCTCCACTCTGGTCCCTCTGTCCTCCAGTAATGCCAGACCATCTACCACTGCTCAGCCAAGTATTTGGATACCATCTCCCGTCTCCCCAATTCTGCGATGTCTCACTCTCTCAAACATATCTGAAATGCCACTTCCTTAGGATGCTTTCCTTGATCTTTGATCTCTGAAAGAATCGATCTTCCTTTCCTTTGTACTATGAAGGCACAAAGGAAATCATTTTTTTCTCTCTCATGACATTTGTACATTTGCTTTTATCTGCCTTACATTAAAGCTGGTCTTTCTCATCTATTGGATTGCAGTAGATGAACTTTGGTTAGGAACCGTATTTTAATCACCTCCTCAATGTCTTTTTATCTGGAGACTCAATAAATGTGGGTTGATTGGACTGTGAAAAAAAAACGTTTCAAATTAATTTATAGTTTATTTTCATTAGGATTAATGTCATTCCTGAAATTTGGCTAAGCAGCTGAATACACCTCTAATGTAGTTTAATTTGACTTTTAAAAGTTCAATAATGAAAAAATGAGTGTTATGCACTTGAAAATGAAATCCCAAAACTCTGATGCCTGACTACGTTCAACTTGGTTAAGTAAATACTTTTTGGAGTGCCTACTCTACACAAAACTTTACGTCTGTGTGTATTTACACATTTGATCAGAACTTACAGTCCGGCGGCCTGGAGGGCCAAATAGCCCTTGAAACCATAGATCAGTGTGTTTTGGCCCATAGAGTGTTTTCAAAAATTTTGAGCCAACACTTAAAAAGTTATATGTCTTACATACAAATTTAGAGTTTTATCTTTATTGAAAAACAAAAACAAAAGTCTGGCATTTCTGGGCCCACCTACTTCTAAAATGTGGAAATCAATAAAAGGAAACCTCATTAAATTGGGATCAGGAGGCTAGGTGGGGGAGCATACCAGTCAACCTCACTTACAGGAAGAACTATCAACTACAGACCCCAACAGAAGAGTCACCAACAGGAAAGAACGGTGAATTACAGGCAACAGGGAAAAGATGTAAGCTGTATCGCTTACAAAAAAATGGACTGTCCCTGCAACTTTGCCAATGAGAAGCTGTCATCACCTGGAACTCTCGCTTTTTCTCCAATGGACTTTTATCCAAAACAATCTCTTCTTCTTCTCCATAAAATAATGTGCCTCTCCTTTGTTGGACTTGCCTATGGTTTTGCTGTAGGTTGCATGTCCTGAATTATAATTCTGTTATTTCCAAATAAACTCATTTTTGCCGGTGAAATAATTGAGTTTTATTTTTAACAAAAGTAACATATGTGTCTCCCACAGCCCTCACCATTCATTTGCACAGTGTGAACTTCATGCAAATGAACTTAATCCCTGTGTGGAATCTTTCTGGCCCCTCTAGGCAGTTTGAATTTGTGGCCCTTGTTAGCACAATTGTTTCTTTTCTTCATTGGCTTAATACTTTTATGAAATTTTCTAATTTATAAAGCTGGACCTTGAACCTACATGGTTTTCAACTTCGTTTCATTATTTGGCCTTTACTTATTTTCCCAGGAGGTGAATATTGTTGAAAAAGGAACAAAACGGCATATTAATATTTAAGGTGAGAAGGTGGTAGGGCTTGAACTATCATAATTGTTGTCAAGTCAAAGTGTTCATATTTGGTTGTACTACACTAAAAGCTTATATCTGAACAATATAAAATTGTAGTGAACATCTTAAAAGAGGACTATGCCTAAATTCTTACTTTATAATTGATAAGACAGACCAGGCATATGCAGGGATAGTAATGCCTAAAGGTGTTTCTAATAGACCTATAAAGGGCTGTGTGTTTAGGTAACCTTCTAACCCCTTCTGGTAGAGGTTAGTGAGGTCACTTACACAGACTGGTGGCTGGCTTCAAAGCTGGAGTCTGAACACTGCCAGGAATGCATCCTTCCTCAGTCTCTCTGTCGGTCCACTTCAATTGGTCTCATATTTACTCACTTGTGCTCATTCACATTTCATCTTTGAAGGCTGAGACAGGCTGTCTCCATCTGTCATAAGGTTAAATAACCATCTCCAATTTCAGGAGACTCAGTGAGCTAGAAAATACAGCTCTGATCCAATCAACTTTTAAAGGGCACATTTATATAACAACTAAAGAGCAACCCAAAAGAAAACACAGTCCATTAAGATTTTTGTGGCTGTTATTATTCCATCTCATACAAGACATGGATACATGTGCAGGTAAGCCTCAAAGGCTTCCTATGTATTCACATGTGACTACAAATTCCTCATCCCAGAAATCCAGAAACAACCATTTAATTCTCGTTCTTGTAAGATATCTACATTTTTCAAATAAAAAGGAAATTTAATATTTTCCATGAGAGTTCTTCCACACTGTGGTTACAAAAGTTCTACTTCATAAATGGTATCTGCCCACACCCTATGCCTAGGATCTGGAATTATCTGTCTTGAAGCTCTGAAAGGTATACTTAAGTTTTTCCTAAGTTGGTCTTACTGACCAAAGATTTTGAATTTCTATCTTAATCCTGGCTTCTCATATTCATAATTTACTTGAGAATATCAACTGTACATATTCAGAGAAGTTACTCTCTCTTTCTACACCTTTGAAAAGCAAAGAAAATGACAAGTGTCAATAATTGCCAAAATAATTTTGTAAAATATGGTGATGGTATTAGTCACCCTAATTATACAATTATTACATCAATATAACAATTATATTACATATTAGTATACTAAATGTTTTAAATACTTTAAAATATTTGTTTTATTATGAAGTTATAGAAATCCCTATAACTAGAGTTTTAAAAGGAAAATGTCAACATATATTATCAAGCAAACACTTTTTCAAGGTGCTCAACATTTGGCTTCTTGAGGTTTCTATCAGCCAAGAAGCAACACTGCTCTATAATGGAGTCCAATCAGAGAACGGTTCTCTGCTTGATCTTGAAACATATTTCTTTGCTATGCGTCTCCCTCATGTGCCAAACATGTAAGGATAGGAGCTAAATAAACTGCACGGTGACCTGTTTAATTCTAGGCCTTGATAGCACAGCTAAGGAACATCCCCTTACCTATTCAAAAATGATATCTAGGAAAATAACAAGGGGGTCTTTTTCACACTGTACATTCAGGGCAGAGTGAATCAAGGGGTGTGTAGTAACGTACCCCCTTCTTCATCATCCTATGCAGGGGGGCAGGTAAGGTGACATGGGCACCAATTCCTATCTGCTTTCTTTGGAAAGTAAATATTCAGAAATAGTATATGAAGATAGCACTTCATCAAAACCTAGGAATGCAATTTGAACACATGCTTCTTATCACGGAGTTCCCTGGCAGACTGGTAATCCAAGCAGGTTTGTTGCCGCAGATGGCATTCCGTAACACGCCTCTGTATTGTTTTAAAAGCAGCCTTTTAGAAATAGAATGTTCACGTCCATGTTAAGAAACAAAGAAATAATACAAATACATCCTCTACTAAAAACAAATGTAATTCATTGATTTTTAAATGTAGTAAGCTTCTGTAACTTCATTATAAGCAATATTTTGAAAACGTGTCTATGCGATTCTCAGCATCGCTACAACATTATGACTTTTCGGTTTGCTTTCCACGGAATCATAAATTTTGGGGACCAGAACTGACCATAATTCAAGATCTTATCTAGCAACTACAACTGACAAACAAGGAAATCACAGCTCAGAAAGTACGAGAATTGCTCAACAAAGCTACAGTTGGCCTTGGGGATCCTACAATTATAGCTTCAGGCTTTTCTGTCATATACTATTTAGAAAAAAAAAAAAGAAATAAACAAACCAAAAACCCAGATTAATACAATTTTTGAACAGAAGTGACTAAGTAAATTCCTATAAAGTCTAAAAAAAGATGTCATACCTTGCAGTACGTGATCAGGAAAAACCATCACTCTGGAATAATTATACCTCTAGGGAAACCTATTTGCATGCTACCATCACTCTGGCATCAGGGGAGTCAAATTAAATAGATCAGCAAGTTAACTATCTTATCTGGCAGTTTTTTTGGCTGTTATATTCAGGTCAGAACAGAGCAAGTCCAATCCTTTCTGCAACAAATAGTGTCACTGGGAAATTAGGCAATGTCAGTGCCAACAAATGAGTTTTTAAAGCTGACAACACAAAAGCAATTTCAACATCCATAGATTTCTCCCTAATAAAAACCCTGAAAAAACCAATTGAGAAATTTACAGAACCCATTAATGATAATACAGCAGTCTGGTTTCTCAAGGGCTTATCATACCCAAATCAGCTCCTAACTCTGTATCTGTTCAGCCCTAATCAGTGTTTTTTCATTTAAGATGAATGTGCAACTAATGGAAGCAATGTGAGCCCATGAATGGATTTCTGGTCTATGTCTCCTCAATATTTCTTCTTGAAAACACACATACGATACATAAGCACCTACGCACTCCATTAAACCACAAGGGAGGTGGCAGGAATTGCTTTAAATTAATCTTACACTGGAGGAATTAGACAGCTCAAAGACAAAACAAAGAGTATATTGTTATTTTTTAATGTGGCTGAAATACAGAGTTTCCTGTCTCCTGGGTAAAAGATTAGCTATGTATGAAAGTAACAGAACTACCACAACTGACTATGATGAATAAAACCAGGTACAAAAGTTGGAAATGAAAGGCAAAAATCTTCTTTTCTGAAAATGTCTAAAATAATAAGAACAATTTAAATAAATTTGAAAAAGATGAAGCATTTTCAACCCCACTGGTACAGATGAAATACCTTTTACTTGGAATCTACCATTTCCAAGGGTGGTGGAATAGGACATTGTTTGTTCCACTCTGTTATAACAATGTGTCTTTCTTTTTTTAAGTTGTTTTTAATGTTTATTTTAGAGAGAGAGACAGACAGACAGTGTAAGCAGAGGGGAGGGGCAGAGAGAGAGGGAGACAGAATCTGAAGGCTCTAGGCTCTGAGATGTCCGCACAGAGCCTGATGCAGGGCTCAAGCTCACGAACCATGAGATCATGACCTGAGCTGAAGTTGGATGCTTAACTGACTGAGCCCGCAGGTGCCCCATCCTTTTTCTTTTTCTTTTTTTTTAACAGCTACTTGCATTTATAACTTATCAGCAATGATACAGTCCATTTTTTGGCTATATGCCAATGGAGAAAAACACAAATAAAAATAATCTAGTAAAGTATTAACCTAGAAATCGCAAAAAAAAAAAAAAACCAAAAACCTTGGCAATACACTATATGATTTTAATTTTAGATTAGCAGAAGGTGTACTTTCCCAATATGTGCTCTTCAGGCTAACTAATATTCATTATAGTTCTATTGCCTGGACACATTGCAATGACGAGGAGAGGTTTTGAGATGGAAAGCAGAGATAAAACGTTTGCAACAGGTAAAATCATAGGTGCACGCGTCCTCTAATACAACATGGCATAATGCTCCTGCCCTGTACATTGGGTGTGCTATCCCTTACCCAGAACTGGAAGATAGTGTGTACTTCACTTGGTCAGCTTAAAGCAGAGGGGTCCTCACTTTAGCTGTGCTGACACAGTGCTCTTGCTGGCAGCAGTGTCTCCTCTGTTCAAAAATATTATCAGGTGTGTGGTTTCTGGCCTCCTAGAGGCACAGCGATGATTTTGAAAATCAATTACTGTAGAGCTGTAGGGGACCTCTGACACAGCAATAAAAACCAGGTCACAAACCATTTCTGCCAAAAACCACTTGTGGGAACTTGTTTAAAATCACGAAGTGCACGAGTTTTATGCATAACCAAAATTATTATACTTTTAAAATATGTAAAGTTGGATCATGCCCAAGCTTCTAGCCTGAGAAAAGAGGTTATCTTCCTAGTGAGAAATGCAGAGAATGTCATTGCATTCACCTAGGACCCTGAGGAAAAGTCATTAATAAAATGGGAAGTCTGGGGGCACCTGGGTGGCTCAGTCCATTAAGCATCTGACTCTTGAATTTGGCTCAGGTCATGATATCACAGTTCATGAGATCGTGTCCCACATCAGGCTCTACACTGCCAGTGTGGAGCCTGCTTGAGATTCTCTCTCTCCTCATCTCTGTCTGCCCTTCTCCTGTTCACATGCTCACACACTCTCTCACTCTCTCAAAATAAACAAACTTTAAAAAACATGGGAAATCTGTCAGGACTCAAGCTCTGATTGTTGCCAAAGCTTGTGAAGCCCAGCACAAGAGGTTTACAAATGAAAATCCCATGACAACAGTGGTGCTCCTGGACATAGGTTCTTTTAAAAAAAAAATTAATGTTTATTTATTTTTGAGGCAGAAAGTGAGTGAGAGCGTTCACATGAATGAGTGGGGGAGGAGCAGAAAGAGAGAGGGAGACACAGAATCCAAAGCAGGTTCCAGGCTCTGAGCTATCAGCACAAAGCCCGAATCGGGGCACAAACCCACGAACCGCAAGATCATGACCTGAGCTGAAGTCCTACACTTAACCAACTGAGCCACCCAGGCACCCTGGACATGGGTTCTTTTAAAGAATAATGAGAAACTAGATGAAAATGGATACCAGAACTGCATCTATTCCTGAGCTTTGATAGAGCAGATAGAGAATAAGACAAGGAAAAGGTCACTGTCTAAGTGCATCCTAGTTCTGGCAATTTCAATGTAGTGTACAATTGGAACAGGTTCTTCACACTTACTTGAAAAGAATATCCGCCCTGAAATAAGAAAGCAGATATAATAGACATAATAAAGCATCAGGGATTCCGGCCCTGATCTTGAATCTAACATTTTTTGTTATGTGACTTTTGAAGAATCCTATTTGGTACTCTGTTTCTGTTGTGATCATGAACTTTTCATTCTTTCCTTGAGTAAATTTCTGGGTGTCTGCTATAGTGATAATCTTCAGATTTCCACTTCAGTGAACTGAACAGGCACAGTACCGAACATTATCTGTCTCAGTTTATTGGGATAAACATTAGATGAGATCACGTGGGGGGAATTAGAAAGCACTGCATGATGTTGGATTTGGCTGAAGCAACAGGTTTACTTCCAATTCAGGGGAGAAATTTATATTATTGCTGAAGAGAAGAATGTCATACTGAATTGTTCACAATTCTTTAAGGTTTGGAGTATTAAATTCCACCCTGGCTGATATTCCAGCATAATGCTCCTTCTAACTTTTAAACTCTGTGAAACTATCTCCATGGAAATATTCATTTGCTCTACATGTAAACACAAAGATATTAAGAAAAATCACCTTGTCTCATTTTATATATTGGCTTTCACAGAAATAGTTCAATGAAATGTTAGGGACATCAATTCCCTAAGCTTTTCACAAAAAGCTCAACCAGCTTTGTTTTCTCTTTAAGAAAACCCATGCTTATAAGTGTCAATGACATTACAGTTACCTGATTCATAAAAATCAGAGCGTCATAGCCCCTCAAGTGTGACAGATCCTGAACAAAAGTAGACTTCTTATTTAGGAAGATGATAAAATTCTCCTGGGATTTCCCCCCAATTAACACTCTAACCCATTGAACATTCTCTTTTTCTGGCAAAAGGCCTTTCAAAATCCAAGACTAGAGTCACGTTGTCTTTGGCTTTTTTTTTTTTTTGACCTATTATATCCTAGTTAAACAGACTATTCATCTAACACTAATGCTGTTATGAACTTTCCTGAATACTCACAAATTCTCAGAGTAGTACAAAAATTACTCTGTAGTCAGTAAGTCTGACTTATGCCCCAATACTTAATTAACATTAACCTTTAGCCTAAAGAAACCCTTATGTACTTCCCTTCTGTGCTTTAAGATAATTATGGTGACATAATGGTGATGTACTGATGAATGGCTACCCCTGTTAATCTGATTAAAGAAACACTTGAAAATATCTTCATTGGTGTCTGGCATATTCTGAAGAGGGTTGTTCATAGCTTTGGATAATAAGTAGATATAGAGTTCAGTCTTTTTAGCTCCAAATTAGTTCAATCTAGAGGACTGTCTTTCCTCATTTTATTTATATCATGGATAATATCAAAGACCTTTTCTCCTATAGTTTAATCAGTCATCAAAATAACACTAGTAAAAAAATAGTACTAGTAAATATCTTCTCTGAAAGCATCTTTATTTTTAGTGTATAACATAGAACCAACTATGATATGTTGTATGTATATGTATGTGTGTACAGATTGTTTGCTTGTTTTAAGACATTATTTGTTTGTTTAGGACATGATTTTTGCTTTTCCTTTCTATCTCTATTTCTGGACCTTTTTTCTCATCATCATACTTTGCACATAAGAGAACTATCATATATATATATATATATTTTTTTTTTTTTCACACTATATATCCTGATGACTTGGATATCCCAGTCTGAAGCTGGCTAGGTTATTTGCAAATTACATACTGGCCCTGGAAAAACAAGAAAAAGCAATGGAGTTATTCAGAATCACTTGGGATCCTAGCTCTGACCTGAGACAAACGGAACACACCTTGGACTAAATCAGAATTACTTCTGACTACCACTTAACTGAACAAAATGTTCTTTTTGGGATGCAATGAAAGTCATGTGCTCCCATAATTCACAGCTACTTCAATAAATCAATAAAATTTATCAAACAGCTACTAGGTATCAGGCTCTATTCCACATTCTAGAGTTCTTAGCAGTGGACAAATAAAATAAAATAAAATAAAATAAAATAATCAAACAAAAAACATGCGCTCAAGGAACTTTTGATCTAGTAGGGAGAAAATGGAAAAGAAACAGCTAAGAACACTATACAGTGCCATAGGAGGTTCTAGAGCTATGGAGAGAAACAGTAGGTAGAAGGGGCAGGAAGTGCCTGGGCAGACACATGTAATCAAAGAGGTAGTCAGGCACATGCTCACCAAGGACCTTGAGAAAAGCCATGAGGTTGGTGAGTGAGTGGGCCACTGAAAGGTCTTTGTGTTATAATGCCTATATAACAGCTTACAACATACAGCATTTTTCAAAAAATTTCAAAGTCTTCATGTTAAGAACCATTATGTCAAATGATCGGCTCAAGCATTTTAAGGTCACATTTAACCTGGTCCTAAAAGAAACAGACCCAGAACAAGTAAACTGAGAACCAACAGGAATGCCCAGAGAAATTAAAGCAGTAGGAAAAAAACCCAAGTGGAGGCAAGAGTGTGCTGTTGACAAGGGTTATCTGCTCCATAGGTGCCTGGCTCTGCTATAGCCCAGAAGGGTAGGAGAAAGCAAGAGGCAAGTGAAATTCTGAGATGCCAAATCCTAGGACACCTTTCTCTTTTACTTAATATACATAGCAAGCTGACAAGATGAGAGAAATGGCAAGGGTTTGTGCTGACTTGTGACTGGGAGGTAAGGGGTGAATTTTCTAGGTCTCTCTTGCCACCATACTCAGTTTTCTCTCAACACCATACAGCAAGGAATCCTCCATGCTGATCCAGAAAGAAGAGACAAGGAAATCAGTTATTTTTTAAATTTGTGGTTTGGGACACGTGGGTCGCTCAGTTAAGTGTCCAACTCTTGGTTTTGGCTCAAGTCATAGTCTCACAGTTCTTGAGTTCAAGCCCCGCATCAGGTTCTGTGCTGACAGTACAGAGCCTGCTTGGGATTCTCTCGCTTGCTCCCTCCCTCTCTGCGCCCCCCGCCTTTCACTCTCTCAAAATAAATAAATAGAAGTAAAAACAATTATAAATTTGCAGTTCTTTTAGCTGAGCTGCAAAAGTATTGCAAAAGCATTTGAATATAAAGTACTTAATATAACTTTCCCTAATTAAAAATGTTTTACTTAAACATAATGTATACAGTGTCAGAAAAGTAATCACAATACAAAATGAATTATATAGCTCCAAATCTGAACCCCAAAATACTATACACATCATTGTTTTCAGGGTTTTTTATTTATTTTTTTATTTTTTAGCTTTCTTCCTCTTAAATTATTGCACAACGACCCAGAGCTTAAAGCACTAAGATGTTATTCTTCCTGTTTATAGACTGAAATCACAACCATCCCTATTTAGCTTTCCAACATTAGATGGTAAATACCTCTGCAAATTATGGTAGTGAAAATCCATCAGATTGACCGTGTAAGGTCAAAGATTAAGATACTATTTCTCGATAAAAAAATGAATACACACAATTTATATTATTTTCCCTCAAAACAGTAACAACATTTTTACACACTGGAAAAGGGAGCAATCAACAGTCACAATGATTGCATAGATAAGCAAGCGCTGTCCCTCTTGTTTTCTTTCAGTATTATAGTGTTGTTTTTCAGACCAAGTCTCCTGAATTATGCTAAGAAAACACAGTTTGCATTATTCCAATACTATAGGAGCAGCATTAGGGTATTACTGTGGAGTGGTTGAAATCATGAGATCTAGAGATGGTCTGTCCAGGTTCAAATTCTGATCAAGTTTCTGGTCTCCAAGTGTCAGTTAACTCCTCGCATCTGTACAAGTGGAGTAACAACAATAACCAGTGTAACTGCAGTTTTTTGACGATAAAATGTGAACCGAACGAGATAGGAATTCTACCTTCTTGTCCCATCTCTGCTATTAATTAGATGTACCGCTCTCAGAAACCAACTTAAATTCTCTTCACCCACAGTATAAAATTAGGACGATCTCCATGACCATACAAATTCTACACTTCTGTGCTTCTAGGAACAGAAATTCTCTTGACATTTCCTTTCCTTTATTCCTTAGCTCACTTGGCCACTTCCTCCCTAAAACCATTTGAACCTGTCATTTTATCAAGTGTCCATGCACAGGAAGAGTTCACCCATCACCACACACCAGCAAACAAGTGACCCGTTAGTCTTGACATTGGTATTTAATACAAGGAACCCTGAAGACTGTAACAAAAACTAACATTATTAATATGTAAGTAGGTGAAGTCCGACCTGACCTGGTCTGGCACGTTCTAGGTGACAGATTGAATAGTAGAGTACTGGGTGAGTAACATAATTTTTCTGAAAATCAGGTTACCCATCTGTAAAATGGGTAAATAATTAGCTATTTTAGGAATTTAATGCCATAATGTCGGGCACATAGTGAGCTCCTGAGGACTCGGCTCTAAGCCAAAATCCTATGTGTCATCTTTCACATCTTTCACTTATAACCACAGGCAATTGCAAAGCTTTGCGTGTCAGGCCTCCTGGGGGGAAACCATGTCAGAACTACTAGTTTTCTGGAGAGAGTTGCTCTGAAGGTCTCAGTCTTCCTCTCACCACCTCCTGGGCCAGCCAAGTTGGTGTGGAAATCTGCATTCTCAGCCCAGGAACTTCCATTCAGAGGCTCGGCTGAGGTACTTTTTCCATTTTGACTCAGTACCTTTCCACTCGTAGCCTTCCCCCTCTCCCGGCCCTGGACCCACATGTTCATAAAGACACAGGAATCTTATGTGGGCTTCTAAACAGTGAGCAATTCTCCTCACCTGCGCCCATCTGACTCCTGGTGCCATTCCATGGGGACAAATGGGACACTGGGGAGCAAGCAGCTCCTTTTTGCCTCTTGCTTGCCCTGTTGCAGTGAATGAATAAAGGCTTAAATATTATTTTTGCTCATTGTCTTAACTGAGCATCTCTACATCTAATAGCTCAACAACTCGCACCATCAATATTATTTTATTTTTAACATTTACTTTAGCAACAAAAAAGGACTTAGATTTGGAACTTGCTATGTGAAATAAAAAATAATTATACTTTTAAAAAAATAAGTGGAAGTACTGTCAATGTACCATATTCTATGACTAGAGGATGAGCTTTTAGAGAAGAAGAGGTAAATGTTATTCATCTCAGTGTCTCCTGCCTGTATGACTGGTTGTATTAAACACACACATGCAAAGAGACAGACTAAGACAGAGGCAGAGAAAGACATAGAAAGAGAAAGGGAAGGGAGTTATTTTGGGAATATTAAAAATAACCTGACTCTTAACACTATTTTTTTTCTTTCACATACATGTACATAAGCTATCACATAAGTAATTTTGTTATTACAGTGTAAATATTGATGCTAATAGCCTGGATACAAATGAACCCATCAAGTCTGTACTACAGGTTTCTTCGTGGTATTGGTTAGTAAAGACTTTGAGAAGATATGAATAAACATTGTAATACCTACTTATTGCGAAAGCCTTATCCATTCTTTATAATAGAGAAAAACTGAAATCTCAAAACTGTAACTTGGTTACAAAAAATGAGCTACTGAAAGCTGAGTAGTTATAGCCAAGCTAGGAATCTATAAAAACAAAACAAAGAAACAAACAAGCAAAAACACCTAAAGACATACAGTAGAGGTATATTATAATCAATCCAAGAGAGGCGCCTGGGTGGCTCAGTTGGCTGAGGTCATGGTCAGGTCTTGATATCAGAGTTCAGTGAGTTTGAGTCACACATTGCACCATGCTTTCTGCTGTCAGGACAAAGCCTGCTTCAGATCCTCAGTCTCCTTGTCTCTCTGCCCATCCCTGCCCCAGCCCCTGTGTGCATGTTTGCCTGCTCTCTTTTTCTCTCTCTCAAAAAATAAAATTAAAAAAAAAATAACCTAAGAAGCCACTTACTATAAAAATCCAGTTCACAATATTTCTGTAAGAGTTATAAACATTCCATTACTTTTCAGATAAATTCTATCAGCAAAACCTGATGGAATTTAATATAAACAAATATAAAGACTCATCCCTGTGTGATCTACAATACAGAAGCAACCCATTCTTTCTAAAATTGCACATTATGGCTGCCATAAGCATTCTAGGTAAGCAAGGTGGAGGGGCAAGAATGCCCAAAGGACATCCTAATATTTGCACAAGCACAACAACAAAATACTAGTAGGCAATGAGCGGCAGGTGAAATGACTATTTCTAGCACAAAGTACCATGTGGCCCATGATGCAGGATGCATGAGGCTTATGGCTGACTACAAGGTAGACTGCATGCTCCATGGGAAAGGGCAGCACGGCACTCACTGAGCTTCAGTCACACACAGAGATGTCAACACACCACCACAGCTATCGGTATTTAAAGGGGCATTTGGGAGCCTCTGATGCCTCCACTGCCTTTTACCACATTTCTCTTAGAAGTGCTATCCCATTCCTATCAAAATCATAATTCCATCATCACCACTAGTGTTTAGTGATATAAATGATAGAGTTGACTTTGTTAAATAATGTTTTCTCTACAGTTGTACACTCTAAATCCAGAAAGTTTTTTGTTTGTTTGTTTGTTTGGTTGGTTAGTTTTATGATGTTGATTCTGTTCTTTGGAAGAAACTCTCTTCCTCTCTGTTCTCCACAACCCCACTTTCAAACTCTGAGAGACTCTCCTGGTCCAGTATTTCCTTTGCCAAAGGGTAAGTAGGTCTTTATAAGTATCCCCTTGTGGGGACTGTGTAGTCAGTTATATAAGGAAAGTTAGGGGCCCAACTCTCTCTCCATTCTGTCCCTGTGCCACTTTCTCACAATTTATCTCACTTGAAGTCAACGAAAGGCTATCACACGTGTGTGGGAAAGCTGCACACAAACTCTTAATCTGATTTTTCTCCAAGTTACACTACTTTAATCTCTAACTGCTTGAGATCTAGAATCAGCTGACTTTCCAAACCTGTACAGCCCTGAATTTCTACTTTCTTTATTCCTTTTCATTTTTGCCTCAAACCAGAAATCCTTTCCCTAGCTCATATATTTCTTGTGGTATTTTTGCTAAACACAGCTAATAAGAACCAACACAGACTAATCAAAGTTATGATTTTCAACCTCTTTCCTTAGAACGGCTGATATATTTTCTGCCTCCCAAATGAATGTATCACCCAGTGTTTTGCCTCTGAATACTAGGAATGACCATCTCTCACCTTTGGTGATCAGCTTCCTTAGACTATGTCTCCTTAACACAAAAGTGATGCAATATATTTATGTTATAGGGGAACATCATTTCAGAGTACAAAATTCTGTATTAGGATGAATAAATGCTGTAAGAAACAACCCTCAAATCTCAGTGGTGTAACGTTATAAAGGTTTGTTTCTTGATCATGTGAAGTCTGAAGTGGTGTACTCGGCCCAAATCCCACCTGCTCTTCTCTAAGTAGTGGCTCTGGAATCTGATCTCCTTCCAGTATGGGGCTCACCACTTTGCTATTCTGGAATTTAAGCAGGTGAGAGGAAGAGATAGACAGACAGGCAGTGAGCATGCACACAAGGACAACTGAATTGATGTTTTATGGCCAGGTCTCAAAGTAGCATTACTTCCATTTATAATTCCTTGGCTAGAACTCAGCCGTGTAGTCCACCTATATGCCAGGGCAATGGAGAAATGTGGTCTTCCAGTATGCCCACAAAGAAAACAATGTGGAAATGCACAACATCACCTCAGCTATAATTAGGTTGCAGGCAGAGTATGTAGGAAGATGGGCCCTCTGGGTAAGCAGATGCTTTTCTCTACAGTGTTTGGTTTCCTTCCACATTATGGTTTTAGTAGTTGAAAATACTCACATTTAATGTAAGACTGAAACATCACTACTACGAATAGACCTGTTTGACTTATGCCCAACTTCTTTCTGAACAGCCGAACCTCTTCGATGACCTCCTCCATATTCCATTCTCTTACCTCTGGGGACTACAGAACTGACTGCCAAGGTACCATGTACTTCCTGGCCATAGTTGTACACACGATCCAAGTCAGTTTCTGACATTAGATTCTATTTATTTGTTCTTCCAAGCATGTATCCATTTACTGAATGCTGCTATATGTCACATACTTGCTCTAAGCATTAAGGGTTCTTTATTTGCTGATGTGTTCCCATCAAATTCATATGCTGAAATCCTGAGCCACGGCATCTCAGAATATGAATGTATTTAGAGATAGAGACTTTAATAGATGAATGAGGTTATTAGGTGGGCTCTTATTCAATATGATTGGTGTCCCTCTAGGGAGATCAGCACACAAACACACCCAGAAGAAAGACAACATGAAGACACAGAAAGATGATGGCGATTTACAAGCCAAAAGGAGAGACCCTCAGAAAAAAACCAACCTTGCCCACATCTTGATAAGGACCTCTAGTCTCCAGAACTGTGAGAAAAGAAAATCTGTTGTTTAAGCCACTCAGTCTGTGGTACTTTGTTATGGCAGCTGTAGCAAACTAATACAGATTTCACATAGGAAAACAAAGCAAACAAACCAACAGATAAACACCCTCATGCACTGTTGGAGCTTGGCTTCTTGACTCTCCTTTATTACCATTCTGCCACTGACCCTTAGGAGATGACTGTGCATTTGCAGCCTTTACAGAAAGCAAGCACACTAGTTCATCCTCCCTTTGAGAACAAATCCAGATAGGTGTCTAAGCCAAATGGACACAGAATCTCTAAAATTTTCCCAGCCAATGTTGTTATATTAGTAGCAAGCCACAGTAACTAAAAATGTGCTGAAATATATGGAATTTCTACTACAATTTTTGGAAAGCATGATACAGTTCTAAAATATTCATTTAAAGAAAAAGATTCCAGAGGCGCCTGGGTGGTTCAGTCGGTTAAGTGTCTGACTTCAGCTCAAGTCATGATCTCGCAGTCCGTGAGTTCCAGCCCCACGTCAGGTTCTGTGTTGACAGCTCAGAGCCTGGAGCCTGTTTCAGATTGTGTGTCTCCTCCTCTCTCTCTGCCCCTCCCCTGCTCATGCTGTGTCTCTCAAAAATAAATACAGATTAAAAAACATTTAGAAAAAGATTCCATTTTCTGCAAAATAGGCACACATCTAGAGGTAATTTCTTATCATGTCAAGGTCACTTCTTGTCTAGTATACTCATGAAAAATTACTGTTAAGCCTTATAAACAGTAAACTTTGTCGCTCCTCAAGGCAAGTTCAGGTTTGTTAGCAGCTTTAATACCTCACCAAATGTATAATCCAATTTCTTTTAAGAATTTTCACCATTTAAAATTCAGATTATCAAGGACATTGTCAAAGCTACAATTCGTTGGCAAAGAAGTTGTGCTTACTCCCACTGCTAAGAATGCCCACTTTCAAATTTCAGAGCTCATCACTTCATTACTTCTTCTCCTTGATCTCTACTTGAATAGTAAAACATCTATAAAAAGATAATATGTGTACTAAATTTGATCTGCCTGGTTTTCTTCTCCTCACCACTCCCCATCTCTATTCGTCACCAAACTCCTATTCAGTCATCAAAATATAGGCTGGAGATCACATGCTCCAGTGACTGTCCTCAGTCTTCTCCTAGTTCCTTTCCACCATCTCCAGCTAGAACTAGGGCATGTTTACATCCTTTCTCAGGTTCCAGCACAGCATTTAGGACCTAGTGCTGCAACTCAGCCTCAACTCCTGAGAGACAAGGGCTATGTCTCTGCACACAGCAGCCTCTGTAAATGTATGCTGAAGCCCTATGTCTACCCATCAGAATATTATCATTCCTAGATACCTGCTTACGGTTTCAGAAATATTCCTACAGTTAATTTAATGTTTATTTACTTTTAGCCAAATATTTGAACTCACCACAGAGGAGTAGAAATTAAATTAAAATGTGGAAGTAGTGGATGGAAAATATTTGAACATAATTCAACCTTTATAAGTGATAGATATTTGCTGGAAACGAGCCCTGGTTCACGATAAAAGTGAATTTATTTTATGTTATTTTATTTCAGCAGATGCAACCAAATTATTTGAGAGTCTTCCTTGAGGGGTCACTTCCTGCTTCCAACTGCTCTTACTGAAAGGACATAACGCTCCATACAGATTATCACATTTTTATACTGTAAGCAGTTTTCTAGCCCTTTAAAAATATGCCGAAACAAAGGTGCCGGAATGCAAGACATGAATCAGCGGTGGGTGCCACACCTGTAACTGTAGCAGATTTAGAATACAGAACAAACGTTTTCACCCTTAACATTTCCAAAATCAGTGATAAGGTCTGCTCTGAAATAATACTCCTGTTCTTCAACCTCTGACATGTTATTGTCTTAGAATATATTTCCCTAAGTGTCCTGTCTACTTTATCCTACCCTCCCCAGGCTAAGGGGAAAAGTAGCCATTGAAACGCAAATCAAATGACACAATGAGGGAGGAGAGTGGCACACACTCTCAAAAGACACAAAAAGAAAACACATTTTAATTATCCCTACAATTCAGACACAACAAAGTTTTTTCTGAATTTTTTTTAAATTATTTTTTAACGTTTATTTTTGAGACAGAGAGAGACAGAGCATGAATGGGGAGGCGCAGAGAGAGAGGGAGACACAGAATCTGAAGCAGGCTCCAGGCTCCAAGCTGTCAGCCCAGAGCCCGATGTGGGGCTCGAACTCACGGACTGCGAGATCGTGACCTGAGTCAAAGTCGGATGCTTAACCGACTGAGCCACCCAGGCGCCCCCTGAATTTTTTTTCAAAAATTGACAGTCTTTTCATTAGGTTCATTAGGCAAACTGAATTGTGGGAAGATATAGCAGTTTCTCAAAACTGCCTCTCTCCAACATTTTGATCTGGGGAAGGAATTCATATTCACAGTGTTTCAGCTCTTTTGCTATCTGACTGTTCCAAGTCCTTTTCCATCTGGGCTGGGAATGAGGTGGTCTGTGGGCAGTTTTGATGAGAAACTTGGGGTCTCCCTTCATTATTTCTTCACTGAAGTTATGAATGCGATTTAGAAGGGTCCTGGGGGCATGGAGAGGAACTCAGCAAATGGGGAACAGTCTCAATACACAGCATTGTCTACATCACTGGCAGCACAGGCTAAGAATGGGGGCATTTGCGCGTGCCATTGAAGAGAAGCAAGCAGACAGGAGAGGAAGGACCCTGGAGTAAAGCTGAGAAAACGGTCTGTTTTATACAGAGAATAGTTTTCCTTCAGGCTGCCAGAAGTACTTGCTGAACTGATTTTTAAAAGCCAAACCTACCTGTATCTTCCTTATTTCAAATGTAAACTTATATTTGAATTACAACATTCGAGGGGAAATTTGGTTTTCCAACTAATTAGATCTCCAAAAATCTGCTATTTTTTTTTCACCTCACGTTAAAAAAGATACCACTGGGGTACCTGCCTGGGTGGCTCAGCCAGTTAAGTGTCTGTCTCTTGATTTTGGCTGAGGTCATGATCTCATGGCTCGTGAGTTCGAGCCCCACGTTGTGTTCGATGCTGACAGCATGGAGCCTGTTTGGGATTCTCTCCCTCTTTCAAAATAAATAAATAAACTTAAGAAAATAACAGCAATTGTTTGGTACTTTCCTCCTATTTTGAGATGCCACCACAATAAGGGATGAAAGTCTTAGAGCAGGACTAGCTACATAATCTGCTGGATCCACAACATGACATGGGGCCGAGAGGACACTCCTTGTTCCAAAATTATCAAGAATCCCAAGATGGTGATGGCAGAGCATCGAAAGAAGCACAGGATCCTCTATGCACAGGACCTGTGTGCACAGGTTCACCCTCATGAAGCCTGCTGCATCTGATAGGCTTTGGACCTCTATGTGGACTTTATTGTTAATAAAACATTTTAAAAATATATGTTTATTTTTGAGAGAGAGAGAGACAGACAGACAGACAGACGGAGAGACAGGGTGAGAGCAGGGGAGGGCCAGAGAGAGAGGAAAACACAAAATCCAAAGCAGACTCCGGGGTCCAAGCTGTCAGCACAGAGCCTGACATGGGGCTCAAACTCATGAACTGTGAGATCATGACCTCAGCTCAAGTCAGATGCTTAACCGACTGAGCCACCCAGGCACCCTGCTCTGTGTGGACTTTAAATAAAGGCAAAACATGATTAGGTCAACTGCTCTGATTTGGGCCAGTGACCTCTATCTACTCCAGGAGCCACTTGAGCCTAACCTGAAAGTCGAGGCACAGGAATATTTTGCCTCATCTGCTGTTTAAACTAGCTTCAGAACTACAAGTTTTCCCTAGGTAAATGAGAAAGGAAAATGAAAAAATCATTTGTGGCACAGAGAAAAAAGAAACAGAAATTAGCCTATTTGCTTTGAGAAGGGTATGATGTTTGGGAGTTGATTTTCTCATGAGACAAATATAGATTTCCATACGAATAGGGGCTCTTCTATGCAAAGCATTTACTATGAATGTTAGTAAGGCAGGTGACTCCCTTTAAAAATAAAAGGGCATTGGGGTGCCTGGGTGGTTCAGTTGGTTAAGCACCTGACTTCAGCTCAGGTCATGATCTGAGGTTCATGGGATTGAACCCCACATCAAGCTGACAGTGTGGAGCCTGCTTGGCATTCTGTCTCTCTCCCCCTCTCTCTCTGTGTCTCTTCCACCACTCTAAATAAATAAATAAAAATATTTTTAAAAATAAAAGCGCATTAATTTAAACTTAACATGTTGACTCAGTGATGTTTGTAAAAAATTAATGCTTGATGATGCCATATTTCCTAAAGAAAAGAACACATGACAGATACCTGGTTCTGTGCTGTGAGATAAATTATAAATAGAGCAGAAGGGATCAACAGGAACAGGTCCTGAACAATTACTCAATCACTGCCTACTATAGAAAAATCCAATGGAAGGTAGAGCATAAATATAATATTCTGAATAAGCAAGCTTTTAGATCTAGTGACGTGCGTTTTTTTAAATAAAAAATGACAAATGAAAAATATACTCAAAGTTTTTCCTGGTTTCAAATCCCAAAATTTTGCAGCTAAACTATACTTAAGAAATGATTTCTCCCTTGTATTCGAGTCAAACTTTTTTTAGACAAGCTTCTGAAGTCCCAGCCATCTTTCAAGGTCCTTATGAAGTCATCTGTGAGTCCTTTAAACTATGTCTTTTACTTTTTTTCGTGAAATTTCCCAACCCAGCACTTTCTATTTCAATACTAGCACTGATTATATAGTAACTTGCATTATGGTTGTTTGTATTTCTTCTTGTTTCCGCTTAGACCATCACTACAACATTTTTTTTTAATATTTATTTTATTGAGAGAGAGAGACAAGAGTGCAAGCAGAGGAGGGGCAGAGAGAGAGGAAAACACAGAATCCAAAGCAGGCTCCAGGCTCTGTGCTGTCAGCACAGAGCCCGACGTGGGGCTTGAACTCACAAACCGCGAGATCATGACCTGAGCCGAAGTCAGATGCTTAACGGACTGAGGCACCCAGGCACCCCTACAACAATTTTATGAACTACATTTTAATGTTTCATTGCTTCTCTTATAATATCCAGAACAAAACTTTATATATCTAGGTGATTAAAAATTATTGGTTGTACCTAATTAATCTGGATTTAGCCCTTATGGAAATGGATCTTACTGATTAGTACCAGAGATAAAATTTCATTTAAAATAATTGAATTTGTTGCGCCAATTTGACAACCTAGAAGATATGGGTTAATTCCTAGAAACATACAACCTTCCAAGACCGAATTATGAAGAAATAGAACATGAACAGACTTATTACTTGTAGAGAGACTGAATCAACAATCGAAACCTCCCAAGAAACAAAAGTCCAGGAGGGTTTCACTGGTGAATTCTACCAAACACTCAAAGAAATTTTAATACCAATCCTTTTCAGACTTTTCCAAAAAAAAAAAAAAAAAGCGGCAACACTTCCAAACTCACTTCATGAGACCAGCATCACCCTGATACTCTTGTTACCTAGTATAATTGAGACCACGGTTCTGAGAGAGAAATGATGGGAAGGAGGACTGCAATAGGACCAGGAGGAGTAACAGGAATTTTCAGATCCCTAACCAGTAACAGTAGTTTACATTTATATAATACTTTATAGTTGACAAAGGTTTTCATGTAAATTATCTAAATCCTCATAGCAGCATGAGATTTCAGAGAGCAGGGTGTTAAATTCAGTGAGAGATTTAAAAAAAAAAAAAGAGGCTGTTTACGAAGTTTGTTCAAAATCAAGGATGGCTCAAAGAAGGTAAGTTGCAGACTCTAAGCACTGTATTATGGGAGAATGGTAGGAAAAAAATGAAATTAGGCTGAGAGGCATAATGATAACTCTAGATAGTCTTTGCCTCAGGTGAAAAATCTGCAAGTTATACTTCAGATTAAGTAAAGCATCTGCAAAAGCAATTCTCTAATGTATTTATATTACCATCATGGCAGATAAATCAGTTGAGACTTCAAAGACACACAGTCTTTGAACTATCAGCCAGAGTGCAAATAAAACTGAATTGATTTAACCTGCTTTAATATTCCAAGAGTAGAAATAGGATTGTACAGTTGTGGTTTATTACAAGCTTTCTAAACAGCACTGGTGATAATAAACGTGATATTCAAATGGCATTCAAACAGCATAATCAAGGAGGCAAGGGTAATCCTTTGCTCCTTCAATGGTATCCTATCACTCATTTCCATGAATTGACCACTGGCATGAGTGGTTCTCAAACTTTAGCATACTGAAGTCTAACTTAAGGAGCTTATGACACAGATCTAGGGCTTCTAAAGATAGCTAAATAGAGAAAAAGAAAAGATTTGAGAAGTCTATAGCTCAGAGATGATTTCAGTGGATCTGGGGCTGGGCTCTGGAATCTGCATTTTTATTGGGTTCCTCAAGAACCCACAATAGTAATTTCTATGCCATAATTTTAGAAGCCCTTCCTAGAGGGGCTCCTGGGTGGCTCAGTCAGTTAGGTGTCCAACTCTGGATTTCAGCTCAGGTCATAGCCTCGCCATTTGCGAGTTTGAGCCCTGTGTGGGGCTCCGTGCTGGTGGCACAGAGCCTGCTTGGGATTCTCTCTCCCTCCCCCTCCCCCCCCCATCAGGCAGGTGCAAGCTCGCTCGCTCTCTCTCTCTCTCTCTCTCAAAAATAAGTGAATTGACATTAAAAAGAAAGAAACACTTTCTAGAAATCCTTAGATAATATACTCTAAGATTCAGATGGCAGGGTAAACAATTTTCATTTTACTAAGAGATTACTTAGCAAAAAGAAATCCTCAAGATTTGAAATGCACCATTAATGGTAGAAATTCAAGCCATGTAATAGGTAAGAAGGGAAACATTTTGGTCAGGGAAGCAGGGACATAATTCCCCATATTACAGAAGATAGTCTACTGTGTTTCTAACTAGCTGTATTTGAAGGATGTTTTTCCATTCTGGAGGAGCACATACATCTCCCATGAGTCTCTTTAATTTCACAAATCATCTCACAGCTTTTTAAAGTACTCAGAACCATCTAGAAAGTGAGAGTTAGGTTTTAGTAGCTATAAAACTCTGCCTTTAACATTTAAAGCTTTTCGGATATTTTTTTTCCCTCTCAAAAGCCAACTTGGGGTGCCTGGGTGGCTCAGTCGGTTAAGTGTCTGACTCTTGGTTTCGGCTCAGGTCATGATCTCATAGTTTGTGAATTTGAACCTTGCATCAGGTTCTGCACTGACAGTGCAGAGCCTGCTTGGGATTCTCTATCTCCCTCTCTGCCCCTCCCCTGCTTGCTTGTGTACTCTCTTTCAAAAAATAAACAGTTAAAAGTATTTTTTTTAAAAGCCAAGTAACTTAATTTTTCTAAGCCCTAATTTCTACATCTCTACCACAAAAGAATGTGTTTTTAAAGTCATCTATAATAGCTTTCAACTCGAACATTCTGTAAATATAGATCTAATTTTAGGCTAAGATGGAAAACCATACTCTAAATAGCCTGAAGAAATTAACCCTACATTTTTCTTTTGAAAATGTAACCGTTTCTTTAATCTTTCCTTATTTATTCCTGCCATGATTTTAGTCAAGTTCAGATCTAGATAATCATTTATTATTTATATTTAAGGGACTTATTAGTTATAAACATATAACAACATAATCAGGCCATATTAGATATCTAGACCAAAAATTATCTCACTAGCCCTCTGATCAAACTGCACTATCAATCACACAGCAACCCATTTTTAAATATTTAACAAAATTTATACAAGGAAAACCATGTGCCTGGAAACTCTTCAAGCTTTTTTATAAATATTAGCTCATTTAATCTTGATAACAACTCTATGAGGTGGGCACTGTTATGCTCATCATATGAGAAATGAGAATCCAGGGATGGTCAGTGACACTCCCATACTACTACCAGTAGATGGCAGAGCTAAAATTCCAACCCAGGCCAATTGACTCCAGAGCCAGCTCCAAATCAATGCCCTGGACTATTTTCCTATATTAACTATTGGCAAACTATTTTGCCAACTATTGGCAAAAATGCTTTCCAAAAGCTTGCTACAGGTTAATCAGGAGACAGGACAGTGATAAAAGAGAACCCTTTGAATGTCATCAAGATGTCAATTACAATGTAATTTTAATGTGGGCATTGCATGCCTTTTTCTATTTCTACTGAAATGAAGAAAGGTAGTGGTATGGCTAGACCTATTGCTTATGGGCCTCCTGACTGTGCCCATGAAATATATGTTGGGTAGATGAATTTTGTCTCCACTAGTAAATCGCTAACTCAAACCACTGGCACCTGGCATCTGACCTACCGCACCGCTGACTACTTGGCCTCCTATCTGCACCTCGATTCCTCAACTCTACCTCACAACTTTGCAGCCAAAATAATTTTCTCAAAATGCTTTGATCCTGTCACTTCACTGCTTCAATACTTTAATACGTTCCTATTTTTACTAAGAAAAAAAAAAACAACTCTTAATTTATCAGCAGAGTGACTATATAATTGAATATCAGCCTGAAGCGCTTTTGATAGTAGGGACATTATTCATCATTTTGTCAGATCAACAAGGCTGCCCACAGCAACCCAGATATATGGTCACCCTGCTTGTGAGATTGTCCCTTCAAAAGATTCCAAACCTTGCTGAGAACGATTCTTCAATCCAGCTTTCCTTCAATGCCTAGAATACACGGAGCCTTTTCCACCTGAGAGCTCTTGCACATATCCATCTGTTTAACAAACTCTGTCCCCACATCCTTGCCTAACTAATGAGTATTCATGTTTCAAGTTATACTATAAATAACACTCTTCAAAGAAGACTTCCCGGATCTTCCAAATAAAAACCACCTTCACCTCACCCCCATCATTTCCTCAAACAATACCTACAACTTTTCTTTCATACATTCGCCACAATTTGTAATTTTCTTTCTGCTTAATTTCTGTCTCTCTCATTCTGCCATAATTACAGTTCCTTAGGTGTAGTATAATTAGCACCTAGCACAGTTCTGGCTTACAGGAGTTCATGGTTATTGAATAAATGAGAAAATGAATATTTCTTAAAAAGAGGATTAGAGGATATGTACTCTGTTGCATAAAGCATTGCTTTGATTTCAGACAATTATTCTTATAAAATACATCAAAAATAAAAATGTCAATATTTCCATATTTAAAGATACTATACTTAGAATGACATAAAATAAATAAGAATTCCAGGAAAAAAAATCTACCCACCTAGACAAGAACTTTCTAGGTAAGTAAGAAATTACTAGGTCACCAAAAACAAAACAAAAAAAGCAAAATCACTAAAAATAGGTAGAAGAAAAATACTGTATCGATATCATAATGTCTATATGATAACAATATTTTAGTCTGGGCAAAACACATGCTTAAAAATCTCTACGGGAGTTTATGTTCCATAACAACTGTATAATCTAGTTATAGCCCACAAAGATTTTGGAACATGTACTAGTATAAAGCAAGACTGAATTAACACCAGATTGGGCTTCTCTCACCATTAGGCTGACTGGCACAGTGCCCAGTTAATGGTTTATTCTAGTCTAGAGTGCAGTAATATGCCAGAAAATAGAAAAAAATACAAATCAAGTTTCTTTAGCTTAAACACATATGTGTAATTTAGGAGTCATATATGAAGGAACCTGGTATATAAAAGTACCAATAAAAAGAGAAACCTTGGGGCACCTGAGTGGCTTAGTGGGTTAAGTGTCTGACTTCGGCTCAGGTGATGATCTCACGGTTCATGAGTTTGAGTCCCTTCAGTCTCACTGCTGTCGTCACAGAGCCCACTTCAGATCCTCTGTCCCTCTCTCTCTGCCCCTCCCCTGTTTGCTCTGTCTCATAAATAATTAAACATTAAAAAAATTTTTTTAAAGAAAAACCTGACAGAAAAACATCTCGAAGTAAATGAATATCTAATGTCATTGTTACGGGTTTCTGATCTTATTAAAAACTATAACCCTGAAACTAGGTTTTTATTTTGATTTGGGCTGACATAAGTGGCTTTTACTCTGCCTAAATTGATCTTCAGACAGCTCACCGAATTCAACTGTATTTTTGCACATCCAGGCCTTTGTGCCTGCTGCCTACGCCACCAATTATCAAATCAGCACAGAATGTCTACAGGTGGCCGTCCTCCTGCATCTCTCTTAATTTTGTTAGGGTTGCAGTTCCAGGATAATGGTTTTCTAATTAAGATTATATCTTTCTGTTTAAGTGATTAGCACTTCTCATGCTAATAGTATTACATTAGCACCTTTGAGAAAAGTTATTCAACAATGTAGGCAAGACTAGAGAAAACAGAGCTATCCAAAAGGGTTTGTAAGAAAAAGAAATAGAAATAGGCTAAAACAAAAGAGAGAAGAACTTTCCCCTATATTTTATAGCAGATTTTCTCCTAAACAATGGAATCTGAAATTATCTTCTAAGAATGATCCCAGGACCTGGTTGGCTTCTGAAGACTAAAATCCTAATCTGGAATCCAGGAATCTTTCCACACTCTATGTTTTTTTCCCCCCTCAAGGAGAAAATGGATACTTGACAATTCTCTCCTTTTTTTTTTCTTTGTTTGTTTTTGAGGAAGACAGAGAGTTTGAGCAGGGGAGGGTCACAAAGTGGGGACAGAGGATCCAGAGAGGGTTCCACGCTGTTAGCAGCAAGTCTGAAGCAGGACTTGAACTCACAAACTGTGACATCAGGACCTGAGCCAAAGTGTTCAACCAACTGAACCACCAGGTGCCCCCTGACAATTGCAAAGTGCCCTGGCATGATAACTCTGGCAGCTGGGACTAATAACGATGACGTAATATCTCCAATTACATGTTTTTGCTGAGGGAACAAGATATTAGATTTTGATCTTTTTAAGTGTATGAATTATTTGTATTCCTGGACAGATTCCCATACAATATGTAGACGTAATTTATCTATAAAACTAACAATGTTTTAGAGATTATATCTGAATAGTGCTTGACCCAGAAAAAAGAGCTATAAATAAATAGAAATCAGTTTGAACATTTTGGAATGAAAATGAGTTAACTATTTTTGGACTTTAGTTCCTTTTGAAAAAAGCATTAGAACCCTTAGAAACGATTTAAGCAATCCTGGGACTTTAAACCTCTGGCAAAATCCATACGCACCAATCAATACCAGGAACTACACAAAGAACAAGGTAAGCCACAGCTTACATTCTGAGCACTGTGCAAGTTCACCTCTATCCTTGGCTTTCAGAATTTCCAAGAATAATCTCTCAAAAGAAAAAAACAACTTTAAATGACAATTTTTATACAATAGTTTCATTTGATAACATCTGTACACAAATAAAATCATTTAAAACATTTCTTATATTTTTATATTATAAAAACATCCACCAGTTGCTGGAAATGAGAAATAGATAGCAAGTATGATGCTTTCATTGCATTTTTAAGAATGTTGTAAAGTTTTAAATATATTTTAACACTTCCCTTCTAAAATATACAATACTGTGTACAATACTCATATCGTTTCCTAAATACTTCAATAGAAAATTTACTAGTAATATTGTGCTTGTTGATAAAGTGATATCTAATTTTAAGATTTCTTCTGTACCCAAATGAATCTTTAGAAGCCTAGTAGAGTAAATGTTGATTTTTATTTTTTAGTTCATTTCCATTAAAAATAAACCACTCTTTATGGTTCATGAACTCTAGCCACTCATTTGTATCCCAGGAGCTCTTTCCAAAATAAGGATAAAAAATTATCCTTATAAAAAAATGAGGTTAGATTGGGAGAGAGCCAAAGCATAAGAGACTCTTAAAAACTGAGAACAAACTGAGGGTTGATGGGGGGTGGGAGGGAGAGGAGGGTGGGTGATGGGTATTGAGGAGGGCACCTTTTGGGATGAGCACTGGGTGTTGTATGGAAACCAATTTGACAATAAATTTCATATATTAAAAAAAATGATCCTTATATCAACATGTTGACACATTACTTTCAGACTTGGCAAAGAGAGGAAACACACACACACACAAACACACACACACATGCACAAATATACATGCTCATACTTAGAGAAATTCACAAGATGTATGCACCTTCTTAAATTTTTTTTAATGTTCATTTATTTTTGAGACAGAGAGTGACAGAGCATGAACAGGGGAGGAGCAGAGAGAGAGGGAAACACAGAAACCCAAGCAGGCTCCAGGCTCTGAACTGTCACCAGAGAGCCCGAAGCGGGTCTTGAACCCACGGACCATGAGATCATGACCTGGGCCAAAGTCAGATGCTTAACCCACTGAGCCATCCAGGCTCCCCTGTATGCACCTTCTTAACCTCATATAACTTAACCTGCACACTCCCCCAGACACCTAGAATGTGAATAAATGAAAGCGAAGAATTCATTATCTTGCACATATAAACCTTATGGAAAATATTTTTTTTGCCTGAATATTCTTTTATTTTTTAAGTTTATTTGAGAGAGAGAGAGAGAGAGAGAGAGAGGTGAAGAAGGAGAGAGAGAGAGAGAGAATGAGAGTGGGGAAGGGGGACATCAGGGCAGTGGAGAGAGGAAGAGTGAGAGAGAGAGAGAGAGACAGGAAGGGAGGGAGAGGGAGAGAATCTCAAGCAGGCTACATGCTCAGCATGGAGCCTGATGTGGGGCTTGAACCCACAACCCCGGGATCATGACCTGAGCCCAAATCAAGAGTCAGATGCTCAATCCACTGAACCACCCAGGTGCCCCCACCCTAATATCCTTAAAACAAAAACAAAAAACAAAAGAAAAATAACCTCCATAAAGAACAATAAAAAGTATTTGTAAAAATTAACATCTTCACTTTCTTTCCTATATGGCCTCTTCTCCAGTGAATAAAGAATAAGCATATTACTATCAAATTATTTTCAAGGAGGAAAAAGGACTACAGAGCATGCTTCCTACAGATCTGAGGTTCAGACTTTATGAAACAAAAAATTATATATATATATCCTTTTTGTTTTTTTTATATTACAAAGCCACCCCCATGTCAAGAATTAATCTTAATATGGTAAAGATGATATTCAAGTACATTAAGTTGTGATCTTCCTAAGAGATCAGGTTCCATCAGCTGCTTCTGGTTAAATACGTGACAAAGATCAAAGCTAAATCCCTAAAATGACACAAATATTATTGACATGTATAGTACAAATGTCTTAGGGGAAAAAAATGGTGGAGACTATATAAACTGGGATGGAGACTTCTTTAGTGAAAAAGTTGCATACAGAAAGACATCAGGAATATTAAAATTTTGGTAATCATACTCTCAAAGCAGAAAGCTTTCTTCTTCAAGTTATTCCTGGAATGGGATTTAAAATTCTCCCTTAAGTCTCTATAGTAAAGCTTACACTTAAAGACCTTGTTTAAGCAGGTTAGACATTTCCGGTACATTATGAATCCTAGGATTTACCAGTTACATCCTGAGAATAAAGGAGAAAGTGGACCCAGAAAGCTTAAAACTGACAAAAGACAGGAAGTTCAGAGCTAAAGGCAAAACTACCTGTAACCTGTTCCACTAAGCATTTCAGAATCTTTTAACAATGGAATTTATTATAAACTCTACATGCTGCAAGAAAAGACATAATGATCACTTTATTTCCTTATTTTTTTTTATTAAGTAGGAAACTTGATTAATACTATAATTAATTTGAACTTGACTTTCTGGCTTAAAGAGTTGTCGCAACCATTAACTACATAGGTCTCCATTATATGTTGGTTCGTGGTTACTATTACTCCAAATAAATTGACCCATATGTTCTCACTGGACATGATAAAGTTGATTATGATGAAGCTGAACCTTATCAAGTTTAAGTGGTTGTTATTCACTGACATCCTTTAATTGTAGTAGTATATTTATTATAAATAACTCCTAGAAGAATGTTTGGCATACAGTAGACTCCATAAATATAAGAGCCATTATTGGTCTTTATAACCATTGTTGCCCTCATTATTAAGATGAATATAAACAGCCATTTGGTACCTGATTTATAGATGTGTTAAAATATATTTTATGACTTCTCTCTGTATCAGACATGTTATGTATTAGTTACAGTCCGATAATTTATTTGATAGCTCATGATTCCACATTATGAAATATTTAATCATGTAAAATACTGCTAGACTATTCAGAATGTTTTTACTTTTATATGAAAATCATTTTTCAACTGTTTACTTGCATAAGAATTTTCAGCCAACCAATTCTTTCAGCTCTAAGATTCTTTCTTACCATGCATAGCCTGGGAATCTACTTTCATCTTAGGGCTGCCTTAGTACGCTTCAGTGACCTAGTTCTGAATCAGTAGGATCTGATATTGCTAGACTTCTAATTTGGATCCAAAGGAAAATTATATCTCTTGAAGAGGAGATAACGCATTAAAAAGTTCTGGGTTATAAAAAGAAATCTGTAACTGAAAGTTCAGTAAGAAGAAAAGCAGACTTTTTCTTTGATCACTCTTATCTGTTGGAAAGAATTATGCCTCTAAAAAAATATCACCCACACATTCAGAAAGGTGAAAGGCTTTGTAACACAGTGTATCTAGGCCATGAGTACCTGGTTAGGGCTCTTATTAATCTCTGTAACACTATAGCAGAGCATTGTGAAGGGAGGTACACGGGTGACACTGGCCCTACAACAAGAGTAACATTAAATTTGAGTATGCCAAAATAATCAAGTGTGTTAATGTCAAAAGAAACAGAAAAGTACTTACTGTTTCCTCTAGAGAAAATTGGGTAAGACAGGAAAAGTGTAATTGCTTTGTGACAGCTACATGTGTAAAGGAAATTTAGGGAAACTTTTCACATCCATTTAGTACATATTTATTGCACACTTCATCTATGTGAAGCATAGGGTTTTAATATGATGCCAGATTTTCTTTATCCTTTAGCCTTGTATGTATTCATTCAACAAACAACTGAATGCCCACTGTGTATCAGGCGGCATGCTAGGTGTTGATGATACAGAGAAAGGTAGCATCTTTGCATTCACCATGGTGTGAACAGAAAAGGATACTGAAATGGACAACAAACACAAAGTTGTGTAACTTCATTAGACATCAAGGAATTGTGCATACACCACTTCACTATACACCTTAAATTTAAGACAACGCACAATACTTTGCAAGTATGTGGAGTCACTGGAAACATGCAAGTATGTGGAGTCATTCTTACATTGGAAAGAATGTAAATTGCTGCAACCATCTTAACAGATCTGTTTGGCAGTAATTACTAAAGTTGAACATGTGCATATCCTATGATTCTGCAAGGTACAAAATGTACTCCTGGTGTGTGTGTGTGTGTGTGTGTGTGTGCATCAGAAATGCATGCATATGTTCACCAAAAGATGCATACGATAATGTGCAGAGGACTGTTATTGTAATAACCCAGAATTAGCAGTTCCACTGATAGTAAAAGTGACAACTAAATTGTGGTACTTTCAAAAGGTGAAATCTGCACAGCTGTGAGAATGAACAAAGTACAAGTAGTTGCAACAGTATCAGTGAGTTATACCAACACAATGTTACATAAAAGAAGCCATATTCTAAATAAGACCTACTGCATGATTATATTTATACAAAATTCAAAACTAGGCAAAACTTGGAGGGAAGTAATGGTGGAACAGGAGAATACTGGAGACTCCTGGGGTGCTTGTAATGATCTGTTTCTCCATGTGGTTGTTGGCTGCATAGATGACTTCACTCTGATCATTCGTTACTCTAGGCACCTGTGATTTGTGACTCTCCTATAAAAATTTATTTAAAATTAAGCACTGAGCACCATTCTTGATTTAAGATGAACATATTGTGGGCAAGTGAAGACAAAGGGAAAAGTAACTAGGTTGTCACCACCTTCTGGCAGTTTTCTACTTTATTTGCTACAGGCCTTCATTACCTGATGTACGAAGAATTGTGGTAATCACCCGCTAGTGTTCCTGTCTCAAGTACCTTGACTTTTTAATTTATTTGCACATTCCAGTGAAATCTATTTTCTTGATTAATCTTTTAATCATTGCTTTACCTATGTCATTCCCTTGCTCAGACATGATCACTGACTACTCACTCCCTTCTACTATAAAAATTAAACCCCTTAGCCAAACATACAATGCCTTCAGTTAACAGGATCAACATCTGACTTCAACTGACTTACATGTTATCTACCTTGAATCACCTATGTAATTCTTAACGGTAGGTAGTATCAGGAGATGTTCAAGAGCACAGACCAGGAACTCTCATTCTGCGACATTGGCAAATTACTAGATATCTCTGTGCCTCAGTTTTCTAATCAGTAAAATGGGGATACTACTAGTACCTATATTACCAAACTCACGAGAGGTTTGTGGGGATGCAATGAGTTAATACCTGTAGGCATCTAAACAGTGTTTAACCTGATAGTATTGGCTATTAATTTGTCATTATATAATTAGCAAAAATGACTGCCAGGCAAGACACAGTCAGTCCTGCCTTGCCACTTGGCTCATGGCATTCCTCCTAAACATGGAAAGCCCTTAATCCATCCACACTTCTCTTTGAATCTATCTCTCATCTTTCCTTTAAAGGCCCTTTTGAGTATCTTTTCATTCTTAAAGCTGAAGGCCATCATAATACAGGGAAGTCTTTTTGGTGAAACCCCTGCACCAGTCATGCATCATGGGTTTTATTTTGTTTTGTTTAATGCACACCTATCGCCTGTCTTGATTATTCAATTAGCTGAGGCATATATAATCACTAAAAGGTCTTTCTACCTCCAGCAACAAAAGCCTATTGTCATTCAACTGTGTATTTGTTTACTCAAGTAAATTGTGTGGGTGGTAAACTGACACTCTTTTTTTTCCAGCTTTACTGAAGTATAAGTCACAAATAAAATTGTAAGATATTTCAAGTATACGCTGTGGTGACATCACATACATATACATTGTGAAAGAAGTCTTATCACCTACTCACTTACCACATCCATCACCTCACTTAATCATACCTTAATCATCTTATAGATGGAAGTTTGTATCCTTTTATGAACCTCTCCCAATTTCCACCACCTCAAATCACTATACAAATATAAGTTTCATATCTACACACAGTGAACTATCAGAAAGATAAAACAATCCTACTGAGGTCCCTGGGTGGCTCAGTTGGTTGAGCATCTGACTTAGGTTCAAGTCATGATCTCATGGTTTGTGGGTTCAAGCCCCATGTCAGGCTCTGGGCTGACAGCTCAGGGCCTGGAGACTGCTTCAAATTCTGTGACTTCCTCTCTCTCTGTCCCTCCTCCACTCATGCTCTGTATCTGTCTCTGTCTCTCTCTCAAAAATAAACATTAAAAGTAAACAATCCTATTTACAATTGCATCAAAAATAATAAAATAATAAAAAGATTATAAAATCCTTAGGAATAAATTTAAAGCAGGTGAAAGATATGTACAACGAAAACTGTAAGACACTGATAAAAGAAATTGAAGAAGACATAAACAAATGGAAAGGTAATTTGTGCTTTTATGGCTTAGAATAATAAATATTGTTAAAATGGCCATACTACCCAAAGAAACGTACAGCTTGAATGTAATCCCTATCTAAATTCTAATGGCATTCTTCACAGAAATTCAAAAATCAATTCTAAAATTTGTATAGAGCCATAAAAGATCTCTGAATAGCCAAAACAATCCTGAGAAAGAACCAATCTAGAGGCATCACACTTCCTGATTTCAAACTATTACATTACAAAGCTATAGTAATAAAACAGTATGATATTGGCATAAAAACAGATACACAGATCAATAAAAGAAGACCCCAGAGAGAAACCCATGTACATATGATCAATTGACTTATGACAAAGGACCCTGGGGTGCATGATGGAAAAATGACAGTCTTTTCAAAATAATGCTGGGAAAACTGGGCACCCACATTCAAGAGAGTGAAACTGGACTTCTATCTTAAACCACTCACAAAGATCAACTTAAAATGAATCAAAGACTTGAATGTAATACCTGGAATCCTAAAACTCCTAGAAAGAAAACATGGGTGATAAGCTCCTTGACATCAGTCTTGGCAGTGATTTTTTTTTTTATTTGATATCAAAAGCAAAGAAAACAAAAGCAAAAATCAGTAAGTAGGATTCTATTGAACTGAAGAGCTTCTGCACAAAGAAAATCATCAACAAAATGAAAGGCAACCTATGGCATGGTAGAAAATATTGACGTATCATATATATGGAAAAGATTAATATCCAAAATATAGAAAGAACTTAGACAACTCAATAGCAATAAATAAAGAAATAAACAAACAACCTGACATAAAAATGGACACAGGGACTAAATAGACATTTTTTTCAAAGAAAATATCCAAATGGCCAATAGGTACATGTGTTCAATATCACTAATCATCAGGAAAAGAGAAATCAAAACCACAGTGAGATATCACCTACTACGTGTCAGAATAGCTGTGTACTCCTAAGGTGAAGATAGCAAGTGCTGGTGTGGATTCCTGTGTACTGCTGGTGGGAATGCTAACTGGCGTAGCCACTGAAAACAACACGGAAGTTCCTAAAAAGTTAGCATATGATCCAACAATGTCGCTTCTGGGTATATATGCACCCTCCAACAGACTAAAGCAGGATATTGAAGCGATATCTACACTCCATGTTCACGGCAGCATTGTTCACAATAGCTAAGATACAGAAACAATTTATGTGTCCACCGACAGATGACTGGATAAGAAGATATATTGCATATAATACAATGGAATACTTATTCAGCCATGAGAAACTAAGAAATCCTGCCATTTGCAAGAACGTGGATGAACCTCACAGACATTATGCTAAGTGAAATAGACTGAGACAAATATAGCATGGTATCACTTATATATGGAATCTTAAAAAAAAAGAAACAGCACATAGAGACAGAGTAGAAAATGGATTATTTTTGATATGAGGAACACATTTTTATTAGCAAGTAATTTCTACATGTGATTTCATAAGGTATATTTATTGTTTCTTTTACTTTGTTGTGATGGATTATGTGAACAAAACATCAAATTACCTAATTTTATATAAAAATACTTTAAAAATATAGTTTAACATTACATATTTTTCCAGCTTACTCGGTGCTAAATTTTATCCTAGTCTATATTATGAAAAAATAGTTTCCCTAGAGTGAGCAGCATGGCCAGGTGCTCATCTAATTTTAGGAGTTAAAGTTTTATTCCTATACCTTTTAAGCAAAAGAATTCTTTATGATATTTTTAACATAGGGGCGGCGCATGGTTGGCTCAGTTGGTTGAGCTTTGGGCTCTTGATTTTTGGCTCAGGTCATGATCTCAGGTTCGGGGGTTCAAGCCCTGCATTAGGCTCTGCACTGACAGTGTGGAACCCATTTGGGATTCTCTGTCTTCCTCTCTCTGTCCTTCCCCCTCCCTCTGAAAAATAAATAAACATTAAAATTGTTTTAAATTTTTTTTTTTTCAACATTTTTTATTTATTTTTGGGACAGAGAGAGACAGAGCATGAACGGGGGAGGGGCAGAGAGAGAGGGAGACACAGAATCGGAAACAGGCTCCAGGCTCCGAGCCATCAGCCCAGAGCCTGACGCGGGGCTCGAACTCACGGACCGCGAGATCGTGACCTGGCTGAAGTCGGACGCTTAACCGACTGCGCCACCCAGGCGCCCCTAAAATTGTTTTAAACATATATTGAATGATATCTATTCTTGGGTCATTTTTTTAATTTGAACAATATATTGCCTCTGAGATGCTGATTATCAAAAGAGTGATAAGCTTTTTCTTAATAACACTGTTAACTGCTTAAGAATAGGGAAGAAGATTAAACATACTGTCCATAAAGCCTTTGGAGTGGGACGTGGCCACAATAATTCACAGGATTAAAAGGACCAGGTACCACATCCATCCAACACATGTCAGTTGCACTTTTCTTCTTTGTGATGCTTTTTATCTTTTTTAGAAAAAGACTGAGTGCAAACATGGACAGGGGAGAGGGGGAGGGGGAGGGGGAGGGGGGGGAGGGGGAGGGGGAGAGGGAGAGAGGGAGAGAGAGAGAGAGGGACTCAAGCAGGCTCCGCACCCAATGCAGAGCCCAACGCAGGGCTCCATCTCACAACAGTGAGATCATGACCTGAGCCCAAATCGAGTCAGCCACTTATACAGACAGCCACCCAGGTGGTGATCCTTTCTCAAGGCAGTGGAAAGAACATTTTAGAAAAGAATGGAGAAATTTTTATTCATGTCTGTAAAAAAATTAAAAAAAGAATCTACTAGAAACCTAACAGCATGTATTCTATGAAAGCACAACCTTTCAAAACTTGCCTCTAAAAGTTCCAAGCACAAGCTTAGCGAGTCGTTCCTTAAGCTTCCACAGAATGCCTCACAGCTGGGGTCACTGTTAATTATTCCAAGCAGCTCTCACCATGAGAACTTCAAAGAGTCTCCCCAGCCACTCTCCAGTGCTCTAGGAAGCTTCTATCTTTTCACCAAACCATTTACAAGGCTTGGAAACATTGAAAACATCTTTCATCTTTTCAGTTCCTCTGTGGTTAGTCATGTTTTTGTGTAATTCCATGTTTAGTCCAGTGCCATTTTCTGCAAATCTGCTTTGCAGGCAAGCATGTGAATACGGTCGGCTTTACTGTGTTCTTCAAGTTCAATAATGAAAAATCTGTGTTAGGGTGAAGGCAAACATACATCCTCAGATCCAATTCAAGCATTTATATAAACTGAATTTGAAACATTTTGTTGGAGACTTGGGTTCTTTCTTATTTATAGGATAGAAGAGTCTAGAGAAAGATAATTGTTTCAGTCCGTTATCACTGGTTCTTAGAAATTTTTAAACCTAAACAGTAGGTCTTTCAACTTCTGATTGACCTTATGATACAGACACAAAGAGAAGGAATAGGATGTAACAGGGATAGCCTCCAAGGTCTGCCCACCTGGCATCTGAAAAACCTTTGCATGTAGACCATAAAGCCTGAAATTTTGAGCTCAAGATCCATCCATTCATTTCTTCTACTATTCAAAGAAAATTAACAGAATTCCCACAGTCTTACAGGCACAATGCTGAGAGCAGGAAAGATGCTGGAGTTATTAAGTTCAATAAAATCCTAAACTGCTTTTTACTTTTTTAAATTTTATTTATTATTTTTTAATGCTTATTGAGAGAGAGAGAGAGAGAGAGAGAGCCAGCGAGTATGTGTGGGGAGGGGCAGAGAGCGAGGGAGAAAGAAAATCTGAAGCAGGCTCCACATTTTCAATGCAAAGCCAGATGTGGGGCTTGAACCCACTAACATAAGTTCATGACCTGAGCTGAAGTCGGACTCAGGCTCAACTGACTGAGCCACCCAGGTTCCCCCAAATCCTAAACAGCTTTTTAAAGAAACCCATGCATTTGTCAGAAGAGAACAAGAAAGAATGAATACGTAGAGAGCACATGAAAAATGTTATGAAACTAAGAGGTATAGAAACATACTGGTAACAGGGAAGTCCACAGGTGGACTATGAAGGGCTTTAGGAAGGGGAGGATATCAGAAACTTGCCAGCTACAGAAGATGTAGGAGAGGAGCAAGAACACCAGGTCAAAAGAAGGAATAAGAAAGAGGAGTTTCATATGACTACAACAGTAGATGGTCTAAAAGCAAAAACTAAAAAGTAAAGGTTTTCAAAGTCCATTTTGCTTCCTAATAAATGTGGATTTTATCCTACTATCAACAGAATATTAATCAAGGACCTTAAACAAAGGAGTAAAACAATGGCCATCCTGACAGGAGTAGGCAAACTGACTGCAAATGGTAGAGACTGGGCCAGGGAAAGTTCACTCAAGAAGCTACTGTGCTCAAGGTGAAAATGGAAAAAGCAGGAGAATCATTAAGGTGAAAATGGAAAAATTATGAGAATCATTAAGGCATTACTTCCAGGTAAAGTTCACATACCCTGAGTGGGGCCAATTTTTATCATTCAAGTTTCTATTGGTATAAATGAATTTACAGTCATTCTTTCAAGGGGTGCCTGGGTTGCAGAGTCGGTTGGAAGTCAACTCTTGATTTCAGCTCAGGTCATGATCCCACAGTTGTGGCATCAGGCCATGCTCAGTGTGGAGCCTGCTTAAGATATTCTCTCTCTCTCTCTCTCTCTCTCTGTCTCTCTGTCTCTCTGTCTCTCTGTCTCTCTCCCTCCCTCTCCCTTCTCTCTCTTATCTCTTCCCCACAAGCGCACTTACTCTCTCTTACTCTCTAAAAAAACAAAACAAAAACAAAAAACAAACAACAACAAAAACATATTTTCTTTGCAAAAGACAAATGCTGCAAAGAAATAAGACCATGAGAAAGAAGATGCCAGAGGACCAGGATGATGGAGGGGAAAAGTAGGGCAAAAGTCAGTGAGATATGGCCTACTTTGAAATTTTACTTCACATCAAGTATAGATCTTATTTTAATGTTATAGGGAAGTTCTGATTCAGGATGGCAATGTAGAAAGATCCTGAACTCATGGACACACTGAATCTACAGATACATATGGAATAATTTCCTGTGAAAAAACTAAAATTGGCAGTGACCCCTTCACATTGAACAAAGGAGAGGAAAATGACATGGAAGCAAATAGGAAATGCTGAAAAACAGTCTCTCCATAATCTTTACCTCCCACGCTGGTGCACTGAATCAGGAGAAAATGCAAAACCCAAAGCTTCTTCCTGAGGAGTGAGGTGTTTGCACCCTATACTGGACACTCCAATTTTTAACACTCAGAGACAACTCTGCAAACTTTTGGCTTTGAAGCCAAATGGGGTTTGTGCCCATGAGACCTGGCAAACTGAGAGTGCATTAAAAGCTGGAACATAAGACCTGAAACCATAATACTCCTAGAAGAAAACATAGGTGGTAATTTCCATGACATTAGTCTTGACAATAATTTTTTGGACATGACAGCAAAATAACAACAAAAGCAAAATGAGCAAGTGGGACTACAGCAAACCAAAAAGCTTCTGCATGGCAGAGGAACCCATCAGCAAAATGGAAAGGCAACCCAAGGAATGGGAGAAAATATTTGCAAATCGTACATCTGTAAGGACTTAATATCCAAAATACGCTAAGAACTCTTACAACTCAATAACAACAAAACAAACAATCTGACTAAAAATGAGCAGGAGATCTGAATTAGACCTTTCAGATTTTCCAAAGAAGGCATACAAATGGCCAAAAAGTACATGAAAAGGTGCTCGATATCACTCATCATCAGGGAAGTGCAAATTAAAACCACAATGAGATCTCACCTCACACCCGTCAGAATGGCTATTATCAAAAAGACAAGAGATACCACATGGTGGCGACATGGTAGAGAAAGGGGAGACTTTGTGCACTGTTGATGGGAATGTAAATTGCTGCTGCAGCTACTGTAGAAAACCATACAGAGGTTCCTCAAAAAATTAAAAATAGAACTACTATATGATCCATCAATTCCACTTCTGGGTATTTATCTAAAGAAAATGAAAACACTAACTCAAAAACATATCTGCATCTCCAAGTTCACTGCACCATTATTTTACAATAGCCAAGATATAGAAATAACCCAAGTCCCTCAGTGGATGAACGGATAAAGACATTGCATATATATCACATGCACACCAACAATGGAATATTATTCATCCATGAAAAATGAAATACTGCCATTCACAATGATATGAATTGACTTTGAGGGCATTATGCCAAGTGAAATGAGTGAGACAGAACAAGACAAATACTGTGTAATTCTCAAAAACAAATAAAACAAGCTCACAGATACAGGGAACAGATTTGTGTTTGCCAGAGGTGGGGGGTAATGGGTGGGCAAAATGGTTGAAAGGAGTCAAAAGGTACAAAATTCCAACTATAAAATAAATAAGAAGTGGGGATGTAATGAACTGCATGGTGACTATAGATAATACTACTATATTATATACTTGAAAGTTGCTAAGAGAATAGAAGTTCTCATCATAAGAGAAAGAAAATTTTGTAACTAACCATGTATGGTGACAATGTCAACAAGACTTGTTGGGTTGATTTTTGCAATATACACAAATACTGAATCATGTTGTACACCTGAAACTAATACAACATTGTATGTATGTGATTATACCTTCGTAAAGAAAATCAGGTAATAGGTGCTCTGATGAGTTTTTTGTAGTGCAGAACGATGAGGAGAATGGGAACCACAGACCTTTTGACTTTCTTTTCACCGTGTGCAAATACACAGTGTGCAAACAGCACAGTCATGTGTGGTGGGCCTGTTTCCATACACAGAAGTTTAGCATTTAAAAAGAATCAAACTCTAGTTCATACCCTATAAATTTAAAATAAATAGTGCTTAACACATTAAAGCTTGACAGTGTAAAAAAGACATTTCCAGTCTTTTCCTTGTAAGTTAAAATAAAACTATACTTATTTTTTTAAGTTTATTTATTTTGAGAAAGAGAGTGTAAGCAGGAGAGAGGGAGAGAGAGAATCCCCAGCAGGCCTGGACTGTCAGCACAAAGCTTGATGCGGGGCTCAATTTCAAGAACTGTGAGATCATGACCCGAGCCAAAATCGAGTTGGATGCTTCATTGACTGAGCCAGCCAGTCACCCCAAAACAATACTTAATTAATAATGGAAATTCAGTAGAATGGCAAAACACTATAATTATATAGATAGAAGATATGAGTTACTAGTTATTTTTACCCTCATAGTTATGGGAAAGAAATGGAGAATAAGAAAGATTGAAAATCTCTGCAAGGCAATCCAGTATAAATTCAAGGCCAAGACCCCAGTTCAAAGTCCATGCCCCTTCCTGAAACTACAATGCTGTCTTACATTCACAGATTCTATTACTTTACTAACCCTATATTGTGCTTTCTTAAAATGAATTGAACTACTCCTGGGAGAACAGGAAAACAAGGCTTATCCTCGTTTCAGTGTCATTCTGCTAAGATCACATGGTGATGTCCATTTAAGGTCATAAATGATTAAAGGAGCAACTTCCCATGAAGGCCTGCTTTGCCTTGTACAGGCAGCAAATGGGACTGCCTTACCACAAGCTTCTTGAGGACAGAGAACGGTTCTTATTGCTCTTTATTTCCATAGTACAGAGATGCTGCCTGGAACATATAGGCAATTAATACTTGTTGAACGGCTGAATTAAATCATAAGTACATAGTTACAAAGTTTTCCCCACAGCCCCTCTTGTATCTGAGTGTCCATACGAATATATGAAAATGTATGAGTTACAACTTCCTACACTTACTCATCCAAACTGTGGTGTCTATAGAAATGGGGATGACGAAAAATTGGGGAGACAGTGCCCTGGATTCTCCAAGAAAGGAAAATATCTCCGCACCCACTGTCTCTGTGTTCTGTGGAACAAACTACTTGCATAAGCTAGGGACACATCAGGCTCATAATAGTGGGTTCTAAGAACCTGCCTTGTGCTGGGCAATTTGTATACATGGTAACCATGAATGGCATAGAAACTGAGTACAACCGGCTTGCTCGAGGTCATACACGTTTAAAGAGGCAGGACAGGAATTCCAGCCAGAGCTCCTTGACTCCAGGATTCATGCTTTTCCCACTGCAACACAGTACTTTTCACCATATGTTAAAATATACAATTATATAATGATAACTATATCATGGTAAAACAGCAGTCAATTTAAGTAGCATTCAATCAGGATTACAAATCTCATACAATGTAATTCTTTACCTGCACTAACACGATTGCTTTCAGTTCTTTCTTCTTTCAGACAATGTTATTTGAACAATTAAAAAACAGTTTAAAAAATGTGGGATGATAATATGTTATGAAAGAGTTCAGTGATGTGTTCAAATTAAATAATAATTTATCAAAAAAAACTAATTGCCCACCAGATTTACAAGTGACCTACAAAACTTGTAAATGCTTCCGAAGCATACACAAATTAGCATGGCTGACTTATAAGGCAGGAAGGTGCACTGTGCCATCAGGCACGCACAGAGGGAGCACCCTGCAAGTCTGAGACAGCAGCATTCCTGAATGTTTAGCTCTCATCTGCATTTACATCTCCTGTGTTAGCACCTATAAGTGAACTGTGCAGAGACTTACACAAACACAATAATCATCAAAGATTTTTACTCTAGCAGCACGGTGCTGGAGAATGCAAAAGATACACCATTACAGAAATAAAAGACGGTGGAGTTGGCAGTCTGGAATAGTTAAGTCCTTGTGGAGACACTGCATTTGTAAAGTTCTTTCTGCCAGTACTACACTCATCACTTTCTAGAAAGTGCTATAATGACACTGTTCAATGTGAGAACTGTTTCTAAAGTATATGAAAATGCCTTGGGTGCTGCATTTCACTATTTATTTCAGACTAAATAAATAGAAGACTTTATACGCTACAGAAAACTCTTTCTGCTCCACACTTTTCTTCCCATAGACTTCACAGTCTACTCCGCCCCTACTCTCTGGTCTCCAGAAGCTAAGAGAAGGGTGGACTTTCCAGTCACCCAGCATTGGCTAGGAGCTGGGGGGGAGGGGTGGGGAGAAGAAAGTGGGAACAAAGAGCCATGAATAACCCTCCACCCTTCTATTCACTTTCCCACTCTGGGGTTAAGGTTGTACTGCCTGCTATCAGCGACACAGAAATAATAACAGAGGAATAATTGCTGACAGCAGCAGTGAACTTTGATTCTCAACTCCCACACACCCTGCAGGCATCCTAACATGATGATAATCATGGTAACGGTACTGTCCTCTTACAGAATTGTGCCCAAGCCTCTGATAGTATCAAGAGTTTTCTGTGGCTCCTTTGAGTCTCGAAAGGGTGTAAAACAACATGCAAATGATGCTTTTATTGGAAGTATCCTCTGGTGAATTCCTGGTCTATGTGAACTTCCGCCATGTTTCAAAATGCCTTTAACAAGGTCTTCCTTTTCAGTCTCCGGGGATACTCTGACACCCAATACTGTAACTCCAACATCACAACAGATTTCTATTTTGAATCTACACCATACATATTTTAACAAATATGGATGTGTAAACATCTAGAAACTACTAAACATAATTGTTCAAGGAGACTGACTCCAAAAGAATTTTCCTTGCACTATGTGAAAACTATGACATGGATTTACTTTATGACTATTTTTTTCTTTTATGATCCTTGAATTTGATCAACTTCAGTGGAATGGAGAATATTTAAAAATAATACTTTTAGAGTTGTTGGTTTTTGAGAAACTTTGGTAAATTGTTATACCTAATATTTTTATTAGAATTTCTAAAATCTCTTTATGCATCAATACAACCAGACCTTTAACATATCTACTTTTTCCTCCAAATAAACAATTTTAAGAAAATTTTTGTTATTTTGTAAGAGTACATAAACTATTGTAATGTGTGCTTTAACCAATTAGCTAGACAAACCATTTTTAGTATATCATGACTATAAGTAAAAAAAAAAAAAAAAAAAAAAAAAAAGTCTAACGGTTTCTATTTATTTCAGTCACATCACTAAATTCAAAACATTTAGTCATGTGATTGTGGAAGTTAGCTCATATGAGTAGTTTCATAATATCTGAACTACCGTGTATTCTACTGCTAACAAATTTATTTGTTGCACCAGGTATCAACCAGCATAACCATTTCAAATTCAAAAACTGAAAAAAACCATTGCATCAGATTAGTTCAATACATAAATCACTGAGCACAAAAAATGGAAAATAAATTACTTGATTTTAAAATGTTTTCTGTCTCTGTACTCTTTAAATTAATCCTATATTTCATATTAGTTTCCTGTTACTATAAAATGTGTAAACTTGACTGATACCATAACGGAAGATGAGCTAAAATAATTGACAGGAATCAAATGTGTCTAAATTTAATTGTTATAAGATCTTTTACACATATATGTGTAAAAGATCAAGCGTGCTACTTGTGTGTATACACACACACAAAATAAAGTCACAAATATCTATTCACTTTAAAAGCCAATGGCATCACTAAAAAACTAAATATGAGATATATTTCCAATAGTATTCCTTTTAAAATATTTCACACTATTTAATAGACAACATTCCAAATATATGTATATCATCCAACTCATTTTTTTTTTTTTAATTTTTTTTTTCAACGTTTTTTATTTATTTTTGGGACAGAGAGAGACAGAGCATGAACGGGGGAGGGGCAGAGAGAGAGGGAGACACAGAATCGGAAACAGGCTCCAGGCTCCGAGCCATCAGCCCAGAGCCTGACGCGGGGCTCGAACTCACGGACCGCGAGATCGTGACCTGGCTGAAGTCGGACGCTTAACCGACTGCGCCACCCAGGCGCCCCCATCCAACTCATTTTTTAACTGTCAATGTGTTCATATGAATCAATTATAGAACTATAACAAAAATAAGACTATTACAATGTACCCTGGCATAAAAGAGGCACTGATAAATTTCTGTCATTGAGGCAAATTTTAAGCTCATCAAGGTGAAATAATAATAATACTGCAGCTAGTTATAAATTATAATTTAGACTAACATGGTTGATCTCTTTGCTCTTTATATGATTTCAATAAGGTTATTTTGAGATACATTAGCAGTATTAGATATCTACATGCACTTGATTTATCAACCACAGTTTTTATAAAGTTACTTCTTCATGTTTAAACAAATGTATTTTTAACAGAAGTGCTATATCACAATTTAAAAAAGAAATTCTTCTCCTTTTTAATGCAACATTAATGAAGCACACCTAACATTGTTACCTAGCTGGAAAAAAATGTTTTTTAAATCCCCATTACGTTTCTGCTGTGTATATATGTATGTGTGCTAATTGAATATATGTATTCAGCTCCATTAGCCCTTCTAAGAGTATCAAACAGGCATTCATTTCCATCTAATTGGAAAAATCAAAATGCTTTATAGATAAGGCAGAAAGTAACAAGGGCAATTTTTTTGTTGTTTAAATTATGTTGCCCTTTAAATCATATTGCACAAACCTGAGTAGAAATAAAAAGTTTCTAACGTTACAAATTGCAGCATGTAAATATTTCCACTAGGCAAATTTTCAAGACAAACTGGACAGCCATCAGTGAAGGCAGGTCTGTACTATCTTGGCTACAAAACTGGAAGACGAGAATTTTAATACAAAAGACCTCTTCAGATAAAACCCAGCTTTTCAGCCAAAGACATCGCCTTTCTCTTCCCCAAAATACCTAGCCAGCTCATTTCTAGATGTTGTGAGTTCTTACCTGACACAGAAAAATTATTGGATCTTCTTCATTCTTTACTCTTATCCAAAGTCAAATTACTCAAAATTCAATCTTTTTAATGCACCAAGGATGAGTGAATATCTAAAACTTTATCCAAAGTTTAATAGAGAAAAAGAACCAACTCCATCCAGAGAGTTTATATAGACATTCAGAAAGACAGCACTAGTGATGATAGAACCTAGAATAAACAGAATATTTCCAAAGTAGTGGAGTTAAATAAACCTTCCAAATTTCTATGTATGCCTTTACTAATACCTTGGAAATGATTCCACTGATAAAAGGTAAGCTAACCATTTTGGGTAATACCAAATACTACTATCTCAATCAGTTAAAACTTCAAAAGCACTTTGGTGGTAAATGGCAAGGACCTAAAATTCCACTATCCCAGCCCAAATTTTACTAACTTCTATAATTTACTTTCTCAACCCCAAATATTACAATAGCGCTACAACACACATTTGAGAAAGTAAAGAGTTCCCACCAGGTTTTTGCAACAGGAAAAAAAAAAAAAATTTCCCCATTGAAAACTACATGAACAAGATAACTATGTGAAACTAAGAAATGGTAAAAGGTATTGTATAAACAATTCCAAACTCTCCCTGTAACATACTAATCACAAGCTCAAAGACAGTTAATATTTCCTCGTCAAAAATGTTCTTGAGTAGAGATTTATCATTTTTTGAAAGGTCATACAAAATTAATTTCTTAATAATCACACAACTTTCTTCACAGTTCACAGGAACAGCAACTTATTAAAGCAGAGACACGCATTAACACATTTGGAAACTTCAGGTGATTTATTCTTTTATCTCAATATCTAACAATCGATATAGATAAGATATAAACTCTAGATAGATATATACTCTAATAAGTACCACATCAAGGTAAAACAGTAAGTTTGGAAATTTAAAACGTCTAAATATTTCTTCCATGTCTCTTATTGGTATTTTATTATTGTCTTACCTCAATGATTTTGTCATGAATCTCCAGGCCATCTGCTCTGTCAGCAGGTCCATTTTCCAAAATTTTTGAAACGTAAATTCCTTCCTTTGATGTTTCTTCCTTATTATTCTATAAAAAATATAACTGTTAGCAGTGAGAAAGATACCAATACAATCTTAAGTTGGATAAAGTCAATTTAGTAAATGTAACATTGGCAATCCTCACTAAACATTCAACTCTCTCCCTTAGCTGGGGATTTGGCACTGAATTTTAACTTACTTAATACCAAATAGTCATTAATCAAGATGGCAGCTTTAATGAATGAGTCCAGCATCTCTGACAAGATTATCCATTTACTTCATGTTTTTGGGTATACATAAAAAGCCATGAGGAAAGGGTATGTACAAGGTGATATTGACTGGCTCCTAAGTATTATTTATAAAACATCTTACTTCTAGACAGATATAGCAATTAAAAAGGGCTACAGGAAAACAAAAAGCATATCCAGTCTCACTGTATAACTGGTTTGAGATGTGGTCACAGCTTTGAAAATATAATTTAGCCTCATGATGTGACAGATTTGGAAATACAGCTCGCACTGTATCTATTCACAGGGCAGACTAGGAGCTTGCTCAAGTGTAAAATCCCAAAAGATCAACTCTAACTGCAAGAGAACCCATTCAAGGCTAATCGTTACACATTTCCAGGTGCAATGAGCCTAATGATTAGTTAAATCTCAACCATATAACCAGTATAATACAAACAGGACATTTTAGCCAGTCACGGAAAAACAATTATATTGCAGAACTTATCTAGGTAAGATGCCTGACATACTGTAATAATCATTTTAAATGTCAATTTACTTCATGGCAGGTTAAATAAAATTATTTCTCCTTACTTAGCCTTCCTTAACATGAATTTGAAGAGCCTCTTAAAAAAGGCAATGTCATTTAAATGTCAAACACCTAACTTGCATTTTATAAAAAATATTCCTTAGGGGCAAAGAAAACAAAAATGCTATGATGAAAGACTTCTTTTCATAATAAATGGGGACTGTTCTAGAAACAGAAGCACAGCAGTCATTTGTTACTAGGTTTTTGAAATATTAAACAATAAAAAAAAAAAAATGTCATTGCCATCCTGACCTAAACATAGCATATGGCCAACAACTAAAAGATAGTTTCCTTAGACAACATCTGTAATGCAAGATGCAAAAATTTCATGGCATTTTATTAAGAAAATTAAAGAACATGCATCTTTTTAAACTTCACCACCTTTTTCTAGTTACAGTGAAAATTGAGTTGATGTATTTGGAGGATATAAAAGAACTCTGCAACTACAGTGTCTGGTTTAAGTTTGTAAGTCATGTACTTTGAAAACAATTGGCATCAATGTAGAAAATATTATTTATTCAATTAAATAAAGGATTTGAATCTGGGGAGCCAAAAATATCTCTAATCAACCATCTTTCTTTAGCATGGTATTGCTTATATACCTATGAAAACAATGATCCCTTATTTCAACTTATTTTAACTGTTTATTCATTCAACATGCATAATAAACTGCCTGGTCTGTGTTAGCATGTGAAAATTGAGCAAATTGACTTAATAAATAGAAGGTATAATCAGGCTATCCAGTTGCCTAGTATTTTCAAATATAAATTGCCTATACACATTATTATGAAATAGGCTTAAGAAGTTTACCAATGGGGCTATACAATGTAAATAAAATGAGAAACCTACTGTGGTTTTATTAAAAGTAGCAAAGAGGGACAAGTTTGTTAGCTGTTGGGTTTTTTGGTTTGTTTTGTACTCTCAAAAAATGTAATTATGTACTGGAATATTTGCATTAAGGAATCTGATATTTGATCACAATGATTTTAAAGATTAAATCACTTGTTTTCCTCATTCAAAATCCACAAGTGAAAGCTGTCTTCTATTATTTTATAATCAAAGAGTGAGTTATGCATTAACAAGGTAGGTTACCTGATTTGGTCGACCTCCTATAATATTGAACCCCAACGTGTCATTTTCTCTTTCTAACACAATGGTGAGTGGTTTATGTTCTCCATCCTAGAAGAAAAGGGATAAAATAACTAGGTAAATAAATAAATAATTAAATAAATGCTACAACAAGCCTTTTGAAAAAAATGTAAATAAGTGAACATTTGAGAAGAAGAAAATCTTAAAATTAAGGATGGTTGAATTTGGGACATTTCTTCCTAAATGTACTTTGAAACTATGTATTTAAAAGAAACGTGCTTGTGAGAAAAGTAGCTATTTTCAAAAATGTCTGAAGACTTTGTCTTTTCACACATCAATCTATCTTTTATCCAAATGCAGCATCTAATTCTGACTTCATTGTAATTTAAAATAGATTTCTGGTGACCCTACAAGTATCCTCATTTTGTTAGAGTATAATAAAGAACCTCAGAATTATTTCATGTAAAAATCTCACGTTGGAAAGTCTTGAGGGATTTGAGTCGTAGTGAGCTATTGATAAAATTCTTTCAATAGCGATATTTGGATTGTTACTGTAATGCAGGATCTAATTACAGTAATCCTAATTTTAAATAGCATTCTTACTTGGTTTTGTATAACTCCTGCAGAACTTTAAAAAGAGAGAATTTGTATTAGGTAAAACAGTATGTATTTCTTTTCCTGGCAGCCAAATAATAGTAAAACGAATAGGAATTATATCTACAACCTGTTCATTAATACAGACCAATTTAAATACAAGGTGAGATAGTGCCAGATTAGGTAAGGTTTATTCATAGCTATGGGTATTATTAACTGTCCTGCGAAATTACATATTTGGTAATTACTTCCGAATGGTAAAATTCCATAAGCACCATCATCACCTAGTCCCAGGAGCGGTTCCCAGGGAGTGCACACAGCAGCCCCTACTGGCAGTGGGAAAACATCTCTGAGGCTCCTAGAGAAGCCTTCTGATAGTCTGCAAATCATGGGCAGTTTTTCCTCACTTCTCAGAATCACAGCTCGACTTGTTGCTTGGACTTTTCTGTCATATGATTCTAGCTGTTGTTCCATCGGCCATTGCTTCCCTACAACCTTGAAACATGGCCTGGTAACACAGCCCATTCCTGGGCCTCTCTCTGGATCTTCTCACTCTGTAAATTTACCTAGATATAAATAGGATACAGAAAGAATCAGGGATAGCATCCAGTCTCTTAAGAAGCAGTGTGCCTCCCTTTGTCAGAGCAGCAACATTTTAGCCGCTCACACTTCAGTTATCTTTTCTAGGTTCAAGGGCAGAAGCTTCTCCACTCCATGCCTGGATTGGAGGCGGCGCAACGCGGTCCCAAATGGGAGTCATCCCGTATTGCTCCTCCCTGGGACAGTGAAGAATGGAAACAGCTCCTTGAATGGAGTGCAAGTCCTGCTAAATCCCTGCTCACCATGGCAGCGACCAACAATGTCAAACACTGTGCAGAAGTCCTCCAGAAGAGAAGTAACAGCTTTATAAACAAGCCTCTTCACACGGGGTGCTGCAAACAGGGTTGTTTATTCAGTCTGAAAGCAGGCAGTCCACCAGCACGGTTCGGGGCCAGCAGCTTCGACAAAGAAGGGAAACAGCCGCTGCCCACGGGCTCACAGGGCTAGTATGACCGCAGATGGATGTGGCTGCTCTCAGATTTGGTCCCCCAAGCCACACACACACACACACACACACACACTCCACCAATGATGAAATACTTAGGAAGGGAAGGATTCTTTAGGGAAGGTCGGGCTAATGAAAACTCTGCAGGTCTAAGAAATCCCATTGCTCCCTCTCCCAACTCGAGGTTTTCCTGGTTTCTCACATCCCTGATAGTCCCTGCACTGAGTAGAAGCGATGCGAGCAGTTTGGCAGGGAAACTAAGTCATTCAGAGCTAAAGGTGTGCGACTGACAAGGCCGCAGGGATGCTGGGGCAGCGGGAGAGGGGAGGCAGGGTCGGAGAAGTCCTCATTTCCTGGCTTTCCTTTTCTGATTGGCTTTAGGAACAAGCCAGAGGTGCCCCCCCCCCGCCCCCCAAATAGCAGAGAGGATAGGGCAGGAAAGTGAAAGATAGGGAGCGAGGGGTCGGGGTGGCAAAATGAGTTTTCCTAATTCCTCCCCCATCGAAAAGTTGGAATTGAAACCTGTTTAACTCGTTCCAATCCTAATAGAAGTGGAAGGGAGAAATCCTTCTCAAATGCAACACAAACCCATCCGAAAGGTGCTGACAGTGGAGTAGGGTCAGGGCTGGTGGATGCTTCCCACTGCATGGTAAGGACGGATGTCACCTTCTAAAGGAATCCCCAAGTACCAGAAAGAAGCGGTCCTCTTTCCACCCCAACCGTGCCCCAGGTGCCCGACCCCTCTGCGCTTACCGGGCTGTGGCCGCCGCCCAGGTCTCTGGCGAAGTTGCGGACGTGAGCCATGTACTGGGCGAACTTCTCCTGGTACCTGCGGGCCGAGAGCTGTACCTCGCCCTGCAGCGCCCAGAGCTGCGCCAGCAGCGCCTTCTCGCGCCGCCTCCAGGCGAGGACTCGCGGCCGGGGCCCCCGCCCGCTGCCGCCGCGGACGCCCGGCGGCCCCCCGCGCGCGCCCCCGCCCCGGCCGGGCCCAGGCGCCGTGGCGCAGCCCCCCCGCGCGGGCACGTCCCCGCCGCCGCGGCCGCCGGGCCCCGAGGCGCAGCCCCGCCGGCAGCGGCGGGCAGGGCTGAAGTCGCAGCGCTCCACGTGCGCCGCCAGCTCGTGCAGCGGGACCGAGCGGCCGCAGCCGCGGGCACGGTAGTCGCACTGGATGCGCAGCTTCTGGATGAGGCTGCGCAGAGGCAGCACCCGGCACAGCTTGCCCGGCGCCAGGGGCTGGCACTGCAGCGGGCACCGGCGCCGCCGCGCCACCCAGGGCAGCAGGCAGCTGGCGCAGAAGACGTGTCCGCACGGCGTGCACAGGGGCTCCTCCAGCACCTGGCCGCACAGCTTGCACTCGAAATCCGGGTCCACCGCTTCGGCGAAGCGCTCCAGGGCAAAGCCCATGATCGGGAGGGGGAGAAGGGGGAACGAATCGGAGTCCACTTTCTCCAAGCCCCCGGTCTCCTCCGGCCTACCCCTGGGACGGCTTTCCCGCGGCGGGGGCCACGGCTAGTCGGAGGGCAAGAGGAGAAGGGTGGGGGGTTGTGATCCCTGAGTTTGTTTGGCTTGAAGTTTTCAGGCTCTGGCAGGGTCCCCTGACTCCGCCGTATTGACGCTAATAGACGCCACCTCAGTGACCCCCCCCCCCCCCCCGCCTCGTTCGCGGCTCTGCAATTTATATTCTTTCAAATTTTCTCCGCAGAGAGCTGAGGCCAGCTTACAATGGCTCTTGGGAAAGCTGTGTTTCCTTTGCCTGAACAGTGAACTTCAAGCAGTCCTCAGGCAGAGCTGATAATGAACACAGCGCAGATGTTGCGAAGCAACTTTTAATTCCACCAGAATGTGAACTCTCGGGGGAGCGGGATTTTTGTCCGTCGGTTTTCCGCGGAATTCTCATCGCCCCGCATCCAGTGGATCTTCAATAAATGTGTTTGAAATACATGCACTTCTGTTCTTTCATATCAGCCAACTACAAAATCACCAGATAAGTGGCTGCGACCTTAGGAAGTCACTCTGAGGTGTCTACAAGAGCCAGGCTTCTCAAATCAGGATCCAGAAATAAGGTGAGTGTAACGAGGCGGGATGATGACTGACAGCCAAGATGGGGAAAAGGCCAGGTGCTCGCCCTAAGACACCTCCCTCCTAGAACTTGCAGGGCCATTCAAGGCCTCCTACCTTGTGAGGAGGCCAGGATTCTGTTACTAAGCAGCCTGACTCCAGATTCAATCACCACGCCATCCATCTTCTAATTCCACAGGTATTTGACCAGTGGGAATGGGAATGTGATCATCTGGGCACCTGGGAATGTGATCATCTGGGAAAGGAGAATTAAAGGAAAGGATTATGAAGGAAAGCCGTGAAATAACAAATCATATCTTATTTATCCTGAGTACACAGTTTAGATCAAAACTATCTATGCAGCAAAAGACCAAAGTATGTAGCATGCCAGGCCCTCCTAAAAACGTACAGTAAGGGGATCCCCCAAGCCCTCCTTACTCACCTTCTTTCACCACCTTCTGAACCTTAGGTCTGCAAAGCAACCCCATCCCCTGGATACACACCACTTATTGCCATTATCCTGAAGCTACTTCCACATGCTAGGGATGGGCTTTCTAAATTAATCATTGATGATTCCTCACTGCCAGCTGAGTGTTGTTTCCTGAAAGCTGTGTACTTTTGTATAGCACTAAAGGCATCCATTGAAAAGGCTCCAGGTTTTGTGCTTTAAATCCTTGGCGCTCACTGAAGAATTAGCAAAAGGCTAATTGTAGAGGCTACTGAGAACCTTCTGAGCCTTCTTTCTGGTTGAAAGATGAGATTTTATTAGAGCAGTTCAATAATGAGTGGGGATCCTGGAGTGGCTTGCCAGATATTTGATAGGCTTTTAAACATGTTTAGAAAATAAGAGGCTGTGTTTCACATTTTATACATACAGATATAATAGCATTTGCCACAATGCTCCAAATTTCCACCTCTCCTGTGGCCAATCTTTTGCCAGGTAAATAAGCAAACAATAAATTCCTGAAGAAAAAAGAAATAATTTAACATTAACACCGTAAACATATTTTTGTAAATTGTAGAGACCATGTAAAGCAAAATGTTGCAGAATTTATTCAAATAATTCTGGGCAGGAGGAATCGGTTTCATCTTTTTTTTTTTTTTTAGTTATTATAAAAGCTATGACTTTTAGCTATGATTTTATAGCTAGGCCTTGACATTGATTGTTTCACAATAAACATAATGGCAGTGAGAACTTTTTACAGAGGGTAGAAAGATGGAATCCAAAAATATTTTATTGAGGTATTAGGAAAATGACACTTGCAGTTACTTGAAAAGACTAAAATAAAGCAATAGTTATATGATGTCCTTGGTCCACCCATGCAACTCTTGTAGCAAAAGTAAGGAACATGAGCAGAGTATGGTATGAGTAATTCCAGAATGTATAACATTTTAATTGTTAAAGAGAAGATGGATGTCAAAAACCCTGTCCACAGAGAATAACAAGTTTAAAAATTAGAACATGCGAAGTGAGGCCAAGTAATGAAGTAGGCCAGAAGGGAGCTCAGGAAAATCTTTCACAGGAGAAAATGCAAGCTTCAGCACTTCCAAAATAGCGAAGTACCAGGAAAAACATTACAGGAGTCAAACACTAAGGGAATTGTCACACCCAAGTGAACCTCGTGGACTCTCCCCATCTGAAAATGTATGTGCATGATAAATCTGTGATATCGCTTGAGCCAAACAGTATGATTTCAATTCCCAGACTATAAAAGGGTATTCTATATATTAGAAAAACTGTGGTATCTTGGAAAATTGTGATAGCTAGGTACATGGATTGAGGTAATTAGCTTAGATAAGCAAAAAAGCATTCGGAATAAGTTTGAAATATGCCCAAATATTTCACCAAAAACAGATCGAGTAACATTTAAATGTCTTTTGGCAGATGAGACAAATTAACACCTTGTATCATTAACTAGGGCGTATCCTTGTTTTCACTGATGATAGCTCCTTTTAAGAATCTCTGGTTAGTGAAAGTTGCAGGCTGAACAGCAACATGAGGAAGAGCTGAAAGGCAGACCACTGTCTTCTTTCTTGTTGGGCAAGGCCAACTTCTAGCTGTCCTGAAAGTTGGGGCCAAGACCAGGCCTGTCACCTTTGATTCAAACTGGACCTGAGAATACATGCCAACCAAGAGACAAGAGAAGGACAGTTAATAATCTTAGTTCATCTTCAAGCCAACGACCATGGCATAACTCAAAATATCTACAAGTAGTCAGTACTTGATATTTTCAATGTAGGAACAAGTTTTTGCTTCAATCCACTGTTATGTATTCATGAAAACAGATAAAAAATTAACTTGCTATATTCCTTGGGCCAATTCCTAGCAATAAGGAAACTAGAATATACCTCTGGGTGTTTCCAGTGAGAGCAGGCAAGGTTCCAACCTACCTCTGAGTCATCCCTACTTCCAAGATGAATAGAGAATCTTAGAGCTACTGACTATCAAATGCTAACAGATCTAATATTGAAATACTATATTCTAAGACTCAGAAATTGTAATTAGGGAGGTGAAAAAGGAGAAAGAGATCATTTTTTCCCACCCCATCCATAGATAATACTTTATAGAAACTCATTCATAATTTATTCATGTTGTCTCATGTCTTTGACGAAGAATCATAAAATCAGGAAGAAATTTGGAGAAATTCTGAAGAAATCCAAAGAAATTTGTGCATCATTTATTATTTCATACATGTTCATATAGCATAAATTGGGGCTTTTAACATGAGAATAATTTTTAAATCTTCTATTATTAGAACTTGAAATCTCATCATTTATATATCATTTTCCCTGAATCCTGGTCATTTTTCATGAATTCGTATGATAATCTTAATCCTATGCATTTTTCCAAAGTGACCTAAATTTAAGCTGAGGTGAAATAAGATTACTCTGGTAGAAGAAGCAAAAATACCCAGCTAATTCAGGTCAAAATAGTGTCAGTGGAATACATTTATCTGTGTTACCGAAGTTAACATTTATTTTTGTTCTTATCATGATATTTTTTTGTGTCATAATGTAGGATCAGAACTGAAAGCAGTAGCATAAATAAATGTGTTCATAAAGCATGAGATAATAAGATCAACTTGCCAGTATTTAAATATTCTGAAATTAAAAAGCAGTAATGTTTTTATTTATTTTTCAGAGAGAGCAAGACAGAGCATGAGCAGGGGAGGGGAAGAAAGAGAGAGAGACACAGAAGCTGAAGCAGGCTCCAGGCTCTGAGCTGTCAGCACAGAGCCCCACATGGAGCTCAAACCTATGAACTGTGAAATCATGACCTTAGCCAAAGTCAGATGCTTAACCGATTGAGCCACTCAGGCACCCCCTAAAATCTCTGAAATTGATAAAAAACATAAAAGATGCTAAGGTGACCCTTAAACAACATAGGAGTTAGGGGCTCCAACCCCCATACAGTTGAAAAGCCATATGTAACTTTTGACTCCAAATCAATTTTTTTTTAATTTTTTAAAGTTTATTTATTATTGAGAGACTGACAGAGACAGAGCATGAGCATGGGAGGGGCAGAGAGAGGAGGAGACACAGAATTTGAAGCAGGCTCCAGGTTCTGAGCTGTCAGCACAGAGCCCTATGCGGGGCTCAAACCCACCAACTGTGAGATCCATGACCTAAGCCAAAGTTGGACACCCAACCGACTGAGCCACCCAAGTGCCCCTGACTCCAAATAACTTAACTAATAGCCTACTGTTGACAGGAAGCTTTACCAGTAAAATAAACAGTTAGTTAACACGGATTTCATATATGGTGTTCTTGTAATAAGTAAGCTAGAGAAAAGAAAATGTTATTAAGAAAATCATAAGGAATAGAAAATACATTTACAGTCCTGCACATGTAAGTGGACCCATGCAATTCAAACCCATGTTATTCAAGGGTCAAGTATATTTGAAAGCTTATTGAAACAAGATTTTTAAAGATAAACTGATAACATTAAGCCAGAGAAGAACCCTTTTGGTTATGAGTTTTACTCTTGGGAAGATACACAGTTAAACCCAGAAAACATAAAGCAATGTCCATCCTTAATAACCCCTGTTTGTTGACATGTAATCCATTAGGAGTTATTTGCTATTATTTTGCTTTTTAATGAGCTTTGGGCAAAATGAAGACTTAGAAGGTTTATCATGACAGTACCAAATGTCATTTTTAAGAAAAATACGAGTGAAACTGTTATGTACCCCCAAATACAGTAATTTTACAGTCTCTGTAGGAATGAATTGTCAGACAAAGCACAAGGAAGACTTTGAAGAAAACCAAGTTAAAGCGAGATATAAAGTTAAAAATTATGGCAACTTCCAAATCAACTATGAACTGTTTTTCTAAAGTCCCTGAAACATTACTGAGGGTAACATTATCCTGTGTGAGAGGTCTGTTGTGAGAGATGCTTTGTACAGGAAGGCATATTAAATCCTGTATCTAATTAAGCTTGATTTTGTGCTATATTTTTGTGGATCACAGTCACTAACAAAGAAGGAAGGTATCAAGAACAACTATAATAGCTGTTATGTAATAACTCTTCACTCTGTGATAGACACAGCAGTATGCTCGTCACATGTGCAATTTCATTCAACTCTCCAGTGGTCATTTGGGGTAGATACTCTTATTATCCCCGCAATTTGCCCAAGTTTACACAAATTGAAAATGACAGAACCTGGGATGAAACCAAAATCTGCCTCTTTAAAGAGCTCTCACTGTTAAATACTGTACTGTAAGAATTTGTTTTCCCCCTATCTACTACAGAATCATTTTAGGATAAAAAGTACTATCAAAACTGATATGTGAATGGAAGCTATAAATTACATCTGTTTGATTTCCATTGTTTAAAGGCTACCACTGCTTTTCTGCTTTTCTCCAAGGAGGAAAATTCTAGCATCATATTTATTAGAAGTCTTTGAACAATTGATATGAATGAGAATATCGACCCTATAGATTGTTCCTTGAAATGCCAATGGGGTTGTATTTTTAGATTATTTTGTCTATATAAATGATCTCAAATAACTGAGAGTTTTCTCTATGATAGACTAATTACCTCAATTCCTTGAGTCCTGGCTTAATATATCAATCACAATGCATTTTTGTTGAAACCTTATTTTGTGTTTACTTCCATGAATATTTTACTGTCTTCTGGATGTTTCTCAAAACTTCCAGAGATTTAAACAAAATTTTGAACACAGTGAGTTCATTAAATCAACTTGTGGCTTAGTGAAAGCCAACACATTACCAGTCAAAATATCTGTAGTATGTTTTGAATGTTTTAGTAACCATTAATAATTATAGTACAATAAATATGATCATATACTACAGCATAATATATGAAGCAAGTTTAAATTCTAAGCAAATAATAACAATAAGGAGAATAATAATTACTCCTACCTCATTGGATTGTTGTGAGATTGGGTTAATAAATGTAACATAGAACCTTGAAGCATAGTTAGTATTATATATGTTTTTGCCCTCATTATTGCACTCCAGAACTATTTTATCGAATTACACAGACAGCAACGTGTGAGTACATGCCCCACCACACTGAATGTTCTCCCTCCAAAAAAAAGAAAAAAAAAAAAAAAAAGATCTCATCATGTTATTTTAATTTGCACTTCTTTGTTTGCCAGTGGAATTGAATGTTAATTGACCACATGTATTTCTTCCTGGGATTATTCTTCACATTTTTATCACAATACTTGAGCTTTTTTGTAACATATGAGTCTATATATATTAAGAATTCTATTTTTTATCAGCCTGTATAACATTGTTAAGTTCTGTTTATGATCATCTATCTTTGAAAGCTGAGGAAAGAAGAACATATGTTTTTCTTTGTAAGAGGTTATCAATTGTCACTATCTTGTTTTGAGAAGAGCACAAATGAGTCTTTGTTTTGTATATATTCTACCACATCTATTAAATAAATATGTATTTCTTTTTATGTGCCTAGAGAGGAGAGTGTACCACTGAAAGCAACTTTGAACATGAGCTAAGGAAACCACTTTCTTCCTTCTGGAGTTTTCTATCTGGATTATTGAAACCCCCAAGAGCAAACTTTTATCTATGCTGCAAATCTTGCTCACCGGTTTTGTGATACCATTTGCCTTTACGTGATATGTGTTCTGCTAAAATCGTACTTTTTAGGAAGAACAATTTTCTACACAATGTTGTATTCACCATGTAGTATTCAGCAAATGTTTCTTTAATGTTAAATAAATATGATAGTTTAAATTATGTGCAATTTTGGTTCATAGTTAAGGTTATAATTAAAGTATTCATTTGCGGAGTCGTCCCACGACTGCACACCAAGTTTCTGATTGTAATTGAGAGGTTGATTAATTCCACTCATGTACTTCTTGCCCCCCTCCTAGCTCCATGTTGCTTGCTCCCATCAGATCCATAATCACCATCCAAGTTATAAGCCCTTTGGATTCACTATTTTCCCTCAATCTTTTCTGACTCAGTTCGTTTCTTTTTTTTTTTTTTTTTTTTTTTTTTTAATTTTTTTTTTTCAACATTTTTTATTTATTTTTGGGACAGAGAGAGACAGAGCATGAACGGGGGAGGGGCAGAGAGAGAGGAAGACACAGAATCGGAAACAGGCTCCAGGCTCCGAGCCATCAGCCCAGAGCCTGACGCGGGGCTCGAGCTCACGGACCGCGAGATCGTGACCTGGCTGAAGTCGGACGCTTAACCGACTGCGCCACCCAGGCGCCCCGTCGTTTCTTTTTTAAAAAAAATTTGATCATACTTGTTTATCTTTTTAACCCTGTTTTCAGCTGCTCTCACAGTGCACTCCTGTGTAATCCTCTTCTGTTTCCAGGAATCTTTCTCATACATTCAAACTTTCCTAGGAAAACATTTTAGCGTCTATCATTCCAACTAAACCTGATTTTCCTGTGGCAACTAAATTCTCCCTCAAGAAACTCAGAAAAAAACAAAGTAGTTCATTCACCCATTCATTAAAATATCAGGGCTAGAAAAGGGGATGACATTTATTCATGGTCTGCTTACAGACACATGACTATAATTATCAACAGCCCACCCCACCAAAAATTCAACTCATGCTGATCTAAACAATAGGTTGGAATCTATAGGTCATGATCTCACAGTTGGTGAGTTCTAGCCCCACATCAGGCTCTGCACTGACAGCTGCAGAGCCTGCTTGGGATTCTCCTTCTCTCTCTCTCTCTCTCTCTCTCTGCCCTTCTACCACTGCATTTCTCATTCTCTGAAAAATAAATAAATAAATATTTTAAAAACTTTATAAAAAGTAGGTTGGAGTCTAGAGCTGGGTTAGGTTTTGGTTCATCCAGTGGCTTCAGGATGCCCTCAGTGACTCAGGTTGTGCCCTTTTATGACCCTTGCTGGCCTTTAGGGCTGGTTCTCCTCATGGCTGAAGGATGGTTGCCAGTAACTTTCAGTATTCTGTGCTTCCTCATACATGCTGAGTGGTCAAGGAGGTAGTTTTTCCCAGAAAAGCAAGCATAGAACTTCTCCAGAATCCATCTCCCCACCGTCCCCCGCAAATTCTTGACTCTCATTGTCCATAATTGCCCGATTGAGCATTACAGAACCAGTCACCAGAGAAGGTCATATCATTACGCTGGTTGACTCAGACTGGCGAGGACCCACACCTGGAGCAGGGGATGTGTAAGCCTCCCCTGGGTGAAGAGGGTTCTGACATAAATATCTGAACAAAAGTACAGTCCTCTTTGGAAAAAGAACAGATTATAATTAACTGACTGTTTACTATGTTCCAGAAGCTGTCCTAAGCTTTAAAGGTATCTTAGTCATTTACAAGTCAGAACAACTCTAGGGGGTAGGTATTGTTATTCTAATCCTCTTTGTTTTACAGATAAGGAAACTGAGACCTAGAGAGTTTGAGTGACTTCTCTAGGTTATGGAGTTCTTAAGTGGAAACACTGGGACTTATACTTGGACATCAGGCTTTACAGACTCTGGTGGGTTTTTTTGTTTGTTTGTTTGTTTTTTGTTTTTTGTTTTTTTAGTTTTTGATAGAAAACTTTTATTTATTTTGAGAGAGAGAGAGAGAGAGGGTGAGAGAGACTGTGCAAGTGTGAGCAGGGGAGGGGCAGAGAGAGAGGGGGAGAGACAATCCCAAGCAGACTCCTCACTGTCAGTGCGGAGCCCAACAGAGGGCTCTAACCCAGGAACCGGGAGATCATAACCTGAGCCAAAACCAAGAGTCAGATGCTTAACCAAACGAGCCACCCAGGTGCCCCTTACAGACTCTGTTCTAAACCACTAAACCAAACTGTCTTTATGGTCTTCACTACACCACTTTTTTTTTTTAAGTCCCTGGTGAAGATTAAGACTTTGTAGTTAATGTAGTCCTTGACCTGAATCCTAGCTCCTTTATATATACCAGCTATGCAATCTTGTGGGAAATGACTTAACCTTTCTGAATATTAATTTCTGTACCTCTAAAATGAGCAAAATACTGACTATTACACAATGATTATGTGAAGAGTAATAAAATAGTGCTTATTCCTCTGACACAGAGGAGGTATTTAATAAATGGCAGCTCTTATAATTTTCTCTGGGGAAACTTAATTTATGTTGGGGCATTTGTAAATGTAAAATGTAACAGTCATAAATTTTTGGTTATTCTATAAATCATATTATATCATTTATAATCCCCGTTAAAACGCTATGAAATATAATTCATGCAAAATGTTTTTCCCAAAATCTGACCCAAATCAATAAATGTGGATAAAACTATATGCTTCATGCACCATTTCTCAAAAATGATGTTTTTCAGTTAGCCTAAAAGAGTGTTGTTTTTAGAAGTGACTTAAACATTAGATTTCTTTTTGACTTTTCTCACTTATAAAATTTAACCTGCCCCTCAATGTTGGCACATTATAAGATTTTCAAATTAATGTGCATCTTGCCAAAATACTAAGAAATACAAGCCAACAAATCTGGAGAACAATCTGGCAGCACTTATGCCCTGGCAAACCTCTCCTGGGAGCCTCTTCCACGAGTTGATACTGTGGGTATAGTGCAGCTTTGTCTGGGGACCAGGGAGTTATGGGAAACATAGGTAATCATCTCTAGGAGAGAGATGAAAAAGTGGGGTAGAAATAGCTTATGGGCTGGGGCGCCTGGGTAGCTCAGGCACTTAAGCCTCTGACTCTTGGTTTCAGCTCAGGCCATGATCTCGTGGTTCCTGGGTTCAAGCCCCATGTTGGGTTCCGCTCTGAGAGTTCAGAATCTGCTTGGGACTCTCTCTCTCTCTCTCTCTCTCTCCCTCCCTCCCTCCCTGCCCCCTGTTCTCTCTAAATAAATAAATAAACATTAAGAAAAAAAAAAAAGGAAGAAGAAGAAATAGCCTATGGTCTATGCAGTGACCAAAAGCAATTATCTACATATACCTATAGCATACAGCTGAGTGCAAAGTCACATATTGAGTTAAAAAACTAACCATAAGAGGGGCACCTGGGTGTCTCAGTGGGTTAAGCTTCTGACTTCAGCTCAGGTCATGACCTCACAGTTCCTGGGTTGGAGTCCCACATCAGGCTCTGTGCTGACAGCTCAGAGGCTGGAGCCTGCCTCTGATTCTGTTTCCCTCTCTCTCTGCCCCTCCTCCACTTGCGCTCTGTCTCTCAAAAATAAATAAATGCTAAAAAAAAAAACTATAGCAGAATACCATTTTTTATAAATTAAAACCAGATACATTCATAAAATAACTACGCACATTTTTCAAGGATACCTATATATCCAAAAACACGTATTAAATGCATTAGAGCAGGTGACTAAGGAAGGAAAGAAATGATAGTGGGGAATGGGAATGAAAACAACAGAAACAAAAACAAGGAGGAGGAGAAAAAAAACCCCAAAAATTGCACAGATTAATGATGATGGTGTATCATGAATCCAGGTTTATGATTAATTCAAATCTCTGTTTCCAATGAAAACAGAAGTATGAGAGAGAAGTAATTAAAGGAAGGGGAATAGAAGGGAAGGGAGGGGAGGGGAGATGGGACGGGAGGAAAAAGAAAAGATAAAAACACAGGGAGGCCTTACTTCATGCGTATCCATTTAACAACTTCTCTTTTAATCTTTTCATAGTAGTTCTAATTCAATTTGCATGCCTACATATCACCAAAGCATATTTCCCAGAGATGACTGCATTAATTATACCTACTTCCAGTAGATTCATACAATGGCCGTAGAGACATTTAGGTATTAAATTGATTGATTTAATCCATACTTAAATTAAAACCAAGAAAAGCAAAGCTCTTTACCTGGCTCTGTCCTCTATTAAGTCAGCTGAACATTTGCTATAAGAGGATAGTTTCCACAGCTATCTATCAGTCCTATTTTTCATAGCCAGAGAGAGTTCCTAAATAATAAAAGTAGAGTGTGTTCATGTGTGCATACTTGCAGTGGTGCACAAAAATTATATAAATCATTTCTCTCTGTTGACTTTTCTACTATGGGTAGTATAGCTAAATAAAAGGCATACATAAAACGTTAAGAGAAGCTGAGAGAGAAAGACAGAACACAGACATACAGAACATCACTGTGGGCTGTGGAGATGCCCTAAGCTTCCAAGCTCCAGGGCAGAACCTGGGGAATTTGGGGTGGGGGGGAAGAGTAAAAGGAGAGAGGATAGACAAGGTGGAGAATTGGCTTCCACACAAATACTGTAAGAGCTCACCCTGCCCCAAGGCTTCCTAAGTTATCTAGCCCTAGTGTCCAGTACAGATATTGGGAAAGCAGTAGAGTATTGTCATACCTGATTTAATTGTGCTTCACAGATAGTATGTTTTCTATTAATTGCAGGTTTGTGGCAATCCTGCATTGAGAAAGTTTATTGGTGCCATTTTTAACAGCATGTACTCACTTCATGACTCTGTGTCACATTTTGATAATTCTCCCATATTTCAAACTTTTTAATTATTATTATATTTGTTATGGTGATATGTGATCAGCGATTATGACTCACTGAAAGCTCAGATGATGATTAATATTTTTTGCAATGAAGTATTTTAATTAAAGAATGCACATTTTTTAGGCACAATGCTATTGCACACTTAATAGACTGCAGAATGTTGTAAACATAACTTTTATATGCACCGGAAAACCAAAAAAATTATTTGACTGGCTTTATTGTGATATTCACTTGATTGTAGTGGTCTGGAACCAAATCCTCAATAGCTCCAAGGTATGTGTGTGTTCAGGAAGTGATGTCAGGAAAATCACTTACATATTTGGAGCAAAATCCATCTCAATTTTGACCAATCTCCTTTTGCTTGGTTAAGTCCCACATATATTAAATGATTAAATATTGAAATTTCTGGAAACCAATCTGAAGAAACTAGAGGAAAATTACAGTAGGTTTGGCTACGTTACTTTTAAGACTTTTGTGTATTAATGATAAAATAAAAGCAAAAGTAAGTATTAAGTGTGCAGTTTATATCTGTAGGACAAATATTAAAATCCCAACAAAGAAATGAGCAAAGAGCATTTACAGGAGAGACAAGAAACAATTAAGGAATAAACAAACAACAGGTTAATTTCATTGAGTCAAAGACATGCTAAATAAACGAGCAACAAGGAACAGTATTTACCTAATAATTAACAAAGGTTAATTTGTGATCCAGAATATAGATGTCTAGATACCTGTGTGTATTTGTATGTGTGAAGGTCTCTCTCTCTCTACTACGTCGCTGTGTTCATTAGTGGATTTCATATTCCCTATTGTGGAAAAACATTACCTTTGAGAATGTAAGAATTATTTTTATAAGTTTATTTTTTATTCAAAATTTTATGTATTTATTTTATACAATAAGAAAGAATCTAATCAACCTACACATATATAGTCACATGATTTATCACAAAGTTTACACTACCGTACAATGTGAAAGAGTGGTCTTTCTTATTAGATCATTCTGGGTCTGTTTGTTAGGAATATGGAACAATATCATGATCCGTATCTCATACAATACACAATGTTTCAAGTGTGAAAGTGTTCAAAAGGTAAAAAATAGGTACTTTACATATAAAAGATAAAACAATAAAGATCTTAGGAAAAAACAGAATATCTCATTATATTGGAATGGGCTAAAATTTGTTAAACAAGATATAAAAAGTGATAAGTATAAAATTTTTAAATGATAAATTGGGTGGTCACTGGAAGGGTATGTGGATTCATAGGTTTGGCTTCAAAATGAGATAACCTTTTTTTTTTTAATGTTTGTTTATTTATTTTGAAAGAGAGGGAGAAAGAGAGTGTGAGTGAATGGGGGAGGGGCAGAGAGAGGGAGAGACAGAATCCCAAGCAGGCTCCATGCTCAACACAAAGCCCAATGCAGGGCTTGATCACACAGTTCATGAAATCATGCCCAGAGCTGAAATCAAGAGTTGGGAGCTTAACCAACTGAGCCACCCAGGTGCCCCTCAAACATTATATAATCTAAAGCATGTTTGCATATCAATTAGTATGATCCTTTAGAGACAGAGAATGTGATAACGTAGGAAAGAGAAAGCACCAAAGGAGTGTGTATTCATGCCCTTGACTGCTGGCTGTCCTAGAGAGTTGCTTCTAAGCAACAGAATGAGATCAAGGTGATGGGTTGTCATTTACATGATTATGTTACATAACATCGTGACTTCTGTTTTGCTAGCAGACTCTCTCTCTCTCTCTGGCTTTGATAGAGCAATTGCCATACTGGGGAGATCCACGTGGCGGGGGTCTGAAGATGGATTCTGTCCAAGAGTCAGCAAGGAACTGAGTCTTGTAGTCTGACAGCCCTAAAGGAACTCATTTCTGCCTATAGCAGGATCTTGGAAAAAGTGACCTTGGAAACATATCCTTTCCCATTTGAGTCTTCAGATGAGCCCTCAATTCTGGGTAACACCTAGATTACAGCTTTGGGAAAAACCCTGAAGCAGAGACCCAGTTGGCACATGCCTGGATATCCAATGCATAGAAACTGTGAGATAATAAATGTATGCTGTTAAGCTGTCAGCTTTGGGAGTGGTTTGTTACATAGCAATAGATAACTAATACAATAGTAAAGAATTTGGGAAGGTAAGTGAGGACCTTCAAGAGAACATCAAGAGTGCAAGTGCTTGGATAGAAGCAGAGAGCTATTAGAATAACAAAGGAAAATTTTCAAAAATGTGATACTACACAAATTGGTAAATTTGGAAATGGAACAATAAAGGGGCTCCTATTTCATTGTTTGTTTTCTTTAAAAAAAAACTTATTTATTTATTTTGGGAGAGAGACACTGTGTGCAAGCAGGGAAGGGGCAGAGAGAGAGAAGAGAGAAAATTCCAAATAAGCTCCATACTATTCGGGGCTTGATCTCACCAACTAAATCTTGAGATTGACCTGAGCCAAAATCAACAGTTCGATGCTTAACATACTGAGCCACCCAGTTGCCTCTAATTGCATGTTTTCTAAATAAAATATTCAGCAATGTAATCTAATGAGAGTAAGGACAAGGAAGGGTGCAGGTATATACCAGTTTGAGGAGAAAGGAGAATGTTTGCAATAGTGATTGTGGACAATGGAGAAGCAAATATCCTGGGCAAGCGTGGTGGGTGTTCAAATTAAGTATAACTCAGGGAGTGAGAACACAGACTGTAGAGCCAGACCACCTACATTGGTGTCCTAGGACTGTCCCAGGAAATTACCATAAACTGGATGATTTACAAAAGAATTTTATTCTCTCACAGTTCTGGAGCCCAGAAGTTCAAATCGAAGTGTGGGCAGGACCATCTCCCCCTGAAACCTCTAAGGAAGATTTCTTCTTTGTCTCTTCCTGCATCAGGTGACTACAGCCAATCCTGGGCTATGCCTGCATCACTCCAACCTCTGTCTCCGTGGTCATATTGCCTCTTCCTCTTATCTTTCTCTGCTCTGTGTGCCTCATATATGAACACTTGTCATTGAGGTTAGGGTCCTCCTGGATAATCCACATAATCTCATCTCAAGATCGTTTGTGTTTTTTTGTGGTGTTATGAAAATCATTTATTTGAAATACATGAGCAAAGTAAAGTGGAACATTTAGAAATGATCAGAATGGTGGACATATTTCAAATACTTAGTTCTCTATGGAGTAAATAACTTTGGACCTAACTTCTAGAGAATTTTTCATTTTTTAATAATAAAATATTGAACAAACTCAAATATTGTAGTACAGAACATAATTACGGTTTTCGAAGCATTGATCAATATCATTTATATGGGTTGTGTTATTATTTGTATTATTTTTTCAATGTTATGTTGTCTATCAGAGTTGGTTCTTTATTTTAATGTATTTTTTATGTTTAAAGTTTTTATTTAGGGGCTCCTGGGTGGCTCAGTTGGTTAAGCATCCGACTTTGGCTCAGGTCATGATCTCATGGTTTGTGAGTTCAAGCCCCGCATCGGGCTCCGTGCTGACAGCTCGGAGCCTAGAGCCTGATTCAGATTCTGTGTCTCCCTCTCTCTCTCTCTCTCTGCCCCTCCCTCGCTCACACTCTGTCTCTCGCTCTTGCTTCTCAAAAATAAATAAACATTAAACATTAAAAAAAATAAAGTTTTTATTTAAATTCTAGCTAGTTAACATATAATGTAATATTAATTTCAGGAGTAAAATCCAGTGATTAATCACTTACATACATCACCCAGTCCTCATCACAAGTGCCCTCCTTAATACCCATCATCCATTTGGCCTATTCCCCCATCTACCTCCCCTCATCTCAAGATCTTTAACTTCAGTACCTCTACAAAAACCCTTTTTACAAGCAAGGTTATATTCATAAGTTCTGAGTGTTAGGATGTGGCTATGTATTTTTTGCAAGCCACCATTCAGCCCCTATGCCATCTATTTTTAAATCACGGTTCAGCCATCTCCTTAAGTGTGTCCTTCAGCATGTCATTTCACTTCCACATGCCTTAGTTTGTTCATATGTAACAAAGAGGTTTATGAGAGGGATATCAGATGAGGTAGTATATATGCAAAGTGTTTGGTTAATTGTTCTTTTTATGTAAATATTAGTTATTACTAAGTCGTGATAAGAAATGTGGACACATTTACAATGGGAAAAATCACATAGAAAGGCAAGCTATTACTAAAATATAATTTCCTCTCTTTTACAATAGTTTATGTGGCCCTTTTACATTATCTCTGCTGACACTCCAACTCTGGGCTTGACCACAGTAAATCATTCTCAAAGAGGTGTGGTCATACATTAGCAAAGTGTGCAGTTTTGCATGTATTGTAATTTAAAAAGAACTATTATAAAGGCCTCCCTTATCAAAAAGTGTTCCTTATCAAACAGGTACTCCAAGGATTACTATATATTTATCTTTGTTGTTTTTGTTGTTGTTATCAGAGCAACAACAGAACTCTCCAGTAAATGTCCCAAGGAGAGAAAAAGAGGAGCAAGAAGTCATATTTCTAAAGAAGCATATTTACAAACATTAAGTAATTTTGTCCCAATGAAATATGACTTTCATCATGTAAGCCCTACCACGTGGTTTATCATCTGAGGAAAACTTGTCATCTAAGGAAAAAACTGAGTGGGAAAAATTTCAAACTTCCTTGGAAATGCTCAGGGCTTATAACAGGAACATCGCCTCCCTATTTTTCCTCTGCACCTATGCTGTATATGAAATAGATTTAGAAGTTGTCAGGTGCTCTGAGTAGGAGGTTACAGAAAGTTAGATGAGCAGAGAGATAATAACGGTTGCCATGGAGGAGGGATAGGTGACCCTGAAACAGAGACTATAGGGCAGGCAGCCCAAACATGGGGTGAGTGGGACCAAGAAGGAATAGTTCTGACTATTTGTAGTACTTAAAAGAGCTGAACAAGAGGGAGGAACATCAAGCTGAGGGTGACCAATCAGACGGGGACTGAGTGCTTTCAGTTTTAAAACTGGGACAACCCAGGGAAAACAAAACAGAACAAAACAAAACAACAACAACAACAATAACAACAACAACAACAACAAAACAGAATGAGTTATTTTCCCTACAAGGCCTTAACTGTGCTAAAATTTGGCCATAAGTTCTACAGACTCATATTTCAGTGACAGGTACCAGCAGGTACCCAGTGGATACCTATGAATCTGAGGCCTACACCCTGCTCTATTTTCACTTGGCCTTATAAACTTGATCTCTATATATGGAGGTGCCATCTTAAAAGGAAGAGTGAAGGGAACAAGTTCTAGGTGGGGATGGGTTGATGAAGAAGCTCTTAAATGCTAACCATTTACATAAAAGACATTGATTTTATGAACCCCCCACCTCCAAAAAAAAAAAACAAACAAACCCAAAACAAAGCAGTCTAAACCAAAGGAAAGTACTTTTAATTGATAAGCTTATGTCCTTCCTCCTTTTAGCATGGTGGGATCCAGGCTCAGGAGCAAGAAGAGGTCTGATGTAGAACATGGAGGAGCTATAATCTTATGCACCTCTAAGATGGAGTGTATATGACTTTGACACTGTCACGCCAGTGTGGTAGCTTTATAGGGTGTCAGTTTAGCTAAGCTGGATTAATGTTTTGAGAATTCTTTTCCCTGCATGGGTTTGGATTAGGACAGATCACGAGTGTAACTTGTGCAAACTTTGGAAGGCAGCCATATTTACGCTGGGAAGTTTCATGTAGGCTCAGATGCTGATCACATGGTGTCCTAATTCTGCCGGCTCAGCTTGTTCACAACAACAGCTCAAGGTCAACAGCTCCTGCAGCTCTCACTGGAGCCTCCACTGGCATCTCCAGTTCTGGGCTGGTTTCATGTACAGCTACATGACAGCGAATGCTCAGCATCTTCAAAGTTGGAGGCTTAGAGATCCTGATACATGGATACAAGTGCTAGAGAAAGACAGAAGTAGGGCCCAGTGTGGCCTCATGGATTCCAGCTCATCTCTGTAGGCTGCAATTTGTCCTTGGTCCCCACACTTCACATCCATCTTCACTTTGCTGCTGGCCTTGCCCACTTTAGGCACAACTCCAGATATAGGAGCAACACACTTGAACAGACTGCCCGACCAATCATACAAGGTCTAATCACCATAATAAATGTGTTATGTTCCTTAAGATGGTTCAGCTTCTGTGATGGAATCCATAGGATGCCCAGTATGTGATAACAATCCTTTTCTTATCTTAATTTTTCAGTTGAAGGAATTATACTTAAAAGAGGATAACTGACCTCAAATCATACCGCTCTTAAGTGGCAACCTGGGATTTGAACCCAGGGTTCTTAGGCTCCAGAGCGCTCACTCTTTCCCAGCTGGCTTTCATCAATCATTTTTATCACTGGGCAATCACTTTATCATGTTAGTCATTGCCTATCAGGTCTCTGGCAGAATAAAACAGAGGGCAGGGACCTTAGAAGAGTGGAGAGTGGGTGCCTCTGGGTAGCACAGGCCAGCTGGAAAGCCATGAAGAGGGAGTTCTGGTTGCCTCAGTTTGAAGGCCCTAGTACCAACACTTACTTATGATAACGGATGGTGACACTTACCCTGTGCCAGGCTTTTCCTAAGTGCTTTACACTTATCAAATCATTTAATCTTTATGGCAATTGTAACAGGTAGGTTTTATTATCAATTCCATATTACAGATGGATAAGATTACTTCACTGGCACAGAGCGGGATTCATACTCAGGGAGTTGGCTTAACCAAATCGGATTCTCTGAACAAAATGGAACAGACACCACAAGGAGGGGCTGAGGTTCCTTTTGGAGAGTTCCTTTGGGCTTCGCTGAAGAGTAACTTTACCTCATAATTTTGTTGAGCTAACAACACATTTCAGAAAAATAAAAGCTTGTCATTAAAAAAAAAAAAAGGTACAGAAAATAGAAAATGAAGCAAGACTTAAGGATTTTCCTCAACTAACTTATGGATCGCATACTGTTTCCAAGACATTAAATTGCTAACAAAAACAAAGTTTTGAGCAATTACATACTGAAGCCACCATTACTGTTAACCAGTAAAGTACATTTTCTTAAAGTGAAATTTCAATGTAAATGGTCAATTTGTTTAAGCTGTGGATTGTCAGAGATTCCTCAAGTGTCCACAGAAAACTATTCAACCACAAGAGGATTTTTGTTTAGTAGCTTTCTGTTGTAAACTATTGGTTTTCATACATTCCAGGGAATCTATTTAATTGTAATTAATTGTGAAAAATTTTATCTGTAAGAATAAAAGAAAGGTCCTTACTGTTCATCTAATGTCATTCACAGGAGGGAAAAGTGAAGTGTGAAGTATTAAGGGGAAACCAGCTATAAACACAAAGAAAGAAAAATGAGGGAGAAAAAAAAAGAAGAAAGTACATGAGAGGATTTCCAGAGTATTTACTTTAATTCTCAGAATTAGGACTTTGAAATGAAGTTTAAATATCATTCCACTAAAATGCAGTTGGCTCACCCCAAAGCTAAGCCAAACATCCTAAAGGATCTGTGAAGAGAATTTTGATAAGTGTTACTGCTTGACATTGGCACAAGATGTCTTCCTGAAAGTCAGGGAAAATGGTCCCCCAGGTCTTCTTAAAAGTGAATTAGAGAGGCGCCTGGGTGGCTCAGTCGGTTAAGCGTCCGACTTCGGCTCAGGTCATGATCTCACGGCTCGTGAGTTCGAGCCCCGCGTTGGGCTCTGTGCTGACAGCTCAGAGCCTGGAGCCTGTTTCAGATTCTGTGTCTCCCTCTCTCTCTCTGACCCTCCCCCGTTCATCCTCTGTCTCTCTCTGTCTCAAAAGTAAATAAACGTTAAAAAAAAAAAAAATTAAAAAAAAAAAAAGTGAATTAGAAAAGGCAGTTAAAAATAAATAAATATGCCTGAACAACAAACACTAATTTGACATCATTTTGCTATTATTTTTTTTTCCTTCTGTCCACACAGGGGTCACATTAGAAATAAGAAATGAGTTGGGGTTCCTGGGTGGCTCATTCGGTTAAGCTCCGACTTCGTCTCAGGTCATGATCTCACGGTTTGTGAGTTTGAGCCCCATGTCGGGCTCTGTGCTGACAGCTCGGAGCCTGGAACCTGCTTCAGATTCTGTGTCTCCTCTCTCTGACCCTCCCCAACTTGTGCTCTGTTTCTCTATGTCTCTCAAAAAATAAATAAATGTAAAAAACATTTTTTTAAATAAAAAGAAAAAAAAAGAAATAAGAAATGAGCAAGTGAAAAAAGCTTAGAAAAGAAATACTTTTAATACCTGACTCGAAATGAATAAATTGCTCTCATTACATTATACTCAATAGTATTTTATACATTGAAAACAACGATACCTCTTATTTCTCTGGGACTTCAGTGTTTATAAAACACATTCACATCCTTTATGCCTTTGATCTCCTCTCACATCAACTCCTGGGGGAAGAACAGGCATTTTTATCACCACTGTACAGATGAAAAAACTGAGTCTCAGACTTATATACATTGTCTCAAGTTGCAGGCTAGAATATGAACCTTGGTAACTAATTTGAGGATTACTGTTTTTTTTTTTTTTCTACATTTAAACTATCCAGCTTTTCTTCTTAGTTTTGAAAAGGTTAGCCTAAGAATCGTTGCCTTTTGCTTCTTAAATATCTTTTCAAATTTGAGATTAAACACAAAATAACTATATTTTCAATCAACTTTATAACACTCGTGGACCCTACATAAATGTCAACTGGATGATTAAAAGTTTTTTTTACTCCACCATAAATATTTTTTAAAAACCTCAGGCATGTTTGAACAGAAACAGCCAGATCTCTCTCTAATATCAGTGCTTGTAGAAAAATTGCCATTTCAATATGACAGAAAATTTCAGTGAGGAAACAAACTGGACCTCCAAGATTGAGGAACTCTGAAACAAGTTGCCTGCAGTTCTCCTGCCAGCCATTCTTACTCTTCCTGTAGAAATTCAGCTTCATTTAGAAAGTAAATAAAGGGCATAGATTTCTATTGAATAAAATATTTGTGTTTTGGTCTATGAGAATCTTGACCTTCAAAAAATCTTTTGTTACACAAAGTGTACATTTTCTTAATTTAACTCACTTTACAAGAGCCTGCATGAAAGTGGAGATTTCTGTCTAGTTTTGTTCACTATTGTAACTCTGATGCCCAAAATATCTGGCATGTGGTAGATGCTCTACAAATATTTGTTGAATGAATAAAAGAAATTCATAAGCAACATTTTAGTAGAGGAATTCGTTTTCCATCTACTTTTAAGTACCAGGGTTATGTAGGTAGGATTTGGGTCTCCAGTATAGCTTATAAAATTAATTCCTTCTTTTCTTCTTGACCTTAACCTTCAACTCTAATGCCTGTACTTATTTGGTGTAATCCTACTGTCTGCATACTCACTGATGTAGGCAAATAGGAACAAAGGGTTAAAGACAATGAAGCAGTCTTGGATGGAATCCTATCTTTTCCATAGTCTTTCATCTTTTATTTAACTTCCATTTATGTCTTTCTCCACCTCCAATTTTAATTGTCCTCCATTAACCCAATAAATGCTACCATTGGTACGTCTTTGACTCCACACTTACTGTATTACCTCAGATAGCCAGTTGTATCCCTGATAGGCACATATCTCTAGAACAGATGCTAATAAAGTTAGCAGCAGTCTTGAGAAAGTTGCAAGGGCATTATCTAAATTTTAAACTGCCATATAATTTGAAAATGAAAAATAATGTGTAATAAAATAACAATTACTACAAAATATTTATGACTAAACTTGATGTCAACATTCCTTGCTACCTAGGAGTAATCCCACTTTATTTAATTATATGCAGCAAATTATCAAAGGACAATTAACTCTTGGTTTTCTGAAAAATTCTGTTCTCGTTTATATGTAAAGCCTGCTCTCTGATGAACTTTGTTGTCTAAGTCTCCATAGGTCTTATTCAACTGATAAATTGTATATATGCACTTCCCCAAATGTTTCCATAGTTTTTTCAATATATAAATGGATTATGGAAACTTATCAAAGAAAGAAATTGGCTAAATAGTCACATGAAAATATGTATTTTTGGGGTACCTGGGTGGCTCAGTTGGTTATGTCCGACTCATGGTTTTGGCTCAAATCATGATCTCACAGTTCATGGCTTCATTCCCTGTGTGGCTCAGTTGGTTAAGTGTCCTACTCTTAGTTTTTGGCTCAGGTCATGATCTCATGGTTTGTGGGTTCAAGCCCCTTTTGAGGCTCCATGCTGATAGCATGGGGCTTGCTTGGGATTTTCTCTCTCCCATTCTCTCTGTTCATCCCCTGCTCACTCTCTCTGTCTCTGTTTCAAAATTAAAAAAAAAAAAAATTAAAAAATGCATTTTATGCCTTTTTGGATAAACATATTTTACATATCTTAGCATTCAGAAAAATAATCCACTAGAGTGGTTTTAATAGTATAGGCTTTTTTTTTTTTTTTTTTTTTTTGCCCATTGGCTCATAAAATTTCCCAAATTTAATTGTTCTGCATTTATTATGGTTGACAGTGTTCAGTCTGAGTTTAGAGCCCAATCTAAAAACACTGTCTGGGGGCGCCTGGGTGGCGCAGTCGGTTAAGCGTCCGACTTCAGCCAGGTCACGATCTCGCGGTCCGTGAGTTCGAGCCCCACGTCAGGCTCTGGGCTGATGGCTCGGAGCCTGGAGCCTGTTTCCGATTCTGTGTCTCCCTCTCTTTCTGCTCCTCCCCCGTTCATGCTCTGTCTCTCTCTGTCCCAAAAATAAATAAAAAACGTTGGAAAAAAAATTTAAAAAAATAAATAAATAAATAAATAAAAAATAAAAACACTGTCTGAAGTAGATTTACAATAAAGAACCTTTCAAAGGGAGATCTTACTACCTCCTTTTTCTCAAATGGATTATTCTGATGTGAACACTAATCAATAACCTTAGGAGTTTGCATTAAAATGCACTTAAATTTCTATAACTGATGATAATAAAAACAAAATATCAATGTCATTATCTATTTGAAATTACATTCCTTTGCTTTATTCTCCATATCCAGTATGAAACTTCTTTTCTCTGCCCATGATCTATGGGTTTTGTACCTTTTCCCCCTGCTATATCTGACCACACTGATTCCCTTTACTTTTTAAAAGGAGTCAATGCCATTTGCAACAACGTGGATGGGACTGGAAGGTATTAAGCTGAGTGAAGTCAGTCAGTCAGAGAAGGACAGATATCATGTTTTCACTTATATGGGGATCTTGTGAAACTTAACAGAAGACCATAGTAGAAGGGAAGGGGAAAAAGTAGTTACAAACAGAGAGGGAGGGAGGCAAACCATAAGAGACTCTTAAATACAGAGAACAAACTGAGGGTGGATGGATTGGTGGGAGAGAGAGGAAATGGGTGATGGTCATTGAAGAGGGCACTTGTCGGGATGAGCACTGGGTGTTGTATGTAAGTGATGAACCATGAGAATCTACCCCCAAAACTAAGAGCACACTTTACACACTCTATGTTAGCCAATTTGACAATAAACTATACTAAAAAATAAATTCAATAAGTAAATAATAATTTTTTTTTGCTTAGAAGTAAAAAAAATAAAAATAAAAAATAAAAGGAGTCATTGTTTCCTATGTTTTAATAGACTAATTTATTTTTAAACAGTCATTATTTTGTCCATTTCTGAAATTCCATTTTAAAATTATGTTTTTTATCACCTTGCAAACATCCTTAAATAAATCATATCACAGCAATTTATTTATTTATTTATTTATTTATTTATTTATTTATTTATTTTTAAATTTTTTTTTCAACGTTTTTTATTTATTTTTGGGACAGAGAGAGACAGAGCATGAACGGGGAAGGGGCAGAGAGAGAGGGAGACACAGAATCGGAAACAGGCTCCAGGTTCCGAGCCATCAGCCCAGAGCCCGACGCGGGGCTCGAACTCACGGACCGCGAGATCGTGACCTGGCTGAAGTCGGACGCTTAACTGACTGCGCCACCCAGGCGCCCCAACATCACAGCAATTTAAAAATTTTGCAAGTCACCTTTCCTTCCCCACATACATCTTGAATTGATAAAAAAAAAATCACAGGTATTTTCTGTTTAAAATAAACTTGAAAATAAAAGATACTGATTTATAAGGATGTGAACCAAAAATTATCTGCGAAGCACAACTTTAAATATTGCTCTCTACAGATTTTTTATGTACAAACAGTTCTTGAATTATATCCAAATTAGTTTCTAAAGAATACAAAATACCTTTTAATAAGACAGTTCCACACTCATGAGGTCATCTATAGCATGAACTTTGAGGGTATGAGTGAATGAACTTCTGTGTTCTTCTTCCAGTTCTGAACCTATTAATGTTAAAAGAGTATGTGGCACTAAAGTAGCCCAGTCTAATGTGAAGGTCATAGCATAGCTAAATATCTGGTTCTCTAGAGAGGAGTCGGCAAATTATGACCTAATGCCCTCTCTGACTGGCCACCAATTTTATAAATAAAGTTTTATTGGAATAAAACTCTGCTCATTTGTTTATATGTTATCTATGGCTATTTTCGCAATGACAACAGAGACTGTCTGGACCACAAGGCCTAAACTGTTTACTATCTATAGGCCCTTTACAGAAAATCCTCTAGTGCACTGTATAATTATAATAGGACTACCACATACGTCATCACTCCTGTCAGAATTGAAGATTCTTTCCATGTTCAAATCTGTATAACCTGCTGATACTTTATAGATCAACTTTTACTATTTCTGTCAGCAGCACAGCTTACTAAAAAAAAAAAAAAAAAAAACAGGGTACGATAAAAAATTGTAAAATTTGTTAAAGGAGGCAACAGTGTTTCTTAAAACCAGAAAATCATCCTGGTGCCCATGATATGTCATATAGCAGAAAATAAAATTTTGAATGTCCATCAGATATAAAATAGCAGAGTGAAGAAAAGTTTTGAAGAATATGCGTTTCAGTCTAGTTGAAGAAATTACACAATGGGAAAGCGAGCCTTATAAATAAGAGTTTTCATTTATTTCATAAATAATTTAAAAATGTTTTTGGAGTAAAATTAAATAGCTATAACTGTTTTTTTTAATGTTTATTTATTTATTTTGAGGGGGAGGCAGAGAAAGAGGGAGGGAGATAATCCCAAGCAGGCTCCATGCTCACTGTGGAGCCTGACATGAGGCTCAATATCATGAACCATGAGATCATAACCTGAGCAGAAATCAAGAGTCGGATGCCCAACCGACTGAGCCACTCAGGCTCTGCAAATACAGATAACTTTGGATATGTAAAGTATTAATCATGAGAAAAAACTAGGTAAAATACTTTGGTAAATTAATGATCTAATATTACATGTTTCTATAACTATGCTAAGAGTTCATTATGCTAATGTCAATGCAAGAAAAAATCTGAATTTTATTTTTAATGGTATTTTATTATTTTAAAAACTATCTTATAATGGAATATATTATTATCATTACTGGTTACTAAAAGGCTGTCGGGAGGTTATGATACTAACATTTTTCATTCGTTAGATGCTAGCATTGTGATAAATATTTTAATATACATTTTTTCACTTATTCCAGATGAGAAAATTGACAATTAGGTCACATGAACCACCAGTATTTTACATTCACATATTGGCAATATAACATGAATTCTTGAAGAGGGTTGAGTCTGGGATTTGAAACAAAACCTGTCTGCTTCTATACTGTTCATTATTACGAAATATCTCATTCTGTTATAAAACTTCTGAGGGTAAGATACCATGTACCTCTTTTAATTTTATATATTAAAAAGTAAACAATGGATACAGGAGATGCACAATGATTAATTGAAATAGAGACAATCTTGTATTTAAGTATTGGTGCTAGGGGGTGCCTGAGTGTCTCAGTTGGTTGAGCGTCCAACTTTGACTCAGGTCATGATCTCACTGCTCGTGAGTTTGAGCCCTACCTCGGGCTCTGTGCTGACAGCTCAGGGCCTGGAGTCTGCTTAGGATTCTGTGTCTCCCTCTCTCTCTGTTCCTCTCCTGCTCACATTCTGTCTCTCTCTCCAAAAATAAATCAACATTAAAAAAATTTAAAAACAAATATTGGTGCTAAAGCAGTAAAATTTGAAATCTCAAATTACTTAAATAATCTTGCTTATTCTATTTTTAAATAATTAGACTAACTCATCATACTCCAGAAGAACAGACTGAACTTACCACAACTCAATTACCAAGAAGATAAATTAATAAGACTTTGTTAATATCCATAGGAACTGTTCTTTCAAAAGTCATCAAAGACCTCCATGTTGGTAAATCCAAAGATCAATTCTCATTCCTCATCCTTTTTTGGCCTATCAGCAGCATTTGATCCAGTGGATCATTTTCCCCTTTTGTTTATTTCTTTCTTGGTTTCCAGGAGTATATACTAACCCACTAATCCTTCTTCTGTGATAGTCACCCTCTCAATCTCCTATGTTGGTTCCTTCTTGTCTTCCTGATTTCAGTGGTGGAGTGCCCCAGGTCTGTGAAGCTGCCAAAGATTACCACATTTACATCTCCAAGCTGTTTCTCCCTCAATCTCCAACATCTCCAGTTGGATATCTAATGGATATTTCAAACTCATATCAGAACTGAGTTCCTTGTTTTCTCTCCTAAATCTGCTCTACTCACAACCTTCAATGTCCTCTTTCAAGTTGTTCAGGCTAAAACCATACAGTCTTTTTTTTTTTTTAAAGATTATTCACTTATTTTTGAGAGAGAGAGAGGGAGCAAGTTGAAGATGGGCAGAGAGAGAGGGAGAGAGAGAGAGAATCTGCACTGTCAGCATGGAGCCTGATACAAGGCTTGAAGTCATGAACCATGATATCTTGACCTGAGCTGAACTCAAGAGTCAGACACTTAATCAACGGAGCCACCCAGGCATCCCTAAAAACCATATAGTCTTGATCTCTCTCTCTCTCTCTCTCTCTCTCTCTCTCTCTCTCTCTCTCTCTCTCTCTCCATGTAAAATTCTCCAGACATCCTGCTGTATATAACATAAAACATTTTTAAAATCAGCCATTTCTCATTATTGCCACAGTTACAGTGTGATTTGAGCCCCATAACCTCTCATCTGAATTGCAGCATGCTTCTTTGGATTATAGTAAAATTATATAAACTTATTTCACATAAGGGCTGTTAAGTTCATCATTTTTTTCCCACTTGATGGCTCTTGAAAAGTTATAACACCTTTTGGATAATGATTCCTTATATACTTTTCTTTTTCTCTCAAACATATACTAAATATGTTGTAATGTATTATGGTCACCATTTAATATGAAACAATGACTGTCATTTGGAGCAAATTTGGATTGTATGTCATATTTGGATGAACCTAAAATGTTTTGTTTTGCAGATGTACACCAGCAAGAGAGATGAAGAAACACCATCTTCTACAACTTGTTAGTCTGTTTGCATCCTATTTCCATATATTTCAGAAAGCCCTCATGCTTAGCCTGAGGTTATCATCAAGCACATGGGACTGACATTGAAGACCTGCCTAGAAGTCAGCTACTTGAGTTTCTATCGTCTTCTGAAGAACAACTCCTTTGCAATCTTCTTCCATGAATTCCACCAAACTTAAACCACTGCCAAGATTCTTTGGTGAATAAAATAAACCTCAACTACCTTAACTTTTATGCACCAAGTATATTATTTACCTTCAAAATTTTTATAACACGTAAATTTGTTTTCATTCACTTGATACATTATACTATGTATAAAAACTGCTTGGGTATCTTGTGTGGGATGGGATATCTACTCATGTTTCCCATTAGAATTAACAAGGATGTTTTTTCATTTAATAAATTTTCACCTAGCAGAAAAATTTTCAGGAACAAATTAAAACTATTAAGCAAGGATAGGTGTTCTTGTATAAAGGACTTATTTGGAAATAAATGCATAACAATGTGTCCATATCATTCTTAAATGTTACTGCCTGGATCTGTTTTTTCCACTGTAGCTCTCAAATAGTTGTTTAAAGTAGTTCAACTTTAATTTAGAATTTGAATATAGATGTAATTGAGAAAAATGCACTATTTATTTTTTTTTCAATATATGAAATTTATTGTCAAATTGGTTTCCATACAACACCCAGTGCTCATCCCAAAAGGTGCCCTCCTCAATACCCATCACCCACCCTCCCCTCCCTCCCACCCCCCATCAACCCTCAGTTTGTTCTCAGTTTTTAACAGTCTCTTATGCTTTGGCAAAAAATGCACTTTTTAAAACAAATTACATGGAACGCCTTGGTTTTTGTTGCACTTTATACTCTTTACTTCTTATGGGCAGCATTATATTTTGTAAATAGTATGACTATGCACCGGATCTATGCCTGGATTACCAATAAAAATGCACATGCCCCTATACGCATGGCAAAAGGGGGCTACTGATAGAGGTGAGTCTTAGAATTATTGGTTAATATTTATTACTTGGCCATTTGTGTATTAAGAGGTAAAGGTTAATGATAATAACGTATCTGTAAAATGTGTTAACGCATATAGAAAGCATTAAATCAATGATAGCAGCATCTCAGATGTAATAAATCTGACTTTAAGCCTTAATCCTCTATTTTCTTATCAGTTAGTTTTGGAATTTTAATAACAGTGACTCTTTAGATAAGAATTTTTGGGATTTACTATTTATCCAATATGCTTCAGTTTCCATCAAAAAAAGCTCTTTCCTCTTCCTGCATATTTCTATATGTATGTTTATTTTTGAAACTTGGGATATGTTCTTTCTACTCCAGAAATCCATATTGCATTTATATTTCCCCACACAAACTGACAGTTTGGGAAAATATTTAAAAAGATGTTGGGTAAATGGGAAATCTCTAAAATTCTTATTTTTAGAGGAAAAACAGAACCGAACTTTTGCCACTAATGCAGATGATTTTGACAGTCTAATTTCAAACTTGATGATTCTTCTTCTTGATTGCATGGTAATTATAAGTTACTTGGAACACTCCAAATAGTTTTCCCTCTTAGACTTTTTGAGTTTCTCTATGCCAATGTAGTATTAATCAACATTAAAGAGTATGGCCTTTTACTAATGCATGCTCATAAAAGTTATTATTGAACATATGCCCCAGTGATATCAATTTTGATTCTAATCATGTATAGAGGGAAAACTATGTATTAGCGGTAGGGCAACAGTTGGAAATTAAAGCTGAAAAGGAAAAAGACTGAAGATTAAAAGCCAGATTGGCATCTGATGAGTTGCACACTATTTTGGTTTGAGTTGTTCAGGGCCTATGTTTTTCATTTATTAACTTATGAGAAGTGCCCACCACATTACTTGGCACATAGTAGACATTAAATAAATACTTATTTCCCTTTTTTAGGACTTGGGATAAAAGCATTGAGGTCTGAATTTACTTCAGTAGAGTGTATTTCAGAAAAGGGGGTAAAGAAGCTAAGTTAGCAACTCTGGTTTGGCAATGTGAATGCTCCTGGAACCCTGGTATGGAGACATGGATATCTGACTCCAATCCAGAAGTTTTAGGGAAGAAATGAAGCATCCAATAGCTAGATTAAAAGTTGGCAATAAGAATAAATTAGTAGTTAATGATAGATCAGAAACCCTACCAAGATGGCCACGTGCGCATGTCTAAAAATGTAGCTAGCCACATAGATATTTTAAAGATTTCTTTTTAAAAGCTTTAAAGAATTTCTTTAAATCTAGTATCCTTACTACAGATGACTTGTGGCAATGAGTGACTATCATTTCCTTCTCTCCTTCTCCCAGCTTGTATGGAAAAACAAATTGCTTGCTATATAAAATAGAGATTATCAGCAGTATTGCTAATTGATGGTGTAGCTGCCAAAGACCAAGTCACATTCTGACAAAGAATATGACCTAACATTACTTAATAACATTTCATCAATCAAAAGTCAGAAAATAACCAACAGTCAGTATTTTCCTTGGCTCAGTCATGCAACTTAATAGTGGCAGTTAGCATAATTAAAGGCCTGTAACCAGATTAAAAAGTCTTACTTTGTAATTTTTTTTTTCTAAGAAAGGATATGTATTAAATGATGTTTGAATTGAATCCAAAGTATGGGGAAAATCCCACCAATATGATTAAAAAGTTTTCAATGAGTATTTAATGAGTACCTACCCAGTGCCCAGTGAAGGGCACTTGAGGGGATATAATGGTAGAGGATACCATTTTTGCTACCCTTGAATTTACAGTATGATTGGGTAAAGAAAATGAGCAGATTTAACACAAAAAAGCAGAGACTTAATGGCTAACAATGAAATGCTATAGGAAATCTGAGGATAATAACTACGTGATTTGGAATGATCAGAAAATATGGGGTGCCTGGGTGGCTCAGTCGGTTAAGCATCCGACTTCAGCTCAGGTCATGATCTCATAGTTGATGAGTTTGAGCCCTGTGTCGGGCTCTGTGCTGACAGCCCAGAGCCTGGAGCCTACTCCACATTCTGTGTCTCCCTCTCTCTCTGCTCTTCCCTCCTTCTCTTTCTCTCACTCTCTCTCTCTCTCTCTCTCTCTCTCTCTCTCTCTCAAAAATAAACATTAAAAAAAAAGAATATTGCCAAGAAGGTAAACGTTCAGAGGATGTGCAAATGGAAGGCCTTTCAGTGACCCCTTTTGTCTGCACAAACTGATTTACATATACGTGTAGCTGAAAAGGCACATAAAAAGGCAACTGTATATCCAGCCAATTGTTAAGAACTCAGAAGTTTAATGCATTGAAATGTGATATAGAATGTCATGCCTTTTGCAGACATTAGCACTCAAATGGCAGCTGAAATGATGGACATGTGGAAACTTGAACTGGATTTAGAGGCAGAAACAAAGAACCAAAGATGGAGTCATGTGTAAAGTAAAATGATTGAGAAATGCAAGCAAATTATTCATCTTAGACACTAAGAATAGTAGACACTAAGTAGTAGTGAATCCCATATCAGGACAGCCTGAGTCGGATAGGAAATAACATTGGGTTAGCAAGAAGTAAGTCATTGGTACCATTTGAGAAAAGGAAACAAAGATATCTGTTGGATGGAAAGCATCATCAATCTTTGGAAAATTTAGATAGTGAAAAAAAAGCGAGAGTTTGCATGTTATCTAGAACATTCTGAAAGCACCCATAGCAATCATATTCTCTTAAAAAATGACATTCGCAAATACTACTTTGCTGATTATTTTGATGTATCATAACAGAGAAAAAATTCAAAAAAATTAGAATTATTTTTTCTTCTATTAAAAAGTAAAGTTGAATGCTAAATGTGAATAACAGTAAAGTGGCCGTTTAGCATCACGTAAGCTAACAGTGCAGGTTCTGATAGTGGTCTTTCATACCATGAGATAGTGTAAGGGAAGACTAAACTGATTTGTCAGAATAGAGCAGCTCTTCAAAGTTGAAAAGAGCTTAGGATATCATGGGTTTGTTTGGCCATAATACTGCTGCAAGCAGCCAAGCATCACTCATTCCTCTTGCTAAATTTGTTCTAAAATGAAATGTTGAAAGTTACATATAATATTTTGAACAAAGTTGACTTCTAACTTAGCTTTGTCATGCAAATTGTTTCCAGAAAATGATGAAGCTCTAACTTCTAGAACATGTATACGTTGCTAGAGCAGTCTCTCCGTAGCTAGTTTGAAAGAACTACAAAAGCATAGTGCATGATTACATATATACAAGTAAATAAATGGCAAATAAAGAATTCAATAATTGGGAATAAAATGTCAGGCTACATTCTGGGCTCTTGCCTAGCATCCCTATTCCCTAGTCTTTACCAGAATACAAACTCCTTTATCAGCTCCATGGGATTCTTGTCTCTGATGGTCAGGGGGATATCCTGAAGCTGGCTGCTGGAGGATACCTCAGAGGTATGAGATGCAACCCAATAAATCTGCTAATACTGGATTTGCTCATCATGCCTGCCACTGGATATTGAAGGGAACACAGCCCACCCTTGCGAGGCCCTGAGCAAGGTTCCTTGCCCCTCTTATAAGTGACAGGCTGGTGATCATATAACTTATCATCCAAATCAGGACACATTTAAAAGAAAAAAGGGGTACTGCTTAATTACACTGGAGCAGCTGGCGTAAACCAAGACTGTTGGGCCTACTGGAAATTATGGTTATTCCACCATGGCTCTACTCAGGCTTCATCTGGCCATTTCAAGGGCCTAGAAAATCATTATCTCATGGCACATATGACATCCATATACAGTATTTATTTGGGAAGTTCAAATCTTGTACTGAAACGAATTGAGTAAAAGTTGAACAACAATGGTGAAGTTTTGAGGAGCGTGCAGTTCAACACACACACCACTATACCTGTTTACCTCCTGACTCTCCCAACATGGTGGTAAGAGCCAGCTCACAACCCAGTCACTTCCCGAAAAATCTATCCATTGGTTGGTTTTATTTCCATACACACAGAATCTTCAACTAACTTTTTAGTGCCCACCACTTAAATGTTGAATAGAGAAGGATTTCTAGACATTTGTGAAGATATTTTCATATTAAATGTAGGAAACAAAACAAGGAGAAAAAGAGAATGTTAGAGGAAACAAAACAATTAGGTAGCAGAAAAAAAAAACCCACCTACTCTAGATAATATCTCCAGGAAAATAAGAGAATAATTTGTATACTTGAAACAATAGCATAATGCCTAAAAAGGGATGTTGAAGGGAGAAGGGAACATGCAGAAACAAGCAAGGGCTTTGTTAAAAATAGGATATCAGAAATAAAATGTCAGTAAAAGTGTTAGAAAATAAAGCAGATAAAATCAGAAAGAACAAAAAATGGGACAGACATGGAAAGACAGATGTGGAAAAATGGTTGGAAAGAAGAAGACAATTAGATATTAAATCAGGAAGTTGCACAGCTTTAATAAAAATTAAAAAAAGGGGCATCTGGGTGGCTCAATGCACTAAGGTCATGATCTCACAGTCATGATCTGACGCCCACAACCCAGTGCTGGGTGTGGAGCCTGCTTGGGATTGCCTCTCCCACTTCCCTGCTCTCATGTGCATGTACTCTCTCTCTCTCTCTCTTTCACTCTCTCTCTATTTTTCTCAAATAAACAAACACAAAATAATAAATAAAATAAAATAGGGGCGCCTGGATGGCTCAGTCGGTTAGGCATCCGACTTCAGCTCAGGTCATGATCTCACAGTCTATGAGTTTGAGCCCCGTGTTGGGCTCTGTGCTGACAGCTCAGAGCCTGGAGCCTGATTTGGATTCTGTGTCTCCCTCTCTCTCTCTGCCCCTCCCCTGCTCATGCTCTGTCTCTCTCTGTCTCAAAAATAAATAAAAACATTAAAGGAAATTTAAAAAATAAAAATAAAAATAAAAAATAAAATAAAATAAAATAAAATAAGCTCCAGAAAGAGGAAACAGAGAATAGAAACTTCTATGAAAGAAAGAATATAAGAAAATTTCCTAGGATGGGCAAATGTGAGCCAGGAGATATCTATGAAAGTACAATGAGTGAAAAACAATGTAAAACACTGAACAATGACATCAGGCATACCTATTAGGAAGTTCACAAAACTAGGGGAAAAAAAAAAACAGTGACTCTAAAAGCTTCCAGAGAGGGAGTAAAAACTGGTAACCTAGACTGGCTTGTGAATTAGCATACCATTGGACTCCCCACAATACTAGGAGCTTAAAGATCATAGAATAATGCTTTCAAAATTCTGGGGGAAAATGATTTCTCAGCTGGAATTCTATACATGAATATGGAGGTAGGATGAAGAATTTTTGGACTATTGATGTTCTCAGACAATTTGTCTTCCATGTACACATACTTCAGAAGCTGCTATGGGATGTGTCCCACCAAGATCGGGGAGTGAACAGAGAACCACTTGGATGTGGCAGGTTGATAAAGGAGCCAGAGCCATGGGCCTGGGAGAGAAGACCAGGGAGGTCCCAGGGCAGCTGCTGGGCTGCAGGCCGACAGGGCAGTGGTGTATGTGGAACTCCAGAAGGAATATCTTTATTCAAAACAACAACAACAACAACAACAACAATAACAACATACTGGGGTTGGAAGGTTATGTAATGTGCGACCATGTAGAATATAGTGTTTAGAGGGTTGAGAGTTCTTTTGAGAATTTCTGAATTGATAAGAAGAGAATAACAAAAATAACCTAAGACAATTATTAACTCTGGAAGAAAAGGTGCTGGTGCACAAAAGAGGAAACATGTGTCTCCTGCCTCCACAGTAAATAACATGAACATGATTTTAGTAAGTTAAATCCTATATATCCAGTGACGTAAAAAGTTAGGAGAGGGAAAGGAGAGAAAATTGGGGAAGGGGAATATAAAAATACAAAATTCATCTATTCCTTATAAGGTCAGTAGATAATAACTGTGAGGGAGTTTATATAAATATCTTATTTAAACTTCAGAGGAAATGCAAGAAGAAAGATCTAAAGAATTTAAAAGCTAAATAGGGTATTCTATTTAGGGTATGGGATTTGATAATGCTGTGACAGGGGGTTCCTGTTATTAATTATAAGTTTTCTAGCTGTAATTCATTTTTTAATGAAGAACTTATGCTATTTTGATACAAATGAATGTAATACCAATGAATATGGAAGCCATTAGATGGTTATGAACTGGGGGGGGGGGCGCATTGTGATTTTATGTCTGGTTTACATTTTAAATGTCAGTAATATATTAAGCAGAAAAAAATCAGACCATAAAAGCATATGTACAGAAAGATCTCTGCGAGGATACATAAAACTATGCAGCTAACAGTAGCCAACTCTGGGTGGTGGAATTTTGAGTCGTTTAAAAAATAATTAATTGTATTTTCTAATTTTTTATAACGAACTTTTATTACTTATCAAATGCCTGGAAGAAAATGCCCGGAAATCGGAGGCACCCAGACAGAAACTGACCAAACATTGCTTAAGTTTTAGGGCCCCTTACTTGCCTGAAGCAGACATTTTGTTTGATAATTTTGTTTCCCGTTGCTTAAATAACACCTATCCGTACACGTCGTATAGACCGTAAGCCCCACCAAACTTAGATCTGCCCTTAGAAATAGGTTCAAATTCTGCCCTGCTACTTGCTACTATGTGATCTCAGGTAGCTCAGTTTATAACTTAGGCAACTTCTTTATAATCTTCTTATTTGGAAAATGAGCATGCTACATCTCTGTTTCAGAGTCATTGCAAGGATTCGATTACACGCTAAAAATAAAGTGACTTTCATTAGGCCTGCATTCCATAGAAACTATAAATGTTAGTTCCTCTCTTTTTAACATAAATCAAAATAAGACAATTTTAAGATATAAATGTTTCTTATGATTTCAGAGCTAGCATGAAATCACTGCTGAATGTAAAATCAATGTTTTGTCCTGGAATTTGTAGAAGCCTTTAGTGTAGCTACTCTAGATGCTTCTGTGGAGGGTCTCATGATATCATTTATGCTTTGCTTGTAATTGAATGTCTTTTCTTTGTCTCTTTTAACTGAATTCATGCATTTGGCCTTCTTTATCCATGAATGAGAAAGATCTGGTCATCTGTGAAAACCTTATATACTATATGAGTTTCCTACAGCTGCTATAACAAAGTACCACAAAGTGTATGGCTTTAAACACTGAAATTTATTCTCTGAGATTTGGAGGCCAGAGGTTCTATCATCAGGACTGTGCACCCACTGAAGGCTCTAGCACAGAATTCTGCCTCACTCCTTCCTAGCTTTTGGTAGCTGGGGCCACCCTTGGAGTGCTGTGGCTTGTAGCTGTCACTCTGTTTTCTCCCTCCACAGTCAATACATGACCTTTTCACCATGTATCTGTGTGTCTGTGTCCAAATTTCTCTTTTCTTTTTTTTCTTTTTTTTTTAAATTATTTAAAAATAATTTTTTTTGATGTTTATTTTCTGAGACAGACAGAGTGCAAGCAGGGGAGGGGCAGAGAGAGAGAGGGAGACACAGAATCTGAAGAAGGCTCCAGGCTCCAAGCTGTTAGCACAGAACCCCGCGTGGGGCCCAAACTCACTAACCATGAGGTCATGATCTGAGCCAAAGTGAGACGCTTAACTGACTAAGCTACCCAGGCGCCCTCTCATTTTTGAGAATGAGAGAAAGAGAGGGTGAGCAGGGGAGGGGCAGAGAGAGAGAGAGGGAGAGAGAGAATCCCAAGCAGGTTCCATGATCTCAGTGCAGAGCCCAACACTGGGCTTAAGCTCACAAACTGTGAGATCATGACCTGAGCTGAAATCAAGAGTTGGATGCTTAACTGACTGTGCCACCCAGGCATCCCTTAATTTCTCTTTACTTACAAAGTAACCAGTCATTGGATTTAGGAGTCAGCCTGACACAGGATGACCCAATCTTAACTTGATTACATCTGTAAAGACCCTCTATTTCCAAATAAGGTCTCATTCACAGGGGCCTCACGTCAGGATTTCAATATATCTTTTGAGGCTATGCAATTCACCCACAACACATACCAACCATTTACACTATACGAAAGATCTTAAATTAGAAGTGGGAGTGCCCATAACTGATATTACACTTTTACACTGGAGACAATGTTACACTGAAGATAGTCTCTTAACTAATCCAAGAATATTTTGTCCCAGATTGTCTAAGTAATTGCTTTCAGCTTCATATCTGTATTTTACTCTTTGGAACCTCAAAGGAAAAAACATATATATTTGTGCATATATTCTTTCTGATTTTTTAATTTTGTATCAAATGACTGCAAAGTGTATGAGTCAAAAACAACTAGCATTTTTACTTCTTATCTGTCAAAACACTAAATATCTTCTACATATCAAATTGAGACATTTTAACATTGATATATTTGGTTGCTCTTTCCAGAACTTTCACACTGGATATCTTTGAATTTAAAAATATGGTCCTCAACCCTTAGTTTGCTTTAAATTCCATGTATGGGTAAGGATTTTTACAAGAATGTCTTGACAGCAGACACTGTGACCTATTTGACTGTGTCCTAGTGCTGAACACAGTCTGGCACATAGTAGGTGGTTGGCGAATGTTTTTCAGTGGAGGGAATGACCCTGACATGGTGATAATGGAATGTTTGCCTGCAGCCACAAAACACCCTCTTCATTCTGTGGGTTTAGAGTAGAGGTGGGGAGTGAAGAATCTATCTTTTAAGGCATCTATAGACTTGTTCAGAAATGCCCTTGGCATGACTTTTAAACCCAGAGGCGCCTAGGTACTGTAATACTTAAATAAGAAACATTGCTATTAAAGTCAGGGTCCAGGCAGGAGACCAATGGTACGCTTGCATGAGGTGATTGGGAGAGTTTCCTGAAGACAGTATCTAGAGACTTGTGGACAGCATTTGGAGAATGAAACAAGGTATTGTGGCTGGAGGTGGGGACAGGATTGGTTCCACCTCTAGACCTCAAGGTACAAAGGGAAGGAACAATCACAGAAACTCCAGGAAGCTTTCCAGGGAGGAGCACGGCCACTTCAACTAGTGCCTGTGGAGAAACAGAGTCAGAGAGTCAGGTGAATAAACACCTGGCCTCCTATTCTTCCTAGTTCTGGATCTCCTGTGGGTGCCTTTCTGGGCCAGACCCAAGTGGAAGTCAGAGGATGATCAACAAAGGGTCACATAACAGGTTGGAAAGGGGAGGAAAGTGAATCTGGAGGGGCAAATGGCAAATTTCTAGCAGGGTTTTATTCTTCATTTTATTGTTTGACATATCGATGAAGCAAAAGATAAAGAAATACTTGGCTGGGCACCAGCTAGAGGGCATTTATTTAGTGAATATAGTAAAGGTCTACAACTCAGTGCCAGAGACAACTCAGATATTTTCAGGCCTATAACATCTAAAATTGGTATTCTTGAGGCACTTGGGTGGCTCAGTCGGTTAAGTGTCCAACTCCTGGTTTTGGCTTAGGTCATGATCTCACGGTTTGTGAGTTCAAGCCCCACATTGGGCCCTGTGCTGTCAGCATGGAGCCTGCTTGGGATTCTGTCTCTTCATCTCTCTCTGCCTCTCTCTTTCTCTCTCTCAAAAATAAATAAATAAATAAATAAATAAATAAATAAATAAATAAACATTTTTTTTTTTTAAAGAAAAAAGAAGTAAACCGGTATTCTCAATAATCCACCCATTCACTATTTACATAGAGAGTGTTAGACACTAGGTATAATACCGGTGGTAAAAAGACAGACAATACACACAGGCCACTGCATCCACAAAGCTTACATTTTTGAGAGGTGGTGGACAATAATAACTGGACAGAGAGCAGGAGAATAACAGGTTATAAGTATCACAAAGCAAATGAATAAGGAAAGAAGACAGAGAATAACTGAGCCACTTTAGAAGACAACAGAGAAACCTCTGAGACACCCAAAGAAAAAGTGGGAGCCAATCCAGTTTGTTCAAACACTGGGTCGTTTACAAGAATCCAATCCAAACACTTGTGAAACTGATTTAGTGGATCCAAAATAGCATTTTCTTTGTATCTAAGTAGATTACGACTGGTCAGAGTACATCCCAGGTACTAAGTGAGAGAGCATTGTTCTGAGACACCCTGCCTCTCATTTACATATGTGCATGCTCTGTGTGTGTGCTGGGTCTTTGATAGAAAATACATTCCTTACACGACCCACAGTCTAATGCTGCAGAGGCTATGATCCCTGATCTGTCACTCATCTCCACCCTCTAAATCTCTTCCAGTGTGCCCTTTGGAACAGGTAGTAGGTCAGTAGCCAACACCCCTTGTTCACTAACTTTTTTCCTCATGATTCCGTCTCCTTTTTTGTCCTAAAGGAAAGCTGGCCACTTCGTGCTGCCGCTGAACACCAGGCAAAGCTCAGGAGTGTAAAGTGTTTGTCTTCCCTCCACTGACCTCAGGGATCAGCAAAGGGGAAGGAGCATGTCTTTCTTGCCCTCTAGTGCTGCTTCCAAACTGTCTCCCTACTTCTCATTTAAATACGCCAGGCCCTTTCAGAGTTTATGCCAACCAACCTTATCCATTGCTACCCTTCCTCCTGGTGTCCTGTGCCAACCTGGCCACTCCCCTTCCATTTATGACTTTAGTAGCTGCTCCCTTTTTCATCACCGCATTGATTCTGGGACAGTTCTTGCTGGATCAGTATCTATTGGGTTGTGCTCTCTAATACCTTGGCTTCTTAATTCTTTGGCCTCACATTTTTTTCTTTCTCTTCTTGTTTACTGACACTCATGGTCTGACCTTTGACATTCATAACCATTAAAAATTCATATGCTGCCAGGATCTCTATATCAATCTTCAGACTCTAACTACCACTTCCCACCCATTTAGCTTATTTATTCTAGGTGTCCTACTCTACCAACTCTTTGCCCTCATTGAGACCTCTAACTCTTTACTGTTTTCTTTTTTGTACAACTACGTATCCCCCTAATTGTCATTGCTATGGTTACATAGCTTAGATTTCACAGCCTGTAACTAAAATCACTTTCTAAAAAGAAAAATGCCTTAACTATTAGGCATCTTCCTCCTTCCTTCAATTCCTGCTCAGGAAGGCTCCAATTCTGGTAAATCCCAGCTCTTTCCCTACCGATACTTGAGCAAATAAATGTTGCTGGAATAAACACAACAATACTAACTGGTCTCACCTTATATTCATTACTGCAATACTCAAGCGAGGACTCCGCTTTGGCCAGGAACCCTACATACTACCCTATAATGTTTGCTCTCCTATTCTCTGCAACAATGATTTCAAACTACCTCCCTTTCCTAGAGCTCCAACACTCTACCTTCTTTCCTTATTCTTGGCTTAAATCCCCAAGGAGAAAATAGAATTAGGCAGTAACTCCCACAACTTCATACCCCGAACCTACCACTCTCCTGGCATCCATAGCAACGCTCTGTGCTATTTGTCCTGCTACCGTACATGAAGCACCCCCACTCAATGCAGGGTCACTCCTTCCTTCCTCCCGTCCCCACTGCTGTCTAGCACTGTCTCAAGAACGTCACTCCTACGACTATCTCCCCTCTCTCCTGCATTGTCCCTTTCACTGTCTCTACTGGTTCACTTTTTCATTCTCATCAGTGCATGCATTGTAGGAATTTGCTCGTGAAGCTCTTCCAGCTTATTGTTGGTCTTCTTAACAACAGAATCTTGAAAAGGCTGCACCAATCTAATTCCTCCACCAAATCATGTCTTATTTTTGTCTGAACTTGCTACAATAGGGTTTCTGTTTCTATCACCAATGTATAAAAGTCTTCCTCATTTCCAAACCCAGTGTTTATACATGTGTCCTTATCTGGCTCAACTTCCCAAACTATTCAACTCTGTTAAACAATCCCTCCATCTTGAAACCTTTTCTTCTCTTGGCTTCTGAAATGTCACATTCTAGTGTTTTCCTTCTACCATACTGTCACTCTTTCTCAGTTTTTTTTTTCTGACTTTTTTTTCTCTTTGTCCTAATCTCCAACGGCTCAGGGCACGGCTCAGGACATGTATTTCTATCTATGTTTCTGTCTAGGTAATATCTTGCAGCTCAGGACTTAGTACTATCGACACAATGATTTATATCTTCACTCCACATTGCTCTCCTGGACTGCAGACTCAAATATTTAACTACCCACTTGACATACCCACCTGGATGTCCAATAGGCATCTCAAGCTCAGAACAGTCAAAACAGAACCCTGAATTCTCCCCACTGAGCCCCACACTTGTTCTTCTAACAGTCGTACTCATCTCAGAAGAATGTATCTTCATCTACTCAATTGCTTAAGCCTGAAACCTAGAAATCATTCTTGCCTTCTCTTTTTTCTCCCTCATCTCTCTCCAATCTACTAGCAAGGCTTTTCTCTATCTCCAAATGTTTCATTTCTTGCATCAACATTATTACCATCCTGGCAGGAAAAGTTTCTGTCTTCTCTACTTTGAGCTATTTCAGGTTATCTATGACCTAGTTTCCTTGCTTCTCTGTTTTCTCACTACAATCTATTTTGCAAGGGAAACTGATTCTTCAATACTTAAACCAGAGAATATCACTGGATAATTTAATAAACTTTAGTGGCTTATGAGTTAATTTAAAATGAAATAACCTGGCATAAAGGCCCTACTTCACCTGGCCCCTGCATCCTTCTCTATGTTGCCTCTTAATGTTCTTTCCTTCTCTCATTAAGCTCCAATCACTTTGACATTTCTGTGTCTTTGACGTGCTAAATTTATTTCTTCCTTCAAGTTCAGCTTGAAAGTTTCCTCCCTATATCTTCACCAGTTTTTCTTGTCACTAAGATCTTAGCTTAGCTATTATTTCTTTATAGAGGCCTTCTCTAAACCCCCAATCCAAATTAGTCCCCAAGACATTCTTTACTACATCCCTTTGATTTATTGTACTATAGCCTAATCACTATTTGATGGCTTCTTGTTTTTGTTATCTATCCTTTGCATTAGGATGTTGGTTTCCTGAAATCAGCCTGCAGTTTTATTTCTTACTCTTGAGCTCTCTGAACCTTCACAATGCCTCCCATGTTGTAATTCTGTGATGCAGTTTGATATTTCAATGAATGGATCAGGACTCCCTCTGTTCAGTCTGATCCATTGTTCCCTTCATGGCTTTCTTTACTTCTTTCTTCCTCATAGCAGGTGCACTAGAGAAACTCCCAGGTATAGATTCAATGGCAAGAAGTCTCTTGTTCTATTTCTCTCTTTCTCTTTTAAGTCAAATTCTAGATTAGGAGATGGGATGTTTATTCATTCAACATGAATCAGGTAAGCACTCCGGTCTAGTGACCCGTAATTAGAAGTGCACTTGTAGACATATTGCAAAAATATGGCTTCTGGGGGACCAGCTCCTATGTATAGAACTATCAAGGGAGGGAGATAGTATTAAAGGGCTCATTATGAACTGGGTAGGCACTTCAAAATTATCTTTGTGACCCAAGCTAAATTCCTTCATGCCTCATGTCTTTGTGCCTATTTTTTGTTTGTTTTTGCTTTTGTTTTATTAGAGACAGAGCACGTGAGCAAAAGAGGGGGAAGGTCAGAGAGAGAAGGAGAGAAAAGGAAAGAGAATCTTAAGCAGGCTCCATACTCAGCTTGGAGCCCTTCACAGGGCTTGATCCCATGATCAGACTATGAGATCATGACCTGAGCCAAAATCAAAAGTTGAAAGCTTAACCAACTGAGCCACCCAGGTGCCCCTGTGCCTATTGTTTTATCTGTCTGGCTTGTCTCTGTTTGACACCACTGCTTTCTCTTCAACTATGTCTCTACAGCCCTTGTCTATCCTTGATGGCTGATTTCTAACTTTCTCACTGGATCTTATTCGTGTTATTTGCTCATATATCTGGCCCCCCCTTTGTAAGTTGTCTATACCTATATCATAAGACTAATGGCTTCACTACAGAATTTTGTTAACATGCCTGTCTTTCCAACTAAACATATTGCTCTTTAAGGCTATAGGTCATGTCATAACTTTTGCATATCCATGGCTGTGCAGTGTGGAAGGTACTAGTTAGTACCATTTCTTCACATGTGGCAGAACAAGTATGCAGGCAGAAAATTAAATTCCACACAAGTTTGGTAGCAGTGAAAGGAACAGTAGAGCCGAAGAGGAAATATAAAAGAGGGTGAGAAAAAGGAAGTTTTTGATTTAGGGATGAAAGATTTGGGGAGCATGACATTGGAACAGAGACTACATGAGCTGAAGAGAGAAAGAATAAGCTAGCTTTATTGAAGGAAGAAAGGGGCATACTGGGGACATGACAATCTTGCTGCCTAGCAATCTTCTTTTGACATCTCCCCAAAACATCTGAGCAAAAAAAAAAAAAAAAAAAAAAAACGAAAAAACAGATGTGTGATCAGTTTATAAAAAGTACATGAAATCAGTAATATAAATTGGAAATTATTAGTCATTGTTTTATGTATTCTTTTCAGTGGAAATAGTTCTAAATTATCAAATTATACAGGTAACAGTGCTATATATGCAACAGCTGCTTAGGGTGAGTTTTTGCTACTGACAAAGGACAAACTGAACCATTTGAACTTTAATGAAAGATATATTAGAATAAAAAGAATGATATGTGAATTGAATAATTGAACATATAAAAAAGAAAAATCAAAGAAAAAGGAAAAAGCGGGTAATCTTCATGAACACCAGGTGCACATGGTCCAGCCTTTTAATGGTTTTGACACTGTGTTTTATGGGAACCCTAGACAGACTATGTGGTCTTGAATCTGGCTGTGACACTTCCTAGATGTGAATTGGGGTAATTTGCTCAACCTCCCTAAGCCTTTCCTCGGTAAAATGAGGTTTTTGAGAGGATGGAGAAAAATTCATCTAAAGATTGTATTAGCCAAATCTTTTGGGTTGCAAGAAACTCAACAAAAATCAGCCCAATTAAAAAGAAAAAGAAAACATTGTGACTCATGTAACTTGGAGGTCCAAGCAGTGTTAGAAACAGACTCAAGCAATTTTGCATAGGTTTTTCTGTGGGCTTAAATCTCAGGCAGGCTTTTTCTATGTGGACAGAAAGAGGCATGCTGTAGCCTCCAACTTGTATTCTTATATCTCATAACCCAAAGGGAGTTGAGATCTTCCCTCTTAGTTTTTAGAAAGACTCTAAGTCACATGCCTGCCCTTATACTCATCACTATATCCTACAGAGCAGCAAACTGCAGGTGAATGGTAGTCTTATATACATCTCTAGGAATGGGTGGACCATCATGATTGACAGTCCCACCAGGAACACATGGGAGACAGAAAAGACAGTTCCCTGAAGAAGGGGATAAAGGTAGACAAAAGCATAGCATCCGCCACTTAATAAATTGCCTTGTCTGTGAGAAAAGGACTTGGAAAGGAAAATGTATATTAAGCAGGCAGAAAATGTCAACCATTCTTCTCTCTCCCCCCTCCTTTCTTCCCTCTATCTACTTTCCAAATTTTCTTTTGGTTATTTGAGTCAAACTGCATTTTAATTAGAGATCATTTTAATTCTTCATCTGTCTTTGGCAAAGCTTTGCTAAGTGCAATCCTAGCTGAAACTTTACAGTGATTACAGTTAGAAAGTTATACAGCATGATAAATTTCTGTGGTGCATTATCATCTAGCATCGGGCAAACAGAAATTAAGTTGTAGGAGCCAAAGGAGTCAAGTTTAATAAATGCAATGTCTTCTCACGGGAGTCATGGTGTCAACATTTACAAATATTTCTGCTTTGATGATGCAGGTAGGTGGCAAAACATTACAATAGTTTGTTTCCTCTAAAATATTTAGAGATTATTTGGTCCAAAAGACAAAAATAAGCAAAGTAGAAGCGGAAACTTGTTCTCTCTTACTGGTCTAACAGCGTGCTGTCTGAATTATGCTAGGCACCTTGAGTGTAGTCCCCCAAGTGGTGGTGGAGTATTAATTGAGAACTCTTTAAGCTGAGCAGTAGACTTTCCACTGCACACCTTTCAACCTGTAATTTTAAATCTTTGTAATATGAGAATATGTGATAATATTAAAACATTTTGCTTGCAATGTTCCTTTCAAGACTGATTCCCATTATGTTTTATAAACACTAGCTCGTTAACTTTCATAAAAGCCCTTTGAGGTATGTTTTCAAATTTCTTTCTTGTTTCTCCACCATCAAAGAAGTCTACATTTTCTCCCAAACTTGAAGAACACTGCTTCCATTTTCTATAGTGATTTTTTTTGAATGAAATATCCATAAGATAAAACTTTTAATAAAATAAGATGTGAGATGTAGAATTATCTCCTCTGTTACATGTAGGCAGGTTTGGGGCATTTTGAATAATCAGCAAGGAGTTTCTTCTGATATTTAAAGAGGAAATAGTGGCAGCTAATGAGCAGAAGAAATCCTAATCTGAGATTTATGTGGGTAGCTGGATGGGATTGGAATTGGTGGAGGCACAAATGTGTGGTATGTGACCAGGTGAGCATGTTGATTTCTTTCCCTGAATCTCCTTCTTAAAAAGATACTGGCAGCCACATGAAAGAGCCTCAAAATTGAAGCTATGCCAGTGAGAAATGACATATGATATATTTTTTGTTTACCTATGTATTTGAGAGAGAGACAGAGACAGAGAGAGAGAAAGAGAGAGCGTGCGCGCACACAAGCACAGGTGGAGGAGGGGCAGAGAGCAAGGGACACACAGAATCTGAAGTGGGCTCCAGGCTCCCAGCTGTCAGCTCAGAGCCCAGTGCAGGGATCGAACCTGTGAATAACACATGACGTATTTTATGTTATTTACAAATTCTTCCCCATTGTCTTGATTCAACTAGGGAACTAGGAAAAGACAGGATCGCCTCACTTTCTTAAATAAGCAATCTTCACAAAACCTTGTCAGTCAGAGTTTATGCAAATAAAACTTCCCTGGGACAAGGTTATGAAATGCAATATTACCAATCTAAAAATGCAACACAAAGATAAATTAAAAATTCTGACATTTTAAAAGCACATGATATAAAAAATAAATGCACATGATAGAGTCAATATTAAAGAAACAGTTTGGGTTAGTTAGAAATGCACTTGGCTGGAAGACATGAGCTGGGTAAATCTAGCTAGCACGCCTTTAACTTAGAACTAGTCAAGGTATATACCTGAAGCTGTCTTTATCTGCAAAATAAGTGGGTCGCTGTCATGATCTGGGTATCTACTCTAGCTCCAACGTGGACTGGAAAGTACCAGTGAGCAAACGATTTAGTCTATCCCCTGCTTCCTCATTTGTAAAATGGAAGCATTAACTGCCTTAAGGGTCTCACATAATTATTGTACAATTAAATAGAATTATGCATATGAATGCTTTTTTCAAATTAGAAATCTACTCAAAATCTATCATTATTATTAAAGATGAGTGAAATAGATGATTACTCAGAGGATCGAATGCTAATCTTATAATGTCTAAGAAATCCATCATTGGGAGTTGTTATTTGAAAATTCATCGTATGGAGTATCAGCAACATTCTATCATTATTGCTTTATCTATTTGCTCTTTAATTTATCCTCAGTATTTTCTAACCTGTACCCTGTACTCTGCTGCCTATCCTGTCACTTTTTATCTAATTACCTGGTAAATATTCATTCATTCTTTTTTTTTACATCAATACATATTGAGCTCTTTCTGGGTGCCAAGTGGTATATCCTTTTGTATATTTTGTGCCCATAAAAAGTTTTATGTGTGATTACTTAATCGCTGCAAAGGGTTCACCATATTCACACATTCAAATTTCCACTCTTCTAATTTTCCATAATTAGTGCTTTTGTGCTTAAGCTATTCTCAACTGAGGCTATCATTTTTCCTTTTCATATGCTTTTCTTTCATTTCTTTTTAACTTTAATTCCTTATATCTCTTTCTTGTAACCCACTTTGTGGATCAAAAAACATTTACTGAGCACCTAGTAAAAGGCTAGGTGCTAACTGCTGAAATGAGAATTCTTGGAGAGCTTACCCTTTACTCCTTGTACAGAGCTTACTAGAAATGAGTAAGATTATTCTCAATGATAGCAAAACATAATCAGGCTTCGATAGAGTATATTTTAGGTGTAATAGATGCACAGTGGAGAGTTGACTCAATTAGATAGGTAGATGAAGAGAAGACTCCTGAAGACACAGATATACACATTAAGGTTTGAAGGATGGCTAGCATTTGGCTAAACAAATATGATGGTAAAGGTATTCTAAGAAATGACAAGTAAATGCAAAGAGTGTAAAACCCTTGAAAGATATACAAGTAGATTGATTAATAAATCTGAGGAAAAAATAGTCTCTGCAGGGAGGGATGGGAAATGGGATATGAGATTCTGGGTACAAAAACAGCTGGCTTCTTGTGTCGTCACATAGTCTTTCTCTAGGCACATGCAGACAAAGAGAGAAAGAACTCTGGTATCTCTTCCTGTTGTTATAAAAATAAAAGTTCACCAAGATTAGGGCTACATCTTTATGACCCAATTTAACTTCAATTACTCCTTTAAAGACCTTTTTTCCAAGTATAGTCACGTTGGGGCTTAGGGCTTCAATATGTAAATTGTGGCTACACAATTCAGTCATTAACACAGAGGATGAAATTCATAGCTCCATATAAATTGAAATGATGTAGTATAGAAATTACCTATTAATTATAAATATGGCTGTACTCTGCCATATTCAAAAGGGAAGGACATTTCAAAGGTAAAGCTTTATATTGGAAAATCTTTTGGAGCATATTGATATCCCAATATCAACTGGAGGCCCTTGGCCAACTGTCAGAAGACTTACAGCCATATATAACGGGGGTGGAGGAAAGCTGGTAGAATGTCCCTTGCCACACTACTTTGTGAGTTCTATCTTATCTCAGTAACTTTTTTCACCATCACTAAGGAAGATATTTCCCTGATCGTGACACTCACAAGAGTAGTGATTCTTACCTGTCCTAGTTTCTGGTCAGGGTGAAGCATGACAATCGCCATACTTTGAACCACACTAAAACCTCAAGGCTCTCCCATTGGGGCAAATAGGAGACCTCCACCTCAAATTTCTGCACACACTGGAGACTCAGGCTCACACCTGAGCCTGCACACACTTTCATAATTCACAAAGTGCTTTCACAGATATTATCATTTAAAGCTTATGTTATTCCTGTGGGATATGTAAAGAAAAATATCCCAATTTTTACAAAGCATAAAGAACTCTCTTCATGAGTAGAAGCAGAATCTAAACCTAGTTTTTCTAATTGCAGCCCCAGTACTTCTTAGAACTCACTTATGAATATTCTACTAATGCCTTTCCATTCAGAGGCTTGCTGCTTTTTCAGTCTCCTTTAACTTTCTACCCAACTCTACAAGAAAAAATATGATCAAAGGAAACACAAATGCCAGAGTATTTTTTTTAATGAGAATTATTTTTTAATTGTTATTTCTTTTCTAAAAGCAAAGGGGATTACCAAAATTGAGATCCAGAATTCGGCTAGGCTTCAAGGAGAAGTATTCTCTGACATACTTTATAGTAACCTTTTTTTTTTTTTAATTTTTTTTTTCAATGTTTATTTATTTTGGGGACAGAGAGAGACAGAGCATGAACGGGGGAGGGGCAGAGAGAGAGGGAGACACAGAATCGGAAACAGGCTCCAGGCTCTGAGCCATCAGCCCAGAGCCTGACGCGGGGCTCGAACTCACGGACCGCGAGATCGTGACCTGGCTGAAGTCGGACGCTTAACCGACTGCGCCACCCAGGTGCCCCATATAGTAACCTTTATAAAAATTCAAGCTTATGGAAATTTTCTGCTTAAAATATTCCTATGCTTACCCTATATCTACATCTGGAATATAATTCATTCTTACTAGAATGCTAAGTGAAATATGACTTTGCCTACCTCTCAAGCTTTGCCACCTTTGTGGTCTAACTTTGATGTTCTTCTTCAAAGCCAATATGCTTTTTTTTTTTTTTATCCCAATACCTCTTCATCCTTCAGGAATCAATTCCAACATCACCTTCGTTTGAGAAATTTATCTTTGGGTATTTCAAAAGAATTGAATTGTGTTTTCCTCCCTACCCATTTAACATATTTTCCCTCTCTCTCTCACTATATGGAAAGGCCCAAGAGGGCTAGGCACTCTGTTCTGTGCAATTTTGTATTCCAACCCTTTACTTTAGATACTTCATAATTTTGTTAAACCAAGGAATAAATGAACTTAATACAATGATGCAGCCTGGGTATACAGAGGCAACATATTGTCAAGACATAGAAGAATAGGCTTTAGGACCAGATCTACTCACGTTTCCTGGGATTGAGCCCTGCATTGGGCTCTGCATTGACAGCAGAGTCTGCTTGAGAGTCTCTCTCTCCCTCTTTCTCTGTCCCTACCCTGCTTGTGCTCTCTCTCTCTCTCTCTCTCTCTCAAAGCAAATAAATAATTTTTTAAAAAGAACCAGGTCTATATTTGAATCCCACTTTTGACATTGATTAGCTAATATTAACTATGGAAAAATGACCTTATCTCTCTCTGTTTCAACATCTGTAAAATAGGAATAAGTTAGGGAGCCTAAGATGCTGAGCACTATGTTGGGCATATTAAGCATCCAACATCTGCCAGGCACTGTTTTAATTTTAAAAACATTGTATGTATTAAGAAAATAGTCAATAGGGTACAGTTGGTATACAGCAACTCTAAATAAGGGAAATGGACCAAAGACGTTCCTTAAGAACATAGAGAAGGAAGCTTCACATGGTGTACCATATTACAATGCTTTGGGAAAACTGCTATCCCACAAGAAACCCAGGCTTTATGATGGATGAGGCGGCCGCCAAAGGACCCGAAGTGAAACCAAGCAGCAAATGAAACTGGTTTTGTTAAAAAGAGTAAAAAGCTATTAGTCAGCTCTAATCCAAATCTAAGGGAGATCTGTACGGGAGAGCATTGTCGCTACTGGTCACCTAATGAGCTTTGTAGTACAACTTCCCACAGAGCTAGTGATCACAGTTGGCTTAATTCTTTTAAGCACAAAGTATACAAATTATTTATTAAGTTATGTTCCCCCAATTCTGTATTATCACCCCCTCATCCACAAAAACCAGTCATTAAGCCTCTATCTGGAGGCTATGGAGAGGATTGTGTCCTTTATTAAAGCATAAGATATTATGGAAAAAAAATTAAACACCTCCAAAAAGATATGGAGACATTCCATTGTGTATGTCTTTTCTCATTTCTGTTTTATAAAATTAAAATTGTTGCTATCACTGCTAAACAATGCCTTTTGTAGTGTTCAAATCTCAGCAATGTAAATAAAACAAAACTTCCATATAATTTGTAGCAATTTATCTTATGATTGTAGCTGGACTGGTTTGTAACAAACCTCAGCATTTTACTCTTTTTTAAATTTTTTTAGTTAAAAAAACATTTTTTGATGTTTTAATTAAAAAGAATTTTAATGTTTTATTTATTTCTAAGACAGAGAGAGACAGTATGAGTGGGGATGGGGCAGAGAGAGAGGAAGACACAGAATCTGAAGCAGGTTCCAGGCTCTGAGCTGTCAGCATGGAGCCCGATGCGGGGCTCGAACTCATGAACTGTGAGATCATGGCCCCAGCCAAAGTTGGATGCTCAACCAACTGAGTCACCCAGGTGCCCCAGCATTTTACTTTTAAAAAAAGTATTTGCTAACAAATTAATACTATAAATCAAATGTCAGGTTGGAAATTGGACAAATTTCAGAGGCTCTATTCATCAAAGGAAATTTAAAATATTTGCTTATATATGGTGTGTAGTCAGGGCCAATCAACCCCATCACCATCATCAATATCAGTCTTTGAGGACTCTCTGTTATACTTGAAAATACTATTTTAACACATCAAGTTAATATCCGACTTTTAGAAAACAAAACAAAACACACCATTGTACACCCAAAACACACGAAATAATATTTGTACATTTAAAGATTATCAGAAAAAACCCAAATGAAAATAAATACTTTTATTTTTATTTAGTTATTTATTTTTACTGAAGTATATTTGGCACCCGATGTTACATTAGTTTTGGGTGTACAGCATAGTGATTCCACAACTTTATACATTTTCCTATGCTTACCAGAAGTACTTTTCAAATATTTGTAGCAGAGATACATCTTAGAGGGCAAATGGTGTGGAAAAAGAAAGAGAGAGAGAAGAAAAGAGAGAAAGAAACAAAATTCAATTTTCTGACCTGCTTGAAATAAACTTCCATGTCATTGACCCTGCAAAATGGATGTTGACTCATGATTAGAGGCAACGGCTAAGGTTTTCGTGCCTTTTCTGTCAGGGAATGAATTTTTCACTACATACACTCTCACATGTAGTCATTTTCCAAGGGGGCAGAATTCCCAATCCGAGGTGACTCTGTCATTCAGTAGTCAATGCTGAGGACTGGCCTGGCTGGGGGCCCTTAGTACATCACTTGGTACCCTAAGGCTCTGGAAATCACTTTGCCCCAAGACCTCCTCTCTCCTTGTCCATGGAAGCTGCTCCCAGACTGTCTCTCTCTCGTGTGTGTGTGTGTGTGTGTGTGTGTGTGTGTGTGTGTGTGTGACTGGGGTTGGCAGATCTCCTGTCCTAACTTCTTTGGTGCCCTGAGACCAGAATAGCTTCAGAGTGCATCTGCTCTCAGCTCCCGCATCTTCCTCCCAGGGCATCTTACAAAGCCTGGCCACATGCTTGTGCTTGAAATTTGGACAGGGACAGGGGACACCAAAGTGTGGGAGGAAAGAGATGGATGGACAGTACAGTGAGAATCAACCCACATTACCACATCCACCTGAAGGCTGGTCACATTTTAAAGGTAAGTGAGAAGACAGCAATGAGTTTTGAGATATGGCTGTAATAATTGGAATAAATTAGAAATCACTGAGTATTTCTTTTAAAAGGCAAATGATGGTAATAAATCAAGTTTTGAGTGGAGGCACGAAAAGAAAATTAATTCTGATTTGAAGTGCATCTGAAGTGTCTAAAGCCGTCAGTTTAAATGCTGCTTCGCTTTTTAAAATCCCCTTTAAGGGGCGCCTGGGTGGCTCAGTCGGTTAAGCGTCCGACTTCGGCTCAGGTCACGATCTCACGGTGGTGAGTTTGAGCCCCACGTCGGGCTCTGGGCTGATGGCTCAGAGCCTGGAGCCTGCTTCCCATTCTGTGTCTCCCCCTCTCTCTCTGCCCCTCCCCCGTTCATGCTCTGTCTCTCTCTGTCTCAAAAATAAATAAACGTTAAAAAACAAAATTAAAAAAAAATAAAAAATAAAAAAAATAAAATCCCCTTTAAGTAGAAGTTACTATATAAGAAACTAGCCTTCACTATATTTCTTTTGAAATGAAAATCTTACCCAGAGTCTTCGCCGAGTTTGAGAGGCTTGTTGGTGGGGGCGGGCGGAGGGGTAGAGGCAGGCGGGGGAAGCAGGACTCTGCATTCTCAATCTTACTTCAGCCAGAGTAATGCCACTTAGATATTTTCTATATTGAACTTTCCAGTACATTTCTGAAGAAAGGACATTGTCTGAACAAAAGAGAGGGAAAAAGAAAACGTGGGTAAAAAAACTGCTCTAGGAGTCAGAGAAATGACAGATTCGATTAAAAGGTAGATCCTACCACACATTGAAACAACCTACAAAGCTAAAAGCAGGACGAAGATGAAATTTGTAAAACTAGCAATCAAAGAATCTATACTGGTGATACTCTTACAGCATAACATTTCATGGTCAAGCATTTTTTTAAATAAGCAATTCAAAGCTATCTCTGTAGGTAGAAAATTCAGTATTCAATGATTTTAGGGGAAAATGGGATTACAAACCATTATTCCTTTTATATATCCAAGTGTATTTTTCTACACCCTATCTTTTCCCATGATGGTTTCTTTAAAGAGAGAAGTGCACTTTATTTACAACCTATAATGTTCACACCTACGTAATACTCCACATCCAATTATTATTTTTAATAATCCTGTTATTAAAATTATAAAGAAAATGAAGAAGAGGATAAGAAATGCGGTTGGGGGAAAAGAATTGTCTACTAAAAAATCATCTGTGGCATCAAAGGAAGCTCTGTTGGAAGTCTTATCTTCCCATCAATATGCTGTATGACTTCTCTGAACCTCAGTTTCTTCATCTGTGAACTGAGGTTGACGATAATCTTTAAAATGGAATGCTAGGTACTTTCCTAACCATGTAGCACTTATTAATTCAACTCTCACACAACTCTATGAGTTGGTTGTTATTATTCCCATCTTTCAGATGAGAAATCTGGAGGCCCTGGCAATGTGACCAAGGTCACATAACCAATGAATGGGAAAGCTGGGGTCCAACCCAAACTGCCTGATTCCCAGGCCACACACGTGACACCTACCTTATATTGTCTTTCTGGGATGTTAGCCCAGACATTAAGACTACAGTCTCTACTCTTTACTCCGAGGTTAATCAGTTATCTAATCATCCATTTTATAGATATTTATTTGCATCTATTATGTGTCAGCTACTCTCCTAAGAAATAAGACATAGCTAGGAAAAAAAAAAACAAAAAAAAGAAAATGATTATTCTCATGATGCTTGTGTGATAGCAGGGGGACACAAAATAATAAAAATCAATATGATATCATTGGTGATAATAAGTGCCAAGAAGAAAAATAGAAAAAGGGGACTGGGATGACAGGAGCAGTTCCTATTTAGACTGGTTTATGTAAAGAAGGACTTGATCTAGAAGGTTTAGTTGACAGGGTGATGTTTGAAAGGACTAAAGTGAGTACACTTTCTGAGCTGTTATGTGGATTGCATGAGACAGGTATATAAAAGTACCGAAGACAGTGCCCACCACATAGTAGGGACTGGCTAAATCGTATTTTCTTCTCCCCTTCAAGTTAAAAGAAACTGAGAAAGGGAAATTGAGTCCAGTAGGGAAGATAAACTGTTGAGGAGAACTTTCTTCCAAGTTTTTTTTTTAACAACAAAAAGTAAACATGATCACAGGTCCCGAACTTTCTTGAACATTCAAATTTATAAAAACAAAGGTATTGCAAGCCGAGACAAGAAGTATCAGCCCTGTGTGCTGTGTGTGAGAGGGACCGAAAGAGAGACACAGAGAAACAGCATAAAAGGACAGAAGAAAAATTGATAGGAACATTCAATGGTTTCAGCAGAAAGTGCTGACAGACTTTTGAGCATTTCAGAACATGAAGTATCTAATGTGCTAATAAATAATGTTTCTGGCAGGTCCAAATTCAGAACTTTTGAGTAGAGATGGAAAGATGAGAATTTGACTGTTCTGGATTCCTTCCAGCTCAATTAATGCCATATATATCATATGGCTCACCCAGATCCATAAATCACAGCTACAACTACCATTACTTTTTTAATGGTGCCATGACTATCACAATGCCACGCAGAGAAATTGATTCCTTTGGGAAAGTTATGTGAACACTAAATTTTATAATGACTAACTGGAGAGTAAACATGGGAAGATAATACCTCTAAGCTTCTTGTGATAATATATAACTGTAACTATGATATCAAAGCCTCTAACTTGCCTGAGTCCACACAGTGCATTCAGGAAGGCTTCATTTCACAGTTCTGGTATTTGATTAAAGTGAAATTTGTTTAAACGTCCACCTGAAATTTAATACAGAATCCAGGTGCAGGGACTGTAAAATGGTACTTATTTTGGAGTTCTTGGCACGGACAGGTGGATCAGATCAAGTTAGTGTTAACTTATGTTATTCCAGTGCTGTTAATTAAGCTTTGCAGCCGCTTGCTCATATTCACACCCATCATATTCAATCTGTACGTGTGTAGTTAATAGATACAATGCAGGGAGGTTTGAGTAATGGAAGTTGATGGATATAAATGTGCTTCTGTTTCTCAAATGGTGAGAAAAGTTCTTTGTAGGAGGCAACAACTGAGGAAACTCTAATCCTGTAGACTGTTCACTCTTCCATTTACTTCAGCTCTTGATTAAGCTTCTGGCTTCCCTAGTGGAGCTTCTTGCCAGGAAATGGGGTGCTGTAGGGAGACCGCACCCTCTGATGTCCTCCTCCCTCTCCTTCGCCATCTTGTATTTTCCTTCACCCAATACTTTGAACTTAGCTTTTTTTTTTTTTTTTGAGAGACAGAGAGAGAGAAAGAGAGAGAGAGCATGAGCAGGGGATGGACAGAGAAAGACAGAGAATCCCAAGCAGTCTCCATGCTGTCAGTGCAGAGCCCAATGTAGCGTTCAAACTCACCAACTGTGAGATGACCTGAGCCGAAATAAAGAGTCAGACGCTTAACTGACTGAGTCACCCAGGCGCCCCGAAGCCTAGTTTTTGCAAACCTTCACATGTCCTGTGCTGAAGTCCATGCTGATGTGCTGTTCCAGACTGCTGCTCAGATAATTTTATCTGAGAAAATAATTCCCCCAGTTTAAAGACACAAGGCATGCAACATTTCAGTTTCCTTCTAAATCTTTTTCATCTGACTTCATGCCATGGCCCTTTAAAAATAGATCGAATTAGGGTTGTAAAACTGGAAACTGTCAGAAGGAACCATGTGACACTCCTGTCAGTGCCCCTATTCTTCATCTCCTGTCTAGATCTTCCCATAGAAACCAGGCCTACATTTGTTTTTGAAAGAGATGGCAGACAGTGTCACAAATAGTATTCCGTATAATTGCAGAATGAATTCATTTTTTGGAAGCACATTATTATTTTACTTAACAGGCAAAATAAAATATGAACAATAAACACAATCCCTCAAATCAAGCTCTTTACAAGGGATAATTTCTGAGTATAGATCCAGCCATACCCTTTCCAAAAGAATAGATTATGTGAAACTTTAAAGCAACAAGTCTTTCTCATTAACAGAAACAGCAGAGTCGATATGGCTGCTTTCTTCTTAAAGATATCATCTGGCTTTATATGAATTTCATATTTCAGTAACCAAGTAACCAAAACCATAGTGGCCTATTCCACTGTGCATGATAAGGGTAATAGTATTGTAACTATAGAAACAACTTTTGATCAAAAATATTGTTGAGACACAGACCTTTCCAGGGGTGTTGTGTTGTATGTTCACACCCTTTCCACGTATGGTATGACTTGTTTTCAGTTCTGAAAAATCTAAATCCTAAATATAAATAATGCATACTGTGCACATATCACATAGTTTACTGAAACAGATGGATGGTTTCAATTTCAGGAAGCCACACTTCTGAGTTTAGAGCCATGGATCACTAATATACTTGATCTATGGATCACTAAAATATTTAAATCATATCTTAACCCTCAAAAGAAACTTATTGAGCCTCATCATAAAATTCAAAAAGGACAATTTGTTACACTAAATAAGCATTATTTCCTTTACTGTGGTGGCTTAAGCCTACAAATTTGACTCAAGTAAAGTTTCTTTATTTCCATTGATAGTCATTGTAGTTTTGGAGGTATGATCCTAGGTCTCATAGGCTTTTGTCAAGGGAGATACTGGGAATGTCTGTGACTTTGAATATTCAATAGAAGTGGCTCTGTTGTGTTTTCAGACTCTGAATCACTTTGCACATTCACTTCCAATCAGTTAATACTTCAGTCAGGTCACATTCTGAGGCATCCATGATGCTTGGGGAAAACAAAAGTCCCTGTGCCCAGTTATAATCTAATTGGGCCATCTTGAAATATAAAACATACGTGACAAAATATAATTGAGAGTTAAGTGGCATGATACAATTGGAAAGAGCTAAATGGATTCACAGGGTTCAACAGGTTGCAAAAGTTGGCAGAGACTTTAAGAAGTCATGTTCTTAATGAGAGGGCAAAAAGGATAAAGAGGAAGAAGAGAAGACAGAAATTTCATGAAGAGAGAGACTGAGCTTGGAGGAGAGGTAGACCTGGTTGAGTATGTTCTCCAGAAATGGAAGAGATTGCCCAGACTAGAATTTAATGGAACATAAGTTTAGATTGTTTGAGTGGGGCTAAATAATAAAGGATATGGACATTCTTCTCGTAATGAATTTTTGTAGAATTTTCAGCCGATACATGGAAACTGACAGATTTTGACATGGTGGATCAGAATGGAGAGAAAGTGAGGCCACGGGACCTTAAATCATGCAGAAGATTGTTTCCCCTAATTTTCAGATACTAATTATAGCAAGGGATTAGCTGCCTGTGGATAAATCCAGTTTGAGAAGCCATCAAAGGAAGTGATGGTTATTCTGAAATAATAGTTACAGACTAGTGGAAACATTAAAAAGACCTGCAAAGTTCATTGGACCAGCCAGAGAAATGTATTACTTGTTTCTCATCTCTGACCTGGCTACTCCCTACTGCTACACTTTAGGTCTGCAGCCTGATGGAGACTTAAGCTGTCTGAAATGCATTTCCTCTTCCTTGGTAGGTGTAACAACAGCACCTGATATTGACAGAGTATTTCATACTTGTGACTTTGTGAAATGGTTGATTTTGTTTTAAACATGGGACTAGACTTAAATTTAAAAAATAAAAATAAATAACAGATGGGACCAGAAAAACGTGATTTGTCCAATTACATGCTCTGAAATAAGATACAAGTCATTTAATACCAATTTGAGCCTTTGAGGTCTCACACTGATAAAAAAAAAAAGTGGCCTTTGGTGAACCAAAAGAAAGTATAAAATATGGAGCTCAACCAGGAAATGATTCCTCAGACTTGCTGTGAGAGGTTGGTAGTTATTCCTATGTTGACATGTCAACCTGTCAAAGCAGGGAAGCTTGGTTGGATCGTCTTCCTTTTGTTCAGTCTTTCCTAAAGCAGATTTATGATCTTTACACCTTATACCTTCCCTCTGTGTACTGACAGAAAATTCACCTATTTCCTCATTGGCTCTATGCTTAGAGAGAAACACAGTGGAATGGCCTCTCAAAGGGTCTAAAATTTGGCCTGAATCTGTGTTGTTTGCACACAGATTTTGTTTTCTAGGCAGAATGCCCAGTTTCATTTACATTTTTGTTTATTATTTGTTCAGCATTCCACATGCTCTTCAGTAGTTTGCTTCGTGAATATGACCACATTTGGCTGGCCATTCTGTGAAAGGCACAATGTCATTTTAAGACAGAATGGATCTATACCTGCAATGATATAAAATCTGTAATTCTGAGCCTTTTATGCTGTGTTATTCATTTGCTTACAAGAACATTTCCTGATGGCTGTGGGGTTACTCTGAGGCAAGGGGCCTTTCTAAGGTTCACACATGCTGTTTTGGCAACACCTTGAATAGCAAAAATATGGGAAAAAAAAGAAACATTGGATGCATGGGCAAGTAGAACAATAAGCTAGTTATTAGCCAGGTTTTAGTTCAACTGATTTTTCAATAATTTTTTGGTAGTGGAATTTGGGGCATGTTTACATTCAGCTAACACATTTCATGTAATAATGGGTATAAAGCACTGTGTGTGTGTGTGTGTGTGTGTGTGTGTGAGAGAGAGAGAGAGAGAGAGAGAGACAGAGAGATACAGAGACAGAGAGATACAGAGACAGAGAGATACAGAAAGAGACAGAGAGACAGAGAGAGACAGAAAGAGACAGAGAGAGACAGAGAGAGGGAGGCTTTTCCTTTGTTCTTACTATTTCCATGGCTGGATATACAACACCCAAATAAAAATATGTATTCGGTCCTAACTGAATAGGGAAAATATCATGAACCAGTCCCACTTAGACAAAAGTGCCCTCTCTATCATCATGAACCATCAGAAGGAGGCATGTTTCTCTGACGGTTTGTCTGAATTCAATCTTATAACACTTTTATTTCTCTCTTTATGACACTGTGGGAGATGCTCCTATGGACACTGAGATGAGTAGAAATTCAATCAGGGCAGAGGAGAAGGGGAGCAACAGTCCCAGTGAATTCTCTCTAAAACCAAATGGACTGTCATAAAAGCTACACACACTGAGAAATAGGTATCTCATGCTCCTGCGGAGGAGTGGAGAATGGAGAAAGAGCAGGGACTGATGCCAGGGATAAGGTAGGCATGGACAAGGTAGCATAGTGTATGCTATTGAAAGAAATTTAGAACACATTCTGATCAGTTGCGTGTGGGAGGGTATTACAGGAAGAATGTGTCCCCCAAAATTCATGTTGAAGTTCCACCCTTCTTGTGATGGTATTAAGAGGTAGGGCCTTAGTGCTCACCAGGACGTGAACATATGGGCACCCTGAGCTGAGACTCCCAGCCTCCTGAACTGTCAGAAGTACATATCTGTTGCTTAGAGCCATTCAGCCTATGGCGCTTTGTTATAGCAGCCTGAACTAAGACAGAAATCAGTACCGACAAGTGGGGATGATGTTGTAATAAATACCTAAATATATGGGAGCAGCTTTGGAACTGAGTGATGGGCAGAGTTTGGAAGGTTTTGTAGGTGTGTGCTAGAAAAAGCCTACATTGCCATGAACAAAGCTGTAAAGGAGATTCTGTAGAAGACTCAGAAAGAGAAGAGAGCTGAAAACACATCCTTCTTAGAGAATCTCCAAGTAATCTGAACAGAATATTGGCAGATATATGGACAGGCCATGCTCATGAGGTCTTAGACAGACATGAGGAATATGTTATTGGAAACTGGAGGAAGGATGATCCTTTTCATAAAGTGGTGAATAACCTAGCTGAATTTGTGGTCATGTTCCAGTGTTTTCTGGAGGGTAGCACTTGCGCGCGATGATATTTGGATGAAGAAATTTCTAAAAATGTTGCAGGTGCAGTTTGGCTTCTGACTACTTATCATAAAATGTGAGAAGAGAGATATGGCTTACAGATGGGATTGTTAAGCAAACAGAAAGCAGAACTAAAAGATCTGGGTAATTCTCAGCCTACGCAAATTGCCAAAAATGAGAAAGCATGTTCAGAAAAGAACACTAAAGGAGTGGCCAAGTATCTATTTGATAAGAGATGAGTATGTATGGGGACAACGGACTTCATCAGCCACTCTAGCAGGAAACTGTTGGTTTCAACTAAAGGAGGAGGAGACAGGAGTGTATGAAGGACTTCTTGGATTTCACAGGTCAAGTTCAGAGAGCTATCTACCTCAGAACTTGCCCTATTCCTCAAAACAGTGAAAGAATGACTCTGAAGGCAATTCAGAGACCATCAGGGCTGCCTCCTTGGTTTCAAAATAGGGAAACTATTGCTTTGCTGTCAATAAGCCTTGGGGGCAGGGCCACCTTACAGAGCCCTGGGGGCGCAGAGCTCCCAGGACTGGACAGCCACTCCAGTGGGTCTGGAAGGCACAGCATTGAGCCCAAGATGAGACTAACAATCTAATGTAGTTTGCCTTGGTACGTTTTGTGCTTGCCTGGGAACTGTCACCCCTTCCTGCTTTCCTGTTTCTTCTCTTTGGAATAAGAATATTTATCCTATGCCCGTTTCACCATTGTTTTTTTGGAAAAACAACCGTTTTGTTTCAACGGTTCACAGCTGGAGGGGAATTTTGCGTCAGGATGAATGTGCCTTGAGTTTCATCTTTGTCTAATTTACATGAGATTTTGAACTTCAGACTTTAGAGTTGCTGCTGGAATGACTTAAAACTTTTGGGGTTGTTGGGATGGAATGTATTTGCATGTGAGAAGTACTTGAGTTTGGGATCCTGGGGCAGAATGTTATAGACTAAATGTCTGTGTCTCCCCAAGAATCATATGTGGAAACCTTACCTTCCAATGTGGTGGTATTACAGGGCATGGCCTTGGAGAAGTAGGAATTTAGAATTGGAGGAGAAAGGTAGAGCCCTCATGAGTGGGATTAGTGCCTTGTAAGGGTCTTGCAAGACCTTATATCCTTTTTCTGCTCTCGCCATAGGAGGATACAATGAGAAGCCGGCCGTCTGCAACCCTGAAGAGGGTGGGCCATCCTGATCTTGGATTGCCAATTTCCAGAACTGTGACAAATAGGTTTCTGTTGTTTATAACCCTCCCAGTCTATAGCACTTGCTATAGGAGCCTGAACTAAAATGGGGGTAACCATGCCAAACTTCTTATTTAGACAAAGACCATAGTATTTTGGTTACTGAGCCCTCTTCTCTTCCCCATACCCCACCAACTCTGATATAATTCATGGAAGTACTAGGTAACCCCTGAATCCTGTCTTTAGCAGCAGTCTCACAATTTGGAAGGTGGGGTTCTGGTGCCTAAAGGCTTCGCTGTGGGCAGAGATGTAATTGACTTTTTTATGCAACAAGATTTCAGATTCCCGGATTCTCAGTCAATTGCATGCCCCAGGCAATACCTTTCTCAACGAAGCTGTGTTACATTTTCTTTCTGCTTCCAAACTAGTGTACTTCATTTCAGAACTAGTGTTCTGATTTTTTTCCCAACTTATTTACCTAAAGCTATAGTCTTGGCTGGCACTTGATACACCTTCCAGAGTACAGTAGGCAAGACTCTGACTAAATACTTTGCCATTTCTTAACAAGAGAAACCAGGTTTCCAAACTCCAATATCTAGGTCCTTGCCCCCTCTGTTAAGTCAGTGCTACCTTTAGGTAGTATAATTGGTTGCATTCTAACTCCTAGCTATCAAATTTTAAATAAATATAAGCAAATGTTATCATGTAATAAAAGCAATAAATACATATATGGCACATTTTCATTTTTGTTAGTTATCAAACATATTTCTTAAAACCATGAAATATTATCTTTTAAATTAGAAACATCTTAAAAATTCGGTAATAAGTGTAAAGCCTGTACTGTTCTACACCCATAGGGGCAAAACCATGCTTTAGCTTTATTGGGAAATATAGATCAAGACTGATATTTAATATATTTTGATATGATGATAATGTGCATGAAAACCATTTTAAGAGATAATACACAAAATAAAAATGACGTACATGATTCGTGTTCTATGTAGGAAGCAACTGGAATGTTAAAAAGAAGAAAAATGGATGAGAAAATTATGACACATCTATTCAATGGGATATTATGTAACAAAATAATTAGGAAGACTATGTTACAACATGAAGCTCAGTATACGATGTTCAATATAAAATGTCAAAACATAAAATTACATGTGCACAATGATTGCAAACAGGTGAAGTAATGTATGAAAAATTCTTAGATGGGATTATAACTAAATAATTGTAGTTGTTCCATGGGTGGTGAGATCATGTCATTCTCTAATTTCCAACTTTTGTGTCCAGGAAAACTATCTCAAGATTTATGGTCAATGAGCTGACATGACTTACCTTTAAAACATAATAAAATGAATCTATGTTATTAAATAGATTAAGGTGGGCACATTATTGCAATTTGGTGGGTTAAGTTGCAGAACAGCTGTCTTTATCCCTTTATCCTTTAATTGTTTTCTATGATTTATTTACTTAAACTCTTATGCAAAATGCCAAGAATTCATTTCTTAAATTAAAGAGAGGTTTATCAAATTAATTCTTAGAAAATCTCCTTTGAAAGCGTTCAGAATGCAGTTTAAAATTATGTTTCTTTAAAGATACACACAGACGATCCACAATGTTTCTTTAACTTCTTATAAGATGATTTTCCCATTTTCTGTCCTTAACTCTATTTTTCTTACGCTGGACTGATTTCCTTAATTATGCCAAATCACATCTGGAGTATTTAAAACACCTTTTTTTAGCATGTTCACAAAATGGCTTTTTTATAGGTAAGGGGAGAGAACGTCAATATAAGTTTTATAGGTAGATGATCAAAAGTAGAGTGTGTTTTCTAAAAAGGCATGTTTGAAACCCACATATTAGTAAATTCTCCTGGTGTGAGATCTTGCCACCTGAGTTAGGTCCACAATCTTATTTATTTTTTTTTTTTTCCTTTGGACCCTCTGGTACCCCCTACGTGAGTCTATTCTTCTCTGTCTTCGTGCCTTAATAAAAATAATTTATTTTTAAAATGTTTGTTTGTTCTGAGGGTTGATGGGGGGTGGGAGGGAGTGGGGGGTGGGTGATGGGTATTGGGGAGGGCACCTTTTGGGATGAGCACTGGGTGTTGTATGGAAACCATTCTGACAATAAATTTCATATATTGAAAAAAATAAATAAAGTACAATACAATGCAGTCTTAAAAAATAATAAATAAAATGTTTGTTTATTTATTTTGAGAGAGAGAGAGAGAGCACATGTGTGAGAGGGGGAGGGGCAGAGAGATGGGGAGAAAGAGAATCCCAAGCAGGCTCCATGCTGTCAGCACAGAGACTGACAAGGGGCTTGAACCCATGAACTGTGAGATCATGACCTGAGCTGAAATCAAGAATTGGTTGCTTAACTGAGTGAGCCACCCAGGCACCCCAAAAATAATAGTAATTTCTTATGGTGAAGCTTATATGCCACAAATTCTTTTCCTTCCAACCATGTATCTCAAGATAACTTTTTTCCTTTGAATGACTTATATTACCTTTTCTGAAGGCAGGTTGCCTTTAGAAATTTTACAAGGTAGATTTTGGATTCTTTTCTAATAGTTCTTGTAGCTTCCTCAGGAATAAGTATAATACTTGAGTTCACTCACCATTATCTCTCCTTTCTATAGTATCTTAGTACTTTCATCTATGTTTTTCTTCTGCCACCTGAGAGCCACTTATTTTCATTATTACTTAGTTTTCTAGTTAATTGTTTTGTTTATAAATTTTCCTCCACCCCAGTTACATCTATCAATCTATATTCTTTTATTGGTAACCTTTGCACCTGTACCCACTTTTATAATGGTTTCTTCTCCCTGGTCAGGGTCTTTTTTTCTCAGATTCGGATATCAACTTCCTAAAATTTTCATCTGGCTTAAAAACACTGGTATTACTCTGAGAGCACCTGGATGGATCAGTCGGTTAAGCCTCCAGACTTTGCTCAGGTCATGATTTTGTGGTTTACCAGTTCGAGTTCCGCTTCGGGCTCTGTGCTGACAGCTCAGAGCCTGGAGATTCCTTCGGATTCTGTGTCTCCCTCTCTCTCTGCCCCTCCCCTGCTCATGCTCTATCACTCTTTCTTCTCAAAAATAAATAAATATTAAAAAAAAAACTTTAAAAACAGCACTGGTATTACTCTGATTCTTTAGGATACTGGTCCTTTTTACTTGTGCTCCAATATTGCAAGGTCATTATGTGTCTGCTCTTTTTTTTTTTTTTTAACTCCTGTTTGACTTCATAGATATCATTAAAGAACATGATATAGTTCATTTTAATTTTTTGAGGAACCTCCATACTGCTTTCCAGGGTGGCTGCACCAGTTTGCATTCCCATCTACACCAAGCTTTTAGAGGAGGAGACAAAAAAAGGATGGAGAAAAGAAGGCCACCCACCCCCAACTTAAAAATAGGAGTAGGGAGGGACTGGGCTACCTGGAGAAGATCCAGGGTGTTGTCTCCCTTGATTTCTCTATCTTCCTCCCCCAGCATGTTGTCTCACTAATGTATGTCCACATTGGGCAGTAGAGACTACCCACTATTCAAATCAGCTTTGAATTCTGGTCTTAGCCCTACTAAGTTCCTCACTCTGACCTAGTCAAAGACAGCTGCTCTTCCTGGGATTCAGTTTCCCTTGGGAGTATGTGTTTGATTATACAACCTTTAAGACTCCTTAGAATCTTGCTATTCAAAGTATGGTCTGTAATTGCACTACCAGGTATTTATCCAAGGGATACAGGTGTGCTGTTTTGAAGGGACACATGCACCCCCATGTTGATAGCAGCACTATCAACAATAGCCAAAGTATGGAAAGAGCCCAAATGTCCATCGATGGATGAATGGATAAAGAAGATGTGGTATATATACATACAATGGAGTATTACTCAGCAATCAAAAAGAATGAAATCTTGCCATTTGCAACTACATGGATGGAATTGGAGGATATTATGCTAAGTGAAATTAGCAGTCCGGAAAAGACAAAAATCATATGACTTCACTCATATGAAGACTTTAAGAGACAAAACAGATGAACATAAGGGAAGGGAAACAAAAATAATATAAAAACATGGAGGGGGACAAAACAGAAGAGATTAATAAATATGGAGAACAAACTGATGGTTACTGGAGGGGTTGTGAGAGGGAGGAATGGGCTAAATGGGTAAGGGGCATGAAGGAATCTACTCCTGAAATCATTGTTGCACTATATGCTAACTAACTTGGATGTAAATTAAAAAGATAAATTACAAACAAACAAACAAACAAACAAATAAGAACTGGAAATTCAAAAGCAAAAAATAAAAAAAATAAAGAAAAAATAAAGAACATAATACAGGCAAACAACTACAGTTGGCAATTTGCTCGTTCGTTCAGTCGATGTGGACTCTTTTACCCCTTAGGTGATGATCACAACTTCTCAGATGTATTGCTACTTGATGCATACAGTTCGAACCCCCAAAACCAGTATCTAATTCAGATCTGAGAGACTGACATACGAACATCTTGTAATTCCTTATCCTATTACCTTGACTTGAAACTAAAGAAAAATACATTTAAAAAAAACACCCAATCATTTCAAATATTTCACATTTTTCTGATGTGTACTCTAACCTGCATCATTTACTTTTGAGGATTCCATTTCCAAAGTTGCATGTGACATCACCAATATCCTTCCTTCAACCTGTCTCCCTTCAGTGACATCACTTTTCTCCACCAAACCTTCAACTCAGACCCCACCACTCCACTCCACCACTCCACCCCACCACATGCTTTTTTGTCAAATGCTTTTGGGATGTTAAATCCCTGACTAGATATAGGAAGAAAAGGGAAAGTTGAAAGGAAGGGAGAAATACAGCACTTAATAATAGTGCTCAAGAAAACAAAGGTTGTGGCTCATTTTCTGGTTTATCACTCCATCATTTTTTTTTTCAACAGATATTTATTAAGTTCCTCTATATGCCAGAGACAGAGCTAGAGAGTGGATATATAGTGGTAACAAAGACCAAACAAACAAGTAAATAAATCTATGATCTTTGTATTCATGAACCTCACAGTCTAGGGAGATAAACGTGAATAATCAACATTCATTTTTCTATTTCTCTGGCTTTCTCGTTAAAGATAAGTTGTGGTAAATATGATGAAGGGAAGATATGAAGTACCCTCAGGAAATTGAGTATTATATAGATAGTAGTTCAGAGGATTATTCTCTGGGTAAATAACATTTAAACTGAGGACTGAAGAGTGAAAGGGAATTAAACGTGTGACGAATATATATGTGATTGCCAGGGGAAGGCAAGTTGGTGAGCAGAAAGAGGAAACACAGCCTGCCAATGTCCTGATAGAAAAGAACCTGGCACAGATCTCATGTGTGTGGAACAGAAACTGTGCAGTGAAGGAGATATGAACCATGGCTTTCCCTCTAAGTGAACCTGATGCACATTGGTGCCCATCCTTTCTATTGTTTAATTTTGTGGCTTCTATTTCAACTGACAGATTGTAGGGGTTTTTTTTTCTTTTTAATGTTATTGATGAATTTTCAATCTGTAACCACATATTTTTAAGTATTTTTGTTGGCAGTAGACAAGAGTTTGCAGCAGAGTTTGCTAACCAGCTGACATTTTAAGAATCTGTCAAGTGGTCAAACAATCCCCAAACAGCAGCACGGTGGTAACAGGACCACAAGTATGAGTACTGCAGTCGCTAGGTTGTCCTGCCACCTTTCCATAGATTTGACCAGTAAGGAGTCAACGATCTCAAACAGATTCAGTTTACAAGTTATGCAAAAGCAAAGTAAGATCAGCACGGTGCTACCTCCCCATATTACATGCCTAAACCAGAAGTGTCATATGACAGATGACGTAGGTAAAGGGTCACCTTGCTATTAGGGAGCAGCCTCTAAACTACAATTACTTACATGGAAGCCTGAAGTTGTACTCCAAGGGATGAGGGGAGTTGGAAAGTCCTGTGCTCAACTGAAACTAGGATGATGGATGGGAATCAGATTTCTGGTAGTCTTCCACAAGATTGGGATAAGAAACTTCCTCACGCCAACTTCTAACAAAACTTACCTCTCCTTGCTCCAAAAGGAGCCACAGGACCCTCTAGCAAGACGTGGATTAGACTATGGTCAAGGTTGGCCACAGAGCATATGTGAAGTCACATAAGATCACCAGGGCATCAGGGAAGAGCTGTTTCTCTGTAGAATCCCCAATCTATTTTTAATGCTGCCCTAAAATGTGTCCTTGAGTTCTTTACAATAATCAAAAGAAGTCTATAGAAATTACTTAGAGAAAAATAGTGCAAACTAATATTATACCAGAGTAAAATGTCAACTTCCTCTTTCTAAAAATAAGCATACAAAAGAGGCATTTGCCCCAAGTGTTTGTTATTTATGGTGATTGATATGGATCTCTGTCCTCTTATTAGGGAGATAGGAATAATGCCTAAATAATTTTAAGGCCATAGAGTAAGTAATTATAGAAGTTTCACACAATATTTATAGCCCAAAGGAAAGAGTCCTTAGCCCTGCTTGAGGGACTCAGGAAAGGCTTCCAGAAAAACATGACTGGAGAATAGACAAATAGATCAAACAGTAGAATAGACAATTCAGAAAGAGACCCACATAATATAGACACTTGATTTATGCAAAAGTTAGCACTTTAGAGAAAGAATGTTCTTTTAAAAAATGTTTTATTTGTTTTTGAGAGAGAGAGAGAGAGAGAGAGAGAGAGAGAGAAAGAGAGCAAGCAGAGGAGGGCAGAGAGAGAGAGGGAGAGGGAGAATCCTAAGCCCAGCTATTAGCTCAGAGTCCAATGCAGGACTCGATCCCACAAACTGCGAGATCATGACCTGATCTGAAGTCATAAGTCAGAAGCTTAACCAATTGAGCCACCTAAGTGCCCCAATAATGGTCTTTTTGATGAAGAGTTTTGAATCAGCTGCATAGCTGTATGGCAGGGGTGGGGGTGGGTGGGTAGTGACTTCTTCATCATGCCTTATTAAAACCAATTATTTCCAGATAGATTTTTTTTTTTAGAGTTTAGACATAAATGCGAAAGGAAAAACAAAGGAAAAGATAACATAGGAGAATATCTTCATAATTTGATAGAAAAAAAATTTTTTAAATAAAACTTAATAGCATTAATCCTAAATTTGTTAAACTACTCCAAAATTAAGTTCAGTACTTTTTATCAAAAAACACCATGTGAGAGAGTGAAAAAGTAAGCTATGGAGTAGGAGAAGTATTTACATCAACTATAACATCATCTAAAAATAATAAAGCACACCTGGGTGGCTGAGTTGGTTAAGCATCTGACTTTGGCTCATGTCATGATCTCATGATTCATGGGTTCAAGCCCTGCATTGGGCTTAGTGCTGACAGTGCGGAGCCTGCTTGGGATTCTCTCTCTCTCCCTCTCTCTCTGCCCCTTACCAACTCGTGATTTCTCTCTTGCTCTCAATATATATATATATATATATATATATATATATATATATATATGTCTCCTGTCAATTAATAATAAGAAGAGACACAGCCTAGCATGTTCAAGGGGTTTGAACAAATACTTCACAAAAGAATCTCAAAGATCAATAAACATGTGAAAGGTCATTGGCAACCATCAAGTCTCTGCATAAGAAAACAGAAGTCACATTATGTATTTTAGGTATGAAGGGCTTTAGTATAGAGAATAAGAAACTTCTACAAACATGTAAACATCTGGGGAGTAAAGCTCAGAGAAGCTCCCACCATGTTTCTCTTGGGCTGCATTGGTAAAGCAAGTGGTTCCTGAGAACCAAGGAAGAGACTGCTGACAATACATATCTGTCTGTCAGGTTGGCTACAACCTCCTCTAGAGAATATGTCCTCTCCTTCCCTTCTTAGAACTGCCTCTCAGTGTCAGACTTAAATCCAGAACCAAACAGACAGAAAATTCTTGGAAATGTAACCTCTGGCTTCTCTGGGATGCAGATAATAATATCTTGCTAGTGATGCCTCATTGACAACAGATAATTTAGAACAATGTCCAACATCATTCCCTCCAAATCAGGAAAATAAAAATTAAATCTGCAAATAGGTTCACGACACACCAGATGGCTAGATATGAAAAGACTTGCAATTCTATGTGTTGGCAAGTATGTGGAATAACAGCAATTTCCATACATTGTAGGTGGAAGTGTAAGTTGGTATAACCACTTTGGAAAACCATTTGGCATTGTTTATGAAGTTGAGCATATGCATATCATATGACTTGCTCTACTCCTAAGCGGAATGAGTTTTCACACACAAAAAATGTGAAAACATGTACAAAGGGCCATATCCAATAATATCTACAAGTGTATTTATAGTGTACCAAAACTGGAAACTATTTCATTCTTTACAAATAGTAGCATGGCTAAATGATGGTCCCCTCAAACACATACTATAGAATGCTCTATATAGTAAAATAAAACATACCTACAGCAAGAAGGTGAATTTCACAAATGTTATGTTGCTTTATGTTGCTATGAAATGTTACGTTGTCTGAAAGAAATCAGAGAAGTACATACACTATTATTTTATTCATCCAATGTTTGAAAGCAGGCCAGGATAAACTATTATGTTAGGAGTCAAGATACTGGTCATCCTTTCCGAGGAGCAAGGAGTAGTAATCAAAACAAGGAGGAAGGGTACTTCTGGTTACTGAAAATCATCTGTTTTGGGGGGAATTATTCACACGGTAATGAATTAATGAGTTGTACAATGCTATTTCAATTGTTCTTCATGCCTTATACATTATAATAAAGATAAAAAACAAAAAGCAAAAAAATGCAAACAAATCAACAAACAAAACATAAAAATTAGAAAAAATCCTCCCCAGTAGAAGGATACAATTTACTATCACTTTTCAAAGTGTAATAAAAAGAAACAAAATGCTCTCCCATGACTTAGTACAGTTTCTAAACTTACATCACCACCCCTCAAGTGTTCTGTCAGAAGTCTCAGAAAATTGAGAATTTTTCTTTATACTCTACAATTTGAAGAGAAGTGGAGTCAGGAGGAAAGTAGGCAGCCTAGAGGAAAACCAATGAAAAACACTGAGGTGCAGAAACTCATACTTACCGTTGCCATGTACTAGAAGAAACAGAAATGTCACCTGGGCTCAGCATTCCTAGGGCTTCATTCTGTATTTGAGAAAAGGAAAACGGAAAAAATCCAATTAATGACCTAAGGAAAAACTTAAGATCTTGAAAACAAAAGTAGACAAATAGGCTTCTGAATGGTAATTGTGGTTGTTGTTTTTTTTTTTTTAGTAGAAAATCTCTAAAATAAAATATAGTTGAAGATATAAAAAATTATTTGATGTAAGAGCTGAATTCTTTCATTAAAATTTTATACAAAAGATGGAAATATCAAGATGTGTCTAAGTTTGAACCTCAAAGATAAATAATTTTTCAGGCTTGAAAGTGGAAAAACCAAGTCACCATCAAAAAGGAGAGACCAAGCTGCTCTCCAGTGGTAGTCATATCAGAAGATAACAATGTTTACCAAGCCTTGAAGGAAAGAATAGTATATCCAGCAATTTTTCCATTCAATGAGGAAGGAGGTTTTAAAATCTCAAGGATGGGGTGCTTGGGTGTCTCAGTGCTTTAACCTTCTAACTCTTGTTTTCTGCTCAGGTCATGATCTCATGGTTTCATGAATTCAAGCCCCATATCAGGGATTCTCCCCCTCTCTCTCCTTCTGCCTCTCTACCACTTGTGCTCTCTTTCTCTCTCTCTCTCTCTCTCTCTCTCTCAAAATCAATAAATAAACTTAAAAACAATTTACAACCTCAAGGTATCCAGCATTCATGATCCATTCCTTCTTGAAAGAAAACACAATACTGAAAGATTAAATCTAGCAGATGAGAAGATGATTGGGGAACTGGTAGCAAAAAGCAGTGTTATACCTAAAAACAGGAAACAGAAGGGAGATGTCTACAGCTTTCTGGTAAAAAATATTGTAAATCAGTAATTGTTTACCCAGGTATGAGACAAGCTTCTCAAGCTTGCAGCAATTCCGGAATACACGTCTTCCAAATCCTTCTTGTGAGAAGAAAAGAATCTTACTTATTATTGAAACCTGCAGCAGGCAGGGTTCTAAGATGGCTCCCAAGGCCCCCAGCCTGTGCTATGCACACACCTGCTCCTGGTTATTCAATTAAACAGCAGAGTGGGTACTGCTGTGAAGAGCTTTGGCAGACATAATTAAGTTTCCAAATCAGTTGATCTTAAAATGGGGAAGTTATCCAAGTAGGCCATACCTAATCACATGAACCTCTAAAAACAGAGTATTTTCTCAAACAGATTGCAGAATAAAAAAGCCAGAGATTTGTAGCAGAAAAGAATTTGGTGCCACGTTGCTGGCTTGAAGAGGGAGGGGCCATGTGGTAAGGAAAGAAAGCGGCCTCTAGTTGCTGTAGCGGTGTCCAGCTGGTGTTGAGCAAGTAAACAGGGACCTACGTCCAACAACTATACGTATATGAGTCCAGCCGACAATCAGAATGGCTCGGAGAAAGGTTCAGAGCCTCCAGATGAGGCCTCAACCTGTCTGACATCTTTATTTCAGCCTTGTGACACCCTGGGCACAGAACTCAGGCTTTTGTGCCAGACTCAGGAAATGAGTTGCTTGTGCTAAGCAGCTAAGTTTGAGGTAATTTGTTACACAGTGATAGAAAACAAATACAAAATCTAACCAGACATTAAACAATTCACAATAAAGAGCTCATGAAAGTAGAAGCAAGAGTGTTGGGGTTGAGCAATGGATTTGTATAAAGAGAAATTGTGTAAATGGCCATTGACAAAAACACAAAGAAATTAATAGCAATTATTCACTGATTTTTTTTTTCTTTAACAAATATCAAGCACCTATGTGACAGGTACTGTTCTAGGTATGTATTAATAACAACAGTAAAAAAGCAGGCAAATTTCCCTCTCCTTGAGGACTTTACATTCTGATGAGGAAGGGGAAAGACGACCATAAACAAAATAAAGGAAACGTGTAATATGTTATTGGTGATAAGTGCTGTGGAGAAGAATAACCCAGAGATGTTAGAGAGAATGTTTGGAGGGAGGGTTAAAATTGGGATAGCGTGGCAGGAAAGGCCGCCTTGAGAATGTGGCATTGAAGGAAAGCCTGCATAGTGAGAGGGCATGAGCCATGCAGGGATCTTAAGCAAAGTGATGGTAGACGGAGGAAACATCTGAGAAGAGCCATGATGCGGGTGTCCGGCCAATGGGAGGAGGCCACTGTGGCTGCAGTGAAGTAAGAGAGGAGGTGAAGTGAGTGACAGGGTGAGACTGTGCAGGACCTTGAAGGCCACTGTTAAAACTTTTAAGAGTTTCCTTCAAAGAGTTGACAGGACTGTGTTGTTTCTATAAAAGGATCATTCCTGCTGCTGGATTGAGAGGTACCTGAGGGGCACAGGGGCAAAACTGGGAGACCGTTAGGAGGCCATTATTGCAAGAGTCCAGGTGAGTTGAGGCTGATGATGACATTGCTTGAGAGTGATGGTGGTGAAGGTGGGCAGGTTGTGGATACGTTTAGAAGGTAGAGCCCACACGATTTGTTTGTAGCCTGGATGTGGGCTGAGGGAGAAAGAGAGGGCTCAGAAAGCACCCAAGTTTCATGGGCTGAGCAACTGTAATTCTAGAGTTGCCCTCAACCAAGATGCACAAGACAGTGGGAGGAGCAGGTTTTCAGTTTCTGGAGAATTGGGTGTTGTGAGTATGGAGTTTGGGGCGTTATTAGGAATTGAAATGCAGAATAGAGCATAAATGATATAAATCTTCATAACATGATAAAAACAAAAACAAACCAGACACACAAATATATAACGTGTTTAGTATGTGGAAAAACAGGGGGCCGGTGGTAGAAGAAATTATTTGAATGTTCACTTCCTCATCTTTTAAAAAAATTTTTTTAAGTTTATTTATTTTTGAGAGAGAGAGAGTGAGCAGGGGAGAGGCAGAGAGAGAGGGAGAGAGAGAACCCAAGCAGGCTCCCCACCATCAGTGCAGAGCCCAATTTGTGGCTCCATCCCACGAACTGTGAGATCATGACCTGAGCCTAGATCGAGAGTCAGACCTTTAACCAAATGAGCCACCCGGGTGCCCCATTTTCTCATTAAATAAGCACTCACTTGAGGTCTGGGTGGTTCAGTCAGTTAAGCATCCTCTCTCTCTCTCTCCTTCTTTCAAAAATAAATAAATAAACATTAAAAAATATAAATAAATAAAAGTGATAGAATACCTGTTAAGTTTTCATGACCATTTAAAATCTAGTTTAGAAAGATATTTTAGGTCATGGTATCTCTTTTGACGAAGAAACAATTACCAAAGCTTCAACAATCCATTTAGTTTCTCTCTTTTATTTTCTTTCAATACAGCTTTTAAAAAAGTTCAAATAAAACAGCATGTAATAATTCTGAAAAAAAATAGAAGCAAGTACAGCTCCATATTAATATTATTATTTTGGTCTCAATTGAGATGTCTATACTGCCATGCTTATGTATGAATCAAGAAATGTCTGGAATTAAGGTCACCGAAATTTAATAATAATTATTTCTACGAAATGAAACAGTTCTTTTAAACTTAATTTTTTTAATATTTAGTTATTTTTGAGAGAGAGAGAGAGAGAGAGAACAGGGGAGAGGCAGAGAGAGAGGGAGACCCAGAATCCCAAGTAGGTTCCAGGCTCCACGCTGTTAGCACAGAGCCTGATGCAGGGCTCAAACTTATGAGCTGTGAGATCGTGACCTGAGCTGAAGTTGGGCACTTAACCAACTGAGCCACCCAAGAGCCCCTAAAGGTTTTCTAATGCTGAATGGCTTGGATATTCTTAAACATGCAAATTTTATGATCAAATAAATATATGTCAGTTACTATATTTAAGGGTAACAAAATACAAATTTTGAAAATGTTTTCTATTTATTTTACATTAACAAAAAATTGCATAATAGTAAGCAAATGTCTGAAAGTACCTCTGGGAAACTCCTTTCCCAAGCTGACTCATGACTAGGCATGCCTATACTCACCATGGTCAATGGTGGTAATGCTATAAACACCTCTAAGATGATTAACGTATTATTTTGTTTGAGAATATAAGAAGTAAATATAATCAGTTTTATAGACTAGTAGTTTATCTAGTTAAATAATGAGACTGGATTATTCATAAGCAGAATGTTTGACACCAAAAAACATTCACAGCTCGGACATAAAATGACCAGCTAGTCCATTTTGGGATAATTTAATGCAGTGTCTTTATTCATTCTGACTTAGAGGAGTGGAGTTGCTTCAGTTAGTTTCATTGTTTCCCCTTTTTTATAATTACCAAATAATTAGTGGCCCTTTGACTATTTTAATATGTGGTCTACAGCTTAGGGCAATGGTGTCTAACACAGTAGCCCTTAGTCACATAAGACTAGTTAAATATAAATTTATTAAAGTTAAACAAAACTTGGGGCACCTGGGTGGCTCAGTTAGTTGAGCACCAGTCTTGATTTTGGCTCAGGTCATGATCCCATAGTCATGGTCTCAAGCCCAGGGTCATGGGATCGAGCTCCATGTCAGTCTCCATGCTGAGCTTGGAGCCTGCTTAAGGTTCTCCTTCTCCCTCCCTAGCTTGTGCTTTTTCTCTATCTCTCAAAAAAAAAAAAAAAAAAAAAAAAAAAGGAAAGGAAAGAAATTAAAACAACTTAAAATTCAGTTTCTCCTTGCGCTGGTCACATTTCAAGTCTTAAATGACTCAATGACTGGTGGGTACCCTCTTGTACAGTGCAGATATAGAACATTTCCATTGCTTCAGAGTGTTCTAGAGGACAGTGCTAGTCTAAAGCTAATGGTATTCCATGAAGAAAGTTTTTTTTTTTTTAGTTGCTTCTACAAAACAGTTTTATCATCTATCTTTAAGTCTTTAGGTCACTTTTTAAAATCACCATTTCGAAAAAAGCAAGATGAATTATGCATTATCCAGTGATTTAGCTAATTTAAGAATGTAGAACAAATATAAAAAATAACTTATTCTGAGTAGGAGTTAAAGTCAACTTGCAAATAATGATGTCATTGTAGACAGGGCTCTGGACTCTATCTAACAAGAGTCTGGAATAATCTTCAAAATCTTCATCTTTGAATAAACAAGTATTGGCCATAGATTTAATTTATAGTCTAACAACAAAGAATCATGTAAGTTCCAATTCGGCATAAATGCAAAACCGTTTTTATTACTTAGATTTGTTTATGAGACAGTTTATGAAATTTTCAAAAATACGTATTGGACATCTTGGAAATTCATTCTTAGATATATTGGCTTAATGTTTCTATTTCTGGGAATTTAAATGGTACCTTCATCAACTGCATCTATAGTACCAAGTTTTCTTAGGACAAACTTTTCCCTTCAGCAACCTAGGATCTGAGCTAATAATGGAATTGAGCCAACCAACCTCGTGGATTAGTTTAAAATATCTCTTGCTTACTAAGCAAAATGTCAAGGCTCTAGATATTAGAGTTTACTTAACTTGATTTCCCCTGCCTAAGAATAATCAACACCTCTCTCCATCAGTGGGGAAAAGCATTTATATTAATGAGTTACTCTGTTGACACCCATTTAATACCACTGATTTATATTAAAAAAAATTTTTTTTTTCAACGTTTTTTATTTATTTTTGGGACAGAGAGAGACATAGCATGAACGGGGGAGGGGCAGAGAGAGAGGGAGACACAGAACCGGAAACAGGCTCCAGGCTCCGAGCCATCAGCCCAGAGCCTGACGCGGGGCTCGAACTCACGGACCGCGAGATCGTGACCTGGCTGAAGTCGGACGCTTAACCGACTGCGCCACCCAGGCGCCCCACCACTGATTTATATTAATTGCTTTTCAAAAATAATACTATTTGTGGTTTCCAGTACCACACACAAATTGTATTCAACAGCCCTTAAAATGGATTACTGTGTGAACTTGGAATTGTTTGCTGCAAACATTCCATGACCTTGTGACGGGACTGATATTGCAAGTGGCTCTGCTGTATAAATTTTGGTTCAGAGTGATTCCCCGTCTTCTGCATCATATCAAGTATTTGGTTCCATAACTTTTCCAAGTTTTAGAATACGTGCTTGCAAACAGACCCTCGTCTTGAGGCATGAAGGATAAAGACAAAGTTTCATGTTGCATAAATGGGAATAAAGCTAAGTCATATTTCTGAAGTTAAGAAGTGTTTTCTCTATCTTAATGTTGTTTATAGATTAAACAAACCAATTAAAAAATACAAAAAATAAAACCAGGATATAATTAAAAATTAACATTTTCAATTATTGGGTCAAAATATTTGATTGGATGATTATTGCTCTTATTTTCTAAATTGCAGTTTTATGTACACATTTTCAATCTCTGTTAGTATTTTTGAATATTTAATAAATAGTACTTGGGATACATATTACATTTATATAATTATCAGTTTATTGCCAAGGTAGAAATTTAGTACAGAAAGAAAAAAAATGAGATTTCTTAAAAGCCAATATCTTACATATTCACGATCCTCTTTTTCCAAAGATGTCATGGAACTCATTGAATGAAGTCAGTGTTAGACAAGGGTGTTTGCAAATACATATGGATTGTTTAACCTATTACTGGAGGCTTGATGGGATTCACATGTTTTTGAAATTTTGGGGTCCCCAAGGAACAAGAGTGACCTGGTGGAGGATGCCTTCTGTGAATTGTTACCTCCAAAAAGGAATAAGGGAGGAAGGAGCTGAAGACGGAGAGTCTTAGAAGGGAACTGCTCCTCTGTTGAAGTCTTAGGTGAGATCTCTGACCCTTAGCCCAGCTAATTATCTCCTCCGCATATTGCAGTATCTGCCTCCATTTCTCTAGATGCACTAAACCTAATTATACTGGCTGCTTTCAGAAGAACTTATTCTGCTGCGCTTAACTGCCTTTCCTTTACAGGTTGGGAGATCTATATGCTGGTTAATAACAAAATTGCAATTATCTGTATGAAAAAGCACCATATAAACCAAGTTAAAAATAAAATAATACACTAAAATATATATGTGACAACAGAAAACAGAAAACAAATAACCAGACTATTCCATCATGTCTATAACAAAATGACAAAAACACAACAGAAAAATTTTAGTAGGCCATCTGCAAAGAGAACGTACAAATAACCAACAACACGTAAAGGCTGCTTACCTTAACTGTGAAGCAGGAGAATGCAAATTAAAACAAGTGTTAAATATCTTTTTGATTTCATCAGATCGAGAAAAGTTTGGTAACATCAAGGGTTGATGACGAGTCTAGGAACTGTTGGTTAATTTATATTGCTTCAGTTCTCTTAAACATCTTGTCAGTATCTTAGTTATAAATATTAGTAATGCATATTATTAAATATAAATAATAAGTAATATAAATAAATTGCTGATATTCCTTTGGGAATCTACCCCATCTTTATTGGAATAAATCTTGTTGAAACTACCAAAGTACTCATTCTCTTCAAAGGCAAAGAATTAGCATGTGACTTAAATAAGGCTACTCAGTGCTCTTCTTGGAATCTGAATCTCAGGACCTAAAAACTAAAGAAATTGTCCATTTCTAGATTTCATCTTTCTAAAATGCCATACATGCAAGATACAACGTTACTAAATGTATCACTTTTTAAAAGGCACCATTTACACAGCTATCACTTTCTTTCTACTTACATTTAGTAAATGAGCTCCTTTACATGTACTTACAAATATATTTGTTGTCTTATTTCACTCTTGCACTTAAAAAGAAAAAGAAAGTGGAACAAATGGGCTTAAATCATCTGTATTTTATGAACCACTTTGACTCAGAACCCTCTTGTAAATCACTTTTGATTCCGAGTTCTCAGTGTTCTTGAGTCTCAGGCTATAAAGAGGGTAACTGATGGAGCACTTTTTAGTCTCAGATATTTTCTTCCATGCTGCTGATACCCATTCAGCAAATTTTGGTGCTTACCATGAGTTCTTCAACAATGAATATTAACTGCACTAATATAAAATTTATGCACTGCTGCTTTTATGTCTTTTTGCATACACAATAAATTTTAAATACACCAGTTAATGTATAATCAAGATATTTTAAATGTGATTAAACCAAACATGTGTGGTGCTAACCTTGCTCATTATTTAACCGTAGTGAGGATAATATTAACATCACAGCCAAATTCTCACATGCTCAGACAAGGTCATCTACTTTAACAATACCTCTGTCCAACCAGGATTGTGATACTCCATTTTAGAGATGTTATGTTATGAAAAATGTACAACTTAGAAATGATTAAATATGATTATTCCTCTATAGATATCTAGCGATGTCATAGTTTCTATACTATGAAACCCTATCATTCAGGTTTTCTTTATTTAGCATTTACTATACACTCAGGCACTCTTCTAAGTGCCCTACTTGGGTTATCTAATTGAATTTATTGACACAGCATGTGACGTAACTATTCTGCATGTGTGTGCTTGCATGTGTGTGCACGTGTGTGTGTTATATAACAGGATATATAAAGTATAGAATATATATATTATATAAAAGCACATACAAGATTATATATAATAAAAATTTGGAAACAATCTGAATACGTTTTAGTAAAAGTAAAAGATTAAGCAATTTTTGATATATTAAGACTAAATTACAACCAGCTTTAGTGTTTAAGGTTGCTTATAGTAAGTCAAGATCTTTACGTAGTGGCTTTCCTTAGTATAGGTATAAAGTAATGGGCAGCCTGGGGGACGTGTGTATGATAGGGGCAGTATCAACAAATGCTTCCAGGAGCAGAAAACTGGTTAGTAGTTAAGAATATGCGGTGATAGCAACCCTATTACCTGCACAGTGCTCATCTCCTTCAGAAAGGGAGGCTGTTTTCAATTCCAGCTGACTGTTTCCATGCAGCCATATGACCCTTGTTTCCAGATCGATCACATCTTCAAGAAACGGCTTACATCCAATATTTTACACGAAATTAATTGACAATTAGTTAAAGTGAAACAATGCAGGCCAAACAAACATTACATGCAGGCCAACCTTGGGCTTGGGTAAGGTAATAAAAAGTAAAGATAAAAGCATGCTTAAAAGCCAAGGGACGCTATCAGCTACCAAAAACTAGAAAGGCAAGGAAAAAGTTTCTTAGAGCTGCCAGAGAGTGGATAGCCCCGGCAGCACCATGGTTTCAGGTCAGTGATACTAAACTTCTGGTCTCCAGAACTGTGAGAGAATAAATTTCTAGTCTTTTAAGCCCCTAGGCTTGTGGTAATTTGTTACAGCAGACACAGGAAGCCAATATAGTTATCAAAGGGAATGACATTATTCTCTCAAGCAATATCAATTTTACCACCTAAGAGATGATGCATTGGAAGTTATCTAATGAGCTACTGTAGTATATGGGGTCTACTGTAGTATATGTTCATTTCCTGCATACTACTAGTTGTGGAAGAAGATAAACAGAAATTCACCCTGTAAGCCCAAAGAGGTCTATAGCTTTCAATATCTGTTCTAAAGCTTTTAAATCAACTTCTCAGAGATAATGACTAAAATTCCAATCCTATCAAACCAAATCTGGTAGACTCTTTAAACAATTAATGAAAAAATATATAATTTAATGATTTTAAAAGGGTCTAAATTACAATATTCAAGTATATCACCAGGTTCCTTTAGCTCATGAGAAGTATATGGTTTTCCAACAGATATTGGCATGGATGTGGAGAAAGGGGAACCTTTTTACACTATTGGTGGGAAAGCAGACTGGTACAGCCACTCTGGGAATCAGTATGGAGGTTCCTAAAAAAATTAAAACTAGAACTACCCAGCAATTGCACTACTATGTATTTATCCAAAGGATACAAAAATGCTGGTTCAGGGGGGAACATACACCCCAATGTTTATAGCAGTGCTATCAACAATAGCCAAATTATGGAAACAGCCCAAATGGCCACTGACTGATGAATGGATAAAGAAGATGTGGCCATATACATATATATATATATATATATATATACACACACAGTGGAATACTATTCAGTGATCAAAAATGAAATCTTGCCATTTGTAACAATGTGGATGGAACTAGAGTATAATATGCTAAGTGAAATAAGTCAGAGAAAGACAAGTATATAATTTCACTCATATGGGGAATTTGAGAAACACAACAGATGGACATAGGAGAAGGGAAGGAAAAATAAGATGAAAACAGAAAGGGAGGCAAACTGTAAGAGATTCTCAAATACAGGTAACAAACTGAGGGTTGCTGGAGGGGAGATGGGTGGAGGGATGGGCTAAATGGATGATACGGCATTAAGGAGGGCTCTTGTTGAAATGAGCACTGGGTGTTATGTGTAAGTGCTGAATCACTGGGTTCTACTCCTGAAACCAGTACTACATTGTATGTTAACTAACTTGAATTTAAATAAATAAATAAATAAAAAAGTACAGTATATGGTTTTCATTACTTACCTCCCTACCTTCCTCTGATTTTATGGGTCTCCTTCTTCATAAGTCAGAATAGTTGAATCTTACATCTTTTAAAATTTCCTGCATAAATAGCAATTGAAGGATTTTCTGCAGTTTAGTTTTTTTTTTTTTTTAAGTGGCTGTATACTTAAATAACATATTTGCAATTATAGACATCCCCTGTAGGAACTTTCCAGAACCCTAAATTCTTTAGAAGTATTATCAGAAGACTCTGGTGAATAAGTGAAAGCAATCTGAGGAATGATTGACAAGATGACATATTCCATAGTGGATTCTAAAGAATGAGCAAAAAAGGATTAGCTGCTCAGGACCCCAATCTGAGAATCTGATGTAGAAGCAGATGGGACAGGCTGGAGATGTGAGAGCTTCTTGTTGCTATCCTGGGGAGAGAAGTCTGAAGCAACTCTTTGAGTTTGGATTTGTTCACCCACATGGCATTTTATGCCTCTTTAGCATGGCCACACAAACTGAGCTTTTCTGAATGCCAGACAGCAGACCATGTCATGGGAAGAAAAGGAGATCAAACCAAGCTGGTTTTGCTTGTCTTGAAGAGTCATCCCTGGTACAAATATTGTTAGATTAATTAGAAGTTTAAAAAAAAAAAAAGGAAGTAAAAAAAGAGAAAGGAATAAAAAATGCAAAACAAGAAAAGCACACAGGTTCTTAGTAAGAAAATATTTAAGGGACTTGGAAAGGTCACATTCTTTATTTGATCATTAACCAACTAAGATTTTGGTACAGTTCTGCAGGAGCCTTGAGGGACCATTTCCCTGGCTAAGGAGTGCTTGATTATGCTAAACAAACAGAACAATAAATTCATTGTAAAGTCCTGGGGATAGGTTCTTTTCCTGGGGGTGGCAATAAGAAAGACCAGAATGATTTTTTTTTTTCCGAAGACTGGGATAATAAAAACAGTATTATAAAAATATGGTGTATTTTTCTTCCACACTGCAGTTGAAGCACAGAATTAGCTTGTTTGTCAATTAGGACTTAGCACACAACTGTTAGAACCAAAAACATATTTAGGGTGAGATGGAAATACTCTTTACACGATATGTGTTTCTGTTACAGTGAACAAAACTTAAACCCATAGGAATCATGTAGCTAACTCAACATCGCTAGATCTGACACTCAAATTTATGGTTTAAGACTCCTAGTAAATTGTTTTTTTCAAAGAGCTACTGTATTTCCCAAGGCTTTTCAAATAGTAAAATCTTCCCCAAACTGGATTGCTTAGAATATTCCATTACATACCAGATTAGCCATTTCTAAAATATACATTCCATAATAGAATTTTTAAAGAAAAAATAGGCATTTCCACTGAAATCAGAGAAAGTCATGTATATGCAGGATCGATAGTGTCTCATATGCCAAAAATGCCAATCAGTAAATCTTTTTTGAGAGCTGGTTTGCCTCAGTTAGCAGTGTAAACAATCTCTCTGGAAACTGAAACTGTTTATATTAGAAATATGCCTCTTTCCTGTCCTTAGGACTTTAATTCCACAGTAGTATAGCTGAATTGAATAGAATATAACTACCTCTATAGTATTTATGAATGTCACAAACAAAATTTTGAAGTATTCAAGTTGTGCTTTACATGCTTCATTAAATCTCTTTTAATCATTTTATTATTTCTTCTGTATGACGGAGTTTGGACTGTTACCTAGTGCCTTCTACTACCTTTCAAAGACTTCCTATCACTACAAATGCTTTAAGTATGACCATTTCCTAACTAACCTCTTAACTCCAGCCAAAAAGGATGGTTTTTACATTTCTTCAAAGCTGTTAACTTCTCAAATTATTTTAAATTAGGGTGTAAAAACATGTAGTGTATAGCATAATATTTGTGTTTAACTCTCTCAAGACTTTTTTTTTTTTTTTTTTTTTTTGTAGGTTTCATCCCCAGTGCAGAGCACAATGCAGGGCTTGAACTCATGACCCTGAGATCAAGAAGTGAGATCAAAAGTCAGACACTCAACTGACAGAGCCACCCAGGTGCCCCTTGCCTCTCCACTCTTAATCCACTATTTCTCAATCCAAGTCTGTTCAAAGAACCTGCATCTTACATATTCTGAGAATTCTCAAGGACAATTTAAAATTTTTGATCATTTGATGATTATCTTTGGATGATGTCTTTAAAAAATAATGTAAGCACATTCTGATCTTCTGAGTGACCACTGAAGAGCTTCATATTTCCTATCATTTTAGTCCTGGAGTTTGTATGCGCAATTGCATTGGTGCTAAATAGCCCTATTTTCTTGTCTCTGGCTAAGAAGAAACAAATAGACATGCACTTAATGGTAAATGACGAGTATGCACTAAGTGATGTCCAGATGTCAGCACCATTTACCAAAAGGTTTCATAGTAATTAGGATTGGGAAACGATAGGAGAGTTCAGTCATCTGGTACAGGGCTGCAAGCAGCAAGTTAATTTCGGCAAAACAACATCCATGATCACATGAAATCAATGATTAATTTCAACAGTGCTAGGTTTGTAGCTTTGTCTAATTTTTAAGCTTGCTTTGGTATAAGGACAAGACATTTATAATTAATTTTATGTTGGAAAATATTTAGGTAACATTTTAATAATAATATTATAGTCAACCTGGATTGCCTGTGATTTTTTGGTTGATTTATTTGGTTTCAGCTGTGCTTTCCTCGAGTTTAAGGGACACAAGGCCAAGAGAGATAATAACATAAAAATCTAAAATCTGTCTGACAGATGGTCCTTCTGGCAACTCTCAGCTCACTTGGTACGAGCAGTTGTCTTCCCAGTATTTGACTCTGGAAATGGCAAACTTATAAGCAGTTAAATTGGTCAGTATTTTCGAGCACAGCAGATTAAGTGAGGAGGGGAATGTTAATTTATCTTATCAAAAAAATATCTATATTACCATGTTCTCAAAAGGGGTCTGAAGTCTCCTCATTTACAAACCACAAAAAACTAGAGAAACTTTTGAACAATCTGATGTATTTCTGTTTCCTTTAGCAAATCATTGTAGTCTTATGAAGATATCTCAGACTTTTACCTTCAACAGACTATCATGCATTTGGCTGCCCTCCTCGAGAGATTTTATTACTCTTTCTAGTCATAGGTATGAACAATTTAAGCACAGTATAAATGCTGTTGTTATGAAAAACAGTGCAAATATCTAAAATCACTCAAAACCATTTGTGAAGCCATTTGAAAGCTTTGGTTAATTTCTAAGAAAAATAGCTAGACTTAAAACCAGCAAATGATGCTTAATTGTTTTCATTTCGTCTATTCACCATACCCAGTCAAATCATGAGTTCTCTTAATTTGGTCTATTAAATACCCTTAAAGTCTGTTCACTTTCTTCATTTTTCTCCACCACAAGAGGATTTCAGGCCACCACCCTTCCTCACCTGGATTTTTTCTACTGTTCCCTTGCTGACTAGTCACCCTCATGCCAGACTACTGAAGGATGAGGGAAAAGTAGGGCAGAGCCAAGTTGTCCTAAAGGGCCCACTGACAGTGTGTAACAGCTGATAGCTGGCTCTCAGGCACATGAGAAAGCCCACTTCATATTAGCAAAGCCCCATACCTGACCCACTGCTGACCCAGATGTGTGAGCAATTAATATTTATTGCCATCTGCCACTGAAGTGTTGTGGTTGTATTTCTGCAGCACTATTATGGCAATAAATCACTAATATGGTTCACTTAAAAGGCTGTGTGAGTCTTTAATACTTTATTATGGCATGCTCCTTTCCATTGATTAATTGGAATTGCCTAGTAGATAAACTTGTCCAACTTCTGAAATCCCTTGGAAATTTGTACCACCCCTAGATACACACATCATTGTTTCTTAGAAATAATGAAAAAAAGTGCAGGTGAGACTGCTTGACAATGGTGTCCCTTCACTCATCACTGGGAAGGGTGTACATTCGAAGTGTAGTAAAAGGAAGATTTCAGTGATGACAGGCTTTTTCTCCTCTTCTTTTACGTTCTGATATTGCTTTCAGTTAGCTAAGTCAGCTCTACCTGATCAAGGAGGAACTGACTTTGGGTTGACTGTGGATGCTAAGCTCTGCGCTAAGTATCAACAGAGAGCTGTGCCATCCCCTGAACTAGGAGTTTTAGGAGCCCTAAATGCAAAACTGCACTTATCTATTGAAAAGTAATGGTAGGAAGGGAGACTTAAGATTGGTTTGGGATTTGTAACTCTATCATCTTCTTAAATTTGTGTAAATTGTATAGAACTCCAGGAAGAAGTGGAGTGGAGAATGCTTTTTGCCAGTCCAACCCTCTCCTGCTAGTAGCATTTGATAGTCCTTTGTGACTGCATGTGGTCCTGGTCCTCCATTTTTATCAGAGTGTATTTGCCACCTTCTAGTTATCCAGAGGGTAGACAGGAGGCCCAAGATGGCTGAATAAAATACACCAAACTCCTGGGGATAATCTGAGTCGTTAATGAGATTTGGTATGCGTCAGAAAGAGTCTCTATGCCTTTTGGACCACTGACCTGGAGGACGTAAACTGTCAGCACCTATGATTCCTGCCACAAGGAGATTAGACTGCCTGAGAATGAAGCCTATGCACAGACAGAAGCAGAATCAACAGATGGAGAGAGAGTGTTCCCTGGGAACATTATTTATGGCCTTATATCAAGTCCATCTTGTAGATCCCATTATCTGAGCCAATAAATTCCTTTTTTCCCCCTTCAGTTTGAGTTGAGTGTCTATCACTTACACTTGAAAGAATCCTGAGGAGTGTTGTCCTCATTTTATGGAGGAGGAAATTTGTCCTCAAAATGCTGCATTGCTTGTCCAAGGCCTCACAAGTAATAACAGATCAAGTTAGAATATGATCGCAGGTCTATCCAACATCCATGATCCAATGCCCAGTTTAAAAAATGTCCACACAGTAAAACCTGCTCATTTGCTGTACGGTTCTCTGAGTTTTGACAAATGGCTAGATTTGGGTCACTGCTATTAGTTCCAACATCTCTAAGGGTTACTCATGCTGTTCCTATGTAGTCAGACTCTCTCTCTATCCTTAATGCCTGGTCACTATTGACCTGTTCCCTGCCTCCAGAGTTTCACTTTTTCCAGAATGTCATATAAATGGAATCACACAGCCTTTTGAATCTGGCTTCTTTTCACTGAACACAATGCATTTGATATTCATCTACATTGTTGTATGTTATCAACATAAATGTTTTCTGGAAGCATGCTTACAGCAGTGTTTCAATCACATCTTCATTAGTGTGAGTGGAGCATATGCACGTTTTAAAATGAGGAAAGGGGAAGAACACGGGGTTGAATGTTCTCCTAAGATTTCTATCTACCTGGAATCTGTGACTCTGATCTTATTTGGAAATAGGGACTTTGCAGAGGTCATCAAGGCCATACTGGATTAGGGTGGGCCCTAATCCAATGGTTGGCATCTTTATAAGAAGAGAGAAATCTGGATGCAAAGACCCACAAGGAGAATGTCAGTTGAAAATGGAAGCAGAGATGGAGGGATACAGCTGGAAGCCACGGAATGCCAAGGATTGCCCACAGCCACAAGAAACTAGGAGAGAGTCACGGAACAGATTCTCCCTCAGAACTAACCTTGCTGGCACCTTGATTTCAGAGTTATAGCTTCCAGAACTTTGAGAAAATAGATTTCTATTGTTTGATGCCATTCAGTTCGCGGTCATTTATGATAGCCCTAGGAAACTAAAATAACTGAACTAATGAGGTATTCAGCACTATTTTCAACCAAAGCAAAGTGGCCTGAGGACATATGATAGGCGAAGACCAAGTTCCTTCACCTCACAATTTGCCTTAGGCTGAGCTTGATTGAATTTTATAGCCAAATTAGTAATAGCATCATATGCACTGTTATATATTACCCCAACTATCAAATTTATTACTAGAAACTAAAAAGTGAAACCTGTTTTTAAGTTATTATAGAAATGTTAGAAACCTAATCCTGGCCTCCCATCAACTAATTTTAAAGTCAACTCATCCAAAACCACTGTGTTTCTATTCTGGAAAAAAAAAAAAAAGTTCAAGTTAAGGAGCGGACACCTTTCATCAATCTTTTTATTAACAACCTTCAGAAGATTATAGACTCAGGAAATTAAGTATTAAAGTTTAATTAAGTTACTAAGTCACATAAAAAAAGAAAGAAAAGGGTAAAAGAAATCCACATTCCTTTAGAGAAAAAATCTTCTGAAGTACATTTGTGTCTGCTGCTTGGATTTTAGAAACAAACAAGTTGGGATATTTTGATTAGACAACAAGCATTTTGACACTTAAGATATGTAACTAAAATGTAAGAACGGTCATCAGTATTTTAGCATTTTAGACAAGACAAGAAAATGGATTTTTTCCTTAAGAGGTACTTAAATTACATATACAGTCAAAAATATCAGTTAATCTAATTTGTAGTAGTCATAAAAACCTTTGATTCTCAAATCTGGCTCCCTATGAAGACACTCTTGAACAACCTAAAAAGATATAGCTTCGTATCCCTCACTTTCCAAATTCTGATTTGGTAAGTCTGGACTGGGGCCCAGAGACTATTTTATTTTTTTCAAATTCTCCAGCTGATCCTAAGGGGCAACCAGGTTTGAGAACCACTAACATGGGAAACACTCTCATGGAAAAAAGCTTTCATCTCCCAAAGTCTGGGGAATTAGAGCTAGGGTCAATCCAAGGTCAAATACCAAAAGCAAAATATTAGAAGGGAAGTAATCTAATACTTAGGGTCAAGAAACAGAGGCAGGGGTCCAAAAGGGAAACCAGGATCCAGTGTGGAAGCAAGTTTCATGAAACAGGAAGGAAGGTCGGAATGCCAATGAGAAATCACAATCAGAACACAGAAGACTGTCAGGCAGAACACAGGGAGCCCTGGGATTCAGAACTTTGGGCTTAGTCTAAATCAGGATTCAGAGAAACTTTACCTGTACCAGACTCCTGTCTTTAGAGACATGCTTTTATGCAAATTCCTCTATTAGAATTTCAGTTCATTCAGGGTTGAATAGCCTTTTTTTCTTTTTTTTAGCTTTTAGCAGTTTGCTTTAGTGTCTAGCATTAGATTCACGGCAATCCACAAAATTGAAGTTTTTTACTAGATGATCTTATTTCAATGTAATAATGCCTGTGTGTGTACGTGCAAGCTCGTGTGTGTATGTGTTTGTGTGTGTCTTTACATTTGTGTGTATATTTTTTGTAGAACCGTTCAAACATTTAACTGTTACTTAACAAGTAATATTTATTCCATGCAGTTGAATTTACAACGAAACCTTCTAGGGGTACCTGGGTGGCTCAGTCGGTTAAATATCCAACTCTTGATTTCGGCTCAGGTCATGATCTCATGGTTCATGGGTTTGAGCCCTGCATCAGGCTCTGTGCTAACAGCACAGGCCTGCTTGACATTCTCTCTCTCTCTCTGCCCCTCCCCCGCACACTTTCTCTCAAAATAAAAAAATAAACTTAAAAAAAAAAAGGAAAGAAAACCTTCTAAAAATGAGTTTTAAACTTTAGGTAAATTGAAAGGACAGTTGCTATTTTTTGGGTAACAGTAAGACATTTATTTCTTTATAATTTGTTTTCATTCATAAAAAGGACAAAGCACAGTCCTATACTACTCCATTGAAAAAATGATAAAAAATAACTAAAAAAATCAATTCAATATTTATCAGTATCAAATAAAACTACTATCACCTTTCCTGAAATACAAAGAAACAACAGATATGTCTATATCTATATAAAGTTTAATTAAGAATCTTGCGTCTTAAGCAGATGATACATTAGTTAGTTTGACAACAGTTTAAAACTGATGGTCCCAGTCAAATTTGTACAACTGTATGAGGAAATGAAAAGCTTGAGTTATCAGTGTATGAGAGATTTTAATCTACCTTATCTCTGTCACAAATTTAAAATGAAACAACCTCCAAAGTCTGTTTTCTTCTTACCTTTCAGAACCATTTCATGCAAAATCTAACCAGTTTTGCTCTTTATTGCAATACATTAGAAATAAAAGGCGAGCATGCATTTGGCAAAAGATTTAGTTGTTGTCGATTATATAAAAATGCCCAACATGGGTCACATTGCAAAAGGAAAACCCCAAAGTGTAACAATGAAAACACAAACATTTGTACAGAAGGCTTACACAGTATTCGTTTCCCTAAAGTATGAAGAGATTTTGTTTCTTTTTCAAATAATTATGTATTTTATGAAATCTGGTAATGCTTTTAAGACTGTTGACGTACTTCCACTGGGAAATCATCCATTTCACTTATTATTAAAAAGTTTAATTTTATAACAAAGAGTTGAATGTAAACTAATGACATATTTATTGATATTTTCATAATGAAAGCTCTAAACATTTACACATAGATATATAGTACAAAAATTATACAAATTAAAGAAAAGGGGGTAAAGTAGTAATAGTTCTATTTTGCTGCCTGTAAATATTTTTTTATGAACCTATAAGGTATCCTTTCTAAAAAGATAAACTCTATCTCTAATTAGCTAGCAAGGTTGTGCTAATAAAATAGGATTATACCTCCTGAATCATCAGACATTGCACTGTTTCATGAGCCAGCTAATCCTTTATTATTCCATTTCTCTCACACCCACACTCAAACACATTTCCTTGCATACCACGGAGAATGAAGAAATGTGCATCTTCCTTTTTACAACTTATGAAAACCTAAAGCACCAACACTTGGGAGACACCATTGGACACATTATTTGTCTCCTCCTGGCCTTCCAGTTTGCATACTTTCAAAGTACCATTAGCAACATATTGATTTGGTATTTTTAGCCAGTTTTCAGTATTGCATTGAAGTGGGAAATGAGTTTACTAGCAAATTAAAAAAAATAAGGTATATTGTAGATTTTCCAACGTATAGGTGATTTCTTGATACCTTCAATAAAGAAAGCTTTTACTTAGAAATGGAGCACAAAAACAAAGATCCTTAGAATAGTATTAGATCACACTTATACTCACTTAACATTGTTTATTTCTAGCTGTGTAACGACTGTCACCTCTCAATTAAAAAATGAAAGCATTCTACTTTTCAAAATTCATTATTCTATGTATGAATAAATACAGCAATATGATGATACTCTAGAGAAGAGCTGTGATTTTTGAGGTTTGAAACTGATGATGAGAAAAGCATAAAATATTTTCAGAATATCATATAAAAGTAAAGAAAAACCTTCCTATGGTATGTTAACTTTACCACTAAAAATCTAACGTAAAATTATTACTGATTCTGAAAATCAAGCATTTAGAAAATTACTTACTTCCAAAATAAGAATACTGATAACAATTTCTAGAATTTGGTTTTCAATATTCAGAATCTTTCAACTCATTCAGTAAAATGAGTTGCTCATGGAATTTATGTCAAAATGTTTCAGTTATACTCTATTTTTTTTTTCAAGGAAACTCAAAATGTCATGAATGATAGGGGCCATTCAAAAATATGCAGGACCCGAAACAGAGAATAGTACAAGAGACTGTTTTACTCTTACATTTACCACATACAATCAACATTTCAACCTCTATTATATTTCACAACTTGTTATTAAATTTAAAGCACCTGTGTATGGTGATTTTACTTTTCACTCTACAGCCTATAGTATTGAATTGAACACTGTAACTTGTCCCATTGGATTAAATCATGCAACTGTCACAGAATCAGGTTAAGTGGTTTATAAGGCATATTGGAACGAGTTAAAAATCATTTTATACCCATTTAAAAGTATATTCTTTTGGACGAAGGGGTTCCTGAATGCCTCAGTCATAATGTGTGTTGTAAATCAGTTGGAGAGTTTGTTAAAGTATCATTTATTTGGCTTAGGGTGGAGCCACAGAAAATGGAAGGAATTATATTCATCATAGGGATGAAGGTGTCCTCTGTGTCCTCTAAGCTGGGCTGGGAGCAGCAGCTGTCACATCACACTCAGAAATCCAGGTAGACAAGGATGCCAAGGGCAGGCAGCAGTAAGCCAAGAAGGCTTGGTGATAGGGTGGATACACCTGCGAAGTAAATAAAAACGTACATATTATTTCATTGAGAATAGCACTGTTTCTCATTTACCCTGCTTTGGGAAAGGCCAGATTATGTAGGCTTGAAAATCAAATGGTTCCTTTAAAAAAAATTCTCTGTTCTTAAGTAATATAAAGAAAAAAAAACATTTGATCAAGAATTTTGTGTGTGAGAGCACGTGACTCTCTACAACATGTTCTTATAAATCATTTATGATAAGGGGCGCCTGGGTGGCGCAGTCGGTTAAGCGTCCGACTTCAGCCAGGTCACGATCTCGCGGTCCGTGAGTTCGAGCCCCGCGTCAGGCTCTGGGCTGATGGCTCGGAGCCTGGAGCCTGTTTCCGATTCTGTGTCTCCCTCTCTCTCTGCCCCTCCCCCGTTCATGCTCTGTCTCTCTCTGTCCCAAAAATAAATAAAAAAAAAAAAAATAAAAAAAATAAAAATAAATCATTTATGATAAGATCACAAATGCTTAGGTTTTCCTATAATCCAGCTGTCCCAAATTCCTACCAGAAGGTGATAAGTGAAAAAACATATGGAAATAAGCAAACAAATGAAAAAACACTGAAGGTGTTAAAAAATAAGATAAAAAGATGTACTAAAAATACTAATAATGTTACCTGGTATAAAAACATCATGGGTATACTAGATAAATTTTGCATAATTTCATATCCCAATAGTTTTAAGGCATTTAGGTGCTCAGACACAAATGATTTGAGTAATATATATATAATATAGTATACATAATATATATATATAAATATATTTATATATATAAATAAATAAATAATATATATAATGTATATAATATATATATGTATATATATATATACATATATATATATATATATACATATATATATATATGTATATATATATATATATACGTATATATATATATAAAATAGGTGCTCATCCCAACAGGTGCCCTCCTCAATACCCATCACCCACCCTTCCCCTCCCTCCCACCCCCCATCAGCCCTCAGTTTGTTCTCAGTTTTTAAGAGTCTCTTATGCTTTGGCTCTCTCTCACTCTAACCTCTTTTTTTTTTCCTTTCCTTCCCTCGTGGGTTCCTGTTAAGTTTCTCAGGATCCACATAAGAGTGAACACATATGGTATCTGTCTTTCTCTGTATGGCTTATTTCACTTAACATGACACTCTCCAGTTCCATCCACGTTGCTACAAAGGGCCATATTTCATTCTTTCTCATTGCCACGTAGTACTCCATTGTGTATATAAACCACAATTTCTTTATCCATCAGTTGATGGCCATTTAGGCTCTTTCCATAATTTGCCTATTGTTGAGAGTGCTGCTATAAACATTGGGGTACAAGTGACCCTATGCATGAGTACGCCTGTATCCCTTGGGTAAATTCCTAGCAGTGCTACTGCTGGGTCATAGGGTAGGTCTATTTTTAATTTTTTGAGGAACCTCCACACTGTTTTCCAGAGCAGCTGCACCAGTTTGCATTCCCATCAACAGTGCAAGAGGGTTCCTGTTTCTCCACATCCTCTCCAGCATCTATAGTCTCCTGATTTGTTCTTTGGCCACTCTGACTGGTGTGAGGTGATAACTGAGTGTGGTTTTGACTTGTATTTCCCTGATGAGGAGTGACATTGAGCATCTTTTCATGTGCCTGTTGGCCATCTGCATGTCTTCTTTAGAGAAGTGTCTATTCATGTTTTCTTCCCATTTCTTCACTGGGTTATTTGTTTTTCGGGTGTGGAGTTTGGTGAGCTCTTGATAGATTTTGGATACTAGCCCTTTGTTCGATATGTCATTTGCAAATATCTTTTCCCATTCCATTGGTTGCCTTTTAGTTTTGTTGATTGGTTCCTTTGCTGTGCAGAAACTTTTTATCTTCATGAGGTCCCAATAGCTCATTTTTGCTTTTAATTCCCTTGCCTTTGGGGATGTGTCAAGTAAGAAATTGCTACGGCTGAGGTCAGAGAGGTCTTTTCCTGCTTTCTCCTCTAGGGTTTTGATGGTTTCCTGTCTCACATTCAGGTCCTTTATCCATTTTGAGTTTTTTTTTTGTGAATGGTGTGAGAAAGTGGTCTAGTTTCAACCTTCTGCATGTTGCTGTCCAGTTCTCCCAGCACCATTTGTTAAAGAGACTGTCTTTTTTCCATTGGATGTTCTTTCCTGCTTTGTCAAAGATGAGTTGGCCATACTTTTGTGGGTCTAGTTCTGGGGTTTCTATTCTATTCCATTGGTCTATGTGTCTGTTTTTGTGTCAATACCATGCTGTCTTGATGATGACAGCTTTGTAGTAGAGGCTAAAGTCTGGGATTTTGATGCCTCCTGCTTTGGTCTTCTTCTTCAAAATTACTTTGGCTATTTGGGGCCTTTTGTGGTTCCATATGAATTTTAGGATTGCTTGTTCTAGCTTCGAGAAGAATTCTGGTGCAATTTTGATTGGGATTGCATTGAATGTGTAGATAGCTTTGGGTAGTATTGACATTTTGACAATATTTATTCTTCCAATCCATGAGCATGGAATGTTTTTCCATTTCTTTATATCTTCTTCAGTTTCCTTCATAAGCTTTCTCTAGTTTTCAGCATACAGATCTTTTACATCTTTGGTTAGATTTATTCCTAGGTATGTTATGCTTCTTGGTACAATTGTGAATGGGATCAGTTTCTTTGTCTTTCTGTTGCTTCATTATTAGTGTATAAGAATGCAACTGATTTCTGTACATTGATTTTGTATCCTGCAACTTTGCTGAATTCATGTATCAGTTCTAGCAGACTTTTGGTGGAGTCTATCGGATTTTCCATGTATAATATCATGTCATCTGCAAAAAGTGAAAGCTTAACTTCATCTTTGCCAATTTTGATGCCTTTGATTTCCTTTTGTTGTCTGATTGCTGATGCTAGAACTTACAACACTATGTTAAACAACATTAGTGACAGTGGACATCCCTGTTGTGTTCCTGATCTCAGGGAGAAAGCTCTCAGTTTTTCCCCATTGAGGATGATGTTAGCTGTGGGCTTTTCATAAATGGCTTTTATGATCTTTAAGTATGTTCCTTCTATTCCGACTTTCTCGAGGGTTTTTATTAAGAAAGGATGCTGAATTTTGTCAAATGATTTTTCTGCATTGATTGACAGGATCATATGGTTCTTATGTTTTCTATTATTAATGTGATGTATCTCATTGATTGATTTACGAATGTTGAACCAGCCCTGCATCCCAGGAATGAATCCCACTTGATCATGGTGAATAATTCTTTTTATATGCTGTTGAATTCGATTTGCTGGTATCTTATTGAGAATTTTTGCATCCATATTCATCAGGGATATTGGCCTGTAGTTCTCTTTTTTTTACTGGGTCTCTGTCTGGTTTAGGAATCAAAGTAATACTGGCTTCATAGAATGAGTCTGGAAGTTTTCCTTCCCTTTCTATTTGTTGGAATAGCTTGAGAAGGATAGGTATTATCTCTGCTTTAAACATCTGGTAGAACTCCCCTGGGAAGCCATCTGGTCCCAGACTCTTATTTGTTGGGAGAGTTTTGATAACTGATTCAATTTCTTCGCTGGTTATGGGTCTGTTCAAGCTTTCTATTTCCTCCTGATTGAGTTTTGTAAGTGTCTGGGTGTTTAGGAATTTGTCCATTTCTTCCAGGTTGTCCAGTTTGTTGGCATATAGTTTTTCATAGTATTCCCTGATATTTGCTTGTATTTCTGAGGGATTGTAATAATTCCATTTTCATTCATGATTTTATTTATTTGGGTCATCTCCCTTTTCTTTTTGAGAAGCCTGGCTAGAGGTTTATCCATTTTGTTTATTTTTTCATAAAAACAGCTCTTGGTTTCCTTGATCTGCTCTACAGTTTTTTTAGATTCTATATTGTTTATTTCTGCTCTGATCTTTATTATTGCTCTTCTTCTGCTGGGTTTAGGGTGTCTTTGTTGTTCTCCTTCTATTTCCTTTAGGTGTTCTGTTAGATTTTGTATTTGGAATTTTTCTTGTTTCTTGAGATAGGCCTGGATTGCAATGTATTTTCCTCTCAGGACTGCCTTCGCTGCATCCCAAAGCATTTGGATTGTTGTATTTTCATTTTAGTTTGTTTCCATATATTTTTTAATTTCTTCTCTAATTTCCTGGTTGACCCATTCACTCTTTACTAGGGTGTTCTTTAACCTCCATGCTTTTTCCTGTGGTTGATTTCAAGCTTCATAGCATTGTGGTCTGAAAGTATGCATGGTATGATCTCAGTTCTTGTATACTTATGAAGGGCTGTTTTGTGACCCAGAATGTGATCTATCTTGGAGAAGGTTCCATGCGCACTCGAGAAGAAAGTATATTCTGTTTTTTTGGGATGCAGAGTTCTAAATATATCTGTCAAGTCCATCTGATCCAATGTATCATTCAGGGCCCTTGTTTCTTTATTGACCGTGTGTCTAGATGATCTATCCATTTCTGTAAGTGGGGTGTTAAAGTCCCCTGCAATGACCACATTCTTATCAATAAGGTTGCTTATGTTTGTGATTAATTGTTTTATATATTTGGGGGCTCCCGTATTCGGCGCATAGACATTTATAATTGTTAGCTCTTCCTGATGGATAGACCCTGTAATTATTATATAATGCCCTTCTTCATCTCTTGTTACAGTCTTTAATTTAAAGTCTAGTTTGTCTGACATAAGTATGGCTACTCCAGCTCTTTTTTGACTTCCAGTAGCATGATAAATAATTCTCCATCCCCTCACTTTCAATCTGAAGGTGTCCTCAGGCCTAAAATGAGTCTCTGGTGGATGACAAATAGATGGGTCTTGTTTTTTATCCATTCTGATACCCTACGTCTTTTGGTTGGAGCATTTAGTCCATTTACGTTCAGTGTTATTATAGAAAGATATGAGTTTAGAGTCATTGTGATGTCTGTAGGTTTCATGCTTGTAGTGATGTCTCTGGTACTTTGTTTCACAGGATCCCCCTTAGGATCTCTTGTAGAGCTGGTTTAGTGGTAATGAATTCCTTCAGTTTTTGTTTTTTTGGGAAGACCTTTATCTCTCCTTCTATTCTAAATGACAGATTTGCTGGATAAAGGATTCTTGGCTGCATATTTTTTCTGTTCATCACATGGAAGATTTCCTGCCATTCCTTTCTGGCCTGCCAAGTTTCAGTAGAGAGATCCATCACAAGTCTTATCAGTCTCCCTTTATATGTTAGAATATGTTTATCCTTAGCTGCTTTCAGAATTTTCTCTTTATCCTTATATTTTGCCAGTTTCACCATTATATGTCATGCAGAAGATCGATTCAAGTTACGTTTGAAGGGAGTTCTCTGTGCCTCTTGGATTTCAATTCCTTTTTCCTTCCCCAGATCAGGGAAGTTCTTAGCTATTATTTCTTCAAGTACACCTTGAGCACTTTTCCCTCTCTCTTCTTCCTCTGGAATACCAATTATGCATAGATTATTTCTCTTTAGTGCATCACTTAGTTCTCTAATTTTCCCCTCATACTCCTGGATTTTTTTTTTATCTCTCTTTTTCTCAGCTTCCTCTTTTTCCATAATTTTATCTTGTAGTTCACCTATATTCTCCTCTGCCTCTTCAATCCGAGCTGTGGTCACCTCCATTTTATTTTGCAGCTCATTTATAGCATTTTTTAGCTCCTCCTGGCTGTTCCTTAGTCCCTTGATCTCTGTAGCAAGAGATTCTCTGCTGTCCTCTATACTGTTTTCAAGCCCAGCGATTAATTTTATGACTATTATTCTAAATTCACTTTCTGTTATATTGTTTAAATCCTTTTTGATCAGTTTGTTAGCTGTCGTTATTTCCTGGAGATTCTTTTGAGGGGAATTCTTCCATTTCTTCATTTTGGAGAGTCCCTGGAGTGGTGCGGGACTGCGGGGCACTTGCCCTGTGCTGTCTTGAATTACTTGTGTTGGTGAGCAGGGCCTGCAGTCAGACCTGATGTCTGCCCCCAGCCCACCGCTGGGGCCACAGTCAGACTGGTGTGTGCCTTCTCTTCCCCTCTCCTAGGGGCGGGATTCACTGTGGGGTGGCGTGGCCCATCTGGGCTACTTGCACACTGCCAGGCTTATGGTGCTGGGGATCTGGCATATTAGCTGGGGTGGATTGGCAAGGTGCACAGGAGCGGGAGTGGCAGGCTCAGCTCACTTTTCCTTCAGAGATCCGTTTTGGGAGGGGCCCTGCAGCACCTGGAGGGAGTCAGACCCGTCACCAGAGGGATGGATCCTCAGAAGCACAATGTTGGGTGTTTGCACAGTTCAAGAAAGTTTCCTGACAGGAACTGGTTCCCTTTGGGATTTTGGCTGGGGGATGGGCGAGGGAGATGGCGCTGGCGAGTGCCTCTGTTCCCCACCAAGCTGAGTTCTGACGTCCAGGGCTCAACAACTCTCCTCTCGTTGTCCTCCAGCCCTCCTTCTCTCCGAGCAGAACTGTTAGCTTATAACCTTCCAGATGTTAAGTCCCCTTGGTGTCCGAACACACTCCATCTGTCCCCTCCACTTTTGCAAGCCAGACTCAGGGGCTCTGCTTTGCCGGTGGGCTGCCCCTCTGCCTGGGCTCTCTCCTGCCAGTCCATGTAGTGTACACTGCCTCTCTGCCCTTCCTACCCTCTTCTGTGGGCCTGTCGCCTATGCTTGGCTCCAGAGAATCCATTCTGCTAGTCTTCTGGTGGTTTTCTGGGTTATTTAGGCAGGTGTGGGTGGAATCTAAGTGATCAGCAGGACGCAGTGAGTCCAGCGTCCTCCTATGCCGCCATCTTCCTATTAATTTCTGTGTATTCTTGATAATAGTAAATAACCTATTCAAATTTTTATATAAGGAAAAATTGCTTTGAGATACTATGTTATGAATTAAAAATAAAAGTGATGTCATGTACTCTGGACTTGAATTACATCTTGAGCTAATCATTACATCTAGAAGGGTTCCTTCTGTGGTCCAGTTTATGGGTGCAGGTATTGCCCATGTTGGAATTCTTGAGAAAAGGCTAACAAAGGGGATCAAGAAGGCACACTCTTCTTTTCCACTCTCCACATCTATTAGGCAGTATCTTCACTGAACACACTGCTGGGATGAATGCTGAGCTAAAAACTACAGTCAACAGCTCATAAATATAATAGATGTGTGTCAAGTTATAGACACAAGTTTTAGAAGTTATTCTGAAACCTTAAAACATTATTAGCTACCATACTAACAGTGACCCCAAACAGCCCTGTCTGTGGAATATTCCTCTTGTATTAGGAAGAGTCAGGGCATTTATCTTGACTCTCTAGTCATTAGAAGCACATTCCCATTCTCCACAGGATGGAAGATGATTGTGTCTATCTACAAACATGTATTTCATTAGTACCCTGTTAGTAGCACTGAGTACTGCATGGAAAACTTAAGAGAAGTATCATTTGACACAGATAAAAAAAAATAAGCAGGACGGTGAGGGTCAAAAGTGTGGGCAAACAAGAAGGGCAATATAAGTGGCTGCTTATAGTCCATTAATGCTGATGCTGCATAACATTATCAATAGCGATGATAACACTAATAGCAAACTATGAATGCTACTACTTCCTGATCTACAGCCATAAGACAGACACTACGCTGGCCAGTTGTATATATTATGACGTTAACACAACAGCCTGTAATGGTAGGTCTTACCATCCTGCTTTTATAGATTAGGTAACTCAGTGTCAGGTAAAATGACTTGCTCAAAGCCAATTGCCAGTAGACTGGAAGAGCCAGGTTTCCATCTCAGATTGGTCAGGCCCCAAAGGCCGTATTCCATTTTCTGCCACTTTCTACAGATAGCTTTGGAAAAGGATCAGTTCTAGAAATGCATAAGGATGCTACCCTCCACACTTAAAAAGGCACAGAAGGAAAATTGTATGAGACATATGAGAAAGCACAGCACCTAAGTTGTTTCAAAGAGTCTTTGGATTCATGTAGTATTTTTTCATTCTATTTTTCTACATAGATATTTTAAAAATTATGCCACAGTCCACATGTTATTTTATTCTGACAAGGTGACCAATAAACCTCAATCACACAGAAAAACATTAGTTTTCAAAGTCTGACCTAAGTTAAATGATCTGTTCTGAAGACTTTTGTCTGACAATGAGTGCAGGGTCTCTCTGTACTGCTGCGTCCTTTGACCACAAATTACATCGGTGACGGGTCCACATTCATGTACTTGCCTAAATGGTGGGTTGGCTCATACAAACTTTGGCTGCAGAAAGAAGTTTAGGCAATTGTGGATGCCAGCTTGAAGTTTTGGTGTTAGTATGAAAACCAAATACAATTTCATAATTTGTGGCTTCAACATCAGGATATTTGATTTATTTTAAATAAACTCTTCATGTTTATGTGTGTTATATTTAATTTCTCTAATGGCTCAAGCTTATGTAATTGTGGTCTTCATCTTCAATTCTCTTCCACATTCCAAGCACAAATTAGAGACCTGACTGAATTACTATTTAAAGGGCATTTTAAATGTGGGCTCCCCTTATTCTTCAAGGGTTTTCAATATATATTGGTTTTATATCTAACAAAATGTATATCAAAATAATGCTATCAAGCACAATGTCATAATTATATGGTAAGTAGTAAACATATATTTTGCTTTCACATATTTACTGCATGTCAAACATGATCATGTGAATCATTTTTCCCTATCAGAACAAAACCAAAGCCAATTTAGAGTAATATATTTTTTTCTACTGGATTTTCTTGATTTTTTTTTTTTACCTAGCCTTCACTGATCTATTATTTCTTTCAGAAAGGATTCCTAATGGAGGGAGTTTTATGTTGAGAAGGGAAATTCTAATTAAAAGTTAAGCAGTGCTTAACCATCTTTGCAAGTTTTATGATAAGCAGAGAACCATTCTAGTCAGTTTTTAATACAGATCTACTTTCTTGTTTTTTTTCCCATTTATTTATTTATTTTGAGAGAGTGAGAACAGGGGAGGGGCAGAGAGGGAGAGAGAGAATCCCTAGCAGGCTCCACACTGTCAGTGTAGAGCCTGATGGGGGGCTTGAACTCATTAACTGTGAGATCATGACCTGAGCCAAAATCAAGAGTCGGATGCTTAACTGACTGAGCCACCCAGGCATCCCACAAATCTCTTTTTTGATGCTTCAATTTGGACATTATAGTCCAATCCAAATTGCTACTGCTTAGCTCTTGTGCATGATACCATGGGACAGAGAAGTTCATTCTTGTGGTGTCACTCTTTGTGTTCACACTGTTCATATTTCTAAATTGTAAACACTTCAGGAAAAGGAATAAACCCACACTGTATTTTCAGCTGGGTTGACTAATACCAAGTGCTGCACATAGTGAATACTTGATCTGTAATGTTATAATATAAATAATCTTAACAGCTAGAAGCCCTTAACCTTTTCTGATTAAGGGTACAAGTTGGGAGAGAAAGCGAAAGGGTAGGAAAGGGGGCTTAATAAAGAAGACAAAGGAAACCACTGTGATCTGTAGTGGAACCGTTGGTATTTCCTTACATTTTATATTCTATTCCATAATCTCTCTAACTTTTAGGGATCTGGGGCAAGGAAAGGGGTTATCCATTCCTGTAAATGCTTTTCTTCAGGAAATCCCGGGTTGTTTTCTCCATCAGGGAGAGGATATTGAAAAAAAAAACCACAACAAAAAGGCATTTATTGTGGTACGTGGCTGGCTCAGTCAGTAGAGCATGTGACTCTTGATCTTGGGTGGTGAGTTTGAACCCCACATTGGGAGTACAGATTACTTAAAAATAAAATCATTTTAAAAAGCCATCTATTTTACCACTTGGTTGTGGAATCCTCTGATTTGTCTTGTTAGAACATTACTTCAGATTCTTTCAGTCTTATAATTGGCCCCGGACTTAGGGAAGAAAGATTTTAGATAAGATGGTTGATTCCCCACAACCTAGAGGCATGTTTACTATACATTCACTGTATTAGGTACGTATCAGTGGGTGTTTGCTATTGAAATTTGTCAAGTTAACAGAACATTTGTTGGGATAGCAGCAAACTTAAGTCAAAGAATAGACATCTGTCTGGCACTGAGAGTGGAAATCAGATTAGATGGAAAAAGAACAAAGCCACATGTCATTATTCAGGTTAGTGTGAAAGACACAGATAATGCCAACTGTAAGCTTCACTGGAGATACTTCAGAGGTCAAGCCACAGCTACAAAATTCCATAATGGGCCCTTCATTGAGGGGCTAGTGCTGTGTTACCCATGATGCCCCTGGTCTGCTTTACTTCCCATCTATTACTGGGAATACTCAATTGATCAACCGCCCTCTACTCATGATGGCCCCCCAACTCTAGTTAATTTCTGCTTCTCCTATCCTTACTTGGGAAACAGCAGGTCCAGAACTGATTGTTAACTCCCTTACACCCTGCTCTGAATTCTTCAGCAGGGACTCAAGCCTTACGTAAGAAGCTTCTCCATCTCACTTGAGTGGTGTTCCACAACTGCTCTGGCTGGTTTCTTTGCTGCATCCAATCGGACTACATGTCAGACTACAGGTTTGTGCTTGGTCTTCAGCTGTGTAGGTTTTCACAGAATCAAGAGGCAAACATGAGGATCAGTAAGGAGATCAGTGTCCTGGTAGGAGCTGTAAAGCTGCACTGGCAATAGGAGTAGCATGTGGCAGATAAGAATAAGGCCTCTGGGGAGAGGCAAAGAAGGCAAAGTCCAAATCCTGACTCTGCCTTTTACTGGCTAGGTAATCTTTAGTGTGTGTCTTAATCTTTTTATGCCTCAGTTTCTTCAGCTATAAAATGAAGATAATAATATGCCTCATGGCTTTATTGTGAGAATTGAGAAGATGTCTATTAATGGTTCTTATATATATTTTAGCAGAAATCTGTAGAAGCAATCATACGTGGAAGTACATGACTGAACTAAGAGGAAAAGGGATGCTTTATTCAAAGATGTGCCTGGAGAAGGAGACTAGAGACCTTTGCCTCCTCCATGGTCATGCTGGTACTTGTACTCCCGCAAGCCCATCACTCCACACAGCATGTGGAGATCTGCTTATCACAGTTTGAAAACAGCTGCCTTATGTAAAGCACTTCAGAAAATGCATGGCTAATAGAAAATTCCTGTAAATTGTAGTAATTCATACTACATTTGGCCTGTGCCCACGTGGAGGAGGGGCAGACAGAGATGGGGACAGAGGCAGAAGGAGGCTCCATGCTGACAGTGGAGAGAGTGATGCAGGGCTTGAACTAATGAATTGTGAGAGCATGACTGAGCCAAAGTTGGACATTTAACTGACTGAGCCACCAGGCACCCCTGATACTGTTCATTTCTTGCAATAGATTTCTTGCACTATATTTTTTGAAAAGTAGATGGGTGAAAAGCAAAGAAAAACAATAAAAAAGGCAGGTGTCCCTTGCATACAACCTACATTTGAGACATACATGTCTACTTACTGTTCCCCAATCACACACATGTCCTTTTAGTGCACAAATATTCCTAGAATGCCCTTCCACCTATTAAGACTGGGCATACTGAACTTTATTGTAGTGGTCTAGCTCAAGTGTTATCTCCTCTGAGGTATTATAGTTGGGATCTTTGGTTTCTGGTAACAGGAACCCAACTAAAGAGCCAATGTCATACGGATTTTGGACAACTAGAGCCAGAGACTTCAACCTCTGTGTCTTCTGTGTTGCTGACTTTCATCTCTTCTTCCTTTGCATATTGCCTCAAATTCTCAGACACACTTCTCCTCAAGACACACAAGAGCACTAAGCTCGCTGTCATATATTCTCAAGAACAAAATGATGACATCTTTTTACCCAAATTCTAGTGAGAAAACTGTGAAGGAAAGATTCTGATTTGCAGAGTCTGGATCAAATAGCCACTCCCAGACCAACCACTGTGGCTGAATTAGTGAATTTCTGTAATAGAACCAGCTTGGAACAGGTTCCCATCCCTTTACTAATCAGTGTGGCCAAAGAGACAAGGTGACTTAAGCAGATGTCAATGTTCATTCTGATCTCAGGAGGGGGTACCTTCCCCAGGGAAAGAGCTATGAGGATCAAGAAGCAAAATAAGAGTTCTGAGAGAAAATGCGAGCACACTTCAACTAAAAAGTACAAATGCCCACTGAGTCACCAAAGTAACATAGAATAATCCTTAGCTCCTCAATTTGTTGACTATGGTATGCTTTTTGTCAAGGAATAAGTCACAAGAATAATATTCTGCCCATAACTTTGGAAAATGTGTTTTGTGGTAATTGGAAAAATATGTTTCAGATAATTGCTCATCTAACTTGCCTTCCTCAACTTTTACATATTTTTCCAATTCCAATCAAAATAAGAAAAGCAAGTGATCTATTTAGCTACTGAAGATTTAAGGACTAATTATTTCTGTAAACTAGTCACAGTAATGGAGCCATTTTTATGAGTAAACATTGAAAGTCACTCAGGATGGGTGCAACATTAGATACTGTAAGCCTGGAGGCTACTTTTCTTTTTTTGGGGGGAGGGGGTGGAGTACACAAATATGTATGGTTATATTTACCCTAAGATCTGAATTTCAGCAGCAGTGATAATTACATAAAGGACGAGCTAAGAAATTTAATAAACTACTATGGTTGGGTCTACATAAGTCTGCATTTCTGACCTTATTTATTTGTACAGGAAGACCTAGAAAGAGTTTGTCATTTTACAAATTCAATCAATCATAAGGATTTAGTCTGGTTAAGAAGTGGTGAAGGGTTTATTTTTGGTTAGCCTAACCCACTGGGAATTCTCCATCTATCTTTTACTAATTATATACCCTTCAGCAAACTATTTAATTATATCTGCTTCTCCACTGGATTGTTGTATGAAGTTGGAAATGATACTTATTTTCCTAAGTTTTGTGGCAGAAATGGGTGAAAACAAGGGTTAAAGAAGGAAGAGCTGTTTCTGACTTTGAGATACTGAAATGTAACTTAAAGTATGGGTGTGTTTTCTTACAAAGACAATTAAGACAAAAATTAGGCAATCCAATTTTCTCGCAGGACTTAACACTTGAGCAATGTTTGCCATTGAGGCAAAACCAAATTACTTTAAAATATTATTTAAAAAATTTTCCTTGACTATTGGGATTTTATGAAAATATTGGATTTGGTTGAGTCATTTCTGGAATTTCCATACTTTCTGTCTCTTCTTTGCATACTTTCTCTTGCACGGTTCTCCTGCCCTACCAGCCCCAGGTTCCCACCCCATTCTTTATCCCATCTAAATGCTATCAATAACGAGGGTTTAGAATAGAGCTGATGTATAAAACTGAAAAACTTATAAAGTAGGAAAGTTTTACTTGCCTGGAAACTGGCATAAAATTTGCAATAAAACGCCTACAATTCAGTGAGGTTAATGTTAAAATTTCCTTTAGGCCATATACCAAAATTATTTTTATAAATTGCCTAGTGCTTATTAAAAATTAGAGGAGGTGACTTTTTAGAAAGGTAGTTGGATTTTCTTCAAATAGGTCTCTAGGGGAAAATGCTGGGACATGTTTCAGTTCTAAATCAATTATTATAAGCACTAACTACCTGCCCTTGACAAAATGAAGTAATGGATATTTACCCAGTTGGTTTTAAAAGTTTCTGGGGGAAAAAAAGCAAAAGGGAAATCAGAAAATAAAATGAGTTTGTTCTTTGAGTTACAATTTTTTTCTGAACTTTTTCATCATTTTTTTTCTTTAGATATCTATTTTTTATGGTGTCTATCAGCTTACTTATTTTGCTTTTGGTAATTTTGTCTCTGTATGTCTCTTTGAGATGGGAAAATACTAAGCTTTGTGGAGAAAGAAAAAGATAGCCTAAGGCCTACTTCCAGTTCTTCCAAGAGCTAGTTGTATAACTTCAGGAAGATAATATTTGGACTCAAGATGTGGCTCTGAGGCCGGTGTGATCTTTGGCTATTTTACTTGTCAAGGATGTGGATTTTCCTTCTGGAAAATGATAGGGTTCAATGTTATAAGTCCTAAGGTTCCTAGCATGGCCATGAGTCTATGATTCTAAGCAAGCCATAATGTATTTAAGAATATCAAACACTGAGCCATCAAATTTGCAAACATATTTGTTATATTTCCCCTCATTTATAATAATCAAAGTTGATACTAGTTTATAAATACACATTAAAAGTTTGATCATGTAAGTGATAGTGGCTTTGATGGTTTTCTCCAAATTCATGCAACCCACTAATCTTTTTTTGGCAGGGGTACGTAGTTTGCTGGCAGCTTATCTTAGCAATTGTACTCTTTCCTTACTGTTGACTCTGGCCCTTTACATGTCAGAATGCTAGACTGCCAGGATGCATTTCCTCTCTGAAAAAGAAACGAGCATTTACAATACAATGATGACCAAGTATTTGCTGGGAAATGTGAAAGTACCTTCCAACTGCCTATTGGCCAACAAGCATATGCTCAAACAACCTACTTTGATATGTTTTGGGCAAGATAAGACTGTAACTATGAGGGCCTTTTAGATTAGCTTACCTAGTCCTGAAGAAATGCAAGGTGATGTTTTCACAAGAGCATGAGACTTCACATTAGAAAGAATTCTATTTGAATATTTTTGCCATCAGTGCTCTATGTGAATGTATTTGAATATATTTGTCCTCACAAGGTACTTAAGCCTTCAGAGCCTCCATTTCCTTATCTATAAAATGGGGAATGTAATACACAGCAGGGTATTTGTGATAATTAAATGGAAAAAATGCTAAAAATGTAAAGTAAAGGTCATCTGATAATTATAAATTTGAAATATGAAATATAATTCGTGCACTAAAACAATTATTTCATGAATTTTTAATGAGAATACACTGAGCCGGGGGTGAGACAGAGAAGACCCAGACCTCAGTATTTGGGTCGCATTCTACACCAAATGTGCAACATGTATATAATGGATTTCATGGGTTTATTTTTTTTCAACTTATATGAAACTTCTAACGAATAACATTCAAATTATTTGTGATTAATTCACAAACAACCAGAGTCAGCTTGTTAGATCTCTGCATTTGGCTTTGGAAACAGCTGTTAGAACATTCTTACATGGGTAGCCCTTGCTTTGTGGAATGCATTAAACTACCACGAGAATCAGTTTTTTCTCAACCTTGGTTAAAGTTAGAGAGACTGGGGACTTAAAATGCCTATTCTAGTTTGCCATACTCGTAAAAACAAATACTAAAATCCTCTCCTCCTCCTCTCTCGCCTTCCCTTTCCCCATTCCGTTTTTGAGATAAAAGGACAGTGAGTAGAGTCAGAAAGCTTAAGAATTTGTGTGTTCCCCTTGCCACGGCTAGTGGTGCCCTCTTTAGTGCTAGGCTTGAAGAACCACTTGAGCACATCGGGGACTAATACCTCCTGGACATTTTCAGGAGCTACAGACACATGGTTTATTGGGTTTACTTACAGATGAAGAAAGACTGTTCTGTGCACCTCCTCCACTGACACACTTGCTGGTTCTATAGCTTTGCCTCTTCATGCTTTTGGGAGACCAGCTAGTGTTTTAGCTTATTGACAATAAAGAGGAAGAGCAAAACCTACTGGTCATGACAGTCAATTTTCCTTGAACTCATAATTGTATCTAATCAAAAGAAATCCAAACTAAGGTAAATAGGCAGATATGTCTTCCCACAAAGCCGAGTTCTTCTCAGTTCTGTTCTTTTCTTTTACTTTCTTTTATTTTATTTTATTTTTTTTATTTTTTTTTTTTAAAAAACTTTTTTTTTTTTTATTTTTTTATTTTTTATTTTTTTGGGACAGAGAGAGACAGAGCATGAACGGGGGAGGGGCAGAGAGAGAGGGAGACACAGAATCGGAAACAGGCTCCAGGCTCTGAGCCATCAGCCCAGAGCCCGACGCGGGGCTCGAACTCACTGACCGCGAGATCGTGACCTGGCTGAAGTCGGACGCTTAACCGACTGCGCCACCCAGGCGCCCCTCTTTTATTTTATTTTAGAGAGAGGGGGAGTGTATGAGTCAGGGAGGGAGCCACACGGAGAGAGAGAGAGAGAGAGAGAGAGAGAGAGAGAGAGAGAGAGAGAGAGAGAGAATCTTAAACAGACTCTTAAGCATGCTCAGTGCAGAGCCTGATGAGGGGCTCCATCCCACAACTCGGACCTGAGCTGAAATCAAGAGTTGGAAGTTCAACCAACTTAACCACCCAGGTGCCCCCTCAGTTCTTATCTTATATAAACTTGAGTAAATGATCTTTTGCTGATTTTAATACCCATATTCAAGGTCAGGGTGGTGCACATTGTTTTTATGTGAGACAATGGAATCCAAAAAGTTTACTCTATCATGTGGCAGGATGTCATGACTATTCATGCACAGAGGGTCTACTTTCTATAGGCATTCCTAAAATTGTAGGAAATGTGACATATTTCTAGGAGACACACATTTACATGCATATTGCTGGTACCAGTATTTGTGGGACACATCACTCCCCAGTTGTAGGAAAGGATAGGTATGCAGTTATTTAAAATTGGCTTAGAATAGCAGGCCCTTCAAAAAGACGAGAACTATGAGGATAACATAAGGCAGTCTGTCAATTGGCGCTATGAGCCCCAAAGTGGGAGTTGTGTCTAGCTTTATGTGGCTCTTTTGTGGGACCCTAATTAGTAGCAGTAACTCAAGTGGCTAGCCTGCCTGGGGGTAATTTCCACGTCTCATGCCTAGTTTTACTAAAGTATAGATGCAGATTAATTTCTATTTAAATTTTAGCTCTGTCTTTTAAAATAAAATCTTCATCTAACGATGAGGAAAACTCTAAAATTTAAATATACAGATAGTAATAGGAGAATAAAAAGGAGATTTTTATTTTTATTTTTTTTTATTTTTTATTTTTTTTTTTTTTTAATGTTTTTTATTTATTTTTGGGACAGAGAGAGACAGAGCATGAACGGGGGAGGGGCAGAGAGAGAGGGAGACACAGAATCGGAAACAGGCTCCAGGCTCCGAGCCATCAGCCCAGAGCCTGACGCGGGGCTCGAACTCACGGACCGCGAGATCGTGACCTGGCTGAAGTCGGACGCTTAACCGACTGCGCCACCCAGGCGCCCCAAAAAGGAGATTTTTAAAAGTCATTTCATTTAGGGGCACCTCAGTGGTTCAGTCAGTTAAGTGTCCAACTTTCGCTCAGGTCATGATCTCAGTTGGTGAGTTCAAGACTGGCATCAGACTTTCTTGTCAGCACAGAGCCCACCTCAGATGCTCTGTCTTCCCTCTCTCTATCCCCTCTCCTGCTGGTTGCTTCTCTTTCTCTCTCTCAATAAATAAATAAACTTTAAAATTATTTCATTTATCCTAAGTTTTCTGGACAATCTGACCCATAACACAGCACCAACAAATATCCATTCAATGGATTGATTTTTTTAAAATAATTTATGATGTGCCAACTATGGGGAAGTTGTAACATGTTATTTTGCGTAAGCCATATAATACACAGTTGAAGTATCGTTATCCTCACATATAGATGAGGGGCCTAAGGCTCGGATTTGCCCACCTAGGAAAAGTAAAATGAAGTGTTGAACTGAAACCTGACTGTAAGCCCAGTGCTATTTTCCCTACCACACAGATGCTTCATGAGTGTCTCTTACTATGGCTAGAGAATGCAGTGATCCAGCCTACCTAATGTAATGAGCTGAGGGTTGGAAATTACTACCCATATCTAAGCACCTCCACAGCGGAAACAGCCAAAAATCTTAGTTCTCCACTGGTTTCACTTGTTGATTCAGAGACCTTGGGAGCTTTCCCAGGGTAAAACTGTGACAAAAGGACCATTTGATCTTTCTTGATTCATCTTTGCTTTGGTGTTCTGACAAATGAGTGACTCACCTGTTTAAGGTAGTATTTTGGTAGTTAAGATTTTCCTTCCTAATAGGAACCTGAACTCATTTGTTTGTCAGACCTTGAGGCCTCACTGCAGGATTCAGTGTCATCCCTCTATCAGCGAGGATTACTTGGTGTATCTCTGTTTTTCCACATGCACATTCAGTTCTTCTAAGAAATGGTCCAAATTCACTGAATTTCTACAACTATTATAAGGATCACAACCAGCTGATTCTTCTTTTTGCACTTCCCCAGGAGAAACAATTTCTCAGCTGTTTTAATGATATAGTCTGAAACATGGAAGGAGTTGCTGGCTGAAACTCATCACTGATTATTCTGAGTGTGCGCTTGTTTAAAGCCTCTCAGCCAGAAGATTATAACATAATCCAATCACTTTGGATGGTGTCTGCATGGAATTTTCACTCTGTTTATACATTTTCCAGAATTCTCTTTCCAGAAAGCTCATCCTCAGTCTTATTGTCAGGTGCTAAACTCTGAAATTATAAGTTCTTTTCAAATTCTTTAGGCTCAAAAAAGTGGAGACAAGAAGATTGGCTTTCATCACTTCCGCAAAGAGTTTATTTTAAAAATCAGCAAAGTAGTTACTCCTTGCTAACCACGAGGAATTCTGGGAAATACTTAAGAAACCATTTTGTTTATATTGAACAAGCCAAATTCCCACACAGTGAGTGGAAATTGAACTTCTTTCAACATTTGTCTGTATTCCTAACAGTAGTGTCATTTTTCTTCTAGTCACTTCATTATACATTTTTTGGAGTCATCACTGTCTTTTTTCCATTACGACTTGCGCCTTGTGCCTTTATGCCTCTTGACAGTGCATTTTATACAGAGAGACTTTTAGACATTGATGATACGCTAACATGTTTTAAATAACTCATAATTAATTTTCTAGGTATTGAGACAAGTATTATAAAATCTAGAAAGAAGTTTGAGACTAATGATTTGTTTTGACATAGTATGTCTTAACTGGACTGTCCTACCTCTCATTTACCTGAGCTGTTTTTTCTGTTAGAGTTCTTCAGAATTTGTCACTGAACCTCTTCTTTCTCCCTATATTCTCTTTGCTCTGTCACTGTCATTGTTCTTATAAAATGTGCCCACTGAATTTCTGAATTACTTAGCTCAGTCAATGATGTTGCCATGGACTCATTATTCATAAGAGAAAACACAGAATCATTTGCAAAACCGTTTTGCCCTCATTTGCAATGTACCAACTTGGCCACCAAGCACAACTGAAGAATCTCTCTGTTCCACTTTCTCTACTGCCTCTGCCTTAGTAATCCAGGACCTCATCACCTCCTATTCAAACATAAGAAAAAGTAAAATATGAAAAAAAAACCCAAATCATAAATTCAATATGCCCCTTTCTCACAGTCTGAATAAAATAATCTATACTCTACTTATTTCTACCCTACCCTCCTTTTTTTGAATGCCACATCCCAAATGCACTAAATACGATGCCATTTTTATGTGTTCTTACAGTCAACATTTGTTTCCTTGGACTTGAACTCCCTTTATTCCTGGAAAATTCTCACTGATATTACTAGATTCATCAAACATGCCATTCCTTAAAACAGTTATATGTTGATTTAATCACTTTCTCTCTGTCCTTGCTTCTATAACATTTGATAGATGTGCCACAATTATTTTTCTGCCTCCTATTCTCCATGAGCTCAGGACTCCTGGAGAATACACACTATGTTCCTATTCTTCTTTAAACTTCCCGGGACCAAGTCTTATCTAACACATTTGGTGCTCAGTAAGGTTTTACTGAATGGGTTGAACTAATGGTCAAAACCTTTTTTTTTTTTTTTTTTTTTTTACATTTAATCACCAGCTGCTGCTTTGGATTCCCCTTCTGCTGTAGTTCTGTGCAGGGTCTGTTTATCTATGCATGTCCCAGAGGACCATTCCTGAGAAAAAGTATTATAAAGAATTAGTGTCCCTATAAAACCCCCACTTGTCTTAGACTCAAAATCAAGCAATCATTACATCTAATCACATCCACTAGAGTACTCAATTTGTAAATATGAACAAGCAAGGTCAGTTGATCATCCAACTCTGGATTTTGGCTCAGGTCATGATCTTATGGTTTCTGACATTGAGCCCCACGTCTGGCTCTGAGCTGACAGTGTGAAGCCTGCTTGGGATTCTCTCTCTCCCTCTTGCTCTGCCCCTCCCCTGCCTTGTTCTTTCTCTGTCCCTCTATCAAAATAAATAAATATTTTTAAAAATACTAGGCATTAACAGAAATTCTTACTTGATAGAAAAATGCTTACAATCAAATATGCCTTAGGAAATATTTATAATTCTGAGTTTAATATTGCCTATAATGTATATTCTTTCTTTTTCTTTTAATATCGATGCTGTAACTCCTGGCATTTATTACTTAATCAATTATAATTTATAACTTATTTATTTATTTTTATTTTTTTAATGTTTATTTATTTTTTAGAGACAGAGAGAGTCTGAGCAGGGAAGGGTCAGAGACGGAGACATAGAATCTGAAACAGGCTCCAGGCTCTAGCTGTCAGAACAGAGCTGGACGTGGGGCTCAAACTCACGAACCATGAGCTCATGACCTGAGTACGACACTTAACCCAGAGCCACCCAGGTGCCCCAAATTGTCTTATGTCTTTTTTTGAACCCAAAGTTCTACATAAGTGTAATAACTCAACAGATATAAGATAGTATCTTTTACTGTAATTTTTAGATACACCTTTAAATATAACTCACTTTTAAAAAAAATCTTTTTAATGTTTTATTTTTGAGACAGAGAGAGACAGAGCATGAGCAGGGGAGGGGCAGAGAGAGGGGGAGACACAGAATCTGAAGCGGGCTCCAGGCTCTGAGCTGTCAGCACAGAGTCTGACCCAGGCTCAAACTCACAGACCACAAGATCATGACCTGAGCCGAAGTTGGACATTTAACTGATTGAACCATGCCGGCGCCCCAGATTGTATTATGTCTTTACTTGAACCCAAAGTTCTACAGAAGTGTAATAACTCAACAGGTATAAGATAGTATCTTTTTTGTAATGATTTTTAAATATATCTTACTTAGTTTAAATGTTTTAAGGATCAGTTAAATTTCTTTTAGGTAAAGAAAGCTTTTCAGTCCTAGGTAAAACACAAAAAATAATATATGGCTTCAGGGAGCTGCAAAAAGATGTGTTCAGCCATCAAAATCACCCTTACAAAAGGCAAAGTAATTAACAAAATCACAAAATAACCAGTTTTCCAGAAATGAGCAATCCTCTAAAAGACCAGCTCTGTGTTATCAGCAGAAAAATATATTCAGGGAGAACAAAAGAGACAGAAACTAAATACATTTTTATCTGTGTAGGACTTTATTCTCTATATCAAATTCATGTTGGGTATCAGGTACCCATGTCAGTATATTTATATGTTTGGAGGTTTAGGCAGCACTTAATGACTATATAAAAAGAAAGAATGTCCTTCCATTTATAAAAACCAAAGCTCTCTCCAAAACCTCGGAATATATAATGTTACTACATTAGTTGAGGTATTTGGAAGAATATATATAAGAATTATGATGGCTATATATTTCATATATGGTAGCACCATTTTCCCTATTTCCAATCTTTCTCTATTAAGCTGGTTTGCCTTGTGTTTCAGGTTTCTCCTTGAATTACAATTTCTTTGTAATCTTAGAATCATATATAACAGTTCTCCAGTTGTCATGAAAATCATCATACTAAATAATAAGCACTTTTTAATTGTGTCAATTTTTCATTTTTAACATTTTCTCTAGATTTTATTTTATTTTAGAATACGTTCTTTATGACTTGCTATATTTAAAGAATTTCTTTTTATCTTATATTTCAATCTTATATTTTAATCATGCATATGTTAGAAATCTGATACATGTGTCTTGTAGTTCTTGAGGGTCAATACATGCTGTTTAGACATTTATGATCTGTGTTCTTAAGACATTTTAACACATCACTATTTATTTAGGTAACTTTTTTTGCTAGTTAATCTGGGAAAATAAATATTGAGTCGAAATGCTTTGCCAGGGTTTTTGGAGAATAAAATATAAATATTTACCTATAAGTTATATGCTTCCTAATTCTAAAAAGGTTTTAAGATAGTTTGCAAAGATACATAAATTGTGACAAAGGAAAAATAAGGAAATTGAGAAGAAGGAAAATAAATTTAGGAAAAAATAGACTAAGCTAGGAGAAAATGATATCAAAATAGCAACAACAACATGCACCAATGCTGCTACTAATATTACTAATATTTATTAAGTAGTTATTTAAAAAGCACTTTACTTACATTCACATATCTTCAATTAAAATATACAATGACCTATATACTTTGCTATAGGTATGTCAGAAATATGGCTCTGAGCTTTGGCCAAGCAACACAGAGAAATAGATCAGTCATTAAGTTAATTATCCAAATGATAAACAAACAAACAAATAAAAACAAAAACAGGTAATGTGCTCAAGAAAGGCTTTTCTATTCCTGGTCCTGAGATAAGAGGTTAAGGGGCAGTCCATCGGGGCAGGTCCCTGGAATAACAATCCATCATGATGCTAACACAATACTAGAAATGCAACAAATTAGGAAAGTATTTTTTTTTAACTTTTCTTAATGTTTTTATTTATTTTGAGAGACAGAACAGTAGCAGAGGAGGCACAGAGAGAGAGGGAGACACAGAATCTGAAGCAGGCTACAGGCTGTGAGCTGTCAGCCCAGAGCCTGACGTGGGGCTTGAACCCATGAACCATGAGGTTGTGACCTGAGCCAAAGCTGGATGCTCAACCGACTGAGCCACCCAGTCACCCCAGAAAGTTTATTTACCAGAGGGGTTGTTTTTCATCTCCCCTCCCTCACCTGAATTCCTTTTCATGGAAAGTACTGTATTGAAGGAATATATTTGTAACTTATTTAGAGTGTATGTGCATAGAACATAGATTTCCTAATAAATATGCTCTAATAAGTAATATATTAGTTGCCTACAGAGGAGAATGGATTTATTTAACTGTATGTATTTTTCCTTTTTGAGTGTGTGTGTGTGTGTGTGTGTGTGTGTGTGTCAGAGAGGGGGAGTGGTGCTGAGGAGATCGATTTTTCTAGAATTTAGACAACAGTGGTCATATTTCACAACCTACTTCTAATAAGATCTCATCCTTCCCATTAAATAGTATACAAAAATTTCAAGAATACTTATTTAATGTTAAATATTAAATTATCGTATTTAAATATTTATTTACTAGCCTGGGCCAGGGCATTTACTTGCCTAGATTCATCCCTACTTAAGAAAATTTTTAACCATCATTCCTTAAAAGAAGGACACTGTGGGGGCGCCTGGGTGGCTCAGTCGGTTGAGCGACCGACTTCGGCTCAGGTCATGATCTCGCGGTTCGTGAGTTCGAGCCCCGCGTCGGGCTCTGGGCTGATGGCTCAGAGCCTGGAGCCTGCTTCCGATTCTGTGTCTCCCTCTCTCTCTGCCCCTCCCCCGTTCATGCTCTGTCTCTCTCTGTCCCAAAAATAAATAAACGTTAAAAAAAAAAATTAAGAAGGACACTGTGTAGTACAGCAAAACATATCCTCTACAACCATCTAATAATATGGTAGTAGATTTTATGTAATTGTTTTTTGCTTTTGTTCTTTTTTCTATAACGTTCCTCAGGATAAGCCAATAGCAAAATACCAAAGTACAATACGATAAAAATTAATCCTATGAAGGTGCAAAAAATGTCTCGTAAAAACACAGCTCACTGACCTTTTGTACTGATAAATTCAGAAAATGATTGCATCTCTTGGGAATGGATGGAAGGGGGTAACTCCAGAGAGAATGCATTCTCCATAGGGACAATACGGCCCTCATGGAGATGAAAACTAGATCTTGCGAGTTGAAAGGATCTAAGATAGCGCAATGGTTTTTGCATCTCCAAAGATGCAAAATGTACATGAAGAGATATGCAGAATATCTGTGGTATTAAAATGTCATGGGTGGCACAGTTTCTAGGCAAAAATGTGTAAAAGGGCTTATTAGTGAGGTAGTAATGAAACAAGGTTGAGAAACACTGATATGGAGTATTATCTCTCCCAATCATGCTTTTGTTTGGAATTGGATGGCAAAAGTTTAAGGCATAATAAAACAGATTTTGATGTATTCATTTATTATTCACAATAATAGTACATAGTATCATTTACTATTCATAATAACAGGAGGTAACAATCTATTCATCACTTATTACTCACATACAAGATAGACACTTAATCCTATTCTACATATAAAGAATAGAATATACCTTTTCTAAATAATCAATGCATATAAGTAATACAAATATATACAAATATATAGGAATAATATAGGCATCTTGATTAGAGGAGTCAAATTTTTCAGGGTATTAGAAAACCAATTAAGAATCTCACAGAAATAGATTTATATTTCATGAGCTGGGGAGATAATGGTACTAGCCAAGGTTGAGACAGATAAGACAAAATACAAAAATGAATATGGGACCTAGTCCTATTCTGACTAAGATGGAAAGTGATTGCAAGTTTTTGTGCAGGTAAGTGCTGACATATGTGAAAATGATCACTGTGGTCATTCTGTTGAGAATGAATTGTATGGTGCTAGCTAAGCACAAAGCAGAGAACACAGATGTCTAATGCAATAATCCTGAAGATAAAGCATGATCACTAAACCATGATGGTGGCAGCAAACCTAGAGGTTTCTAGATATATTTTAGTGGTGAAACCAATAAGATTTTTTGATGAAATGAATATGGTATGTAAGGAGGAAAAAAAGTCAAAGATGACTTCAAGGAATATTGGAAATGTTTTGTTGAGATGGGTAAAAATATAGGAAGAGCAAATATAGTGGGCCGGGGGAAAGTTTACTTTAGATATGTAAGCAGAAATAGTGGTTAGTGATTAGAGAGTTGAATAAATCAGAGACTTATAATGGAGAGCTTTCAGCATTTAAATCCTTGGAACGGTATAAGATTACTTAGACACTAAGAGGGATACAGTTACTGAAGTACTGAGTCCTAGGGCATTTTAAGTTCAAAAGTTGGAAATATGACCAGGAGCCAGCAAAGGAGACTGAGAACAGCAGCTTGTGAGGGAGGAGGAAAATCAAGAGAAACTGGTGCCCAGAAAGCCAAGGAGGAGAAAGTGATCAACTGTATTGATGCTACTAAGAGATTAAATAAGGACTGACTCCTTGATTAAAAACATGAAGGTCATTGGTGACCTTCACAAGACATTTTTGATACAGTGTTGGAATGAAAACCTGATTGAAGCAAATTTAAGACAGAATTGGAGAGGGGAATTACAGATTGCGAAGATGGACAAATTATCTGTTGCATTTTGCTCTGAAGAAAATCATAGAATCATGCAATAGCTACAAGGAGAGAGCTTTCTTTTCTTTTCTTTTCTTTTCTTTTCTTTTCTTTTCTTTTCTTTTCTTTTCTTTTCTTTTCTTTTCTCTTTTCTTTTCCCTTCCCTTCTCTTCCTTTCCTTTCGTTTCCCTTCCTTTCCTTTCGTTGGCTTTCCATTCCTTTTCTTTTCTTTTCCCCCTTAAAGATGGGAACTATTGCTAAATGCTTGTAGGGTGATGCAAAAAAAATGAATAGAGAAAAGGAAAATTATGATGCAGAAGAGAAAAGAAAGAATGGCTGAGGCAATACCCTTGAATTAACAAGAGGTGTTGGAATCTGTCTCATATGTGGAGAGTGGACCTTGAGTAAGAAAGAACACCGAGTTCCTTCAGGGTATTAGGAGGGAAAGTATGGCACATATTTAGATGTTGGCTGCTTCTGACTTCTTCCATTTTCTCAGAAAAACAGAAGAAGTTATTGACAAAAGATGAAGATAGGAAAGATATGTTGGAAACTGAAGGAAGGAGAAGTGCAAAAGAGTTGTCAAGAAGAGGATAAGAATGAACGTATTGAGGAAAATCTAGTGGAATGGCCCAGCAGCACTGTGGTCCCGCTTAAAGTGAGTTGTCATGAATTCAAGGTGGTGTAACCAGTCTTAATGTTGGGTATTTTTCTTTAGCCACCTTTAGCTTTGAGAACGTAAACATAGATATAAGTGAACAGTTGGACTTAATCCATGAAATATCAAGTGAGTATGTGAAGTAAGAGAAGTAAAGATATGTGTGGGGATTCTATAAAAAGGAGGAATTATAATTTGTGGCTATGGGAATTAAGGTAGATATGAAGAAATTGAGAGAGAAACAGAAAAAGTGATAAGATCAATGGCTTATGGTTTCTTGTGGGTCAAAAATTTTGGAAGTCAGAGTACTAACAGATGAGAGGAAAGATAGGTGGTGGTCAGAGACTAGACTCTTTGATATAAAAACAGCAATAATAAGGTTGGAATGGAACCACAGGAAGGACAACATAAATGAGCAGTGTTTCAAGTGAGAGGATAGGGTAATGTATGGATTATCTATATGCATATTGAAATCAACAAAAGGTATGACAGAAATAGTTTTGGAGACATTTACAGTGAGTGATCTGGGCTTGTAACTCCTCAAGGAATGAATAGAAATGATCCAGGGAATTGGTAAAAAAAAAAAAAAAAAAAAAAAAAACAACTTCAAAAAGGGAAAATGAATGAGAGGAACAAATGCTATGAGATTCCAAGCAGGGTGTTTTGGACAAAAAGAAGAATACTACCGAAGCAGCAACAAGAAGCAAGGACAACTACCCTGCCACCAGGCCCAGTGTCCACGGTGTCTGAACAGACTGCAGGAGAAGCAATGTCATTGGGTAGAGCAAGGTTTCAGATGAATTAAGGGGAAGGAAATATTCAGTGAAGAGATGGACACTACAGGAGGCTTTGCTGATGACTGACCATGAATTCCAGAGGTCAGAGTGAGAGGTTTTAAGAGTTATGTATGGATAGAAATGGAATCATAAAAGGAGCGCCCAGAACTCCTTAATCAGGGACTCCTGGGCTACGTTTGGTTAGTGTAGTAAATGAGACCTATGGGAATGCTTAGACCTGAGGGTCTCCAGGCAGATAGTGTTGGGGGTAAATTTTGGGCATGGGGATGGACAGGGAGATCTTGGCAGGAGCTATTGAGGCACATAGTACAACAGAAATTTGTATTTAATCATAGTTTGGCTTGGCCACGTGAGGAGCATAAAGGGAAAATGAGGCAAAATATAGATAAGGTAGTGGTTTTAATTACAGGCCATGGAATGCTGCAAATAATGCTTTCACATACATTAAACATAATATCTAGAATTAAAGGAAAAAACAATTATATTGAGATACATTTATAGAAATATCAAGAAAGCAAATATATGTTTATTAGCACAATAAAATTTTATGTGCACATCAAATAATAAGAACAAAAGTCAGGTCAAATAAATGCCATATTTTTGAAGCAGTAATACTGCAACAGCTGAAATATTATATGAGAATATCTGCAATTGTTATTGGTGACAGTAATTTGTTACTTCAATTCATATTTCAAGGAATAATACATTGGAGTTAGCAATTAGTGAAAGTTACCATGTCATTTTTTCTCATTAAATTTTCAATGGCCACTCATCTTTTTGTTTTTGTTTTTTTTCAATGTTTTATGTATTATTTTTGACAGAGAGAGAGGGAGCAGGGGAAGGACAGAGAAAGAGGTAGACAGAGGATTTGAAGTAGGTTCTATGCTGACAGTATTGAGCCCAATGCAATGCTCAAACCCACGAACCATGAGGTCATGACCTGAGCTAAAGTTGGACGCTCAACCTACTGATCCACCAAGGCAGCCCATGGGGACCGCTCATGTTCTAGTTCACATTTAGGTCTGTGAAACCCTGTCTCCATTGTGATCAGAAGCAGGTGACTGAGGCAGGGCAGGAAGACAAGATCATCAAGAAAGAGGAATTGAAAGTCCAGGGCATTGGAAGGATCATCCACACAGATGTTCATATCCAAAGAATTCACAACTTTTGGGCACATCTACTTTGAAGCGGCCCCTGTGGATTGAGTCTCCTTAAGCTACTCCTCTGTAATCTACAACATCCTTCACTCTTCCTGCTTCTAATGGCCATGTGACCAAGGCTGTTAATTTGCAGGGCCTGAAGCGGTAGGTTACTGAAGAAAGACAACTGGCGGGAGAAATACATACTTTTGTAATATGTTCTAAACGATTTATTTCCTCTTGGTCTGGCTCATTTTGCAGAAGGTGTCTGTAAAAAGTGCCTCTGGAATGTCTTTTGCTTCACTGAATTGCTTTCATACTGTGAATAATCTACTGAGGGGGCTGACTTCTAGCCTTACCTAACTTTGGGAAGGACTTTGAGACCCAGACATTCCTTTCATAAATCACTAAAGCTGGTCCCTAAAGTAGTATTAAATGGACCATTTTAATATGTTGATATATCACTTTCCAGTTTAAGTGTTTCATATTCCTTCTTATTATAGCATTAAAGGTTTCCAGTTCTATTTGTGAGAAATTTCCAGGGATTCAATTTTAACAATGACAAACTCATTTTCTTTTCTAAGTAGTTTTAAAATTTGTGTTACTGTGGGCAAATATCAAAACTACAGAGTGAAAATTTAAAGTCAACTCTCTTTCTCAGCACAGATAATTATCTTTATATTTTCCTGAAAGGGTAACAAATTTCAACATAGCCTATAGTGTTTCAAAGGAAATTAATTTTGAAATAGTGTTTTGATGGTTGATGTATATGTCAAAGATAACATAATTATTTTAATTCACTTATTTGTTGCTCTTATTTAAGGAGAAAATATAAAGCAACATCCTATGATTTGAGGGGGTGTACATATATCCTAATATTTCTTCCTTAGGATTATAGAATATTTTCACTCCATTTGTGTATAGAGAATAGAGAATCTTACTGTAATTTTTATGCCACTAATGTACCAACATTCATAAATGTGCAAAATTGAGCTTACTAATAATTAAAATTATACATATAAGACATGCCATTGCAAAAGATTATTCATTTTCTCATGATCAATCTATTGACACAAAAAATTTGTTGGAACTTTATATTCCAGAGAGTTTGGGATTATGAAAACAAGATGAAAATAGAGAACTATTTAATAAAACTGGAATTTTGCTGATACCCCAAATTCAGAAAAGTTCATCTTTGAATGAAGATATCTCCCTTAGTACAGCTGCTTCATTTTCTGAAACTTCTTCCGTGTAATTACATTCTTCAAAACTGATAAATTCCTTTAATTTACAATTCCTTTTTTGAGAACACTTACTTTATGTAGGAGTCCCTAACCATGCTAGGTTCCATTAGCAATGTTCTTTTCAGATTCTAACCCCCTAGTTCAACTTTTTAAATTTAGAAAACATCACCAAATGCAGTCTTTGAGGGGAAGGGATTGTCTCATAGGTTTGAGTATTGCAGAATATATAATCTAAACTACAAAACAAAGCAAAAATAGTTACAATTTTCCTACAGCAGTAATTACTTAAACTCTTCCTTGAACATTTCTGTTTACCCATCCAAATATTCTTTAACAGTTACTGACTTTAGATCGGACTTCTCTCAGTTTATGGACATAATCCTTGGTAACTTGTTCAACATTATTAATCCTTGTTTTAATCTAAAAATTCACATGTGATTACCATTCCTTATTACCTCAGTAAAAATAATCCTGCCTAAATTGTCTATTTCTGAAACTAACTGTATCTTTCCTATAACTTTTTGTCCTTCTGTTGCACTTTTACGAAGCTGCTCTTTGACCCAGTTTTCCCTTCTTCATTTTTCTATATCCTCATTTATTTATTTCAGTTATTTACCTCATTATTCATCTTGTTATCTAACTTTTAATATTAAGTAGAAATCTTTTTCTGTTTCCTTGCCAATATACTCTCCAGTTTTTGCTCAGATGTTCACTCCTTGAAGAAATTTTCACCATCCCCATCTGAATTAAATCTTGATCACTTTGAGCATTCGTGGAAATGCCATTTTACTAGTTTAGTAAAACCAATTTGAGACAATATGGAAAAGATTTTCAGAGAGTCTCTGGTAAAGGTCCTTCATTTAAGATGGAGCTTTGACAGAGACATACCCCTTCTTCCTTGGACATTATAGAGTCTGTGTGCACTAATTCCTAGCTTTGCTACAGCCATACTATAACCACAGAGAGAATCAGCCTTAAATACACCCGGTTCTGAGACCCCTCTGGTGGAGATGTAAGATGCTGGGAGGGAATGGTCTTGATTACATTTTTGAAACACTGATTTCACTAAGGCCTAATAGCCACCTATTTCTTAAGCAATTTAGAGTTGAGGGTTTGTTATAGACAGCTGAAAATATTTTAATAGATACAATCTCTCTGCTCAGCTACTTAAATTATTCAACTAAAAGCAATGAATCCTTGTTTCCCTTATCTCCTACTACATTAACCATGCAAGTTGCCAACTTTGGGTGATGTCAACAACCATCTGCTTTCTCTGTATCCAGGCTGGTATGAATTGCAGATAGTTATATAATTATGCCACTTGGTTCTCTGACAAATTTGTTATTTGACCTCAGCTGGTCTCTCAGTTTTGCTAGATGATTCTTTTCCTTTTTTTTTTTTTTTTAAATCTATCTCCATCTGGATGACTGATGGACATAGCATGAACTAGCACATCAAAATTTGAGCTCTTCCTCCTTTTCTCCAGTCATCTATTTTTAGTAGATGATTCTGTTGGCCATTTCAGTAGATGATTCTGTTGCCTAATCTAAATTCTTAGAGTCATGCCAAATCCTCTTTCACATCCCTTATCAAATCATCAGAACATATTGTTGGGTCTTCTTCCAAATAAATCCTGACTGTACTTCTCACTTCTACTATGACCACACTAGTCAAAGCTGATTTCATCTCTAGCTTAGACTGTCACCTTTTGGCTTGTAACCACTCTCCCTGTTTCTAGAGATTCACAGTGATTTCTGGTCCACCATTTATGAGATTTCTACTTCCTTCCAAAGAACAGATAAAATAAGACTTGTAAAATATACATCTGATCATGCCATTTCCCATCTTAAAATGCTTCAATGGCTTCTCATCACATTTAGAGTAAAATCCAGTCTTTAACCAGGACCTGTAAACCTTGTTATGATTCAGGTTCCAACTACTTCTCCACCATAATTGTGTCTACTCTCCCCACGCCTTGCTCAGTCCCAGTAACACTGGTCTCCTTGCTGTTCCTTGAACAGCTAAAGGCACTCCTAGAATAAGGCTTTATATTGTTCGAATAGGAATACTTTTCCTCCAGATAACCACATGGACCTTTCTCTCACCTCATATGGTTCTCTTTTCCAGTGTTATCTCATCAGAGCAAGCTGTTCCTCCCACTCATTGAAAATGTAGGTCCTAGCTATCTTCCATCACTCTTTACCTACCTTCTTCTGGTTTACTTTCTTCTTCAGGTATTATCACTATCTGTTGTTATATGTTGACTGATTGATCTTGCCTCCTCTCTTTAGAATGTAAGCTCTGGGAGGTTGGCTTAGAGAAAGAAATAAGACCTTCACCCACAGTATTTTATGGAAGATTTTCTCTTGAAATTACCAGAAATTACCAGTAACTTCGTTATGGGATGAATTTTGTCCCTTCAAATTCCCATGTTGAGGCCCTAACCCTCAGTACCTCAGAATGTGACTGTATTCAGAGATAGTGTTTAAAGAGGTAATTAAGTTAAAATAAGGTCATTAGGGTCAGCTCTAACCCAATATGACTGGTTCTCTTATAAGAAGAAAAACTCAGGACACAAACATACAGAGGGAAGACCCCATGAAGATAGGGGGAAGACAGCTGTCTATAATCCAAGGAAGCCAACCCTGCTGACATTTTGACCTCAGACTTCTAGCCTTCAGAGCTGTGAGAAAGTGAATTATTGTTTAAACCACTCAGTCTGTGGAACTTTGTTATGGTAGCTCTAGCAAGGTAATAGACACCTCTAAAATGTCAGATTCAATAAACTTTCTTATTTGTCAACTTTGTCAATCCTCTTTTAACTTCTACAACTTTGAAATAAATTATGTAAATTAGTACTTTTAAAAATATAATTTAACAAAAACAACAACAACAACAGAGCACTTGCATACTTAACAGCCAGGCAAAGAAATAACATTGTCACCATCCTATAAGCCTCTTCCTGATTGCCCTCTGCTCCCTCACAAGGCAACATGGTACTGAATTTTGTGTTAAGCATTTTTCTCTTTTGGGGGAAAGTTTTACATGTCACTTACATACCTCTTTAAACATTGCTTCATTATTTTCTGCTTTTGGATTTCATAGAAGTGGACTTAAATCATATCTATTATTCTATAGCTTGTTTGTATGCACTAAATATTTGAAGGTTTTTAAGATGAGAATTCATTATTTTGCACATAAATGAACCATATTGATCTAACATTAATGACTTTGAAATGCAAACTTGAAAAAATATTTGCTACAAATAGGGTATGAAAATGCTAATTACATTGCTTTACAAAATGAGCATAAAATTTTAAGGAAAATTATTAATGTTAAACAGAGAAAAAAACATAAACAGAACTTCTTAGAAATAAAAATATAAGTAGCTATTAAACATATTATTCACCTCAATAGTAATTAAAAATAATAAAAATTATGAGATATTTTTGCCCAATTAACCAAGAATTTTTGAATACTGAAATGCTAGTAAAAATTGTTTAATGATAAAATATAGGCATTACTGTTTAGATAGCAATTTGGCAATTATCAAATATTTGCCAAGTGTTTGAAAGGTTCTGCCTTCTAATCCAGTATTCTACTTGTAAGAATCTTTTCTAAAAAATAAGAAATTTTGAAAAAAAGATTTATATACAATGTTGTCCATTATGATGTTATTATAACACTGTAAAAGAAAATACAGAGGGGCGCCTGGGTGGCTCAGTTGGTTGAGCGTCCAACTTTGGCTCACGTCATGATCTCGCGGTCTGTGAGTTCGAGCCCCACATTGGGCTCTGTACTGACAGCTCAGAGCCTAGAGCCAGCTTCAGATTCTGTGTCTCCCTCTCTCTCTGCCCCTCCCCCTCTCATGCTCTGTCTCTCTCTGTCTCAGAAACAAACATCAAAAAAAATTAAAAAGACAATATACAGAATAACTAAATATAGTTGCCACATTGTTATCTGTGATTGTTGGTGATCAAGTGATATTAATCATTATTTTCTATATCTTAGGTAAGTCTCCCTTTTAGATATATTTATAATGCAGCCCTGATAGCTACGGGTTTTCTCGCCCTATATTTTTAATAGTGTTTCTAATACGGATTTCTATATCATGAAATCAATTTATAAGTTAAGAGCAATTTTACTTCTTTTCTCTAATTTCATTTAACATATCCTAAAAAGCCAGGTTTGGCTGGGTTTTTCTTGTCAGTTTTTTTTTAAATTTTTTTTTTTAACGTTTATTTTTGAGACAGTGAGAGACAGAGCATGAACAGGGGAGGGGCAGAGAGAAAGGGAGACACAGAATCTGAAACAGGCTCCAGGCTCTGAGCAGTCAGCACAGAGCCTGATGCGGGGCTCGAACTCACGGACCGTGAGATCATGACCTGAGCCAAAGTCGGAAGCTTAACCGACGGAGCCACCCAGGTGACCCTTTCTTGTCAGTTTTGATGGTTATCATGCAAAGCTACTTAGTTTTGGAGAAAGTGTGCTACATTTTTTCTTGGATTTGCAGCAGCATTTCTGGTGGTCATTATGTCCTTCTGCCTATCCCTGGGATAAAAACGTGAGAACTACATTCCTAGATGCTCTTGCCAATGAGAGGCACAGAGAAGGGGTGGGATGTGGAAGGGCCCAGAAAAGCAGAAGACCCTGCTGCTTTTGCAGCAGTGGGCAGGGCTCTGGGCCTCGATGGTGCCCAAGGTTCCAGTGGTGCCAGTGCCCTCACAGCTTCTCCTGTGGTTCCCTCACTTGGGAGCTGCAGGCAGATGGACCACCAACAGGGGCTCCTTTCCACTGCAATTTCTTATTTTTCTTAAAGCCAGCAGACATTCTAACAACTCTTATAAAAGGTTTTATTTTCTGTTTAAGAATCTAATTCAATACCTGATTAAAATATCCAGAGATGTTTCATCTTTCCTCAAAGATAAAACCTCTTTCACTGAAAGAAGACAGAAAAGAAAGAACTTCATAGAAAGCTATGGGTTGATCCTATGAGGTAGATTTTATCAGAAACTAGTTCAACTACTATAGGATTGATCAGAGATCCATAATCTATTGATTAAGGTTATTGATAAGTCTAAGGGCTGCTTGTAAAATGGGTGAACTGGCTCCCCATCACAGATAGTGTTTGAACTGAGGTTGAGAGAGAAAAAGCCATGAATGTCCTGCAGAGAATTCCAATGCTTGGATAAGAGTCAAACAAGATGATGTAGACATTTCCCTCCAGCAACTTTATGAATCTTTTTTGCTATTCTTATCTTTTTTATCACTAAATTTCACATATTTTGATAATTCGTACAGAAAACCTTCTAAAGTGTACATTTTCTCCCTCTGAAGCATATATAATGTCTCCATACACATTCTTTAATCATTTGTCCTAGAAAAGGTCTTGTAGTTTGCTTTGCATCTCAGAGGAGTAACAGACTTGTTATCTTATAAAATGATTCTTTCTGGAAGGGAATCTACCTACGCTGATGGGCTTTCAGACTTGCTCTCTTCTTTACCAACTCCCCTTTGCTCCACATCAATATACTGTCTATACTACAACAAAAATGGTCTTTGATCAGGTTGCATCACTCATCTCTGAAAACACGCTGATATTCCCCCCAGAATAAAGTGCGGACTCCTGATGGAAGGCTTCAAGGATGGGGCGATGGGAGTTGGAATAAGTGAAAAAATGGTCTGAAATGAGTCTGAGATGCAGTCAAGGCCAGGCCTTTCACGGTGTTTTCCCCTATGCTGTCTCCAGCGCAACCCCCACTGCTACTCACCAGTCACCCTGGCCTCCTTTCAGCTTCTTGAACATGGAGGGCTCTTTCCTGCACTCCCTGCGCCTGTGACTCTCATTCCTACTTTTGTGGTATGGCTAGTTCCTTTCCTTTAAATTTCATACCAGACATCACCTAGTTAGGGCTTGACCTGATCATCCTATTCAAACCAGTTCTACTTCCTTTATTCTCTAAATTAGCCACTGATTTTTTTCTTATAAATCCTTAAACCTACATAAAAATGGATTTTATTTTTGGTGTTCGTCCTTTATTCTCCTGATAACCTCTAGAATGCAAGCTTCAGGAGGGCTTGTTAATTATTGTAACCAATAACAAAGTAGAATGCCTGACACATTGTAGGTGTATGGTAGATGTATATTAAATGAATCAATTTTCTGGAGAACAAAAGTATTAAGAAAATATGTAATGTTTTAATACTAAGTTTTATTTATCAAAGGAAAAAATTATTTGCACATTCTAATACTAAAGTACAGCCTCATAGACTAAGACCATCCTTCATAAACTAAAATTATTTTGGTCGTAAGTAAATCTTGGAGGATTATTTTTAATTTTTCTTTCTATTCTTATAATGCATTCCACTGGGGAGTTTCCCAACTAAATTATTTCTAAGTCTAAATAAATGAAGAAAATAATATATTTGGACTCTTGTGTTAACTTACTAGTAGCTAAAAGAAACCTTGGAGAAGATCCAGGAAAACCCGAGTTAGTTTAGATGCAGAAGTGCTATCTTGAAGTCAAATGCAGAGACACACAAAATATTATTTTGTTCAGATAGTTTTCCCTCCATTTCATGATTGTTATGAAAGTAGGAGTGTTATGTACAGCTGGGATGTCAGAAAAGGTTTTAAGTGGATAGTCATAATTCAAAGTTAGTGAAAGGAATCTATACTTTAGAGGTAATTAAAAATTTCTTAATGCTTTTTTGATTTTTGAGACAGAGAGAAAGAGAGACAGAGAATGAGTGGGGGAGGGGCAGAGAGAGAGGGAGACAGAATCTGAAGCAGGGTCCAGGCTCTGAGCTGTAACCACAGAGCCCAATGAGGGGCTCAAACCCACGAACCATGAGATCATGACCTGAACCAAAATTGGATGCTCAACCTACTAAGTCACCCAGGCACTCCAAGGTAATTTAAAATGCAAGCTGTTTGTCAGCCTAGAAATACAAAGGCTGGATTGGTCCACTTGAACTCTCAAATTGATCCCACACAGAACTTAGCAAAGGAAGACAAACTATTTGGCTACTTCAAAATAGTTGGAGAGATAGCCTTTCCTAAATAATAATATTTGATTATGCCATAATCACAAATACAAGCTTTTAAAGTTATGATGATGAACTTATAAGAATGGCATTCAACTCTCATATGACATACTATTCCAATTTCTCATCTTAGTATATAATTTATTCATGGCAATCTATTTGTCCCAAATAATACAGGACATTTACAACATTACAGATTTGGGGGGGTCACTAAATTATATAGTAGCCTATCATTAAAGAAGGCAAGATACAGTAATTCTAAGCCCATCATGTATACTACCCTCTCCTCCTGTTATATGGACTAATGTACAAGATTAGATGCTCAAAATAATTTTGGCTTTTGAAATGCTTACACTGAAAAAGTGATGAAATCAATATAACATTTTAATTTCATAATGTATGAATTAAATCTAAACATCCCAACTACCTTCTTGTTCCTTTTACAATGTACTAATAACTTAGGTAGTAGAGAAGGGGGCATGTGAGTAACAGAGTTAATATCTAAAGATTGTATCTAGAGAACAGTTTCCTAGTCCTTCCTCTGCTGCTAGTGGAAAGATAAGGACAAAGTGAGAAAACAAAATGCATTTTTCATCAGTGTTTAAGTCAGTGGCTTTGGTTATATAGTTTAACTTAGTAACTTAGGAGTTGCCAAAAGTAGTAGGTTAAATTTTGAGTTTGCATCATCTATGGCAACATCAGAATAAACTACAGATTTATTAGGAGATACAAAATCAACAAGATGAATATACAGCAACTTTAAATCAAATGGAAAAGATGTCTTGTTCTTTTAGAACCTACCCTAGACCTGACTGACCACTGCCCTCTTTCCAGGACAGACCATTATCATCTTCTAATCATTCTATAATGATAACCTTATAATTCTACTCCTTAAATCTTTCTTCCCTACTATATACATTTTCCACAACCACCAAAGTGATTTTTCAAGTATAAACAACTGATCCTGTTATTCCTACCTCCTTGAAGCTTTCAAATGATTATGGATTGCCCTTAGGAAGAAGTCTGGCCTCTAAAATGCCCTTAAAAGTCTTCTTTGATTTGACTAAGGTATCTTTTACTAAAACTAAAAAGAAAAATAAAAGCTCAAAATATGCACATTCACACATAAATAAGGAAATACGTACTTCTCTATGGATATTTATTTAGGGCCACAGATCCTTGATAATCTATATTCTAAAATTTATAGTGAATATGTAACAAGCCAAACTAGCTTATTAAAATTTACATTCAAAGTATTTTGTAACTATTAGCACATTCTTAATTTAACTACTAATGATGTACAAAAACAAAAGATTCTTAAGAGACAATAGAGAATTTCTTAGAGATAGTACATTCGTGATGAAACATTTGTGGTGTTACATTTGCCTAGATGTGAACTGTAAACATCTAATGGGGAATAATGTATTAAGACAGCAGTACCAGTGCTCAGGTCAGAGAGAAGCAGAGATGCAAGTTACCATGTCAAATAAATTTTCTAGACTATCTCTCATATGAAGTCTTAAGCTTTGTAAGAACCAAACTGTGAATTAGCACATGGCATAATACAAACCATGTGCCTAAGGGAGAGAAGTGTATCAACATTCTGGAAATATAAATCATAATTTAAGTTATCCAAGTTATTCTTATAACTAAATTTTACTCTACGCAGAAATAGTAACTTCATTTAGCAATTATTTGTTAAAACCCTGTTTTGTGCCAGATGTGTCCCCGAAGTACTGGGGATTCAAAGGTTGAAGAAGTCAGATAAGAGCTTGTTCCCATGGAGATTTACATTCAAGTAAGGATGGAGATAGATGATAAACAGCATAAATTAATACATGAGGTAATTTTGAGTAGTTATAAATATTATTAATAAAATAAAAGAGTGATGTGATAAGATATAGAAGAAGAGTAGGGGGCTATCTTAAATTGGTGGTCATACAAGTCTCCTCTGAGGAGGTGGCATCCGAGCAGAAACAAAAATGACAAAAATGAACCTGCCATGCCAAGATTCAGAGAATTCAGGCAGCAGCAGGAACAAGTACAGATGTTTCAAAGTAAGGATAACATTGATGTATGTTCACGAAGAGAAAGAAGTTCATGGAACAAAGATGAAATCACTTAATCGAGATAAGAGAGTTTGGCCAGATTATTATAAAGCACTACAGGCCATGGTAAGGAATTTAGATTTTATCCTGTGGGAAGTCTTTTTAAAAGGAGAGTTGCATGATTTTATTTAAGTATAAAAAGATCCCTCTGGCAGCTGCATAGGGAATGGACTGTACAAGGCCAAAACTGGAAGCCAAGAAAATTGTTAGAATCACAGTAGGGCCATCAAGGGGTGATAGTGATGTGGAAGAGGAGGGATATGAGATATATATGTATATATATATAAGATATGAGATATATATATATACATATATAATATATGTATATAATATATTGTATATAATATATATGTATATAATATATATGTATATATACATATATATGTATATAATATATATGTATATATACATATATATGTATATATGTATATAATATATATGTATATATACATATATATGTATATATGTATATAATATATATGTATATATACATATATGTATATATGTATATAATATATATGTATATATGTATATATGTATATATGTATATATGTATATATGTATGTATATGTATATATATGTATATAATATATATAGTATATATTATATATAATGTGTATATATATACATATATAGTAGCACATTTTAAATATATGAACTGTGGGGGCACCTGGTGGTTCAGTTGGTTGAGTATCTGACTGTGACTCAGGTCATGATCTCATGGTTCATGAGTTCAAGCCCCACATCAGGCTCTGTGCTGATAGATCCACTGTCCCCTCTTGCTCTGCCCTGACCTCGCTCACACACTCTCTCTCTCTCTCTCTCTCTCTCTCTCTCAAAAATAAACATTAGAAAAAAATATATATATATATGAACTATGCCTGGACATAATGTAGGCATTTCATGTATATTTCTTGAATGAATAAATAAATGAATGAATACATGAATAGCATAATGCTTATATAAACATTAAAACATAGCAATGTACTCTATTCCTGGCATCATATTTTAGTCATGAGAACAGAAACAAAGGAAAGTATGAGGAGTCTTTTACATTCACAAGAAAGCCTAAAATTTTCATTTGCATTCACATGCTTCTTTCATTTCAAATAAGGTAAACAATTTGCAAATGAATCTAACTTAAAGAAGAAAATTTTAGAATGGGACGACCCACCAAACCTGACATTTCCTAATGTTAGTTGTGGAGTTTCTTCATAGAGTCATGGCTAGAATAAGAAATAAATAATAGAAATTCTGCCTTAATAAGAACATTGCCCGTTAGTTGGCAGAAAAAGGAAATTATTCACTTGAGGTTTCTAAAAATAGCTTGCTCTGTGCCTTCTGTACGCGGACTGTTCACACTAGTGTCAGAGTGTGCCCGTGGTGGGCAGCATGGGGTCTCTGCCACCTCCCAAGAACCCATTGTTAATTGTTTAGAAAACTGATGAGCAAGTGGTTAAAAATACTGTTACTAAAATTGAAATTATTTAAATTTCTTAAGTAAATGAGGAAGTTTAAAACAAGGTAGTAAATTCTCAAAACTCATCACTTCCTAATTCCTCACTGCATTTTTAATAATAGTCTTTGAATGTTTATTTATTTTTGAGAGAGACAGAACACAAATGGAGGGGAGGGAGCAGAGAGAGAGGGAGACATGATCTGAAGCGGGGTACAGGCTCTGAGTGTCAGTACAGAGCCCGACACGGGGATCAAACTCACTGACTCTGAGATCATGACCTGAGCTGAAGTCAGACGCTGAACGGACTGAGTCACCCAGGCGCCCCTGTTCTGGCATTACAAAAAAATTTTTTCAGTTTGTTTTGAGAGAGAGAGAGAGAGAAAGAGAGAGAGAGAGAGAGAGAGAGAGACAGAGAGAGAGAGAGAGAGAATCTTAAGCAGGCTTTGTGCACAGAGCCCAATGTGGGGCTCAAACCCACAAACCGTGAGATCATGACCTGAGCCAAAACTCAAGTTGGATGCTTAACCGACTGAGCTACCCACGTGCCCCTATTTTACTGCATTTTAATATCATCAATGCTCTTGAGGTTATTCCTCTGCATCTGTGTGGTGGCTACCACCACATATGCATAATGGTGTGCTGCTCAGCATTTCATCGTAGCTCCACATTTAGTGATGTCATGTGGGAAGTTTGAAATCAGACATGACGGAAATATTTACACCACAGAAATTAGCAAACTAGAAAGCCAGGGCTTCCCCTCACCCTAAGACAGTCTGTTGTTTAACATCTACCTGCACATCACTAGTTATCACTATGCTGAGGCTACTGTCACTGCTACGGCATCTCCAGCTACAAACTTCTGTAGTTTCAACCCCAGAAGCTGGGTTTTGCTTCACATCAGCGATCAAAAATGAAGGGTAAGGAAATAAAGAGAGCAGCAGTGGGGTATGGCAGGCTTCTTAACAAGGAAGGTTGGTTTTCAAATCGATTTACTGGGTTCTTTTGCACTTTACTACCCTCAAAATAAAGTGCTCATTTCCCTCTGATTTCCTTTGTGGAACAGCCCTGCTGAGTGTGAAACCACTCAAAGTGTGTGCTAGCAAAGTTCAGAAATTAGAAAATGTTTTAAAAATAAAAACATGCCATCTTCTCCTATCATTAGTAATGACTAAAAGGAAAACTAATGTTGGGGCAATGCAATGGGAAATGCACTCATATACAATGACAACAGGAAAATAAATAAATATATTTTAATTTGGCAATATAAAAGTAAAATACTTTAGCAAATTATTTCAATTTAACCTGCAGAAAGATTAATTTATAAAAATGTATTCAAAATAGAATTATTTATTATAGTGGAAATCAAAATGGGTAGATACATCTTATACATTTGAGACAATATTATGTATAATTTTAAGTGAAATTTACAACATTTTGAATGACATGGGGACTGTTTGTGTAACATGATTCATAAAAGTAGGATATACCATTATACATTCAACAGAAGCAAAAATGCAAAATTATATATAAATATAAATAAATATAAATATATAAATAATAAATATATAATTTATAAGATATTATATATTGTAAATATATTATATATATAATATATAATAATTATATAATTTATATAAAATATAAATACATAAATATATATATATATACACACACACATACATACATACTGAACACTAATTGTAGCTAATTTAGAGTGTTTGGAATATGACTATTTTTTATTTTCAAATTTTGGCAATTTACAAATTTCCTAAAGAAACACAATAATAATGTCTAAACAACAACAAAAAAATCAACATAAATTAAATGCATGAGAAAACCTATTTAAACAATTTGCAAATAAATCCAAACTTAAATGAGAAAATTCTAGAATGGCACTATTCACCAAATACATTAGTCTATTTAGCTATAAATTATCATTTTTTTCTAAATCAGTGATCCCTGTCTTTCACTTAGCATCTTGCAGTGTTTCAGAGACTCATAAAACTCTCAAATAAACATCATTTAATTCATTATAATTAATCTATAGCATGCAGGATGAGAAAAAAGTATCAAAATTTAAATAATAGTGTTCTACAAGTCCACACAAGAGATGAAGTCACTGCCTCAAGTATTTATTTTGGATTACCCAGTGCTGTGCGAAATACAGTTTGCAGAATAAGGACACATACGCTGAGACACAGAGAGAGATAGTAAAGGAAGGAGCTCCCATCTAGTTAGTGTCTTTCTATTTTATTACTATACTAATATACATAGGACAAAGAAAAAGGAGTTAGAAAAGTATTAATAGTAGTCCAGTGAATTTCTTTATTTTTTATTTTTTTTTAATGTTTATTTATTTTTGAGACAGAGACAGACAGAACATGAACCAGGGAGGGTCAGAGAGAGAGGGAGACACAGAATTTGAAACAGGCTCCAGGCTCTGAGTTGCCAGCACAGAGCCCGATGCGGGGCTCGAACTCATGAGCTATGAGATCATGACCTGAGCCAAAGTTGCAGGCTCAACCAACTGAGCCACCCAGGCACCCCGTGAATTTCTTTTTGATAAAAGTTTGGATGTTAGTATTTAATGGTCTATTATTACGTAAAATTTTAATGCATTGTGGTATTTCTTTCCATTGAACTATAGTTGACATACAATGTTACAGGTGTACTACATAGTGATGCAACAAGTCTAGATGTAATGCTAGGCTCACCGTAAGTGTGGCTACCATCTGTTACCACACAATGCTATTACCATACCTGCATTATGGTACTTGAATTATGCTTTGTCACCCAGATAGTAATCAAAAAGTATGCAGTATGTTGCAAAGTTACTTTTGTGACTTATAAGGGAAAAAATGCCAAGTTTCAGGACATCCTTGACAATTCAGATTTCCTTAGGAAAACACTGATACTGGTGTGCATACCAATCCTACCTTTACTCTTGAGAATCCATATGGCCTACAAATATACAAGTAATTAATGGAAATGTGTCTTAAATGACTGGCTTACCTGAAATTTTGACTTGAGACACTACTCCATCTCCTCCATCACTGTGTGCACGAACCTCTACAACATACTCTCCATCCCTGGGGATTGGAACTTCTATGGAGTGTTTATGAGTTGAATACAGCTTGCCATCATGCTGACCATCGGGTCTATAGAGAACCTGAAAAAGTCCAAAAATATGTATATTTAATAAAGTGATAATAATGAGCCAATGCCAAAACACTAAAACCAAAATAAAAATGCTTAGACTTTTATTAATAATAAAAAAAAATCCCAGGAAGCTGTTTAATACTTGCTAGAAAAAAATTATGTTATTTTTAATTCACAGAAATTGATTTCACCTATTATTTTAGGGTGATCCAAGAGAAAATGCCTTAAGCATCTGACTTTTTTTTTTCTGACCTAACATAGAGGCAAAAATGTGTGTGTGTGTGTGTGTGTGTGTGTGTGTGTGTGTGTGTGTGTGTGTTTTATGGAATAGGTATAAAAATGAGGGCTCTTTGAACATTTTGAAGTAGTCTTAAAACATTGCTCAGAATTAAATTTTTTAATATTATTCCCAAAGTCTGGTATCCAATAAAAAAAGTGTGATAGAATATATGGAAATAATCTTTTTTTGGTTCATTTATGGTATGCAACTCAATATACCCAAGTTTACTGTGTGCCAGGCAACGCTATCTTAATCATTGCCAAACAAAAATGGATTTATGCACTGATTACTTTAACAACTCTATTCTTTAAAGCAGTTATTGTACCTATCTTGCTCACTTGACATAGAATTTTCATAGAATTCACTGAAGATCTTTTCTCATTTCAAAATTTATCACAGTACGATGTCATCTGATTCTGCTATAAAGCTAGAATAAGAAAGCTGAAAGGGTTTTGGTGAAATAAACATCAGTCAAGTCCAAACATCAATCACTCTTTATAGGAATAAAGCCTGTGTGGGGGAAAACCCAGTAATCTTTTACATACCTTATATCCTGTCACTGTAGATTCATTTGATAGTGCTACCACATGATCCCAGGTGATTATATAGCGTGAACCAGATCTTATGGAACTGATGATCCTTGGGGGCTGGCTCGGAGCTGTGGAAAGTAATAATATGCAAGTGACAGACACCGTATCCAACCTGAGTTCTGCAAACTGCCTTGAGTCAGTGATGATAATGATGTGACAACAACAGCTAATTTTGATGAGTGCTTACTACATAACAGGCACTATACTAAGCAATTTATATCCATGGGTTCATTTAATGTACCCTTGACCCTGTGAGGTAGGTAATATAACTATCTTTTATTCTCTTCTCCTTGTTCTTTACTTGGGTTTCTTTCTCCACCAGTCTTTTGTAACTGCTGCTTTTAAAGCCATAAATTATCTCCAGTTGGCCAAATAATGTCATGTTTTACTCTTTTCAGACTTAATATCTTTGTAGCATTCTACAGAATTGACCTTCTAACCCTTTTCTGAATCTCATTCTTTTCTTAAATTCATGATCTCTTAACATCCAGGTGTCCTTCTACCTCTCCGGATGCTCCTTCTCATTAACCATCCTGTGCCAGCTCCTGTCCTCTGCCTAATTTATAGATGTTGGCATGACCTAGGACTTGATCCTGAGCACCCTTCTCTGATCTATGAATCTTTCCTAAATTTTATATCTGGGTGTATGGCTTTAAGAAGTCAAAATTTTATTTCAGGTGTATGCTTTCTCTTGGCCTCTAGACATATGTGTCCAATTGCCTGTATTAGAATGTATACAAGACTTCTCAAATGTAATCAAGATGGAACATTTGCCATGTTCTCCCAAATCTGCGTCTCTATGGGTCTTTCCCATCTTTGGCAAATGATACAACTGAATCCTCAGTTTCTGAATCAAAAGTACAGTACTCAGTCTTCCATTCCATCCATGCCAACATCCAAATCAGCACCAAGTTGTCAACTCTTTCTGTAGAAAATTTTCCACTTCTCTTTATATCCATTATCACTTAGTTCTGGCCATCATCACTTCTCTCCTTGACATCTAAAACCGTCCCCTAATTGGTTCTTTTGTTTTTACCCCTACTCCACCACCACCCATTGTCCATCCAGAAGCCAGAATGATTTTTTTCAAGCATAAGTTAACTATCCCTCTCTGCCTTAAAATTTCCCAATGGCTCTCAACAGACTTAGAAAAAACTCTAATCCCTAGCAGGACCTACAACTACAAGACTCTTCATATTTCAACACCAGCATACTTCCTCAGTCTCACTTCCAGCCTACACCCTTGCCCAACTGGCCTTTCTACACTTATGGCATACCAAACTATTCCCACCCTTAGGCTTTACCCTAATTACTTTCTCTACCTGAAATAGTCCCCTCCCTGCCAGTTGTCATAGTGGGTCCTTCTTATGATTCATATATATATATATATTAGTTATATATAACTCATTTGAGTTATATATATATAACTCAAATGGCATCTTATCAAAGAAGCTTTTCTTGACCACTCAATTGGAATTCATTTCCATCCATGTCACTTTCTATTTTATTATGTTTATTCATTTTATTGCCCTGTCATCTGATATTATCATTCATATTGATTTGTCAGTTTTTGTTTTGTTTTCATGTCCTTCCATTAGATTGTAAATCTTCTAAGAAGAGGCTCTGGGTCTGGTTTGATCCCTTCTGTATTCTCAATGGCTAGAACAGAGATAGTAGACACATAGCATACTTCTGATGAATAAATGGAAAAAAAGAACAAAGGAATGGATGCTGCTCTTACATATTAGAAAACTAAGGCTTAAAGGTGGGAGGTAATTTGTCTACTGGCACACATTCAGTAAGTGGAAAATACATCTCTGAAGCCCATGGCTGATACCAGAGTCTGGTATCCTATCACCATGTTCAGTTACCTTTCCCCAAGTGAATTTTATAAATTTCCAAACACCAGTAGTATTCATGTCTTTAAATTCTTGCAAATCTCTCTAGAATCTTGAATATAAATTCTATTCTTCTATATATTCAATGTGGGTTCAAGAAGGAGATATCAAAGTGAACCCAGAGAGCTGAGAACGATTAGAAGACTTAAGCAGGATGGGCTGTCTTGTTGTATAAACAACGAGAACATATGGTAATAAGAGATGAAACATAATGCTACAACATTTACCTCACATTTGCACTATGCAGTGATGAAGGTTTATATTAAAAAAGTATAGAAAAGAAACAATTTTAATTTTCTCATGCTATATGCTATTTATGCAGTCCTATAAAAACAATGTTAAAAATAGTAACAGAGAATACAAATTGATTATCTAGTGATACAAAATTTACAAATGGAGGTTCTGTAATATTATTTCTATAGTGGAACATTAAATGGGTGAAGTCATCCTCCACATGTTTTCATCACCTACAATAACTAACAATGATTTTTTGTTTGTTTTTGTTTTAAACCTTGGATGGCTGTAAAAGATAAAATTTAAAATGGAATGTGCTAAGGACTGCTAGGTAGTAAATTTCTCTCAAATGTAACTTGCATCATGACCGAATGGATTGGTAGTTTTTGATGAGTCTAAATGCAAATGTTGACTCACGTGCTTTCTTGGTGAAGGTCTCAATCATGTCACTGGGAGGCCCACACCCTGCGCTATTGCAGGCCCTGACTTCCACAAAGTACTGGGTGTCGGGCAGAAGGTTCTCCAGCCTGGCCGAGTACTCTTGGCTGGTGACTTGAACTCTGTGTGCAGCTGCTTCTTTGTCATGGGCAGCCCAATACCGAATCTGCAAACATTCAAATTGAGGACGATGTTGTCATGATTCAGTGGTGAAAATCCTTTTCACTTGGCTCTGACACCTATGATGTTGGCTGAGTGTCATATACTCAAATGTTACTTAATGCTACTTATACTTCTATTGGTCTTAGAATATGGCAAGGCACATAACATAGATCTATTAAAAATGTCAAAGAAATCAAGGGCTCACCTCATGGCCTGAATTAGTATCACTCTAACAACAACAACAACAACAACAACAACAACAAAAGATGAAGAAGAAGAAACCAAAAACCTCTTCATATGATTTACCTTCAAAATATAACACTGGTTTCTGTTTGGATGTATTTCCACAATAATTTTTATCATTTATTTACTGTTTTATTTCTGTTTGTATAATATCAAATGTGTCATGGGTCATTGCTAAAACAGTTTGACAGGAAATACAACTTTGTTTTATAAAAAGTTATTATATGGCCTAGAACATGCGAGTGTGGTAAGTTTCTGCTAGTTCATTTTAGAAATATGTATGAAAAATTATTCCCTTTGAAGCTATATTTTTGCCAGCTATCAAAGAAATGGGCTTAAGAGTTTAATTAGTTGAGGAAATTATTTATTATGAAAATCAATTTATTTTTAAAAATGTTATCCATGTTGTGATTAGAAATGATTACTTGTGGGGCACCTGGGTGGCTCAGTCCGTTAAGCGTCTAAATTCGGTTCAGGTCATGATCTCAGGGTTCATGAGTTCAAGCTCCCCCCCCCCCCCCCCCCCAAGCTCTGTGCTGACAGCTCAGAGCCTGGAGCCTGATTCAGATTCTGTGTCTCCCTCTCTCTCTGCCCCTCTCCCACTCACACTTTGTCTCTCTCTCTCTCTCAAAAATAAACATTAGTTTAAAAAAATGATTACTTGTACCAACTAATGTACCAATGACACTCTTCCTTGTCTCTTAAAGTTTAAGTAAAATTTGGAAATTATAATTTCCATCCTTCTAATGAGACTATTTTATTGGTTAGAAATTCCTGTATCTAAGGTATAAATAAAAAGGTGCAAATTTCCTTATAAATGTGTTGATATTTTATATATTTTAGATTCCCTGGCCATAAAATAAATGAAAATTTAATTTCACAATTAAGTAAAGTGCCTAGACAATAGTATCTAATATTTATATAATCTTGAATAATTCATTTACACAAATCAAATGAAACCATTATAAAATAGAACTAGATGGTTCCAATTCACTTGGTAACAAAGTAAGGTTTATATGTAGAATGATCACATTTCAGAACAAAGCCTAGTTACTAAGTTGCTAATTTGTTTCCTTTGCAATGTTTTTATTTTGTTTTCTAGTACTCATTTTTCTCATGTCAGCAATACTTTTTCTAATGGTTTTGATAGGATCTCCTTGGCATTTCCTGTCATCTGACCAGAAGGATGGCCTCAGAACCAAGGAACTAGAATTGTACCCAGTGTCTCCAGAGGCAGATCTCAGTTGGCAGACAAAAGACCTGCTAAGGGGAGGAGCCTCCTCGAGAAGATGTTTCCAGATTCTGAAAGGGTTCAGGCAGTGAGTACATTCATCTGGGAGGACAATGGCCTACATTTTAGTGGGCACTTGAATTAGATAATGCAGGGGCGCCTGGGTGGCGCAGTCGGTTGAGCGTCCGACTTCAGCCAGGTCACGATCTCGCGGTCCGTGAGTTCGAGCCCCGCGTCAGGCTCTGGGCTGATGGCTCGGAGCCTGGAGCCTGTTTCCGATTCTGTGTCTCCCTCTCTCTCTGCCCCTCCCCCGTTCATGCTCTGTCTCTCTCTGTCCCAAAAATAAATTAAAAACGTTGAAAAAAAATTTAAAAAAAAAGATAATGCATAAGGCCTTCTTCTAATGCTTGACTAAAGAGAAATAAAATGAAAATTTATATTCTAATGAAATGCCAAGAACCCGAGTAGGATCATCTGTATACATTATCTTCATAATAAATCTAGAATGTTTTATAGCAATCAAAACTGAAATCTATGAGGTTGATGCATTTTTATATGTATGCTTGTTGACTGAGATGTGGACCACATTTTAAAATCTTCATTCAATTTTAACAACTTTTCTATCAGCCAGTTTAAAGAAGAGAAATTTTTTAACCAGATAGATATCAAAAAGGTAATTTCTAAAAGACAGACACTATGAGGAATTAAAGTGACAAAATTTTTCTGCCTTCTCACTCAAATTTCCATGAGGCATTTTGGCAATACAAAAGAAAAGAGCTTTCCTTAATTTACTATTTGCACCTATATCTAAAATGACAAATGAATTTATTCATCTAATTTTAGCAGGGATCTGTGGTGGTCAGTCTCCATTAAAATTCACAATAGGGGTGACTGGGTGGTTCAGTCAATGAAGCGTCTGACTTCCACTCAGGTCATGATCTCATGGTTCGTGAATTCAACTCCTGCACCGGGCTCTGTGCAGACAGCTTAGAGTCTGGAGCGTGCTTCGGATTCTGTGTCTCCCTCCCTCTCTCTGCCCTCCCTGACTCGTGCTCTGTCTCCCTTTCTCAAAAATAAATAAACATTAAAAAAAACATAAGTCACAATAAATTAAAGCAATGATTTATCTATGCCTTTTTAACTAGGGAGCAGAAAGAATTATTGAGAGTGCCAAATAGTCCTTGATTTCCTTGTTTTAGAACAGGAGAGTTGTTTGAACTTTTCACAGTATAGTTAATCTTCACAAATGAAAGCATCTGAGACAAAATGATTTAATTTAATAATCTCTTTAAAGTATATGTTTACATATAACTTACAATGTTTTCAAAGTATACTAAAATAAATAGTAGATAGATATATGTAATGTATGACATCTTTTTTTCTCTGAACTAGCCACTGGCCATGCACGTCATTTCCAAACAGATAATAAATTTGGTTGCATCTTGATCATCTCACTGAGTTTCTCAATGTGGTGAAGCACCGACACTAATTTATGAGCAAATCGCTTGGAGTGAAGGGTGCAACCTGTAGTCATGGAACAGAACAAATGTGTTGCTTTTGATTAATCACTAGGGAGACCAGAAGAGAGCCTGAATGAATTAGTGGAAAGGGATTATCACTACTGGAAAATACATATGCACATACATACATATACTAGGTCCTGAATCATGGATAGTAAACCATAAATTCATCTTCATATGCTGCATTAATATATAATGCATTTCTTTTTAATGCTGTGGCATTATACAATTTTCACTCTTTCTCTACATGTTTCCATGATTCCCATAGCATCTTTTGTCTCTCATAAACCTATCATAGTGCTTATTAGGCAATTATGACTAATTAGACTGCCTCATGACTTGTCTTTTTCCACTTAAACTAGATTATAAACTCTTTGATGACAGGGTATTTACTATTTATTTTCAACACTATGGGCACAGGGCTACATTTGACGTATGATACTCTTTCATTCATTGAACAAATATTTATCAGGTACCCACTTTGTCCCACTTACTGTGCAAGGTGCTGGGAGTGCAGTGAACCCAGGCATACATGTTCTTTGCCATCATAGATCTTATTAAAAAATGAAGGAATCAAAATGTATAACTTCACATAAAATCCCTAATATCTTTGAGGGAGATATCTAAGTATATCATTTTGCCCAAAGAATACTTAATCTTTACAAAAGTATTAGGAAGCTAAAAAGAAAAAAGCCTTAGCAGAAGAATCTCACACTTTCCATAAATTGTGTGCTACATTAATAATACTTTTGTACAATGACAATATAGTTATATTCCTTCTCAGAAAAATTTAAGAAATTTGCAGGGAAAATGGCTTTTTTAAAACCTCATTTTCTCCAAAGGGGTTTAGAAAAAAGGAATGGATGTTACAATTATGGAAGTGCCTGAAGATATTTAGCACTTTTGAAAATAGGGTTTGCTCCATTTTATTATTTTCAACTTCAGTAAACTTTTTTCTTAAGTTTATTTAGGTATTTTGACTGAGAGAGAGAGAGAAAGAGACAGGGAGAGAGAGAGAGAGAGACAGAGAGAGAACATGGAAGAAGAAGAAAGAGAGAGACAGAGGGAGAGAGAGAATTCCAAACAGGCTCGTGGATGTAGGGCTTGATCTCCCGAACCAGGAGATCATGACCTGAGCTGAAATCAAGAGTTGGAGTCAGATCCTTAACTGACTGAGCCACTCAGGCAGGCGCCCCTTCAGTAACCTTTTGTATCAGATTTCTAAGTTCTGTCCTTTCAGTTATGAATTTGCTGGAAAAAAAATCATAATCATGTGACAAGTGAAGATTCTTTTGTAAAAGATTTAATACAGTATTTAGGAGAAACGGTTAATATGGTCATTTAAGTGAAAAAATAAGACTGACACAAAAAAAGCTCAATCTCTAAAAATATACAATAACTATATTATCCAAATCTTCGACTCCTTTGATTATTAGAATATTCTATGGGAAAGGAATAGCAAAAATATAAATCATTCCAATCTGTATTCTTACACCTTTTGGGAGCTATTCAAAATTCTTTTATTCCAGCCACTGGTGCAGGGACCAACCAATTCTATGGAGGCTTCACTTAGGTACTTCTCCTAAGCATGACCAGTAAGCATTTCACCCATGCTAGTGCTGCTGGCCTCGCACTCCCAGTCCCAGGATGTCTTTGATGCTGCGATGTGAAACTTGTCCCACAGTCCACGGAAGTGGGAGAGGAGGTGATGCTGATGGGGCCACCCTTAACCAGTCGGGGGCAGCAGTGGATGAATGCTCCCCCTTTTATCCCAGGTAGGGCAATTCTAAGCCACATTCTAAAGGTCCTCAAAGATCCCAAGAGATGGAGCACCAGTTGCCAACAGGGTTTGCCAAAAAGATATGCATCTTTTTATCCAAGCTTCCCCTTTTCCTCTTCACTCTGTTTTTCCTCATTTTTTGCTCTCCAGGATCATATTAAAACAAATGGATCAACAACAGCAACAACAAAAACACTACCTTCTCCCACACCTGTGTGTCAGACTTTGCTTTGGGGAGATCAAGATCCAAAATAAGAAAATGAAGTACTTCCTAAATATCAGTACTTCCTAAATATGCTCACTATAATCAATTAACCTTTAAAAAACTGAGATTACTCAGGATTGATAATCTTTTAAGATAATTGTGAAACTGATTATTTGCATTAATCTCTAATTCACTTGTTAAGAGATTTTGCATTCATTATTCCTGATAGCATATTATGCTTGTTTACATTAAGTTAAGTGGGTGTTGTACCTGCTGGGTGAACAAACTAAGTCTTTTGTGGATTCTGGGCAGGAGTTCAAAGCTCTAATACACCTTTCCTACACTGCAGAAAAACTTGTACCATTAAGGTTAGGAGTGGGGAGCTCTTTAACTAGGCAAGAGGAAAAAATAAGTAGAACTTAAACACTCTACTGAGATACATTTTAAAACCACAAGGGAAGAGATTATTTTTAAACTCAACTGCTCACAGTTCTCACCTGAAATATCAGGAAATTAACCTTGAGAAGGGGTCAGTCACACAGGACTCGGGCTTCTCCAGTTTTTATTTTATTTTCTTAATGTGTTACTTTTTTTTCTCTGTTTCTTTATAACTTTGTCCCTGAGTACATTTTTATAGGAAGTGCACTGGGGTATTAGTTTTCTCAATCATCTATCTTGTTAAACCATTGGCTTCTCCCATAATATTTTAGAATAGAAACAATAACCACATTATAGTCAGTCAAACTCCCCCCCACCCCCCATACAGGGGCATTTTCTTACAGGAGAATAAATGTTACAGACATTCTCTTTTAAGCTTTCATGCTTGTCTCTTTGATATTCAAGGTTCTGTGTCAACAACTCAAAAAGGTTTTAAGAAAGAACAACTGGAAACAATAATTTTGCAATTTATGTCCAATATTTTAAATTTATTTGGAGACGTAAGACCTAGGTTCAAATCTGGTTATGCTAATTATTACGCAAATATTTCTAAACTCCAATGCTGTTGAGCATCATAAAGGCTCAACAAATGTTATCATTCTTATCAATATTATCATTATCATTTTCATCACTGTCATTATCATCACTATCACTGTCTTCAAATGTCCAATAACATAGAACAGGGAAAGGCATTAAATGTTTTTATTTCATTCCACACAACAGTTCTATGAGGCATGATTACTCTCTCACCTTTCCAGGTAAGAGAACCAAGGTTCCAGAAATTTCAGATAAATTTTGTATCAAATTCCTCAGTGACAGAGTTGAGATATCAATGCACATCTGCTCAGCAAAAGAGCTCACTGTTTTCTACTTAATATGGAGTTACAGAAAGTCAGATATCTGTGAAACTAAATTCCTCAATGGTATACATTTTCCTTGAAATTATCATTTGAGAAAATATTATCTGATAACTATTATTTTTAATGGACTATTTCATTGAAAATCCTTAACTGATGTTTACTTCCAATCAAAAAAGCTTATATTCTGGTTATTGCCTAAATTCATTGGTGCCAATGCTTGGTCAATGTTTTAAACAAAGTAAAATATAAATTTAGCATTTTGATTCAATGAGTGAGTTATATTTTAAATAATCTTTTTTCTCTTTTTTTATTATTTAAAAATGAATAATATGAAAGAAGAAAAAAATCCTATGGTCCAAGATGACTTTCAAGCTCCAAATACTGATGTCTTCTCCCAAGAAACCTTGGACTTGTTTATTATAGGGGTTTGTAATGCCTAGTGAATTTCTTTATTTTTCCCATTCCTTTCCTACTAGCTTTAAATGTAAAGGTCAATTTAATAAGTTATGAATACTGTCTTTCCAGTTCATTCCTACCATTCCACTCTTTTCATAATAGCTTCAGCTGAACCCTTGCAAAGATTATCTGAAGACACTTTGAGATGTACTCAAATCATAACCTATGTTACCGAAGAAAAAAAGCTTCCTGATATTTACATGTTTAAAACTTAAAATCTTGGGTTGGTTTTGTGCACATCTCAGAAACATGGCTTTGAGAAGTCCAGATTGTAACATATGATTTGATAATACTGTAGCTCTATTCAGCCTGAATACCTGTTTAGTGCCTACCCTGTGCCCAGCACTTGTTCTTGGCGCTGAGAGAAAAACAGACAAAATCTTGCCCTCAAAGAGCTAATATTCCAACAGATGAAGAAGGGAGGTGCACAAGAATTGAGAGGGCAAGCTGGCTGTGTGTGCAGTTCAGTGCCCATGGCTTCCGAAGGGCATTCACTTCTAAAACAGAAAGGAGTCTGTGGTTTGGCATAAAGCCTTGAACTTTGAATCATCAAAGCTGAATTTTAGATACTGCTTTGACACTTAATTTGTGCTGAGGCAAGTTGTTGAATCTCTGGCATCCATTTGCTCATCTGCAAAGATCAGATGTTGGCAATTCCTCCTAATTTTCACTCTATGTGTTTAATTAAACATATGAGATGATATCACATTTCCTGCACAATCAAGTCTTAATTTTGCTAGTATTGTATTAAAGGCCCCGACTATCATTCAAGCTTCAATTTTCCAGGTCTTCTTCCCTTCAACTAAGACAAACTCTCCCCTTTGTATCTGGTGAATTCCTACTGGTATTTTAAGACTCAACTCAAGGAAAATTTCCTTTGGGACATTTCGAATGTTGCCAATTTTCTACCTTCATAGATAACATTATGAGACACATATTTGGAATATTTATAGTTATTTCCTTTATAGGGGCCATTAGAAGTGGAACTACTGAGACAAATAGAATAAACATTTTAAGGATACTTTTATAAATTATCAAAATGGTTTCCAAAAAATTTTTAAATTTGGCAACAGTTTATGAGAATGTCTCAAGAGATCTCATTTAACTATGGGTGTTATTACCTTAGTTTTTATTTCAGTCAACTGTTTGTCAACACACAGGACTCTGTCTCTCCTAGATAAGCTAGTTAGGAATCTCCGCCTTACTCTTAACAACTAGCTTATAAATGCCCAACATATTAGACACAGAGATTATAGTGTTAGTTGCCACATAAATCAATGGCCACAGAACACTCAAAGGGACAACATATTTGAAAACTTACGATAATAAACTTTTGAATAAATGTATATAGTTTAATAAAAATTGAACTCACCTGATAGCTTTCCACAATTTTTTCTACAACATGATCCCAATGAACAGATATCTCAGAAGATGACAAGACTTTTACACCTACTTCTGTTGGAGCTTCACTGGGAGCTGAAATTTGATGAGAACATTACATTCTTATATAAGGTGCTTATATTCATATAGCACCATTTGCTGTATGAATGGATTAAAATTACATTTTAATATTTTTTCAAGTTTTCGTATTTCTAAAATAAAACAAGACCAGTAATTTTATTATCTTTTTCTCTGGTTTTACTAATATTATTTTATTTCATGGTCAGCAATGATATATGATGACACACACAGTCATCTACACGAATGTTAATATATTCATACACATGTACATACACATGCACACACACACTTTTACAAAATATAAACTCTTTCATGGATTTCTCCAATATCTGTGAGCAAGAACTGTACTAATTCTTTTTTGTATTTCTCTGTACTAATCTGCTTTAAGAAAGCCTGTGGATGCACATTCAATTCATTATATTTATATAACTCTATATTATCAAAAATAGGAAATTTGGTATTTATTATTAAAATTGTTCATTACATTTAATTCTCATTTTTCTCACACTTTGTATTTACATAAGTTACAGATACACAGAAATACTTCTCTCCTTTTCTTTTATGTTTAAGCTAAGTTTTTTTTTTTTTTTTTAGATCCTTTGAAACAAGTTGTGACATCCACTGCTTCTTGTGCTCAGGAAAGCTTTTATAAGTCTAATCTTCCAACTGGGCATCAAGTCAAGTATGTATCAAAAAGGTCTCTGTTCAGTGAAAAATAAAAAGTAATTTACATCCCTTATGAAAACTACACAAAGAAACTAAGGAAATCTTTAAGCAAGAATGGTCAATTTTTATTGTCTTTTATTAACAAACCATAATCCTCTTTTGTGTAAAAAATGTCCTGCACATGAACATTGTTGCCTTTCTAAATCAAGGTTAATGTGTAGCACTATGATTGATTTCCTAGCAGGAGAAGAAGAGAGGAACGCTTATACAAGCTTCGGCACATGCAGGTTTTATGAGACTTATGAAACATTTAGGAAAGAAATATAATTAAATGCAGATGGTCATGACTACAGAGATGACAGGCATGGCCCTTTGCCTGATTACTTTAGCATCAAACAAAGCACTAAAAAGTTGATATTGGGTGAGAAGATAACTTGTAAAGTGCTTTTTACTTTCATTTCTTCTGTGGGGGATACTCAGATTGTTCAAACTGGTAACACTGACTCAAGTTACCATCATTCTATTGAATCACAATAAGTATAGAGAATGTAAGAATTATTACTCAGGTCTGAAAGCCCTGACTTGATTATAAACTTAAATAATTTCCATTTTTATTCTCTCCATGTATTTAACTTAAAAAAAGCGCGCGTGTGTGTGTGTGTGTGTGTGTGTACCTACATATATATATAACCATATATATAAGATTGCCTTTCATGTTTATGTTATAAGTAAAGATCATGGAGTGATGGGAATACACATTAAATTTTTAACAAGTAGGGAAGCTAATAACTGTATGCCTGAAGAGCGTTATGTGAGTTCTGATAGCTAAATGTGTATTTTGAAGTAGAAGGTAACGCAAATTGGGCAAATGAATAGAGTGTTTTTCCTCTAAGAGATCAGAGGAGTATTTCCTGTTTTATTTCCTTTTGTGCTTCTCACACGTATGTGAAGAGAACTTGGCCAAGGACAAATGTGTCAGGTCAGAAGGCAATGGAATCTCCATTTGCTTTTCTAGCCATTGTTTACATAGTGCTCATGAGTACAGAGATATAATAAGGAGGTCTTATGTTTCTTTAATAGGAAAACAATAAAAAGCATAGTAGCTTAAATAGGAAATCACAGAAATCAATGTTATTATGTTTAATCCAAAACGATGTATTATTTATCAAAGACATATAAAGTCTTTTAAAAGCATTCTCAGTTCAGATAAAGTTTCTAGAAAAACAAAGAGAGCCAATATCTATATATTTTTCCCCTTAACTAGTTCTCCAGACAAATTTTTCCTTTCCCAATAAAAAAATTCAACTTTCTGACTCCTTCTTTATAGAATTATGCCTAGATTCCCTTTGATAAAATTTCAGCACTCTATTGAAATGGCAAAGAAGTTACACAAAGGATATAATTATACAATTTGGGGGTTAAAAGGGGAAACTTTACCCCCAGAAAAGTACATGTTAAGGAATTTGTAAGTAGTAAGCATTGTGAATGCACAGACATACTAAGGTACCAACCAAGTATGGAGAATTTCTCACTTCACAATTAGAATCAAGAGGCCAAAAACAGGGGTCCAAAGCCAATTATTTTAGTCGAGATTTCCTAATTATCGTGGACATGATCTAAGGGATGAAAAAGATTTGGGAGGTACTCTTGTCTTTAAATGGTTGGAATGACATTTTAGTTTGGATCAAAGTAATACTCTTTTACTAAATGCCTAGTACTATGAAAAGATCTTAGCAAGGCCTGAAAGACAGCAAACAAAATACCTACCAGAGGGTTAGGTTTATCTTCCCTCATCACGTTAGTAAGATCTTTTACCTACCGTCTTGTGCTGAATTAATGACTGCTGTGAGGCTGTAAGGTCCATCTCCTTTGTTGTTGAAGGCCTTAACTTTGACTTGAAATGCAGTGGAAGGGCGCATGGTCTCATCTTTATGGACATAGCGGCCAGTATCTGGATTAGTTACTGTAACTTTTTTCCATTCTTCCCCATCAAAAGGCTTAAATGCCACTATGTAACCAAAATTGTTGCCGTAGTGGTATTCTCTTGACAAAGGCTAAATAGAAATTGATATATTAAATAGGTTTAAGCAATATAATTAATAGGGAGGAAATCCAACGCAAATAATAATAATACACATGGAAGCATGTTCTTTGTAAAAAATTACTTAAAAAAACATGTTCATAAGTTAGTGCTGCCTGAAAATGCCATGGCAAAAACATGTCCAAACAAGTAATGACTTTACTTACTAAGTATTCTCTTCCTGGAATATCTCAGGGGGGCTCTCACTCTGGACCTTTTTACATTCAATTCTTTCTGCCTAGAATGCTCTCCCATACATCAGAAGCCTCCCTCCTTCACTTTCTTGAGGTAAAAATCACCTACTTGTGGTCTTTCTTGGCCACAAGATCTGCCATTTCAAGACTATTTCCATAACACCCCATACACCTCACCTCCCTGCTTTATTTTCTTTTCTGTAACACTACCATGATCCACACTATATAATTTACTTATCTATCTACTTCATTATCTTTCTCAACTACTAGAATATAAGTTTCATGAGGGCAGAGTTTCTGTGAGTTTCATTTACTTTCGTGCCTAGAACCTAAAACAAAGAGAGTTGTATATGACTCTAGAATATCTGTCCTGTAATCAAACAGTAGACACTGGTCAGAGGAGGAAAGAGAGAAAAGGAAGGAAGAGATGATATTGCCTTCATTTGTAGGAGGCTGGCTGTGGGCCTCTGTCTGACACAGTATTGAAGAATGTGCTCTGTTTGGCATATTTCCTGAGTTTCTTATCATTACACACGTCATCTGCCCAATAAGGAAGTTCATGTCAGCCTTAACGAGTCATTATTTATAAATAATGACAAAGCTAGTTCTAGTAAATACTCATCACTTAGTCGTTTTCAGTCAAAAAGAGAAATATGCAAATTGTGTCTTCAATTTTTCACCAGAAAAATCAAAGTTATCTTGAGGAAAAACCATGAAGTAAGTATACCACAGTTTCTTGAATATACTTATGTTAAACAGGATGGTATAGAAATGTACATCCTGAAGCATAATCCCCAGGATGCATATATTGTGATTTTTTAAATTATTAGATAATATAACCTAGTGTTTCACAGTAGTTTGAACATTTTTCTTATTGATAGTTATCTACCTAGTTTTTGCAATATAGAGTATACCAGAGTCAGCTAGAGAATTTTCAAATCCCAATGAAACCGGAGGAAAAAAAATCCAGAAAAAAAAAAAAAACTCCTTGGGGGAAAAAATTAGTAAGTCTCAGGCCATAGAGACTTGATTTAAAAATTTTAGAATAGGATTTCTAATTATGAATTTTTGACAAGCCTGCATCTTATCCTGAAACAGATACCATCCATTTTTTTTTAAAACCAATTCATATATATATGCATAGGGGCACTTGTACCCCAATGTTTATAGCAGCACTCTCAACAATAGCCAAATTATGGAAAGAGCCTAAATGTCCATCAACTGATGAATGGGTAAAGAAATTGTGGCTTATATACACAATGGAATACTACGTGGCAATGAGAAAGAATGAAATATGGCCCTTTGTAGCAACGTGGATGGAACTGGAGAGTGTTATGCTAAGTGAAATAAGCCATACAGAGAAAGACAGATACCATATGGTTTCACTCTTATGTGGATCCTGAGAAACTTAACCGAAACCCATGGGGGAGGGGAAGGAAATAAAAAAAGAGGTTAGAGTGAAAGAGAGCCAAAGCATAAGAGACTCTTAAAAACTGAGAACAAACTGAGCGTTGATGGGGGTGGGAGGGGGGGTGCGTGGGTGATGGGTACTGAGGAGGGCACCTTTTGGGATGAGTACTGGGTGTTGTATGGAAACCAATTTGACAATAAACTTCATATATTGGGAAAAAAATAAAAAAAATTCATATATAAAAGAATAGAATATTCTAATTTCCCTAATATCCACACTTATGTATGTTACATTGACTAAAACCTACAAATTAAATAACTTGATATTCAGCATTCAGTATTTCTAAATCTTACTTAAGAATGTAACCTAAATGCCAAGAATAAAATATGACACAGCACTGAATGAAGTCAATTTTTGCTAAATATCCACTTACTTAAATTGATTTGATTTCTGCAAAAATTAAAACCTGATTTTTTTTTTTTTTGCACTCCTAAAAATCCCTTGGAGCTAGGTTGTGCTTTTTGACTATCTGCAATGATTGAATACTAAAGATATTTAATGGGTACACATGGACCTATATAAACATATTACCTAGATAAACAGATGTCTAATGCAGACAAGTTTATACTATTGAAGCCCTCTCCTCCACCAATATCTGTCTCACTTCAAAAATCCAGATGAGAGGCATTGTTTCTCAGACATTATGGTTTCTGAGATAGACTTTCCTTAGGGTCATAAAAGCTTCACAAAACGTTTTGGATGCCTCAATAACAAGTCCCTTGGGTGACTCCTGAGACAACATATTGTAATACATTACACTAGTGGTCAAAATAAGTCTCAAGTAAGAAAGCAAACTTCATTTTGAAAACAGGTGCTGATAACAAAAGTTTTTAAATCTTTGGGGTTTTGAATGCCCAGAGAAGTGTTATAAATTAAAATTGGGTTACCACACCACAGCGAGCTCAAAATCTATCTAGAATCAGATAGCAGGATGTTTGTTTAATCTTTTAGGCCAGTGGATCAATTTTTGCACAGGAACTATACACTCAGCCATAGGTAAAATCTGACTTGCATTTGAGGAAAAAAAATAATTTTAGTAATTTATTCTTGCTTGTGCTTTGAGCATTGATTTTTTTCTTCTTCCTTTTTTTTAAGTAAAGTAACATTTTGGATAGGGGATTGTGACATGAACAATTTTCATGAAAAGAAGTCATTGTGAGTTTGTCAGATACTTCAGAAATAGATGTTCAAGTTGGATAAAGCTTGAAGATAAAATTTGTTTTTCAAAAATGCAATTACAAATGTCATGGAAACATGTTGAATTGAAAGTTAATATTGCCATATTCTATGCAAACAACATAATAAAATCTCAAGAAGTCTTGAAGAAAGAAAATTGCATGCAAAATAATATTAAGTTTAAAAATGCTTAAAAAACAGCTTTCTGTTTTTATTTTACAAATTTTATGACATCATATGTAGAAGATTAGAAAGACCACCCCAAAATGTCAATGTGAGTTATTTCTGACGTGTGATCTTGAGTAATTTTTGTTTACATAATACTTCAGCATTGGAGCTGTCATTAATTTAAAAAAATGTTGCTTTCTAGCTTAAAAAATTATTGTTACAAAACAAACAAAAGGAGAATACCCCTGCAGTAGAAATATTACCATAATAGTAGATATGGTCTTTGGACTAGCTGATACTACATTACTGATGTGTAAATAGAAAAGGACAAATATATCAGTTTAGTGGAGTGAACAAGAGCAGTACCAAAGAACATCCAGATTCCTTTTGGGTAAACGTTCCCCAGTTGAATATCCAATTATTCCAGTACCTTTCATTAACAAGTTTTTCTTTTTATTGAAAAAGAAAATAAAGTTATTTTCTTTGTATCACTTTGGTGCCTTTGTTGCAAGTTAATTGATCATATGAGTGTGAGTCTATTTCTGGGCTCTCTACTCCATTGATATGTATCAGTCCTTATGGGAATATCACATTGTCTTAATTAATGCAGCTTTAGTAAATTTTGAATTCAGGTAGTGAAATCCTGCACCTTTGTTTTTCTGTTTTTATTTTTCAAATTTACTTGATTCTTCTAATCCATGAACATGCTATTTATGTTCATTTACTTCGATTTTCCTTAGTTTCTCTCAGGAATATTTTGTAGTTCTTGGTAGAGAAGTCTTGTATGTTTCTGTTTAATTTATGTCTATGTATTTTATGTTTTTCTAGTTGTCATTATAAATGTATTTTTAAAGTTTTGTTAGCAGCAAATCAATAAAATATAAAAGAACATTTGACTTTAGAACATTGATTAGGTATCCTGCAATTCTATTAAATATGCCTATTAATTTTAATAGTTGTTTATAGGTTTCCTAGAATTTTCTGCACATATACACTTCGTGCTCTTTTTTCTTTTCTTCTTCTTCTTCTTCTTCTTCTTCTTCTTCTTCTTCTTCTTCTTCCTCTTCTTTTTTTCTGCCCTATTTCACTGGTTGGGGACTATTATAACATCAAGAGGGGATATATTTGCTCTGTGTCCAAACTTAGAAGGAAAACACTTAGTCTCTCACCACTGAGGCCATTATATTAGCTACAAGATTTCTATAAATACTCTTTACCAGGTGTAGGAAATTCCCATCTATTTCTAGTTTACCTTGATTTTTTTAAAAATAAATGACTTTTTTAAGTTGCCAAGTGCTTTTTATGCATCTATTGAGAAGATCCTATGGTTTCATTCCTTTATTCTGCCAATATGATGAGATTTGTGAAACCAACTTTGCATTGCTGGGATAAACTCTACTTTGTCATAGTGTATCATTCTTTTAGTATTTTCCTGGGTTTAATTTGCCAACATTTTGTTAAGTTTTGCATCTATGGTTATAAAAGGTATTTCTTTGTTATGTTCTTTTAAAAATAAAATTCACATTTTATTTAAATTAAAATACATTGTGAACAATTTATTTGTTTCACCAAAAATAACAGCAATAACTTTTATATTGTTACTCTATAAACCACAAATTCCTATTTTTCTCCAGGTAATTCTTATAAATCAAGAAAGGTGGTAGATACGGTCATGCAAAGGAAACAAATAGATAGCCAGTATCCTTGGCCTCTGATTCTATCTTGACCATGAATAAAAGTGTTCAATGTTCACTCACTAGATTTATACCTTATGAGTTAACTCATAAGGCATAAAGCAACAAATGAATGTTGATAACAACCATATGCAGAACAACAGTGGATTGCTTTCCACTCAAAATTCAATTTTCTCTTTACATTCACTTAATGGAGACAAAATCTACATTGAAATCTCTGGTGAACTCAGTTTCTTCTACTTGTTGATAATTTCTCTAATTGCCAATTCAAATTTTTTTTATTATATTTAAACAAAAACAAAACAGAACAAAACAAAAACAGTTTACTCTGGGCATTGTCTTTTATTCCATATTATTTCAGGAAACAAAATGGTTTTGAGATTCAGTGTAGGTAAAGCAGCCTATAATAAATGCAACTTATTCATACTTACCACCCATGTTATGGTCAGCTCTCTGTTGCTTCCACCTCCACCTCCTACATCTGAAGGCGCCACATTAGGAGCTGAAACAAACAATAAAAAATGAGGTTATGCAATTTTTTCTGGCACTCCAAGACCATAAATTTTTTCTTCACTAGGAAACACAAGCTGCACACATTACCCACTCAATTATAATGATAATGCCTCACAGTAGCTGCAATCTATTATATATTATATATATATATAATTATATAAATATAAGTATAAATATAAATATAAATATAAATATAAATATAAATATAAATATGTTTTCCTGCCAAGCTAAAAATTGATTCAGTGCCATAGGAAAGTATGGGTTTTCTTTAGCAGGGGGTAGCAAAGCAAATTTGCCCTCCCACATACCTTTTTTTTTTTTTCCTGTGTCCTTTCACTTAATATGATTTTGAAAGATTAGATCTATTTTGTTGGGAAAATATTCCACAGCTCTTACTTTTGAAACTTATGACCTTCTTATAATTTACTGTTTTGTTAGTTTTTATGCTTCAATCTAGAAATGATATTAAATAGCTCCTGTGCATTAACACTGGATAAAGTTTCTCCCAAACATCTGGTAATATCTGAAATCTAATATTTTTTCTGGTACTCTCACTTCCAGTTCCTAAATACCTTATAGAACCTTGCCCCATCAGGACTCCGACTCTCCCACACTTCTGTCTTTTTAGATCTTCCTTCAGTTTCACTTGTTCTACTGCATTCTACCTTACAGTCTCTCCATCTTTAAAAATTATCTGTAATATTGCCTTCTTCTTACCCTCCACACCATTAAACACTTTGTCACAGAACTGCAAAGAAGAACTGATATATGGCTATGTTTTGTACTTCACTCTGTAATAGCTTTTTAATGACCCATAATCTGTTTTCCACTTCTTTATATTACTAAATTCACTCTCTCAAAAAATCACAAATCACAAAATTGCTTCAAATTGCTAAGTCTAATGACCTCTTCTTTATTTTTCTCCATGTTATTCTCTCTCCCTATAAATCTTTCAGGGTAGTTGCTGTATCTCATCAGATTTGTTTACTATTGGATTCTTATCTAACTGGAGTTGCACAGATAAATAAAGCATAGTTTGTCTTGTACTGGAGGCACTTAGAGACCAGCTACATGGATGAAGTCCGTGTTTTTACACGCAACTGTTGTGGCTCAGTCTGAGATATCATTCCCAGATCTGTTAAAATTTTAAAGAACAGATGAAGGGCACCTGTGTGGCTCAGTAGGTTAAGTGTCCAAGTTTAACTCAGGTCATGATCTTGAGGTTCATGGGTTAGAGCTCCAGGTCCAGCTCTGTGCTGACAGCTCAGAGCCTACAGCCTGGTTTGGAGTCTGTCTCTCTCTCTCTCTGCCCCTCCCCCACTCACTCTCTCTCTCTCTCTCTCTCTCAAAACTGAATAAACATTAAAAAAAAAAAGAACAGATGAAAGATGAATTATCCCTGGATTCCCCACATCCTTCCCCATAGGAAATAGTCATACCTTCCTCAGAGTGCTCCAAGTAACATGTTCATTTACTAAGCTGCACATACCAACAAATAATTGTGACTCAAAGAAAAATACTTCACAACTTCTCCTATGTTAGCCATGCAAATTCTTTGTTGAGATATGTACGTTAATTGCACAGAAACAAAATGTATGGTTTTATGTCTATAAACCGTGTGATGATTTCCATTTCTGATTAGGAATGAATATGAATTTGAGAGATTTTATTTTACTATTCAACTGTCACCACATAAGTGTTAGAAATAAAAATTGAGTGCACAGAGGTGTTAAAAGATAATTGTAGTGCTTTAGATAAAATACGTATTGAACCCTGGATATTAAAATAACTCTTGGAAATCTTTTAAACCACATAACTCATATTCTGAAGTTAAAATTCTACATGCTACAAGAAACAAGAAACAAAGAACATGCTGTCTTACAATCCATGAATAGATCAAATTTTGTGTGTTTAACTCTAAGTACAAGTATTGTGGTCACAGGCAAATAATTTCAAAAATAACTCTTAGAATAATTTATTACACTGCAATTTGTTGAATCAAACATTGCCTTCATCAGATCAAGTATTATTTGCCAAAGCACTTCACTGTAATCCTTTTCATTATAATCAAAATTAACCTCTTTATTTAGAGCTAAAAATGAAATATGTGTATTATGTTAGATTGAATTTTTCTCCATTTCATAATGTTTATTTCAAACTCCTTTAACATGCTTCAATAAATCAAGATTGACTTGCCCTTCAAAGATCACCCACTCAGCTTATGATGCGAAAATAAAAGGCAGGAATAAAGGTAACTGTACCTTCTAATAGAGTGTTTTATATCTTAGGTGAATTATTGACAATGTCCTCCATTTAGCTTTGAATGTGCAGCTGTAGCTTTAGCAACTAAGGGGCATTTTTTTTCACAGGTGGGATTGACATATACCCTACATACCTGACAAGAATTTGAGTACCTTGGGGTGCCTGCGTGGCTCAGTCGGTTAAGTGTCTAACTCTTGATTTCAGCTCAGGTCATGATCTCACGGTTCATGGGTTCAAGCCCCACATTGAGTTCTGCACTGACAGTGTGGAGCCTGCTTGAATTTCTCTCTTCCTCTCTCTTTGCCCCTGCCCCTCCCCTGCTTGCACTCTCTCTTTCTCTCAAAATAAATAAACTTAAAAAAAATCTGAGCACCTAGCTACTGTATATTTGCATTCAGCTTTGCAAGAACAGAAGACCTGGGCAAATCATGATTCCTTTTAGGGAAGTAAATAACTCTAACACAAGGCAGTTTATTCAGCGTTAGGCTCCAAAGCAATTTAACAGTGAACAAACTAAACTTTCTTTTAACAATAAATCATTTAAAAGATTTTAATGAAATATTTAGGAAAAATTAGAAAATTATTGAATTAATCATGAATAAACAATATTTATCATTTTACTGTGAAATGTTAAAAATAGCTTTTAAATTTGTTCTTCTGCCTTGAGTTCAGTCTAACAGTGATTTCCTAATGATGTTTGTAAGAGTGCTTCTGTATTTCAGTCACAGAACTCAAAATTATTTAAAAAGAAACTCAAGCCAATGTCATAATTACTCGTTCAGTTTAGAAAAAAACTGATGCTGCCAATTTTACTTTTAGATTTGAAAGCTTAGGTAATTTCCTTAGAAGTACCAATTTGAGCTTTAGCGTTTTTTTGCTTTTGTTTTTTCTTTCTTTTCTTTTTTAACAGTGTACACACTGACTTATGACAAACCCTAAATTGTAACAACCATGAAGTATATGAAGACAGGCCCTTGATTCAAAATAAATTGTTGACTACTTAGTCCTTGTTAATTATTGCTTAATTTGTATAGCCATTTTTACAGAAATAAAGTTACCATGAATGTAACTTTGAAATTTAATTTGCATCAAAATCTCATTGTGATTTAAAACAAAATTTTTAGGAAGAGATTCAAATGGTTATAACTGTAATGCTCTAGAATCTAGAAAAACCAAGGGATTAAAAGTACAATTAAAGTCTTGCATCTGCTTTTATTCTACTTTTAAATATACATTCTTTGTGATTAGCCATTAACAAAACCAAATGAACTGCATAATATTTGGATATTCAAATGAGAGTAGCTATTTGTAACTCTTAATGATCTGTTCTGCTGGTGGAACAGATTGCTAATATTGCTAATGCATCTGCCATGTTAAACTGATGCTCTTCCCGTAACAAGTAAAAACAATACAGGGTCTGAGATAATTCACAATAATATTAATGTCGTAGGGTCTTCTAGAGCTGAAATTGGAGGTTTGTTTATGAATCTAGGCTTTGATCTCAAACAGGAAAGATTTAAATGGGTGGAACGGAGTAAATTTGTTAACTGCTCAAAAGCATGATAATCTAAAAATAAGTCATCTGAAGAAATGCTGGATGGGCAGAAAAGAATGCTACAAACTGAAATGATCATAAGGTACAGTGAAGTTATTATGAAGAACTCAAACCAAGTATGCACTATTCATTTAGGTAAAAGGATGAAATCTAGTTTCTCTCAGGATATTAAAAACAAAAGTATTTCATGCATGTGTGAACTTTGTTTTCAAATAGAATAAAATATATTTGGTAATGGGTTCTTTTCAATCATAATGTGCAATTATCACTATGGCTTTATCACTGCTTCTCTTTTCATCCTTCTCTATTAACTGCCAATTTCTAGAACGACCATCTTACCCTTCTTGCTCCTCCTTTTCTCTTCCACAAATAATTTTGTAGCGCTAAAGATAGCAACATAAATAGAATATGATTCCAGTACTGAAGATGCACTTTCTTTAATTTAACAAGTGAGTATGTATGACTAATTTTAATTTAATGTGTTAAGTATCCCCAACTTGTGAAAGTCTGCCGAATGAATGAAGCAGCTCAGCTTCATAAAAGACTCATCTAGAACTCAGAAGTGATTTTTACATACTGCACTGAACTGGATACTCAGATCAGCCCTTTGAAGTAAGCATACAGAGAAGTAACAATTTCCCATTTTACAGGAAAGGCAAATGAATCCCAATGGAAGTTACTTAACTAGCCATGTCACAGTGCTTACATGGAGAGTAGCTTTAATGCAGGCCTCCTCATTGCTTAAAAATCTATACTTTTTGCTGCTTTAAAAAAATATTTCTCTCTTTTATTACCAATGATAGCAAATAAATTTATCAGTAACTTGCTAGCTACAAAACATGCTCTTAGCACAATTTCTCTCCTTTATCAAACATAACTAAAATGATTAAAAATAAAACTAAATAAAAAGAGAATGGCTTCATTAGACACAGAATTAATGTTCTATATAAAGGATGAAAGTGCTGATTCTTGTATTTTTTTTCTCTTTTCCTTCTTAGGTTGATCTGGCATAAATAAATGCCAAAGCTGTCAAAACAAACCCAAATGCGCCATTTTAGGATATCAACTCACCAACTGCACCTGCAGATCCATTAGCTATGAGGGTATGTCTTAATGACACATTACTTTGAAGGATGCTTTTGTTATCTCTTTCTTACAGTCAAAATTAAATGGGCTACAATGAATTACAAACACATCTTCTAATTCTTCATTTGGGACCATCCATTTTATAATGCACTTGTCTGAATCCAAAGAATATACCCAACCATGCACTGTGATCTTAACATTAAGTAATTGGACAGATAAGGGCATGTGCTGCATTAGATAATGTTGTGTCTTTCAATCAGCATAATGAGGTACAGGGGCAACCTTTCCATCAAATGGGAACCAGCCTTTATCCCACATAACATATGCTGGCATCTCTTAGGGAGTTGTTATAATGGTACATGGCAAGACAAACATCCCCTTGTTTTAAAAAGTATTTTTATTTTTTTGTTAGAATGAAGAATGTGAACGTCCAATTTTATGCATATTAAATTTTTTAAAATGAAGAAAAGAAAAACAATATTTAAAGATAAATTCTATTTAGTTTTATTATATTAAACGTATATTCTTGTATTTATATTAAATATAAATATATATATATATATATGTATATATATATTCCTCTAAGATGATTAGAAATTACATGAAGCTATGTGATTCTCTGTATGCTTATAAAAAATGGATATACATTGTCAAATGAAGTGATCAATTACAGAGTAGACAATATTTTCTTATAAGCATATTATACTGTAAAATGAGAATAATAGCATAATAAATGAATATTAGGCAGCAAATATTATGCACTAGATAGTACTAACTTCTTTCATTATATGTTTTTAAATCATAAATCATAAAATCATAAAATCTCAAAAAATAAATAATTTCCATTTTGAGATGAGAAAACAGAGAGGTTACATAATCTAAGGTTTGAAACAATGGCACCAAGATTCTACTGAAGGATCGGTGTCTTGGAGCTTCAATACTACACACTGCTTTCAGAAGAGTAGGAAGACAGTGAGGTTGAAAGGTCTTTAGAGTTTCATATAAATTGAGTATACCATAATGATCCTGAGCTTCTAAATATGATATTAAATATAAATCACAAATTCAGATTCAAGTCAGACTGAGTCTTTCTCTGAGACACTTTTTCTTCATATTCCTAAAAACATAATCATTTCTACTTTGAGATGACAAAAAAGATCTTACAATAATTCCTTCCAGATGATCAACCCATGTATACCAAAGCAATCACCTTCTGAAATTAAATAATTAAGATACTGTTTGTAACAGATTTCCTGAGGAGGAGAGGAGAAGGTCTGTATCTATCATCAATGCCAGAGAAAGTTCCTTCCTCCTCTAATGAACAATTTAGTATTTCAAAACATGTGTTCAGATTAAGTCTTAGTTCATACAATGTTAGTCAAGAGATCATGGAAAGTTAGCCAAGATCAAGAGATTTTTTTTAAAGGACTATATTTAAATATAAGAATGTTATAATTTTTGGGGCGCCTGGGTAGCTCAGTCGGTTAAGCGTCCGACTTCAGCTCAGGTCACGATCTCATGGTCCGTGAGTTCGAGCCCCGCATCGGGCTCTGGGCTGATGGCTCAGAGCCTGGAGCCTGCTTCCGATTCTGTGTCTCCCTCTCTCTCTGCCCCTCCCCCGTTCATGCTCTTTCTCTGTCTCAAAAATAAATAAACGTTAAAAAAATTAAAAAAAAAAAACTTTGTAAAAAAAACAGAATGTTATAATTTTTAATTTTTATTAATTTTTATTTTTTTAATGTTTATTCATTTTTGAGAGACAGAGAATGAGTGGGGGAGGGGCAGAGAGAGACAGAGGGAGACACAGAATCTGAAACAGGCTCCAGGCTCTGAGCTGTCAGCACAGAGCCTGGCACAGGGCTTGAACTCACGAACCATGAGATCATGAGCTGAGCCAAAGTCCACTTAACTGACTGAGCCACCCAGATGCCCCAAGAATGTTATAATTTTTTAACTGAAAAAAGTTTACTTAGGCATAAACTTAATCATTTTATTTTTGCAATTTTATTTTGAAAATGAATACTTGTTAAATCAAATCAAGTACAAGATCTCTCAGCATGAAATTATGTGGTTTAAAACCACTGGTCAGATCATGCCCATGTTCCTTTTTATTTTTGTCTTTCAAGAAAGTCCATCATACAGAAGTTTATATTAAAAACACAAGTGGCTCTAGGGACTAATAATAAAAACCAAACACAAGGATCCTGGCTATATGGTATCTGTAATCTATAAAGCTTCAACTTATATTACCTCTCTATCCTAATGAGATGCTTGCCAGGTAGAGCAAAAGAAAACAGTTGTGTTCATTTCGCAGGTGAATATACCGAAACAAACAAACAAAAAATTAACATTTTATCATATCTAGCTTTATAGTTAAGGATGAAATCTAAACTACTCCTAGAACACTAATATAGTTTTATATAAATACATATTTGGGTTTTTTTCATGTTTATTTACTTACTTTGAGAGAGAGACAGAGAGCATGCTGTGTGTGAGTGGGGGAAGGACAGAGAGACAGGGAGAAAGAGAATCCCAAGCAGGCTCCACACGGTCAGTGCAGAGCTCTACAAGGGACTCGATCTCACAAATCGTGGTATCATGACCTGAGCTGAAATCAAGAGTCAGATGCTTAACCAACTGAGCTACACAGGCTCCCTGTGTACACACTTTTAGAGTCCTGCTTGAGAAAATGCCCTTAAGAGAGAAAGCTCAATGTATGAGAAGAGGTGTCAAACAGATCTTGGATTTGAACTGAGTCTTGCAAGTAATTATATGAATTTCACATTATTTACTGTCTCTGAGTCTGTTACCCATTAATCAACACTGGATAGTAATACCTACCTTAAAATATTATCAAAGGAATTAACTGAAATATGTGTGAAAATACTCAGTGAAGATCAGTATTTCAATGTTTATTATCTTCCTTAATTACAGAATCATTATTTTTATCTGGTAAATAATGTAGTAAACTACATGAAACTTTCAGAGATTACTGATGGCAGTCCTGTGAATAACTGGCTTTAAAAACTAAGACATGAGAGTTCATAATTCTGTTTAGAAGTTAGGCCAAGAAATTGAGGTAGCCAGCAATGTGGATTAGTGGTATTAAGATACCACACAGATTTTAACAGCAGTCTATCGTCCTTTTAAAATCTTTTCTCTCGCAGGCACCTGGGTGGCTCAGTGGGTTAAGCGTCTGACTGCAGCTCAGGTCATGATCTCACAGTTCAAGGGTTCAAGCTGCACATTGGGCTATGTGCTGGCAGTGCAGAGCCTGCTTGGGATTCTCTTTCCTTCTCTCTCTCTCTCTGCCCCTCCCCCACTTGCACTCTCTCAGAGTGAATAAACTTAAAATAAATAAATAAAATCTCTTCTCCCAAATAAAGCACTGAACTTTGGCAAGGCATAGTAAAAATAAACTCAGAGAGCCTACAAAACATTTTCTTTTCTTTTTTTTTAAATATGAGATTTACTTTCAAATTGGTTTGCATACAACACCCAGCGCTCATTCCAACAATGCCCTCCTCAATGCCCATCACCCACTTTCCCCTCCCTCCTACCCCCCCATCAACCCTCAGTTTATTCTCAGTTTTTAACAGTCTCTTATGGTTTGGCTTCCTCCCTCTCTAACTTTAACATTTTCATTTCCATACACAAGGAATAATAAAAAAAGAGCTATTATTATAATCAGAACAATATTTTTGCCTGGTAATTCAGGGAAAAGGAAAATAGAGCTGAGTACTTCTGCACCAAAGGCTATTTAAATGGAGTTGGTATTTCACCTAAAAATGTGAACCTGAATTGGAACAACATCCATGGTTGAGCTAGGGTCAAAGAGCATATTTAGAGTGACACCTAATATTAAAAGAACACATTCTAGCTATTTCTCAGAGAAACTATGACTCTCTTCGTGGTTTAGATCTGAGAAGTTCTCATTCCATGGTCTCCACTCCCTGCTTATCCTACCCTCCCCCCTCACCCCCAACCATGCCACACGGCCACACAGTTTTAAATGTTTTTGAGTGACATGCAGAATTGTGAACCTTCTAAATCTTAAAACTCGTTACTTAAGAGCCTCCCTGGTTAAGATTCAAAATTTACATGAAAGTTTACATTCTATTTTTTAATGTTTATTTATTTACTTATTTTGAGAGAGAGAGCACAAGTTGGGGAGGTGCAGAGAGAGAAGGAGAGAGAGAATTGAGGATGATTAATTGGCTTTCACTCTAGTGTCTACATAGAAGGTAGAAGCATTTACTGAGGGAGAAGCGAGATTAAGTGCAGGTGAGGACTTAGTTCCATTTTCAAATGGATTCTCCATTTATTTATGCAGAACTGGATTTCCATCTAGTATACTTTTCCTAAGTAAAAAAGTTTTTTAATATTTCTAATGCAGGTTGCTGGAGTCAAAGACCTTCAGCCTTTGTTTTGCTTTGTTTATAATGTGTATTTATTTTTGAGACAGAGAGAGAGAGAGAGAGAGAGAGCGAGCAACCAGGGGCGGGGGGAGCAGAGAGAGAGGGAGACACAGAATCAGAAGCAGGCTCCACGCTCCGAGCTTTCAGTGCAGAGCCCAATGCGGGCTGAACCCACCAGCGGTAAGATCATGACCTGAGCTGAAGTCAGACACTCAACCGACTGAGCCACCCAAGTGCCCCAAAGACCTTCCTTCAGCCTTTGTACATTAGGAAATTTCTTTCATTTCATATTTGTGATAGTTTTTTGAAAATAAGTTCTAAATTATTTTTTGAGGAATTTAATTTTTAATCTTTAATTTTTTTAAGTTTATTTATTTTGAAAGAGAGAGTGGAGGAGGGACAGAGAGAGAGAGGGAGAGAGAGAATCCTAAGCAGGCTCCATGCTATCAGCCGGAGCACCATGCAGGGCTCGAACTCACAAACCATGAGATCACGACCTGAGCTGAAACCAAGAGTCCGACGCTTAACTGACTGAGCCATCCAGGTGCCCCTTTAGTTTTTTTAAATTTTTTTTAAGTTTATTTATTTTGAGAGAGGGAGCGTGTATGTGAGAGCATGAGAGTGGGAGAAGGGCAGAGAGAAAGGGAGAGAGAGAATCCCAAGCAGGTTCAGCTCACAGCCCAATGCAGGGCTCGATCCCATGAACCATTAGATCATGAACTAAGTAAGCATAAATCCAGAGTCAGATGCTTAACTGAGTGAGCTACCCAGGCACCCAAGTATGAAAGTTTATATTATAAATACCAATTTCATTTTAGTCATCCCAAGTGGAATATGCAGAGATTTCTATTTACTTCTTTCCTTACATTCCTTATGTAAAAATATTCTTAAACATCATATTACCTTTTTTTTGATTTTTGACTGTCTTGTCACAGAATACACACACCTGTGTGAAATACATACACACATTTTTAGATGAATCACTTACCTCAGAGTATTATTTATTTCCAAATACATTCAACTATACATAAAAGTGGCACCATATATATAAACCTTTCAAATTTTCAAAAGTTTCTTCAACATACCAGCACCATCTGTTTTAATTCTGTTTGATGGTATACTGGGCTCTCCTATACCCAACGTATTGGTTGCTACCACACGAAATTCATATTCCATCCATGGTATTAAATCCACTGCTCTTGCTGCCTCCATATTCCCTTCAATAATTGGGGGATCTAAACAAAATGAAAATTAAAAAGAATATTAGTTGACCAGCATCATTTTTATAATCCCACATTTTAATTTTACTATTTTGAGTGGCACATATTCCAGTGAGTTGAAATAAAAATAAAAACTAGACATGACAAAATATTAAGTTCAAGGGAGTAAGCAGAGAGATCATTAATAAATAATAAACTACAAAAAGTGATATGAATGTGGATCATCTATTTCATAAGCCTAAGATCAGAGGGTTGAAATTCGGCACTCCTATCAAGCTCCCAGGTCATGCATTTACTGCTAATCCATGGACTCTACCTGGAATAGCAAGGAGCTGTATTCTAAAGGTAGAATCTAGAAAGATTTCCTGAGGGAAGAGCACAACTGGGCAGTTAAAAACTTTGTGGACATCCACTGACATTGTACATGGGCAGTGAATGATTTATTATTAGGGTACCTATATGTTTATACCCTTTTTTAGTTGGTTTTGTTGATTTTTACCCAAATCACTTGGGGCAATGATAACAAATGTTATAATAGTTTATTAAAACTTCATGCTCCTAGATAATGAAAAGATTATAAATTATGGATAAAATATGATCCAACATTGCTTATTTCATTGAGATATGATAAAACATACAATCAAGGCAGGACTACACAGTATTTTAAGCTCTCTTAAAATATTTCCACATGTGTTTTTAATAACTAACATATACATACATATGCATATAAATACTTGTACATCACTTGTTTGGAAAATGTGTTGCTTTAAGCTTGTCTATGACTCATTATCTTACTATTTAGGGAATTTTTTATCTGGCAATGCAGACCATGAATCTATAGTTTTTCAAGATGTTGTTCTCATCTCTACAATAAATGCCAAGCATCCCAGTGTCCTGGTTTCTGCTTTTGGACAAGTTCCTATGTGGCTCAGACTATGCCATGCCTCATCCTGCCATAATTGTAACTGTCCTGGATGCTAATTTTTCCATCTCTTCTCTTATTTTGTTATGAACTTGTTCTATACATTTGATGTAATTTTTGACTTTCTGATTGAAAATTTGGCTTTGTCTTCTCCTGTTTTGATTCTGCCTCTTTATTTAATATTTCTTCCACCCTTCCTTCACAGCAAATCAGAATTTGCTTTACTTCATATACCAAAGACTTCTTTTAGGTAGTTGGAGGAAGGAAGTGTAGTTTTAGTTTGTAAAGTGCTCTTCATAAAGAAAAGAAAAAAATATAGCTGGTTGTTATGACACTGGGTAGCCCGCTTCCCCTCTAGGGACCTTCCAATAATTTTGAGCCTAGTATAAAAGAAAAAAATTTTATAGTAGTGGGTTGAACTGTGCCTACCAAAAAGTTCTATCTCTTCCCAAATTACAAGAACCTGTGAATGTAAGCCATCTGGAAAACCAGTCTTTGTGTGTCCTTTGAAGTTTAAGACCAGAATTATGTTAAGGATCCTGGGATAAGATTAGCCTGGATTATCTAAGTGGGCCCTGAAACCAATATTAAGCATCCTTATAAGAGAAACACAGAGGAGAGACATATGTAGAAGAGGAAGCAATGTGACCACAGAGACAGAAGTTGAAGTGATGTGGCCACAAGCCAAGGAACATCTGGAGCCACTGGAACCTAGGAGAGGTAAGGAATACCTGTTCCCTAGAGCCCCTGGAGATGGTACATCCTTGCAAACACCTTGATTTTGGACTCTGGCCTCCAGCACTGTGAGAGTCTAAATTTCTGTTGTTTTAAGCAACCAGTTTGTTACAACAGCCCTAGGGAACCAATACAGAGTTTTAAAGTCAGAAGCTGATGGGATTATTTATGAGTTTGTGATCTTATGAATTTGGGGCCTAAGTAAAAACATATGGTAGAAGGATCAAGGAGGCAGTCCAATCTTTCCCCTCCCTGTGCTGCAAAATCCCGGCACCATTTAAATGTTTATTTATTTTGAGAGAGAGAAAGAGAAAGAGAGGGAGGGACAGTGAGAGAAGGAGAGAGAAAATCCCAAGCAGACTCTGGATCTCATGATTGTGAGATCATGACCTGAGCCAGTATCAAAAGTTGGATGCTTAATCAACTGAGCTACCCAGATGCCTTTAATCCCAGCACCATTTAAATGCCTGAAGAATGGGAATGTTGAAAGCCCTCCAAAGGGTCTCTCTTGACAAGGGTATGCTATTCTCATGATGGTCAAAGCTAACCAGGCTTTTTCAAGCAGCTGGGCAGCCAACAAGTACAGGCAAGAGTATGTTGGGTCAAAACAAGAAGAACCAGAAGGATGTGCAGTGGAAACTGTAGCTAATAGACTGATTTTGAGCATGTGTGATCATCCAGTATGAAAACACCCCTAAATAAATGGAAGGTCAAGTATATGTTCAAAGAGTAGAAAATCAGACTTGACCACAGAAAAAATTTGGAGGAATGGTGAAAGGTAAAGAAGGAAAGGTCTAGTGGGGTCATTTTGTGGTAGGCTTTGGATTCCAGGTGAAGCTGTCAGTCCTCTGATTTAATGACCGAGATGAAGAAAGAAGGAATAAGCAAAATGCCTTGAAGTTACCACCATAAGATAAACACCAGTGAGAAACCATTGGCTCAGGGATGAAAACAAGTTTCTCAGAAGGGGAAACAAGAAGTGGGTGGTTGGTAGGAAGATGGACTTCTGGAATGCATCTTCTGAATGGGTAGGAAAGAATTTGGTATCTATAAGTTAAGGATAGTATTCTCTACCAGGATTGCTAAAGGCATGAAAAGTGCTCTTTCTGGAACAAAACCAATTATAATCATTCTTGTTAATATACATTAACATCAGTACTTATGAGAATATAAATATCCCAAACAAACATGTATTGGTATATTTATATAATACCTCCTAAATAAAACCATTTACATAAGCAGTAGGAATAACTTAGCCAAAAAAAAAAAAAGACTAACATTTTCATTTTAGAAAAATGTATCTAGAATTAAAAGTGGCTTCTACCATGCCTGTTTTCCATTCCACAAACTGGGGCAGGACTTTTGAACACCACATCATGAGAAGAGGATTTTAAAGCTTGCGAGAATTTCTCTAACTTTTTCCCAGATCCAATCTTGACACAGGCAGTCCACACTAAAAATATTTCTTTGCCTCCTCTTGTTTGTTCATTTGTGAACATCCACGTTTCTTCTACTTCTTCTACATGTTTTGGAATTCTCTGGGCCTAGTATACCTAGTATACTGTTTTGTAAATAATACTACTTAATAAATGTTTGTAAAAAATATAAATAAAATATAAATACAAAAGTTACACTTATTTAGAGCAGACAGTGTTTCAATGCACGAAGTACAGCCTTGTGTAGAACACTCACGATAGTCTCCTTCATCCCTGAATCATTCAGGCTACTGGTGAAAGACAAGAAAATCATTCCTTTACCCTGCCCCACCACAAAATATCCAACACTCTGTGGCTTTGATGCTTATATTCAGTCTATAAATTATCTTCCCTTGTAAGGCAGTATACTTTGTCTCAGTCCCTTTAAGCCCTCTCCCACTCTCTTTAACTGTGAGCTGATCCTTTCTCCTCTACTGCTACTGTTTGTTTTACCTCTATTATACATTTTTATTTGTTTTATTCTGGCCCTGAATATCCCTATAAATGGATTTTTACCCCATGCAATTCTCCCCCAACTCTTCAGTCCTGGCAGGAACTATTGGATATATTTTATTTTTCCAAAACCACCCACATAGACAGGAGCAGAGTTCAGCTTTGCTTTGGAAGCAGATTCATACCCGGGCCGAATGCAGAACAGTCAGAAGCAGAGGACATTGTGTCCCCTCTCTTCAGCCAAGTTTCTTGCCACCTGTTTGTTATTCCTAGAGTCAGAAAGAGAGGAGAGCACTTTGCACAATTGACGCAAGTGCTAGGAATCAGGACTGGGGTCTCAAGATCCTGAGTTTTAAGTGGGTCAGTTCTGAGTCAGGCCATTGTTTAACAGATAATTTCAGTATAGAAAATCAGATCTTAACTGTATCATGACTGTCAGAGGCTTCTCCCTATAAAAACGATATTGAGTATTAACCTGATAGCTGTTTAAATCTTGGTTTTACTCCTGAGTGTAACTCTCAATCAAAGGGATACAGAGCAGGAGACATGCTCCTTACGTTAACACTCAGGTCAAAAGACCCTCTTGAGAAGGTCTTACTTTAACAACCAACCATACACAATAATCCATTGATTCATTTGCAAATGCCTTGAGTCCCTGAGGCTCAGAATAAAAAGATTGTGACTAATCTTTGGAGGAAAAGAGAAGCAAGCCTCATGGGTATCCTAAGGCCAATAATTCACAGTGTTTTTGTTGCCTGGAAACCATGCTTATGGCACTCTGCCATCAGGCCACATGCACTAACTGGAAAGCTTCAGAAATAGCCGGAATGACCTCTGGACTAAAAAATATATTGTTTCAAGAATAACTCTAGGCAATGTAATCCCACCTGTTCTAGATTCTTTGAAGTTGCCTAGTGAATCCTGGTGTTTCCTTAGAATTTAAATACATTCAGAACCTTTAGGTTCTTCCCTCTCAATCCAAAATTCAAGCATTTGAAACTATCCAGAAGCCACTCAGAGGTTCTAAGTGATAAAGCAGGTCTGCGTTTGAGAATGGAAAAGGGCATTTATAGGCTTCTCATTGGTTCTGTGTTATATTAGAGCCTTCAGACCCACCCACAAGGTCTTCTGGCAGAACTTTGAAAGGAGCCATAGATTTGGCAAAGTTCTCTGCAGTTAAAGAGAAGCAAATTGTGCTCTGGCATCCCAAAAGATGTGATTCATTGATTTTTCTCCAAGGAAATTTTGAATGTAACCTCATAAAACCCCAGAAATTCATATTTGAAATAAGAACAACAAAAAGTGAGGCTACAGAAAGGCAAAAGAGAAATAGTAAATTCTACAAAGTATCCTACAAGAAGCCTAGTGGTTTTTCTTTTCTTTTCTTTTCTTTTTTTTTTTTTTTTGCATTTTTTAAAACCTAACAATGTGGCAAAGAATTAAAAAAAAAACACTAAAAACTAAGTAAAGATGTGGTAGAAGAGATACTCATATGTTGGTGGTGGTAATAGAAATTGTTTCTTCTTTTCTACTGGATAATTTTTTAGTTCAGCTCATGGGTTTAGGCATGTTTACACTAAATAATTTAGTTTACAAATATCTATTCTAAGGAAATAATCTAACATTAAAGAAACATTTATGTATTAAGACGATATTACAGATTTGCACCAATAAATTCGAGGCTTCCACATGACGGAATTTTAAACACAAAGACATTTTTCTTCTTCATTTTAGAGAATATATCCCACGTTTGTTCTCTTAATTGATCCTCATAGCACGGTTTCTAGGTCTCTTTATGTTCAGTCCCCTTCCATACATATGTCCTATCACCAACAATATTCTGTAAAATTTCCTCTCCAAGTAGCAGTATAGAATCAAACACAACATTCTAAATCTTATCTATGCATCGTGTAGAACCCTGAGAAAATGGCATCAAATTTCTGCTGTCCATCCCAGAAAAGTCCAAGAGAAGTAATATTTACAATAGATTGTTTCAAAGACATACAGTCTATTCTTCCATATCATTATTCTAAATGTAATCCTTGGACTGCTGAAACTTGGTATCTTTGAAAAATATTTACTGAATACCTTAAATAATTACCTTCATAAAACAGAGTTTAGTCTTATACTTTCCATTTTTAGTGGGCACCACTATAAATAAAAACTACATGGTTGCATTTACTGCAAAAAGTATTTTTCATTTCTACTTAGGACACTGTCACAAGAGAATTTTACTTACATAACTAATAAAAAGAACAGGTAATACAATCTACAAAATAATCATTTTTCAGAGCCTATCAGAGAGCTGAATTTGTGGAATTTGTGAAGAAGAATAGGTACAGGAACAGGGAGAGGAGAGCATAGTCATTAATGTTCAGAAAAACAAAACTTTTCACAGATATTTAAAGACAACAGGTAGGCTGGCATGGCTGTTTCGAATCCCAGAAGCCCCCAAATCAAGGAGCATCTATACCCATCAGCCAATTCTTTTTTTGTGGGCCTTCACCAAGTGTACTACAAACAGCTGGGGGCAGGACAAGAGAGCCAAAAGAAACCTCCCTCTGAGGTACGGACATCTCAGATCTGTTCAAGTCTAAGAGCAAAGCAGGAAAATGGAGACCACCATATGCACTCCAGGCCTTACCCTGAATAAGTATGTGGTTGTGTGTGGCTGTGTGAGTGGCAAGAGAGCAAAGACAGATCTGCCTCCCCAGAGAGGGACAAGTGTTTTGGGTCTGCTGAAGTCTGAGTGAACCTGTAACTGAGAACCACTCCCCCACCCACCCCCAGGAACTCAGGGCTTCAGACTAATGATTAGACAACAGCTGCCTGGGGCAGAAGAAGGGAAGCTAATAGAACCCTCCCTGAGAGCCAGGCTAGAAGAACAAACAAAGTCTGATGGGAAGGCTGGAAAGCATTCACATGTGAGAGAGGTTTTGATCCTCCACTCAAATTTACTTGACCCTGTACTGAACTGAATCTAACGGCAAAAGTCAGATCACCTCAATTACAGATTGTAGTGACAAAATGACAGTTTTGGAAAAATGACATGCATTTTCCAGGATATAAGTAGTATTCACTTTATGCTCCACTGTTCTTTTTTACACAATGTATGCATATTTAAAAAGTTATCAGGACATGAGAAAACAAAGAAATGTGATTCATTTTCAAGAAAGGAAAAAAGAAACAATCAACAGAGCCAGACTTAAAGATGGCCAGATGTTAAATGATCAGACAAGGACTATAGAAAAATTACTAGAAATACGTAAAAGTAACAAGTGGGAAAAAGTGGACCACTTGCAAAACAAAAAGGACATTTCTATGGAATACTATGTAAACAATATGAAAAGGAACCAAATCCTGGAAACAAAAAATCCTGGAGATAAATAGAAATAAGAAATCAAAATAATTTTTATAGGATTTTCAGCAAACTGAATGTAGCATGGAAAAGAATCTATGAGGGTGAAGACAATTCATTAGACACTATCCAATCAGAAGCAAACACATACATCCATGATCTATGGAACACATCAAACAACCTAACATACATTGCAACACAGACCAAGAAGAGAAAGAGAGCATGACGCAGAAAAAATATCTGAAGAGATAATGGCTGAGAATTTTCTAAGTTGAAGGAAGATATCAATTCAAAGACCAAGCTTGCCAGTAAACCCCCATCAGGATAAACATATTTTCATCAAGCTGAAAAGCAAAAAGGAAAAAAAATCTTGAAAGCAGCTAGACATGATGGACACATTAAATATAGGAATATAAGGTAAAAACAATAAATAGTTCACTTCTTATCAGAAACAACAAAAGCAAAAAGATAAAGAAATAATATTTTCAAAATGTTCAAGGGACGCCTGGATAGCTCTGTCAGTTAAGCCTCTAACTCTGGACTTTGGCTCAGGTCATGATCTCATGGTTCAGTTCACGAGATTGAGCCCAGCATTAGGCTCCGTGCTGACAGCTCAGAGCCTGCTTGGGATTCTCTCTCTCCCTCTCTCTCTGCCCCTCCCCTGCTCTCTCTCTCTCTCTCTCTCTCTCAAAATAAATAAACTAAAAAATAAAAGAAATAACAAATAAAGGGGTGCCTGGGTGGCTCAGTTGGTTAAGCATCCAACTTCGGCTCAGGTCATCACTACGGTTTGTGAGCTTGTGAGCTCGTGCCCTGTGTCGGGCTCTGTGGTGACAGCTCAGAGCCTGAAGCCTGCTTCAGATTCTGTGTCTCCCTCTCTCTCTTATCCCTCCCCTATTCACGCTGTCTCTCTGTTTTTCCAAAATAAATAAACATTAAAAAAAAGAAATAAAAAATAAAATGCTCAAAAAACAACTTAGAATTTATATTCAAAAAATTATCACAAATATGATATGAAAGAAATTTCCAAAGGCTAAAGGTCATTGACTCCAGCAACCTGCACAATCAGAAATATTAAAAAACTTCTTCACTTCGGAAAATTATACTAGATGGAAATTCAGTTCTACACAAATAAATGGAGAACACTTTCCAAAATGGAACTAAGTCCTCACCTGCACTTAATCTCTCTTCCCTCTCAGTGAATGTTTCTACCTTCCGTGCAGATGCTAGAGCCAAAATCTCATTGCCCATCCTCAATTCTGCCCTTTCTCTCAATATCCATACTCAATTTGTTAGAAAGTTCTGTTTTGCCTTCAAAAATATATCTCAAACCCACGCACTGCTCTCCATGCACATTGCTATCCCATTGTCCTAGCCACTGACATCTCCGACCTGGACATCCCTCACCTTCAATATCCTCCTAGCTATTCTCCATGTTTCTAGTTTTGGCCCTCCAGAAATCCCTTCTCCATACATCATTATTTCTCCTTCGTTTACAAATTCCTTATAGGATCTACAAGCCCCTGCATATCTTGTCATCCACTATTGCTATTTGCATTATAAACTACCTCCAAATTTAGTGGCTGACATCAACTATCATTTTACTCTGTCTCATGAGTTTCGTATATATAATTTTTTTATTATAGGGGCACCTGGTTGGCTCAGTCGGTGAAGCATCTGACTTCGGCTCAGGTCATGATCTCATGGTTCATGAGTTTGAGTTCAGCATTGAGCTCTCTGCTGTCAGTGTGGAGCCCACTTAGGATCCTCTTTCTCCCTCTCTCTCTGTACCTCCCCCTATCATGCTTTGTCTCTCTCTCACACACAAAAATAAACATTTAAAAATATTTATTGTATATATTTTATATTATAAAATAAAATTTTTTGTTGGGCCTAAGACATACAGAAGTGTAAAATATTTGATAATATCTTAAAGGCAGGTGGATGTGAAGTTCTATCAAAGTAAGGATGGTAACTCAAATCCACACGAATAAATGAGGAGGACTAAAAATGGAAAATAAAAAAGTTAATATAACAAACTCTATAAGTATGTACTTGCTTTCCTTTCTTCTTGTAGCTTCTTTAGAAGACAGTAACAGAAGAATAACAGGTTTGTAATACATAGAGAGGAATAAAAATAATACATAGCACCAAAAAATGGGTAAGATGCAATAGAGTTATCTAGGAGTAACATTTCAGTATCTCACTGAAATTAAGTTAGTAAACATATGAAGTATTCTAACAAGTTCGGATGTAGCTGGTGAGCCCTAGAGTAATAATATGTGTATTTATATTTATATTTAAAATGCATTTATTTATATTCAGTAATGTATATATAGTATATAGAGAGTAACCATTAACTACATAAATATATATTCATTAAAGTAGTTAAGATGTTATACTAGAAAATATTCACTCAAGCAGTAAAGAAGGAATAAAGGAACAAAAACAAGTAAAACATTTAGTAAGCAAAAATACAATGGATAGTTACCACAGGGGAGGTGGGCAGGGAATGGGTGAAATAGGTGATGGGGATGAAGGAATGCACTTGTGATGAGCACCAGGTATTATATGGAAGTATTGAATCACTAAATTGTACGCCTAAAACCAATATTATATTGTGGGTTGACTAACTGGAATTTAAATAGAAACTTAAAAAAATAAACAGAATAAAATACAATGGCATATATAAACCCAGCTATATAAATAGTAACATGAAATATTAATCCATTAAAGAATCCAATCAAAAGGCAGTGGGTGTCAGGATAAAAAATAAGATGCAACTATATGTTTCAACAGAAACATACTGTTTCAAAGATTGAAATAGGCTGACAGTTGTGAAAGACACAACATGTAAACAAGAACCATGCAAAAGTTGGGGTGACTAGATTAATATCAGAAGCACCCTTTCTTTCAAATACAACTCCTGTATCCTGATCCCTCTTCATGATTGTTTCTCTTTAGCACTACTCACCATAGGACTTACTGTACATTTTACTGTACATTTACTGTAATTATTTGTTCATTGCCATCTTTCCTACTAGAATGTAAACTCTTTTGAGGGTATGGTGTGTGTGTGTGTGTGTGTGTGTGTGTGTGTGTGTGTTTCTTCTCTCTGTTTTGTTCATGGATGGCCAGGTGTATATCCAGAATCTAGGACAGGTTCTTGCATACAATGGAGGCCCCATCAGCATGTGTCTAATAAATGAGCATTATGGGGCCTGATCTAGGAGTTAGAGTAGGGCAGTGAATAAAAACCTTCATCCTCATGGAACTTACTTTCTAGTGGAATAGATATAGATATTTTAATGATAAGTATATTTTTATTCAGCTACCTAGTAAGAACATATATATAATGAAAATGATTACAATTATTACTCCTTTTTCAAAGCAAACCAAATTTAAATGTGTTCATTGCATTCTGTTCTCTAGTATCTATAATCAGTGTCAGTTAGGCTAGATATCTAATATTATCATTATCATCCATTTTCATTCTCTTCAGAGAAATAGAAAATATCCATACTTCAGGTTTATCAAACATCTAAATTGTTTTTATATTATTTTTCAAATGATCTGATTTTGCCAAGTTTATTGCTAGATAACTTACATTCGCAAGCATAATGTAGCAGAAATATTTCACCTGTTTCTAACTCGTGTTCTTTATATAATATATGGAGAATACCTCAATACTAAAATATATCTAAACCCTCATAACAGCCTTCAGGTTTATATTTAGTTCATTTCACATAATAGTAATAAATTATCAAAGAAAATTAAATCTAAACTAAAACTTCTCAATGATCAACACAATTAAATCCCATTATGTTAGTTAAAGCAAAAATAAGAGCAGGTTTGGGATATTCTGGGATTATTTCTTTTCAAATTTTTAAAAAGATAAACATTTTATTCATTTTGTTTTTTTCTCCCCTTGTGACAACTGAGCACATATTTCTATGTCTCTTCATTATGTCTAAAAGAAACTCTAGCAATTACAAGTTTGTTTAAAAATAATGTCAAAATGACAAACAGAAACAGATTATTTCATTGAAAGGATCCTTCATTTTCTTTGACATTACAACAGATAAACTGATGTGTGATGTTATAGTCTAGTCATGAAAAATGGCAATGGGAATAGCTATAAAGGTGGGAACCCACTTACTCATTTATTTTTCCTAATCAACTTTTAGAATACCTTAGTATAAGAAAAAAAAAATGGAGACCCAAAACTTCACTGAAAATATGTTCTGAGGAAATTCAAAGCAGGTATGATCATCTTTGAAAAACAAAGGCTATAGTAGTGAGAAACTGGGTGTTTAAATTAATATTTATAACCAAAGTGGCTTTTCTAAAAATGCAGAATAATAGTACCTATGTAATTGCAAAAAAAAATGGGTCATAAATAATAAGCTATAGATATCATTTGCCAAAAAAAAAAGATTTCCTGAAGTTTATTTTTCCTAATAAACCTTAGAATTACACATAGCAAACTAGAAAACTAGGAGGCCTCTCTTTGCTTTCCCATTATAGATTCAGAAATGCTGCTTCCCCTGCAGGTTTAAAATGTCTAAGTTCCTTGTGGTTTTCTTCACTACCATCCCACAGGGATACTTGAAAAAAAAATTAAAAATAGAAAAGCATTTCAAGGTAGATGATGAAATCCTTAAAAAGTCCAGATATTCATTTTTGTGAAAAGAATTCATTTAAAAATATGCACAGATTAATCAGACGAATGAAACTTACCTGTCTTTGCATCTTTCCAGTCATCTGAAAGAATAGTCTTGGTCTGAATAGTGTATTTAGATATAGGACTATGATTGTCTGAACCACGGCTCCAAGTAAGTGCCACAGAAGTGGCTCTAATGTCTTCTATTCGCAGACCACCTGGAGGGCCTGGAGGGCCTGGAATGAAAATTTGGGTAATGAATCAATGAACCCCAGCTAGCGAATTAAGTGCACATTAGAATACAAAAAAACATCTTCTATAAAATTAAAGAACATTTGTATGATATAATCGGTGTTGCCATATTTCTTTTGGAATATATAAACTATAATAGGCAATAATAATAATAATAATATTCTGGCCTTTGCTAAATGGATTCATGGTGTCTCTTTGAAAAAGGAGATAAATGCTATCATTTAGAAATGACATTATTCAAGATAAATATGACAATCTTGGGTTCATAAAATGGATACACATGACAACCTTTGACTTATAAAATGCAACTGGTGTTATAGGACCTAACAGAGTATAGCAAGTTAATAAATGTTTGCTGAATGCATAAATCAGGTATGGTAGCACAAATAAGTCCAGATATGAGAATAGTTAAATGTTTCATTGTGCTTCCCCCAGATGGAACAAATTCTTTTTTATAACCCTAAATGGTCTAGGTAGTTTATTTTACTTGGAGTAGAAAATTCTGGGAATTATTGTATCATTTTGGATAACACATTCATATTAGTTACAGTAATGGGAGTAAATAATATGAAAAGAAATATCTCTATTTCCATAAAATGCAAAAAACAATCATCAACTCAGAGATACACCAGAAATGCTCTGAAACACAAAATACTATACTGAAGAGTCTTAGGACAGAAAGATTATTAATGCAGAACATAAAACAATGTTAAAAATAGGTTTTCATAGATGCTTCATAGGTCAGCACCAATATTACTCATTGAGAGCACTATGCCAGGTAGTAAAAAAACACATGATGCATAACTTTTGGGTACGGAAGAGCTTTTCAGGGTCTTGAAAAGAGTGAAGTGGACCAGCAAATAAATAACTATAATTGTCGGGGTGCCTGGGTGGCTCAGTGAGTTACACATCCGACTTCAGCTCAGGTCATGATCTCACGGCTTATGGGTTTGAGCCCTGCGTCGGGCTCTGTGCTGACAGCTCAGAGCCTGGAGCCTGCTTGAGATTCTGTGTCTCCCTCTCTCTCTGCCCCTCCCTTGCTCATGCTCTGTCTCTCTCTCAAAAATAAATAACCACTAAAAAAAATAACTATAATTGTAAATGCCAGTAAATGCCACAATAATGGCATACAAGGCATTTATACTTTACATCACAATTTCTTGTTTTTAAAAATGAGAAAAACATCCTTTAAGTGGTACAGAGGCATCCATTGTTTACAATGCCGCAGAAGGTTCTCAGGGAATAGAGACGTCCTTGTATAGACATCTCAGAAAATACTCTCACTTGTTTTCTTTACACCAGAAAGGAGTCGATCCCCAACTAAATTAGGCATATTAAATATAATAACAACTTTGGTAAAATGATACCTTTGGCTTTTCATTGTGAATGTAGTACTAAAGACATGTGTAGCTAAATATAAATACTTTACTCGTTATTTATCAAATCGGATGCTTAGCCTGCATCGTTTTGGTTTTTGCAAATGGGTTTTGGTTTTTGCTAAGGTATAGATGATTTCCTTGTAGCTGATCCCAAGGGGGAAAAGGTATAGATAGATCCATTCAAATACATTACTGCTAATACTAAAATAACACAAGACACATCCTATTGATGGTAGTAAATTTTATTATTTGGAGGTTTATATAACATATAAATAAACTTTTACAAATGGATCATCTCTAATAGTGTACTTATACTTCTCGATGTTAATTAAAAGCAACATATATACATCATCCAGAATAAATGAAAATAGACACATAAGTAATATAGAACACGTGCGATATTCTGAAAGAAAAAACTGCATTTTTCATATGTAAAAACCATATTGATTGGATATTTTTTCTGAGCACAAAGGTATGGCATCAATAAAATGTTAAGGGGGATTTAAGACATAATTGCCATAGGTTAGCCTTTAACCATTAAAGTATAAATTATTGCCCTGCTGTTATTCTCTGAAGTTCTTGGAGTGGCAAATGAGTAATATTTTAAAAGTTCAGATTAGAGTTGCATATTAGGAACATATTTGTTGGAATCTTACATGCCAAATAATTTCACTCAGTCATCCATTCATTGAAGAGTAACACTGTTAAGCAAGACATTGTAATTAAATTTGTGCATTTTGTTTTCCTCTGATATATGCTTGGCTGCTAATGGGTTCTTAACAAATTATTTTGGTGTCTACATAAATGCATATATCACATTTGAACTTCTCTCAGTTCTGTAAACATAGCAGTCATCCACAACACAAGCTCTACTTTTCCATTTGCCTTGAATATCATCCTAAGGAGGTAAAATTGAGAGAACAAATGGAAAGGTGTCGGTTGAGATCCTCAAAACCCTGGTGTGGCAATGTTACTTAGTAATGCGAAGTATACTTTTCCATCTAGTAAGTGACTACGAATATCTCCTGGAAAACACCTGAGAGAAAAGTACTATTAAAGGCAGGGATTGTGGAGTTTAAAAGAGGCTTGACTTTAAATTCTTTGCTCTTTGCCTGGTGACTCAGTCGGTTAAGTGCCCGACTCTTGCTTTTGGCTCAGGTCGTGATCTCATGGTTGTGATGAGATCTAGCCCTACTTTGTTGCATCGGGCTCCATGCTGAGCGTGGAGCCTGCTTAAGATTCTCTCTCTCCCTGTCCCTTTGTCACTCTTGCATGCTCACACAAACTCTCCATGCACTCTAAAATATACGTGTGTGTATATTTATATTTATGAATATATATAATATAAATATATACAAATATTATATATATAATAAGTTCTATGCCCTGATTTATCATGGGCAAGTTTTTAAAATTATTGTTTCCATTTCCTCATCTGTAAACTAGGAGTAATAAAAATTGACCATAATATAGAATAGTTTTTTTTTTTAGGATTGAAACCATACCTTTAAAGAATACAGTGGTAGACTTGATCTATAGAAAGTCCTCAGTAAACTTTAAGTATCAAAAGTATTGTTGCTATTATTCCTGTAAGAGCTTCCTGGGCATCTGAGCTACTAAGCAGCAGTAATTATTGAATTGGGAGTGATCTGTTTCTCAGCTTGCTCATTTACAACTTGTTTTCACTTAAAAATAAAGGTTTTCTGATAAATTTGTTGGGGGTGAGGAAAGGTTGGCAGTGTGAAGTCCCTTAGTTTGTACTAAAAAATCACGATGTAGCAAAAACGGAGTGGTGCTATCAAGAGGAACTTGCACAACCCAGGAGGTCAGCTCAGGGCCAGTATTGTATTATCTCCCAGAGGAAGATTTTCAAAGCAGTGTAGCTGATATTACTTGTTCATTTTTTCCTGTTCATAATGGAGAAAAAAGTTTTATGGTAGAAAATAAAATGTAGCTACCAGTTCCTCTCAGCACACACACAAGAAGGCATTCGGAACTGGCAACCCGTGTTATTCTTCCATCAATGAGGAGAAAAAAGCAATACATGATTCTAAGAGTTTCTCTTCCTCCCTCCCTCCCTTTCTCTCTCTCTCTTTCTCTGTCTCTTCTCTACCTCCACCTCCTCTCTCTCTCTTTCTCTTTTTCTCTTCCTTCTCTCCCTCTCCCTCTCCTTTTCCCTCTCCCTCTCTTTAAGCTCCTACTGTTCTACAAACACTCTCAAGAAATATACAAGCAATGAATTAAAGTCAGGGAAAAATGTAAGCAAATGGACTGTTACATGCAGCTTATTTCATTATTACCCTACTAATATATCTTTCCAATTTCTTAAGTGGCCCTCAGGCAGATAGCTAATTGTTACTAAGAATGTTATTTATAATGAATTATGTGTATATATATATATATATATATATATATATATACACATTATACATATGTATAATTTCAATTTAATTTCATTTTAATTTATATATACATATATATATAAATTAAAATGAAATTAAATTGAAATTATAATGACACAGAGACATTGGTCAGATAGAAAGGAACTTTGGAATTTGACATGCATTTTAAATGCTTATATACATTCAATGAGAAATTATTTTAGTCTTCCATTTTCTTTCTTTTTAAAATTTTTTTAAATTTTTAGATGTTTGTTCATTTACTTTGAGTGGGAGAGGGGTCAGAGAGAGAGGGACAGAGGATCCCAATGACCTAACCCTACATCAAGAGTTGGATGCTTAACCAACTGAGCCATCCAAGCACCCCCATTCTTTTGTTTTTAATCATTACATATCAGGATGGCAGGAGGAGGGGGAAGTGTGTGTGGAGGAACTGGGATAATTTCTCTGACTAGCCCTGGCAAAACTCTTTTGATTCTTCTCACTACCATTAAATACTTAGGAAGCTGGAAAGAGAGGAGTAAGGAGAAAAATAAAAAAAGATCTGGGGGAGGAGGTAAAAAGCTTTTTAAATGACCCTTTTTGTTTTTAGTTTTTACGAAGACAGTCTGACCAAATCCTCGTAGGATAAAATTTCCAGTGCAAACTTCAGGGTCGATACTCTCTATCTCCTATTCAAAATCATGGTGCTCTATCACTATTTTTCTTAGACCTACCTTTCTGTACTTCTTCAGGTAGAGGCTGCAACTATGTAATTCCTTCTCTATTTGCAATACCCTCTGCCTTACTATCCTGGTTTTTCACTTATATTCTTCTCCTCTGCCTTTAAATATCCCTCGCAGAGATTGCTGCCTGAGAACGCTCCATAAAAATCTCACCTATAGGGGATAATTAGTGGTCTGTCAAGGTCCTTGCTAGTGCTATGTTTCAACATTGTGGGTTCTTCAAAGTCAGGCAAAAGGAATCTACAATTACTGAAGTTTGTTCTTTTTTTTTTTTTTTTTCAACCAGTGAAGAAGGACTATGGGAAATATCCAGAATGGTCCTCTATCATCTGTGGTTCAATGCAGTCTCATTTGCCACATTGATACTCCCTACCCCTAAATCTCTCCAGGTTCTCAATGTTTTAACTATGAAATCATTGACTGCAGGCAAATAACAAAAATATTTCAGTATGTAATATGGATCACATACATTTTAGAGTGCATGTAAGTGAATATCTGTATATTTACCAAAGGATCCAGAAGTCTAGAAAGGTTACTGCCAGAGTCACCCAGATAGTTCGTAACAGAGTACAGATTGGGACAAGAGACTGGGTGTCCTGGCATAACTCACACAAAATGAGAAAAGGCCCATTTGAAATTTAGATCCTGCAGCCCGAAGGTGCCTATCTGCAAAAGCCCTCCAAAAAGCTACCTGAATACTGACAGGTTTACCCTGTTGTTTTCTTGGATTTCTCTGTGTTTTTTTAAATAATATAATGTATTTTTTAACAAGTATGAACTCATAACAACATAAAAATTATATGACATAAAATGTTAGTGAATAAAAATTTTATATGTTTTATTTTAATAAAAATAATATATTTTACTGGGCCCTTGTTATATTGAAGTCACTGCTAAATCTCATCATCAATGATGTAGGTGCTATCATTTTTGCTACTTTACAGATGAGGAAACAGAGACATGGATAGATTAAACGATCACAGTCATACAGCTAGCAAATGACAAAGCTAGGATGTAAACACAGCCAATCTGCCATGAAACCAACTTTCCAATAACTATAGCATGATGATTTAAATTATTGCATTATCAGAATTAAATTCAAAAAATGGTATTGAGCTTTCTTTGGAGACCTCTCTTGTTGGGGACAGTATGAATATCTTGGGCACAAGTGTATATTTTAGAAAAAATGACCAAAACTGTTATAACAATGACCATAACTTTTTAAATCTTTGCTTGATCTGTTAACTCAGATAAATGAAGATAACACATCAGCTGTCTATAAATTCATACTCAATATATCCCCAGTTTTTCTTGATCACCATAAAGCCATCTGTTAACTTTCCTTAATTTTTCCAGTGTCTTTAGGTAAAAATGCCTATGTATGAGCAAAATATAGATGTGATTTCCACTCAATTCTTGGTCATAGGTAATCAGAGGAAAAACTGAGCAAGAACACAATTATTTATCAATTTGGCCATTTCTTCTTTGGGAAAGTAGTAACATTCTATGAAAAGGAGTTTAGACACTTGAGAAAAAATCGCCAGGAAAAAAATATTTTAAAATGTCCCCATCAATAATTGAGACACATTTTCGGATGAGTCAAATGGGATAGAAGATTTGAAACTGGGACCCTCCAGCATTAAACAGGCTGCACAGCAGCCATGACTCCACCCCATGCATTGCTTGAGTTTGTGCTGACATTTAGGCAGTACTGATTACTAATGTACTTTCTTCTTCTTAAACAGTGACTTTCTAAACAACCGGACCCTAAACTTTTGGTCCTTTTGGGACTCCCTTCCACATGGCACACACATTTAATATAAACCTTCACGTTCCAGAGCTGCTGCAAGCATGAAACCCATCTAGCATTACTCTCTACCTGTAATTCCCATTAAGCCATTAAAGCAAACACCACATGCAAAACTCTGTGATTCTTTATTTTTTACTAAAATAGCAAATTTTAATGAAAAGTTTGAATGTTAAGGAAACAAAAACTTCTCAGAACAAATTATCTTCCCTTTTAAAATAAAATAATCTTGAAAAAATCACATTATTGAAAGGACATCAGTTATATTAGGAGAGGCGACCTCTTTTTTTAACCAGTATGTGTCAGCTAAAGTCCTTTTATTATTGTAGGCCTATTTCTGTTCTCAAAATTAGTTAAGACAATGGTTCTACATAATGTTCTGAAACACAGTTCAATGTCATGGGGTCTTGTCAACGTTTAAAGCTCTACTAAGGTGAAGGTGAATATTAAACATCCCTACGATTTAATGGGAGCATGGTAGTTTTTTAACCTCTAACATTGAGAGAAGTGAACTTAGATCCATTCGTAATGAGAATAAATCTAACAGGAGAGCAATGAATCTTTATAACCTCTACTTATTATCAATGCAGTTTATTTAAACAAGAATATTCTCCCTTTCCCAGAAACAGGAAAAGCATGTTTGTTGTCCTGTGATTTTCTTTCAAATTTTTATTCTTTCTTTTTTAAAGCTATATCCCCATCTAGGGGCATCTGGGTGGCTCAGTCGGTTAAGTGTCTGACTTCAGCTCAGGTCATGATCTCATGACCCTTGAGTTTGAGCCCCGCAACAGGTTCTATGCTGACAGCTCAGATTCTGTGTCTCCCTCTCTCTCTATCCCTCCCCTGCTCACACTCTGTCTCTCTCTCAAAAATAAATAAACATTAAATTTTTTTTTAAAAACCAACAACTATATCCCCATCTGGTCTTGGTGGTATACTTTCAATTACGGTCTATGAAAGAAGATGCCCACAATGATGATTCATGCACATATCTCCATGATGATATTTACAGGTACGTGAGAGTTTCAGAAAAATTCTAAATATCTTATTAAAATGGCAATTGATCTGGATCTCTATTCTAAATTCTAAGATAGTTCCATCTGTGACAATAATTGAGACTGGAAATTTTTTAAAAAATTAAAAAGATGGAAATTAACAACATCTTGAGCCAGAGGTTTTTATTCCTTTATGATGACTAATGAGTTATTTAAAAAAGAACACTACATATATATTTAAGAGTCATATCCATATCCCTCAAAACTTTCCTGAGAGTTCTTCCAACAACAGATGGGGTTGCTTGAGCTACTAAACGAGAAGTTTATATAATACCTTATACCTAAATATAAACCTGTTTAAGAGCAAAATTATTTCTGGTAAAGAGACAAGAATTTTAAGCATGTCTTTTTGACCAAAGGGGAAAAATTAAAGTGTTTTGAAATAATGAAATTTAAGCAGTTCCAGAAAGAATTATATATACTTCATTTTAATCTTTCACTTCTGCTCAAGTCCTTCCAGTCACAGTCTCAAATTTCCTGCCCAAATTAAAGATCCAAGAAGGTTGATGGTAGGAGTTAATAAAATTAAATACACATCCATGCTGTTAACGGCTTGGTATCTTCACGTAAACCTTGCTACTGAGACAACAATTTTCTCTGGATGCTGTCCATTTTCACTTCCCAATCCCAGGAATTGTTCCAAAAACCCTACAGAGCCATGGACAGTCTTGAGTTGTTTATTGCTGCTTTTCATCCATTCTTGCCAAAGAATATATATATGGCATCAGGATACAAAAAACCAATGGAGTAATGCTCCTTAGAATGCATCCTAATTAATATGACACCTTAGTGAATTTGACAACAATACTGTTCATTACCTGCTTGGCTAAATCAAACAGTCCATTCAGTGGCAATACTCCTGTATTATAATGCACCAGTTCTTCATATTTTTTTTCAGATAATGAGCTAATTTCTGAGATATGTAATTTCAATGAAAAACAGGACATGAAAACACAAAAATTTCACTTGGCCATTATAAGAAGTACTAGGTTAGTTCACTAGCCATTTTTCATATTAGTGAAGCTATAATTATATTTTTAAATATCTTCCTGCTCAAAAGTATGTTTAGAAGTTTCAAAGGGGGAAAATCCTCTAAGATCTAGATGGGAGGGAAAACTGCAGAAGCTACAAAATTGAGTAAATTAGTATAATCTAGAATAATATGTTAAAAAAAGAAAGAAAGAAAGAAAGAAAGAAAGGCTTTCACACAAATGGTGAGTGTCAACGATCACCAGGTTGGAGGCAGGCTGGCACAGACGGGGAGAAAAGGATCCACCATGTTTTTCTCTCCATCTTTTCTGTTTTTACCTGCAAGAGGAAAGATCAAGGCTGAAGGGACAGTGTGGATGCCCGGTTAGGGGCAGGAAGCCATGTGCTTTGGGTATTTGCCATGAGTCCTTGATGGGTAAGTTGAACTAATGAGCAAAGGAAAACATCTTCTCCTAGACACTGGAGATGGGAGTCCAAGAGGGAAGGCTAAAGTGACAAGCTTTGGCCCAACCAAACCTCTCTCCCCCTGTATAGTGACTGACTTTCTAGAGAACAAGAGCTGTACCTGGATCCGTTCCCCCACGTTAGCAAATAAACAAACAAAAACTCCTAGAACCTTTGTAATTTCATTCCAGAAGTGCAAACTTACTAAAACATGTGCTTGAAGGCTTACAACTAAGAAAAAAATACTGAGGGTGAACTTAGCAATGATTCTAAAAAGCTAATCAGTGTTTGGGACTGGATGTCACGGGAACTTGTGTCTTGAGGTATATCGTATTTATTTTTTATGTCTCCATTATACATTAATAGCAAAGAGGGAAGAAATAAAGGAAGATGTTTATAAAACATCACCATGGTCATTGTGTGAACCGTAACTATTATTATTCTCTTTCATAAATATGGAATCTGAGACTTAGAGTGATTAACTGACTAGCCTAAGACCACAGCTGAATCAGTAGTGGAAGTGGCTTTCTAAGGTACATTTGCTTCATGCCAAATGTCATACCTTTTAAATTGCACCATATAGATCTTTTTCTTTTAATTTTTTAAAGCTTATTTATTTATTTTGAGAGAGTGAGACTGAGAGAGAGTGCAAGTGGGATAGGGGCAGAGAGAGAGGGGAGAGAATCCCAAGCAGGCTCCGCACTGCCAATGCAGAGCCCGATGTAGGGCTCAAATTCACAAACTATGAGATCACTACCTGAGCTGAAACCAAGAGTTGGGCGCTCATCTGACTGAGCCATCCAGATGCCTCACATCATGTAGATCTTTTAATGATTGTATGCATATATTAACTATAGTATTAGAGAAAATCATATAATTTATAGGATGACCAGCCACCTCTTTCCCTTACCCATAACTAAGTATAATTTGATTATTAGAATTAGACCACTTTACCACACTATTTCCTCTCTGATGGTGACTATTTAACTATGAGAAATAATATGTAAAAACTCGCTTTTGCTGACTGCTTATTGCAAATTTTGTCCTTATGATAAATGGTAACAAAGGGTGCCAAATTCACTTGTCACTTTAAACACATGAGATTTCTACATCTTTTCAATGAGAATTGGAAGTATTAATTTTGGATATATTCTGTGCAAACACCACTCCCCTCACTCCCTGGCCTTTAAATAAAGTTTTGGTAGATTTTGCTATATTAGCAGAGTTTGTTTCTCTGAACCCTGAGGTTTTAAGTCTGGTAAGAGGGGACTCTGCACAGTCACACAGCAAGTCTCCCTAAACTGCCGTACAATAGAGTTCCATTTCCTTGATTTAGGCACCTTAGCTACCAGCTTACACAAGAACATATCAGACGGTGACATCAGACAGATCTGACATATTACTGTCAGTAACAGTCCGTTGCTCCTGGAGAGATTCTCAGGAACATGTGGAGTTGCTCAAGCTCTGGTGTTGACAGCCAGTAAGACGGGAGGGAGCTGAAGTTTAGAGGTATATTCTTCAGTGTGACAGAGCCTCGACTATTCAGGGACATTCATACAAGGGATCACTACATCTTGGCATGTCACGAGTTACTTGCTACTCACATGTTTGTGTATTATTTCTTTTCTAAAATGAAGTGGATTCAAGGTTGTCCCTGCAACATGCTAACTCTTAGCTTACTTGCATCATCCCGACACACTTTCAAAGGAGTTGGCACTCTTGCTGCCCTGGGAAATTCACAGAAACCACAGCCAGCTTCCTCACCTCCTCTCGTGTCCATAGAGTGACCATTACTGATGGCTAATATTGGACAATTAGAAATTAAAATAGTGTTTTACTTTTTAGGGAACAAAAAGCCTTGGGATTTATGCCAGAATGGGCATTGACTTGTAAGTGTACTGGGCAGCCAAATAGTATAATGGGAAAGTGCAGTAGCAGAGGAAAGACAGAAGTCACTGCTGTGCTGATGTAATGATAGGTCCTAAGTCAAATTTAGATAACACATGGGGTATTCTGTCAAGTATGGGATCCTGTAGTTACCTTTAAGGAGGAAGTGGAGACGATGCGAAACATGGTTGCATCATAGTTCAAATCCACAGCTGGGTTTGTAGGATATCAAGAGAGCGTCTACAGAGTCAGCTACAGAATACTTTTCACATTTCTTCCTTTCTCTTTGAGTATATCTTAATTAATTTGATGATATCAAGATTTTACTTTCCTCTCTAACCTAACTTTGAATGATCATCAATACTTCAGAGTGGTTTGGGTACACAATTTAATTAACTTGATAAAATAAACCACATGCCAACAGTGAAACAGATATAAAATAAAAATGATATGATCTGGCTTTTATATGTTGGGAAGTTAAGCATTAAGTGAAGTAAAATAAGTTACATAGTAAATTTAGAGCACTGGTATCTGGCCATGTTCTGGCTTTATAAGGTGAGAGCTGAAGATTATTCCTTTTCCTTTTTTAAATTCCCTCTGCTTATGAAATGGGATTACCAGTTATTACACTACTACCTCACAGCAATTTTAAGATACAACAAAAAGATGACATGGTAAAATTTATATGAGAGTCCTATAGACATATCCATTATAAAGTAAAACATTTAAATATTTGAATAGGTGAATGTTATTTATTTTAAAAAAATAATGTTGATTTATTTTTCAGAGTGAGAGACAGACAGAGCATGAGTGGGAGAGGGGCATAGAGATAAGGAGACACACACAGAATCTCAAGCGGGGTCCAGGCTCTGAGCTGTCAGCACAGAGCTGACTCGGGGTTCAAACTCACAGACCTCAAGATCATAACCTGAGCTGAAGTCAGAGGCTTAACAGACTGAGCCACCCACGTGCCCCTTGAATGAATCAATTTTAAAGCTAAAGAGCACATTTTAAAATCAAGCTTTAAAGCCACCTCCTATATTTATTGTTTCTGCTATTATAATTGCATGATGCTGAGTAGCTATATATATATATATATAGCTACTGTATATACATATATATGTATGTATATACATATATATATACATATTTTTAAATACTATAATTTCCCCTGTTATTAGGTCAGCTATAAATTATCGTGGGCAAAAATAAAATTGCAAAACGGCATCAGTGACTTTCTATGGAATAAAAAGTTCTTACCAATAAAGAAAGAGGCCTACTTTTTAAATTTTCCAAATTTATTATTTTATCTCATTGAATATATCTGGATTAGTGTTTGGTTATATTGTGTTCCAGCTATGAGCTAGATGTTACATCTGTAGTCAGTCTGCTTGGATTCAAATCTCGTTCTGCTTAGTAGCTGTATGACCTTAAGCCTCATTGGGACTCAATTTTTTTATGTGTAAATTGGGGATAACAATAGTATCCATCACTTAAAACAGTGCCTGTTAAGTAATAAGCCTTTAATTAATATTATGTATCTTTATATACGAAATACATGATATACGGTAAGTAATATGTATTTTAATACCATATGTCTTTATGATACGCTATCTTCTATATTATACATTAAATTATATAATTATATATCTTTATTTTTATTTTATATTCATAATATAATGTTTTTCATGGCCTGAAGATTGGAGTTGTAAACATAATATTCTTCCAACATACATTGAAATTATTTTCAAAATACGAACTAATTGTCATTTATGTATGCTCATAAAGACTTTTAACTATCTCTATCTGAACTGTTGTTATAATTTGACATAACTGGCATAATTGTCACATAAATTTGGCACCACTGGTAAATACACCAGCTGTATAAAGCCTAGCATACAGCACTGCAGTAGAGCATGTAAAAGTGCACCATGGCTATTAAGCTCTGTAAAGCTTTCCTCCTTTCTCTCCTGGAATCAGAGTGAGGAGAAGTGAGTTTGCTGATTATTTGTTAAGGGATCCGTGGATACAGACAGACTGTGTAGCAAAGAGTAAGTTTCAATTTGCCAAAAGCTGACCAGTTTGATTATGAGACGAAGAGGGTCAGGAACAATTAATGAACGAAGAGGAGAAGAAACCCTCCATGAAAACGTCTCTCCTTGCATTCCATTGAGGAAAAAGATAAGTAATCCAAATCTTCATCTGTGTAGGTACTACAGTGTTGTGTACCAGCTTATGATTCGTACACAATTGTTTTAATTTTTGAATTTGTAAAATGAGGTGTTACACTAGATCAATTTCAAGACCCATCTTAAAGCATAAAATCGTACGACTCATTCTGAATGAATTACATAATGTGTTGATATATTTGAAAATCACCTTGAATTTATATCAATTTACATTGAACTTACACTGAGGAAGACAATTTCAAATCATTGGTGTACTTCATAACTTCAGTAGTATTGGAAGAGTTGTTATTTTTACTAGAGCTTTAAAAAATAGCTTTAAAAAATAGAACTACTACTGAGTTCAAACTTTGAAGCAATCAAGCTACTCTCTAAATTCTGTATTTATTCAAAACAGATACACATTCCAGCTCATTATTTCAGTATTAGTATGTAACAGTTATGGAGATCTGCCCCCTAGCAGCTTTTGAATCTGTTGATCTCAATGGAAAGGAGAATGCTTAATTTCTGGGCAGGCTTTCACTATTAATAGATGTATCACTGTGGTTTAGTGCCAAGTGGGCTCAGGATGCCTCAGGATGGCGCCCCGTCAGTCATTGTTCCAGCCAGTGTGGGCAGCAAGGGCCATTTTCCTGTCTCAGTCCTGTAAGGGCTGATGAGATGGAATCTTTAGTCTGTCTCTGTGGCAAACTTTCTTGGACAACACAAGTGGAAAGTAGAGGCAATTATCCAAGTATCTGAGGTAAATGTGTGTTTTTCTGACCCAAATACTTGAAAAACTACCTCAACTCTTCTCTTTGGTTTGATTATGATTATCTGGACACATCTTTCTGCCTTTATAAGTGTATCTCTTTTCTGGATGTCTTCATATAAGTGCGTATGGTGGCAGGGGTGGTAAGGTGTGTGCGTATTGGTATGCCTAACTTGGTCCATGTACTACAGGAAACTTTTCTGTCTGTTCTTCCTAATTTTATAGAGACTAAATTGATTAATTTCAAAGGCCTTTGAAATTCATTTAGGCATGCCATGTCTTAATAATTTTGAATACAAATCCATAGTCTCATATTGGATAATAATTTGAATATAGGATTTCTTAAACACAATTGGAATATTTATGCCAGATACCACAAAAATCTAAATTGTGATTTAATACCAGAAGTTCCACAAATCTTAACATGACAACAGACTTTCTTTCCTTTTGCTTTTACTCATAGCCAAGGACTCTAGGTTAGCCATATAAGTAGAATTCCAAATAACCCAGGAATTAATAGTTTAATCTCTTTTAGTGACTGTCTTTGGTTTTATCTTTTTCCACAATGTTTTAAACCCTTAACTGCTATTTATTAGCATATGCCACACAATGGGAAGGAAAGAGAAAAGAGCAGAAGCTGTAATCTCTAACTTTTACTACTTAGTAGCGGCAATTCTAGAATGGACTTGGTCATCGTTCTGATACTATACCAAATTAACTATAGAAAGCTTTAAAGTATTAGCTACAGAAGTTTTAGAAATTAACTATAGATTTTATTTATTTGTATTCTCTGGAAGAAGCTCTAATACAATGACAAACCTGGACTGCTTATCACTAAGCAGATGGTAATACAGGGCAAATCTCTCTTAGAGTCCAAATTTACAAAATGAAGGCATAGGAATTATCTAAATGACTTCTAGGATTAATATTAAATTTAAAATTGTATATTCAAATTTGAACATAACTGCAGAGATTTCATGTAGTTACTGTGAAGAGCAAACAAGATGTAATTAATGCATGATTTGACAATAACAGAACCAATAAAGCCTTTTGATCTTAAAGAAAATGTTTATGTATTCCATATTTTTTAAGGAAAGAGTACTAACTAACCTGAAACAACAATATCTGAGTAAATGCATCAAAACCAATTTTGCCTGGATATGCCCTGGATATGAACTCTGCTAATATAAAAGAGCTAAGCATTTCCTGTAGAAAAGACCACTAGCCAACCATTGATTTAAAATATAGCAATATTGGGGCGCCTGGGTGGCTCAGTCAGTTAAGCATCTGACTTTGGCTCAGGCCATGATCTCACATTTCATGAGTGCAAGCCCCATGTCAGGCTCTGTGCTGACAGCTCACAGCCTGGAGCCTGCTTTGGATTCTATCTCTGTCTCTGTCTCTGTCTCTCTCTGCCCCTCCCCCGCTCGTGAGCTATCTCTCTCTCTCAAAAATAAATAAAAACGTTAAAAATAAAATAAAATAAAATAAAATATAGCAATATTATTCAGATAAAATGTATATTGACAGTTTCCATCAGGTTATTTATTTGGCTATGTTATCTTAACTTATTCAATGCAGGTTTTAAAAGTGGGTTAGTCATCAGCCAAAATGATCTCCTTAAGAAAGAATCTGGTAACCACGTCATTAGGCCAAGTAATAAAAACTTCAATGAATTACATCAAATAAAAATGACATCTAACATATCCATTTCCATTCTGCAACTGTACTCTGCTTTAGGAATAAAGCAGAAAGCTTCACACACACACACACACACACACACACACACACACACACACACACTAGTCATCTAAATAAAAATGAATTTCAGCTACCCTTTTTTTCCAAACATTTCCAAATTTATATAGCATATGTCAGGGTTTGAGAATTTGACCAAAACAAAAGGAAACAAAAGTTTCAGATAGTGAAAGTCTTTTTTCTTTTGTGTTTAAATCTCAGACTTACACTAAGAAATTTTGTTTAACATGGTATTTAAGATGTAAAACAACAACAACAAAAAGCCAGGGCATCTGAAAAATATGGTCTTCATTGCATTTTCTGTTTTGGCAAGTTTATTGCCAAACATTATGTTCAGCTGGGTGTCAGGAAGGTCTTCCTAATAATTGGTAGCAATGCCAAGAATATTTATAATACAACAGAAATACCATGGAAAGTGGTAAAACATGGATGTCAAAGCCTAATTTCTTGCCTTTGTGACCTAATTTTATGGTCCATTTTTTTAATGTTGTCCAAAAGTACACTCATGAAAGAGATTTTAGGTTTGGCAATCTGCATAAATATTCCCATAAGTGCTGCTGAATAAATCCTGGAAAACCTTTCCCTCTAAAGGACACTCTTAGCTGAAGAGCTTAGGTTTTTCAGAAGTGTCTTTCATTAAAGAACATTCATACAGGGCTCTTCATGTGTGCCAAAGCTTGCTTGACGAGGCTGACCTGAAATACATTTTTATGGCACCTAAGAAGTAAAACATTTATTATAACAACGAGGACATTTTTATCAATTCTCTTAGTTCAGAGTTTTATTAAGAGGTCTAAAAACATTTGAAGTTTAATAACTGGTTCTTTTTTTGTAACTAAGAATAGTTTTAAACTATAAAGTTTTTTTTTAATATTAAGAAATTTATATTTGTTTGAGTTCTAAATCCCTTTGGCTATACTATGCACACATCTGTTTTAAAAGGTTAATTCTGAAGCTACCTCCTTCTCTGATACAATATTATTTTAAATTGAGTTTATATATGCTCTCTTGGTAGGAAAAAAAAGCTTTCACTAAAATCTTCTATAAACAAATTTAAACATCATAATACCAAGAATGGTATTATAACTTCTTGTAAAGTTATCTTAAATTTTATAGTAGTGCTCTAGTTGGGGAATGTTTCATCATATTTGGTTTTTGTTTCTTCTTTACTGCCGATATACAGTCAGATTGAGTAGTTCTGTGATTAACTGTAGAGCTTTTGAAGCTAAACCATCTTACTTAGTGGGACTTAGGGTTTAAGTCCAGTTGTGCTAAAATGATGATGAGGGTGAGGGAAAAACTCAAGGCCTTAGTTCTTCTCCCCACCTGGGCTGTTCTCCTCCATTCCCATACCACTCCTGGCCTTCTGTGGCTTCTGGAAAAACATTAATATCATTTTTCAATTGTCGCCTGATTGACTTCTATTTGGTTTGCATAGGACACACTGGAGGAAAAGAGGACCTTACTATCTTATGAAACACATTTCTAAAATAAACTATCCCCAAAATACATTGGATAAACAAAACAGGATTACTTGCAAACTATTTTCCATGGATACCCTGGAACAATAATTCCCGAATACCAGTTAGAGACCACTTTATTACAACCATCTGGAGCCTTATTAAAAATAGAGTTTGGCCAACCCAGGCCAGGTTTGAACATTTGGTCACTTTGGTTTGCTTTATTAATTTGATGTCCTCCATAATAAATATCAAAAAATATTTAATGTTTATTTCAAGGAAAGACAGAAATGCATAGGGAAAAAAATGAAGATGGGTTTTGGGGAAGAAAGAAGAAAACACATACAGTTCTCTGTCGCTTTTCAGAAATTCAGCTCTGGTCCCAAATCTGCAGGCCCACTAATTTTTTTCTAGGTCTGGAGGCTAACTGGACCCACTTCCTTAGAAGGTAGTTTGTGGCCATCACTTGTTTAAATATTACCTCTGGGTGTACCATACTCCACTTCTTCTAAAATAATACTATCCTTGAAAAAAGGAGCCCATAAATACTTATTTTCTTTATACTTTCAGTGTATTACATGTTCAGTGATTTTTAAAACTTCCTGTTTTGAGATAATTGTAGATTCACATGTATTTGTGAAAGATAATGCCGGGAGATTCTGTATCTCCTTTGCTCATCCCTCGCCATATCACTAAAGTATACTAGCACAACGGGAAAATTTACTTTGCTATAATCCATCATCCTTATTCAGATTTCACTAGTTTTACATGTCTTTATCTGTGTGCCTGTATGTTTCTGTAGTCCTAAGCAACTTTTCTTTTTATCCAATGCATAGACCATCACAGTTACAGAACAATTTCATCAAAAGAATCCTCTGTGGCACCCTTTCCTGGCTACATCTATTTCCTTTTCTCGGCCCTCCCTAACCCATGCCAATCATTAATCTATTCTCCATCTCTATAATTTTGTCATTTTAAGAATGCTATGTAAAGGGAATCACACAGTATGGAACCTTTGAGATTGGCTTTTTCTTCACTCAGCATAAATCTCCCGAGATACATCCAAGTTGTGTGTATCAATAGATCATTTCCCTTTTATTTTTGAGCGTTATTCCATGGTACTCATGTACCACAGTTGAACCATTCCCCTATTGGAGGAGATGTGTTTTTTTCCAGTTTTTGATTAGTATGGATAAAGCTGTTGTGAACATTTGTGTATATATTTTTATGTGAACATATGTTCTTATGTCTCTGAGATAAATGCCCAGGAGTACTGGGTTGTATGGTAAGCACATGGCTACCAACTGCCACACTCATGTCCAGAGTGGCTGTCCCATTTCACATTTTCATCAGCAATGTGTGAGTAACTCACTGTCTTTACATCACTATTTTTTTTTATTTTAGTCATTCTGATATGTATATAGTGATAAGCCATTATGGTTTTAAATATACTTTCTCCCAGTGGCTAATGATGTTCAACATCTTTTATATGTTCATTTCCTGGGGTGTCTGGGTGGCTCAGTTGGTTAAGCATCTGACTCTTGGTTTCAGCTCAGGTCAGGATCTCACATTTTGAGATTTTGAGCCCTGCATCAGGCTCTGCACTGACAGCTCAGAGCCTGCTTGGGCCCCTCTCCTGCCCCTCCCCTGCTCGCACATGCTCCCTCTCTCTCTCAAAATAAATAAACTTCAAAAAAATTACGTGTTTATTTCCCATTTGTATATCATCTTCATTGAAATGTCTGCTCATGTCTTTTGTCACTTGTCACACTGTTGTTTTAGGGTCTTAAGAATTCTTCACATATTCTGTACAGAAATCTTTTGTTGGGCATGTAGTTTGCAAATATTTCCTCCCAGTCAGTAGCTTTCTCTTCGTTATCTTCACACTTTCACAAAGCAAAAGGTTTTAATTTTGAAGAAGTCCACATTATCACTTTTTCATCTTATACATTATGCTTTTGGTGTCTACTCCTAGCTGCTGAACATTTTCATCTTCATTATTTTTCCTGAAAGTTCCATAGTTTTACATTTTACATTTAAGTCTATGATTTACTTGGAGTTAATTTTATATAAGGTTTGAGGATTAGGTCAAGGCTCTTTTTTTTTTCTTTTTGGTCTATGAATGCCCAATTGTTCCAGCATCATTTATTGGAAAGACTATCTTTCTTCCAGTGAAAAACCTTAGCATCTTTGTTAAAAATCATTTGGGCATATGTGTAGGAGTTATTTTTTGTGCCCAGTGATGATGCACCATGGTTCATCAAGGCCAATCTTTAATCCAACTTTGCTAGACTCATCCCAGCACTATTAACTCAAAAACTTCTCTAAGAGAGGACTCAGAATTGTGTGTCTTTAATCATAGTGGTAAATCTAATGTACCACTGGGGACTCTACCCAGAGGTTACACAAAGATCTCTCTGGGGACTCTACCCAGAGGTTACACAAAGATCTCTCATGAATCTTTGCTGAGGTTGGTGGTGAGGAAGTGGAGGGTATGAGGTGACTCTGTGACACTCTTTTATTAAATTAATTAACAAATATTTGACATTTAGGGAAACTTATAAAAAATAAGAAATGGCTACTTATGTTCTTGCTACTTGGCTTAAGAAATGAAACATCACTTATAAAAAGATGTAGCTTCCTGTGGGTCCCCTCCCTCTTTGGTCACATCCTCCTCCCCTTCTGTCTCCAACCTCAGAAGTAACCACCCTCCTATATTTTATGATTATCATTTTCATGCATTCTCTATATTTGAACATATAAAATATGCACATACATAGGCATGTATCTACATATATAAAGATATATACATATATATCTACATATATACACATATGCATATATACTCATATATGTCTAATTTGTTATTTTAACAGAAATCTGAAGTAAAAGCAACTACCAACTTGATCAGAGGACAAGTTATCATTCTCATTAGTCCTCAAACCCAGACAACAGCAGCATATCCCGAAGTCTGGCTTATTAGCTTAGTTTGCTTATATTTATCCACATGCTTACTGGTTTCTTTGTTCACCATGCTTTCTGACATCTCAGAACTTTATTCTGGGATTATTTTCCTTCTTCCTGAATTTTACCCATTAGACATTCCTTTATACATAACACTTTCTTGGAGGATAAACTCTGTTATTGTTTGTCTAAATATAACTTTATTTTTCCTCATTATCAACGATAATTTGTCTGGATATACACTTTTTGGTGGACATTTACTTTTCCTTTAGCACATTGAAGACATAACTCCATGGCTGTTGTTGTATCTACAGCTGCATAACAAATTATCCGAAACCCAGTGGTTTAAAACAGCAATAAACATTGCCTCTCATATCTTCTGTGGCCTAAGAACTTTTTAGTGGCATAGCTGGATAGTTCTTGATCAAGATGTTGACCAAGGCTACAGTCATCTGAAAGCTTGCCTGGAGGATCTGCTTTCTAGATGGGTTACTGGAATGACTGGGAAATTGATACTGGTTATCAGTAGGAGGTCTTATCCCCTCCTCATGTAGGCTTCTCTACAAGATGCTGAAATGTCCTCATGACATGGCTTCCTCCAGATTAAGAGTTCCAAGAACCAAGGGAGAAGAAGTGATGTGATTTATGACAGTGTTCAGCACTGTCATTCCTGTTGGCATATAGAGCAACCCTTAGTGTGAAAGGGATTACACAAGGGTTGGTATACCAGAAAGCAAAATGAGTGGAGGCCATCTTGAAGTCTGACTCCCCCCAGTTACTTGGTGACTTTTATTGCTGATGCTGATTAGTCTGCAGTCGATGTATTGTGAGGCATTTGCAAAAACGTATTTTTCACTTTTGCTGTACTTACCATTTTCTATTTTTAATGTTCTTGGGTTTTATTTTCATTATTTATTTTTATTGATTGTTCTTGTGTTTCATTGTGATTCTTAAAAACGAGAAACCATATTTCTCACTAATTTCCAAAAATCTGTAGTCATTATCTTTTTGAAAGGTTTTTCTCTCCTACTTTATCTATTAGTTCTTCTGATCATCTGATTTGACAAATACTGTTTTCTCATTAGATACTTAATATCATCATCTCATTTTCATAATTTGTTTTTGTTTCTCTGTGCTGAAATGTGTTAATTTCCTCACGTTTACCTCTTAGGTTCCCTGATCCTTTCCTGATCTGTCTCTAATTATTGTTTAACTTATTGATTAATCTATTGTTTTTATTATTTTCAATTATTATATTTATCATTTATAGAAACTGTCCTTGTTTTTCCCCCTCCAAACTGCTAATTTTTATAGTATCTTGTTTCAAACTCATTTTGGCCAGTTCTTTTATTTATTTAAAGATATGGGCAGGATTATTCTCATTCCTATTCCAATGATTAGAATATGTGAAGTACCTTGAACTTAAACACTATTGTTGTCCATCCATCTAACTCCTGGTTCTCTCTCATTATGGCTTGTTTGTCATTCTTTGCATAATTTCATATTTGAAGGCTCACTATTTAGAGAGGGTATTCTTCTGCCTTTGCCAAGGCTGCGAGGAAGAATGTATACTGATTTATCCAAAACTTTGGGTGCTTTTAATGAGAGAGTTTTTAGAACACTGAATGAGCATATTGCCAGTAAAGTAAATAGTTTTGATTTCTTTCAATCAGTGCAACTTGAATTCTATATATAGGGCTTCCAAAACCATACTGCTTGAATAAAGGTTACTTGTGCAAAAATAAGCTCTATTCTGTACAAAGACTAGCAGAAACATATCCATGGTGAAAGGACAGAAGTAGTATAAAAGGCAACTTTGGAAATCAAAAGTGAAAATCACACAGTAAGTATGACCCCATGATTTGAAATTGTTTGCATAACTGGAGGAATGGACAATGTGCACCACTTTTATGGTCTAATCCTTGAGCAATCATTGGCTCGTTTAGTGGGTAAATAAGTTGAAGTCCTATAGATTTTTAATTTTCTTAATGTTTATTTTTTGAGACAGAGACAGAAAGAGAGAGAGACAGAGTGTGAGCAGGGGAGGGGCAGAGAGGGGGAGAGACACAGAATCTGAAGTAGGCTCTAGGCTCTGAGCTGTCAGCACAGAGCCTGACGTGGGCTCTAATCCATGAGCTGAGCCGCGAGATCATGACCTGAGCCGAAGTCGAATGCCTAACCAACTGAGCCACCCAGGTACCCCTGAAGTCCTATTCATTTTTAAACATAAACATTTAGGACTGTTACAATGACTTGTAGCTGATTATTAGACCATTTTCTATAAATTGGTTTTGGTTGACCACATTAGCTATTGTTTTCCTTATTTCTCAATCCCATCATACATTAAACAGATAAAGGGTGGAAGATGAGTTTTCTGTGGGCAAAAAGCTCCATGAAATCAGATCCAATGTTACATTTTCCTTGGACTGTGTTTTTCCTATATTTAATTTCATTTTATATGTAGAAGCATTCAGATTTAACTAATGCATTGCCTCTATTCTAAACTCAGTTTAAAATAATGATGAAAAATATAAACCGAAAACACATTTTTCTCTCTCATAGAAATTCCTTTCATCAAACTTTATGAACATACCCACATTCATCCATCCATGGTTACACACACACACACACACACACACACGGTGTGATAACAATAATTTTCGTTTGTATTCGTTCCCTTCAAGGTAACATAGGTAAAAGAAACCACAATGTCTAAGTTACATCTGAATATTTCTACTTTCATTTCAGCCTTCTGATAAGGCATAACAGTTTACGCACTAAACTAGTTTTATTGTCCAAAAAATTTATCAGGGATCATCAGAGGAAATTACTTTCCTCTCTAACCTGCTCACTGCCCCACTCCTAACACTAATTTCAGAATCAGCAGTTTAGATCACTGACATCTGAAAATGAATTAGAATTAGTTCATCTCGAATCTGGCAAATTCTTTTATATATATATATATATATATATATATATATATATATATATGTATATAATGTCTACATATATATATACATATATATATATACATATGTATATAATGTCTACATATATATATACATATATGTATATATATGTAGACATATATATACATATATACATACATATATACATATGTATATAATGTATACATATATATACATATATATATAATGTCTAATATATAACATATTCAATAGGTTTTGAGACATATATTCTTGGAAGGTTGAGTGAAAATTGAGTTTTTCAAAAGCAATTCATAATCTAAATGTGCTACTAGATCTCACTATGTGGAACCTGTTAGTATTTTTTTTTTTATTGGCATGAAGTGAATAATCATCCCTTAGTTTCTCTTTTTAGAGAGTCTTGATCTACAAAAGGGAAAGAAAGAAAAACAGATTAAGCTTCTTGGCCTTTGGGCCAAAAATGGTCTTTTGGGCCACTGCCAGCATTGGAAATCTGATAAAATTATAAATCCACAATATACAATTATAAATTCCATACACACACATGAAATTTTGCATACAATTTCAGGAAGTCCATGGGACCCCTTGAATCCTGTCTATGGACTCCAGATTATGATTTCCTGGACTAGATGAGAAAATAAATTAAATGGATAAATGGACCAATAATAATATGACTTGAGGCATGCTATATTTTCTTATATATTACTCATCGTTACTATAATAATTTTAAATTTTTTTTTCAATGCTTTTTTATTTATTTTTGGGACAGAGAGAGACAGAGCATGAATGGGGGAGGGGCAGAGAGAGAGGGAGACACAGAATCGGAAACAGGCTCCAGGCTCCGAGCCATCAGCCCAGAGCCCGACGCGGGGCTCGAACTCACGGACCGCAAGATCGTGACCTGGCTGAAGTCGGACGCCCAACCGACTGCGCCACCCAGGCGCCCCTTTACTATAATAATTTTAAAAGGACTGTTTAATTTTATATCCCATGACTTAATATATAAAGCATATTTGAAGGTTTAATTTATATACATTTTGTGGCACAAGCTATGCAAATATTAGCTTTTTTAATAGCAAACTTCTCTTGACATAAATTGAATACCTTTTATATTAATAGAAATAAAGTTTGGAGAATGATTATAACTTGCAGACTTTTAACAGTACTAAGCAATACTTTTTATCTGCCTATATGGTTGTTTTTTAATATCCTGCTGTAGTTTAGGGGCTTAAAATGTTCTATCGTGTTTCTACTGAGTGCACTTGCCAGTTTCTATTGATTTAAAGTATTTTCTCTGGAACTAAAAAGCTTACAGAAAAACCTTTATATTTCCAAACAATACCTGTAATAGCTTCCTTTTATTTGTTTTACCTCTATAAAAAACATGCATTATGATGATTCTTAATTACCTAAGTATGTGTGGATAATACCATTAATACCCTGACTGCATTTGCCAAACTTCTTCTTCCTTCTAAATACTGGGAATTTACCATACTCTAATTATATAAAAACACTGCTGTACAAGTGTTGTAACATAACCCCTTTTGTAACATCAATGCTAAATCTGTTAATATGCAAGCAATTTCCATTAAATACATACATAGGCTATTGCTAAAAAAGGCTTAACAGCTAGTAGTCTGACTGGAAAATACAGGAAACTAGTCTCTCTCTCTCTCTCTGATAACTCTTGAATGCTAGATGTCCCAGATCATAAAATACTTTTAATGGAAATACAGAATTTAAATGCACTTTCTTCAAGTTAGCATAAGAGATATATGCAATGAATGTCTAAGTTCATTTGGATATGAACTTCAGCTGGACTTCTATTACTCCATTGGAGAATATGTTAACTGGACTATAAGTCTTCTCAGCATTTCCCCAGTATGACTTGGGGACTCCATATTACCATTGCTCTAGAGGGAAATACGGGAGATGTATGAGGTTGAATGAAACTATAATGATCCAGAAAGGGTATGAAGACAAACCACGTATCTCATGTCATTTACTAAATATTTGTTTGATTGTGCAAAAAGTGTCTGAACAAGTGTGCAACAAATATTAGTCAATAAATATTTCTAGTAGATGAAATATGAAAACATAAAAACTTTAACATAAAAAAGAATAAAATTAAAATGTTAACATGACACTGAGAGAGAAAAAGAGAGCTATGAAAATATGAAATGGAATTCTGCAACTCACTTAAGGATTAATAAAAAATACATATGTGAATTTCACAATCCAGTAGAGAAGATAACACATATGCACAGATTGCTATAAAATGCATTATAGAAAGTAGTAAATGTTATGAAAGTTTAGAAGAGAAGGGCTTATGTTGGTGACATCAGGAAAGGACTCATTAATTTGGTAATACTTGAGCCTAGCCTTGAAGGATGGCTTAAGACTTGGGTAACAAATAATGACTACAGGAAATGGAAGCAATGTTGTGAACCAAGGAACACAGCTGGAAATCCTAGGATATTTTTGTAGACTGGTGGGACACTGGAGTTGGTTACATAGAATGGTAAACAGTCTGAGGTCAATGCATGGACCTTCTTGGTGCTTAGTTAGAAGGAGTGGTCTTTATTCTGTAGGCGGTGAGCGAAGAGCCAATGAATGATGTTTTGAGATGGCCTTACAGCTATACAGCAAAGACCAGTATCAAAGGAGCTGTATTTTCAAAAAGGGCATATTCCAGCACATTCTCAATTATATATAAGAACAAAAACACTGCTCTGAAAGCTAGCAACAAATAGAAACATGACGCATGTATAAATTAACTTCTTATTCTAAGATTACAGTAATAAATACGTAACACTTGAAGTTATAGTAAACAGTATCAGTATGCTTTTTCCCTAAAAAATAAAAATGGAAACACTATTCTCAACACATGAAAAGTATTAGCAGAAACTGAGAACTTCTGGTAAATACTGAGTTTAAAAGCACAAACATTTAGTAGGAGGTGTGTGGTGTAAGTTTCTAGAAGACATGTAGTTAGTAAAACAAACAAAATCAGTGTTGTTTACTACTTGTCTAGCAAAAATCATTCTTAAGCATGGATGAGGAGCTGTTCTCAAGGACCAAGACTCTAAATATATAAGAATTCATACCAGAGTGACCAGAAGATTATACATAGTTATGCAAGTCAAATACCTTTGGTTTCATAATTTTAAAATGTTGAAACTCTTACCTCGCACAACAAGATCAGCTGAAGCTGAAGAATTGTCCACGATTGTCTGAGCAGTGCACGTGTATCTCCCAGCATGCTTCAGCTGGGCATTTCGGATGAGCAGTTCTCCATTGGAATCCAGCTGTTAGCAAAGACAGCAGTCATTCACGTCAGTATAATCTTCACCAATTTTATGGCATTTAGGATTCAAGAGGTACATTTTCTCCCTAACAAAATGAGTACCATGAAAAGGTATATCTTTTAGATATGCTAACTCTGTCCTATGTCTTTTAATGACAATTCTGTCTTTACTTAGGTTACTTACAGTCTGGACTTTGGTATCTCAAGAGATAAATAAAGTGAGTGAATTGTATAAGATTCCTTTTTTTAACATTTATTTATTATTGAGAGACAGAGAGACAGAGCATGAGCATGGAAGGGACAGGGAGAGGAGGAGACACAGAATATGAAGCAGGCTCCAGGCTTTGAGCTGTCAGAGCCGGATGCGGGGCTCAAACTCGGAAACCGAGAGATCATGACCTGAGCTGAAGTCGGACACTTCACTGACTGAGCTACCCAGGTGCCCCTGTGAGATCCTTTTAGTCCTAATATCTTTAACATTCTATTATTTGTATTATCAGAAGGCCATACAGAGATAAAATATTTCACTGATATCTTTAAAAGATAAATGATAAAGTCTAAACCTCTTCATTGTAAATGTCAGTGAGGATAACTAAATGGTAGAAGGCTAAGAAGAATTATTAATTTGGTTTTGCAAAGCCAATATAATTGATTAATTTCAAGATGTACTAAGGTTAATTACACAAAGATACTAAAAGTGTGTAGAAACTGTCAAAATGGACTATTCTAATATTTTCCATTTAGGTCAAAACATAAGCTCCATGTAGGCAAAGAATTTTGTTTTCTCACTGCTCTATTCTTAGCATTTGACTGATCAATATATATGTTTTGAAGAAGGCTGAGGGAGTCTTGCTTGTGAGAGATAAGGCACCATCTCAATGCAATTTCTAAAAATAGTTAATATTTATTGAATGCCCACTCTGTACGAGGTGCTGGGCTATGCAAGTAGGGAAGTGTGTGTGTGTGTGTGTGTGTGTGTATGTGCGCGCGCGCACGCACGTGTGCGTGAGTGAGTGTATGAAATCTCATTCAATTCTCTTCTGACAACAGTCCTATGAGATAGGTCCTATTCTGTCCATTTTATTTAAGATACAAGTGAGACTTAGAGTAGCTAAGTAATTTAACCAAGGTCACTGAGCTTGTTGCATAGTGGGAGCATGCTCATTATCTCCAAACTATTCATTTAGAGAAAAATTTGGAAAACTCAATTGTTAAGTAGATCTTTCATTTTCTCAAGAACCAAATATATTGATTTACTATTCTAATCACAAATATCCAGCTATCTTAAAAGATGAAAAATTGGTGATTAGGTTAATGTCTGAGAAAATAAATGAGGATAATTTTTATATGATATGATAGACCTACACATTTTTAAATTTTGGTTTTTTAATGACTGTACAGTGAAGGCTCTACTTCACCATGGGTATTGCAAATGGCCCTTTCATATGTTAATTTCCTTCTGGTTTTGGAAAGTATTCTGGTTTGCTATACTTGTTTAGTTAATGAGATTAGGAATGCAGGCATACCTTGAAGATATTGCAGGTTTAGTTCCAGACCACCACCATAGAGAAAGTCAAATGATTTTTTTTTACTTCCCAGTGCATATAAAAGTTATGTTTATACTATATAGTCTATTCAGTGTGTGATGACATTATGTCTAAAAAATCAATATACATACCTTAATTTAAAAATACATTATTGCAAAAAAATGCTAACTATCATATGAGCTGTCAGCAAATCATAATTTTTTGCTGGGGGAGGGTCTTGCCTTATTGATGCTTGCTGACTGATCAGGATGGTGGTTGTTGAAGTTTGGGGTGGCTGTGGCAATTTCTTTTTTTTTTATTTTAATTTTTTAAAATATTTATTCTGAGAGGGAGAGATAGAGAGCAGGGGAGGGGCAGAGAGAGAGAGAGAGACAGAGAAAGATTCCCAAGCAGGCTCCTTACTGTCAGCACAAAGTCCGATATATGGCTCAAACCTATGAACAATGAAATCATGACCTGAGCTGAAGTCGGATGCTTAACTGACTAAGCCACTCAGGTACCCACAATTTCTTAAAATAAGACAACAGTGAAGCTTGCCCCATAGATTGACTCTTCCTTTCATTAAAGATTTCTCTGTAGCATATGATGTTGTTTGATAGCATTTACCCACAACTCAACTTCTTTCAAAATGGGAGTTCATCCAGTCCCTGCCCATGCTTTATCAACTAAGTTGATTTAATATTCTAAATCCTTTGTTGTAATTTCAACAATGTTCACAGCATCTTCACCAGGAATAGATTCCATTTCAAGAAAACATGTTCTTGGCCCATCCATAAGAAGAAACTCCTCATCTGCTCAAGTTTCATTATAAGATTGCAGCAATTCAGTCAAATCCTTAAGCGTCACTTCTAATTCTAGTTCTCTTGCTCTTTCCACAATGTCTACAGTTACTTCCTCCAATGAAGTCTTGAACCGCTCAAAGTCATCCATGAGGGTTAGAAACAAATTCTTTCAAAACCCTGTTTGTGTTGATACTTTGGCACCTTTCCATGAATTTCAAATGTTCTTACTGGCATGTAAAACTGTGAATCCTTTTCAGAAGTTTTTCAGTTTTCTTTGTCCAGATCCATCAGAGAAATCATTATCTACGGCAGCTATAGCTTTATAAAATGTAGTTCTTAAGTAATAAGACTTGAAATGAAAACACTAATTTTAAAAGATATATGTACCCATATGTTTACTGCAGCATTATTTACAATAGTCATTATATGGAACCAGCCCAAGTGTCCGCTGATAGATGAGTGGATAAAGAAGATGTGGTACACACACACACACACACACACACACACACACACACCCCACACACACCGGAATACGAGTCACAAAAATGAAGGAAATCTTGTGATTTACTACAACTTGGACATATTATTCAAAATGAAATAAGTCAGAGAAAGACAAATACCATAGTATTTACTACATATGAAATCTAACAAGAAAACCCAAAATAAATGAACAAACAAACCAAACTCAAATACAGAGAACAATATGGTGGTTGCCAGAAGGGAGGCTGGTGAGGGAATGGGCAAAACAGGTGAAGGGAATTAAGAGGTACAAACTTCCAGTTTTAAAATCACAAGTCATGGAGATGAAAAGTACAGTATGGAGAATATAGACAATAATTTTGTAATGATGTACAGTGACTATGCTTATTGGGTGAGCACTGAGTAACGTACAGAATGTGTTGAATTACTGTGTTATACGTCTGAAACTAATAAAACATTGCATGTCAGTTACGCTTTATAACTTGAAAGGAATAATAGACTTGAAAGTTGAAATTGCATCTTGATCCATGGGCTGCAGAATAGATGTTGTGTTAGCAGGCATGAACACAACATTAACCTTGCTGTACATCTCTATCAAGTCTCTTTGGTGACGAGGTGCACCGTCAATGGGCACTATTATTTTGAAAGAATTCACTTTTTTATGATCAATAGGTTTCAACAGTGGGCTTAAAATATTCAGTAAATCATATTGTCAACAGATGTGTTGTCATCCAGGCTTTGCTGTTCCATTTATAAAGCAAAGGCAGAGTAGATTTTGCATAACTCTTACCAGCCCTAGGATTCTCAGAATGGTAAATGAGAATTGGCTTCAACTTACAGTCACCAGTTGCGTTAATCCTCCACAAGAAAGTCAGCCAGTCCTTTGAATTTGTGAAGCCAGGCATTGACTTTTCTCTAGCTATGAAAGTCCTAGATGGTATCTTCTAGTATAAGGCTAGATTTGAAAATGTATTGTTTAGTGTAGCCACCTTCATTAATGGTCTTAGCTAGAGCATCTTGTTGCTGCTTCTCCACCAGCACCTGCTGCTTCACCTTGCATTGTTATGTTGTGGGGATGGCTTCTTCCTTCACGCCTCATGAAACAATGTGTGCTAGCGTCAACTTTTCCTCTGCAGCTTCCTCATCTCTCTCAGCCCTCACAGAATTGAATAGTCTGGATCTTGCTCTGGATTAGGCTCTGGTTTAAGGGAATGTTTTGGCTGGTTTGATCTTCTATCCAGACCACTAAACCTTTCTCCTTACCAGCAATAAGGCTGTTCTGCTTTCTTATCCTTCATGTGTTCACTGGAGTAGAACTTTTAATTTCCCTCAAAAACTTTTCCTTTGTATTCACAACTTGGTAAATTGTTTGACACAAGAGTCCTAGATTTAGGCCTATCGTGGCTTTCAACATGCCTTCCTCTCTAAGCTTAATGATTTCTAGCATTTGATTGAAAGAGAGATGTTGACCTCGGCTCGGGTTATGATCTCATGATTCGTGAATTCAAGCCCGGCATCAGGTGAGCACAAGCCTCGCTTTGGGTGGCCCTGCTTCTCTGTCTCTCCCTCCCTCTCTTTCTCTCTCTCTCTCTCTCTTCCCTTTGTGAGATTCTCTCTCCCTCTCTCTCTCTCTCTCTCTCTCTCTGCCCTTCATTCACTTGTGCCCTGTCATATGTGTGTGTGTGTGTGTGTGTGTGTGTGTATGCATATATATAAAGTGAGAGATATGAAACTCTTTCTTTTACTCAAATACTTAGTGGGCATTGTAGGGTTATTGACCTGATTTCAATATTGTTGTATGTCAGGTAATAGGGTAGGCCAACCACAGTCAGAACACATACAACATTTACTAAGTTCACTGTTTCATATAGGTACAATTCATGGCATGCAAAAACAATGACAATAGTAACATCAAAGATTACTGATCACAGATGACAATATATATATTGTCACAGATGTCATAACATGTTATGTCACAGATGACATAACAAATATAATAATAATGAAAGTTTGAAATATTGTGAGAATTATCAAAATATGACACAGGGACACAAAGGAAGGAAATGCTATTGGAAAAACAGTGCTGACAGACTTGTTCAACATAGGGTTGCCACAAACTTTCAATCTTTAAAAACACATTATCTACAAATGGCCATGAAGTGCAATAAAACAAGGTATGCTTGTAATCACTAGTTATAATCTGAGCACATTGGTTCAGTTGGTTATAATGGGATCACTACTATCTCCATATAAAGAACTTGTCAGTGGCCACACACATTGTTCCTTGACAGTAACCAGTCTTAGTAAAAATGAAGATAAAGGATACACAATTTAATGTCAGTTGGGGGTCTTCTTGTGCCCTGAGGTCTAGATTGACTAAAAATCCAGCTTCGAAGATTTCTGAAAATTCTTAGAGTAGGAGAGTATTTTCCTTCTGCTATATTTTTTAGTTATTTTGGTGCCACCAAGGAACACCATACAAGAAATTTAGCTCTTTCTCTACTTTGTCATACAACCTAGTAACACAAGGTACTCCCTAGTAAGGTGGGTTTACTGAATTGAAGATGATGGAATTGGTTGTATCCCACAGGGTGGGGCATATCGACATTAGAAATGATCATTCACTACATATTTCTACTCTTAATAAAAGTCCTGTTGGCCATATTTTTACTGGGGATTTCACAGTGATTTTACCTTTCCCAGTGCCCTGCCATCTTGCTGGCATGCACTCCTGCTCCTGTCTCTTACTTCTCTCTGTTTTCCCCTGGAAACAGAGAATTACTCTTCTTTCTTCATGTTAATCTGCTTAATTCTACGACAGCTGCTTGGATTGAATAATATCTATTCTTTAAAACCTGAATTTCTGTTCTTAGGTTTTTTTCCCCATTTTTAAAAAATTTCTTAATCCTCAATTCATTTTAATCTGGTTCCCACCTCTTCAACTTATTTTATTTGACTTCTAATAGCATTTGAGCTTTCCTACACACTCAATTTCCAATCATCTAGGACAATGCACTTTTCAGAAACTTTGAGGGCATTTTCAACCCTCTTCTTCAACTTCCTTATAATTCAATCATAAATTCTTGAATTTATCCATTCCTCCCATTACCACTATCTCTTTCTTTTTCTAAGCTACCCACATCTCTCACTGAACTACTATGACCTATTAGACCACAACCTCCACCCTTATTCTACTCTATTCTCTTCTCTACTTGGTACCCAGAGTGACCTTTTTAAAATGCAAGTGTGATCAAATCACCCCTCTTTGTAATAATACAACTTACTGAAAGCTTTAAAAATGTTCCTCTTCCTGGAATAAAACCTGTATGTGTTATAATGACCAATCTGGTGCCATTTTCTAGAGTCTGTCCAATATTGCAGCTTAGCTAGTGCCCCCATTTCACTTACTCTGCTCTCCAGGAGAACGTTCCCTTTTTAGGCCCTTGAATGCATCTTGTTCTCTCCCATCTCTGGTTCTTCATAGTGTTTCCTCTCCTGGAATGTGATCCCCCTCATTCACCTAAGTAACACTCTCCACTCACCAATACGACTTCATTTCCTCAAGCAAGACTTTCCATTTTCTCTTGTTATATTTTGTCACAGCACCTTTTACCTTATGTCATATAATACATCTCAACTGCAATAAAATATTTGTACAAATGTATGATTAAAGTTGGCCTTCCTAGAGGACTATAGGTTTTATGTGAGGAGAAAACATGCCTGTTTTGTTCATCATTGCATCTTTATGTTATATATGTACAAAGCTGTCTTCTACTGAGACATGATAATTTTTTGAGGGAGGGACTAGATCGTATTTATTATTATATACAAATTAATTATATCTGACATACAGGGGAAATTCAACAAATATTATACAAATGAATTAATAAATATCTATTATGTAAAATGTTTTTATTAAATTCTTTTAGTAATTTTGTATGACTTTTTCAAGTAAGATAATAATATTATAAGATAAAATAACCAAATTAAGAACAACTATTGCTATCCACATACATGAGAGCAAATATATATAATAATATATTTCAAACTAATTTCATTAGGAAATAAAGTTTTAGCACTAACATACAAATTTATAGAAAAAAAATTCAGTTAACATATAAGAATGGAAACCTCTGAGTTTTCCAACCACTTATATGTGCTACAAAGAATCTGGCCTTGTCGGAAGAGAGGTCTGTTATTTTCTCAGCCTCTGGAAGGTAATCTATACCGTCTTTTTCTGTCTGGGTGTCTTGGATGATACTGGATAGACTAACAACATGATTTAGAGTGGGTGTTAGAGACACCTGTATACTTTTAGACTTAGGGTCTAACACTGTCTAGTGACTTAGGCAGTGGCTTTGGTCATGTGGTATCAGTCCAATCTTAAGACTGACATTAACCATATGGTCAATCAAACATGCCTACATGGTTAAGCCCCAGTAAAATCTCTGGATACTAAAGCTCAGGTGAGCTACCCTGATTGGCAATACTCTGTGCACATCGCCACACACGTAGGCTGATAAAGTAAAGCATCTTGACTCTACAGAGAGAGAACAATGGAAGTTTTGTATTTCGTATTTTTCCTGGACTCTGCCCTACGCACTTCTTCCATTGGCTGATTTTAATTTGTATTCCTGTAACAAACTGTGACCATAAGTATAATAGCATTCAGGAAGTTCTGTGAGTCCCTTCCAGCAAATCAAAACTGAGGGTGGTTTTGGCAACCCCTGGAACTTGTAGTTCATTTAAGAAGTGAAGATGGTCTTGGAAACCGTACCCTTTTGTAGTTGGCCTAGTTCCTCATAGTGCCTTACTAAATAGAATTCTTCTGAGAAAGGAGATAAAGAAATACTATGGTATTATTTATAAATACTTTTTAAAAAATATTTGAGGTAAGGAGAGAATAAATGTGTGTGTATAGTGAAGGTAGTAATAAATTTTTCTTGAGCTATCATACGGGCCATTATGGCACATTAGCCAAAGTGTATATGTGGTTTACCACTTAGAAATTTCCCAAACCTAAATCAAAAGACCTGCAAAATATAAATGCCCATTCCTTCCTTCCCCTTCCCCCATGAGTAATTTTCTAGAGAGAAAAAATAAAATTATAGTAAAATAATATAATTTAAACATTATATATTTGTAAAGCATACGGCTTCAATGTGCTTTCACATTCTGAACAGCACTGTACTGTAATACTAAATATTCAGTAATGGAAGGATATTAAGTAAAATCTTTTTAAGTTATTGTGACATAAGATAATAAGGTATATTTGAGAAAACTAATGTTTGCATAAAAAATAAAAAGCAGTTCTATTATATGCTTTCATTATGTGAACTCACTACCCTGTTTGATTCCTATGTTAAATGAAAGCTAATCCTGTTGCTAAACTCACACTATTTCAATGAGCCATGTGATTAGATTGGAATTAAAAAAAAAAAAAACAACACTTCAGAAATATTAAATGTTTTCATTCAACCTCAGAATAAAAAATTGAGGGCAGAAAAATAATATAAAAATAAACAAGTTGTGACACCATAATTGCCTTTAGTAAAAAATTTGTATTCTGTATACCTAATATTCTTTTTTCTTAATAAAATGGCTTTTTCCTCCAGACTCTCAGTTTGAAACATATTGCTGTTTACATATTCAGTTATTTTATTCTCAGAGAAATAATGTGGCATGATTTTTATACTTTTCGCATGCAATGAAAACCACAAACTATTTTATGTCTTAACATTATATTAAATATATACTATTTTAGAATAAACTCTTTAAAAGTTTTAATTAAAACTATTATAAAAGTTTAATACTAAAGTAACTTAAATGTCAGCAAGTTTTAAACATTAGGACTTAGGTAGGTAATGACAGACTTCTTGTATATCATTACCTTATACTTATAATAATAATAAGGGATTTTAACATTTATTTTCGTTTGCTCTATATTTGGTAAAGGTGTGGCACTGGAATGTCTCAAGAAGGAAAGCAAGGGAAAATATACTATATCATTTCCAATATAGTTGTGTATGTATAAGAGCTTTCCTGAAGTTTTATAAATGGTAATAGCTCTTTCCATACCTCAAGAGAAGCCGAGGTTCTCAGTGGTCAGCAGAACGCTTACAAAGCAAGTAAAGATCATGGACCTCAGCACATTCTAGCCACAAATTAGATACGAATGCTCTCTATATTTTCACTAAAAAAACCACAGCTTGGCTGAATTACAAAATGCTTCCCTTCATGTGAGGAGAGTTGAATCACATACTGGAAATTGTGATAGCACAGCTCAGGGATGTTCCAAAGTGTATATGTGGTTTACCACTTAGAAATTTCCCAAATTTAAATCAAAAGACTTCCAAAATATAAATGCCCCTTCCCCTTCCCCCCTTCCCCCTCCCCCATGAGCTAAATCTACAAATTCATCTCTGCAGTATAAATGAATCTGAATTACTAAGATGTAAATTGAATTAATCATCATGAACAAAGAAATAGGTTGTATGGTGCATACAAGGTCTAGATAAAGGCTATATACATATATCAATGAAAATGGCTAAATATCAATGAAAACATCTATTTTGTTCCATTGAAATGCAGAAGGAAGGGGCAGATACAGAAGGTTGAAGGAAAGAATATCCCTTAAAGAGAATGTTCTAGAAACTTAGAAGCAAAAGCTATTAAACATGTTTGATACATGCTATATCTATGAGAGATTAAAAAAATTCTCTTTTTAGTTTTGGCTTGTTAGATTAAAAGAGGCATAACTATAGCAGATGTATCACTGCAACTATAAACTTCAATATCACTATCACCAACACAATTTACAGCCTTAGTTAGGGTTCCATAGGTGTCAGACACTATTATAAATAAATATTCTATGTGTGCAGACTCACTTGCTCTTAACAGCAACTCTGTGAGACAGATACTATTCTTAGTCACATTTCAGGGAAGAGGACACAATATTGCTATAACTAAAGCCACTACTATTGCCAGTAGTGATGGAATAGAATTGCTGCTGATAGAACACTTCTGCTGCTACTAATCCTACTATTAAAACTGCACCTGTTGGGGCGCCTGGGTGGCTCAGTCGGTTAAGCGTCCGACTTCAGCTCAGGTCACAATCTCACGGTCTGTGAGTCCGTGAGTTCAAGCCCCGCGTTGGGCTCTGGGCTGATGGCTCAGAGCCTGGAGCCTGCTTCCGATTCTGTGTCTCCCTCTCTCTCTGACCCTCCCCCGTTCATGCTCTGTCTCTCTCTGTCTCAAAAATAAATAAACTTTAAAAAAAATTTGAAAAAAAAAAAGAAACTGCACCTGTTAATTGCATTATTGCTGCTGCCACTGTGGCTACTATTCCTGAACTCCTTGGAATATCTGATTTAATTTATTAAGTGACATTTAGATGTCTGGCAATATGCTTTACGTATACACATTTACATACCTTTTCTTATGTAGCTTTTATTATACTCAGGGAGATACTATTTATATTTCCATTTTAAGGAAAAGGAATTTGAGATTTTAAGTTGAGGGGCTTGTGGAAGGCTCCACAGTTAACACTCATTACTGGTGTTAAACTGTTTCCAAAATTCTACTCTATGAATCAGACAATGGGATTTAAGTTCACAGTTTTGCAGGTAAAAATGGGTATCTTCTCATAGCAGAAAGAATACAATGCTATTATTTTATATAATTATTTGTTAAGTTCTTAACTTATTTAAAGGTCCAAACATGAGAAAATAGAATACTACCATGGTCACCTGTATACCAACCATTTGATTCGATAATTGTAAATTTACCATACTTGCTTTACCTAATTAGTAGCTAGCTAGCTCTGTCTTTCCTTGTCTCTATATATACAACGTGTCCATCTTTTTGAGTATTTGAAAAATGAATAACTGATATTATCACACTTTCATTCCTCAAAATATTAGATTGAATCTCCAAAAATGGTTATTATCTTACATAATTGCAAAAGCATTTTCACATGTAACATAACACCAATTTCCTAACATTACCTAATATTCAAGTGTTATTGTATGCAATGCTTCAGCATTAAGATTTAATGTGGAAATTTTTTTAAAGATATGACTTAAAAATATTATGAAAATGAAATAATATCATAAAGACTTAAATTAGGGAAGTGGTCTAGGATTATTACTAAGGTAACCAATTATTTACAGAGTCAATGTAAATATTGAATATCTTTAAATTTGGTTATTTTGATGGCTGAAGTGTCCAGTTTTGATCATTTGGACAATTTTATTTATTTTTTTGTTTTGTTTCTTTTTTTAAACACTTAATAGTTTCACTTTTTTTTTAAGAGAGAGCAGGTGAATGAGGGAGAAGGGCAGTGCGGAAGAGAGAGAATCTTAAGCAGGCCCCATGCTTAGCGCAGAGCCCGATGTGGGACTCGATCCCATGACCCTGGGATCATGACCTGAGCCTAAATCAAGAATCAGAGCTCAACTGGCTAAGCCATCCAAGTGCCCCTACAGTTGAAAGTAAGCTTGGATATTAATTTGTATGGTTTCACATCAGTTCCCATTAGCCTTACGGTTCTTAAGATCTTCAAGGATCACTTGGTAGAAGAAAGGGATCATATGGGAAGTTTTGTGGGACAACAACCTCACCTTCTTGTGAGGTTCTTGTCTTTTATTTATTGGGCTTCTTGTCTTTTATTTATTGGGCTTCTGATTAAATTCTCTTTGCAAAAAGGATTCTGCTGCTAAAAACTTGTTGTTGTTGTTGTTGTTGTTGTTGTTGTTGTTGTTGTTGTTATTTTAAAACTTCTGATGTGGACTAACCTCCTTATATAATAGATGAAAAGCCTAAGGCTCAGAGTGACTGTTTTGATCAAGGACATAGAACTCTGTCAAAGGCAAAACCAGAAAAAACACTCCAGATCTTTAGATACTATTATGTTCTTAAAAACAAAATGAAAAAAAATTAGATAGAATTTTTGGAATATGCCAGCTAATGACAAAATAGTGTACTGCTGGTGTGATATAAATAAAACATCAAAGTCCACAATGTAAAAATTATAAAATTCTTAAGAAACCAAAGGGCTACATGTTTATTTCTTCCTCTTTTTATCTAAATACTTATCATATTTTGCCAGAATAATAACTGCCGTGATGCTTAAGTATGCAAGGAGTTCCATGTAAAACAAAGGGGACTTTAACTTTGGATGTATTTCTGGACATTTTCTAAGCCAAGACATTTCTGAAGAACAAAGACTTGTTGCTCTATGTTCTTATTTCCACTTACTTAGCATTGCCATCAACAAATGCTCACTAAGGACCAGACTATGGGGTGTTATGCTACAGAATAACCTTAGCTGACATGGTCTCTACACAGGAAGTATAATGTTCTAAAAGAAGCCAGAACATGTATAGACATCTCCCTTTTCATCTCCCTTGACAGTAGTTTCTCAATCTTGGCACTATTGACAATGTGGACCAGATAATTCTCTGTTGTGAGGGAATGTCCTCAGCGTTATAGGATGTTTAGCAACACCTGTGCTAAACAGATGCCCATAATACATAGCCCTTCTCCCTCCTCCCCATAGTGGTGACAACCCAAATTATCTCCACAAATGGCCAAAGTCCCCTGGGGAGGAAAATCGCTCCCAGTTTAGAACCACCACTTCAGGGCTTGCATCATCTTGCGGTGCCTGCTGGTCTTCTGCTCTAATGTGGTCCTTGCCTGGATGATGGCCCAACCTTCCTTTTCTCCTCCAACCTTTACCTCCCAATTCTGGACAATCGTCACCTTCTTGCTGAGCAGTAACAGAGAACCAATAACATTTTTTTTTTTTAATTTTTTTTTTCAACGTTTTTTTTATTTATTTTTGGGACAGAGAGAGACAGAGCATGAACGGGGGAGGGGCAGAGAGAGAGGGAGACACAGAATCGGAAACAGGCTCCAGGCTCCGAGCCATCAGCCCAGAGCCCGACGCGGGGCTCGAACTCACGGACCGCGAGATCGTGACCTGGCTGAAGTCGGACGCTTAACCGACTGCGCCACCCAGGCGCCCCCCAATAACATTTTAATTGTCATTCCTTCCTCCTCTCTCTCCCTCTCCTCCTCCGCCCCTCTACCTTTGGATATTCAGAAGCAAAATTTCTGTTCAAATTCATAACATATTCTAGTATGGAACACATAGGTCTTAAATTTAAGCACCATGATGTTACATGTTCAATATAATTAATATTTTCTTTTAAAAGGAAAACCTGAGGATAAGAAGTCTGTCCTCCTGTGTTTTGAATGGTGTTGTATATACAAGCAGAACAAATGCACACCCACACACCTGCAAACACGCACTACACCTATCTTCCTAAAGGAGATCAGAAAGAATTGCCTACAACTACTAAAGACCACCAGAAACCATGTAGACTTGATTTACAATGTATTGCAAAGTTTGCTAATAGTATAGGGAAAGTGAAGTAATTTGGATAAACCTGAGTGAATGTAAAAAGGTTCATTTAACACAATGATAGAATAAATTGGGAGTTGAACAGCACTGCCTTATAGTGCTTTGAACAATGGGAGGTGGGTATTAACCAGTGGATGAGAATCCGAAGTGGTGAAGGCCACGGGGTCTGCGGTCAGAGCACCTTGGTTTCAAATCCTCTCTGTCACCAACAAGTGGTATGAGGACTTTGGACAAGTTACTCAACCTTTCTGATCCTCGGTTTCTTCACTTTGAAAGTTAAGAAAAATCACAATAATATATGTTTCCTAGAGGATTGCTATGAAGATCAATGGAGAAACACATGAAAAACATTTAACCCAATGCTGGCCAAACAGGAAGCACTCAATAAATGTTAACCATTCCCTCAGCAAGGAAATAGCTAGAACTTTTTGTTTCAGATTAGGTATCCAGTGCAGCAGAATGCAAGAATTAAAGTATGAAAAATTGAGATCTGTAAGCTGAAAAAAACTATGTAGCAAAACTCTCTGGAAATTTCAGTGCGGAATGATTGCCCACTATGCAGAGTATTAATAACTGCTTACAATCTGCCAGAACTTGTGTCAAGTGCTTTGTAGGCATTCTTTCACGGAATCGTCACAAAATACTAGGAAGCACCAGTTTCGCAAACCCAGTGAAGCAACCTGAATCAAGTAAGTGAATTGTTAATAAAATTTTACAGAGATGGAAATCTGAAAGTTTAGAGAGGTTTAATCACTGGCTTAGGGTCACACAATAAGAAGTGACAAAATGAAGCCTAGACCCCAGGACTGGTTGTGGCAGAGCCTCTGAACAATTCAGATGTTATTTATGAATTCAAAACATATACGTAATAACTTATTGCCAAATTTCAATTTTAACATTTATTTGTATTAAGAGAAACAGGAAGAAGATATTAGAGTGGCAATACCTAGAATTGGAAAGTTCCAACTCATGCGGTTAACTAAGATAATGGCTCGGACAGGAAGGCGTTGTCAAATATTTGAAAGAAAATGACTCAAAGTAGATGTCAAAACTTAGATGGTTACTGAAAAAAAGTAACTTCCGCAGATCAGACACCACCGTGGGAGAGACATAAAATGGTATATTAAATAGTTTTTTTTATTTTTTTGGTGGATAGTTTTAAGTCCTTTCAGGAACAAAAGGGAATATAAATTAAATTGATAAGTGAAATGACTCTGCCTTTTATACTTACTCTAAGGCAGTAAGCAGCTATTTAACTGGAAAATAAAAATAAAAGCCATTTTATAGTTGGGCTTGAAAAATTTATTTGTCACATAACTTTGATAGAATATAAAATGCCAGATAAAGTGCTTATAAGCTTATTGTATCCAAGCTTCAATTTTTAAAATTTATGATTCATATATATAATTCTTAATATCCTTCTATGCATAAGTTCAAATGAAACATTTACTGAACCTGATTATATAATAATATAATGCTGAGTGACTCTTTATGGAATGAATGAAAGAATAAATGACATAGCAGGTAAATTAGATATTTAAGTTATCTTTTTTCTATAATCAGTATGAAGTGTTTCCACACAGCTTTAAAATTAGTATCTATCTCTATATATATTTTAATAATCAATTCAAAAGAGTTTTGCACGAAGCAGGATCATTAAATGTAATGGCGATGTAATTTTTACTTTTTTTGCAAGCTCACTATAAATTCTTAAAAGAAATGCACCTTGGGGAGCCTGGGTGGTCAGTCTGTTAAGTGACCTACTCTTGATTTCCACTCAGGTCATGATCTTATGGTCCCTGAGATGCAGCCCTGCATGGGGCTCTGCACTGACAGCACGAAGCATGTTTGGGATTCTCTCCCTCTCTCTCTCTCTGCACCTCCCCCTCCCTCTCTCAAAATAAAAATAAATAAACTTAAAAAAAGAAATGTACCTCTTGAAAATATACTTTTTTCCTGATAACTATATGAATATAATTGAAAAAATATAAAGTAGAATTTTTTTAAATTACCTATAATCGCATATATTAGACCTAAGTATAGGAAAATGTATTTGTTTAATTTCATAAACCTTCAAGTCCCAATTATTCCAGGCTGTGAAATTTGAAAACTTATGCAAGGTTGCCACATTGTGGTCAAAGTTGAGAATAGCAAGCTAAAATCAAAGCATCATCATTGATTTGACACTGAATAAAATTTCTCATTGAAACTAAATTGGAAAATACAAACTTAGTTTCTGGAAATGAAAACCTTAAATTCTGGTTTACATATTCATTCTTCATTAATTAGGACTTCTGATATTAATTTTTAGCAATTAAATTTGTTAAAACGAATGATGATGATGACATCGGTTTTGATAGCTATGGAAACATTTACATTTGAATTTTAAACTCACAGGGTGCCTCTACTTTATTTTGGATCAGTGCCTGTGTTTATCTTATTCAGTGTTTTATTCACCCTAGTGTCTATCCCTGTTCCTGCTTTTGGTATGTGCCTAGTACAATATTTTAAATGAACAAAAATGATATTCACTAATTAAAATGCTGCCAGAATCAAATAAAATATCAACACATTATTTAAGACCCTCCCAGAAATGATGTACTGACATATTTGCCCATGCAATTTGAATAATCAACAAACGCAGTCAGCAATGTCCCTTCCTTTGTATTCCCTCACTACGCTTGAGGTAGGAAGGGCCACTCCTTCTGACGTGGTCTGTCAATGCATCCAGCAGCAATTCCAGTCATTAGCATGATCTACCAAGAGGTGGATCAAACACATATGGTGTTTTTACTCAAACTTCGTGTTGTACATTTAGCAGTGAAGACTGACTTTGAAGTTGGCTTTAAAAGAGAAGGAAGATGCAAGGGAAGGTTTTATAGGTCTTAGGTTCAAAAGACAGAATTAAATTTGATAATTTATTTTAAAATAAATTTCTTACCTAGGTTTTTTTAAATTATTTAGAGAACTGAATCGGCCTGCCCATCTAATGTGCTCCAAATGTGTATTTGATATTTTTACTCAATTAAGTTACATATTTAGCTAGTGAATATGTGTTCTACCAGTGGTTATCACTTGGTGGAATAAAGCTGAAGCAGAGTTGGTGAGGCAAAGCGTGGCCTGCAGTGAGTTGTGCTCTGGATTAGCTGAGGGACAAGCACATGAACTTCTGTGGCTGTCATCTGCAAAAGGAGTCCAGTAAGTAATGACCAAAGTCGTTTATGTTTTTATGATCCATTTTATTATTTATTTCTTAACTATTATTCCAGTTATTTCTTTATTTTCCTCTCTTTTTAAGCTACCAGGCTCTTTTTCCTTTTTTCCTTTCTCCTTTCCTTCTTATCCCTGTCTCTTTTCCTTCCTTTTCTCCTTTATTCCTTTTTTTTTGAAATATTTATTTACATCAACAAACATAATGTAACTATCATTTTAAAGTACATAAAGAAATTCCATGTATGAAGTTCCAGCAAATTCAAAAGTCTTTTTCTTTTAAGTAAGATATTTGTTTAGCTCATTTTTTCCCGTTAAAATGAGTGAAAACTGAGTAGCATTCACCTTACTTGCAAAATCAAACACAATTTGAGGAAATTACTAAAGATATCAGTGCTAATTTTACTCATGTTGGGAACAGGTATGAGTAAGCATACCAAAATATTTTTCAGAAACATAAGGAGAGATATCATATAAGGAGTATAATGTTAAAATAGTTCCCTGTTGTTATTTTTTAAAGTGTAAGTTTTGTTCAGAAAATGAAAGACAATCAGCAGGTTTACAGTAAATTTCTACTCATAGCTAGAGCTGTTAGATTTGCAGTTAATTTGTAGAAAGCATACATACTGATTATTGCATTGATAGTAGTTTTATGAATCTATCTAATAAGAATTTAAGAAGAAATGTTTTCATCTAGTTAAAATCAGTCTCACTCAACCTGGTTGAATGCTTGTTTGGCTTTTTAAAGTGTAAAGTTCTAGAATTTTTTTAAAAGCTAGACAATTTGAAAGCATGCTATTATATGTACATATCAATCTTAAGATTTCATAGGACTTTAAAAATCCCACATATTCCATGGAGTTAATTCAAACTTTTATTTATATATTGATAATTAACTTCTAAAATTAAAATTAGTTTTCTTCACTAAGCATATGTTCTAAAGAGGTTTTTAGGTTCCTTAACAATAGCATTTCTAGGAGCAGACAGGAACAGTGGCCAATTTATCTTTTATATATAACTGACCCTTGAACAATACGGGGGTTGGGGGCACTAAACCCCTGCACAGTTGAAAATCCATTATAGCTTTGACTCCCCAAAAACTTAACTACTAAGAGCCGTCCATTGACCAGAAACTTTAGTAATAGTTAAACGGTCAATTAACACATATTTTGTATGTTGTATGTATCATATACTGTATTCCTATTATAAAGCAAGCTAGAGAAAAGAGAATGTTATGAAGAAAATCATAAGGAAGAGAAAATACATTTATGTACTGTACTTATTGAACACATCCACGTGTAATTGGACCTAGCAGTTCTGACCCCATGTGGTTCAAGGGTCAACTGTTCGCTGTAACATAGACAGTCCTATCTTGCACCAGCGATGTTCCTATGCAAGTCAGTATTCCTGCATTACTTACCAGTCCTTTCCCTTTATTTTCTTTATTTCCACACAGGGACACCACTATTTGTACTTATAGGACTAGTGTCATGTATGATTTCCTATTCTTAAAATACAGCCATTTAACCCTTCTAAAAATCACGTGACTATTTGCTCAAACCCTCCCATATACATATTTTGCCTATTTCTTACGCTCAAAGAATAAGAGAAATGCCTTAAAGTCATCATTATAACAAAGGATAAGCTCTATGCTCTTACCTTATTTAAAATTATTATGAAGGCACTACAACCAAGAGTACAGATACAATGAGGTATAGTACACAGCAATATCAAAATGATATTGTAATGAAAGGAAAAATGAACCTAAAGCCCAATGAATATGTATTGATTAATATCTCTACCAGAATACTTACAGCAAGCCATTTTTGAAAAGGTTCAAGAGTGCTACAGGTAATATAAGTAAACCATGAAAAGCTTTTTTTTCTTTTTCTTTTTCTTTTTCTTTTTCTTTTTCTTTTTTTTTTTTTTTGCTTGTTTTTCAGTCTCGTATGAATGATTAGAGTAAAAGGAGTTGCAGTGCAGACACATAGGGGTCGATGGAATGTTAATAAGATGAAACTTAAAACACATACCATAAAATTCCGCTGGTAATGAATGTTCTCTTTGTTAAAATCGATCACATAGCCATTGAAGGACCAAATAAATGTGAGATCCAGGGCGGGATCGAAGGACGCAGCACACTGCATGGTAGCATTTTCTCCAACAGTAATATCAGCATTAATTGGGGCCAATATAATTCGCGTGGGATCTACACATTGGAAAAAAAAGAATGAAGCACAATTCAAGAAAACATTAGATATCATATTATCTGGCAGTTTCAAAGAATAAGAGGTACTACATTTTTATTTCTCTGAACAAAGGGAGAAAGATGTTTTCAGATTCAAATTCTAGGAACGATTTCATTAAGCAAGAGATTTGCCCAATAGGCTTTTGAAATGGAAACTTATCAATACATGGACTGTCTTTGTGAATCATGTCTTATACTATATTAGAAACTAAGTACTATGAAACTAGAAAAAATTAATATTGATCAAATGGTTTCTTACCTGTAATAACAAGAGTGCCAGTGTTATTAGCCCTCCCTCTATTATTTTCTGCAAAGCATGTATAGATACCTCCATCATTTCTTGTAATGTTATTTATTTCCAAGCTGCCGTCTTCCCAAATGAGTATTCTATTCAAATGAGAGAAACACATTCTTCACAAAACTAATTTAATAAACATTTTACTATTCTGTCTTAGATTACAAACACTATCTTTTGATCATTACAATTTATACAAATTGCTCGACAGTAACATTTTCTAAAGATGAAACATTCTAGCCTTTGTTTATACTATTTTTTCCAGCATTGACCAATTGCTTTAGAAATCCAACTTCATCTTTCTCTTGGACTATTGAAGTAGTCTCTAACCGGCCTCCTGCTTCTATCCTTGCCTGTCTCTAGTCTCTTTTCCACATGTCAGTCAGACATGAAGACATAAGTGACATAAGTCACACCATGTCACTCTTCCGCTCAGTGAGATCACTCTGCAGCTGAGCTCCCTCCAGTGATTTTCCATCTCACTCATAGTAAGAGACACAGTCCTTTGATTGCCCTTTTAGTCCCTGGGCAATCTCAAAGCTTTTGCACATTGGAACCTTCAACAAAGCTTTGCTTAATAATTCTAGTTAGCATTGCATGCATGCATATGTCACCGCTGCTGTCCAGGCACCCTCTCCAACCCATCCCTCCTCTAAGATTTTCTCTCCTAATATTCATGCCGTCACACACACTTCAGTTACTTATTAATCTATCCTTCCAATAGATGGTAACATTTCCATGCCAGGAATTTTTTATCTGCTTTGCTTGTGGCCCTGTCTCCAGCAGGTAATATATCTGTCTATTCATTCATTCATTCATTCATTCATTCATTAGAAAAAGAAAATCTGCGTGCCAGGAATTTAGAAGAGAAAGACACTAATTACTGATTAGGAAGTCAATCAACCTTTTCTTGAATGAACGCACTTCATGGAGTTTAATTGAAGCAAATGGTTTTTCATATACTGCCATAAAATGACTTAAAAACTGCTGTGGAACAGCCTCAAACCAGTCAAACCAGTCATAGGCCTGAAATGAATGAGCCCAGGTCTTCCAGAAATGTGACCTCAGGACTTCAATTTGGACTTTTAAAATATATATATATATATATATATATATATATATATATATATATATATATAATTTATTGTCAAATCGGTTTGCATACAACACCCAGTGCTCATCCTATTAAGTGCCCTCCTCCATGCCCATCACCCACTTTCCCCTCTCCTCCAATCCCCATCAACCCTCAGTTGTTCTCAGTCCTTAAGAGAGACTTATGGTTTGGCTGCCTCCCTCTCTGTAACTTTTTTCCGCCTTCCCCTCCCCCCCCCCATCTTCCGTTAAGTTTCTCAGGATCTGCATATGAGTGAAGACATATGGTATCTGTCTTTCTCTGCCTGACTTATTTCACTTAGCATAATACCCTCCAGTTCCATCCATGTTGCTGCAAATGGCCAGATTTCATTCTTTCTCATTGCCAAGTAGTATTCCATCATATATGTATACCACATCTTCTTTATCCATTCATCAGTTGATGGACATTTAGGCTCTTTCCATAATTTGGCTATTGTTGAAAGTGCTGCTAAAAACATTGGGGTAACATGTGCCCCTATTCAACTCAGACTTTAAAGTTAGCACAGACTATCATTTCCACAGCTACAGAGGAATGCAAAAATATTTTTTAGTAATGTTTAAAGGAGGATATTCTAAAACCTTCCTTATTAACAGCTTCTGTAACAGATTAATATTTAGGAAATTCTTCTTTCAATGGAACCTAAATCTTTCATACTAGCAACCTAAATCTATTCCCTCTGTCTGCCTCTTCCTTAGAGACTAGAGACTATAAAAACTCATTATATATAACTATATTGTATTTAACTTGTATATTTATTTAAAAACTTTAGGGGCGCCTGGGTGGCTCAGTCGGTTGAGCGGCCGACTTCGGCTCAGGTCATGATCTCACGGTCCGTGGGTTCGAGCTCCGCGTTGGGCTCTGTGCTGACAGCTCAGAGCCTGGAGCCTGTTTCGGATTCTGTGTCTCCCTCTCTCTGACCCTCCCCCATTCATGCTCTCTCTCTCTCTGTCTCAAAAATAAATAAACGTTAAAAAAAATTAAAAAAAAAAAAACTTTACTATGCTATATAATATTTTGCATTTTGATTCAATATCGAATTGCCTATCATTAGATTTTCACTTTCCTGAGTGTACCATTCCAAAAACCTTAATTTATCTCTGAAGCTTGGTAGAGCACATGCCGACAATTATCCATCTATTCCACCTTAAGGGCGGAGCTTGACAAAGGAAAAACACCATATATCTACCTTATTGAGAAAATGCCAAATTTTCTTAATTCATTTCCACATAAGAAAATGCCAAAAAATCCCACCAATAATACATTCCAAGGTTTCCTTTTGCCTCTTTATCCAGTTCCAACTTAAATTTATTTCAGAATACTTTCTTTTCCTTGAAGAGAAACTGTAGTTTCAAAATAATATAACCTTAAAAGTACCTATTTGGTACTGCAGAAGCTTTGGCATGTGCCTCTAAGTTCTCCACTGTAAGAAGTATAATGGATCCACACAGCTGTTGCACTCAGAAATCCATCACTGTGTATGAGCCAAGGCTGTACTTTCCAAAGGCTGGTCTCAGCCAATGACAACCTGAGAGGAATGTAAAGGCAGACCTGTTTCTAGGAGACATCAGATTCTTAGGGGCAGTTTGAGTTGGAGGACTCTCCAGTGGCCTCACCATACTCAGATCTGCCCTGAAATCTGAGTCATTTCCTTGGGCCTTCCTTCCTGCCCTCCCTTTCTCCTTCATCTGGAATCAGTCCTGCATCTTGGTCAGATGGTTGTCCAAACCTCTACCCAGTACCCTCCCTATTTTCCCATGTAGGCACTGCCATTAATAAATCTCCTGAATACTTACTCCTATATTGGCACCTGCTTCTCCAGAATCATATTAACAAGGACCAACATTAATGTGCCACACTTTTTTTTTCCACTAAAATCTAATGTGAGCCCTTAGCCAATGTTCCACTGCACTATCATTTAATTATTTTGCAAATGAAGCTATGAAAATTATAGCCAATATGCAATGGAAAGAACGACAGCAGTCATTCTTTCTAGAATCCACACTATTATTCTGTTTTCTCACATTAGCTCTCAGTTAACCTTTAGTATATCCAAAGTATATTCTTCTTTATGTCACTCATTTCACCTATTATTTCAGGAACTTATTTCGTGACACTAAAATTAATTTTTGGTAAGGATTACCATGGTAAGTTAACTTGATTTTTCTCTAATAATGGTCCCTATTTTTTTAATACATTTTTGGTTTATTTATTTATTTTAACAGAGACAGCATGAGTATGGGAGGGGCAGAGACAGAAGGGGAGAGAGAGAGAGCAGCAGCAGCAGAGAGAGAGAGAGAGAGAGAGAGAGAGAGAGAATCCCAAGCAACTCTGCACTTCCAACTCAGAGCCTGATGCAGGGTTCAAACTCATGAAACCCGAGTCGAAACCAAGAGTCGGACCCTTAACTGACTGAGCCACCCAGGAGCCCCTAATGGTCCCCATTCTTAAATCAATGCAGATTAAACTCTAGTGATCTTATCCTTATTTTCAGATAATCTGATATGGATAAGCAGTCCAATAAACTAGGAACTACTTGGTCTTTAATAAATTAGTCACTCACTTTTGCCAAAATTACGCCAGGATAACCTTCATTTTACTTGTTAATTGCTAAAGAATACTAACTCTAGAGAAGAAAAGAATTTTGGAGTTGCTCTCACATAAATGGCTCAGATAAAGATCACTTTAGAGCTGATAGCAGTCCATTAAATATGAAATAAACAACTACAAATAAATTCTGTTGTAAACTGTATATCATTTAGCTCCAAGTAAAATCATACAATTGAGAACCTAATTATAATTTATCAAGATTTATGTTTCTTCTCTACTGATAGGAAATATCACATAAACCATTTTACAAGCCACTAATCAAGTGTGGCTAACTGTAATGTGGAACCATTTTCTGTGGTTTATTAATCAGAATGAGATTACAGTTATGCTGAAAGACAGTTATTCAAGTGCTCTTTGAATATTATTTTTAAACAGAAATGTTTTATTTCTCTAAAACCAATTTATTAGTTGAATTTTTCTTAATGCATACTATCTTACCACATTGAACTTTATTTTTATGTAAAATACTGTATCTATTATAAAATCGTGCTTATAATCTGAAAAATTAATGGATTAAAGCAGTGAGCAAAAATTGGATTTTCAGAGTCTTTTGTCAAGAAGTAATACAACTTGATTCAAAGACTAAAAATATTCTGACAAGATTAAAATGGTAAGGTTTTAGGAGCTAGAACACATGTTGATATCTAGGAAAATATCCTTTTTCTTTTCCTTTTTTGAACACATACTGATATTTAGGAAAAACAAGGCCATGAAACCAGGTTCTGAAAAATCCTTGGTCAGAAAGGCTCATGACATTGGTCCTCAACAGAATCAGAGCAAGATTTTTTTCATTTAGGGGAGAAAGTTAGTGGCAGGGGTGGGGAGGCTGAGGGGGATGCTGTGCCACAAGTTTATTGCAGGGGTAACTAAGTACCTAGATAAGGGACTTAGCCTTTGGTCACAGTCTCTGCATTGCTCACTGTCTGATCATTAATGTTTCGGCAGAAAATTGAACAAATTAATTCTTCCTTTAACACTGATTCTGCTAGCATCATTTTGCTAAGGTCTTAATAAATCTTAGTCAAATCTATTCATTTTAAAAGTTAACGTGCTTGTGGAAATAACTACTGACCCTGTGCACTCCCTACCACCCCCCACCCCCCCATCTCAATCTCTGTCCCATACACAGCCACACTTGTGGCCATCCTAATAAGAGAACTGTGTTGGCATATGTTCATTCCATGTAAATATGACCCAAGTTGAAGTTTCAGTTTGGAGATTATCAACATACTTTCAAAAGTTTACTTTAACCGTTCCAGGCTTCGGATACATCAAAATAGAGATAATAATACCCATCTTACCTACTTTTTAAATTATTATTGTGACGAAGATCTGTCTTATGCGCTTTTGCTAGAATATTCTTTTTGAATGCAAAAAGTACATCTTTTTCTCCTTTATTTAAGTCTTTAACAGATTTGGTTACTCAAAGATGGGGTCTAAGCCCCCTAGCCTAGAAAACATTATTGATGAGCTGGATTACTATATCTTATCTCTTAAAACTCTTCTCCACTTTCTCCTAAGGGAAAACCTCAGAAACCTAAGAATTCTTAAATTCTTCCCCATCCTATACTCTCTGCCTCAGGGCCCTTGTACATACTCCTTTCATTGCCTATAATATTTCTTTCTCCCCCACTTTCACATCCCATTTCCTATCCTGACTTTCTTTCCTCCATACTCAATATTACCTTATCTTCTTCTAGTACATTTATAGAAACCATTCAGTGTGGCTTTTAAATAAATATTATGAAGTCACATGCTTTATATTTTATCCTAAAGCTACCAAAACATTGGTAATCGTTTACTTGTTAGGAAGGTGAGAAATTCCAATTTATTTTAAAAGATGGGAAGGGGTGATTTATTCTTTGAAATGTACCTCTATATTTTTTCTACTGAAATATTTAATGGGCTAACTTCATAAAACTAAACCAAATATAAACGGATACAGAAGTCCTTGTTAGGGGAAAATTAAGTCAGAGATCCTATTTTATTTCCCATTGTTCATTTTCCTCCCCCTGAGGACTTGGGCAATTTACCAAAAGTCCCTGAGTCTCAATTTTCTAAATTTCTTATAAATTACAGAAGCCTAAAAATTGAACCTTGATTATCACAGATAATAACAGTGAAGGGTAAGCATTTCTTACTTTTGTTTATCTTAGAATTACAGTGCCTTCTGCAGAGGAAAGTTAGAACAACCAACATTTACATAAGTCCTCTTTAAAGTCCTCTTTAAATGAACTTGGCCAAATAGTTCATTGCAATTGGATTTCTAGTTTCCGAACTGACCTGCTGCTATTGACGAGCCACTCTGTCCCTTTACTCCATGAGAATTTTGGCTTGGGTGCTGCTTTAGGTTTGCATTCAATTATGACCCTTCCTCCCTTAGCAGCTAAGATCTTTTTCTTCATAGGATTCATTTCAAAAGTTGGAGCCAAAGCTAAAAGGAAACAAATGATTATTTTTCTCTTTCACTAAAAAGGGAAAATAAAACATTTCTTCTATAGCATCTTTTATTCTTTTGATTAATAATCAACAGAAAACATTAATCCCACCAAATATTATCAGATATGACCATAAATATTTCATACCTAGTATTCATACATTTTTTTACTTAGTAACTTAACTGAGGTATATTTTACTTATAAAATTCACCCATTTTAAACGTATAAATCTTGCTGTTAACAGAATTAATTATTATGATTTTAGTCACAATCAATTGCTATATACATATTTACCTTTTAGGTAACATCCAATTTAATTATTTTGACTTAATTGCACAAAGGAAGTTAGGTGGAAGACTGGAGTTATATTGGGCATCATTATGAATATCGACATACGGTCATAATTAATACCGTCAACCATACTTTGAATGACCTGTCTCCAGTGTACAAATGAGAGAACTGATATCTATTAAGATTATATAATTTGCCAAAGATGCCATAGGCAGTATCAGGTAGGATTCACAATTGAATCTTTTTCCTACTGATTTGCCAGCATCCTCTTTTAATTAAACAATATGATTCCCCCTTTAGTATGCAAACATTTCTTGAGCACCAACTGTGTGCAGACGCTCTGATGCCAAAATGAACATATGTCTGCCTTCAGACCTGCCTGCAAACATCCATGGGAGTGATGGATGCAATTAATTGAAGGGTACATGATCCACCTATAGTTTCTGCTTATGTCAAAGTACAGAGCTTACGAAAAACAGGATACAGAGCCTCTTAAATGGTTACTTCAGTGATGACGTGCTCTATTTTTCTTTAGGTCTCCCACATCTGGCTCATTTCTCAATTTCCTTGTATTCTAGCAGAATTCTTGGCGGAGGGGGCATCCATTTATTTCTATACATCCAGTCTCTGTATGTAACTGTGTCCATTCTGTAGGCTTTTCCAGGCCCAAGTATATCTTTGTCCAGATATTAGCTTGTCATCTGCTAGTCCTGTGACTCTCAAATTCTATTTGTACATCAAAATAATGTGATGATCTTGGTAAAATGTTGATTAAGTAGGCCTGGTGTGGACCTGAGATTCAGCACTTCTAACAAGCTCTCAGGTGTTGTTATTGCTGTTGCTGCTCTGTGGGACACACTTTTATAGCAAGGATTTAGTTTATCCCATTGTTCTTTCAGTCTGAGTTTTGATAACTGACAATAAACAAATAAGTAACCAACCAACTTGTGTTGTACACCTAACTCCGTGTGTAGAATTTTGTAGAGGCTCAATAAATATTCTGGGTGACATATTGCTTGTCAAATAGGAAAGAAAGTTTAATGGAATTATATTTTAAAAATCTAAATTCATTTAGAAAATTAGAATTTTTCCTGAGTCTGAGTTTTAATGAAAAAAGTTGATTTCATATAGTTGTTTAAATGACTTCATACTTATCCAGTATTTGGATAAGTTGTTTAAATGACTTCATACTATCCAGTATTTGAATTTATAGTGAAAGAATCCAAACTATGTTCCTACATATTTTAGAAGTGGGAAAATGAGGGAATATTTGTCCCCAAACTAAGAAGACATGCATTTTTTTTTTGTCTATCATTCTTTACTGTGTCTATTAAAAAGAATAGTATCTGGTGTAGAATAAGTTCCCAAAAAATATTTGGTGGGTGAATAAATGAATTACCTAGATAGCAAAGGAATATATATAGAGAGAAGCATTGTTTCTAAAGCTAATAAACAAAAATTGATTCAAACAAATATAAAGATGCCCAGAAACATTACTATAAGGCTGAAAACACTCAAGCAGTTTGTTTAATAAAAGCCATTAAAATACTGATAAATTTTGTGCTTGAATATGGAGAGATCTTTCATCCTGAGCTGTTAAATTTTCTTATTATTTTGTAACATAGCACGATAAATAAATTTTAACAAAATATAAAAAGCTAACATTTGGAAAAACATTCAAAGTCACCTCATATCTTGTATAAGAGTCAAAACAATTTTATTGTATTTCATAATAAAGTAATATGGTATGAAGCCTGAGCCTGAATGTTTGATACCCAAATAAAGTAGATTAAATATATCAGCAAAGAATTTTTACCTTGGAGGGAATAAATGGAATATGATCTTCAGCATTATAACAAGAGACAGGGAAAATTAAAATTAAGAAGGCCTCAACTCTTCTTAAAGTTAGTTTTTCATATTCTTTCATATTTTTTAGTGTTAATTTATAGTGATAGCAATAATTTTTAAAAATTTTTTTAATATTTATTTATTTTTGAGAGAGACAGAGACAGAATGCGAGTCGTTAGGGGCAGAGAGAGAGAGGGAGACACAGAATCCGAAGCAGGCTCCAGGTTCCGAGCCGTCAGCACAGAGCCCGACGCGGGGCTTGAACCTACAGAGCTGTGAGATCATGACCTGAGCCAAAGTCAGACACCCAACCGACTGAGCCACCCAGGCGCCCCTGATAGCAATATTTTAAAGAATTTCCCTTTGGTGTAGCAATAATAAAATAGGCCACACTTTATAGTCACTGCTTTATCTTTTTGGTAATCAGTTGTAGAAGACAAAGCCTGGCTACATCTAGATTCATTACTTATAACATGACTAACGCTGATGACAGCTAATTAAAATAAAATGAAAAGGACATATTACAGTAAGGCCTTAATTAAAGTAGTTGTAATGAAAGTAAGGAGAATGTGAGATTTATGGGGTAACATTGAGAAATTTAGTAGATGTGATAGAAAGAAAAGATGTAATGAATTATGCCATTCTATAGAACAGAATTTTTCAGGATAAGGTGAGTGAGAAGTAAGGATTATAGCTTCAGACACGCTAAGTCTGGGTTATCTGTGAGGTTAACAGATGAACATTCCTATTAGGAAGCTTTATATTGAGCTAAGGATAAAAACCTGAGCCAGTGATATAAGAATCAATGATAGTTAATGGAAGAAGAAGAAATTATCAAGGATTTCTAAAAATTTGAAAATAATAATTTGGGAATAATAATATAGAATATGACAAAAAAGTGGGTTACAGAATAGAATGAAACCATAAGAATGGAATCTGAGAGCAAGATTTCTAACTGAGCAGAGGAAGGGGTAAAGAGGAAAAAATAAAAATGATCAAGAAGAAATAATCTGGGAGGTATGAAAGCATGGAGTCTCCAAAGCCAAAGAAGCAGAGAATTCAAGAATAAAACATGATTAAAAGGAGAGGCAGCATGAAAGATATGAACATACATATGCACATGGAGAAGAGATATCTGTTCATATCAAGTACAGGGTAAGTGAAAAGAAATGAATATAGGGCAGAGGTAAAGGGATTACAGGCATACCTCAGAGATATTCCAGGTTAGGTTCCAGACCACCCCAATAAAGCAAAAATCACAAGTGAGTCACATGAATTTTTTGCTTTCCCAATACATATAACAGTTATATTTACACTATATTATAGCCTATTCGCTGTGCAAATGGCGTTATGTCTGAAAATAAACAACGTACATACCTTAATTTAAAAATACTTTATTGCTAAAAAATGCTAACCATCATATGAGTTTTCAGCGAGTCATAGTCTTTTTGCTAGTGGAGGGTCTTGCCTCCATGTTGATGGCTGTTGACTGATCAGGGTAATGGTTGCTGAGGGTTGGCGGTGGGGGGGCATCTGTGGAAATTTCTGAAAAAAGACAACAATGAGGCTTGCCCCATCGATTGACTCTTCCTCTCATGAAAGATTTCTCTGTGGTATGTGATGCCATTTGACAGCATTTTACTCACCACTGAACTTCTTTCAAAATGGGAGCCAATCCTCTCAAACCTAGCCATGCTTTATCAGCCAAGTTGATGTAATATTCTAAATCCTTTGTTGTCATTTCAACAATCTTCACAGCATCTTCACCAGGAGTATATTCCACCTCAAGAAACTACTTTATTTGCTCATCCATAAGAAGCAACTCTTCATCTGCTCAAGATTTATCATGAGATTAGAAGAATTCAGTGAAATCCTCAGGCTCCACTTCTAATTCTAGTCTCTTTCCAGTTCCACCACATCTACAGCTACTTCCTCCACTGAAGTCTTGAACCTCACAAAGTCATCCCTGAGGGTTAGAATCAACTTCTTCCCATCTCCTGCCCACGTTGATGATATTTTGCATCTTCCCATGAATCATGAAAGTTCTTAATGGTATCCAGAATAGTGAATCCTTTTCAGAGATTTTTCAATTTGCTTTGCCAAGAGACATCCGAGAAATCACCATCTGTGACACCTAGAGCCTTATGAAATGCAGTTCTTAAATAATAAAATTTGAAAGTCGAAATTGCTCCTTGATTCAAGGGCCTCAGAATGGATGTTGTGATAGCAGGCATGAAAACAACATTAATCTCACGTACATCTCCATCAGAGTTCTTGGGTGACCAGGTGTGTTGTCAAGGAGCAGAAGTATTTTGAAAGAAATTTTTTTTTTTCTGATAAGTAGTTCTCAACAGAGGGCTTAAAATATTCAGTAAACCATGTTGTCAACAGATGTGCTGTCATCCAGTCTTTGTTGTTCCCTTTACAGAGCACAGACAGATTAGATTTAGCATAATTCTTAAGGGCTGTAGGATTCTCAGAACGGCAAATGTGCATTGGCTTCAACTGAAAGTCACCAGCCACATTAGTCCCCAACAAAAATGTCAGCTGTGAAGCCATTTCCTCTCTTCTCTACTCTAAACCTCATGAACCAACCTGAGCTAGTTTTAAACCTTTCTTCTGCAGCTTCCTCCCCTCTTTCAGTCTTCACAGAATTGAAGAGAGTAAGAGCCTTGCTCTGGATTAGGCTCTGGCTTAAGTGAATAATGTGGCTGATCTGATCTTCTATTCAGACCACTAAAACTTTCTTCAAATCAGCAATAAGGCTGTTTTGTTCTCTTATCATTCATGTGCTCACTAGACCTGCACTTCTAATCATAAGAACTTTTCCTCTGTGTGCACAACTTGGCTAACTGGTTAGCACAAGAAACCTAGCCTTCAGCCTATTTCAGCTTTTGACATTCCTTCCTCATTAAGCTTAATCATTTCTAGCTTTTGTGTGAAAGTAAGAGATGTCTGACTCTTCCTTTCATTTGAACACCCAGAAGCCATTGTAGGCTTATTGACTGGCCTAATTTCAATATTGCTGTGTCTCAGAGAATAGGGAGGCTCGAGGTGAAGGAATGTGGGCAGTCAGAACACACACATGTATTGATTAGGTTTGCTCTCGTATATGGGCCTGGTTCATGGTGCCTGAAAACAGTTTCAATAGTAATATCAAAGACCACTGACTACAGATTAACATACCAAATATAATAATAATGAAAAAGTTTTAAATATTGTGAAATTACCAAAATGTAATACAGAGACATGAAGTAAGCCAGTGCTGTTGGAAATATGCCTGCTCGCTGCAGGATTGCAATAAACCTTTGATTGGTAAAAACACAGTATCTGTGAAATGCAATGAAACGAGACGAGGTATGCCTGTTTTAGAGAGGAGAAATACTCACGCCTCTGGATGAAGAACATGAAGGGGAAAATGTAGTAAAGATTTACATACTTTTGAATGTGGATAGGAAATTGATATATTTTATTTCAAAGGGTTTCAATTGTTATGGCAGAGTAAGAAAGCAATACCAAAGAAGGAGTCAGGGTGGAGCAAAGAGCTTGAGGAATGTCCTGAGGATTTTAAATATCAATTGTAGGATATGAGATCCAAAGACTGCTATAACTAGCAAGTGCTGAAGATCCATCTGAGACTGGGTCACATGCATTGTGGAAGCATCAATCACCACAATGTGATTTTCAGGAAGTATTTAACAGCCCAGACATAGGAGAGAACAAGACTTGTAAAAACTGGCGTGTGTAAAGTTTGCTTTACCTATAAATCATTTTTTTAAATTATTGTACTCCATGCTGCCTCTAACTTATTTACTGTTCTCCAGTGAAAGAAGGGAAATAAAACAACAATATCATCCTGTTCCAAACCACATTTTGAAAGTTGTCACCTTTAGTGATCCAACATACAATCAAATATGATCTGCAGAAACCCTTATGATCATTGTTTAATGTGGCGCTTTCTTGCTGAATGTTATCAGAAACTAGAAATGATACTGACCCAAGATCTTCAACTCCGCATTTGCATATATGGCTCCATGTGTGTTTTCAGCTATGCACTGGTACATGCCAGCATTTTCAAAAGTCACATCATACAGTCTCAACTCCCCTTTATGATACTGAAAAGAAGACAAAGCAAAATACATTTCCTTGATAAACTTTAACAGAAATGCTTTTATTTAGGTCTGGGCTGGTTTGCCTTTTCATTCAGGTACAATATTTTGCCCCCACTGTTAACTAAGCCAGATACGGTAGGGTTTAAAACCCACTTACCATGCCCAGTGGCTCTTGTTCTATTCATCCTACAGAGCTGGGAGTCCACTTTTTCCCTCTTGGCCCAGCTGGGAGATTACAGAGGGAAGGTACAGAAGGGCCCCACTGCTGCTACTTGTCCCCAGGGCTAAAGGTAGAACCTTCCCTCTTACCTCTGTTTCTGTGGGGTCAGGGAAATAGTGGCCAAAAAAAAGAGGACAATATCAGGTAGTAGAGAAGGAAAAGTAGGAAGAAGGGCAAAATATGGAACAAAGGGCAAAATAAGGAGAGAGAGGAAGAGAGAGAGAAGGTAGACATAAGATTGCAGAAACGTTGTTTTAAACTGAAAGAAGATAATTTATTGTTCACTTCCTTGTTTGCCTTTTTTGAAGACTATTTATTTATTTATTTATTTATTTATTTATTTATTTATTTATTTATTTAATTTTAGGGCCAAGATACCCTTACTCTATTGATTCTCTTGCTAAATTTATCTGAGGACCACTGGAAATGGTGCCTGAGTATGGACTCAAGAACCGCAAAACACTTGAACATACATACCGCATATCCATTTTTCAGCCATCGGATTGTAGGGATGGGCTTCCCTGTGGCCACACAAGGCCAATAGAGGTCACTGCCTATATCCACCTCTGTGTCGTTGATATGTTCTACCCACTCAGGAAACGCTGAAAGTTAAAGAACATTGTAAGTGTCAGACTCAAATCTCAACACTCAAAATAATCTCAAGAATGCAAACGTCACATTTGGTTGATCTTCTTCTGGAGAATACATCAGATATTATATATGCCATAAAACCAGCGTTAGAGCCATTGAAATTGCATCCCCATAGGTCTTCAGGTAAATTTTATCCTACATTGTTATAACATGAAGTAACTATAATCAATTCATAATTATTTTCCTATATGTGAACCATGTGTTGTTAGAAAGCTAATTCATGAGTAACACTACAGTAATTTATCTTTTCTTATAACTTAAATCTTTCAAAATGACAATTAAGGTTTTAAAAAATTATGTCTTGGGGCACCTGGGTTGCTCACTTGGTTAAGCATCTGCCTTCTGCTCAGGTCATGATCCCACGGTTTGTGAGTTCAAGTTCCATATCAGGTTCTGGGCTGACAGCTCAGAGCTCGGAGCCTGGTACCTGCTTCAGATTCTGTGTCTTTCTCTCTCTCTGCCCCTCCCCTGCTCACACTCTGTCTCGCTCTCTCTCTCTCTCAAAAATGAATAAACATTAAAAAATTAAAAATTTCTCTCCTGCAGGAGGGGGGATGAGCTAAATGGGTAAGGGGCATTAAGGAATCTACTCCTGAAATCATTGTTGCACTATATGCTAATTTGGATGTAAATTAAAAAATAAAATTAAAAAAAAATTCTCACCTGTAACATTTTTAAAAAATTATGTTTTGGGGCACTTGGGTAGCTCAGTTGGTCAAGTGTCCAACTTTGGCTCAGGTCATGATCTCGTTGTCTGTGAGTTCAAGCCCCACATCAGGCTCTGTGCTGACAGCTCAGAGCCTGGAGCCTGCTTCAGATTCTGTGTCTCCCTCTCTCTCTGCCCCTCCCCTGCTCACTCTCTTTTTCTCAAAAATAAATAAACATTATTTTTTTTTTAAATTATGGCTTCATTGAGTATGACACTAAGTATTTTCTTTTGGAATAAAGAATCAAAATTTTTTCCACTTCCTCAGGTGTCCTCCTTTTGATGTACCTTTCACCTAGTGGCCACTGTCACATTTTACTGTAGGATTAGAAAAATGCCTTGATCACATAATTACTCTTTCAATATTAGAAACCACATACAAGAGCTATAATTGGTGAAATCCATGCTTTAGTGAAATTAATTTCAGCTTCATCATTTCATCTGATCTGGTAGCTAAAGAAAACTGCTAAGTATTTCCCATACCACAAGTAAATATTTCTAGAGAGCAAGCAAATGGACACTATGACATTTTTTTGAGTATTTAAGTTAAATAGTTTCAATAAATGTACGTAGGGGTGCCTGGGTGGCTCAGTCGGTTAAGCCTCTGACTTTGGCTCAGGTCATGATCTCACGGTTTGTGAATTCAAGCCCCACATTGGACTCTCTGTTGTCAGGACACAGCCTGCTTCAGATTTTGTGTTCCCTTCTCTGTCTGCCACCCCCCACTTGTGCTCCCTCTTTCTCTCTCATAAATAAATAAATAAATAAATAAATAAATAAATAAATAAATAAATAAATAACTGTAGGTAAATAAATTGATATAAAATAAAGGAGGTAGGAATAGAGAATTAATTGTGAGTGGAGGAGAGTATTTTATTTTCTTTAAAAAAGAAAACTTTGATATATTAATTTTATGACAAAATACTATACATGTCTTATAGAAAGTATTTAATACATATAAATAAAGAGTATAAAACATTTTTATGATCTCACTAGATATAATCCCATCAAGATTATATGCGTGTGTGTATTTATAACACAATAAGCTGATTTAGTATATTTTCACTTATCATTACATTTTGGTAACATATGTAGACAGTTATAAAAATTAAATATTGATAAGAATGTTAATTGAGAGAGGTTTTATTTTGTAGACAATCTTGGCAATACATAAAACAGGAATATGAGCACCTTTCATGCCTTGGACTCTAACACACAAGATATCACATTAAAAAATACAATAAGAATAAATAATGGAATCAGCTTGACTATGATTTAATTTTGTAAACTGGTTGTTTGATTACACCAAAAGATAAAAAATGAGTGTTTCATTAGTAAAGGAACAATAATAGTTCCCTTAATAAGATTCCCTTACAAATATCTGCTGTCACCTTGATTCTTCTAAAGAATTAGACATTATATAGTTTAGAACTCTACTCGGCTAAGAACCTGGATCGTAGTTTTCTTAGTACACTGAATAAAAACAGATCTATAAGCACTAGAAACCTGGTAGAATGCCAGCTTTATTTAAAAAACGTAATGTAAGACTCTAACCAGAATTTTTCTCTCTTCTGGAGGTCACCTATGTATACTTGATATGTATCAAGTGAATTTTGTTGGGGTACTGAATATACAAGTCTAGGGTTCCAAGAAAGTATCTGGGTCAGAATTTTCAGGTGCCAGAGCCTAATTAAAGCCATGATCATAGATGAAATCACCAAGGTTGTGAGGAAATAGAGAAGATTTTCAGAGACAAACCCTGCTTGCTCCCATGTTCGAAGGGCATATGGATTGAGGAGGAGAATGCAAGTGGTGCATAAGGATGTTAGCAAAGTACGGATCCCAGATGCGAAGCACAGAGAGCGGACAGCGGAGGACAGCACAGTCAGCAGGGGCGTCTGTTGCTGCTGGATCAGGTAAGACACAGCTGCGAAGTGGCCATTCGCTTCAGCAACATGACCTCATTGGTGATCAAGACAAGATTCCAGCAGGGAGGTAGGTATGAGACTCAAACAAGAGTGAATTTTAAAAAGAAGAAAAATTGACCACAGCACATTTAGAAAGTATAGCCAAATCTGTCAGGGAGACAAGAAGAAGGGGAATGGAGCAGCAGCCAGAGTTAAAAATATTTTAAAGAAGTAGGAAACAAGACCACTATACACTGATGAGAATGATCCATTGAAAAAAATGATTACTTTCGCCGGAGAGGGAATTGCTGGAACAACAGCCTTAAGGAAGTAGGAGAGTACAATCAAGCACAGAGTAGAGGTGTCGGCCTCAGATAGCAGCTGAATCCATAGCAATGAGATATGGGTAAAGGTATTGGATAGATGTGGGGTGGGAGCCTGTGGAAGTTCTAACTTGACCTTTCATTTTCTCAGTGAAAGAAGCCGCCAACTTATCAGCTGAGAGTAAGGTTGAAGGAGGAGGTGTTAGGGTTTGAAGTAAACTGTGAAGGCATGAGTAGGTCATCTAAGGGACTGCAAGAGTAAGTGGGCCTGTGGAAGTAAAATATAATTGCCAGGCAGCACCAAGGGCCCACTTGAAGTTAGTGATGAATAATTTAAAATGCTCTAATAAGTATGGTGATGTTTATCTCAAGTCATATTCTAGCCCCTGGTTCAGGCACTGTAGGCAAAAACCTCGATTTTTCCGGGGTTGGCCTTTTACAAATGTAGTAAGACAAAACAGAAGGTGGTGAGTGCATTGTGGAGGAGTGCAGGGGAACAGTTATGAATGATCACAGGTTTAGGGAAGAGGTGGGTAGAGGTTAGAGGAAGTGAAAGAATGTTAAACCATGGCTAGATTAATTGGTTACAGTTCCTGGTAGAGTCCAAGGGTATTAGAGAGACTGAACTAGAAAGATAGGAGATAGTGGTTTGAAAGATATGTGTGAAATTGAGATTATAAAGGGATTGTAATTTGGAGGGGGGCATCTGGATGGCTCAGTTACTTAGGTGTCTAACTCTTGATTTTGGCTCAGGTCATGATCTCACAGTTGACCATGAGATTAAGCCCCGTATCGGGTCCATGCTGAATGTATAGCCTGCTTGGGATTCTCTCTCTCTCTCCCTCTCTGTACCCACACCCCTATCTAAAAATAAATAAACGTTAAAAAAATAAAGGGATTGTACTTTTTGGTAACATTGAGGTCTGAAGTGTGGCCATGGGAACGGATCATTAGGGAAGAGGAGTTCAATAGAACTGAGAGGCCAAACTACTAAAGATAATCATAGTCTAAGTTGATTTTGATGTCACTAAGAATGTAAAGAGTAGTGTTCTGGTTTGTAAGAGCTGCCAAGAGCAAAATCCTTAGAGAAATGAGGAGGTTTGTCCTGACAGATAGTTAACTGGACATTTAAAGGAAAAGAGTGTATGGAACAAGAAGAGCAGGTATACTGCAAGCCAAAGGGAATGAGAGCTGTGGAAGAAAATTAGCCACTGCCTGAGAGGATTACAGGGGAAGCAGTGTCTTTAAGGGAGAACCATGTTTTCGTTAAGTGAGAAGTTCAGAGTAGAAGTTATAGAGAAGTTGAGAATACAGGGGATTGCGATGATAGCAGCCTGTGTGTTGTAGAAAGTATGGTACAAAGGTTTCAGAAGTTAGGGATGGGGATGAGATGGAGACTGAGAAGGACATGTGCAGAGCTGTGTAGGTGTTAAGTTCAGATGATAAGGGAGGCCTGGAGTGCGTGGCTTTCTGTGCCAAATGGAATGAACAGGGTAAAGGCAAAAAGAGCCTAATCCTGGTGAATTCTATGGGATGGTGGTGGTGAGACTTCATGTGTTAAGTCATTGGAGGCACTTACTTCATCCCTGTATAGACAGAGGCCTGGGTCTGGGTAGGGGCCACAATGCCCCTTCCCCATTCTGATATCACAGTTTGGCTCTCACATGTGTATGGAGGCATATGTTCAGTTGCTTGTGTATACTGGTATAAATGTAGAGGTTTGTATATAGTATGAAAACAGTATGAATCCTGGACAGAGGACAGAGAGAGTATTTCTCTTATGTAGTTCCACTTGTTCATGTCATAGTGTGTGCCTCTGAGTAGACACTCAATGGATGCTTATCCTTTAAATGAATGGGCTTACTGAAACCTTAGATGTTTGCTTAGTTGTGATCTTTAAGTTTTATATTGTACAATAATACAGAAATGGTTTCAGCCTGAAAAGTTTCAAGTGGTCCCTGAAACACAACATTCTATCCCCCTAAATGTAAGTGTGTGTGTGTGCGTGTGTGTGGGTGTGCGTGTGTGTGTCTGAATCAAACACTTGACCAAGGAAATTGCTTCAAAAAAATTTTTTTTCCTCTTTTGGAAAAAAGGAGGTTCTCAAACTGTGGCTCCTGGTCTGGTAGCATTAGCATCTTTTAGGAACTTGTTAGAAATACAGATTCATGGGCCCTAGATAGAACTTTCTAACTCAGAAACTCTGGGAACCAGCAATCTGTGTTTTAACAAGCCCTCCAGGTGATTTTGAAGCATACTTGAGTTTTCAAGTCAGTGGCTTAGCCTGAGTCATAATGCATAGTTTCTTCTACAAATAAAAAGGTATTGGGGAAAAAAAAAGAACAAGGAAGGGAGTCAACAAGTTACATCAATTGTATTTTCAGAAAATTATCAAGAACACTACTATGAATCCATTGGTGTTAGTATGATGCTAATAGAAGTTTATAACTTTTATAAGCCATATTTGTGACTTCATTAGATGGATAAATATTTCACCTTTTTGCATAATATAAGATACATCACTGTTTTTAAACTATTATATACTAGCTTTTCAAGTATGGAAATGGCTATAAATAAGATACTGATGCAATTTACAGAAAATTAAAATAACATGTCTACCTTGAACATAAATTCTTGCCTGGTGTTTATCCTTTCCTCTATTGTTCTCAGCCTCACATTCATATGTGCCTTCATCTTCTAGCTGAATATTGAAGATCTTGAGGACAGCCCCAGAGGTGCTGATCTCAGCAGTACTTGGCATTGGTTCTAGGACCTTCCGCCATCGGATATCAGGAACGGGACTTTAAATAGGAGATAACAAAAGCTAAGGGTCCACAACATTTCAAAGTAAATTACTTTGTTTCTCTATAGCTAAACACTTACATCATTTATTTCCTAAATGGTACAAAAATTAATATATTTCTATATATGTTAATAAAAAATATAAGTATACTTACTTGCCAAGCGCAAAACACTCTAATGTCACATTTTGGCCCATCAATGCATAAATGTCCTTGAACTGAACTACGATATCAGCAGGATATGGTTTTGTTGTTCCTAATATCAAGAAAAATACAAATATCCACGAATTATTAGGCAGAATGAAAAGAGTTTTTTTTTTCAATATTGTAATTTTGATAGAATTACTTCAGTATGGAAGACATTTCTCAAGTACTGGGAACTATCTGACCATATCACAATGCATAGACGTATTTGTTTATGCATAGTATGTATATAGCATAAATTTCCATCTAGCATTTCCAATCAGATTGACTCATTCTCAAGCTGTGTAACTAATTTTGCTCAATTCACTAAAAAAATTTTTCAAGAGGCGCCTGGGTGGCTCAGTCAGTTAAGTGGCTGACTTCGGCTCAGGTCATGATCTCGCAGTCCGTGAGTTCAAGCCCCGTATTGGGCTCTGTGCTGACAGCTCAGAGCCTGGAGCCTGTTTCGGATTCTGTGTCTCCCTCTCTCTGACCCTCCCCTGTTCATGCTCTGTCTCTCCCTGTCTCAAAAATAAATATAAAAAAAATTTTTTTAAGAAGTCTTAAAGAGCATCAAAAATGTGTGAAACACTGTGCCAGGCACTAAATGAGACTCAGGAAAGAAGAGAAAGGACAAGGGACATGAGGGAGAAGGGTAGAAGGAAGAGAGAAGAGTGTAAAAGAAAGAGGCCAGGCGACAAAAGAGGGAGAAAAGAAGAAAGACATGCATATGGCAAAAGGGAAATAAGTTGAAAGAGGGAAGGAGAGAGGGAACGAAGAAAAGTGTTTATTCAGACAACACTGTGCTTATCAATATAGTTACCTTATTGAATGTATTGAGCACATCTGTACTGAGAGATGCTTTATTCCCTCAATCTTACAGTCACAGAAACAGGCTCAGAAAGGCAAAATGCATGGTTTAAGATTATAGTATGAATGGTACTTTGCACTTCATTGATACTAGAGAGACAAATAGTTACACAATGACTGAAAATACAAGTCAAAACAAAAATAAGGGTCTGAAAGGGTGGCAGCTAAGGAGGATGGTTGATTATGCAGGGCCTATGGGAATTTCAGGCAAGAAGAGTATTTGAATTCACTAGACCAGTTCGGGTTGAGGAAACAACATATTAAGACAAAGTTTCAGGAGTATGCAGAGAATTTTTTTTTAAGTGTAGGAATTCACAAAATATATGTGTTGAAGATGAGCTTGAATCTATTATCTAGAAGGCTTGAAACTGTGACATTAAACATTTTGAGAATAATTTCCTTGGTGATTAACTGCCAGTGCGCTTGGGAAAGAGAATTTATATGAATATCACCTTTGGTTTAAGTAGAAAATCTTGTTGGAAGTTTTAAAGAATGGAACATGGAGAAGAGAATTTTAGAAGAGTATCTAAGGAAGGCTTTGTCATTACTTCAGGCAAAACAGATGAGGGCTTGAGCAGTAGGAATAAAAAGGAAAGAACTGGTCGAAGCTGTCTTTCAGAGGCAGAATCAACAGGACTGTTCTTTGGGTCAATGTTTTCACAACCCATAGATAAAAGATCCAATTCATTGTAATCACTGGGGATGCTTGCTGAACCTACAAATTCCTGGGTCACATCCCAGACCTGCTGAATTAGTATTTCTGGGTTGTACATTTCCGCAAACTTCCCAAGTGCTTACATACTAGCTGCAGACCACTGAATTAGCTATCTGGAGGATGAGGAGAGGACAGGACTTGATGATTAAAAATGCTATTCTGAGATAGTACAGATATGACAATACCACCAAACAAAATGAAGAACACTAGAAGTTTTAGACATGAGATGACAGATGTGTCTGGAACATTTTGAACTTAACATTCTCAAAAACATTCTGTATGACAAGCCTAGGAGGTAGGTAGAATTAAGTCCTAAACAAAGAGAAAAGTTTTAGATATAAGAATGTGGACTCATCTCCATAGTGCTGCTGTCGAAAGGCATAAATTGGTAAGAATATCTGAAAAAAGATTAGAGAGAAATATAAGAAGGAGGAAGATCTGGGGAAGGGTACTGCATAGAATTTGTCAGAGAGGCAGGTGGAAGATAAGGGGAGGGAAGGAGCTGGGAAAATTAGGAAAAGAAAGAAGAGTTCAAGAGAAGCATAGGAGATCAATAGTGTCAAAGTTCATACAAATTCAGAACTGAAAAGCATACTTTGGATTTAGCAAACAAGAAATTGTCAAGATGGTTTGCAGTTAATACAAAAGAATACACAGAGGGAAATGAATGGAGAATAAAGATTCTGAAAAAAAAAAGCAGGAATTAAATGATATAGTGAAGTCTCTAAATGAATCAAATGGTAAATGAACTAGTGCAACTGGAAGAATTAGCTAGAACAGGAAGAGAAACACTTCTTCCACAGAGATGCTAGTAAGAAATAAATAGATGAGATGAACTTCTGGGGTAGAATAAGAAAGCAACCTATAGAAATTTTTACATGCTGGCTCCTTATGATTCTATGAGGTAGTAAATCTCAAGTATCTCCAAGATTGTGGAGAGAAAAAAGAGCCAGAAGTCAAAAAATATTTATTGAATACCAACTACGTGACCACAATCTTGAGTAGAAAAAATGCAGCCACAGTGATATGATGACATTTTCCCCATTTCTTATTTAGAATAGAGGCAGGAACCAAGCCTAGGTCTGTGAACAACAATTCCCAGTATTTCTTCAGAAGCCTGAACTCACTGATGTGAGTGGTAACAGGAGGACTATGATAAAAACAATGGGAAGTAAGCAAATATGTTGGAGTGATTTTCTTAGGAAGTGATGCATTAAAATAAGGAATGCTGTTCAACTAGAATCTTGGAAATGCCATTCAGGTCTGTCAGTGATCATCAATTATGGCATCATGGTAGTGATACCCCATGCTACTTACTTATAGCATAAAGGCAATACATACACTGATTTGCTTCATGTAAATAGTTCCTTAAAATATCAAAGTAATAAAACTGCATTTATTTCCTAATTCTATAATCACTATAGCTTGTTTTGATCTAATCATTTGTTCTCTTTCATTAACTTACTAAAAGCTTTGAATGGACATGAGAATAAAAGCAGAGGTCAGTGATTCCCACTGTAACCAATATATGGGTATTAGGCTAATGAATCAGTCCCTACACATTCTCTGCCATCTTAGGGCACTTTTAACATGTAAATCTCCATCAGAAAAACTAAGTAATGACCAAGACTTTCAAAGTCTTCTGTTTGTGTATCTTCTGTTTGCCCTGACTGGGCAGCCAACAAGTCTTCCCACTGGATACTTCTTTTCATATTGTAAGTACTCCATAAGCAGACAATCTGCAAAAATAGTGTGTAACAAAATACTTACGTTCAGGTAGTGGAATGAGTGGGATAAATTTGCTGAACACACTCTTTGTAATAGAAGGACTGGATACAAAGCAGGAATAATTGCCTTTGTCTGATGCCTCGACATTTGCAATGTAGAGATTTCCATTTGTCTGAGACACAAATCTTCGTTTATCCATTGTGATAAATACAGGAAATTCATTTAGAAGCCAGCGGTAGCTAAGGTCATCTGGAAGAAAATATTGTCTCTTAAAACTGTTGTTTTCTAGCAGTAAGCTAAGGCATAATCTAAACTAGGCTATTGCAGAACAAATGTTGGATGTAAGCCAAGACAAACAGTGCTTTTTCCAAAAGCTACCATATTTTTTTGAGTAAATATAAGCATGGCGATAAGCAATGGTATCTCTCTTTCTCTCTCAAGTATTGTATGGACTATTAATATTCTTACTTCGATTTCACTGATAGGCTAAATGAGACTCAGAGAGGTTAAATGTTTTGCTTAGAATTTCATGATTGGTAAGTAGAATCAGACCCTGCATTAATATAGGAAATTCCAAAATTTCATGACCCATCTTCCTTAATGCATTTTAAAAATAAAATGAAGGGGCGCCTGGGTGGCGCAGTCGGTTAAGCGTCCGACTTCAGCCAGGTCACGATCTCGCGGTCCGTGAGTTCGAGCCCCGCGTCAGGCTCTGGGCTGATGGCTCGGAGCCTGGAGCCTGTTTCCGAATCTGTGTCTCCCTCTCTCTCTGCCCCTCCCCCGTTCATGCTCTGTCTCTCTCTGTCCCAAAAATAAATAAAAAATGTTGAAAAAAAAATTTAAAAAAAAAAAAAATAAAAAAAAAAAATAAAATGAAGATTGTTAACCACACTGTGTCTTTATATCTTTTTCCTTTTGCACTCCTATTTTGAATAACAGATTTAGAAATGAATTTCCATTAAGTCTTTTCTTAAAACAGCAGCCAGACTCATCTTTCTATAACTTAAGCAATGTCATTGGACTTCTCTGGTCTAAGCCCTCCAATGTAAATCTCACTCTAGTTAAAGCCAGTGTAATCACTATGAATTATAAGGTCCCATGTGATACAGCTCTTGTATCTCTCCAATTTCATTTCTTACTACCTTCTACCTCATTCGGTCTATTTCAGTCACCCTGACTTCCTTGATCTCCCTCCACAGTCCCATCTCACCCCTTGTTCCTGCTGCTGCATCCGCCTGGTATGCCCTTATCTCAGACATCTGCACTGTTAGCTTCTTCATTTCCTTCAGGACTTTATTCAAAGTTACCTTCACAGCAATGTCCCTTATAAGAGTTCAGCTATCCCTTTAACACTTACTCTTTCCCTTCCCTGAATTAATTTTCCACCCTGGAGCTTACCTACTACCAATATCTTGGTAGGAATGTAGTTCAAATGGAATCTTGGAAAAGCTATACCTGTTAACTATGGATCTTGTCTGTTGGCTGTCTCTTCCTGTAGCAAATCCCTGAGGGCAAGTGGATTTTCCTGTTTTACTCAAATAGGTATTCTTGCGGCATACACAGTGCCTGGCACACGTAATTGTGTAACAGGTGCTCACAAGAGATTTGTTGAATGAATGAGTGGTTAAATGAAGCCCATCCAGTGCTGAATGTAGTCAAATGTAGTCATTGGCTATTTATGATCATTACCTTTGTTTGTGGGAAATGCTATGGAGATCAGGGGATTTTTTTCCCCGTAGTTTTAGCAGTTCTTCATAGTAAAAGATTACTCTCTCATAGGAAGGTTGTTACATGATTTTGAATTCTATGTTCTTCCTATATTTAGCATTTAATAGTATTTCTCCTGTTTTATTAGAGAGAAAACTACTGATATTTGGTATATAAACAACCAGACTTGATATACATATAATTGTAATAGAATATATTCTCTACGGTCTTTAAAGACAAATTTATGCCATAATATTAGAATATAAAACATTGTTTTTTTTCCACTGTGAAAAGTAGGGTTTATATATTGTTTCAAGAAGATATTTTATAAAAAAAGCAAATGAAAATTAATGAAAGTATATAAAGTGTTCATCTTTTAATTAGCACTTGGTGGCTTCTCTTTTAGCCATATCAAAGCACAGAAAACCTGTATTCAAAGGCTGAATCTTGTTACAGATGACAATTTAACCCCTTTCTAAATTGGATGATTATTCTTGCAGATAGATTCCCTAAAACGATTAGTAATTTATTATGTCTTTATCCTTTTCAAGCATTTATATAATTCACAGTATACTATAGATATAATACTTTTATTTTTTTTATTTTTTTTTTTTTAATTTTTTTTTTCAACGCTTTTTATTTATTTTTTGGGACAGAGAGAGACAGAGCATGAACGGGGGAGGGGCAGAGAGAGAGGGAGACACAGAATCGGAAACAGGCTCCAGGCTCCGAGCCATCAGCCCAGGGCCTGACGCGGGGCTCGAACTCACAGGCCGTGAGATCGTGACCTGGCTGAAGTCGGACGCTTAACCGACTGCGCCACCCAGGCGCCCCAAGATATAATACTTTTAATGAAATGACTGACCAGCACTGTTCTATTTTTAAAATAATTTGTAAATAGTCTATCATATTTTCTCCTGTGTAACAAGAATGTTAATAAGGGCATAATCTAACATATATGTTGTTTATAAACCAATATGATTCCAGACCTTTGGAATTAGGGCCAAGTGACTAAAGAGCCTAGAAGGGTCTATAACCATTATTAAGTGATACATTACAAGGTTAGACAAATATTGAGTCTTATTTAATCATAAATGTACCATTATTGTTAAGAAAATTAAAACTGATGCATTCATTGCACAGATGCTTACAGTCACAGAGGAACTTAGTTTACCTGGAAAATGGTAGGGAGGATCACAGAGAAGCACCATTCCCTTCCCTTCTTTCACTCTGACCTCAGGACGCTCCTCAGGTGGGAAAGGGTCAAGATCTAATTATGAAAGCAAAAAGGAAAACATTCACTCTCCAGTCGATAGAGATTTTCATTAAAGTATATCTTTTACCTACTAACTCATTTTTGGATATGATACTTCTCAGTTGCTTTGGTGGAGCTGTGTGAGTCAATTCTGCTTTTATATGCTGGCATTTGCATAGACTCTAAAAGACTTCTGTGACGAACTCCAGCAACTGGATATTAGTATCGGCCTACGTAAGTGTGCTAACAACCCTGAAGATTACAAATATCCTCAACCTTTGCTTCAAGTTTAGGTAGAATCTTAGTAAGGTAATTTCAATCTCAGTAAGTAATTTCCATCTGGAAATACAATTGGCTCAGACAAAACCGGGATTCTACCAAATAAGTAAAGAGGAGTGACTTGGGAGTCCCAAACTCAGTTGAAAAGTCTATTTCTCTTCCCAAGGGGAGGACTCCAAGGGGGTGAAGGAATAGGATGAATGGCAGGATCCTAGTCACCAACTTTTTCTCCTTTTCAAATTCTGAGTTTTCCTTAGTCTCATCTCCTTCATTCTTTTCTGTTTACTTAGAATTCACATTTTGTTTAGTTTCATGATACTCTATTTTTTATATTATTTTTGAAAAATTTTTAACACTTATTCATTTTTGAGAGATGGGGAGAGACAGAGCATGAGTGGGGGAGGGACAGAGAGAGAGGGAGACACAGAACCTGAAGCAAGCTCCAGGCTCTGAGCTGTTAACACAGGGCTTGAACCACAGACCACAAGATCATGACATGAGCTGAAGTCAGATGGTTAACTGACTAAGCCACTCAGGCACCCCTCATGATACTCTATTTTATTCTTTATTTGTTTTACTCATGCTCATTCTGTTTCAGCCCTGCCTCATCTCCTACTTCTCAGTACGTGAATTATAAAATCAAACTGTTACCTCTCTGAATATATTTGTATCTCAGAAAAGTCATCATTCTAATTATTACCTTTTTGCAGAGAGCCCTTCAGATATATATCTCTCATCCTGATGCCTCACTTGAATGCCAACCCCATCCTCAAATACTTAGCTGACATTTCAACAATGATAACTTAATGTCACTATTTAAATGCTTCCTCCCAACCTTGAAATTGGTTTTACTTGATCCCATTCCATTATTAAAGAAAGCAGAATGTTTCTGCCCTTTGACTTGACTTTCCTTTTAAAAAATTATTTAGGTTCCTTTTTCTTCAATGCAATGCAATTGTTCTATTGTTTCTTCAAGGACTGGGTTTATTATTTATATTCCAACTGTGGCCACATTAATTGAGTCTGATTGTTCACACCCTCTGGTAATCACTGCCACATGGGTCCTCTTAAAACATAGTTTTCAGGGTGCCTGGGTGGCTCAGTCAGTTAAGCGTCCGGCTTTGGCTCAGGTCATGATCTCACGGTTCATGAGTTCAAGCCCTGCATGGAGATCTGTGCTGACAGCTAGTACCTGGAACCTGAGAATCTGTCTCAGTCTCTCTCTCTGCCCCTCCCCTGTTTGTATTCTGTCTCTATCTCCAAAATAAATAAACATTAAAACATTTTTTTTGATTAAAAAAACATGGTTTTCATCCTATAATTGATTTTGCAAAGGATTTAAGTGCTAACTTATAAAATCACATACTGGAGATCATCTAGCCCAACCCCTCTTTCAATGTGCAATTTTCTTCTAGAATAGCTTCTATCTTTAAGTTTAGCACAAGGTTCCTGAAGGTATTTTTTCACAACTGCCTCCATAAGGAGAATATTTTAAACTTAAAATAATTAATTTAATTTAATGTATTCTTAATAAGGTAAATTAAGTACTATGGATTAAGATTCTGTCAGGTGGAGTTGAACTTTAGAGAACAGAAACTGTTAGTTACAATGTCGAAGATGGTTTCTGCCCCCAAAAGCTTCCATTGAGAACACATGGCTTGACACTTCCACTGAAACTAGTTTTTAGAAAGTTATTCAAAATCCCGCAGAACATGGCCTTTGTTTCACGACGCTTCACTCTTGAAATTTTCTCTCCACAATCTGTTTTTAAAATTTTTTTACATTTATTTTTGAGAGAGAAAGAGAGAGACAGAGTGTGAGCAGAGAGAGAGGGAGACACAGAATCTAAAGCAGGCTCCAGGCTCTGAGCTGTCAGCACAAAACCCAACATGGGGCTCAAACTCATGAGAGGTGAGATCTTGACCTGAGCCAAAGTAGGATGCTTAACCGACTGAGCCACCCAGGCGCCCCTCTCCACACAGTTTTAAATGTGATCATATAAGACCCACTTTATCTATGGATCCTTTCTTTCATTTTCTTTTCATCTTGATTTTTCTTATTGACTCTTATGATGACATCTAATTTTTACTTCACCTAAATACACTTGACCATGGTAAAGTTACAGTCACTTACAGGGCGCCTGGGTGGTGCAGTCGGTTGAGCGTCCGACTTCAGCCAGGTCACGATCTCGCGGTCCGTGAGTTCGAGCCCCGCGTCAGGCTCTGGGCTGATGGCTCGGAGCCTGCAGCCTGTTTCCGATTCTGTGTCTCCCTCTCTCTGCCCCTCCCCCGTTCATGCTCTGTCTCTCTCTGTCCCAAAAATAAATAATTAAAAAAAAAACATTGAAAAAAAAAACTTTTAAAGTTACAGTCACTTACATCCAAAGCTCAGGGTTGCTTCAGTGCTTCTGACCATCCCATAGTTATTTGATGCCAAACAGTAATATATTCCAGCATCTTTCTGTTTGTCAGGGTTGTTGATAACCAGGTTTCCTCCTACCATACTGTACCGATCACTTGTCAGGTCAATATCCCCATTATTCATTCTCCATCTATGAGAAAGAAAAACAAATGTCATATCAAAGGTCATGAGGTCTGCAAATAGCATACTGGGCTAATGTCATTCTAAAACAATATGGGTATGGCTCCATGTGAAATCAGATGATTAAGTAGATGACTTGGTATGGTATTTCTTCACACCCTATAATTCTGGGTCACTGGGCTCATAATTTATGATTTAGATCAGGCACATAAAGGTAAATGTTAAAGTGCATGAAACATTTTCTCTTTATTGAGACATCTGCAGAGACATATATTTCACTGAATTTTGCTACATTAATTGGTTTCTTAGCAGATATACATAGATTATAAATGATAATCATCTATGTACTAGTAAGATTCATGCATATCCAGATGTGTTGCATAAAAATGCATTACTCTAGTAAAAAATAAAAAATAAAATATAAATTTCTGATTCTATATATCAAAATAATTTTTCAATAAAACTAATTGAAGTCAGGGTTCTACTGAATAAATGTCACATTCTGACCACTAGAGGTCGATCACACAATTTGAAAATTGCAAAAATCAATTGGATCTTTTGTTTCCAAGCCAATATACAATTGCAGGTGTATTTAGGGGATTGTGTTATGAATAAATTGACTAAAAACAGGAATCTAACTTCCTTGGTGAGATTATGAGAAGAATAAATGTAGAAAATAGTTTTCAATTAAGCTGACCATCTGTGTAATATACATACTCATTCTGTATCAGGGTTCATGTCTTCAGCAATGTCACAGGCAAGAGCCATGGTCAATTAGTGTGCTGGGGCCTCATGGCTCATTGCCTTGCACATTTCTAATTAGAGTTAGAATCTTACCAAAAAAAGCCTAAACATTTTAGAATACTTTTTATTAAATCAAATTACTGGAACATTTTTAGTTTTAACTTTTATAATATAGGACGTAATTTAAAAGCAAACCCAGAAAACTGGGCTTTTGCATTTTGAAAGCCTCCCAAATTCCAACCCAATGAATAAATCTTCCTTCCCCCCAGTTTGATGGCAATGTTGGCCCTACTTGAACAATCCATTGTCAAGTTGTTTAGCACTTGCCAAGGCAATGGGTTTCCTTGTTGAGCAATTCCAATTTTATTTTGTTTTTCCACTATGATGACTCCAAATTTTTGCTTATTGCATTAATTCTTCTCCAGTACATTTGATTCTGCCTTTTAGGTTATATAATGATTAAGTTTTGCTACGTTTGGGTAGGTTCACTGGTTTACTTTACTTTCAGGAATACACACCATTCTTGTAACTCCTTTCAAACAGTTTTAAATGCAATTTAATTAGCATTCTTATTATTTTGGGGGTCAAAGCAAGATGATGAAAGCTTCAAGGCTGATGAGTAAAAGGTAAGGTTCCCTGCTGTGCCTTTCAGGGTGTTGCCATGAATAAGACATTACCATGGAATATGCCATAAATATAAAACTACTGTGTGAATGACACATTGCATGATGACCAAGGTTAGTATGGCTCGCTCTAAATTTTAAGTAAATTTTAAAAACTTCAAATGTTCTTTTCAATCAGACGCACTGCATCATGAGCTGAATTCTTTCTTTCCTTCCCTTTCTTCCTCCCTCCCTTCCTCTCTTTCTTCCTTCCTTCTTTCCTCCCTCCCTTCCCTCCTCTCTTCCTCCCTTCCCCCCTTCCTCTCTTTCTTTCTTTCTTTCTTGTTGTCAAATGCAGACTGCCTTCATAACAGAATTAAACATCTACTTCTCCTTCCAGCTCTCTATATTAAGGTGCAAGGTCAGGAGGCCACACTCATCCTAGGCATTCAGTGCTGGTACAACCTATGGAAGGGAGTTGGTGATATATTTGTCAAGCAAAGCTTTCTCTCTTATTTTTACATTTTAAATTTTGATAAGAACGCTTAATATGAGATCTACTTATGTAAGGTATCTATAATAGTGAAACTAACGAAGCAAAGTATAGAATGGTGGATGCCAGAGACTGGAGAGAAGAGAAAAAAGGGAGTTGTTAATCAATGTGTATTAAGTTGCAGTTATGCAAAGTTTTGCTTCTTACTGTGTCTGTGGGGTTGGGAAGGGGTTGAGCACAGTAAGAAACTCCCATTTCTAGAACACTATCTGAGAACAATCTCTTCGGTTACGGTGCCTCCATTTCAGCCCATAGACTGATCTGCTAAGTTTCCATGTATGAGTGTCAAGGACAAAGTGTCACAAAATAAGCATCACCGAAATAGCTTTTGAGATCACTAAAATAGCATTTGAGATGTTATCAACCTATCTATATAGACACATACTGAAAAAATTATATGTTTCTTTGAAAGCCATAAAACCTGTGTTTCAGTCCTGGATCTGTGATTACTAACTCTGAAGCAAGTCAGTTTACATATTCAAGATTCAACTTCCTTTCCTATAAAACTATGTGCTTGGGTTAGATCTCCTCTACAGTCCCTATTAGTTATACTATTCCATGCCCATAACTATGTATATAAACACCTATTATGTATGGCTTAAGGGTAGAAACAAGTCTAGCTCATCAAATATTTTCAGAACAAACATATTACTTATAATTTATAAAATGTCTATTTATTTTGTACTCCCATGCATGAAATTGAAACAATAAAAATAATTTCAAAGGGATGGTGATTTTGTATATAAATTCATATTTTATTTTAAGAATAATTTTGTAATTTAACCCAGAGACGTAAGAGAGTCTCTTGAACTCAAGAGAAAATAAATTCAATTAGAATGAAATTTGATAACGACTTTTTATAACAATAGACAGTTGTTTTTCTACTGAGAAAAAAATACTATGAAAATCAATCTTGTTGAGTGACAACCTTCAATTAAGTTAACTGACATTAATGCACTAAAGTCCCAATTTCCCCATCAATCACTTGCTTTGTCTTCATGGAACCATTTCACAGGTGAAATTCAAATCCATTGGTGTCAGGTTGATTTTTTAATCTAATTCATTGTATCAGGCTAGGAATTGTTAGTATACTTTTCTGAACCATCTGAAGCAGAAAAACCCATTGTTCTTTTTTTATAATATAAATATGTACCTCAGAAAAACAGAGGGAGATATATTTATATGAACTGTCTAATAGGCAGGGATATTTAAGAAATTTGCTGTATTATCTGGAATATAGATTTGATACTACTGAAAAAAGTGGTGCTTTCAGGATTATAAATGCAAGCTCTCTAAATGTAGTTGATACAGGAATAACATCTATCATATGTAAGTATGCATTATCCAGGTCAATGAATATAAGAACATTTTATTCTCAAATGAGTATATTTAAATTGTGCATGATTTTCACATAGCCTTTTATGTGGTTAAATCCATGATCACCATTACAAAATTTTTAAATGGATAATATCAAAAAGCATTGGCATTATCTGTGCAGAAAATAGTAAGTGGATTATTTGCATATATTTAAGGAAACTTATTATCTGGGCATTAAACTACTCTATTTTGATAACTTGTATGCCAATATTTTTGTTAATATCCCTGTATTTTGTTAACAGCCTTATATTATAACTTTTTTCTATCATTACAGGGTCACAGATGTTGATCTATAATCTGGTCTGACACACCACTATGAAAAGAGCAGTGAGGTACATTACTTGTAAACTGGGAAAGGGCTGGCTCGTGCCCTACAGTTTAGTGAAACTTTTCCTTCTGGTGATTCCTCTGGATAAATGGTATTGATTGGCTGCTCTTCGAAAATTGGTCCAAATCCTTTGTCTTCCTCAGAAACTACAAGAAAAATAAAATTATTTTACATTGTGTTGCTATAAGTGAAAGAAAATTTGGACATGTTTAAAAAGATTTTGGAAAAAATGCCAGAAACACAGAGTCTCCATTCCCATTTGAACAAAGATATTTGCCTTCATAATCCTGAGGAAAACATTTAGGTGCTTTATTCAAAATTCTCTGCCCATCTCTCATTGCATCTCCCAAAGCACCCAGTGTTGTCACGCTTAACTACTTATAGTCCCTCAAATGAGTCATGCTTTCATGCCTCTGAGCTTTTGCCACATGTTTTTTCCCCTTTCTAGACTAATCATCTCATTTTTGTCCTCCTATCAATACTCAAAATGTCCTTTATGATGCAACAGTAGTTAGTTCCTCCAGGAAGCCACCCCTCAACCCCCCTAGCCTCAGTTGGTCCTCATCTGTGCTCTCATAACTCCTCACATAGCTTATGGTACTTAACACACCTTCTGTGATTCTTGATACAATTGTCTGTTCCACAAGACTGCAAATGCTTGGAACAGGTGGCTGTGTCGATAATCTCTCAGCTAGCGGTCAAACAGTCTGGAGCACAATAGGTGCTGAATGATTTTTTAATAAGAGAATGAATGAATTTGTAGATGCTCTGGGGAAATTAGGCTCTTCCCTGAGTCACTTTTTCTTTTTTGTTTTATTTTTTTTACACATGTGACCAATGCCTGTACTCAGGAACATCTAGAACAGTCAATAAACAAATTACATGGATATGGGATCTGACCAACTGGTTTAGAATTCATCACAAGCATACCCATGTTGGGAAGCAGCTGTTTCTCTGGAAGGGGAGAGTGATGCTTCACAGCAGGAAGACGAGAAGAGAATTACTCATATGACATCAATATGGCAACACTTACAGAGAAGAGCTAAGAGCCATATGCCCCATATGAATTAATACTAGCATGTGTGGCTAGGAAGGAGGATATTCTTACATAAGATCATTAAAATGTCTCTGCTAGAGCAAAGCTATGGTTCACTCCTCCAATTTATTTTTTTTTTATTTTTTTTTAATTTTTTTTTTTCAACATTTTTTATTTATTTTTGGGACAGAGAGAGACAGAGCATGAACGGGGGAGGGGCAGAGAGAGAGGGAGACACAGAATCGGAAACAGGCTCCAGGCTCCGAGCCATCAGCCCAGAGCCTGACGCGGGGCTCGAACTCACGGACCGCGAGATCGTGACCTGGCTGAAGTCGGACGCTTAACCGACTGCGCCACCCAGGCGCCCCCTCCTCCAATTTATTTTTTAAGAGAGTTTAAAGTGAACGCCACAGAGACATTTTTGTCTTCTCTAAAAACAACCTTGAAGATGAGAGCTTTATTCCAGCTTCCCTGAATGAGTAGTTTTATTATATTATTTAAATCTTGCCTCAGTAGTGTTTACAGTGTCTTTGGAAAAATTATTTAAACTCTCCAAGCCTCAGTATCACCCTTCATATAATGAGGATAATAAAATCTATCCCATTAAGACACTGCAAGAATTATTTTGAGACAATGCACATAAGACAGCAGTGTACCTGGCTCACAGTCAGTATTCAATAAATGATTTTGCCAACTTTCTCATACATTTGCCAATCCTTTCAAAATTTAATTTATACATCTTATGTACACCTTATGCATATATCATTATATGTATATGTATATATTTGTATGTCAACTCATGAAATTTCTAAAAGCAAGAAGCCACACTTTATTCACTCTTCCTGTTCTAGTGTTATTAGCATTGTATCAATACCTATTTGGTACATGTAGCTGATTAATAAAATCCTCAAGTTAGTTTCTCTATGTATGAAGCAACAATTTTTCTAAACTTGCCTGAAATATTTTAAAAAGGAGATGACTCATTTTTAGTTGGAATTACTGAAATTGCCATTCAAGAATTTATAGACCTCAGTTACATTCCATATTACCATTCTATTTCAGATAGCAAATTGCTGGATCAGAATCAGAGGAATGATAGAAACTAAGATTTAGTTCCAACAATGTACTTCTCCAAACTGTTGTTTTATGCAAGCTATTTGGTTTACATGATCAACATTTAAAAATGTTTTGGTTTACATGGTCAACGTTTAAACAAGAAAGGAAAGAGTAGGGGCATATGTTCTCAAGGCCCTCAGGCCCAATACAACCATAAATAAGATCACAAATGCAAGGTATTCACAGAAGCCCTCTGCTAATGACTGTGAAAGTCCTGCTGTGAGCAGTGTCTAGTTCCATATTCTTCCTGAGGCTGTAAAAAGCCAGAAATGCATATAACGTTTTCTGCTTCACTTCTAATAATTTTCCTGATGATGCCCAGTATTTCCTGGCCTTTTGGGATATAACCACACACCAGAGGAAATGAGGAGTAAATTCCAAATCTGTGATAACTGGAGACTTTCATTTGGATGTAGGTTCTAGATTTTTCAATCTCTGAAAGAAATGACCTTGTGCGTATCCATGATAAAAATCATATGCCATTTTTCTTCCCACTTGGACAATTTTATAAGCTCTTCCTTGAGTCTCTCCCAATTGCACAGCTTTTCTGATTGGAACAATTTAGTAACACCTGCTGATCTGGAGATGCTTTGTTTCTTCCCAATTCACATGAAAATGCTTAAAACGACAAGCAGAGAAGTGCAGTTTTATCAGTATTTTTAGATTCTCTTCTTGAAGACAAGATGACTACTATTTTAACTCTATCCTCAATCAATGACAATTTTAGTGTGAATTTTTCAAACAATTTTTAAAAATTTAAGTAGACTAGATATGTAGCGAGTAAAAGTAAATATTATTTATAGAAGTTTAAAGCTCATAAATATCTTCTAAGTACATTGTATTTATATAACGATCCTGATGTTTATGTCATTACTGTTACTACCAATGCATAAGATCATTAAATTTAAGGGGAAATGGATGTTTGAAGCACTTATGCATATAATTTAAATAGAATATCATTGATCTGCACTGGATTGTATCTTGAGTTTCCATTTGCTACATTAGTGGTAGCGTAAGAATTTCAGAAAGTCACTTGGGGGACCTTTGATGAACTATAGGACTATAGGTATTAGTTAGTTGTTCCCAGTTCAATGACTTGAATATGATCTTGGGTATGGTGATGGATTTTTAGACAGAACACAAAAGCATGGTTCATTAAAGAAAACAAAAGACAAGCTTGATTTTATTAAAATAAAAAAATTCTGTTCTGTGAAAGATACTCTTAAGAGAATCTCAGGTCTTCAAGGTTAGGGTTTTTCCTTTCGATTTTCTCCAACTTGTATTCCACAAACAGCAAACAGGAGAGACTTACAACTAACTAAATCTTTGTTGTATTTAATAAGAGGGATATATTAGTGATTGCACACTACTTCACAAAATTTGTCCTCATCTCAACAGGTACAGGTTTGTAATAGTTAAACCCCCTTTAACATTATTGGGTTTCAATGCAGACATAGCCAGTCCTGGCCCATCTAACATCTGCTTCTCTAGTGCCCTCTGGCAGTGCCATGAAAGAGATTGTAATAATCACAAATTCTCAATTTATAATTTCATTAGCTTTCTTGAAACAACTACTTTTATCACTCTGAAATAGCGTTATGTTCATTCTAAACTGGCCTTAAATTATTTATGGTACTGTATGGTATAGGGGTGCCTGGGTGGCTCAGTCGGTTAAGCATCCGACTTTGGCTCAGGTCATGATCTCGCAGTTCATGAGTTCAAGCCCTGCGTCGGGTTCTGTGCTGACAGCTCAGAGCCTGGAACCTGTTTCAGATCCTGTGTCTCCCTCTCTCTCTGCCCCTCCCCAACTCGTGCTCTGTCTCTCTGTCTCTCAAAAATAAATAAACATTAAAATAAATTTAAAAAAAAAAGGACTGTATGCTACCTTCAAATTCAACAAAGACAGAAGTGTGTGTGTGTGTGTGTATATATATATATATATATATATATATATATATATATATGAAGGTGGACTTGCATATTTTAATTAAATGTATAATCTTAAATATTTCATTTGATAGTGTATCTTTTGATTTTAAGGCGTATATGCTTTCGAGATAAAAGTTGGCCAGCTTTTAGAAAATTGAGGATGTTTCAGTAGTTTCTTCATCTTGATCATATGCATTAAAAATTATGTTTTTTTCAGAAAAGAGACCAGAAATGAAAATTTCCATGGAAAATAATCAAATGTCACATACTTATAATGACGAGATTGTATCTCTTGCCAAGCAATATCTCAAGGAGTATATGTAAAGATTAAACACTTTTTGAGTGAAGTGAGTTGAAATGTATATGCCAAACTGGATAATATTAGTAGTACCCCATGCTATTTTTCTTTCTCAAAGACAAGGACTCTTCACAAATTACATGTATATTTCTTCATATTCCTCATCCATCTGGCCTTTATAGGAACAGACAACAAAACATTCAGGGGACAAAAATATGAAGCTACTTTCCACCAAAATATTGGATTTATTTTTCACATTGAGAGAACACTGCATTCAAGCAAGATACTTTCCTCGTCTCATTCTCTAGGTCAAAAGCAGAAAAGGACACACTTCATATCACAGTAATGTTCCTGGTAAGTATTATTTTATAAATAGAGGGTCCCTGCTTTTGTAAAATGTACAGGCCTAAATAAATAAAACAATGTATTCATTTAGATGGTTTAGCAATTACTGTACATATTTTATTTGGGGAACATATTTGGGTCCTTAAAAGATAAATTACTCAAGACAAGCTTATGAATTGCATGGGCATGCAGGTGAATCTCTGAATGTGATCCTCACAACCCCCTTGAAGAGGGTCTGAGCTCATCATTCTGTTCACTCCACTAGGGCACTCAGATCAAGGAAAAAGAAATCTCTGGGAGGACACGAGGCTCAGTAAAGGAATCATTAATGCAAGCATTACACTCTCAGAAACAGAAAATATGACCATCTTACTGTTTTTTTCTACAGCCATGGAAGTAATTACATGATAAATTACAGTGCTTTGGATGTATTATGAGGGTATAGGGCACCCAAGACAAGAAATACGTATTACGTTACAGAAAAAGAAGATTAGTTTTTAAATATATACCCTTTTTCTTAGTGGGTAAATTCTTCTAAAAAGGAGCACAAAATTATGGATGATTTCTCAAGCTAATTGAAGACAACATTTCATATCACTCTTTCTTTTGATTTACTCTTAATGCAGAATCACCAGTTTTCTACCATGTAATGTTAGTCTCTTGCAGAAATAAGCTCAATTCTTTAAATTCATTTATTTATTTATTTATTTATTTATTTATTTATTTATTTAATTTATTTATTTGAGGAGTGCAAGTGGGAGAGAGGGGCAGAGTGGAGAGGGGGGGAGAGAGAATCTTAAGCAGGTTCCACATTTAGTGCTAAGCCTGAAGCAGGACTCAATCCTACAATCCTGGGATCATGACCTGATCCAAAATCAAGAGCTTTGATGCTTAACCAACTGAACCACCCTGGTGCCCTGTAAGTTCATTTCTTAAATTTGATCACGAAGATTAATAAGAATAAAATCATATAAGAATATTTGTTGTCAAATTTACAAATGTGAATGACAGGTAAAAGTTACTGCTTTTTTCAGTACCATTCTTAATTCCAACACTAACATAATCAGTTGTATTCTCTAAACTGGGATTACCTCACCTCTCTTTATGTGGAGATGGTCCACTGTAATCTTGCTATTCTATTCTATTTTATGTTTGAAAATTGGAAGTATAATTATGATTTGTACTTGAGATAATTTTTTATTCATTTTATATCTATTTTGAAACAAATTCTGTTTCTCATTCTGTAATATGTCATCTCAATCTGTTAGTTATAAAAACATAATTTTACATAAGTATAAGAAGAATCTCAAGGAAAAAAAAACTATTAGAAAAAAGCAATGGCAAAAAATTTTGAACAGAGTCTAACACGGGGATTTTTACAATATTTACAATGTTACAATTATTATAGGATGGAGAGTGTTCCAAGTCTCTTGAAATACAATAAATTCTCTAAATAAGACAGCATTTAAATAGTCTCAAAGAATGCTTCTTCCTACTGTCTTCATTGTCAACCATTCCCCACTGATAAGGAAACAAGGCTGTTCAGAGCTTGGAGTTTGAATACTTGGGTGTCCCAATCCTTTAGAGTCATGGGGAATCTATAATGTTGTAGTAATTCACTATAATTAAAATGTGAAGGAATTGGTTTGAAGAACTTGTAGCAACAAAATTATCAGAACAGAGACTAGGGTCAGGTTTGCAAAAAGTTGACCATATTTCCCTTTGCATGGCTTTATCTTCCAGAGAAGAGCCTATCAAGTCCTTGATAGCAGCCCCTTCCTTGACCACTGCTAAAGCCTCTACACACTGTGTTTTCCTTAACTGTCTGGGCATCTTCCCACACCTACTTCATATCTGACTATATCCCACTATATAGCACTCTCCAGTTAGTGGACCTATTTGTATGACTTAGACTCCTCAGGCTATCTCTAGTCTATTTTAATTTGTAACAGTGACTATATCACAAAATAATGATAAGGCAGTGAATGCTATAAAATCCCAGCCATAATTAGAGATAGACTAATGCTATATGAAATGAAAATAATGCTAAGTACTTGTTGGTAGTCTTATGGAAAACATGTCATGAAAATTTGGGTGTAAGTGCCGTGAAGACAATGGAAATTCCATATCTGTTCTCTCTTCAGAACTTTAATTTTCCTTGATATTATCTTTGAATATTATAGTCATATGGTAATCCCATTGCATAAATTATAGATTGTTTTATACTCTAATTCCTACAGAATAAGTATTATACTGCTGTTTTATCTCTTCTCATATTCTTGTCACTAAATTACAAAGGAATTAAAGAGATACTTATTTTCATTTTTGGTTAGTATAGGTGAATGTTGGTCCTGAAATAGCTGTATCTTATTATTTTTTCTTATTGTTAAAGTAAAGTAACAGCAGACCGTAATTGAGAAAGCATCTAAAATAAGTATTTACCCTCAAATATTCAGTTATTAATTAAATATCTGAATATTACAGGTTCACTATATGGAATTCAGTTGTATTCATTCTCTTAACTCAATAGGATACATGTTGGTTTCATACAATCTAAAAAATAAAAGAGGAAGAAATTTTTTTTAATTTTTTTTTTAACGTGTATTTATTTTTGAGAAAGAGAGAGACAGAGCATGAATGGGGGAGGGTCAGAGAGAGGGAGACACAGAATCTGAAACAGGCTCCAGGCTCTGAGCTGTCAGCACAGGGACCTGATGCGGGGCTCGAACTCACGGACCACGAGATCGTGACCTGAGCCGAAGTCGGCGCTCAACCGACTGAGCCACCCAGGCGCCCCAAAAGAGGAAGAAATTTTTAAGAGACATGGAGAAGAGTGGAGTTGGGCTTTAGGATTTTTAAATAAATTTTGGTGTATTTTATTTTTCAAACTAAAAATATCTATGTATTATTTTAATGCATATATTTATTTTATTTAAAAGCTAGTCACCTAGGCTATTAAGACTACTATGAAGTAATAGTTAAAAACTATTGTAGATCCAAAATGATATATTGGATAGAACTCTCCTATTCATAAGTGAAAAAACAAACCTTACTTTCAACTCACCTAAGTGATGTAGCAGACATTCTTCTTTGACTAACCAGTTCTAGTCCTCCCCTCCTACCCTGATGACAAAGGTCAGATATGTTTAAGGATCAAATCTTCAGTCACATGACTCAGAAATATAGGTTGACTCTCATTAATGTCATTACATTACTCCTTCCTATTGGAGGTAAATGTGTGACCCCACTCTGGATATTGAGGTGACTGGAGAACTACTGAAAGTTCTCTTACTTTTAAAAGAAATACATATGAGAAAAAAATACAACCTGTAGATGTTATTATGCCTACACGTAATATCTGCAACTGCATCACTTTTCCAATAGGTCAAGTAGAAAGCCTTAGTGTTGACCATTGCATTCACAATGTGTACATCATTGGTGACATGGACAAAGCATCTTGGTTGAATGCTGGGGTGAAAGTCTGATCAAAGTAGGTTCAAAGGGAAATATGGGTCAGAGAAGGAAAGACAGAAAGCATACTCCATTTTTTTTTTAGTAATAATGTTGAAAAGAAGAATAGAAAAGTGGGATATTAGCTATACAGTATGGGATTAGCAGAGACATGATTACTTAAATGAGAGAAATTACTACAGAATGTCTATATGTTGACAGTAATAATCGAGTAGAGAGGGAGAAACTGATGATGAGGAGACACGGCAGGCAATTACTGGAGCAATGAACTTAAATAAACCAGATGGGATAGGACAAGTGCACAGGTATAGGGTTTGGTATGGTGAGATCATGTATAAAACAAGCAGGAAGACACAGTCTATGAGTATAGATGTGGAAGGAAACTACATATAGTGGGGTGAACTTGTGGGAGTTCTCTTGAGATTGTCTCTAACACTTCTATGTAATAGAAAGTAAAGGACAGCCAGGAGCTGTTGGAGTTTTGAAGAGAGGGAAGCAACTCTGACACGAGCTAGGAAAATGAGGAAATGAATTCACTGGGGAAGTGGAGTATGTTGGCTGGGCAGTACCAGCTCTTAATTTGAAGTTAGTAGTCATGAATTTAACTTGATATCGGTCAGCATAAATGAGTTTTTTTTTCCCTTAGTAACTACTAGCTGGGTGGGTGAATAAGCTTGGGAATATCTGGATATTTTACAACTCTTCTTTCCTTAGATATTCACAGTTCTTTTCTCTCGGTGTAATACTGTTGGTTGACTTGTGCTCCCACAAAAAGATATGTTGAAGTCCTAATCCCTGGTACATCAGAACGTGAACACATTTGGAAAGAGGATAATTGCAAAAGTAAAATCAAATTAAAATGAGGTTAAAGGTGGGCCCTAATCCAATATGACCGGAAACTTTAAAAAGAGGGAAATTCAGGGGGGCCTGGGTGGCTCAGTTGGTTAAGTGACCCACACTTGATTTTGGCTCAGGTTATGATCTCACGGTTCGTGGGATTGAGCCCTGCGTTGGGTTCTGTGCTTACAGCACGGAAGCTGCTTGGGATTCTCTCCCTTTGCTCCTCCCCTGCTTGCACTCTCAAAATAAATAAATAAATAGACTTAAAAAAAGGAGGGCAATTCAGACACAGATGTAGACACACACAGAGGGAAGATGTGAAGAGACATGGGAAGATGACATATGAAGATGGAGGTGAACATTTGCAGTCATGCTGACGTGAGCCAAGGAATGTCCAAAGCTACCCAAAGTTGGCAGAGGCAAAGAAGAAGCCTTCTCCTACAGGTTGCAGAGGAAACATGGCCTTGATGATACCTTGCTTTAGACTTCTAGCCTCCAGAAGTGTGAGACAATACATTTCTATTGTTATAAGCCACCCAAGTTGAGTTACTTTATTACAGCAGTCCTAAGCAAGTAATATATGTATTATACTTATTACATACATAGTATAAATACTTATTACTTAAAGTTAACAATAACCACTGAACTTTTATGAACTAACCTTTCCCAAACTTATTTGACAATGAAGTCCTTTGTAATGTAATTCCTACTAAGATCCTGTAGAACAAGTGTTTTCTGAAATGCTTGGAGAAACACTGACTTAACACAGCCCATATTTCCCTAACTCTGTGTTGTTTTTGTTCCACATCATTTATTTGGAATTAGCTCCATTTCTAACTTTTGAAATACTTCAAGATTCCCTAATGTACTACCCCCATCATTAAATATTGCTTTTTTCCTCAAGGAAAATCTTTTAAAATGCTCATTATATTTTTCTTATAATTTCATTATCTACTTACTTATTTCCTAGTATACAGTAAGGTTGTTGAAGTCAAGAAACATATCTTACTGATCTTTATATAATGTACATGCAGTGATTCCTAACTCACAAGGTGGGAACAGAAATGGCTTTGGTGGAATTCATGCTAAGACTTGCCCATAACCCTCATGGCAACCTACAAATGAAAGTTCTTCTGACCCACTCTAGCATGAATATTGTTGATTTGGCATGCAAGTTGTAGCACTGTTTGCTCAGTGCCTCTTTCTAATTTTTTCATTCTCCTACCACTATGCAGTAGCTTTTATAAGCTACGAGTCTTAGTGTGTTCACTGAGCACCTATCATGTAAGATCACTATGCTAGAATCTATCACCGCATTCTTTTTTAGTCTTTACAAGAACCATGTGATTTTTATACATGGGAAAGTCAAAGCTCACAGAAGTTCAATAATTTGCACAAGATCACAATCTCTAGTGAATACCAGGTTGAATGTGCAAATCCAAGTTGGTCTTGCTCTAGATTCTGTCTTCTCCTGTATACCACTGCCTCTATTTCTGGCCAGAAATATTCAGTGGTTGAAGTAGAATCTAAATTAGCAGAATCACTAGTTACACTTAATAAATTATAAACAACAAACTCTGCACCGTCTTTGGGGTCCTAACTAAACTGTATCTTAAGGTTCCAATGTCATTAACCTTAACAAGTTAAAGAACTTGTTGAGAGTTCTTTTTCTCTCAACAAAGCAAGAGGATTTCAAAAGTAAGTTAGGTGTTTACAATATTTAAAATATTGCTTCAAAACTTCATGGCATTAAATTGTTACAAAGCATTAGGAAAAACTAAAGGCCACCTAGAATATATTTTCAATCTGCTATAATAATCTAATAGCATATTTGTTTGTGGTGTATCCATTCATTCATTTTGGCAATCAAACAAGTTGTTTTATGACCCCAGAGAAACTATCTTATAGAATCTCCAAGTTATCTAACATTTATTTGCCATTAAGTTTATAGATTTAATTGCTTAGAGATAAAATATGGTTCATTTGGAAAAGTTATTTAAAAAATTTATTCTTTTATCAACTTACCTCCATGACCATATCTTCTGTACCATGTAAACTCTAAAAATAAAAGAAAAAGCAATTTTAATCCCAAAGCAGCTTTTCAAGCTGTGGTTTGAAACATTACTCAAGTAACTGATACTAGTTAATAAAATGACGTTACTGGCCGTTTCTTATTATGGTTGATGTCTCTTCACATGTTTGCAACTATTTATTTCATTTCTTTGCATTTTATTTTTTTTATTTTTTTTTCAACGTTTTTTAATTTATTTTTGGGACAGAGAGAGACAGAGCATGAACGGGGGAGGGGCAGAGAGAGAGGGAGACACAGAATCGGAAACAGGCTCCAGGCTCCGAGCCATCAGCCCAGAGCCTGACGCGGGGCTCGAACTCACGGACCGCGAGATCGTGACCTGGCTGAAGTCGGACGCTTAACCGACTGCGCCACCCAGGTGCCCCTTCTTTGCATTTTATAGTTGCATTAAAATTTGTGGTCAATAGAATTAGGACAAATTTTCAGTACTAATAAGGTTATTTCTTCATTTTATTCATACAAACAAGATTTAGCCAAAATAATCCTACCACAAAATTTTATTATATTTGTATAATATGTATATAAATATGCATGTAATTGTGTGTGTGTGTAATTCCTGTCATTATAGCAATGTCATTAAAATTCTCAAGCACTGATGGAATTATTATATTTTATGGATTCTGAAGTCATCATAATAAAAACTACTCCCCAAAATAAAATAGCATTTTTATTTCCTTAATAATAAACAAAAAGTACAGTAGGATGTCTAGCAGGTTCATCATTAAAACAAAAATGGGGACTGATAAATGAAAAATAATTTCCACCTAAGTCTTACACTCAATAATAACCGAACAAGTATTTACTGAGTTAAGGCAATGAAATGAAGGTATTAGAAAAATGGATTGTTAGAAAACATGTTGCTTTCAGATAAAAATATAATGCTCCTCTCCTTGTAGGAAATATTTCTGAATCCTTTGTAGTTGTCTTTGAAAGACAGAGGTATAGTATCTCTCCTAAAACTACAGCACTTTCAAAACTGCTTTGTTGTTTTTAATGTCCTTGAACACACTGTAGGTTATTTTAAAATTGTTTTTCACAACACCAGCCAGTAATAGGAATTGAAAATCAAGTTACAAATCAATTCATTAAAAACAAAAGTAACAAATGCTTAAAGCCCATTACTCTAATTATTTTACTACCTTTTACTTTTATTTACGCAATTGAGGTTACTTAAGGTACTGTATCCTTATGGTGAAAATACTATATAATGGTGAGCTATTGTATATCTTTTCCAATGGCACATTAAATTATGTCAATTTGTCAAGATTGGGTATAGCAGTAACATTTAGTCCCCAGCCATTGATAAATGTTACGCAGCACGGAAACTTTTCTCTCCCAGAGATCCACATTTTAAACATTAAGCAGCACACTACTACATAAGATTGATTTAATCTTGTGACATTTTAATTGAAAATAAAAAGGAAAATAGGGTCGGCTTTAATATGTATTAATTTACTTGTCTGACACAGATGTCAAAACATATGAATACTAACTTCATGCACCAGATTTAATAAGGTGAATACACACAAACTGATTACATTGACATAATTTATGGAGAATATGCAAAGGATATTTCTTACCTGATAAGCAGGTTGTAAAAGATATTATCACAAGGTGACTGACCAGCAACCACATTTTCATCTTAGGTGCAGAAGTTAGTTTTGATTTTTCAAAAAAGCTTTAGCTTTATGACAGTTGGATAGTAAACACCTACATCCAAAACAGAAGAGAAAGAAAAGAGAAGGAAAGGAAAGAAAAAGATAGGATAAGGGGAAAAAAAGGAAAAGTGAATGTTCATCATTTGAGGTCAACAATATTATCAATTCTATTTTATTTTAGCTTTCTTGTTTATAGAATAAGTTTTAGCTTATTTAAATACATTTGTAAGCACCATGTTGTATGAAATGAGTGCACTTGGTATCAGAGGGTTATCAGCTGCCTCCCAGTCTTAACACTGTACAAACATGAGCAAATCACTCAATTTTAACTATAACCATTGAGCATAACAGTACTTTTCCTATAAATAGCACAGTAGTAAACATTTTGATATTGACCAATTTAATTGAAGATCAAATTTAAGTGAAGGGCTGGTAGGAAGATTCAATTAAAGATATGTCTGTATACGAGCTTTGGAAATTCATAGACATTATACAAAAGTGATATGTTAGGATTACCTGTTTGGTGGCTTGTGGAACATTTTTTGCCCCTAATGCTAATTTCCAAATACTATGTGGAATGTGTTAATAGAATGCGTTGATTAATAACACACTCACCCATCACCCTCTCCTTCATTATTCATTCAAAAAAAAGGCAAATTAAAACTTATGTGTCAGCAAGGGAGAATCTAAGTTTTATGGGGCCAAATCTTTAAAAGTTGGAAAGCTGTATTTAAGAACAAGATGACAAAAATTACTAATGTAAACTAAACCACAGAACTATGCAGTAGTCTAATTAAAATACCTTGCTTTTATAAATTTTGCAAAAACTTAGGATCATGTGAAAACACTGGGGAGGATCCATCCAGGAGGTGCTGGGGATAGCCTGGTGAAGGTTGTACACCACAACTTAAGCTTATTTAGCTTTGTGCCAAATCCATCTCTGTGAGTAAGCATATAGATAGAGGAATCAGAAAAAACTTAGTTGGCTTGCCCATAAGAAGTTCACAATTCAGTGGGCACACAGATGTGTACAAAAATCAGTGTAATGGAACAGATGTTTTGACCTAAATGCTATTAAACTTGAAAACACATTAATTACTTTAATTAAAAGCATCGTAAAATACATCATGGTGAGAATGGATCTGACTGTGGCAGTGAGAGCATCAAGGTGGAGGTATTACACTCTTAGATTTGAGTCATTGGGTGACATCAGAACCAAAGCAATTCTTTCTGCTCTCCTTGAGAGCTCTCTCCTGGAGAGCAACATAGTTCAGGGCACTAAAAAGAGACCCTTCAGTTGGGATACAACAGTAATTCCAACTTCGGAAGATATTAAATCACGTTTTCAAACAATGTATAATAACATTGGAAACTCTCATGACCTAGAGTTGAATGTAAAATCTAAATTAAGACAGAGCCCGAAAACAATACTGAAAAGAAAATATCTAATGTTATGATGTTCAATATAGAAATATATTTAAACATTTTCTTAAGTAGCAAAACCAAAATGGTACTAATTGCTTACATCACAAAGACATGTAAAAAAAAAAACCCATAGGATTCTACTTATTTTTTTCAGTTGTGATGAATTTTAAGATCATATTTAGCACCATCCCCCACCACCCCCACCCTAATCTGCCAGAATTCTAGCATTTCCAGAGACAGGTAAAAATATTTTTTGGTACTACATGGACCAGGATAAACCCATTTTTCTCTTTTGATATGTAGATTATTCTGCACTGAAAAATCAATCAAGAATCAATTATTTCAAGAAAAAGTTGAGGTGAATTCTCAACTTTTAGAGAAACATAAAAACAGAGAAAATATAGTGGGAATGGGTCAAATTAGCATCAGGAAATGTTTAAAATATACTTGCTTAAGTAAAAATATCAACAGTTAATTTTGAAATGCGAGGATCCATTTATAACCAATTTCTTTCTCTTGGATGTAGGTGAGAAAGTGAGAACTACAAGTTTGTATGAATCGTACTTTCTGGACTTTTAATTTTCATTTTATTTCTTTTACTAAGCAGAGAGAAAAAGAGAATATTCCTTCAGGAATCAGGGAAATCAATTAAATGATCTATGGAACGATTTCTAGCTATTCATTTCTATGATGTACAGTATCATTAGTATCTCAAGATAGACCTAAATGAAATTATTGAAACCTGTACACATTGCTTACATCTTGCAAAGCTTGTCTAAACAATTTACATTTGAGCATTTTCTTGACCTGCTTGATCAAGATCTTATTTCTTCTCACAGAGTTATGTGCACTAATCAGGATGAATTCTCTTCATGAAAAGGAAGGTAGGGGCATCTGGCTAGCTTAGTGGGTCAAGCATGAGAGTCTTCATCTCAGGGTCATGAGTTCAAGCCCCATGCTGGGCATGGAGCTCACTTTAAAAACAAAAAGAAAAGAAAAGAAAGAAAAAGAAAATAGAGAAGAAAAGAAGAAAGAAAAGGAATGTAGAAAAGGCAAACAGATAAACTATGCCAAAACTGTTGTGTCAATCACTTCTTTTTTTGTAAATATTAACTTAGATAATATACTGCAAAAATTTTACAGATTATAAAGCATTACACTTTAATGTGGTAGTAATTATTGTATTTTAACTAGTTCTAATTTACCTATTAATAAACTGTTATGATTTGCGAACTCTTAATAATTCTCACAGATATTCAACTTTAAGAGCCAGGGATGGTGCAGCAGTTTGGTATTGAGGGTAGAGGAACCAGCACTGACCAGACAGAAAAAGAATCAGGTGAATGGAGGCAAAGAATGAAGAACAATTTCTGTGAAAGTTTTCCTGAGGTTTATAATTCAGATGAAGTATGTCAGCGAGATTTTGGTCTATTTATCTCATTAACTTTATTTTTTTTTTTTTTTTTTTTTTTTAAATTTTTTTTCAACGTTTTTTATTTATTTTTGGGACAGAGAGAGACAGAGCATGAATGGGGGAGGGGCAGAGAGAGAAGGAGACACAGAATCGGAAACAGGCTCCAGGCTCCGAGCCATCAGCCCAGAGCCTGACGCGGGGCTCGAACTCACGGACCGCGAGATCGTGACCTGGCTGAAGTCGGACGCTTAACCGACTGCGCCACCCAGGCGCCCCTATCTCATTAACTTTAAAAGTAGTCTCAGAAAGGAGAGCTGGTCTAAAGGAGGATTAACTGTGCCCACACAGAGCAAGTGATTTCAGAAAATTGGAGGTAAAATACTTAAGAATTTTCTAGGTCTGGAATATCATTTGACATTGCCTTCTTATATAACAACCACACTATGTGGGAAACTATGGCAAGGCAGAGTCAAAACAGAACAAGGGGAATTCAGCCAGATCTTGCTGGAATTTTGGCTCACCCAGTTTTTATGATAAAAATATATTTTATTTGCCATATAACTAGAATCTCAAAAGAAACATGAATTCAATCTAAGATGTTTCAAAAATTCAGAAAGTCCCCATATAACTTTGTGTGGACATATTAATATAAACTGATTAAATTATGATTTAGGTCCATTAAATTTCTCTCTTTAGAAAGGGATGAATAGGAGCATGTATCCTGTGTAATTAGAACTCATCTTATCTCCTGCCACATGTGGATATCGTACTGTCCAGGGAAGTCACCAACTAAGAGCTTTCCTCACTTCCTCTGTCAGAAAATGTTAATCAAAACTTGCTGTAAAACGAAAGCTGATGTCATTAATCAATTTTTAAAACTAGAGTGGGGTTTTCTCAGTTATTCAAAACTGCTACAGTAGGGTCACCTGGGTGGCTCAGATGGTCGTGTCCTATTTCAGCTCAGGTCATGATCTCACGGTTCGTGAGTTCGAGCCCTGCATTGGGCTCTGTGCTGACAGCTCAGCATGTGGAGCCTGCTTCGGATTCTGTGTCTCCCTCCCTCTCTCTGCCCCTCCCCCCATTAATGTTCTGTTTCTCAGAAATGAATAAACGTTTAAAAAAATGAAAAACCGCTAAAGATTTATCTATATGAGTGCCTATGTTCTAACAAAAACACATTACCCTTATTATATTTTCCCAAAATTAATTATGCTAGTAGATTTGGCTATTAGAACTGGGCCATAATTCAAGTCTAATGGTTGAATACGCCAAACATATAAGATTTTGGGGTTGTTTGTTTTTCTTTTAAAAGTTACTACAAGTGCTCAGTTTGTTAAGTGTGCAACTCTTGATTTCGGTTCAGGTCATGGTTTGTGAGTTCAAGCCCTATATTGGATGTGATGGAGTCTGCTTGGGATTCTCTCTCTCACTTTCTGTCTGCCCCTCCCCCACTTATGCACATGCTCACGCTCTCTCTCTCTCTCTCTCTCTCTTTCACACTTTCTCTCCCAACAAATAAATTTAAAAGTTTTTTTTTCAGTTAGTGATAAATTACTAATGTACTAAATAATGAATTTCATGTTTTTTTGTAATAGAATCTTCATTTTGGCAAAGTTTTCACAAACAGCACATCGTACAAAGAACCTGGGTACCTGAAAAGTTTCCCCATTAATGACAAGGTCTTGTTGTTTTTTTTTTTATTGTGGTAAAATACACATAACTTACATTAAGTTACACAACCAACACCACCATCTATCACCATAACTCTTTACATCTTTCAAGACTGTAACTCTGTACCTATTATACAATAACCCCCCAAGACCTCCTCCTCTAAGACCCTGACACCCAACAGTCCTCTTGATTTTTTACCTCCCCTTTCCCACACCTGAGCATCTGATAGCCTCCATTCTACTCTCTGTTGCTATGAGTTCACCTTTTCTCACCCATTCTTTAGCTTGTAGCTTGCGACAAGTTACTCAATCTCCAACCTTCGTTTTCCTCATATGTAAAATGGAAAGAATGACTATTTCATAAGACTGTTGTAAGAGTTACGTAACATTGTACATGTGAAATACTTATGAAAGTGTTTAATAAATATTAACTTATTATTCTGCCGGGCCATAGACCCACCAGATTAGAGAACATGATTCTTATTCATTGTTGCTTTTATAATGCCTGGCACATAGAAGTCTCTCCATATACATTTAATGAATAAATGAAGGAATGAATGGACCATTCCGTAACTATTCCAAAGCACTTGCCATAAACAAAGTGAAATTTAACTTTAATTCCTTAAAATGAAGGTAAGATGATGAAAAATAGTAACAAGGAATGTCTCCTAGGCAAACCATAAGAGACACTTAAATACAGAGAACAAAGTGAGGATTGATGGTGAGGGGATGGGGGGGGTAGGAAGGAGGGAAAAACAATTATGGGCATCAAGGAGAGCATTTGTTGGGATGAGCACTGGGTCTTGTAAGTAAATGATTAATCATGGGAATCTACTCCCGAAGCCAAGATCACACTGCATACACTGTATGTTAGCTAACTTGACGATAAATTATATATATACTAAAAAAAAAAAAAAAAAAAAAAAAAAAAAAAAAAAAAAGAATGTCTCCTATTAGAGCTCTTTTCTCTGTTAGGGATTATTGTTGCTTATAAATAGAGTCTAGAAGAGGGTATTCTAACTAGCAATATTTTAAAACATTTTTAATATGTACTTTATTAAGTGTTGGAAGTCTCTGTCTTCCGATATGAATATGCACATAATAGTCAGAAGGAAAAGTTTTTCATTATTTTGAGCCTCTCTGTGTCATACCACATTATCTTTGCCTTCACTCCAAAATATTGCCTATTTCAATAGGACAGTGAGTCATCAGCCTGACAACATGTAATTTATTTCATTTAATGAGTTTCTTGCTGTTCAAATATAAGAGTTGCCTTCACATCTTGTTCACACATTTGTTTTCTGCTAGTGATTTGTTCCATTGTGTTACCAGTTATCTTATTATTTGTGACTCTCTGATCACATCCGCTCAGCAGTGCTGCAGAGGAGAGAGGCAGTGAGGATGGGCGCATTTTTGCTAACTCAGAAGAGGCCGCTCTTCTTACTTCGCTCTGGAGGACATACCATCGAGTAATTCACAGCTCGCTCCCCAGCCCCCACAGGCCCGAACGCGTTGCAGCAAATGTAGCGACGGGAGGAAGAAAACAAACAACTCTGACAAAGATGTGTCACTTATGGGAGCAGACATTTTACTTCCCAAAAGCTGAAAATACATAACGACCAAAAGCAGGAACCAGGGATGCATTCCTGTGCCCGAGGCAGCGCTGTGTACCCGAACTTGCTGGCTTTCAGAGCCCTGTGGCCTCTCTAATCTACGAGGGCTAGGCCTCCCAGCCAGTCCCACAGATGCAGCATCCCCCAAACCATCACAGATCTCTAGGTGTCTAGTGACTGCTGGAGCCCAGGGAATTCAACTTCTTTTCCACTTCTTTTCTCCAGCATCCTTCACTAAATCTCTTAGTCACATTAAAACAAAAACACATTACAATGAGACAACACAAGGCGGTATGTTTCTCCCTTCCGTCCTTTTCCTTCTTTTTTCCTACACTTGTCTTTTCCCCTACTTCTCCCTTTCTATGTTAGACAATGCAAGAGTTCTCCTTTGAGAAATTTGGTCCATATCTAGATATTCATTTTTCTGCCGGACAGACACCATCTAACTCTTTTGTTTAGTTCTGGCTTAGGCTAACACACATAAGCTATTTAAAAGCTTCAGCGATACATTAGTGGTGAGCATTTGGGCACTAACAATTATTTGAAAATTATTTAGTTTTGCTATATAATCAAAGGATGTTTCATTAAGGCCAAAACAACTAATATTTCATTGCACTGATGGTTATATAATCATTTACATTGGTAGAGAACAAGATCTTAGGAGTATTGACAAATAATACATATAATCAAATGGTCACATCTCTATTTTAGAAAGAAAAAAGAGATTTGTGGGAATATCAGGAGTCTATCCTGATCTATTCTTAACACAGCTCATGAAAGGCCATGTTAAAAAGAATATTTACTTATGGTGCTCGTTGTTCTGCCCTGGTTCAGAAAAACATTTGCTATAAAGTACTATTTCTAGAAAATAGTAAGAGGAAGCTTATTGGAGTTGAACACAGATTAGTCTAGGTGAAAATATACCAATGTCTTCTACTCTACATTTTAATTTTTTTAATGTTTTTATTTATTTTTGAGAGAGAGAGAGAGAGAGCACTCAATCAGGAGAGGGGCAGAGAGAGAGAGTGTCTGTGTCTGTAGACACAGAATCCGAAGCAGCCTCCAGGCTCTGATGTGGGTCTCGAACCCACAAGCTGTGAGATCATTACCTGAGCTGAAGTCGGATGCTTAACAGACTGAGCCACCCAGGTGCCCCCCTACTCTACATTTTAAAAGCAGAGGACATTTTATCCTGAATTTTATCATTCTGAAATTCTGCCTCTGCTGTACAAGTCATTTAATCTTCTCAAGGGGTCATCACCCAGTCTGTAAAGCGGAAATCCAAGTTCCTTCTTCACAGGATTATTGTGAGTACTAATGTATGTATGTGTGTGTATGCAAGTAAAAGCCCTACAACATATGTACATAATAAAAGTAAATATTAAAGTGGAGTAAGTTAAATTTCCCAGAAATAAAATTAGTTTTTGATCTTAGAAAAAGGGCTACCCCTTTAGAGAGGGGATATTATATATTTAAATGTTAAGTCCATTAAACATCTTCATATTGGGGTGCATGGGTGGCTCAGTCGGTTAAGCATCTGGCTTTGGCTCAGGTCATGATCTTGCAGTTCGTGAGTTCGAGCCCATGTCGGGCTCTGTGCTGACAGCTTACAGCATGGAACCTGCTTCAGATTCTGTGTCTGCCTCTTTCTCTGCCCCTCCACTGCTCACACTGTCTCTCTCTCTCTCTCAAAAATAAATATTTAAAAAAATCTTCATATCAATATTCTAATTTCCAGATTATGAAATGTAATTTAAACATAGGTAACACAGCTCCCTCTAGCTGAATAATTGCATATTTCAGATGTTCTTCTCCAGTCTCACACTGACTTCTTTAAACTCTATCATCAAATTATTATTACCTCAGTTCACTAGTTTTTCTGCAGTCATTAACAATATTTAAGCAGCTTACTGCTATGATCAAATATTAGTAAAAGTTTCTGAAGAATTTGCTGCCTAAGCCAAAGAATAACAGCACCGACTGGAGAAAAACACCCCATTTTCTGAAACTGATTATAAACAGTATCCTTTTTCAGAACAGGTTCAACTAGTAGGTAGAGCATAATATTCTTTAGATTGCAATCTTCTTAGTCCTTGAAACAGTCCACCACTTGACTGTGTATGAAGTATATGTAAAGACTGAGTGATACAATATATTTTAAAACTTTTCAATAAATATGACATCATCAGATTGTGAAGTATGTCTTAGGGGCTGCTGAGGAAAAAAATATCTGAAGGCATTTTGAAGATGTGTATATTAATTGAGTACTGACAGTATAGCTTGTATTTAACAGAACAATTGACTCCTCACATTTTTAGATTTTATGATTATCCATTTATTTTTAAAATTATGTAAGACATGCAGAGGAATTTAAAAATAGTAGAACCCCTGTTTGTGATATTTATAGCACATATGTTTTCACAGGCAAATTTAAGCTAATGATGTCATATAAGACTAATGATGCAGTCATGCTTATCACTGAGACAATTTCAGGAAACCATCACTTTCAGGTAGTAAACAGAAAGTCATACATATATTTTGTCCCACATTTTAGGAGCGTGTGTATGCGTGGTTGGGTAGCTCTTGACATTTGAGAAAATGCAGAAGGGTCCTGCTGATTCCAAACTAATCTGCCAACATGACATACTGTCAATTGTGCCCGTTATTTTGCTTGAAATTACAAAAGTGAGATGTTATTGGAAAATGGAGACAGTAATCATGAGCAAATCAGACAACATGACTTCGTAAGTAATTCCATAAATTACCAGTTCAGTCAATGAACAAGGGAGGAGCTATTTCATCAAGAAAGATTTAAAACTCAAACGTATATTTATGAATTCCACTCAACCTCTTTCCTATCAGTGTATCAATATGGATCACTTTGTTATTCAAGGGCAAACACATGTTTTATTCTACTTTGAATTCAGTGTTACATTTGGCAAAGAACTGTTACTAAATAAAAAAAAAAGAACAGAGGAATATCAAGTGAGAGGTGAAACACAGCAGGTAGGTTTTAGGAACAGTTAGGAAGGATGCTGGGAAGCAGAACTGATTCTTCCTGTGTTATAAAGAATAGTGGAAGCAACTGAATGGAGCCAATGAGTAGGAGTGTTGACAGTAACAAGGTCACCTCAGCTACTGGGAACCATAAAGGAGCAATACCAAGGATTGGTGCTAAAAATTTTACAAATCATTAATTTATATATCATCTCCTCTGACACTACCAAATGCCTAAGATTTTGAGAGACGAACAGAGTTATCAAGATCATGTGAACTGCCCAAAGAGACACAGAGCCAACATGTGACTCCTTCTATTCTAGAAAGATTTAAACCCTTTACTCTTTATTGTTTATTTTTTGAAAGATACTTAGAATTTATCCTAGCTCTAGATTGCAAAAAAAGTTTTTTTGTATATTCATGATCAACATATGTTTCAAAATGCTAAGATGGTACTTCCCAAAACATGGTCTAGGGGCCAGCTACCTTACCAGTATTTGGATGTACTTGTTAATAAAATAGATTTCTGAAAAACTCCCAAGAATAATTAGAGTCTCTGTGGGAATAACCCAGGTATCTACTTTTTAATCAAGCTTCCCAGGTAATTTGTGGGCATACTACAAAAACTATAGTTCAAAAAACATTGTATTGTAGTAAGTGTATTAAGTGAAAGTCAAAATATTTCCAACACTCACAGACAACAATCAAATGTGTTCTGAATTCATTAGACCACATCTTTAAGCGGTGCACACTGAAAATCAGAAGATAACTAACATTTAACATTCAATAACTCATCTCTTAAAATTATGTCTGCACTGTACTTTGTTGTGGCTTTTGGTCTGGGTGAGAATTGAATATCCTGTATGTCTACATCTGATTTACTTTACCGCATCATAATGAATAAGGCATTTTGACATATTGCTTTGACTAACACCTAGAAGTTTCCTTACTATTAAATGAGACTTGTGGGACTATAATGACATGACTGAAATGTACTATTAACTTCTCTTGCAGCCCAACAGCCGTTCAAACTGATCTGAGATAGCTGGACTACGTCAAAGTAATGTGTTTCATGATACCTTCCTTGTGAATCATATCTAACAATCCAAAATAGGATTGAATAAGTCTTTGACATCAGGAAAAAAATTCCCATGCCAGCAAGACAGAACTTTCCCTTTTGCTCTCCCACAGACTCGCAAGAGAATGAAACCTGGGAAGAAACCATACCAGATGGAAACATGCACTCAACTTACACTGGGAGTTTTAAAGACTTCCTGGGCTGTCAGCTCTCCTCTGTATGACTTTATTCCTCTGCAGAGATGGCCATGTCTAATACCAAGGCTTCACTGCTACGGCCACTCTGCTTTCTGAAGCTCCATTTGTAGCCATTCTCCCTAAAGCAGCTGCTTCTTGCTCCACAATATCTGTTAAGTCTTACATGTAAAAGAGCAGGTATTTATACTACCTCACCAACCTCAAGGCTGAGAATAAAGGCTCAAGAATAAAGCCTCAAGGCTCAAGAATAAAATTTCTTACTGTCTTCTGACAAGAGGCCCATCCATGATTGAAGAACGAGGCTAATGATCTTATATCTCCTAATCGCTGCTGTTCAGGTTGAGATACCGTACAGAAGGAAAGAGCAGGATATAACCTTGACATTCTATTTTTCAAATAACAGGGGAGAATCACTAACTGTAGGTCGTTATATCAGTATTTAAACTGAGGAGCGATTCCTACCAAAATAATTTAGGCCCCTATTCCTAGAAACAATAGAAGAGAATTTTTTTTTTAATTTTTTTAATGTTTTTATTTATTTTTGAGACAGAGAGAGACAGAGCATGAATGGGGGAGGGGCAGAGAGAAAGGGAGACCCAGAATCGGAAGCAGGCTCCAGGCTCTGAGCCATCAGCCCAGAGCCCGACGCAGGGCTCGAACTCACAGACCGCAAGATCGTGACCTGAGCCGAAGTCGGACGCTTAACCGACTGAGTCACCCAGGCGCCCCGAAGAGAATTATTTTTTTTTTTATTTTTTTTTTCAACATTTATTTATTTTTGGGACAGAGAGAGACAGAGCATGAACGGGGGAGGGGCAGAGAGAGAGGGAGACACAGAATCGGAAACAGGCTCCAGGCTCTGAGCCATCAGCCCAGAGCCTGACGCGGGGCTCGAACTCACGGACCGCGAGATCGTGACCTGGCTGAAGTCGGACGCCCAACCGACTGCGCCACCCAGGCGCCCCGAGAATTATTTTTAAATGCACTTCAATTAAATTAAACAATACGTATTTAATAAGCATTTATTTTTGAAACACATGTAAGAGGGTATCTATGAACATTTGTGCACTTTAATCAGATATCAGTTTTTATTGGGTGCTGTTCAAAGATCAAGAAATTTGTTTTATTTCCTTTAAAGATTATAAAATAATCATATAAACATAGCTGGATGATCCTTTTTAATTATTCATTCCTTCCACACTATTTATGAAGCACCCGTCAAGTAGCAACATTTTGTAGCAACAGCAAAAGTATTGGTAAATCAAGCATATACATTCAGTGACAGAGTTTCTAGATGTAAACGCCTCAGCAACAGTTCGTCTCATTCCTTTTACCATACTCCATATTGCTTAACACAAAGCCTTACTCATTAAAGGCACACAATTAACATTGGTTGAATAAGTTTATGGAATAATTACTAAAAGCAAATCATTGGTCTATATTTGACAGGTAGATCCATGCAAGCAGGTGGAAGTGCCAACAGTAAAAGCATACAGAAGGAAAGTAAAGGTTAAAGTCCGAGAAGTCTGCAGAGTTTAATATGGCCAGGGCATACACTCATGGGAGAATTAGAAAAAAGATCAGTGGGAAGAAAATGGAATCAAATTATGGAACCTTAAATACCAAATGTTGAACTTTGATTTCATAGGTGGTGAGTGAGTTTCCCTTGCTGAATTGTTCTGCAGGAAAATATCATCATTCTATTTGATCCCAAGTGCTCCGGTTGATGAACACTGTGTTCTTCAGTCTCCTTTTCAGTGTTCCATTCACAGAAGAAATACTGGGGAAGCTCCCTAATTCTCTCCCTATTCTCATGCTCTTTTGTGGAAGTTTCTGATTTATAACAACAATGTAGTCTTGAGCTATACAAAGAATTTTACTCCTTGTTATTCAAATTTGTATCAAATATTAGTTAAATTTCCCATAAGACAAGAGTGGATATATCCCTCCACTTAAATACAATTTCAGAACAAAGATATGGCTAATGCAAAGTCTGAAGTCTAAAGGAAAGGGATTCCACAGTTTCTGATACTGCCTTTGTTTTCTCTTAACGTAAGGAATTATTTCTTTTTATCAAACTCAAGTCTTATCAAACAACAAGTACTTATTGAGCACCTACTGTATGAAAGGGCCCAGACAAACCTCAGTTAGTATTAGAAGTAGAGGCAAATTTTCAATCTTCAGATACTTAGAGTCTACTTAAGCACACGTATCATAACGATCTCACTGGATCTATCTGTGATCCCGGTTACCAAGAGGAATCCATGCCAGAATTTTATTATTTTAAGGAACATGTATCGAAATATCTGAAGCTCAGTGAATAATACAAAGTTTAATTTGATCTTCAAAAAAGTTAACTATTTTATACTCTGTCTCAAAATTTGTCAGTGGTACAACAACACTTCATACTTCCTTCAATACCTATTGAGTATTTTGTGTTATACTATACATTATACTAGGTTATAGAAATTATAATACTATAGCATATTTATACTTTATAATCATATTATATATGCTATAATTAGAATTAGAAATATTTTAGAAATTAAAAGATCAATTAAATAATCCTTAGCTTCATAGTTAATATAACCGCACTCCATTATCTCTCAACTTGAAAGGCAGACTCTGTTCTAGAAGCTTATTATTAATATTCATATGAACTCAAATGATACAGTAATTATTATTAACCTCAGTTTATAAATGAGAAAACAATGTCTCTTCTATATTTCAAGACTTAAATCAAGCTTTCTATTTGTAGGAAAATCTAACCTCTGGCAATGTCCTATGAGAGCTTCTCCCTTGTCTAAAATCATGGAGCATTTGTTTGACTCACTCATGGATTCCTTATTATTAGGTTCTTGTTTATCTTCAAATGCCAGGCCACTTCCAACTGAATATAGGGACACTTTATTAGAAGACTTATTTGAAGACAATTTCAAGAACTAAGGGGTGAAAAAAATATTTTGGAGAAATGGTTTCTTAGCCAAAATTTGGTATTTTTGACAGGTCTTGATGGCTTATGAAGATAAATATAGCAGAACATCTGACTATAAAACTGTCTTGAAAAGTCTGTGCATATGGTCACAGCATTTTAGATTTTTACATTATCAAAAGGTAATGAGATTAAAACACAAGAATGTAGATACAGTGAGAATTCTTTCATATGGCTATTTCATTTGGGCAAATTATTTCAGCAACTGGCAAGTAGGAACACTAATATGTACTTACTTGTGAGAACTATATGAAAAAATGTAAATAAGACACCTATATTACTCTTTCTTAATCTCTAACTAGATTAGAATTTCTGAGTAAAAAGAACATGCCTTATACATATCTTCATATTCCTATTGGGGCCTCAAAACCTTGCACAGTGTGAGATCAATAAATGTGTGCACATGTGCATGTGAGTGTATTTGTGTGTGTATTTAATGCCACTGAAGATATGTCATAGAAGAAAGCTGATAATTAAAAGAAAAAGCACTACACCTGTGAATGGCTATGTAACTGCCTTCATTTGGAAGTCTTTAAGCACAAGAATCACTACTAAAGAGTTAACATTGGTTTGAAGATAATTCCATGCATTTCTACAATTGGGAGGAATGATACAACACCACTTCTCTTCCAAGATCTAATGAATTCTCTAATGCTGTGAGGTTGCCAATACAATTTCCAGTGTAGATATGTAAAGTCAGTAATTTACTTGTAATTTATTTAGCAAATGTAGAAATGGTTATATAGGCAATTATATTTGTTTTACAATATTTAAGGGTCTATCATGTACCCTGTGTTAGGTCCATAGAGATTCAACAGACCCAAGCTCGATGGTCCTCAGACCTGTGAGAAATAAACAGTTTGGAAGTAGAAGGTGAGGGAAAGAGAGAAGCTCAGGGGTGAGTTCTCACCTCTTGACTTGCCCATTGGTGTGGAAGATGCTGCCACTTGGCAAAGGGGAAGTAGGGTTTTGGTGGAGAGTGAGTTGGCCAAAAATTTAGTTTTGAATGTGCTGGGTTTCAGTTTCCCATTATACATCCAAATGGAGACACCAAGTAAATATTTGAATAAATGAGACCAGAATTTTTGGAGGGGGTTGGGGTTGGGAATAGGTACCTGGAAGTGATCTGCATAGAAATACTATGTGAAGCCCAGTAACAGATAGAACCTTCAAGTCAATTTGTATTATGCAGTGGAAAAATGAAACAAAGATAAAAGAAACAGCAGAAATATAAACCTAAAATGATTTCCCCCCATCATGGTCCTCTCACTAACTAAAAACATAAAATAAGGGAAGAAAGCAGTAACAGCTGTAAATATTGGCAGGAGCCCTGCAGCCCTTTGCTCTATTGCCAGAATTATTTACTTTCTTCGAGTTTCTATGAGTTTAGAAGAAATGCTGTTGGCTTTTGCTCAAAAATTCTTGCTGAATTAAAACAGATTTTTTAAAATGCTTCTTGGTGTTTTGAAGATTTAAGGAATATACCATGACTGTAGTTTCAGTTTTTTAGAATAAACATATTAGAAATTCATAGGTTTCAGAAATTCATCCTCTCTTATTTTTGTGAGCTAGTTTTGAATGCATCAGGCTTATTAAGGTTACTAAAAGACTTTTAGTCCTATTCAAGAAAATATCAGTGGTGAATTCAATATGTCCATATTTATATCTCCAAATCTCAAATTATCATTGATATTTTAAGAAATTTGATTTAGCTGGAAAATTAAACTCCCTACATGACCATACAGAAATGATATAATGATCTCCACAGTTAAGATGAAAAAAGTTAGGCAATTATTTTATTATTATTATTATTATTAAGCAGTAAACTTTAGGTAAAGGCAGTATTTTCACATAAATTATTTAAGTGACCATTCATACTTTACTTGTATTTGAGCTATCTCTGAAATCTTTAGTAATAATAATGATAATAATAATAATAACAACAGATTATCCCTGCTTAATATTTTTTGGTATTTTAATAAGTATTTTTTCCTCTATCAATAGGTATATTTTGCTTCCAGCTTCATCATGTTTTCGTTTATTCACCCTCTAGTTGTTTTCATTTGTGTTTGTTTCCATTTGCTTAGAATAATGTGTCTTAAATTTCTGGGAATGATTTATATCATTACATACTAAACCTCTCTGACTCTCAGCATTCCAGCAGAAACAAAAGCACCACGTACTGCCTTTTATATTCCCTTTTAAATACGTCATCTAATAAGATGTTGGTAAATTGCCTTATAGTCAAGTCTGGTAAAAAGTTAAAAATTCCAGGTTGCAAATCTCTTGCCCTTGCAGAAGTGAGCTTCTTAAGAAACTAAGAGTATACAGTTATTGGATAAGTTACATCCCCCAAAACGTTCAGTATTTTTATCAAAGGAAGATATCTTAACTAAATCAGGTATTATTCCTAGTACACATGCAGGAGATTTGTCGATTACTATAGATACTCAGCCTCAGGTCTTCCTTTAAAATGCCAAGAGTGATGATTGTTTAATTATGGTGGTTCTGTCATCTCCTGTTAGTGTGCCTCCTTGTTTGGGAAGGATTCCATTTTGTTTTTTGCAACTAGTATTTTTATTTGAAAGTCAGTACCTAATGTTTTGCTGAGAATAAGAAACTCCCCTGACATATCTGAACATACATATTATTTCATAAAGCTGAAAACCCCCATTGACCACAGCATCTTTAGGGGTATACATAGTGACATAGATTTTTTAAACCTGAGATTAGTTCAACTACACTGTTATGTCCTTCCCACCACTTTCTGCTAATTGCATCTAATCTATACACCTTTCACCTTTAGACATGCCTGATGCAAAGGTGCAACCTCTCAGTGGTAGATCTTTAACTTTATCAGCCAGCTGGCTCCTTGGCTACAACTGAGCTGCATAAAAAGGACAAACTTTTGCAATATAACTATGGTATGGAAGAGTTCAATTTATTGTTTCATTAAACAAGTATTTTAGCACATTTTCATGCAAAGATGAAAAGGTAGAAGACTCAATATTGTCAAGATGTCAGTTCTTCTTAACTTGATCTATAGATTCAATACAATCCAAATCAAAATCCCAGCAAGTTATTTTATATTATTTTGTGTGTTGAAAACCAATTCTAAAGTTTAGATGGAGAGGTAAAAGACCCAGAATAACCAACACAATATTGAAAGAAAATAACAAAGGCAGAGGACTGCCACTGCCTGACTTCAAGACTTACTATAACGCTATAGTAAACAAGACAGTGTGATACTGGTGAAAGAAAAATAGATCAATGGAACAGAATAGAGAGCCCAGAAATAGACCCACATAAATATAGCTAACTGATCTTTGACAAAGGAACAAAGGCAATACAATGGAGCAAAGATCATCTTTTCAACAAATGGAGTTGGAAAAACTGGATACCCACACACAAAATCTGACTCTGGGCACAGACTTTACACTCTTCACAAAATGGATCACAGACCCAAATGTAAAATGCAAAACTACAAAACTCCTAGAAAGTAACATAGGAGAAAACCTAGGTGACCTTGGGTATGGTGATAACTTTTTAGATATAACACCAAAGACATAATCTCTGGAGAAAATAATTGATAAGCTGGACTTCATTAAAATTAAAGGCTCTAGCTGTCCAAAAGTCAATATGAAAAGAATTAGAAGGTAGGCTACAGAATGGGAGAAAATATTTGCAAAAGACATATCTGATAAAGAACTATTATGCAAAATACACAAAGAACTCTTAAAACTCAACAAGAAAACAACCTGATTTAAAAATGCACAAAAGATCTGAAGAGAGACATCAGCAAAAAAGATATACAGATGGCAGATAAGCATATGAAAAGATGTTCAACAACACATGTCAATAAGGGAATTGCAAATCAAAACAAGAAAATACCACTTAGAATGGCTCAAATCCAGAATACTCACAACATCAAATGCCGGTGAGTGTGTGAAGCAACTAGAAATCTTATTCATTTCCTGTGGGAATGCAAAAATGGTACAGCCACTTTGGAAGACGGGTTGACAGTTTCTTACAAAACTAAACATACTCAGAGCATTTGATCCGGCACTCTTACTCCTTTCAAATGACACTAGGAGTATTCCCGGATCTTTATCATTCTTAGAATTTACAATGGATACATCTGTATTTGATTTTTATTAATAATCTTTATATAGTTTTAGGGACTAATATCCCATGAGTAGTAGCCCAGTAAAAGAAATTAACTTATTTGTTGAATACTTACTATGCTCCAGATACTGGGCAGGTGTTCTACATATCTTTTATCTTCACAATAACCAATAGGTAACTGCTATTAACCACAATTAACAAATCAAGAAAATGAGGTTAAGAGCAGTTACACAACTTATCAATGATAATAAATCTTCATCCACAGCACTGTGATCATCTTCAATCTGCTCATCATTAGAACATGAATACAGCAGTTCAGTTCTTCCGGGGTCCCTGTCAAGTACTTGATTTGAGTTACCTCTTTTAATACTATTATGACACACTGAGGTGCTTAATATAATGATCCACAGTTTTTATGTGAGGGCATATAGTCAGAGAGATTGAGTATATTTCTTCTGTTATTGTGACAAAATATGCACATCATAAAATTTACCATTTAATCATTTTAAGTGTACAGTTCATATCATTTTGTAACCATCACCACTGCCCACGTCTAGATATTTTTTTAAATGTTTATTTATTTTGAGAGAGAGAGAGAGAGTGAGTACACATGTGCACAAGCAGTGGAGGGGCAAAGAGAGAGGGAGAGAGCATCCCAAGAAGGCTCCATCAGCACAGAGCCCAACTCAGGACTCGATCTCACAAACCATGAAATCATGATCTGAGCCAAAATCGAGTTGGGCTTTCAATCAACTGAGCCACCCAGGCACCCCTCCAGATCTTTTTACTATTCCCAAACTGAAGCTAGAGTGTTTTCTAATATTGGAGATATGATATGGTCCCCATCCTTTCATGGCCCACTAAATTTAAAATAATAATAAATGCATCAATGCGGGTGACAAGGTTCTGCCTTGTTTAATTCCTGCTTGCCTATCACATGCTTTTCATCCAACTCAAGCGTTTCTCAGAATGCGACCTAAACTGACTTTCCTTAGAGAAGCTGTCTGTCAATTCCCAAGTGAAATCAGGTTTTCCAATGACACTTTCATAGTTCCCTGTGCCTTCCCTTTATTGCAAGTATGCTTTTTATGATTGGACACTTATTAATGACTTTTGCCCCCATTGGTCTATAAACTTCAAAGAGGAAGCTCTAGCTAGAAGCTACCACCTGCATATTTCACAGGAAATGCTCAATAAACATTAAAAAAAATTTTTTTTAATGTTTATTTATTTTTGAGACAGAGAGAGACAGAGCATGAATGGGGGAGGGGCAGAGAGAGAGGGAGACACAAAATCGGAAGCAGGCTCCAGGCTCTGAGCCATCAGCCCAGAGCCCGACGCGGGGCTCGAACTTGCGAACCGTGAGATCGTGACCTGAGCTGAAGTCGGACGTTCAACCGACTGAGCCACCCAGGCGCCCCTCAATAAACATTTTTTAAAAATCCCTAAATATATAAATTAATAAATGCCTTCAGAATTATTTCATCGACCTAAAAAACAATGATTATATGTTTGTACATCACCTGAAGTGATAAACTGAAGAGACTGAAAAGAGAAGGAAGAACCTATCAATTGCCCTTTTCTCTTTCTTCAATCACATTCTAACTGTCTTGGTAATTTTTTTTGTTTTAAACCACTCATAGCATCCCCTCTCTTTGCCTTTTCCTCTTCACATCATGGCTAAAATCCATTCACTGAGGGTCAGTGATTCCAATTACAACTCCAGCCACTTCTCACCAACGTTTTAAAGAAATCTCCCTAATTTATTTGTAAATGAATTAGGCAGAACAGGTAGAAAGTGAATTTCCTAAGATAGTGGATTGAACCCTTACAGATAATCACTTGAGAAGGAAATTTTCAATGCTTTAACTTTTTATATTTCCATTCAAAATACTTTAAGGATTTCAAGTGACTGGCTCCATGAAGCAAATAATCTGCTGGCCCAGGCCTGCGTACTTAACCGGCATGCTATAGTGGGGCAAAGTGAGAGGCAGTTGGGGGAATGAGGCTTGTTCTTTGTCCACATGAGTGGGTATCTGCCACACTGTTCAACCTTGTTTTGCTTGTGGAGAACCACCTAGCTGGCTAGATTCTTACTCTGTTGAACCAATAAAGTGTTCCCATAGTCACTACATCAAACCTGGAGAAAGTCCTGCTGTCTTCCCTAGCAATCAGGTAATAGAAATGTGTAAAGAATAATTACTGGCAAAAGAAAAAAAAACAAATAAACACAGACAAGCCTATTTGTTTACTTTTCACTTAAGCACATTTCTTTAAACCCCTAATCTTTAGTCTGGAACAAATAACCATAAGTTAAGATTGCAAACCATACCCCAGTTTATTCCTTTTCCTTAGAAACCAGGGATGAAAAATCTGTGACTTGAATTGCCTTTCAGTGTTGATTTTTAATACTCAAAATATTACTTTTTAAAGTTTAAACTAATGTATCTCTAAAGAGTCCTTTTTATAATGTGTATATTATTTTAACAGATTTCTATGAAAAATTAGTAACTGATTTTTCAGAATGTGGATAATTTTTAAAATATGAATATATTAAGGAAACTGATAATACTACCATAGTTGCTTTCAAATATAAAAAATCTATAATAGGGAATAAGAACATTTAAATCATTATGAAGTAAAATTATTCAGAATACAAATAAGGCTTAAATTTGTCATCATAAATTAGGACTAATGGTTCTCAAGCTTTTGTGGTGATAAACTGTTTTTGATAATCTAATGAAACCTATCTAACATCTTCCACAAATAATGCAAACCCACACACAACATTTGATATATACTATGTTAAAACCATGAGGCTAGTTTTAAAGTTCTCTAAGAAAAGGACCCATGGCTATGCTGTCGGTTGGTTTATCCCAAGTTCTTTCCACAGAACCTGAAACATGGAAACCACCCACTGAATATTTGTTAAACACATGAATTTAGCATTATTATGGAAGCTTACCCAAATAGAGTTCAAAATTTAGTAAAACTCAGATTTTAAACAATTAGAAAAGAGGCGAAACTATTATTTGCATACTATGTGATTATATACAAGAATAGGAAAGAAATGGATTTAAATAAAATACTAGAATTAAGAGCAAAGTGGCTACAAAGAAGATAAATATAAACCAAACAATGGTTTTCTTGAGTACTAATGATAAATATTTGAAAATAAGAAAAATATTTATTTAAGTATTTAATATAAAATATTTATAATATTAACAAACATAATTATTTAGTAGTACTTTTTAAAATTTGTTTTAAAAGTTTATTTATTTATTTTGAGAGAGAGAGAAAGAACATGAATGAGCAGGGGAGGGGCAGAGAGAGAGAGGGAGAGAGAGAGAATCCCAAGCAGACTCCATACTGTCAGCGCAGAGCCCAATGCAGAGCTCAAACCCACAAACCGTGAGGTCATGACATGATCTAAAACTTGATCCACCACTCAACTGACTGAGCTACCCAGGAACCCTTCTAATAGGATTCTTAAAAAATAGTGTGAAGAAAAAAACTGTAATTGTTTACTGATAGATGTAGAAGCAGTGTTGAAAAATTGGAGAAATACATCTTTTCCCTTAGTAAGAAGACTCAATATTATAATTGCTTTTACAAAACAATGTACTTGTAATCAAAATAGAAATGGGATTTCTCTAAACTTGACAGAATAGATCTCAATTTCACTAGAGGATAAAAATGGATGAAAAGGACATTAAGAACATTTTGAGACAAGTAATAGTTCATGCTAGCAACACATTTACCACTAACTACTTTACATATATTTAATCCTCATAGAATCCTCACAGTAAATCTCTGAGGCAAATGCTATACATATCTCAGTTTTATAGATAGAGAAATTAAAAAAAAAAAAAACAAATATGTAAAGCAATTATCCAAGGTCATATAATTAATTAGTTTGGATGTTGGGATTTACCTGCAGGCAGTTCAGCTCTAGAGTTCATATGCTTAAATACTATGCCAAATTGTCTCCCAAAGCTAATAAAATGAGAAAATCCCAACAGATAGAAAACTATAAAAGTAATCTCCATCTATAAAAGTGTGATGCTCTTCCAAGATAAAAAGATTCAATAATAGGTAACATTTCCTGGGCATTTGCTATGTGCCATATACCTTAGATATATTATTTCATTTACCCCTCACAATTACCCTATGATACAGACTCTTTGACAAACTCAGGCACATAGATGCGGAAGATGGTGGTGGTATTGTGTGCGGGAGCTGAGATCTGACCCCAGGCTTACGCTTACAATGCATATATTTTCCATTTGTCAAAATGCTAACAGATAAAAATATAAATGTAATTTCATAGAGGACACTGAAGCAATTAGACAGTTGGAAAACTAAATAAACACTCCAGTCTCACTTCATACACCAAAATAAACTCAGACAAATTACAGGTTGAAACGTAATGTAAAAATCAAACCCACTGAAGAACAAACTAATAGAAAAAGGAAAAGCATATATCAATCTCTGAATAAAAGAAAATGCAGAGGGGAATTTGAAAATATAAACTGAGGGAAAGCTTCAAAAAGATTACAGACACAGCTATATGGAGCTCACAGCAAAAGATATGAAAAATTATTAAGATTACAATAGATCCATTTATGAAAAACATGGTTAGATACTTATATGAAGGAAAAATATGAATGATTAAAAAATAAACCAAAACGGGTGCCTGGGTGGATCAGTTGGTTAAGTGTCCAATTCCGGATTTTGGCTTAAGTGATGATCTCATAGTTTATGAGTTCAAGGCCCACATCAGACTCTGTGGTGGCAGTGCAGAACCTGCTTGGGATTCTCTTTCTCTCTCCCCCTCTCTCTCTGTCCTTCCCCTGCTCATGGTCACTCGCTCTGTCTCTTTCTCTTTCAAAATAAATAAATAAACTTCAAAGACTAAAAAAAATGCAAGTTTTAAAAAACGCTATGTATATTTTACCTGATCAAATTTTCACAGCATTAAAATTAATAATACTCATTGTTGGCATGGATGCAATGATTAATATTTTCTCATTTTGCTGCAAGCAGCAGTAACCAAGACAATCTTTTGAGAAAATAATTCAGTAATATGCATTAAGGGCTTTTAAAGAAATCTATTCTAGTGAAATAACTGGAGATATTTCTATTTTACTACAGCAAGATGGTAAAATATCAGGCAGGACTTAAAATTATGCATCATAATAATCAGAATCAGAATCACAAAATCTCATACTATACTATTATGTAAAAAGCAGCACTAAATATAATAGATTATGATTTCAAAAATGCAAGGTATACAAAAGATTCTCAACTGAATAGAAGGGAGAAGAAAGAGAAATAGTATTGAAAGTAAAGAAATAAAACAAAATTTTAGAAATACATCAGGATACATAATAAATTATAATAAATATAAATGGATAAAACTAATTTATCTGCAGAAATCAGGGAATTTCATAACTTAAAAAAAACTGTAAAAACATTTAGCTAGCATTACTGAGTATTTAGAATAAATATGAAGTAATAATACCAAAATATGGTTATTTCTGTGTGGCAGTATGGGTGATCTCTATTATTTGCTTTATATTTTCTACAATCCAAATTTTCCTGTGATAAAGGATACATTAATAGTCAAAAAATTATTAAAGCTAAAATTAACATGAGTTCATTTATTTTATTTTTTTTTAATATGAAATTTGTTGTCAAATTGGTTTCCATACAACACCCAGTGCTCATGCCAACAGGTGCCCTCCTCAATACCCATCACCCACCCTCCCCTCTCTCCCACCCCCCATCAACCCTCAGTTTATTCTCAGTTTTTAAGAGTCTCTTATGGTTTGGCTCCCTCCCTAACTGTTTTTTTTCCTTCCCCTCCCCCATGGTCTTCTGTTAAGTTTCTCAGGATCCACATAACAGTGAAAACATTCGGTATCTGTCTTTCTCTGTATGACTTATTTCACTTAGCATTAACACTCTCCATGAGTTTATTTTTATGTTTATGTGTATTTCTTTTAAAAGTGACTATTTTGACAAAATATCATTATATGCTTACAATGTTATCTTTGCCCAAATAAATAACAAATTATGTGGAAGTTCAGTGCAACATAAATAAAAACTATTTCAAAAATGAAGCTATTTAAGTAAACCAATAACAGATTCCCTCTGGGTATAGCTTTACTAGATTATTTTTCCATTTTCTACATCAGAACATGCTACCACTGCACTTGTTTGTTGCAGGATGGAAGATTGCTCTGTAGGGAATTTCATCTTCGAATTGCGTTTCCTAGAAACTTCCTTGAAGCCAGAGTCTTCTTTAATATCAATCACTCGTATCTATGGAAAATGCTTAAAAACGTCTCTATTATCCTGTGAATAAACAATGAAAATTGGACCAGCAGACAGTTGCAAAGTGAGAAAAGCATTATCAATTCCATAATCACTAGAAATCTCTTATTCACTTTGGATGCCTATGCTTTAAACAGGGAAAAATATATTTGAATTTTTTCAGTCATATGATTTCAGTAATACTGTTAACTAACTGTCAAGGATCTGGATTGAAAAACAACAGATACCATAACTATATCATCCTTATTTTCTCAAGACCAGAAATAATTAGCAACTGAATCTAAGGAATACCTTTAACTTAAAAGAGCAGGCTTCTCATTAGATCATACACTACCTTGAATGAAAATTAGAAATACTCAGGACTCTTTAAAAAAAAAAATAATGTTCATTTACTTACTTTGGAGAAAGAGAGAGAAAGAGAGAGCCCAAGTGGGGGAGAAACACAGAATGAGAGGGAGACACAGAATCTGAACCAGGCTCCAGGCTCTGAGGTGTCAATGCAGAGCCTGATGCGAGGCTCAAACTCACTAAGCTGAAGTTGGACACTTAACCAACTGAGCCACCCAGGCGACCCAACTATCTGGGACTTTTTTAAAACATGCCCACGTCCTGGTTGAAAACCTCAGTTATTCTGTCTTGAGTGATGATTAAAAGCTCATCACTGGGGCACCTGGGTGGCTCAGTCGGTTGAGCGTCCGACTTCGCCTCAGGTCATGATCTCACGGTCCGTGAGTTCGAGCCCCGCGTCAGGCTCTGTGCTGACAGCTCAGAGCCTGGAGCCTGTTTCAGATTCTGTGTCTCCCTCTCTCTCTCTGCCCCTCCCCTGTTCGCACTCTGTCTCTGTCTCAAGAACAAATAAACATTAGAAAAATTAAAAAAAAAAAAAAAAAAAAAAAAAAAAAGCTCATCAGGTGATGCTAACATATGTCCTGAGTTGAAAACCATTGCATCGTTACAGGATCTGCAGTATCAGTTTTTGTTTCCCTCATACTGTAGTGTTGTACGTATGAAGGAAGTGGTGTAGTAAGTGGTAACTAAAGTTTGTGGAATAAATTAATAAAATATTATCTTCAGGCCTATCTTAAATATATTAATTTATACATATTTTCTATGATTGAAAGGTAAATTTCAAATAAACCATATAGAACCCAAAATGAAAAGTCAAAACCTTTTAGAATGTCTTTATTTTACTATAAAATATTTTACTTTTACTACATATTTATTATGCTGAATTCAAATCATTTTATAAAGAGATTATGTGTTCATGTGTGTTGATATTTATATTTCCTTCAGAAGGGTGTGTATATCACATGGGTTTATTAAAGATGGAATACAATTTTAAGCTCTAACACACCATGAAGTATAAAGGGTGAGCAACAGGTGAAAGAGGTCCAGATATGATTGTGTCCTCTGAAAGGACTAGTACCTCTGGTCCTACAAGAGAGAAAATCTAGAATAAATAGTGTTCATATCACTCAGTTTTCTGTGTTGCACATTCCAGTCAGTCTACAAAGAATTCTCTGGGAGATTGAGTCAGAAAGCAAAAATACTCTAGGACATATACCGTTTATTTTCACTCTTCACAGCTTTATAAATGTCTACTTTTATTATTGTTAATGACATGTTTCTTCTCGTATGTAACAGTCTTGGAATCAAATTAAGAAAAGGCACAAATATATTAATAAGATTTATTTAACCCATGTGTCTAAATAATCAGAATGAATCACTAACAGAATTTAAAGTATTTCAAAATGCTTGTTAGTTCAGCTGTTCTCTAAATATTTATTGGTATGCCTATTTGCCAGATACTTACTTAGCTCTTTCGTTGACTTATCCAATCATAATCAAGGTTAAATCTTGGAAAATTAAGAAGTGATCCAAATTTATCTTAGGTTATCTTTGCTCCACTTCTATGTATCTTTCCTGCCCTTGTGTCCTTTCTCTCACCATCTATCGCCCATTTTAAAAAGGTTCAATTCTCCTAACTTTTGTCTCTCTCTTCCCCACAAAAAATGATTTTCTGATCATTCACAGTAAGTTATAAATGATATAAAATCATTTCATATATCCAAAACCAAATCACGTTGTGCAAAGGGGGCAAATTGTCTAACCTGAATATACAGAAAACAAGTCAAATTTTCCCCAACTATAAATGCCTGATACGTGAAATTAGTTTTCTCAAATTTTACTTTCTAATCAGATTCCATTAATCAGAACTCAAATTGGGCAAAATTTGGACAAAATTGTATACAGTAATCATCTAGTCAAGATCTGTATGAGTATGGTAATATTTTATACGCAAGGCTACCAAACAAATGTCTGTGAAACTCATGTTATCTGTTTTTGATTTCCTGATTACTCTCAAAAAGTAATGGCCCATTTTTCTAAGAAAATGGCTATAGCCACAGTTTACAAAATAGGGGTCTCATAGGGTGTTTAAAAATTTTTAAATGAAACCCATCCACATTATTTCATAGATTTAAGTATTTATTAAACAGATCTCTTAGGTATTTATTTTGGTGTAGGGGTGCCATGAATAAAAATAACTGAGATATTAATTGTGATGTAATTTGAAAAAGTCTGGGAATCTCTGGGCCATATTATAACTCTACATCATGTATAACTATGAAAATACCTAATATTGGAATATTAATGGATCACCAAGCTCCTCCTCCTCTTCCTCCTCCTCCTCCTCATCATCATCACCAACAACAATAGCTAATTAATCATCAAGTTCTACTAAGTCAACCTTGAAAAATTTTGCACTTTAAGGTCACTGTTTCCATTTCAACATATATAGATCATATTCATATAATTTAAAGCAATAGTATTTCGTGTTCCTATCTCCAGGCTTTCTTTCTTCCAACCCATTTTACATACTGCTATCATACAGCAACCTGAAGTAAACACTTGGGTTGATTTCAGCCTCTAAAATCCAAATCGCACTTGGTTCTCTCCATCCCTCTCTCTCCCTCTCCCTCTCCCTCTGGCTTTGTCTCCCTGTCTCTGCCTCTCTCTCCATAATATAAAAAAAATTCCTCTAGGAAACAACCCATCCTCAATTCTTATTTATCTGGTTGTAGGGAATGATATGAGTGTTCAATGCCCAGCCAGTCATAATATTAAATTATTGAATTATTTTATCCATACGAGTTATGGTTCAGGGATAGGCTTATGATCCACACCTGGCAAATCTGTATAATTCCATTCGTTTAGCCACAGTAATTGGCTCAGAGATGAGTTTGTGACTCTAGAAATTTCAAGCATAAAATACAGTAACTTTATTCAGGAGTCAACAGAATTTCTGTCTCTTTTATTCTGGACTTAATCCTAGGAGGATGTAAGCCTAAAACTGAAGGAAAGTACCATATGGAGCTTGAGATTTAAAACAGAGTTAAGAGAAAGATAAAAACCAATTCCTTATTATATCATCTGTATCCCCAGCATGTTTCTGAAACCCAATTTACCTCTAAACTTTTCCGTGATATGTACAAGTCCTTTCTTTCTTCAGTCAGCTATAGTTTGGTTACCTGACAATTATCAGCAAAGGAGTATTACACAATGCACAGTCTTTCATTATGTCATTTATTTGCTTAAAAGTAAATTCTTTTTTGCCCATAACACCAATACAAATATTCTGGCTAGTGACTAAAATGTGTCTTTTCCAAAACTTTCACTTGTATCTCATTTAAAAAATGTTTTTTTTTAATTATTTATTTATTTTTGAGAGAGAGAGAGAGACAGAGCACAAAGAGGGAAGGGGAAGAGAGAGAGAGGGAGACAAGAAATCCAAAGCAGGCTCCAGGCTCTGAGCTGTCAGAACAGAGCCCCATGCAGGGCTTGACCCCACAAACTGGGAGATCATGACCTGAGCTGAAGTCAGATGCTTAACTGACTGAGCCACCCAGGCACCCCTACTTCTATCTCATTTAAACAAAAATCTGTTTGTACCCTACAGTCCAGCCAAGTGATTTACCAGTACTATACCCTGAAACTTAATGGCTTTGCTTTACTTAGTAAATGTATTTGATCCTACTTAGGAAAGAATGCTCTCCTACTACCTATTCAAATCTACCTATCCATAGAAACTCAGCAAAAAAGAAGCCTCTTCCTAAAAAAACTTCCTAAATCAAAATTGACAATGATCTTTCAACCTCTAATATCTACTTCATTCTAGATTTCCTAATACTCAACAAATAGTTGCTAAATGAATGAATACAAAATCTTAATATGTATCACCTAATTAGCCTTTCCTTTACTGCTATTCTAATTTCTCTATTGTATAATATGTTGTTTATGAATATTTATCATACCAAGTAAACTGCTCCTAAAAAGAACACTTTGTATTACAATACTTTGTATTCCTTACAGCAATCAGCACCAAACTCCCTGAAGCACAAGTATTATTGCAGATATTTTTACAATTTGTATTCAGCTTACTCAATAATGTTATTTATTTGCGAATAGTGTACAATTATCACTAATAATTTCTTGCTTCTAAAGAGTTAACTATTTTTTTTTCTTGTTACAAACCTTTAAAATGTACAACAAACCACCAACAAACTATGAAATACAGTTGCACTCAAGTCACAATATACATAGGATTGATTATGATGAAAAACTTCTGTATCTCTATGATTCTCTGCTTCTCTATTATTATAGCAGACTGCATTTTACTTGTATGCATAGGAAATCAAGAACAAGACTGAGAGGATTTTCTTTTTCCAGTCTCTAGTTAGTTTTTCAATTTCCTTCCCTGTTTCCCGGCACAAATGTCTTGCTTTTCTGTGGTAATAATACCAGTCCCTTCTTCAATTCTAATCTTCTCACTTCTTTTCTGATTTTCCTTCTCTTGTTTCTAATCTCTGACACTTGACTCATTTTGCATAACATGTAGAGAAAAGAGAGAGAAAAAGAGGACAACTCTGAGTGCAGTTTATAATGTTTTGATTTATTTCTTCTTCTTGGGAATCCTGTGTCTGGGTATTTCTTCAAGCAGCCAAATTTTTGTTGTTTTCTCAGAATTTTCTCACTAAGCTGAGGGATTCTAGAGAAAATATACCAAAGAAATGGATTTTCCTCATTGTAGAAGGGATACAGGGAAATCGTCTAGAGAGGTAGTAAATAAAACACTGATTAGATGAGTACTCTTCCAAAAGAGATACTGATGAATATTCTATACGGAAAGAGCAAACCATGCTGTGCATAAATGATTTTATATGTGTAATTAAGGTCATCATAGTGCTTCAAAATCTCAACTTGGAAAACCATGACATTGATTTAGCTCCTGCAAATGAGCCACCTCCAAGGCACAGCTTACTTACTAATCAATCTCTTAATAAACCAAGGAAGGGAGATCTGACCTCATTGCCCTTCAGACTCCCCAGTTATGTTGATTTTATTTCCATAATAGTATTAATTCCGCATAGAGTTCAAAAATTAATCCAAAACATCTCATAGGAAGATAAATAGTGTAGACAAATCTAATTAACACATAGAAAATGCATTAAGCATGTCTAGCTCCTGAAGATTAAGATGATCTGTTCTTTTGAGCAGAAACATTTTTTAATATGTTTAGGTTTCTTACTTTGATTCTTTCACAAAAAAACTTCTAGAATAAAAACCAATGTTCTATTAAAGGTGATTTAAAAATCACTGCAAGATGTTGTGGGTGCATTTATTAATCAATCATGAGTCTATTTAATTGAACATACCATTTTGGGTATTAACCTAGAACGGTGACTAAATGCACAATAGCAATTGCAAAAAAACAAACAAACAAAAAAAGAAACAAAACAAAAAAAAAACACCCTCAAGGTATAAACTTGAAACGTTGATGTAGAAAACCTCAACTAAATATCCCTGACCTTCACTGAGTCCACATTGGGATAATTAAATATAAGTGTTAAGCTAGGTATAATGGTACATTGGCAACAGTGAGAACTGTTGAAGGGAAAATTGGCAAGTTGTTCAGATAAGAATGTCACAAAACAAGAAAGCTCACATCCACAATTATTTTGGTGAAATTCACTTTTCAGAGCATCTCAAAACCAAGTGATTCATCGCAATAGAAAATGAAAACACCCTTGAGTTTTAGGTTTTGAAACATTACACACAAATAGTTCAAATTTATCTAGGCTACATTTTAGAGAAAACAATGCATAGAGGCAAACATATTGGACTTTTCAGTTCCTTTATAAATGTACCGAACTCATGAAAATTATATCATCACAAAAGTCACCTATCAAAGTTTTTAGAAAATGATAATGTGTCCTACACAAATACAATTATATTTCTGTCTTAAGGAAGCAGAGAAATCTCTTTTTGCAGCATGTGGGAGAAAGAAAAGCTGATAACTACAATATGTTCATTACATAGATATAATAGGAAATGCTTTTGTATACAAATAAACATATTAAAATATTTGAATAAGTATAATCGATTATTTTTTTTACTTCTGTGATGATTTAATTATATTTCCCTTACTAAAATACTATGCTATATTTTTGTTGGCTCTGATATCCTGACAACTTTCAAAAATAAATGCGGCCACAGTGATGGTTTAGTCCTATTTCTATTAAGGAAGACAAATTGTTCTCGGATTGACATCACTCAATGCTAGTCAATTAACTTCTCCATGACATTCTATACAGTTTAAACTTAACTTTATATCCAGGTTACTCTAAAAATTGTTGGGTATTTTTTTTCTTCCATTTTTCTTCAAATTCCTATTACTTTGATTTTAAGTCAATGAACACATCATTACAAATATATGCTTTTTTTAATTTGGTTCTAAAAGACTACAAAAGTGTTTAAGCATTTGATTTTTTTTCTCTCTCACATGTTATATCCAAAAAACAAAGCTAGTAAAATGGATGCATAGTGCCATCAATCCTACTAAACTTGTAGTATGCATTACAAACTGGAAAACCTTAAAACAATAAGTTCTCTTTTTACTAAATCATGTTAGTAGTATTTAACCTGTGGCTATTTCATGTTTGCCAAGGTCTTAGAAATAACATTCATACCCAAAATTAAAAAAAAAAAAAGTTTGGTGATAAAAGTCATCATTAGAATAAAAAAAATATGTATTTTTACCCTAAGAGAGACGTTTTTACCTCCAAGTGTGATTAAAGGGAGAGGTATTGGTAAATCAACATAATTTCCTTACAAGTCAAGATTAAGTCAGGATGTCTGCCTCTACTCCTTCTATTCAACATTACACTTGAGCTGTGTACCACAAGGTCAAAAAAAAAAAAACAATAAAAGGACTAGGAAGGAGGAAAGAGAAATGTCATTATGCACAGACAATATGATTGTCTAAACAGAAAATATAAAACACAAATTACAAATTAAAACAAATAGCACAGCAATGTTCTTCATATAAAATCAATTCTGAAAATCAGTTGTAGTCCTATAAACAAGCAGAAAACAATTAAAATGTGATTTTTAAAACATCTACATTAGCAATAAACTATTAGACATTTAGGAAAAGTTTCACAAAAGTGGTATAAGACCTTTCTGAAGAAAAATTGGTAACTTTATTAAAAGACTTTGAAGAATTGCTAATTAAATGAAGAACTATTATTAAATGTCCAAGAATAAGGAAACTCAATATATTAAAGATTTCAATTTGCTCCCAAATTAATCTATAAATTCAATTCAATTCTAGTCAAAATCCCCAAAGTTTTTGGTAAGGAATTTAGTGAGATGATATTAAAACTTATGTTAAAGAGCAGATAGTCAAGAATATTCAATTGGATATTCTTTCCTGCTTTGTCAAAGATTAGTTGACCATATATGCGTGGGTCCATTTCTGGGTTCTCTATTATGTTCCATTGATCTGAGTGTCTGTTTCTGTGCCAGTACCATACTGTCTTGATGATTACAGCTTTGTAGTATAGCTTGAAGTCCGGGATTGTGATGCTTCCTGCTTTGGTTTTCTTTTTCAAGATTGCTTTGGCTATTTGGGGTCTTTCCTGGTTCCATACAAATTTTAGGATTATTTGTTCTAGCTCTGTGAGGAATGCTGGTGTTATTTTGATAGGGATAGCACTGAATATGTAGATTCCTTTAGGTAGTATCGACATTTTAACAATATTTGTTCTTCCTATCCAGTAACACGGAATATTTTTCCTTTTTTTGTGTGTGTCTTCTTCAGTTTCTTTCACAAGCTTTCTATAGTTTTCAGTGTATAGATTTTTCACCTCTTTGGTTAGATTTATTCCTAGGTATTTTATGGTTTTTGGTGCAACTGCAAATGGGATTGATTCCTTGATTTCTCTTTCTGTTGCTTCATTATTGGTGTGTAGGAATACAACTGATTTCTGTGCAATGACTTTATATCCTGCAACTTTATCGAATTCATGAATCAGTCCTACCCATTTCCTAATGGAATCTTTTGGATTTTCCATACAGAGTATCATGTCATCTGCAAAGAGTGAAAGCAGGAAAGAATATCCAATGGAATAAAGACAGTCTCTTCAGCAAGTTGTGCTGGCAAACTGGACAGAGACATGCAGAAGAATGAACCTGGACCATTTTCTTACACCATACACAAAAATAAACTCAAAGTGGATGAAAGACCTAAATGTAAGACAGGAAGCCATCAAAATCCTCAAGGAGAAAGCAGGCAAAAACCTCCTTGATCTTGGCCACAGCAACTTCTTACTCAACGTGCCTCCGGAGGCAAGGGAAGCAAAAGCAAAAATGAACTATTGGGACCTCATCAAAATAAAAAGCTTCTGCACAGCGAAGGAAACAATCAGCAAAACTAAAGGCAACCAACAGAATGAGAGAATATATTTGCAAATGATGTATCAGATAAGGGTTAGTATCAAAATCTATAAAAAAACATATCAAACTCAACACCCCAAACAAATAATCCAGTGAAGAAATGGGCAAAAGACATGAATAGACACTTCTCCAAAGAAGACATCCAGATGGCCAAATGACACATGAAAAAACTCTCAACATCACTCATCATCAGGGAAATACAAATCAAAACCATAATGAGATACCACCTCATACCTGTCAGAATGGCTAACATTAACAACTCAGGCAACAACAGGTGTTGGCGAGGCGGAGAAAGAGGATCTCTTTTGCACTGCTAGTGGGAATGCAAACTGGTGCAGCCACTCTGCAAAACAGTATGGAGGTTCTTCAAAAAATTAGAACTATCCTACAACCCAGAAATTGCACTACTAGGTATTCATCCAAGGGTTACAGGTATGCTGTTTCGAAGGGGCACATGCACCCCAATGTTTATAGCAGCACTATCACCAACAGCCAAAATATGGAAAGAGCTCAAATGTCCATTGATGGATGAATGGATAAAGAAGGTGTGGTATGCACATACAATGGAGTATTACTTGGCAATCAAAAAGAATGAAATTTTGCCATTTGCAACTACGTGGATGGAACTAGAGGGTATTATACTAAGATAAATTAGTCAGAGAAAGACAAATATCATATGACTTCACCCATATGAGGACATTAAGATACAAAACAGATGAACGCAAAGGAAGGGAAGAAAAAAACAACATAAAAACAGGGAGGGGGGAAAAACATAAGAGACTCTTAAATATGGAGAGCAAACAGAGGGTTACTAGAGGGATTGTGGGAGGGGGGATGGGCTAAATGGGTAAGGGGCATTAAATAATCTACTCCTGAAATCACTGTTGCACTATAGGCTAATTAACTTGGATGTAAATTAAAAGAAGAAGAAGAAGAAGAAGAAGAAGAAGAAGAAGAAGAAGAAGAAGAAGAAGAAGAAGAAGAGTCAAGACAATACAATAAAAGAAGTAGGTGGGGTCCTTACTTCAGCAGATCCATGATTTATTCTGTTATAATAAATAAGGAAGTATAGTAACAAGGCAGGGTGGATCAACAATGAGGGGTGGAACAATAAGTCAGTAGATCAAAAGAGAGAGTCCAGAAACAGATCCACCATACATGGAGATCAGATAAATGATAGAAATATTTCTGAAACTAGTAAGGGAAGGATCAATTATTTAATAATTGGAGGCTGTGACACCTGATGATCCAACCAATGATGACCCTACCCTCACATTAATTCTAAGTTTAATAAAGAAAATAGTTTGTAGGGCATCTTGAATGGCTCAGTCAGTTAAGCGGCTGACTTAACTCAGGTCATGATCTCACGGTTCATGGGTTCAGGCCCCGCATGGGCTCTGTGCTGACAGCTCAGAGCCTGGAGCCTGCTTCAGATTCTGTGTCTCCCTTTCTCTCTGCCCCTCCCCCATTCATGCTGTCTCTCAAAAATAAATAAAATGTTTTTTAAAAAATTTTAAAAATAATAATTTGTAACACAAACTTCAAAACTTCCAGAAAATAATAGAAATATATTTATTACCTCATAATGGGAAAGAATTTCTTTTAAAAATGAAAGCACAAATTAAAATGGAAATGGTTTATAAATGTGGCTATATTTAAAACAAAACAAAACTTCTATTCATCAAAATTTACCATAAACAGAGTAAAACAACAAGCCAGAGCTCAAGGGAACTGATTTGCAATTCTCATAACTACCAAAATTTTCATATCCAGAATATGTTGAAAAAGAAGCCATAGTAATCAATAAAGAAAAAGTCAAAAGAGAAAGATACTTAGAAAAGTGATCAGAGACTTTGACCAGGCAACTTAAAGAAGATGAAAGCTGCAAAGTCAATGAATGTATAGAAAGACACTTAATCTCATTAGTAAGTAGAGACAAGTAAAATAAAACCATAATAAAATGTCATTAAACATTCATCAGTTTGCAAACATTTAAAGATTTTTAAAGTATTAAGTGATGGGGAGGAAAGAACAACACACTCACTTATAGGAATACAAATGATCACCTGATTTTGTAAGCCAGTTTGCCAAAATCTAGTAATGTTGAAAATATATATACCCTATGTCCTCCTAAGTAGAACCCCTACCACCATGGTGCTCAAATTATGAGGAGCTCTGAAAATACATCAGGGCCATTTGGAAGTTAAAAAACTAAACATGCAACTACCAGATGACCCGGCAATTGCATTCCTGGACATGTGTCCTAGAGAAATACAAACACACGTTCAAACGAAAACTTAAAAATGAATATTTATAGCAGTTTTATATATAATAACCAGAAAACCTGGAAACACTCAAGATGTCCTTCTACAGGTGAATTGTTAAGCAAACTCTGGTACATTCATACCATAAAACACCACTAGTAATAAAAAGGAAGATGGGGCGCCTGGGTGGTTCAGTCGGTTAAGTGTCCGACTTCGGCTCAGGTCATGACCTCACAGTCCGTGAGTTCAAGCCCCGCGTCGGGCTCTGTGCTGACAGCTCAGAGCCTGGAGCCCATTTCAGATTCTGTGTCTCACTCTCTCTCTGCCCCTCCCCTGTTCATGCTCTGTCTCTCTCTGTCTCAAAGATAAATAAACGTTAATAAAAAAAAAAATTAAAAAAAAGGAAGAAACTATTTACACATGCAACACATTAGATGAATCTTCACAGAATTATGTTAAATGAAAAAAGTCAATCACCAAAATTCACATATACTATAAATCTATTTACATAATATTCTTGAAATGACAAATTATAGAAATGGAGAATAAATTAATGGTTGCCAGGGTTTAAGAAGGGAGTTGGTGGGAGAGAAATGGATGTGGCTATAAACGGACAATAGGAGGGATCCTTGTGGCGATGGAAATGTCTTGACTCTATTAATGTCAATCCTGGTTGTGATATTGTACTATGGTTTTACAAGATATTATCACTGGGGAAATTGGATAAATGAGATCGTTCTATATTGTTTTCTACAACTGCATGTCAATTTGCAATTACCTCAAAATAAAAGTTAAATTTAAAATAAGAGCCTAAATGTCCATCAACTGACGAATGGATAAAGAAATTGTAGCTTTATATACACAACAGAATACTACGTGGCAATGAGAAAGAATGAAATATGGCCTTTTGTAGCAACGTGGATGGAAGTGGAGAGTGTTATGCTAAGTGAAATAAGTCATACAGAGAAAGACAGATACCATATGTTTTCACTCTTATATGGATCCTGCTAAATCTAACAGAAGATCATGGGGGAGGGGAAGGATAAAAAAGGTTAGAGAGGGAGGGAGCCAAAATATAACAGACTCTTATAAACTGAGAACAAACTGAGGGCTGATGGGGGGTGGGAGGGAGTTGAGGGTGGGTGATGGGTATTGAGGAGGGCACCTGTTGGGATGAGCACTGGGTGTTGTATGGAAACCAATTGACAATAAATTTAATATTAAAAAATAAATAAATAAATAAATAAATAAATAAATAAAATAAAATAAAATAAAATAATAAGATTCAAAGACATTTACGTATAGACCCTATCTACAGAGACTTTGAGTCAACTGATCTGGAGGGAAAATTTGACATACATCATTTTTTTTAATACTTTTAAAGTTTATTTTATTTTGAGAGAGAGAGAGAGAGAGAAAGAGAAAGAGAAAGAGAGAATCCCAAGCGGGCTCTGTGCTGTCAGTGTGGAGCCCAATGTGGAGCCTGAACTCACAAACCATGAGTTCACAATCTGAGCTGAAACCAAGAGTCACACGCTCAACAAAATGAGCCATCCAGGTTCCCCAGCATATATCATTTTTAAGTGCCTAGATAATTAAGATGGTCAGACAGGATTGACTCCTGTCTTAGAGCTACTCTCATGTGTATGCCCCAAGAGACATGTGGTTAAGAAAACTGATTCTTAAGCCTTATTGTCAAATTGATTTCTAGCAACACCATGTACTAGCTGTGCAAAGTTGACTGAGTTTCCTTGTCTGTACATTATATACAATAATAGTATTTATTATAAATTATTGTGGGACTAAATGATTCAGTTACTTACATAAGTCACTTAGAACAGTGTCTGAAACATAATAAACACTAAAAAAGTATTTTATACTAATTTCATCATTATATTATTGCTATAGAAATTTATAAAAATAGAATGGAAATTTTTAAACATTTATAAAATTTTATAATTCATAAAATAATAATTTTATGATTTATAAAATTTATAAATATAAATTTGTAAAAGTTTGTAAAGACATCTAAATATACATCAGTAAAAGAATGGATGAAAGAAACCAGTTTCACTCATAAAATACAATACTGTATACTCGTGAAATTTAGTGAAATTTAAAAAGCCAGAAGTTTATGTATCAATTATAATGACTTTTGCAAACATAAATTATCATAAAATGTAGGTTACAAAAAATATATACTTGCCCTCATCATTTTAAAATCTGAAAATTTCTCTAGATATTGTTTAACAATATATAGAAAATGTAAATGTAGTAAATGTATGAAAGTAGGCATGAGAAGGATATTTAAATTAAAAAATAGCTCCATCTGTGGAAGATAGGAGTGAACATAATCAGGGATAGGTATATCTGTGTTCCAACTGTGTTTATATATCTTTTCAGTTTCACTGTGAGTACTTTGATTTTTTATTATCTTTCTAACTTTTGTATATATATCTGAAGTGTTTTATAATAACAATAATAACCTAAATTTATTTTTCTATATATATTGTGTTCTGTACTAAACTCTTTAAATGGCCTAGTCACTTTTTTCTTCTTATAACCTGATAAAGTAATCTTATTTGCCCTACTTTATAAAAGAAGAAACTGAGGCTAAGAGAGTTTAGGTGATGCACCCAAGAGCATGGTTAGAAAGGGGCAGAATTGGGATTTGAATCCAGACAGACCAAATATAGTGCCTGGAACATGGCAGACATTTACTAAATGGAAGATGAAATTTCTGGCAATCATCATTTCCTAGTAGAAAGAATTGAAAGTGAAATCAGACCTGAGTTTCAGGTTTCTCTCTCTGAACCCTAATTTTCCTGTATCTATAGTAGAGTGGTTGGCAAGAATAGAAGCAACATACACAAAGGTCCAGAACATAGTGAATATCCAATGGTTGACAGTTATTGGTTGGTGTTTAGTTTGGGGCAAATGAGGCACCATTGCAGGTTTTTAGCCCAACTGTGTCAAGCTGGGATACAATTTGTAGAGGATTGAAAAGAGTTGAAGAAACTGGAAGGATTAAATTTATGTTTTAGTTTTGTACAGACATAGCCTTTAAAACACATTGGCATATTTTAAAATTGTATTGTGTTTTTAAAGCAAGATTCTTGGCCAAATATCCTAGAATCCACAAAGATAGTTAACATAATTCATACAATAATAAATGCCCTTTGACCTAAAATACTAAAATTTAGTATGAATAGTTGGAAGCAGCAAAGGCAAATTGCTAAGTTTTATATGCTTTCATCTGAAAAATGTTCTTAGAATCAAACCAAAGTAGAGAAAAATACTTGTCTTATAATGAGAAGTTTAACCAAGGAAAGCTCTATCAAAATTGCATTTAATAAAGAGGATATACTAATGGAGATGTTAAGTAACACTTGGCAATTTATCTTCCCTCAGAGGAAGTTTATGCCTCTGTTAAAAAGTGACAATAGAGGGGTGCCTGGGTGGTTCAGTCGGTTGAGCATCCAACTTCGGCTCAGGTCATGATCTCACAGTTTGTGGGTTCGAGCCCCACGTTGGGCTCTGTGCTGACAGCTCAGAGCCCGGAGTCTGCTACAGATTCTGTGTCTCCCTCTCTCTCTGCCCCACCCCCCCCTCCACTCACACTCTGTCTCTCTCTCTTTCAAAAATAAACAAACATTAAAAAAAATGTTTTAAATAAAAAGTGACAATAGAACCACATCCGTAAGACTATTATGAGGACACATTAAGACACTGCATATAAAATGCCTAGTGCCTACGTTAACTATTACTACTATTATTATTAATTACCATTATTATTTTCTAAAGGTCAAATGAATAGCAGATAAATTTTACTAATACCTCTCAAGATGTCTGCATAATAAAAAATACTCAAGGTAGAATAAAAACAGCATTCCAATTATATTGTGGAAGCCTTTATTGAAATCCACACCAATTCATTTAATGGTTCTTCTATTTGATACTGATTTGTTACACTTGATATAGCCATAACCTACAATATATTTGCAACTAACAAATATTGTATTTTTTCTATATTATGACAGCACAAAGAAACAAAAGATAACAACAGCAAGACACTACCGGAATTTCAAGATTGTGATCCAGTTCTGACTGATTAAATACCTGTGAGACTTTTGTCAATTCATTTTTTAGTTCAATTTTTTACTATCTGTAAAATTAAGAGTCACACTGGATGATTTCTGAGGTAACTTCAAGAAATGGATCCAAGCAAATTGAAAATATTTTTTCATCATTCCATCTCAAAAAGTATCCAACCGCAATCAGCGATGGACAAAGAACAAATATAAATGCATATTGTAAAATATAGAAATACCTTTCACACAGGAAATCAGTCACTAAACCATACTTTTTGTATGTCTGAATTTCTACTCCTCCTGGATGGCAAAAAAATGTCTGAAATGTCTCTGAAATCATCACCACCAACAACAACCTTGAGGCAAATAAAAATAATGGATGAACATTCCAATTATTTTAGAATGATGCAAGTCGGTCTGACTCACTCCATTAAACTCAATAATTTTCGCCAAACTGGTTCTATTCTGTTTTGGTGATGTCAAAAGCAAAACATCACCTTAAAGCTTTACATAAAATGTTTCAATATATTGATAACATATTCAATTTTGATACACTGAAATAAATTTCAATATATTGAAATAAATACTGATAACTTCTTTCTCTCCTTTGATATCCAATCTGTTAGCAAGTCCTCTAGAATCTAGCTTCAGAATATCCTGAATCTAAATACTTTGCCCTATTTCCTCTGTTAGGATCCTCATCCACTCATCCCCCCTTAACTGGCTTCCCTAGGGCCTACTCTCCACAGCATTGCTAGAGTGATCTTAAAAAAAAAAAAAAAAAAAAAAAAAAAAAAAAAAAAAAGGTCAACCATGTTCCTCTCCTCCCTTGAGTCAGACAATGAGGGTTCATCTCAATTAGGCATCTTATAAGGCCCGTAGGACTCAACCTATCTCAGCTCTAATCTACTCCCAGAGCATATCCCATAACACTTTCTCCTGGGTCATTATCCTCCAGCTTCTTTTACTTCCTCTAACATGTCCAAGTGCTTCCTTAGTGTCTTTGCACTAGTATGTCACCTACTCCTAGCAAGGAATTGTCTTTTATGGTAGCAGGTAGAAATATGAATGGTGATTAGTCAGTCAAGAGTACAAGTGATTCTGAGACCTTGCTTTTTGCTTTGTGGCCTAGCAGGATCCTCCTTTGACTCTCTCCTCCTGAGAGATGAACCACAAATTTAGGTGTGCCTCAGCAAGTGGTTGTGCATCTACTTACTCACTTGTACACTTAGCTTCTTGTTTGCTAGTTCTGTGCAACCTAACATGAAAATATCCTTAAACCCAGAACATTATAGTTCTCATTAGTCTTTTGTTTTTTTAATGTTTAATTATTTTTGATGGAGAGAAAGTGCGTGCACATGTGCAAGTAAGGGAGGAGAAGGGGGCGGGAGGGGGCAGGCAGAGGATCCCAGCTGGGCTCTGTGCTGACAGCAGAGAGTCTGATGAAGGGAGCTCAAACCCACAAACCATGAGATTATGACCTGAGCTGAAGTCTTAACCAGCTGAGGCACCCAGGCACCCCTCTCATTAGTCTTTCTACTCAGACCAACCCTTTATGATCTGACCAAACTCAATGATATTTTAAGCTTTGTGTGTGTGTGTGTGTGTGTGTGTGTAATCTATATAACCAGATAACAAGCTTCCTTGGATCAGGAATTGTTTCACAAATTTCTGGCATCCCTTTACTCATATGTATCCCTACTATAGCATCCATCATAGTATGTACTCAATACATACTGACTAAAAATTGATTTATTAGTTCCCTTCAAAAATGATGCTCAGAACTTAGAAATATTAGCTTGAGAATTACCATCTATGATCTGTCTGATTGTGAATTCATAAGTACCTTACATCAGAAATGCAAGTAGAAAGAAATTTGATGACTGGAGTGTCAACCTTAAGAACTTAAAGTAATTCCAAATTCCCTTGGCCTGAAAACAAGTTAATGTACATATCACACTATATTTTGCTCCAAGAATTAAAAAATCTTCAGTAAAGTAGCATTTTAGACAAAGTGTAAACATTTTTGCTATAATTAATGGATTCTTCCTTGTGTACTTCCTTCTTTCCATAATTTTGTCATTTTTTGTTAATTTCTTTTTGCTTCATTCCTTGAATAATTACAGTGGAATATGAGAATTTTATATGAGAAAAAATAACCATTGTCTTCAAAGTATATATTTGTATTTGCAGTTCAAAATAAGTTCCTTTCCATTCCAATATCTTCCCTAAGGAACAAAATAATCAGTGGTAGTTCATCTGTATTTAGTTTGAAAACTATGATAGCAATATGAAATGAAAAGCCAGTATATAGATTTTTCAATAGTTTTAGCATAATAGTAAACATCATTAATTGAGAAACTATATGTAAAATATTTCCTAGAAATATATTTCTATAGTTCATTCTGATTGATTATAATAATGTTGTATATGCAAAAGGAATGAAGTGATAAATTTTAGTATCCTGTTATTTAGATTTTTTTAATATTTAAATATGTACTTAAATGTCCCAGGATCAGATCTCATAGAATATCACTTAGATTATAATTATATGAATACCCATAAAATGTGACATCTTATTCAAAATTATCCAGAATCATAAATTTAATCTGAAAGGTTTTCCAATTTTTATGTAAATATGGACCTTAATATTTTTAGGATGAATCTAAAGTGAATTATGATATGGTAGTGTTAAAAATCTTTAAATAACAAGTAGCCTCAAGATCCACAACTCAAACAAAGCTGTGAATTGGTTTGAGTTTTATTCATTTGACAACTTTTTCTTAAGCATTCCAAAATAAAACTAATAATGGGGACTCATGAGATTCCAGCTGCTGACAAAATATAACACAGTTGATCTCAATCCACATGGGATCTATAATCCACTATGGACAAGTTGTATAGACAAGTCGTACGGCCAAGTAAGTGGCAACAATCAGCAAGTAAGTGGCAACAATCAGCAACACGTGTCCTCTACGAGGAGTGAAATGCAGCAGCAGGATCAGTGGCCACATAAAAATTAAACAGGAGCATTTGCAAAAGCATCAAGACAAACAAAGTGCACAGTTTTTAAGGAAGTGAAAGTACTTCCGACAGGTTGGAGCAGAAGTGCAGGGCTGGTAGGGATGGGAAATAAGGAATAGAGAGATGCTACTGCAGAGGTCAGTGTTTGTTTTGGGCATCTTTATACTACCCTTTTGTGGCTTTTATAGAAATTGTTATGGCTAATGTACTTCAGGCATTCTGGGTTTTTGATTCATAGTCTTATAGGTAGATGCCCACTCAACCTGAATATCTGCTCCCATCTCTCAGTACTGTCCAACTGCACAGTGAGTCCCAACCTATAGAATGTGGACCATGAGAGTACCAGAGATAACTGCAATAGATCCAAGAGTCAACAGGAGTACCAAGCTTTACTGTAAATTAAATGAAAGTAAAAATTTTATCATACAAGGGGGGCTTAAACTTTTCTTCATATTGGTAAAGATTTTATGTCACTGCTTTTCTCTTCCCTCTATACTCATTTCTAATGAAAGTATAATGATTTATGTTCCATTCTTCAGAACTCTGTGGGGATGCTGGCTAGTATAATGAACTCATCTGTGCTCTTGTGATAAGAGATCATGATGGCTTCAATAACTGTTATTTACATTTGGCATCTTAACATTTGAACAGAAGTTTTCAGGAGAAAATTACTTAACTAAAATGGCCCAGTAAATGTGAAACTGGAACATAGCTGAAGACATACGGGAGACACAGTAACCTAAAACAAAAACTCTGTTAAATAAATAACTATCTTTTTGTTTTGCCATGGCTTATAAACTTTTTTAGGTCAGATATGGCTATATTCATATGGGTAGAGCCCTACTACCTAGCATAGTGCTTTATACAAAGGTATTTGAAGAATAAGTTAATAGGACCAATAAATCGGATGTTGATAAACAGCCAATGGCAAAATCCAATTTAGATACATTATTTTATAATTCACTTAATATATTTTTGAACACTATTAATAATAATAAACATTCACTATGATTCAAGTGTTCTACGTAATTAACTTACTTAAGCCTTACAGCAAATGAACAAGAAAGAGGGCAGGATCCTTCAGAAGATGTTAATGCCATAGATGGAAGGGGTAAGAAACAAACAAACAAAAAAAACTAATCTAGCAGCATGTAACAATATAAATCAGAGAAAAATCTAAACTTCTTACCCATAAAAATATAGGAATATACTTATAATTTCATGGACATTTCTTAATTTAATAAATTGAAAAATTTCTACCTAAAGTAATGACATGTTCCATGTAGTTGGTTACACGATCCTCAGATTTTCCGGTTTTCACTTACACATTTGCATTCTCTCTGAATTATACCCTGATATATTTTAGAAATTAGATTTAAGTCACCAATTTTTTTAATGCAGGTCAATTTTTGGCTACTTGAATACTCTCAGACCTACAAATTGTATAAATTGAATTATAGAATTCTCAATATTGATTTGTCCTTCCTAATTTTAAGAAACTAGTCTGAGTTAGGGATGATTAGAAATGTTGCACATATTCTATTTTGATTGACTGATATGTGGAAATATCTCCATGTATACTGGCATATTTATGAGGCAAAGCATAGAAAATATTGGAATAGCTGAATTATTTGAAAATACTTAGAGACGGATGGTATCTTAGTCTATTTGAGCTGCTGTTAAAGAATATAATAGACTAGTTAACTTTAAAACAACAGAGATGTACTTCTCATCATTCTGAAGGCTCAAAAGTCCTATATCAAGACACTGGCAGATTTGGTGTTTGGTGAAGGACCATCTCCTGTTTCATAGATGGTAGTCTTTTTAATGTGTCCTCACATGGGAAAAAGGTGAAGGTAATTTTCTGGGGACACTTTTATAAGGGCATTAACCCCATTTGTGAGTACTCCATCAACAGGACCTAATCACTCACCAAAAGCCCCACCTCCAAATACCAACACATTAGTTATTAGATTTTAACATAAATTTTGAGGCAAATAAACAGTCAGTCTGTAGCAGATAGACTATCACACTTATGAGGCAAAAGGAAAGATTTTAAAAAGATATCTTAACTTTTCTATATATAACTTACACACCTTGCACAAAAGAAATATAATTTTCTGACTGATATTTTCATGGTTCAACATGTCAGTGATAGTTGCTACAGCCTGTAGCCCTGCAATAATAAAGATTTAAAAACATTTATTTCAGTAAGCACTTGTGCATAATCAAGAATCTCTTGGCAAGACATTACTCTGAGAGGAAATTGGGCTATATAACTTCTAATATTCTTTCAAAGGACAAAAATAATAGAAATAGATACTCAATCCTGTTTGATAAACTAGATCATAAGCTTCATTTTGAAACATTAATTACAAATGACAAATTTTTGTCCCAATTAAAATCTTAATGGCTTCTATATAAAAAAAAAACAAAAAAACTTAGCATTCAAGTGGCAACTTAGTTCTAATAACTAAGAGATTTCCATGGGGATGATTACTTTGATTTATTGAGATAAAGATCTTATACACTATGAGAAAGGAATTACATGAGACATGAAAACAAAAGAAACAGGAGCCATCAATACAAGAAAAAAAAAGCATCTAAAATATCTTAGTAAGTTGTGACTTATCAATGAAACTTTTAACTTCTCAAAGCAAATACTGTTTCCGGTAGTTTTTAATAAAGGCAAAATTACAAATTACAAGCAGTCCCACAGTAATGTCCAAAGTTAAGGTGTAATCCAAAGGTTTTTTCATCCATACTCAAGCAAACATGAAAGTACCACCAAAGATATCACACACACAAAAGTACATTATAATAAATAAATAAGTGAATCCAGAAAGCCCAGCTCTAGTTGTCTCCCCTTTACATAAGGGAACGAGCATTCATACATTTTATATTTTTAAATATGTAACAAAGAGCAATCATATACATACATTAGAAGAAAATTAATTCTGAGCATACTGATCTTAGATACTATCCTACTAACTACTGATCCTTTAAAAACATATATTTCCATATGCTCTAATCAAGGTGACTAGGGAAATTCGCTTAAGGCTTACAGGGTGATTATAATTAGACATATGGGCTGCTATTAGGTATAGGTAATTTATACTGCACAGTCAAAAATTGATCCATTTAGGAATAACTAAAATTTAACTTGATTTTTTATTTTTAAATCTGACTATGTTCCAATTCTTTTTAGTCTGGAAGGCCATTATCCCTTCTCTATCTAGCAAAACAAGATTCATGTGTCATTCTCTTTGACTCTGAAAATTAAAATCTGAACTTCTCTGACTGCCCAAGGCAGAGTTAAACACTGTCCCTCCTTGTATCCCTCTAGCATTTTGGTAATAACATACAGAGCACACTGCCTTCTCATTATCCACAATTCTGTGTCCAAAATGTCTTTGTTTTCTAAGTGTTTCTACTGTTCTAAGCATATCACATGCATTGAATAAATATTATTTGAATAAAAGCATTAAGAAACGAATAGATCAGAAAGCCAGCATTGTTTGGCAGTTCCAGGATATGAAAGGAGGCTTTGGAAAAATAGTAGATTCATATTGATTTCATTATTATAAAATGCTTTAATGATTGGCAGAGACTGCAAGTGCTATTCTTCTGTTCTGCATTTATAAGGTTGGACCCTTATGACTGCTCCTAGACCATGGCATGTGGACAAAAATGGCAGAAGGCATTTTTCTAAGACTGGCCCTTAAAATTCTCCAGCCATCTCTTCCTAACACAGTGGCTTGGGAGGCTACGCATTCCAAATGGCAAAGCCACAGATGTGACGTGAATGAGTTAAGCCTTTGAGGTTGAAAGGCCCTACAAAAGGGCCAGCGGCCTCGAGGAGCTGACAGTAAGCAAGAAAATGGGTACCTTCTTCCTATAATGGCAAGGAACTGAGTTTTGCCAACAATCAGAAGAGAATCACAGCTCCAGAAAGAAACAGGGCCAGATGAACTTGACTGCAGCCTAATGAGACTCTGAACCAAAGACCGTAGGTGAGCTGTGCCCATACTCCTGACTCACAGAAACTGAGATAATCAGATTTAAGACACCAAAATTGCAGTGTTTTTCTTGAAGAACAGAAAAAAGTAATATCCATTGCCACCACAAAAGACAGGAAAACAAAACGAAAAAAAAAACCCTCAAAGGAACTGTTAGTTTGATCCATGGAGCTGTGAGCCTGGCTAGATGGTTTATGGTTATGTGTTATCTCAGGAACTGTAAAGAGCTTTATCTGCAGAGCTCAGACTTTTGTATCTGAAATTCAATAGTGATTGACATTCTTGGGACTATTTTTTATACAAATTCATGAGATTTACCCATTTGGAATAATTTAATTCATTAATTTTATACTATTTTGCTTTAGGGCTTAAGAGTTCGGACTTCAGTTTTCTACAGTAAGCAACTTTGTATCTTCGTTGTAGTAAGACCACAGTTCTGCCTACTTTTGAGACCCCACCTGCTTTCAGGTCATTAATTACCTGTGAATGACTTAAACATCATAGAAATGTTTCTAGTCCCAGGCCTGCCTCCCATTAACTTTCCTTAAGGACTCACATGGCATCTCCTCCATGAGGAAACTGCTCCAAGCCACAATGTAATAAAAACAAATTTATCAAATTTTCTGCTAAAAGAAGTAGCATGTCTCCACTCCCTCCATTATTTTCCACAGCTGTAAAAGTCTCTTAAAATGGGTCACACCTTTGGAATACTTATAGTTACTCAATTCTTTGGAAAAATTATATAGATTAGTCATTAATTTTTGTCTGTAAAACTACCACCACAATTATATCATATCCTATGTTATCCAGCATCTAGATTTAATAGCATCTTCCCTAAACCTCTGTTCCTAGGTGTAAGTACTTCATTTCAGTGGTCTTCAAAGTTTTTGTCTATGAATTCCATAAAATAATTTAGAAAAACTTATATAGTGCATTGCATATTAGTAGTTGGTATCTAAACTCTTACTTAAATATGTATAGATATTTTGAAAGAATCTAATTTTAGTGTATATTTACACTATATTTAGTGTATATTGTATTGTATAGTTGTATAGTTGCTTTAAACATATTTTTTAAACCTTGGAAACCATTAACAAAATGAAAAGGCAACCTCCTGAATGGGAGAAGATACTTGCAAATGATATAACTGATCAGGTGTTAATATCCAAAATATATGAGACTAAGCAAACAAGATCACTAAATGCAGTGTGGTATCTTGCATTGGATCCTGGAAGAGAAAAGGGACATGTGTGGGTAAATTGGTGACCTCTGAATAAAGTCAGTAATACTGTGTTAATATTAGTTATAAACAAATACACTCTGATTATGTACGATGTTACCATTAAAGGAATAGAATGTGTGTGTGTGAGTGTGTGTGTGTGTGTGTGTGTGATACATGGCTTTCATAGTCAGAGGGGTCAGTACCCTAACCTCCACATTGTTCAAGGTTCAACAGTAAATTCCTCTGTTTGTGTATTCTTTTATTTTATCCTTTTCAGAGAAGCTAAACTACTTTCCCATTTCATCACCTCTATTCTTTTCTTTGAAAAGCTCAACACAAGGGCTCAGTTGAGCATCCAACTCTTGGTTTCGGCTCTGGTCATGATCTCATGACTCCTGGGATCAAGCTCTGTGTCAGGCTCTGCACTGACAGCATGGATCCTGCTTAAGATTCTCTCTCTTCTGCTATCCCTGCCCCTCCCCTGCTTGTTTTCTCTGTCTCTCAAAATAAACATTAAAAAAAAAAGGTCAGCATAATAAAGACTTTTTCCCCCTCTTATAACAGTCCTGGTTAGATGTTTAGGTCAATAGAGCAGAGTTCTCCTCTACCCAGGAATCTTCTATCTTGAGAACTTGCCTTCTCCAGTATTTGGTGATCATCAGTTTCCAGCTGGCAGAATAAGTAAGAGCATAAAGGAGTTTTTTGTTTTGTTTTGTTTTGTTTTGTTTTGTTGTTTTGTTGTTTTTTGATGTTTTTTAATAGGCCAGGCCTGGAAGCTGTGCACATCTACTCTGCTCACTTTCAACTGGGAAAATCATAGGTACATTTCACACTTACTTGAAGGAAGCTGAGGATGTAGTGTAATGTAGGTGTATGGCCAACAAAGAGAAGAATTATTTTGGTGGATAACTAAGTCTTCACCACAATATTTGTTGTTTATTTGACTTACCCTCTGGTGTCTCACAAAAACCTCAGATTAACCTAGATAGAAAATCACTCTGGATTCCCCACCCTCACACCCACCACATCTTTCAGTCACTGAATGGCACTATCATCTATACAGTTACTCAAACCAGACATCTGCAAATTATCCTTGACTCATTTCTTATCCTCACCTTTCATATTTAATACTCCAGGAATGTCCTGTCAACTCTACCTCCAAAACACACCTTAAATCATTAGCTGTCTCCATCCTTTCTGTCAGCTCCTTAGTTCAAACATTGTAATAACCTCTCATCTGGATTATTCCAAGAGCCTACTGAGAGCTCTCCATGCTTCACTCTTGCTTGCCCATGTTTCGTTCAGGAACATATCACTATTTAGTTTAAAACCTTCCAATGGCTTTAGGAAAAAAAATAATCAATAAAATCCAAAGTCCTTGCAGGATCACTAAGACCATATATGGTACGGCTCTTGCCCAGCTCTCTAATCTCATCCTTTATTACACTCTTTCTACTGACTGCTACTCCAGCTACAATGACCTTCCCACTGCTTCTTGAAAATATTTAGCTTACTTTCATTTGAAAATCTTTGCACTTTCTGTTCCTGAGAGACCTTCTTCACATCTATTTATTCTCTTACTCAGCATCATGTTGTCTTCTTAGCATTCTCTTAGGCTGTGTTTTCCATTTATCATCTGCTTCTTTCTCCTGAATGTAGGATCCACGAGCCATGTACTGTTCCCCATTCTCACTATTTCCCTAATTTCTAGTAGGCCTGGCACACAGTGGTGCTCACTAAGTAATTAAGTGAATAAATGCAAAACCGTCTAAGGGTGATCAGAGAAAACCTTCTGCAAGGCCTTTTGGTATATTGTTGGTGTAGTATAAGGAACACAAACCTGGCTTACAATTCAGATTTGACCCCTTCTCAGCTTTGCACATGAGACTTCAGCTCTGTGAGCTTCAATTACCTAATCTGTAAACGAAAGTAAAAAACATCCCTAACAGTGTCAAATGCCTACTTTATTAAGAAGAAGCTAATGGAGGAAAAGAGCTCCAGGTAAGATTAACCCTTCTCCGTAAATAAAACTACTATTGCTACTATTATGTACAATTCTGTTCCATTATGGAAAAACCCTCCCAAGGCAGCCATTTCTTCCTCTTTGTAATTGGTTGACTCCTTTCTGTGGGTGTTTCCGGTGGCATAAATCTCCACAACACAAAGAGAAAAAAGCTTGTCAACTCCATTGTTAATAATTCAATCCATCCATATCCCTCAAAACCAACTTTCTTTTTTTTAAAGGTTAATTTATTAATTTTTGAGAGAGAGAGAAATGGGGAGTGAACAGGGGAGGGGCAGAGAGAAGGGAGATGGAGAATCCTAAGCAGGCTCTCTTCTGTCAGCAGAGCCTAATGCAGGGTTCAAATTCAGGAACCATGAGATCACGACCCGAGCTGAAATCAAGAGTCTGATGTTTAACTGACTGAGCCACCCAGGCTTCCCAAAACCAATTTTCTGAAATTAAAATTAAAAGCCTTCAACCTATGCCTTCTCTGTACCTTCACACTGGTAACTAATGACTGCAAAAAAAAAAAAAAATTGCACAGTTTGTAGGTCAGTGACCTTATCTCCAGTTATCAGACAAATCATTCTGTTTCTCTGGTCAATTCTTTTCCATGCTCTAAAAGAATATTTAAAATGTACTCCACTTCTGAAATTCTAGAAATTTTACACATGCATCGAATCTAATAAAGCACCAAACGTCATTGATTTTTTTCCCACCTCATATTTTTCATTATTTCTTTTGTTTTACTACTTTTTTCCATGACCTCTATTACTGCCCTCATCTAAGTTACTAGTCTTTGAACTCATGTATACATACATGCTCTTGAGAGTACAAAAATCCTCTCCATGGTGTTCCCAGAAAGAAATTTAAGGAAGAAGTGAAGGTACCTCTATAACAGAGGTATAGGTTCTATTTTCCAACCATTCCTCTCTTAGTTACCTTTCTCTTATGTTACAATGATAAATAAATTAAATAAGTAAATAAATAAAATTTTCTTATTTTATAATCATAAATAAGTAAAATTATAAATAAATAAATAATCCTATTTTACAATAATAAATAAATAAATAAATTATGTTTAAAAACATGATTCTTACCCATCCACAATTTTATGTGCATTGACCCAGTAAATCTTATGGGGGCACCAAACAAAAGGAGAATTGAGATAAATGTTAAGAAGTACTAATGTTACTACTGAAAAAAATGAATGACCAGTAAAGAAATTATTTTGTAAATCCGACTCTTTGCTTTCCACAAAATTAATAGATTACTAAAGATAAATTCTGGTAATTGATCATCATGTAGTTCTTTACATATAATCAGAAAGAGTTCAGATAATTAAATTGCATCATTATAACTCAATTCTTCATCTTTTAGTTCATTTTTATAGAGTAGGAAAATAAAAAGTCCAAATAAATATCAAATTCTGTCTCATTTTGGCAATAAATAACATTGTTCTAAAAGTAGAGGAATCAATTAAAATAAAGAAGCCCATCTGTCACATTTAGCACTGCATTTCTAATAAAGTTGTATTTTTTTGTCACTAACAACTTTTTCAGAGTTTTAAATACAGTTATATAGTTTTGGTCAATTATGCATTAATAAAAACCATGATGATTAATTCTAGAAGAAAAATTAACCTTTAAACCTTACAGCTATAAGAAGCTGAAAAAAATCAAATTATATAACTAAAAATATGATAGGGTACTGAATTAAATACTTTAAAACATAGTATAATAACAGGATAAATTTCCATGGGAATAGAAATATGAGTTCAAAAGAAATGAGAACTACATAAAATGTTTTAAAGTTCTGCAAGAGCTATTTCAAATATTTTTAAGTGGATAACAATGAACATGGAATCTCAATACTATTCAGACTTTAATGGATATATTTTAGTGATATAACAGATTTATTTTAAAATGTCAAAACTTGCAATATGCTGAAAATGACTTTTTTTGCTGCTATTTAAAATTATGATGAATCTGGGGCGCCTGGGTGGCGCAGTCGGTTAAGCGTCCGACTTCAACCAGGTCACGATCTCGCGGTCCCTGAGTTCGAGCCCCGCGTCAGGCTCTGGGCTGATGGCTCGGAGCCTGGAGCCTGTTTCCGATTCTGTGTCTCCCTCTCTCTCTGCCCCTCCCCCGTTCATGCTCTGTCTCTCTCTGTCCCAAAAATAAATAAAAAACGTTGAAAAATAAAATAAAATAAAATAAAATTATGATGAATCTGTATGTCAATTCATAAGTATATGTGAGGATGTACAGTTTTAATATATTCTCTTGGAGATTTTTAAGGAAAAAGGTTTGAAAATCACTAGTTTAGGCCATTATCATCTCTTTCCAAGGTTACTGTAATACCTTCTAATATTTTTCTTGCCTAGCATCCATGCTCTACTCAAAAATGTCTTCAAAAATGCTGTCAGAGCGATCTTAAATTTTTTTTTTACATTTGTTTATTTTTGAGAGACAGAGAGAGATAGAGCCCAAGTCGGGGAGGGGCAGAGAGAGAAGGAGACACAGAATCCCAAGCAGGCTCCAGTCTCTGAGCAAGCTGTCAGCACAGAGCCCGACACAGGGCTCGAACCCATGAGCCAGGAGATCATGACCTGAGCCAAAGTCGGATGCTTAACCAACTGAGCCACCCAGGTGCCCCTATTTATTTATTTTTTTAAGTTTATTTAATCTTGAGAGAGACAGAGACAGTGCAAGTGGGGGAGGGACAGAGAGAAGGAAAGACAGAGAATCCCAAGCAGTCTCCACACTGTCAGCGCAGAGCCACCCAGGTGCCCCACAGAGTGATCTTTAAATGCAAAAAATCAATCAAGTGACTTCTCTACTTAATATAATGCAGTATCTTCTCATTGTCTTTCCTTGTGTACCCTTCCATTGACTCTTGTCATGGCTGCGCTTTATCATCAATTCTATGGAAACTGAACTACAATACTTCCCAGCCTCCTGCCTCTGGGCCTTTACTGAGGTTTTTCTCTTTTTCTGACTCATCCTCACTCCCTCCCTCCACTTCTCCTCCTTCCACCATCTGCCTTTCTCCTACATCACTTAGATTTCAATTCTGATATCCATTGTTTTATAAATATCCCTTGGCCCTCCAATTCTGAGTTAGAAATCCCCTTAATTTATGTTGTCACAGCACATAAATTCTTATTTAGAAACATAAATTATAATGGAAGCTGAAAGCTTTCCCTTGGTTCATCTTGCTTTGTCTCCTTGAATCTTCATATTTTAAATGGTTAGATGTTTGCATGAGCGTGTTTTTTATTTTCTTATTTCTCCAGCTAATTTCTGATTCAGGTTTATAGACATTCTCAGCTAATTTCTGATCCAGATTTGTACACATATAAACTTAAGGTAATTCACGTTTTCATAAAATAAGACCAAATTTGTAATTCTAGAAACATGAGATGAGCTGAGGCTACCTCTTGATTATTCCCCCATGCTCTGGCTTAAATAAATCTTTAACCCTCAAGGATTCAAAATACATCACTCTTCCACCAAGAGTCTTTCCACTGTCATATAAATTAGCTTTCACTCATTCTTATCTGATGAGGAAATTCTATACCTCTGCAAACTCCTTCCTAGCATTTGTAACAAGCTAACAATCTCTATAGACAAAAAGGACTGTATGTCTATGATTTACCACTGACCTTCCAATGTGAAACACAGCATCTCACATACAGCGAGCATTCAATACATGGATGCTGAATGAGTGAATGAAACCATATCAAGCCAAGGAACAAATAAGCAGCTGTTTCACTAACTGTGAAAAACAATTTTGATATCATAGGTATAATACAAAGTAGGCCTTGGATTGAGTCCTCACTTGAGTTTCTCATTAACCTTTACTAATGGCTAGGTCCATTCAATAAGGATTCAGCCTCAGTTTCCTACTCTATAATTTGCCATGCAAAGTTGGAGCCATTCTTTTAAGTTACAGTGAACATAACCCTTTGGAATGTTATCTACCTCTACATTTTCCTTAACTCTTAGAGGCAGTGGTTTGGACAGTTTAATTTTTTTCAACCCCAACTTTCACTTTGCTCAAGTCCTTGACATCCCTGGTAACAACTTGAACGACTTAAGGTAGAAAAGTTGAGCAAAAAATATGAAGCTCAATTTTCACATATATGTTTCCTCGTTAAGTTGAACAAGTAGTGGGGAGGTGTCATGAAGTATAGGTAAGTTTGAGGACAGAGTAATACTTACATTAACACATGGAGAAAAGAAGATTTAATAAATCAGGCTGTTACTGAAACATTTCAGTAACTATTTAGTGAGAACATTGAAAAGCTGATATATATTAAATCAAATTCTCTCAGAAAACTATACAATGAAAATTATCTTCTCAGGAGGAAACTAGCTTCAAAAAGTACATTTAGGGGCCCATGAGTGTCTCAGTCAGTTGAACATCCAGTTCTTGGTTTCAGCTCAGGTTATCATGTCACAGTTTGTGGGCTCAAGCCCCACGTCAGGCTCTGTGCTGACAACATGGAATCTGATTCAGATTCTGTGTCTCCCTCTCTCTGCCCTTCCCCCATTCATGTTCTCTCTCTCTCTCTCTCTCTCTCTCTCTCTCTCTCTCTCTCTCAAAATAAACAATATATACATTTAGAAAATTATGAAAATTAATAAAGGAAGACTTGCCAGTGGTTTGGGGAAATTGTAAGAACAGAAATAATGAAATAGAATTTGAATTTGAATCTTATATGAAGTCTTCACATAAAAGTAGAGAATTTTTTTCCAGGAATAAGGTAATTCAAATATATGTATATGTATATATATACAATTTTTCTAAACATAGGATGGAACACAAAAAACTGCCTTCTCAGTTCTATTACATTTGTTTTATCAATTTAATTTCAGATTTTGTGAAAACATCCTTGTGACATTAACTATTGTGGCATCTTAATTTCAATAACATTAAATTGAGAGAAATGCTATTTAGAACTGAAAAAATACGCTGCTATAAAAAAGGCACATGTGATTCATAAAATATTAATAAGACATTTTGGATAAAAACTATGAAATACAAGGAACCTGGTAAAAATCTTGAAGCCAAGCCACAATCATACCATGTAGGGAAAAAGCAGTGGTCCCAGAGAAAGCTGGTCTAGATTAAAAATAAACATTGGTGCTCAGTCTGGTGATATTTATGAAGCCAACTTTTCTGAATCTGTTTCCAGCCATAACATGGTAATAGAAATGCCTTTCACATCAACCATGAGAATAACTAAGGCATTATTATGGGAGGATAAGATATGTTTAACAACTTTGCAAATTAATGTTTAACAAAAATGAGCATATAGTTCTGTAAGCACGACTAACCCCTGAGAACCCAAAATGTGAATGGTTGAAAGATGTCCCAGAGGGATCCCAAAATGTTGATGGAAATTCTTATTTGACTACACATTTCACATGAAATATCTATTCCTTTGTGAATTATGACTTAAAACATGCAGATACATACAAATTATTAGGGCGAGTAAATTATTAGTACGGTAATAATGCAAAGATAAACAAATAGCCTCATCCACAATTCCCATTAACAACAACAACAAAAAAAAAAACACTCTGGGGGCAACTGAGTGGCTCAGTCAGTTAAGCATCCAACTTCAGCTCAGGTCATAATATTACGGTTTGTGAGTTCAAGCCCCACATTGGACTCTGTGCTGACAGCTCGGAGCCTGGAGCCTGCTTCAGGATTCTGTGTCTCCCTTTCTCTCTCTGCCCCTCTCCTCTCTCTCTCTCTCTCTCTCTCTCTCTCTCTCTCTCTCTCTCTCTCTCAAAAATAAATAAACACTAAAAAGTAATTTAAAAAAAACACTCTCAAATCAATTGGCATATATCTGAATCAATCATAATCTCATAGACAGCTGAATAATACAAAAGCTATCTGTGCTTATTCATTCAGACACGCAAGTTACTCAAGACTAGCTCATATTTTGATATCATCACTTTGGAAAATTTTGATTATGTCAGCTGAAACAGTAACAATAATATATTCAGACTGTGTCTGCATCTTCTGGAAGCTTTCTCTAAAATACAAAGCATGGTCAAGGAATACGTTGGAAGCTTTAACAATTCCATTTTGTTTCACGACACATAAAGGAGCAGAACTTTCAGTAACTATTACTCCTCCTACCACACTCCTTCTGGGTAGCCCCTCAGGACACTGTTTGGGATTCATCTAACATAACAGTTGAAAAGTACTGAATAAATTCAGAGTCTTGGCTGAAAAATAGAGAGAAAGAAAAATAATAATTCTGGCCCAGTCCTTAGATTATTTGAGCAAGCTGACAGTGCTCAGAGATAGTTGAGGAAAAAAATGAGCAAATTGTCAGATTCCTTTATATAAAACATCCTTTAATTTAAATAGAAATCTACAAACAGTATTTATAATGCTAAAGGTGTAAGCATTAACGAATACACTACTTCAATATTATTTTCTAAAGAGTTGATTAGTTGGTTGATTAATTCTTTACTGGATTCATATATCCACTAAGGTAGTATTCTACGTCTCACAGAGAAAAAAATAAAGAGGTTCTTCCTAATTTAAGTTTGTTTTAGTTGCACATGACATGGCTAAGAAATTGTTTGAAAATACTTTAATGATACAAATCACTGTTAGATATTAACAAATATGACAAAAGTATCATAGAAGTTGTTGTTAGCATTTTGTATTTTATGGAGACTCAGTCTCCTTTGTAGAAATTCTCCAGATGACAGAGGAATAAATCAGAGACTCCAGCATAATGCCTAGCACTACTTAACTCTGTTTCTCCAAGTGTTTCTCCACTGTTACCCAACCAAGTTTTGTTGTTGGTATTTATGGAACAAGAGGATAGATGGATAGATTAGATTGGAGCACAACTGTCTGAGTCAGTTTTGCAGGAAATGATTTGAAGATTGAATATTATTTCCAAGGGGTCGATCATCAATGTAGTTTTTGCATTTGTTTTACTTTCCCTGAATGCATGATTTTCTTTCTTTTGTCCATTCATTCTTTCTTTCTATTTATATTTACATATAAAGTAAAATTTACCTTCTTAATCAAAGGTTGATTGTTTCATTGTTGGTATTAATATTAAGTTTACTTTTCTTTGGCCCTTATACCTTTTAGAGGCGTAAAAGTTATTAATGGTTCCAGGAATGCTTTATCTGTATTTCACAAACAGTTTGAGAATTGGTGAGGGCAGATATTTCTAATCCCCATTTTAAACATTAGCAAGCTGAAGCTTAGAGGGATTAATCCATTTGTCTAAAATCTCAAGGGATAAATTTCAAGGTTTGCTGGTTCTTTGTTCAGTAGTTTGATGACACCACCCCATTAATATTTATTGATCTTTCTAAGTGTGCAAGGACGTTTTCTTTTGATTCTTCATTATCTATTGCTTACTACTATGAATCTATCACAAAGTCTATCACATTACAGTTGTATATTATATTGGATTATTTTGTATGAGAAGCCAATTCATGGAGAAGGAAGTGATTTTTCTCCTTTATAATCTTACTGCCCTTTTCTTTTCAATAAAAATGGTGATGTTTTAGATTCCGTCTGTACTACAAGACTATGATACGTCATTTAATAAAAGAGGAGTTTCATCTTTGAGAAGACCTAAGGACTAGCTACCAGCCACCAGGTATATGACATGCATTCTTGAAAGGCCTTGAAAAAATAACTCAGCTGGAGAAGGTTTTGAAATATCCTTTCTTCATTTTATTATATCTGCATCTTTTTAAAAGAGAACTGGAAGGAGTCAGATTAGTATTTACCCCAAATCCAAAACAGCATTTGGATCTCTTGACTCATCAAATCAGGTGAGGGTCTAGATGCTAATTCAAATTATTTACATATTTACATGTTCATTATATATGCACTAATACTTAGGAAAAGAATTTGTGGCAGCTAATAGAGTCAATAAAGCTTTCAACATAGTGATAAAAGAATGAGACTCCAGTATGAAGAGAATCAAGTAAACTAGCCTACGGCACATTACTTATTAATTGAATAGAAATTTTAGCTATAAGCTGCCTAGCTCCCAAGGCAAAGTAAAATAAAAAGAAAGTAAAGGCAATCAGTTATACAGCTCACACTGAATAAAAGAAATAAGAATAACTTTGAATTAAAGCATTTTCCCAAAATTAAACACTAAGAGAAATTTTGACTTTACAGAAATGTCATTGGGGAAAAAAAAGCAATTTAAAATAAAATCTTCAATGAATATTAGAAGCATTCTTTATATACAATTCTTATGTTCATTCTGATATCAAACTGCAGCCCTGAGAATCCATCCCATGTAGGCATAAAGCTTACTGTCCTATGACAATATATGTGCAGAGTTTAGGAGTTCTAGAGTAACAACTCACTCCTTCCTGCTGAACTCACACTATTGCTCCTTATTTAGGCATGTGCCTGTGCATAGCTAGTAAGATACAGCTCTAATTGCTGTCTACATTATCAATTCATTGTTTCATCTCTTCTCTAAGATGTATGAAAATAAGAAAATTCAAATAATTTTCAGCTCACACTTTTACTTGTCATAAATAGGTCACACAATGTTTGAAAGTGACACAAACTGAAAGGAGTAACCATTAGTGGATTTGAATTTTTTTCTCAAAAATATGCACATGAAAAAAAAAAAACATCTGTGGCTGATTTGAATTACTTTGTTACAGATATTTGACAATAAAAACTGCTCTATGGGGTGATGATGCACAGGAAGAAATGAAATGAATACTTAAGTCTGCAGGAGACTTCACGGAAGCATGTGAGTCCTTAATACTCTCACCATCCACCCCCATTGCTGCCATCTCTTTTTTTGCAATTACTGATAGATTTCCTCTATTCTTTTCATATCAACTGTCCTTATGGTTTTGTGGTTTTTCTAACTTCTACTGCCATGCCTTTGCTAAAGTAAATTCTTCTATCACCTATAAACTGAAACTTTCCACTGATTTGTTTGCTGAATTCATTCTAGATCAGGCTCTAAATTCATCACATGATTCTGTTTCCCCAATTTAGTCAATCTGCATATAATCATTTTTACTGCCTACATGGAATATTTAATTTCCATTCTACTCATATGCATTTTTGTAATGTTTCTTTACAGCCTAAACCTAATCACTCCATTCTTTTAAGTTTTGTTTTTTGAGTTTATTCATTTATTTTGAGAGAGAGAGAGAGCAAGTAAGGAGGGGCAGAGAGAGGGAGAGAGAGAATCCTAAACAGGCTCTTCACTCTCAGCACAGAGCCTGACGCAGGGCTCAAACTCATTAACCATCATTATCTGAGCCAAAGTCAGAAGCTTAACCAACTGAGCACCACCCAGGTGCCCCTAATCACTCTGTTAACAAAATAATAAATAAATAGGGGCTTTATTTCTTTGTAATTTGTTTCATATACAATTATGCAATGGTTTATGAAGATTAAATCCTAAATTATATCTTAAATAACTAATCATATATATGACACAATATGACAAAAAATATCATTTCCTAAACAAAATTAAAATATTGGTTTTTATTAACACAGTTGACCATGTTTACAGGCACATGGGTGGCTCACTAGGTTAAGACTCCGACTTTGGCTCAGGTCATGATTTCACAGCTCATGGGTTTGAGCCCCACAGCTGGCTCTGTGCCTGCTTCCGATTCTGTGTCTCCCTGTCTCTCTTCCCCGCTTCCACTCGTGCTCTGTATCTCTTGCTCTCAAATATAAATAAACATTTTTTAAAAAGCCATGTTTATTGTTACACCAGTGATAGCATTTTAATGTGTGGGGGATAAGCTCAGGAATCCCCCGAGTTTACACGAGTTAACAAAGCATAAAGAAATACAAAGTCATAAAATGCTCACACCTGAGTTTGGGTAAACCAGATTGGCACCCCAAGAATAGAGGGGGAGGCAAAGGCACACCAAGAATAGGGAGGCATAAAGGTGCCAGGAATAGGGAGATGCAAAGGCACCCCAAAACAGAGAGGGGGTGCAGAGCCCCCAGAATAGAGAGGGAGAGGCAAAGGCCTAAAATAGGAATGGTGCAAAGGTACCCAATACATAGGTATATAAAATAAACAGGATTAGATATTCAGGGTGGAAGCACCCCCAATTTAGTACTATAGCAGAAAAGCTGCTTTCACAGGAGGATAGGGCCAGGTTAAGTAAATTGGTGAATTGGACTATGAACCACTGTACTGCAGGCAAAGCAGCCCAGAGGGGAGATGGTTAACAAAAGAAAAAGTGCCTTATTAACCCTGAGGTTACTCCCCCTATCTGTCTTATCTTCTAGGCTAGCTAACTTAAACAGACATGGTGCCTCCTGTCTGCCATTAACAACCATCTACCCATCTGCCCGGCACCAGGATTTTGTTTTATATTGACCCAAACCCCAAACACTGTATATCTTCAAAAACCCCCTTTTCCCTCATGTCTCCAAGTTAATGCTCCCAGTTTCTTTGTCTCTTTGCACATGCCCATCATGTTTGTAAACCTTCTGATCTTAATAAGTATGAAGCAAGGACCCTTATTCAGGGATCTTGTCTTTTCCCTGACATTAGCCATCTCTCACTTTAATCCTGGGTCTGCTCTTTTGCTGGTCAAAAGAGAACTTTAGACTTAGAGTCTATGACATTAATGAATATGCAAAACACTTATCACACTTCCTAGCACAAAGTACAAAATGAACAAATGTTGGTATAACCAATTCTCCCTCTAAATAGTGCTTTATTTTGTCAGCAAAATAGAGTAATTTTGCCCTGACACAGGTGATAACATCTTCAGGCAATTAACAAATTAAATTTCTGTTCTTCATTCTCCTTATTTTACCAATTGCTAGGTGGACTCTTCATAGTTCTTTGCATGTAGTATCTATTGCATATCCACACTTTGCTGGACTAATTTAATCCAATCAGCTTTGTATATGAGAAATGGAGATTTATACAATCTCCATTTCATTTTAACACATTTACTCATTTCTTCCTAAATTACAAGTGACTGAAATTTTTGTTTTTAACAGTATAACCAAAGCACTTATTTTCAACCCATTGATTGACAAATGACTAGTTCTTTTAAAGAACTAATTTTATACTGACTCTGAGAATGTTTCAGTGAGTACCCATTTCCTAATCAATGTTCATGAATTTCTTGCAACATTATACTTCTGTAGTTAAGATCTAAGAATTCTGTTTTGAATTACAGAGGAGTGATTTTCTTTCACTGAAGTTTCCTTTCTTTTCTTAAGAATGTTTCTCGAAATAGATAATTTAGAGAAGCTAAAGAATTCATTAAAGAAAATTTTCCCTTAAACTAAGAAATTAATTACATGAAGAACATTAAATCTGAATCAAGAGTCCTACAGTTAAGGAAAAAATACTGTAATTTTTGTATTATTATTAAATTTCTAACCAGTATGCTTTGAAACTTATTTTTCTATATGTAGGTATGCCTAAATAGTAGATCCTTAGATAATAAGTCTCAATCATCAGAAACTCAGTTTCCACATGTAAAAACTAAGGATTAGTCACAGTTTTATAAAAACTAACCCCTTCCAACTCTAAGATTTCATTTCATCCTTGATAAGGGAATGGCCAACAAATTCTAAATAATCTTTCTCTTAGGTTACCCAAAAATATTTTTTTCATTACTGCCTGAAGCATCTATTTAAGTTCAATTTAAATGAAAGGAGGGTGTCACTTAAAGACATTAATATTTCCATAAGTGAGGGCTACATCCTACTACAATAAAGACCATATAAAATAATATTTGTAATACTATTTTGTATTTAATAACTTCAAAACAATCATTTTGCCAAAGAATTTTATTTTTTCCTATAAAAAATGATTTATTTAAAAATCAACACTATTTGGTATTCATGCTCTCCTGCACAGGTCTCATCCAAATGTATCCATGTAAAGGATTGGCCATGTTTTCTCTCTTCTAATTGAGTATTCTGGTACAAATAACCATGTCTCTCAAAATATTTATTATTATTTATGCCTGATCTACTCCCCTCATAAATTTTCTATTTATTTAACATCTTCATTAAGTTCCAGTGAAACAATGTTGCATTTCAAGTCATCTTTAACAATATCAGACAACTCAGACTCAATAAGACACATTTTTATGCCCTAGGTCTCTGTTTATCTGGCAGGTCATTTATTTCTAAACACACTGTTTATATACTTTGTCATTCAGCTATGAATAGGCCACAGTATGGAATATATTCACCACTTTTAAAATATTTTCTTAACAATGCTACTGCCTCATTGTGAACTATTTTGTTATCATTGTTATGACTTAAATATGTAAGTCAAGAAGACTTTAGTATCAACATATTAGTGACAAATATTAAGCAACTGTTTACAATAGATCAGGCAATGTGCTAAATGCTGAGGATATGGATAGACATAAATAGAATGATGATTGTGCCCATGAGTCTGAAAACATTTTTAATATTATGTAAAATAGTTTAAAAGAGTTCAGTTATTTTCATCCCTGCTATTTACATAATGTAAGTTCTACCTAATACATGATTTATCTTTTATTAAAATATTCAAAATATTTTTGTTGGACAGAATATCTGCTCATGTTTTAAGTCACCAAATATTTTTATATGAATTTTCTAATTAATAAAAATCAGTAAAAAAAAATTAAAAAAGAAGAAAAAAAAGAAGAAAGAAACCACATAGTATGGTCATTCCAAATCCCTGAACTTGCCATTTACAACATATTCCTTGTGAAAACTAACACAAAATATACTCATGGATCATGGTGGTGGGAGAGAGGGTGCTGTAAGACATAAAGATATGTAAATCTTGGTAGCCAGGCATATTCCCTAAGTCATAGCAAAGTTGGTCTTCATTGAGATTGAAGACCATACTCGTAAAGAAGCTAAAATTGTTGACTTGACATTCAGATCTCCAGGTACAGGTATACTTTAGGCCAAGATAGTCATAAAAAATTCCTACTACAAAAAAAAAATTCCTACTACTACAGGATTCATCTTACATTTGATATGTCCATTTACATAATATGATCCTCAAAGTCTATTAATTTAACAGTGTGACTCAAGCATAGTGTCTTAGAATTAATAAAATGTGGTAACATTAATTCATGTGACCATTCATTCATCACATATTTATTGAATATCTACTATGTTCATGGCCCTGTTCTAGACTCCAGGAATGCAATGATCAATAAAACAGAAGTGATACCCTTTCTATTCTTTAGTTATATACAGAAAACTTGCCTGATTAATACCACATTTTCTCCTAAAGGAGTTAAGAAGGAAAAAAGTTTCTGAAAGCATCCTCCCAGGGAAAAGCAGTAAAAAAAGTTCTTATCACTAATTCACATTTTAGAGGAAACAATAATAAACTGGGTAATATCAATTTATTAAAAACATATTACTCATCAATCTACTCAACGACATTTAAGCTGGTCCATGTATCGGGCATCTTGTTAAATGTATGTATTTCCTCAGGTGTCATTTTGTTCTTTATCCATCATTCAAATTTTCCACACTTGGGCAAAGTGACCTTTTTTTCTTTTAGAGTTTGTTTATGGATAGTTTACTTTTCAAATTATACTTGACTTTCTTCTAATCACAGACATCTTAATAAAATAAATTTGTAACTTTGCACTGGTTCCATTATGTATGTCCATTTTAGTTCAATAAAAGATAGGTGAACACACTTATGAACATAGGAGTACAAGCTATCATTGAATGCATCCATGCTTTGACATTTGAAGGTTCCTGCAACATGCAAAAAAAAAAAAAAAAAAGCAAAATTATGGGAATATAGCAGAGAAATTTTAATCTCTTAATCCTGAACCTATAGTTTTAAAAACAGGGTAAACTCAGTCTTGGTTTTCTAACCTTTAAAGTGAGAATCTCATCGTCTTCTAGAAAGGATTAAATGAGAACATGCATTAAAGCAATTATCTCGGGGCGCCTGGGTGGCTCAGTCGGTTGAGCGCCGACCTCGGCTCAGGTCACGATCTCGCGGTCCGTGAGTTCGAGCCCCGCGTCGGGCCCCTGTGCTGACAGCTCGGAGCCCGGAGCCTGTTTCAGATTCTGTGTCTCCCTCTCTCTGCCCCTCCCCTGTTCATGCTCTGTCTCTCTCTGTCTCAAAAATGAATAAAAAACGTTAAAAAAAATTAAAAAAAATAAAGCAATTATCTCAGCACTAAAGACATAGTTTGCTTCCTCTATCCTTTCAAGTTGTGTTAACTACCTCTTTTTAGTGTGAACCTCTAAATTTTTCAGTGAACATCATTTATAACTATAAGTAATAAACAATGATACAAATATTTTAAAATATCCTAATTGTCCTTTGATTGCTGCATCCAGGAGATTATTCTTGATGCCTTCCCCTACTTTTGTCTAGAGCCCAATTTATATGCACTATTGTACCTGGTTTACATCTTTACAAGAGCTATCTTTGTCCAATAAACTTTGTTTGCTCCTCTCTTTTTTTCAAGAGACTGTTTTTTTCCCATGGCAACGGGGAATAAACTTCCCTTTGCATAACCACTGCACAGAGAAGGGTCTTAATAAACATTTGCTGAATTAATAAATTAGAATGTTCTGTGACCTCAAGAGATTCATAATTATGTAGCATGGGATACATATCTATTACCTATGTACATAGCATTATTCCATCTATTAAATCGTGCCATAGTATCTAACATATAAAAATCTGTTTGTTCCACTAGAATATAAACTCTTTGATGGAAAGATTCATGTTCTATTCATCCTTGTATCCCCAAAGTCTGGCATAGTGGCTGACATATGTGTAGAATTTGGCAAATGTGGTTCCCCAGCGGAAGAGAATTACTTAGAACTTGGGAAGATGCTGCTATCAGCCTTGTGCTCAAAAGTTTAATTCAGAGGATTAAAATGGCAACTAAAAGCTTCACTTGAAAAGAACAGTCATAAAGCCCAGATAACCCTTGATAAATCATCTTTGCTTCTGTATGTGGAATTAATTGGAATGCAGATATTTTATTTTTTTTAAGTAAACTCTGTGCCCAACATAGGGCTTGAACTCATGACCCCAAGATCAAGGGTCAATGCTCTACTGACTGAGCAAGCCAGGTGCTCTGGAATGCAGATATTTTAGAAATGATCACACCAGCAATAAATATCAAAATTTCAGGTATACTGGCATAAGACCTTTGGCTAGTAAAATAGATAGCAATAGATTGACCTGAGAAATATGGTTGATGTGTGAGAAAAATAAGTTTATTGTTTAGATGGAAGAACAAAGGAAAGAATGGTATTAATTCAAAGTTTATATATGTGGCAAATGGAAGTATCTCTTCTGCTTAGAACCCATGTATCCATCTGAAAGCCAATTAGAATAGCTGTAAAGTCAGCACCTTCCTATGAACGTTACTATGCGTGGCACTTTTTCATGGTGGCAACTGTCATGTAAAAAGTACTTAATTACATTAAACAATTCTACTTAATTTGTAAGCACAAATAATTATCTAAGAATATAGTGATTTAAAGGTAGATAAGTCTGAAGACAGAAAAGAGACCAAATGACTTGTAATCATCTTTATGTTCACTGAGGCACTGCTATCACTGCTTTTAATATCCGATACAGGGAGGTGCACCTGGGTGGCTCAGTGGGGTTAAGCATCCTACTTCCGCTCAGGTCATGATCTCATGATTCCTAGGTTCAAATCCTGCATCAGGCTCTGTACTGACAGCTCAGAACCTAGAGCCTGCTTCCAGATTCTGTGTCTCCCTCTCTCTGTTGCCCTCTCCTGCTCGTGCTCTATCTCTCTCTGTCTCTCAAAAAGAAATAAACATTAAAAAAATTTTTTTAAACAGGCAATACAATATAAGGAATTTTTCTAAACATACAATTAAATTCAAATTTTTCATAGACTGAAAAATTCTCTTTTTGGTAGGAGCTAAAGTTCTGATTCTCTACTTACTTACTTACTTACTTACATTAACCTTCAGCATTATTTTCCAGCCAATTTCTCATTTACTAGCCAATCCAAGGCCAGAATTCAAATATAGAAAACACAAAACTAGGAAATAAAAAATAAATTTCATGCTCTTGATAATTTTACAGAATAAATTTTTTCAGTAGTGAGCATCTTTGAATTTTCTACTAAAATGTTTCCTCCATAGAAGATCACCATTCATCATGATCTCAAAGCACATTAAAAAATTATAATAAAAGTCGTTTCCTAGGTTCGAGTAAAGGGAACAACCGCAATTGTTTTCCACTATTCTTGCCTACTTGTTCTGGAACTTGGGTGCCCTCATACTGACCTATTTTGTTTATTACTGGCCCATCCAAATCACCTCTTGGCTGTCTGCTCAGCCAGTTCTTCAATAGATCCTCCTGTTTGTCACCCAGCTTCTCTTCTTGCCAACTAATATATCATCTTCCATCTGTTTAAATTCCTATGTTCTTTCTGGCACAGCTCTGCCTCCAGATTCCCTCCCAGCCACCTACCTTGCTGCCCTCCATCTGCTAGCATGACTAGTGTCTTTTCTAACCTATTATCAATCTAAATTGTCTTCAACGTTCCACTTGAATTTCTTTATCAAAGGCTCATCTCTTAAAGGGTTACTGCAATTGCAATCATAACATATCATACAATCTTGAAGTAGAAAGGGAAGTTAAAAACCATTAGGTTCAAACATGCATTTCATGTTTTAATTCTTCTACCCTTTAAAGTCAATTAATGTTCTCAATTTCTCTCAGTGATGGTATTTTGAAGTAATAGAGTGTACCACCGAAAGAGATCATTACTGTCTTTTGGTATATATTCTTCAGAGCACTACCTCTGTGTGGCCCAATTCTTATTAGTCTTATGGTTAATTGTGTTTGGTTCATTGTTCCAAAGTTTGGCATTTACTGATTACCAAAAACCTTTTTTTGGACACCACATTTTCAAGACAATTCAATTCAATTTTGTAGGCTTAATGTAGCAGAAATATTTCTTAATTAGGATGTGTGTTGCTTACTGGATACCAAAGACATTATATAAACAACACTAGCATTTGATAATTACAGTTTCAGAATTTGATATTTTAGGAGCATAAGGTGGCATTTTTCTTTGACATTGATTTAGTCGCTTGATGAGGTAGATGCTTGTTTTTATGTAACAGAAATGCTACAAGTTAAAGCAAACTCAGGAAAATGATCAAACTTTAGACCTATGTAGCTTGCCATTAGACTAAAAACTTCTAATTGTCCATTCATATTTCTAGAGGATATCCCCTCCCTCTTTCAACCACAGCTTAGAAAAAAGCTAAGCTTATGTTTAGAGGAGGTTCACTCAGGATTTGCCCTTAAATCTGAAATAATATAGCAATTTAATAAAATGGTAATTATTTTTAAAGACTTAGATCTATTTCTTTTAAATACTGGGAATATATAATTTCCATTGATGTTAATTGGTGTTAAGACTTTTTCATGTTTGTTTTAATACAGATTTTGCTATTATTTGAGTATGGTAAGGCCAATGGATCTGATGATAACTGCCACTGAAAAGATACTTGTTATACTCACAGATCCCAAGAGAAGGGGGCATACCATGCATGGGGGCACACAGGGAATCTTAGGGCTTGGGGGTCAATCAAGAGGCAGAAGGAGAGGGGAGACTATAGGCAAAAAGCCTTCAGTGTGATTTTCTCAGGAAGGAGAGAGGATAAAAGTGGATTTACGGGGGCTAGTTTGAATTACTTCAGAAGCTCTGGGTAAGCACCAGAGCATCCCTAGTTGTCTGGTACAGGTCCCAGGGGTGATTAGGGCAGGAAGAAATTGGCCAGAGTGTGAAAACCTTAATAAGGAAGATGGTTTAAGGTGTGGACTCCAGGTTGCTTGATTTGCACTTGAAAAGTTCACTCAGGGGGCATTGGTTTACTAACTAGTAATTGGCTAACCTCAGGAAGGGCAATCCTCCCAGGGTCAGCAAAGCGAGGCATTAGAATATAGAAAATAAAAGGCAAGATTAATACAATATTTAATTTAGAATGAACAATCATTTAAAAATGTTCACCATTCATCTGATTCAGGGGTCAGAAACTTTTTGAGCATTAAATGGCCCCAATGGGATTGAATAACAGATGTGAGTGCCCAATCACTATAAAACTAAGTCTAAACATGTTATTCTAGTGGTTAGGGTCTTAATAATCTGCTCCCACCGTGTTTGTTCTCAACTCTACCAGTCCAATTCCTCTATTTCAACCCTGACACTGGAATATAAAATATTAATTATTGCTTCCATGCTTTTATGTACATTTTTCTCCTGGGCTCCATTTAAAAATTTTGATTATGGTTCCTTATTTGTCCTATGACACTTAAACTTTTACCAAATGTTTTAGATGACACTATGTTGTACTTTTTTTTCCTACATTTGAATTATTTGTTCTAGTGAAAGCACCGCCCCTCTTCTTTTTTCACATCTAGAGAGCCAGAATCCCTAGCAAGAGCACACAGGAAGATCTTTAAGTGAATTCTTCATTACACTGAGTTGTTTTATGAGAGGAAAGTGACTAGAAAGCAATGAAAAATAGAGTAAAATTTATATTTAGAATCAGAGGGAAGACATTGCTGAAACATTCATGAAGCTATATTAAAATGACACACCCCTCAGAGTCAAATTTTAGGAGCATTTTTAAAAGTAAAATAATTCAAACACTAATTTCTTAGAAAATATATTTTAGGGAGAAATTAATGTTACTATTTTTCCAAAGGGAGAAAAGAGAAGATACAATTTCTTGGTGTCACTCTTTGTTATAAATTCATACTTAAAAAAGTTTCTGAATTTGACAAAGTTTACAATTCTTCAGAACTATTTACTAAAAAAATACAGGGGAGACTTCCTTATCATAAAAAAATAAACTCAGATTGAAAAAAACTTTTATGCGTGTTTTAAGTTTGGAAAATGGACATATTATCTCTCTTCAAATGTTTTTGGTCTCCTAATCTTCTATTAAATGATTTGTAACTTTTTTACAACCCTAGTTTATGACTAATGTTAAATATAGGACATATAGAGATATATAAAAATATAGAGATAGATTTTTACTTAGATTTATTATAACATATGTACAAACAACCCTTATTAGTATAAGTATACTAAAAAGAAAATGGACAGCTTACCATTTTAAAAAACCCTTCACTGATTTCTTACTCTACTGTCACCTTTAAAATACATTTTTTTTTTTTTTTTTTTTTTTATTTTTGGGACAGAGAGAGACAGAGCATGAACGGGGAAGGGGCAGAGAGAGAGGGAGACACAGAATCGGAAACAGGCTCCAGGCTCCGAGCCATCAACCCAGAGCCTGACGCGGGGCTCGAACTCACGGACCGTGAGATCGTGACCTGGTTGAAGTCGGACGCTTAACCGACTGCGCCACCCAGGCGCCCCTAAAATACATTTTTAAAGTAAATTACAAAGTCTTACATTAGTGAATCATAATATTTCAGAATTCTTATAAGTTGATTTTAAGGGGCATTAATTATGTATATCAATTATTCATTAAGTACATTTTTCTTTCAAAATCTTATAGCTAATATTTCACTGCTATATGGGTTTCTCATTCCATTTCCTCTTTCCATTTATCATACCCTTTTTGTATGTCCTCGGTCTCCTTTCTAACTTTATCTAATATGATTATGCTTTGCCATAATAATCATTATTTAAACTCATTTTGGCGTCTCACTTCATATATTGTGGTCAATATTCAAATTTTCTCATTAATCTCTTGTTAGTTTCTCCCAATTGACAATCTATAAAAATTAATTACAACTACTGTGGGAACTGGGAGCAGAGCACATCTCATTCCAGATTTCCCTCACATGATCCAGGAAATATTCTTTATCTAACCATCACATATTTTCAGTGATATTGAGTAATGGTTTGAGTTGAGACTAGAACAATGACAGAGAGATTTAACAAGTGCAGTGCTACTCAGACCCCTTTGTTTATACAATCTCCCCATGTTAGCCCATTAATTTTACTGCTACGTTCTTGTCATCCAGCATGGGTGCTTTTCTTCTACTGTCACCTCAGCCTGATCAAACAAGTAGCACTGCCATTATGCTCATTACTCAGAATTTATATGTCTTTGGGCAATAAATATCTTTTGGTTTCTGCCCCCTCCATTCTTTTTCATTTTCATTTCTATTCCATTTTACTAGCTGTTAATGGGCCACCTCAGTCAGGAGGCATTTGAGCAGGAATGAACACCGTGACTCAGCATCAGGAGACTCTAAAATGTATAGGGGCAGCTACTTCTCCTTCCTATCTTCCCCTCCCTAAGGAAAAACTCAACGTGTGAGTTTCCTCCTGTGCCTAAACTAGCTCAGCTTTGCAGATTTAAAAACGTTCTATAATGTGAGTTCTGTGCCACCATACTACCAGGCAGTTGAAAGGAAACTCAAATATAATAGAGTAATACCACAACAGAATAAAATGCATTGTGAAATGCTTGAAAGGTAGTTCCCCTGTGTTCTTATGATCATTGCTCTGTATTTCTCTCCTTTTTTTTTCTAATAGGTGATGCTTATTCACAAAGCATACTTAGCATTATCTATTACCGGTTCTTGATAGATTATTTAGCAAACATATTTTTAAAAACTTAGCATCATATTTGAGGAAGGACATATACATACATGTTATATTGCATATATTATGTTCTATCAATTATATATTATAGTGTATATGTGTAGAAATACATATGTGTACATATATGCATGTGTGTATATATACTAATAGTGTGTGTATATATATATACATTAATAGTGCATATTTACTGTTTAAAGTTATCCTTAAAATGTTATATTTAATGCCATTTTCCCACCCTGAAGAGAGGTCAAGGAATTCATATCATACCGCACATTATTTGCATATTTATTAATTATTTGCCGTGATATTTAAACAAGCAGTTTTAATTCACAAAGACTGATAAATATAGTAGTACATTATTTTTACTGTTCAGTTTTTCAGAGTTTTTGTGGATTTTATTTGGCTTTTCTATAGTGGGTTCTATAATTCCATAAGCTTAATTGAAAACATCAAGAAAAAAAATAAAACTTTTCGGGGGGGGGGTAGTAAATTCCAAATATGCCATCTACCCACTCTTTTTAAAGTAAGGCATTGTGGACAGGAAGAAAGAAAACAAAACACGTAGAAGTCAAACTGTTTTGTTTCTGACAACAAGGTCTTCCTTCAAGGACATGCTATTCCCAATTATTTCAATTCCATCTGTTCAATTTGTATGCAACACAGTATTTGAGTTTGAGTACCTCAGTGCCATCCTCTACCGTAGAAGGATTGAACATTTTTGGTGTCTATCAACATCTTTCACCATAATTTGAAAATGTTGACAATAAGGAAATAATCTGAGCCAAAGGAATACCACAACCCTGCTAAAACTTCTCCAGAAGGAGATAATTTTTTTTATTGATTCAGCTCACGCTCAGTGCTGCCCCTCCCCAATTTGCAGGCTAGCTATCTAAGACACACACATCGGAGCTCTGGTACATTCTTGAATAGCTTTTGCATGCAAATAAAATACCTTACGGCACAATACTGTCAAAAATATAAAATAAAGTCACCTTTCAATGAACAAAACAATTCAGAACCCTGATGCTGCATCGCAATACTGAGGTCTGAGTCAACGTTACTAATACCGCATCACCGTTATCCCAACTCAGCACATTCTCACTTACAATTACCTAGAGAAAAACCTTGTGCTTACCTGATATGCTGAGTTATCTGTTGTGCTGGGTATAGTATTTATTGCAAATTGTCCATTTGAATAAATGCAGCGACAGTTATACCACAATACGCCTCTCTCCTGCAGCAGAAAGCAAGTTAAAAGGACTTCAAGCTGTGACCTCAGAGGCAGGCACAGCCGCTCCCATCCTTCAGCCAACCTTCTGGGAAGAGCAGGTTAGATGACAGCGAAGCTGGCTCTCTACATAGCAATACTTTCAAATAAAGCATTCTGTGCTGGGAGCTGGGGGATTTACATCTTCCAAATTCGGCTGGCCTGAGTCAATGCTGCTTCTATGCCTGAAAATATTAAGCATTTCACTGCAGTCACTTAATGCAAGAAACTATCTGAGGCGACTTCACAAACCCTGTCATTCTGTTCGGAAACTAAAGAATGAGCACCGCATGCATAATTCATGCATTAAAATCTTCAATGCACTTCCTGTAGCTGCTGTTCTATCCAGTAATGGGCTATTGATCACCTCAACGCTAAGACAATTGAAGCTCCGCAATTGGTTTATTTCCACAAATAAAATTACAACCTAAATCACAGGCAGAAGGCTCCAACTCTGCAACATCTACTCAGGGAAAACACTCACATCGAGGAGATAACATTTGCATACTGCAGAATGTTTAAACTGGACTCTCTTTGGCAGAAACACTGTACTATCTGCTTCTTTTATTCAAAAGACATACTTTCTGCAGATTTAGACTGAATATTTTACATTATAAGTGAGATGTACAGAGTTGTTTTTTTTTTCCTTACCATTTCAGGAAAATCAACAGGCTAAACTGAAAATTAAGAAAAAAAAATAAAACATAAAGAGTGATGTATGGCTATAAATTATAGGAGATCTTTCCTGGATTCATGTGGATAACCTTTCTTAGAAGACTTTAATTTAAAAATAATTAACTTTTATTTGAATAATGTGGAAGAGATTTTTTTTAATCACCATCGTGGGTACATGTGTTCATTACTGCTAAGTATTTTGGATGGTAAGCACCTTTTTTTTCTGGTAATGTCAATAGTTCTAAAAGCCCTTTCTCTTAGAATTTAAGCTTCTAAGAACACACCATGGTCTCTACTGCTCTTTTTTCAGTGCCTCAAAAAAGAAAGCTTTAAAACAAAATGTTCATTTCATTAGGCTGATATTCATCACAGAAAAATACACATAGCATTTTAAAATGTCATAATAATATTTACCACAAACACTAGAGTGAGAGAGCCATGTAAAATAGCAAATGTATACAAATACTTGTCAATTTCCCAAAGTATCTTTAGTGTAAAAATTAATTAAGCTTTCTTTTTCCACCAAAAGCAGACTAAATATGATGTTATTAAGATCATTTAGAAGCCTAATACCATGTCTTTCCAAAGCCTCTCTTTATTACATATACATAGGTACCACATACACATACAAGTATCATAGTTTTGTGTTATCACATCTGACTATTTGTAAGATCTGAGTGAAATCTGCAATTTCACAGCTCAGGGCTAGACTAGACTAGAGAATAATATAGACCAAGATATAGACCAAGAATAGAATATAACCAAGGTTTGCCATCTAACAGTTACACTGCACAAGAAGCAGTTCAGCCTTGAAGGAAGAACACAGTGATTTCCAGTCAATAAACCAGGAGCAACTGATATCAGCCTGTGAGGGTAGGAGGAGTGCTGATGACAACATGGATGGAGTTCACAGAAGTTCGGGGAAACATTTCTTTCTTCTAATGCACGTGAGAGCGTGCCTACTAAGTCATAGAAAAGATAATTGCACCTAACTGATCAAAATGATGCTAAAATATTCTAAATGGCAGTCTGAGAAATTAACCATCCAATTGCTATGTTTATTATATATCCCATATTCCATAATGTTTTGTCCTACCCCGGGCAGACTATATGCACATTTATATATATTGCCTCTAACCTAATAAACTTCAAGTGAACTACATCGTAGACCTTATTTTAAAATATTTATCTGAGTGACATTCTTTATTCTTTAAACAGAAGATTGAAAGTCTTCAAACATTTTAAAAATCATAGAAGTTATAGCTAAGGATTAATATCTTGCCATGAGTTTTATCAAATTAATCACCTATAGAAGCAGTTTTGTATGAAGATAACATCTCATTTAAAAATAGTAGGAAATTGAAAACTTTAAAATGTAAGTTATCAGGTATGAGGATATAGAGTACAATCATTTTGAAGATATAAATTGCTGACATAAACTAAAATAATTACTCATGTAAGCATTAGAAAATTAACCTCTCTGAGATGACGTGATTCAATAATGCATAACCAGGTGGATAGGAAAAGCTTAGTTCATCCCTCCCGCAGTGAGTGAGGACAAAGTCAGTATCTTTTCTCCCATACAAATACTCAAGACCCAAGTCTACAATGAAGATAGCAACTTTGTATCTACTTGGTGAATTTTCACTATCAGTGGTCTTAAAGGTGGGGAGAGACCTGAGAAACACACACACAAACACCTCATCAACTAGAAGAGACCAACACTAGAAGTCTACAAAGAAGAATACGGCATGAGAAAAGTTATAGGGGTGGTAAATCCCTAAAACATCAGAGTGGGAGCCACAAGTAAGCCTTGAATCAAAACAACTCAGGAAAAGTAGCCAATTATACTCTTAGATAAAACAAACCCAAAGGTGATAATAAGAACCAATTTCCACTTTCCGGAAGTCCAGCGATGCATAAGAAAGACACTTGACTGATCTTTTCAAATAGATGGAAAACAGAGATGGAGATTTTGAGATGAATTTCATCTCTGCAGATCAAGAGACTTTCCAATATTTTGAATTTATAAAGCATGTAAAATATAAACTCCGTAATGTACGATAGGGTCATTAAAATGAATCAAAATTTGGAAATAAATCAAAGCATATTTAGTCTACTAAACTTGTGGTATCTATTAAGATATATAACTAGACTGTCTGACTACTGTCATTTGGAAAAAGCGCATAATTTACATCCATTATAAGAAAACATAGTGACATGTAACCTTAGGAAAATAACTGAGGCTACCAAAGTTTCCACATTCCTGAGCTCAAGGAATGTAGGAGCAGACTGCATTTGTTCTCTGAGATTTAAGACACTCCTTCTTTTCTTGCTCTGTCCTACCAATACTATAATCATCCCCTAATCATAGCACATTCGTTTAATTAAACATATTTATTATGTACCTTCTACAAGAAAGGAATTGTGCTAGATGCTAGGAAAACAAGTATGTACAGGTCAGTGGCTGCCTCCAAAGTAATCATACTTTAATGATGAAAACAGGTAAATACATAGATGCAGAGTGATTAATATAATCACTTTGATATACTTTAAGATATGCAAATGAGATAATTACTAAAGGGCACTGTGTCTGCATGCTAAATAACTGCTGGGTAAGTGTTAATTGTTAATTTTTATTCCACTAGATGAGGCATAGAGGTATAGTAACAGAAGAAATACTGGCATTACCAACTGCCCATAGGGCATGAGGAAATGATTCATGGAGGTGGTGATAGTTAAAGAAATTGAGTGGTATAAAGGAACTAACATGGGTTTTAATGATTGACAAATTTGAAAATAAATTCAGGCTTCTTTGAATTTATGTTACTTTGCACATGCTACCCATATTCCATGAAGAGCAACTTAATATCATTCGTGTCATATAGAAATCAAGTTAAACATCCATTTCTAGCTTTCTGTGAAAATTAAATAAGTAATTTAGAGCACAAGAGTTAAAATATAGTTTTTGTAGTCATACAGATGAGACTTTAAATTCCACCTTGATTTCCTCATCTTTAAGATGGAGAGGATATCAACATCTTAGAGTTATTAGGAAATTCAAATATTGCAATGTCTATATGTCACTTAACACAGTTCTTGACCCAGTAAGACTTTAGAAACATTAATTAATTTTTCCCCAAAGCTTAATCTTGGAGAATATTTTTGATGGAAAATTCATTTTCAGTAAGGAGAACCATGTGCATTTGTGGCAAGGTAGGATATCACATAATATGCTTGAGAAACTGAATTGTGTATGTTATGAGAATCTGAATACAATAGACATTTGCCAGGTGATAAGGCACAATTATATAAAATCTGATTTATATAAGGCTTTTTAAAACCTTTGTTACAATTCTGACTATATAGAACATTTTTAGTACTGTTAAGAAGTTTGAAGCTATTCTGCAGAGAAAGCGATATTTAAAGATTTCACCAAGAGAATATGACTAGATTTTGTGACTGGAAGATAGACTGGAAGCAGTAAACAGATGAAAAGAATATGTTTAAGAGAATACTATTTGGAATCTACCAGAAGTGATAAGGATCTAAACAAGGCAGATATAGGGATGTGGACATAGGGCAAATATTCTAGAGATATTTAAACATCAGAGTCAGTAGAACTAAGTAGTATGAAGAGGTTGGGAGGAATCCTGGAAAGCTTTCAGGACTTGGGTAACTCAGTGTCCTTCTCTCACTCCTATCCAAAGGATAAAAGAATGACTGATATCATAAGAAGATGGTGAAATGAGATTATAATATTATACACAGCAAGGGGGGAATAAACCACCAACAAGATGAAGAGTTGGTAAAGAATTGGATACTTAAAGAATTTACAGCAGACATTTTAAGAATGAAACTGTAGCTCACTAGGTGTTTGGGAGCAAACAGAATTGTTTAAGGAAGTCAAAGAAATAACTCAGACTTGAAATTGTGCAATGAAAATAAGGTGGATACCCTGAGATGTAGGAAACAAAATGAACTGAAAGCCCTATGTTAACTTGCTATCTTGACATCATTTACAAATTGATTGCAAAAGGGAAAACTTCTAGTATATATTAAACATATCCCATAAGAATAAACAATGCTCAGTACAGCCCTTGTGAAATAAGTAGCACTTACTTCTACTTACCATGAGGAGTTCCGCTCAAAGAAACTTAAGAAATTTGGCCACATCACATTACTCGGCGACAAAAAAGGAAGAAATCTTGCCATTTGCAACAACGTGAATGGAACTAGAGTGCATTATAGTGAGCGAAATAAGTCAGAGAAACACAAACACATGACTTCACTCATATGTGGGATTTAAGATACAAAACAGATGAACATAAGGGAAGGGAAGGGAAGCAAAAATAATATAAACACAGGGAGGGAGACAAACCATAAGAGACTCTTAAATACAGAGAACAAACTGAGGGTTGCTGGTGGGGTTTTGGGTGAGGGGATGGGCTAAATGGGCAAGGGGCATTAAGCAGGGCACTTGTTGGGATGAGCACTGGGTGTTATATGTAGGGGATGAATCTAAATTCTATTCCTGCTATTATTATTACACTAAATGTTAACTAACTTGATGTAAATTTTTTAAAATAATAATTAAAAAAGACCCAATTATAATTCAATCTCCACGTAAAATAAAGGTACTAAGAATCCTACTAATGGTTACAAGTATAATTGAAAAATATAATGTAAAGCCTTTCAAGTCGGTGAAGGTATAATATCTCCCAAATAATTATTATAATCCTTATTTAATCATATTTACTTTTAGTTATTTTAAGAGAGGCAGGGTTTTTTTTAATTTAAATTCCAGTTAGTTAACATACAGTGTAATATTAGTTTCAGGTGTTCAATATAGTGATTCAACAGTTCCATATATCATCCAGTACTCATCACAAGTGCACAGTTTAATCCCTATCACCAATTTACAGTAGTTTTTCTTTTTAAGTGACTAAAAGCTCTTGAAGGTATATTTAACTTCAAGTAAAGACATCAGCAACCAATTCTACCCCATGAGATCTACTGAACAGCTCTGGATATATGCCAATCTGTCTCTAGATACACATCAGGGAAAAGCTTTGAAAATTATATCCCACTTGGAAAAAAAATAATAAAATAAAATAAAATAATTAGGGGCGCCTGGGTAGCTCAGTGGGTTGAGCGTCTGACTTCAGCTCAGTTCATGATCTCACAGCTTGTAAGTTCAAGCCCCACATCGGGGTCTGTGCTGACAGAATGGAGCCTGGAGCCTACGTCAGATTCTGGGTCTCCCTCTCTCTCTTTCTCTCTGTCCCTTCACCACTCATGCTCTGTCCCTCTCTCTCAAGAATAAATAAACATTAAAAAAAATTATATCCTGCTTGTCTTCTTCCAGTAACAAATTTAAATACTTACAAAATATTTTGGTCCAAATATATTTCTAGTCTCAAGGTAATTTAAGCCTACCTCACTATGTCTCGATTTTTTATTTAACAGAAGTCTGTACCTTCTTAGGTCTTTTAAGATGTTTAAGCTTTTGAAAAGAATGATCCAACCCATAAGTAACTTCTTCAAGCAGGCTTAATGGGGAAAAAAGGTTGATTTTATGAATTTATGAATGAACAAATGCCAACAAAAAATAGATGATACATTTACTATAATATCTGATTGTATGATACTTTAAAATACAAACTGTTTTTGTAGACTTTTTGTAAGTTTTAGCCTCATTATTACTAAATAGATATATTTTTAACATAACCACATCATGATTATAAAGCACAAGTATATATTGTGTGCATTCACGTGGGATTTGCATATATACACAAATATTTTAAAACTTAAATTATACTGTAGTTCATATTAATGTACATTTAACTTGCTGAATTTCCACAAACTGACTCAGCTATGTCCCTTGCACTCCGATCAACAAACAATACGTAATTAAAGGCCCACCCTCCACTACCTCCCCAAAATAGCCACTGTTCTGACTGCTAACAAGACAGGTTACATATTTTTACACAATGAATCTATAGTGATGCAGAATTCTACAGATTTAGAGCTATTTCAGAAATAAGTTGCACAAGTGTTTGGTATTCACACTCTTCCCATTCTTATTTGACCATAGTTTCAAAATATAAAAGGTAACTTTTACACTCTCATTTAATAAAGCAATTTTGTAGAAGTTCCTTTTGATATGAATACCTCAGAACACATTTTATTTTCTACCAAGAGCTAAGTCTCAAAGCAGGATATTAATGTACCAGTAAATTCTTTTGTGAAATATTTGTTTTCATGGAGTTATTACATAAGGCAATCAACTTTACTTTTTCATAAGAAGTTTTATCTTTAAATGTGCAACTGTAATTTCCTGGATAAGATTTTATCACAGATGGTTGTCCTATGAAATTAAAGAGGCATTCATAAAAGCATCTTGAAAATATAACTAATATTTTAGTTTTAGGGAGTGAATATAGGGATCTTTCTGAACAAAGTGATACTTTACTGAAATGCATGAGGATTTAAATTAAAAATTGATAAGCAATTTAAAATAGGAACAAGTTCTAATTTATAAGGATAACCTATGACCTAGACTGCCTTCTTAATGCAAAACTACCAAATGCAAAAAACCCTTGGGTACAGAGGCCGTTACATAAGCCAATAATAATCATGTTCGAAAACTACTCCTAATTAGTGATACAAAGAATGACAGGTTTATGAAACAGAGGGGAGAAAAAAAGGGGTCTGGGGCATACAAGTGTGAATGTAAAGAAACCTGGCTTTTTTCTGATCCAAATACCATTGATTTGAGCCCTTTAACAAATATTCATTGATGGAGCTTATGGATCCAAATCCAGCTCAGTGCTGAGAATTTAATGATCCTTATCCCAAAAGGTTTGGAATCAGTGGTCCATTGGAGCCAGCCCATACCAGCTTTTAAGAGTCTATTTTAATTTTTGGGAAATTGGCAAGCCAGTTTTAAATATAATCATTATTAATAATTTAATGATATAAACCTACATGTAAATAAATTATATTTTAGGAGCACCTGGGTGGCTCAGTTGGTTAAGTGTCCAACTTCAGTTCATGTCATGACCTCACGGTTTGTGAGATCAAGCCCTGCATTGGGCTCTGTGCTGACAGCTCAGAGCCTGGAGCCTGCTTCAGATTCTGTGTCTCTCTCTCTCTCCGCCCATCCCCTGCTTGCACTCTGTCTCTCCTCTCTCTCTCAAAAATAACATTAATTTTTGTAATAAATAAATAATAAATTACATTTTAAAAAGATAAATACTCAAAATATATCACTTCGTATACATTTTACTATTGTCAGTGCTTTAAAGATTGTTTATACATATTTTATCTGTATGGTGGAAATGCTATATAATAGTGTTCTATTGGGCACCTCTAACTCCATGTTCAATGACATCATGTTGCTAACTTGAAATCAACCATGGTGAAAATATTTACAGGGCTGAAATCAGCAAATGCTAAAACCCAGGGTTTTTTTTCTTTTCCCCTGAAAAGCCAGTTGTTAAACATTTAGCAGCATACCTCAGTTTGGAATTCAGTGTATAGAAAGTTGTAAAAGTAATTATGCCCAACCAACTCCAACAACACTATTTTCCAATTTTAATTTTAACAGTGTTCCCTCAAAATTTCAATTAATGTTACCAGTATGGACAGGTAAAAGTTGAGTTTTGGTAACCTCTCTTACCCAATTGTACAATGATTGAAACTACAGAAATGTCTGAGAATATTTATCCTAAAAGATCTGTTCTTTTTCCCTATTAAAAACTGGAAAAAACAGTCAAGATACATTCAAAGGTAGTTAGATAATCCAGGTAAACAAATAGTTTATCAACTTACCTTTCCCTTCATCAAATTATAGAAATATTCCTTTATCAAATTATAGAAATGTTACATAATTCTAGCTATATATATATATATTTTAACCATCTGACTGTCCTTCCTTCTTCCACAATAATACTAAAAGATTATTTTATTTTTTTTTAATTTTTTTTTCAACGTTTTTAATTTATTTTTGGGACAGAGAGAGACAGAGCATGAACGGGGGAGGGGCAGAGAGAGAGGGAGACACAGAATCGGAAACAGGCTCCAGGCTCCGAGCCATCAGCCCAGAGCCTGATGCGGGGCTCGAACTCACGGACCGCGAGATCGTGACCTGGCTGACGTCGGACGCTTAACCGACTGCGCCACCCAGGCGCCCAAAGATTATTTTTTAATATTTCTTTATTTTTGAGAGAGAAAGAGAAAGAAAGCACAGGGAAGTAGCAGAGAGAGAGGAAGAGAGAATCCCAAGCAGGCTCCACACTGTCAGCACAAATCCAGAGGTAGGGCTCGATCCCACAAAGGGTGAGATTATGACCTGAGCTGAAATCAAGAGTCAAACACTCAACTGATAGATCCACCCAGGCACCCCAAAAGATTTTTTAAATGATAAAAATTTGCATATATACCATACGTTCCAGATGTGCATTTTTGCTATAGTTGAATAGATTATTAAGGTAGCCACCTAAAAATATATAACAAAAATTTAAGTGTAGTGTAATGGTTTAAAAGAGTAAGATAGAGGGGTGCCTGGGTGTGTCAAGTAAAGAATCCAACATCAGCTCAGGTCATGATCTCAAGGTTGGTGAGTTCTAGCTCCACATCGGGCTCTGTGCTGACAGCTCAGATCCTGGAACCTACTTCTGATTCTGTGTCTCCCTTTCCCTCTAACTCTTCACCAGCGCGCTCTCTCTCTCTCTCTCTCTCTCTCTCTCTCTTATTTATTTATTTATTTATTTATTTATTTATTTATTTATTTAAATGTTTGTTTATTTTTGAGAGAGAGAGAGAAAATAAGCATTACAGATTTGACTTGAAAAATATATAGGGATAGAGAATGATAATGAGATTCTGCCAGTGTATAAGAAGGATGCTGGGAGGTCCATTCCTAGTCAGTCTTAACTAGAATCTTTAAATCCCTCCTTTAAATTAAATTAAAATAACTTTAAATTAAAGTCAGTCTTAACTAGAATCTTTAAATCCACTTATCAGACTACCTCAGAATCTTTGAAATTGATATGCTTTTATTTGGGTATAGCAGAAAGCTTCAACTTCATAAGAGAGTGGCACTAGCTTTTGGACAGATTTGCACCATCTTTAGGTTTTCTTAAGCTAGCTGTTTGGAAATATATAACATCAGAGTTCTGCTAGAACTCTGTACATTCATATCTCAAACGCTACTATAGTTAAAGTCTTTATCCTACCCTTTAAAATACCTTAAATTAGTTGTGAATTAAATTTAACCAAAGTGGCAATAAAGCCTCCATCTGGATCTACTATAAATTACATTGACTCAGATGTCCAGACTGGTGACCTGAAAGAAGGAGCATGCTTTGTCCTGGTGATAAATATTATTACTTTAGTCCTTATTTTCCTTTTACACACAACCTACAATATACAATAAAAAACTATTGTGGGATATCAAAAGAGACAAGAAACTGTGTCCCATATCAAGGGAGTAAAGAGTAAAGTAGGAGTAGATTCAATAATATAGGGACATAGAATATTTTAAGATTGGAGAATGTTTGAGGAGATGAGACTTTAAAATGTATTTTATAGTCACTTAAAAATAAGGTGGACCTGGCTGGCTTAGTTATTAGAGCATGCGGCTCTTGACCTTGGGGCCATGAGCTCAAGACCCATGTTAGGAGCAGAGATTACTTAAATAAACTTTAAAAATGTATATTGTAGTCAAATGGTGAAGATAAATAAACTGAGTCTGAAAGGAGACACTGACTGTAAGCATAAAGAAGCAAGAAGACCAAGAGGAAGTCCACCTTCTCCGCCAGATGTTGACGAAGGACCTGGAGGAGTCACAGGGCAGCAAGTCCTGGGAGGCCCTGTGAGCCACTGAGCTCAGGGTCCAGCTGGCCCAGAAGGAGCAGGAGCTAGCCCGAGCCAAAGAAGCCTCACAGGCCATGAAAGCCGATCGGAAGCGCCTGAGGGGCGAGAAGAATGACCTGGTGAGCCAGATGCAGCAGCTGAACACCACGCTGGAGAGCTGCAAAGGAGCAGCTGTGAGACCATCTGCAACCAGCAGCAGCACCGCAAGAGCAACCCAAGACACACCACAGAGCAGAGGTCCTGGCTTCCCCTGTGAGCCATGGGTGCTGTGCTGAGCATTTCAGTGGCACTGTGGCCATCCTGGGCTTTAATGGCCAGCACGTCTCCTGTCTTTCAGTGAGTCATCAACTTTTACAAATGTGCTTTTACTTGAAAATAAAATTTCCACAGAGATCCAAAAAAGGGGAAAAAAAAAAGGAAGAAGAAGAAGCAAGAAGAGATCAAAGACTTATCTGAGTTTGCTGACTGATTCTATGTGGGGGATAGAAGAAGCAATGTTGGGAATAATATCAAGGTTTCTACCTTAAAAAATCAGTGGGTGTTGACAACAGCCAAAACTGATTATCCAAAAATGACAGAAAACAGTGAAATGCATGTGTCTACTTCACCTCCCCTTTTTTGACTCCTCAGTGTCCTGTCCAATCTCTAATAACCAAAACATCCCTTTATTTGAATACTAGGACAGCATACTCTCCTGGTTCCTTCCTTCCTTCTCTAGCATTTATCTCTCATTATCAGCTCATGTATTTCCCCTTAACTATCTGTAGCCCTAAAGATTTCTCTCTCCTGCCCTATTCCCACCTCCCATCTCCATGTATCATTTTGTGCTCTCCCTGAGTAGTCTCATCTACTCTCATAACTCAGCAGATAATGTGTAATGAATTCAAGCTTATATCTCTAGCTAAAAGATCTTTTCTGAACACCAGGTCCATCAGCCCGCTTATATGCTTCATGTTTATCCTTGGGTATCTCATAATCCTCTTCAAACTCAGGCAGTTCACAAATGAAATCAACTTATTTTCTCTAAATTTGGTTTTCCTTTTTACCTCTCTATGGTAGAAAATGGTACCACCATCCACTCATCTGCTCATGCCAGAAGCTGAGATCTCATCTTTCAATACTTGAAAGATCATATATATGCTCATGAACTCCAACTGTGTCTCTAGGCAAGATATCTCTTCTGAAGTTTAGACACATAAGCTTTATATTTCTACTTGGTTCTATCACTCTGAAATAACTAGATTCTCAATATTGTTTTCCAAAGTGGGTCGCCCTCCAGGTCTTTCTATCCTGGTGAATGGCACCACCCTACACCATGTACTCATGCCTAAAGTCTATGGCTGCACCTCTCTTTTCTACCTCCTAATTATATACTGAATTCATCTATTTTTCTATCTTTATTGTCAATAACCAAGGTCAAACTATCATCATCTCTGGCTTAGACTACTGAAATAGGTGTTCTCCCCAGATCCACTCTTGTGCCTGCTAATCTATATGAAATAGCTTATGAGACCACCTAAAAGAATCTTTTAAAATGCAAATCTCATCATGTTGTTTACTGGCATAAAAACATTCATTGTTTCCACTACAATGAAGATAATATTGAAAATCTTCAGCATTGCATATAATGTACTACAGCCCCCTAACTAATCCCCTTGCTTCAACTGTTCTCTTTTCCCCTCAGGTCATCTCTCTGTTTCTTCCTAACTTCAAGAAGTTATTCCCCTTCTGCTGGGAATGATTTTTCTCCAAATATTTGCTTAGCTAATTGACTCATCTTTCAGGCTCTATCTTTTAGTTAACCCCTTGAAAAGGATATAGTTACTTCTGTGATTCATTCTCACAATACTCAGTAACTTTCCTTTACAGCTGACCCAAATTGTAATTAATTATGCATTTAATCCCTAATTTTCCAGTATAATGTAATTTTCACTTCAGTAAAGACCATATTTGTCTCATTTGCCTTTCATTTATCATAGGTCTGGTGTTCATCCCTGTGACTGGCACATAGATGATATTTGCTGAACGCATGGATGAATGAATCAATGGCACAGTGTATGCTTGAATCAGAGGATCTGATTCTTTAGGTCGGAATTATCAGTCACTGTGATAGAGCTAACCAGACAGAACTGAGCTGCCTGCCTTTGAATAAATAGTTCAATTCCAACTTCAGATCTTTGGCTAAGAAAACTTGTGTATTAAACTTTTCTTAAAAATTCTGTACTACTTGTCTCTGTCCCAGGATTTTGCCTCCCTATCTTGTCAAACCTGTACAGGTCAATAGACTTTGACGTGTGTTTACCCATGCTGGACAATCTGCTCTGACTTGGTGTTCAAACTCATTTGTTCTTAAGTGGTAAAGTTTTATTCTCTCCACAACCCTACCTACACCCTGACCTACTTGAATTCTCAGTTGTCTTATATTTCCAGCCTAAGACAGAACACTCATTAACTGCTATTAATTCTAATAACTCTAGCTATTGTTTTCATTTTGTTTTCTCCTGGGAGAGTCTCTTCAGCCCTTTGAGAATTTTCTTAGCTGGCTCATAAACTTCTGGTAGTTTAAAACTAATGTGTTCAAATCTAGTATAGAAATGATTGCCAGAGATGTGAAAAAAACCCTAATGTCTTTAGCTTTTCTGACTTCTAGTTTCCAAAGTGTGATCTATTTCTGTACTCTTAATAACTAAACTATCACTTTCCTCCTTCATAAAAACTCAGAAATCTCAACTGGTAAATAAGCTTTTTAACATTTTTTTAATTTAATAATTTCATAAATAACGCTTAAAAGTAAAGATTATTGTTACAAAAAGAAAAATTTAAGAGTGTTTTACTCCTATCTTGTATTAATATTTTCAACTATATCTTCCTTGCCTCCCCAATGAGTTGTAAAGAGAGAGACGCAGGTAAAAGAATAAGTTTTCATTTCTTACATCCTGGTGTTTAGTTTTGTGTTTTATACTTGCTGTTTTTCCATAACCAAATAGTTAAGCTACTAAAATCTCAATATCTTTGTCAAATAAAAATATTACTAACAATAATACTTACATCATAGGAATACTGTGAGAATTGATTAAATGCAAGAACAGTCTAGTAACCCAATTTAGCAAGGGTTAAAAGTTGTTAGTTACTATTATTGCATAAACTCTCTGAATGCTAGCACCATGCTTTATGCTGCTGGATCATATAGATAGATAGGTAGGTAGATAGATAGGTAGATAGATAGGTAGATAGCATGGGGCTTACATAAAATAAGTTTATAATAAATGCTTACTGATTGATCAATAAATTCAACCAGACTTTCTTAGTACTTCTGCTTTGTCAGGTCTTAATGACTCAGAAAATACTATCTCCCACTAGGAAAGTCATTCATTAAAAACACAAGGGTTACTTTCTGCCAAAAATGATACAAACACATTAAAGTGTTTACTGATTAAAAAAAATTTTTTTTTTACTAACTCCTTAATGCTGAGAGGAAAAAACCTTCTTACCAGGGATTTAAAGTGATTTAAATATTGAACATAACATGAACCTATTTTATATTCCAGCATGGTGAAACAGATCAACTTAGTTCAAATTCTAAGAAGGAATAGAAGTAACTACTCAATAATAGATTTTACTGTGCATACAAATGCCAAATATGTATAATATATCAAAATAGATTATAGATAATGGATAATAGGATTTGATTACACATTATCAAATAATAATGGCTTACAAACATTGAGATTTATTTGCACCAGGCATTTTCTCTAATACTTTACATGATTTATCAAATCTAATAATTCCAGCAACCAATCTCTACGGACTTCTTTTCTTTTAGACTTCTGTATTAATTTAATTTACTGACATTTATCCATAAATAAATAAAAAGTTAGAAAATAGGTTATAATGACACTTGAGCTTATGTTCAGACTGTTTTCAGCTTCTGACTCAAAATTAGTGTGGATGGAATATGGGCTTTAATACTCTGAGCCTCTGTATTATATAGCTCCAGTAGTCCACAAGTGAACTCCTGACTTTTCTCTCAAAATTTATTTCCTCCAACTTTCCCTGTTCTATCTAGTTAACGGTACCAGTCTCTATTTATACCAGAAACCTAGATCCAAACAAACCTAATCCAAAACATCCCTTGCTTGAACTATTACAGTAACATCCTAAAGATTTTCCTGCATAATCCATATCAGATACCCTACCATAGCACCTGGAAGGATACAATTTTTAGTGAAAATGGCATCATATTATTTACTGGCTTAAAATCATTCAGTGTTTTCCTACTGCAATTAGCATCATATTCTATGTCTGTAATGGGACATAGCAGATCTGTATCATCACTAGTCTCATCTACTGTTTTCCCCTCATTCACTGCATTCCAATCCCACTGGTTATCCTCCTATTCTATCCTAAGGTGTGCATTCTGCACAGACTGTTCTCTTGGCCTAGAATTCTTCCCCTCAACAGTTCATCAACTTCATCTTGTCTTTAAGGTTGTACCTTAAAATTCACTTCCCCTGAGGGGCACCTGGTGGCCCAGTCAGTTAAGCATCCTACTGTTGATTTTGGCTCAGGTCATGATCTCAAGATCAGGGCATTGAGCTCTGCTTTGGGCTTCACGCTGAAGAGCCTGCTTAAGATTCTCTCCCTCCCTCTCCCTCTGCCATTCCCTGGCTTGCACATGCATATGCATGCCCTCTCTCCCTCCCTCTCTCTCTCTCAAAAAATTTCAGAAACTTTTTTCAAAAAATTTATTTTCCCTGGGAAATGTTCCTCTGGGAAAGCATCCTTTTAACCTTCCTCCTTTCAGGCTAGGTTAGGCATCTTGTGACTCATTCTCACAATACCTGTATTTTTTCTCGATGGCACTTATGGCAGTCAGAATTACCTACTTGTATAATTGCTTATTTAATGACTAACTCTTCTGATGGCTGAGAGCACATTTGTGTCACTTACATTTTACCTCTGTTTATTGATCATTGTATTTGGCATATAGAGGATGCCAAAAATACTTTTTGAATTCATAAATGAATGAATCAGTGGTGCAATCTGTGACTGTATTAGTTACTAATTAATTGTATTAGCTATTAAGACCTGCTTCTTTAGGATGGAGAATTGGCAACTGTCATAGGGTTGTCCTAATATATCTGGGATGCTTGCTACCAAATAGTTTATAACCGACTTCAGACCTTTGGCTATATCTTCAGACCTTATATCTTTAGTTTCTCTCTAAAATACTCCTCCTTCTTCCCAGGATTTTTGCTTCCTTGCCTTACCAAGTCTGCCCTAATCTTTAATTCTACTTTGATATTCGATATATATCATCTTGACCTCTTTCACTTATGCTGGGTAGCCTGACCCTGTGTCCAAACACATCTTCACTTGAATGAGAGTTTCATCATCTCCATGACCCTACTCAAGTTCTTTCCCTCAAATTTATTTTTGTCCCAGTTTCCCATACTGCATCTCAGCCCAAGACGGAACACTGATCAACCATTATTAATTCTAGTTAGCTCCAGCTTGATTTCTTCATTCTGCTTTCCTAGCAAAGCTCACCTCAGCATCACAAGACTCTTCTCTGCTGGTCCCTGTTGCTGTAGTGCAGTTCTTTTCCAACTTTACATGACATGGACCACTTGGAAAGTTCTTTTAAAACACAGTCTCCCAGGCCCCACTCTAAGAAATTCTGATATACAAAAACTGGAGTAGGGGTGCCTGGGTGGCTCAGTGGGTTAAGCATCTGACTCTTGGTTTCAGCTCAGGTCATGATCTCATGGTTCGTGGGTTCAATCCCCGCTCTGTGCTACTAGCACAGAGCCTGCTTAAGATTCTGTCTCCTTCTCTCTCTGCCCCTCCCCTGCTTGCTCTCTCCCTCTCAAAAATAAATAAATAAACATTAAAAAAAATATTTTAAACCTGGAGTAAAGCCCCCAAATTTGCATTTCTAATAGTCTCCCAGGCCACACAGAATCATACTTTGATTAGCATCACTGTAATAGTTTGAGGCAAGTTTGTTAAAGTCAGGTGGAAGTTGACTGTCAGGTTTTGAAAATGCCATAATTGCTTTACCTTTTCTAGGATCTTGTCATCACCATCTAAGCTGCCTTTCTACTTTTACTGTTTAAGCCATCAATCTCCTTCTACAGAGTCTTTCTATAACAAACATGGCTATTTGTTATCTTTTATGAATATTTAAAAACATAGTTTTATTCTGATCACAAATCATTGACCACAGTTAATATATTCTGCTTTCTATATTCTGCTCACTAATCATTGACCACAGTCAATATATTTATATCTACACATATGTATGACATGTATGTATAATATACAGAATATCTATGTATAACATGCAAAATATATATGTGTAATGTATAGAATATATTTAAAGAGATTTATTTCAAGGAATTGGTTCACGTGATTATAGGTGTGTGGCTGACAAGAAATCCCTCGGTAGGCCAGAAGGCTAGAAACTTGGCAGGAGTTGATTCTGCAGACTTAAGGCAGAATTTCTTCTCTGGAAAACTTCAGTGTTTGCTCTGAAGGCGTTTCAGTGATTGGATAAAATCCGCTACCTTATGGATGGTAATCTGTTTTACTTAAAGTCAGCTGATTTTAGATGCTAACTACATCTACAAAATACCTCCACAGCAACACCTAGATTAATGTTTGATTAAAAAACTGGGGACTACAGCCTAGTCCATTGGCACACAGAAAAAATAACTGCCACAACTCCTTTATATCTAGAGAAAAAAATAAAATTTTCTCTCGGTAGTTACGGATTTCCATGATCTAATTCATTCCTTTCTTCTAATTCCTCCCTCCTCATTTGTGAGACTCATTTTTCAAGTTCCATCATTTTGTGAAGCCAATTATTCATCTCCATGGGAAGTACTTTCTTTTCGCTGTTCTCATAGTTATTGTAACTTTCCCGTATCCTTCTGTGTTGTAATCCTCTGTACATGAAATAATTTTTCTCTGTTTGTTGAGAGCTCCTTGGTTGGGGGAACTTTCTTTTTATTTCTATCTCCCACACAGACTTTTCACCATGGTGCTCAAAAGACAAGTTTTTAATTCTTATTAAATTATCTCCCAGCAAAAAATTTCAAATAATGGCTGTATCAATGATATAAAATTTAAGTCACTTCACTGGAAGGAACAAAATTTTAATAGCGTAACACACTGGCAAACTGTGCATTTCCAGTTTAAATAATGTTATGATTTACTAAAAAATAAAACATTTAACATATAAGACATTTTGGCAACATACCATGTGGGTGAAGTACCAGGTGGACATATTCTTTAATGACAATATTATGAGTTCAGTTTTATTTAAATTATATATTTTCTCACTCTCATTCAAGAAAAAAAAAGGGCAGTTATTCATTTTCAAATTCAAGGGGCAGAGTATAAAACAGCAGGAACTCAGGCAATTCAGCAATCCATCTATCTTGAGAGGAATAAAACACTATTCCACTCTGTACTGGCTGGCACAACTCTTCACCAACAATCCCCCATTTAGATATAAAAACAAACTGGCCTTTGTATTTTGTTTATGCTGTCACCGGGGCATTGCTCTCAAAGCACTTCAGCAATACAAAAATAATGTTGCTGTCTCTCACAGGCTAAGCTAAAAAATACTCACAAAAAGTGCTGCTCAAAGAGCATATTTATCTCAGTTGGTTTCTACATTGTGCAATGATACAGACATTACACTAAATTTATTATTTTTGTCAAGACAGTGAACATTTTCTCATTTTACACGCATCTAGGTAAAATCCTGAATTGTTGAACTTATTAGGTATGTATAAGAAAAATGATCTAAATTTACCCATATGAAATTCCTCCCTACTCCTCTCCCATTCAGTGTTTAAATTTGTAACCTAATAGGGAGAGATGTGAACAGATGCAATAATGTATTATAGGTACAATGATGAGAATAAGTACTGAGTTCAGAGGAAGCAGAAAGGATAACTGTATAATCGACCTGAGAAGGTGAGGAAGAAGGTCAGGAAAGGTTTCATTCAGTTGAGCACTGGACAAGAGTAGACATTTTCCAAAAGGATAAGATGGAGAACAGAGGAGTTATTCCAGGAAGAGAAGGCCACTTAAGAGCACTGAGGAATGACCCAGCCTGACACATGCTGTTTAAAGAACCACACAGAATGAAGTATACCTTAGAGTGGACGAGAAAGGCACTCCTTTCACCCCACGAGTATCAGATTTTATGTCCAAGTCCAACGTGCTTCATGATCTGGTTTCATGTTATCTATATAACCTAAATTTATTCACACAGTAGGTGCTCAATAAATATTTACTTAATGAATACATAAATGAATAACATTTCCTAAGAATCCAGATGCAAGAAACATTGCCAAGGTTTATGGAGAATAAAAACAAACAACTATAACTTAAGAAATAAAGCAAAAACAAAAGCAGTTAAGACCTCATTACTGAGAAATATGACAATTAACTGTAAATCAAGATAGAAAGTAATGAAGGGGCACCTGGGTGACTGTCAGTTAAGCCTCTTACTTCAGCTCAGATCATGATCTCACAGTTTGTGAGTTCAAGTCCTTCATTTGGGCTCTTTGCCGATAGCTCAGAGCCTGGAGGCTGCTTCAGGTTCTGTGTCTCCCTCTCTCTCTGCCCCTCTCCCATTTGTTCTCTCTCTCTCTCTCTCTCTCTCTCTCTCTCTCTCTCTCTCTCTCTCTCTCTCAAAAACAATTAAAAACTTGGGGTGCCTGGGTGGCTCAGTCGGTTGAGCGTCCGACTTCAGTTCAGGTCACGATCTCACGGTCCTTGAGTTCGAGCCCCGCATCGGGCTCTGGGCTGACGGCTCAGAGCCTGGAGCCTGCTTCTGATTCTGTGTCTCCCTCTCTCTCTGCCCCTCCCCCGTTCATGCTCTGTCTCTCTCTGTCTCAAAAATAAATAAATGTTAAAAAAAAATTTAATAAAAAACATTAAAAACTTGTTTAAAAAGATAGAAAATAATGTGGAGGAGGTCTCTGGAAATTAAGAATATATTGTTTCCATTGTTCCATAGGTAAGCTGGTTTCTCATGCTGTCTAGGCTTACTCTATTCATTCCTACTTTGTGTTTGGATTTACAGTATTTTACCTTTTCTACCTATTTGATTATTTCAAGTTCCTTTGTTTACATACCCAGATTTTACCTATGGCAAAGAAAAGAGGAGAAAGAGAAATGCTGGTGATTAAATGTCTTATTTCCTTTTTTGCCAAGCATTCTAAGTATTTTATATAAAACATCTTACTTAATCCTCACAGCTTTTAAAGTGAGTAAAGTAGACATTTGTCTCCTTGTTTCACCCCTATGGCTATGTGTGATTCAAAGAGGTTAAGTAAGATTCTTCCAAAAATAAAAAGAGTGAGTGGAGGAGTTGCGTGCTCAGCCCAGCTCTGTCTCCTCTTTCCTGAGCTCAGCTCACGTTATCTTTTAGAGGAATCATTCCCTTAGGCCACCATCCTCTGAATTCCTAAGGTCAGCGTGCTACACCCTAACAGGTAATTATTTTCTAAAACTTCTGCAAGGTGAATTCTATCCTCTTGCATGGATTATGAGATCTTTGATGAATAGAATCACATTTTATGTTCTTATGCATCACCCATAAAACCCCATAGAGTGCTGATCACATAGCAAGTGACTTGAACCATCTGTGGGCTGATTAGGCTGTATCTGCAGGAATTTTATCCCTTATTTTGCTTTAATATAACACTCTCCCTTCCCGAATGAATCATCAACTATTGCCCGTGCTCAGTGGGAACATATAGGTTGGTTGTTTTTTAATATATAGTATGTATGCATTCAGAGTCAATTCTTATATATCTTAACAAAGTGGTATCTGTATTACCTTGTAGTTGTACTACTAATGGTCTATGAACATGCACAAGCTACCTATTTCACAGGCATTTTATGAAGCTTAAAAATGATTATGTATGTAAATGAATGATAGAGGCTTTAGAGCAATGAAATATAGGTTTATGTTTATAATATTTAAAGAAATAATCTACTTGTGTTTCTTAGTTCCTACCAAATTTATCCCTGAGCTAATCTGACAATTGAGTTGATGTCCCTGTTTCAAATGAAAACAAAATGAAATCAGTGCCATATGTATTTTAATTGAGCTGGTAGAGAAAATGGCCCAACTTTGGCCACAAAGAGCATTTTAGTAAGTGAGACGGGGGGAATTTCACACTACAATAGAGAATTTGGATGTATTGAGAGGTAATAAAGGTGAGCCATACAACCACCTGTAATTACTGCTAGAATACGGTGATAAACCATTTCTGGAGGCAGTACAATGACATAGGTTAGGCAAAATCAAAGGTAACTGATGCCATCTTAAAAGTAATCACCTTTTCATGTGTTAAAATGTAAACAGGAACCAATTGATAAATTACATACATACCATATGCATCAATGTGTACAAATAATTCAAATTTGTCAAATATGGCACTTAGGGTAGGAAATTAGATCTAACTGCAATAAGTATTAAACTTTGCTGTAATAATGCAAAATAAAAACTTGAGAAAAATGCTCCTCCCTAACCTTAGCCATAGAGTAGTGGAAAGCCTCTCTCATCCGTTGTGTCTAAAAGAAAAAGGCAGGGATTCTGTGGAGGTAAAGGCTACCTGAGAATAAAGGCTCAGCCCCTAATTGCTGCAAAACAGCCTCTCTCAAATTTGAGTGAAGGCACTGTTTTTTGGGCAACAGGCAGAACTGGTTTTATGGGATCTTTTAAGGGAAAAAGAATTAACAGAAGCTTCGGTAATAGAGCTGCAGAGAAGAATTTATGGTGAAATAAGAGATTCCTACTGCTCCCCCTCCTCTGTTGGGTGGTGGCAGGGGTAGGAGAGGTAAACAGAAAACTCGCCCTTGAGGTTTGCGAGGGATTTTGAATGTGCCATGCTGGCTCTCCTTTCCTGCTTGCAGGTTAACCGAACAGAAGAAAGCCAGGTATTTCCAGTGCCACTAGGACCTGGGGACTGAACTGCTACAAGGTGGCCAAGAGGCACAAACTTTTCTTCCTGAAAAAGGCAAAGTCCACTCTAGTTTTCTAGGTGACTCAGTGATGCACAGAGAAAACTGTGAGTTTCCTATGAGTTTAGGAAGTCCACAGACCATGAATGGAAGTTCTGACCTAGGGATCAAGTCTTATAAGAGATATCCTGGCAGAATGAAGGGATAGTACTAGAATGGTGATAACAGCTCACTTGGCCTAAGAGAGGAATGTGGCTTCCTATCCAGTAAGACTGTCTCCCTCAAAAAGCTGCTAGGGAGATTCACTGGCTCCTCCAGTTCATCTGTGTTACCGTTAGAGGCAGCAAAGGGCACCAACTGGACCTGTCAAGTGCCAAAGACCAACCAATTGTGGGCCTCAACATCAGAAATGATACGTATCACACAAGTCTTTCATGTCCTGGAATTTCTAGCTGTGAAAGAACCTCAGAACCTGAGAAAAGTGCCACTCTCTTTCTGCTTTATGAACACAATGTAATCGACACGAGCTTCATTCACAGCTGGTGAACTGTGGTGCTGCATATAACACTTTTCTCTCTTCCCAAATGTACAACTGGTGTCCAGTCAGATCCTTACTACCCCATATTTATAGAATTCTACTTTCAAGTGTAAAGAGGACATTTTGTATTTATTTCTGAAATATTTTATCTTGTTGGTTTGAACTCGGTATTATAATTGTAATCGGTTCAAATGCTGATTCTGTCATCTAAAATATTAGCTACTGGGTTAAATTATGACAGTTAGTTGTTACATTTAACTTTTATTTTCCCAGGTTTCCATTACACTATGTAGAATATAATTAAGCTACCACTTTCATTGTATAAACCTAGAATTCCCCCTCTGATACCAAATCTACCAAAGGGTAAGATGGAAAAAATATAGATGTGGTCATAGGCGCCAGGCAATAAATAAAACCCTAGCAAATCAAGCTCCAGAACGACTTAAATGAATACTCCTTTGGGTAAAAGGATGGTTTATGTTAGGAAAACTATTGATCGATTATAACACCATGATAAGGAGAGATTAATGTGGACCTGGAGCAGAGAGATCAATTAAGCTGAATACAAGGGAACATGAAGCCCCCAGACTCACACAATAGATTAAGTACCTGTAATTGACAATAGCCTTGGGCAGCAAAGTGTGAACTGCAAAATAACAGCTGTCTACAAGTCATGGATCTGTGGAGCTATTTCAAGTTTAGACGGACCAAGCAATGTTAAAGTAGTAAATATCAAGAGTGTATTATATAAAAAGTCAGAATCTTACAAATTTTCATAGGTTATGTTCTGAAAAAATATACACAAATATGGGACTATTTAAAGCATGTTAAAATAAAAATTATTTTTAAGTGAAACATTAGAAAAAGAATTTATGTAGCCAGGAGAAATGGCCAAATTATATAAGGTATAACGTTAAAGTGATGTTTTTTTGAAGAATTTGTGACAATGGAAAGTTTCAAAAATCAGCACAAGATGAAGTGAAAACAATGAATGTTAAAAATTAGGTACATATGACTTCAAAATATCTCAAGATGTTAATAAAAGCTTATCTCGGACATTTGACACTATGAGTTATTGCTCTCATTTTCCAAATTTTTTCAAAATAAGTGCATTTTTAAGTTAAATCACTCCTATTAGACACATGTTTTCTCTAATTGTTATAAAAATCTTTTAATTGCCACCCCATTTTGTCACATGAGGAGCAATTAAATGGCTTGCCTATACTCTTAACAGGTGTCAGTGGAGATCTAAAATTCAAATTTAAGTTTTTTTAGATACTTTCCACTGCAATACATACAAATATATTCTTGCCTCACCATTTCTGAGAAAGAACTCCATCATTTCAAGTGTTCATGATAATTTCTAAGCAATTTAAGTGTTATTGACAGGTGATTCAGTAATCAAAATGCAAATATATGGATTAGAATTTCATCTCCTTTCATTGCCAAGTTTCTGCTCAGAATAATAACATAAGTATGACAGCCAAAAATCATACCAGGAAATTTAAAAAGCTGATTATGTTATCTACATATGAAAAAATCAATCTCAAAGTAATCACTAAATCAATAATTACATAGCAATTGATATTTATCTATAGGGCATTGTGCTGAATAATCTATGGAGGTTTTAAAGATGCACAAGATATGGGGCACCTGGGGGGCTCAGTGAGTTAAGCATCTGACTTCGGCTCAGCTCAAGATCTCACAGTTCATGGGTTTGAGCCCCGTGTCCGGCTCTGTGCTGACAGCTCAGAGCCTGGAGCCTGCTTCAGATTCTGTGTCTCCATCTTTCTGGCCCTCCCCTGCTCGGTTTCTGTCTCTCTCTCAAAAATAAACAAACATTAAAAAAAAAAACAATTTTAAAGATGCACAAGATATAATTCTTTTCCCTTAAATATTTTGTAATCTCACTTGGGATATCTATATCTATATATAGATATAGATATAGATATATATTTTTTCTTTTTTCATATATATATATATATATATATGAAAAAAGAAAAAAACAATAAAGGTTTAGACTAAAATTTAAGAATACAAACAAAGGAGTAAATTAAAATGTATTAACACCTCTACTATGTAGTGGGTACTGATAGGTGCTTTATATATGTCACCTCATTAATTCTCATGACATAACTCATGAGGCAGAACCTAAAAGGAAGAGAAGCTTCTCTAGTGAACTTAAAAAATCATCTAGAAAGAACTTTTTAAAGAGTCATTTTATTTGTCCCTAGTAGATACCTATTTCCCTTGAGAAGTTAACAATAGGACCTTTTATGATCTGCTAAATTATGGCTCACTCCTCTATGAGAGGGTCACTGAATAGACTTTCCAAGAGGTTATTTGGGGTTGGGGAATGATCCTTTTGTGACTTAACATTATTGGAACCTCTTTGAAGGATTCCTGTTCCTGTTTGAGGTTGTGGGCAGGAAAGGATACCAGGACCCTCAAAGAGATCACCATGAGGTGAGGGAGAGCATGGCCATGACCCAAGCTTAGAACCACGGTTTAGATATTCCTGAGGAAAGGCTGAGGCTGGCAAACTTTCTCCTTTCCTGGCCATGGTATGACAGTGGACATTACAGGAACAATGCCTGAGGTTCTTCTAGCTGACAGATGGAATTATGAAGCCCAAGAGAGTGCAGAAATTTGTTTCGGGCAGGACATCCCAGTAGCGGTGCAAAATCATCAGCTGGACTGAGCCGGGGAACCAGTTTTCCATAGCATCTCTGTGTGTAGGGACAGAAAGCAGCAGATGGACTTTTTTCTTTCTGCTTGGGATTTGGAAGCAGGGCAGCCCATATTTGATGGAATAGTCCTCTGGGAATCTTGGGCAATGGAAGTGGGTGTGGAAAGGACCTCAAGATGCAGACATTGGGCTTCCTGCTAATACAGGCATGCCAACTTAGAGTTATATAAAAAAATAAATAAATAAAAGACATGACTGCATTTGATGTCCACTTTTTTGTTTGTTTGTTTTATTATGGTGATATAAAGGTTCAGAGAAGATATATACTTTGAGGTATCATAGCTATTATTGCAAAGCTAGGATTGAAATGAATTCTGTTTGACACTAATATTTTGTCCTCTACAAAAGAAATGTCATAAGAAATTATGGATTTTCCAGATATAACTATATATCTAGTAAGACCCAGTAAATAATTATTCACTAATAATTAGTAAAATGTTTCTTAAACTCCAGATAAATGGGCACTGTGCAACTCAGAAAGAAAATAAAGCTTATGTTTTCATTATGAAAAGTTACAGTCATTTTATTTTATTCTTCATCGAATCTCAGACACTAAATCCCCTGTGCCGTCTTGGATTTCCTTTTATTGAATAAGGAGTTCTTGTTCTGATGAAATGGAATAGAAAGTCATGAGATTTTCCTACATTAGTCATGCTTGAAAAATAAAGCAATAGCTTTTAATATGTATTCTATAATTCATTCTAATATAATTGATGAGGAACTCAAGTTATTAAACATCCAAAATAATTCAGATGTGTTAACAGAAATAACAATAAGGAGAGTCTGCCAAGATGTACTACAATAAATAGGCTTTAATGACACTGAGAGATACACTAGGGCTCTACAACTTTTCCCAGTGTTCAGAAAATGCCAAACAGAATAGTGAGCACAAATTTGGTGCTAAACAAATTACTTTTCATTGATGATAGCCACTAAGTCCTATATGAACTGTAGCATTTAGGGAGAGTCCACAGAATTGTTGAAAAATCATATAGCATAAAAGTTATAGGGGCGCCTGGGTGGCTCAGTCGGTTAAGCATCTGGCTTCGGCTCAGGTCATGATTTCACTGTCCGTGGGTTCGAGCCCCGCGTCGGGCTCTGTGCTGACGGCTCAGAGCCTGGAGCCTACTTCCGATTCTGTGTCTCCCTTTCTCTCTGCCCCTCCCCTGCTCATATTCTGTCTCTCTCTGTCTCAAAAATAAATAAAAACATTAAAAAAAATTAAAAGTTATAAAGATGTAAAGGATTTTAAATGACAAATGAGAGAAGTCACCTTACAATTAATAATAATGGTATGGCTATACTCATAACTTATAATTGATACAAAATTGATATAAATAGATACTACGACAGAAGGATAGATTTTTTTTTAATATCCCTAGTGCCTAGAGTAGAATCTGGGGTATAGGGAGCATCACAGTGAGCTGATAATGGATATCTGTTGAATTAATGGGTAGTTAAAAATATCATACATTTATTTATGCTCATATTTGTTAGATATTAGAAATGTTACACAGTATTTAAAAGTTGAGTGAAGAGGGGTGCCTGGGTGGCCCAATCGGTTAAGCAGCCAACTTCGACTCAGGTCATGATCTCGATTTGTGAGTTCAAACCCCACGTCAGGATCTGTGCTGACAGCTCAGAGCCTGGAGCCTGCGTTGGATTCTAGGTCTCCTTCTATCTCTCTTCCCCTCCCCTGCTTGCACTCTGTCTCTCTCAAAAATAAATAAACATTAAAAAAAATGAAAATAAGTAAGAGCTGAGTGAAGAAATGCAAAGAAGGCCTTCACAATAACATATAATTGGAAGCTAAAAGTAGGTAGAATGAGGTAGAAGCTGTTCCCAGAGAAAGGGAATCTTCCAAATAGATCCCATATCCCAAAAGTTCTGGCTTCCATTTTAGCTATTGAGAAGTCAACCATTAACCTAACTGCCCTTCCTTTAGCAGTTGTTTTTCTAACTCCTGCCAATTCTTCTTTATTGTTGGGATTTTGTGCTTTAATTTTTATGTGTTCAGATGTAATTTTCTTGTAATTTATGCTCTTTCAGTTTCCTTGGACTTTCAGGATATGACAATTAAGTATTTTTCAACAATTCTAGAAAATTCTCTGCAATTACTTCTTCAAATATTTCCTTTTCCTTATTTCTATTTTCTCCATTGAGAATACCAATTACATACATTATATCTTTATTCTGCTCATCATCCATTCCATGGTCTATTTTCTCTCTGGTAAATTCTACCTTTTTGTTTTCTCCCTATAATGTTTCTCTCTTTGATAGCCATTTCTTTGGATCACTAATTCTCTCTTTAGCTGGGTCAGTCCTACTAAACTGTTCTTTAAGTTTATAGTTTTGGTTATAACATGTTTCTGTTAGATTCTTTTCCAAAACTACTTCTCATTTTACACTCTCTAGTTTCTTGCTTATATTTTCAAACATTTTTTTTTATTTTTTTTAATGTTTATTTATTTTTGAGACAGAGAGAGACAGAACCTGAAAGGGGGAGGGTCAGAGAGAGAGGGAGACACAGAATCGGAAGCAGGCTCCAGGCTCTGAGCTGTCAGCACAGAGCCCGACGCGGGGTTCGAACTCACGGACCGTGAGATCATGACCTGAGCCGAAGTCGGATGCTTAACAGACTGAGCCACCCAGGCGCCCCACAAACATTTCTTTAAATATACTTTTGAGAGTTGGAATAATATCCCCCTTCCCCATCCCACCCCCCCACCGGATGCCTGTGATCTAGTCCTCGGAATCTGTGAGTATATTATTTTACATGGCAAATGGGACTTTGAAGATGTAATCAGTGTAAGCTTACTTGAGATGGTAAGATTATCCTAAAAGTCTGGATGGTCCCAGTCTAATCACATGAGTTCTTAAAAGCAGAAGAGGAAGGCAGAAAAATTGGTCAGAGAGATGAAAAGTGCAAAGGACTCAGCCCACTGTTGTTGGCTTTTGAAAGGTAAGGATGGGTCCATGAGCCAAGAAATGCAGCAGCCCCTAGAAGCCAAGAACAAACTTCAGCTTATAATCATCAATAAAATGGGACCCAGTCCTTACAATCATAAGGATTTGAACTCAGTCAGGAATTTGAATGAGCAGGAAACTGATACTCCCATAGAGCCTCCAGAAAGGAATATATTTCTGCCACTCTTAAGTTTGAATCCATTGAGAACTATAGTGGACTTCTAATCTAGAAAACTGTAAAATAATAAATTTGTGTTGTTTTAAACCATTAAGTTTGTAGTCATTTGTTAGCAGCAATAGAAAAATAATATGGATTTCAGTATCAGGAGTGAGGTGTTGCTGTAACAAATATCTAAAACTGTGGCACTGATTTTTGATATCAGGCAGCAGGCACAGGATAGAAGAATTCTGAGAAGCATGGCGGGGGGAGGAAGCTGACATTTATTTGAATAGACTGTTAGCAGAAAGAAGGGTTTTAAAGACTGTCCACGAGGGCTCAGAAGGAAGTGCAAGCATTACAGAGAAATTCTATATTTTCTCAGAAGAAAACATAAATGGTCATGAACAGACTAAACAGAAATGTAGATTTTAAGCATGCTGCTGGTTGAAGGCTCGGAAGGAAATGAAAACATGTTATTGGAAACCAGACGAAAGGAATTTTTTCCATAGTGGCACAAAACTGTGTCATGCAGTTATGTGGAAAGCAGAACTTGTAAGCAATAAATTTGAATATTTAGCTGAAAAGATTTCCAAGCAAAATGTTGAAGGTGCAGGCTGATTTTTTTTTTTTTCTCTTTAGAGTAAAATGCTAGGGGAGAGAGATAAATAAAAGGAGAAGCTGTTAAACAAAAAGGAACCAGGGCTTGAGGATTTTGGAAATTCTTAACCTATCTGTATCACAAATATGCAAAGATGCTAAAATTAAAAGATTATTTTAATGCAATTTTTATTTAAAACTAAGTGATTAGTTTTCTAATATTCTTCAGAAAAACCAAGAGAGCAAAGTATTCTGTAGCAAAAAAGACCCTTTAAAGAGATTAAGGAAGTGATCATAGACACCCTCAGCCATCTCAGCCAAAGCCGAAAATAGTGAAGAAATTTTCTTGTTAAGATCTGTTGGTGAGGCTCTTATCTAATGGGGTGAATCCTCCATAGAATCCTTCCACCCACGGAACACCCACAGAGTTCTAGAGAATTTTATACAACCAAAGATATTGCCAACTGGAACTGAAAGGGGTCAGAGTGATATGATGTGAGAAGATCTCAACCTGCTATTGCTGGCTTTGGAAGAAAAAAAAAAAAAAAGCAGGGGAGGTGGGACCAATGCAAGGCACGAGATAACAACTGGAAGCTAGGAGAAATCCTCAATTTAGAGCCAGCAACAAAACAAGGAGATCAGTCCTACAACCACAAGGAACTGAATTCTGCCAGGAAGCCAAGTGAACAGGAAACCAATTCAATTCTCCTCTGGAGCTTCTAGAATGAAATGCATCCTGGATATACTTTGTATCTGGTGACACTCGTTTTAGATTTCTGATCTATAGAAATGTAACGTGATAAATCTGTGTGTTTTATGAGACTTAGTGTGTGGTGATTTGGTATGGAAACAATAGAAAATTCATACAGTATTAAACATATTTTTCTTCCAAATCCGGTCATTGTAGCATAATATACCTTTTAAAACTGTATCTTCTGTCATGGCTTTTTCCAGCCTTCTTTTAAATCCATTTTATTCTTTATGTTTTGTAGTTTTTGACTTGTTAACTAATTTCTCTAGAAATTTATCTTGAAAACGTTGAATTTAGATTCATGTGGCAAATTATTTCTTTTGCTTCCTCCCACCAATTGTGAATCCAGAAACATTCTAAATTATTGGATGAATATGTTGGATAACACAGGTGAATCTGCCACCAAATCCCAGTGAACGCTGACCAAAAGTTTTGAATTCTAAGGGCAAATCTGTGTCACTTCACTCAGTGTCAAAGTCTAGATAGGCAATTTTTGGATGCACCTTCTCAGTGGTGGGTTTCTTGTGCCTCCTTACTCTTAGGATCCTGGTTTCCTGAGAAACCATCTATCAGACTCCAACTTGGACTAGCCCTAGACTTCACCTTGTCTCCCCAGCTTTGGCCTTGCTTTCCTCTGAGGGTTGCTGCTTTTGCTTTGTTTTTATTCTCTTTAGAGTCTTTACTTTCCTACCATCTCAGAAAAGCATTTTAAAAGAAGGGTTTTGTAGTTATATTTTTACAACTTTTCATTTAACAACTGCCAGAAAAGGAACTGTCTCCCTATTTTTTAACAACTATCCAACTTTATTTTTATAAATTGAAATAATACATCCCATTGCTTATATAACAAAGGTTTTATTACTTAAGTAAAACTGTTAACAAAGTGATAGCTTTCCCAGTCAGCTTCTTAATGCATTTAACAAGTAACATTCTTGATAGTACGGCTGTCAAGGAAAATCAGTAGCAAATCGCAGGCAATATGTTTCACATGTTAAATCCCTACTTGCTAAAAATAGATGGTCCATTATATGAAGACTCTCCTCCAGACTGCAATCAAAACAAAACAAAAAAAAATCACAGTGTTTGAAAATCAAATTCTAAGAAATTCAAAGCCTACTGTTAGTTTTTGCACTAACATTAGAGTTTTCTAAAACATGATTAAGCTTAAATCCAAATTTCAGAAGTATATCTTCTTTCAGGCTTATGAAGCTCCACATTCCCTTGCTGATATTTATGAGCAGTCCTGATCCACTGAATCAGAAGTAATCCTATCCCTTTGCTTCTACGGCAAGGAATTACACTATACTATAATAACTTGTTTACATATTTGTTTTTTTTAAACTAGACTCTGAGCATCTTGAAAAGAGGAACTGTATCTATTGAAAATGTGGTAGACCCAGAATTTAACACTAAATTTAGGTCCTGAATTAGTATCTGATGAATTTAACCTATGAGTGAAAATGGTTAGTAAAATGTAAGAAGTTTATAATTCTGTAGTACATATCATTTCAACTTGTCCTTTTTTTACTCATCCTAGGAAAAAATGGTTATGGTATTATAAAAAATATTATAGTATTGTAAGCCAGCCTTAATCAGACTTCAAATGAATTAACTTGTAGCCTAAGTTGAGCTTGTTCTCTTTCTTTCTCTTCCTGTTTATCGTCTAATTCACATGTTTCATTACACAATGGATGTTTTCATTCTGAAATAAAAGTGATTTTAAATTGTATTTTACCTGAAGCATAATTAACAAGATAATACTCAATTTAAGGCAATCAATATTGTCAGCATTTAAAATAAATGTTTTCCAGAGTTGAGTTTTAAGTAATTTGCATTGACCTAGTTAAAAAAATCAACATTATATTGCCAGAGAAATCCCAAACAAACAAAAAGTTTACAAGTTTAGAATTAGGCATAGAAGGTCGGACTATTATCAGGTTGCATTATCTCACATGCATTTTTCAGGATTACATAGTTATATTTTATTTTTAAAATGTTCAACTGAAAATGGTGTTTAGAATATCAGCCCCCAAAAGACATCCAAATTGGTAAGGGAGAAGTAAAACTTTCACTATTTGCAGATGACATAATATTACATATAGAAAACCTGAAGATTCCACCAAAAAAAAAAAAAATTCCAGAACTGACAAATGAATTCAGTAAAGTTACAGGATACAAATTCAATGTACAGAAATCGTTTACACTCCTATGCACTAATAATGAAACAAAAGAAAGAGAAATCAAGAAAACAATACCATTTACAATTACAACAAAAAGAATAAAATACTGAGGAATAAACTTAACCAAAGAGGTGACAGACTTGTACTCTGAAAACTATAAAACACTGATGAGAGAAACAGAAGACAACACAAAGAAATGGAAAGACATTCCATGCACATGAAGAGCAAATGTTGTTAAAATGTTTATGCCACCCAAAGCAACCTACAAATATAATGTAATCCCTATACAAACAGCATTTTTCACAGGACTTGAAGAATCATAAAATTTGAATGGAACCACAAAAGACCCTAAATAGTCAAAGTCAAGAAAAAGAAAAACAAAACCGGAGTCATCACAATTCCAGAATTCAAATTATATTACAGATCTGTAGCAAACAAAACAGCATGGTAATGGCACAAAAATAGACACATATATCCATGGAACAGAAAAGAAAACCCAGAGGGGCGCCTGGGTGGCGCAGTCGGTTAAGCGTCCGACTTCAGCCAGGTCACGATCTCGCGGTCCGTGAGTTCGAGCCCTGCGTCAGGCTCTGGGCTGATGCCTCGGAGCCTGGAGCCCGTTTCCGATTCTGTGTCTCCCTCTCTCTCTGTCCCTCCCCCGTTCATGCTCTGTCTCTCTCTGTCCCAAAAATAAATAAATAAACGTTGAAAAAATAAAAAAATAAAAAAATAAAAAATAAATAAAAAAAAAATAAAAAAAAAGCAAAAAAAAAAAAAAAGAAAAGAAAACCCAGAAATAAATCCACAGTTATATGGTCAATTAACCTTTGATAAAGGAGGAAAAAATACATAATGGGAGAAAGTCTCTTCAACAAATGGTATTGGAAAATCTGGACATCTACATACAAGCAAAAGAATGAAATTGGACCACTTTCTTACACCATACACAAAAATAAGTTCAAAATGGATTAAAGACCTAAATGTGAGACCTGAGCCCATAAAAATCCTAGAAAAGGGCACAGGTGGTACTTTTTCTGACATCAGCCATAGCAACTTCTTTCTAGAGGTCTCCTGAGGCAAGGGAAATAAAGGCAAAAATCAACTATTGGAACTACATCAAAATAAAAAGCGTCTGCACAACAAAGGAAACAATCAACAAAACTAAAAGGTAACTTATGGAATGGGAGAAGATATTTGCAAATGACATATCTGACAGAGGGTTAGTATCCAAAATATATAAAGAACTTACACAACCCAATACCCAAAAACCAAATAATCCAAATAAAAATGGGCAGGAGACACAAACGGATATTTCTCCAAAGAAGACATACAGATGGCCAACAGACACATGAAAAGATGCTCAATATCATTCATCATCAGGGAAATACAAATCAAAACTACAATGAGATATTACCTAACACCTCTCAGAATGGCTCAAATTAAAAACACAAGAAATAACAAGTGTTTGCAAAGATGTGGAGAAAAAGGAACTCTCATTCACTGTTGGTGGAAATGCAAACTGATGCAACCACTGTAGAAAAGATTATGGAGGTTCCCTAACAAGTTAAAAATAAAACTACCCTATGGTCTAGTAATTGCATTACTAGATATTTACCCAAAAAATACAAAACTACTAATACAAAGGGATACATGCACCCCTCTGTTTATTGTATTATTATTTGCAATAGCCAAATTAGGGAAGCAACCCTGTGTCAAACAATAGATGAGTGGATAAGAAGAGGTAGGATATACATATAATGGAATGTTATACAACCATGAAAAAGAATGAAATCTTGCCATTTGCAATGACATGGATAGAGTTAGAGAGTAAGCAAAATAAGTCAGAGAAAGACAAATCTCACATGATTTCACTCATATGCACAATTAAAGAAATAAAACAAACTAGCAAAGGAAAAAAAGAGAGCGAGACAAACCATGAAACACTCCTTAAGTATTGTTCTCTTAACTAGAGAACAAACTGATGGTTACCAGAGGAGAGGTGGTAGGGGAATGGGTGAAATAGGTGATGGGGATTAAGAGTACACTTATCATGATGAGCACAGAGTACTATATAGAATTGTTGAATCACTATATTATACAGCTGAAACTAACATAACATTGTATATTAACTATGCTGGAATTAAAATTAAAAACTTTTTAAAAATTTAAAAAGAAAATAAAAAATAAAGAAAAAAATCAGCCCATGTGCTTCTATTTTTATACTAATCCTTCCACAGTTATCATCCACTCTAAAGTCTCTTAAAAAATACATTTAATGATATTAGAACCCAATCTTTACCTGTTTTCTTCATGTAATTTTCTGTGTCCTATAGGATATATGAATATGGGGCTCCATTGACATTTTGGATGCAAGAAAGAAAAATCAAACTTACTCTGTTGTCTAACAATATTTCCCTTTCATCAGTTTTGTAGTTTTTCTTTTTTGCTATAATAAACTTGAAACCATCTCTGCTCTTCATTCCCCTTTATTCCTTTTATCTAATCTACCATGAAGACCTGTAATATTTGTTTACTTTCATGTCTTTTGGTAATAGCATGCCTCTCTGTTTCTAACGCCTCTATCAGGAGTAGGCTGTCATTTCATGCTTTAACAGGACTACATAATTTTCAATGATCCTTCCTAATTCTAGTATTTTATTGCTAATTGATTTTTTTTTAACTGGTTACCCTGACCAGATTGTAGATTACTGTACTCAACTATAATAGCAAAAATCCAGATTAGTAGTTTTCGGGTAGAGGGCAATAAAGATGAAACTGGAACACTCAGTATTTATCCACCAAAATATGTCCATAAGCTCCATCTGCTCTGGCTACACAATTTTTATTACATTTTCCTCAAATGTTCTTCATTCCAACTTGTCACTCAAGCACAGTGAATATCTAGATCACCTTTCACATTTTTGTTAAGTGGCCTTCATACTGCAAAAACTTCCCTTCTCATTCTCTTCTGAATCCAAAGTTCACAAAATGCTGCTTAACTCTTACCTTCCCCAGGCAGTTTATATACTGGTAGGAAACCAAAACTTGGTGTGGTATAGACCTCAGCTGGTAACCATGCCACTCACCAGCTACATGACTCTAGACATGCCTCAGGTTTCTCATTATAAAATGTTATTAACAATAATAATGAGAATAATAATACTTTGGCTTCAGAAATTTGTAAAGATTGTATGACATAAAGCATTTTTATAAAGTATTTAGTAGAAAGACTGGATTATAATGTTAAGTAAATAGTATTATTATTGCTGTTGGTGTTATTGTTACTGTTATTACTATTAATTCCATGATACGTCCCTATTATTCAGCCCACATCTGATAGCTCATTCCAACATCTATTAACTCAGCAACATTGAGCATTACACTATTTAGTATTAATTGTACTCTAATTGTTTTGTATATTTTCACAGTGATTTGCTCATATGGGCATTTGCAGAAAGGACACTTAGAGGACATTTATTAAGTAGTCATCAAGCTATTTATCATATGTTTTGATATATTTTTTAAGTTGAGAAATATTATAAGTTAAAATGGAATATCATTTTCAATATCAGATTTTTTTATTCTGTAACACACACACACACACACACACACACACAATCTCTCTTTCTCTAAGTAAACACCTTACCTTAAGATTGTTCTGAATTCAGCTTCAGAAATGATCCAAATTGGATATCTACAAATCAATAATTATGAAATTATAGTCAATTAGCTTGAAGACAAAGGTATTGCTACTTGAGCAATGATTTTTAACATTTTCTACAAAAAAAAAAGTTGCATTTTAATCCTCTACAAGCTTTTGTTTGTTGCTTTCACCATCACAGTAAAATTTTAGCATATTTGCAAAATACATTTATAAAATCAGTAAGCACTTTTAAGTTAAAGGGATTTGATTTTTTCATTGTTTGCAAAGCCTATTGATGGCTCAGAGTCCAAATATCCTGTTATTCACCATCATTAAATTGAACTAAAAATAAACATTTTAAATAAAACAGGGCAATAGCTGCTGAGCTGGTCCCATTTTATGATACTGAACACCAGATTGGAATATATTTTAGAGAAGCCTGTATATACACCATATCCACATTGTATATACTGTGTTTGTGTGTGCACATTCCATATGTATGTATACATATTGATAGTACACTAATACGTACACATACACACAAACTTAAGGGGAAAAAACAGGTAAATCTAAAACATTTCACAGAGGAAACCAAATATTTGGGTAAAATCAAATGGATTAAATTCAACATAGCTCAGGTTTTGGGTAAACTGATACTTCGGTGATATTAACAACAGTAAATGCAATAAAAATTCTGTGTTAAGTCTTAAAGTTTATAGAATATTTTCACATTCTTGTCCAGGTCTTTAGTAACCCTCATAACCACAAATACTGTTAGGGTAAGCTTGGCTGAATCAACACAGAGGTAAAAAACTTGTCCCATCAAATACACATTGTGAGAATAGCCTTTCCATTTAAAATGCAGCCCATGTCATATTCCCTCATAAACAAAACATAGGTGTAAAACCTAGCTCTACATATGGCTGAAGCTCATCTTTTAGATCTTGCATCAAACACCCCTCTCCAAGAATGACAGCAGATATTAATCAGGTAATGACTCAACTTCATACATAACTATGTACCACATTAAATGTCATGAAGAAGAGTCATCAAGTACCTTGACTCCAGTGGGGATCTTCACTTAGTAAACTGGGAGGATAAAGGAGAGGGATAAAATGTGAGCTGAGAGTTACCAGGTAAAGATAGAGTTGTCAAGAAGGAGAGAATGCCCATTTGAGAAGGACAGGCAGGTGCAAGGTGCTGAGGCAGGACAAGTGTGGCAGTGTGGAGAAGCAGGAAGAGGGCCGTTAAAGCGGAAACAGGAATGGAGCAGTGTGTAGGGGTGCATAAAGCTGGCGAGGTCATGCAGGGCCATAGGAGGCTATGAGGAAGATGAGTTTCTATCTCACAGACTACAGGGGCCACTGCAAGGTTTACACACAGGAGTGTGGTAGTGTGATCTTGAAGAGGTAGCTCTGGTGAGGAAAGAGAAAGTGGAGGAAGAGTGAATGTAGAAACCCAGTTGAAAGGCTATTGCTCTAGTTCAGGAAAGAAAGATGGTGCCTTGGACTAGAATATTTGCAAAATAAATTGATAAAATTGGTTTGTTTTAATAAATTTGGAGGGATAGATTATAATCTGTCTCTCTCACTTGATTGTAAGCTACATGAGGTAGAGACCTCAATTTTTACTGACCATTATATCCTCTGCCACAATACTTTGCACACAGTAGATACTCCAAAAAAATGTTTTTTGAATGAATGCATAGTAGGAAAATATGAAGAAATTGGGGAGTGTAAGGAACTTCATGAAGGAGTACTATTTACTGTGATAAGAATTACTAGCCAGGATCAGGTTTGCAAGTGAAATCATGTGCTTAGATTTAGACAAATTGTACTTAGATTGCTTATCAGATATACAAGTGTAGATATGAATTAGGATATTTTAAGTGTCTAAAGCTCAGAGATCTTGACTGGAGACATAAATTTGGAAGTCATAGGAATATCAGTAACACTGATGCCATGAGAGTGGATGGGGAGAAAATAGAGTAATAATGATAACTGAATTTTTTCAAGTTTATTCATTTATATTTTGAGAGAGACAGAGATAGTGTGAGCAGGAGAGGGGCAAAGAAAGATGGAGAGAGAGAATCCCAAGTAGGCTCCAAGCTGTCAGCACAGAGCCCAGTGCAGGGCTTGAACTCACGGAACTGAGAGATCATGACCTGAGCCAAAACCAAGAGTTGGGTGCTCAACCGACTGAGCCAACCAGGTGTCTCCATTTTTTTAATGTTTATTTATTTTTGAGAGAGAGAAAGAGACAGAGTGTGAGTGAGGGATGGGCAGAGAGAGAGAGAGAGAGAGAGAGAGAGAGAGAGAGAGAGAATCTGAAGCAGGCTCCAGGTTCTGAGCTGTCAGCACAGAGCCCGACACAGGGGCTTGAACTCATGAACTATGAGATCATGACCTAAGCCAAAGTCAGATGCTCAACTGACTGAGCCACCCAGGCACCCAGGTACCCCAATGATAACAGAATTTTTGCAGACTCTTACTATGTATCAGTCACTGTTCTGTTTCACATGTTTCAATCCAGTTAATCCTCACAATAACCCCATAAAGAGTACTCTGTTTATCATCCAATTTTAAAGATGAGAAAACCAAGGCACAAAGAAATTATAGAATTTGCCCAAATTCACAGACTTAGTAAATGGCAGAACTAGGGTATAGCAGGCAGAATTCTAAGATGGCCTCCAACATGCCGAACTCATGATGTTCACACCTTGTACAATGTCCTGTCCTGTGTAGGGCAGAACCTGTAAATGTGATGGGATATAATTCTCATGATTTAGTTATTAATGAGTTGACTCTGAGTTAATCAAAACCAAAAGGGAGAGCTTTGTGGGCCTGGCCTAATCAGTCGATCCCTTCAGAGGAAATGAGGTCCTCCCTGCCACCAGAGATTAAAAGCGTGAGAGGGCCTATGCAGGGGGCCACATGGCAGAGCATTGTAATCAGCTTCCAAGAGCTGAGAACTGCCCTTGGCAAACAGCCATCAAGAAAATGGGGAATTCAGCCCTATAGCCACAACAAATTGAATTCTGCCAACACCAGTGAGCTCAGAAGAGACCTCAAGCCTCAGATGAGCCCTCAGTCCTAGCTAACAGCTTGAGTTCAGGCTGTTGAGACCCTGAGCAGAGGACCCAATTGAAACCCACCCAGACTTCTGACCCAGGGAACTGTAAAATACTAAATAAGGTCTGTCTTAAGCCATAAAGTTTGTATTATTTGTTATACAGCATAGAAAACTAATGCACATGATAAAATTTGAGTAGTTGGTTTACATGACCTGGGCTGTTAAAGACTTAGCTACACCTCAGAAGGTAGAAGAGGTGGGAAAATGAGAGGAGAGACTAATAACGACAGAGCCCTGAAGCAAATGCAGACATTTAAGGAATGGGCAGAGGAAAACGAACCAGCAAAGGAGATTGTAGAGAAACCAAGAAATCAGGCAAATCCAAGGGAGTATGACATTACAGAAGCAAAGGAGAAGATGTGTGCAAGCAAGGAGACTGAGTAAAAGTGTGCAGCACTACAGACAGCAAACCAGATGAAGACTGGAGAGCGTTCAGTGGATTCAGTAAGATGCAGGAAGGTAACACTGGCTTTTCCTCTGGTCAATTAAAAAAGCAGAGTTGGCATTTTCGAACTCCTTGGGGGTGTGTGTGTGTGTGTGTGTGTGTGTGTGTGTGTGTTTAAGGGAGGAAATCATGTGATGAGTTGGGGAGAAAAAAAATATGTTTTCCAGACATATTTTTACTATTCAATATTTTCATGCAGGAGCATTATAAACCTCTCCTTAAGAACTCAATATATTTTGTTACTTACAGCAGACCTGACAAGTTAATCAACTAAAATATTCTGTCACAAAATTGAACTTCGAGGATTGACAATTTCTTGTGACAAGGCAAGATTGCACCCAAGTAATATTCTACATACCATTTAATCTCATGAGATGACTACTGAAAAGCAATAGAAAGAGGACAGAAAAGAGAGCATTCGATTTCTAAAACTCATTCATTTATTTTGATCATTTATATAGCCACTCTAAGGGGAAGTTATTTTTTTTCTCCTAAGAAAATATGAAATCAGATGCGGAAGCCAAAATATAAAGAGGCATTAACTAAATCAATAAAGATCCATTTTGACTGTAATAGAGTACAATTGAGAAGACAAAGGATACACACAGAGACAATTAAATTTATGGCTTTTTATGCTGCTATTCACCCAATGATGCTGCTTTTGGATTCTCTGGCACCAGTATTTCACTTTGGTGACTAATTTCATGGGAGGCAGAACAAGGACAATTCTCCCCTTATCCCATATAAGATAACAAAATAACAAGATTTAAACTACACTGTTATTCTTATACATGGCAGGGTGGTGGGGGGAGGGGTTGGGTATACTTATCTCCAATGGAACCCTTAGGAAAGGAAAGGAGAGTTTGTCCAAGGATCTCTGACACATAGTCAACATAGGAACAGGGTCATGTTCAATGGCTCAGCCTGAACTGAGATTTTCATTTTCTATTTTGAATGATCAAGACAGATGTGCAGCGGTCCCTGGGTAGCTCAGTAGATTAAGTGTCCGACTTCAGCTCAGGTCATCTCACAATTTGAGTCCGAGCCCTGCATCAGGCTCTCTGCTCTCAGCACAGAGGCTGCTTCAGATCCTCTGTCTGTCTCTGTCTCTCTCTCTCTCTACTCCTTCCCTGCTTGTTCTCTCTCTCTCTCTCTCTCTCTCTCAAAAAGTAAACTTAAAAAAAAAATTTTTTTTTAAGATGTGCAATGTTAGAGACAGGAGTGCAGGAGTGCAGAGTCATTATGTCTTCTGGTGGCTTAGGTGAAATTTTTCCTCCCTTTGTCTCATCTGAAGCTATTTTTTCCCAGATATGGTTGTGAATTCACCTGTTCCTAACACTTTACTCATGCACAGATGGTTTAAGAGGCCTGATACAATCATTGCTTACATCCCAAGATTAACATTGCTTGTGCTGTTCACTTACATTTTAAGGATCTTGAATTTGTTTTACATCCAACTTAGTATCATGTATTTGGCTCCTACTTTTAGTTGTTTATGAATGAGACAGCTCTTACTAACAGAGGTAACTTTACTAGTGAGCACATGATTACTTTCTAGTCTAAGACAAAGTTTGATTAATTAATGAGTCACGCCACCTTAATAAATGAGAGCCTTTTATCATCCTGGTATAAAAATTCTTTTAAAAAGACAATTTTTTCACTCATGTGGAATTCAAGAAACAAAACAAATGAGCAAATGGGAAAAAAAAAAGAGAAAGTGAGGCAAACCAAGAAACAGACTTTTAAAAAAAAATGTTTATTTTTGAGAGACAGGGAGAGAGTGCAAGGGGGCGGGATGCAGAGAGAGGGAGACAGAGAATCCAGACCAGGCTCTGTGCTGTCAGCACAAAGCCCAACCTAGGGCTCGGACCCATGAGCCATGAGATCATGACTTGAGCCAAAGTTGGGCACTCAACAGACTGAGCCACCCAGGACCCCCCGGGCCTGTAACTACAGAGAACAAACTGATGGTTACCAGAAGAGAGGTGGGGGAGGGTGGTTAAAAAGGTGATGGGGATTAAGGAGCACACGTGTCATGATGAGCACCAGGTGTTATGTGGAAATACTAAATCACTATATTGTACACCAGAAACTAATATTACACTGCACGTTAACTAAGTAGAATTTAAATTAAAACATTAAAAAAAGAAAATCTACCCATTGGTGTGATCAATTCCAGGAAATAGATCACATCTTCCTACTCTATGAGCCCTGAACCCCTAACCAAAACAAGAAGCTTGAATAGAGCTCCTATTTTAAGTTCTTCTCTTTTGATTCATGGAATTTGGAGATGAACCTTAAAATGAGGCTTGATCCTTTGTTTCTCAAAACAAGAAGGAAAACACCACACTTTTATATCTCTATGAAGATACAAAAGACAAGTATCTGAAAACGTCTCAAATTTTACTTCATATGTCAGATATCCCAGAATCGTATTGTAGTTTCCCACAGAATTGCCAACTCAATAAATTCTTGGCTGATGCTTCAGAATTTTCATCTCTAATATTCCAAATCCCTAATGGCCTTAAACTTCAAAGCCTAATCATTCAGTTGATTAATATGCCTCTTCCCAGCTGGGTTGTGCATGCAACAAGTCTGAAACTTCTCCAGTATTTCCACCTTCCACAAACTGTGAGACAAGTGGCTCCTCATGATCGTCTTTTCCAACCCTAACTTCTTATAATTTTCCCCAAAGTATGTTCCTCTTAGACTGTACTTACTGTATATAAATACTTCATGTTGGCTTCAATTACTTCAAGTTCTAGTACACATGCATATGCTGTTTGTTTTGGTGAGCAGTGATCTGGTACAATAAGAGTATAAACATCTCTTCCTTAACCCTGTACTGATAAACTATAGTCCCCAGACTAGGTAATTTTAAGCTTCACAGGACCTATAATAGAATATTAAAAAACAAAACAAAAACAAAAACAAACAAGAACAACAACAAACTATACTTTGGTCTGAAGTATCTTTTCAAAAGAAAGATACATGGTCCTGAAGATTTTAGGAATCCAGACTACATTCTAACTTTAAAAGCCTTATATTTGTCCCCAAACTACACTGACTCTATAGAGATTTGGATTTCCAGCAAAAATGAGTCCTCATAACTGTGATAGGAGCAGAAACCAGAACTAGATGGCTTTGAACTATGCTTGTATATGAAAATATATCCTGTTGTACTTTGATTGTAGCTCTATTTTGGTATCAGTGGAAATGATATTTTTAAAAATTAATTTCTTCTTTTAAAAAGGGATTTCCCTTCTGCTCCAATTTTCACTTAACTTTGGGGATTTTCTATATTGGATCCCCAAATATTTCTTAACTGCTTCAAAGTTAAAGTAGAAAATTTAACTTTCATGACTTGACTCTAAAACACATTACAAAGAATGTCTTAAGTGACAGCAAACTTCTTGGAGAATGTACTTACAGTTAAGGCCCAATCCATAACCATGGGTTTAGGACATTGGAAAGCTTGACAAAGAAGTAAATTTCTTAAGGCTTAGTATATATTCTTGGGCTTCATAACCAACTATAACTTTAGGTGTATCGACACATCCAAATGACACCACACAAAAGTTATTAAAAACTAGCTTTTAAATTATAAATCTTCTAGGGACACCTGGGTGGTTCAGTTGGTTCAGCATCCAGCTTCAGTTCAGGTCACGATCTCACAGTTCATGAGTTCAAGCCCCACGTCAGGTTCTATGTTGACAGCTCAGAGCCTGGAGTCTGCTTCAGATTCTGTGTCTCCCTTTCTCTCTGCCCCTCCACTGCTCTCACTCTGTCTCTGTCTCTCTCTGTCTCTCTCTCACTCACTCTCAAAAATAAACAAACATTAAAAAAATGGTTTTAAATTATAAATCTTCTTTGTAGAATTCTTTCAAGTGGGAGGTAAAAAAAGGTGAGGAGGGTTAAATTTTTATTCATTTTAAAGAATAAGAAGTAATACACAGAAGGTATTAAGTAATTGAAAAAAACAGGAAATTGAGTATTAAGTAGACTTTTTGAAGGGTAAAGTGAAATAATTTGATATATTTTAAATAATGAACTTAATCTTTAAAATAAAAATAATAGCTATTGAGAAATACTCATTTACCAAGTTTTTAACATACATTATTATATTAGAAATCTTGCAAAATAGAGATTATTTTCCCACATGAAAGGCATGGTTTCAACCACTTGCTTTAATGAACAAGACAGGTACTAACAGAATTCCCCAAGTTTCAATCCAAATTTGTTTTCAACAGTGAACTAAGTCACTCACTGTGTCATCAAATAGATGGTTCTTTGATATTAAGCAGGCTTTTCCCTACTATCACTTTTTAATGTCAAAAGAAGGGAAAAGATATTTAATAAATGCTTATTTCGTATAAGAAGCATTTTCTATGTAATGCCAGTAGTCTGGGGAAAAGGAACAGGTTATTCTGCCTTAGGGTTTTTTCATTTGTCTTGTTTTATTTTTGGTAAAACCTACGGAACGGAATGCTTTTAAGGCAGCACAATGCACCTAGGTTTCCACTGTTCATCAGTAAAAGATATTCTGGAGGAAAGAGTAAGACCCACTAGACTCCAGATCAATACAATCTTTCTTTTTCTATGTGTAGAATTGAGCAAAATGGACTTTTGACTGAAGCAATATTTTAAAACTATCAAAAAGGCAGGGGTCAGCAAACTTTATATGTAAGGGCCAGATGGTAAATATTTTACGCTTGTGGACCAACAAGTCTCTGTGACAACTACACAACTCTACCATTGCAGTGGGAAAGCAGGCAAGACAATACATAAATGAATGTGGGTAGCTGTGTCCCCACAAAACTGTATTTACAAAAATCATACATGGGCTCGATGTGGCCCATGGCCTATAGTTTGCTGACTAGGAGAAAAATAAAATATAATCATAACTTGGAAATGGTGAAGTCAAGACATTTTCTTGTAATACCTTAAAAGCCTTCTCATTGTTTTGTCCAAATAGCTAGCAGCAACATTCAAGTAGAAACATTAGGTTCTGAGCTACACATTTACTCATTGGAAAAATAGGGCAACTGCTCCTCTAGGTCTTTTAGAATGTCCTTAAATGAAACATTCTCAAAGACAAAATTTTCAATGACATAGGGTGAGCTGTTAAAAACATCAGTAGTTTCGTCTCCTCTTCAGTGTAAAGAATTTCACAATCTGGCATGTTTAATGATTTGTGCCTCTGAAGCAGTAGACTGAGAACATCTGTAGGTAAATTTGAACTTTCTAATCATGTATATTTTTTTTTCCTAAATTACCCTTGTACCCTTTTTTTCCTATTTTACCCTTCTAAAACCTCTGAAAGAGATAATGTTATTAGTCACCTTTTATAGGTCATGAATCTGTAATTTAAAGTGACTAAGTAAATTACCAAGGTTATATAGCTACTAAACTCTAAGGCCAGGATCTGAACAATGTAGCCCTATACTTAGAGCTACTCTGTAAGATTGTGCAAGTTATGGACCTCTTACAACACATAAGGGCACAGATGACATAGGTATGCTTATTGTAGAAATTTTCCACAGGCAACAATAAATTTCATGTGTCTTACAAAATCAGTATTAGGAAAATTTTTCTGATAAAAGAATATATATTTTATAAGCAACCTTTTGTAATTCACAGCAATGTGCCATATATGATAGCTTCAGTCCTGTGACCTTGTTCTTTTACACTATACTAAAGGAACTCTGTACCAGGATGGCCACCTGGAAGGTTACAAAGAGTAAGGTATTGAGGGAAGTCTGTGTTCCTAGACTGTATATGTAACATCAGCCTCTTCCCTGCCTTTAAGTCCTGGGAATAGTTTATTACTATGAAAACAGATACAGAGGATGAAAACGGAGAGCAAAATTAAAGATACTCTGAACATTACAGCATGATTGACTGGATATATAAATAAAATATTAAGATTGGGAGATAGAGTCTTGGGAGAGAAGGAAAATGACTTATTTTTAAGGTTCAAAGCATGCAGAGATGGAGAAGTCAAAGAGGAATGGAATATATGTACCCAAAGCTAAGAGAGTGGTCAGGGCTAGAGTCAGGGATATGGGTGTCATTTCCATAGAGGTGTAAGAGCTAAGGCCAAGAGAATGAGAGAACATACATGGGAAGAATCTAGGACTAGGAGCGGTGGGATCTACAAGATGAGCCAAAAAACAGAAAGTTAAAGTGTGATCAGAGAATGGATATAACAAGTTAAAAACAGGATCACTGAAGCCAAAACAAAACATGTGTTAATGAAAAGAGATTCTGGGTTTTTTTTTAAATTTTTTTAAGTTTATTTATTTATTTTTGAGAGAGAGAGACAGACAGAGGCAGAGAGAAGAGAGAGGGAAAGAATCACAAGCAGACTCTGCACTGTCAGCACGAGGCTGATGCAGGCTCCAGCCCACTAAATGTGAGACCAGGACCTGAGCCTGAATCAAGAGTCGGAAACTTAACTGACCTGAGCCACCCAGGTGCCCTGTGAAAAGAGATTTTTAGGAATGTCTCCTGCTTCAAGGAGTTCCACGAAGATGAGAACTGTGCGGAAATCACTTCAGCTCACAGTTCAAGAGTAACTACTGAATTGTGTAAAGTCAGTCTCAATCCAGTAGTAAAGGAAGGGGCTAGAATAGGGTGAGGGATAAAGAGGTGGAAGGAGAGTATGCAGGGGCGCCTGGGTGACTCAGTCAGTTAAGTGTCCCTCTTGATGTCAGCTCAGGTCATGATCTTGCAGTTGTGAGATTGGGCTCTGGGCTGAGCATGGAGCCTGCTTGGGATTCTCTCTCTCTCTGGCCCTCTCTCTCTCTGCCCCTTCCCTGCCTGTGCACACACTCCTTCTCTCAAAAATAAACATTTAAAGAAAACAAGAAGAAGAAACAGAGGGTGCAGGCTATTTTTTTAATCTAAAATTTAGAAGGCAGAAAAGGAGGAAGAAAGGAAACAGATATCTTCTTTAAAAAAAAACAGAAGCTCATTCGAAATTTTTGAAGTTGAAAAATATAAAAATGGGAGATAAATCATTGACACCACTGTACTTCACAGAAGACCCAAAAATCCCAAGTCACAAATCACTAGTAGATGCAAAAATAAAATCCTGTCCTGGTTCTCTTTTTTTCTAAGCAGCTTTATTGAGATATAGCTTTATTGAGATATAATTTGCATGCCATAATACCCATTTTAAGTATAAAATTCAATGAGTTTTAGTATATTTACAGAGGCTTTAGTCTTATACGTCAAATAATGGCATAAGCATAAGAATGCTTAGTCTTGTTTTAGAATGCTGCAAGAACTCAGAACCTAATCATGAGAATAGAAATACAAAACAAAATAATACAGAAACACCAGTGCGGTGTGCTGCAATAACATCACAGCTTATCATGTGGAATGAGGCAAATGGCTTAAATAGTCACTTTTGTAGCCTTTACAATAGATAATTAATGAGCCACAGTCTATGAATCAAGTAAGCTTTTGTTTCATAACATTAAGAATCTATCTAGATCTATAATTGACTCATAGAGTAACTATGCAGTAATATATTACTTCTGGTACATTTTGCCTCATATTGATCTCTAAGGTTTCCTTTAATTTGTTCACTTGCTTGTTTTTGGTCATACATCCCAAGGCAATTTCATACCATGCAAAGCAGTCATTGTGTTAGTTCTTTGTGTTTAACCTCAACCTTGGGTTGTGAAAACTTACTGGTGCCTACAAATAACAAACATCATACAATGATCTCTTTCTGTAGTCATTTGTGAAATTCACAAATTTAGATATCTGCACACTTTCTTTCAGAATGATTTCTAGACTTACAGCATGTTTATGCCTTACCTAAATTGAGAGAAAAGGCTCTTCAATTAAGTAAAAAGCAAACAGTACAAAAATGAAGATTAACCATGGTTTCTTCGTAACATACCAATATATGTTACACGTCATCAGGTTATCAGACTTACAGAGATGTAAGGGAAATTGTATACTTATTTTATATTCAAAAATGTAACAGAAGAAAAGAATCATAAAGCTAAATCTTAACTACCCAAGCTTCTAAGTTATTAAACCTCATATCTAAAAACTTCTTCATGGGGCACCTGGGGGCTCAGTCAGTTGAGCATCCAACGTCAGCTCAAGTCATGATCTCATGACTCATGAGTTCAAGCCTCACATCAGGCTCTGTGTTGACAGCTTGGAGCCTGGATCCTACTTCAGATTCTGTGTCTCCCTCTCTCTCTCTGCCCTTCCCCCGCTTGTGCTCAGTCTCTCTCTCTCTCTCAAAAATAAATAAACATTAAAAGAAATGTTCTTAAATTTTCTCAAGTTAACAGATTTAGATAAGGAAATCTACGTAAAGAAGTATATATTATATTTTTAAAACCATTTAATTGAACCCTTCATTTGAATATGTTAGCTCTCTTTCAACTACAATAGGTAGTTATTAAAACAAATCTCTCCTCCATAGAACGGACAAAGAAAAATAACCACTTTCTTATTAAACATTAGAAAGAAATACATAAGACTTACTCTAATTTCTTTCTCAAAATTTTAGTAAACATTGATTTTTTTAAAAAGCTAAAGAAAGGTAAAAAAACTTAAAAGTGGAAGAATATAAATCTAATTTAAATGTTTTTATCATAATGAAAAAATAAAGAATAATTCAATTACATTTTGAGACAAGATTTAAATGTGTGATTTCTATAAGCATTCATGAAATTAGACTGGCTGGGAAGAGGTGAAGTACTTTTTCAAAGCACTGACTTTATCACCTTTAGTTTTTTTGTCTGTTAAAATTCTCACAGGAGTTGATGATCACCATTAGTGTTTTCCTCCATGAAAGGAGACTATTACCACCTCAAAGGTATTTTCTGTAATCATTGTTCAACTATGTGTTGTCTTGTGAAATTGCAAATATTCTCAGGGATGATAAAACTACTGACAGATCCATTGCTTCCCTTAATCATCCAAAAATAATTTTGGTCTTTGAAATTCTCCTGACACAGTAACTATTACCGCCTCCTTAGAGTTCCATTCCAACCACACAAAGCCCATACTGCTTGGGAATCTTTCAAGCAACTCTTTCAAATGTGAGGCTTCTTCCATTAACAATCCTCACTTTTAGATATGGTTTTGAAAGACATTATCCCAAGTCCAAGTTGTTTTCTACTCATCTCTTTTCACTGATCAACTCAGCCCACCGACATCAGTCAAGTGACTTGTGTTACAATCTTTTTGGTTTGCAATTCTGTTTTTGCTCATAAGAGTCTCGCTACCTTTTGTAAATTAGTATCAACTACTAGTTTCCAGTCGCATTCATATAGGATGGGGAAGTCATGATTTTGAAAACAAGGAAGGAAAAAACAGAAATCTGGAAATCTGAATTGATAATGTTGAATATGAGTCAATACTAATGAGAGAGGTTTTATTCCATCAGTAACCACAGAACTGCATCAGTAACCACAGAATTAAGAAGTTATAAGGATAATAAAAATCATTAACAGAAAATTACTGAGCTCGTTCTATATGCCAGACACTTCTGGATATTGCAAATACAGTGATAACCAACAGGAACAAGTCAAACACATCTTTGTTACAATTAAGCTTAAATTTTAGGGAAGGAAGATATGAAGTGTGCTGCTAAAAACAGGTGCTATGAAGACTGTATTTGATCAGGACCCTATCTAGAGTCTTGTGTCCAATATTAACACGTTTCTGACAATGACATATGAATTATAAATCACGTAACCTAATATCTGCTGATACATTGGTTTGAAACTGTATTCTGAACACTATCACAAAGCAAACATCTTTTGTTTTGCTTTGTTTTTTCATTTGGGTTTTGTTTTTGGTTTTCTAAATCCCTGTTGCTTCCTACTGTGCCCAATAGCACACACTCTTTTTAAGTAACAGAGGTGTTGACTTTATTTTGGACATCATTTCACAATATATATGTACATTAAATCATCACATGGGACACCTTAAAGTTACATAATGTTATATGTCAAGTGTATCTCTAGAAAGACAGGAAAATTAGTTTCAAGATAATAACAGCAGAGCATAAAACCAAGCATGGGCTCTTCTGAGCAAAGGACTTTGTGTGATAACACAGATGTCAGACCTGTGATGCAAGCCCTGATTCTACCCCAAAACAAATCTAAAATCTGACCACTTGTCACCATTTCCATGGTTAACAACTTGGCCCATGCTATCCCCCAGGTTACTACAATGGTCTTTTAAATGAAATCCCTGCACAACATCACAAATTTAACTCTTTGAAAGTCAAAAAAATGTGTACTATGTAAAATAAATTATTTTCCAGGTGTATACATCTATTCTTGTTTTTTTAAATCTAGCTTTTAAGCATTTGAGAGGGTGGAAAAATAACTGAATCATCACTGTTCCAAGGGATGAACATAAAAGTAAAAATTAAGTGCACTTAACCATACTGCTATTTTTTTTTTTCAAATAGAAAGTGCCAAGCCAGTCAGTTTCAAAAGGAAATAGGCTACAGGTTTACATAGAGTGTTTTATCAGCAGTTTGCTTTATGGAAGTCTGAAATTCAGTTTTCTTAAATTCAGGTATTAATTTTCACGGACTTAAATTTTTTAAAGGTGTTACTTTATATAGACATGAATATCAGAGTGTCAAGATATGGTGACTACATTATATTAAGCTTTAAAAGAGATGATACAGCCATGGGATAATGTGTTATGCACATTTGACTATAGAAGATCAATTACTGAAAGCTTGTACTAACACATACATATGGATAAATAGATAGACATAGATACAGATATAAGTATAGATACAGGACTTGTTTTGTAGTTAAATATTTTGAGTATCACTCAGATTATTTATATATATATATATATATATATATATATATATATATATATACACACACACACACACACACACACACACACACACACACGTATTCTCAAGGAAGAGGGCTCATTTAAGGCATAAAAATATGATATATTTTGGCACCATAAGGTTTTTCATAAACTATATAATTAACTTGAGTAAACTGTGTAATACAAAATTCCGTGAGAGGAATATTTTAACCTTATGTTACATCTTAGGTGGAGGAAAGACAAAATACTCTAGCCTGTTTTGAATAAGAAGAACATAAGGAAAGTAAGAAAACAATGAAAGAAAGGAAGGACTACTGAAGCAGGAAAAGAGAGGTTTATTTGATTTTAGAACATGAAGCATAGTGACTCACAACAATGCTTCTTTTCTTTCCTGTCCACAACTCTGAATAACAGAATAAACCAAAATACACAGATAATGTTTGGGACTCTGCCTCTCATCTACATTTAAGTCCCTCCACACAACAGGAGGCACTTTAGAGGAAGTCTGGGGGGATATAATAATATAAACTTGCAGCTCCGTTTTGTCATCCCAAACCCAACTTCTGAGAGGAAGAGCTGGAACTTTTGCCTTCTCCTTTGACCTTGCATCGCTCTTCTTCAACCTGCCTTTGCTTCCCCATCACACTGGTAAACCCCAAGATCTCACATCCTGTCTAGGCCTTAACACTGCAGATGGCTCTCGCCTCCCTCCCTGCCCTGAATGTTTTCTCATCAAGGTCAACTGCCTGATTACAAGCAACTCAAAAACGTACAGATCTACTTCTGATCTTGCTTAACCTTTATGCAGCTTTATCACCTTTTATCCCCCTTTCTGTTTGGAAAAGCTTTCTTCCTCCAACTCACACTACACTCTCTTTATTTTGTTCCTATGCTTCGGTTTCCTTTGTGAGCTCCGTTGTCCATCCTTTTTAATGCAGACGTCCCCCAGCAATCTGTCTTGGGTTTTATTTTCTTCCTATGCATATTTCCTATGGGCAATTTTACTTACTTCTATGGTTTTAATGACCAGCTCTAGGCTGATAAGCCCAAATCTCAACATTGCTAATTCAAGTCTCTTTTCTGAGATCCAGAAATAAATACAACTCCCTACTGATCAGGTTTACTGATGGTCCATAGAGATATCAAATTTAACAAATCTAAAACTGAATTCATTGCTATGTCATTACCCCTCCCCAAATGAGCCCTCTTTTTAGGTTTTCTGATTTAGTTGTAGGCACTATCTTTCATCCTGTCGCTCAAGCGAGAAACCTTGAGTACCTTCCCAGCTCCTCCCTCACTCTCAACATCATACATCCAATAACCAAGTTCTGTTGACTCTTCAGTTCAGACATCTCTTAAGTCTATCCACTTTGTCTCCATTTAAACAATCACAGCCATTTCTTCCACAGCTCACATCTATTTCTGTACCAAACTGGCTGCTTACAATTGTTCCTAGATCAAATCTTGCATCCTAATTGCAGCCCATGTGACCTTTCTAAAATGTTATGGTAGTCATTTCATTCTCCTGGTCAAAATCCTTTAACTGGTTCCCCACTGTTTCTTTCATTCATTCAGTATACTCCTTGTCTATTTACAGGCTATTATATTATGTTAGGTACTTTGTAGAGTGCCAGGGCTATGGTGACCACAAAATATTATCCAGCAAGACACTGTTTTTTCCTACAGCAAAGATTTGGTTCTCCTGCTAACCCCAGACTTCAGATTTATGGTTTCAGAACTTTACATTAATCATAATTGTTCATTCCTCTTAGTGATAATGATGCACTGACACATTATTTCTCACCCTATAAATGTTTCTGATATCTATTTCCCTGCTTTGCTTCTGTTTTAGTTCTCGATACCTTCCAGAATGAACCTGGACTTACTTTCTGTCTACTAATGGGACGTTTTGAATGCCTTAGCTTGGCTGCATTCTACAATGGAGCTCCTAGAAGTTCCCCAAATTACATTTTTGCCAAGAACCCTCCACCCCCAAAGTAAATACTGCTTTGGGTTACAGCTGCTACATCCTGGCTTGGTCTCTGAATTATTGGCTTTTCTCATAAAGGGCTACAGAATTGTTTCTGCTTTCTCGTATTTTTTATCATTAATTATTTTCTACTTTCAAAATACAAAGCTTTGTTCTTAACTCTTTTTACCCTCATTTTCTTTACAACATATTTATTGGTGTTGTCCAATTTTTTTCCTTTTTAAAACTCTTTTTTTTTTCCTTTGGTTGTTATGATACAGCACCATGGGTACTGTGATAGCTGTCCATTGTCTTTTCTGCCCTTACCACTGGCTTGCACATCTCCTGTCATCCATTAAAAGTAGTAGCCATTGGGGCGCCTGGGTGGCACAGTCGGTTAAGCGTCCGACTTCAGCCAGGTCACGATCTCGCGGTCTGTGAGTTCGAGCCCCGCATCAGGCTCTGGGCTGATGGCTTGGAGCCTGGAGCCTGTTTCCAATTCTGTGTGTCTCCCTCTCTCTCTGCCCCTTCCCCGTTCATGCTCTCTCTCTGTCCCAAAAATAAATAAAAAACGTTGAAAAAAAAATTAAAAAAAAAAAAGTAGTAGCCATTACCTAAAGTACTGACCATCATTCTATTATCTTTTATCTCTAAACGTAAATGGTTCTGTCATATACTTTGAAAGCTTCAATGATTATTTCCAGATCACTCTTGTCAGTTCCAGAACCACAGGCTCACAATTCTTGAATTTCCAAATGCTGCTAGAGGTTTTCTGTGTCTGAAGCTCATGGGGCTCGTCTTCTTTAATCCCCTTCATAGCTTCTTTCTTTTCCAGTAGACTGTCTTTTGTTATTATTAGATGAGATAATATATGTAAATGGCATATCATGGATGGCACACAGTAAGGCACCACATTTATTGATCCCTTCTTCTGCATGTATCTACACTTGAAATGTTAGTAACGTTAGTGCATTTAACTCCACTTCTCTTGGAAAGTGAATGTAAAGTAGCAATTTTTTTTTTCAACATTTTTTTTTTTTTTTTGGGACAGAGAGAGACAGAGCATGAACGGGGGAGGGGCAGAGAGAGAGGGAGACACAGAATCGGAAACAGGCTCCAGGCTCCGAGCCATCAGCCCAGAGCCTGACTCGGGGCTCGAACTCACGGACCGCGAGATCGTGACCTGGCTGAAGTCGGACGCTTAACCGACTGCGCCACCCAGGCGCCCCTAAAGTAGCAATTTTAATGGAGTCTCCATCCTCTTAAATCTCACATTCCCACCCAAATGAAGCCCTTCTTTCTATAGCTTTGATGAGCACACCTTTCCAACTAGCTTCCTCCTACTTTATCCTGCGCACTGATTCCAGACAAATATTCTTGTGTCACAGCCTAATTATCTGATTGGCCTGTTCAGATACATTCAATGGCCTCCCAGCATCCGTTGAATACTAATTTTGAGATTATGAAGGTACAGAATGATACTCATATCCCTTTTGGTGAGCCTAAGTATTCAACTCAGAGTCCTGGATTACTAGGTGATAGAAAACATCCTATAGGTTATAAAGTGAATCTTCAAAACATATAGCACTTGAACAAGCATTACATACCTCCCTTCTAGTCCATTTCTTCTCTAATGTTAATTCTAGAATGGATTTTAGTTACTTATTCTCTGGCTTTAAATGCCTCACATTACAATTAAAATTCCTGTTCCAGGTACTTGACAATGGAATTCATATATCACAAAGTGAATGCAACAGAAAGTAGGACCCTGACTATGGACAAATGAGATATGATTGTTTCAATCAAGGAAATAACATTCTTATTGCTTTTGACTCATACTATATAAATTTATGAAACAATTTTAAAGTAAACTCTACCCCCAATGTAGGGCTCGAACTCACAAACCCAAGATCCAGAGTCATGTGCTCTACTGAAATTTATACAAATTTATATAAAATCAATTTTTCCTTATAATCCAGATACGTGAAGGTAGTTTAGAAACAACTCTGTTTAGACTCACTCGAATAATTCACAGCTCTATATAACATCGACATTATATTATTCTACAAATAAAACAGAATTAGAAATATGCTTACATGAAAAGTAAGAGGTAAAGCCAAAATTAATATTCTAATTTCAGGCTATTCAGGCTTCCTTCTTCTCGGGCAAATTTACTTTAACATGTAAAAGTATAAGCATGATTGCCTGTGAAAGTTAAGGAGTCAGGATCCCTTCAAGCAGACGGCATAGTCTTCCTCTGACTTTTATGACATGATTCCACCCAAATTGCTGGGTATTTATCCCACATTGTCTTATTTAGAAAAGCATCTACTCCCTCAGCATTGCTGCAAAAGTGTTGAGAAGACTAACGGAATGTATACAACGAAGTCTAAGATAAAGGAGAAAAACCTCAAATGAAGAGGAAAACATTTATTTATTTTCCAAATGAATTACATTGCTTTGTCTCCCACTGCTCCCATCAGCTTTACCGATGCTGGGGAGGCCACTCCCCAAAGGAAAGACTCTCCTCTCCTAACCACAACCACCTCCTCCACATTCACACCTTTCCTCTGCATAAGCAGCTACAGGGCAGAGGGAGAAGATAAGGAACATTAAATTGTTTTTGCAACAACTAAAAATCTTTATACAATTGTTATGATTAAATAATTGGTAGTATCAAATAATAACAATGGATCATATATTTTATTTTCAGTCAGCTATGCTTGAAATCCACCACCCACCCCAAGCTGATTTTGATTTTATAATGGGCCATTCTCCTCCTGGACAATGCTATAAGCCACCACAGCCCAGAGGGGCCCGTCTTGCATGTTCACATGCAGCTCAGGTGTTCACAAAAATAGCAATGCAAATCTTGATCACTTATAATATTATCATTAATGAATACCAAATTGAGGGTTTTCTGCAACAACATACATTAAATATTCTAAGTTTCTTAATTCTGAACTACCTACATCAGAACATATCCTCTTAAATATATAATTTCCATCTATAGCAGAATATTTGCAAGAATAACATTATTAAAGAAATAACACTGGACATTGACTTTAGTTTAATTGAAAATTAAGCTGATCAGTAAATTATCCTCAAGCCAGTGTGGGACAAAAATGTGCATATTGACAACTCAAGAAGGTGACGGAGTCAGGCTGGTATAGGGGAAAAACATCTGGTTTGTAATCCATGAGAACTGGTTTTAGCCAAGATTCTAATACGTTCAAACTGTGATTCTGAGCAAGTGAACAAACTCTCACAGGTGTCATTTTTTGTTCTTGTTTTTTTTTTCTTTTAGATATAGTACAATGAGATTTTCCTAATGTGATTTCCTACTGGAATAGCATATATGTCTAAGGATTTCATGAGACCATATGGATTTCTTTCCTAGGTTTTCCTTGGAGAAGTCTTCTCTACTACATGCACAAAATATTTTATCAACAAATGGAAATGCACTGAGGCTTCTAACTTGATAAGCAAAGCAAGATTCAAGTCATGGGATTGGAAAACAATTAATTAAAATTGAAATCCTAATAAGGAAGTTTCCACATCATTAGTTTCATAATGCACCTGTTTCTGCTTATTTCACTGTCACTAGTAAAATTTAATTGCTTCATATTTCATATTTATTATTTTGCATATAGCATGTGTTTCAGATTAGAGAAAGTAATAGAAAAAGCATTTAATCAAGCCAGGCCTGTCTCAGCCTTTTTTGCAGTCTCTGATCATCATTTTTATACACACATTTGAGCAATTCTTATGATATTTTTGTTAATTATATGTTATCTCTTAAGCCTTCTGTACTCCTTATGGCAGCATCTAACCACTAAAATTACAATTTCAACCTTAATATGCAAATTGATATTAACTATACAGACACCTTTTTTTTTTTTAATGTTTATTTTTGAGAGAGAGAGAGACACAAAGACAGAGTGTGAGTGAGGAGAGGGGAGAGAGAAGGAGACACAGAATCTGAAGCAGGCTCCAGGCTCCAAACTGTCAGCACAGAGCCTGATACAGGGCTTGAACTAAGGAACCACAGGGTCATGACCTGAGCTGAAGTCACATGCTTAACTGAGCCACCTAAGTGTCTGTACAGACACCCTTTAAACATTGTTTTCATGGCCTAAATATCCAAAGCTCTGATATATACACAGATAGTTAAAAAAGGCAATACTTAAAATTTTGAGGTAGAAAAATTTGGGTTTCTTTTTTTTTTTTTTAAGGTTATTTATTTATTTTTAGACAGAGAAGGGGTGGGGCAGAGAGAGAGAGAGAGTGAGAGAGAGAGAATCCCAAGCAGGCTCTGCATCGTCAGCCTGGAGCCCAATACAGGGCTTGAACCTGTGAGCCAGGAGATCATGACTGAGCCTGAGTCAAAATCAAGAATTGGGACACTTAACCAGCTGAGCCACCCAGGCTCATTCATTTTTATATACTTTTTATGTATAAATTTAATTTTTCTGGCACAAGTGTTATTTCCAGTTTTAAATAATACAACACCTCAACTGGTCTTTAGAATAAGCTTAAAAGGATCTTAATTACTTCCTCTGAAAATTTTCTGAATCAAACACTGGTCCTGAGAGCTATTCTTTTTCCAGATGGCCAACTTAGTGAATTTGCCTCTCTAGAATAACAGGGATTTTGAAGACCACCAATCTGTTATACAAGGGACCCTCTCTCCAGGTAAAATTGGCATCCTTTGAGGGGCTCAAATAACCTGATTGCTTCATACAGAAGTTTTTGGTAGTATTTATTGAAATATAAAGCCTGGCATAACTAAGGCCACACAGTGTCTTCAAGCTTGATGGGAGTATAGTTTCAATTTCATGACCTCTAGAAATAACATTGTACCAGAATGCAAAAGGATCTAAAACCTCTCTTCTCACTTCTCAACAATATAGTCCTGAAGCCCTGTGTTTTCTCCCCTCAATATGTAACTCTCTTTTTCTCCCCTAATAACATTGAATCAAAGAGATATTACAAGCAACTAGTAAAGATAATGGGTAAAATATAGGTATAGTTCCACAAGCAGTGCAATTTATTATTGCCTTAAAATATCTAAACAATCCAGGGCCAAGCCCATGATGGTAACAGTAAGGCACTTGTCAGAAGGGAAAAATTTAAGAGGAACCTCCCCAAATTCAGTAATCAAGACAAGTAATATTATTTTTAAATGGTTTATTTATTTTTGAGAGAGAAAGACAGAGCATGAGCAGGGAAGGGGCAGAGAGAGAGGAAGACACTGAATCCAAAGCAGGCTCCAGGCTTGGAGCTGTCAGCACAGAGCCCAACGCCAGACTCGAACTCATGAACTGTGAGATCATGACCTGAGCCAAAGTCAGATGCTTAACCTATTGAGCCACCCAAGCACCCCAAGATAAGTAATATTTTAATGGAATATTCTAAAACATCAAAATTAAAGCAAAAATCCCCGATGAACAGAATATTAAAAATTTAAGTAAAGAAAAGATATTATATACTATATCTAGCTAAATAAGTCCTCACACCTGCCGTTTGTTTATCTTGCACTGGTTTATTGTAGAATAGCTACAGTTGTTCAATTCATCAATGTCAGTATACATATCATTAAACACTAAATCTATACTTTTATTATTTTTCCATACTTATAAATAGAATTTTAATTGTCGGCCATGGACACTCATGAGATGCACTTTATATTCTGCTGCTATTTCCAAAAGAATTTTAAGGAGATCCAATTTAATAGAGTGCTAGTCTTCTCCCCTTCTTAATAATAATCAAATTCCTCATATGTTTCAGGTAAATATATTATTATAACTATTTAATGTCACCTTGATGACGTTATCCCACCTATGAAGTTTTTTTAAGCATTTTGAATCCACAAATAACAATAATAAATTCTTTATACTTCAATACAGAAACACTATAGTATAACTTTATAATTTATAATAATTATTTACAACTAGAAAGCACCTGTACTCTCTCAGACCCTTTGCTGATGCTGCTTCTAGAGGCGTGGCTCACACTGATCCTCACTGCACACTGCTTTAGGGAAGACCACCAGAGCTCGAGTAGTTACATAAAACAAAACAAAACCAACAAGCAAACAAAACAAAAAGACCAAAAAACCAGGTGCTTATGTACACTAACATAAAAACAAGTAGTCCTCGATTGAAATAAGCATTAAGGTTTCAATTATTTAAAATTTCGGAAATTTGAGAGATACTTTCTTGCTCCAGCTCCCTTTCCTTGTCCACGTTTACCATTTTGCTTTAGAGCAGAGGGGGCAGCCTTTCAGCTGACCTAATGAAACACTGCTGCAAAATTGAGAAGCCAACCTGTGTGCAATTGCAGTTCAGCCAGAAAGAATGCTAATTCTTGGCTTCAGTGCTTTCTTTAAAGAAATCATTCAGGCTTTTCTGTGGCATGGAACACTGTGACCAGCCAGGAACTGTTAGAGATGAAAATAACCTTTCTTTGTTATGATCCCAAAAATGTAGTATTTGTTTCAGTTTCATAGGAGACCCTCGTACCTAGTTTAAAAAAAAATGGGGAGTAGGGTGGGGTGTGGAATTAGTCAGGCCTAGCCATTGTCTATAAAGGATATAATCTCCTAACTTACAGCGTGCTCCCAAGGGGCTTGTAAGAGGCATACAGCAAATGCTTTAAAAAAAAATAGGGTATCATTTTGCAATTGCTCAAGTATGGTCAAAGAACCCTGGATATAGAGGAGGAGGAGCTGAGTTGAGGGCCCTCGCAACCTTTACAAACTGTATGACATTGAATTCTGATGTGAGATATCCTTTTCCCTAAAACGGCATTACTAATACCCACGTCACAGAGTTGTAAGAATTAACTAACATGACAACTATAAATAATATATAAATGATAAACTGCGACACAAATGCCATGAAGAATTTTAAAAGATAACAAAATATAATAAGAATGTAAAGTAAGATTGTAAAGCCAATCTCCATTTCTACTGGAAATAAAATTAAGTTTTAAATTATTGTGATCTGTCCATAGAGGTATAAGCTAACAAATTGAGATATTGCAATGAAATAATTTCTTAGATTAAGATTTTCACTTATAGGAACATGAATTCAAAGACTGCAGAATCATTAATATATGATCCTTTCAATTTTTATTAGGTTAGAAAAGTCAATTCAAAAAAAAAAAACACTTAAAAGATATTTTCACTTAGAAAAAAAATCAAAAAAGTGGATGGAAAATTATCTCAGTTTGATAACTTTCCAAGTGGTTTTTAAGTAACATAAGAATAATGCATACTAAAAATAAAGTAAGGCAATTCCATTATAAAGAAATAATTGAAGAGTAAAAATTTTATGTCATAGTACCATTTGACTACTAGTAATTACCAGAGTAGATAGAATATAAATTAAATTGGAAATTTTCAAATACCCTTATTAGGTATGTTAAAAATGTATCATCTTTTTGATTTGTTACATTTGGTTCCTTTAAAATAACTTTATAAAACGCAGACATGTTTTACATGGCAAAAGAATTTTGAATAAGGCATATAAAATTCTTAATTTTTTTTATCCTGATGATTTTTGTTTTCTCTTTATTCTACTAACTCTCCTTGAGAAATGTTACCCATTCTGGTTTTCATTACTATTAATATATGATTCTCAAATCTACTTCCACTACCAATATCTCTTCTAAAGTCCACATTCCTGTTTTCAATTATCTACTGGACATAATACTTGGAAATTTCCCATGGACCCTTTGGCCCCTTCCAAAACAAACTCAACATCTCCCACCCTCTGACATCCACTTCTGTCCCTATATTTCCATCTGATTAAAAAGAACAGCTACCCACACAGTGACTCATGTCTAAAATGTGGCAATCATGATTTTGCCTAATTTCAGATCCATCTGATCGGTCACCAAGTTTAATGGGTCCTACTTTTAAAATATCTGTCATTTTGGATTTCATCCCCACTCTGCAACTTATCTTCTCATCTTGTTCCCCATGTATCTTGTTCTACCATATCATTTGTCTGTCTAGAAATACCCCATTGGGGTTTATGGATTAGTTGAGCAAGAGAATCTATTGAGATTTCTAGTTTCTGGAAGAAATTAACTAAACTTCCTGAAGCCTTGAGTTTTAATTGCAAAAATCAGTATGAACTCATAATGTATTTGATGTTCAAAATCAAAACATTTTTCTTACTCTTTCAACAAAACAAATGAATGAAAAACCCAATAAGCAACCATTAGAGATCCCTTAGCAACAAAACTGAAGACTAAATGAATCAAAGAACTTGGAGGAAATGGTTGATTCCAGACTGGAGGCAAGTTATATACAGTGGGTGAGGTAAGGGAAAAAAAAACAGATTCACCTTGAGTTGGTAACTGCTGAAACTGGGTCATGGCTGCATTAAAAATTTATTAGACTTTTCTGTCTAGTTTTGAACATATAAGAAATTTTTCATAATACACACAAAATAAAACAAAAAAGAACCAGGTCCCATAGTCTACTTGGATGTAAAACTTTATAATGCAGAGTGTCCATAAATGTTTTATAATGTATATAAAACACAATTTTGAAGCAGCTACAGAGGGCTACATTCCAACAGAAAATCTAAATGATGGTAACCTCTTGCAATTATACTGTATCTGATTTTTACTTCAAAAACGTTGTGTGTATTTTTTAGCTCAAAGTCTGCTATGGACTGAATTGTACCTCTCCAATTTCATATGGTGAAGCTCCAAATCCAAAAGTGATTGTATTTGAAGATGGGACCTTGGGAGATAATTAGGTTTAAATGACGTCATAAGAGAGGAGCCTTCTTATAATGTTCTTATAAGAACAGACACTATAGAGTTTGCTCTCTCCTCTCTGTACCATGTGAGGACACAATGAGAAATGGCCATCTGCAATGTAGGAAGAGAATTCTCACCAGAACCCAGCCATGATCGTGGACTTCCCAGCATCCAGAACTGTGACAAATAAATTTCTGTTGTTTAAACCATCTAGCTTAATGTATTATGTTGTGGCAGCCCAATCTGGCTGATACGGGGCCTTTCATTTTTAGTGCTCATTAAATGGCAGAACTTAAAATGGTAGATTTCTAAGTTGCCTTGAAAATTCTCAAAACACAAAAGAACATTTTGTCTTAAACTTGAAATATACTGAATATACAAACATAAATCAACTACTGTGTAAAATATTCATAATACCAGAGGCTTAAAAATGTAAATGATTAGAAACATTAAATCACTGATGTGATTATAGAATGGTACTTCATAAAAATAGAGCAGCGACAATTAGAATCATGCTTCATAATAACCATCTACAATGTGGAAAAAATTTCTTGCCTTGGGCATCAAATTAAGGTGGATAGTTTTATTCTGTCTAAGAAGATGAATAACACATACCTGGTCTGTTAGAAAGAAAAAAAGGGGAAACTAATTTACATTTGTTTTCTTAATTAATCCTTGACAACACCAAGGACTCATTCTACTATAACCATGCTATATACAGTTTTCTACATATAAACTAAATAGCATGTTAACTAATTATATAACCTTTCTACTTATTGACAAAATATAAGAACATAAATTGATCTCTAGTACTTTGTATTTAGCACAAAAATATAAAGATTTTTAATATAAAAAACTGAATATAAATTGTTCTATTTTTACTTTTTTACTGATTAACAAGATTGTCAATTTATCTTTAATCTTTTTCAAAAAAAGGAAGCAAAGGTTATGGTCACACATAGGGGAGATTCAATTTTACAGTTGTGGGTGCTAATCTGTGAAAAGCTGACTATTGGCTGATCATAACAGGAAAAGTGATGGTTGAAACCAATAAATCAGGAGATATAACTATACTTCATTATTCTGCTGGTAAGAATTTCTGGAAGTAATGAGTGACAACATCTTTGAGTCCTAACTAGTAACTATCATAAGGCAAACAAAACAACTTTATACCTTCTTCTTACTTGTGTTACTAATTCACCTTTTGTGAGGAGAAGGTTGTGAATAGCAATTCTTATAAGATGAATGAATACTCTGAGTTGGAAAATTCCTTTAAAAAGTATATTTGGATTTTGGAAGAAGTCACAGGAAAGTGGGAGATGATATTGAACCCTATAAATGTTCATTCATTCATTCAACATTGAGTTATTGACTGCCTACTACATGTCAGTAATCATAAGTTGGGGAAATCTGCCACAAACAAGATATGCAAAATCACTGTTTTCAAAATATTTGTATTCTATAAGAGAACCAGTGTATGAAAACAAATAAATAAACAAGTTAGTTTCAGTTAGTTATAAATGGGTTTAAAATATAAAACAAATAAAACACAAAGTAGAGCATGCCTTAGGGACTATTTTAGATTGGACGATGGGCAAAGCCTCTTGAAGGAGGTGATACTTAGGCAAAGACCAAATTAATGAGAAGGAACAAACTATGGGGGGGCAGTGGTCTGGTGGAAAATGTTCTAGGCATGAGGAACATCTAGTACATGAGCTCTCCATATCAACCCTCAAATTTGATAGAGTACCTCTTCTTGGTGCAGTCACCTACCCAGTTCTCAGAAATCTTTATTTACTGTCAAAACCTCCAACACTAATCTCATCTCAACCTCATTCAGTGATCTTCTCATCAACACTACCTCAGCTACTCTGGTCATATCCATCAGAAAACTCCTCCCACTGGGTGGCTCAGTCAGTTAAGAGTTCGACTTTGGCTCAGGTCATGGTCTCATGGTTTGTGGGTTTGGGCCCCACATTTGGCTCTGTGCTGACAGCACAGAGGCTGGAGACTGCTACAGATTCTGTGTCTCTCTCTCTCTCGCCCCTGCTTGTCTGTCTGTCTGTCTGTCTCTCTCTCTCTCTCTCTCTCTCTCTCTCTCTCTAGAAATAAACATTTAAAAAAAGAAGAAAACCCCTCCATAATCTCAATTTCTAACACCACATGCCCTGACTACTACTCCTCCTTTCTTACCAGTTCACTACCTCTAAGTACCCTGACTCGAATAACTCTCTTATCCCAGCAGGACCTACAATCCATGGATTTACCACTTGTTTCCTATTATTTCACTCCCAACTCTTGCCTTCACCACTTTCCTTTCTTATCATAAATTTTATGGTACATCACTGAAATCACTCCACTATATAAAACTCCAACTTTCTTGCCCCTTTCTTGTTTTATTCTATTCTTGAATAAATCCAACCCTAGTTAAAATCAATTCCATCTATTCTATGCCCACATCTATGTATCTGAACATGGCTAGAAAAACAAATCACAGCATAGAATCATACTGAATGGTTTTGCCTTACATTCATAAACAGTATCCTAAGAAGAGCTGTTAAAACAGACTATTTAGTCTCCCACTGTTCTAGATTACAAGTTCATACTTATTGTTCTCTCCTACAACTGTGAACATGTCTTCCCTCATTCCATCCTTACTGAATAAACACCATGTAAGTGTTATTCTACAAAACCACAACTGCCACTTGTACATAAGATCCCATCCCTCTACCCTACCAGCATCACTTCAGCAAATCTCCCCTTGTCTTCTTGGGTCAACAGTTTCTTTCTACACTCACTGTTCATTCTTATCAACATACAAACTTGGTGTAACTTGTTTGTTCCCAGATAATTTTCTTTAGGAAATAATAAAATAAATATATTTTTTTCTGGAAGAATAAATGATAAGACTAACCCTGTATTTTCTTTTTTTTAATTTACCGAATTGATGAAGCTGTGGTTGTGTTAAAAGTATTAGGTCATGGAGCACCTGGGTGGCTCAGTTGGTCAAACATCCGACTTTGGCTCAGATCATGATCTTGTGGTTCGTGAGTTAGAGCTCTATGACAGGCTCTGTGCTGACAGCTTGGAGCCTGGAGCCTGCTTCAGATTCTGTGTCTCCCTCTCTCTCTGTCCCTCCTCTGCTCATGCTCCATCTCTCTCTCTCTCAAAACAATGAATAAACATTAAAAAAAAATTTTAAGTATTAAGTCATATTATAAAGCCAAAAACAAAATTATAAAGCATAATAGCATGAAGAATGATACTAAAAACAGAAATAGAATTTTTTAGTAGAGGCAATAAACAAACCTAACATTAAATGTGATAATTATGGCACTTCAAATCAAAACAAAAATAGGTAGATTAAGTAAAGCCAAAACTCTAAATATATTGAAAACCTGGTGAAAATTTGCAAAATAATTAATAGAGAGAAAATATTAAAACATAAATAACTGTTACAAATTATCACTCAAAAGAAAAAAGTGGGTAATTCTCATGGTTAAGAAATTCAGAAGAAGATGTATAGATAGCCAGTAACATATGAAAAATATTTAACTTTACACATATTTAATAATATTAAAAAACAAAGGTGATATATTATTCTTGCTTATATATACATATATACATATACATGCACAATATACACATACCTATATATATAGATGTACAACATACTTCCACCCCAATGCCTATATTTCTATCTCTAATGTAGTGTACCCTATATTATGAAACATACAAGAAAGTATTTTCATACTTGTTATCAGCTGATAACTCCCTGAAGGTAACTTGACAATATAAAGCAAAGGTCTAAAAAATGTGGCTATTTTATAACAGCAAAAAATTAAAAATAATATAAATTCCCGACCATAGGAGATTACATAAATTATAATATATCTTTATGTTAGAATGTGATATGGCAACAAAAATCATAATCTTGAAGAATATGTGAGGGTAGCTGATATTACTCCAGGCACCCTCCCACATCCTACAAAATAGTATAAAATAGTACTACAAAATAGTATAAAATAAGTGATCTCATCTTCCTAAAGTATTCATTATAATATTTATTATAAATAATATACCAAAAAATGGTAAGATAGCAAAGTATTTGGAGTAACTATTCTCAGTTATGGAGCTATGGGTAATTGCAATTTTCTTCAGTATTTTCCACCTTTTTTTACAGCAGTATATTTAGAAAGTTAAGAAAGCAACAAATATTGAAGATGATGAAGAGGAAGGAGGCAAGTTGAGAAGAGTAAAGTTTTCTTCTCTCTACTTTTTTAAGTGGGAATTGGTCAGAAATCATTAGTGCCTCAAGGTAGTCACATGGTTTGTAGGTCCTTGCACAGGAACAATTAGTTTATTGCAGGTTCTTCACGACCACCCCCACCACCATATTTGCAGATATTTTATGAAAGCCACCAAGGGCAATGACATCTAGCACAGCAATGAGGAGATTCTAGGCTCTCTATGCCAACCATGTGGATTGGGCAGTCAGAGAGTATTTCTGAACTTCAGTTCTAATCAAAAAATAAATGGATTGACTTTTTTTGCAATGGGTTTGCCACCAGAACACAGATGTTGTAAAAACCACTGCTAAACCTAAACCAAAATGGGAAAGGAAAAGACTCATATCAACATCATTGTCATTGGACATGTAGATTCGAGCAAGGCTACCTCTACTGCTCAATGTGGGATCGACAAAAGAACTATCAAAAAATTTGAGAAGGAGGGTGCCAAGATGGGAAAGAGCTCCTTCAAGTATGCCTGGGTCTTGGATAAACTGAAAACTGAATGCGAATGTGGTACCACCAGTGATATCTCCCTGTGGAAATTCGAGACCAGCAACACCAAGACCGACATCAACAGTGATGTCCCAGGACACAGAAACTTTTTCAAAAACATGATTACAGGCACATCTCAGGCTGACTGTGCTCTTCTGATTGCTGCTGCTGGTGTTGGTGAATTTGAAGCAGGTATCTCCAAGAATGGGCAAACCTGTGAGCATGCCTTGCTGGCTTACACACTGGGTGTAAAACAACTAAATGTTGGTGTTAACAAAGTGGATTCCACTGAGACACCCTACAGCCAGAAGAGATACAAGGAAATTGTTAAGGAAGTCAGCACCTAATTAAGAAAATTGGCTACAACCCTGACACAGTAGCATTTGTGCCAATTTCTGGTTGGAATGGTGACATGCTGGAGCCAAGTGCTAACACGCCTTGGTTCAAGGGATGGAAAGCCACCCGTAAAGATGGCAATATCAGTGGAACCACAACTGCTTGAAGCTCTGGATTGCATTCTGTCACCAACTCATCCAACTGACAAGCACTTGTGTCTACCCTTTCAGGACATCTACAAATCGGTGGTATTGGTACTGTCCCTGTGGGCTGAGTGAAGACTAGCACGATGGTCACCTTTGCTCCAGTCGATATTACAACAGAAGTAAAATCTATTGAAATACACAGTGGGCTTTGAGGGAGGCTCTTCCTAGGGACAATGTGGGCTTCAATGTCAAGAACGTTATTTGTCAAAGATGTTTGTTGTGGCAATGTGACTGTTGATAGCAAAAATGACCCACTGATGGCAGCACCTGGCTTCCCAGTTCAGATATTTATCCTCAACCATCCAGACCAAATCAGTGCTGAATATGCACCTGTGCAGGACTGTCCCACAGCTCATATTGCTTATAAGTGTGCTGAGTTGAAGCAGAAGATTGATCATCATCCTGGAAAAAAACTGGAAGATGGTCTCAAGTTCTTCAAATGTGGTAGTACCGCCATCATTGATATGGTTCCTGGCAAGCCTATGTGTGTTGAGATCTTCTCTGACTGTCATCATCTGGGCCATTGTGCTGTTCATGACATGAAACAGACAGTTGCTATGGGTGTCATCAAAGCAGTGGACAAGAGGGCAGCTGAGCTGGCAAGGTCACCAAATCTGCCCAGAAAGCTGAGAAGGCTGTGTGAATATCATCCCCAATGCCTGTCACCCCAGTCTTAATCCATGGTGGAAGAATGGTCTCAGAATTACTTGTGCCAATTGGCCATCTAAGTTTAATAGTAAAAGATTTGTTAATGATAACAATGCATCATAAAACTTTAAGAAGGAAAAGGAGAATGTTTTGTGGACCATTTGTGCATGCGTGTGTGTGTGTGTGTGTGTGTGTGTGTGTGTGTGTGTAGCAGTTTTAAGCCATTATCTTTTTTAAATCAGTACTTTTTAATGGAAACAACTTGAACAAAATCTGTCACAGAATTTTGAGACCCATTAAAACAAAAGTTTAATGAGAACAAAAAATGGATGAATGAGATATCCTCTTTACCTTAGTACTTTGATTACTTATCTGTTTGATTTAGTAATGCAGAGAGAATAAGGGGAAATACAGAACTATTACTTTTATAAATCATATGGTATGCATATATAAAAAGATTCTAAAGCACTGTAGACTTTAAAATTCTGTAGACTTCAAATTTTTAGTCTTTAACTTTTATGATATTATTTGAAAGCATTAAGTAATAGTCTTCAAAATTATTGGAAACTCCTGGGAATAGAGATTACAATTATAAGCAATTTAATGTACCATGAAATTGTCCTATCTGGGATTAAATAAAACGACCACAAATTGAAGTCTATACTTGGATCTCACTCATTAAAACTAGCACCTAGATGGGGGATGAAAGACAAAGCTGATCCCATGCAGATAACATAGTTAAATATTTTTGAAAATCATATCACATAAAGTGTCTGCCATTTGAAATATTTCATTGTTTTACACATTTCAATATTTTAACAGGAGTTTCTAGACTGTGTAATGAAAAGAATCTGAAAAGTCCTAAAGTTATTGTCTTTTGACTGAAGCAAGAGAGCATCATTCATAGGACAATGAATGTGCTACACACGTAGCTCTGAAACAGTGAATTTAGGACAAGTTCAATTGCACTAAGGCATGGGCTAATAAACATCAAACAAAGCAGTCATTGTAAGCCAAGCCTCATCTATTATAAACATGTGATCACACAGGGCATACTAAAGTCTTTGTTCTTGTGTTAGTGCCCAGTGGTCAAAGGAAATTATATATTCTATATTTTGTTAACTTACTCATAAAAAACAATCAGGGGGTCTTATAAATGTATTTTACAAATACAAAATTTTTAATGTGAAATAAAAAGATGTAGTTTCACTCTAAACATATTCAGATAAATATTCAGATAAATAAAAATTAAAAATGATTATAAAAAGCTGGATTTTGAGAACTACAAAAAATAGGTCACAAGATTTTGCAGATATGCCTTACCAATTATCATTTTCTTATAAAAAGATCTTTGATTTATAAGGTTTTTTAGAGAATATATAATCCCATTTGACCATCGCAACACCACCTTCTGATAGAACATAGAACTCTTACACGTGAGGAAGCTATGGTTTCTCAAGGTTATTTCCTTCGCTCATATAGCTTGTTAAGTTTTGGATATAGAACACCACAGCCTTCTGAAAACTATTATATTCTTCTTTTCATTGAACCACCACGTTTTTGTACAAAATCCTCGTCCATGTAAATGCCATAAACTGAAAATTAAGGAGACCTGTTTTCTATCTTATCATGTTTTTTTCTTGTGATGTCAAGTGACCCCACGCACTTCCTTTGGCTCTTCCGTGCCCTAGAATCACACTGTTTATTTTCCTCTTTTCTTTGACTTTCTCCTGATATGAAAATTTTAAATGCTCAATGCTTTCTAGGCTAAAAGAAGCCACCTAAACTAGAATATAAGATACTGAGGACTGGGATTTTTGTCAAATTTGTTCACAATATCCACTTTGTTTAAGGACACCTGGAATAGTGTCTGGCACAGAGAAGATACTTAGTAAAATTTATTAAAATATAAAAGTTCCCTTTGTCTACCTCACTTTATTTTTTTTAAGTTTGTTTATTTTGAGACACACAGAGAGAGAGAATGCACACTCACGCATGCACACGTGAGTGGGGTAGGAGCAGAGAGAGAATCCCAAGCAGGATCCACACTGCCACTGAGGCACGCCAGTGAAATCATGACCTGCTCCAAAACCAAGAGTCAGACATTTAACTGGGTGAGCCATTCAGGCGCCCCTGGTCCACCTCACTTTAAAACTACTAACCTCTCATGATGTTTCCTTTCACTATCATAATCAAATATCTTGAAACTTCAGTTCCTGTATTATAGCTTCAAAATCACCCACTCTTAGGTTAATCAATAACTTCCTAATAATCAAAATGTAATGGTCTTTTTATAGTCTTCATCCTATTAGATGACATTTACAGGGGCACCTTGGTGGCTCAGTCTTTTAAGCAACTGACTCTTGGTTTCAGCTCAGGTCATGATGCTGCGGTTCCTGAGTTCAAGCTATGAATTGGGCTATGCTTGCAGCATGAGTCAGCTTGTGAGTGTCTCTCTCTCTCTATCTCTCTCTCTCTCTGACTCTCCTCGACTTGCATTAACTCTCTCTCAAAATAAGTAAATAAACTTAAAAATAAAAAAAAAAAAGAGGGGAGCCTGGGTGGCTCAGTCAGTTGAGCGTCAGACTTCGGCTCAGGTCATGATTTTGCGGTTCATGTGTTCCAGCCCTATGTCAGGCAGTGTGCTGACAGTTCTGAGCCAGGAGCCTGCTTCAGATTTTGTGTCTCCCTCTCTCTCTGCTCCTCCCCTGCTCTCACTCTGTCTCTTTCTCTCTATAAATGAATAAACTTTTAAAAAACTAAAGAAAATATATAAATATTAAAAATAAGAAAAACTGAACACTCTCTCTTATAACTATTATTGCCATTTTATATCTTAGTTTTCTTTGTCCCTTTCTGCTTCCTTTCTCCATTGCTGGCATTGCTTCCCTTACTTAAATAAATAATAAAATTCTTTAATTATGACCTTGGCTCCTCTCTTCACTTTGCTAGTTCTTCCTGGCCATATCTTTTACATCATGGTTTAAATTACCATAACTGTGCCACTAATATTCAAAACTGTCTCTAGATTTCATCTCCTGACTGAGCAAAAAGATTGTATATCCTGTCTTCTTGAATGACCCACAGAACCTCAAACATAACATCCTCAAAATAAACATTTTTTCTTTATAATCCTCTTTCACCAAACTGAGTTGTCTTGAGTTTTCGCACTTGGCTCCCCCCGCTTGCATATTTATTTTTTTCTGACACTCAGCTGATGTCTATGCTTTCTATTTCTTTGGAGGAAAAAGAAGACGCAATCAAAAAGAGAAGTCCTAAATACTGCCAATACCGCATCCACCAACTTACTTTCATGTGTATCCATATACCACATCTTTTGTTCTGTTAATATGCATAAGCTGACCTACTCCTACCTAGAGCTAGTCTCTCCTTATATACTCGGAATCTATCCATACCTTTTAGCTACCCAAAGACAATACTCCAAAATCTGTACCCCCCTTTCCTCCTTGATTTTTCCTCTCTAACCAAGATTCCCAATATCATGCAAACCTGATTTTTAAAAACTTTCCATCTTAAAAATGACAAATTCTCTTGATCCACATCTGCATCCAACCACTGTTTCATTTTTCTGCTTTCATTTACAGCAAGGCTCAAAAGAGGTGTTAATACCATCTCCCCTTCTTTTCCCAAACTCTTGAACTAGTTCATTTAGGCTTTTGTTTTTCCCAATCTATGCAACAGCTCTTGTCAAGGCCCCAGTGTCTGCTGCACCACCAAATTAATGGCCAATCCTCAATTCTCTTTCATAGAACTAATAGGGGCATTTGACACAGTATATCACTCCTTCCTTCTTGAGACCATTTCAACACTTCCTTAACCAAATATATAAAATAGTGAATATCCTGTCCCCAACACCTCAGACCTCAATGTCCCTTCTTCAATGTCCCAACGCCCATTTCTTTTCCCCCTTATCCAGCTTTACTGAAGTTCTTCACAGTACCTATTACTGTGTGTATATACCTATTACCTGTATATATAGTTATTTTTTGTGAAATATAGGCTCAATGACAGCAAGGACTTAGGTTTATACTAGTCTCTGGCCCATATTAAACACTCCCTAAATATCATTTATATAATTCATTTTTACTATTTGTACAGTCATACTAATTAATATACAGTAAAACCTTGGTGTGTGAGCATAATTTGTTCAAGAGCAATGCTTGCAATCCAAAGCACTTGTATATTAAAGCAAATTTCAAGAACCATTGGTCAACAGTGATCATGTGACATCTGGCACCATATACTACTTGTATTACAAGACATCACTTGTTTATCAAATTGAAATTTAGTAGAAATGTTTGCTTGTCTTGCAGAACACTCACAAAACACTTTACTTGCAATCCAAGGTTCAGATCCTCCTAATTCTTACTTACACTATTTCATGTGACAACCAAATGGATATTTTTACGTCAATTTTCTTTCCTTTAAATTCACTTTTTATGTTGTTATTATCCAAAAGCACAAATCAGATAACATAGTAAATACATCTACAACAATGGTAACATGCTAAGAAGAAGGAAGTCAACATAATATCTTACACAATTTGATTAAAGTTCAGGAAAACTCATATTGTACTGAACATTTGCATAGGCCAATTAACGTATCTTTTAATTTATATTAAAATATGGTTATTAGGAAAAATATATGTAGTTATTAGGAGTACATTATAGCACTCAAGGTCATATATACCTGGATTATAACTGTGGCTCTTCTATCCAATGACTTGAGTCATGTTATTTAACCTCTGAACTTCATTTTTATTATCCATGAAAATGGGTGATCATAAGTAAGAGCTGGGTCCTGGGTTGTTGGAAGAATTAAATGAACTAATGTGTATAATTACTATTATTGCTATTATATATATATATATATATATATATATATATATATATATATATATATGTAATTATTCATTTAGGTCAATATTCACTCAGGACCTCGCATCTACCAGGTCACTGAAAAAAAAAAGTATTAGACTGAACTTATATTCTGTCTTCTATCTACCCAAAGATGCTTTATTTCCTTCATTTGATAGATATCTCATGATACTGGGAGAATGATCTAATACTATTGGGAGTATTAACATACCTCCCAATATTTGCAAACACCTGTATTGGACTAAGCATAATTATACAAAGAAATATTTTTTCAGTAAAAATATCACTGAGTTGTGGTGGGTTAACTTGAAAGGTGGACAATGGGGATATAGGCTGTATACTTTAAATATACTCTGTATCTACTTTACTATAATACCTGGTCCACCGTATGAAGTCAATAAATATTAATTTATGTCAATGTACCTAAAATCTTTTAAAAAGGACAACTGTATACAATTATCATATAGTTTAGTTCCTGGACAATTCTTACAAAATGCAATAGAATCCAGAGACATAATAAAGAATTGGTACTCTTTAGTTAGCACTAATAAATAAGAACACCAAGTTAATCATTGCAATAACAATTCAAAGAATTAAATGGAAACAATTCATTAATGTCAAGAATGCTACGATATAAAAGCAAGTATAAGAACCTAAAAGGTGTTCTGTTTTCAGTCTTAAAATATTGTAATTTTAACTCTGCAAGAAAAGATAGATTAAAAATACATGTTGTAAAGGGGCACCTGGGTGGCTCAGTCAATTAAGCGTCCGTCTTCAGCTCAGGTCATGATCTCACGGTCCGTGAGTCTGAGCCCCACATCAGGCTCTGTGCTGACAGCTCAGAGCCTGGAGCCTGCTTCGGATTCTATCTCTCCCTCTCTCTCTGCCCCTTTCCTGCTCATGCTCTGTCTCTCTCTGTCTCAATAATAAATAAAAACATTTAAAAATTTTTAAAAATATATGTTGTACCTATAATTTTTAAACTATTGTTTATGAGAAAAGCATTTTCTTTTCTGCTAAATTGTTTCTTAGATTGATTCTTCTTTGTCCCACTCTTTTTTCGTATGCTTGGTGGTATCCAGTTAGACTTGTAGAGAAATCATTGATTGAATCAGCAATGAATCATTTGCAGGAAAACATCTAATATATGACATTAGAAACCAATATATTAATGTAATTTTTATGATTAAACAATGAGAATAAAAGCCAAAATTCTATTTAGACAGTTTTCACTTTGCATTGTGTTTTAAGTATCTTGAGTACAACAACAGCAACATTTATAAATGAGCATAATAGTTTTCAAGTATAAATATTCCAACATGAAAAAAAAAATATCTTGAGAATATAGCACTATATCTATGCACAACTAATCTTTAGAAACTTTAGATTTTCAGAACATTTTGCAGATGGTGTTAAAATCCCATCTGACACTCAGTAGTTTGTTGAAGAGATTAAAAGTGGTATGTATCTTTTACTTAAACCTTGGAGTTATTTTTCATTCTTCCTTCTCCTTCAACTCTTCAATACACAGTCTTTCCAACGTTCCTCACCTATTAACACTAACCCTGACCTCTGCCCCGATGCCTCCTATTTCACCTATTACTTTACTCCCCAGATCCTCTTCCATCCAGTATTAGCTCTTTAGACAGTACTACAAACCACTACCAAACTGCACATTCCCCTGTCCTCTTCAAATATCTGTAATGACCCCCACTGCCTACACAATGAAGTACAAATTCCTGAACTTGTATTTTATGCCATCCACAATCTGCATCTCTTGTCTATACAGCTTTATTGCCTAATATGCTCCTTCACGAATACTCCTTTTTACTCAACTAGTACTAATCATTGCCTAAAAAGAAATAATGCAAACTCAAACCTCCTATATCAAAACAGTTCTCCAGTGCCTATAATGGATTCACCGTTCTCTGTATTACAGCTTCCTATCAAGGAGTATTTTTTTAACAGCATATCATAGTCAAGTCCATTAACACTCATTATCACTTATTTTTCTTAAAACTTCTTGTATTGTTATTTATGCTGTCATTTTACAGCAATAACCTCCTGACTAGACTATTTCTTCTTTTGCTCTCCACAATGCATTCTCCATAGAGCAGCCAAACTGATATTTTAAAAATGTAAATCATATCAGGTCACAGCTTTGCTCAAAAGCCTCTACTGGCTTCCTATACTCAGTAGGAAAGACAAAAGCATCACACATCACTCTGCAGCTGCCTGCCCTGCGTCCTCATTTCTGCTCTGGGATTTATCATTCTGCCCTTGCTCACCAGACTCCTGGAACCTACACTTTTACCCCTTTTTCTATGCAATTCTTCCCACACATCTTTGCATGGCTTACTTCTCTGACAAGACCTTCTGTGACTACCTTTTCTAAAAGATTCACTAAAACAAACACATACACATGAATGCGCACACACGCATACACACACTCACTCACACACACCCACACACACACGCACATTCAGGCATGCATGATCACTCTACCCTCTCCCTTCTTTGTTGTCTTCTTAGAATTTAGCATCATCTGTCTTTATTAATTTCTGATGCTACTCTATGGCCAACTCTTCAAATGGAATGTAAACTCCATACAGTGGAGATAATCTTTATAGCTATATCCCTAACTTACTATATTGGAAAAGCACAATAAACATTTGTTCAATTAGTAAATTAATCCTTCTGTTAACAAGCATATAATCTGTTTCCTTAAACAGAATACTAATTCCTTAAGGAAAGACATTTGTCTGAATGCTCGAATGTTCTTGAATCCAGTAAAGCGGCTTGAATATAAGTGCTCAAATATTGTGTGTGTGTGTGTGTGTGTGTGTGTGTGTGTGTGTGTGTGTGTGTTTAACAAGTAGAATCAATTTAGAGTAAAATGCATGCTAGGAATTACATGAAAACAGGTAGAATTTCCAAAGTGAAACAAAAAATAGAACATAAAATAAAAATATCTTTCTACCCATTTTATAAAATAGCTGGTTTCTCACTCAATGTGCTATGAAAACCTGCTTTATGGAGAGATTTTATTGCCAAAGTCATTTGTGGATTTATTTTGTACAGAATTTCAGCTCTTTTGAAATGAAACTAAACCACAGGGCTTTGCAAATCCGAGATGAATTGAATTCATTAACTCTAGGTCCCACAAAGCCTACAAGGTACCTTTTGGTCGAGTGCGTATTTCTAAAACCAAGACAATGATTTTTAAGCTTTTTTTCTTTAAGCTTTTTTTTTGTACTAGACAAATTTGTCCTTCTGATAATATAGATGGGGAGCACAGATCAATAAAAACACCAACAGTCTTGGGGTGCCTGGGTGGATCATTCAACTGAGCATCCAACTTCGGCTCAGGTCATGATCTCATGGTCTGTGAGTTCAAGCCTCTCTTTGGGCTTTGTGCAGACATCTTGGAGCCTGCAACCTGCTTCAGATTCTGTGTCTCCCTCTCTCTCTCTATGCACCTCCCCCACTTGCACTCTGTCTCTCTCTCTCTCAGAAATAAACATTTAAATTTTTTTTAAAAAAATAAAAACACCAACAGTCTTAAAACTTCAAAGGAAATCAAAATAATTCACATCAAAATATTTTCAAAATCTAATAGCAAACTATGTTGCTGAGCCATTTCTTTTTTCCATCCCTCTACTCAACCTGCATGCTAAAGTTTACAGTGAAAGGTTTAAAAAGGCAGACAAGAGCAAAATGCCTGGCACATGGTTATTATTCAATGATTATTTTTAAATAAATAAATAAAACACTTTAAGAGGCCCTCAGTAAGGAGATGGACAAAACATCTGGTCCCTGAATATTATTATAATATTAGTATAACTGTCATCCAGCTTAAAAAAAATGAGATAGAAATGCAGTATGTGATCATTTCATTTGTAAAAGATACACCAATTGAGAAGAAAGGAAAATTTTTTTTCAATTGGAAATTAAGTAATAGAGACAGAATGGGTTTTTATATTAACATTATTTTTTCAATTATGCAAAACATATTTAGTTTATATTAATCTGCATAAGTGCTCATGTAGTTTGTTCTTTAATTAACAAGGAATAAAGAACTAAGTTATTTAATATATTTTGGAATATCCAAGACTATTTGAAACTGGTTTTAATACTTCAAAATGTTATAAAATTAAATATCAATCAGTAATAGTAACCCTGGCCAGCACTTTATCTTTTTTTTTTTTTTAATGTTTGTTTATTTTTGAGACAGAGAGAGACCGAGCATGAACAGGGGAGGGTCAGAGAGAGAGGGAGACACAGAATCTGAAACAGGCTCCAGGCTCTGAGCTGTCAGCACAGAGCCCGAAGCGGGGCTCTCGAACTCACGAGCCGTGAGATCATGACCTGAGCCAAAGTCAGACGCTCAACCGACCGAGCCACCCAGGAGCCCCCACTTTATCTTTTTTTTAAAGTGGGGCACCTGAGTGGCTCAGTTAGTTAAACGTCCAACTTCACCTCAGGTCATGATCTCCTGGTTTGTGAGTTCGAGCCCCACATTGGGCTCTCTGCTGTCAGCACAGTAAATTGACTTCAGATCCTCTGTCTCCCTCTCTCTCTGCCCCTTCCCAGCTCATTCTCTCTCTCTCTCTCTCAAAAATAAATAAATATAAAAGTGAAGTATTTGATGCCAATACCCATATCTTGATTGAAAATGACTGTAATAATGTGGAGACTGAAGATGTCAATAATAATTAAGTTATATGAATAATAATTGTTGGAAAGGTATATATGCAGTTCATTGTAAAAATAAATAACACATCTGTTAGAGAATAGGCAGTTTGTGATCAGTGTCCAGTCTCATACATATCACTGCCTAAGAAAAAATGGAAAATTTAGAAAACAGGTTAGGTCTTGATATTTGCCTGCACAAAGTAAATAAGTAAAATAATGTATCTCCCCATAGAGATAAATTGTACAATAAATAAATACGGTACAATTCAACATGAATTACTTTACAGCTGCTAAACATGGTGATTATGATTATGTGGCAATGTGGATCATATTAAATGTTAAGTGAATGAAGCAGGTTATAAATTGTTATACTTCAATCACAATTATGTAAAGAAACATTTGTTTACCAAACAAAAGACTAAAAATAGACACATAAAATGATAACCATGCTTGTGATGGGAAAAAAAGATATTCCTTCTGGTAGTCTCTAAGAAAGTGATTTTATTTTTCAAATACATCTCACTAGTAGTATATATATGTCATGCCTCCATGAAGGAGTCTTTGTACCCAAACATCCCCCTTCCCAGTATATCTATGAATCTATCTTTAGAGATTTCTTCTCTGTCCATCCTGAAAAACTGGGGAAAGACATTCTTTCCATTTCTTACTTCCTACATTCACCCTCAATGGTTTTAACAATCACTTTTATTCCACTAACTCCCAAGTCTCTCTCTCCTACCTACTACCTCTAAGTTCCTGCCCTGTGTTTTCTAACAGGAACTGAATGTACATTTTCTTGAAAGGATTTTGTACAAAAATGTTAACAGGAGTTTCCTTTATCACCTCTGGCCTTCTGTACAGGGTTTCATGTTACCATGCTTATTTCTCAAGTTGGAAACCTTAATAGGTAACTTCACTCCTTTCTCTACCTCTCCCGTCATGAATAGCAAGTCACCGATTACCAGTTCTTCCACTCTGGAAGTCTCCTGAAGCTGACAAATCTTCTCAACTCTCTCTTTATCCATACATTCATCTCTGGTGTTCTTATATTTGTTTTCCAAACACTCCTTTCAAAAACTCAGTCAATATTACCTCATTTAATCTTTATGCCAATTATTTACATTAACACCGTTTTACAGACAAAACTGATGCATAAAAGGTAAGTAATGGGATAACACAGCTTGTAAGTGGCAGAGTTGGCATCTTTCACTATTCAAACAATCTCCTGTGTCTATGTCACTCCTAATTATTTTTTTTTTCAAATATTGTTTTGTCCCCCATTGCCCACATAGCAATTCAAACGTATTAGTGTCTCAAAGAAAGTTCTTGCAAGTCTACAGCAAGTGTACTTGTCCAAGCTTATCTTCTGATACTCCCTTACCCTACACCATGTATTCCTGCAGAAACTGATCAGAATGAACTCAGGTCATGGTGATCCCTTCTCAACCCCCATCACTATGTGCAAACCTCAGCTACTTAGAAAACTGTCCCAATCCCCTCCCCTCAAAAATCCTTTACAACCAGACTCAAAGCTTTCCTCTTTAATGAAACCTCTCCTCCTGTCACCAGGCTGCAGAGTAACCTTGTTCTGTTCTCCAGATCTCCATAACACTGTATTCATATATCTAACACATTCTCTACTGTAAATTAACAGAATTTAATTGTTGGTTAATCTATCCTCCTTCCCAAATGATAATCTCCTTCAGAGCAGGAGATCATATCACTTTTTCATCCAAATATACTAGTTGCATACCTATAATAGGCTAATGCTTAGCTCAGTGCCTAGCACACAGTTGATACTCAATATATGGTGAAGGTGGAAATTTTTCAGAGAACCATATTACAAAACAGATATTCATGGAAAGGGTAATTCTTATAGATCAGATAATTCAAGATCAAGGGCACTTATAAGAGAACTAATACAAGACCCTGAAAGGCCTCTAGGGATAGAAGGTGAAGGACATGAAAGAGAATGAGATATAGAAAGGATGGAAGAGTTCAAGGGGCACCCAGGTGGCTCAGTCGGTTGAGCGCCTGACTTCGGCTCAGGTCATGATCTCGCTGTGAGTTCGAGCCCCACATCAGGCTCTGTGCTGACAGCTCAGAGCCTGGACCCTGCTTCAGATTCTGTGTCTCCCTCTCTCTCTGCCCCTCCCCCGCTCATGCTCTCTCTCTTTCTCTCTCTCTCTCTCTGTCAATAATAAATAAGCACTAAAAAAATTTTAAAAAATGAAATGATGGAAGAGTTCAAAAGCAGCAAAGACAAATTTTACTCCCTTGAAAATGTTGCCATTTCTGAAATATTAAATAATCAAATGCAATTCGATTTGGATAGAATTCTCTGCCACAAAGACAAAGCATTTGTCCTCTTTCCCTCTTTGTGTAAACTCTTGGTTCAGCTATTGACTGATGGAGCTATTATGGTGAAATACCACTCTACTAAATGCTTTCAGTTTTAGCCCATTTAAGCTATTGTAAAACTCAACTTGGCAGTCACCTTGCTGCACAGTGAAAGAGCAGGATAAATGAAACTTCCCTCAAGTTCTTTTTATCTTCAAACAGTAGGAGAACATTATTGGCTCCCTCCAGTTGTGGCTAGGTTACATGGGTTATATTCTAAACATTTCAGGGCAAACTCCCACTGTAATGTGATATTATTGGGCCAGTTTGTCTAACTTGAGAGAAAGTCCTATTGTAAGTAGAAGTACTTTTGCTTGATATTTTGAGAGTATACGTAAAACACTTGGAAAGTTTGTAAATCTAGATTTTTTCCCTTTTGGGTAAAAGAAAAAAAAAAGAAATTCAGTCTCTCAAAGCAAATTAAAAATACATAAGTTTAAATGTAATGAATTAGTAATGATATTATAAATTCACTGGTAGAATTTTCAATCTTTCCATTAAAATTCAATTAATCTAATAAAAGTTATTTATAAACATCTAACATACAAGGTAAGTAAAAACAAGATCATACTTGTAATCAAGGAACATAAGTCTGAAGTAAAATCAATTAGTCTACCTCTTTGCTTCTCTGTGGGTTGACATTTATCATTTGTTATATTGAACAATTTATTTTATCACTCAGTGTGACATTTCCTCATCTGTCAAATAAAAATAATATGTAAATGCACTGATTATTTCAAGTATTCCATTGATATTTATAATATTTGGTACAAATAGGTGATCAATATATGTCATTTGAAATGAAATTTAAACAATAAAGGGATCAAATTTAGTATCTCATTGAGGGGATTGTTCAATAGGCTTTAATTAAAGCTAAATGGTCAGATTATTTCTAATTAAATTCATCATTTTAATCTTTCTTATATCTTTTGTGGTAAAGTATATGATATTTTATAGAACATAAAAGGGAAAAATAACGATGGACCATAATAAAAGAGGAAACCTTGTTCATTAGAGGCGTTTTTGAACCACACTTGGAAAACTGAAAAAATGTGGATTATGATTTATTTATTTATAAGTTTAAGTCAAGTGAAAATTCAAAATTATTGAAGCTGATTTAAAGTGAAGGAAACAAGCAGATGTAAAGATATAGCCCAAAAAACTAGAAATATTACTGTTCACCTTCCTATTCTAGGAATTTTACTGTGCTTTTTTTCCTGCTTATTGGTATGAGAGATCATTTGCCTGACTAGGTGTGTGATATTTTACTGAAAGAGCTGCAATTCACATTCAACAAGTCACTTTAATGTTTATTAATCACTGATTATGTATACACTCTATTGGGAACTAAGTGAAAAAAGATAACAAAATTTTGTCTCCAGGAGTACATTGAGTAGTGGAAAAGACTGGTATATAATTTTAAAATTGCAGGATTCACTTAGGAGATTCACTTGTGAGCTATAAAATTCACACTTACTGGGAGATATCCAGAGGAGGTACACTTAGTCCATCCCACTGGAAAGGTGCAGATATGGTGGATGAATTTATTTTTGGGGACAAATAAAAACTGGCCAGGTGAAGTAAGTTGAAAGGAAACTCCAGGCAGTGAGAAATGGCCTGGTGTGTTGGAAGGGATGGGGAAAAACTTTCAGTTATTTGAGTTCTAAAACAGGGCTGAAGGGGGAGTCAGGGCTGAGCCCTAGAGTGTCCTTCATACCTTGCTAATGTGATTAACATTTGTCTAGTATGCAGTGAAGAGGCATTGAACCATTTTATGTAAGGAAGCTAACACATTATGTGTATTTGCCATCGATCATTTGAGATGGGAGGAAAGACTTGAAAAATACTACAAGTATGAAGAGAAAGTGAAAAGCTATTACAATTTCCTGATGAAAGGTGATGGAGAACTGAACTAGGACAGAAAGAAAGAGAAGGCAGTGAAGACTCAATAGTAAATTGTGGGAAAATCCACATTATGCAATTATGGTCACAATTTTACTTCTATGGCCATCCAATATGTTAGGACAGAACCTCAGCTCAAATGTAATTATGATATTTTTACATACCACTCATTATAAAAACCGTAGATTTATTCATAATATATTTTATTACAAGATTGTGTTATTCCCTTTATCGATCATCATTCTCAGATTTATCTGGCAGTTCTTGCAAATTTATTTATCTTTATGAACTTCAGAATCCATTATGTTGTCTAGTTCACAAAAAATTATACTGAGAGTTTTTAAGGAAATTGATTAAATTTATTTAATAACAAGAAAAGCATGTTTCTTTACATTAAGTCTTTCTATCCAAAATAAAATACAGCATGTCTTTCTATGCGTATCTTCCTTCCTAACCTTAAACAGTATAGTATGTGTTATTCAGCATATCTCAGATTTATTGATAAGTTTACATCAAGATAGCTTTTACTTTGTGTTACTACCAACAAGGTCTATTCATCCATTGTGTTTTCTTTAAAATTATTTTTACATTAGTAAATAGGCTTATAAAATGCATACCCCTGTACTAAACACCTACCTCTGTCAAATTCTAGATTTTGACTATATTTGCTTCAGGTTTTTCGTTAATGAAATCAAACATTACAGATGTGATTGGAGTCTCTGTTTACCTCTCTAGATCTCCTCTGCAGTGGGAATGCCATATAAAATTCAGGATTGCTTGTTAAAACTGAATTTTAGATAAACAGTGACTCAATTTTTAATATATCTCATGCAATAGGCAATTTGAATGATAATCTTACTTCTTGAGGTATAGAAATATCCTTAATTTGTTCTTTTATTATTCTTAAACATTTCAAACTATACTGTTACATATTATGTGATCTTAAATACTTAATGGCATTGCCTTTGAAGGTCTTCAAAACTTACACAAATTGTTCAAACATGTTTCCTTTGGCTCAAACCAAGGATTGTTGCCTTTTCTCTTTCACACAGGTCTGAACAATGTGTTTAGCTGGCTGTGTCTGAGAATGTAACTGCATATGTCTTCTGACAGTATTTTCATGTATCCTGGATCGATATTGCAGATGACAATGCTTCATCTTAAACTATGATTCAAGAGTACAGATATGCCTAGTTTTGTCAAAACGTGATTTATACTTTTTTTTTTTTTTTTTTTGCTATTCTTCTTTCAGTGATTACAGACTAGAGAAAGGGAAAGAAAGGTCTGTACTCCCCCTTCTCACAATTGGATTCACTTACGTATTTGAAAATTATTGATGCCTTAAGCAGCATTCTACTAATGGAATCAATCCCCCTTCAAAGGTCAGTCCAAAACCTGTGTAAGCTGACAAACTCCATAGGTGATTCTTCTGTGGGAGTGAGACCCTTGGCTTAGCTAAACAAAGATAGATTTTAACAATATTTAGAATATTCTACTTTTTTCTTAACTTTGTTTTCTTTGTATCAAACAAATGTACATTTTTAAGCATGTTGTTATATATTTTTAAGATTCTTGCATCTTCCTAAAAATAGTATTAAATTGACTTCCACAAAAGCTATCAGTTTTAATCTCTAAAAGTTTATAAATGGCTTTAATTATTAACTAGATGTTAACTCAGATTTTATAGAAATGTTTAGTTCAGGTTCTGTTGGACTCCCCAATGTTGTAGTATGTTAGTCTGCAAAAAGTAAATAAAATATCCTTTGAAACTTTCAAGGATTTCTTGGTGATTTAATTATAGTCAACCTACGGGGCATCTGGGTGGCTCAGTTAGTTAAGCTACTGACTTTGGCTTAGGCCATGAGCTCACGGTTCATGGGTCCGAGCCCTGTGTCAGGCTCTGTGCTGACAGCTCAGAGCCTGGAGCCTGCTTCAGATTGTGTGTGTGTGTGTGTCTCTCTCTCTGCCCCTTCCACGTTCACACACTGTCTCTTGCTCTCTCAAAAATAAATAAACATTAAAAAATATACAGTCAACGTACAATATTTATCCAGCCTTTCTTTGAAGTATAATCTTCTTTTGTTTTATAATAAAATTTTATGACCTATTAAAATGATTGCTCTTTCCTGTTCCTCAATTATACTTCATGCTTTCACTGCTACATGATTTCCTCATACTCTTTAACTGAAATACATATCCTCACCTTAGTTGATAAATTAAACCCGTCTTTTAAAAAACATTTTCAAAATCAATTTCTCCTCCTTCAAGGTCTTGTACATGCTGGTTTTCTTTTTCTGAAACCTAAGGGCAATTCATTTGTATATTTCTTGACATGCTTATTACATGATTATATGATAATCTGTGTACTTGACTTTTCCCATAGTGATAGATCATAATTGATAATAGAATTAAAATATGTGATAATTATTTAACATCTACTAAATGCCAGGCAATGGGCTAAGGTCATCATTTGCTTTAAACCTGAAAACAAGGGGCGCCTGGGTGGCGCAGTCGGTTAAGCGTCCGACTTCAGCCAGGTCACGATCTCGCGGTCCGTGAGTTCGAGCCCCGCGTCAGGCTCTGGGCTGATGGCTCGGAGCCTGGAGCCTGTTTCCGATTCTGTGTCTCCCTCTCTCTCTGGCCCTCCCCCGTTCATGCTATGTCTCTCTCTGTCCCAAAAATAAAAAAAATAAAAAACGTTGAAAAAAAAAATTAAAAAAAAAAAAAACCTGAAAACAAACATATGAAGTATGTAAAATTATTTTTTTTCTATTTTTCTAATGAGAAAATATGGGTAGAATGAAGTTTAGTAGTTCCAAAATCACACAACTAGAACAGGCCAGCCTTTGAACATGTCTCACTGCACAAGCAGCCTTCTTAACCACAATGCCCTGCAGTGCTACAGGTCACCTACTGCCTCTTTGGGGTCTTGCTCAGAAATTTACGTGGCAAATCCTAGCATATTTATTCCACTGAATTTCATCATTTACCCCTAACCATCTGTTTGATCTTATTTGGGCTACTTTTATATAATTATAAATGTGGGAATCTCAAGTCAACATGTTTTAATGTTTCTGTTTTCCCATTATACTTCAGAATTCTAATGAGAATATGTTCTCAGCTAGAGAACATGGCCTAATCACTAGTTCTTATGCCTCCCCCTCCCGTTTAGTGGACTCCAATTGTTTTGTAGATCTGAATTGACAGCCATTACATAAAGCAGCCAGAAGATGATTAGCCTGGAAAGCTGAATTTTGTCAAGTTAATTACCAGTGGTACACATTGACTTTGATTCATGAATATGGCTTTTAGCAGAACTCTTAAAGTAAGATGTTAATCAGTCAACACTAATTGTTTACAGTTTAATGGAAATGTCACAAGGAGGGTTGCAGGGAAAGCCCAGGCAAGAGGGACCCTGGTGTGCACTGAAAGAATCACCAAATATAAAAGAAGCATTCATTTTAAAGAAGTGTTTTTCAAGCTTCTTGATCATAAAATCAACAGACCTCTAACTGCTAGAGCTGTAATCAAATCAATCATCAGTGCTCTTGATAAACACAGAGATCAACTAAGAGATTATGCTCCGTTTTTCAGGTAAAAACCTTCCAAATTTAATGGAACTGTGTGGTACTAAGAGTGAATGCAAAAAGGCAGGACAAAGAAGAAAATGTAACTTTATTAAATATAAAATATTTAAAATGTATTCTATACTTTGTGATCAGATGAAAATATTCTGCAATCTCTTCCTAGTTCAAAACTGAACAAATACTATTAGGGATAAAGACTTCCTCACAGTCAACCTAAGTCATTCATGCTGCTTTTTAAGCTTATTAACTTTCTTTGTCTCAGGGTGATAAAAATCTCTTGCATATCTACCTCTGGGAGCAGGGGTGGGGGGGGTGTGAAGATCTTATCTGAACACTTTTGAAAATGATAGCATGATAGGAAAATATAAACCTTATGTTTTGCTACCAAATTTCGCCACTAAATATATATCAATTTCTGGGGGTGGGGGGGGGATCTAACTTTTATGGTATTTAAGGTATCCTAGTTTTGAAGGTATATTTTAGCTTTCATTTTTAAGCTGTTTTTTTTTTTTTTTTTTTTTTTTTTTTTTTTTTTTTCCATGACCAAGAGAAAACAGTACTGGAAAATAAATGGAGCCTGGTTGGAGTTTATAAGCTTTGTTTCCAGGCAACATTGAATTTCAAAGACACTGTATTTTGTATTTCAAATACTGCAAATCAAGTATAATACCAGCCACAAAATATTATGACCAAATTCATTCACTTATAATATTCATAAATACACATCCTGGTCTCCCTGTCTCCAATCAAAGCCCAAGTTCATACGCAGGAACTACATCTCTTTCATAAAAAGAATGCAAAGATCCCCAGTCTCTCTATGAGTTACCACATCCATGACTAGAAGAATTTCCTAGTATAAATAAAATCTAATTAAATCTATCTAATTAAAATATATGCCAACTTGGTAAGGTCAGAGAATGATTTAAAATGCTTGCCTCATTTTTTTAATATCATAAAGGCAAAAATTAGCATTTTGATATTTAAAAGAACTATCAAAGAATGCTACAGAATTAGTTTTACATCAGTAAAATCATTTGAAAGAAAGGATTCTTATGGAATTAACTCTTGTCAATTTTTCCAAATATTTAGACAAAAAAAAATGTAGGCAAATCAGTAACAAACACTTCAGTGCTTTTCATTGCCTTTTCCTCAATAGAGGCACTAATAGGATTTCTGAGCAAATGTGGATTTCAATCTTCTTTTCAATAAAGACCAGTACAGTCAATGGTTTCCTGTGTCCCCTTTTATAGTAGAGAAGAAAATAACTCAACTACAATGCTGAAACGCAGTTTTCCTGGTAGACCATGAGCCTGGTCTACAAAACTGTGACATCTTTCAGGACTCCATTTTTGAAGTTTGAGAATAAGTATAATGAATCAGTAAAGTGTATTTGATACAATTTCATATATCAGTATAACAAATAAAATACTCTGTTACCATTCGATTCTGCACATTGGGACAGAAGCTTTCCTCTTGAGATTGTATTACTGCATTTATCATTGATGTTTTCATTATTTCCCACATCAGGTTATATCTATAAAATTTAATTGGTTACTTTCAAAGATAACCATAAAGGTGACATAACATCTCATAATGAGATCTTATCAGATACTACACATACTAAATCCATGAAGAAAAAATAATTGCCTAAATTGAGCATGATAGACTTACAATTTTTTTAACCCTTCCACATGATAAGGCAAATAATTTAATGAGCAATTTCCCTAGCTCCCCTCATTTGCAATTTAAAATTTTCTATTTTATACTATAAATATGTTTTCAATCATTGATTCAACAAATATTTGCAGAGGTCCCTCTGTAGCAGGAATATAACGATTACCTAAACCAAATGCATGCTCCCCAAGAGCACATAGTTTGGTGGAAAGTAATACATTCATGGCATGTGCTCATTCTGTTTACTTATTGGAATTAGACAATTAAAATCATTAACATTCCCTTCACTGAGACAGAGCCATGGTTAAAATACTGGGATATGTATGTGTTGGAACATGTGAAATCACTGTTTTGTAGACTTAAAATGGTCAATTGTAACAATGTCATACAGCTCACTCTAATATATTTCACTGTGTATATGGACCACAATGCTCTACAGTGGCATACTTAAATAATGTTCCATATTTTTCTATAAGTAATGCTAACAGATAGTGCAACATTGCCTATCCAGTCACATTAATCTTTATACACACCTCTCATGCTCCACTCAAGAAAAACTCCCTGTAAGCAAAATATCTAAGATATGTACTTTTTTTATCTTGCAATGTAATTTTATTTTATTTTTTTTTTAATTTTTTTTTCAACGTTTTTTTTTTTTTTTTTTAATTTATTTTTGGGACAGAGAGAGACAGAGCATGAACGGGGGAGGGGCAGAGAGAGGGAGACACAGAATCGGAAACAGGCTCCAGGCTCCGAGCCATCAGCCCAGAGCCTGACGCGGGGCTCGAACTCACGGACCGCGAGATCGTGACCTGGCTGAAGTCGGACGCTTAACCGACTGCGCCACCCAGGCGCCCCATTGCAATGTAATTTTAAATGGTGCTGAGTATTTTACTCAATTGTTGGTTCCATTACCATTTGATTTATGTTACTCTGAAACTGAATGACTAGCTTATCCATTCCCCCCTATGGCATGCTATTATCTTTTGAATAAATTTTGGTTATTTATTTACTTATTTATTTAACAAAAAAACACCCATTTATTTTAGCCACATTTTTGCTTTTTCTTAACATAGAATTGTCATGGTATCATTCTTTAGTCTTAAGGGGAAAAACACTCAACCAAAATATGTTGTTATATCCCCTCAATCATTCCTTTTCTCCTCCTCCTCCTCCTCCTCCTCCCCCTCCCCCTCCTCCTCCTTCTTCTTCTTCTTTTTTTCCCCACATGCACACACAAGCAAGGGAAGAACAGAGGGAGAGAGAGAGAATCTTAAGCAGGCTCCATGTGGAGTGCAGAGCCCTATGAGGGTCTGGATCCCAACACCCAAGAGGGGCTCAGTCCCAGGAGTTTGGGATCATGACCCAGTGGAAATACTGCCTGAGCCACCCAGACGCCCGTATCCTCCATCATTCCTGATATAATATAGGGAACTTCTCTTTTGTTTCCAGTTAAGTGTTGCCACGGGTTGGTCTATTTTTACTGACCTGGTCAAAGAACAAATTTTGGATTAAATTAACAATGGTATGTTCCCCTTTTCTGTCTAATTTTTAAAGGTCAGTTTTTACTTTGGGTGATTTATTTTCCTTAAGCATATTTTCCTATTCTATTTCTATTTTTTGTTTAGTGTAATACTTAGTTCACTTATTTTCAGTCCTTACTATGTAAAATAATTGTATTCTGAGTATAGCTTAGGCCTATTACATAATTTGTATAGTTTATATGTACTTCTCTCTGTTTTGTAAGGCACGATGTAATTGTAGAATTGAATCTCTATTTTCCTAAGTTAATTAAGAGAGTCATTTATCTCAAAGGTAAAATTTTTGTTTGGCAAATATTGTGGGTATTTAGAGTCAACCCAAATCTCCCTTCTCATCTGATCTCTTTTCCTATGGAAGATGAACAGCTAAAATTCTCAACAACTCATTGCAACTAGGGGTGAATGTGTGGTCTAGTTTTAACCCATGAGGGTTTTAACAGAAGTCTCTTGGTAGTATTATTGGGAAAGCTCTGTAAGAGTTTTTTGTTGTTTTGGGGGTTTTTTTTCCCATATTGTTTTGTTTTGTTTTGTTTTGTTTTGTTTTGTTTTAAATAGAGCTAACTATACTGGTTGGCTTGTCCCTTTTAGGCCTTTAGTCCACTTCCTTTCTCCTTGTTCCTGCCTAAAATGTGGTTTTTGCCCAAGGATTTAGCAGATATCTTGAATATGAGAAGAAACTGCACACTAAGATCCTGCAGCAGGAAGGAGAAAAGAGCAGAGATAGTTAAGGATATACTGGAGTTTGGTGCATAGGTCTAAACTGCCCACCTCTAGACATATTGTTTCAAGAGAAAAATAAAGCCTTTGCTTTGCTTAAGCCAACTTTCACCAGATTTTCTCTTTCTTGCAGCCCAAATTCATCCTAACTAAAAGTGTGGCTACAGTAGATGTTGTCTGTCCTTGCCCTCAGATCTCCTTTATCGATCAGTCTACATGTCCTCCAATACTGTCCTGCACGAAGAAGAGCTGTTTAGGATAAGGCAGTACAAAAGCCCAACTTCTCTTGCCTGAAGGTGGGATACTTCTATGGAGTCATACTCCATAGTTTCTATTGGCAGTGACTGAGGATAGATTTCAATCCTCCCCACCCCATTCTAATCTGATTCCCTCAGTTTCTTATAGATTTTTCTAGTTCATACACTATCAAGCAATCATTTTCTTCTACAAAATTCTATCTGATTCAGTGAGTATTTTTGTCATTTTTAAAAATAAATACCTTGTTTTATTATAGTATAAGTATACAGCATGTATAATTTTTGCTTCTTATAATTTTTAAATCATTTCTCTATGGCCTAATACAAAAAGGATTATGTTTATATTCATAGACATTTGGAAATAAGAGACATTTTTTTCTTTAAGTTACCAAGTTTGATATAAAGTTAACTTTTTTAGTTATATCACTTAAATTCAGGATGTTCACAGTTACCTATGATTTGACTTTCCTTGTATTTACTGCACTTTTTATATTTTTTAAACTTTCATGTATGTCTTCTGACTCATTCAGGTAGACATCTTTTACCTGTAATGTAAATTTTCTTGTTATCAGTAAAATCAACCCTCTATATTCATTTTATGCTCTTTGCTTTGAATTCTTTCAAATATTTCAATACTGCTATTTTGCTTTTCATTTGTTATTGTATTTTCAGACATATTTTCCAATTATTTAAACCTTTATGTCATTGTATATGACTTTTAAACTTCTCTTTTAGAAATAGCATATATTAGATTTGTATTTTTTGCCCCAATCTTAGAGTGTTTGTTTTTTCTTTTCTTTCCTGTTTTTGAAACTTAGTCTTTGCAGAGATGCAATTAGCCATTCACATTAACTATGATATGTCACAGGTTTTCCTTTAAATGTTTCCTTAGTCTCTTTTTTACTGTTAGAATTTTTTTTATTTGTGTGGCTATTTTGGCTTATTTTTCTTTATTACTTATTGAGTGGTTTTGAAGATAAAAATTATATTTTTATTCCAACAGAGACTTTTTAAAATTTCAGCACATTTTACATCTTTCCTTGGTATCATTAATCCAAAAGTAACAGTGTCTATTGTCTCGGTAAAATTCATTTACCAAGTTTCCGCATATCTAATAATATTACAAATCTACAGTGTAATTATTGAATTGTAATATGTTTACTTTCCAAAATATTTTGACATTTTTATTACTATATAATCACATCAATAATAATAAAGAATAATTGCTGATGTTCTAATTCAGAAGTTATTCAAACTTATTTTTTTCTGTTTGCCACCTTCTTCCCCCTTACTGTTGTCATAACAATTTTTTATTGTCCTTGTAAGATATTTTACCATTTCTTTTCATTAGTTATTCCTATACTTTAGCCATTTTAATTTGCTGAGTCATGATTTTCTTTAATTCATGAAATTTTCTTCCATTGTCTTAAAGGATTGCTTCTCTGTTCTGGTCTTCTTAAAAAAACATTGTTATTGAATGCCTACTAAACATTTGTTGAATCTCAAGAATCTGGCCTCAATTGGAAAAAGTGAAATAGCACTAGACAGATATAAACAAGCAAGGAAGACTTTATTCAAGACTAATGCAGTAGGCAAAAGAGATTGAACTCAACTACACTGAAACAACAGTGGAAGAGGTTTGGGGGGAGGGGACACAGTTGGTGAGCTAGTGGAAAACTACTGATAGACATTGGCTGGGAGCACCCAATGTGATCAGGCCATCTAAGTATGCTAATTATTGCAAATTTAAGTTTCTATCCTCCCACAGAAACTGGGAGTTAAGGGCATTATCTTTCTTGATGATTACATTTCAAATGATGGCTCCCTGGTCCTTGAAAAAGATCTAGATGGTAAAATTGGCTAGAGGCTGAAGAATGAATATACATTTCATAGGAGCAGAGGAAAAAAAATTGCAATTCCAAGTTTCTAAAGTAAATCCTTCAAGAAAAGGAAGATCAGGAGACCAGAGTCAAGAAGAAGCCTGTCTTTTTTTTTTTTTTAATTTTTTTTTTTTTTTAACGTTTATTTATTTTTGAGACAGAGAGAGACAGAGCATGAATGGGGGAGGGTCAGAGAGAGGGAGACACAGAATTGAAACAGGCTCCGGGCTCTGAGCTGTCAGCACAGGGGCCCGATGTGGGGCTCGAACTCACGGACCGCGAGATCCTGACCTGAGCCAAAGTCGGCGCTCAACCGACTGAGCCACCCAGGCGCCCCAAAGCCTGTCTAAAGTTAGTTAAGATGAGGGGAATTTTAAGGCTAGCTTGGTTACCTGTCACTTGTCTTTTGTTATTTGGGTATTTTACAGATTTTTCTAGCTTGTAGTTCTTTGTGAATTCCTGGATTTTTTTAAATTTTATTTATTTATTTTGAGAGAGAGAGAAACAGAGAGGGAACGGAAGGGGGTGGGGGGGAAGAGAAAGAGAGAGAGAATCCCCAACAGGCCCTGCGCTGTCAGCACAGAGCCCAATGGGGGGCTCAAACTCACAAACTGTGAGATCATGACCTGAGCTGACTCCCTTATTTGTTTTTACCTTCAGAGTACAGAGGTTTCCTTGTTGACTGTGCTTTATTTTATTAAAAAACAAATTCAAAGATGGTTAAGAAAAAAGTTCTACTACTCTCTGAAACCCGAAACCATCACTAGACTTATTCTAAACTAATACTACTTTTGTCCTATACTGCAAATTGACACTATATAAATTATATATTATAAATTATGTTACGTAGTTTTATAAGTATACACATATATGTGTGTATATCATTAAATAGACTTTAAGTTACTATGTCTTGACTATTTGAGGGCAGTGTTTCCAATCACACAGCTCAATAAACTACAAGCTGTTTGAAGGTAAGGACAATATCTAATAGAGACCTATAATCCCTTTCCCAAAATGTATGGCATCAAATATGTTTTAAGATATATTTTGGAATTTTGGGAATTTTGGAAGAGCATATACCTGTCTAGAATCACAATATGTAATGTAAAACATCAATATTTCTTTAGGAAAAACTGAATATTCACACCAGAAAACAATGAATAAGGTATAAAAGGCCTCAAACCAGTTCAGAGTAGGTTTTTCTATCAATTCAAGTCAAGATGAGGTTTTGTCACCAAATGAGTCACAAAGACTGCATGTTTAGAGCTTTTTCGAATTCCAGAATTATAAGAAAGTAAATGGTGACTAGTAGATCCTTTGCACCCTGGGTAGCTCCCATGGGGAGTACCATGAGGTACCATGAGGTACTTGTTAGTTAATGGAGAAGTCTGTCATTCACCACAGCTTGGATTCGTGTGATATCACCCAATTTACCAAACAGCATCCCTTGACAACAAATTAAAAAACAACATATAGGGCTCCTGGATGGCTCAGTCAGTTAAGTGTCTGACTTCAGTTCAGGTCATAATCTCACAGTTTGAGTTTGAGCCCCACATCAGGCTCTGTGCTGACAGCTCAGAGCCTGGAGCCTGCTTCTGAATCTGTCTGTCTGTCTGTCTCTCTCTCTCTGCCCCTCGCCTGCTCACGCTCTGTGTCTCTCAAAAATGAACAAACATTAAAAATATATATACTAAGCCTTGAGATTGAGTGTCAAAGTCAAATGGGCATTCCTCTGTACCAATAAAAATGATATTTTTTTGATATTTTTGGAGTCCTTTACATAACAAAGAATTTTAAAATGTAGACAAAAGATCCAACATAAAAGAGAAAATAGGAGCTGGTCTTGAGTGCTTTTACAGCCATCATTCACATAGCTTACTTTACTAACTTTTGGGGCAGAATGTTAGAGGAAAGGTGACAACCTAAGCACTTGGGATCATTATGAAGAAGGACTGAGATACAAAATATCACATCCTTTATATGAGCATCATTGTCTGTAAAAGAACTCTGATAAATGAGGACATCTGTAGGAGTTGTGATGTTCGGGGTTTAGAAGGAGGAGAGACACGATCAACTAGTAAAGTTAACTATTCTCTCAAAGGGCAAAAAAAAAAAATGCATTTTCCTCACTTTATATTTTACACAACCATAGCTGGGTTTCACTTTAAATAGTCTGACAACATTATGTCAAAATGTTGAATTATACCAAAAAACTATTTGATTATAGTTCATTTTTGGGAGATTTATAACAGGATTCAATTATCTGATACCATATTACCTTTGCATTTCAAATAAAACTCAATTTTCAAAAACACAAAACAAATTGCAACATAAACTAAATGCTATTTGCTCAAAAATGTTGAATTACACCAAAAAACTATTTGGGGCATAGTTCATTTGTTTTGGAGATTTATAACAGGATTCAATTATCTGGCACCGTATTACCTTTGCATTTCAAATAAAACTCAATTTTCAAAAACACAAAACAAATTGCTACATAAAGTAAATGCTCTTTGCCTACGTTTTCTAATCATTTTTTATACTTCTCTACTCCCATGTATACACAAACACACACACACACCCTCTGAGATGGGTAACTATTTCTTAGATGGAGATCTGTCTATAGTGTTTAACAACAAAACAATCAGACTCTGAACTAAACCTTTGAAAGTCAATGAACAAATCTAGAACTTAAAAAGCCCAAATAACTGTGAACAAACATGAGCTTCTATACTTACCTTTTTGACTCTAACATACTTCAGAGACAAATTTTAATGAAAAATACAGAGAATAGATTCATAAGCAGATTTGATTTTTTTTTAAAGGCACACTGTTGAATGTCAAAGTCTTAGACCAGCAAGGTAGATCTTTTGACAATATTCTACTCTTTTAACTTCAGCATGGTATTGACATATGGTAAATACTTAATAAATACTTACTTTGTTGTCTAAGAGCCCTAGCAGTTTATGTAGCAAGCATATTATGTACTTCCTCTTAACCATGGTACAGTACATTAAGCAAATAAGAATGATTTACTTTATTGATCACATAGCACAAGGAGATAGGGTGAGTTCCACAATTTCACATGAAATATAATCAAGGTTCTGGTCCTGATTCAAGGTTTAATGCTTTTTTCAATAAAAGCCACTATACTTCCTTTCTTTCAACTATTATATTTAGTTACTCTGTCCTACATTCCAGATGATCAGGTTAAGAGTGATACTATTTAGAAGCTGCCTATAAAATAGCTTAGAAATTATATAGCAAGTTTCTGAGGTAAAAAATTTTTGTGATAATTAAAAAAGCCTATATGGAAAGGTTCCCTAAATATTGTACTTTGAAAACATAACTATCCTCAATTTTAAATCAAAGTGACTAATACTTCATCATTCCATTGTGTTCTGTAACACGTTGTTAAGGTGACAGTAACATATTCCTGATTTAGGTGCTCTAATATTAAAAAATCTATAAATGTGCATTATTCCATACGATGAATCAGCAACTGTTAATTTTTCCATCTTGAGCACATTATTTCCAACCGAATAACACTTCTGTCCTCAAGGCACACATGACTATACAATTAACTTTAATTGTCCAGTGTTTAAAAAGGTTCAAACTTTGATAATATGCAGGTAATCAGACAGAAAAGAACTCAAATAGCTTCCCTTAAAAGATTTAACATCCCATACCACCCAAGGTGAAGGGAAATAAAATTAAATGAGGCTATGCACCTAAGGTCACTTTGGAAATATGCTTTGATGGAAAGAAATCCAAAATTTTCATCGATAGACAGCCAGGACCCAGAAATGCTTAATACAAGTCTGTTCAAATAAAGGTAAACAGTAGAATCTGTGAAAACCTTAGAGGATATCTACAAAGTCCATCAGAACTAAGAACTCTAAATATGTAACAGAACTGTAAATCCATAACTTCACTCGGTCTCAGTTTCTTCATCTGTAAAAAGGGAATAATCTCTGTCTTATAGTGCCACATGTATAATCTACTCAATTTCGCTGCTCCACCATGTTGGGCCTTAGAGCACTTCTACCATTGCCCCAGAGGGCTCTTTTTTGCCCAGTGGAACAGAAACAGACTAATAGACTCGACAGACATGACTAAATTCACTGAAGCCAACTCTTGGTGTTGACTGGAAGCCACCTGGGTTACTCATTAGAGAAGGCATTAAAAAACTTTCATAACCGGGGCGCCTTGGTGGCTCGGTCGGTTAAGTGTCTGACTTCGGCTCAGGTCATGATCTCATGGTCTGTGAGTTCGAGCCCCGCGTCGGGCTCTGTGCTGACAGCTCAGAGCCTGGAGCCTGTTTCTCTGTCTCCCTCTCTCTCTGCCCCTCCCCTGTTCACGCGCTGTCTCTCTCTGTCTCAAAAATAAATAAACGTTAAAAAAAAAATTAAAAAAAAAAAAAAAACTTTCATAACCTTCAAAAGTATCTTTAAAACCACCCAGCATGTTCTTGGTTTGGAATGAAAATGCACATTGCACTAAAAAGAGATATCCATCAGGTGGGATAAAAGAAATATTATAAAGGCCCTATTTCACATGAAAACATAAATTAAAAACTGAGAAAAATTAACACTTAATCTATTGCATTTATAAGCCAGTCAATTAAAAATGTGGAATCTTTCTCTTGAAAGACAAGGTATGTAACTGATTCCCAAAGAAACCCCAGTTACCTTAGCAGCTTTAAAGCTGATTAAAGAATGAATAATACACACCTAATTATGATAAATCTATTTTTGCAATAATTCATAGGCACAATTCTTTTATAAGAGGCCCCTACTTTGCATGAGAAATACTAAAAGAGATTCCTCCAACTCACTAGGCATCATGCGTAAAGGAGCAATTGTATCCAGTGTCGGTGGCAATGCTGATTTTAGCTTAAACCAATACAAGAAAAACAAAACCATGTTTTTATATACAGCTGTGAAACAATTTTCCTCATGAAGTTATAACACTCCTTCAAGAAAATAGAACTGACTTGACATAAAAGAAATGAAACATATTTGAAGATGATTTTATATTTTCTAATTCTGACACCCAGTTGATATGCAGAAATTCTCTCATTTAAATAATGATTTATCTTACTAGTTAAAACTTAAGGAGTTTACTCCAGAACTTAAAGCAAGAATTTCTTTTCAGTTGGAAAGCCCAATGTATAAAATAGTATGAATAGAATAAGAGTATGGTTGTATACTATAGGAATAGTTGGACATTCATTTTGCCTTAGTCTAATGAGTTTATTAGTGTTTTAGCCTAGTGAATATCCTTCAATAATTTTATTGTCCCTATAACCATGTGAAGAGATCCAATTGGTTTTCAACTATGGTTACACTAATAATTGATGCCAGATTCTGAATCCAGACCATCTTCCTATCTTCTGAAGCCCTTTTCACTTTTTACCATAGGTTAAGCCTATGGGTTCCAGACATGCTTGGGAAATACAGCCAGAATTCCTACATCCAGATAGTTGTATTTATGCACATCTGACAGCAAGGTTCTATAGGCAATATACACTGAGCCTGTATTCTACAGGAAACATTGCTCATCACCTTGCATTCTAGCCTTTCAACATTTGTTAGAGTTTGTCTCTTCTTCCAAGCTGTTTAGATTTCAGAGTAGCAGTAGTAAAGCAGTAGTAGTAGAGGTAGTAGGAGTAGTAGTAGAATGAGAAACAGAAGTAAGAAGAGAAAAAAACAAGAAAGAGAGAAGAACGAAAGAAAGTTATCTAGTATCTCTATAAGGAAATGGAGAAAGATGGACCCTAAAGCCATGTCTATCTAGGCTCTAACGGCCAGTCCCTTACTTACCAAATAACCTCTTGGCATAAGAAAGTTATTCTATCCCTATATTTAAGTCTTTTTGCTTAGATTTTTTAAAAATGCTTTTACTTTATAGCTATCTTTTGAGTTTATTTGAAGTTTAGGGGCAATATTGATAAAATACCTTATCTAATGCTTAACATATGGAAAGTAGGTCCCAAGAAATGGTAGTTGGCTTTTTGTCTGCACTTCTCTCCTTAATCATTCTCCTTTATCCATTTCCCTATGTCAAGACAGGACCCCAAACAATTAAATCTGAATGTCTGAATGGCGGGGCCCAGGCATCAGTATTGTTAAGGTCCCAGGTGATTTTAATACCTAGCTTAGGTTGTAAGATATTCTATCATCCTGACTTTCAAACTATTAGAAATATCTGTGGAATTTAATCCTAAATCTCAAGGGTACATTTACTAGATATTTGTCATGGCAAATTACATCCCCCCCACCCCCCGTATTCTCTAACTGCTATACTGTAAAAAGCTTAAAATTACTTGTTAATGAGAAAGCATCAGGGGTGTCCTACTTGCTCCCCCCAGACTTGATTGCAATAAAAACTTGATATCTTAACAGATTTATTTCATTTTTTATTATTAATATGAAATTTATTGTCAAATTGGTTTCCATACAGCACCCAGTGCTCATCCGAACAGGTGCCCTCCTCAGTGCCCATCACCCACTCTCCCCTCCCTCCCACCTCCATCAACCCTCAGATTGTTCTCAGTTTTTAAGAGTCTTTTATGGTGGCTCCCTCCTTCTCTAACTTTTTTTTTCCTTCCCCTCCCCCATGGGAAGTTTCTCAGGATCCACATAAGAGTGAAAACATATGGTATCTTTCTCTGTATGACTTATTTCACTTAGCATAACACTCTCCAGTTCCATCCACGTTGCTACAAATATGGAGGTTCCTCAAAAAATTAAAAATAGATCTACCTATGATCCAGCAATAGCACTGCTAGGAATTTACCCAAGGGATACAGGAGTGTTGATGCATAGGGGCACTTGTACCCCAATGTTTACAGCAGCACTTTCAACAATAGCCAAATTATGGAAAAAGCCTAAATGTCCATCAACTGATGAATGGATAAAGAAATTGTGGTTTATATACACAATGGAATACTACACGGCAATGAGAAAGATTTATTTCTTAAAAGTAAAAGGAATGTCAGTATTTTCTCCAACACAAATCATAAAATCAGGCCCTGGGAGATTACTTGTGTTATTTTTTGATAGTAAGGAAAAAATGTGTTAGTAATGTTAAATCAACGCAAAGAATCCTGCTAATGCAGCATCATCCTATATAATAAATAAATTGCTTTGTTGTTTTCTTCCATTATTTAGTACCTTTGGTGTGGCTATTATTTTCTGAAAGTAAGTATTATCAGTTAACAAAGAAGGGTTGGTCTAAACTTAATTAGAGCAATACTACCCAAAGGGTAGTTCTCAGAAAGGCAACATTAGCATCATCTGAGAGTTTGTGAAAATGAAAATTATCAGACCCCACTCCAAACTACTGAATCAGAAACTTTGAGAGCATCTGTTTTTAAGAAAGCTATTCTAGTGATACTTGACGCATATTCATACTTGAGAATCATAGGCTTAGAGGATGTCTAAGGCAAATAAAATTGAGTTCATGACTTATCATGTTCTATATTCTCATCTTATTCCTTTCTTCACCCATTTTTCCTTTTTCTACAAAAAATGCTTATAAGATATTAAAGTCATATTATATTTCAGCACGTCCTGAAGAAGTCTGAATCATCAGGAGCTGGATAGTATAAAATCTAAAAGTTGAACAAGCTGCAGAATGTTAACATGAAATACTCACTTTTTAGCTCACTCTAATAAGATCTTGCATTTTGGTTGATCTATGATGAATGCCTATATATGTGTTCATAAAAGAATTCATATTAAATAGAGTTGTTGACAACTATCACATCTCATAAGGTAATCAGTTCAGAATTGAGTAAATGAAAATCTGTAGGAAAATCTGTAGGAAAGCTAATTCAAAGTATAATTTCTTAAAGCAAATAATACATAATATTGTCCAGCAACGTTTATGTCTGAGAATATACAAGAGATGAGAGCACCTCAATGAAGAAGCATTAGCAACTTGATATGCTACTGTATCTTTCACTTTCTACTAAAGATGGACAATATAACTTCATTAATGATCAACATTTTAACCATGTATGGAAGGGAGAGATGAAGGGGCTATAATTCAGTAATATTGGACCCTTTGAGTGATATTTAACAATTGCTATTCCCTAACCTATTAATTCCAGAAATGCCCCATACTACCACTCCAGGAAATCTGTTTCATGTTACCCATGAACTTCCTGGGTTTACTAATGCTTCAAATTAACAACTAATTCTTGAAATTAACATAAAGTTCTTGAAGACCTATTACATAATCTAAAAAATAGAAACATAGTTTAAATTTTTATATTGACTTTTATATTAACTACAATATAAAATATTATATTTTATAATAGACCACAAATTTATATTCATAGGTGGTCAAGCCTGATGTTGTTTTTCAGTTAGTATCCCACATTCTAACAAGAGAAGAGAATGAGGCTATAATTAATCATCCCATCTCTTACCACTTAGGTAGTCAGAGAGAAAGAGGTCTTGGAGTGATCAGAAGAATCCCAATTACTTCTCAGGGAGGTCACTTGGCCTCATCTAGCTCCTCTTAGCAGTGACAAATAGAGCAGAGTATAATTTGAAAATACCAGGGGAAAAAAGCAGTAGGATTCTGCTATTTAATAATAGATTAAACCAAAGCACCAAATACAGAAAAGACATATAACTTTACTTCCCAATGGTTCTCAGGGCAACAAAGCATAGAGTTTCTGGTTGGACGTTTTATTCACCTTTTCATTTATTTCATTATATACATAACTCCTCAGTATTCTCCCTAAATACTAACAACTTTCTTCTCTTGTGCCTTCACGACACATTTCTTTGACATGACAGGACCTTAAAAACATAACATTAACAGCATGACTTCCCCACTAGTTCCGTTATCAAATGCTTCTTTTGTGAGAAACTGTTCTAAACAATTTGCATGTGTCCTGCAATTTCATAAATTAGAAAAAAATCTGCCTACAAAAATATGCCACATAATCAAGAGGTTATTAGCATACAGGAATAGAAATCACTGAGTAAATCTCTTCCACTTTTGGTTCCACATACTTTAATTTACTATCGTATAAACAAATATGATGAAGACCTGGACAAATAAGCTTCTTGAGACTGCAGCTTTGATTTGGGCTAACTTAAAGTTTAGTTAAATTTATGCTCAATATATAAATCAATTCCGATAAGGACTTCCATGAATTTTATGAACTCATGATTTGAGGGAGAGAAATATTTCTCTAGATGCTATGTCACTTCAATGTTTTTTTTGAGAAAACCGTAGAAGAAAAAGTGATGATATGGGGTTAAAAATAAAAGATTCAGTTCATTTAACAACTCTTCAATGAAATGTAGTTGAGTTGAAATGAACATAAAATAGGAAGCCCACACAATCTTTGTGTTCAAGAGACAGCTTAAAAAGTTGGAATATGGAAGTATGAAGTAACATAGAAGAATTATATTTTAGTAATATTTTACTTGCATAATCCAACTAAGTTGAACATTTCTGTGAGGTAGATACTATTTATATATAATGTGAAAACTTCCATATGATTAAGATCAGTGTCTTGTAAGTACTTTACAATGAATCTTAGTTGATCAATTAGAAAAATAAATATTATGGGTCCTTAAGAAATTGACTAGTGTCATTGGAAATAATCCAAGAATCTTTCATAGAAGCCTTAAGCTTCAAATGAATGTAGAGACAGGATACCACCATTTATAATAAATATTATGAACAAAGACACAGAAGCAGTAATGTGGGTGGTTTGTTTGGAGGATAGCAAGGAAGTTTCTTTTTAGGGAGCAGTAATGTTTATCGGTGAATATATACGATATATATTAAAAAGATGATTGAAGAGTTTGTTCCATAAGTTTATAATTTAAATAAGCAGCCAATATTTTTGTATGTGTGACATACTTCTTAATCTTCTTTTTTGCTTATTAGCCAATACTTATTTAAGTTCAGGTGGTATATATTTTCTAAAGAGCTCTTCTAGTGAGTGAAGAATATTCAAATAGGTTGTTTCTGCATTAGTGGTTTGGGGATGTCCGTAGAATGTGGGGCATTAGGGTCATACAGATTTGCATTTGATCTAGCTCATCCCCTATTACCGATTAATCATAGATTATTTGATTTCTAGGTCTCTCATCTGCAAAGGAGGACACAATAATATATAATCCACAGAGTCATTTTGACAATTAAGTCAGATAATTCATTTAAAGGCATAAAGCAAAAATGCAATAAATCATTAACTCCCATGCTAATTTTTGTAATGCTATTGATGATACAGAACTGTTTTAAATTTTTTCTTTCCTGTGGTTCAGTATGAAATAGATTGGGGAGGGGCATCTGAATGACTCAGTCAGTTAAGCATCCAACTGTTGATTTCAGCTCAGATCATGATCTCACAGTTCATGAGACCAAGCCCTGCATCAGGCTCTGTGCTGACAGGCTGACAGCATGGAGCCTGGGATTCTCTACCTCTCTCTCTACGTACCTAGAGATACACGTTATTCTCTACCTCTCAAAACAAATAAATAAACTTAAAATACATTGTGGAGAAAAGCACAGCATTCAGGAAATAGAGTTTAGTGTGCTTGTTAAACCACTAAACTGGAAACCACTAAGTGGAAATATACAATGCATTTTTAACAAGATGTGCCTACTGTATAAGTCAAATTGAAATTAATGACTTTGAAGTTATCAGCATATAGACAGCAATCAAAACCATCATTGGAAATAATGTCTCATAGTAAATGTATTTAAACTGAGGTAATGGGTTTAGGACAGAAGTCTCAGAAAATTTAAGCTTAAAAGCAAGGTAAAGAAAAGACTACAAAGGTTACAAAGGTTTCTAAGACTTAAAAGAAAAACCAGAAGATGGTTTCATGAAATCCCAAGGTATTGCATTATATCCATCAGCTATTGCCCAATAATTCTGCAAAACAAACATTCCAAAATTATAACAAGTTCCTTTTCTTTTTTTTTTTTTTTTTTGATCACAGGTCCACAGTTTGGGCCCAATATGCTTCAGGCTTCAGGGTGAGTGTGCTTGGCTCCCAGCTTTGTATTGACTTCATGTCTGCTCAGATGTTTCCACATTCTCCTTGGATGAGCAGGTTCTCAGCATATGTGCTTCTCACAGCAGATAACAGAGTATAAGAACCAAGCCAAACTACAGATGCATAATGTCCGCTTAGTTCACACCCACTACTATGCCACTGGGCAGAGCAAGTCACATGACTGGGCACAACACCAATGGGTGTGGTCATATGCTTAACTACAGTGGGAATGAAAGAAAAATGAAAATGTCTTAACAATAAATCCAAACTACCAAACTATTTTAACAAGAAGGGAAATTCAAGAGTGTAGCATCTGCCAAAGGGTCTAGTAGGTACTATGTGAAAGATACCCACAGGATTTAGGAAATAAGAGGTATTTGAGTGACCTTATAAAGCACAGTTTTACTGAAATGTCTGGTATAAGAACCAGGTTTCAGAGATTAGAGAATAAATTGAAGGTAAGGAATGGTAAAGTGAGCGGCACCTGTGTGGCTGAGTCAGTTGAGCATCTGACTCTTGATTTTGACTCAGGTCATGCTCCCAAGGTTGTGGGATTGAGCCTCATGTCGGGTTCTGCACTGGGCATGGGGCCTGCTTAAGATTCTCTCTCCCTCTCTCTTAGGCCCTCTCCCCAAACTCTCTTAAAAAAATGGTAAACTGAACATAGATGAAAGTTTAAAGAAATTTGGCAGTGGGACAGAAAAGGGAAAAATAAATACAGTAGCTTGTGTAAGGCAAGAGTTCAAGGAAGGATTCTGTTTAATTTTGTCTGCATGGTTTCTAAGATGAAAGAGAATTAGGCATGCTTAAATGCTGACATCAGGAAATAGTAGAGAGGTCAAGGTTGAAGATTAAAGAAAGAGGTAATAATGGATACAATGACAACACTAAAAAAGTGGGCAGATGCAATCCTGAACTAGGAAGAGAAAAAACATGTAGACAGAAATTGACTTTCCTCTCTCATTACAATGAATTGGAAGAAGGGAAGGAGAATGTTGCCGTAGCTTAGGTCATATATTTAGAAACTACAGACAAGTAATTCTAAAATAAGAAAGAGAACAAAATGAAGTTTAAAAAGTAGCTAGAAAAGTTAGTAGAAAAACAAAACTGAAAGTTTGAACATAGGGAAAAATTAGGGAGCTGAGTAGGAAAAAATTGGAATTTCTGGGGAGAAAGCATATAACTACAAGAGCAAATATTTTCTCGTGCTGTACAAAATTGAGATCCAGAATACAAGTAGAGGTATTGGAATTAGGAAAGAGAAAAGATCACTCTCTCCGAGATTTAAAGGATAGAAGTAGGGATACAGACATGTTGAGTGAAGCCATATTTAATTTACTAAGGTATTTCATTTGACACTGATATTTTTAGTAACATATATATTAGTGTCATCTTCCAAAATATGTTCCAGAAGAGTTGGAGAGGAAGGCTGGTTTAAAATTCAAAAACAGAAATAAATAGGTTATGTGTGAATTATGCTAAGAAATCTAATAAATAAATAAATAAATAAATAAATAAATAAATAAATAAATAAAAAAAATAGTTGCTGAATCCAGCAAGATTGTCTCCTTACCTACATATTAGCAAAAACCTAAAAGAAATTCCTTTGTTCTTCAGTATTCTTTTCAAAAACAGAAGGCAATATGAATAAACATGATTTGTGGCAACATCTGTAGCATTGTTTCTCAGTTTGTTTTTAAGAAGTATTTAATTGGCTAGCAGTCATCATAGTCATACCACCTTAGATCAGACAATAGTCAATGGAAATTTTTCAGTATATTATCAGAAAGCAATAATTAATAGAAAATGTGAATAGAGAATCTTAGTGATACAGTTTGATTTCTAATATAAAAGCATATCCGTGAGTAATATGTTATTATTTCTCTCAAATATAAAACCAAATAAATGGAAGAAAAATGTAAACTTCAAATTAGACACAAAATTCTAGTACATTAAATAATTTACAGTGGAAAAATATACACAGAAATAAAAAGCCACTGGGGAAATTCATCTTATAAAATAATGCATCAATTTTATTAATATTTATGTAAGAATTAGAGCAAGTTATCTTTGCTCTGAGTTTGTAAATAAATTATTCATTTTTCCCAACCACCTTAAGAACTTGGCAAACTACAAACATCTTATTTTAATATTCTTAGCAATCCAGAAACCATCCCTCCAAAGGTCACCCAGGAAACTAAAGATTCCATAATTTTGCTCCCTCTTTACACTTCTTTCCTCCTCCTACTCCAATTAGGCACTTGTTTTCGAGACCAATCATTCATCCATGCTTATCATCAAAAAGAAGAAAGAAAGAAAGAAAGAAAGAAAGAAAGAAAGAAAGAAAGAAAGAAAGAAAGAAAGAGAAAGAAGAGAAAAGGAAAGGAAAGGAAAGAAAAGAGAAAAGAAAAGAAAAGAAAAGAAAAGAAAAGAAAAGAAAAGAAAAGAAAAGAAAAGAAAAGGCCAAGCACAACAGAGGACCCAAAGATTAAATTATTTTATGCATCAAAATAGGTTAGTATTTAACATGAAAGAATAGGATGCCCTGGTTGGCTAGTGATACTTGTGGTAAGTCATCTTTCGATAACAACAAAAAAGATAATAAAAAGGAAAGAGGAAGGGGGGAAAGCAGTGAACTGAGTGATAAAAAGAAATAATGGCTCTGGCAACGTGGTGATCCTTAATGTATGTATGTATGTATGTATGTATGTATGTATGTATTTATTTATTTATTTATTTATTTATTTTTGGGACAGAGAGAGACAGAGCATGAACGGGGGAGGGGCAGAGAGAGAGGGAGACACAGAATCGGAAACAGGCTCCAGGCTCCGAGCCGTCAGCCCAGAGCCTGACGCGGGGCTCGAACTCACAGACCGCGAGATCGTGACCTGGCTGAAGTCGGACGCTTAACCGACTGCGCCACCCAGGCGCCCCAATCCTTAATGTATTTAAAAGCAATCTTTTTAGGTTTAGTCTGAGCTGCTGCTGCTGCGTGTGTGTGTGTGTGTGTGTGTGTGTGTGTGTGCGCGCGCGCGTGTGTTTATATGTATGTATTATTAGGCTATGAGCATTGCTCCATCTAGGCTGACTGAATTTTTTCTTAAGTTTTTATTTCTTTATATTGAGAGGGGAGGAGGGGCAGAAAGAAATCTCAGGCAGGCTCTGCACTGTCAGCACAGAGCCCGACCCAGGGCTGGAACACAGGCCCACAAGAAATGCTGTTAAAAATGCAGATTTCTGGGTCATATTTCAGATCTACTGAACCAGACTCTGTATTGATGGAGGTCAGGAACATCATTTTTAACAAATAATATCAGGTAATTCTTATAAATTGCCAAGTCTGAGAGCCACTGCCCCATTGTATATCACTTGTAAAACAATTGTAGGATTTTAACTGTATTTACCAACATGAAGAAAGTAGTGTGAGCACCTGCTATTACACTGATGGTTTCCCTCTTGTATTTTCATAATATGGAATATTTTTACAATAGAACATTTCTAAAATACCTTATTTGTTTACTAAAATAAAAAAGACATATGGAGACTTGAATATCCCTAAATGTACACTCTAGTAAAGAAAGGCAGACATAGGTATAAATGTGAATAATGAAGGGACTATGGCAGAAGTTTGTAAGAGGTACACTGGGGACATCAACACTGGAGGTGCTAATATAACTGGAAGAAGTCGGGCTAGGAGAAACTTCCTGAATGAGGTGGCACAGAGTAATCTGAAAGGTGAGAAGATGCCTGCTAGATATACAATGAAGACACAAGCAAAACTTTCTACCTCATTCTAAAGCATTGATGATACTTTAAAAAAAACAGATGTTGCTTTTGCTCAGAATTCTGTCTGAAGTCCATTATTAAAGACATATTGAAGAAAACAATGATCTGCTATCAATTAAATAATTCTCCATTACTATCCATTATCCACAGCATTTGTCCCATCTCAAACATGAGCAAGTCTGGGATACATGAACAGATATGCATTTGTCAGCTGAACTGAACAACCATGGCAATAATGAAGCAGAAATAATAAATCAAGATTCAAATGGTAGTATCAGATCAAAGAACATTGCAACCAATCGTGAAGGAAAATATTCTCTGACTGAAACAAAATCCCCTTGGGGAAAGGCTTCCTTAAATTTTCATTCTCTAATGAATCAACTAATGGGCAATAACTGGCTTTGAAAAGTACATTAGAAAACTTCTGGACATACAAAAAGTGACCAGTATCGTCGGTATACCTCAGGATGGCACTTACCTGAACAACATCAGCATTCAAAGGAGACAGAAAGTAAAAAAAAAATAAGAAATTACGTACAATCACTAAACATCAGATATTTGTTTTGACTTCTCAATATATGATTTTAGCAGGGTATCAGAAAATAGAAATATTTTTTATTGCAAGTATAAGCTTTTCACATGTTAAGCAGTGATTCTTTAAGTTCATTTTACCAGGACTAGTAAGTTCATTTAGGTCAGTAGTAATGGCAATTTTTCCTCTTTACAGCTATCCACCTTACCACCATAAAAATAAAGAAGGAAAAATTTTTCAGTCCAGTGATATCAGACACAGGGAGCATTTTATAGAAACCCTCTGTTTCAAATATCTCTAAAGATCTCACTACTACTAGAAATCTTTCTTTAGTGATTTTGGCATGTAATAAATGCCCATTTTATATGCCTCTCTAACAAATATTATTATATGCAAACAGGAAACCATATGTGTTTCAAATAAGCATGGTGGCATTCTGGTGCTCTCAGCCATGGCTGGGGATGAAATCCAAACTCCTGTACACCTGTGGACGTCTATGGCTCTTAAAAAGATAGGTATCTCTGAGCAGAAATCTAGCTCTTAAAGACGCTATGAAAAACATTAAGATGAAAATATATGACTTAGTACATTTACTAAATTTTTCCTTAATTACTCAAAGGGCATTTTCATAAAATTATAACAACAAGATGAAGTAAAAAATGAAATTATGATTAGAGTTTATCAAAAGAGACAATTTAGAGACTACAGGCCAGCCAATTTTGGAGAAAGACTTCTTACTGAGAATTGTGTAGATATGCTGCTTCAAATCTGGAGTAAATTTCCTTAACATTTTTGAAATTACAAAGTCCTCTATTAACTAATATCTTTCTTTTACTTTATTAAATCCTCAAAGAACATTTTAAGATATTAAACCACTGTCTTATGCAACCATTGCTCCTAGGCTAAAATACAAAGAACGTTCTTTAAAAGAACTATTTTCCATTCTTCAGCCATGTATCTAGCCACTGTATAGTTTATACTCTATCATATATTAGGTTTCTTTCAGTTATTTGAATCAGTCATGCTCTACTAAATGCCCCTGACATAGACCATTCACCTAACACACTGATTCTCCTTGCATTAAAGCACTCATCACAGTTTGGGGTTATCTTTTTATCTATTTTTCCCACTTAGCTTAGAACACTTTTGAAGGCAAGGAAAAGTCTGACTTATTCATTACTATTTCCAGGCTCCAGTGCAATGTCTACCACACAGTAGATCTGTATTTCTGAACTCATTCTCTCTCTCCCTCTCTCCCTCTCTCTCTCTCTCTCTCTCTGTCCCTCCCTCCCTCTCTCTCTCCCTTTTATTCCCTCCCTTATGAATACAATGTAGAACAAATGATGAAAAAATAATTATTCACTTTACTTCTTTGCATTTCTAGCAGAAGGACCTGCTTTGTAGATTATTCAGGGGAGAGAGATCCTTTGCCTCATCTGAAAGCTGATGTTTTTGTTTTCCTTGAAGAACAAGCAACTTTGAGAGGGTCATAAATAGTTAAGTGAAAGACAAGAGGCTCCTGCCTAACTAAGATGATTACCTAAATCAAACCTAGAAAACAATCAGGCAGAAAATACTGCAAAAATACTTTCATATCTATTCCCCTCACTTTACAAAATGAAGTCACTCAGGGTTACAGAAGTTGAGTACATTTCCCAAGAATACATACCTACTCAGTACCAGAATATTGACTTAAATCTATGTCTATTGAAAAGCTAGTATTACAGTCTTTCCTGCATGAACAAACATATCATATATTATCTTGACAGTCTATGACCCTAAAATGACAATGAAAGCAAGGAAATTTCTCAGTTCTTGAATTTTATGAAAACAACATAGGATCCATTTTAACTGAAATGTTCTACAAGTCTAATAACAATTAAAATATTTTTATGCATAAAATAATAAAACTTGATCTATAGCAAAAAAATGTTATGCTTATGATGTCATCAGCACATAATTATGCTTCTCTAATATAATTTCTTTATTTAAAGCTTAATTTGGCAAGACAAAATCTTCTACAAGTGTTTGAAAGATTGACAAGACTCAACACTGAAGACAAGATGCAAAAGCAAACATTCTTATTCCTGTTACTAGGATTATAAATTAGTACAATCTCTTTAAAAGACCATTTGGAAATAGTAATAATGTGTAAAAGATGCATCCCTTGCCAACAATTTCACTCTAGAAATGTATCTTAGAGAAATAGTTCCAGGAATATACAGAAGTACATGTAGAACAATGTTGCACATTCTTAAAAGAAAAAAAATTGGAAATAACCCAAAGAGCCAATCATGGGACATCAACAAATTAGGTTCCATGCTACGGGGTACTTGGCAATACTGAAAGGAATGTGTTAGTACTATAAGGTAAGGAAATAAAAGTTGACCAAGATTTTTAAAAAGCAACAGAACATTTTATATAGTATGATGCAATTTTGATAGTAGTATATTTAAAATTATAGTCTATGCATAAAAATAATTATTTTAAATATATATATATATATATATATATATATATAATGTCAATAATAGCTCTGTGGTTGGACTTAAATGAATGGAAAGAGTCATCATTAAAATTTTTATAGCTATTGAAAAACACTAAAAAATTATTTTCAAAAATACTATCGAATATATTTGAAAGTTTTGATGGATAAATTCCTAGAAAAAAAACTTATCAAAAAAACATTAAGTAATAATTAGGAAATATATATAAACTCCTAACTCCTAAGACAATTGATTATTTCATTTAAAATTGTGCCACACAAAAAAAAAAATCCAGGACCAAATGGCTTCACCAATGGATTCTATAAAATATTTAAGAAAGAAATTAACATGTATCATCCAGAATCTTAGCAAATAAAAAGAGGCAATCTATTCCAACTCATTTTATGAGTTCAACCAACATAAACTTAAGACTAAACTGTAACCAAATTATATTACAAAAATTGAAAAACTAATAGCTAAAAAAAATCCTAAGCAAAACATCATCAACTCTAATCCAGCAATATACATAATGGGTAATAAACAGATCATGAGTGAGTCAAATTTATTCCAGAAATCCGGGTTTAACATTTGAAAATCAATCAATATAATACACTGCATTAACTTACCATAAGAGAAAAATCATATGGTCATATAAATAATTTAAAATTATTAAATTTTTTAAAAATCTTAACAAATAGAAATAGGGGGGAACTTCCTTAACCTGATGCAGGTTTTCCAGAAAAATCTAATACTTAATGGTGAAGTTTGGAGGAATTTTCTTATGAGATCAGGAATGAGACAAAGATAAGTTATCACCACTTTTACTCAACATTGCACTAGAGATCCTAGGCAGTACAAAAAGGGAAAATTTTAATAAGTTATAAAGAATGGATCAAAAGAAATAAACTCATTATTCTCAAATGATACAACTTAAAATCTAGAAAAATAAAAGGAATCAACAGAGAAATTAACATTGATAAGTGAGCTTTACAAGTCTATAAAAGGTCAACATATAAAATTGGAAATTTGGAAATTATAGTGCTTATGATGGCATAAAAAAATCAAACACCTAGGAATAGATACAACAAAAGATGTGCAAGGCTTTCACACTGAAAAATTTAAACATCATTTAAAGAGTTTTTAAGATCTTAAAAAAGCTATACATATATATGTATATATACACACACATACATATATATAAGCCATGATAATAAATTAAAAGACTTGAGTTTTTAAATATGTCAATTACACTCAAATTGATTTCTAGATTAAGTGCCATCCTAGTGAAATTCCAACAAGGATTTTGTAGAAATTGATAAGCAAAATTTCAAATTTATATAGCAAGGCAGAGTCAGTAACAGTCAAGACAAACTTAAAGGATAAGCAAGCTAGAGAACTACTCTAGCAAATATTAAGACATAATTTAAATCTATTCATTACGACTGTGACTATGGCCACAATGATAGACAAATAATCCAGTGAAACAGAATAGCAAGTCCAAGAACAGATCTGCCCATACATGGTACACTTGATTTAAAACAGAGGTAGTAGCAATGCCAAACAGTGGGGAAAGGACAGCCTTTTCAGTAAATGCCCCTGATGACTTCTGAATCCATAGAAGTAAGAAAGCAAAAGTCAAACCACACACAAAAATGAATTCCAGATGAAATGTATAACAATATAGTGTCTGGAACACAATACAAAAAAATCTCCGTAACTTATAGTTAGGAAAGATTTATTAAACAAGACCAAAATAATACTAATTCTGGACTACATTAGAGCTGAGAACAGCTGCTGATAAAAGATAACATTAAGAATGGCAAAGCAAATCATAGAGTGGGAGAAGATATTTACAAACATTTTCTGAGGGCTCAAATTCAAAATATATAAGGAACCTCCTATGAATCAATACGTAAAAGATAACTCAATAGCAAATTTGATAAAATTTCTGAATGACACTTCAAAAGAGCATATTCAAATGGCCAAAACACATAAAAAAGGTGTTAATTTATTAATAAAAAATGCAAATTAAAACCATAATTAGGTATCCATTGCCACTAGGGTAGTTTAAGTTAAAAACACTATTAATAGCAAGTGTTGGTAAAGCTAAGCCACAACTTGAAATCTCATACACCACAGGCTCGACTGGAAATTGGCTCAACTACTTGGGAAAAAGCAAACAATTTCTATGCAGCATTAGCCTATGAATCAGTAATTACGTATTACAAAACATGTACAATAACAAATGTACATAGAAGAACTGTTGGTAATAATACAAAACTGGAAACAACACAGATGCCCAACAAGCAGAACAGATATGTACATTCTGAAGTATTCATTAGATGGAATTCTATTGAGCAAGAAAAATGAAGCACTGTTATATGCAGGAACATGGATATTTCTCACCCAAAAGGTTGAACAAAATAAATCTGATGCAAAAAAAAATTGCAGAATATATGATTCTGTTTATATTTATTTCAAAAACAGGCAAAAACTGTGGTCTTGAAGTCAGAATAGAGTCTACCTTCGGGGAAGAGCAAGGTGGTAGTGATTGGGAGGGGCTGGAAGAGGCATTCTTGGGTGCAGACAAGGTTCTCCATCCAGAATGGAGTGTTGATTTCATGGGTAGAATTACTTTGTACTTCTCATTCAGCTCATTTAACTTACACTTCTCTGTATTTCTATTATTCTTTAGTTAAAAGGGTAAAACAAAACAAAACGATACAATACAATGTTTTATTTAAAGCAAAGGCCTTAGTTTCATTACCACTCAACTTGTGCCTAGGCCAAAATTTAAAAACAACTTTTTTAAAAAAGCTGGGTTAATTTTCTAGTACCAAAAAGGAGTTGCTATGATCTTTAAAATAATATATTCTGGGGCGCCTGGGTGGCTAGGTCGATTGAGTGTCCAACTTCGGCTCAGACCATGATCTCAAGGTTCCTGAGTTTGAGCCCTGAGTCCAGCTCTGTGCTAACAGCTCAGAGCCTGGAGTCTGCTTTGGATTCTGTGTCTCTCTCTCTCTGTGCCCCTTCCCTGCTCATGCTGTGTCTCTCTCTGTCTCAAAAATGGATGTGTTAAAAAAATTTTTAAATAACATATGCAAAAATATAGTCAATCAATCCAGTAGGTATTTTTAAAGGTTTTCTATTAAAATACAGTATATTTATTGCATAAAAATATTATGCCATGGGAATTTTTATCTGACATAAAATTATGTTATATTAAGCAAATTGAGTCCCAAACTGGAATATTATAAATATCATTTGTAATATTTTAGCAAGCAATATTGTCTGTTATAGATAGCAAATCTGTACTTTCTGTAACCATGACAATTAAATACTATAAGATTAGATGCCTTAAGATAGCATTACTGTTTATGGTTCCTGGTGTTAGGAAGCAAAATTAAGGCAGAAATGCATAAACACTTCTGATGCATAGATCTAAGTTAAAATAACAAATTTTTAAAAAACACATTGCAATCACTTAATGTTTGGGAAACTGCCCCACATAAATCACTATAGTAGAAGATCACTTTGTTTATATGATATCCATAAATAAAACATATGTAATGTTATGAGTGTTTTAGAATTCATATATTTAGAATGAACATATGTTCATTCTAAAATGTTTTAATCTCTTGTGTGGATACTAAGTTTATTTGAGATAGATACTGGTCACCTAAAATGGAGAAAATTTAAAATGTGACTCACAGAAAACTAAAACCGGATATCATGGAAAGGTGTTAAGCCTAATAATAATTTAGCCTTAGGAGTTAAATAACTTGGGTGTAAATTCTAGCTTTTTAATATCTCTAATCTTTCTCATCTGAAGAATAGTAAAAATAATACACAAAATCCACTTACTGGATTGGTTAAGTTAGGACAAATCACATTGGACACATTTAAAACAAAGCCCAGGGGCACCTGGGTGGCTCAGTTGGTTGAGTGTCCGACTTCAGCTCAGGTCACGATCTCAGGGTCCGTGAGTTTGAGCCCTGCGTCGGGCTCTGGGCTGATGGCCCAGAGCCTGGAGCCTGCTTCCGATTCTGTGTCTCCCTCTCTCTCTGCTCCTCCCCCGTTCATGCTCTGTCTCTCTCTGTCTCAAAAATAAATAAACGTTAAAAAAAAAATTAAAAAAAAAAACAAAAAACAAAGCCCAACACTGAATGAGTGCTCAATAAATGGTTTTTGTCATCAATAATTGAAGTGAGACTACAGAGAACACATTGCTTACAAAAGCCAAATAGAAAAATCAGTCTCATATCTCAGTATTTTTAATTTTCAAACTAGGCTACTTCAATGCTCTAGGTAAGTATCCATCTATTTTTCATAAATGTCTTTTTCAATACTTTCATTAATTCTGAAAAACATAATTGACTCACTAGATTCTCCAAGTTTATATACAAGACATGCTAAACCAAACTGAAAACGTGAATACTGTATACTTATTTCTGGAAAAGGAGTGAAGAAATGGGCAAAAAACATGAATAGACACTTTTCCAAAGAAGACATCCAGATGGCTAAGAGACACATGAAAAGATGCTCAACATCACTCATCACCAGGGAAATACAAATCAAAACCACACTGAGATACCACCTCACACCAGTCAGAGAGGCTAAAATTAACAACTAAGGAAACAACAGATGCTAGCAAGGATGTGGAGAAATGGGAACCCTCTTGGACTGTTGGTGGGAATACAAACTGGTGCAGCCACTCTGGAAAACAGTGTGGAGTTTCCTCAAAAAATTAAAAATAGAACTACCCTATGACCCAGCAACAGACTAGTAGGAATTTATCCAAAGGATACAGAAGTGCTGATTCATAGGGGCATTTGTACCCCAATGGTTATAGCAGTGCTTTCAACAATAGCCAAATTATGGAAGAGCCTAAATGTCCATCAACTGATGAATGAATAAAGAAGATGTGATTTATATATACAATGGAATACTACTTGGCAATGAGAAAGAATGAAATCATGCCATTTGCAGCAACGTGGACAGAACTGGAGGGTATTATGCTAATCGAAATAAGTCAGAGAAAGACAGGTATCATATGTTTTCACTCATATGTGGAACTTAAACTTAACAGAAGACCATGGGAGAAGGGAAGGGGGAAAAATAGTTACAAACAGAGAGGGAGGGAGGCAAACCATAAGAGACTTTTAAATTCAAAGAACAAACTGAGGGTTGATGGTGGGGGACAGGGTAGAGGGGAATATGGGTGAGGGGCCTTGAGGAAGTGATGTGTTGGGATGAGCACTGGGTGTTGTATGTAAGCAATGAATCACAAGAATCTACCCCCAACACCAAGAGCACACTGTATACACTGTATGTTAGCCAACTTGACAACAAATTATATTTTAAAAAAATACAATAAAGAAAACATGGAGATGATGGAAAAAAAGGAGTATCTGGAAAAGGTATTTTAATAATTCTAGTAAAGAAGACATGTGTGAAGAGCATTGTACTTGTTGCCAGAAATAAAAAGAAATACGTCCTGGGATGCCTGGGTGGCTCAGTCGGTTGAATGTCGGCCTCTGGCTCAGGTCATGATCTCACGGTTTATGAGTTTGGGCCCTGCGTCAGGCTCTGTGCTGACAGCTCAGAGCCTGGAGCCTGCTTCGGATTCTGTGTCTCCTTCTCTCTCTTCCCCTCCCCAACTTGTGTTCTGTCTATGTTTCTCAAAAAATAAATAAATGTAAAAAAAATTAAAAAAACAAAGAAATACGTCCTGAAGTAAAAGAAAAATAAAAAAAATAAATACGTCCTGAAGAAAAAAAAAATTATAAATGTAATATGTACCCACACATAAACATATCTAGTCTAAATAATCAAATATACACAAGACTTTAAAATATTTTTTACACAATGTTCCTATCAGTAGGTTTCATCTCACACATTAAAAACCAAGGTAAAAACTATATATAAATATTAGTGTAGTGAATTTTTACTGGATTGTTCCAGAGTCTCAGTATAATATCAGTGTCCTAGATGTGGGCACAATGGTGGCTGGCATTGAGGAGAGATGTTTTGGCTAACCATAATACACCAAGCAAACAACTATAAGTAAGATGGCCTTACTTCCTGTCCAGATTTGCCACTAGCTAACATGATTTTAGGCAAATTACTTATTTCTCTGAGCTTGTTTCCTTATCTGTAAGTCTAAATAATCATGCCTTTCCATCTAACTTTCAGAATTGTTGCAAAGGATAAACTGCAGTTATGAATGTAACCATGTTTTGTAAACTTCTGGAGATCACACCAATGGAAGGCCTCTTATTAAATGAAGACAGGGGGATTCGTTTTGTCAATATTAGTTCCAATAAAACTAAATATATATGTACATTATCCATGCAACCATACATTTTTTATTCTTTTTAAAATGTAGATTTAAAAGAGAGTTACCTGCTGGTTTAGCATTTGGGAATTATTCAGTGTCTATGCAGTGTCCAAGGCATGAATCTTCATGTCAAAATTGCTTATTAAAGGACTCTTTTTAATGTATCTTGTATAAATCAACAGAACCAGGAAATTAATTCTTGGAAAAAAAAAAAGGTGAAGTTTGACATAGCTTCTAGTTTTTAGTTGTTTGTTTCCAAGGTAGTGATACAAATCCTTTATTCATTGAAATCCTGAAAACAAGAATCTTAACCTTCCTTTATTCATTTCTTCAGAAAATATTTATTAAGTATCAACTATATGTCAGAGCCTTAACTGGACCTAAAAAAGGAAGAAGGCATGGTCTCTATCCTTTAGGGCTTACAGTGGGGATAACAGACATAAACAATCAGTTACAATTTAGTATAGTAAGTGCTATGGTTGGGGTATCTACAGGTTGTTATGGAAGCACTAAATAAGACCCCAAACTCAGCCTAGAAGTTCAGGAAGTCTTCCTAGAGAATGTGGCAGCTGACTTAAGCCTTGAAAATGTTAGGCAGATCAGTCACACTGCAGAAAGGAGACAGGTCATTTGTGGCAGAGAAGAGAGTATGGATAGGTAATGAAGTTTGGGGAAAAAGAGAAAACATGATGCATTAGGGGAAATGCAAACAGTTCAGTGTGACTGGCATTGTGGGACTGGAGATGGAAGAGACTAGAATAATAAAAAAAAATGAACTTGGAGAATTAATCAGGGACCATTTAATACAGAACTTTAGGTGAAATGCAAAGGACCTTAGGCATGTTACTATCAGTAGAGGAGACACAGGATGGAATTGGTTTTAGAAAGATAACTGATGATGGTGTGGAGAATGTGCTTGAGAAGAAGACTATAAGAGAGGGAGACTCACATAAGGACACTAAACTCTGAATATCCTCAATTCCTACATGGGAAAGAAAGATTTACAGAGATTAAGTAACTTGCCAAACATCACACCATTTGTAACTGGTTAAACTGACCTTCCTGCAAAGCTTTGTATAATTCTAATACATACGTTCTTTAAAGACCAAGGAAACTGCTTCTCATAAACGAATGTGACCAACTCTCAGTATTAGAGACTAGTAACAAATAAAACTGTAGGAAAACAATGACACAGGTCTACATCATCAAAATCAAGTACAGGAGTGAGCAATTATCCAGTGAATTAAGGACCATCTGGATAATCCTAGCAAAAGCAGATTTAGTGCCTGAATCATTCAGATAATTGTGCAAACAATGTGCCTTGCTCTGGCTGAGTAACCTGGTCATTAATATCTTCCATAGTACGTTTTGCCCCGTGGCACTTCTGAAATGGACAACAGTAGCTCAGAAAGAATTAAGATACTATTCACTTCATGAGAAAGCCACATAAATAATAATGGGATCTTAATAGACTGAGAGGGTATTTTATATGTCCCCAGGAGCCATTTCACACAGTGATATATACACGATATATGTAAGCCAAATCCCACTTCAAAGAATAAAACAAGCTCAGCAATAGCACCCTCAAATGTGTGTTTTAATTTCAATTCTTTGTCAGAAGAAACTTTTCTGAGCATTAAGGCAATGAGAAATACTACTGCAAATAGACTTATAGGTTAAACTACAATAAGATTAAAAATTTCTATATGTCCAAAAACATAAAAGGTAAAAGGCAAAAAAAAAAAAAACCAGTAAGAAAAGTTTCACAGTATACAATAGATTCTTCTATGAAACAAGTTAAGAAAAACATAACCCAGTAAAGTCAAATAAAATACGCACATTAAGAAATACAAAGAGCCAATAAACATGAAAACATATCTCACAATCATCCAAAATCATAGAAACATAATTCAAAAGAATAACCAGATCCACAATTTCTACTATCAACGTAGTCACAATTTTTTAAACCACAATACCAAATGTTAATGAGAATCTTGCCCAATTAATTGACACTGGGTATCAATTTGTGCATAAACTTTTCCCTGGAACAATTTACCAACAAGCACTAGGAGTATGAAAATATTTACATGTCTGACCCAGTAATATCTGTGAAGTTATTATAAGGAAATGGTCAAAATTGCAAAGGTTAATGTATAATCATGTTCATTTCCTTTTTTTTTTTTTTTAATGTGTATTTATTTTTGAGAAAGAGGGAGAGAGAGAGACAGAGCATGAGGAGGGACAGGGCAGTGAGAGAGAGGGAGACACAATCTGAAGGAAGCTCCAGGTTCTGAGCTACCAACAGAGAGCGTCACAAGGGGCTCCAACCCCAGGAACCATGAGATCATGACCTGAGCCAAAGTTGGATGGTTAAACAACTAAGCCACCCAGGCACTCCCATGTTCATTTCTATAAATGTAAAAAACAGGAAACAATCTAAAGTCTCCATCTATAGAAAAGAATAGGTGGCAGCCATTAAAAAAATGGTTAGTAAAAATATTAAATAAAATAATGTTTATGGTATGATGTTAAGTGGGAAATAAAGCTAAATATAAAAATAAATATTCACTTGAATTCTAAAACTGTATGTTTAAAATACCTAGGTATATTCACAGAAATAAAATTGGAAGGTTCAGAGTAGATTTCTCTGCATGGTGGAATTTTCTTTCGTTTTCATTTTTTCCTGAAAAAATCTGTATTTCTTTATAAAAGTGTTATTTAAATGTAATATTAATAGGTATACTTTTGAATGCCATTTTATACACTACATTGTTCATACAACCATAACAAAATAATAATCTATCTTCCTCCTACTACATTTCCAAAGTCACAAAACTGGTAAGTCCTATTCTCGGGATTTGAACCTAAGTGTCCTTGCTCCAAAGTTAGCACTATGGATATAAATATATGAAGTAAAGCACAGGAAAAGTTGCAAAGAAGAGCATAATCAATAATGAAAATTAAAATGTGTCAGTAATATGTGACATCTTAGATTAAAACAGAAAAACATATATTGGGAGATTTGAAAAATTGCCTCCTGTACTAATCCAAGGCATGCAATGACATATACACTGGTATTGGGAAAAATATATGGTACAGATTGGAGATCAGAATAAAAATGGATAAATTAATTACTGAATAGATTGTGGGCACTTGGAGGTAGAGGAAGGAAGTCTGAAAAAAAATAACTAATCACAAACCAGAAGCCTGGAAAACTGTGGTATGCTTTGCTAAAAGCCAGTTGAAGGGTGATGACTATTGATGGGGGAAAAAAAAAGTTTTTACTATATATATTATCACAACTTTAAACAGTACTTCTACTAATGGCTTTTATGAGTAATGACTACAGCCAAGCCTTATTTTAAAAGTGTTGTGTGCATTCTTATTTAATATTAAAAAAAAAAAAATCCCACAAAAAAACTCTGAGGTAAGTGCTATTATAATCCCCAGTTGACTTACTGACATTCACTTATCTGCATAATGATATATAGATAGCAGAAGTAGGCTTCCTTCCAAAGCCTGCGTTCTTAGCTGCTAGGCTAGTAATTTGAAATGGCTAATGGAGGAGAGATGAGAAAAGAAATGCAGGAGAGAATTTTGCTCCCAATAAAATAAATTGCATCAACTGGGGGAATTCACTTGAAAACCTGAAGCAGGAAGAGGAGATAAGAGGAAGACAAAGAAAAGGTTAGAAAAAAAAGTTAGAAAAAAATTATCACATCAGATCATTGGTGGTATCAAAAAGTAAAAGATCAAGGAGGAGATGGAGAATATGGAAAATGGCAGTTCAGAGGGGAAGAAAAATTAACAACACACCAGTAAGAGAAAATGAACATTGGACTTAATGAAGAGCTTACTGGTGACCTAGCATGGGTTCTTTGCTAGGATGTAAACTGTGGCCAATTTATATATAAAAATGGATGGACATTGTTGATCTCTATTTTAATAGAGATCTAACACTGCATGTTTTGTATAGAAAAGTATAAATCATCTGTTCCAACTTGGCCTCTAGTTTGTCTCACGGGGCACAGATAAGAGAAAATATATAGAATAACTTATACATAGCCATAACCCCTATTGGAGAATTCAATTATTTTGTGGAAGGATATAGAAATGTCTGATGTCATCCATTACTCCTTTCGAGAGAATAAAAGAGCTAAGGGAAGTTTCCAAAAGTAGTTCTCAGCACACAGCCTTCCAATATATAGGATAAATATATTATCCCTAAATCATTGCTCCAAATCATTCCTTAGTATGATGTTTCCTCAACAAGAATCTTTGAGGCTACTTAGAACTGTGTTCAGTGTTGTGGAGTATACAAAAACATAGGTCATGGTCTTTTTCTGCAACGTACTTCCTTGCCCAATTAGAAGACAAATCAGATATACGTAAATGGCTATGCAAATAAATAAATAAGAGCGAGTGCCTGGATAACTGAATAACCTTGGCCTGTATTGTTACTGGTATAACACTGAGCAAATTTTGTTATCAATACCAAACATCACAGGAAGCTGAGGTATTCTATTTGAAGGGAAACTGCTATGCAATATAATTCATAGTAGGTTGTTGAAATATTAGGGTTGAAATAGTGGAATTTCAGAAAGCTTTAGGCAAATTACAGGTGTCCTCGAAATCTTAGTTTTCTCATCCAGGAAAATGAAAAAGTTATCATCAGGATTAAATAATTTCGGGCAATGGGAAAAATAAATGCACATACATTTGTAAAAGAAAGTCCGTGTAGTGCAGATATGAAAAAGCAGCGCACATTCAAATATCAGATCCACAAGTAAAATCTGTACAAAGAAACAGATTTATACCAAGTTCAAAGGTTCCAAAGGTCCCTTTAGTTTTACCTCTTGCAAGGTGGGTGGATCTTTTCCCCCCCAGTTCTCCAAATGCTGCTATCTGTAAGTTACCATCCAAATACATTTACAACCCAAAAAGGAAGGCAGGGCATATAGAAACCATTATGCTCCGATGAGTTTAATAAAATATCTTGGATATGATATGTATTTATTTCATATGTGTGTTACACTTCAGGTTGGTAAGGCTCGTATGTACGCTGTAAAGCTGAAAAATTCAGGGAAATAGCACACTCTAAGGATGTATTCAAAATAATATCTGGAAATACTGATCTTCAGACATGTTACAGAAACATCATTTCATGCAGGGTTTCCTCAGTCTGAGCACATCTTCTCAGGCTTTTCCCCCAGTGGAGAATTTGATTCCCTTTTGCCCCTCCCACTCAGTGCTTCCAGATTGCTTCAGAAGGCCCAGGCAGCCTGCTCAGCAGCAGGCAAACGAGCTATATATAGCCCCACCTTGGAGATGTGCACACAGAAGCACACATGCAAATGCCCATGCTGTATTTGGCATGAATAAACGAGAGAAGGTTGCAGCTTTCCCCTCTCCTTCTTCCCCATCACCCCAATTTTTCAATAATTTTCAAAGCAGGGTGTCATCGCTTCCCTAGAGTGATGCAGCCTCTAATTTCCCTGCGATTCTTCTGCCTACTGTTTCCAGCAATCCGACTCCGGCAGGAACCGGCATTGGGCCAACACCTACTACCCAGATGCGGTCATCCAGGGAGGCTGCCTTGCAGCCGCGGGGGAGCCCATCCGGGTACAATTACTTGAGTCTCTGGGAATCCCTGTGCATAAACCCATTTTTTAGAAACCAGGCTAGGAGGTGGGTCCCCATGGACATCGACAGACTAGAAGAGAGAGGCGAAGCTTTCCTGTCTCTCCCCTCCCTGGCCTGCAGTAAATAGGGGAGAAGGGCCCAGGTTTTCTCACTGGAGGCATAATTAATCGGTAAATGCCCTTAGAGTTGCGGGATTTCTTCCCCACCGCATCACTTCTTCACAGAGGAGCCAGGGAACAAACAAGTGCCTTCCTCCCCTCGGCGCAGTCATTCCCAGTTTTTGCAGGGATGTGCTGGTCTAGACGCAAGGGTCGAGAGGGAAAATGAGTGGGTGCGGACAAGCGTGGGGAGAAGGAGAAGCCCTTCCCGGTTTAGGAAGACCTGCGGGCTCCCGGCTGCTGACATACAAACCCTCCCGTGCGGGTCGACATGGCTTTCCTAGGGCGCAACACCCGCCGCGGCGGCCCAAGCCTCCGGGAGGAAAGTTGACGAGACGCGGATGGGGGCTCGGTCCCCCCTCCCAGGGCACTGCCGCCCTGCCCCGCCCGTCACCGGGGCTCCCGCGCCCCTCCTTCCCAGCAGCACCCAGACGACCTCCATCCCGGTCCTTCCAGCCGTACTTCGCGACCAGAGCTGCGGCGACCACATCAATTTGGGGGTGACGAGGGCGGGGCAGAGCTGGGGGAAGGGGAAGGCAGGCAACAGTAGCACGAAAATACGCATTCTTTTTCCGAGCTGCAAAGAAGGAAAAGTCCTGCCTCCTACCTGTTCTGTGCTCCTGCTCGCCTCGGCGCCGCGCGGCTGGACCATAACCTACAGGTTTCCCACTTCCGCTGCAAACACCTGGGAGCGCATCTCCGCACCCGGCGCCCCTCCTAGCCTTGGCGGAGCCCTGCCTAGCTACTTGACAGCAGAAGCCGGGCCTTTTAGAGCGGTCATTGGGGCCGCGGGGAAAGCGGGGCGGGCCCCGGAGAGAAACCCGCGCCTCTCATTGGGCAGGCGGGATGCCACTCTCACCCCAGACCAGGGTTTGCTGCGGACTGAGGCAGCTGCTAAGCCCAACTGCAAAGGGTGTCTGCAGTCCCTGGAACCAAACCCTGCTGCCAAAGGATCAAGGACCCCTCAGAGGAGCGACACTGGTTTGATGGCTTGTCATCTGAGGCCCCAAGAGGGAGGGAAGGGCCAGGCAGCCCCAGACACCCAGCACTTTCCAGAGCTTCCCTGAAGGGACCATCTGCTCTGGGAAATTTGACAGGAGAAAATATCAGGAGCAGTGCCTTGATAGGGAAGCACGAACTTCAGTTAAGAATGGAGCAAAATACAAGAAATACGTATACTGACGTAAAAAAAAATCACAAGAAATAAAAAGACATGAGGGTTGTGTTTATTTATTTCAAGTTTCCTTTTTTTTTTTTTTTTTGCCTAAATGTAACCCGGTAGTTTTTCCTGTGGAATAAAGGTTGAACTGTTTCTTCTGTACTGCAGAGAGACTCCAAAATATTCCCTGGTGGGAACAGTGCTTTAAATGGGAAGACGCTGCAATAATAACCTCTCCAGAAAGACTAAAAGAGAGAAATTAAGGCCAAACTGCATAAGGAACTTGCTTTGGGCAGTTCATTTGGTGGTGGAAGTCTTAAAATAATCACCACCAGACTGACTGATAATCGATCTGTTTCTCTTCTACTGATATTAGACCCTCATTCCTTTTATGCTCAAACCCTGAGGCTGCAGAGGATGCTTAAGCCAACCCCAACATAGGTAATCCCAAACCTGCCTTTTAGATGAAGGGGAGCAAGGGTAAAACTATTTTGTTCCCATCTTTCATCTCTGCCATTTGGCCAGGTGGAATCAGTGAATCAACCCACAGAATCCTTAAGTGGGGAAAATAATAGAAGGAGTACCATAAAATTGGGGGAAGGGAGGTGTCTTGTTTTAGTACCATATTAGAAAACAATCGTCTCACTTCCAGCCTACCTCCTTTTTGCAAATAGCCAAGTTCTTCATCCACCTAAATTAAGTAGCTGTCTTAACTTGTGCTGAGCGTAACACAGCCCACTGGACAACTGTGAGAGAAGATAGCATTGTTATTAAATGCTAAATAAGTGTAGGCTCTTAGCTTAGTGCTTATGGTTGTTATCACTATTAGGCGAGACTCTTCATAAAATGTTCTCTTCATAAAACCGGATGATTCAAATTAATGTACTTGGAAGTGGGAAAGGACCCTAGAGATAATTTACAGAGAACAATAGATATGGCTTTTATGCTGGGACCTTAACTTACCACTGATTGGGAATAACTAAAAATGCAATGGGAAATTTCAAAACCTTTCAGCCATGTTTCCACATAATATGCCCATTAGTTTGTGTCTCCACCCCAGGGACCCACACCAATTGTTCCATTGAATTGGACCAATCATTCATTTCTTAGTGCATTTACTGAGCACTTATTCTGTGCCACACCCTGTGTTAGGTGTCAGGGAACTAAAGAAAAATAATACATTGAACAGGAAGCAATAAAGATAGTAAAATATTGTAGTAAGGAATATGTAATTTCCTTTTTTTAATATTTTTAAGTTAATTTATTTATTTTGAGGGAGACAGAGAGAGCGCAAGCAGGGAAAGGGCAGAGAGAGAGAGAGAGCCCAAGCAGGCTGCACAGGGTCAAGGCAGAGACTGAAGCGGGGCTGTAACTCACCAAACTGTGAGATCTTGACCTGAGCTGAAATCAAGAGTCTAACGCTTAACCAACTGAGCCACCCAGATGCCCCAGGCATATGTATTTTCAGCACTAACATCTTTCAATTCCTAAACCTAAATCATTTTGAGTAGCGATGAACTCTAGCAGACCTTCCCCTAAATTTAAGCAGCGAGGAGAAGGTGAAATATCAAGGAAAGAAACTGAACATTGGGTTTAGCACAAGAGTTGAAATTGGAAGTGAAAAGAATACTAAAGAAATCTCTGCTATCCTCATTCTCTCATTCCTTAATTCATTCCTTTCTTCAACAAATATTGCTATCACAAATATAGTGGTGAATAAGGTAGGCAAGCTCTCATGGAACATATTTATTTTTTAAATATACAGTGTTACTCTGTATATTTACTGATATAATTACAGCTCTCTAGGTGTGCGTATGTGTGTGTGCACACACACAATTTGGGAACAGTATTAAAATAATTAAAATTTCTATCTGGGCATCAGGCCCCTCTTATATTTTCAAATAAAACAAACTATCTCCAGGTTATTGCTTGTTATCTCAGAGAGCAACACCTCCCCCTCTGTTCCTGGAATAAGTATGTTCTTACGTATATGAATATATCAAAAGTATCTGCTACAGCACATTTTACACTTTTCAGATCACTTTCAGATAAACTCCACCCCCCCTTTTTTTTTCTTAAGTAAGCAGAAGAATCATTATCAGCTCCACTTCACAACTCAGGAAATGAAAGTAGCCAAGGAAACGTATTCCTTCGAAAGTAAAGGTAATTAAAAAATAGTTATGTATTTAATGCTTGGTATATAGGAGATAATATATACTTACAGATGAATATATGCTTTATAAAATGTGAGAGTTTAAAGAAGTTCAGAAACTATCAATTTCCACCATTAGTCTGTGAAGGAGACAATCTATTATAATTTGCTCAGGGTATTGTACCTACTCAGAAGCAAATGTGAGTCTAGAACCCAGATCTTAGGGCGACTCCTTCATTATTTTTACCAGCATGATGAACAATAACTTTGGTATATCTTCCACCAGAGTTCTTACCCTTTTTCCTCCCCAAACCACCCATCCTTCTGAAATTTTCAAAAAATTCTGACCCAACAGTGTACCCATCTTCCAGCATCTATAAAACTATATGAAAGCATGCCACTTTAAGTGGAAATTAAGCAGGACATAATAAGTAGCTGAGACTAAGTTTGCTTGTAAGTTTGGGGTCTGCCTCAGAAGACTGGGATCAGAATAATTGGGGCTGGCATTCAGGTATAAAGAAAGCTGATGAAAATGGGTGGCTAGCTAGGCAGATTGCCTCCAGCACATACTGTCCCTAAAGTGAGGAAAAAGAGAACCACAGAAACATCAGTCTGAATCCCCACTGACAGCCTGGGATAGAACCTATTTGCAAATCTCTATAAGAAACAGTAGGAACATTTTGCCTGGTTCTCTGGCTGGCTCTGATTCCCTAATCACTAGCAGAGTTCCACAGCACAATTTATTGGATATTACATTGCTAAACTTCCCTTGGCCCTGTTATTGAATTCTCCTGCCATCCATCCCCTCCTTCTTCCACCTGGCATTGGCCCTCTTTCTTGAAACATTCCAATTTCCTCCAACCAGTGATTAAATCTTGGTGAGAGGAAAGGAAACTATAGCAGCAGTACAGTGTTCCACAGCATGTATTCCTTTTCTTTCTCTTCTGCTCCACCCACCATTTCCTCACTCCGAAGCTTCCCAGAACAGTTGCTAGCATAGCCTGTTGTAGCAAAGAAGGGGGAGAATGAGAAAAAAGGGGCTTTTCCAATAGAAATTTCAAACTAACACAGCAGAAAGACAGCAGAGTCTGCCCACTAGTATGAAGAGAGTCATGCTAAACCCAGTATGCAGCGTCTCAAAGAAGATCACATCAGCCCACTGACCTAGCTTTCACATAGCCAATAGGGAATGATTGCAAAGCGATGCACACACACGCGCAGCCACACACACGCACACGCGCACACACACACACACACACACACACACACACACACACTGTACCATGTGGCTGGCAGAAGAGGCTGAGAAGATAGTTTTCAAATACTGCATACTGGAAATACAGTCCACAGCAGCAGCTTGCTACTTAGCCCCGGGCTACTGCAGTATTTTTGGAGATTAACAGTAAGATTAGAATTCCTTTTGTTTTGTCAATGACTGCTGTGCACCAAAAGGGCAGATTTATAGAAAGCCACATGCCGATATTTGCAAGGATATCTTCACACAGATTCCGTTGTTTCACAGGAGAATCCACTGTGTCTCCTTAAAATTGCCCCATTTGCATAATAGGAACCAATGTGTGATATAACAAAAAGGCATGTTACCCCTTAGTCAGCCAATATGTCCTCCAATTTATTTCACCTCCTGAAACTCATGGGGAAGGACGATGCTCAATTCAATTGTTAAATTGTAGCTTGGTCTCTATTATTCACGGAGAGTAAGCAGTCAGTTATTATTAGTGAACTCCACTGTCAACCTTAATTAACATGTCCTTTCCCTTCTCTCCTAACAGCCACTAACACTGAAAATTTCATTTACTGAGTATGTCCTTGAAATGATGCATACCTTCACATCTGGAGTGGACATGGGATGAGACAACAGACCTTTGTTCCACTCTGAACTAGAAAATAGCTGAGAGGGTAGGGACAGAATTCTCAGTTGCTATGCTATAACGTGTCACAGCAGAGTGATGCAAAACTATTTGCTAATAATATGGTATCAGCATCTTTATAAACGGTCATCTACCCAAATATTCCTCCTATCCCCCAAAACAACCAAAAGAAGCAAGGGGAAAGATACAGAGGAAAGGATTTTCCACTTCACCAAAATTTTCAAATTTATTGGACTAAAGTTGTTCATAAAATCCTTTTTTTGTGTGTGTTTAATATATATTGGATCTGTATTTATAATCCAACTATCATTTTCTTTTTTTTCCAATTTTAATTTTCTATGTTGATAAATTATGCAGTTTTCCCCTTGTTAGTTTTCCAGTGTTTAGAAATATTGCTAATCGTTTCAAATATTAATTTTGGCTTTTTAATTTTTCTGTAATGTGTATATGTCTTCTATTTTATTGATTTCCGCTCTAATCTCCATTATTTCCTTCCTCTTACTTAGTTTTGCTTTGTTCCTTGTCTCTATTCTTGAAGTGGGAATTGATGCCACTAATATTTCAGCATTTCATCTTTTTTTTAATATCACCTTTAAGGCTACACTGTTTTCTCTAAGCACTGCTTTAGTGTATCTAACAAGTTTTACTATGTCTTATCTTTATTATCAGTCAGTTTAAATAATTTCTAATCTCTGCTTTTCTTTTTTAGCCCAATGATAATTTAGAAGTACATCATTTCATTGATAGCCACTTAAGGTTTTCTACTTATCTTTGTTTCAAAATCTCAGTTTGATTTTATCTTTGTCAGAAAAATACTCTAAAAAGATTTCAACTTTTAGTGATATGTTGAGGCTTTGTTTATAATGCCAATTTTTGCATCTTCGGTACATGTCCCCTGTACTCAGATTTTAAGCTGACTCCTAAACTATATATATACAGGATAGATTCCAAACAGTATAGATAAAGTTTAAAGAATTGTAGTAGGATGAACAATGACCCCTGACTCTCTGGAACCTGTGAATGTTACCTTATATGACAAAGTCTCTGCAGAAGTGATTAAGGATCTTGAGATCCTGAGATTATCCTGGATTATCCAACCAGGTCCTAAATGCGATCACATGTATCCTTGTAAGAGGCAGACAAAGAGCGATTTTACTATACACAAAGCAGATGGTGATGTGAATGAAGACAGAGCCGAGAGAGATTTGAGGATGCTGGCCTCGAAAATTAGAGTGATGCAGCCATATGCCAAGGAACCCCCGCAGCCACCAGAATCTGGAGGAAGCAAGGAATGGATTCTCCCTAGAGCCACTGGAGGGAGTGTAGCCATGCTGGGCCACCTTGATTTTGGCCCAGTGATGCTAGTTTAGATATTTTGGATTCTACAGTTGTGAGAGAATATTATTTATTGTTTTAAGACCTTTTGTGGATTTAAGTGAGAGGATAAATGCAATTGTTTTGTTGTGGTGGTAATTGGTTACAGCAGCCACAGGAAACTAGGATGAGAATTTGGCAAAGATTTCAACTGCACAGAGGAGAGAGAATTCAGAATTGGAGGACATCCTAGCTAACTGCCTTATAAACAAACAAAGAGGGTGGCTCAGTGTGTTGAGCATCTGATTTGGCTCAGTTCATGATATCACAGTTCATGAGTTTGAGCCCCTCATCAGGCTCTCTGCTATCCCTGCAAAGCCTGCTTCAGATCCTCTGTCCCCCATCCCTCTCTCTGTGCCTCCCCCGCTCATGCTGCCTCTCAAAAATAAATAAAACATAAACAAAAAAGGGAAACATATTCATGCTCTTCAAAAAGACACAACAGAATCCAAAAATCACTAAATGTATAATCACGGGGCACCTGGGTAGCCCAGTTGGTTAAGTATACGACACAGGTCATGATCTCCAGGTTTCATGAGTTCAACCCCCGCGTCATGCTCTGCACTGACAGTGTGGAGCCTACTTGGGATTCTCTCTCTTTCCCTCTCTCTCTGCCCCTCCCCCACTCGCACTGTCTCTGTCTCTCTCAAAATAAATAAATAAACATAAAAAAATTGTTTAATGTCTCATCACAATTTCCAGGATATAATCTAAAATTACTATACCTACCTGCCTCCCCCTGCCACTGCCTGCCTCTCAAAAAGAAAAACAAAACCAAAAACAAAACAAAAAAAAAAAAAAACAAAGTGAGATTCATACTTCAGAGTTAAGGCAGATATTACAGTTAGGAGACTAAGATTTTAAAACTGCTATTATAGTTATGCTCAAGGGCAAAAAGGAAAATTTGTCCATGATGGGTATTTTCCCAAATAAATTATATACACACAAATCTTCACCCTATAATGTTTCCTGGATGACTGAACACAATTTAATAAATCATACATGCTCATTATATAAATGTATGACAAATTAGAAGAGATAATAGTTGGAAAGAAATCTACCCAGAAATTAGCAAATTATTGTGTGATATTATTAATTTACTAATTAATTTCTGTTCTTCAATTATTCAAAATCATATCAAACTCAAAATGTCCAAAACTGAAATAATTACCTTCTTACAAGTTACAAAGGAACATTATGAAAACAGAACCTTAATATATCTGAGAGAGAAAAAGGAAATAGAGATGATACCTAGGTATATTGTTACAGGAAGAATTGTCAGTATCGAGAACTGAAGACAATGTTCCTAGTTAGAAAAAAGTGTGAAAGATATAATGTAAAATAGCAAGGCATGCTCAATAATTGAGATTTGATTATGATTAAAGCATAAACATAAAGAGGACGAAAAACAGATTGGAAACTACATTGGCCTTATTGCTATTCCTTATATGAGGTACACTCTAATCATAGGGCTTTTATACTTGCTGGCCTCCCTTCCTGAAACACTCTTCCTCAATTCCAGCGTGAACTCTTTTTCAGATTTTTATTAAAATGTTATCTTCACAATCAGCCTACCCCTGATCATCTCACTTAAAATCAATATGCCCCCACCTCAAAACTCCCATTTCCTTAACTTCCTCCATATTTCTCCATGACGCTTTTCATCAGCTACTGTGCTACATATTTTTTGTGCTCATTTGATTTCTTGACTGTCTTATAGAATATGGCCACCTTATCTTCCCTTTAGAATTTAAGCTCCACTGTGGTTTAAACTGACTCTTTTGTTCACTTCTGTGTGCTTACTTAGTAAAACAACCTGTCCATGGGGCACGATAGGTACTCGATAAATCTTTGTTGCCTGTGAAAAAGAACCCCCAGAAAGAGCACCCATAATGCCATGCTTTTTGCTTGACTCTGTCTTCACACTTGTTCTCTCAACCTGGGATCTATTCTTCCCTCTTCCCTACCTGCTTGCAACCAGGCGAACTCTTGTTTATTCTCTAAAACACTGTTAGCTGGTATTTATTTTGTGAAACTCAAATTTTTCTCTTATAACAACATACAGTCACGGCCACTTCTGCACTTCTACACTTTACACATAAACTTATCATTCTATTACATTTTATTGTATGCATTTGTTGGCATATCTCTCTTGATTACAAATAAAAAGCAAGGAAAAGAATATATCACTTTTTACCTTAATGAGATATAAACTTGAAGTTTCATTATGAAGAAATATGGCAATTTGCTGATAAAAACATGGAAAATTATAAATCCATCTGGACAACTAGAGAATATGTAAAATTCAAATTTTGGGACTCTGAATTCTTGCTTGTTTCTGAAGAAAAGGGGTCAGAAATGCCATTCCATTAGTCCTGCCCTTCCTTTGGGTGTTCAGTAATAGTAGGAGGAACATGCAGCACAAACAGCACATAAGGAAAACAGAGTACAGTTTAAGAATGAAGTATTACCTACTGCCAATAAGTCTGAGCTTTCTGCTGCTATCCAATTATCAAATTGGAAGCACTACTTAAAAGAAAGTTTACTTTAACCTTTATGTGGACATAGTCATTCATTTTTCCAAAAATCTGTACCATTTGACATGGCAATAAAATTGGCTCAAAGCCTGGATTCCTCTCCAGCTGGTTGCCTACCTGAAGAAAGTTGATATATATTTTTTTTAAAATTTATGCCAATCATGTATACATGACTAGGAACTGTTCACCTCCCCTTTCCAGTTGACCTGAATGCCTGAGTATTTTCTATGCTTCTACTGCTGTTTACAACTTTATTAGTCAATCTAGGTTAAGTGGGTAGTTCTTTTTTTAATTATTTTTTTAATGTTTATTTATTTTTGACAGAGAGAGACATAGCATGAGTGGGGGAGGGGCAGAGAGAGAGGGAAACACAGACTCTGAAGCAGGCTCCAGGCCCTGAGCTGTCAGCAGCACAGAGCCCGACGCAGGGCTCGAACTCACAGACCGCAAGATCATGACCTGAGCCAAAGTCAGACGCTCAATGGACTGAGCCATCCAGGCGCCCCTAAGTGGGTAGTTCTTATACTCCCAAGAAGTCCTCTGTTGAGCAAATTTCTAGAATGAACTCAAAGAAATAGGACATAGGGCAGGTTGTCTACAAAAGGAAAAAGAGTGGTTCATTTAGAGTGTAGGCTTGAAAATGATAGGAAAGCCTGGAGTTTTTCATGTGTTGCACAATTCTTTTTTTTTTTTTTTTTTTTTTTTTTTTTTTACGTTTATTTTTGGGACAGAGAGAGACAGAGCATGAACGGGGGAGGGGCAGAGAGAGAGGGAGACACAGAATCGGAAGCAGGCTCCAGGCTCTGAGCCATCAGCCCAGAGCCCGACGCGGGGCTCGAACTCACGGACCGCGAGATCGTGACCTGAGCTGAAGTCGGACGCTCAACCGACTGAGCCACCCAGGCGCCCCATCATGTGTTGCACAATTCTTTGGAAAGGATGCTTGCAGAGGTCAACAGAATTGAAAGGAAAATCCAAGGTTGTGGACACAGGATTACTCCATTCTGGGATGGCCTCTCACTCTGAGTCCCCTCCTGTCATAGTCCTCCCCACATTTAAAATTCCATAATGGCCTCGCATTGCAATTTTGAATGTCCAACTCTTTTTCCATTACAAATGGTCTGGCTCCTGCCTACCTCTCTGACTTTACCTCAAACCACTCAGCTCTTTGCTCACTATGCCCCAGCCCACATTGGCCTTGATTGACCTCGAATGCCAAACTCAGTGCTGTTCCTTTTTTCTAAAAGGTTCTTTTCTTGGTTCTTCTGTGATGAGATTTCTATGATTTTTCAAGTCTCATCTTACCTGTTACTTCTCAGAGAAGACTTGGTGATGACGTGACTGGGCATGTTACAGCAGTAGCAACTGCCCCTGGGCCATCAGCTGAATCCTGATGACTCGGTGAAATTCAACTGTAAATTTGAGCAGGTGCAACAGAAGAAAATGGAAACTTCCCACTGATCCCCTGTTTAGCTTTTTCTCATTCCTCCTTTCTCCTTCTGTGACCACGCTACAGTGTATCAGCAACAAATGCTGCAACATTAAATGCCAATTTGTTTAGATTCTTTTCCCAACATTCAATCAGATGATCAGTTCCAAAACGTAGAAGTCATCCTCCATTCTCCCCTTTCCCTCACTAACTGATTTAACTTATTTAATAACTTCTTTTTTAAAAAAATGTTTATTTATTTTTGAGAGAATCCAAGTGGGAGAGGGGCAGAGTGAGAGGGGGACAGAGGATCCAAAGCAGGCTCTGCACTGACATCACATAGCCTGACACGAACTCAGGAATCATGAGATCATGACGTGAGCCGAAGTTTGACACTAAACCAACTGAGCCACCAAGGTGCCCCTCTATTGATTAATATCCATTAACCATCCTCCGGATCATATTCTAATGTATCACAGTGCTGCCACTCTGACTGAAGCTACCATTCCCTTCTTCTACGACTAGTGCAGTAACCTGATCATTCGTCTCTCACCTTCCATTCCCAGCTATTTGTCAAATCATCCAGAGTAATCATTTAAAAACAGGAATCAGTTTAGATCACGTGCCCATCAGATACTTTACAGAGACCTTGCATTCGAGTTTGAATGTCCAACTTTCCCATTATAAATGGTCTGGTTCCTCCCTATTTCTCTGGCCTCATCTCAAACCAAACTCAGTTTGTTGTTCCTTTCTTTCTTTCTTTTCCACCCAAACTGCATCCTCTCCCTCTTATTCCCACGGAGGACAAGAACAATCATCAATGGCAATAGATGGTGGCAGGAACAACACCTACAGCCAACCTCACGCTCAGGAGAGAACACTGCACACCCCCCCCCCCCCACCGTGGTTTCAGGCACTCTACATTCAGAGAAACTTCTCTAGTAACAAACTATAGAAATGATCCCTGCTTTTTTTCTAATACTCCTCTCCTGGTTCTCCATATGATTGGCTTTCTATGGTTTTTCAAGTCTAATCTTAAGTGTCACCTCTCACAACAGACTCCTGTAACACTCCCAACATGTATCCCCTAATTCAGATTCTCTGTCATATCACACTATTATTTTTCCTTCATAGCACTTCACTGTGAGAAATAATATTTGGTATTTTAATGTTTGTCTGTGTATCTTCTTTCTCTCCCTGTAGAATATAGGCTCCATGAGGACAAGAACATTGGCTGTCTTTTCACTACTATCTTCCCAGTACTAGCATGGTCCATGGCACATGGTATGTGCTCAACAAATATTTTACACTAATTAATAAAAATTGTGACACGTGATTCTTTTTTTTAATATCCATGACAGGCCATATACATTTTTTTAACATTTTATTTATTTTTGATAGACAGAGCATGAATGGGGGAGGGGCAGAAAGAGCAGGAGACACAGAATCCAAAGCAGGCTCCAGGCTCTGAGCCGTCAGCACAGAGCCCGACGTGGGGCTGGAACCCGCAAACCGCGAGATCACTATCTAAGCCGAAGTCGGACGCTCAACCGACTGAGCCACTCAGGCACCCCTATGACAAGCCATACAAATGATCAGTGAACACTGTTGGTGAGCAGTCACAGAGTCCAGACTGACGGCTCCCTCTGGATACAATGTCTTGTAGAGTTGTCCATCTGGACTCTCCAGAGTAGGCTGCCTGGTTTTACTTCTTGGGAAGTTGGTGGGCTCCTGAGAATCAGCACCCCACTGATACAGTACATCGAAGAAAATCTTTCTGACATTTTTCTATGAAACAACTCCAGTGTTTCACTGCCTAGTGGTGGTCATTTCCTAATCCCTTCAAATAATTGAAAGAGCCCCATAATTTCTGGATATGTATCCAAACTTTCAGGCCCCTACACAGACTAAATTTCCCTAAAGTTAGAGTAAACATAAGCTTCACACCAAAGGGAAGAAAGGAAGAGCTGGAAAGCTACTCAATTAAACCATAAACAGACCAGATTTAGCAGAATGATCCCAAGATTGAGTCGAGGGAGACCAACGTTAATTTATTTCTGTTATCAATTTATAAAAAACATTTTTTGAGGGGCACCTGGGTGGCTCAGTTTCTTAAGCATCCAACTTCTGCTCAGGTCATGATCTTGCGGTTCGTGAATTCGAGCCCTGTGTCAGGCTCTCTGCTGTCAGCACAGAACCCACTTCAGATCCTCTGGCTCCCTCTTTCTCTGCCCCTCGCCCACTGGCTCTCTTTCTCCCTCTCTCTCAAAAATAAATACACATTTAAAAGAATTTTCTTGAAACATACTAACCTTTTCAGAGAAAGATGCATTCCTAGGAGAATAAAACGATATTGGCATGCTACAAAGAAATGGAAATTTTCAGAAGAATGTAAACCTGGGAGGCTTGTCTCACTAGGACAGTACATATGGAGACTTAGCTATGTATTTTCTAATATAGTTTCAATTTGGAAACACCTGTATAGGTAAAACTTCATGTCTGGAGGATAATAATGATTGCCTGAATGTCAATTTCTTCACGACTTACCCCCAAAACATCAGAGCAACAGGAAGGTGTATAAAGCCACATGTGACAATAGTATCCTTTAATAAGATTTTGATACACTGAAAGAGGTAACTTTCAATTCAGGCATCTTATCCATTGGATGTTCAGAAATAGAGAAAAGTAAAATTTCATACATAGCTATTGAAAGAAAAAAATACAAACTGTGAATCAAAGATTTCAGTCGAGAAAATTCTCCTCAAATACACACACACACACACACACACACGTACACACCACTGGAGAAAACTGCAACACAACACTTGAATCTGAATTTTAAGTCCTTAAATGAGAATTTAAAGGTATTTTCTAAAAAAATAAGGATCAAAAATTTAAAAATTAAAAACAGAAATGGTTTCCCAAATAACAACAACAAAATTCTCACAGAAGGAAAACAAGAGCTTAGTTAGCTCAAAAAAGGAATTTAACAAAGAGACAAACCATTTCTTTAAAAAAAGAATAAATTACAAAGTGCTCAAGGATAATAAATTCACATGAAAATTTAATAAGGCCCATTGAAGAAAGGAAGAAAAACAATCAAGAAAATAAAATGAGGTAAAGAAATAAAAATGATTAAAGAGATGGTAAATGAAACAGAAGGCAATCTAAGAAGGCCCAGTGTGCATACAACTAGAGTTTCAGAAGAAAAGAAAAGCAATCTAACAGCAGTAATATTGAAAACTGCAATCTAACAAAGCTTTCAAAACGCAACTAAATTTACATACTGAAAGGCCCCCTTGTGTACCTGGGAAAATGGACCCAGAACAATAAATTCTCAAAAGTATCTTAGTAAAACCATTAGTCTCTAAAAACAAAAACAAAATCATCAGGATTCCTGGACAAAAACATTAAATTATAAAAATAAAAAAAAAATACACTGGTGCCAGAATTTTCAAAAGCAAGGCTGCAGTGCAGCAGCATTTCAAAAAATCTAAAAGTGTGAGCCACGGATGTTATATCTAACCAAACAATCCTTCAAGTATCAAGCCTATAAAAAGACACAACTTTGAATCAGAAGGAACTCAAGTTACAGTGTAACCATGAGCTCTTCATGTGGCTTCTATAAGATGAGCTTACTGGAGAATAAAAATGACTGGGAAGTTTTCACAAAAGGAGAAAGGATGAGCACTTAATATACTTAAGTGCAGAGCTAATGCAGGGTTGAGTGTAGGTTTAGGTACATGAGGGAAAATAGTATGTAAACATCATCTATTCTGACAAAATAGAAGGAATGCAACTAATAAACAGAAGGAGAAACTAGAGAGGAAAAAGCAGAATAAGAGCATTGACTGGTGTAAATGTAACAGACAGCAGGCAAAGAATACCATTTACATTTCACAAACAGCAGAGGGAAATATTAAGTAGGAAATAAGGTGATTAAAGGCATTATAAAGGATATACATGAATGGGTATACATGAATAAAACATAAGACAAAACTCCCTCGATATCAAAAGAAATGTTAAACAAAGGAAGGAAGACTCAATAAATACAGAAAGAGGTGCAGTAAATACAATACACTAGACACAGCAATCATAAAATACTATTATAAAAGCGACGTATTAATCATAACAATAAATATGACCAGGCTTCACTTATGTACTAAAGGGAAAGATTTTCCAGTTGGCTCATAGAGCAAACCCAACTCTTTGCTGTGTACAAAACGCACACTTAAAATGGTAACTGAAAAGTGTGGACCATTAAGGCCAAGGCAAAGACATACTAGGCAAATGGGAACAATAAGGAAGCAGGGTTTGTGTTTCTGTTATCAAAGTAAAATTCAAGCCAAAAAACATTACATGAGAACAAAAAAAGGTCATTTTAAAATGCTAGAAGCCATAATTCACAATGAGGAAATAAAAGTTATAGCTATGCCCCAAATAATACAGTAAGCATTTAGTGAACACAAATCACAAAAGGTACAAGATGAAATAGAAACATTAAAACCAAGAGACTTTAACACATTATTTTTGGTTCAAGGCAAATCAAAATTTAAAATTTGGACCAGAGAAAATCTAAATAACATAATCCACAGCATAGAATTTATAGGGATATATCAAACACCACACAGGAATATGTTTTCTTCTCAAATGCATGTGGAATGGGGCACCTGGATGGCTCAGTCGGTTAAGCATCCAACTTCGGCTCAGGTCATGATCTGATGGTTTGTGAGTTTGAGCCCCGCGTCGGGCTCTGTGCTGACAGCTCAGAGCCTGGAACCTGTTTCAGATTCTGTATGTGTGTCTCTCTCTGCCCCTCCCCTGTTCACGCTCTGACTCTGTCTCAAGAGTAAATAAACATTTTAAAAAAATTCAAATGCATGTGGAATATTCACAAAAATAAACCATATAAGAGATCACAAAGGAAGCATCAGTATTTTCCATATCAGAATCAATTACAACAACACTCCGATCACAATGCATAACAACTTGAAATTAAAAGAAATTGCACATGGAAATAAAAAAAGAAAAACCTTCTCTTAAATAACTCTTGGGTGGAAGAGGAAATACAACCAAAAGTAACAAAATCTCTGAAAAAAGAAAAAAACAATACATAGTAGAATCTGTGGGATATATTTAAAGTAATGATCAGGAGAAAATTCAGTCTTAAACATCTATATCACGGGTCAGAAAACTAAAGTCCCCAGGGCAGGTCTAGCTCAATGCCTGTTTTGTATGACTTGCAACAACAGCCAAGTTTATTTATTTATGCATATCTTATGGCTGCTTTTCACTACAACTACAGAGTTGGATAGTTGTGACAGAGATTATATAGCTCACAAAACCTACAATTTATAATATTTATAAGACCTTTGCCAAAAAATGCTGATTCTTACTCCATAGCAATAGAAAGATAGATAAAAATTAAATAAATTAAATTCCCAACTTAAAAAAAATTCAAACAAAAATAAGCCAAAATAAGCATAATGAAGATTACATAGGGAAAAGAGTCTATTAAATTAAATCCAACTCCTACCTATTCTTAAAAAAATCAACAAAATAGACAAAATACTAGCTAAATGAATATGTTTTAAAAAGAAGAAATTACATGGAAGACATAACTATTGATAGGAAGAAATGTATATTACATTATACGTGTATATTATATTAACATGTATATTATATTATATATACATATGTAATATAAGATAATGAGAAACCAATTTTTCACACTTGCATAAAAATGGAAAACAGATAAAATTGATAATTAATAAATCATTAGAAAAGTAAAATTTGTCAAAATTGTCTGATAGACAATAGAATAATTTCCATAAAAGACATAGTGGAAGTTATCAAATTTAAAAAAAACAAAACAATAAATACAGAAATTTTGTGCAACACATATCAACAGGTAAAGAGATAATATAACTAGCATATAAAAAAGTATTTTTTAAGCTAGGTAAAAAATATCAAAATTCTATAGAAAAAGTGACAAAAGATATGAATATAGATAAATTCACAAAAATCATGCAATCCTTAAACACATGGAATGGTGTCCAATTATTTATAATAAAGACTTATTTATAATGTTATTTATAATAAAGAGATTTATATTAGAATCTCACTAAGTTACCATTTCTCATGATAGATTGGTAAAAACTCAAAAGCTTAATAATGAACTCTGTTGGCAAGGCTAGGGGAAATAGACATTCTCATGCCTTGCTACTGGAGTGCAAGATTGTATAAGTCTTCTGGAGAATTTGGCAATATCTAACAAAAATATATGCATTTATGTTCTGTACCAGAAATCCCACTTCTAGGAAGATATGTTTAAAACAGTAACAAGATATATGTCATGCATTATTTGTAATGACAAAATATTGGAAACCATCTGGCGTGCCTAGGTGAGTGGCTCAGTCGTTTAAACATCCGACTTCGGCTCAGGTCATTATCTTGCAGTTTCTAGGTTTGAGCCCCATGTTGGGCTGTGTGCTGACAGCTCAGAGCCTGGAGCCTGCTTCGGATTCTGTGTCTCCCTCTCTCTCTGCCCTCTCCCACTCGTGATCTGTCTCTCTTTCTATCAAAAATAAATTAAGGAAATGTTTTTAAATAAAAACAATTGCAAACCATCTAAATGCCCAGAGGGATTGGTCTACTAAAGTACATCCACATAGTGGCAGACTACATGGCTGTAAAAAGGATGGGGAACACTTCTAAGAATAGATATGGGGTGATTTTTAGGATACATTAATTAAAAAAGCAAAGTGCGAATCAGTATATGATATACTCTATGTTTGCGTGTGGGCATATTGCTCACCTTTGCAAAAAGAAACAGGAAAGATGACAGAAAATGAAATTGGTTACTGGCAAGGAGTTCAGGGGAGCAGGAGCCAAGAAAGATACATGGCTGAGAGTAATATATGCCTGGTTTACATTTTGGTTTGGTAGTTTGGTTTTAGAAGCACATTAATATTCTCCATATTTAAATACTAAAATAAAAGAAAAAAAAAACTAAAACCTTATGTAATCAAAAACAAATGAACCCAAATGAATTATATAATCATACTGAAATGGTATGGGGAGACCTAACCAACATAACTTTTAACAGAATACTTTATATATCCACAATCTGTATTTTAAAAAAGAAACAAAATCAAATACTAAAGGCATTTTAGTAAGTATATTTTTCATAACTGTATCAATTATTTTGTTTGTTTGGGTTTTGGTTTTATTGAGGTATAATTGCATCTAATATCATTTAGTTTCAGGTGCACAATATAATGACTCTATATTTATATACACTACTAAATGATCACCACAATAAGTCTAGTTACCATCTGTCACCATATAAAATTACACATTTTTTTTCTTGTGATGAAAACTTTTAAAATGTACTCTCTTGGCAACTTTCAAGTCTGTACTACATTATTACTGTTATAGTCACTCTACTGTACATTATATCTCCATGACTTATTTATTTTATAATTGGACATTTGTACATCTTAACCCATTTCATCCATCCTCAAACTTCTTCTCTACTAGAAACCACTGTTCTGTTCTTTGTATTTATGAGTTTTGCTTTGTTTTATTTGTTCACTTATTTTGGGTTTTTTATTCCACAAGTTAGTGAAATCATACAGTATTTTCTTTTTCTGATTAGCATAATTCCATCAAGATCCATCCATGTTGTCAAACTGACAAGATTTTATTTTTTTCAGGCCGAGTAGTATTCCATATTGTGTGTGTGTGTGTGTGTGTGTGTGTGTGTATCTCACATCTTCTTTACTCATTCATTGAGTGATGGTTATTTAAGTTGTTTCCATATCTTGGCTATTGTAAATAATGCTTTAGTGGGGGTGCATATATCTTTTCAAATTAGTGTTTTTGTTTCTCCAGATAAATATCTAGTACTGGAATTATTGGATTATAAGGCAGTTATATTTCTATTTTTATTTTTTTAGGAAAGTCCATACTGTTTTCCATAGTGGCTACACCAATTTACATTCCTACCAGCAGTGCACTAAGGTCCCCTTTACTCCATATCCTACCCAACACCTCTCTTTTCTTTTCTTTTATTCTTTTCTTTTTATAATAGCCATTCTAATAGGTATGAAGTGGTATTGCATTGTGGTTTTCATTTGCATTCCCCTAATGATTAGTGATATTAAGTAACTTTTCTTATGCCTGTTGGCCATCTTGATGTCTTCTTTGGAAAATGTCTGTTCAGGTCCTTTGCCCATTTTTGATTGTTTGGTTTTTTGCTACTGAGTTGTATGTATCCCTTATATATTTTGGATATTAACTTTTTTTTTAATTTTTTTTAATGTTTATTTATTTTTGAGAGAGACAGAGACAGAATGTGAGTGGGTTAGGGGCAGAGAGAGAGGGAGCCACAGAATCTGAAGCAGGCTCCAGGCTCCAAGCTGTCAGCACAGAACCCAATGCGGGGCTCAAACTCACAAGCTGTGAGATCATGACCTGAGCCGAAGTCAGAGGCTCAACTGACTGAGCCACCCAGGTGCCCCTATTAACATTTTATTAGGTATATAATTTATAGTATTTTCTCCCATTCAGTAGGTTGCTTTTTCATTTTGTCGATCGTTTTCTTTGCTGGACAAATGCTTTTTAGTTTGATGCAGTCTCATGTGTTTATTTTTGTTTTGTTGTCATTGTTGTTGTTGTTGCCTTTGCTTTTGTAGTTAGGTCCAAAAAATCATTGCCAAGACTGAAGTTAAGAAGTTCATTGCTTATGTTTTCTTCTGGGAGATTTATGGTTTCAAGGCATTCAAGCCTTCAATCCACTCTGAGTTAATTTTTGCGTATAAGATGATAGTCTAGTTTCATTCTTTTGTTTGTAGCTGTCCAATTTTCTCCACACATTTATTGAAGAGTCTGTCCTTTTCTTACTGTATATGCTTGCCTCCTCTGCAGTAAATGAATTGACCAAATATGTATGGGTTTGTTTCTGGGATCTCTATTCTGTTCCATTGATCAATGTGTTTTTATACTGATATTGTATGCTTTGATTACTATAGCTTTGCGGTATAGTTTGAAATCAGAGGGTATAATGCCTCCAGCTTTGTTTTTCTCTCTCAATATTGCTTTGGCTATTCAGGGATTTTTGTGGTACCATACAAATTTTAAGATTGTTTGTTATATTTCTATGAGGAATACCACTGGAATTTTGGTAAGGACTGCATTGAATCTGTTGTAACTATATCAATTCTGATTCTATCTCACATGTATTGTAGGATTGAGCAAATGAAAAAGTTGGTTAATATTGTTGAGAGTTGACATTGATACTGTGAAAGAAGGAAATGAAAATATGGAATGGGAAAAAGGCAAAGAATGATCATGTGGTATACCATTGAAATAAAAAATGTCATAAATTTATGTTTTCTGTTGGTCCTAGAAGAAATGACACCTCTATGGCAACATAGAACAAGATGTAGCATATAGGAAACAAAGGATCAAACAGAAAAGAGAAATAAATATAGAGGACTTCTAGGGGTGGTGCAAAAGAAGGACAAGGAGGCCATGGAGCACCAAGTGGCTCAGTTGGTTAATCGCCTGACTTAGGCTCAGGTCACAATACAGCAGTTCATGAGTTCAAGCCCCACATCGGGCTCTGTGCTGACAGCTCAGAGCCTGGAGCCTGCTTTGGATTCTGTGGCTCCCACTGTCTCTGCCCCTAACCCACTCTCACTCTGTCTCTCTCTGTCTCAAAAATAAATAAACATTGGGGCGCCTGGGTGGCTCAGTCGGCTGAGCGTCCGACTTTGGCTCAGGTCACGATCTCGCGGCCCGCGAGTTCGAGCCCCGTGTCGGGCTCTGGGCTGATGGCTCAGAGCCTGGAGCCTGTTTCCGATTCTGTGTTTCTCTCTCTCTCTGCCCCTCCCCCATTCATGCTGTGTCTCTCTCCATCTCAAAAATTAATAAACGTTAAAAAAATTTTTTTTAAATAAATAAATAAATAAACATTAAAAAAATTAAAAAAAAAAAAAAAGGACAAGGAAGCCAGCTGTGCAATAGGCTAAGGTAGAATTAAGTCCTCCTTGAATTGGGACAACAGAGGATTCCAGATGCCCTTCCAAAAAATGTACTATATAAATATAATATAAAAATATATCATATGAATATAATATATCCATATACATGTGTCATAAATATACACAATATTTATTAATTACAGAGGGTGTGAATATATTCACCAAAGGAAATGTCATCATGGAACATAATAAGAGCTTCTACTTTGTAAAAAGTCTAGTTAAATGGTTTTACAAGAAAGGGAAGGAAAGAGTGCAGAAGGTTTAGAATGAAACATTAAGAGTGGTCAGTCTTCATCTTTAGATATTTTGAAAATGACATGTAGACAAGTAGATGTTTTGTAGAATAAACATACAACATGATTGTGGCAATAAAGGCCAGAAAAAGTAATTAAAAGAGTTAAAAATTTGGCTGTAGAAAAACAGAAATTGGGAGTAGGAAGAGTAGAGCAGGAGACATTTGCTATTTTTTATAGTATTAATGACATTTCAAGAGTTTATATTCTTACTAGGAAATTGTTTATGAATTGGTGACATTTTTGAGGAGCTATGTTGCAGACTATCACAGAATTATCTGGTGGTCTCATTCTAGAACAATTCTCTTGGGATTATACCCTGGGTCATTTCTCTGCCCTTTTCTCTGTTATGCCCCAAGACTTGCCCACCATCCTACTTGATTTGCTATCGCTTCAGCACTGTGGATCAAGAAGTATACTTGTAACTTTGTCCTCTCTGTTCTTGTCCTCGCCAAATAAACATACAACACTGGAAATTTCTTGAACCTATTCAGAGCAATAACTATAACAAAACAGTTGTGAGTTCAAGCCCCATGTTGGGTGTGGAGGCTACCTAAAAAAAAATTGCTAGTCTTAGTCTTAACCGCCATATAAATAAATGCACCTCATCCTGATGCTGAGTTTCACTGATTCTCTCTTTGCTTTCTTTCTTGGAGTCAGATCCATTTTTCTATTCCTTTTCAAGGGCAAAAGATATAAATTTTAGAAATTCAGGTCTCATAAAGTATACTATTTGTGAAGCCTTATGAGGGGGAAAATACAAGATGTAAAGATGGTCAAAAATGGATTAATATACATGAATTAAGAAAGGGGAAATCAGAGCTAAAACAAAGACTTTCAGGCAGGAGGGAGAGGTAGAGTGACTGGATACATTATCTGTTGTTTACAACCTCTGGAACTGCCTACGCTCCAAATCTGAAAGAGAAGGCAAAGAGAGACAGAAGAGGGAGGGAAGCCACTCCGGACCAGTAGGTAGCAGGTTAATAAGCAAGGGAGCTTACCTGTGAGATGTGTTTTAGGCAGCCACAAGACAGATGGATCTCTGCCTCTGCCTGCTAGAATCTTAAAAGTTTATAAAGAGCCCTTAACTGGGTTAAGCCACATAATTTAGTTCAGATGGTCTCAACAACACATTGTTCTCTCGAGATTGTGTCCTTGTATAGCCAGGACACAGATGTGCAAGAGCACCTGGCTCTGGGGGTCCCAAACAGACCAGATTCAGCAACTCACCACTGACAAAATCCAAAGGCAGAGAGAACAGTGGTGCTGAAACAAGAAAGGAATTTCTTTCAGGGAGGCCAACACCGGGAAGACTGGACTAATGTCTCAAAGACTGTCTCCAAAGCGCCAAAAATTCTTCCAGGTCTATATAAAGAAACTGTAGACAAAGATCAGTGCAGATGGGAAATGAAAGTCAAGTGGATTATTGTCCTGGAATTAATCATGGGGTCTTGCTGGCTCAGGGCAGTCCTCTTTGCTTGAGAGGGTAGTTTCTCCCATCAAGTGATGCTTTGCTCACAGTGTCCCTTGCCTGAGTTAAGAGATATTTTAGGAAAAAGAACTTAATCAAGTAGAAAGTTTGAGGTCAAAATGGTGGTAGTTGAAGTCCTTTTTCACTTAAAACTTACCCTAAAGTGGGAATGGTGGGTAGAATGTACTTTCCAAGGACAGGAAAAGGGGTAAGGAGCCTCTGATTGCCCGAGTCCAGGTTGAGGGTCAACTGGTGATCATATCCTCTTGATGACCTCCTCCACCATCACCTTAGGGACAGAACATTAGAAACTATAGAAATTGTAAGTATCAAAGTATAACTATAATCTGAAAAGACATCTTCACTTTTATAATTATTTTTATTTTTAATCATAATATTCCACCTATTTTAAAAAGCAGTTAGACATTTTATGTGCCTCAAAAATATATCTGGGTAATAACTTTTTTAAAGCTGGAATAAGCTGTTATAAAAAATCTGACAGTATATCTTATATACTGGCTGGCTGGGTCACTCAGTCTGGTAAGCGTCCAATTCTTGATTTTGGCTTGTGTCATGATCTCATGGTTTGTGAGGTCAAGCCCTGCGTGCGGCTCTGCACTGACAGCACAGAGCCTGCTTGAGATTCTCTTTCTCCCTCCCTCTCTGCACCTCTTCCCTGTCACATCCACATATGCTCTCTCTCTCTCTCTCTCTCTCTCTCTCTCTCAAAATAAACATTTTTTTTAAAAACCAATAAAGTAAAATATATGACAGTGAACAACAAAAGGTATCTAGAACAGAAACAAAAAAAATAATAGGAACAAACGTAGCAGATGTCAATAGCTTTAAACATTGATAATTAAATAAAATTGGTTGAAAGACAATTTTCAACATACAGGCCACCACCAAAGGAGTAAAACAGATGTATACTGTCTAAATCTTTAGGAAAAACTTCTAGGAAAAGAAGATAGACAAAAATAAATCTACAGCCCATTCATTAGACTTCCTTTTAACTTTGTCTTGTCTTGGAGGTACTGTGAAGCATTATTGCTAAATAGTTAAGGCAAAACCTTCAGAAATAATAAAGTACAGCATAGCCAGGCAACTTGGAATAAACGAACAACAAAGTTCTCAGATTCAACGACGCTCCTTTTGAGTTAGGATTTCATTACAAATCTTTAAGATAGGCACCATACCCTCATTTTTACAAATAAGGAGAATGAAACTCAGAGAAAGCAAATAACTCATCCAAGGCCATAATTCTAATGAGCATCAGTGTTGTGATTCAAATCCAGATATTTGGACTCCAGTTCCACCATCCTCTGAATTACTTCACATCACTTCACTACCACCTAACTGGAGTTCAGCAGTGCTCAAGTTCAGCAAGTCAACAATCCTTTTCTCTTTCCTCTTTTGTTGTGCTGACTTTCCTGCTCTCATCATTTATGCAAAGAATCAAATCAACACAATAGCATGTGCATTTTGCCTAAGTAAACAGGATGTTCCCATTTACAAGATGGAGTAGCACAAATTTGTATTCTATCCAGCCTCAGGCATCAATCTCAACAAAAGTGAAAAGGAGGGCAACTCTAGCTGCTTCTAAATTTCCCTTACATTCTAGGAGCAGTGCCAAATGAAATCTTGCAGCTTATACTAAAAAAATCCAAAAACCCAAAAACAAACAAACAAAAAAACCTTTGTGCATTCATTCTAGTAAGTAAGCACACACTCACAAACTCCTTTATTTATAACGATCCCCAATGGTAGCCAAGTAATTTTCCATTTTATTCTTAAAACCCAGTTACATAAATCTTGCATTATTTCCAAAACTATGAAAACTCAAGACAAATATTCACTCCCCTGTCAAAAGGTAAAGAAAAAGAATCTGTCGAATGGTCAGTACGTAGGGGTTTCTCCAGGTAGACTCCAAGTTTTTGTGTAGCCATTGGTTATGATGAGACAGGAAAAATGCTACTTTAATAGATTCACCACGCCCCTCCCTGCTGTCTATCCAACTAAACAACCTAAATAAAGAGCTGGGATATTGGACAAAATGGGTACCTGAAGAACTGAGGTACAGATTTTCTGTTGAGAACATGAATTCTTAACTCGAATGAGGAATTTAGACCAAAACAATTATATAGCATACACTTATTATACTGGGGAATTCGAAACCACCAAATTTACCACGAACAGGGAAGGCAGACTAATGGTACTGAGGCCGTCCTGCTTTATTAATGCTTTTCCATTTGTGTGCCAAAGGTCTTACATTTTCAGAAAAATGCATGAGTCTCTCATGTCATTTATTTATCCAACAAGATGGCAATGCAGATGATTCTTAAGTGTGTATGATCTAGGAAAAATAAAGACAATAATAACTAATTGAACACGTGTAAAAACCATACCTTTAAAACTTTATCTGCCTCTGTAACTTCTTTAGTGTTAAGGAGTCCTTTTTCTTTCTTTTCCTAAAAAAAGGGGGCAAGAAAAGCAAACCTGTTCTCAGCTCTATTGCAGAAATGCTCACTGGTATAATGCCCTGTCCTTTTAAGTCTTCCCTCATGTTAATAATTACCAAATCAGAGAGGCCATGAAATAATAATTTCAAAGACCAAATTCCAATTTTTATGTAGCACAAGATGTTCTCATACCAGTTAAATGTCTGATACATATATTTTAAAACACAGTGTATCCTAAATCCTAACATTTCTTACAACCCTAGTCCTAACTTCTCCTCCAGCCTGAGCTAGTCAGTTCTGACTTGATAACTATCCCTGGCTGCCTGCCTCCCCTTGGCCATCTGCCATTGTTTCACCACTCAGCTGTAGAAAGAATGATACTTTTCCAGTGAAAATAGATCATGCCATCCCTATTCTCAAAAATCTCCTAATAGCTTTCCAGCTCCCAGAAGGAAAAACAATTTTTTCCCCATGGTTTGAAAGACCTTAAGTTATCTGGCTGTGGCCTATGTCTAAGTGAATCCAAAGACGAGGTGCACGTGACCAGACATAGAGTGCAGCTATAAAATGCTCCTAGCAAACAGGCCTATGGGAGAAATTAGGGTTGTACTTTTGATAGCAAATTTGATTCTCTATAAGGAAAAAATAAGTAGTTTCCAAAAATAGAGAAAAGAAAAAAAATAGAGTATTTCCAAGTAGAGACCAAAGCCTTTTACATATGTAAACTGAAATTAAGGCATGTTGAGTGTGTTGGTTAAAGAAAAACTGGTGGTTTTATTTGGAAATAACTACTTTGCATAATTTCAATGTAAGCTTGCTTGGTCATACCAAGCTGAAAAAGAAAAACAATTTCACTTTGTCATCATTGAAAGAGTTGAAGAGAGTAGTGGAATCCATTTTGCATTTACATCTTCTGTGGGTTTAATTTTTTAAAGTTTTAAATTGATTTGAAAGTTAAGTATCCCTCAATAAAAAAATAAATACTTTTAACTAAAGGAGATTCCTCCAGAGAACTGTATATCAAAATATGGAAATTAAAATATTAAACAATTTCCAAATTTTTAAATATAGTTGGAATGTTTTTAAGAGTCCAATGAGCTCAGCACGCAAACCTCTGCACAGTATCGGAATACTTTCTTTCACAGCTTTGAACACATGGTTGTGTAATTTCTAGCTGAAAATTTCTAGTGATAAGGGATTTTTCATCTTAAGATTTCTTTGATCACAATTCTGATGAAGGGAAAAGTTTTTACATTGTGTCAAAAGCCTCTTTATAATTTTCACTTACTGATTTTAGATTTGTCTTCTTGACCAATATAGAATAAATCTAATTTTCTATCTATGTATCGTTGCTCTATATATTTGATTACGATTGGCATTTCTTTTGCACACACTCTCTTCTACAGTCTAAACATTCCCAGATCTTTTAATGCTTCCTCACATTAGATGGTTTCCAGTCTTTTCACTGGATCACTTTCATTCTTTTGAAGAACCCATTGTTTGCAGATGTTTCCATTAAAATATTACATCAAGTACAGATCTTCCTCAGCTTATGATGGGGTTATGTCCCAACAAACCCATTGTAAGTTGAAAAAATTGTAAACTGAAAATGCATGTAATATGCCTAATCTACTGAACATTGTAGCTTAGCCTAGCCTACCTTAAACATGCTCAGAACACTTACGTTACCTATAGTTGAGCAAAATCAGATAACACAAACTATTCTATACTAAAGTATTGAATATCTCACATAATTTGCTGAATACTGTACTGAAAGTGAAAAACAGAACAGTGGCATGGGTACAGAGTGGTTTTAAGTGTATTGGTTGTTTACTCTCACGATCACATGTCTGACCAGGAGCCATGGCTCACCTGCCCAACATCATGAATGAGTATCATACTGTCTATCCCTGGCCCAGGAAAAGATCCAAATTCAAAATTCAAAGTATAGCTCCTATTGAATGTGTATTATTTTCACACCATCATAAATTCAAATAGCTGTAAGCAGAACCATCTTAAGTTGGGGACCATCTGTACTAAACATCATACCCCAGATGTATCACGACCACTGAAAATGAAAATTATATTGCCTTTCTTGGTGTATACAATATTAATAGTCATGAGATATTTATACCTCCAGTTTATCAAAACTCCCTTTCTTTTCCCATATAGACTTCTATGAAGCCAGGTACCCCCCACCTTATGCTTTATTTTTTAAAGTAAAAACCATTTTTTATTCAAATGCAAAACTTTTATCTTCCTTTATTATCACATTGTTAGTTGCAGTCTTTTGGACTGTTGAGCTCTTGGACAATTCTCTGGAATCTTGATTGTATTATAATCTTGATTGTATTACCTTTCTCTTCCAGTTTTGTTTAATTAACAGATTTGGCAAGATAGCTTATGTCACTATGTTCTTGATACAATGTTAAATAGAAGAAGATCCCTTAAGGTATATCTTACTAGAATGAATATATTTGGAAACAATTGTTCATCTATTTTTAAAATTTTCCAATCTGTATTGTCATCCAATATACATTGTTCTGGGGATATCTGTCAACAATACCTTGAGACATTTTGTCAAAAATTTTGATGAAAGTAGTACACAGTAATATATGTAAATCTAATGACTTAGCAATCTATTTATCCCAACTCCCCCAAAAGAGTATCATTTAGGTTAATTTACATTTAGTGAAGCCATTTTCTAAGTAGATAACACTTTTCATTCTGTTATCACAAACCAATTGTTCTGAGTCCCCTGTTCTTTTACTGGATGTCTTAATTAAGCCTAATTATTAGCAGAAGACTGTGTGTGTGTGTGTGTGTGTGTGTGTGTGCATAATTTTAATAATTATTAAAAATAATTATTTGAATCTATCCACACCATTTCAAACACCATGCTTTAACCCTGAAAGCCTGAATATACTTCTTGCTTTAAGAACTACTTCAGAGTCGTTAATATAATTGACCCCACATTCCTGTGGGTAAAAAGATAATAAGACACCAAAAAGAGTTCTTTTTAGGTGCTTGGTCTGAATGGCTCTGTAGAGCAGTGTTGTAGCAAGTTTTTGACATCAATACAGACCACAAAGAATCATTACTAAGCAGAATCAATTTAACAAGCTTCACAGATGTATGCGTGAAATTTTTAGTTTTCAAAGTAAGGTTTTAGTTTTACATAGAAAAAGTATGGTTTGAACAATAATTAAGATATTTTTAGACCTGGAAACTCTTCATTCTCTTAACATCATCTACTCCCACTTTTAGCATATAGTTTAAACAAAAGAAAAAAGATTCTTTCTTTCCTGGTAAGTATCAGTTTGGCAATGACAGATTAGGTCAGGCTGCTTAGAAAAACATGCTTCAAAATCTTCTTAGTCATAATTGATCTGGTAATTGATTAGCATTCAGTACAAAATTGAACTCATCTGTACTGGTACACACCATGCAGCAAGAGCAACATCCTTACCCAGAAAGAGTCACATACCCTGAAAGGACCACCACTCGGCACAGGGAGAAGTCAACAGTGTTGTGAGGTAGGGGTGAGCGCTGACCTCGGGGATCCAGAAGCAGCATCCAGAAGAGTAATGAGCCCTGCACTCAGGTGATAACCATTGGGCCATTGCCTTCCCTTCTAGCCATTATCTTGCCCCTCACCAGCATCCTCTTCACCGGACTTTGCAGGAGGAGGTGAGAAAAGCCAACACAGGACCCACAGATTGGGAAGTCGATCACATAATCCTGGCTCCAGACTCCAAAGCCTAAGCCAAACACCCAGAGTACAACATCCCCAAAGCAGAGCTTTTTTGTCCCCCTTTGATCCCTGCTCTGTCCCAACAGCCTAATCAGTGCCTGGCACAGAGGATGTGCTGATAAGTGTTGGTCGAATGTATCAGTTGGGATACCTTCATGCTATATTAATAAGCAAACAATAATATTCCACATTTACAATCTTCTTTATTTCCTCCTACTCTAATTTTCTTTTGGAAAATTAAATCATATTAAGTAATATTAGTAGCTAACATTTGTTGAGTGCTATGAGCCAAATATTGAAGCCCTGCATGCGAATTAAACTCTTCTACTTAAGCAAATTAAGGAGGCTTCCTGAGCTCTTTTCCACAGCATATTTCACAATCTAAATTTCATGCTCCGATGTTACTGCTCTGACCAAAAAACATCCTCCACTGGAAACTCCTTCAACTTGCCCAACTTCGCATGTAGGACCTAAACCAGTCACCCACAGATCTGGCACAGCGGAGAGCTCTAACTGTACCAAATGTCTCTCTTTATTGTATCAATATTGAGTGAGTCATATACAAATTCAGAGAAGGATCAAAGGATTGCCAACCAGAACAGATTTTGTTTGTAAGTATGTTGTTTATACATTTCAAGTTTTGAGTACGTGAAATAGCCATCCAAGAGAATCACACTTGCTCAGGGTAAGTTCCAGACCTTTTAATGATTTATGCAAAGCAGACCATGATCTGGTCTCTGCCTTCTAATCAGTCTCATTCCCTGGCACTTTCCGGCACTTTCCATTCCTGCACACACCATGCTATTTCCTGTCCCCATGTCCCCTTAGCTGTTGTACTGCCAATTGCGCCCTAAGCTGGAGTTCTTGACAACCTCCCCCAGACTTTAGCATGCTAATGTGTGCTTGGTACTCAGAAATTTCTATTGGATAAATGAGGGAATGGATAAAGAAGAATCAGTCCTGGAGAATGATGAACTTTTTCTTCTACTCTTGCTGGCATGAATGCTAACCACATTATTTACCAAATACGGTGTAATAAAAAAACCTCCTTCAGCTATCACATGGTTGTTTTTCATAACAAGTCTCCAGAGGCAGCTTGGAATCCTGTCTTCCTGACACTCTCTTAACTCTCCAAAGGCTAGATCAGTTAAACTGTTCAACATGAAAAGAGTTAGGAGCGAAAAGAAAGAATAGCAAATATGTTCCTAAGAACCCAGTTCTCTCACACAGCCCAGATGTGGTTGGCTCTGTGCTTTCAGGGGCTCTAGACACTGCTCCGTCCAGCCACAAACCATATGTATGACACAAGAGAGGTAAAGGGCAGATTTCTCTTTCTTCCACTTCTAAGCATTTATCGCATTATTGCAATATATTTGCAAATACCAGGAAGAAACTTTAGTTTAGTAAACATTGTGAAACATCTGGAATAGTTTTACCTTAATAACTTACATAAGCCCAGATAAACATTAAATGCAGACGCTTAAAGGTCAAACTACTTTTCCTCATGCAAAATTCATTAATAATAGCCGTATGACAAATTTCAAGAACCAGCTGTTAGTATGTCCATTTTTCCCCCAGACTTTTCATTATCTTCCTCCATTCTAACCTTAGCTTCTCCACACCAACCGATAGATTGACTTCCAAAGCATGTCACTCTCTGGCTCTAAAGCTTTTGGTAGAACACTATTATGAAATAATGTACAAGCATATCTGTGTGCTATTCAGAGGCCTCCAAGTCCAGTTCAACTTATCTTCCCAGTCTCACATTCCTCCTTTCATCTGCATGTACTGTTTTTCCAGTCAAATTATTTCCCTTGCTATTCCTAATTCTCTGCCCAGAATGGCTGTCTTCTGAACTGCCTAATCATTTCTGTCTTTCCTTATTACATGTATTATATGTTAGCATATTTAACAGTCCCTTGTGCATGCACGAGTATGTGTCTGTACACAATGTTGATAAACTGTTAAGTTTTTGAGGGCATTTCTTGTTTATATCCTCTACAATTCAGAACATTACAAATAGCATGTATTTAAAACATGTGCCTTGAATAAAAAAGTAAATGATGGGGGCTCCTGGGTGGCTTAGTCGATTAAGTGACTGACTCTTGATTTCGGCTCAGTTCATGATCTCATGGTTTGTGAGTTCAAGGCCCGTGTTGGGCCCTGCTTGGGATTCTCTCTCTCCCTCTCTCTCTGTCTCTCTGCCCTTCTGCTCCTGCTCTCTCTTTCTGTCAAAAATAAATACTTTAAAAAGTAAATATTTTATTAAACTTTAAAAAGTAAATTATTACATTTCTCAGTAAAACCATCATTCAATCTCACAGTTTCATCCACACATCAGGTGTCTTTCCACCGGTTGCTTGTTATATACCCGTTAGTCAAAAGTTACAGAAACCTTGCTTGGCAGAAGAATCCCGTCTCTCTTGGAGAGTAGCGCTGTCTTCTGCATTGCATCTTGACAGTGCTATTCTTTCAATTTAGTGTGAATACGCCAACCCTCAGGAAAGGAAGCAGTCTTGTCACACATTTTCATAATTATATCAACGTAGACCTATTACAAAATAATCTGACCGCTTGCAAACACAGATTCTGGCAATTCACTTTCTGCTCCACAGACTTCCAAATCATGGCAACTTTAGAAATGGCCTGTAGAAAGGGTTTGAGCTTCAATTGTGGCTCCTTAAATTCACAGTGATACATCTGCATATTTGAAAGTCAGGATCATTCTTAGAGAGGAACAAAGGTGTATTCATGAGAATGAGAGTACATTCCTCTCTCTTACATCCCCAGAGAGTATTAAGTTTTATACTTTCATTCCCAAAATGCAATTTATTATCTTAAAATATATTTACTGACTTCTCCTCTTAAATAATATTTTCAGGACAAACTACTACTTGGCATGTGCCTTTTGATATGAAAGCACAATTGATCTCTTCATGAAGATTGTATATGTGACTGAGTATGGACTGGGAAACTCTTCGAGGAGGACTTTTAGATATGAAACTGTAAAGTCAATCCTATTCTAGAAAGGAGAATTTTTGTGTATAAAGTACTAAATGCTCTGCGTAATATCTCTTGAGTTTGTATGTCTGGACTATGAGGTCTGGACATATGAAGGGCCCAGTGGAGAGGAACATGATCATGGAAAAAAAATCAGAGTGGCAACTTGCAGTGCCCTGGAAGAGGGCTATGGCACGTGGATTCCAGCAACTTTTAGGTCTGCTATATGGTAGAAAAGGGAATGGTGGGATTTCCATGGGTCCCTTCCCCGGTATACATTGTAGCTTTTTCTATTCTCAGGCCTTTGTGTAAAACTTTGTGAAACAGTAAGCTTTAAGGAATTATTGGATGGACGTGTTCTCACACTTATGAGAGCTCCAGGGTCCTGGAGGAATAATATTGACCTGGCAAGCAGTGATCTATATAGAGGCCAAGAGAAGCAGCCCGAATTGAAGACGCCAAGTGACATACAAGAAACATTTGTAGAACAAGAAAAATTCCTGAAAGTTACCAAGAAATATTGCGGGGGGAGGAAACTTAATAAAAAAGACACTATTTCCTGTAAATCAAACAAGAGAGAGAAATGCAAACTTCTATTATTTGGGTACTGAAGAGAGAAGTGAGACAGAAGGCTGCAGAATTTAGGGATGTTAAATTCTTAAAAGACTCAGACATAAGCAGAATGATTCACAAAGTGTGAGAACTCCTGGTCAGTAAGACTTTATCATTAATGTTTATTTTCAGCAACTCTTCATTATTCAGAGAAATTCAGTTTGGCTCTAGAACTGAACCACATCTAATTAATGCTGCATCCGGTATATGTTTCCACTCCCCATTAGATAGAAACAGTAGTTCAAAGGAAAGCATATATGGCCAGCCAATAACCCCAAACCCCTTCTTCCGCAATATAGATATCTTTGCCTCCTACACCGGAAGAGAAACATCCCTTAATTAACTGTAAAAGGAAATATGTAAAAGTAGAAAGAGTAAAAAATATATATACTATAAAGATTTGTACAGGAAATATAGAAGGTAATTCTATAATTATAATTTAAAAATTGGGCCACGGGTAAATGGTAAAATAATAGAAAAGGTCTGTATTTTAGTTTCATTTTTAAGCCATAAAATATATTTTCAACAACTATACTGAAAATCCATAATTCTGACATTTCTCTGACATCTTAAGATTAGCTAGTTTTAGACTAATATTCCATGTTGGGAGAGCATATTTTTACCTGCCAATTATGTAAAAGACAAAGAAAAGGTTATAGAGAATTCATCTTTTTTTTTTCTTTTTTGAAAACGCATCCTTTACCTTTTAGTCTGATGTTATTCAATTATTGCTTTTTACTGATACATATTCTGGGGAAAAATAAATATTACAATGGCATACTGTCCCTTCTTTAGTAGTATCTTTATCATCTGGTCATTCCTAGCATGTATAAATAATTCATTTTTCTTTCCTCACATTAAAAAGATTCCCTCACATCAAATACCTGGCAGTTTTTCTGAGTTTTTATTGCCTATGTATGCGGTAGATATGTATTGTTTTTATCAATGCAGTTTTCTCTACTTTTTATTCTGTAATAGAATCCCTCATTCCTTTAGGAAACTCATTGTGGTCATATGAATCTGTTTTTTTCCCATGAGTCATGGGGAAGGGAATATGATCCAGACTTGGTGAAGTCCCCCCATTTTCCTGGACATTCTGGCTGGTTCAGGAACAAGTACAAGGTTCAAACCCATGCAAGCAGAATCTTCCCTGGAATATTTCTTCTAGAAATAAACCCATTGGGGTTGATAGGCTCTGGGCTTGCTAGGGATATGAAATGGGGCAAGCCATCTGACCTACCATGAAGCATGAATCTGTTCAAGAGATGAAGGTCAAGGCAGAGTACTAATATATTCATTTAGCCCCTAGGTCTAGCTGTAACTACAACTTCAGTGCTTTCAGACTTCTTGGTACATGAACCAATATATGCCCTCTTGTGAGAAATCTGTTTTTAGTTGGATTTCTGTCATTAACACTGGAAGAACTCCTCACCAATAAACTGATTCCTGGATTGCATTCTCTGTGTCCCATCCACGTGCCAAGAATACTGTTACTTTAATACCCCCATTCCTGTGAGATTTGCTTTCCTAGACTACCTACCTATTTAATTTTGCCCCATGGCCTCTTCTCTTTGTTGGACCTACACCCGTTAGCTGCTCAATTTAATGGGCCATTCTGTCTCCAGAGCCAAGCCCTGGCCCACAGTAGATAATGCTAGACCATGAGCAACTCTAGCTGTGTCTGGAGATACAGTAGTATTCCTCACAGAACAGAATAACAGAGGCTAAACTCATTGAATTCTCTTGACTCTTAGAACAACAACAACAGCAACAAAAATCCCACAAATTTTTATTTTGTAACAACATAAGCAAGTTACCCAGACATCTTGGATGTTTTTTTTTTTCTTTTGCTTAAGGTCTTTAATATCTATAGCTTATTGTTCATTCTAAGAAAATACTTCCTCGCCAAACAAGCCAGATTAGCTAATCTTATTGTGACGTTCATTTCTTCATTCAACAATATTTATTGAAATTTACTCTAAGATGTATATTATTCTAGGCATGAGGGACTTATCAAAGAACAGGGCAATCTTCTTGCCCTCATGGGAAAGGAGACAGCTAATAACAAAAAATAAAACAAATGAAGAAAGAACGGTATGATAAAGTATAGAGTGGAGGGGATACTTGTGAGGTGTGGATGCTTCTTAACACTGAGTCAGGGAGGCTTTTCTGATGGAGGCTACATGAGTGTAGGACCTAGAGAAAGTATAAAAAAAAAGGAGTCATGAAACGCAGCAGAAGAGCATTCCAGGTAGAAGAAAACTAGGTGCAGAACTCTTGACACTGCCTTTTACCAGAAAAGTAACAAAGCTGGTGTGGCTGAAGCAGAGTAAACAGTGAGGGAGAAGTGGCCAGAGACAAGGTTGAAAGGCTGGGTAGAGGAAGGAGGGCTTTGTAGTCACTGTAGTACTTTGTTACTCTGAATTGGGAAGTCATGGAACAGTATCGGTCAGTAATGTAACAGAACGTGACCTTACATTTCCGAAAAGGTCATTCTAGCTGCTGTATAGTAATTAGATCGAATACTAAAACAGGTGTGGAAATAGACTAGTTAATACCTTATTACTATGATGCAAACAAGATTATGGTGGCTTGGACAGTGGTGATAATGGTAGAGTTTATAAGAAGTTGTGAGATTCCAGATATATTTTTAACGTAGATAAAGTAGGATTAATTAATACACTGAATGTCATAGAAAGGGAATGGTGATGTTTTGTCCTAAGCAACGAAAAAATGAAAATGCCATTTACTGATATGGGGGAGCTTGCAGGGCTGGTGTGTTGGGGCAGGATATGGGGAATTAGCATTTTGTTTAGATGTGTTAAGCTTGAGATGCATATTAGACATTTAAGTAGAAATGTCGAGTCGTTCGGTATATGAGTCCAGAGACACCAGACACTTGGGCTAGAGTTATAAATTTGAAATTGACAACAAATTGAAAGCCATGAGATGAGATCACCTAAGAAGTGATGAAAGATGCCTGAGTACTGAGTGATGGAGCCCTCCAATTTAGAGTTAGGAGAGATGAGTAGGAACCAGCAAAAGAAACTGTGAGGGTGTAGCTAATAAGGAAGAAGAGAGAGGAAATGGGAGGAGAGACAAGGGGAGAGAGATGAGGTGATGGGAGGAGACAGAGAGAGGGATTGATTGATTCTAGAAGCCACGTGAATTAAGTGAAAATGAGGAAATGTTCAACTCCATTAAATATTAGATGAGAACAGAGAATTGACCACTGTACTTGGCAACGAATAGGTCATTGGAGACCCCAAAAAGAGCTGTTGCAGTGAATTAAAAGCCTAATTGGCATGGGTTCAGAAAAAGATTAGAAGAGAGGAATAGAGACAGCAAACATAGACAACATTTTCAAAAAGTTTTACTGGAAAGGGGAATGGAAAATGGGACAGTAGCAAGAAAGTCATGGATTAGGGATATTACAGCTCATTGGTCTAATGTTGGGAAAGATCCAAAAACAGGGGGAGGGGAATTGATGATACCATGGAAAAGAGACTGGATGAATTAATGTTATTGAATTGGCATGAAAGGTTGGGATCCTGTATCCAAATGAAGGGATTGACTTTAGATAGGATGATGCATATGTCATCCATAGTGACAAGGGAAAAGTAAATTTACCAGTACATTTTTAGGGATGGCGTTGGGAAGATGTGAAATTTTTCCATCTGGTTTTCTCTATTTTCTGTGGAGAAAGAAAAGCCAGCAGTTCAGATTGGAAAGGAGAAAGGATATACTGATGGTTGGAGGAGAGAAATGAAGGCATTAAACAGTCATATATTTCAACAGATATATGAATATACTAAGAAAACATGGTGGAGTTGCTGGGTGACATGGAGGGCTCTCTTGAGAATGAAGGTCAGGACAGTGGGGAAAAAAGGATAAAAGAATAGTTAAGTCAATAGATTGCAGCACAGTCATTAGGTACATATTGTTAACAATATCCCAGCTTTAGTGAGGCCCCCAGAGATTCAGCATAAATGCAGAAAGAAGGAAATCATATAAAATCCTGGACCTTGCTTTCAAAGAGATTGGGAGGAGGGCAGTGTGGCTCAAACCAGAAAACAAGGGGCTTAAGTTAAAATGAAGCAAGAGGCAAATCCAGATACGTAACCAAGGTGCAATCAATAATGCAAAGATGCAAGGGACAGAGCAGGAATCAAAATGACCTTCAGTAAAAGATGCGGGACAGGAAGAGAGTCTGGTTAATAACTGAGAGTGGAGCTTATGAGGGAAGACAGACCTAGAGAATGAAAAGAGAAATAGCAATATAGGAGACAATGGAAATCCTGAGGTGCAAAACCATTTCCTGGTCCAGGAATCTGGAGGTTAATTATAAAGGAGAGTCTCCACAATGATATTCTTCCCTCTTAGCAGCTATACTATTCTCTATCTTACAAGGGAGATCACTATTCTGACTCAGAAAACAGCAACCATCACTAAAGGATTCTCCATCCATATATTCTAATAATTTGATGGATGCCAGAGTCTCCTTGGATTGCCTGTCCTGATTCCTACATTGTGGATTCCACAGTTAAAACATACTGTACGTGGTTTGGAGCCAAAACATCGAGGTCCCTTTGGAGATTCAAGCTTTGAATGGAAAATGAGCATCTCTAGGACTTAAATCCACTTCACTGAGCAGTGATTAGTCATTTAAATGCAAGAAGATTAATCTTTATGATTTCCACAGGATGAATTATGAGAGCATGGAAAATGAATGAGCTTCACAGTCAAAATGAATTTGAATCCTAGCTTCAGTTTACTTGAATTTTTCATGGGTCTCAGTTTCTCCACATGTATAAATGGGGTAATAATATTTATCTAGAAGTTATTTTAAAGATTAGATCAGGTGATGTATATGAAAGCACCAATCATTGTGCCTAAAATAGTAAGCCCTCAGAAACCGGTTCATTTTCTTTGCTTTCTTCTTTCCTTTCCTCTTCTTCCTCCCTACCTCCTTTCCTCATTCTCAAATGGTTCTCTCCCTTTCCTCCTTTTCTCTCTTTCCTTTTTCAGGCACTAAATCCCATTACTATCAGGTGTTGACAGGGAACGTTTTATTTCAATATATTATCCTCCCGCCTCCGTGTATCAATAGAAACTGTGATAAATTCATGCACTTATAAGAAACATAGGTCTGCTATTTGTCACAGAATCCTATTGCTTTAATTCTGATTTGTATTTGAAATTTCTTAACTACATGTATTTTATAGTATCTCTGCCCCTGAGATTTAGTGTGACTTCCCAGAAAGTTCCCCATTGACCCTGTTCTTGTGAATGTTACCATGGATAGGGTGAAGTCAGAATATATTTCCTGCAATGTATCAGGCATTTTCTTTTAAAATAACAGAAACTTAGGGGGCCTGGACACTCTTAAGTGTCCGACTTCGGCTCAGGTCATGATCTCACAGTTTGGTTCGTGACTTTGAGCCCTGCATCTGGCTCTCTGCTGTCGGCACAGAGCCTGCTTCCGATCCTCTATCTCCCTCTCTATCTGCCCCTCCCTTGCTTGCACTCTCTCTCTCTCTCTCTCTCAAAAAATAAATAAACATTTAAAAAAAAAGGGAAAAAAAGAACAGAAACTTTCTGGAGTAATATGGTTATTACATTTTTGTATATTGTTTTATAAACCTAAGATCTTAAGTATATAAAAATACCTCAAGTGTGGAAAAAGAAAATTCTGCCTTTAAGGAACTACTCTGAAAGTAAATTCAGCCTTCTTTTCCTCTCTACAAGACACATGTTATTTTTGCTTGAACAAAAAGTTCTTGAACTCTTAACAGCCACATCAGCTTTCTCCTCTGCCTGGCCTTCCATCATCTCAGAAGCATCCCAAGGTTATGAAATTACCTCTCACAGTGGGGTGATAAATGGCTGCTGTTGTTGATTCCTGTCTAAATTGTCAATTTCTCTTCACTGATTATCTCTCAATTGTCTTTACTTAGTTTGATTCAAATAATTTCATTCAAGATTATATGAACCATCTGACTTAATGAAGTATTTTATAATATTCTTTCCCATGGCTTAGGTAGATATGAAACAAAATATTCTAGGTGACTCTTGCCTTCTTCAAGGCATGAGTAAAATACAGCTTTGCAATTTCACAGATATTCCTAAGAAATTGTATTAACATTTTATCAAAATTATTATTGTAAATAATTCTTCTACAAAGAGTTGGTTTTTATAGCCATTTAGTCAAGGCATGGAAATACTGAGAATATAAAAAAACAGACATGAGAGACAGGGAAATGGGGAGCTACTGATCTATTGGGTATATAGTTTCAGTTATACAAAAGGAATAAGTTCTAGAGATCTGTCTGCTGTACAACACAGTGGCCATAGTTAACAATATGATATTGTGCACTTTAAAATTTGTTGGAAGTTAATCTCATATTAAGTGTTCTTACCCAGAACACACCCACAACCCCCCCAGCACACACACACACACACACACACACACACACAAAGGAACACAAGGAAATTTTTGGAGGTGATAGATATGTTTAGTACCTTCATTGTGTGATGGTACCATAAGTGTATGCATATGTCCAAACTCATCAAAATATATAAATTAAATATGTACAATCTTTGTACATCAATTTAAAAAAAGAAAATAGACATTCATAACTCAAAGGTCTGTACTGTTTTATGAGACACCATCAATTATTCAAATAAATTATGAGGTGATATAGGAAAAAAATACAACATCAAATAGTGATAAATGAGCTTTTATAATATAGTTCTAAAAATGTATAAATAATCTAAACTATTATGGAAGAAGAAAAATTAACCTTCATTTTAGGAAATACTGTTTTAAGATCAAATCAGAATTAGCACTAGAGAGTATGAAATCCAAAGCTCCAGAATTCCAAGAGAAGGGTCTGGAGTAGGCAGAGGCCCTGCAATATTCCTAGAGGTCTCTATTAAAGGGCTCTGTCATTGAAGAGAAGAAAAAGAAGGTGATTGGACAACAAGGGAATGAAACGCCAGAAGAAACTTTCTCCCATTTTCTTTTATGACAAAGGTGGGAATGGCTTGTGAAGCTAGTAATGGGATATCATTCTAAGAGTACAGACATGCTCATCCAGGCAAACTTCCCTCCTATAGAAGCCATATGGCTGCCTTTAGATTTTGATCATGTACAAGAAATATTATCCCTGTCCAAGGTTTAGTCTTTGATGCCAGCCTTTCTTGGAATTTCATCCTTAGTTCTTCTCTGAAGTTTAAATTAGCCAGTCATTCTAGGAATGATTAAAATGTGTTAAAGCATGTTAAAATATGTTGTCTTCCAAAAAAACATTGATTTTCCTTTGGGAAAAGAGCAAATTAAAAAACCCCTTGTATAAATTCTAAGACCTTTACCTGCTAAGAAACATCACCATTTTCCCCAGAAACAGAAAGATCTTATATGCCATGTTGCTTCCAGTTTAAATCAACGACATTAAAAGCTGACAGCTCATGCCAATTTTTCTACCTTTAAGCATTCTGTTTAAAATAACTTTAAACAAGTAAGAATAACTGTAGGATTTTATGAAAGGTTTTGACATGCTATTCCCTAAGAAAGCAAACCTTGCCAAAAAGCCTAAGTTATTATATTTGTGGAAGTCACATAAAATATTAGTTTTTGATGCCAACCTAGCGTGGATTTGTTTATCCAGTCAATCCATCAGGGAATTAAAATGAATCAGAAGCCTGGGGGAGGAGATGGACTGACATCAGGAAACCTGTCAGTGTTAATTCCCTGGAAGTCAGTGGAGGGAGCTTGGCAACAGGATTGCTTTCTCCATGTGTTCTTCAGTCCAGAAAGTCTCCTTGGCTCTGCAATGTTTCTCTCAGACATGGAAGAGAGAGTTAGACGTGTACATTCTGTGGTCCATCAACTTTAGGGAAATAGGTGATTTATTCTAGCTCAGATATGTGATCTTTATTGGCAAAGCATAGTAACACTTGGCCTTGTTTGAATGTTCTCTAATATCCAGGATTTAAAACTTGATTCTGCTTAAAACCTTTCCCAACCTAACCTCATTGAAAGTTCATGATTGCTTAGATATCATTACATATCTGGGATAAGCTTTATTTTTCAACCAAACATTGCAAACACCAAATAATCGCACAGTCAGCAGGTGTCATGAAGTCTGGAATTATTTGGGCAACCAGCCATTTCTTTATACTATTTTTCTTTTGGCCTTCAAATTTATTTTAATGAAACTATCATTTAGTCCAGCATGAGTTTAAATGCCAGGATTTTAAAGTTCTTCATTGATTGTAAATTGTGTTTTATATTCTATGATAGTTCAGTTGCCAGATTTGGTTACATTTCATGGGGTAGTTTGGGTTAGGTACTGCCATTATAAAATTCATCCCTATTGTTTAGATACTATGACTATGTCTCCCACCATCTGCTGAGGTACACATGATTTTACTCAAACAAGAGAAGCCATGGTATTTTCTCCCTATCCCCAGTACCTCAGTTTTTGCTTTTTAGAATGTTATTATATAAATATATAAGTAAATATATTTGACTCAGTAATTTCCAGTTTTTATAGTTTCAGGGACGGGAAACTCATGCTTCCAAAATGCAATGCCTGGCATGGATATCTTCTTTACTGGCCACTTAAAATGTCAGTAACTTTATTAGGTGATCAGCACTCTATAAATACAAATGTGAAAACAGTATTTTTAACTAGCTGCCTGATAGCATAGATAACACCCTACACACTCACACACACACACACACACACAGACATTCAGGTACACACTCCCTACATGAATAGCTGGTATCAGGTACTCTCCATTCTTGCTTTTATGTCCATGAGAGATTTGTGGGAACAAGGTTTACTCTGATAGAGAAAAGAAGATGGGGACTTAAATTAGAACATGGAAACCATGAGAGGGATAGTGAGGACTTTTTCTTTCCCCAGACATTTGAGACTGGTTTTCAGCCCATGGAGAGTTAAAACCAAAGCTTATAGCCCTTCTTAAAGGTAAGTTGTGAGACTCAGAGCACAAAGAGAGCTGCTTTGGGGTCATAGGTAGAAATCATACTCAAGGCTGTGTCCGGACAACCACCCACCTCAGCTTCCACGCCTGTCTCTGCAGAGAGCCCTGCGCTGTTTAGATACCTGGATGCTGAAAGCTGTGGTAGTGTGCTGAGTCAGCATTCTTGGCATGGTTATTGGTGGTCTTTTGATTGACAATCCTGGCACACCGAGGCTTTTACAAAGGATTTGATCCTGTTCATATTCTAGAGCCGAGGTTGGCAAACTTTTTCTGGAAAAGACCAGATGGTAAATATTTTTGGTTTTTATGCCACATGCTATCTCTGTCACATTGTGTCTCCTTTTCCCACCATCCTCCTTCTTGTCCTCCTTCTCCTCTTCTTCCCCCTCCCACCCTTCCTCCTCTTCCTTTTTAAGTAGACCCTTTAAAAAAAATTAAACACAGTTTTAGAGGCAGGCTGCACAAAAACAGGCCACGGTGAGATTTGATCAAGTCTGTAGTTTCCCAACCCCTCCGTGAAGGGTAGGTACAAAGTGAACAAATGATCTTTAATGGTAGCACTTTATTTTCCAAAATACTCTAACTTCTGTTACAAACCATCTCCAAATACCATGACTTAACAAAATCAGTTACTTTTGACTCCCATCTAGGTACAATGTGGAGGTTGGTTGGGATGGAGCCAGGGGAAGTGGATTGTCCTGTCCTGCATGGTCTTCCATGCACTCAGGTTCCTTCTGTCAAATGACCCTGTAACCTAGGCTTCCCTGTCTGGCTCACAGGGAAGGGGGGAGCAAGAGAAAGGGCATCTTGAAAGGAATTTTAGGGGTGAGGCTTATAAATGCTGTATATCACCGAACTCATTCTCATTGCCACACCTGTGAAGGGACTAGACCACGTAATGTAGCCGTGGCAGTGGGAATTAGAGGTGAATATGGATGTTAGAAAACTACTAGCAATCTCTGGGAAGCAGTGACAAGTAGGCTGAGAGCAACAGTATCCAAGACTCTGAAAGTATGGGAGGTGGGAGTGAGGAGGGGAGGTAGGAACGGGTACAGAAAGGAGGGGAGTAAAGATAAATCACTACCTATATAGCAATCTTAGAAGCTGAGTCTGTTTACATGCCATGTACAAGATATCACGGTGGAATTTGAAATGATAGATACTGACATGATAGATAGTCAAATTGGATGTGTATTGAAATCAAACAGTTAGAAAGTAATATTCTCCAACTTGACAGTTTCCATCAGCAGCCTTTCCAATGCAGAATGGGAGTTGGGGTCAAGTTGAAATAAAAAATCTCTAATATTATTTCATTTTAATCAGGGCATTAATGTAAGTTTAGATCTTTTTTTTAAAGATTTTATTTTTAAGTAATGTTTACACCCAACATGGGGCTCACACTTACAACCCCAAGATCAGGAGTCACATACTCTTCCAACTGAGCCATAGTGCTTCTTCCATTGATCACACTCCCCATTGGCTAAGATATTTTGTTTAAGACATTTGTGTCATTACACATGAATATTTTAATTTTAGTCATCTTCTCAGTCAAGAGGAAATGACCTTTGTTTGACATTGTTTATTTTGTTGTAAATTGTACTTAAATAACTTCCATTAATACCACTGTGGGAAGTTCAGCAACTATAGCAGAAATTTACACTTATAAAACTATATTAAATTGGAAAGCTCCATGTAAGCATTTGCTGGTAGTAGCAGCCATAAATCAATACAATTATCTAGAATGTTACTAGATCCAGGTTCTTTTGAAGAAAAAAAGAGTGTATTAGGCAATATTTTCACTGTGTTATGTGTATTTTCCTAAGATAGAAGTTACTGTTTTTGATTTTCAAGAGTCCAGAATATTTTTTTAAATTTAAATGTTTTTAATGTTTATTTATTTTTGAGAGAAAGAGTGCAAGTGAGGGAGGGGTAGAGAGAGGGGGAAACACAGAATCTGAAACAGGCTCCAGGCTCTGAGCTGTCAGCATGGAACCTGACGCAAGGCTTGAACTCACAAACTGTGAGATCAAGACCTGAGCCAAAGACTGATGTTTAACCGACTGAGCCACCCAGGCATCCCAAGAGCCCAGGATATTTTTCTAAGCTGACAAATCTCAGTGACTTCAAAAGACACTTTAAAATGGGTCCTTCTTTTCTCTAAGCCATTGTAATTATTGCAGTTACAAATTTGTCAAGAGAAGCACCATTGTTGTATTTGTAATAGTATAGATCGTTTCAATTCTCCCTAAATTGATTTATAGATCTAGTATTTGCACAATTAAATTCTCATCGGGTATGTAAAAGTTGACAAATTAATTATTTTTCTTTTGTTGCAAGTTTTTATTTAAATTCTAGTTAGTTAACATATAGTTTAATACTGGTTTCAGGAATATAACAAATTAATTCTAAAATTTACATGAAATTCCAAAGAAGTTAAAGAACACAAAACAATCTTGAAGAATACATGTAAAGAACTTACAATTCCAGGTATCATGACTGATTGTAGAGCTACAGTAATTATGACAATATGGTATTATACAAGGATGGTAAGTAGACACCAATGAAATAAAAGACAATCCAGAAGGAGACACATACACACAATCAATCTAATTTATGACAAAAGTGTCACTAACAATCAATAGGGAAATTATTTTTTTCCTGATAATTGGTGCTGGATCCAATGGGCATACATATGAAAAAAAAATTTATTGACTCCCATGTTGCATCATGCACAATAATGAATTCACAGACCTAATTGTGAAACATAAATTTGTAAGTCTTTAGAAGAGAGCATAGGCAAATAACTTTATGGCCTGAGGTATATGGATATCTCTAAACAGAACATAAAACATCAGAAAAAGAAAGATTAATAAATTGTCCTTCATTAAAGTAGGAAGTTCTGTCATTAAAGGATACTGTAAGGGGCACCTGGGTGGCTCAGTCAGTTAAGCATCCAACTCTTGATTTCAGCTCAGGTCATGATCTCATGGTTCATGGGATCAAGCCCTGCATTGGGCTCCATAATGACAGTACAGAGCCAGCTTGGGATTCTCTCTCTCCCTCTCTCTCTGCCCCTCCCACACTCTGTCTCCCTCTCTCAAAATAAATAAAAATAAACATGAAAAAAAAAGATACTGTAGCAAAGTGAGCAGTGAGAAGAGGCAAAACTGAAGATAAACACCAGAAAACTGGTTATCTTGAGGGAGCACTCTCGCCTGTGGGGGAACATCAGAGAGCCATTGGGGATGCTGGTAATATTCTCTATCTTGTTCTATTTGGCGGTTTCACACATGTAGACATATTAACATCAAACTAAAATTACAATTTGTGCATTTCATCGTACATAAATTCAACTTAAATAAAGAAAATAAGAGTTCTTGGTTTTGCATTTAATTTTATGACTTTATACACAGAAGTGCTTATGATTAAATCTCCATATTTGTTTTTAATTATCACCACCAAATATTGATTTTAAATCCATCCTTTGTTGGGAGCACTTTCAAGTAGTTTTCCTGGCAAGAAATATGTTCTTAGCAATATATGATCTGAGACCTTGCATACTTAAGAATACCTCTCACTTAATTCACACAAATGTGAAAACAGGTCACTCAGGTCATAACCTGTTTAGCCAGGTCTTACTAGTCAGCCCATGCCAGGCCAGTGCCAGCATCCATCATGTTGGTCTGTTTCTGTGCCAGACTGATTATTAAATGCATTATTTTGAATATATCTCTTTCCTATTTTTTTTTCTTTTGGCTTATAAATAACAAACTTATTTCTCACAACTCTAGAAGTCTGTGGCCAGGGTGCCAGCAAGGTCAGGTTGTGGTGAGAGGCCTCTGCCACATTGTAGCCTGCTGATTTCTGTTGTATCATCCCATGGCAGAAGGGATGAGAGATGAATTATCCTTCTTAAGGTTACTTTTTAAATTTTTAACCTTTTTTCTTTGGAAATGTAAATTTGGATAGGTCCTCTCTTTGTTGTTTTTGTTTCTGTTGCTGTTGCCTGGGATTTGGTGAGTACATGCAGTCTAAAACATGCAGGTTCTTCTTTAGCTCAGAAGAATTTTCTATAAAGTAATTGCTTATTATGTCCAGTTTCCTTTGGAATATTTCTTAGGTCCTACAGTGGTAGTAATGGAAGTTATTTAAGTACAATTTACAACAAAATAAACAATGTCAAACAAAGGTCATTTCCTCTTGACTGAGAAGATGACTAAAATTAAAATATTCATGTGTAATGACACAAATGTCTTAAACAAAATATCTTAGCCAATGGGGAGTGTGATCAATGGAAGAAGAACTATGGCTCAGTTGGAAGAGTATGTGACTCCTGATCTTGGGGTTGTAAGTGTGAGCCCCATGTTGGGCGTAATTATTTCTGCAAATATCAAATATTTTATGTTCTCTTCTCCAATACTGATTTTTAAATTGTGATTGCTTTCGGTATTTCTATCCATACCTTTTCACTTCTGCCATTTCCTTTTATGTCCTTGCCTTTACTTCTTACTCCCCAGGGGTTTTACTATTCCATATCTGCTTCAGTCAGATGTCTTTTAACATGTTCTAGTATTCTGTTTTTCTTCTTCTTCTTTTTCTTCTTCTGAGAGAGAGGTGCAAGTGAGTGTGGGGCAGAGAGAGAGGAGGGGGTGAGAGAGAGAGAATCCCAGGAGGGGCAGAGACAGAGAAAGATAGAATTGGGGCTTACCCAAAGCTGGGCTCATGTTTGCCTTAAGCAGGGCATGAGCTCACCCAATGTGGGATTCAAACTCATAAACCAAACTGAGATCATGACCTGAGCCAAAGTTAGATGCTTAAGGACTGAGCCACCCAGGTGCCCTCTAATGTTCCATTTTGAATGGAAATGAATGTTCACAACTATACCTCTCAGCCATTAGCATTTTTAACTATATCTGTGAATTATTTTCTCTTTACTACTTTGGAGAATGAGCCTAGCATCTGCTAAAAGACAAAGTAAACTATCTCTCATACCACTTATAGCCCACTTGGCTACTCATAGCCTTCAGTACAAATGGAAAGAAAGCTTGATAATATCAACTGGTGATACCTAGCCATAATCCAGCCTGGTTTTGAGGAGTCTAATGTCAGCTCTTATACTTTCCTGGCAGGGATTTCAGACTAATTACCAATAGGTGCTGTTTACAGTGTTATTCCTGCTTTCTACTGAGGAAAAAAAAATCCTTGGCAACCAAAATCCCAGAATGCACTTAGCCATTGCCCTGCTTCCCTGGTATGCTGCTCATTGCGATTTATGGTCTCTGAATGATACATAGAGATAAACTAGGAACAGACGGCTTTCAGTTGCAGGAAACAACACACTTTAGAAACGTTTTAAGAAGACATTGGTTTAAAACATAGGAAATTGGGTGCTTACAAAAATCACTGAAGGAAAAGTAGGCTTTAGTGACTCCAAGATCAATACCATTGAACTGACCCACCAGGGAGCTACAATCTTTACCAAAAGGAGATTGGAGAGACAAGGAGGGCATCTCTGAAATTGTGATCCAAAGAATGGCTGTGACCCAGAGAATCAGAAGCCACTACCTCTGCCACTACTTCCTGGCAGCCACAAAGTGAGTGACTAGAAAACAAAATGCTGAGTTGGACCACAAATGTCCCTTGCATCTGCCTTTGTAAACCATGCTCTAAAAGGAGCCTGGCAGACTTCAGCTCCCCAGGCCGGGTTCAATCAGCAAACACAGCCAAACTCCTGTGTTTACAGTTTGTCCATGGCTTCACTCACCACAACAGCAGAGTTGAGTAGTTGCGACAGAGTTTGTGTGTGGCCTCTGGGCCCACAGAATGTAACAGATATACAGTCTGTCTCTCTAAAGAAAAAGTAATGCCAACCTCTACTCTAGAAGTCAGTGGTTGGAATGCCATTTTAGAAAAACCCAACAAGTATAAGTGCTGTCTGCCAGAAACAATACCCAACGAAACAGGAGAGTTCTGCCTTCCCTGCATTAGGCTGTTCCATCCAAAGGACACAACCCAATTCTTATCCTCAACCTTCAAGAGAGTTTTATTTATTTATTTATTTATTTATTTATTTATTTATTTTTCAGTGTTTATTTTATTTTTTGAGAAAGAGGGAGAGACAGGGCATGAGCAGGGGAGGGGCAGAGAGAGAAGGGAGACATCCGAAATAGGCTCCAGGCACTGAGCTGTCAGCACAGAGCCCGACACAGGGCTCCAATTCATGAACCATGAGATCATGACCTGAGCTGAAGTCAGAGGCTTAACCAGCTGAGCCATCCAGGTGTCCCCTCAAGGGAGTTTTAAAATTCCCTTGAGTTTTAAAGGGTCACCATTTAGGAATGGGACAATAAGCAATGAAAAGAGTTCCAATCCCTGACAATGGCTCAAACTATCATCCAGCCTTAGACCACAGTCCAGACTAATATATGAGAGAGACATGACTTTTCTCGTAAGCCACCCTATTATGGATTGAGTTACCACAGTAGCAGCTTTGATTGTTCTCTTATCCATAAACCTAAAATTTTAATTAAAAATTGAACATCAATGATGTATCTTATATAAAAAAAGTGACAGAAAGAAAAAGGAGAAAAATTAATTCATAAGTTAAATACATACCTAACATAGACACAAAGAAATTATGTATTTCTAATAGTAGTCACAAGGCCTATGCCACATCATCTTGCTTTCATGCAACACTTGGCTGGTTACCTTTGCTTACTTTGCTTGATGGTTTATTTGTTTGGTCTGTAGGTCGATCCAAGTCCTCTCTTCTGAGATATCTGGCCTCTTCATGGTCTTGCCTGAATGACCATTTGGTCAGTATCATCTATTAAGTTTTACCACTAGATTGGCCAGTACAGGAGGCAACTCAGAGATCACTTGACCCCAACCACATTCCGCTTTGTTCCCATCGTAAGGCACTAGCCCTATTTCCCTTTGGAAATTAGATAAATCACTAGAAAACAAAGTTATTCTAACCTCACCCTGGTGGATGTTGCTTAATTTTATTTTGTTTTGCTTGTTGCAAGAAGAGTCTAAAATGCAACCATAATTCACTATGTCCCCTGTAGAAGCATTCTTCCCTTCAGTAACTTGACAAAAATATTGCCCCAAGCCTGGTATGATACCTATTTCTTAACCTCCTTCGGAGAAAAAAAAAATGGCATTTCTAATGAAATTGCTTAGGTACCATTGCATACTTGCCTAAGGAACTGTAATAAGCCTAAGATCTGTTCTGGCTACGAGCCACACTTTTCTGTAAATGGCACTAGAAAGAGATAAGCCTTTGAATTGGTCTGCTTAGGCCCCTTTCCTTGAACAACCCTGAAATAAAGTTTTGACAGGTTCACATAATTAAACTGTCAGAATAGATTTTTGTTTTTAAGTGGAAGAGGTTTTTTTGAAGGTGACATTGCTCCTGTAGGTTAGAACATCACTTTCATGTCCACTCCTTGGTTCCTCAACTCTTATATTATGGCTATGGGGGTGGGGGAGTATCCTTTACAATATTTCTTCTACTTTAAGTCTTTGCATTCTGTTTGGTTCTGTTTTAGATTTTTGTGTCTCTGACATTGGCCTGCTTCTTAAAATGACTGCAAATCATAGTTTACCTGATACCGTGTTTTTCCTTCTTAACAGTACTTAAAGTAACGATGCTCCTTATAATCAAGGCCAGTTACGACATGAATCACTGCTTAAGATCATATAATGCATTCTTCTTAGCCTCACAAGGTACTATCTTCCCCAAAGTGCTAAAACTGAGGCTTCAATATGCTATTTTATTATTCTAAAAAGGCATCTCCTTTGGGGTAACAGGAAACATAGTACAACCAGAAAATTCCTCAGGCTTCAGGACATTGTCCCACTTTTCCCACTAGAAAACAAGTCCATTGTGTGGAAACAACATTACAAGGAATCCTGAAGCTGTGAATGAGGTATTCAGTAAGACCATGGATAAGTGTCTGTTCTAGAGAGAACAAATCACTGTGACATGGCTCAGAGTAAGCAACCCGCCTGCAAACGTTTTCTGGTACCTCTGGGATAAGCCAGCATATGATGTACAGCATTTAGAGGTACAAAACAGAGATCTGGGCAAGTGGGACACGTCACAGTACTATTAGCCAAATTAGCCTTGGTGAAGAGAAATCCATACATAAATGCCACCATGGCCATTTCGTCCCTGTCTCTGAATGCCTTGAATAAGCACTGGACTGGCTGGGGGAGAGACTAAGAAAGATGCATAAATCTTACTCGTGGAATTATTTTTATGCTCCCACATTTGTGATTTATTGAACCAATTGACTTACAGCACATTACAGATGTCACAATTATAGTAAACTAATTTAGCAGTCTGTGGTTAACTGGTAGAGTTTGCTGAGTATGTTTTGTAAAGGAAGGGAAATACCAAATCCCTGAGATAGTGGTTCCACTACAGTCTAGGAGACAAAGGAGACTCTGTTTCTCAGACATTTGAATCGGACTAATGAAAGAGAAAAGAACATTCTCCATCTGAAGCACTGCCTCACTAGAAATACTCTAGTAAATATAAACTGCACTGTTTATAGTGTAGCTCTTAAGATAGTTCATAAATCATAACGCCCCTTTCCTGGGCTTCAGAGTTAGAGGGTTTGGTCTTTACATTTGTACATCTCCAGCATTGGGACTTTTCAGCCTCAATATCTTCATTCTGAAGTTAACAATCTACTTCACCATTTCTTTATGAAATTCAAACACAGTACTTTAAGCCAGAACTTCAATACGGAGCACATACCACAAGCCCTATTGCAAACCCTATTCCTCAGCAGGTTACAAAATAGCTCAGGGAGGGTTGTTTAAGGCCGTGGGTGCCTCGGAGGGGGTGCAGATAGATCCTACACAATTTGTTGATACACAAAAACTTGTTTCCAGCTTAGAGACTCTGCTACTCTGTAGTCAAATGGTAATTATGACAACATTGGGATTTCTCTTACTGAGTGAAAATCTCTTTTACTAAGTTTAATTCTGTGGCAGTAAGATGCAAGTTTCTTTTATTTCTTTAATAACTAATTGCCAGGGAATTAAAATCCAACAACCACTGTTTTTGGTAGCTTTTGGAGAAACTGAAGGGAAAAGAAGTCATGCTCTGTGTTGAAGGAATTATAAGCACTAGGAAACTGACAAAAGAAGATAAAATGTCACAAAAGCTAAATCTGTATCACAGCCACAATGCTCAGGGGTGACCTTTCATGGAAGACTTAATCCACTCCCCAGAACTATTTGTGTCTTCTTTTGACTTGATTTCTCTTGTTTTTGTGTTTCCTGCATATAATTAGCAATAAACTGTTTATCCTTTTCAGGTTGTCACTGTCCAATAAAATGAATGCATTTTGAATAAATTCCTTTTTAAAAAACACTGCATAAAAAAGTGATTTTTCACATTCTGTAACTGTATCACTTAGTAACTTCCCAAACTGCTTTATAAATATGCTTCAGAACATCTATTCCATGGATTTTGTTAATAATATAAAAAACAATTTCCTATTTCGATGTCTCTAAAAAATTTTTTCATTTCATTTATTTACGTATTTAGTTTTGAGAGAAAGAGAGACAGACAGAGAGAGAGAGAGAGAAGACAGAAGCAGGGGACAGACAGAGAGAGAGGGAGACACAGAATCTGAAGCAGTCTCCAGGCTCCAAGTGTCAGTGCAGAGCCCAATGTGGGGCTTGAACCCACGAGACGTGAGGTCATGACCCGAGCCAAAGTTAGATGCTTAACTGACTGAGTCACCCAGGTGCCCCTTAAATTTATTTTTCTTAATAACAACTTTATTGATGTATAATTAATGTACCATAAAATTCATTTTTAAGTATAAATTCATGATTTTTAGTGTATTCAGTATTTGTATGAGAGTAGCCACTTTACCATCTGCAACTACGTGGATGGAACTGGAGGGTTAATTATGCTAAATGAAATTAGTCCGAGAAAGGCAAATACCATATGACTTTATTCATATGAGGACTTTAAGATACAAAACAGATGAACATAAGGGAAGGGAAACAAAAATAATATAAAAACAGGGAGGGGGACAAAACAGAAGAGACTCTTAAATATGGAGAACAAACAGAGGGTTACTGGAGGGGTTGTGGGAGGGGGGATGGGCTAGATGGGTAAGGGACATTAAGGAATCTACTCCTGAAATCATTGTTGCACTATATGCTAATTTGGATTTAAATTAAAAAATAAAATAAAATAAATGGTGTCTGCCAGGCTTCGTCACAATCAGGTAACTCCAAGATAAAGTTACTATTTTTTCCATTTGGAATTAATGAGTATTAATTCTGTGAGGAGATATTTTAGTTCTAAATAAATATTTTATTCTTCATCAAAAACAAATAAATAAAGTAGCTGTTTTATCCACGAAGCTTTGCTTTTAGCAAGACACTTACTTCATCCCAGATCAAAAGTAACAGTTTCAAGAATGACTTTGTCACTATCTACCATGTGTTACCAGTGCCTCATTGTTTAATGGCAACCGGTCCCTCCCCACCTTTAAACCCAAATTTGATCAAATCTGCAATCCCACATTTCTATCCATGAGGGTGCATTGACCATACCACTTCCTGTATATGGTGCTTCCTGTGTTGTTATTCAGAATTCAGATGCAGGAAACAAGAATCACTCTACACTCTAGCTATCTAAAGCACAAAAAGTCAAATACCTAAAGGGAATGGGGTACTTGTAAGATCATTTGATCTCTTTTGTTGGGGTGGGAGGAGGGAGGATGAGCGTCAGAATTTTTATTTTCAATTTTGCCTGTAACAATCATTTCTGTTGTGTTATGTTTATATTTTCGTTAAGAATAACCTTGATTCTTTGGTTTTCTCCTCTTCATCCTCTATATCTATCCTCACCTAGCTTGTTATTTTAGTTCTTTGTTCTTTCCTCTGTATTCAATAAGTGCCATTCCAGTTTATCCCCAATATCAGTGGTTCTCTTTCCCAAGAGTCAATTTGGTACCTTACCTCCTTGTAAATATATTTTAAGTCATTGATTGATAGCAATTTGGGGTGTTTGTTTTGTTTATTTTGCATTTGTTTGTTTTGCAAACAGTCTTTATTTTTTTAAGCCATTGTTTTATCTCTTGGAGTTAACCTCTTTTATTGTGGCTATGTGTTCTTTTATGCTACTCAGAATGCCACAATGTTTTCTTGTAATAATTAGCGTCCTAGAATCTTTTTCTTTTTCATGTTAATGCTTGTTTTCTTAATGCTACCGGACTGGATCTTCTCAGAAATTCCATATTGAGGGTATTTTTTTCCATTGAGCTTTTCAACAATAAATGTGGCCAAAGCTGTAGAGAACCATGGGGTGCCAGAAACAGAATATATAGACAAGTTTGGGTCAAGAACATAATCCATTTGGTCAAGAACTATACATCCATTGTATCGTAGTAACACATTTTCAGAAGATAAGCTCCATGCTGAATATTATCTGCCTATTACATCTAAGGGGTCTTCAGACTCATAAAACTCAGATGTGCAAAAATTGAACTTTCTTTTGATTCTCCTTAATTGAACTTAAACTTAGCCCTCAAGCCTCCATTTTGTTTTTACTAAAGACAAATTGTAATCTGCCAGTTCTCTTTAAACTCAGTCTGTACTAACAGAGTTTTAATTCTGTTCATTTAAGAGTATTTATTCCCTTTCCCTTCCCTTCTTCCCTGCAAGGAATAGTTGATTAGTTGATATCTATCCATTACCAATTTCTTCCCTAGTTTACCTTCACTGAGATATATAATTCATATTGTTCTAGAAAGATTGATATTCATTCCCTCTGCCATCAGCTGCTAACACCTGTGATACTGTCTTGTTCTCCACTTGCTAGGATAACGTACCTCACCCTACATATTCCTCATCACAGCGCCAAGGCATATGTAATGCCTTCTGTACTTTCTCAGCCTTCCTCTGTATCATTTTCAAGGGGACATAGAAATCATTCAGGTGCTCATGTATACTGTTCTGGGTCCTTGGAGAGAAGGAGGAAATGAGTAATAGCCTGTCATTCTATAACTGCTCTGCATCCATTCGTATTCCATTATGACTAGGCACTCTGTGTTAATGTCCCCCCCTCCTAACAATTCGAATAAGAGGAAGAGGACAGAGCACCCCTGCTTTCCAATTGACAAACCCCTTTGAAAATATCTATCAAGACCAACCCAGACTTTGGCCTTGAGAGGGAGAAAGGCAAGATACCTTTCCTAAGTGCCCACATAGAAGAATGTTTCTTTTGCCAAATTTTAACCTTTTTCTCTCAGACCATAAAGGACTTTTATTATCTATCTCCTGTGTCACGAAAGAGGAAGGTGTATATAGTGGAGAGAACCGAAACTGACTCATCTACTTTCTCTCCAGCCCATTACATTTTCTTCTGTTAAGTTTTACCTCAGGATTCTCAAAGCTTCTATTTTTATATTTACATATTTACTTTGGAAATTTAAATCATTTTTCTTTTTCTTGTATTTAGAGACCATTCTTCCTGGTACATTGTTACTTAAGAAATCATTCAGAAATTTCTTTTTTTCCCTAAAACGTTTCATGTTCTCCCTTTTCAGAGGCAGTAGAAAGGCACTTAAGGCAACAAGGAGCAGTTGCTTCAATGGGTCGGTGGGTAGGTGGATGAATAAGAAATTGCATCTTGGTGAAAAATTAGAAGCTATAGCTCCAAATTTCATACCACTCCCCAAATATTCCTCTCATAGCCTTTCTTTTTTTTAATTTTTTTAATGTTTATTTATTTTTGAGAGACAGAGAGAGACAGAGTGTGAGTGGGGGAGGGGCAGAGAGAGAAAGACACAGAATCTGAAGAGGCTCCAGGCTCTGAGCTGTCAGCACAGAGCCCGATGCGGGGCTCGAACTCACAAGCCGTGAGATTATGACCTCAGCGGAAGTTGGGCGCTTAACCGACTGGGCCACCCAGGCGCCCCTCATAGCCTTTCTTTTTTTTTTTTTTTTTTTTTTATTTAATTTTTTTTTTCAACGTTTTCTATTTATTTTTGGGACAGAGAGAGACAGAGCATGAACGGGGGAGGGGCAGAGAGAGAGGGAGACACAGAATCTGAGACAGGCTCCGAGCCATCGGCCCAGAGCCTGACGCGGGGCTCGAACTCACGGACCGCGAGATCGTGACCTGGCTGAAGTCGGACGCTTAACCGACTGCGCCACCCAGGCGCCCCTCCTCATAGCCTTTCTTAACAGGTAGAAGTATCCTTTTGTGTCCCCTTCCTGGTTTTCTACAGTGAATTAATATAGTACATGCAGATAAAAATCTCCTGGATTCTTCAGGACTCCTGTCTAGCCAAACCTAAGCTGCTTCCCTTTACCTGAATGATGGGGGTGGAGAGAAAAGACCAAAAGAATAGCCTTCTGACCAAATTCAAAATAAGGATGAACCTGGCAAAAGAATGATTTTCTTTTTCTCTGGTTGATCACGAATCTGAACTGCTAATGAAAAGGTAGACCAGTGGGGAAGGATCATAGGTCTTGCAACCTTCTTTCAGATGGGTAGGTTTGCTTTCTTTCCCTTAGAGAAGAAAAGTGGGCAAATCACTCTATTTTTCTCACTCCAAATCCCATGAAATTTAAAATTAATGGAAATTGCTAAGGTTCCTGGAAGTCGATCTGTCATGCAATGGATTGCCTGCCGGCTTCCTCAAGATTCTACATGAGAAGCGTGGGTGTGAGGAGGCTGCATTAGAAACTGCCTGCCATTTTTAAGACTGGGAATTTTTTTTTTAATAATAATTATGCTCGGTGTAATTTGTTTATTGGTAAAGTCAAAATTCTGGAAACCACAACACAGCCAGTCTAAAATAACCTTACTGAGGTGAGCTTTTTTTCTTTTCTTTCTTTCTTTCTTTCTTTCTTTCTTTCTTTGGTTTACTCTAATGGTCCCTTTTGTGCTCTGTAAATAGTAATCATCTAACCCTGTCTCTGCACCTGGAAGTAAAAGAATTCAGCATTATGTGAGGAAGAATGCTCGCCATGACCCAGTTCTATCCTTCACTGCATAACTTTCTCTCCTGAAAGCACTGATTGATTTCAAAGAGACTGCTGCAGAGAGATCGTCTGCGATGTGAAGAGAATTAGAATTGGACCCAAAGGTACAAGTGTAACTGGTGCTAAAAATAGCTCACACTTTAGAAAGTTGATTAACACCGAGAGAGAGAGAGAGAGAGAGAGAGAGAGAGAGAGAGAAGTTATTAAAATGTTCAATTATAATCTCTGCAGCTTGGTGATTCTATTTTTAATCTTTAAGTTATTATGTATGCAAAATGCAGAAGGGTGTGAACCCTACCAGGAACAGTAAAATAAAGAGTGGGAGCTGCAAATGCTTCCTTTAAGAAGCAGCCACAGAGTTTGATGACAGCAGGTATTATTATTACTGCAAATGTCTTGGTCCAATATATCCATCCCTATCAGGGCAAAAAAAAAATTCCTACAACTCATATTACTTAGGAATCCCAGGAATCCCAGAATTTCTTTTTAATATGAATTTTAGAAATTCCAAGGGCACCTGGGTGGCTCAGTCGGTTGAGCATCCTTTCTTGGTTTAGGCTCAGGTCATGATCTCACTGTTCGTGAGTTCAAGCCCCACATTGGGCTCTGTGCTGAGAGAAGCATGCTTGGGATTTTCTCTCTTTCTGTCTCTCTTTGCCCCTCCCCCACTCACTCTGTCTCTGTCTCTCTCAAAATAAATAAATAAAATTTTAAAAATTTTAGAAATTCCATATCCTAGATTTAATGTACGCTTACATTCATTCTTGACACTTATACATTCTTATACACTTACATGTATTCATTTTTATACACTTTTGACCACATTAAAAATAGAGTATCATTGTAATTCCAAATATTAATTGGTAATGTAAAAATCCATTTGCTCCTAGAATTAGCACAACCATCCGTCTATCTGATTGCTCAAACTAGAAGCTTCAAAGCCCCTCTTGATTCCTTCTCTCTCACTTACCAAAGCCAAAAACCAGGTCCTGTCAATTTTGCCTTTTAAATAACACTCAAATCACCATACTTCTTTCCATCCCCATGGTGGTAGCTCCCATCCAATCTACTAAAATCTCTTGCCTAAACTATTATAAAAACCTCCCTACACTTTCCCAAACCTACTGTGTTCTCCTCTACCCAGTCTCCATTTTGCAATCAGAGTAATAGGTCAGAACTACATCTGGTTATTTATTCCCCTTCTTAAAAACTTCTGATGATTTCTTCTCACTGTTGGGGAGAGTCCAGTATCCACACCAAGACTTTAGGAAAGGTTCCCAAACCAGCCCCTGCCAGCTCTCCACTTCATACATGCTCTTCTTCCCCTCACTGACTCTGTTCCAGCACAAGGGGCTTCTCACGGTTCCTCAAACTAATACATGCCATCCTCTAACTGAAGGGGTTTATGCATGCTCTTTCCCCTGCCTGGGACGCTTGTCTCTTGGGCTGGCTAACTTCTCATTCTCAGAGTTATTCCCCAAAAGCACCTCTATTACATGTAAAAGGCATGTTTTCCTAACGTCTTCATACCCTTCATCATACTACTAATTGTTCGTGTAATGTCTCCTTACTTTGCTAGTGTGTATGACAGCAGTGACATGATGATTGTATTTCTTGGCACTCAGTGTAGTTCATGGCTAATTAAATAATTATTTCCTAGATGAATGACTAAAGTGCCATCTATAGTTATGAAATCCAGAAACTAAAAGAAGACTGTCTTGTGGCCTGAAGGAAAATGAAAGAGAGAAAAGCTCTCAGCGGAAGTTACATTCACTACGGGGCTTGAAAAATAAGTAGGGCTTGTCAGGTAGAAAGAGCTGGTAGATTATTCCCAGAACTGGGACTAGCACAAGTGAAGGCACGGAAGTGAATGAAATGTTTAGGGCTTGGTGAGTTCTCCGTGACTAGAGTAGGTGAGGAAGAGGGAAATGATTGTAGCTACCCTAGCATTGGTAAAGCTAATTCAGGTTCAAGATGTTAAAAGCTTCTGTGCTACCCTAAGTAGTTCAGTTCTAACAGGGGAGCAAAATGATCATAACAATTAATAAAATCACACAGGTGTTAGCATATTACTATTGAGAGCATCTGATACAACACACATACCTTTTCTCATTTTCTTTGACTAAAATTGGTGTCAAGTGAATTAATTCATCTTCAAATAGAAAACATTTATATCATACCAGTCATCTCATATATATTGTTATGTTTATTCTACGATTCTTAGAGAAAAAATAATTTTCTAGAAAGAGAAAACCTATCATTTTAATTCAATACATTTGAAACTTTGAGATTTTTTTTTCTTTTCTGAAGATATTCCTTTATGCAATGGAATTTTCCCATTGATTCTACAAATAAGCAGTGTTTAAAATAAAGAAATACAAATACCACATGGGTAAATGCATTAATGCTTTAAATATGTCTAGAAAACAATCATATTTTAATATCCTTAATGGGGGCAAAGTTAATAGGTAGCCATGCAAGAAGAAACAACTCTTTGCTGCCATCTGATGGCAGCCCATTTTGCCACCGGACTGTCCCTTTTGGTCCCACTTCAAGCCCCTGTGAAGATAATAGGCCAGCTTAACCCAAAAGCAGTCTGTTGAGAACCCAAGAGAATTTGTTCCAACGGACATAAGGCTTCTCTGACTTTCATAGTTATTAAAATGTTCAGTGGTTCCATTTCTTCTTTAACAGTTAGCAGGTAAAATGTCAGTGACATTAATATAAGAGATAAAGCAGATTCCTTTGAGTTAAGGCAGGGCTAACAAGGAATCCTGGAGGAGCTCTTCTTCTCGAATGTTGTCAGCCCAGTACTCCCTGGAAACCGCCCCTAACCAGAGAAGCCTCTCTTGTTCCATCTTTTCAAATGGTTCCTTGGTACAAACAAATGAGGCTTTTGAGCATTAACCAATTCATTCATTTAAAAAGTGTTCATACTTTGGTGAACAATGTAGACATTGAACTTACATGGTAGTAAGGATAACATGGGATAAAAGGAAATAGACAAATTAACAGTGGAAAAGTATAATAACAGTTTTGAAGGAAACGAGGGTCCACTGGAATATCAGACGAGAATGTACATTAGGAAAAGTGATCAGGGATAGACCTCATAAGGATATAACAGTGAAGTTGAGACCTAAAGGAAGAGAATGAGCTAATCATGTAGAAATGTGGGATAAGTGCGTTCTAGACATAGAAAATAGCACGTGTGAAGGGCATGAGATAAGACAGAGCTTGGAACAGTCAGTACGTAGAAGATGTTAGATGGGTGTGGTGGGTGGGAAGAGTAATGAAAGATGAAGCTAGGCCTGTACAATGCAAAGTCTTTAGGCCACTGAAAGGACTTCAGATTTTATTCTGAATTCAGTGAAAAAAAAGAACATAAAGATGTTATTTGAATCCATGATAACTGAAAATACCACCAAGGGAGGATATAATACCACCATGAATCCATGAAAACTGAAAATACCACGAAGGGAGTGTGAAAGAGGACAAGACAAGGCAGGACTGGAGGAATCACATCCTGTTATGTGTCCTTCACACTAGTTTTCCTTCTCTCGAACCACTAACTCTGACTGCTATGTATCCAACCCATGCTTTTTTAAAAGTCTCCATCTCGGGGCGCCTGGGTAGGTCAGTCGGTTGAGCGTCCGACTTCGGCTCAGGTCACGATCTCGCAGTCCGTGAGTTCGAGCCCCGCGTCGGGCTCTGGGCTCATGGCTCAGAGCCTGGAGCCTGCTTCCGATTCTGTGTCTCCCTCTCTCTCTGCCCCTCCCCCGTTCATGCAGACATGTGTCTCTCTCTGTCTCAAAAATAAATAAACGTTACAAAAAAAATTAAAAAAATAAAAATAAAAATAAATAAATAAATAAATAAATAAAATAAAAGTCTCCATCTCTGTAACAAACTGTAATCTCTGTCTCATCCTATAGGTTTGACCTTCAGCCTGCTTCTGTCTAAGGATTTATCAGTAGCCATTTCAGGTGAATTAGACGTTCCATCTGTGGGCCCTGGTTCCTGGTTACTTTTGCAGTCATAGCCTTGAATCTGGATAACTGCCCACTCTGGCCTTTGGCCAGGAACTTAAGTCTACTCCGATAGATTGGATGACCTAAAGATTTCTGTGAAGGAAGGGTATCATGAAAAATCTTCATGAAAGGGGCACCTGGGAGGCTCAGTCAGTTAAGCATCCTACTCTTGGTTTTGCCTCAGGTCATGATCTCACAGTTCGTGAGGTTGAGCCCACTTTGGGCACTGTGTGGACAGCGCAGAGCCTGCTTAGGATTCGCTCTCTCCCCCTCTCTCTGCCTTTCCCCTGCTCGTGCTCTCTCTTTTTCTCAAAATAAATAAATAAATATTTTTAAAAATCTTCATGAAAAATAAATCTTCTCAGCTTCTTTTCACAGAAGTCTGTTCATTTTGGAAGTGGAAACTTGCTAGTAAAAAGAAATTACTTGCATGGAATTACTGATTTCTGCTCTTTATTTTTATAGCTCCAATTCATGCCATTTTACCATGTTGGTATATATCTATATATCTTCTCTGAAAATTAATATATTACTTACTCTGAAAGCAAATGTAATTTCATCTTAACACTAGAATGGATTTTAAAAAGGATAGAAATAAAGCTCTTTGTTCTAGAGTCTGCATAGATATTTTTTTCATGTACACAGTTTGCCACAGAAAATGACTTCTCAAATTAATGTTCTTTAAAATTTTGTAATGATTTATTTTGAGAGAGAGAGAGTGCACATGCACGAGCAAAGGAAGAGCAGAGAGAAAGGGAGAGAGAGAATTCCAAGCAGTCCCCATGAGGCAGTGCAGAACCTGATGTGGGGCTTGAACTCACATATCATGAGATCATGCCCTGAACCAAAATCAAGAGTAGGACACTTAACCCACTGAGTCAGCCAGGTACCCTCAAATTATTATTCTAGGAGTTCTAAAACATTCATTTTACACTTTCAATTGAATAATTGTTATTGGAGATTGCAAAGAAATTGTCTTCCTGTTGTATTCCAATCAGCAATAAAGATGAGAGGGTCAAATTTAAATGTCCGTTGAGTTTGCTATCCCCATGATTTTAAACAAAAGAATAATTCCTTTCTGGAACCCTTTATTCCCACACTGGGGTGGTGGCACATCTGGTCTTAGCCTTCGTTCTCTTCTGACTGAGCCTTATCATTTGAAATGATCAAGCAATTTTAACCAGATAATAACTTTTCCTTTTAAATCACATTTGCATGCTACTTAAGTTTCTCTTCTACCCAAATGAATACTGATAAGTTAGCTTAAAACATTCTGTTTTCAAGTAGGCAAACAAATCTTTGCAATTGACGAAGAGCTGAAAGTCAGAATGATTAATATGTACTAAAAGAAAAGCCATGAAAGGATTTCAAAGACTCTCTTCTTTCCTGGCTTTGGGAAATGTTAGAGTGCAAGTACTGTGTTGTTTTGTTTTGTTTTTCAAATTCAAAGCTTGTTTATTATTTCAGGAAAAAATCCTATAAATAATAAATATAAATTTAAGAAACCCACTAACTTCTTTTGACCACAGTATAAGTGAATGACATAGAAATTGGAAGAATGACACAACAATCTGATGTTAGGGCATGGAAAGCAGGTGTGTATGGCCATGCAATCCACACAGGTTTGGAATCAAGATGCACTTCTGTGGGGCCGCACATCCTTGGGCATCCCAATTAATCTTTCTAAGCCTAGGAATACATCTGTTAAGTGGGGAAGGAAAACTTACATGTGGTTCTTGTGAGTATTGGAGATACTGAGTATAAAACATCTGGCATATAATAGACATCTCATAAATGGTGTGATACTGATGACTTCCTGGTTGGCATATGTGGGTAAAATGAGCTGAGGATCAATCCAAAGATGTGTCTCTCTACCTTACAAAGGCAGTCCTTTCATGATTGTGTTTTGTGCCGCAACATAAGAAAGATTTACTACCAATTCACTTTAAACCAGTAAGACATGACCCAATTTCCTAAAGCCAGATGGCAAAGCTACTTCCGGTGGGGCAGATGGGCCTATTGACTTTCAGTCCCATGAAAACATCAGGCTTGGAAGATACCCTGGGATCCAGCTAATGCACCAAGAAGATAGAGGAATGCCTTTGACATTGGCCTGGGTATCAGGGAAGCAAAAAACTATCAGAAAGACATGTGTGGTTTTAGACACTCACACAGTATTTGGGGCATGAAATAGAGTATTCAGAGGAAGCCAAGTTGCTTTCATTGGCACTTGGGATATTCAAGAATCTTCATCAACTAACCCTCTTTGTGTGAGATTGAGGCAATGCTTCTGAGTACCAGATGTGCTTGCCCTGAAAGGAAATGGAAAAACTGGACACATTCATATTCATTAATTAGATAATATCAAAGTTAATTTATAAAGGCAGTTATTTGCTGGACGCAAATGGGCAACAAATATCAAAGAGAAATATCACTGCAATGGGAAACATACCAGAAAATATTTGCCTTTGAAACAAACGAAAATTATATTGACAATAACAACCCCAAATCCAACACCATGCATAGAAAAGTATCTATTTATCATACAGTATATTGAAATTCCAAGAGATGTTCTTACCTTTTTAAGAACTTTGGCTCTAAAATAGAAGACTGATTTGAGTCAGTAAAGGAAAGACTTTCTGATAGTCAGATATCTCTAGAAATAGAATTAATTCCTTAAGAAGTGTGAGTTTCCCACCTCTGGAACTCAAATGTGCCTAATGCAATATAGAGGGAATTAGAATAAGCTCTCTGTGGATGGCTAAAGCATATGACCTTATTGGCAAATTCAACCCTTGATTTATCTCTCTTTATATAAATCACACTTCATAGCTGTATTGTTGTAAAGCATCACCAAAAAATAGGCATTATTTCCACTCTTTTCAGTATAAAAAATGAGATGGATGGGGATGGGATTAGAACCCAGGGCCAAATTCAATCATACTTTTTCCACTACATGATGACCCTCTGGTCTTGTTTATACACAAACTAACATGTAACCCTCATGTATATATATACCTATTTACAAATTAATCTCTTAGGCATACTATAGCTGAGTAATCATTAAATACAAAATTCAGTATGCATTGCATCCATGCTGGATACTGCCATTTCCCTACCCAATACACATTCTTCCTTCATTTGTTAGTCACAGTCAAAACCCCAACTTTATTTAGGGCAGAAATAATTACCTCTCTGTGTTTCTTGGCAGTTAGGTAAGACCAGACAACCCCATTCAGGCCCAAGTTTATATAAATGGAAGTATATTTTGTTAGGGTTTTGGGGAAAGCAATATTTCCCCCCTTTAAAATGCTTTCCATTTTATATTTGCATTATGAAAATAATGCAATGTTATAGAATAGAGATGTGGGAAAATAAGTACATCTATAGTTGACCTTATATGGATAATCATTGGTAGTTCTTGATATATAATCTGTTAGTGCTTTGTACACACTTGTATAGACTCTTAAAATAATGTTATTTTTAAAGAGTACAAAGTATATACACTTCTCAGTTATTGCTTCTTTACTTAATATATTTGCTATGGTCTGAATATGTATGTTCCCCCAAATTGATATGTTGAAATCCTAACCCCAAGGTGATGGTATTTGGAAATGGGGCCCTTGTGAAGTGATTGGGTCATGAGGGTGTGCCCCTTGTGACTGGGATTAGTCCTCTTATAAAAGAGACCCCAGAAAACAAGCTTGTCCTTCCCTCCATGTAAGCCAGACTCTCACCGGACACTGGGTCTGCAGGCACCTGATCTTAGACTTCCTTTACTCTAAAACTATGAGAAATAAATCTCCATTGTTTATAAACTACCCAGTTTATGGCATTTTATTATAGCAAACCAAAGGGACTAAGACAATATTATAATCACCTTCTTATGCCATTAATGATTGTTATACAAGTTTATATTCATGACTCTAACATATGCCTTTGTATGGCCATGGACACTCACGACCATGACAATGAGAGTCTCATGTTGAGGATGGGAAAGCAGGAAGCTAAAAGAACTTTAGCCTTGATGACTGCTTTCAGTCAGCACACTGAACACTGACTTCTGGACTCCTTTTCACATGAGAAAAACATGCCTACCCCTAAAGTAGGATGTTATATCTGTATGTGATGTTGAGGTCTCTCCCTAAGTTGAACAGAAAATAAGTCATTGAAGCTTACAAAGAGGAGTTATTGATCCTCTAGTGATGTGGAAGTTTGTTTATTTACAAGTTACAAACAACTCAGTAGATGCGATAAAGACAATAGAATTAGTAATGTTATTATACATATGGGATATGTATATATGTGATAGAATATAATACATTGTACATGTGTGTATATATTGTATATAATACAACATAACAGAAGAAACCCTCAGTGCTCAATATATCAATTAATTTTGCTGAAAATAATGTTATACTTATCAAGCATATTTTCTATTCCTTAAAAAGAAATAAGCCCATAGAGATCACAGATTTCAAAAAAGCACCGTTTGGTGTACATCCTATGAAGAAGTTTAGGCCAGAACAACTCATCAATATCAATAACAGAATATTTTTTTAATGTGATAATATATTATCAATTTAAAAAGGTTATATTTAGTTTGACAGACTGTTCACAAAGTAAGGAGAGGTATAAACGAGTTTAGAGAAGTGATATTAGCAAAGCTTCAACACAACCTCCCTGTTGCCACTAGCATGCAGATTCTTGCTATAAAAGGAAGAACTAAAAAGGACAGCAAAGCATTCTAAAGAGATGCCATTCGAATGACTTTAGAGTTGTAGTGAGCTAAATTGGAAGAAAAAATGTGGGATTCAATCAAAGAGTTAATAGGTAAGTTAAATCATATTAAATGGAAACAAGGGTTGATCTATGAAAGAATTAGGCAAATGGCCACTTGAAAATGGTGGACTCATATATGAAAAGCAATATGTCTAAAGGCTGTGAACATGAACCTTCATATCAAAAAGCATAAAAAAGTCTCATTAACTTCTCTACATAACAGCTCCCATTCATATATCCTCATCTTAATTCTCAGACTGATAAGCAATGTATCAATAACTTTAGTCTTCCTGAGACTGAAAAAATGTTCAACCAAGCTGGTGGGTTCACTATCTTTTCAACTCTGGGAGGATTTACGGTTAAATTTAGAAATGATGAGATAAATAAAACCGATAATACGAACATTTTAAATTTGAATAAGGGAGTAACTTGAATTTTTATTAATTTTAATGATTTTAAGCAGAAAGTCATAAGAATTTGATTTAGTTTGTAAACAGAATTGAAATCATTACAAAAACTTGATTTGATGTATTTGTAAGCTTAATTATTTTTTTAGATCTGTGCGAGTTTTTCATTTTTAAAATATTTTTCTCAGAATTTTTAATTTGTCCTGCAGAATATTTGAAAATCTTAAATAGGTATCAAGTATATACTTTGTAGCATCTTTACTAAGTGTGGTAGGCAGAATAATGACCTCCAAAGATGTCTGCATCTTGGAAACTCTAAATATGTTACATGGCAAAAGAGGCTTTGCAAATGTGATAAATTTAAGGATCCTGAGATGGAAAAATTATCATATATCGTCTTGGTGTGCCCAATGTGATCACAAGGGTTTTTATAGATAAAAGAGGAGCAGAAGTCAAAGAAGGGTTGTGACTATGGAGGCAGAAGTCAGTGATACGGGACCATGAGCCAAAGAATGTAGGCAGCCTCCAGAATCAAGCAAAGTCAAAGAAACAGATTTTCCCCAAGAGCCTCTAGAAAGAAAGTAGCCCTATTTTCTATTATTACTATAACAATTACCACAAATTTAGTGATTTAAGGAAACAAATTTTTTATCTTAGAGTTCTAGAGGTCAGAAGTCCAAAATAGGTTTTGAAGTACTAAAATCAAGATGTTGACAGGGTTGTGTCCCTTCTGGAAGCTCAAAGGGAGAATCTGTTCCCTTGCTAGTGGTTTCTTACAGGGATAATCCCATGTCTTTCATTTCTCTAGTTTCTAAAGACTATCAGCATTCCCTGGCTCTTGGCCTTTCTCCATCTTCAAATCCAGAAACATAACATCTTCAAATCTTTCTAACTCTAACATCACTGCGTCCTCTTATAAATACTATTGTGATTACACTGGGCCCATCCAGATAATCCAGAATAATCTGCCCATTTCAAGATTGTTAACTTAATGACCTATACAAAATTCTTTTGCCATATGAGGTAACATATTCACAAACTTTGAGTATTAAGATATGGACATTTTGGGAGACCATTATTCAGCTACCAAATTTCCCATTATACACCCCAATGCAACCATTTATCTACTTTCTATTTCTATGGATTTGCTTTTTTTTTCGAACATTTCATGTAAGTGGAATCAAACAATATGTGGTCTTCGTATGTGGCTTCTTTCACCTAACATAATGTTTGGAGGGTCATTCATGCTGTAACATCTCTCTTTTTTGTTGCTGAATCGCATTCTGTTGTATGGATCCACCACATTTTGTTTACCACTCACTGGTTGATAAATATTTGGGTTGTTTCCACATAATGGCTATTATAAACAAACTGCTATGATCATTTACATAGAAGCCTTTGTGTGGGCATGTTTTCATTTTGGTTGGATAAGTACCTAGAAGTAAAATTGCTTGCAGCATCTGGGTGGCTCAGTTCGTTAAGTATCTGACTTGTGCTCAAGTCATGATCTCACATGTCGTGAGTTTGAGCCCAGCATCAGGCTGTATGCTGACAGCTCAGAACCTGGAGCCTGCTTCAGATTCTGAGTCTTCCTCTCTCTGCCCCTCCCCCCCTTGAGATTTCTCTCTCAAAATAAATAAACTTTAAAAAAAAGATGTGGGGCACCTCGGTGGCTCAGTTGGTTAAGCATCTGTCTTCGGCTCAGGTTACAATCTCAGGGCCCGTGAGTTCAAACCCCATGTCACCTACTGTGTAGACAGCTTAGAGCCTAGAGCCTGCTTCAGATTCTGTGTCTCCCTCTCTCTCTGCCCAACCCCCGATTGCAGTCTGCCTCTCTCTCTCAAAAATAAGTAAACATTAAAAAGTGTTAAAAAAAAAGATGTAAAATAAAAAAGTTGAACTACTGGGTTACACGGTAAATTTATACTTAACTTTTTAAAGAAACTGACAAATTGTTTTCTAAAGAGACTTCACCATTTTACATTTCTACCAACAATGGACGAGGCTTCAAGTTTCTCTGTATTTCACCAATACGTGTTATTGTCTTCATGATTATCATCATTATTATGGATGTGAAGTAATATCCCAATGCAGTTTTAATTTGCATTTCCCTAATGACTAATTGTGCTAAGCATCTTTCCATGTGTTTATCCATAAATATTTTCTGGTAAAATATCTATTCAAATCTTTTGATAATTTTTTAATTTGGGTCACTTCTCTTCTTACTGAATTACAAAAATCGTTTATGGTTTTGGATACAAGTCATTTGCTAAATACATGTTTTACAAAGATTTATTCCATTCTGTGTCTTTTCATTTTGAAAATGGCATCTTTTTGAGCACAAAGTTTTAAATATATTGTCTTTTTTAATCACTTGTGCCTGGCATCACTCTTAAGAAATTTTGGCCTAACCCAATATTATGAAGATTTACTTTGATGTTTTCTTCTAAGAGTTTAGAGTTTTAGCTGGTAAAGTTAGGTCTGACCCATTCTGAGGTAATTTTTGTGTAGTGTATGATGATGTAAGGGTCTAAATTTATATTTTTGCATATGAAAAATCAATTTTGTCAGCATTTTCTGGTGAAAAGACTATTTTTCCCCCAATGAATTGCTTTAGTACCTATATCAGAATTCAATTGGTGATATATATGAGGGTTCATTTCTGGATTCTCAACTCTCTTTCATTGATCTATTTGTCTATCTTTACCACATTGTCTTCATTACTGCGGCTTTGTAATAGTTTTTGAAATTGGGTAGTGTAAGTCTTCCAACTTTGTTCTGTTTCAGGAAATTTTTCTCTTCATTAGAAATTTTAGACTTGGCTTGTAAATTTTAGCAGACAGAGTCAGTTGGGATTTTTGCTAAGCTTTACTGTATTTTGCTCAACTTTACTGTCGATCATCTTAGGAAGATTTGTTATCTTCATAATATTTAGTCTTCTGATCCATGAATATGGACTATCTCTTAATTTACTTAGATATTATTTAATGTCTTTCAGTGGTATTTTGTAGTTTCTTTCACAAAGTTTTATAGCTCAAATATGTTTTATTCATAAAAGCAGTATAAAATGCTCCAGGAAACTTAATTAATTAAATTAGTAAATGAAATTACTTGTTTAAGGGAACAAGTAATTCTGTTCAGTTTTTCAAGTATTCTGTTCAGTTTTTTTTTTAACTAAAGTATATTAACATGCAATGTTATATTATTTGTATAATTTTTATATAGTTTCAGGTGTATAACGTATTGATTCAACAATATCATACATTACTCAGTGCTTGCCACAATAAATGTAGTCACTATATAATGTTATTACAACATTGTTGACTGTATTCCGTATGCTGTACTTTCCATCTCTCTAGCTTATTTATTTAATAACTGGAAGTTTGTACCACTTAATCTCATTTTTATATTTCACCCATCTTCCTTACCCACCTTCCCTCTGGCAGACACCAGTTTGTTCCCTGGATTTAAGAGTCTGATTTGGGGCACCTGGGTGGCTCAATCAGTTAAGTGTCTGACTCTTGATTTCAGCGCTGGCCATGATCTCACAGTTGGTGAGTTCAAGCCCCACATCAGGCTCTGCACTGAAAGTACAGATTCTCTCTCTCTCCCTCTCTCTCTCTCTTTCTCTCTCTCTCTCTCTTCCCCCCTCACTGGCTGTGTGCTGTCTCTCAAAATAAATAAATAAACTTCAAAATATCTGGTTTTTTGGTTTGTATTCTAATTTTAGTCATGCACTAATTCAAGAAAAACTGGAAAGAAATATTCTCATTTTGCTAGATCTATAAATATCATAATGAGATTTGTAAGTAGAACTTCAAGGCATATGGAAAATTATGTTATTTTCTTTCTAACTTTAATAAATTAAATATTGATCTAAATCCTGATAACTTTAAATAGTCCTTTCTGTGAACAAAAGCTCTGCTAACTTGTTTTTTGTTTTTTTTTAAAGAAATCACATTGATCCTATTAACCAAAACTACTTCTGAGACTTCCTTTTTGAGAGTTTAACATCTTTTTGTAATACCATCTGTTAGTATAAAAAATGAATTTAGGCAAGGCGCCTGATCTCAACTCAGGGGCTCAGGTCATGATCTCACGGTTCATGAGTTCAAGCCCCACGTCAGACTCTGCACTGAGAGCATGGAGCCTTCTTGGGATTTTTCTCTCTCCCTGTCTCTCTGCACCTCCCCCCCCCCCATACTCTTTCTGTGTCTCAAAATAAATTATAAAAAAAGCCCTCAGATTTTCTGATACTTAAATATTTTTAAAAAGAGAAAAACATTAACCATGGAGAGGTTCAGTGACATGCCTAATGTGTTTAGAAAACGAGTGGCAACCTTCTCTGGGAAAAAATATCCCTTTCATATCAGAGATGTTTTTGGCAAAACTAGTTTCATAAATTTAACGTCTGTGGGAAATGATATTCTATCTTTGGTATGCTTTGGATCAGACAGATGATGATCAGATATTAAGAAATGGTAATAATAATGTGCTCAAAGGGAAGCAATTATGTAAAATACAATGTGGGATTATAGAAGATTCTAAGCTATTATCTTACCCTTAGAAGTATGAATTTAGTTTGAATTTTAAAAAGACTAGTGTGTATTAAGGGAATATGCAGATATAAAAATCTTTAATACCAGATGAAATTATTTCCCCTATAAGGGGGAAATGTAATGTACACCAGATGCTTGCACTATTTAAGACACCTGATCAAATTTATATTCCTTGTGATTAAAAGAGTGTTTTGATTGCACTGATTCTCACTGCTGCCACAATCCCTCCAGGAATCCTGGAGGTGAATTTGAGTGATGATTTTTTCCATTTCATCATTTTCCTGCTAGGCTTTCCTTACTACAACATCCACAAGCACTCTCAAAGCCCCAAATTAAAATGAATCATTTAAATTAATTATTCAGCTTCTTCATCTATTCAGTGTTTCTTTTTGGCTGATTTGTGCATCTATAGGTGAGTGATAACAAATTATAAGCTTCAGGGGAAAGCTTCACATTTGTCATAATTTGCTTAGGACAAAAACCCAGACATGAATACTGAATAGTTAGAATTAAAGGGATAGAATACCTCACAATTTGCCTTCAATAAATTTAATAAACTATAATGAGATTAATAGCTTTAATAAACTAACACACACACATACACACACACATACACACACACATACACACACACACACACACACACATTTAATGGATCATCGTTTTAGAAAGATAGCATTTGACAAAATTTGACCAAACACTTTGCCAACTATATCCTTGACTTTTCCAATTCTAGTTTGGAGGTATAATTATGAATGTAATTTCAAAGCAAACATTGATTATTTTAACATAAACCATGGGAACAAAAGGCACAGCGTAAGGAATATAGTCAGATATTATAATAGTGTGGCATGGTGACAGGTGTCAGCTATAATTGTAGTGAGCCTAGCATAATGTATAGAGAAACTGAATCAGTATATTGTACACCTGAAACTAATGTAGTATTGTGTGTCAATTATACTCAAGTAAAAATTAATCATTTGGGGACACCTGGGTGGCTCAGTTGATTAAGCAACCAACTCCTGATTTCAGCTCAGATCATGATCTCACAGTTCATGAGTTTAAGCCCAGCATCAGCCTCTGCATTGAGAGTGCAGAACCTGCTTGAGATTCTCTCTCTCTCCCTGCCCCTCCCATGCTCACTTTCACTCTCTCTCAAAAAAAATAATAAACATTTTTAAAAATGAAAGAAAAAATAACCATTGTAACAATAGTACATTTGTTTTCCTGACTTGGAAAGCAAGGAGGCAGTGGTATGGGGCAGGGCAGTATCAGAGATAGAAATGGACTCTCTACTCTCATAGAACAATCATGCCAGAATACAATTATTCTTTTACCTTCTTTTTCTTTCCTACTACCAATACTAGTGCATTAGTCATCTTTGAATTCCTGCCACAGAGCAGAAAATTGGCACGTAGTAACCTCTCAATACCTGTAGAATGAACATAAAATGAAATTCTAGTACTTTATCATGAGAAAACTATGCAGCTTTAGGTAAATCAATTCATTTTTACCTGTAAATTACCAGGAAATTTGAGAAGATTGTTCCCTAAGTTCCCTGTAAGCTGAAGAATTCTATAAAGGCACATTATATGTCCTCGAATTGTGCCCTACAACAGATATTTTCATGATGTTATTATTATTTGTATTTTACAGGAATTTTAACTTTTTTATCAGATTATGCCATGGATACAGATTAAATCGGCAGTCTAGCTCTGAAACTAATTTGTTTTGTAATATCACGTAAGACCATTATATGCCTATGTGTCAGGAGCAATTGTCTGTACGATACGGTTGGTGATAGCTGCCATTTTCTTTAATGTAACAACATTTTGTTGAAAAGCTCTTTGAAGACCAGCAAAGAACACTATTATGGGCAACTGAAAATTAATAGTATAGAAGACTTTCCCAGGGATTTCTTTAAAATATCCATGGATGAATAATCAAAATGGTTTTGAAATAAAAAGAGGACATAAAAGAAACATAAAAACATGCTTTATTCCTTGTTTTGATATGGGTCATTTTAATGAAATTGTTGTTACTAATATACTGTTGAGCTAACCAGGGAAACCCATAATTATCATAAAGTATACTTAATTCATAATAGAAACTCCATAACTGAACAGCAGGTTAAAAATTTCCTGAGTTAAGTCAGATACTGCTAGTAAAAACATCCCCCAGATTTAGAGAGAAATTTGGCCTACCCAGGCTGCTTCTAATCTGTACCTTCTCCTTAATTATCCTGCCTAGAAAAAACGTGTTTCTTACATGCACTTACCTGCATGCTATTCACAAAGACCATCACATTATCCCAACTCAGCAGTAATAAATAAATAAATCAGTAACTGTGTAGAGCCCTGAAACACATTCACTGATTTGCAGAAGAGCCCTGGTTGTTGAAGAAGTTAGTTATATTTTTAAGAATTACTAGAGCTAATGATCAGTTATCGAGCAAAAATTAGAGATTGCTTTCCTTAGTATTATGTACCATACTCTGTTTTAAAGATGCTAATAAGTTAAACAAAAACATAGAAGTAAATAAATGCTATGGAGCATGTCAGTTAAGAGAGAAGGCTCTGACATCAGACTAAATTTAAATCTCAGTTTGGCCAGCCTCCCATCCTAATGACCTCAAGCAAGCTACTTAATATCACTTTTCCTATTTCTCCATCTGTAAAACGGAGGTGATAAGAGTATACTACTTTGTAGAGTTGTTGTAAGGATTAGATAAGCTTCTATATATAAAATATCCTTAGGACAGTGCTTGGCTCAGAGCAAGTATTCTACATAAATAAAAGTTGATATTGTTGGCATTATTATTGATTTAAGTCCTTAAAATGACACTGCTATGGACTGAAAGTTTGTGTCTACCCCCACCACCAAAAATTTATATGTTGAAGCCCTAAACCCCAGCGTGATGGTATTTGGAGAGGGCCTTTGGGAAGTAATTAGACTTAGATAAGATCTTGAGGATGGAGTCCCCATGATTGGATTAGTGTCTTTGTAAGAAGACGAAGAGTCCAGGGCCTTCATTCTCTAGGCCATGTGAAGATATAGCAAAAAGGTAGATGTTTGCAAACCAGGAAGAGTGTCCTCACTCTACATAAAATCTGCTAGCAGCCTGATCTTGGACTTCCTATCCTCCAGAACTGTGACAAATAAATGTTTGTTGTTTAAGCCCCCCCCCCCGTATGGATATTTCCAAACTAACAGAAACATTAGAAATGAGGAACAGGAAATAATATGAAATTTCAAAATTAATGAAGTAATTTAATTAATTGTATGTGATTTAAAAGGTTAGCATAATTTGAGCCTGGTGAAAATTGCCAATATCTTAAGAATAGTTATTTCTGCTTCTGAGACATGTGTGTAAAACAGATTTGGGGTCCTCTGCAGTCATATATCTTTTAACAAAGTAGAGAAATTCTTTTTTTTAATGATTATTTATTTTTGAGAGAGAGGGGAGGAGAGGGGAGGAGCAGAGACAGAGGGAGACACAGAATCCGAAGCAGGCTCAAGGCTCTGAGCTGTCAGCACAGAGCTCAAAGCAGGGCTCGAACTCACGGACTGTGAGATCATGACCTGAGCTGAATTCAGATGCTTAACCGACTGAGCCACCCAGGTTCCCCAAAGTAGATCAATTCTAATGACATTCTAATGTCTGACCTTTTGCTTCCAAGAGTAGAAATAACATACTACCAGAGACTAGTTAGCAAAAATTAAAGTGAAAGTTGTAGTTTTCAGAAGAAAGCATTGTTTTTGCTTTCTTTATGCAATTTTTAAAACTTTGACACCTGCTTAGTGCCAGTTTTTAGGATATGTTGTGTCTAATTTTTTTTCTCGAGAAACATAAATTTATGAGGGAAAAATATTCACATATCTGAGATGCTTTTTAAGTCCTCTATTTTTAATTAAGAAAACATCAGCTCTACTATAAATAATTGCTATACCTGGAATCCAGCAGCACATTTTCAGATTCCACGACCGAAAACCCACTATCGCTCTGGGGCACCTGGGTGGCTTAGTCAGTTAGTCATCTGACTTGATTTTGACTCTAGTCATGATCTCACGGTGAGTGAGTTCGAGCCTCCCATTGTGCTCTATGCTGACAGTGAGGAGCCTGTTTTGGATCCTCTCTCTCCCCCTGTCTCTCCTCTGCTTGCTCTCTCTCTCAATATAAATAAATAAACTTCAAACAAGCAAATAATACATAAATAAATAAAACCAAACTATCTCTCTAAGATCAGCCAGGGTGGATAGGCCAAACCTAGTTTTATATACTCTGCTTTATAACTCCTTGAATGACTTGGAAGTAGAACTCAGGGAAGCTAATTCGGTGTCCTATGCTTGTCAAGCTGTTTTCTAGACAGTGTAGCCTTTTTCCATCAGTGAGAAGTAGCAGGTGGTGATTACCAAAAAGCCATTGCACCAAAGGCTATGATGGGACACATTACGATAATTTCCAAGTTTTAAAGCAACTCATTGAACTCATTTGCTACAAAAGGAAAAATAAGAAGTATTAAAGAGGAGGATTGAAGTGTTAAAAATTTATCACGTTTAATATTCCTACCACCCTGTGTTCTCGTATATCTCTGAGGATACTTTACTCAAATTAGGTGATTTTAATAAAGCAAATGACATCTTGTCAGTAAAAGTAATATTTTTATGAATATTTATATAGCTTCCAGTGGAACCCTTTGTTCATTTTAGGAGATTTAATGGCCCTTATGACTAATTAGTTCCTTTCTTGGAAACTTCCTTCTATGAGAAAACATCAGTTTCCTCTAGTAGGCTGAAATAAAGTTATTTTTTAATTTCTTCAAGGGCATTTGACAAAATTATACATCTTAAAAAATAATTAACCTCAAATTTTAGTATATATTTAACCTTTTAAAACTTCTTTCAGATTTTGCCATATTTTAAATGTTTGCTTCTAATAACATTTCTTTCAACCAATGTTATTAGGTCTGCTGGGAATTCCAGAGACTGAACAATGGTAAAAGAATTATAAAGAGACAACAAAAAGTCAAATGAAATTGAGATTATCCATGATTGAGTCATCTACCTTTTTGGATAATCTGAGTCAGTTTCAGATTTTTTCATCACTATGTTCAAGTTGTTCTTTGATTACCATAACATAGTACCTGATTACCATCAATATGAGGCATGGCAGGCACATATGTAGGTATACCAAATGCCCATTACTCTGTGTCCAAGAGTAAATTCCCACACCAATCATAAGTCATTTGGGGGATATCTGTAATTTGTTATGTTTACTCCCAAGTGAGTGAGAATTATACATATTTAATATATGGTAAGTGTTCTCTTTTTCTCAATTTAGATTTATACTTTAATGGGGGTGGTTATAAGGATGATTCAGATTTATTATATGTTTTTTAATCACTCTGTGAAAAAGGGAGATGGCTGAGTTGACGTCTCAAACTTCTTTTCATTACCAATGTTGTGTTGTTAACAATGTTGTGTTGGCATAAATATTGGTTCCTAATGTAGAAATAGAGAAACAGTGATCAAGCCACATTCTAGCAATTGGTTTAACAAAGACACTGAGGGTGTATGGTCTAAAGACACATGGTAGAAACTCAGGCCTTCCTCCTCTCTCCTGAGTCACTTCATCTGGGCTCTCTTTGCTTATTGGCTTCTTTGCTTACTGGTGTGCCCCAATGATCCAACCCAAAATTTCTCTAGCTAGACTCAGTCTGCAGGTGATCCTCTCCAGGGCCATGGTTCCAAAGATTATCTATAGTGCACAAATGACATGCATTTTCACATGCATGTCCAGTACGAACTATCCCCTGATCATCAGCCTCAGATACCCAACTCATTCTGTGGTATCTCCACTTGGTTGTTAAATAGGCATCTTAAAGTTAACATACACAAAATGCTTCCCCCCAAATTCTTCCTCTCTCAGTATTTCCCATCTCAGAAAATTGGTACTACCTATTCAGAATCAAAACCCTAGAGTCATCCTTCTGTCTTCTCTATCTCATCCTTTCCACTCCTTATCTTCTCAGGGCTACTGCCACAGCCGCTGCCAACACCATCTTTTGCCTGAACCACTGCAAAATTCAAATGATCACTCTCCCTACTTTCTCTTTTGTAGTCCTTACACTACAATCCACACTATAAGGATTACTAGTAACCCTTTAAAATTTTTAATTTGGTCACGTCAGTCTCTTGCTCTCAAACCTCTTTTGGTTTTCCATAACACTTAGAAAAAAATCCAGTGTCCCCCCCCATGGTGGTCAAAGTCCCATATGATCTGATTCTCTGTCATGTTCCTCTCATTCACTTCCCTAGACACCCTCACCCCTTTAAATACTATCAACCAGGGGCTCCTGGGTTGCTCAGTCAGTTGGGCGTCTGACTTTAGCTCAGGTTGTGATCTCACGGTTTGTGAGTTCAAGCCCCGTGTCAGGCTCTGTGCTGACAGCTCGGAGCCTGAAGCCTGCTTCCGGTTCTGCCTCCCTTTGTCTCTGTCCCTCCCCTGCTCGTACTCTGTCTATTTAAGTAAATAAACATTTTAAATAAATAAATAAGTAAATAAATAAATAATAAAAACCATCGACCATATTCCCAACTCACTATTAGAACTCGTTTTCATTGCCTAGAATATTTTTCAGCTATAAAATTTTCACGTTTATGTATTCATGAAACATGTTTCCTTATTCTTCTCATGCCTATATTCAACAATCAGTTTCTAAGAAAGCCTTCATTGAAAGCCCTATCTAAAATAGCTCCTTCCCCCTCCCTCCCAACTCTGTTCATCCCTGCTTTTTCTTTATGATCTGTCTTCTTTGTCATATCCAAAGGGAGAAGTTGACAAAGAAGACAGATCACGTACATAGCATATAGAAAGGAAGGAGAGGCACCTGTGTGACTCAGTTGGTTAAGCGTCTGACTTCGGCTCAAATCATGATCTCATGGTTGGTGAGTTCAAGCCCTGCATCAGACTCCATGCTTACAGTGTGGAGCCTGCTTGAGATTCTCTCTCTCTCTGCCCCTCCCCAACTCATGTGTTCTCTCTCTCAAAATAAATAAGTAAACTCAAAAAAAAAAAAAAAAGATGTTACTTTCCTTCCCAGCTTTACTAATTAGAAGGAAGATGATGAGGAGGAGGTGGAGGAGGAGGAAAGGAGGAACATGTACAGAAATTGGTAAGCTAAAGCAGGTACTTTTCAGAAGCAGAGGCTTGGCCAGTGGTTTCAAGTTTCACAGTTGTCCCGGCAGGAGTATTTGATGACAGGAAATACTAGTTCAACACACCTCTATTCATTTGATTTGGTACTATCTTCCCCAAGCAGTGGTTGTATTACGGTTTCTCATGAAAACTGCTTGTGCTGAGAGACAGTTAATCTCATGAAGTTTGATGATGAATGAGGGTAAGTTAATAAGTCCTATTCCACTAGCCGAAATCATAGTGCATTTTTAGAATCTATCGCATGAAGGACCCAGCTGAGTAAAGTCTTTAAAAGGCCTTGATGAACCTAACATGTGTAAATGATCACGGCATTTCCCATGAAGAATGTCATACATTCCATTGTTAAGACGTGAAACAGAATTAGGAGAAAGTACAAATGCATAAATAAAAGATTTGCTTAGTATTCATGGTCCAACCTATTCACATCATGGGTCTCTTCTTGTCAATAAGCTGTAACTTAAAATGCTGGACTATTACTAGAGTTCTGAGGAGCCAAGCTAGGGCTGGAAAGGCTGAGAATGGAGATATGGAAGGTGGAAGTAAGGGTAGTCTTGACACAGGCTTCCAGGAGTAAAACTTAAATTGCATCCTTGGCCTGAATCTGAAGTGGCTGTGGAAGGTACAGGGAAACAAGAAAGAAGTAAAAATCTAAACAGAAGCATTAAGAGAGGAGGCCTGACACAGAACATGAAAATGTTTCTTCAGTCATAAGAGAGAATCTGCAAATCCCTCTTATGGGGCGCTGAACACTTTTCCCATGACTCGTAAGACAACTTGAGGGCACTGATAGCTTCTTATACCTCTTAATAAAGATGAATTTTTTTAGACTTATAAAAATGTTTATTCATTTATTTTTAAGAGAGAGAGAGAGAGCATAAACTGGAGAGGGGCAGAGAGAGAGGGAGACACAGAATCTGAAGCAGGCTCCAGGTTCTGAGCTGTCAGCACAGAGCCTGATGCGGGGTTTGAACTCACAAACCATGAGATCATGACCTGAGCTGAAGCTGGACACTTAACCGACTGAGCCACCCAGGTGCCCCAAACCCATAGACTTTTGAAACCAATTTTTGAATTAAGAATCATGGCATAAATCTGATCATCTTAGAAATATTTTAAGGGAGTATATACTCTACTTTTCACACAATGTTTATATAATAGTTGTTGTCAGCTTTAAAAATGGTTTTTCTCCCCAGTTTAATAAGAAAAATCTACAAAAACCCTGTAGCTAACATCATACTTAGGGGTAGGAAACTTGAAGCTTTTCCACTAAGATTAGGGAAAAAAGCTTGGATGTTCTCCCCTCACATTCGTTTTCAACATTATACTGAAAATTCTAGCTAATGCAGTAAAACAAGAGAAGGAAATTAGCAGTATACAGATAAGGAAGGGAGAAATAAAACTGACTTTGTTTGCATAAGACATCATTGTTTGTGTAGAAAACTTTAAAAAGTCAACAACAAAACCCCCCTTAAACCAATAAGCAATTATAGCAAGGTTGCAAGATATCATCATGCAAGTCAATAGCTTTCCTATATACCGGCATTGAACAAGTGGGATTTGAAATTAAAAACATATCATTTATGGTAGCACCCCAAATAAGAAATATTTAGGGATAAGTCTAACAAAACATGTATAAGATTTATATGAGAATAACAAAATTCTGGTGAAAAAAATTAAGAAGATCTAAATAAATGGAAAGATATTCCATGTTTATGGATGGGAACACTCATATTGTCAAGGTGTCATTTCTTCCCAACTAGATCTATAGATTTAACACAATCTAAGTCAAAATCCCAGAAGGGTGTTGTGAATATCAACAAACTGATTCTAACGTTTATATGGACAAGCAAAAGGCCACAATAGCCAACACGATATTGAAGGAAAAGAACAAAGTCAGAGGAATGTCACTACCCAACATCAAGAATTGCCATGAAGCGATAGTTATCAAGACATTGCGATATTGGTGAAAGAATAGATAGGTCAATTGGACAGAATAGAGAACCCAGAAATAGATCCACATAAATATAGTCACTGATCTTTGAGAAAGGAACAAAGGCAATACAAATGAGGAAAGATAGTCTTTTTAAACAATGCAAAGACACACAGGGAGCTTAAATGTATATTACTGGAAAAACTAGACATCCACATGCAAAAAGGACATAGAGATACAGATCTTATGCCCTTTCCAAAAATTAATTCAAAGCAGATCATAGAACTAAATGTAAAATGTTAGACTAAGAAATTCATACACTATAACAGAGAAGAAAAGCTAGATGACCTTGAACAAGGTGATGACTTTTTAGATAGAACACCAAGACTTTTTAGATAGAACACAATCTATGAAAGAAACAATTGATATACCAGATTCATTAAATTAAAACTTGTGGGGGCGCTTGGGTGGCTCAGTCGGTTAAGCATCCGACTTCAGCTCAGGTCATGATCTCGCAGTCCGTGAGTTCGAGCCCCATGTCAGGCTCTGTGCTGACAGCTCAGAGTCTGGAGCCCGTTTCAGATTCTGTGTCTCCCTCTCTCTCTGACCCTCCCCCATCCATGCTGTGTCTCTCTCTGTCTCAAAAATAAATAAACGTTTAAAAAATAAATAAATAAATAAAATAAATTAAAACTTGTGTTCTATGAAAGACAATGACAAGAGAATGAGAAGACAAGCCACAGACTAGAAGAAAATATTTGTGAAAGATGGAGCTAATAAAGTATTCATCTAAAATATACAAAGAACTCTTAAAAATAAAACAAACAAGCCAATTAGAAAATGAGCAAAATAGGGGCACCTGGGTGGCTCAGTTGGTTAAGCGTCCAGCTTCGGCTCAGGTCATGATCTCGTGGTCTGTGAGTTGGAGCCGTGCATCGGGCTCTGTGCTGGCAGCTAGGAGCCTAGAGCCTGCTTCAGATTCTGTGTCTCCCTCTCTCTCTCTCTGCCCCCCCCCCCCCCCCGCTCGTACTCTCTCTCTCTCTCAAAAATAAACATTAAAAAAAATTTTTTTAAATGAGTAAAATATTTAAAACAGACACCTCATCAAAGAAGATATACAGATGGAAAATAAGCATATGAAAGGATGCTCCATATCACATGTAATCAGGGAAAGGCAAATTAAAAACAACAGTGAGATACAATTGCACACCTGTTAAAATGGCCAATACTGGAACACTGGCAACACCAAATGCTGACAAGAATATGGAGCAACAGGAACTCTTTCACTGTTGATTGGAACACAAAATGGTATACCCACTTTAGAAAACAGCTTGTCAGTTTCCTACAATACTCAGCATACTCATACCATACAATCCAGCATTCATTCTTCTTGGTATTTACCCAAAGAATTGAAAATGTATGTCTATGCAAAAACTTGAATAAAGATGTTCATAGCAGCTTTATTCATAATTGCCAAAACTTGGAAGCAACCATGACGCCCTTCAGCAGGTGAAACAAACTGGTACATCTAGACAATTAACAATATCAAATACTAAAAAGAAACGAGCTATCAAACAATGCAAAGACACAAAGGGAGCTTAAATGCGTATTACCAAGTGAAAGAAGTCAATCTGCCAAGGCTAAACAGTGTATGATTCCAACTATATGACATTTTGGAAAAGGTGAAAGTGCAGAGACAGTGTAAAAAAATTGTGATTATAGGGGGCTAGTGGGGAGGTCCTAGTAGAGCAGAGAGGACTTTTAGGGCAGTGAAACTACTCTGCAGATGCTATAATGGGGCGGGGTGTGTGCGGGGGGGTGGTGAATATGTTGTTATACATTTGTCCAAGCCTATAGAATGTACAACACCAAGAGTGAACGTAATATGAACTGTGGACTTAGGGTGATAACGCTATGTCAGTATATGGTAATCAGTTTCACAGAGGTACCACTATGCTGTAGAATGTCGATAGTGAGAGAGACTGGGGGGTGGGGAGCAGGGCAAGCAGGAGGTGTCTTGGAATGCTCTGTCTTTCTGTTCACTTTTGCTAAGAACCTAAAACGCTCTAAAAAATAAAGTACATTTAAAAGGGGAACAAAGAAATGCTTTTCCCAATGTTTATAAATTGCCATTTAAAACACATCCTCACTCCTAGTTAATTCCTTATTAGTCAGATGAAACCCTCTGTTCTTAATAAGTGCATCCCATTTATGTTCTTTCTTCCATGGCAATATATAGATTCCTTCTTAGGTCCTTGAAGGTATTATTTAGTTTGGCATACCCCAATGTTATTTTTTGGCTTCAGCCAAAAATTAAATTAAATGATAAATTAAGTCTTAGGTCTCAATTCTTTATCTCTCCTTATATTTATGTCTTTTTGACATAACTTTGAAATTCAATTCACAAAAGGTAAATATACTTCCTACCTCTTGAGTTCGGACCTGGCCATGTAGTCTACTCTGGGCAGTGAGTTAGCCGACTTGATGCAGGTTGTGTGCTCTGGTGGCCGGGCATGCTGCTGCCATGCATCTGTCTTCACCATGAGAGGAGGTTGAGAGACACAACCAGAAAAGCCACCTTCTGACAGGCAATGTGAAACTAAGTTGCTTCAGCTGACCTGCAAACTTGTGAGCTAGCAACTACTTTCATTGTTGCTTCCCGCAGAAATTTTGAATTTGTGGGATGCCTGAGTGGCTCAGCTGGTTAGGCCTCTTGATTTCTGCTCAGGTCATGATCTCACAGTTCATGAATTTGAGCCTTGCATCAGGCTCTGCTCTGACAGCTTGGGATTCTCTCTCTCTCTCTCTCTCTCTCTGCCTCGCCCCCTACTTGTGTGCTCTCTCTCTCTCTCTCTCTTCAAATAAATAAATATTAAGAAAAGAAAATGAAAAATCTTTAAAAAAAGAAGCTTTAAATTTGTTGTGAAGCAATATTACACTGACCAAAAACTGACTCCTCTCCACTCTCAAGTCCTTTGCAACCCCATCTCCATCTGTTTTTATAATACATAGAATATTCAGCTCATTCATTCATTCATATATTTAAAATTCTTATTGAGTTTCTACTCTGCCAGGTATTGCATGATTCAGATATTGGTTAAAAATGCATCTAAGCATATATATCAACTATATATATATATATAGGTGCACATAAATATGAATATGTGTGATGTGTGCATATACGAATTTATGGCACATACATACCATACACACATATACGTGTCCACACACATATAAACACATCTACTTGTATAATTTCATATTGCTAATATTACCACAAACAGTGGTTTAAAACAACACAAATTCATCATCCTACATTTCTGGAGGTCAAAAGTACAAGATGAGTCTCCCTGGATGTCTTTCTTTCTAGGAGAGAATCTATTTTCTTGCTCTTTCCAGCTTCTGGTGGCTTCTTGCTTTCCTCAACTCCTAGTCCTTGTCCACCATCTTCAAAGTCAGTGATGTAGAGCTGAAAACTTCTCTCACTGCAATCTTTCTGGTTCTATCAGGACTCCATTCTTTCTCTTACAAGTAGAATCACCTGTGATTACCTTGACCCACTCAGATAATTGAAGATAAATTTTGCATATCAAGATCAGCTGATTATCAACCTTAATCCATCTAAAACCTTAATTCTCCTTTTCCATATAACCTGACACATCCACAGATTCTAAAGAGTAGGGTGTTGACATCTTTGGTTGGGGTGAGGGAGGATGACTTTATTTTGATTACCACATAAATCCACCATGAATCCACATGTGTTGTCATATTTCTTCTCTATATCTTCTTGGAAATCTCTGAGAGTCAGAATAAAAGTTTTAAAACATTTTAAAAAAAGGACATAAAGCCCCATATTAAATCCTTAGGATCAGATGTATTTTGGAATTCAGAATTGTTACAATTTAAAAGTAATTACAAAGATTACAAAGATTCAGTGGTATCTGAAGCATTATTCTATGTTGAAGCACATTAATCTTCAGGAAATGTATGAGTATTCACTCCAAGTGGGATAAATTAAAAGTATAAATAACCTCATGTCAGCTGAGGTCAAGTTTCATTACTAAATAAGTTCAGCTCAGGTCAGAATTTTGTTGCCATAGGACCTAAGGAAAAAATTCATTTTTGTACTTTTGGGATTAGAAAAATGCAGGCAGCATGTGTATGCATAAAATGTAATAGGAAATGCAAAAAATATTAATAGTTGATTTCAGCTTATTTAATATTTTCTGTGCATTCCCAAATTTCTACAGAGATTAGTTATCCTGTCTTTAATATATTTTTATTTCTATAGAATCTACAAAAACTTTTACTCCATAGAAAAATTTATAACTAAATAAATTTTTATAATATGAACACTTTGTGTAACCAGCATTCCAGATCAAGGAACAAAACATTCCTGGAAGTCCAGAAGCTCCCTTGTGCCCTCTTTTGGTCATTCCCCTAACACTACCACCTGAGGGTAACTACTCTGTTTTCATCATAGATATGTTTTACCTGTTTTTGATCTTTAAAAAAATGGAATCATAAAGTATATATTCTTTTGTATATGGTTTATTTGCTTTAATATTATTAAATATTATTTTGTGTAAAATTTAGTTGCAAGATTTTTTTGTGTGTGTCTTTGCCTCGTATAATACTCCATTTTGTGACTGAATAGAGTTTACTTGTTCATTTGAATGTTGATGTGTTTGAGGTGTTTCCATTTGGGGGTTATCAGAATTAGTGCTGCTATGAAAATTCTTGGTAAATATACGTGCACATTTCCATTGGGTATATAACTAGGAGTGGAATTACTGGGCCCTAGGGTTGGTTGCAAATGTTCAGCTTTAGTGGATACTGCCAAGCAGCTCTCCAAAAATTTTCATATTCATGTGTTATTTGGATAATAAGGGGGGAAAAGTAAAATTGTGAAATAAGAGAAAAAGTTCTGATTTCTCAGAAAAAGCACTTGGATTATACCATCAGGGATGTATGTGTCTTGTCTGGCTTTGTCACCAACTCTGTGACTTTGGACAGGTCGTCTACACTCTCAGGGTTCAATTTCTTTTAATTTAAGCTAGAAGGTTGGCGTAAACGACTATAGGAGATCCACCCAAACTCTGAGTCAGTAAGAAACAGTGCAGCAGAAGTCTCAGCTGGGTCTGTGATAGGATTCCAGTTTTCACACTGCCAAGCATCCCCCTCTTCCCCAACCATGAGACTGAAACATGCTATATCTTAGGCTATTTTGTTATCTGTGTCTTTTTTTGTTCCACTATTCTTTGCTTTACTGAAACCATTTTTGAGACATATTCATTTGACATTTAAGAAGAGAAGCCAAAGGTCAAGACTAAGGAAATTAGAGAAAGCTAGGATGAGTGTTAAAGCAGATCTGCTCTGGGTTGCCTGAGTGGTTTAGTTGGTTAAGTATCCAATTCTTGATTTCAGCTCAGGTCATGATCGCAGGGTTCAGGGGTCAGAGCCCCACATGGGCTCTCTGCTGTCAGTGCAGAGCCCACTTGATTCATTTTCTTTTTTCTAATGTTTTTATGTCTATTTATTTTTGAGAGAGAGACAGAGAGAGTGCAAGCAGGGGAGGGGCAGAGAAAGAGGGACACAGAATCCAAAGCAGGCTTCATGCTCTGAACTGTCAGCACAGAGCCCTAAGTGGGGCTCGAACCTAAGAAACGTGAGATCATGACCTGAGCTGATGCCGGCCGCTTAACTGACTGAGCCACCCAGGCACCCCCTGACTTCGGATCCTCTGTCTCCCTCTCTTTCTGTCCCTCCCCTACTCATGCTCCCTCTCTCTCAAGAATAAATAAACATTAAAAAAAAATTAAAGTAGATCTGCCTCCACATCCACCAAAACACAGAAACTCTTAAATGGGTGGAGGGAACAGTGGCAGTTGCTGAAAGTAGCATTCACAAAGTGGGAACTAAAAAGGATTTGTGGTATTTGGACACTTGACGTTCATTAATTTTGGAAAAAGCAGAATCAGTCTGAAATCATATTATCTGAAACTGTGGGTTCCCAAAATGCTTAAAAAAATACATATGTGCAGCCCCTACCTCCATCCCAGTAAATTTGAATTTTTAACAGTCTTATTATTAGGCACCAAGAAAGTACCTATTTGTGCACTCACATTTGGAAAGTACCGGTATATTCTAGAACATTAAGAAGGATGAAAGGGAATGATAATAAAATAGCTTCAAGGGAATATACAGTCAAGACTTTTCATTTTATTTTACTTACTCATCCATTCAGTCTTTCATTTATTTATCCATAAATATGTAATCAGCACCCAATTATGTGGCTGGCACAGTACTTGGTGCCAGGGACATAATCTCATAAATAAATAAATACATACATACATAAATAAATAAATAAATCCAGCTCTAGAAGCTTGGCGTTTAATGTGGGGCAGATGGACACATAACAGTACATCCGGGAAAGGTTTCTGGAGTGTTGTAAAAGAAGTTTGCACAGGATATATGAGGCATCTGAACATAAGAGGGCCCTTTTACTGGGAAAGGAAAGGAAACAAGAGGCGTTCTTGGAGAGAAATGGCTGTGGAGCTGGAAAGGTAGAATGGACTAAAGTAGAGAGGTAGTGTTCTAATCAAAACTAATCAGTGGGTATAGGGGGTGCATGGTGGCTCAGTCGGTTTGGCATCGGACTCTGATTTCGGCTCATGTCATGGTCTCACGTCCTGGGATAGAGCCCCAGGTCGGACTCTGTGCTCAACTGCAGAGCCTGCTTGGGATTCTCTCTTCCTCTCTCTCTGCCCATCCCCCAGTCATTCTCTCTCTGTCTATCTCTGTCTCTCTGTCTTTCTCTCTCTTTCTCTCAATAAATGAATAAACTAAAAAAAAAAAAAAAAAGCTAATCGGTGGGATAAAATTTCAGTTAAGCAAGATGAATAAGTTCTAGGAACCTGTTGTACAATATTGTGTCCGTAGTCAATAATATTGTGTTGTAAACTTAAGATTTATGAGGGTAGATCTCATGTTTAGTGTTCAAAACAACAACAACTTTTGGTTAAGAAGTACAGAAACCCGGGGCGCCTGGGTGGCTCAGTCGGTTAAGCGTCCGACTTCAGCTCAGGTCATGATCTCGCCGTCCGTGAGTTCAAGCCCCGCGTCGGGCTCTGTGCTGACGGCTCAGAGCCTGGAGCCTGCTTCCGATTCTGTGTCTCCCTCTGTCTCTGACCCTCCCGCATTCATGCTCTGTCTCTCTCTGTCTCAAAAATAAATAAATGTTAAAAAAAAAATTAAAAAAAAAAAAAAGAAGTACAGAAACCCACTCCAATTACCTCAAGTTGAAAAGGAATTCAGGGGCACCTGGGTGGCTTAGTCAGATAAGTGTCTGACTTCAGCTCAGGCCATGATCTCACAGTTTGTGAGTTCGAGCCCCACGTCGGGCTCTGAGCTAACAGCTCAGGGCCTAGAGCCTGCTTCAGATTCTGTGTCTCCCACTTTCTCTGCCCCTCTGTCACTTATGCCCTGTCTCACCCTCCAAAATAAATAAACATTAAAAAATTTAAAAAAAATAAAAGACAAAGAATTCAGTAAAAAAGATATGGAAGGAAACCAGTTTGTCTCACTCTGCAGAAATCAACAGCGTGGCCTCTTGAAAATGGCACATTTATGTTTTTGTTCTGACTCTTTCTCGAAGACAGCAAGTTTCTCAGTTCTGCTTCTTTCCATTCTTTACACTTGTCTTCTTCAAGAATTAGTTTATCCCCCACCATTATTTCAGTTTGCATGTGGCTGTGGCTCGCTGGCATCAGTTACACCCAGTTTTGTATGATCTTTCCACTCCCTATGACCATCACTGGTTTTGTCCCTCCCAGTATCTGTTTTTGTACAAACCCTCAGTATCCCAAATCCAAATTCCTGGGGAAGAGATCCTGGGAAAGAGAATCCGATTGGCCCTGGATCTATCAGTTACCCTTCCTGATACAGTCAGCTATGCTCAGATGGAGTGGGATCTTTAGACATACAGGATTTTTCTTTTCCAGGAGTTACATATTCTCATGAGAAGAGCTTGTTGAACAGGCAGGCAATGCTAGATGAGTTGGTATTTATCATATGCGCAAAGTAGGAAAGAAAAAAAATAAATGACAGAGAGAGGACATAGAAGGGCATGTTCAAGAAAATGTCAGCACTTCACTAGATTATTTTATAACAAAGAATGCTTGAATATTTAGGGTAACTAGGAAATAGGAAGAAAAAGACAGAGAAGGAAAGTATTGGTCTAACCCTTCACATATTGTGACTAGAGAAGAATATCTAGCATAAAGTATCTCTTCGTGAAAGGGCAGCCACCAAAAGAAGTAAGTGAATGAATTTGCACCAAAAAGAAGAATAAAGATGTAGAAGAGAACATCGAGAGTGAAATCATTTGTATATCCTACACTAATTTTTCAGTTATTGCATGTAGTTTCTGAGAACTACCTGTGGATTTCACTCATTAAAATGCCAAATGCAGGGGCATCCGGGTGGTTCAGTCAATTGAGCGAGTGTCAGACTCTTGATTTGGACTCAGGTCATGATCCCAGGGTTGTGGGATCAAGCCCCACATTGGGCTCCACACTGAGTATGAAACCTGCTTAAGATTCTCTCTCTCTCTCTCTCTCTCTCTCACTCTCCTTCTGCCCCCTCTCCCCCTCCTAGTCACTCTCTCTTTCACTCTCTCTCAAAAAAATTAAAGTTAAAAAAATTGTTTTTAAACATTGCTAAATGTGGTGTTAAGAAAGGTTTTATTTTTTTCTATACTACTATCATCACTAAATTTGACCCTGGATTAAAAATTACCACTGCTGTTCACTAATTTGCTATTAGTGTCTATGTTTTGTTAGTTTTTAATCAAACAAAATAGGTTTCTGGTAACAGGAAGGGAGACCTTTGCAGAAATACACATCAGATATTTTAGAAAATGTTGACAAAGTTCTGAAGGTGCAAACCACAGGAGAATTCCTTTTTCTTAGTCCTGCCATGGCAATAGACAAAGGTTTCAGTAGTACCGCATACATTAGTCGCCAGGTCAATGTGAAATAAATTAACCTGCCACATTCTTGCTCCAGAGAATTCTTTAGGCTGTCCAAGTGGTAGATAAAACAGTTTCTAAAGTCCTTCAAATGTACATTTGCTGGTCTTCTGTCCTTTTATAAAACTAAATGTTATAAAGGGAAGACCTATTTGCCTATGTTTGGTTTCCATTCCTTTAAATGTCTCTATTTGAAGATTGAAAATAATATAAATTTAAGTAAAAGCACTGGGGAGCAATTGTTGTATTATTTTTACAAATGAATTCATTCCTCTGTCATGTTTTGACTGTTTATGTCACGTTTGATTACCCAGTCATTCAAGGTTTAGATCTAAGATGAGCTTGGATCCTACTTTACATTAGACTCTAGGTTATTACTGTGTTCACTTAGTCCTTGAAATTCTCCTTAGCAAAAGGTTCCTGAGTGTCAATTATTTTAATTGCCTTTATTATGCAAACATTTTCTCCCTTTCCAAGTTCATCTAAATTAGAAAATGAATTCTTGGCCCACTCTTCAGGTAAGATATTAAACAGTTTTTTAAGCATGTTTTATAATTGGTCGAAGTCAGAAAATAAAATAATCCTTATGAATGCAGGACTTGGGAGATCTAAATTTTTTATTTTTACTTATAGACTTGTATAATAATCTGTCCTTGGGGAGAGGATATCAGTTTTTATGCCCCACTGCCCTTATTCCACATTTCTCCATGACACAGATCATGTCTAGTCCAGATTGGCTGTGTCTGGTTAAATTATGAACACAGCTGGATTACTGATTTAAAGATCAAAATTCTAGCTCTCTAATCACATGGTTGGTTCTTTCAGGAACCAGCCCCACTTTAGGTGTTTTCCAAAAGTCACCTCATTAAACTAACAGACACCTCTGCTGCTCTCAAGGTTTAGGAAATTCCAAGAGTTTGGGGAGCTCTGTGCCATGAGTGGGGTCCAAAACCAAATATATATTTTATTATAAATCACAATATCACACAAGACCCTAGGTATGGCTTTTTAAAGACTATGGATGAGTAGGGCAGGGATCTTAACCTCCCAAATTCTAGCTTTGGCTTCTAATTGGATCTTTCCACTGTCGGACCCTTAGTGTCACCACAGTGTTCTCCGACTCCTGGTTGGGTCCTCCTGAATGGTTTACTAAAGACTTCAGACATGCAACAGTAGTTTAGGCATCTATTCAAAAAATTCTAAAGTAATAGAGAAATAAGTTTCTCCACCAAATAGGTATAGCTCAAATATCATATGGAACTATAAGAATTAGAGTTATTTGACCATGTTGACCGACAAAACTAGTAAGTTAGTGTGATTAAAACAAAGAAAACCAATTCTTCTACATAAAGTGCCTACACTATTATTATGTTATGCCATAAGGAGATTAACTTCCAATGTATTATAAATGTTAAAAAATAGCCTAGTGGCTATTCCAAAGGAAGTGTTTGAACTTCCACCTTGTCACATGTCACATTCTTCTTCAATATCGTGGTGAGGAAGGAATCAACAAGACATATAAGTAGCTTTCCTATTGAGAGTATCTACCAAATTACAGTAATGTCACCCTCGAGTGCTCAAATTGTACGCCCCAAACCCTATAAGCAGACTGTACATTTTTGTTGTATGTAAATGAGTTGGACATGCACATTATGATGGCAACATCAGACAATGAAACTTGCAAGATGGCACTAAAAATAGGTCTCATTTTTACTAAAATATGCAAGAACTTTTGACATGTGGATGTATAAGAGAGCATGGATGGGGCTCTAAACCGTAGCAGACAGTTGTAAAGAATGATCAAGGCACTGGTATGACAAGCTGATGTTCCACACACACTGTGAACTGTTGTCACACTGTGAGAGTGAATGTTCTGTAAATGCCATGGACTTGTTTCATGCCATTGTGTCATGTCTTTTTATCCCTTCAAGTCTGCAAAAGCAATTGTAACATTTGAAAGTATGAAATGAATAAAATATTGAGAACTCAGTATAAGTTTACTATAAAAAGAAGAAACCAGAGTCTAGGTATTTCTCTGAAATATAAATACATTTTGTTTCAAGCCTTTGTGTAGTCAAAGCCCAACATTATCCCCTTTGTGCCTCATTGTCTCTAAAGAGCCCTTTTTGCTAAATTCCATCCAACATGTGACATAGGAAATACCCAGGAGTAAAACCTATTTTTAACACTGTGGAAATTTTAAAGCAAATCAGAGATGTCATATCATCCCACCAGTAAATATTCAGATATTTATATCTTACAGATAAGGATTAAAAAGGAAAGTAGAAACTATCATCATAGTACCATCATAGCAACCAATGGAATTAACATCAATTCTTTCATACCACTTACTACTCAATCTATGCTGTTTTCCCTGTCTCAAAATTGTCTTGTTATGGTTGATTTATTCAAATCAGGGCCCAAGCCATATCCATGCATTGCATCTAATTCATGTGATTCATAAGTCCTTTCTAATATAACATTTCTTCCTTCTTTATACTTCTATTTGGTGAAGAAACTGGGTCATTCTTCCTTGTTTTGACAGTATATCTTCACAGTATCACTGAGCATGATTTCTATAATTGGTATTTAGATTTAGAGGCTTGACTGGATTCAGGTTTAATACCGTTAAAATTAAAGACAAAATGGAGGTCACACTTGAAAAATTCCCTGAGCAGACAAAACCATTTAAGCGAGGTAAACAAAACTAAATCTAGCTTATTTCATGAACATAAGTGAAACTTAGGTTATTTCCTGTAACTGACTCTGATAATCATAAAAGAAACCTAAATCATCTTCCTAAAAATGGAATGAGATAATCACTTTTAACCAATTCCCTCCCATCTCGAACCCCCTGCCCCCTGTAATAACCAACCATTGTAACTTCCTCATTTGGGGCACCTGAGTGGCTCAGTAGACTTTGAGCCATCAGACTTTGGCTCAGGTCATGATCTCGTAGCTCTTGAGTTTGAGCCCTGCGTCTGACTCTATGCTGACAGCTTAGAGCCTGGAGCCTACTTCAGATTTTGTGGCTCTCTGCCCCTCCCCTACTTGTTCTCTCTCTCTCAAAAATAAATAAACATTTTTTTAAAATCTTCAGTTTTACTTTATAAGCCATCCTTGTAATATCATTCCCATAGCTTTTTATGAGTTTTAAATTTGAATTCTTTTAATTAAAAAAATTAAATTTTAAATTTAAAGCTCCCAGTTTCAATTTGAAAGCTCCCAGTTTGTGAGTTGTTCTTATATACAAAATAAACTCTTAATAAATATTATTTATTGAATTGGGGGCTTTAATCTCACTATTTCTGAATTTTTGACAGTACTTTCAGCTAGAATAGCTTATAATTAGTGCTATTTCTGTCTATTTCAGGGCCAACCATAATGTCTGACTTCTCCAAATGTTAGTGATATTACTGACAAAACATGGACCAGGAGGTTTTAGCCTTTGTAAAACAATCCTAATCTTTTACATAATGGTTTAAGCAGCCACTGATGATCATTGCCTAGATTTTCTATTTCATTAGGAGTTACAAAACAGTTATCTTTGAAGTCCATCCTTCCTCCTACATGTATTAGTTTCTATAAAAAAGAAATTTCACTCATAATTTATTCAGTTATTTTATATAGACATACTAGAGTGGCTAGATAAATATTTGATTCTTTCCCTTTAACAATTTTTAGAAAAACCAATTGATATTTAGCAACAATGTGAAGGTGGCTAGAGAGTTCTGTTTTTTTTAAATACCATTATAAACCCATGTGTCAAAAATCTGTTTAGCATGTTTCAATGCATTTGAATAATTACAATTTTGATGCTCAAAATGACTTATCTTTAGCCAGAGTGAGCCCTTTCAAGCTGTCTTCTGTGTCTTTTTGACACAATCTCAAGAGTTTTTGGAGGAAGAGCCAAGATTGCAGAATAGCATGGAAGTTTTTTGTGTGTCTCACATCCATGAAATACAGCCAGACCAACACTAAACCATCCTACACATCTAGAAAACTGATCTGAGGATCAACACAACAATCTGCACAACCTGAACCACAGAATTCAGCAAGTATGTGGTGCAGGGGGGTGAACTGGGGGAGAGAGAAGCTGCAGAGGGCAGGGACCCACTTTTGTGGGAGGAGAGGATGGAGATGGGGGGTGGGGTGGGGGGAGAATACGGGAAAAGCACACTCCACAAAAGCAGTTGGAGAGAAAGTGGAAAAGTGGAAACAACTGCAGGGACTGAACTAAAAAGGGAGAAATGAGAAAGGAGAAAGGAGAGGGTTTAAATTCCATTAAGAGTATAAACAGGGGGAGTTCAGAGTTTGAAACTCCACAGCTCAATAACTGTCAGTGCTCTGGTGGAAAGGGCAAATCCCCAGGAGCATAGTGGAGTCTAGGGTTCTTCAGGCCACAAGGGGAGAGACAGTTTCCCTGCTGGGAGGACACCTGACAGAGGCTGTGTGAGTCCCCCAAAGGCAAAGCCCCAGTGGACCCGGGAGAACAACCACATTCTCTGGTGCTGGAACAAAGTTGTTAAGGGTGAAACCTGATGCCAGATGTGTGTTGTAATTTTCCATAATCCCTGAAACGCTGCTGCTACACTATCTTGCAAACTTTTTCTGGGGTGGGCTGGCACCTGATTGCGGTCTCTGGGCATCAGCAGCACAGTCCCACAAATGTTCCTGAGTGTGGTTGGCACCCAGCCATTGCTTGGTGAGACCCTCCAACAGAGGGTAGAATGGGTCAAAACTGCAGTCCCTCAGAAGTAAGGGGTCGGGAAAAACTGCCGGATCTCAGACAAAACTCGGGAGGAAGGTGCTGCCTACGGCTTGGTAATGGACTGTGTAAAAGTGAGGAGTGGACAGAAACTGAAGACAGAGGATGGGTAGGCAATTGCTGATCAGAGAGAACGGAGTTCCGATACTAGAGACTGGGTAGCTGGGTGACACCATTTTCACCAGTCCCACACATGCACATGTGCACATAGTGCCACAACAATCTACCCCAGTAAGCTAAGCAGCAATATCTAGTGGAGAACAGAGCTGTTACACTAAGCCCCACCCAATGGGGCCAACCTCGCTCTTCAGAACACCTGCTTAGTTTATGGACTATAAAGTGCTTCATAGTTTGACTTCTAGGGGACAAAAAAGTAATTTCAGTTGTATTCCAGTCTGTTTGCCGATCCATCTATTCAATTTCTTTATTTTTTCTTTTCTCTTTTTTGTTTCTTTTTTTATTGAATACAGAAAGAGAAAGCATTCATTTTTATTTTCAATTTTTATTAAAAATATTTTTCTTTAATATTTTTCTACTATATTTTTCACTTTTGTGTAAATTTTTTCAAATTATATTTTACTTCCATCATTTTATTTTAGTCTACTTCAGTGTATTCATTTTTTCAAATTTTCAAACTATTTCCTTTTTTTTCTTTCCCCTTTTTTCTCTAATCTATCAAGACCATTTCAACACTCAAACCAATACACACCTAGGATCTGCATCATTTATTTGATTTGTGTGTGTGTGTGGGTGTTTGTTTTTAATATTTTTAATTTTAACATATTTTAAATTTTAATATTTTTTAAAATTTTAATTATTTACCCCATTAATTCTTCTCCCTTCAAAATGACAAAATGAAGGAATTCACCCCTGAAGAAAGAGCAGGAAGAAACGACAGGGACTTAACTAACACAGATACAAGCAAGATGTCTGGACCAGAATTTAGAATCACAATAATAAGAGTACTAGCTGGAGTCAAAAAAAGATTAGAATCTCTTTCTGCAAAGATAGAAGTAAAAGCTAACCAGGATGAAATAAAAAATGCTATAACTGAGCTGCAATCTCAAATGGATGCCACGGTGGCAAGGATGGATGAGGCACAACAGAGAATCAGTGATATAGAGGACAAACATATGGAGAATAATGAGCAGAAAAAAAGAGGGAGACTAAGACAAAAGAGCCTAATTTAAGAATTAGAGAAATCAGTGACATTAAAAAGGAACATCAGAAGCATAAGGGTCCCAGAAGAGGAAGAGAGAGAAATAGGCATAGAAGGGTTATGTGAGCAAATGATAGCGTAAAACTTTCCTAACCTGGGGAAAGACACAGACATCAAAATTCAGGAAGCACAGAGGACTCCCATTAGATTCAACAAAAACCGACCATCAACAAGGCATATCATAGTCAAATTCAAAAATACTCAGGAAAGAAGAGAATCATGAAAGTGGCAAGGGAAAAAAAGTCCCTAATCTACAAGCAAGACAGATCATGGTTGTAGCAGACCTATCCAGAAACTTGGCATGTCAGAAAAGAGTGTCAGGATATATGCAATGTGCTGAATCAGAAAAAGAGGCAGCCAAGAACTCTTTATCCAGCAAGGCTGTCATTCAAAATAGAAGGAGAAATAAAAAGTTTCCAAGACAAACAACAATTAAAGAGTTCATGACCACTAAACCAGCGCTGCAAAAAAATTTAAGGGGGACTCTCTGAGGAGAGAAAAGATGAAAGCAAAAAACAAATAAATAAAGACCAAAATCAACAAAGACTAGAAATGACCAGAGACCACCAGAAACATCAACTCTACATCAACATAATGGCAATAAATTCATATCTTTCAGTACTCACTCTAAATGTCAGTGGGCTAAATGCTCCAGTCAAAAGACACAGGGTAACAGAATGGATAAGAAAACAAGATCCATCTATATGCTGTTTACAAGAGACACACTTTAGACCTAAAGACATCTTCAGATTGAAAGTAAGGGGATAGAGAACCATCTACATGTTAATGGTCAACAAAAGAAAGCCGGAGTAGCCATACTTATATCTAGACTTTAAAATAAAGACTGTATCAAGAGATGACAAAGGGCATTATACCAGCATTAAGGGATCTATCCACCAAGAAGACCTAACAATTGTAAATATTTATACACCAAATGTGGAACACCCAAATATATAGATCAGTCAAACACAAACATAAAGAAACTCATTTATAGTAATACCATAACAGTAGGGGACCTCAACACCCCACTCACAGCAATGGACAGATCACCTAATCAAAAAATCAACAAGGAAACAATGGCTTTGAATGACACACTAGACCAGATGGACTTAACAGATATATTTAGAACATTTCATCCTAAAGCAGCAGAATATACATTCTTCTCCAGTACACATGGAACATTCTCCAGAATAGACCACATACTGGGACACAAACCAGCCCTCAACAACTACAAATAGATCAAGATCATACTGTGCATATTTTGAGACCACAACGCTATGAAACTCGAAATCAACCACAAGAAAAAATTTGGAAAGGTAACAAATACTTGGAGACTAAAGAACATCCTACTAAAGAATGAATGGCTAACCAAGAAGTTAAAGAGGAAATTAAAAAGTTTATGGAAGTCAATGAAAATGATAACAGCACAACCCAAAACCTCTGGGACCCAGGAAACGTGGTAATAAGAGGAAAGTACACAGCAATCATGGTCTTCCTTAAGAAGGAAGAAAGATCTCAGATACACAACCTAACCTTACACCTTAAAGAACTGGAAAAAGAACAACAAATAAAACCCAAAGCCAGCAGAAGACAGGAGATAATAAAGATAAGAGCAGAAATTAATGCTATCTAAAGAAAAAAGTAGAACAGATCAATGAAACCAGAAGCTGGTTCTTTGAAAGAATGAACAAAATTGATAAACCAGGGGCCGGTTTGATCAAAAAGAAAAAGAAAAGGACCCAAATAAATAAAATCAAGAATGAAAGAGGAGAGATCACAACCAACAGAGCAGTAATAAAAACAATAATAAGAGAATATTATGAGCAATTATATGCCAATAAAATGGGAAACCTGGAAGAAATGAACAAATTCCTAGAAACATATACACTATGAAAACTGAAACAGGAAGAAATAGAAAATTTGAACAGATCTCTAACCAGTAAAGAAATCGAATTAGTAATCAAAAATCTTCCAAACAACAAGAGTCCAGAGCCAGATGGCTTTCCAGGGGAATTCCAGCAAACATTTAAGAGTTAACACCTATTCTCTTGAAGCTGCTCCAAAAAAACAGAAATGGAAGGAAATCTTCCAAACTCTTTCTATGAAGCCAGCATTACCTTGATTCCAAATCCAGACACAGACCCCACTAAACAGGAGAACTATAGACCCATTTCCCTGATGAACATGGATGCAAAAATCCTCAACAAGATATTAGCCAACCTGATCCAACAATACATTAAAAGAATTATTCACTACAACAAAATCTACATTTAAAAATGAGGTTCCTGGGATGCATGACTGGTTCAATATCTGCAAAACAATTAATGTGATTCATCACATCAATAAAAGAAAGAACAAGAATCATATAATCCTCTCAATAGATGCAGAGAAAGCATTTGACAAAATACAGCATCCTTTCTTGCTAAAAACCTTCAAGAAAGTAGGGATAGAAGGATCATACCTTCAGATCATAAAAGCCATATAAGAAAGACCCAATGCTAATATCATCCTCAATGGGGAAAAACTGAGAACTTTACTCCTAAGGTCAGGAACAAGACAGGGATGTCTACTCTTGCCACTGTTATTCAACACAGTATTAGAAGTCAGCCTCTGTAATCAGACAACACAAAGAAATAAATGGCATCCAAATCAGCCAGGAGGAGATCAAACTTTCACTTTTCGCAGATGACATGAAACTCTATATGGAAAATGCAAAAGATCCCACCAAAAAACTGCTAGAACTGATTCATGACCTCAGCAAAGTGGCAAGATATAAAATCGATGCACAGAAATCAGTTGCATTTCTATACACCAATAATGAAGTGACAGAAAGAGAAATCAAGGAATCGATCCCAGTTACAATTGCACCAAAAACAATAAAATACCTAGGAACAAATCTAACCAAAGGGGTAAAAATATATATATACACTGAAAACTCTAGAAAGCTTATGAAAGAAATTGAAGAGGACACAAAAAAATGGAAAAAGATTCCATGCTCCTGGATAGGAATAACAAATATTGTTAAAATGCCGATACTACCCAAAGCAATATACATATTCAATGCAATCCCAATGGAAATAATACCAGCATTCTTCACAGAGCTAGAATAAACAGTCCTAAAATTTGTATGGAACCAGAAAAGACCCCCAAGAGCCAAACCAATCTTGAAAAAGAAAACCAAAGCAGGAGGCATCACAGTCCTGGAGTTCAAGCTATACTACAAAGCTGTAATCATCAAGACAGTATGGTACTGGCACAAGAACAGACACTCAGATCAATGGAACAGAATAGAGAACCCAGAAATGGACCCACAAACGTATGGCCAACTAATCTTTGACAAAGCAGGAAAGAATATCCAATAGAATAAAGAGCGTCTCTTCAGCACGTGGTGCTAGGAAAACTGGACAGCGACATACAGAAGAATGAACCTGGACCACTTTCTTACACCTTACACAAAAATAAACTCAAAATGGGTGAAAGACCTAAACGTAAGACAGGAAGCCATCAAAATCCTCGAGGAGAAAGCAGGTTAAAACCTCTTTGACCTTGGCCACAGCTACTTCTTACTCAACACGTCTTTGGAGGCAAGGGAAACAAAAGCAAAAATGAACTATTGGGACCTCATCAAAATAAAAAGCTTTTGCCCAGTGAAGGAAATAATCAGCAAAACTAAAAGACAATGGGAGATGGAATGGGAGAAGATATTTGCAAACGACATTATCAGATAAAGGGTTAGTGTCCAAAATCTAACTCAACACCCAAAAAACAAATAATCCAGGAAAGAAATGGACAAAAGACATGAATAGAGACTTCTCCAAAGATGACATCCGGATGGCTAACCAACACATGAAAAAATGCTCAACATCACTCATCATCAGGGAAATATAAATCAAAACCACAATGAGATACCACATTACACCTGTCAGAATGGTTAACATTAACAACTCAGGCAACAACAGATGTTGGCAAGGATGCAGAGAAAGAGAATCTCTTTTGCATTGCTGGTGGTAATGCAAGCTGGTGCAGCCACTCTGGAAAACAGTATGGAGGTTCCTAAAAAAATTAAAAATAGAACTACTTCATGACCCATCAATTGCACTACAAGGTATTTATCCAAGGGATACAGGGATGCTGTTTTGAAGGGACACATGCACCCCAATGTTTATAGCAGAACTGTCAACCATAGCCAAAGTATGGAAAGAGCCCAAATGTGCATCGATGGATGAATTGATAAAGAAGTTGTGGTATATATATACAATGGAGTATTTATTACTCACAATCAAAAAGAATGAAATCTTGCCATTTACAACTACATGGATGGAACTAGAGGGTATTATGCTAAGCGAAATTAGTCAGAGAAAGACAAATATCATATGACTTCACTCATATGAGGACTTTAAGACACAGAACAGATAAACATAAGGGAAGGGAAGCAAAAATAATATAAAAACAGGGAGGGGGGACAAAACATAAGAGACTCTTAAATATGGAGAATAAACAGAGGGTTACTGGAGGGGTTGTGGGAGTGGGGGATGGGCTAAATGGTTAAAGGGCATTAAGGAATGTACTCCTGAAATCATTGTTGCACTATATGCTGGCTAATTTGGATGTAAATTTTAAAAAAATAAATTAAAGAGTTTTTGATGGTTTCCTTGATTTCAGAGATGACAAGGTATCTCAGATTCATCTTACACATTCCTGATAAGGAATAAGGTATTTTTCTAAGGGGCCCTGGTTCCTTTTAGAGGGAATTGGTGTTTGAAGATAAAAATTGTGCGTTGGGGTGCTCTTTTTTTACTAGTTAGTAATTGCCTCTAGACAGCTGGCAATTAGTGGATAATACTAAGAAACATACATATTTTTAGAATGAGAAAAATACTTTCAGGGTTTATAAAACTGATGCTTCCAATTAAAATGAAAATAATATGAGGTTTTGCCTAACTTATTTCATTTATATCATGTATCTCTTAAACTATTATCTCTTAATCTTGCCATGAGATCTAGGTTTTTCTGTAGCAACGTAATTGTGAGAGAGACTAGTTATTTCCTATATACTTAAGAATGTCACCTCCACTCCGTTTTTCTCAATTTCTCTATTTGAAGGTTGAAATAAAATTGGGGTGCCTGGGTGGCTCAGTCAGTTAAGTGTCCAACTTCAGCTCAGGTCTGATCTCTCGGTTCATGGGTTCTGGCCCTACGTTGAGCTCTCTACTGACAGCATGGAGCAGCAAGGATCCTGGTGCCTGTTTCAGATTCTGTGCCTCCCTCTCTGTGCCTCTCCCCCACATGCACTCTGTCTCTCTTTCTCTCTCTCTCTCAAAAATAAATAAACATTAAAAAAATTTTAAACAAGTAATATGGAAGTCAGTTCATAGAAGTATCATGGGATTGCTTTGCAGTGTTGAGGAAAGGCAGAATAATAACACTGATTGAAAACATGGTTTTGCGAGGCAATGTTGTAGCAAATGTTTATATATCACAATATTTCTCATTCCAGCCTTAAACAAACCTATGAAGTAAATATTTTTATTAGTCCCATTTTGTAAATGAGAATCCTGGGACTTAAAAAGAAGTTAAATCATCCAGTAGGATGGCTATAATAAAAAAAGACAGATAATTAACAAGTGCTAACAAGGATGTACAGAAACATTGCTGGTGGAAGTGTAGAATGGTGCAACCACTTTGGAAAACGACAGGTCCTCAAAAGGTTAACATACAGCTACCATATGACCCAGCAATTCCACTCTGAGATTTATACCTAAGAGAATTCAAAATATATGTCCACATAAAAACTTACACATGAAGGTTCCTAGTAGCATTGCTCATAATAAGCAAAAAACCCAAAATAACAACTCAAAATATCCATGAATGGATAAACTAAAAGTCATATAGCATAATAATAGAATATAATTCAGCCATATAAAGGAATGAAATACTGACATATGCTACAACCCAGATGAACTGGGAAAACCTTCTTCTAATAAATGGAAGGCCACATATTGTTTGACTCCATTTGTACAAAATGTCCAGAACTGGCAAAGCCATAGGAACAGAATGCAGATTAGTTAGTGGTTACCAGGGGCTGGAGGAAATGGGGAGTGGCTGCTAAAGGCATGGCGTTTCTTTTTGGAGTGATACAAATGTTCTGGAATTATGCAGTCATGATCATTGTACAACTTTGTGAATATACTAAAAACTGCTGAGTTGTACAATTTAAAAGGGGGAAATTTATGGTATATGAGTTATATCTCAATAAAGCTGTTATTTTAAAATTAGGTTAGGAATTTATGTAGCACTACAAAATTGGAACAGGGTAAGCCAATACTTGAACCAAAACAATCTAGCTCTAGAACCTGCATTTTTAATGGCTCTATTTTCTATATCTCTAGTGAGAAGAAATATACTAGCTGGTATCATTTTATTTATCATCCACATGCCCCAAGGTAGAATTGAGTACATGTCTAATGGCCAGACTCAAGACTTCCATGAATAGTTTTCTCAAAACAGAGATTTTGATAATAATTAGTTATCATTAATTATTATCACAGGCAAGAACCTGGATGATATATATTTCATTGGAGATAGAAGCTAAATAGTGTTCATTAACTTCCTATCATTGATTCTTCTTATTCTCTTACACCTCACATGCAACCTATCACAAATCTTTGCTTTGTCTTCAGAAAATATCCAGAATCTGACCTCTTCTCACTGCTGCCACCAATGTCACCTTCATCCAGGCCACCATTATCTTTTGCCAAGACATCGCAGTAGCTTCTTAACTGGCCTTGCTGTCCCTTTGTTCCTATCTAGTACATGTACTCTGCACAGTAGCCATAATGTTATGTTAAAAATGAAGATCATCAGATTCCTCCTTTGCCTCTTCTCAAAGCCCATTGCTCTCAGTATAAAATCCAAAATCTTTCCTAATCCTCCAAAATCTGTTACCATCTCTGACCTCATCTACTCATGTTCTTCTTTTCTTATAGTACCCAGATATTTTAGTCTCATGTCTTAATCATCTGATCGTACCTCAGTAACTTTGCACTTACTGTGCAAGGAACACATTACCTTCTAAGTAGCTGTTGCCCTAGAAATCCACATGATCCCCTCACTACATTAACATCTCCTCTCATATTTCACCTTAACAGAGAGGTCTTTCCCAAATGTCTTGCCTAAATGATATGCTCTTTAACCTCTTGCCCTGCATTGTTTTTTTAATAGCTCTTATCACCACCTGACATGTATTTGTTTATTGTTTTCTCCACGCACCACTCCTAAACAAGTCAGGATCTTAAAGAGATGCCTGTACTTTCATGTTCTTTGAAGCATTATCCACAATAGCCAAGATATGGAAACAAATTAAATGCTAAATGACAAAGAAATCAATAAGCACATGTGATATATACATATAATGTAATATTACTCAGCTTAAAAAAGAAAGGAGATTTTGCCATTTGTCACATGGTTGGACCTGAAGGACATTATGCTAAGTGAAATAAGCCAGACACACAAAGGCAAACAATTTATAATCTCACTTATAGGTAGAATCTAAAATAGACAAACCTATAGAAACAGAGAGTAGAATGGTAGTTGCTAGGAACTGAAGAGAGGGGAAAAATAGGGACTAACGGCCAAACGGCATAAGGCTTCAGTTATGCAAGATAAATATATTCTGGAGACCTACTATATAGCATAGTGCCTATAGCTAACAATCATATATACTTAATATTTACTAAAAAAGTACATCTTAAGTTGTATTCTTACCACAATGAATAAATAAATAAATAAATAACAATAAAGGAGTCAGGAGGAAACTTCAGCACATGATGGATATATTCATTACCTTCATGGTGGTGATGGTTTCATATGTGTATACTTTTCCACAAATTCATTGCGTTGCACACATTAAATATGTATAGTATTTAAAAATTTTCAGCTTTGCTGAGGTATAAACAACAAATAAAATTATAAGATATAAACATGATAATTTTGTCTATGTATACATTATGAAAGGATCCTCCCTCATCAATTTAATTAACACATCCATCTGCTTCATACTTACCTTTTAGAACTTTTAAGTTCTAATCCCTTAACACATTTCAATAATACAATACAATGTTATCAATTATAGCCACTAAGCTATACACTAAATCCTCAGATCTAACTCATAACTGAAAGTTTGTACCCATTTACCAACCTCTGTCTATTTCCCCAATTACCCATTCCTGAGAGTCATTTTCTACCTTGTTTCTATAAGTTCCAGATGTTTTTTGGGTTTTTTTAGATTCCACATAGAAGTGCGTTATATTTCTTTGTCTGGCTAATTTATCTTAGCATAATGCCCTCAAGTTTCATCCATGTTGCCACAAATGGCAGGATTTCTTCTTTTTTGAGTAATATTTTATATTTTATTGAATACATATACCACGTTTTCTTTATTCATCTGTCAAAAGACACTTTGATTGTTTCAAAATCTAGGCTATTGTGAATAATGTTGGAATGAACATGGGAGTCTTTTGGAGCAAGGCCACACCACCTTTTGGAGCAACTATTCTATTTTCAACAAGAACTAGCTTTTTACTGGCTTCTGGCAATAACAGGTAACCATGAACCAAAGCAACTCATTCTGGACTGGGGATTATCTTGTTTATACAGCCATGAAGTTAGGCATTTCCAGCAGTAATCTATTATCCATTAGAAATCATGTATACAGAGTGGAAACTCTGCCCCCATTAAGACCTCAAAGGCAAAAGTCAGATCCATGGATGGTTTCTTAATGTTTCCAAATATAGTTCCACCTATCTAGCTGCCACCTTTCTTTGAATTTGTGTGTTTTGCTTGAAGGGGTAACTTGAGACCAGCTGACACAAAAGAATAAAACTCAAGGCCAGATTACCAATGACCCAGTATCAGTGAAAAGTGAGCTATGTAACATTATAGTGTGTCTCAGCCATGGTCAAAGAAGACAACCGGAAAGGAAATTTCTCATTGGCCATTGTGCTTGCTAGAAGTTTGGCTTGAGGACAGTCCTTTTTTTCTTATATAACCTGTTATTGGTTAATATGCCTCAGAAAGTACTGCTACCCTGTTATTGGTTTTGATTTTCCTCTCATGTCTAATATGCCTCAGAAAGCACTGCTACCCAAGGGCTTACTGAATATTTTATTTACTACCATAAAATGCTGCACAGCCCTTCTTCTAACCAAGTAATTTGTTTCAAAATGAAAAAAAAAGGCAATAGGTACATATTACATCAGGGATTTTATACTTCCTTATTATTCATGGATAGTAGATGTTGAAAGATTGGCCTATTGAGAATTCCACCCGAACATCAGCTGAGGGACACTGCTACATAATTTGGTGTACTGATTGCAGGAGGTGATATATTGGCTGATCCATAAGTCAACATTTACATTCTCTTCCATTTGCTGAAACTCCCTTCTAGCCATTTGAATCTTTTGTGACTCTAGAGCAGCCTTTCTAAGCAGAAAGGCTATCATCATATTGTCTCAAATGATCAATTCTGACCATCAGGAGAAAAATAGAGCTACCGCCACACGGTAAGTTCTGGAATGTAAGTGCGCTGCTGTCTCTATGTTTTATCATTCCCTGAGGTAAAAGGCATTGAGAAACTACAACTTCATGCAATTGGATTTTCAAGGACTCAAATCCCTCATAATTTTTCCGACTGACAAACTCTGCTACAGACTACAAAGAAGAACTAGCTGGAATGAGTGACAGACATGAAGGAAAGTTAAGAGCCTTGGGACTAACTATAGAAGTGACACTTGTAATATACACCTGTATTTAGCTATTGTTCATCTTTTGTTGGTAGGTACTACCAGTGATATACTAACATACAAACTTTCTTTCCCCATCATTGGGCATAGTGTTTAATGATGGTTAAATTTACTGTCAGTCCAGTTTACATAGAAAGGTGAGTAGTACACAAAAGGTTTATGATAAATTAGGTTGGGGAGCTGTTAACAACTGTACATTTTTTATTAAGGTAATTAATGTTGTGGGGCACCGGGTGGCTCAGTTGATTAAGCCTCTGACTTGGGCTCAGGTCATGATCTCACAGTTCAAGAGTTCGAGCCACACGTCAGGCTCTATGCTGACAGCTTGGAGCCTGGAGCCTCCTTCAGATTCTGTGTCTCCCTCTCTCTCTGTTCCTCCCCTGCTTGCGCTCTGTCTCTCTCTCTCAAAAATAAACATTAAAAAATGATAAAAAATAATAAAAATTAATGTTGTGCAAGGCACATTTAGAAATATATGTATAGGAAGAAGGATATGTGTGTGGGCAGCAAAGTGTGTAGAATGTACTGAAGATGATAGTCATGACATTATGAAACTTCAACTTCTCCTTCTAGCTAACTACCTCAATGGTATATAAATACAAAGACAGAAGTGGGTTAGGGGGAATGACACTTAGTTCAGTTTTAGTCTTGTCGAGTTTGTTCTATCTATAAACCATCCAGGTAGAAGTGTGGATTCAGAGCTGTATCAATGTGTCTGTAATTCAGAGAAGAGCTGAGGGCAGGAGACATAGACTGGAAATCCTCCTCTGTGTATAAACACAACTACTTGTGTTGATGAAATCATCCAAGGGGCATGAATAGAAGAGAAGAGGAACATGATGAAACTTTGAAGAATTGAAATTTGAAGGACTGGCAAAAGTGAGGGCAAGTCAAGAGCCTTGGGAGCTCCACAAATGTAGGAGCACTATTAAAACTGATGTCACAGTGGGGCACCTAGCTGGCTTAGTAGGAATAGTGTGCAACTCTTGATCTCAGCATAGTGAGTTCGAGCCCCACATTGGGTGGAGAGATGACTTAAAAATAAAATCTTTAAAAAAATGATGTCACAAAAAAAGCGAGAAAAATGTTTTAAGTGGGAAAGAGTGATGGGTGTGTGGGTAGGTCAATAGGATAAGCGTCTGACTTGGGCTCAGGTCAGGATCTCATAGTTCATGAGTTCAAGCCCTGTCTCGGGATCTATGCTGATAGCTCAGAGCCTGGATCCTGCTTTAGATTCTGTGTCTCCTTCTCTCTTCCTCTTCCCCACTCGTGCTTTGTTTCTCACTTTATCAAAAATACATAAACATAAAAAAAAAAACTTTAAAAAAAAGAGTGAAAATAGCATCAGACCTACTTATTTATTTATTTATTTTTGAGAGAGACAGAAACAAAGTGTGAGCGGGGGAGGGGCAGAGAGAGAGGGAGTCACAGAATCTAAAGCAGGCTCCAGGCTCCAAGCTGTCAGGGCTTAAACTCATGAACCTCATGAACCGTTAGATCATGACCTGAGCCCAAGTTGGACACTTAGCTGACAGAGCCACCCAGGCGTCCCAATATCAGACCCTACTTAAAGAATTTTGAGGCTGCTGGTGTCCTAAGCAGAGAAGTTGTCATAGAATGAAAGGGGTGATTTAATTGGCATAGAAAAGTGGGGGAAGGGAACAAAAACATAGTTTCAATAAGTTTATCTGTGAAGGGAAAGGACAAAATAGGATAATGGCTTCATGAGATAAAGAGCAGAAGAAAAACATTTTGGAGAGGCATGATATGACTCAGTTTCTCATTGAGTTGTAGCATTCTTATTATTATCAATAAAAACATACGCTCATGAATTGCTTGAAAACTTGTATTTATTTTTCACATCCAGTCAACAAGAGAACAAAATGCCTCAGAATGAGAATTCACACTTTGAGTGAGATACAAATGTTTAGTTATTCTATTTTAGTGATTTTTGTGCATTTATAAAATAAATACCTGGTCTGTTATACTTGGAAAGGTGATATTGGCGTTAACTGACTGTTGGGAGTGTAGACTGTTTGCACATATCTAAGCAAGAACATGCCGTGATGTGCCTATATCTGTAAGGTATTGTACTGCCATTAGGACAGTCAAGAAAAATTTCCCGGAATTCGTACTTATCTTCTTGGCAGCAAAGACATGAATTTGCCAGCTGAAAGATATGATAATTGTACCTAAAGGAAAAGAATATTCAGCAATAAATATTTTTGGGATATCTTCTGAAACAAATTGACATCAATGCTCAAATTATAATTGTCTAAGCGATTTAGCAATCCTTCCAACCAATTATTCTTTACCTATACTTTGCATTTCCCCCTCACCATGAACTTCTGATGTGGATCAGTGATAATTGGTATGTAAGACAAAAGAAATCCAAAATGGAAATTTATAATCTTATAATTAGAATGTTATGGTGAAAAAATATAAACATATTTTTAAATATACAACTTCATACCAAATTATTATTTTCTATATATTAATCTACACATGAAAGTGTTCATGAAGGAAAAACAATATATATTATGTCTAAAATGCAAGTGACAGTTTAAAAACACATTTTTAAGCAAGACTATCTGCTTAAGTACTATCAGTAATTACTGTGTGAAAATAAATACATTTGCTATGAATGTATTAGGTTTGATTTATTTAGAAGGCTACTTTAAAACCATTCATTACTGTTGAAAATGTTTATTTTACTTCTAAGATCTTAATGTCTTAGATATTTGTTTCATCAGGTTTTGATCATTAGCTCTCACGTAAAAAATGTTCCATGTAATTTTTAAAACTTAATTTCCTCCACAATGTTACAAAATTAATGCACAGTACACATTCAAAGAAACACTCACTTGACAGTGTTCTTACATTCCCCTACACATCTTGCCATCTCAAGTTTTTTCTGGCAACCACGGTACTTAACAGTCACATTCACAAGTGAAGATCTACAATTAGTATTACCTAAAACAAAATGAAAACAGAACCAGAAATGAGGTTTAACATTAGCCATTGCTAAGTCTCTGTTTTCTGAACCTTTAGTGGAGAATCATAACAAAAAATACTTCATAGTGTTGTTGAAGGGATTAACTACTTCAGCACCCAACACAAGGTACCTGATCAGTATTCAATAATTATGTTTAATAAATGTTATCTTTTCATTAGTGCTATCATTATTATCATAGGAGAAAGAGGAGGGAGGGAACAAGGAGGAAGGGAGGAGAGAAGGGGGGAAGGGAAGATGGAGCTGAATGGATTGTTTCTGACATCCATTTCTCATTGTTGACCATTCTTATTATCTAATGTATCAGTTTACAACACAACCTGCTTATTAGAGAGCAAACTATATTTTTTTTCATGAGAATCAAATTTCTTCCTTGTAAACACCATTGTTTTTTACTGGGAAGAATGTTTCAACCAACATGAAAAAGTATAATACATAACGGAGACATATCAATTGTTAGTTTCTGCATATAGGTTAGATGACCTGTTATGTTAAAAACACAGGAGACTTTCTATTAATGATCTGACATTTTGTTTTAAAGAAACACTAAATTTTTGTCAACTGTTGACATTCCCTCTACATGTGGAACCTAATGTTACTTACATGTATAGCAACATTTGTTTGAATCATAGACTCTGTCTTCCTATAGGGGAAGAGAAATAGAAAAAAGACTTAAAAACGTAAGTATTATTTTATAAATAATATAACATTACTGAACTTACTGAAATTACAAAGGGGAAAATGGAACAGATAAATATGCTGATCTCAGATCCAGGAAGCATGGATGAGGGAGCATAATAATAAAAATGAGTCTGAATATTTACACTAAAAATTTTCAACCATAGGGAGAAAGGGAAAAAAATATCTAAAATGAAGTCTTCTTTAAAATAACATGCAAGAAAGTAAAAAAATAATCTTCCCTTATATTAATTGAAAAATACTTTAATACTGATATTACTACTAGACACTAGACTAGTTTGAACTGGTGAGCATTTATTATTAACGAATTTAATTAAGACTTAAGCTTAAAACTTAGCATTTACTAATACAAAATCCTCACCATATGGTGGGGGACAGTAAAAATGAAGACTGTGGCATAAAGAAAGATCTGAAAAGTACACTTAAATGTGATTTTATGAAAACTTTGTATTTTTATAAGAAATGATTAACCCGAATCCATGAGTCTTAAAAAAAAAACAAGGTTGGTGTGTTTTGGGTTTTTTTTTGTTTTTTTTGTTTTTTTTTGGGTTTGTTTAAAAGTAGCAAAATGCTTTCTAAAGTAACATACTTCTTCTAGAATAGCACTAGATTAAGCTTCACGGAGACTGCAAATATAACTTTGATATGAAAAATATACTTGGCAATAAAAGGTGTGAAACAGATCTGGAATGGAATCCATAAGAAATTTATGTCTGTTGGCCAGACAGACTTTTCCAAATGAGAAAGAAGACAGATTGTGTTTATATTTAACATAAGAAGTGGATGTTGTTGATCATTACTTAAGAAGATAACTTACTTCTGCACACCAGGTCTGCTTTGGGCAGTCCTGGACCACTGCGATGAAACCAGTGCTATGGCAGGAGTAGGAGATGCATGGATTGCTGGGGTCATCAAATGAAGCACCAATCTGGGAGGCAGAGAGGAAGAAAGAAGAAAGGAATTATTCATCTTGATTTCTTGTTGAGGTTGAAAATAAAAATCTGTAAAAAAAAAAAAAAATTCAAATTCAGATTGTTAAGTGAATTTCCAGAAGTACCTTCAGTCACTAACTAATATTTAAGAAAAGTGAGTTAAAAGCTGCCTACTTCCATGAATAAATCAATATGCCTCCTTGAGAGCACAGACTGTGAGTCAAGATTCTGAACCCTCAAGTGAAAATTCACATATTCTATTCACCTACTCAGTCACTGTATTATATTTTAAAAATATTTTCAAGAAAGGTTGTATTATGATAACAGGAAATCAACCAATTGTTATGCTCTAAATTTGAGGGAAAAGAAGTAATCTAAGTAGAAAAATTGGCACAAAATAGTTTTATCAGATTACTACAAATGATAAATGATAACAAATGATATATCCCACAAGACATCCTACCTCTACTTCTGCTTGTATACTTGTAAAGTTCTCTGGATTGCTTTAAAAATAATTTATGTTCGAAATTCAAATGCCAGTTTGGGAAATTGTATTTATTTCAAACTGCAAAATGAACTTTCTGATAAACTGGAATTTTATTATTTCAACTATTTTACATACAAATGGTTAGAGGTAAAACTTTTCCTTTGTTCTTTAAACATCATCATATTTTATGTTTAAAAACTTGCATAGATTCTATGGGGTGCCTAGGTGGCTCAGTTGGTTAAGCATGTGAATCTTGATCTCAACTCAGGTCACGATCTCATGGTTTGTGAGTTCAAGCCCTGCATTGGGCTCTGAGCTGACAGCCCGGAGCCTGTTTGTGATTCTGTCTCTCCCTCTTTCTGCCCCTCTTCCACGCCACTCTACTCTCTCTCTCTCTCTCTCTCTCTCTCTCTCTCAAAATAAAAATAAAACGGGGTGCCTGGGTGTCTCAGTCTGTTAAGCATCCAATCTTGATTTGGGCTCTGGTCATGATCTCATGGTTCATGAGCTCGAGCCTCATATCGGGCTCCATGCTGATGCCATAGAACCTGTTTGGTATTCTCTCTCTCTGCCCCTCCCTCCTCACACTGTCTCTCTTTCAAACCAAATAAATAAACATTTAAAATAAATAAATAAACTAAGAAAAAAACTAGAATAGATTCTCAAATCACATTACCTTTGGAAACCAAAAATTAAGAAACCAAGACAGAAATGTGAACATGATAAATAAGTTAAAACACTCATCAGCTCTGTTTTATATATTTCTTAACATACCACATAGATTTTATGCTAGACTCTTAATATTTAGTATCACCAGCTCAAAAGGATTATCAATTTGAGAACCATGTGGGTTTTATGGCTTCCTGGTACCTTTTTTAAAAAGTTAAATTACTTTCCAAAATGCCAAATCACTTGTCAAAATCTAGCCCTGAATATGTGTTGTTATATTCACATAATGGGGTTCCGGTCTTTTGGGGTTTTTCATTTGATCTCTGACAGGTTGGCCATCTGATATTTCTGGCTATAATTACAGTTTAACTCTGTTCATTGATTTGAATGTCACAGAGTGTGCCTTCTCCATCTGGTCAGACCCCTGGGAAATTTTATTCAGAAGTTAGGTAGTTAATGATCAAGTACATTTTCCTCCTTTGAAGCGAGCCATGCTGAGTGTTATATTTGACGCTCCTTTTGAAGTGAATATGGGGGGAAAAATGAACAGATTCTGCTCCACCATTACCAATGATTTTTTGAAATTATAAACTGAAAAAGCCTACATTTATTCATAATTATATAAATAAAAATATTTTAAAGTAAAAACAGCCTTACCTTATACTCAGTATTGTTAAATAAGCACGTTCTTGGTTCTGAAAAATAAATACATTCTTTTACCCTAAAATAAACATTATAATTCTGTTTTTATTTATAAACCAGAAATTGCATATGGAATCATATTTATCAACCAATTAAAATGTTTCTTCCCACAACACCATCATCTTCCTTTAATAAACTCATTATATTCATAATTATTAATTCTAGGTTTCCCCCACTCCAAAGATAGTGAGTTTTAAGAGATCAAGTATGATTCTGTTTTATTTATCACACTCCTCTAGCATGGAGTTTAACACGTATTAGAAGCTCAATGAATATCTCTTGAATATGTGAATAAGCAAACAACTATTCAATTCAAATAATGTATTGTGAATACACACCACAGTATCCAATTTCACAGCAGGAATCATTAGCTTTGAACTTTACAAGCCTCTCTCCGGTTTTGCATGTGGGTGCAGAAGGGCACTCCTTGGGTTTACAGTCTACAGCCTTTGCATCAGTACAGGTGCATTTGTGGCAATTGGCAGTCCATATATCTCCAGGCTACAGACACAAACCAAGTTCAGCCTTCTATTCAGATACAGGAATGACAGCAATTGGATTAAAGCAGAGACAAAGTGTGTACTTACAGATTTCTCTTCTCCCAGCGGACCATGACAAACTGTTAACATGAGATGATAAAAGGTAATTAAATTTGGCAAAATAGAACCATCTGTTATACATAGATAACCACCAGGTGGCCAATACAGAAAAACAGAATTACGGAGAATTGTATGGTGTCTTCAGGTAGGTAAATCACATCCACCTACTTTGAGCAAACTGTCTCTAATGAGTATAGATATTTCCTACTTTACAATCCCAGCACAGGTTAATTATTAATTTCTGCTGGCAGTGGTCAATAAATCTTATGACTGTTGTTTTACTTACTGTTTTACAGTCTGACTTCTGCTTCCATAACCCTGCAAGTCACCAAGACTTTGTAATTACCAGTCCCTAAGGCCCTTTATCAGTTTTTCAAGTTCCCTACAATTGCTGACATTTTTAACTCTAACCTTCTTGAAAATGTTCTCCTCCCTTCAAATTCAACACTCTGAAATTCCTTTCTTTATTAGCAACTTTTTCTCTTCCTTCTCATTGTCTCTGTCCTTTCCTGGTACTTTTCTTCTATCTCCAGTATCCACTGTAATGTCAAGTGGATGACTCTCAAACTTGTAGCTCCAGTACAGACATATCTTCTAGACTATGGGCCCAGGTTTCCCTTGGCCTAATAAATAGCATTGCAGACCTAATAAATGGCATTATTGAGACCCTCAAACTCAATAAGCACAAAACAGATTATATCATCTTGCCCCTAAAACCAGTTTCTCATCTAAACTGACTTCTTCCTATTGAGAACCAAAGTATTCTTTCAATTATTTGAGCTTAAAACTTAGGAGTCATTTTGATTCCTTCCATTTCATCACTTGGCACCCAATCGACTGCAAAATTCTGTATCTTCATCTTTACTTCATTCCCTTCCTTTCCTGGTTGTACTTGCTACAGTACTACTCCAGGATGTTGTTATCTTTAATCTAGCATATGTGGGCTTTTCCAGGGGTAACTCTGACTCAGATTCCTTCCTGATCCAATCAATTCTCTATACCACCGGTAGAACAGTTTTTCTAATGTCTGGTTTTCACCTCATCTTTGCCTTGGTTAAAAACTCTGGATGGCCCCTAATAGACTTATAAAATAAATACCTAATTTCAGCATTCTAGCTTCTGAGGTCTGCCACAATGTGGCTCCAATCTATCTTCTCAACTTAGTCTCATTCTCTCATTTACATGCCCTGGACTAGCCTACATGTTTCTCTCAAATTCCAATTCTGTAGTGAAATACCTAAAGGTTCCTCCAAAGTATACAATATATGTAATATATACATGACAGATAATATGTGCTCTCTATATAATACATATTTCAAGTCTTTTTTATTGTGAAATTTATTTTCAGCCTTATATGAAAACTGTTTTTCTTTAAAAAATATCCCTTCTCCCACTATGTCCTAAGATTAGAGAATGATTTTTTTTTTTTGCAAGGGGGGGGTTAACTTCTGTCACTTTCTAAAAAGCACATCACATTGGCTGGAGAACAGTGGGGACTCAAAATCCTCTAAAATTATCGAACTTTGGTTAACTTTAATTTCCCTTACTCCTCAAAAAATCTGGAATTATCTGGTTTAAAAAAAATACTATTTTTTAACCAATTTTTTGATGATAATTTTTTGATGAAGCTATCATATAATTAAATAAAACACTTTATTTAGTAAGTAAACTCTATTTTGAGTAAGTAACAAGAGGTATTTGTTTGGTTTGGCTGCATTAGTCTGTGGATGAGAAAACAGACTACCATTTGCTATGTATTTGGTGAATAAAAGCTAAATTCCTCCATTTCCAGTTTTCCTATTCTGAAACATTTCCACAGCTAGCAACTTTCAGAGGCATGACCTCTGATATTTGATTTACAAGAAGAACCATTAATGTAGAATGGTTGATTTTCAAGTAGAAGTATTCTTGTTTTTTTAAGTTTGTTTATTTATTTTGAGAGAGAGCGAATGCATGCAGGAGAGGGGCAGAGAGAGGGAGAGAGAATCCCAAACAGGTTCCACACTGTCAGTGCAGAGCCCAATGCAGGGCTTGAACTCACGAACCATGAGATCATTGCCCAAGCTGAAGTCAAAGGCTTTACTGACTAAGCCATTCAGGTGCCCCTTGAGTGGAAGTATTCTTACCTGGAAGTGGTGGAAGTGATGCTAGACATCCTGTGTGAAAACAGGCACCTCATGTTAGCTTCTAAAGTTATTGAAATTGTTTCGGGGTAAAATAGTTATCTAATAACTGAAAATAATTGGCTACATTGCTAGTCTTACAGACTTATTTCTATCTACCTTCCTGTGGGGAATAAGTTTAGGAATTCCCTGAGCCTGCACTGATGGGTTAACAAGGCATAAAGAATTACAAAGCCATAGGATGCTAGCTCACACCCAAGTTTGGGTAAACAAGATTAGGTAAATAGGTATAGAGAGGGCAGGGCAGAGGCCCCAATATAGAACAAAGGTATATGAGGTAAACAAGATTAGGTATTCAGGGTGGAAACACCCCCAATTTAGTACTATAGCAGAAAGCTGCTTTCACAGGAAGGAAGGAACAAATTAGGTAAACAGGTAAATAGGGCAAAGGGGAAGTTGCCCAGAGCGGGACTAATTAACAAAAGAAAGGTTGACCCTGAGGTTGAGTGCTCTGTCTTTCTTGTCCCCTAGACCAGTTTAGTTAAACAGAGGTGGTGCCTCACCTCTGCTGTAAACAACCTTCTGCCTGACCTCCTGGCACCAGGATTTTGTTTTGTATTAACCCAAACCCCTAACCCCGCATATTTTCAAAACCCCCTTTCCCTCATGTCCATGAGTTAATGTTGACAGTTTCATTATCCCTTTGTGCATGTCCATCACCATGTTTGTAAGCCTTCCGATCCTAATGAAAATAGATGAAGGACCCTTAATTGGGGCTCTTGTCTCCCGGACATTAGTCATCTCCCACATTTTAATCCTGTGTCCCATTTTCTTGCTAGACAAGAAAGAACTCAAGACCCAGAGTCTATGACACTTTCCTTTTCTGCTCCTCATGGCATTTCAAATTCCACCTTAGAGAAAAATCCCTTTGGACTTCAAATTTGAATGGGAGGGAATATGGGAGCCTAAAGGAGAAATGAGAAAATATCAAGGTAAACTACTCCTTGATTGTTTTTGGCAAACACCTCCTATTAAGAGGACAGTAAATATGCATTCAGAAAGGAAAAGGATAATTCAGGTATAGGAAAAGGTGTTATTAGTAATCTAGTTTTAATCCTTTAAGAACTTTTATCCTCTTTTTAACTTCCTGAAATATTTCAATCTTATTCCATCTCCACCTGCACCAGATGGCGTAAGCTGGCCATATGTTTCTTTTTAAGTCTTCACATATCACATATTTTGGTCAACCCAACAATTCACTCAAAAAGTTCAAATTGTATTTCCAAACTTCTAAAAAATCAAATTAATATTTTAATTCTACCCACCAAGCAAGAGGCCAGCCTAGAATATTTGAAAGAACTTAAAATTGTTACATGTTGAGGTAAAGGGGCCACAACAACCAATAGGGGCAGAAGAAACAGAAAGGAAATTAGTTAAAGATGTGGGAGCTTGGGGATCAAATGTCTCTTTTAACTGAGGGAGGCTAAACTAATCCCCAGTTATAAATGCTTAACAGATTAGCAGAAAACAGCAACCAGAGAAAGAAATGTCCTATTAGAGATAAATACAGCAGAAAATCTTCCCTGATCAGAATTCCAAGGGTTCATTGAAGACATTTGTAAGAGGAGCCATAAAGAAAAATCTCCTAATCTCCACATTGCTGTCAGAGTCAATTCTCTAAAACATCTTTCTGATCATCTCATTCTCTTGACAAAATCCTTAAGGGGATCCCATTTAGTATATGGATAAAGTCTCATTTAAATTTAGAAATAAGGTTTTTCTTGAACTTGCTTCTACTTTCCAATCTCATTTATCCCCTGAACCTCATGCATTCATGACCGATACCTGGCTGATTCCTGAACTCATTCATGATATCACATGTCTCCGTCTTCTCATGGCTGGTTGGCAGGAATTCCCTCTTCACCCCAGCCAATATTAAACTCAGTCATCTCCTTTCTGATGCCTTCACTCAACATTACCAACTAATAAGCAGAAATTAATATTCTATTCTCACTATACAACTGGGACCATAATGATTATACATGTTTGGGGGCTAGCTTTAAATATACTGTAATGATAGTATCTGTGCCCATCATAATCTACCTACAAATACACAAAAGTAATAAAACAGCAATGACTTTATTTTATCGATATTTTTGCTATTAGCTTCTGCTACAAGTCTAGCATATATAAAGAAATATTAGTTAGATAAGTAAAGAAATTGGGATTTGCCCCATACTGACCTGTTTTATTTTCAGTTTCTTGGTCTCTTGTTGTGACTAGAGTGGTTTCTAAAGAGAAATAAACTAATGGTATTGTCATTTTATTTATTAGGATAACACGTATGCATATCAAGTCTCTCTCTCTGTGTATATGCACAAATGACAGTGCAAAGTCATGCTCAAAGGAAGCTTTGTGTGAAATAAACAAGTCATTCCAGCACAGTTGGGTCATTTCATTTTACCTGGGTAGGATACTTTGGGTCTTGTGATTTTAGTTGACATGGAGGTGGAGCCTGCAAAAGGAAATACAAAAAAATTTCAAGAATAGCACATTTCATAATCCCATTCCCAGAGATTTCAAACTCCATAATTAAGTCTTCAGATGAGGAATTTTGGTGAAAGCCTAAACAATACTGATCATTGAGGAATTTGTACTGCCAGCAGTACAAATTTTTGCTATTTGTACCTGTTTGCTATTAGGTACAAATTTTTGCTATTTGTACCTGTTTGCATTCTAGTTCCAGAGGTTTCCTTGACTCCAATGGAAGCAGTGGCTGCTAAGGGAGTTACAAAAGCAGTAAGTATAGGGGACTGGAGAAGCTAGACTTTGTCTTCAGATAAGCTGGTCTGTCTTCTGAGATGTCACCAAGAAAAGTTCATTTATTATTATTTTACTTACCTGTGGTAGAATTTCCAGGAGCAGTGGTTGTTTCAAATACTTCCCTGGAGGTACCTAAAATAAAGACAGGAAGAACAATGCACTTTTTCTTGTCTCAGAAGAAAATGTCCTAAGACATGTCTACATGAGACAAGAGTTTTGAGCACCTAGCATGTACCAATGCATCTACTAATGCTAGGACATCCTCCTGCAATTGAAACATAAGAGGCCCCTATCTTAGAAACTCCTTGATCACAGAAATGAATTGAATATTTTCCCATGACCCAGGTAAATTTCACACTTATAGGTCTCCTTCTCTAAATGATAGAAATTTTTTTCACATCTAATTCTTTTACTTCCTATAACTTTGTTTCCTGGTTCTCTTCTATTAGTTTTTGGGACAGTGAAGTTATGAGAGTAAAAAAAAAAAAAAAAATGAGAAAACATCTGTGTTGATCAAGATGGCCTAAACATTTCCCTCAGCTTGACTAAATTTATAGACGTATCTTCTTGATTAAAGGGCCCTGGACTCTCTTTTCTTAGAGCATTTACTTTAGAAAACTTGTGGCTATAAATTCTTTCTCTGTCCTCTTGAGATACAAATCTTTCCCTAGTCTCTGGACAGTTTTACAACCCAAGAATGTCTTCCCCAAAGACCTTGGAGCCACCTCTTTGAAATATAATCACTGAGAATAACAGTAACCCTATCTCTTTGTCTCTGTGGGAAGTTGGAGCCTAACTTTATTCTATAAGCACCAATTAGCAAACTTAGGTGGCTTAATCGTATAGACCAGCCTCCCCTCCAGTACTTTTCCCACTAGCTCACCCCAGCCCTTAAAATATCCCCTGGATTTTATTTCAGAAAAGAGGAGGTAAAACTTCACTGCTATTGCAATGGGCTTTACAATAATTACAATAATCTTAAATAAAGTCTTCATTGCCATTTAAATTCCATCTGGTGCAATTTTTCTTTTCGAGTTCAAGTCTGGCATTCATTCATAGAGATAAATATTGGTTATCTGAAACACTTAGGTGTGAAAGAGAAGAATGTCAAGGATATAAACTTCATTTGAAGTCATTTCCATTACCTTGGGTGGGACTTTCTGGGACACCAGTAATTCTACTTGATGCCACACTAGTACCTACAAAGGAAAATGAAAAACATTTCATATCAGACACACCTCCTATGGCCATCCCCAAAAATTAAGTGAGAAGAGAAAGTAAGCCGGGTGAAAGTCTGGGTCAATACTGCATCCAGCCCATAGATTCCCCTTGTGAATTACAAAACACACCCTTTTTGGGCAGATGTGGCCTCATAGATTTATGCCTTTTTAGAGGAATGTTGGCTGGATTTCAGCATCTATTCCTCCTTTTAGCATTGTGTCCTGTGTACCTACCTACACAAACTTACCTGGGTGCTCTGGTCTGAGTCCAGAAACTCAGAGCAAGAAGATAACAATGGCTGAAAAAAGTACATTCCTAATGAGATTCTGCCCCATTTCCTGGCCCTTTATTTTTACTCTCAACATTCCCCTACACCGAAGTGAAGCTTTAGGAGTCTTTAATGAGAATTCAATAGATTTGAATCACTGACTCTTACTTATTTACATTCCAACTCAAGTGGTAGCCCCTAAGAGAGGCAAACAAGAATGAGGTCAGGACTGCTCTGTTGATGTTGCAACAGTTAATTCTAGAGAAAGGATTTTTTTTTTTAACTTAGATACTCTGCCACTTACTAAATATTTACTAACCTGTATTGGAGCTTCCAGGAATAACTGTTGTGCCAGAGGCTACCCCAGTGGTACCTGCAATAAGAAGGAAGGATGAGCCTCAAAAACCCTTTCTCACCCTAAGAAAAGTGTAATATTGGCAAGTGCTCCTATTTCTCTGAAGCAACAGAAAACAATTTAAAACAATTTTTCTTGTATCATGTGTTAAACCTGACATGTTTTCCAATGCACTTTCTCATGATTGAAATGTTCAAAGAAAATATGAGGAAAAGCTACAATCGTGTCAAAAATCTTATTTCTCTATATCCAGAATCATCTAGAATCTTATCAGTAAAGGAGAGAATGTCTGTCTTATATTCACATGATTTACTTCCAGTGACTTAACTCTTTGACTCTCCAGTGGAAGAAAACCCCAGAAAAACAACTGCATCTATACATATCTTGGCTGGTGGTGACTTTCACTAATTCTGGAGTATTGCCTGGCAAAACAAAGGGGGTAAAGTTTCTTTAAAAAAGGTGTGTCTAGAGAATTACATCTATGGTTATGTTTCCTAGGAAAACTCAGGGAACTAACCTAATTTTACCCTATGAGCTATTATTAAAGGAAAAGGAACCACTTCCAGTGATGTTCATTTTCATTCACAATCTGTGGATAGTGAGCTCAAATGAAAAAAACCATGGAGAATCCAAAATCCAGTAAAATTCACCTGATGAAATTCTTGCTTCCATAGTTCCAACACCTTCTTTAAAAGTTGTGGTTTCTGTAAGAGCAAAGAAGAAAAAATTGAGAAGATTAAGAATTTGAAAATACGAGAATATACGGCAGTGTGCAATTTTGTCCATAGGCCCTTAAAGGGGAATTCCTTTTATTTCCTGATTTACCTGCTTGGAAACTTCCAGGTGATGATATATTTACAGAGCCTGTCCCAGTGGTAGCTGGGATGTGAGAGAGAAGAAAGAGACAGTAATGTGAGCACTGTCTTTCTTATTGGATGGGGATGATCATTTAGGAAAAATTCATGTGTTTCTGTGAAACAACATATTCCTTCTCCAGGATTCCTTGCCCGCAAAAGTAAAATAAACATTTTTTCTTGCTCTGTTTTATCCCCTATGGTAAACTCCATTCTTCTATGATCCCTGTTTTCTGGAATTAGTATCATGGAGATAGGTGCCTTCCCCATTTCGCCTTTTTCACTTCCCCATGCTTACCTATTTTTCTTCCAGTAGACTGGCTCCCTGGAATTAGGTTGGTGACTCCTGAAGCTTAAAAAATGAAAAGAATTAAGAATCTTGACATTTTGATTATTTCAATACAGTTCTCCCTTCCTATTTCAAAGTTTTATATCTATTAGGTCAGGCCCTCTGAAAAATGAATCTTACTAAAAATTACACATGTTGTCTGAAAATTCTGTTTGCTCCTGTTTGATCTGGGATTCTGAATCCCCAGATTAGAAGCAGAACAGTCTCCTGAGTCATATCCCAGGACTCCAGCACTCTGTCTTATAGACTTGACTTAATCCATACTGGCTGAGCCCAAACTATCCCCTTTTCCAGGCTCCTCTGCCTTTACAAAGCCCTTTTTTTTGTAACACCTTTTAAATTTACTTCGAATATGTGTTTTTGTTTTAACTTTTTAAATTTGAGTATAGTTGACTCAGTTTCATTAGTCTCATGTGTACAACAGGGATTCAACATCATGCTGTGCTCACCACCAGTGTTGCTACGATCCATCACCATACAACACTGTCACGATACCATTAACTATATTCCATATGCCGTCCCTTTTATCCTCATGACATATTCACTCCATAGCCGGAAGCTTGTTATCTCTCACTCCCCTTCCCGCGTCTTTGCCCACCCTTTGAAGCCAAGGTATCATGTTTTACCTTCTTGGTCTTCTGACTATGTGTGTTTACCCTAAATAAACTCACCAGCATCCACCACTTAAATATCATTTGTAAGCAATCGGCTGACAAATGTGCATCTTCAATGTAGGCCTCTCTTCTGTACTCTAGTTGCACTTAACAGTTCTCCTGAGCATACTACTGAATACCTCAGAGCATTTTATTTTATTTTGTTTAATTTTATTTACTTGTTTGTTTATTTAAATATGGAATGCTTCTTGAATTTGCGTATCATTCTTGCGCAAGGGCCATGCTAATCTTCTCTGTATCGTTCCAATTTTAGTATATGTGCTGCTGACGCGAACACCTCAGAGCATTTTAAATTCAAACTGCCCAAATTTGTCCTCACTATATCGTCTATCAGTTATCCATTTTTTTTCCTCCTCCAGTATATTCCCAAATTTGGGGATGGCACTTCCATCCGTCTACCTAAGCATCCAAACTATGAGCTAGATTCACCCAAAACATCCTTCTCTCCTTCAGCTCTCCATCACATCATAATAAATGCCAACTTGCCGGGGCGCCTGGGTGGCGCAGTCGGTTAAGCGTCCGACTTCAGCCAGGTCATGATCTCGCGGTCTGTGAGTTCGAGCCCCGCGTCAGGCTCTGGGCTGATGGCTCGGAGCCTGGAGCCTGTTTCCGATTCTGTGTCTCCCTCTCTCTCTGCCCCTCCCCCGTTCATGCTCTGTCTCTCTCTGTCCCAAAAATAAATAAAAAACGTTGAAAAAAAAATTTAAAAAAAAAATAAAAATAAAAATAAATGCCAACTTGCCAACATATTGCACGTTCTTTGTGACCTCCATTTTCCAACATGATTGCCTCTGTAATCTCTCTGTAATCATGTCTTACCTCCAACAGTCTCAAACTGGATGACATACCTCCAACACTTGCTTTCTTACTCCCCTTTAAATCATGCCTAACTTATGCCTAGTTAATCTTCCAAAAAAGTAAATCTATGCATGACAGTCAATCTATCCAAAAACCTTTCAATTTCTCCTTATTGTCAATGGAATCACAATTTAATTTTTTTCATAACTGAATCCTATAATATTATGGAATACAAAACTGATGGGTGATCTCCTTTTTTTCCCCCTTTTCAGGACATTTCTGTCACAACTTTGACAACCAGAAATTTTGACAAACCTCCCAACATCTGCTCTTGCGATGGTTTCCCAGTATCTCAGTTGTATTCCACAAGTTTGGATTATTATAATTTCTTATTTTATACTCCCATGCTTTTTAATAAATGTTTCTTTCCTTGATCATTTTCATTGAGTAGACAAAAAATATTAATGTGAGATTTTGAAAAATGCCCTAAATTTATTTTAGTCATCTTAATTTACTTGGGTTGGAAACTTTTGAGTAACCTGTGATTTCACCTATGACCATAGTACCTATAAAGACAAGTAGGAAAATATTTTACCAAAAAGACTCCTGTTTTCATTAAGAAATGTACCACTAAGAAACTACGTCCTAATAAATGTGCATATGATGAAGTCTGTAGTCCAGGAGATTCTAGTACATTAAGATCACAACCCCAATTATCTCATAAGTCTTCAAATTAAAAGTTTTATCATCTCCTGTCACTACCAATATCCTATGAGTAATCAGTGAAATCTCAACAATTCTGCAATGCCATGACTGACCTGTTTGAATTACATGCCCAGTGGTGTCACGGCTTAGTCCCAGAGTTGTAGCCCCTGTGAATAAACAAAAATTTAAGGTGATTTTAAACAATTTTGAAATCTGGAAAAAAGTTGTATGTTATGAAATTAGAAGACATACTCTCAAAGAAGATGGCTTTTGACTGAGATACTAATAAAGAGTATTAGTCTCTTTGTAACTTTGACTAACTCATGTTGGCATTTCCAGAAATAAGTGTGGTGAAAGACAATCCTGGCGGAATTTGAAATGGACATGAAAATGAGATTTAAAAGAATGAGAAAGATACTGTGAAATTGAGAGAGAGAGAGAGAGAGAGAGAGGAGAGAGAGAGAGAGAGAGAGAGAGAGAGAGACCATAGTAATACTTTTTATGCCCTTAAAATATCATGGACAAGATAAATTCACATGTTTCTAATAAGCAATAAAGGGGCTTCATTATGCACAGACAAGCAAACACCATGCTCTCCCACAGACTCTTTCATTTCTCCAAACCAATATATGGTAAAGTTTCATTCTGGAGCCCTTTGTTCTCTGTGGTTTAATGCTTTTTGTAATAGCGTTTTTCCTCTGCTCATTTGTTTTCCCTCCTGTGACTTGGCTTCCTGATGTTTCAGTGGGGATTCAGGTGTGTGAAGGAGCATGTAAATTTTTTTTAATTTGTTGAGACCTTAGTTATGAGGAAAACCTGAGAAGAAAGGGTTTTATGTGCAAGATAAGTCTAAGACTGATGAATTAAATCCTACTAACCAGGACTAGAATTTTCTGGACCCCTGGAAACTTCAGCTGACTCTGAAGCAGTATCTGCTAAGGCAAGATGGATAAAGAATTGAGAGTGATATATCATTCTTAGCTTCATAAAATATAAAAGGCTGGTGTATAGAGAAAATCAATCTGAAGAACAAAATCCCACGTCGGATTGACCTAACATATGGTCTCTTCAAATGGAATACAAAACCCTATCTTAGCTGGTCTGCTCACTCATTCATCATCTAACACAAACTTAAACATAAAACTGTTGAGAACACAAAAGGTTGAAAGCAAACCACTCACTAGTGGCCATTCCAAATACAGTGGTAGCTTCAAATTCTGTAGAAGTTGTAGCCTCTGAGAGGAAATAGGAGAAAGCAATATGAAATGCAGAAATGTGGCTAAAGTTCATAGAAGCAGGTTTCCTCAACTTTTTCACAACTTACTTGTGTTGGAACTCCCAAGTGCGATGGTTGTACCTGTGGTTATCCCAGTGGTAACTGAGAGCACAAAAGGAGATAATCAATGTATTAATTCATTTTTACTTAAAATTAGGATTTAGTTTAGAAGACATTGATGGGTTCCTCTAATCAACTAAAAGGTTTAGATCAGGAACTTCCTTGTCTTAAGTGATATATCAATAATGGTTTCTATTATACCATTTTATTACAAGTCTACAAAATATAAGACAATTCACATGGGATAAAGAGTTAACATCCTGACAATTTGTACTCAAAGAGAGATTAAGGTAAGGTAGAATAGAATTCCCTCTAAGTTCATTACAGTCACTGTGATTGACTAAGACATAGAGAAAAATATTATTTGACTGCTCATACTCATTTATTTTAATTCCACCCTTGGTGTTTCCATCACCTCCAAAAGAAGTTGTGGTCCCTAAGTGAAAGGAATAAAGGAGAAGGAAAGTAAATTCAGAAGGATCATATAAATGAGAAATGGTGGTTTCCCAGGGAATGGTAGGGAAAGTGTGTGATTGGGAGGAGATGTTGAAGCAGGAGGCAGGGGAGTGAGTTTTCCATTACTGAAGCTCGTCACATTCCCTGTTAGGTTATTGATTTACCTGTGTTGGAACTTCCAGATGCTGTTGTGCCAGTGATTACACCTGTAGTGCCTGCAGTAGAAAAGAGAAAGACAGAATCCAAATGGTGATGCATTTACGTTTCTGAGAAGAGCATGGCCAACCAGACTGTCTGTGACTGGAAAGCAGCAGATCTTTTTTGAGCTATCCTGTCAAGATGAAGTTCATTCTCTATTTTTAAATTCAGGGCCACAATAAACATGTTGGCTTACGTTCCAACTTTGATGACTAGCTTCCCTAGGATTAAATATCAGGAGTCTCCAGGCTTTTCCAAAGCTTACCTGTTTTACTTCCAGGGCTTGGTGTCTCAGATGCACCAGCGGTAGCTCCTGATGACAAGAATAGAAACAATATTTGTGTAAATGTATTTATTTGTATTCAATGAAATAACATCTGAAATTCAAAATTTGCTACACCTAAACTTCCAGTTATTTCTGTCATCTTTGCTTCCCTAAATAGAACTACATGGACATACTGCCTCCAACTGATACTGGGGTAATATCTTCAATATCAAAAAGGGACCTTTCTGAACTCCCCTTATGGTAATAAGAATTACCATATAAGGTTTGCCCCCAGAAGAAATGAAATCATTTTCATAAATATAAACTTCCTCTAACAAATGTCCCCAAGAAAAGGCAAAGACAGAATAAATCATCAGGAACTCAAGAATTGCCAAATCCTGGGGCACCCGGGTGGTTCAGTGGGTTAAGCATCTGGCTCTTGATTTTGGCTCAGGTTCTGATATCAAGGTAGTGAGATTGAGCCCCGTGTTGGGCTCAACATGGAGCATGGAGCTTGCCTGGGATTCTCTCCTCCCTCCCTTCTCTCTCTCTCTCTGACCCTCCCCCACTCACGCCCATGCTTTCTCACTCACACTCTCTCTCTGTCTCAAAATAAATAAATATATTTTTAAAAAGGAGTTACCAATTCCACTTTCACTGGTTATACTTCCTTGTAATGGAAGTTGTAGCTTCTGACAGTGAAAAGAAAGTAGTGATGGCTAATGGAAAGTCATAAAAAAGAATCACATGCTATTCCTCCAGAGCTAGTCCCAAGAAAGAAATTATAGCACATCCTTCCTCGTTGGCTTACCTGTGTTGGAAATTCTGGGTGAGATGGTACTTTCTGGGGTCACTCCAATAGTACCTGAAAGCACAATAGAATGATATGATCATGTGAACTTTACTCCTATAAGAAAAGCATATTATAGAAAAGGGTGGGGAAGCTACACAACTTCTTTATTATGCAAAAAAGATTATTTTTGGCAATAGCTTGTTTCAGAGTTGTTTTGTGCACTTTCTAATGTTTCATTCCCAAAATAGTGGTGGGAGAGCACAATGTGGGATAGTGGTGGAGAGTCTCAAGACAAAGGTATTTTTCCTTTATTTACCTGTTTGAATGCCAGGGACTTGGCTACTGGATCCCCCTAGAAGAAGAAACAACAGGATTGATCACCAATTAAATTTACGTTTGGGTGAAGTACTGATGTTATAGAAATTTTAATGTTCTAGAAATGTTTAGACATGTGACAAAGAAATCTAGTGATATAATGTAGTAGTAATATAGTATCATGATTAAGAGGTTAGACTTCTGAACCAGACTGCCTGAGTTGAAGCCTGTTTGTTTGCTGTATGACTTTGGGCAAGTTGATTCATATCTCTAAGCCATGTTTCCTCATCTGTGAAAATGATTGTACCTCAGTTTGGGGTAAGGTTTAAAATAATAGCAAGAAGGGTGTAGGATAATGCCTGGTACATACTTAGAGCTTGAAACTGTTAATTGTTATCGCTGCGCTTGTATGTGAAAAGTGGCAAGGTTAGGAAGCTTATGAACTCACCTGTATTAATTTCAACTCCTGTGCTTCCACTGCCTCCAGGGAGTGTTGTAGCTTCTAAGACAGAGGAAAGGTAGAAAAAATGTGAGGTGAAGAGGATTTAATGTTTTTTTAAAATATAATTTATTGTCAAATTAGCTTATATAAAACACCCAGTGCTCATCCCAACAAGTGCCCTTCTCAATGCCCATCACCCACTTTCCCCTCTCCCCCACCCTCCATCATCCCTCAGTTCTCTGTATTTAAGAGTCTCTTATGGTTTGCCTCCCTCCCTCTCTATTTGTAACTGTTTTTTTCCCCTTCCCTTCCCCCATGGTCTTCTGTTAAGTTTCTCAAGATCCACATATGAGTGAAAACATATGTTTTCTGTCTTTCTCTGACTGACTTATTTTGAGGATTTAGTGTTCTGAGGCAAGTTAATTATGTACTTTTCTGGGCCACTGTACCATGAGAGATACTTTACTACTAGAAGTTTTCCTGTGGAAGACTCTCTTCAGCTGGCTGGCTCACCTGTATTTGAACTCCCTGGTGCAAGTGTAGTGCCAGAAGATACCCCAGGGGTACCTACAACAAGAAGGGTGGCTTTCCCCCTCATGGAGTTGGGGGTGGGAATTCTGCTTATCTTGTGGGCCTTTTCAACTGGTGATAAATTATTTCTGTTCTCTTATGCATAGTTTTATTCCCAAATCAAATGAAGATAGAAATTCCTCAACAGAGAAGTCCCCTTTTCTGAGATTTAATGGCAGAAAAACAAGGGTTATTCATATTCTGCCTCTTGTTCTTCTGATCCGCTTCCCACCGGAGCCACCTAATGTGCTTCCAGTTCCTTTATTTATGGATACTTCTGTAGTAGCTCCTATGAGAATGAAAATTTTTAAAACTTAAGCATGAAGATAGATAGTTACTGGGATAACCACTGCACATTTCAGTTATTTCTATGCTCAAAGAAGAACATAATGAATAGAGATAAATTTTCTGTGTTTGTTGTGGCCTTCTGTTTACCTGAAATAAAACGCTCTGCCACTATCTTTCCAGCAGCTAATATCATGGTGATACTTAAGATGACAAATAGAAAAAGAAAACTCCCTAGACAATTATCACTTTCACTCTCATATTCAGGGAGGTATATATGGAGGCTGGACCATGAAAATGAAGATATTTCAAAAATCTGCCCCAACTGATTCAAAATCAAGTAAAAAAGGAAAACACTGTTGATCTTAGATGTAAGTTCCTTAAAAGCCCTCCTCAAGAAATTATCCTACTAAGAAACAAAAAAGTAATTTATAATCAACCAAAGTCTCCCCTGCCACACAAACACACCTACACCCACACACACTAATTTCCATCTGTTTCCTAACGGACTCTAGTAGTAGTATGGCTTCTAGAAGAAAAAAAGAAGAAACAGATAAAGGTTGGGTATTTAGGAAGAAAAGAAAATATGGTGCGGTGCTCTTACATGAGAAGATCCATGTGAAAGACATTTTTTCACCTTATTTTTAGGAAAGATGCTTTCTTCCCAGCTTGTTAACCTACCACTATGGGAACTTCCAGGTGCAACAGTTGTACTCGAGGCCACACCAATGGTACCTGAAATAAGAATGTCATGGGATCATCACAGAGAATGTTCTGCATTGAGGCAATCGGAGTATAAAGTAAGTGTATATTTCCAGGGCTGTATCTTCAGTTATATTACACATGGACAACTCCAGGAAGGACCATTCATAGAGACTATTTTGTCCATATGGAAGCTCTATGAACATGCCTTTCTGCTCCTGGATTGAATCGTGTAATTTTTCCCATGTATCAATTATTTCATTCATTCAAAAATATTTATTGAGCCTGTTGAATACTAGAAATTCACCAATAAATAAAATAAATGAAGACTTTTTTTTCCCTTAAGAAGTCTATCTTCTAGTAGGCTTACTTAGCAAATATTACACTATTTTCAACTGGGAACAGAAGAGTTTTTCACCATGTTTACCTGTTTTACTTTTAGCGACTTGATTGATACTCCAGAGGTAGTTCTTAATGGTTGAAAGTAGGAAAAATATTTTGAGTATGTTATCACTTTAATCAACCTCTGAGGCAACCAGTCATTAAGCAACTTAGAGTTTAAAGTTCAAGATAAAAAGTCAAATGGGAGGCAAAAAATTTCTACTTTCATTTTAGTCATCTACTTGCCTGAGATAGAAGCTTTTGGGACAGTGTTGACTCCTGCCGATTCTGCAATAACATCAATCATGTCCAGTGGGTTAATCTTCCAGGAAATTACTACTACCACCACCCTATTCAGAAATCCACACCACATGGCCAGGCACTGGAAAAGGGTTCTCCAGAAACCAGCAGAGGAGTCTGAATCAATAGCACCATTGGCTGGGTGTGCGATGGAGGACATGCCCTTCCTGTATAACAATCTTTCTGATCCAGAGGCAAACTCATGATCGTAATCAATGGCAATGCTAACATCTGGCACTCCTAATTCTCACTGATTTCATCACAGGGTCTCTGATGCTTTCTAAGGAAGCTTTGGCCTCTGGAAACAAAAAATTAGGAAAGTAGAAAGTATGTTTGGGGTGACATATTTCTGCTTGATGTTAGACAAGGAATGATTGCCTCTGAATACATTCACTTACCAACACTGGATCTTCCAGATTTAATAGTTGTGCCAGAGACTACTCCACTGGTACCTAGAATCGCAAAAGGGAAGGGATTGATATGTTATTTCCTTTACATTAAAAGAAAAGCTAAGAAGAAAAATGTTACAAGCTTCTTTTAATTCATAGAAGGCTTATTCTAGGGTTCCTCATATATCTTTTCACAAGAACATTTCTTTCCAAAAGAAAAAAAAAAGCTGTTTCACATTATAATTCTCATTCTGAATATTGGTAAATATCAGGGAGATATTCACATTTTCTCATGCTTACATGTTTGAATGTCAGAGATCTGGCTACCTGGTATGGTAGTCTGGACTCCTGAGGAGGAGAAAAGAGATGGGGGTGGGGAGAGATATTCTGCCTTATATAAACTTAGGGATGATTAGGGTAAACCATTAACACACTGGAATTTTGAGGTTTAGATAAAGACTTCCATAGGTCAGAAATCATTCTGTGTTTATTTCAGCCAATTTAAATTACTAGAAGGAATTCACAAAAAAGGGAAAACTTTCTGGTGCTATTTGCAATACCAATGGAGAAATCCCATCATATCTTCAGACTTAGAGCAATGAAACTCAGTGCTGGAATTTATAGATTTTCAAAAAGATTTTTATCCCTACTATTAAACCTATTTTGACTCACTTGCAATACCCCTAAATTAAATGCAAACTCTCCAAAGGAAAGCCGAGACAGTCCTAAATCTGTTGACCCCCAAATCATGGGCTCTTCATGCTCACCTGTTTGGGCTCCAGTTCCAGTCATTTCTGTGGAAGTTGTGGCCTCTGAAGAAAGAAATAGGAGAATGATGAAATCTGGGAATTTGAAATATTGGGAAAATATATTGTGCTATTTCTTTATTATAACAGCCCTGAAAGCGAGATCATGACATCTGAGATTAAATAAGCGAAATTTCTTCCTTGTTAACCTATCTGTGTTAGAACTTCCAGATGTAATGGTTGTTCCAGACAATTCTCCAGTGGTACCTAAATTGCAAGAAGGTAAACAGAGTAGTAGAGCATTTCACACTCCCAGTTCATCTTAGAATCATTAATGTGGCCCTAAAGCACTGAAGCTCCTTCCTGAAGACTATGAATAAAATTGAAAATGAACAACTTCACAGCATTGTATTTCTCAGGTCAAACTGGGATGGATGTGTTGCTATGGATTTCCCTTTCACTATGTGTTAAAAAGAAGCAGGTCTTTAAATCACCCTTACCTGCCTCACTTCCAGGAACGTATCCACCTGTTGTGCCAGAGGTGCCTAAGGATGGGATTAAGCATGGTTTTAATTTTTATAAGTAGTAACCTTTGATGTAACTTGGAGCATTTTGATAATCAGTTGTCTTTATGAAGCTTTCTAGTGAAAAAGGATAGAAAATAAATAATAAGCATCATGTATACGAGAGAGATGATAGGAAGTGGCAAGCCCTGGGGAGAAGGTAAACTGGGTAAGGAGGATTAGGAGGATTGGGGGTTAGGATATATTCAATATGCACTCATACCTTTCTTCAGAAAAACAAAACAAATCAACAACAACAACAACAAAAAAAAAACACCTCTGTGAGTCAGAACATAGAGGACAGCCTAGGCCTGTAATTCCCAAGCTGAATAACTTGAATATACTCTCATTGGTATACTACAATATTGTTAGAGGAGGTCATTGAAAGGACATGAATGTCAATTGACCTATGAGCTGGACTCTGGAAATGAGAGTATGGGATGTATGTTCTGCCTACATTTCCACAGCTGGAGCCGTTTTCAAGGAAGCAGCCTTGAGAGGGAAATGTGTCATTGAGACCATCTGGATGGTATAGAGTGACTGAACCCACTTAAGATCTCCACATAAGCTTTTAAGATTCTAGTGGTGGGTGCAGAGATCTACTCATCTTGCGGCCACCCAGGACAAGGCTCGGAGGTAAGTTCCCTTATTACACCTGCCACCTACCAATCCAGAGTGGCCTGCTTCTTTCTTCCGTTCTCTCTGCTGTTTGTGTACAGGGCCAGGCTCAGACTTTACCTGGGAAACTCCCTAGTTTTGCAAACCAACAAATAGGGCCACAGGGAAAATGTAGGACCCTTTTTCACATTCCCTCCCATTTCCATGCTTAACCCAAACAGAGAAATAATGAGAGACTTAGGCCTCCACTGAAAAGCTCACTGCCTGGCAGTACTCCTTGGGTGATCTCGCTCCCTCCTGTGAAAGTTGTGGCTTCTAACAGAAGAAAAAGGAAAAAGAAAATGTAAAGGCTAGGGACACATGGGTGGTTCAGTCGGTTAAGCATCAGATTTGGCTCTGGTCATGATATGGTTGGGAGTTCAAGCCCCACCTCGGGCTCTGTGCAGACAGCTCAGAGCCTGGAGCCTGCTTTGGATTCTGTGTCTCCCTCTCTCTGCTCCTCTCACACATGACCTCTTTCCCTCTCTCTCTCTCTCTGTCTCACACACACACACACAAATAAATAAATAAACATTAAAAAAAAAAGTAAAGACTTGGCGTGTGCACAGGACATTCAGGTATAATACCTCCTAGGTATACATCCTGTGTATAACTGTCAGGTAATGGACCCCATAATGCCCTGATGAAGGCTCCTTAGAGCACAAAGAGGAAAAATTAAAGTGTCTGAACAGAACTTATTGATGTCAAATATTGAACAACTGCTAAATTTTTCACCAGTCTGCTAAATATGGAACATCCAAAGAGTTTTGATATATAATTTCTTATTCTTTTTTTAACTTTTTTAATGTTTATTTATTTTTTAGAGAGCGACAGAGCATAAGTGGGGGGGGGGGGGTTGGCAGAGAGAAGGAGACACAGAATCTGAAGCCAGCTCCAGGCTCTGAGCTGTCAGCACAGAGTCCGATGCAAGGCTCAAACTCACGAACCGTGAGATCGTGACCTGAGCCGAAGTTAGATGCTTAACCGACTGAGCTACCCAGGCACCCCAAGAGCTTTGATATATTTCAGCCAGGACCTTTTGCTGAAGTTATTAGAAAGTACCATTAGTGCCTTAACAGCACTCACCTGTGATGATCCTCATTCTTGTTCCACTTTCTCCCACAGAAGTTGTGGCTTCTGAGAGAAGAAAACAGGATAGAGTTGATTGGAAACTATTTAAGGACCACAGAAAGGAGCGTGTAGAGGAGACATCTAATTTGTGGGAGGGCATGTGGAAGATTCCCTGTTGTCTTGTTGCCTCACCTGTAATAGAACTGCCAGGGGCAACAGTTGTACCAGGGGCTACCCCAGTGGTGCCTGAAACACAAAGGTCTGAAGTCATCACAGTGATTCATGTTTATCTCCTGAATACCTGTCTCTAGAAGGAAATCTCGATGTATCTCATATCAAGGGGCCCTTTCACTGCTTCCTGATGAAAGTGAGAATCATATACCTTTCCTGTGACCTATAGCATTAAGAAAGCAATCAAAATAATAATTTTTCCAAGTTGAGGCAACCTCCTCAAACATCCCATGATTTCAAAACAGAGAATAAGGTGGCTTTCTTCCAAGTGTTCACCTGTCATACTCCCAGTTGCTTGGCCTCCCGGTACTGCGGTGGTGCCTACCGTAAGACGAAACAAAAAAAAAATGAATTTCCCAAGGAAAATACTGAGCATCAATACTGTTTCTTTGAATAAGAAAATCTTTATATAGGACAGGCCTATTTAGGAGTTCACATCATTTTCACTTCTTCCCAGGTGTATAATACTCCTCAGCTCCCCCTGACATCTTAATGATATATAAGCCATCACAGGAGAAACCTATCATACGGTTTACATCACCAGCACATCTTTAAAAAATAACCGCTGTGAGGCTAGATGCTGGTGTTAAGAGCTCTTCCATATATTAAATATGTGAAATCTAAGAAAATGCTGAAAAGAAATACAAACTACTCTGTAGGAGAGCACACCTCCCAACAGGTGACTTCAGGGAGAGCCATAATTCACACTAAACCCCAAACTGTAAGCTAATTATTCTAAATGCATCTGGATCCAGTTCCAGAAGTACCACTGCCTTCTGTTAAAGTTGTGGCCTCTGAGGGAAGAAAATGATGAACGATGAGGTCTGAGGATTTGGGATATTAGGGAAAGAATTATGTTGATATTTTTCAGAGCAGGTCTACTAACTATATTATGAGGTTAAATATGGAGATTTATTTCTTATTAACTTACCTGTGTGGGAACTTCCAGATATAATAGTTACCCCAGAGAATTCCTCTGTAAAACCTAAAAGAAGAAAAATAAAGGGGTCAACACAGCATTATCTCCCTGATCAATATGGCGTTGAACCACTGGAAGACCTTTCCTGAGGATCTTTGTTTCTGAAGGAAATGAATCATCAATTACTTCCCACAATTTCTTTTCCTGACCCACCTACTAATCCTTGTTCTACTGGAGTTGCCTTTCCATACATCCCACTGAAAGCAGAAGGAGACCTTATGTCACCCTCCCAGTTTCTCTTCCAGCCCCTGGACTCCCAGGAGTGAGAGGTGACTAAAAGAATCAAAAGGCAGATGATCAATTATTTGAGGTGTTTGGGTAGTCAGATGTTTAAAATAGCACTCCTTAACTCTAATACTCTCATATGATGAGTTTATTTAGTCCATTATACCTGGCTTGGAACTCTGTGAACTTCTACTAGCTCCAAGTGAAATCATGGTGGTACCTATTAAAGCAAATAGAGTGAAGCTTTAAAGTAAGTATACATTTTATCATTACTCTAGTATTTATAGACATCTCTTATGTGCAATATTGTTTTTGGCCCTTGAATGTATCAGTGAGCAGGATATTCAAAGATCCCTCCCTTGATGCAGCTTATATTCTAGCAACTGGAAACCATCAGTGAACAATCAACAGGACAAATAACACAGTGTGACAGATACTAGGAAGTGGTATGGGAAACAGCAAACTATGTAAAAGCTCTGGGGCTTTGGAAGGCAGGGGCTGACCAGCATGTTGCCTTCATCTCTGCTATCCAAAGACTAGCTCTGCAGCACTGGGCATCTGGAAATCCACATGGAGATATCTTGAGGGTATGGAATTTCTAAGCAGGCCCAGGTGTGTGACTCTTGGCATGTTATGTTTCCCAGATGAAATGCAAGGCCCTTTCCCAGGTCAGGTGTTCACTGTAGCCACACAAACAGATTTGATAAAACCCCCAAAGCCTCACACTAAAACAGCTCACTTCCTAGAAGTTCTGTTTGGGTGGTCCCACTTCCTCCTGTGGAATTTGTGGCCTCTGATAGGGAAAAGGAAGGAAAGAAGGAGTAAAGACTAGGGTGTGGGAAAGTACACACTGTGCTGTTGTCAGAATCTATCATCCAATGGCCCAATTTTGCATGTATTTTCAGACTTACCTGTGCTGTAATTTCCAGGTTCCACAGTTTTCTCAGGGACTATACCAGTAGTACCTAAAACAAAAAAAGGGGCAGCAGTCACTCAGTTCAATTGCTTGTCCACTATGGGATTTAAATAGGAATCTAAAGTTTCCATATAGCAGTAAACTATAACCCCGAGACTTTGAATTCCAAGAACTAATTCATATATACCCCGTGTAATATTTCTTTCTACAATAATTTTACTGAGAAAGTTCTCGACTATCATGTCCCTTTCTTTGGGAGGAGAGATAGGAAGTTTCCCTCCACATTACCTATCCATCTGTCGTTAGTTTGACTTCATGATGGTGTACTGAAGGTTCTTGTAAGCTCAGGAGATAAGGAGGCAATGTAATGACTGTCCTGTCCTTTTTTCTGAATTTGCTTAATATAACATATATAAATAGTGTAGATTTTTTTCAGAAGACTGTTTTTTATATCAATTCTTAGCATTTTATTTTTTTAATATGAAATTTATTGTCAAATTGGTTTCCATACAACACCCGGTGCTCATCCCAACAGGTGCCCTCCTCGATACTCATCACCCACCCTGTCCTCCCTCCCACCCCCCATCAGCCCTCAGATTATTCTCCATTTTTAAGAGTCTCTTACGGTTTGGCTCTCTCCCTCTCTAACTTTTCTTTTCCTTTCCCTACCCCATGGTCTTCTGTTAAGTTTCTCAGGATCCACATAAGAGTGAAAACATATGGTATCTGTCTTTCTCTGTATGACTTATTTCACTTAGCATCACACTCTCCAGTTCCATCCACATTGCTACAAATGGCCATATTTCATTCTTTCTCATTGCCAAGTAGTATTCCAATGTGTATAGAAACCACAATTTCTTTATTCATTCATCAGTTGGTGCTCAGAAGACTGTTTTAAGAAGTTATTATGAAGTGCAGGTATTAGATTAGCAGCACTCACCTGTGGCTATTCCAACTCTGGTTGTTTCATTTTCTCCTAGGAAAGTTGTGGCTTCTGATGGAGAGGAGGAAAGAGTTAATTGGAGAATATTTAGGGTCATGGAAAAGATAGCTGGTACTCCTGCAAAGATGAATACCAGAGGAAACATCTAACTTATGGGAGGACATGTGGAAAGTTCCCTACCATCTTGTTGACTCACCTGTGTTAGAATTTCCAGGGACAACAGTTACGCCAGAGGCTACCCTAGTGGTGCCTGAAACAAAGGAACAGCAGTGCTCATGTTTCTTTCCTAAAAACATGCCTCTAAAAGTAACCCAAGTATATCTTCTTTATAGCTAACTGGCTCACTCTCTGGCCCTTCTCTGATGATGAGCCCTATGTATTTTCTTTTCACCATTTTATTACCAAAGCCAGAGTCACAATGTTGTCAACCTAAGATAACTTTTCCAGAATTCTATGTCTCGTCACGCTCACCTGTTTTACTCTCAGTGACTTGACTTGCTGATGCTACAGTGGTACCTGCTGTGGAGTGGCAACAGAAGGTATGAGTGTGCTCAGAACCCCAGACATTGGGAAAATATCTCACTCTTCATTGCTTTCTTGTGAAAAGCAAACATCTATCTATATAGGGCAGACATGTCTCCAGGGTCCATGTAGCTCTTCTCCATTTCTCCACAATAGAAAATTTTCTTACCTTTCCCTCTTCAAATGCTTATAAGGTTTATAATTCCACAGGAAATAATTCTCAGAATAATTAGTACAATCATCCCATCTTCAGGGATTACAGCTAAAATGGTGGACTCTGTTATTAGTAGCTTTTCAGGAAAAAATAGTTCAAAACTGAAAAAGAATTAGTTGGCCAAATGTGCAATATTAATAAGGTAAATATGGACTGCTCCCCAGAAACCCTCTCTCTCTCTAGGCTCTCCTACAAATGCCACAATTAGTGGTAACAAGAAGACAGGAACTGGTCCCTCTCACCTGTTCTGAATCCACCTCCACTGGTGCCAACACTTTCTGTGGAAGTTGTGACCTCTTGAGGGAGGAAATGGAACAGTAAGTTCTGGGTGTTTGGGTGGGTGGAAAGAGATATTTTGTATTATTTAATCACCACAATCCTACAAAAAACTTCATGTCCAGAGTGTCCAAACAGATGGCTTTCTTATTATTTCAACTTTAACCTGTCTTGGGAATGCCTGTTTTAACAGATTTCTCTGGTGGTAGGCACTGAGTGGCTCACTGAGTGATACATGTTGAATGGTCCTTAATCAACAAAGGGAGAATCTAATGGATCAAGTGGATAAGTATTGAAATCAAACACTTCATCAGATAAGGACCCCAAAGGAATTTTATATCAGTGAATGAAATAAGACAAAAAAGCCTGTCTTCAAGGAGCTAACATTTGAACGTATGTACTGAAAGAATGTAAATGAGAGCAATTGAGAAAAAGTGAGATGTTCTAAAGATTAAACTTCTTTTAAAACTGTTAAGTCTAAAAAGAGATACCAGGATGCAATAAAAGCTAAAAATTTTCATGGAAAGGATAGGTGATAAATAACACTAATAAGCTGAGAAAAAAAGCTGCCTTTTTTTAATAAGGGGCATATTTCAGAGTTATTTTCATTTATTTGATTGATTTTGCACATTTGTACATAACTGGTGTAGAATTTAACTATTATGTAAGGGAATCAATATGACTTTGTTATGATTTAAGAAGGCATAAGAATAGAAAAATCAAAAGCCCTATGCTACCAGAATCTAATTTGAAGTTCATGTTTTATTAATCTGATAAAATTGAGATTTCTATTATATTCTCTAGTCTAGTTACTGCAATACCAATTTTTTTCCAAATGCACATTTACAATTTCATATTTTCTCACCTGTTACTGCAAGCTATTTTGACATCACTAAAACTTAAAAACAAACTATATTTATAAATGCACATTTTAAATTTTTCATGAAAAGATTAATTTATATTAGATTATAATTTGGGAAGAATATCACAGTCTCATATATTTTTCAGTGTCCAAATGGAAAACATAAAAATGCTGAAGCCACATCCTACAGAGCATATTTTTGTCATTTTAATGTTGACTTACCTACAATTAATACTGGTGGAATTCTCTTATCTGAGCCTAAAAAAGGAAAGATTAAATTCATGTTTCCATTAAAGAATATACTTGAATTCCATTTTTAAAAATCCCTTTGGCACTTCAACTGCCATCATATATAATTTTTTTATTAAAAAACAGAGGTATGGTATTTTCATACAGGCTGATCTTAGAAATTGAAGTCGGAGTGCGAGATCACTTGGGAGAGAAGCTGCGAAGTGCTCTGTAAGGAATCACCTATGAATTACAAATTATCAAACTGAAAGCAAAACCATTGCCTTTTTCCCAAGTAAAATATTTACACAATGTAATTCTTGTTTGCTGCCATTTAATTAAAGATTAAGGTCTTGAATTTGGAAAATGCAAAAGTACTATTGTCAATAACAATAAAGTACATACTATGTCCAATAGTCACATCCTAGTAGCCATGATATTAATTTATAATATAATTATGGTGTTCAATATATAATTTGAAACATTTCAATTTATTTCCATTTACATAGCCATAGATTGAATAAAGAATAATTATAAATTTAGTCTGAATCAAATTATTGAACTATTTTCTAGTGACTAGTTTGTAAAATAAATTTATACAAGCCATCTTTGTAAAAGTAGTTAGAATAAGTGTAGCATAATACTTTACAAGAAAAAAAGCATAAACAATCTTTTCCTTAAATAATGGACAATTTCATCATGAGCAGCTAGGTTCGGTGAGATAACCTACAAACAGAAATAATGCCTTTCTCAAGTACTATATTACTAGTCCAAAAATTTAAATATTAATGTGCTATCGTCTTTAATACATTTTCATTCATTTATTGTTAAGAAAAAAATTGCCCTATAAGTTGGAATGATTGTAAAAAGAAATGAAGTGATAAAGTTTTTATTTATAAAGCAATAGTATTATAGTTTTTGCCAATGTTTTAGAATTGACAAATGCCACAGTTTGTCATTATATATAAAATTTTAAACCCCTTTTTAGTACTTGCTGCTGTAGCTTGGAAATGGAGAAAATTTAAGCTTTATAAATATTAAAAGCAAGGTCTTATTGATGGATCATCAAAGACCATTTTATATTTGCCTTACAGGAGGATGGACATTGTGGGTAGGAGCACAGTCTTTGGAGTCGGTATAGAATGGATAAAAATATTGGCTCCAATATTTGATTTGCTGTAGAATATGAACAAATTTAGGTCGTATCTTTTTTTTTTTAACGTTTATTTATTTTTGAGACAGAGAGAGACAGAGCATGAACAGGGGAGGGTCAGAGAGAGAGGGAGACACAGAATCTGAAACAGGCTCCAGGCTCTGAGCAGTCAGCACAGAGCCCGACGTGGGGCTTGAACTCACGGACCTCGAGATCGTGACCTGGGCGAAGTCCTACACTTAACCGACTGAGCCACCCAGGCGCCCCTAGGTAGTATCTTTTCTAAGTTCCCCATGAGTAAAATGAGATAACAAAATTTATTCTAATAGTTAAATGAGAGAATATATTTAAGGACACTATAATTATGTAACTGGCATTATTACTAATTATTTTGCCATTTTTAATTAGACAATAAGCATGAAAAGTGTAAAAAAAAAATCTGACATCCCCTGCTTACTTACCAGTAGTGGAACTTTCTGGTGCAGTTGTTGAACCAGGGGCAGCTTCTGTAAAACCTGAAATTAAAATGAAAAGTAATGGGTCGCCTGTGTAACCCAGTCAGTTAAGCAGCTGACTCTTGATTTTGGCTCAGGTCATGATCTCACGATTGGTGAGTTCAAGCTCCTAGTCTGGCTCTGAGCTGACAGCACAGAGTCTGCTTGGGATTCTTTCTCTCCCTCTCTTTGCCCCTCCCCTGCTCATGATCACCTGTGCTCTCTCTCTTTCTCTCTCTCTCTCTCTCAAAAATAAATAAACATTTTAAAAATTAAAAAAAAAACCACCAGAAAGTCATGAGCAGTGTTCTTATTTTATGGGGACACTACCTGGACATTTAACAATGTAACTACTTTGAGTTCAGGTGTTACAGTTCCAGTACCTGGTGTAAACACACCTAACAAAATATAAGGTCCTAAATGCCAGATGACTTGGATCTGATTTTCTGATTTCTACTCAAAATACACTAATATTCATCATTAGATTTATCAGGAAACCTTATTGTGTGTTACAACCTGGGCCAATACCTTCCCTTCCCACTCACCTGATTTTCCAGGTGTGGTTAAACTGGTTATGCTTTCACCTGATTCAGTTTCTCCATATGGTTCTTCAGTTGTACCTGATTAATGAGATAATTGAAAATTATCTTTATGTGTTTCATTTTAGGAAAAACAAACCTACCACTATTTAAGTATATTTAAAATTTAGATGTTAATACTAAACCTAGAATATCTCTTAATCTTTTCTCCAAATATTTGGTGCTTGATCAATATAACAAACTCATTATCATGATGAGTCTAAGCTAACTTGCATTGGAATACCAACAGATACCCGGGTAAGTCTTGACTGCTTGTTTCCCAGCAGTGGTGGTTATAGAGCCTGATGCTCCAGCTGTGCTTCCCCTGTCTGAACCTGTTGTAGCTCCCACTGACACTCTGGTTGCACCTGGTCAAAAATAAAAGCAGGAGGGATAAAAACATAAACTTCTTAAGAAGTCTGTGGACTCACTTCAAAACAATAATGTTCTACAAAGCTCCCATCTTTAGTAAACAAGTTGAGTTCTAAATATTCTAATTCTGACAAATGTATATAGTTCAAAAGTAGAAATCTGAACAAAATTAAAATTGCTTACAATAAATGGTCTATTTTCAGTGAACTTGACTTGCCTTCAGATGTGGTAACCTCATTCCTTAACATCCCAGTGGTTATCCCAGTTGATGATCCACTTGTCCCTGATCCTTCTGGTGATGGTCCAGTTGTCCCTGAAACTTCATATGATGGTCCAGTTGTTCCTGATGCTCCAGATGATGGTTGAGTTGTCCCTAAACCTAAAATAGCTGATCTAGTTGTCCTTGATTCTCCATTTGGTGGTCCAGCTGTCACTGATCCTCCAGCTGGTGATGCAGTTGTCCTGGATCTTGCTGGCATAGCTGTATCTGAAACTAAAACAAGTAGTCTAGTTGCTCCTGCTCCTCTAGATGATATTCCAGTTACTCCTGGTGCTCCAGCTGATGGTCCAGATGTCTCTGAACCTATAACAGATGGGGCAGTTGTACCTGATCCACCAGATGTTGATCCTGTGGTCACTGAACCTTCAGCTGATGGTCCAGTCCTCTGTGATGCTACAGATGGTTCAGTTATCCTTGAATTTACAACAGGTGGTCCAATTGTCTCTGCTCTTTCAGGTAATCTTACAGTTGTCCCTGATCCTTTAGTTGATGGTCTAATTGTCCTTGAATCACTGACTGATGATATAGCTGATCCTAATATTTCAATTGATTCAGTGGTCTGTAATCCTGATGATCCAGTTTTGGCTGATCCTTTGGTCGATGGCCCAGTTGTTCCTGGTTCTATAGCTGGTGGTACAGTTGTCCCTAATCCTTCAGATGATTGTGGAGTTGTCCCTGAACCTAAAATAGATGGTCCTGTTGTTCCTGATCCTCCAAAAGATGGCTGAGTGGTCCCTGCTGCCCCAAATCCTTGTACAGTTGTTCCTGCTTCTTCAATTAATTGTCCAGTTGTCTGTGATTCTCCTATGGATGGTCCAGTAGTCTCTGACCTTACAACAGAGGTTTCAGTTGTTTCTGATAATCCAGAAAATATTCCAATTGTCCTTGATCCTTCAGCTGAAGGTCCACTTGTTCCTAACTCATGTAATGTTCTAGATGTCCCTGTAAATCCTGCTGATGGCAAAGATGTTCCTGATTCTACAACAGATGGTCCAGTTGTCCCAAATCCACCCATTGATTGTCCAGTTGTCTTTGATATACCAACTGATGATATACTTGTTCCTAATAGTTCAGATGGTGGTCCAGTGATGGATATATCTCCAGATGATGATCCACTTGTCCCAATCACTCCATATGATGGTTCAGTTGTGCCTGAACCTATAACGGATGGTCTAGTTACCCTTGATTCTTCAGATGATGGCAGGGTTGTCCCTGAACCAAAACTTGATGATCCTGTCATTCCTGACAATCCACTAGATGGTCTTGAGGTCTCTGATCCTAGGGCTGATTGTACAGTTGTCTTTGATTCTTCAGTTGATTGTTCAGTTGTCCATGATCCTACTATAGATGTTGCAGTAGTCTCTAACATTGCAACAGAGGTTTTGGTTGTTTCTGATACTCCAGCTAATGATCCAGTTGTCCTTGATCTGCTAGCTGATAGTCCTGTGGTCCCTGATCCTCTAGCTGCTGTTTCAGTTGTCCCTGATCCTAAAACTGGTGGTCCAGTTGATTCTGTCAATCCTGGTGCTGATGAAGGTATTCCTAATCCTACAACGGATGGTGCAGTTGTCCCTGATCCTCCAGCAGATGGTTGACTTGTCCTTGATATTCCAACAGAAGATCTAGTTGTTCTGAATACTTCAGTTGATGATCCAGTGGACCCAGATTCCCAGGATGACAGTCCACTTGTGACTGATCCTGTAGCAGATACTCCAGTAGAGCCCGACTTTACCGATAAAGGTCTAGTTGACCTTAATTTTTCAGAAGATGGTAAGGTCGTCCCTGAACCTAAAATAAATTGTCCTGTAGTTTCTGATCCTCCATGGAATAGTCCTGTAGTCCCTGACCCTCCAGATTCTAGACCTGTTGCCCCTGCTTCCTCAGCAGATTGTCCAGTTGTCTGTGTTCCTCCTATGGATGTACTCATAGTTGCTGAACTTACCACAGAGATTTCAGTTGTTTCTGATCTTCGAGAAAATGATTCAGTTGTCCCTGATCCTTTAGCTGATGGTCCAGTTGTTGCTAAACTAGCTGATGGTCCAGGTGTCCCTGCCAATCTTGATGGGAGAGATGTTCCTAATCCTACAGCAGATAGTCCAGTTGTCTCTAACCCACCAGATGATAGTCCAGTTGTCCTAGATATACCAGGTGATGATCTAGTTGTTCCTAATTCTCCAGCTGATGGTCCAATTGTCCCTTTCACTTCAGATGATGGTCCAGTTATACCTGTCACTCCAGATGATGCCCCAGTTGTCCCTGAACCTACAACAGGCAGTCTAGTTGTCCCTGAAACCAAAACAGATTGTCCTGTTGTTTCTGATCCTTCATGGAATTGTCCTGTGGTCCCTGAACCTCCAGCTGTTGGTCCTATTGTCCCAGCTTCTTCAACAGATTTTCCAGTTGTCTGGATTCCTCCTATGTAGGGACCACTAGTACCTGAATTTATAATAGAGACTGATGTTGTTTCTGATCTTCCAGAAAATGATCCAGTTGTCCCTGCTCCTTCAGCTGATGGCCCAGTTTTTCCTAACCCATGTGACGGGCTAGATGTCCCTACCAATCCTACTGATACAGATGTTCCTGACTCTACAACAGATGGTCCTGCTGTCATCCCAGATCCACCCATTGATAATCCAGTTGTTTCTGATATACCAGCTGATGAACTAGTTGTTACTAATTCCTCAGCTGATGGTCCAGTTATTCCTGTCATTCCAGATAATGGTCCAGTTATGCTTTCCACTCTAGATGACGGCACAGTTGTCCCTGAACCTACAACAAATCTTCCAGTTGTTCCTGACCCTCCTCGAAATGGTCCTGCTGTCCTTGCTTCTTTAGCTGACAGCCCAGTTGTCTGGATTCCTCCATTGTAGAGACCACTAGCACCTGAATTTACAGTAGAGGTTGCTGTTGTTTCTGATCTTCCAGTGAATGATCCAGTTGGCTCTGGACCAGACATCCCTGTCAATCCTACTGATGGTACAAATGTTCCTGATTCTACAAAAAATGGTCCTCTTGTCATTCTAGATCCACGTGTTGATGGTCCAGTTGTCTCTGATATACCAGCTGATGATCTGGTTGTTCCTAATACTTTAGATGATGGTCCAGTGGACTCAGATACTCCAGATGACATTCCAGTTGTGGCTGATCCAGTAGCTGATACTCCAGTTGTGCCTGTCTTTACCAACGAAGATCTAGTTGTCCTTATTTCTTTAGAAGATGGTAAGGTAATCCCTGAACCTAAAGTAGATTGTTTTGTTGTTCCTGATCGTCCATGGAATGGTCCTGTGGTCCCTGATTCTCCAGCTGTTAGTTCTGTTGTCCCTGCTTCTTTGGCTGACAGTCCAGTTGTCTGTGATCCTCCTGTAAATGGACCAATAGTCTCTGAACTTACAACAGAGGTGGAAGTTGTTTCTGATATTCCAGAATATACTCCAGTTATTCCTGATCCTTCAGCTGATGATCCAATTGTTGCTAATCCAGGTGATGGACCAGAGGTCCCTGTCAATCCTACTGATGGTACAGATATGCCTGATCCTACAAAAGATGGTCCTGTTGTAACCCCAGATCCACTCATTAATGCCCCAGTGTTCTCCGATATACCAGCTGATGATCTACTTGTTCCCAATTCCGTAGTTGATGATCCAGTTATTCCTGTCACTCCAGATGATGGTACAGTTGTTCCTGAACTGACAACAGATTTTCTTGTTGTTTCTGAACCTAAAACAGAATATACTGTTGTTCCTGATACTCCATGGAACAGTCCTATGGTCCCTGAAGCTCCACCAGCTCGTTCTGTTATACCAGTTTCCTCAGCAGGTGGTCCGGTTGTATGAGATCCTCTTGTGGACAGACCAGTAATCCCTGCACTAACAACAGAGGTTTCAGTTGTTTCTGATAGTCCAGCCAATGACTCAGTTGTCCTCAATATTACAGATGATTGTCCAGTTGTTACGAATGCAGGTGATGGACCATAGGTCCCTGTCAATCCTGTTGATGGTACAGATGTTCCTGATCCAACAACAGACATTACAGTTGTCCCTGAACCTCCAGAAAATAGACGAGTTGTACTTGATATATGGGTTGATGATCTAGTTTTACCAATTACTTCAGATGATGGTTCAGTGGACTCAGATACTCCAGATGACAGTGCAGTTGTGGCTGATCCTGTAGCCAGTACTCCAGTTGTGCTGGACTTTACCAATGAAGGTCTAGTTGTCCTTATTTCTTTAGAAGTTGGTAGAGTTTTCTCTGAACCCAAAACAGGTTGTCTTGTTGTTCCTGATCGTCCATGGAATGGTCCTGTGGTCCCTGATCCCCCAGCTGCTTGCTCTGTTGTCCCTGCCTCTTGGGCTGACAGTCTAGTTGTCTGTGATGCTCCTGTGGATGGACTGGTAGTGCCTGAACTTACAATGGAGGTCACAGTGGTTTCTGATCTTCCAGCCAATGACTCAGTTGTCCTCGACCCTACAGATGATTGTCCAGTTGTTGCTAAACCAGGTGATGGACCAGAGGTACCTGTCAATCCTGCTGATGGGACAGATGTTTCTGATCGTACAACAGATGGTCCAGTTGTCCCTGACCCACCAGGCAATGGTCCTGTTGTACTTGATATACGAGTTGATGATCTAGTTGTTCTGAATACTTCAGATGATGGCTCAGTGGACTCAATTACACTAGGTGAGTGTCCAATTGTGGCTGATCCTGTAGCTGATATTCCAGTGGTGCTGGACTTTAGCAAGGAAGGTTTAGTTCTCCTTATTTCTTCAGATGATGGCCCAGTCGTCCATGAACTTAAAACGGATCGTCCTGTTGTTCCTGAACGTCCATGGAATGGTCCTGTGGTCTCTGATCCCCCAGCTGCTTGTTCTGTTGTCCCTGCCTCTTTGGCTGACAGTCCAGTTGTCTGTGATCCTCCTGTGGATGGACTGGTAGTGCCTGAACTTACAATGGAGGTCGCAGTGGTTTCTGGTCTTTCAGCCAATGATTCAGTTGTCCACGATCCTACAGATGACTGTCCAGTTGTTGCAAACCCAGGTGATGGACCTGAGGACTCTGTCAATCCTGCTGATGGGACAGATGTTCCTGATCCTACAACAGATGGTCCAGTTGTCCATGAACCTCCAGGCAATGTTCCAGTTGTACTTGATTTTTGAGTTGATGATCTAGATGTTCCGAATACTTCAGATGATGGCTCAGGGGACTCAGATATTCCAGATGACTGTCCCGTTGTGGCTGATCCTGTAGCTGATATTCCAGTGGTGCTGGACTTTACCAATGAAGGTCTAGTTGTCCTTAATTCTTCAGATGATGGCCCAGTCGTCCATGAACTTAAAACGGATTCTCCTGTTGTTTCTGAACGTCCTTGGAATGGTCCTGTGGTCCCTGATCCCCCAGCTGCTTGTTCTGTTGTCCCTGCTTCTTTGGCTGACAGTCCAGTTGTCTGTGATCCTCCTGTGGATGGACTGGTAGTGCCTGAACTTACAATGGAGGTCGCAGTGGTTTCTGGTCTTTCAGCCAATGACTCAGGTGTCCTCGTTCCTACAGATGACTGTCCAGTCGTTGCAAACCCAGGTGATGGACCTGAGGACTCTGTCAATCCTGCTGATGGGACAGATGTTCCTGATCCTACAACAGATGGTCCAGTTTTCCCTGACCCACCAGGCAATGGTCCAGTTGTGCTTGATACACGAGTTGATGATCCAGTTGTTCTGGATACTTCAGATGATGGCTCAGGGGACTCAGATATTCCAGATGACTGTCCCGCTGTGGCTGATCCTGTAGCTGATATTCCAGTGGTGCTGGACTTTACCAATGAAGGTATAGTTGTCCTTAATTCTTCAGATGATGGCCCAGTCGTCCATGAACTTAAAACGGATCGTCCTGTGGTTCCTGAACGTCCATGGAATGGTCCTGTAGTCCCTGATATTGCAGCTGCTTGTTCGGTTGTCCCTGCTTCTTTGGCTGACAGTCCAGTTGTCTCTGATCCTCCTGTGGATGGACTGGTAGTGCCTGAACTTACAATGGAGGTCGCAGTGGTTTCTGGTCTTTCAGCCAATGACTCAGGTGTCCTCATTCCTACAGATGACTGTCTAGTCGTTGCAAACCCAGGTGATGGACCTGAGGACTCTGTCAATCCTGCTGATGGGACAGATGTTCCTGGTCCTACAACAGATGGTCCAGTTTTCCCTGACCCACCAGGCAATGGTCCAGTTGTGCTTGATGTACGAGTTGATGATCTAGTTGTTCTGGATACTTCAGATGATGGCTCAGTGGACTCAGATACTCCAGATGACTGTCCAGTTGTGGCTAATCCTGTATCTGATATTCCAGTGGTGCCTGACTTTACCAACAAAGGTCTCGTTGTCCTTATTTCTTTAGAAGTTGGTAAGGTCGTCCCTGAATGTAAAACAGGTTGTCTTGTTGTTCCTGATCGTCCATGGAATGGTCCTGTGGTCCCTGATCCTCCAGCTGCTTGTTCTGTTGTCCCTGCCTCTTTGGCTGACAGTCCAGTTGTCTCTGATCCTCCTGTGGGTGGACTGGTAGTGCCTGAACTTACAATGGAGGTCGCAGTGGTTTCTGATCTTCCAGCCAATGACTCAGTTGACCTCGATCCTACAGATGACTGTCCAGTTGTTTCAAACGCAGGTGATGGACCAGAGGTGCCTGTCAATCCTGCTGATGGGACAGATGTTCCTGGTCCTACAACAGATGGTCCAGAGGTCCCCAAACCTGCAGAAAATCGGCCAGTTGTGCTTGATATACGAGTTAATGATCTAGTTGTTCTGAATACTTCAGATGATGGTTGAGTGGGCTCAGATACTCCAAATGACTGTCCAGTTGTGGCTGATCCTGTGGCCAATACTCCAGTCGTGCCTGACTTTACCAATGAAGGTCTCGTTGTCCTTATTTCTTTAGAAGTTGGTAAGGTCGTCCCTGAATGTAAAACAGGTTGACTTGTTGTTCCTGATCGTCCATGGAATGGTCTTGTGGTCCCTGATCTTCCAGCTGCTTGTTCTGTTGTCCCTGCTTCTTTGGCTAACAGTCCAGTTGTCTGTGATCCTCCTGTAGATGGACTTGTAGTGCCTGAAGTTACAATGGGGGTTGCAGTGGTTTCTGGTCTTCCAGCCAATGACTCAGTTGTCCTTGATCCTACAGACAGTTGTCCAGTTATTGCAAAACCAGGTGATGGACCTGAGGACTCTGTCAATCCTGCTGATGGGACAGATGTTCCTGATCCTACAACAGATGGTCCAGTTGTCCCTGAACCTCCAGAAAATAGGCCAGTTGTGCTTGATGTACGAGTTGATGATCTAGTTGTTCTGAATACTTCAGATGATAGCTCAGTGGACTCAGATATTCCAAATAATGGTCCAGTTGTGGCTGATCCTATTGATGATATTCCACTTGTGCTGGACTTTACCAATGAAGGTCTAGTTGTCCTTAATTCTTCAGATGATGGCCCAGTCGTCCATGAACTTAAAACGGATCGTCCTGTGGTTCCTGAACGTCCATGGAATGGTCCTGTAGTCCCTGATATTGCAGCTGCTTGTTCGGTTGTCCCTGCTTCTTTGGCTGACAGTCCAGTTGTCTCTGATCCTCCTGTGGATGGACTGGTAGTGCCTGAACTTACAATGGAGGTTGCAGTGGTTTCTGGTCTTCCATCCAATGACTCAATTGTCCTCGATCCTACAGATGATTGCCCAGTTGTTGCAAACCCAGGAGATGGACCTGAGGACTCTGTCAATCCTGCTGATGGTACAGATGTTCCTGGTCCTACAACAGATGGTCCAGTTGTCCCAGACCCACCAGAAAATAGGCCAGGTGTGCCTGATTTTTGAGTTGATGATCTAGTTGTTCTGGATACTTCAGATGATGGCTCAATGGACTCAGATAATCCAAATGACTGTCCAGTTGTGGCTGATCCTGTATCTGATATTCCAGTGGTGCCTGACTTTACCAATGAAGGTCTCGTCCTTATATCTTTAGAAGTTGGTAAGGTCGTCTCTGAACCTAAAACAGGTTGTCTTGTTGCTCCAGTTCGTCCATGGAATGGTCCTGTGGTTCCTGCTACTCCAGCTGCTTGATCTGTTGTCCCTGCTTCTTTGGCTGACAGTCCAGTTGTCTGTGATCCTCCTGTGGATGGACTAGTAGTGCCTGAACTTACAATGGAGGTCGCAGTGGTTTCTGGTCTTCCAGCCAATGACTCATTTGTCCTCGATCCTACAGATGACTGTCCAGTTGTTGCGAACCCAGGTGATGGACCAGAGGCCTCTGTCAATCCTGCTGATGGGACAGATGTTCCTGGTCCTACAACAGATGGTCCAATTGTCCCTGAACCTCCAGGCAATGTTCCAGTTGTACTTGATTTTCGAGTTGATGATCTAGTTGTTCTGAATTTGTCAGATAATGGCTCAGTGGACTCAGATACTCCAGATGACAGTGCAGTTGTGGCTGATTCTGTGGCCAATACTCCAGTTGTGCCTGACTTTACCAACGAAGGTCTCGTCCTTATTTCTTTAGAAGTTGGTAAGGTCGTCTCTGAATGTAAAAAAGGTTGTCTTGTTGTTTCTGATCGTTCATGGAATGGTCCTGTGGTACCTGATCTTCCAGCTGCTTGTTCTGTTGCCCCTGCCTCTTTGGCTGACAATCCAGTTGTCTGTGATCCTCCTGTGGATGGACTGGTAGTGCCTGAACTTACAATGGAGGTCGCAGTGGTTTCTGGTCTTTCAGCCAATGACTCAGGTGTCCTCGTTCCTACAGATGACTGTCCAGTCGTTGCAAACCCAGGTGATGGACCTGAGGACTCTGTCAATCCTGCTGATGGGGCAGATGTTCCTGATCCTACAACAGATGGTCCAGTTTTCCCTGACCCACCAGGCAATGGTCTAGTTGTGCTTGAAGTACGAGTTGATGATCTAGTTGTTCTGGATACTTCAGATGATGGCTCAGTGGACTCAGATACTCCAAATGACTGTCCAGTTGTGGCTGATCCTGTAGCTGATATTCCAGTGGTGCTGGACTTTACCAACGAAGGTCTCGTTGTCCTTATTTCTTCAGATGATGGCCCAGTCGTCCATGAACTTAAAATGGATTCTCCTGTTGTTCCTGAACGTCCTTGGAATGGTCCTGTGGTCCCTGATCCTCCAGATGCTTGTTCTGTTGTCCCTGCTTCTTTGGCTGACAGTCCAGTTGTCTCTGATCCTCCTGTGGGTGGACTGGTAGTGCCTGAACTTACAATGGAGGTCGCAGTGGTTTCTGGTCTTTCAGCCAATGACTCAGGTGTCCTCGTTCCTACAGATGACTGTCCAGTCGTTGCAAACCCAGGTGATGGACCTGAGGACTCTGTCAATCCTGCTGATGGGACAGATGTTCCTGATCCTACAACAGATGGTCCAGTTTTCCCTGACCCACCAGGCAATGGTCCAGTTGTGCTTGATACACGAGTTGATGATCTAGTTGTTCTGGATACTTCAGATGATGGCTCAGGGGACTCAGATACTCCAAATGACTGTCCCGTTGTGGCTGATCCTGTAGCTGATATTCCAGTGGTGCTGGACTTTACCAATGAAGGTATAGTTGTCCTTAATTCTTCAGATGATGGCCCAGTCGTCCATGAACTTAAAACGGATCGTCCTGTTGTTCCTGAACGTCCATGGAATGGTCCTGTGGTCCCCGATCCCCCAGCTGCTTGTTCTGTTGTCCCTGCTTCTTTGGCTGACAGTCCAGTTGTCTCTGATCCTCCTGTGGATGGACTGGTAGTGCCTGAACTTACAATGGAGGTCGCAGTGGTTTCTGGTCTTTCAGCCAATGACTCAGGTGTCCTCGTTCCTACAGATGACTGTCCAGTCGTTGCAAACCCAGGCGATGGACCTGAGGACTCTGTCAATCCTGCTGATGGGACAGATGTTCCTGGTCCTACAACAGATGGTCCAGTTTTCCCTGACCCACCAGGCAATGGTCCAGTTGTGCTTGATGTACGAGTTGATGATCTAGTTGTTCTGGATACTTCAGATGATGGCTCAGGGAACTCAGATATTCCAGATGACTGTCCCGCTGTGGCTGATCCTGTAGCTGATATTCCAGTGGTGCCTGACTTTACCAACAAAGGTCTCGTTGTCCTTATTTCTTCAGATGATGGCCCATTCGTCCATGAACTTAAAACGGATTCTCCTGTTGTTTCTGAACGTCCTTGGAATGGTCCTGTGGTCCCCGATCCTCCAGCTGCTTGTTCTGTTGTCCCTGCTTCTTTGGCTGACAGTCCAGTTGTCTCTGATCCTCCTGTGGGTGGACTGGTAGTGCCTGAACTTACAATGGAGGTCGCAGTGGTTTCTGGTCTTTCAGCCAATGACTCAGGTGTCCTCGTTCCTACAGATGACTGTCCAGTCGTTGCAAACCCAGGTGATGGACCTAAGGACTCTGTCAATCCTGCTGATGGGACAGATGTTCCTGGTCCTACAACAGATGGTCCAGTTTTCCCTGACCCACCAGGCAATGGTCCAGTTGTGCTTGATGTACGAGTTGATGATCTAGTTGTTCTGGATACTTCAGATGATGGCTCAGGGAACTCAGATATTCCAGATGACTGTCCCGCTGTGGCTGATCCTGTAGCTGATATTCCAGTGGTGCTGGACTTTACCAATGAAGGTATAGTTGTCCTTAATTCTTCAGATGATGGCCCAGTCGTCCATGAACTTAAAACGGATCGTCCTGTGGTTCCTGAACGTCCATGGAATGGTCCTGTGGTCCCCGATCCCCCAGCTGCTTGTTCTGTTGTCCCTGCTTCTTTGGCTGACAGTCCAGTTGTCTCTGATCCTCCTGTGGATGGACTGGTAGTGCCTGAACTTACAATGGAGGTCGCAGTGGTTTCTGGTCTTCCATCCAATGACTCAATTGTCCTCGATCCTACAGATGACTGTCCAGTTGTTGCAAACCCAGATGACTGACCAGAGGTCCCTGTCAATCCTGCTGATGGGACAGATGTTCCTGGTCCTACAACAAATGGTCCAGTTTTCCCTGACCCACCGGACAATAGTCTAGTTGTGCTTGATATACCAGCTGATGATCCAGTTGTTCCTAATTCTCCAGCTGGTGGTTCAATTTTCCCTGTCACTCTAGTAGATTGTCCAGGTATACCCATCACTCCAGGTGATATTCCACTTGTTCCTGAACTTACAACTGATGGTCTAGTTGTCTCTGAACCTAAAACAGATTGTTCTGTTGTTCCTGGTACTCCAGGGAATGGTTCTGTGGTCCCTGATCCCTCAGATGTTGGTCCTATAGTCCTTGTCTCTTCAGGTGATAGTACAGTTGTATGGATTCCTCCTATGTAGGGACCACTAGTTCCTGAACTTACAATAGCAGTTGCCGTTCTTCCTGAATTTCCCGCAAATGATCCAGTTGTTTCTGCTCCTTCAGCTGATGGCCCAGTTGTTACTAACCCAGGTGATGGGCCAGATATCTTTGTCCAACCTACTGATGGTACAGATGTTTCTGACCCTACAACAGATGGTCCTTCTGTCATCCCAGATCTACCCGTTGATAGTCTAGTTGTTTCTGATATACCAGCTGGTGATCTAGTTGTCCCTAATACCTCAGCTGATGGTTCAGTGGTGTCTGAATCTCCAGATGATGATCTCATGGTCTCTGTGTGTCCAGGTAATGGTCTGGTTGTCTCTGAACCTAAAACAGATGGTCTAGTGGTCCCTGATTCTTCAGATAATGGGTGAATTGTCCTTGAAACAAAAACAGATGACACTGATGTTCCTGATCCTCCAATGAATTGCCCTGTCGTCCCTGATCCTCTAGCTTCTTGCCCAGTTGTTCCTGCATCTTTAGTTGACCATCCCATTGTCTGTGATCCTCTTACAGGTGTTTCAGTAATCCCTAATGTTATAACAAAGGTTTTTGTTGTTTCTGATCCTTCAGCTAATGTTCCAGTTTCTCCTGATGCTCCCGCTGACAGTGTTGTGGTCCCTGATCCTCTAGCTGCTGTTCCAGTTGTCTCTGGTCCCCCAATTGATGATCCAGTTGACCCTGTCAATCTTGTAGATGATGTAGATTTTACTAATCCTGCAATAGGTGCTGTAGTTGTTTGTGATACTTTTGTTGATGGTCCAGTTGTTCCTAACCCAAATGATGATCCAGATGTCCCTGTTAATCCTACTGATGTTACTGATGTTCCTGATTCTGTTCCTGAACGTCCAGTTATCCCTGACCTTCCAGTTGATGGTCCAATTGTCCTTGACATACCAGATGATGATCTAGTTGTTCCTAATTCTCCAGATGATGGTCCAATTGTCCTTTTCACTCCAGATGATGCTCTGGTTGTCCCTGAACCTACAAAAAATAGTCTACTTGAAGGTATAGTTGTTCCTGGACCTACAACAGATGGTCTGGTTGTCCCTGAACCTAAAAGAGATTGTCCTGTTTTTCCTGATCCTCCATGGAATGGTCCTGTGGTCCCTGAACCTCCAGCTGTTGGTCCTGTTGTCCCAGCTTCTTCAGCAGATTGTCCAGTCATCTGTGATTTTACTGTGTAGGGACCAGCAGTCCCTGAAATTACAACAGGGGTTACTGTTGTTCCTGAATTCCCAGCAAATGATCCAGTTGTCCCTGCTCCTTTAGCTGATGGCCCAGTTATTCCTAACCCATGTGATAAGTCAGATGTCCCAGTCAATCCTACCGATGATACAGCTGTTCCTGATTCTACAAAAAATGGTCCTGTTGCCATCCCAGATCCAACTGTTGATGGTCCAGTTGTCTCTGATATACCAGCTGATGATCTTGTTGTTCCTAATGCTTCAGATGATGGTTCAGTGGACTCAGACACTCCAGATGACAGTCCACTTGTGGCTGATCCTGGAGTCAATACTGCAGTTGTACCTGACTTTACCAATGAAGGTCTAGTTGTCCTTATTTCTTTAGAAGTTGGTAAGGTCATCCCTGAACTTAAAACAGATTGTCTTGTTGTTCTTGATCGTCCATGGAATGGTCCTGTGGTCCCTGATATTGCAGCTGCTTGTTCTGTTGTCCCTGCTTCTTTGGCTGACAGTCCAGTTGTCTGTGATCCTCCTGTGGATGGACTGGTAGTGCCTGAACTTACAATGGAGGTTGCAGTGGTTTCTGGTCTTCCAGCCAATGACTCAGTTGTCCTCGATCCTACAGATGATTGTCCAGTTGTTGCAAACCAAGGTGATAGACCAGAGGTCCCTGTCAATCCTGCTGATGGTACAGATGTTCCTGATCCTACAACAGATGGTCCAGTTGTCCCTGACCCACCAGACAATAGTCCAGTTGTGCTTGATATACCAGATGCTGATTTAGTTGTTCCTAATACTTCAGCTGTTGGTCCTGTAGTATCTGAATCTCGAGATGATGATTTAGTTGTTCTTGTCACTCCAGATGATGTTCCAATTGTCCCTGAACCTAAAACAGATGTAGTTGTTCCTAATCCTTCAGATGTTTGAGTTGTCCCTAAACCCAGAACAGGTGTTTCTGTTTTTTCTGATTCTTCAGTGGATGGTCCTGTAGTCCCTGATCCTCCAGCTGCTAGTCCACTTGTCTGGGCTTCTTCACCTGATTGTTCAGTTGTCTGTGATCCTCCTATGGATGGTCCAGTATTTCCTGACTTTAGAACAGAGCTTTCAGTTGTTTGTGATACTCCAGCAAGTAATGTAGTTGTCCCTGATCCTTCAGCTGATGGTCCAGGTGTTGTTAACCCAAGTGATGGTTCAGTTGCTCCTGTCAATCCTTCTGATGGTACAGATGTTCTTGAATCTACAACAGATGGTTCAGTTGTCTCTGATCCTTTAACTGATGATCTTGTTGTTGCTGATCCTCCCAGTGATGGTCCTGTTTTCCCTGTCACTACAGATGACAATACAGTTGTCCCTGATCCTTCAGCTGATATTCTAGTTGTCCCTGATCTTCCCTCAGATGGCCCAGTTGTTCCACCTCCTTCAACATAGTGTCCAGTTGTTCCTATAAAAATAAATAGTAAAAATACAATTTTGTTTATAAGATATATCGTGGGATTATTGTTGTTGTTGTTAAACTAGGAGCTTTCTCCACTATAGCTTTCAAGGCATCTTCATGGGCACCACCAGATTTCATACCTTTTATTCTACAGTGTAACTTCTTCCTGTTTATTCATCTAGCAGTACTTTACTGGGTATCTTGTGTGGTATTGTATAAGTTCTCAGAAACATATAAATATTACTCATTTTACCATTGGAACTACCCTATGGCATATATAGTACTACTTTCCCTTTTTATAGAGTAGAAACTAAAGCAAATATAGTTGAAATAGCTTTTCAAAAATGATGTAGCTAGTAATTAGAGAGTTCTCAGTTTCATGAAGCATTCCTAGTTGAATGGGGGAGACATACAGACACATAAATTAAGTTATATACAAACAAACAAATCCACACACAAGAAAAGTGTCAAAGCACTAACATAAAGTGAGGTAATACTGACCAACTGGGATTCTTTTTAGACTGCTTGGATAACAGACCTCTCTGAAAAAATGTCTTTTATTTTGAGATATGACAAAAACGCAGAAAACTATGTGAAACTCTAGGGAAATAGAACTCAGGCAGTGGGAACAGCTAGGGCAAAAGCCATAAGGCTGAAATGAACTATTTGTGCTAGAGAAGCAAAAGTAGAAGGTGAATGTATTTGGAAAATTGGAAGTTACAGGGAGGACATGCCAACAACTTAGCATCACCCAGAATACTCTGATATGAGACCCTTATATCAAGAATTCCACTAAGGGAACAGATGAGGTTGGAAACCTTGGATTTGTTGAGACATGGATCTACACAGTAGTGTGTGTGTATGGTGCCTATTTACATCAAAGCTTCATTACTTGGGCTAGCAGCAAATAACCTACTGCCTACCATATCTTCAATCCTTCTGGAAGGTTCTCTTTCATAGAACCTGTTGTTTTATTTTGTTAATAAAAGTAAAGCCTCTTAATCCTTTACCAGATTGGGAACTCTTATTCATCATTTCACATATTCACCGGATATCCACCAGATATTTATTAAGTCAGGCACTAAGCTAGGCACTGGGAATGCAAATGTAAACTAGCATAGGCAAGGTAACAAGACCTTTCTCTAGTTTTGATAGTAATTCACCATTGTACTAGACAGTGGCTGTCTAGTAATGGAAAATGACTGGATGAAGATTCAATCATCTAGGCCCTGTTTTAGCCTCCAAACATATTCACCTATGACTAAAGTAAACACATTGATTTTTTAATTTATAAAATGTGAATAATCACTAATATATTGTCAATTGCACTAGGTGGTTATATGATTCGAGTAAGTGAATATATGTGAAAACACTTTGTCCATCTTATACTTAGTATAATTTTATGTGATTATCATTTTTATTTTTTGCTAAAACAGGTTAAGATGACTTACAAATAATGTTATACAATAGTAAATGACTAGCTCATATCTTTATTTCATTTAATAAGTTGTATTCAATATATCCAGTAAAAAACAAAGTATAAAAACAGTTTTATTTTACCAATTAAATTTTTAAGCACTTTTTTTTCCTATTTCATGAGAAATATTTACCAGTCCCCTTTCTTTCTCTCTTTCTTTTTTTTCTCCTCTCTGGTCCGTATCTTTGATCCTTTGGAACGAGTTAAATATTATGAAACACAAACATTGTTTAGTAAGGTGTGGCTATACCCACTGCATATTGCATACTCTCATTGTATATTTTCCTGTAAGGTGAGTTTTGAGCAAATGAGGTATGTAGAGTCATGTCCTATTTGCAAATTCTAGAAAAGAAGAATTTTTTAAACCAAAGTGTGGAGATTTTAAGTAGCAAACTATTTGCTGAATGTTTAGACAATTCAGAAGGCAATGTTACTGAATATTCTTAGGAAAGGGAAAGCTGTTCATCAAGGTTCTAGATCATTTTTCTATTCAATAATGAACTTATAAAGAAATATATTAATATTTTAAATCATGACTTTTTTAATACTAAAGAACCATGACATTTTTCTAATACTAAAGATAGCGGGTTTTTGAAAATAGATTGCAAAAAGAAAAATTCTAACTTGAACATCCCTGTTGATGGCTGAGAATCATTTAATATCCAGAAGCCTATTATTCAACAAAGAAAAGAATTTATTGAACTCTTAAATATTTCTGTTATGGGAAAATCATATTATCAAGCAATGAAATGCAAAAACACTATTATTTAGTACTTTTATATTTATATTTGTTTGTTGTATAAGTGATTTTTTGTAGAGCCACTCAAACCTTAGATGAAGAAATGTAACTAACTGGATGAGGAAACATCCCTAACTCAAAAACAACATTTAAGGACCAAATATGAGATGAAATGTTAGATGGTTACTATTACATTTTTAATTAACTCAGTTATAGTTGTATCCGGTAACATTCCAGTGATTTCTGCATTGGCCATGCATTCCAGTGACATCTGCATTGGCCACATCAGATTCAAAATGCTGCATTAGTCTTGTTTAGTAACGGGGAACACCTGAACTGTCAGATCACTGTCACACTGTCATGTGTTGTTCTGAAAACCCAACAGTGCACAAATACTGAACAACAAAAAATGTAATGGCAATCTTTCTAAGTGATTCACATAATATTTGAATTGTAGTGCGCCAATTTTTAAGCAGGAAGGATTTCCAACTAAAATAAACATTCTACTGACTGGTCTTTTATAAACAAGTTTTTCTACATTGACAGATTTTTGTGACTTTTTGTATTTAGCTAATCTCACCTAGTTTATCTGAAGAGCTTGTAGTACCACTGCGGGGTGACCCAGGTTTATTTTCATCTCTACTAGTTGTAATACCGGATGTTCCAGTTGTACCTGCTATAAAGGAAAAATGGATTGGGTTCATTCCCAGAATATCTTAAGCTATGAGATCACCAAATCTGACTTAAATGAACTTCCAACAAAAGATTACCAAAATATTTGTTTTTCTTTTTAAAAAAAATGTTTTAAACATTTATTTATTTTTGAGACAGAGAAAGAGCATGAACAGGGGAGGGGCAGAGAGAGAGGGAGACACAGAATCCGAAACAGGCTCCAGGCTCTGAGCTGTCAGCACAGAGCCCGATGCGAGGCTCGAACTCATGGACCGTGAGACTATGACCTGGGCCAAAGTCGGACACTTAACTGACCGAGCCACCCAGGTGCCCCTCTGTTTTTCTAGATCAATGATATTACCCTGTATACATTTTCAAAGACGTGCTTTGACATACATTTATTTATTTTTTCACTGGATTCTCATCACAATCCCACTCAATAAATTACATTCCCATTTTTTACTGATAAGAAAACTGAAGTTACAGATGTTAAGTGATTCATTCACTTAATTGCATGAATTGCATGATACTAGTTCTAGGAAAAGTATTGACATTTGAATACTGCTCAGGCAGGCTGTTTATTCGGGATTTTTTTTCTTCCCATCTGAAATGGTTATTGAAAATTTATCAAATGTATTTTTAGCCTGTATGTAGTTTTTTTATTTCTCTTAGCTCTATTAGTATGAACCATAAATATATATAATTTTTTGAGAGAGAGAGAGAGAGCAGGGGAGGGACAGAGAGAGAGAGAGAGAGAATCCCAAGCAGGCTCCGCACTGTCAGCACAGAGCCTAACGTGGGGCTTGAGCTCAGGGGCTCAAACACATGAACAGTGAGATCATGGCCTGAGCCAAAATCAAGAATTGAATTTTTAACCAAGTGAGCCACCCAGGTGGCCTTAGTATGAACTATATCTAGCGGACTTCCTAATTTTGAAAAAAATTTCACCAAAACTTAATAGAAACTATTTTTAAACATTATTTTAGTGTGCTTTTGGATTCCAATTTCAGCCATTTGTCATTTGCTATGCACTCTTAAATTGCTCCCTTTTTTTTTTTTTTTTGCTTCTTTATTTTTATTTTGATAGGTTCTATTTTCACAGTAACACTTTTATATAATCCCATGAGCACACTCCCAATTTTCTTTCAGGTAGTATCTATTGTTTCTCAACAAATAATAATAATTATTATATACTTATTATTATGTAATTATTATTATTAATATAAGTATTATTATTTCTTCTTCCCTTCTCTTCTTCTTCTGTGCTTTCCACTTTAGATACCATTTTCTTTCTTAATATTCATTGTTTTTACTTCTTTAATAAATGTGAACTTATCTGGCTCATGGACTTTAAATAATTTGACTACTATCTAATCAATAAGACTATCTCATCTTCCTTCTTATTCCTATCTATCTATTTATTAATATGATATTTTTAGCTGGTTAAATATGTGACATTTATGTATTTTTATTCAGCCTTTCTTTCAACTTTTGTTCTAATTTTAGAGCTATAGTTAAAAATAGTGCCCTCTATAGGGGCACCTGGGTGGCTCAGTTGGTTAAGCAACTGGCTCTTGGTTTCAGCTCATGATCTCATGGTTTGTGAGTTTGAGCCCTGTGTCGGGTTCCTGGCTCTGTGCTGACAGTGAGGAGCTTGCTTGGAATTCTCTTTCTCCCTCTCTTTCTCTCTCATTCTCTCTCTCTCTCTCTCCCCCTCCCCCATGAGTATTCTCTCTCTCTCTTTCAAAATAAGTAAACTTTACAATTCTTTTTTTTTTTTTTTTTAACTTTTGTTTACTTTTGAGAGACAGAGCACAAGCAGTTGAGGGGCAGAGAGGGAGACACAGAATCCGAAGCAGGCTCCAGGCTCTGAGCTGTCAGCACAGAACCCAACAAGGGGCCTGAACTCACAAACAGCGAGATCATGACCTGAGCCGAAGTCCAATGCTTAACCAACTGAGCCACCCAGGTGCCCCAATAAATAAACTTTAAAAGGAAATAGTGCTATAACTTTTGGTCATTTTCAAAGCATCTCTTTGTTGCTTAATGCACTCACTCTACAGTGATTTTATTATGAAGGGCTCCATGGGTGTATATTTCTCTGAATTCCTTCATGTTTTCAAGTATTTCCCGATAGTTTGATACTTGAATTACATTTAGCTCGATTTAAAAACATTTAGCCTACATTTCTCTTCCTTGAGTTTCTTAATGATCCTACTTTATCTCACTAAGCCTGATACCAACCTGAATTTCTTTCATTTTAAAAGACTTTCTTTTTTTTGGGGCGCCTGGGTGGCGCAGTCGTTAAGCGTCCGACTTCAGCCAGGTCACGATCTCACGGTCCGTGAGTTCGAGCCCCGCGTCAGGCTCTGGGCTGACGGCTCGGAGCCTGGAGCCTGTTTCCGATTCTGTGTCTCCCTCTCTTTCTGCCCCTCCCCCGTTCATGCTCTGTCTCTCTCTGTCCCAAAAATAAATTAAAAAAAATAATAATAAAAAATAAATAAATAAAAGACTTTCTTTTTGCCTCAAGGTCCAGAGACTGTATCTTTCAAATCTGACAGTTTTCTAAAATAACTCACTAAATTGACCATTCAGGATTAATTCTTCCTTATATATGGAAGATCCTTTCAACATGTAAATTTAGGATTTCCCTTTTAATTACGGGACACTTGTCCTGACTTACAGTTTTACACATTGTTTCATTGTTTTTTCTTCTTCAGAAACTGAATATATATATATATATATATATATATATATATATATATATATATAGGATATTTTTTTCTCTTTCCTGCAACTATGTCTTTCTCTGATCCACTTTATTATTTTTTAAGTCTGAAATATTTTGGGGGATCTTTCCAATTCTGTCTTCTGCCTCTTCTGCTATGATTTCAATATCATGTATATTCTCTTTTGGGTAGCTTGTAACTTGGTCCGTATTTTTAAGATAATTTTTTTTCCAATATTACTCCTGAGATTTCATCAGTTCCAATTTAACCTCTTCCTACTGTTTATCTATTTTTACCCTCAAGTTTCATAATTTATAGTTCTGACACCTATATCTGCAGTTTATTTCTTAATTTAAATTCTGTTTCCTGTTTCGTGACTAGATTTTTAGAATTTGCTTGCTGTTGCTGAAAATTGTTCAAAATGTATATGAGTGAATAGCTTTATATAGATATTAGCATTTTCTTTTTCTTTTTCATGTTTTTTTGTATTGGATTTTCTTGAAACAATGATGGCAGGAGATCCTATGCAGTAGGGACAGAGAGGCTTTTGCAATGGCTCACCAGATTTTGCAGATCAGGAGCTTTGTCTTAGGTTGTTTATGGTGAAGGGAAGCTTCTTCTTTATTTATTTTTTAAAGTTTATTTATTTATTTTGAGAGAGAGAGAGAGAGAGAGAATCCCAAGCAGGCTCCATGCTGTCAGTGCAGAGCCTGATGTGGGGTTTCAACTAATGAACCATGAGATCACGACCTGAGCCAAAATCAAGAGCTGGATGTTCAACCCAGGCACCCTGAGAAACTTCTTTTTAAGTGGCTTCTTTCCTTTGTCTGTCTTCTAATTCTTTTAAAAAAAAATTTTTTTTAACGTTTATTTATTTTTGAGACAGAGAGAGACAGAGCATGAACGGGGGAGGGTCAGAGAGAGAGGGAGACACAGAATCTGAAACAGGCTCCAGGTTCTGAGCTGTCAGCACAGAGCCCGACGTGGGGCTCAAACTCACGGACTGCGAGATCATGACCTGAGCCGAAGTCGGCTGCTCAACCGAGTGAGCCACCCAGGCGCCCCTGTCTGTCTTCTAATTCTTAATTACTATCCTGTTTTCTTGAGGTTCTCGGCTTTAAATATTTCTCTTTTTTCTTTGACACCCAGGCTGCAAGGATTCTTCTACCTTCCAGTGCCCTTCCCTTGCCTTCACACAGTCTAGTGCCTTCTCATGGTTCTATGACTGCCAGTCCTCATTCCATGAACTCTCCAATCTTATTTCTTTCAACTCCACATCCACAAGAGCTCTGACTTGTGAGGTCTCAGATCTTCTCTCAGTAGTCTCCATTCAGGGTATGGCCCTTTCCCTCCAGGGATAAATCCTAGTTGATGTTCTCTATGTTCTTCCACTATTAAGCACTTCTTTATATTCCCCTTTCTTCTTGGATGCCCTGACCTGAATCTCAGCTCCACTATGAGCCCCAGAGTCATCTTTCCCAGTCATTGAAGTCTTCGTCTCCTCTCTCCTTCTAACCACTCTAGGTGTGGGCTCTGTGATATTTATGGTTTGTAGAAGGAAGTGTGTGTAGATCTAATGTATGCAGCCAACATTTTCCTGACTCCTTTTTCCCCATTGGGTCTTTGAGTGTAAATGCTACTCAATTCTAAGATCATAAAAGCAAATTAAAAACCAGGTTAGTCCAGATCACACCCTGCTGAGGAAGGTATGGTTGAACACAGCTGGAAAGTCAGGACCAGCGTTGTCTGCTTTCCCAGGACTTGGAGTTCTAGTGCCTGCTTCCCCAGGGGTGTTGTCACCTCTGGTTCTGGAAGTGGCTTTAGGCAATACCCTAGGCATGGCTTAATTTTACAATAGAAAGAAGAATTAGGTAATTAAAATATGAAATGGATAATCTTTTGAGAATGGCTTATATAAGGACAAATGAAAATTTAAAACAAAAGGCTTAATTCTTTCTGGTGAAAGTAAGGAAAGAGACTTTCCTTTTCCTTTGTTTAGAACACAAATTTGTAATTTTAGGTTTTTTTCTCTTTGAAATGTGTGTAAATCTCCAAAACATCTAAATAGGCCTAATGACCTAGGTCATTCTAGGTCTTTCTCAAGGACCCGGGGGCTCTTTGAAATGTAAACATCAAGGGAGATAGTACCTTATCTCCCACTAGTTATAAAACTTCCTCTTGTCAAGTGGCTCAGTTGGTAAGTGTCAGACTTTGGCTCAGGTCATGATCTCAGTTCTTGGGTTTGAAGCCAGTCTGGGGCTCTGTGCTGACAGCTTGGAGCCTGCTTCAGATTCTGTGTCTCCCTCTCTCTTTGCCCCTCCCTTGCTGGCGCACTCTTTCTCTCTCTCAAATAAACTCAAAAATAAATAAACATAAAAAAAAAAACCTTCCTCCTTCAAGACTGGAGTTAATTTTCTCCTGTATAAAATCAACTAACCAAATTGTCATCCCAACTACTAAGTGAATTTAAGATGAACTATGTATAATAAATGGGGTTTTAAGGTCCTCTTACTTGAGAACTAGTAATTTTTCTCAAGAATATGTATGTAAAGGGCTGTCTGCTTGGTGAGATTCCTTTCTGTTTTTACAACCTCTTAGTAAATTGTCTGTAATTTGCATCACTTTCTAGTTTAAGGCTCATTCAATTATAAAACTGTTTTCTTTCTCTACTACCTTTATGGACTGGGTCTCTGGGCTGAGAGAAGATTTTGTTTTCAAACATATTACCCCAACAACTGAAATATGACTGTTGTTATTCCCATGAAATTGAATATATCTCTAAAATTCTACCCAACTCACTTATGTTTTGAGTTTTTGCTTGTTAAAGTGTATAGATATAGTACACTGATCATAATATCATATAATGTTCAAACTAGAATAATCCTGTTGTTTTTAACCCTATCTAATCAGTTCTCTTACTAGAATTTCCTCTTGAGTTCCCATTCCAATGCTTGTCACTGAACATTTGTTTGATATTGACTATTTTCTGTCTTACATGGTATTTGCCTTTGCATGTATATAAATATTCATTTCTCCTGCTCAAAAAACAAGTTCTAAGAAAACAAGTACATTACTATTCTCCTGTGTTCTCTGGAGCATCAGTCTGATGCTCTGTGTAACATCAGTCTAATGTTACACACACAACAAATAGCTCTTGATTTATTTCTGATCTTCTTCAGTTTTGACATTACACAAATAATGATAATTAAATTCTTCAGGAAGCTTTGTCTCTGTAAAAATCGTAAGTAAAGAAATCACATTTCTCTTGTCTGGATTCATTCTGATTATGTTCATTCAGTACCTGAGGCTCGGGAAGTGTTTTCACCAACAGTTCCAGTGGTGGCTGCATTCTCCCCTTCAGTTGTTCCTAATTGAGAAGAACAATGGTGCTCAGTCCACAGTGGGGTTGCCAGATTTAGCAAATGATAACACAAGACATCCAGTTAAATTGGAATTCCAGATAAACAACAATCATCCCAATGGGACATACTTATAACAAAGTATTCTTTATTTATGTGAAATTCAAATTTAAATGACATCCTGTGTTTTCATCTGGAAATTCTAGTCTTCATCGATGGTTGTAATGAAAATGCCCAAGCTACTCATATTCATTTGTCCTAAAATAACAGCCATTAAAACTATAGCCATTGCTAAATTCATTTAAATGTCTCATAAAAACCTGAGGTCTCAGCTAAGCTCATGATGGAGCACCACCAAAATGCCCAGGTGAGCCTGTGCCTTGTCTGCTGAATTCCCAGCTGGGCTGCTATCAGTGAAAGGTCATCTAGTTGTGATGCCATCACCAGTTCCAGTGGTAGTTCCAACAGGTTCTCCTGTTACACTTGATAAACACAGTACTGGGACAGCATGTACATTACTGTAGCTTTAATCTAGTACTTTGGCATTTTTGAAGGGAAGATTTGAAGAAACCAGAAAAAAAGTATCATACTGAAAACTTAATTCTTTTTGTACCATTCAACATCCTTCTTGGGCATTCGATTAACTAAAACAAGTTAAACCAGCAGGGTTCTGACAAAAGAATCTTCTGTTTTGTTTGGGGGATTTTGTTTTGTTTTTACAAAAACCATGGTCTCTGAATGACATTCTCTACTCACCTAACTTGCCTTCAGATTGTGTCACTTCACTACTTGGGGGTCTAGTTGCATCACTAGCTGATGATCCAGTAGTCCCTTTCAAAATCAAAAATAAATATGAATCATGATCTTTGGTGAAGCAGAACAGATTGTGCTGTTCTCTACTTTCAAAATACTTTTCATATATTTGTTTACATATTGTTTCACATATTTGTTCATTTCTCTACTCAGTTCTAATTTGTAGCCAAGATTGGAAACCATGACCCTAATCCCACTCCAGACTCACAGTTTCAGAAGTCCTCAAGCAGGAATCTAGCAGTTTAAAATATATCACGTTTTACTCTATATCACATCTGAGCTGATGTTGGAGAAACACTGCCATTAGGCTCATAAAAACAGGGATACTGGATACGTGCAGTAATAATTAAAACTAATCACTCAGAAGCCACTGGCAGCTTCCCTAAGGTCGGTAAGAAGTTGCTTTAGACCTTGCACTTCCATACCTGGTCTGCCTCCCATGGTCGAGCCCGGGGCAGTTGTGTCTCCATTTGTGTTCTCATGCCCAGGTGCTGTTGTGAAGCCCTCTGAAACCTCTGGGGTCCCTGACACAACAGTGGGGAAAGGGGTTTACTTCTCGAGTTGCAGGATTCTATATATCACTCTTTTCTGATAGGACAGCATTGAGGTTTCCAAGATAAAAGAATCTTGACTCCTAGGATTTCTGCAGCTAGATATCTAATATCAGCCTAATATCATACAGAGCTTAATCTTTTTTTAAGGTTATTTATTTTGAGAGAAAGAGAGAGTGGGGGAGGAGCAGAGAGAGAGGAAAAGAGAGAGAACCCCAAGCAGGCTCTGCGATGGCATCTTGGAGCCCGATGCGAGTCTTGAACTAAAAAATTGTGAGACTGTGATCTGATCCGAAGTCAGATGCTTAACTAACTGAGCACCCAGGTGCCCCACATAGAGCTTAATCTTTAGTTCAACCTGTGGTATATTCAGTGTATTTAATAGGCGCTAAAATGTGTATCTGACTTGCCTGGTTTCCCTGGGCTTGTCGCCCCTGTGCTTGGTTCCCTGGGTGTGCTGTCTTCACCTTCTCTTGCTGGTGCAGTAGGGCTGCCTGTTGTTCCTCCTGATAAAATACAGCAGTTTCAGAAATACACTAGACCTAAATCAACTCATTTAATCTTATAGAAATCCTCCAGAGCTGGCAGTATTATCATTCCCACTGATGACGTGGTGAAGTGAAGTGCTCCAGGCCACCCAGTTATTTGGCAACAGATCCAGGAGCCAAACCCAGGCAGTCTCACCCTGGAGTTGATACTCCAAATGTGCTTCTAAAATCAACTGTGGTAAGAGAGCAATTTTGTAAAAGTTCCAATCTGCCTTATTTTGGGGGGAGGAAGGGGGAGAATGCCATAAAAGTGAAGAAATGAAAATTTAAAAAGTGAAACCAAAGAAAACATAAAATTTTATTCAATAGATACGAAATCACTGTGTCAAACTGCTGCTCAATTCTTACCACATCATGGACCAGTGAAACAAACAGTTCTGGATGGCATGCCTTTGTGGACCAAACTTGGAGCAGCCCTGCTCAAAACCATTGTACAGATTGTCTGATCCCCAAAAGAGATAGCTGATTGACTCATCATCATGACCCAGTAATTCTGATTCAAATTTTTGGAAATATAAACTAGATGGTAATTACCCTAAGAGTTCAGTAAATTCACTGATCTAACTGGAATCGACCAGTTTCTTGACTTGTGCTACTGTACATTATGTCTTTTAATATGTTATTTTTATGTAAACTGCAATTTATTATAGTATTTAAAACAAAAAATTTAAATCAAGAAATCTGCTAGAGGAAAACAAATGTAGGAAAATAAAACCAGGCCATGGATTCATTAATAAATATGTAAAGCGAAGTCCCACTGCATATACTAAAGAAATGATTTTTAATGGTATGTAAAGGAGTTTTGCTTTATCCTAAAAGCAATCAGAACAATTGTCGAATGACCTGAAGACAGTTGAATTTTTGGAAGTTCATTCTGGCGTGGTATTGACTAAAGAGTAAATTGGGACAGAAGTGGGGAAAGAGTGGAAATGTTCTCAACTTTGATATGCATCAGTCGCTTAAAGGGCTTGTTAATAGGGTTTGCTGGGCTTCACTTCAAAAGCTTCTGAATCAAAGCAGATGGGCCTGAAAATCTGCATTTCTAAAAAATTCCCAGGAGACACTGAGGCTGTTGGTCTTGGAACCACACTTTGAACACCTGTGTTAGAGGAAGATGAGCCATGTGGACAACTGCAGGTATTAAGTGGAAACTGTTTAACACCTGAGCAAAAAGCAGAGGCAAATGTGACTCAGAGGAATTTTAAGGGGTGTTTGAAATTACTGACTGATTAAGGGACAGGCTTGTTTGTTTTTAATTAATATCATCTATGCTTAAAAAAGTCAATAATATTTTATTCTTGAAACCAACAATAGTTAAAATTTAGTCAATGATGCACAATGATAAGCATATTCTCACTGGCTTTTCTTGGATGCATGCTCTTATGCACAGATCACAAAACTGTGGGGCCATTACAGAGGAGGATAAGAGTTCTGGGTTCTAATCCTGCCTCTGCCAGTTTTGAGACCTTTTATTATTTTCTTCTTTCTGGGCATAAAAATACCTAACTGCCATGGTGGTAATGTAAATTAAATTACATATTTTCCATTTGAGAATAACTCAGAAGTTTTAGTGTGCCATATAAATATTATTGAATATATAAATGCAATATAAAGTGCAAGTGGGGGATAGGCAAAGAGAGAGAGAGAGAGAGAGACAGACAGACAGACAGACAGAATCACAAATAGGATCTGCCCTGTCAGCGCAGAGCCCAGTATGGGGCTCCATGTTATAAACGGTGAGATTAGGACCTGAGGCAAAAATCAAGAGTTGGATGCTTAACTGACTGAGCCACCCAGGCACCCCCTAAAGTTCTACATTTTAATTATGTATCAAAAATACCTAAGGCTGATATTATACCTAACTCAGATATCTTTATTTTATACAATATTGTCCTGAGAAGCATTGCCTGAAACTAGTTGCTTATCTGTGGATGGTATACTTTGTTCTGAATTCAGTTTACCTGCCATGTGCCCAGGACTGGTGGGGGCGGGGTACACTACAGTCGTGCCTGCCGTGCCAGCACTGACGGTCACGGGAACGGGAGTTCCAATAACACCTGCGAAAAACATAAAATGAGCTTCTCATGTCAAGTATGCTTGGATTTTGTTTCCAATGGGTGGGTGATTTAACTATTCAGTCAGTTCCCACTCCAGAAAATGAAAGTGTGAATCCAGTGACTTTTTGTCCAGAGTTCCCTAAGATTTTGTTCTACTATAATTTCCTCAAAGATTTTGGTTTAGTTTTTACTATTTTGTTGTTGTTATTGCTTTTTTTTTTTTTTACATTTATGTTCTAGGCATCTTAAATTGGGTCATGCTAAGTCTTCATATATTTGTCTCAATGAAGTTGCTTTCAAATAAATGGAATCTTAAGCTCTAATCACACTGTCACTCAGGGATAATAACAATGATGAAATATCATGAAAGAGCTAATTGCTACTTTTACACTTAGAACGCCTAAAAGAGCAAAATACATCATTAGATATACACATGTTTTCTCTTATCCTATATATTACTTTTTAAATTTTGAGTTTGATGTTATTTATTTCTGTTATACTCTACTAATAGTTACTGATAAGGAAAAAAATAAAACTGGAAACCATATTATAGCCAGCCAATATAAACTGGTCAAAAACAAGATAAATTCAGGCTTTTTAAAGAATTTTAAATCATTGGGAAAAGCTCAATAAATTACTTGTTCGCAACGTTTTGTCAAAAGCAAAACTCTCATATAAATTCTTTCTTAAAAACCCAAAGTTACTAATAATTTTCCCTGTTAGATTTTTTTTCACATATAAAACCGGGAATTAATATACTAACCTGTAGTAAAAGGTTCACTCAGAAGAGTTAGAGTTGTCCCTGATAAGAAAAAGAGAAATGATGTAAATTTGTCTGAACTCAAGGGAAAATACTGGAAAGATTGCTGGATTGTTAGTTTTCAATATGTAGTAGTTTGTAATATATTTAGCACTGAGAGTTTGATAAAATTTGATTTCAGTTTTAAAATAATGATATCATGGGGCGCCTGGGTGGCTCAGTTGGTTAAGCGTCTGACTTCGGCTCAGGTCATGATCTCACTGTCTGTGAGTTCGAACCCCGTGTCAGGCTGTGTGCTGACAGCTCAGAGGCTGGAGCCTGCTTCAGATTCTGTGTCTCCCTCTCTCTGACCCTCCCCTGTTCATGCTCTGTCTCTCTCTGTCTCAAAAATAAAAAAACGTCAAAATTAAATAATGATATCATAATGTACTTTACAATGCATATGTGTATGGGTGAAGGGGCATGGATATGCATGTGTATACTATACACACATATGCTGAATTCCAAATACAAGGTAAATGCAATAAATGTATATCAAAAATGACAAAGTTAATTCTGTGTTAGCAGAAGCTAATGCTGAAGTTAATGACTTCTTTTACTCTATTTCTGGTGGTCAGTGCCTTCCATAGTTGTCTACCGAGTGGCATTTAGTCTATATTTGGAGTAGTGGGAAGAAGAAATATTTTTTAGGATTTGTTTTTATAATTTTATATAGGTTTATGAAGATAATATAATTATATAATTATAAAATTTTATAATTTTATAGATTATATAAAAATATATAAATTACATAAATTATAAAATTATATAAAAGTTATAAAATTATATAATTTTATAGTAGGTTTATGGAGATAAATTTGTAGTTATCAGTAAACTCCTGAAGGAAGAGGCCATATTTTTACTTTGCCTTCCCAGTGCCTGCCCCTCCAACCATTCCTGCCAGGAATACATTAGCAGTTTATTAACTGTTTATTGCCAGGGGTGCGGTGTACTCAAAATTAAGCCTTTGTTAAAATCTGGTTTTCATAAACAGCAAAATCAGCTATTTTCTGTATTTTCATCTTAGTCTCTATTGAAAAGCCCTGCAAATCTATTACTTATATGGAAATTCACACTTTACAATATTATAGTATTTTGCAACTTACAAAAGAAGAAGAAAAAGTGTCTCACACAACCTCTCTATTTGATCCTCATTCTTTGTTCAGCCACCATGGCTGCTTTTCAGCGTCTCATACCTGCGATTTGCAGTTCCCTGGCCTTGGAACACAGTTCCTTATTCTTCTCCGAGTTAAACCTTCACTGGTCAGTTCTCAACTCATCTTTTCCTCAGCCTTTCCTGACCATCTTGACTTGTTCAAATCTCTTCTCCACCTAACTCACCCCCATTTTAAGCACTTCATAGCTCTTGTCATTGACGGAAATTTCCATTTGTATTTGTAATTGCTTGATTGATATCCATCTTCCTCACTAGACTATAGGTTTTATGAACACAGGGATTGTATCTATTTTAACTCATCTTTATATCTCTAATGATAGCAGAGTGCCTAGCACCTAATAGGTGATTGATAAGTATTTGATAATAGAAGGAAAGAAGGAAAAATATTATGCTTATTCTGCATATAAAGAATTGGGCTCAGAAAAGCTATGTGATTTGTACAAGATAGATGCTAGTCAGTGACAACGCTGGGACTAAATCCAAGTCATCCAGTACCTAGGACTATAACCCAAATGGCTTTTTATATAATATAAAAATATTACGTATAAAATATCTATGTATAAAAATATCTATGTATAATGAACTACCACTTGTAGTTTTTTTAATTATCCATTCATTATATCAATGGAAATGTTATAAGTTAGACTAGAAATATATAATACCACATCAAATAAATAATAAAATATCCTTTCTTGATTACTTCAAAAATGGATATTATAAATATGTTTAGTTTGAGAGAAGGTTTATGTGAGAATTCTCAAAATTAGTGTCAAGCTTTAGTTGAGAAGAATTTTTAAATCAGTGTCAAGAAGACCACCAACAGACCAATTCAGATCTTATCTTTTCTCATGGATGAACACATTAATTGGACACTGAATTAAAATGCCTTGCTGATCTGGATGCAAGAATCACATAGAAAGACTATTATTCCATGGCCCACAGAGACTATCAAGATTATCATGATGCAGCAGGATACATCGTGATACTTCAAAAGAATATGTTGCAGATTTCATTTCCCAGTATAGATATAACCTTTAGGGAACTGCAGTGATTCCAGTTTGAGCTCTTTCAAATTGAGCACAATAACATTTAATTAAAAGCAGCATTATCACATGGAACAGAATCAAAATCTTCTCCACGGTTTCCACATTTGAATATTCTCTGATCAAATGGAGTCAAGGGGAACACAGTGGCTCACCATAGATGGTAGAGCACAGACTGCAAATATTTTTAGCGTACGAAGGAGAGAACACATTTATAGGCCTTTCCTCGCGATTGGTATGGCTAACATGGCAACAGGCTCCAAAGTGGATCTCCAGGACCCATCTTAAATCAGGGCCAGAAGATTTATCTAAACTAGTCACAGATTGGAGTACATACCAGTTGGGCTACTATATATAATATAGCAGTTATTTCCCCCCACAAATAAACTTCGGAAGATATGTCTAAAATTGTTGATATAGTGATAAAAATATGGATAAGTTTTTACTAACATGAATAGAGAAGAATCCACTTTTCTTCATGGGTTAATGACCAAAACTGATAAAGCATTACTGTTCTCATTAATTTTGGCATCCATAACCACTGCAATTACAGTTAATATTTTCCTTCACTTACAAATGAACACATATGCTTAAAGGACTTGATATTGTGAATTACTATGTATCAGCTGCTTTGTTGCCAAGAGGTAACTGCTCATAATAAGAGCTGCCAAAATATTGATAGCTCTGTGCATTATGAACTAATAATCCACTCCAAAAATTTTCAAAGTGATTGTGTTGATTTATTTTTACCTCATAAGCTTAATTAAAAAATAATTTAATTTACCTTGTTTATTTTCCACCACACAATAGACTGAATAATTAAAATAAAATCTTGCAATTAATTTTCCAGCTACTACTAAGATTTTCTGATTAAAGAATCATTTTAATTTTTATAAAAGTATTATTTTGCCATTTTCCCTGAGTGGATTCCATTTTGCTTAATATTAACTTCTGAAAGATAAGCTTAAGGAGTATCCATAATATTTTTCCTAATAAACAACAATTTTGGTACTTCAAAGTTTGCAGTTTTTCTAAAATATGATATTTCTGAAAAAAATAACCCAGGTTTTGATCCAGAAAGTAGTTGGGTTTCTGATTATAAAAAATACTAAATTCCTTTGCTAAAATCTAAGTTCATTTACACAGTAAATTATTCTTTATAAAAATGTTAACAGTAACTGGTCACCTGGGTGGCTCAGTCAGTTGAGTGTCTGACTCTTGGTTTTGGCTCAGGTCAGGAGCTCACGGTTTGTGAGTGAGAGCCCCACATCAGGCTCTGCGCTAACAGTGCAGAGCCTGCTTGGAATTCTCTCTCTCCCTCTCTTTGCCTATCCCCTACTTGCTTTCTCTGTTTCTCTCTCAAAATAAATAAACTTAAAAAAAAACTTAGTAATAATAGAGTTGATTTCACTGAGTCTTACTGTGTATTATTCTAAGCTGCACCATTACATTTACTCTTTACTCAAGTCCTGTAATAAAGATATTATATCCTTCCCACTTAATAAATGAGAAAACTAATGTTCAGAGTGTTTGAAGATTTAAACTAGGGTCATACAGCTAGTAAGTAGAACAGAAGAGATTCAAATTCTTATTTTCTGCTTCTACTTCCCACTACGCTGAGGTGACTTTCTATAATATCCCAATGTAATTATTTTCTTTCTATGATGGATACTATTTTAGAATAAGCTCCTTGTGCAAATTAGTTGTAACACTCTAAGATTTTAACTTTTTGAGAAAGTAAAAAAAAATGCATTTTAAGATATCAAATCATTATGTCACAAAACCCACTTTTTAATTATATGAACCAATATCCCATATGGTCAATGAGCTTTTTTATAGTTTAATAGAAAATTACTATATAAATCATAAATTTTAACACAACTACCAAATTGAAATTGGAATCTGAAATTATATGCAACTATTTCAATAACTAATTTATATTAAATTCAATTTTATTCTCTTTCTTAAATACACAGCAGCATTAGGACTGGAATCTAGAAAAAGATGTCCTGAATTTTAATCCTCTCTGTGCTTCTTATTAGCAGACAACCTTGGACACATAACTTAAACTTCTTGTGCTTCCATTTCCTCATTTGTAAATTGGGGAAAATAATGGCACTTACTTCACAGAGTTTTCTGTATCAAATGAGATAATATGTGTCAAATACTTAGAAAACTGCTCAGTAAATGTTAGCTCTGTGTCAAGATCTGTCAATTTCAACAGGAAAAAAACCATAATTGCATAATATTTCTTCTAAAACTAACATACTTATTGGAATGGTTGGCTAGGCATCTCTCAGGATATTTTAACCCTTTGAAAGCATTTACTGTATAGAAAAAAAAATAGATATATAATGCATGGAGAAAAGCTTAAGCTTTGCAAATTGCTTCCCTTGTGATTTTAAAGTTATCTTCAATGTTTTTCTAAATTAATTAAAAGTACAGGGGCGCCTGGGTGGCGCAGTCGGTTAAGCGTCCGACTTCAGCCAGGTCACGATCTCGCGGTCCGTGAGTTCGAGCCCCGCGTCAGGCTCTGGGCTGATGGCTCGGAGCCTGGAGCCTGTTTCCGATTCTGTGTCTCCCTCTCTCTCTGCCCCTCCCCCGTTCATGCTCTGTCTCTCTCTGTCCCAAAAATAAATAAAAATCGTTGAAAAAAAAATTATTAAAAAAAAAAAAAAAAAAGTACACTTCACTCCTATGCTACTTAACTCAAAGAAATGTGCAACAGTATAATCATACCATAACTTCTATACAAGATGCTTGAATATAAAATCAAATAAATCATCAATCCCTCTCCTGAGGACCTAGTCACTTCTCTTATCTGGCCTTCCATCCACTTGAGAAATGTCATTTAAATTTATGGAAAGAAACTTTAAAATAATTTGTTTAATATTTTCAAGTTATAGATTAAAAAATAATAATGGTCAGTAAAAAGTACTTGATTCAGGGAAGTATTTCATCTAGTACTTGATCAAAATTACTTCACCCACTGAGCAAGACAATGGCCAACAGCTGCCCTTCTGCCCAGTCTCTTTTAAAAAATAAATCTTGGGACAGATATCATATGTTTTTGCTCATATGTGGATCTTGAGAAACTTAACAGAAGACCATGGGGGAAGGGAAGGGGGAAAAAAAAGTTACAGAGAGGGAGGGAGGCAAACCACAAGAGACTCTTAATTACAGAGAACAAATTGAGGGTGGATGGGGGGGTGGGGAGAGGGAAAATGGGTGATGGACATTTAGGAGGGCACTTGTTGGGATGAGCACTGGGTGTTGTATGTAAGCCAATTTGACAATAAATTATATTCAAAAAAATAAAGTAAATTTTGGGGCGCCTGGGTGGCTCAGTCAGTTAAGTGTCTGACTTTGGCTCACTCAGGTCACGATCTTGCAGTTTGTGAGCTCGAGCCCTGCATCAGGTTCTCTGCTGTCAGTGAGGAGCCTGCTTCAGATCCTCTGTCTCCCTCTCTCAAAAATAAATGAACATGTAAAAAATCAGTCAATCAATCGTGGGGCACCTGGGTGGCTCAGTTGGTTAAGCATCCGACTTTGGCTCAGGTCATGATCTCAGGTCATGAGTTCAAGACCCACATTGGATTCTCAGCTGTCAGTGTGGCACCTGCTTTGGAACCTCTATTTCCCTCTCTCTCTGCCCCTCCTCCACTTGTATGCAAGCACACACGCTCTCTCTCAAAAATAAATAAACATTAAAAAAGATAAAAATAAGCCTTACCTATGTGTTCAAGAAATATAGGTTTTTATACCTATAAATTTTATAACTGTAAATTGAAATCTTAAGACAAAGTAGAAAATAAAAGTAGAAAAGCTTTGACTAAATTAAATCGACCCATGAATCACATTGGTTCAATTCAAACATACTAACATATTATGCAAAATGAAACTACACTTAGAACACTGAGACTATAAACCAAAATTCTGGGTGAAATGGGTTCCCATATCTAAGAATGAAATCCTTCTACCTACTTCCAAGAGTTCATGAAGAGACAGTACATATTCAAAATGATGTGTCTTCCTAGCTATAATATCTGGAAAATGTTAAACTTTTACTTTTAAGTAGCTATTTAAATATTTTAGTTGATGTATACTATATTTAGAAAGTAACAAGAAACTTTGCCAGTGATGAGGACGAAACCCATATTTCAGCACCCATTTTCTCATCACTGATCAAGCAGTTCACCCCTAGAAAGCTGAAAAACAAAAAATCATTATGTAGCTATGGATTCATCCCAGTTTGTCAAATGCTATTCAACTTTTAAACCATGGACGTCAGTAAAAGAAGTGGAATGTAGCTTTCAAGTCTACAATTTGTAAGGCAACTACTCCACAAAAAGAATGCATTTCTTTTAAAAGTGTTCAAAAGGCGAACACTATAAGCGGTTTTTACTATATTATGATGCTTATTGGATGAATTTAGAAAAAACAAGTTTAAAAAGGAAACATACGTTGGTATGTCTTAAAATGAAATGTCTTATTCTTACATGGAAAATGAAAAACAACATCACCAGGCTTGGCTTTTTTTGTTTTCCTTTTAGAACTTCAAAATAAAATGCCCGGTAAACATATGACTAGTATTTTCTAAGATTGTTCTGAGTGACATCCTCACTTCATATAGATTGTTATGATTCCTGAGTTGGGGGTAAATGGACATGTTGTCTCTTATGGTTGTTAAAATTCAGAAACTTCCATTTTATTCCGAATATTTTGTACCCAGTCCAGGAGTCTACAGCACATGCTGAGGTAGACAATTTATGATTGTCCAGTTAATCGAATCCACCAAGATGAATGAGAGGTATGAGCCAAGCCTACCAGTCACAGCTTTTTTTGGGGAAACTAAATAAGTTATTACTTGAGTAACTTCTAAATTCCTCTTGATATAAATGATATAGGCATAGTCTCAGAAAAGATATGGGACAGTGAATGAGAAGCTAAAATTTAAATCAAGTTTTACCACTACCATTCATTTAAAATTGAGATTTAATTAATAATCAAAATTTTGTCTGCCTCAGTTCATCTGGGAAAAAAGCATTTACAGATTTATTCCAGCAACAAGATAAGCTATACATACATTATTAACGAATGCTGAAAATGTCTCAATAATTTGATAACTTGATAAGCAATGTTTTCTGTGTATTGGGATTATTTGACTAAATTTATTTAAAACTCATACAATTTGTGGCACAATTGGACAATTTTAACATAAAAAATTGTTTTTGTCTCCTGATTTTAGAATAATGTTGGGGCGACCTTAATGATTTATGTCTTTGAAATGATAATTTCTGATAATAATTTCTGTATTTCATGGATGATAAGGAAAAGAAAAACAATGCTAGTTTCTCTCTGTATCACACCAGAAAATTCCTTTTCTTCTGATCTTCATAACTCTGGAAAAATTATTTAAGCTCTTTGCATCTCATTCCCTGCAAAATGATGAAGACAGAGGGGTCCACGGAATATTACTTAATCAGGCAATTGTTGAGATTTAATGAGATAATGAATGAAAAAGTGTATCTAATCACTAGAATACAGTAAACCCTCCTTTAAAGTTGTTATTATCAAAGGAAATAATCATCAAAACTAAAAGGCAACCAATAGAGTGGGAGAAGATATTTGAAAATGACATATCAGATAAAGGGCTAGTATCCAAAATCTATAAAGAACTTATCCAACTCAACACCCAAAAAACAAATAATCCAGTGAAGAAATGGACAAAAGACATGAATAGACACTTCTCCAAAGAAAACATCCAGATGGCCAACCGACACATGAAAAAATGCTCAACATCACTCATCATCAGAGAAATACAAATCAAAACCACAAGGAGATATCACCTCACGCCTGTCAGAATGGCTAAGCAACAACAGATATTGGCAAAAGATATTGGAGAAAGAGGATCTTTTTTGCACTGCTGGTGGGAATGCAAACTGGTGCAGCCACTCTGGAAAACAGTATGCAGGTTCCTCAAATATTAAAAATAGATCTACTCTATGACCCAGCAATTGCACTCCTAGGTATTTACCCAAGGAATACAGGTGTGCTCTTTCGAATGGGCACATGCACCCCAACGTGTATAGCAGCACTATCAACAATAGCCAAAGTATGGACAGAGCCCAAATATCCATCGATGGATGAATGAATAAAGAAGATGTGGTATATACATACAATGGAGTATTACTCAGCAATCAAAAATAATGCAATCTTGCCATTTGCAGCTACATGGATGGAACTAGAGGGTATTTTGCTAAGCAAAATTAGTCAGTCAAAGAAAGACAAATATCATGTGACTTCACTCATATGAGGACTATAAGATACAAAACAGATGAACATAAGGGAAGGGAAGGAAAAATGATATAAAAACAGAGAGGGGGACAAAACATAAGAGACTCTTAAATATGGAGAAGAAACAGAGGGTTTCTAGAGGGGTTGTGGGAGGGGGGGATGGGCTAAATGAATAAGGGACACTAAGGAATCTACTCCTGAAATCATTGCTGCACTATATGCTAACTAACATGGATGTAAATTAAAAAATAAATAAATTGTTTTTAAAAAGTTGTTATTAGCTATATCTTACAAAATAGTACTAAAGTGGCATTTTAGTAAATTATTAATATTATACTTCTGGAACATGAAATACCTAACTAGAAATTCAATGAAATGAAATAAAACACTAGGATTTGGGAAGGCTAAGCATAAATTATAATTAATACCTCATGAATTCTGGGGGGAAAAATCAGCCAGGTAATCTCTCCTACAATTCAACTATACATTAGATTTATGATTTTTTAAATACTATGGTGAAAATAATTAATGAAATTTTTGTAGTGTTTTAAGGTTAATTAAACATTTTACATCTACAATTTCATCCGTTGCTCACAAAAACTACTTCAGTAATCTATTCATGACCTGCTGTTTTATATAAAAATTTGCTTGCTATAATACAAAGTGTCGACAAAATGAAATTTCCATAATATTATGTTCAAAACTGAATTCTTGGGGATATAAAAACAATGAAAGGAAATACATGTATAAACTAAACAAAAATCAATCCAGTTTTCATATTTCTGAGTATAGGATACTCAGAATATCCTATCCTGTGTATATAGGATGTGATATAGGATGCAGATAACATCTTTACATTGAAATAGTTATCAAAATTGCTTATGACTCATGCACAACTGTACAATGCATCAAATCCATAGTCAAGAGTAGTTCTATTTCTTTAAATGGTCACAATATTCAAAAGTTTTAATAGCTGAATAAATGATTTTAACTAAAAGATAGCTATATAAAATGAAATTAATCTTCATGGAAACAGAAGTGGGATGAGAATTAGAAGTTTAGTCATTGCTAATGACTGAAATAATACATGGCCAGAAAAATTTTCTGCAGTATAAGAAACAACATAGAAGGACTTTGGGGATGAAATTTTTACTATGTCTTGGGAAATACACTTACACTTGTAGAATAGAGAAAAATACTTCTAAAACCTGTCAGTCTTTCCAAGATTTACACTGAGCAAGTCAGTAGTGCTTAGTGTTGCTAATAACATGCAACATGAGAGAGAGTTTGACAAAAATTAAACATGTTAGTTTAGGCATTTTTAATGATATTCCATACTATGATGGGCTGATACTTAAGAAGTATATTTGCCCTTTGAATATAAAAAATATATTAATTACCAAATAAATCAGACACTGCTGATAATTACAAAATACCCAAAATTATAGTTGTAATTCTATATCATGATATAAAATTATAATCCAAAAGTAGTCTTGATTTTGCAGTGTACATTTGCATTTTATAGAAAGAAGGTTAGCTGCAATGAATGAATGTATAAACTGTAAGAGTTTCAATACAATAATAGCTAACCAATAGTCTAACCTTCACCAGAAATTCTGTTGCCCCCCCCCCACCCCGCCCTAAAAAAATACCTGAATTATAAATTTGGGATGGGGAAAAAGAAGAGTCATTCATTTATTCTACAAATATTTAATGAATGATAACTATTACATAGCTTGGAACTAGGTGCATTTGGGAATACAGGTAGGGCAAAACATGGTCTGAGACTTTAAGGATGTAAACTAGACTTATCATGGTGATCATTTTGCAATATATATAAATACCAAGTTACTATGAGGTACACCGGCAACTAATATAATGTTATGTGTCAATTTTACCTCAAAACATATCATGCATGTAAATATATATCAATTTTTTAATAGAGAAAGTAATAAATAATAGGAGAAAGTGAAAGTATTCAGGTGGGGAAGAAAAAGTCCTAAATATAAACAAGTGGGTATATTGAGTTATAACTTAAGGCTTTAAGTTAAAAAAAATGTTTAATATATGTAAAAAAAACCCTGCATTGTCATTTTACAAGTTTTCTGATTCACCCACCTATTATTTCGCTGCTTGATGTTGTAATCACTGGAATGGAAGCTGCTGAATTAGAGAAAACAATGGAAAATAATTAGTTTTGCACAGAGGGAACATTATGTTTCTGAGAACATCTATGGTCATGTATAAAATGGGTCAACTTGAAATTAATGTTTCAAAGAAATTTAATCATATAGGTGGATAGATGTTAAAGTATAAAATTAAAGCTTTCAAATCCATAGACCACAAGTAAAAGGTCAAGAAAACATCATTTTGCATAACATTTTTTCCAATGTCTTCCTCTAAAGCATTCTTAAAAACAAACAAAACAAAACAAAAGTCCCCATAAAATGTCATTAGAAAGATATAATAGTGCAAAAAGAAGTTTTTTTGTTTGTTTGTTTGTTTTTAAATGCCCTCTTGATTAAGTTGTGGGTGAAGATTATGGCTTACCTGCACCTGAGCTCCTGGTTACCAATGTTATTGCTATACAAAGAAGGAGGCAAATATTTGGAAATGTATGTTAAAATTGTGTTAAAAGACAAAATTAAAAGTATTTATTTAGAGATGTGTTTATATATATGTCTAATGCAAATAAATGATTAAATGTAACAGTTAAATGTATTAATCAGATGTCCACACATTTCAAAACACTTTTTGTAGTCCTTAGGCTATTGCTTTACTACAAATCATTCAATTAACATTGAGATTCTTTGATATTAGTAAAGGATAAGTTGTAAATCATTTTTAAAGACTTTAACATAGAATGCTCTTCAGTAGTAGAATTTTCTTCACTTTCTCCAAATTAGTACGGAGAATGTTCTTTTTAGGATGCATAACCTCTGAATAGGGAAGATGCTCTTCATTAATATTACAACTGGATGTAGACCCTGCTATCTGGCATTTAGGAAATAAATAGAGAATGACAAATTTGAAAAAAAGGGCCAAATTGCTGCATTGCAAATTCACCTTGCTGCTGATTTAGAAGCTAAAAGGCAAACTTTTTTTTTTTTTTTTTTTTTTTTTTTTTTTTTTTTTTACCTGCTTCGGTGCTTAATATGGAGGTAGCTGTTGTAGCTGAAACTGTGTAGGGAAGAAATTATTGAAGAAAAGTAAATTACTTGGATAATTTTACCAGGAAATTTAGTTTAAAAAATCACTTACCATAAACTAAGTGAAAATTTCTAAACCTGTGTTCAGAGGTTGTGACAAAATAATCTCTCATTTAAAAAAAAAAAAAATAAACATAAATAAATCTATATATTTATTGTATGTCCCCCCCCAAAAGTAATTTTTTCTGTTTTTATCATTTAACCAAAATCTCACAGGAATTTTATAAGGCCTATTTAAGGACCAAGAAATAAAGTTCAGAACGCTGACGTGGGATACCTTAGCTGTAAGTAAGTGATCAATAATAACTAAAAATTTAAATAGCATTTTACAGACAATAACACAACTTTAAATATAGTATCAAAATATAAGGCTTCCAATTTACTTCACGATCTCTTCACTGATATCTCTGAATATCGGTCTACAGGAAATAAAATTCCCCCTGAATCACACAGAACAGGAATACGGTTAAGTGCACTGCAGCAACTCTAACTATGCTTATATTGCCAGTAAGTTGCAAGTCCCAAAGCTAAAATTAGACTGCATTCTGTCAGCGCTCTTCCTGAGTGGACGTGACTGAAACATCCTTGGAGCTTACAGCCAATATAAGAGTTAAGAAAAAGAAAGTAACTTTTTATTTCTATATTTTTAAATTACCTCCCGGTGTAATCATGATTTTAAAATTTTACTCCATGGGAGACCACATTTAACTCATTTTCATTCCACATGTTCCAATTATTATCTAAAAATGTCAAGCTTTGGATGATGATATTTAACTAATAAGCATACATTACCTAATATATGTTCTAATCATATTCCTAGCTGAATACACTAGAGTAAAATGAAATAACATTTTGACAGATTTTCTAGTAACTGTTCATTCTAATTTGAAATTTTTGTATCAGATTTACCACCATATTTTTCACTGGCATAGACTGATGTGAAACTGTAAAGGATTATCCACAAAAAGAAATCAGAGCTACACATTGAAAACCATGATGATTTGGGGCACCTGGGTGGCTCAGGTGGTTAAGCGTCAGATTTCAACTCAGGTCACGATTCATGGTTCACGAGTCCAAGCCCTGTGTCGGGCTCTGTGCTGACAGCTCAGAGCCTGGAGCCTGCTTAGCATTACGTGTCTCGCTCTCTTGCTCTCGCTCTCTCAAAAATAATAAACATTTTAAAACTTTTTAAAAAAAGAAAACCATGATGATTTTACCTGTGAATGTTGAATTTGTAGGAGCAGTTTCTGAAATAAACATAAGTTACTATTATTGAGAAGAATGAAAAAGGGTGAAAAAGTCTAAAATCTCAAATTGCCAATGAATTATTTGTATCTTGTTTATTTTATTCCCTGCAATTTGTAATACAAACCAGGGAGTAGCTCATATATTTTTTTAAAGCTTATTGAGATTCATCTTTAAGATTTGTTGCTCATGAGTGTTCCCTCAATTATTTAATTCTATCTTATCTAATCCTGACCTTTCAGCTCCATCCCTTCATGAATCTATTTTGAGTGATGTCTTACTGCCTTAATTCCCAGAGCCTACAGATAGGCAAGGGCTTCCATGCAGCAGGAGGACTACCTACTTGCTAGTTGTTGGAAATGCCTTGGCAGCATTGGTTTTGAAATGACACAACATGAACAAATACACAGCAATGGAATTGTCCAAACCACTGAGGGGGGAACAGTTTAAGCCTTAAGTACCTACTCCTTTTGCTGTTGATGATCTGAAAGGATCCCAAACCCCATACCTTGTCTTCCCTAATTCAATTAGAATAAAATGCAAAGACTCACCACTGCACTCCAACTCTCCTGCGATGCAATAGCTGAAAGTTAAATTAAAAAAAAAAAAAAATGAGGTTGAAATTTTAACTCCTACTGGCATACACCTCCCGAATTTGAAACAAAAAATAGTCTAACCATGAGAATCAAAACAATACCAAATAAGGGAACAATAAATAATCATTTCCCCAAAGGACGTTTATTTTTTGGTGTACTGTACCACTATTCCTAATCATTTCACTGCAGTGTTCTTGACACCTAAAAAAATGCTTTGCAGTCAAGCTGTACAGTTAGTTCTTACATTTTCAGCTTTAAACCTGACATCTTGGCCATGCTGCTCTTGTAGAGACTTCTCCTCTTTGCTTCCATGTCACTGTCTGAAGCCTGTAAACATGATCTTGCATTTATAGAATTAAAACTTTCTTTTTACCTAAAATTACAAGTGACATTTTCTGTTCCTGTTTTCCTCATTATAAGATTTAACAAGCCATTTGTTGACATATGGATTTACTGAAAATATGAAATAACTAGCATTACTGACAGAAAATTGAACCTAATGCTAGCCTTATCATTTAGAAATAGGAAAGCTAAAAATTATACATGTACACTTAATTTTTTTTATAAATGAAAATGCAAGGAACGGAATTGCTTCTTAGAAAGTTAATAGAGAATGTACCATGTTCTTCCACAGTTATCCTGAATCACTCCACCTGCTGGTATGATATCATTATAGAAGCAGCTGCACTCAGATAAACTGACGCATTTCATGGTGTTCTCATCCAGATAAGGAGCGCTATCTGGGCACTTAGCATAACATCCTGTATGAAAGATGACCCATGGTTCATTTCTGTTTACAGAAACTTGTCACATTGCATTATATATTTGTAAAGTTACTTAAATGCCTACATGAACTGAAGTAGATAATAGCAGCTCTTAATAAAAACATATAAATTGTACAGGATTCAGATCTTCTTGCAATGGAATATCAACCTAAGAACTGAGAACTTATACATTTTCACTGATTTATTTTTCTAAAATGTTTCCTGAAGTATTTTAAAATAATGTGCAACTTTAATGATGGTATGATGTTGAATGTAATACAACACTTTGATAAATACATATCTTGAAAAGTGAATGCCAATTCTAAATATCTATTTTTTGTAAGGATAGAGGAAGATCCAGGTGTCATAATGAAATGAGCTGAAAAGATCCCAGAGACTGGGATCTAACACAGAGGTGACTCTGGGAAGTTACTGCATCTTCTTATTTTCTTGCCACTTCTTCCTTTCCAAGATATGAAATGCTAAGAAGAAAGTGCTGTTGACGTGTGGGATATAGTTAATTGGACTATATAATACATTGCATTCTGAAACTACATTCTCAACAAACTATATTGTCTAATGAAAGGTATAAAAATTGACAATGGGACTGAAGCACTGCATTCTCCCCACTGCTTGTCTGTCTTATTAAACAGATAATATATGTCTAGAGGAAATGTTTCATTTTTTATGTTTATTTATTTTTGAGAGATAGAGAGACAGAGACAGAGCATGAGCGAGGGAGGGACAGAGAGAGAGAGAGAGAGACTCATTATCTGAAGCAGGCTCTGGGCTCTGAGCTGTCACCTGAGAGCCCAGTGCAGGGCTCCAACCCACAAACCGTGAGATCATGACCTGAGCCGAAGTTGGCCACTCAACCGACTGAGCCACCCAAGGGCCCCTAGAGAAAATGTTTCTTATGTAGAAATATTAATGTCATAACAAGTATAAATGCCTATTCGTTAAAGTACAGAATGTGAGGACCGGGGTGGCTCAGTCGGTTAAGCATCTGACTCTTGATTTCAGCTCTGGTCATGATTTCGTGGTTTGCGAGATGGAGCCCTGTGTAAGGCTCTACAGGAACAGTATCAAGCCAGGCTGGGATTCTTTGTCTCTCTCTCTCTCCCCTCACCATCAAAAATAAATAAATAAACATCAAGTAAATGAATGAATATATAAATAAATAGTAAAATGTAAGATTCTGAATTGGCAGAAATAACATTTTCAGTATTCAAATATCAATATAATTTGCACTACTTCATGGATATTACTAAAATTTACCTTACCTTCTAAAAGTGCAGAAAATTTCTGGCCAATAACTTGATCTTTGCAAGTTTTTGCAGTCACTGTACCACAAGGTTCATAGTGCCAACTGCATTCCCCAGGGGCATTGTAATAATCACAGTAGACAGCTGTAATTTAATTGTATCAAATTACTTCCATCTATTATGTAACAATTTTCACCTTTCCCTTTCCAAAGCATTTTTGAATGATATTAACAAATAAACAGACCTAAAGTATGTCATTCTATCTTATCAGTTTCCTTTGGCTTTATCCAAATTGCCAGATAAGCCAAAATAGCTCACAAAAAACGGAGGGGGAGCATATAGGATCAAAACAGCACTTTTCTTTGACACCTCACAAAGTTGGTTTGGGGTAGAAAAGTAAACACTAATTTTCCCATTTTAAGGTATTTTAGGTCATAGTCTAGATTCATAGTTTTACTGTTCAAGACTAAATTGCAAAAATAAATCTCTGGGAAAAGGAGCCTCCTTTAATGTGTAAATAACAGTTCCTGAATGAGGTAACTAAAGATTTCAATATAACACTTTGCATAATAAAGAATAAAATGTGGATTCAATGTCAATATTTCTCATTGTCATATTTTCTCTCGTAATACTTTCCATTAGAAGGGAAAGAGCTGATTTCTACTAAAATTATCACATTCCATATATATCAATATATGTATCAAGACTAGGGCTCTATAAACGTTTTTAAGATAATGTGTAAGGACTTGAACCCAAAGTAGATGAGGCAAATGTTCAAGGATATATGGCTACACCAAGTTAGGTAAACAATTCATTGTTCATCTAAGTATGAATAAGAGATACTTTCCATCAGTATTTAATTTCTCCCGTTATAAGAACTTCAGAAACTCCAACTGAATTTGATGTAGTGTGCCAGGTGCTATACTTTTAAAAAATAGGGATTTTTCCCATTCATGTTCAAAACATATTAACATGTTTTGAAAACTTTCTAGGCACAAGAGTATGTATTTTATAGAAAATATGGAAAGAAGATTGATCACCTAACAAAACAATGCTATCTAATTACCTTTTATAAGAACAACACATGGACCTCACTTACGGCAGAGCTCTGGTTTTCTCCACCTGACACAGACTCCAACCGCACTGCACGCCTCTGCGTACATAGCCACAGCTGTGCAGAATCCCAGGTACTTCCCCTCCATGTCACATGCACAGGCTTCTTCAATGCATGCATCATAGTAGGCATTGGGGTCCACCTAGAGAACACGGCCCATGAGTCTCTGGGAGCAAAGCCTGTGCAGGTCCCTGCTCTCAGAGCCATACTACCTTGCTGTGGCAGTCTCTGAAGGTGCTGTCCCGGATGATCTCACATTTCCGCACAGCCCAGACCTTACAGTACGGGTTTGAGTCACACGGGAAAGCTTGAGCTACTGTGTCTGAACATTCTTGACTGGTTTTCCAGCTATTTCCAAATTCCAGTGCTCCAGCAGCTACTGATGAATATCGTGTTGTGAAATCATCCTTGAGATCACCATTGTTATTTCCACAAAGACCACATACTTTGCCCTGTAGAGATCCGAAAGGGAAGTTAACAAGTAGGTTGTAGTAGGGATATAGATACATGAAGAGATGAGATCAGAAGGGAAAATTAACAAGTGAGTTGCACTATAGTGGTATACAGAGACAGAAACGTAAAGATGTTATGATCATTTATAGTATCATAGATCTATTTTATTTATTTTATTTTATTTTATTTTGTATTTTATTTTATTTTTGAAGAGAGAGCACGTGACAGGGGGAGGGGCACAGGGAGAGGGAGAGACAGTCTTAAGCAGGCTCCAACTCAGCATAGAGTCCATGCAGGGCTCCATCTCATGACCATGAGATCATGACCTGAGACAAAATCAAGAGTCAGACACTCAAGCCACTGACTCGCCCAGGTGCCCCCCTTTTTTTTTAAGTAGGCTCCATACCCAACATGTTGTTTAAACTCACAACCCTGAAATCAAGAGTTGACATGCTCTGCTGACCGAGTCAGCCAGGTGCCCCCACCATAAATCCATTTTAAATTCCAAATTTTAGAAGGAAATTAAAATCTGTGGATAAGATCCTGGTACTGTTTAACCCAAGATATCGTATATCACAAAATGATCTAGTATCAAATAAGATAAATGCATTAAGAATTATTAAAAAATAATTATATTCACTAGCTTCAAATCATACGTGAGTAGACTCTTAGGCTCTTAGAATTTTTGTTCTAAGAAATATATTTAATTCTATATATTCACCAGCTACCTTAAAATTGTATTATGCAATAATCTCAAGTAACCAAATATGGTTAAACTAGAACGCTTCAGGTTTATTGCATTTAGTTTTCACCAGGTCCTATCATCTTTGATTACATTTCTTATTTCATCATAATGTTGAACAGTTGTGGAAGGCTTATTCTATGAAAGAAACTACCACTCTCTCACTTTCCACTGATGAATTGTCTCTACTTCTCAGAAACAGAAATTATTTTGTTTCCCCGTTAATCACTTATTAGTGATATACATACATTCCAGTGTGGATCCAGTATAACAGAAACTCTTGTATTCTTGTCCCAAATTATGGTTATTCCATTCAAAAATTTCAGAATCAAGTACAGGCCAACAGTATGTACAGAATATGTATTTCCATTGATTTCACATTCCTTACTTTCTGTAGTTTTGGCTGCTGTTACTTTCCCATCATGCAGAACAACATTCTGATCCTATAAATTAAAAGACAGACTTATGATAACATCAGTTTTATCTGGCCACTCATAATCTGAGAGAAAAAATATATAAAGAGAAACAGTACCATACCTGAAAAGCAACTATGATTTTTCTTGAGCATGTAAGCCCATTTTCACAGCATGGGACGCTTTCAGTTAAGAGACGGAATGTGCCATTTTCACGACCACAATAATCCTTTAAAAGTAAATTATCATAATACTTTATAAATATCAGGGACGTGGAACTCAATTACAATATTTGCATCAGACAAAGAATTCTTAGACAGTGATACCTTAAACTCAATAAATTACCATATGCTGTGTTATGGAATGTCCAGAAGACAATAATTTAACTGCATATATGGAGAGGTAGCCCTCCCTGGCTGAATCCAACCTAGTTAATTTACTTTCACTCGGTCCTTTTGTAATATTTTATAAAAGTTTAGAATTATGACATATTACATAAGTATTTAAATTATATAACATGGCTTATAATCATTGATTTATTTCTAGGCTCTGTACATAACTAGATAAAGTTGTTTATTTCCCCTCACCGATTTTTATGAAATGTGCATAAATATAAAACAATATAAATTTAAAGCATAAAACAATCCAAATTTCAGGAAATTAGATATTTTTAGGAAGCAGCTTAGCAGCATGTAACAAGTGTGAACTCTGGAATCACACAGATCTGGTTTTGAATACGACATTTTCTACTTAGTTCATGTTGCTTAACCTCTCTAAGCCTCAATTTCTTCATCTGCATCATAGGAATAATAATATCAGTCTTTGAGTATTGCAGTGATTAAATGTAATCAATTTGCTTTGGCAAAGAAGCACTCATAAAGTGGTAACTGTCGTTGCTGATACCACTGTTGTTAAATATCTAGCATTCATTGAGCACTTAGTATGTGCTCCAATATTTGCCCAAATTCGGTTTCAAGGGAGCTGTTTCCATCCCCATTTTATAGATAAGGAAACGGAGACACAGAGGGCTTAAGGAATGTGCCCAAAGTCACACATCAGTGAAAGGGTAGAGCCAAGATTGAAATCTAGACCTACCGCCTCCCAAGTCAGCATGATACTGTTATATTGCACTGTCTTTGAGAAAGACTTAAGGGGCCATTTGTTTAAATTTCACATTTTGAGAATAAAATTCTCCAGAGAGCATCTGCAGATAAATAATAATTATTAAGTATAGAAGAATTGTGATAAAACACACTAGTAATTACCTCAAGAAATGAATACTGGCAGAGACCATCAAAGCTGTAACTTTTTCCATCAAAAGTTCTAACATGACCTTCCCCATAGATATGGCAGGTGGTTTGACATTCATTGTGTGTACAGCTCCAAGACCCTTTTATGCAAGTACTAAAAGAAAAAAAAATGATAGAGTGAGGTAATTATATTATGCCAAGATTCACATTCTCACACTGTTTTTGTAAAGAAGCACAAAGTCTTCTTTTGTATTGACTTAAATTTGGCAGTTGTCTTCATTATATCATGTTAACCATAGAAAATGTCAAATAAAGGTTCTATTTCATAAAATATAGCCTAGAGAATATAGTCAATAATATTGTAATAACTTCGTATGGCAACAGATGGTAACAACACTTATTGTGGTGAGTGCTGCATAGTGTATACAATTGTTGAATCACTAGGCTGTACACCTAAAACTAATAAAATATTGTATGTCAACAATACTTCAATAAAAAATAAAATAATAGTTTCTATTTAAAAAATAGCATTTTAACTCTATTTGACCATTATTCTTCAAATACCTCAAAGTATGACTTCTTTCCTATAAAATAAGAGCAGACTATACTTTCTAATATCCAAAACATATGAAATAGTCTTTTATTTTTTAAGGTTTTAATTTAAAGTTGATTGATTTTGAGAGAGACGGAGAAAGAGGCAAAGAGAGAGGGACAAAGAGAGAATTCCAAGCAGACTCTACACTGTCAGCACAGAACCCAAGCAGAACTCAAACCCACAAAATGCAAGATCATGACCTGAGCCAAAACCAAGAGTTGTCGCTTAACCAACTGAGCCACCCAGGTACCCCTATAGTAATTCTTTATTATGCACCATTTGTTGCAGCCAACCGAGGTAACACTTCCCTGGTCATACTCCTGTCCACCAAAAGAACATGGGCAGTCTTCAGGAAAGATACAGTTTCCTTTAGAATTTCGAACCATGCCAATTGGACAGTAGCACCCACGTTTGCAAGGCAAGTTCTCCTATGGGAACAAATATAAAATATACATCATCAGGTGCTGCTGTAACATGTCACATTATCAGCATCCATTTACCATGCATAAATACATACCAAGTATCCATTTAGAGCCAACATTTGACAAGTCAAAATAACACACAATAAATATGACCTTCGAATTCTTTTTCACTGATGTTTTGGTTGGCTTCTATCCTGACACAATGAAAAGTTTCAAAAAGTTTAACTGCAAAGCCATGTTCCTTACATCAAAACTAGGTATGTTCCGAGTGCTACAGGTACTGTCAACTCTTCTCTGTGCCTTCGGGTCCCTGCAGTCAACAAATTCAGTCCCTCCGGAACAATTCTCTGCAGGATGAAGGAAGTTGTTAATCAAGGGCCTCTTGATGTGCTTCGTTGAACCCAAGTAGATATTGTAAACTTAAGTTATGATTTCAACACTTACGTAGGGTTAAATCAATGGGAGTCTGGCAAAGAAGAATTCCATCCCGACAGACACTGGAAATAGAAGAAAATTACATTTAAACATCAAACTTCAATGACAACTTCTTAATACACTGTTAGAGAAACTTTTACCCCTCATTCACAAGTTTTATCCAAGTAGATGGATGAGGCACACTGCCCAGAAATAACACGCACACAGTTATAACATGCAGCCTTGTGCATATTAAAGGAATATACAAGCTAGGTTCTATGGATATCAGAGAACACATGAAAAGGATGGCTGTATCTTGATGGATGAATTAGATCCAACAGATAACTGCTCATAAGATACAAAGCTGTGATGCAGGAAACAACAAGGTATGTTCCAATGACTTGTTTGGATAGAAAGCAGTAAGCAGGATATGGAGAAGTGGTAAAAGCAAGGCAGGGCCAGATTTTGGATGGTCTTAAATGACGTGCAAGCTTACATCTATTCTTCAGGCAACTGTCACCATTAAAGCTCCTGAGCAAGTAAGTGGGACAATCAGAATGCTTCACGTTAGTCATTATAGAGGTAGTGCAAGAAATATGAGACACAGAGACAGGGCAAAGAGCAGCCAACTTAACCATCATGGTAGTGATGGGGATCTGAAATAGGGTAATGATAAAGAGACCATAATTTGGAGGCGGTAGCCCAGGTTTCACTAAAAAGGTAATCTACCTACTGATTCCTCAACATCTACAGAGAAAGTATCATGATCAAACCCCAACCAATGTCTTGTGTGCTGTAATAGAAAGAGTTTTTTACCTATGCTTTCCTTTTAAATGGCCAAGAAAAATCATCCATTTCTAAATGATAGTTTCATGGAACCAAAGAAAAGAGAGAAGGTGTATCCAAAATTTCTTGGAATGGCTACTTCATTTTTACAGCTACATTGTTAAGAATTGCTACCTCTGCCTATGGAATTAAAGATAAAGATAAATTACTTTGCCCAAAAGTGCAGAATCACAATCTCCTTAGCCATTACAAAAAGTCACAATTCTTCAACTTCTCCTGCTGCCCAGGAACTTAGTTCAAATTCTTGAGTACAGCCTGACCACAGTCTACTTTTCCAGCCCAATCCTTTCCAGCCCAACGAGAACCTACATGCACAATACTTTTCAAGCATTTCCTATGTTAGTGTGTTCTGTTTACGCTATTGAAAATCTCTCTTCCTACCCCAATTTTGTCTGGAAAAAGTTTCAAATCCTAGTAAAATTCAAGTGCTAGTCTCCTCTGAAAAGTTCTTCTTATCTGCTCAGGCACTAACTGGCTCTGCTACCATATTATAGTATACAAACCATGCAAAAGCGAGCACCCTGCTCATTCTGTGAGACAAAGGCAATGTTCCTTCATCTTTGTAATTCTAGCCCTCAGCACAAGGCCTGGAACATGGCAAATATCTATTTAATAAGTGTTTGTTGAATGGTGACTGCTGAGAGACAACTAGAAAGCATCGTTTGAATATAAAATCATTTTTGTATCTCTGTATGTAGGGCATGCTAGAATGTTTTTATATTGGTATTTGAAATCAAACAAAAGTAGAATAAATCAGTTAGAGCCATTATGATGCAGTGAGCACATCAGGTTAAAGGGAGCAATAACTAACTTTAATAAGAAATACAAATTTAAAAATGTGGTAGGTCTAAAGAAGACTTTAGGAGACGTCTATTTCTCTGGAAAGGACAGTCCCCTGATTTCAAAGTCATAACAAGTATATATGCAATTTCCATACCATTTATTGTCATCAATATGGATGAGTTTGCCTGGTTGTATGACCTCGTCATTTAGGTAGCAGTCACACTGAGATTTTGGAACACAATTCTCTTCATTATTATGGTACATTCCATCAGGGCAAGTGCATCCATCAACTGGAACATCTTCTACATCACAGCTCCTATCTCTCTCTGACAATGATCGACAAGAACTATTGCAGGCTTTTACATTGTACTTGAAAACCAGGCCACTTGGGCAAGAGTGATCTGTTGGTATAGGAATAAAAAATATTAAATATGTATTCATCCAGGAAAAGTAGCAATTCTATTTCATCTTGATGTTTATAGATATTATAGTGAATTATTCACAATTGAGGTTATGAATAGTCAAGAAAAAGTTACTTGCTGTTCACTCGTATTTTTCATTCTTTTTTTTATTTGCAGTCAATATTGAGTCCCTACTATATGTTTACATATTCTGCTGGGGATAAAGCCCATAAACAAGATAGGAAATACACTGCTATCATGTGACTTATATTTCTGGGGAAAGGACAATTGTGGCACGTGCTATAAAGAAGCAAGATGGGAAGCTCTAAGTATGTACAACTGGGAGCTTGCAGTCCATGTAGAGCAGGAAAGCTTCCTAGAGAAAGGTAATTCTATGCCTGGGGAACAGCCTATGTCAGAAGACAGGGAAATTCTTTCAAAGAGCAAGAAGAGTAGAAGGTATAAGCCCAGACACAAAATCAGTGATTAGAACTTGCAGGGCCCTCTTAGTTTGCTCTTTAGCCTTAGAGCAATGAGAAGCCATTGACTCATTTTAGACTGAAATATCAAATGATCAGGTTAGGTTTTTTTTTTTTATTTTTTTTAACATTTATTTATTTTTTAAGAGACAGAGAGAGACAGAGCATGAGCAGGGGAGGTGGAGAGAGAGGGAGACACAGAATCTGAAGCAGGCTCCCGGCTCTGAGCTATCAGCACACAGCCCAACGCGGGCTCAAACTCATGAACCGTGAGATCATGACCTGAGCCGAAGTTGGTCGCTTAACTGACTGAGTCACCCAGGCGCCCCGATCAGGTTAGTTTTAGTTGGTTTTACTTTAAAGATTATCCTGACTTCTTTGTAGAAAAAGTGGATATTAAAGGAAGCAATTGATATAACCCAGGAGAAAAAAAAAAGAGGTTTTTGTTTTTTTTTTGAAGTAGGTTGGTGGCCATAGAGATGGAGAGATGCGAATGTATTTGAGAGAAATTTCGGAAGTGAACTTGACAGACCTTTGATGGGAAATGAGCTATGAGGTATTGTGATCTACAAGACATGTATTTCTATAAAGGTTTCTTTTTTTTGGGTAAGCCAAGTATTTTTCTGAAGTCATATTCAAATACTACAATAAATATGTTTTAAAAAATGCAAGATTCAATAAATATGATAGTTGAACTTCTAATTTAGTTATTTTTATTTTCTTAAAAATGTCACTAATATTTAACACTTCAAAATGTAGTAGGAGTTGGAATATTAAATTTCAGCATATAATAACTGAACAGAAACCCATGTTAATATATAAATATGTATATATTCTGTTCTTATTTAAATCAAGATCAAAGAATCAAGAAGTAAAACTGCATGGATAACTCAAACATATTTAAAAAAAAAACAGGAAATCATCTTTGAAAGAACCAAGTACAAGTTTGTAAATACGTTTCTAAACTACACACACACACACACACACACACACACACACACACTATAGTAAAAGTGAGAAGGGAGTCATCTAAAGCCCCTGTCCTGCTTACCACATAGTCCAGTTCTCCATTCCACTATGTATGTTTCTTTCTCAGCACACGCTTTTACATAGTTGCCTAAAATCGTGCACAAACAATCTTCACTGTTGTCACAAGTGCAAGTGTATTTTTTGCATTCCTTTAAGGTAAGAAATAAATGCATATTACTTTATGAAAATTTTCACAAGAACAGGTAAACTGGGTATCTTAATTCAGTTTATAACCACTCCTCTTCCTTGAAAATAATCTGTCTTGAACTTTGGGAAATACTTCCTTTTGAAATATGCAAAGTAGTAAATCAATTATTAACTAAGTTTTCCACAAACTTAGAAAACTCAGAAAGAGGAACTTATTTATTCAAGATTTTTCTCATTCCAGGGGTGCCTGGGTGGCTCAGTAGGTTAAGTGTCCAACTTCAGCTCGGTTCATGAGCTCATTGTTCGTGGGTTCGAGCCCCACATCGTTCTCTGTGCTGACAACTCAGGGCCTGTTTCCCTATCTCTCTGCATTCCCCAGCTCACGCTCTGTCTCTCTCTCTCTCTCAAAAAAAAAATAAATAAATATTAAAAAAAAAGATTTTTCTCATTCCAACTTATTTGCCAGTAATGTTTTTTTAAATTAGTATATCTAACAACTGAATAATGTTAAGTTTAAAGCTATGTCTTAATGTACTGACAGTGCCTGTTATTTGAAAAATTTTAATGTCTACAGGCTTCTATTGATATTATCAGAATAGTTTGCAAAAAGAGCTGTTAATCTTAGACCCTCACATACCTCATGATATAGTTTAGGATTCACAATTGGATGGCAGGAAGCAAAAGGCCCACTTGAATCAAGAAGAATTCCACAGTGCTTTTCAGCATATCTTTCTGGAAGAAATTTAATGCACTCAAAATTAGTATCAGTAATGTCATAATTTTTAATTGAAAATGTGTGATTGTGTGTTTAAAGTGTTTTTGCGGGGCACCTGGGTGGCTCAGTTGGTTAAGAGCTTAACTCTTGATTCTGCTTCAGGTCATGATCTCAGGATCATGAGATAGAGCCCCATATCAGGCTCTGAGCAGAGCAGGGAGCCTGCTTGGGATTCTCTCTCTCCCTTGCTCTCTGCCCCTCGCTGCACCCCCAACCCCCGGCCACCACAAAATAAATAAACTTTAAAAAGTTAAACAGTAAAATGTTTTTGCTAGAACATATCTAACTTATTATCAATATATACAAAAATAGCATGATATAACCAGAAACACCTTAAACTAAGAGGCAAAATCTTTCTTTTTTTAAATTGAAGTACAAACACACAATATTACTCTAGTTTTAGGTGTACAACATAGGGATTGGACAACTCTATACATTATGCTGCATTCACAAGTGTAGTTACCATCTGTCACCATACAATGCTATTCCAATACCAATACCACTGAATATATTCCCTATGCTGTTCCTTTCAACCCAATGACTTACTTATTCCATAACTGGAATAAGTGGAAAAATCTTTATTAGCTTCATATATTTGTACTAAATCAGTTAACCTGTTTGCAAAATGCAATTTCTACCAAAAAAAAAATGGGACTAAGGGAACCAGATTATTTATTCAGGTACATAGCAAGTGGGTAAATGAAATCATCACAACACCAGCACCACCTCGCCCCATTGCCACAATAATCATGTCAGTTTTAGGACAAGCAGTATCAACAATTCAAACACACATTTTATTTTTTACGGGCTGAATTGATATTTGGTTGCTTCGTAAATCACTTCTTGTATTAAATTAACAGAAAATGAAGTTCACAAAAATAACATCTGAGTAACAAATGCTTTGCTCAATGATTTGCAAATACTTAAAGATGATGTCAGTGACTAGAAGAAGGATTGCTAATTTTTTTTAACCATCTTTCAATTGGCTTTTAAAAGTTACTGTCACCAGGATGCAATAAAGAAGCTGACTGAATCTATTAAGAGGACATTGAGGCCAATTGTTTCTAGGTGTGCCTGGGTCGCTCAGGCAGTTAAGCATCTGACTTTGATCTCATGATTTGTGAGTTTGAGTCTGGAGACTGCTTTGGATTCTGTGTCCCTCTCTCTCTCTCTGCTCCTCCCCTGCTTGTGCTCTCGCTCTCTCTCAAAAATAAATAAATAAACATTTAAAAAATAAATAAAAATAAAAGGACATTGAGGCCAATTATTCCTAAAATTTTGACAAACTTGTAACCAGGTATTACCATTTTTTATGTTAATATTACTAACAGCTTATTACAGCAGTTTCATTTTCTGTATTTTATTTTAAGTTAAATACAAAAGATTGAAAATAGAAACAGTTAATTTATATAGCTCTCAAAAGTGTTAATATAGTCTCCTTAACAAAAAGTGGCTTGGGTTCTTATGAGATATACATTTGTTTTCATTTATTCTCATTTTAATTATTTTCATTGCAACACCTGCAAAACAAAATAACATGAAAATTGAACCTTCAAATGCATATTACCATGTGGATGTTAATGCTTCTATCAACCCCTTTCATTAGTCAAAACAAGTAGATGAAACTTTCAAAAGAAATTGCTTTGTAATTTTTAAATATTGTCAAAAGCTGATCAGACATGTGCTTCAAATATGGAGATTAATTTAGAGACAACTGATTAACATATAAACAATATATTTTAACTTACTTTCCGTTGAATTCCATTATTTACGAAAGAAGTAACATAAAGTATTTGTTAAAATCAACAACACTAAGTATGGGAAAAATCAGAGCAAGTCTTTGATTCAAAATACTTGAATTATCAGAAACAGACCGATAAAATACAGAGGACAAACTGATGTTTGCCCGAGGGGAAGGAGATTGGGGGATGGGCAAAATGGGTGAAGGGGAATGGGAGATACAGACTTGTAGTTATGGAATGCATAAGTCCCAGGGATAAAAGGTGCAGTATAGGGGATGTAATCCGTTGTGTTGTAATGACATGGTATGGTGACAGACAGTAGCTACACTTGTGGTAAGCATGACATATTGTATAGACTCGTAGAATCACAATGCTGTGCACCTGAAATCAACGTAACATTGGGTGTCACCTGTAATTCAATAAAAATATTTTAATTAAATAAATAAAAATAAAATACTTGGGTGACAGATTCATCTTTAACCCTTATTAAGTACACTCTATCTGGAGTCCATTATCAACATCAACCTTAATGGAGATAACAACTACGTCCGTGCTCTTCATGAGTGTTTGTGGGAATAAATGGAACCAATATTTATGGAAATCTTCGGTAAGCTAAAACATGAGCTGAATCCTACAAGTGTAAAGTTCTCCTCGTAAGATCTGTATTTGGGGGTTGGTATAATCAACAGACATGATAGCAGTAGTTAGGAGATGTGGATCTAGCTACAGCTCTATTGTTAAGTAGCTGAGCAATTTGGGGGAGTCTCATTTTTTCAACCAATGATCATTTCCATGCCTAAAATAAAGGGTAAGAATAATAAATGAAATGATCTGTAAAATTTCCTCTAACCCTACTATTCTATAGCTATGGAGAAAACTGTCAAAGAAGGAAAAGAATGGGTATAGAAAAAGACAAATATGTTGATCCCTCTCCCCAATGAAAGATGTGTTTTCTAGTTGCGCTCTCAGCCAGCCAGACTGTTTCTCCGCTGTTCCCTGTAAAACAGGTACAGTAAAACAAGCACTAGCTAAAAGCAGGATTATCTGAGAGTCTCATATTATTAACAGAATAAGTATACAATTCCTAGTACCAAATATTTAATCACAGAGTTTAATGTTCAATTACCAATACCTTTTTCTATACTGATGCACGAAGTGGGGTTTCCTTTAGGACAGGGCATCATTTCCCAAGAATCAGCAAATGCCTGAGACGTTTTCTCCAATATATTCTGACTTGATATGAAATCATCCTCTGCTCTGTTGTTGTAGGAACCACAGAGTCCTGTATAGAGCACAGAACAAATTTTAACATTTCCTCACCTACTCACCTTTTTGGATTCATAGTCTCACCTCATATTCAGTTCTTCACTCAAATCAAAACACATAGAAGCTACCTGAGCGTGTATGTCTTGGTTAGTCTTTACACATACAAGCAAAATTCATGACACTTCAGGTTAATATCCCATTTTATTCAAATACCAGGAGCACTGAGACACTATTTTCCATAAATATTGTGTGTTTCCTGTTTGTCACTATAGCTTACTTAACCTCCTCTGACAAGGTGGGGGGAAACATGCTTACAAATAGGATGTTTGGGACTGCACATTTTCAGTTGTAGTGTGGAGAGTTGAATCATGTTAAGGGACATATGCATTTGATCTGGATCCAGGGATTACATTTTTTTCCCTACGTATAAAAAAGTCACCTTTTCAAGTAAAGACATGGTGCAAAAGCTTAGACTTTTGAAATTAGTAGCTGTGGGATTTGCCACTGTTTTGTTTTATCTGACATCCATGACACTATGTGGGAGCTGATTTCTATGACAGAAAACAGCAGTGAAAGATAAGAACATGTGATCTATCAGCAGGAAGACAAATTGTAATGTAGTTTGTGTTTGAAACTTGATATTCAAAAGATGTCTAAGTATAATATTTTCATCTTCTACAGGCAAAAGCTCTGATAATCTACATTAGCAAAGTGATATATATCCTATCTTATCAAACCTGACTTTAAAATGCCTTAATTTAAAAACCTTAAATTTGTGGAAAACCATTTAGGAATAGATCTTGTAATAAATAAAACCATCTTTACTGTAAGTTGAAACTGACTGCAATATTGAAAGGAATATCAAGTAAAAATGCTTTATGGCGTAATGTCAGTAATTGAGAAACAATTGAAAATTAAAATAAGTGATAGTAACATTAGAACCTTGGAAATAAAAACATATCCAGGGGACTTACCTACAGTGTCTGTGAATTGGTTGGGTGGCATGGAAACATATAATTGCATCACAGGAACAATCTGTATCTGCATCTTTACATGAAAGTTTGTTTCTACTTGAAGGTATGAGGAAGATGCTTTGAAGATCTGCATTTGGTCTGTTAAAATAGTTATTAACATTAAGAGTAATAATTTAAATAGTGAACAATTTTTAATTCATTAAAATGGTTTTATATTTTCATATGTGTTAAAAAACACACATTTGATATCCTTAAAAATTGAATAAGTGAATGCATCTTACATTTAAGTGGATTTATTAAACTTACCTGAATAATAATAACCTTGATTTCTAATCTTATCATTTGTGACTGTTCCATCTCTATTGAATATATATTTGTCAACTGAAATAGACTGATATTTAAAACAATTGTTAGTTCATGTTATTTTGTAATACTAATTCATTTTAATGCAATATATGCACCTTCATTTTTATGCCATAAAGTGTTTAATTTTACTAGATTAATTTTATTTTATTATTTTAATAATAAATAAAATACAAATAAAATAATATTACATTTTTATTATATATAATTATTATGATGATGATAAATAAATAATAATTATCATTTACTAATAATAAAAACAGATACAGAGTGCTAACGGGGGAGGGACAGAGAGATAGGGAGACACAGAATCTGAAGCAGGCTCCAGGCTCTGAGCTGTTAGCACAGAGCCTGACTCAGGTCTTGAACCCACGAACGGGGAGATCATGGCCTGAGCCGAAGTTGGATGCTGAACTGACTGAGCCACCCAGGCACTCCTTAAATTAGTTTTTAATATCTAAAATATAGAACATTTTTTAAGCACTCCTCATATGTTTTTTCATTGCTTCTTATACCAATTCTTTGAGAAGGATTGTAAGGAACTTCCATCCCTAATTTGTAGATGAGGAAACTGAAACTCAAGAAGATAACTTAAATTTCTAAATGTCAAAAGCCTTCTAAGTACCAAAGGCAAGTCTCAATGTCCTCCCTCACCATTTAGGTCTATTTCCTTTTACAATGTCACTTCCAAATACATGAAATTCTAAACAAATATAATTGCCTTTTAAATGGCCCACAGAATTTAATAATTTAATAATCACATTAGTTGATCTGTAATTAGTGCATTAGTTGTATACGTATGATAACTTTTATGTACTTAAGGATCCTTAGAAGTATCTACCTCTTCCAGGGACATTATCAATTTTCTGTACAATATCACTTGTTATTTCAATTTACAGAGTAAAGCCTCTCTTCTACCACAAAAATTCTGAATTTGTGAAGTAATTGATTTTATTTTGCTCTGGATAAACTTTAGGGAGTAGACTACTCACCGAATTCAAGAGGAGTGTAACACTATTTAAGCACGTTCCTGACTGACCATTTGGACAGGGACGAAGTTCAACGCTAATAGACCAATCTTTATCCTGTTAAAAAACGCATTTCATTGATATATTTATTAAATGTCATTGATTATATGCTATTACTGCATGATTCATTCACAATGCATGTTTGCATTTAAAACATGTACAATTCCTACATATAATCTGTCTGCTCTGAAAGTAAAACCTCGTTCAGTCCATGGGAAGTGTAGAAATGGCCACTTTACAGAAGGTCCAAGTATCTTCCATAAACTATATCTGATTGGTGGGTTATTATAGTCTGATTGGTGGGTTTTCATAGTCCTCATTTTTTTCTTTTATCTTTACTTTTTGTTATCTCCTCCAAGGGAATGTGCTGCATTGCAGAGACGAATAGGAATTAGAGATGACATAGCTTGTTTATTCTCTGGACAATCCACAATGTCTGTTTAACCCAATGTGAAAGGTATTTAATTTGTAAAACCATAATATAAGTCATGTCAAACATTGACTTCCAGTTCTCTCCGCATGATCTAGGAATCTAATATAGGAGAAGCAAATATTCCACATATTTTGGTGTTATTTCCCTTTCAGTTTGCCCGTCCCCCACCCTCACAGATTATGTGAGGAGCATAAAAGGAAGAAAGATTTGGAAAATGATCTTTTAGTAGCCAGGACAGAATTGTTCAGACTACTGGACTTGAGCCATCCCTCTCACTTTAGGAGTCACAAATTCTGCTCATCTTGGTTCCTTACCAAAAGATTAAACAAAATTATATTTTCAGGCTGGCTATAGGCACAAGATACAAGATGGAATTCCCCTTTTATTGAAATCCAGATTACTTAAAATTTTAGTACTGAACAGGATTTAAAAGTCAGGATAGCTTCTATCATACTAGGGATATTATATTATAAAAACTAAAAATAAATGTAAAGGCGTAACTATGAAAAAGGAAGATGTTTCATGGAACATAAAAGATAGCTTCAATTGAGGCACTAGTGAAAACATGCAAAGAAAAGTAGAAGAAAATATTTTTCCAGTGTACTTAGAAAATTATTAGTGATGAAGGGAATTTTGGGGTTTGTTGGTTTGTTTAGCAAGGAATTTCTAAGAAGTGCAGGTAATACTTATGGTCAATGTCAACATGTGACAGAAAACAGATACCAAAATATGTAACAAATAATTGAAGGGCTGCTTGTTATTTATTTTTTAAATAGTAATTTGAAGTGAACATTGTGTTTTAAATTGGATGAAAAACAGCTTGGCACGTGCATCAGTTTTCTCAACTGTTCCAGGCTATTACGTACGTGGATGGCCAAGAAATGACAGTTTCCAGGATGGTTATATTTAACACCGTCAAAGGTGGTGATTGAACTTCCTTCCACCTTACATCTTCCAGGACATAATGCTTCAGTGCAAGACCACTTTGCTTCTTGGCATGTGCTGGTAAAATGCAATGGTTACATTAAAGGTCATCAGCTGTGTTTTCTCTATGGCCAAAATAAATATGCCAACATTAAAAATCAAAATTTAAACTAAGACATTTACTTAAGTTTTATTAGACCATCTTTTTTTTAAGTTTTTAAGTAATCTCTACAACCCAACATGGGGTTCGAACTCATGACCCCAAGATCAAGAGTCACATGTCTTCAAACAGAGCCAGCCAGGAGCCCCTATTAGACCACCTTTGTTTCCCACTCAACATCTCAACTCTGATCAAATGTCTCATGGATGGTGGCATCCTGTTTTTTTTAAAGACTTGAATTCCATGAACTAAAATAATAGCTTCGGCCTGAATTAAACATATGAAAACTTTCAAACTGGATTTCAGGTTTGTTTAAATGGAACCCATTTCACTACTAGTACTAAGACACCTGCTAAATGCCACACTGTAGACCTGCAGTGTTCAATATAGCATAGACACATATAGCTATTGATTACTTGAAAGTGACTCATCCAGATTGAGATCTGCTGTAAACGTAAAATACACACAGACTTCTAAGACTTAATCTGAAAAACAGATCATAAAATCTCTCATTAACTTTGCATACTAATTTCATTTTTAAATTTTTTTTTCAACATTTTTTATTTATTTTTGGGACAGAGAGAGACAGAGCATGAACGGGGGAGGGGCAGAGAGAGAGGGAGACACAGAATCGGAAACAGGCTCCAGCTCCGAGCCATCGGCCCAGAGCCTGACGCGGGGCTCGAACTCACGGACCGCGAGATCGTGACCTGGCTGAAGCCGGACGCTTAACCGACTGCGCCACCCAGGCGCCCCCATTTTTAAATGATAATACTGTATTTTGGGTATATAAAATACAGAATTAAAATTCATTCTACCTCTTTCTTTTTGCTTTTTAAAAATGCATCAACTAAAAAGTGTTAAATTATATATGTGGGTCATATTTGTGACTCACGTGATATTTCTCCTGGATAGCACTGTCATAGATATTCAATAAATCATAGCTATTGTTATATACAATTATTACTAATGCATTATGACCACACTAACAAGAACATTTCTCATTTATAAAGAACATATTATAATATCAATAATAGATTAGCTTTCATTGAGTCAGATTATTTCCCTACAAGGGCATAATACATTTCTAGAAAAGTCCTCTGGACTTCTGCACAAATTTGGAGTTTCAGAGAAAAGTTGTAATGAGGAATGGGGAATTCTCTCTGATCAACATATTGCTGCTGAACTCAAATAGTCCACACTAATTTTTGGCACATTAAAATTCACTCATTAAATATATCCATAAATATTATAAATATATATAATACATAAATAAAAATATATAAATAAAGATTAAACATGCCTTCACCAATGTAGCCTCATAAATATTATTTGAAAAGTATTGGATTATTTCTGATTATACATTTTATTAAATATTCTTGGCATTTTGCACAATTATTGTTTCCTTGTTGTAACCATACTCATATTATTCTTTGCTCTATATTTGCAACCACTAATTGGCTTACTATTTGAAACACTATTTCAGTTAGTGAAAAGCATTACCTTTTAAAGATACATAGAAAGTGTATACTTTTATTTTAAAAACACACTAAACTTTCCTTAAAAGATAAAAGGCAAATATGAACACAGAAAATACAGTGAGGTTGCATTTTATTTCTGGAAAGTTTAATTTAAGGGTGTACTTAGGAATTATTTCAAATTGATTAAACTATTAGTATTATTTTGCTATTAATAAAATGTGGGCAAAAAGCATGCACATACCACTGAGAACCACAAGGACCATCTCGGACTTCTCCTGACTGATAGATCTTTCCATTTGATTCACAGGGACATTTAGCCTTTAATACACATCTCCCTTTTTCTCCAATATCGTCCAATAGGTAACCTGGAATAAATATATTGTATTAATCTCAGAATTATATAAACATCAGTAAATTCTCAAGCAGTGAATTGTGAAATCACTCTTGAGCTAGTTGTTTTTTTTTAATAAATTTTTTAAGTGTATATTTGTTTTTAAGACAGGGAGAGATGGAGCATGAGTGGAGGAGGGGTGGAGAGAGGGAAACACAGAATCCGAGGCAGGCTCCGGGCTCTGAGCCATCAGCACAGAGCTCAGTGCAAGACTCAGGTCTCAAACCCACAACTGTGGGATTATGATCTGAACCTAAGTCTGACGCTTAACTGACTGAGCCACCCAGGTGCTCCTGAACTAGTTCCTTCAAGTGTAAACATCCACTTGAAATGGTAAGTTCCATTTAAGCAATTACTCCAGTTTGAGAACTGGCAAGAGTATAATTTACTGAGCCATAGAGTATTTCTACTGAGCCCAATATAAGACTAGAGGATGATCTGTGGAGCACCATGGCCCTTAGGTACCATAGACATAGACATACACATTAACTTTGTAAGTCTCTCTCTTGCCCTCTTCTGCAGTTTGCTAGAAGGATGGATTATGAATAGATGATTTCATTAAATATCTAGTTAGAAATAAGACCCACCAGCTTTCTCCTCTAAGGTTTTGATGGTTTCCTGTCTCACATTCAGGTCCTTTATCCATTTTGAGTTTATTTTTGTGAATGGTGTGAGAAAGTGGTCTAGTTTCAACCTTCTGCATGTTGCTGTCCAGTTCTCCCAGCACCATTTGTTAAAGAGACTGTCTTTTTTCCATTGGATGTTCTTTCCTGCTTTGTCAAAGATGAGTTGGCCATACGCTTGTGGGTCTAGTTCTGGGGTTTCTATTCTATTCCATTGGTCTATGTGTCTGTTTTTATGCCAATACCATGCTGTCTTGATGATGACAGCTTTGTAGTAGAGGCTAAAGTCTGGGATTGTGATGCCTCCTGCTTTGGTCTTCTTCTTCAAAATTACTTTGGCTATTCGGGGTCTTTTGTGGTTCCATATGAATTTTAGGATTGCTTGTTCTAGTTTCGAGAAGAATGCTGGTACAATTTTGATTGGGATTGCATTGAATGTGTAGATAGCTTTGGGTAGTATTGACATTTTGACAATATTTATTCTTCCAATCCATGAGCAGGGAATGACCTCTCTGACCTCAGCCGTAGCAATCTCTTACTCAACACATCCCCAAAGGCAAGGGAATTAAAAGCAAAAGTGAATTACTGGGACCTTATGAAGATAAAAAGCCTCTGCACAGCAAAGGAAACAACCAACAAAACTAAAAGGCAACCAACGGAATGGGAAAAGATATTTGCAAATGACATATCAGAAAAAGGGCTAGTATCCAAAATCTATAAAGAGCTCACCAAACTCCACACCCGAAAAACAAATAACCCAGTGAAGAAATGGGCAGAGAACATGAATAGACACTTCTCTAAAGAAGACATCCAGATGGCCAACAGGCACATGAAAAGATGTTCAACGTCGCTCCTCATCAGGGAAATACAAATCAAAACCACACTCAGATATCACCTCACGCCAGTCAGAGTGGCCAAAATGAAGAAATCAGGAGACTGTAGATGCTGGAGAGGATGTGGAGAAACGGGAACCCTCTTGCACTGTTGGTGGGAATGCAAATTGGTGCAGCTGCTCTGGAAAGCAGTGTGGAGGTTCCTCAGAAAATTAAAAATAGACCGACCCTATGACCCAGAAATAGCACTGCTAGGAATTTACCCAAGGGATACAGGAGTACTGATGCATAGGGGCACTTGTACCCCAATGTTTATAGCAGCACTCTCAACAATAGCCAAATTATGGAAAGAGCCTAAATGTCCATCAACTGATGAATGGATAAAGAAATTGTGGTTTATATACACAATGGAATACTACGTGGCAATGAGAAAGAATGAAATATGGCCTTTTGTAGCAACGTGGATGGAACTAGAGAGTGTGATGCTAAGTGAAATAAGCCATACAGAGAAAGACAGATACCATATGTGTTCACTCTTATGTGGATCCTGAGAAACGTAACAGAAACCCATGGGGGAGGGGAAGAAAAAAAAAAAGGTTATAGTGGGAGAGAGCCAAAGCATAAGAGACTGTTAAAAACTGAGAACAAACTGAGGGTTGATGGGGGGTGGGAGGGAGGGCAGGGTGAGTGATGGGTATTGAGGAGGGCACCTTTTGGGATGAGCACTGGGTATTGTATGGAAACCAATTTGACAGTAAATTTCATATATTAAATAAATAAATATAAATTTTAAATAAATAAATAAATAAATAAAACTTTGTATTATTAAAAAAAAAAGAAAGAAAGAAATAAGACCCACCATACTAGAAGCACTGTTTTCAGTTGTTTCAGTGTAAATACTCTCATAGGGTGTATTACCTTCTGGGCAGGTGCAGCCACTCACACATTCACTGTCTTGAAAAGGAACCACATTAGAACAAGTTGCAGGGTTTGAGGGACCACATTCTTTGTAGATATGTTTTTCTGGGCATCTAGGTTTTTCTAGAGAAATACAGATATAGGTATACATGGAAATTAGAGGGAAATGAATGTGATAAATAGATAATACTTTAATGGAGATCTTTTCAAATGAGCTTCTTTGAGTCTAATGTTCAAGATATGAGTCAGTCTTTAAAAATATTCAGCACAACTAAATTTTGCCAATTTTTCATGCATTATTTTATGATACAATATTTAATCTGGAGAAAAAATAAAAAAGCAAAGACAAAAATTAGGAGGAAATTTACTTATATATATCATTGCATCTTACTTTGGAATTGATATTCTACTCATATTTTAACTTCTAAGGATTTAGCTAAACATAGGTTGAAAGTATATTTATATTTGTGTGAAACTCATCTCTATGTTTTATTAATTTTTTGAAAGGAAATCATAGTACTAATCAATATACTTTTGATAACTTTTCCACTTACTATTTTCAATTTTTACAGAATTTCTCATTTTTCCCAGTAACTTTTACTAATTGTAAAGACTATAAATTTCCTAACTGAGATCTTAACACAAAGCAGTGCAACTTACGGCAAGTCACTTCACCAATACAGGTCTCAGTTTCCTCACAAGTACCTGTGAGAGATAGGACTCTAACATCTCTAAGATCCCTTTCAGGGCTTACAGTCATTTGAAAAGATTACTTTGAAATATAGCTCAATTTTAAAGTGCTATAGACACTTTCTGGCTTGGAATCTGCAATACAATTTAAAACCTACCGCAAACCACATCAGAATCATCTCGCCAGGATACGTAGGGGCCGGGACCATCTGAGGCACAGAGGCGGGACAATTCTGTGTAAGTGTCACACGTAGAATTTTTGTCTCTATTTTGGCAGTACTCATCAATGCAGATCATTCTGTAGTCATTGGATAAAGTGGTGACCTTTCTACATTTCTCAAAGTAAGTTCCAATAATTTTGTCACAGTGCTACAAAATAAAGCATGAAGTTTTATTGAAACATTAAAAAATGGACAATCAAATAAACATTTAGGAAAAGATAAATTCAGATATGTTTGATTCTGCATGATAACCTGTAGCTTTGGCAGGAAGAGTTGTTGACTGCTGGTTGAAATGGAGAGTATTTAAAGTATTATACTCGGTACAGTGACTCCTAAAAGAACACTTCACTTCTGGCATTTTGGATTGTTGTACAACAGCTTCAAAAATTGTTGTACCTACACTCAACCAGAACTTCTCTAAAGGTGACATGAAGTTTACAACTTGAGAAAACGGAAGGGTGAGAAAAAATAAAGATTGTTGATGCCAGAGAGTGGGATGGTAAATGACTGACACCACAATAGACAGAAGGGACATTGGCCCTTTATCTATTAATCTTCTTATATTTGATGAGCAACCATGGCAGTAAAATAGAGTGAATGTGTGCTTTCTTAGTGGGGGCCATGTGAGTTGGCTCCAGAGACAACATATTTGTTCTCATGTTGGTTAAGAAAGTAAACACATATATTATTGAACCCAAAAATATTTAAATGTCTACATTTTTTAACTACCACATAGCTGTTTTCTATCTTAACATGTTTGTAACAGAGAAATATAAAAACCACTGTTAAGCAAATGTATAATTTGTACCAATTAAGCCTAAGACAACTGATAACATTCTCCAGGTTAGGTATAAGATTAAGTGAAATAAAATCTTCAAGGATTGATTTTCATTTATTATTTTTGTATAGTTTTATCACTAAATTACAGGTTCCTTTAGAGTAAAAAATAGAACTTTGCATCCTCTTGACTTACCACAATATCTTGCATGTAGCAGGTCTTTAATAAATATGCATTAGCTTTGTAATGTGTATTTATTTTGAGAGACATAGAGACAGCATGAGTGGGGAAGGGGCAGAGAGAAGGAAAGTGAGAATCCCAAGCAGGCTCTGCACTGTCAGCACAGGGCCCAATGCACAGCTCAATCTCATGAACCATGAGATCATGACCTGAGCTAAAACCAAGCATTAGAGGCTTAACCGAATGAGCCACCCAGGAGCCCCTGCATTAGCTTTAATATAAATTTATATAATCACTGAACTGACATTTTTGAGCAACCAGGAATAAGTTCTTATACATTGTGCAACTACCACAACAGATAAAACATAAGTCTTGTCCCATCATAGAATGCATAATCTTACAGGGAACATAAAAACATGGGAAATTTTTGTGGATGGTATCTTATCATAAGTAGTAAGGAGTAGCATAGGGTAACAGAGGAAAAAGAGAAGGCAATTCTAACTGAAAACCAAAGAGGGTTTCACAAGAAAGACAGCAGATGATACAGAATGTCATGGCTTAATTTGCTTTGCTAGAAGGTAACAAGATGGTTAGAAATGCAACATCCATTGTCGAGAAAACAAAAAGTCTCTTCTATCCATTCTATCCATACATCTTGATCTGGAAAATTTTGTTCTAGATTGAAACAGGAATATGTGAACATTTATTCAGTCATAAAATAAATGCAACCTATCCTAAAGGACCTGAATGTGAGACAGGAAACCATCAAAACCCTAGAGGAGAAAGCAGGAAAAGACCTCTCTGACCTCAGCCGTAGCAATCTCTTACTTGACACATCCCCAAAGGCAAGGGAATTAAGAGCAAAAATGAACTACTGGGACCTTATCAAGATAAAAATCTTCTGCACAGCAAAGGAAACAACCAACAAAACTAAAAGGCAACCAATGGAATGGGAAAAGATATTTGCAAATGACATATCGGACAAAGTGCTAGTATCCAAAATCTATAAAGAGCTCACCAAACTCCACACCTGAAAAACAAATAACCCAGTGAAGAAATGGGCAGAGAACATGAATAGACACTTCTCTAAAGAAGACATCTGGATGGCCAACAGGCACATGAAAAGATGCTCAACATCGCTCCTCATCAGGGAAATACAAATCAAAACCACACTCAGATATCACCTCACGCCAGTCAGAGTGGCCAAAATGAACAAATCAGGAGACTGTAGATGCTGGAGAGGAGGTGGAGAAATGGGAACCCTCTTGCACTGTTGGTGGGGATGTAAATTGGTGCAGCCACTCTGGAAAACAGTGTGGAGGTTCCTCAAAAAATTAAAAATAGACCTACCCTATGACCCAGCAATAGCACTGCTAGGAATTTACCCAAGGGATACAGGAGTACTGATGCATAGGGGCACTTGTACCCCAATGTTTATAGCAGCACTCTCAACAATAGCCAAATTATGGAAAGAGCCTAAATGTCCATCAACTGATGAATGGATAAAGAAATTGTGGTTTATATACACAATGGAATACTACGTGGCAATGAGAAAGAATGAAATATGGCCTTTTGTAGCAACGTGGATGGAACTAGAGAGTGTGATGCTAAGTGAAATAAGCCATACAGAGAAAGACAGATACCATATGTTTTCACTCTTATGTGGATCCTGAGAAACTTAACAGAAACCCATGGGGGAGGGGAAGGAAAAAAAAAAAAAAGAGGTTAGAGTGGAAGAGAGCCAAAGCATAAGAGACTCGTAAAAACTGAGAACAAACTGAGGGTTGATGGGGGGTGGGAGATGAATATTGAGGAGGGCACCTTTTGGGATGAGCACTGGGTGTTGTATGGAAACCAATTTGACAATAAACTTCATATATTGAAAAAAAACAAAAAACAAAAAACAAAAATAAACATTAAAAAATTAAAAAAATAAATGAAAGGTAATAAATGAATACTACAAAGAAGAAAATATTAAAAAATAATGCAACCTATCCTAAACAACAATAACACAACAACAACAGGGGACACCCGGGTTGCTCTGCCATTTAAATGTCTGACTCTTGATTTCAGCTCAGGTCATGATCTCGCATTTGTGAAATGGAGTCCTATGTCCTCTAGCTTCACACTGAGTGTGGAGCCTACTTAAGATTCTCTCTCCCTCTCCTTCTGTCTGCCCCCTCACATACGTGCACACATGTGTGCACATGTGCTCTCTCAATAAATAGATGATAGATAGATAGATAGATAGATAGATAGATAGATAGACGGATGCAACCTATCAAATTCAATGTGACAGAACTACAAAAGTGCAGAAAATTCAGAGAGGGCTATTTTCAAGTATTGTAGTCAAAATAATTACATATAACTCTTTCAAAAAGAAAGCAAAGTATACAAAGTATGACAATTCAGATTGGCTATCTGGGGCAAAAGTAAGGGAGAACAGAAAGTAGTTTTTAGGGACACAGGACATGGATTTCCACAGCATAAGAGCCCATCAATATCCATCAGCAGACTTAATGGAGAGGTGAAGCATGTCAGTTTACAGACAAACTAAAACTCTGTGCAAAAAAATCAGAATTTTACACTAATATATAGTAAATATCATAATGTTTTAGGAAAAAACTTATTTTAGCATCTACAGCTAAACTAAAGCTGAGAAATAGACTATAAGGACATTAGAGAAAAAGTAGTTGCACAATTCCAAGAATAAGGCATGAATGCTTAGAAGAGGATGTTGGGTATCTAAATTGAAACAAAGGGAAATAGTGCTGAAATTTGCTGCTAGGTGAAATATAAATCTCTTACCTGCACGCCATCTTCACAAACATCATAGGTTTTACTAACAGCTTTGGGACAATCACCAGGAATTTTACTATTGGCAATGTGTTCATTGATATCATCTCCTGAAAATGAAAACAAGGCTTAGTTCAAGAGATTCATTATGTACATATACATTATTTTCAAGCTAAATATAGCTAAGTTGACAACATAAATTTTGTTTTATTTTAATGATTTCTTATTCTTTATACAAATGCAAATTTCTGTTAGATTTATCCAAATGTGAGTAATTATTTTCTAATTTTCTTTCAGGAAGAAATTTTCTTAGACCTAATGCATTGAAATCTTACCTGGAGTGCTGTTGAAGTTACCACAGAGACCACAAGTTGGATATTTCTTGTGAAGAGTAAGCTTTTAAAAAAAATTACATGTACATGTTTATAAAATATTGAAAATACCTCAAAATGTAATTTAACCAAACCAAAGGACAGTGTCTATTCATTTTCAATTCTATCTAAGCTGGTTACTTAGGAAGTACTATAGGACGTTTTTTAAATGACCAGGATCTAGAAGTTGGAAATTTCCTGACTCCATCTCTTACTATGTGTCTTTGGGTAGATAATTTAACTTTTATTAGCCTGAATTTCCTGAGTTCTATCACCTATAAAATAAGATTAATAACAGTATGTACTTCAATGTATTTTAAATATTAAATAAGATAATGCTTAGCACGTGAATAATATATAGAGATTTCTCAGTAAACGTTAGCTCTTATTTTCCTTATAATGTATTCTTTTCGTAACTGAAAGCAAAGAACAAAAGGCCCAAGAATGTAAGAAAATCAGAGACAGACTTACTGAGAGTTTGTTATTTTTGTCCCACATTAAAGACATGATTCCTCTGCGGCTATTCAGGACATTATGTTCTCCATATTTTTTAATGTGTATCAATTTATTGTTATATGGCATCTGTACACTGAAAAGTTTAAAGCACAAGTACACATAAGGGTAAGAATAGTATATGTTTTTCTAATAATTCATGTTCTATATTTAGTATCTCAAATATAATACTGGCTAGTAAATATTGCAGCTTTGTTTTTCCTACCATTTCAGAAGAGACACAATGGCTTTGTTTTTCCAATTTTTGAAAGACTTTTAAAGAACAATGAATAAATCTTTGGGGCTTTGGAGAAATTAAAAAGAAGAAACTGGTGCAGTGTAAGGAATAAATGATCAAATAATTTGAAATGTTCACAAGGAGAATATCATGTCTCAACTTCTTATCCTGAAAACTATTCAAATATTACACCCTTCCAAATATGAATTGCTACTTCTAAAAACAATGACCTAAATTTAATCTATTGAAAAATCTCATATTTTTAACAACAAACATACAAATGAAAATTGAAATACTCTATTAACAGATGTGTTGAATATGCATGTTGTTCCAAATCTAAGTACTCAAAATAGTGAAACAACAAAACTAGTTGTTTGTCCCCACCATGTTATAGGAATAAATATAGTATCTTACAATTCTACATATAACAAAATCTTCTGTCAGACTCCTGTCCAATAGTTTAATATAATGAATGTGAGCACCAAAATAGGAAAAGAGTATCGTCTTTTCCTAGTCAATCTCTTCTCTTTTTGCTCAGGTTACTGTAAATCTTTTTAATGTTCATTTACTTTTGAGAGAGATAGAGAGACCAAGCGTGAGCAGGGGTAGTGCAGAGAGAGAGTGAGACATAGCATCGGAAGCAGGCTCCAGGCTCTGAGCTGTCAGCACAGAGCCTGATACAGGGCTTGAACCTCGGAACCAGGAGATCATGACCTGAGCTGAAGGCAGATGCCTAGCCACCTGAGCCACCCAGGCACCCCTCTTTTTGCTCAGGATAGTTTAAGTCATTCTATAGTATTTTTCCATAACACTGTGGCATTTACCTTTCTTCATTAACTAGGATGATATCACCAAAAATAGAGACGTCATTAGTGTCGATTTTAACTATTATTTTTTCAATATCACTATTATTGTTTCTTTTGATCTCAATATTGAAATCTTCTCCGGATTCCATGCAATGACGGCAGAAGGTGTATGCGCATGACGAGTCAAAGGAAAAGATGCGGCCATTGAAAGCTTTATATGCTCCTTTGCCCCAAGTAGAAGCTTCGCCTACAAAATATTTAGAGTAGAATATTCATGGTTCTGTGTTTTTTTTAAGTGTTTGTGTACCAAGATAAAACATTACTGAAAGTTTCTGTTCTTCCCAGCCACTACCTTAAATAAGTACTTTTCTTTCTCACACAGAGCAAAAACACACTAAAAGTAGTGCCTGAATCCTTGGGAATACACAAAGGTTGCTGTTCTGTCTCAAACAAAACATGAATAAAAATATCTTGTTTCCTATGGGAAAGGGAAATTGTCTCTACTGTGGGGAGGTATATATGATCGGAGTTGTGGTCTGTTTGCCTGTTTATTTTGCTTTTTGTAGAAATAGTCTTTCTAATGTTACACGAGTTGGTTACCATATATCAATTAAGTATAAAGAATATTGTTTTTCTATGTACATGTATATGTGCATATGTATGTATGTTATATACGTTCATGTATATGTGTTATGTGCATATGTGTATATATGTATCTTTGAGGAAAATAGTATGAATGTGAGTCATTCAGACATAAAATGATAAAATGGATAGGTGACCGGCAAATGTTTACAACTAGTTTCAAAATATTGGTTAGGTACTGGCTGGCTTGGACATAAAAATATGGGTAGAAATCAAAGTCCTTTTTACTTACCAATAATTGTATTTGTTTCTGAGTATTTCGGAGTTGCTTCTGGAATGTGGGATCCTTTTTCTATTTAACATAATGCATAGATTATTTAAACTTAAAAACATTACATTGATTCTAAATATACAGAATATTTGGGTTTCTACGTAGGAATTTAGAAGCTGATATTGAAGGCCATCAGTGGGTTTCTTTATCCTGATCATACAATTTGATTTTGTGAGAACTGTGATTTGCCAGTCATGTACATGATGATCTCTGAATTGTACCATATTTTTGGTACAATTAGCCATAGTATTTTCAGAAATCATTATGAGCTTATTCATTCTGAGTCATGTACAATTACTAACATATGCTGTATCCCTTACAGAACTATATTTTCAACTTCATAAACAGAACTTTGCTAGCATACTTTCATTGGGAGTCACTAGCTAAACATGCCCAAGGTAGATTTTACTAAATCAGTCTACTGTGTAATACTAATAATTCAATTATCTATATATGAAGAGAACTTCATTCTACTGATCAAAGGGGAAAATTCATATACCTTGAAACCTTCCCCTGATTATTTTTAATGCATTGACCCTTGTATGTAACCAAGTAAATTTATATGAAATCTTAGAGCAGTTAAGCAAGCAGAATAGAAAAGCAACAACAACACAAATGAATATTTTGATAGAACTATAAAATATTTTTCACGTGTTATTTATTGTGTATCTTGAGGCCACTTGCCTTTACTACAGTTGTCTTTTCTTTTTTTTTTTTTTTTTTTAAATTTTTTTTTCAACGTTTTTTATTTATTTTTGGGACAGAGAGAGACAGAGCATGAACGGGGGAGGGGCAGAGAGAGAGGGAGACACAGAATCGGAAACAGGCTCCAGGCTCCGAGCCATCAGCCCAGAGCCTGACGCGGGGCTCGAACTCACGGACCGCGAGATCGTGACCTGGCTGAAGTCGGACGCTTAACCGAATGCGCCACCCAGGCGCCCCTACAGTTGTCTTTTCTTAGGTAATATAATATAACATAATATCTTTATAAATTATTTTTAAAGCCATTTAAAAATAGTGTATCTAAAATGACAAAGGAGAAGTTGTATTATGCTTTATTTAGGTTCCCTTAAAGTATAATTTAATCTACCTTATTAATGAAATTATTTAAAATATGCAGTCGGTGATCTAAACTTTAGTACTCAAAGAGAAGCATTTAGAAGCTCAATTCAACATGGAAAATACATAATAATATCATGTCCTAGTAAATCAATAATCCACAGAACACTTAAATTTCAGAATTATGTATATATGTATAAACACACAGATACATACACATACATCATATATATGCATTGTTAAGCACTGGAAGTCATAAGTCAAACTACCTGGTGTAGAGAGTGGTGCAGAGGTACTGTGGTCGGCTGGGCTTGTGACACCTATTTTAATACGAAATAGTTAGTCTGTATATACATAATACTTGGTAAAATATGAAAAAAAAAGTTTTTAAAATCTAATGGATAAACCATGGATCCAAGTTCAGCAATACTAATGCTAGCAGATTTAGAACAATGTGAAGCTGTATATATATGTATATATATATATATGTATATATATATATATATACATATATACATATATGTACATATATATATGTGTATATATATATATGTGTGTGTGTGTATATATATATATATATATATATATATATAATCAACTTAACAACCTGTGGGAGTAACAAAATTAAATGTCTTGCCACCAAATGAAATGATCAAATTAACTTACTCCAGATCAATTGTCTTAAAATGTGTTTAGGAAAAGAGAAAGGTTTGCATAAACAGGGTCCAGGGTCTCCTATCCCAGTTTCAGTCACACTCCCACTTTGAATTGCTTTACATTTGGAAAATCTAGCTACCATTTTAAGATGTCAACTGAACAAAGGATTCTGCACTCACAGAAACTGGAAGTCTGAAAACAACTGATCTAGTTGAACTGAGAGTTCATCTCAACATGTCTAATGTTAAGACAATAATGCCAACAGATCCAGAACTTGCCACTTCAAAGCCACTAGATTTACTGCTATTAGATACACTACCGGAAAGAACACTAGTTAAAACAAGTCTGTCTCATTTGAAACACATGAAAGCAGTCAAAAGTTGGTATCCAAACAGCAGAGAAGTCTCAGATTGGTAACCACTCCACAACAGAAAGAGGAGAGACAACTATTTCTTAATACATTTTTCAGGAACACATCCTAAACTGGAATACCTGAGCTAATGGCAGCAGATCTAGGGGTTAAAAATTCAGTGTCTCTTAAACCATTTTACTAACTGGTTTTAAACAAGGTCAATGGCAATAAATAATCAGTGATCTCAAATTTCTCAGTTCCACTGAAGTGTTGACCTCAAAACTGATGTCCAAAGATTAAGAACAATCCAAAAGTGAATTATTATTTCTTTATTACCAAGCCTTTTCTGAACAGATTCATTGATAGTCAATCCTGACTGAGGTCAGCCATTACCACACTAAGTATATCTCTTGCTAACTAGACTTTACCTTTTAAGAACATATCAATCCCAAAGTTGATTTCTAAGTATGAATCCTGAATATCTTTCAGATCACTTAAGTCATTAGAAGTGAATCTACTGCCCACAGTTCTGAGATCACTTAGTCTAGTGGCACCCAAGACTTTCCAATAGAAGAATCAAAATAGTCCGCATATCACAATAAATACTACCACAAATTCTTAGACTGTTCACTCTAATGCTTCCATTAAGAAGAAATATTAAATTTTGAGATTTTCAAAAAGGATGGAATTTGTTTAGTCTTATCAGAAATAAACTTGCAAAATAATTTAAAGTCCAGATCCAGAGCACAAAGATCAAACCCAACAAATCACCTCTTCACATATGTGACTCCAAATCAATTTTGCATAAAGGCAACAAAAACAACTCCACATAAATATAATCATAGCCACAAAATTCATTCCACGCTCTACAAAAAATATTAAATGATTTTTTTCCTGATCACGTCTAAATACAGTTTATCATTTCAGGATTTTGTCTTGCTTTTTATATCATTATTGATGTTTATGATTTTCATTGTTATTTTATAACATATGTTAGAATCCTGACCCTCTAAACGCCAGACATAAATCCCAATTCTCGGCCATGGGAACCAGACCCAATAACATCCTTTCCAGTATCACAGGTACCTGTGCCACTAACGCCAGTTTCACCAAATTCATTTGGTCCAGAAGTACCAACACCAAGTCCAGCTGCACCCTTCCTTCCTCCACCACTTCCAGAACCAGAAGACCAAGTATTTTCTCCTAATGGAAAATCAATTAATTGATTAAAAGTGTGATTAAAAGAAATGAAGAAGGAAGAAACTAATTTGTATTTCTTGGGAACAGAGTCCAGGTGAAGATACCTGTGCCACTGACATCAGATCCAGGACTCAAGTATCCAGCCCCCACGATTCCACTGCCACTCTCTCCATTCCTACCAATTCCACTGATTCCAAATCCCTGCTGATCAGATGACCCCAAATTGAATCCTGAGTCTTCAGAGATACCACCAGAATATTCATCCCCATTTCTTGCATTTGAGTCACCTGCTGAATACAAAATGATGGTCATGAGAATTATTTTTTATGCATACCATGATTCAGAATTTTTCTCTGCACAGAAATTAACCATAAATACCTAGAGCCCTGGAACTATAGCCTCCAGTACCTCCTACTCTATTTCCATCCAAGTCTGTACCACCATGGCCATTGGATTTGAACCAGAATCTCCAAAACGAAATTGAGTTTCACCTTTCCTTTCTCCATTTTCAAAATTAGACAACCAAGTCCTCCCCTCTATTGGAAAATTCTTAGTGTTACTTTTAAAAATGATCAAAAAATTGAAACCCATTTCAGTTTCCCCAAGAGTCCAGGTTAGGAGAATGCCCAAGTTGTGGGCATTGGACCTGAGATTCAAGGATCCAGACAAAACACACATGGTACTGCTCATTCTGTCAATCCCCTGCCTCCAAATTCCTTTTTACCAAATACCCACATACCAAATCCTGAATATTCAAACTTTTCACCAGCATGCTCACCACCACTTCTTGCACTGGTACTTCTACCAGAATATTAAAAGTTTGCCAACAGGATATATTTAATAATTATAAATTATTAAATTCATTAATTATAAATTTTATAATTGAGAAATTTTTAAGAAAAAAATTAACCGTCAACATTCATACCACTAAAATTAGATTCTCTGGTACCTTTTATTACATTTTCACTAAGGCCAATGTCATCAAATCGATTTGAACCAGAATCTCCAAAATCAAATTTAGCTTCACGTTTCCTTTCGCCATGTTTCAAATCAAAGGATGAGGACTTTTCCACTAACAGAGAAATAAAAATGTTATAAAATAATAGATGAAAGGCTGAAATCAATTTAGATTTCACCTGAGCAGAGTCCAAGATTATTAGACTACCTGAGCCACTGACATCAGATTCCCTGCTGCTCTTACTCCAGTCAGATCCTCTGCTTCCAAATCCCTTTTGACCAAGCTTCTCAAAACCATATCTCAAATTTTCTGATATGCCATCAAAAAGACTATCTCTAATTCTTGCACTGATGCCACCTGCAGAATGTAAAATGATTGTTGTCAGAACATTTTCCAATAAATTTTATGATTCAAATATTGTTTATGCACAGAAATTAAACATCAACACCTAAAACATGGAACTAGATTCATCATTATATTTTATCCCATTTTCACTAAGGCCAATGTCACCACAGCAATTTGAACCAGAATCTCAAAAACCAAAATCAGTTCCAAATATCTTTCCCTCAAGTCCAAAATCAAAATACCCAGGCCTTCCCACTAATAGAAAATTCAAAATGATATCAAAATAAAAGAATGACTGTTTGAAATCCAATTGGATTTCTCAGGAACAGAGACTGAGTGGAATACTTGAGCTATCAGCATCTTAAACCAGCATCTTAAACCAGTTATCACCTCCAGAATATAAAATGACATCACAGAGTACATTGAAAACGTTTCATGATTCAGAAATTTTTATGCATAAAAATGAGATATCAATACCTAGATCATTGGAAATGGGTCCTCCAGAACTACCCACTTGATTTCCTTCAATTTTTATTTTGCTATTAATGCCACTGCCACCAAATGAACTCGAACCAGAAGCTCCAAAACCAAATGCATTATCGCCCTTCCTTTTTCCAAGTTCCCAACCAAAAGACCCGGTTCCAACTGACAGAAAAATTAAAATGTTATTAAAAATTAATTTTACTTAGTTAGTTGATTGTTAAATATTTAAAAAGTGTATTTTTAAACAAGTAGTTAATTAATTTTAAATTTTCTGGAATGAGTCTTAGTTGGAATACCTGGGCTACGGGCATCAAATCCAAAACCTATTGATTCACCCCCAGCAGATCGTCTGTTGCTCATTTCACTCCAGTCAGCTCTACCAATGTCCAATCCCTTTTGATCAGATGTCCCCAAACCAAATCCCAAATTCCCAGAGACACTGCTACTAAATCCATCCCTATGTCTTGTGTTGGTGTTATCTGCTGAAATGAAAAAAAAAAAAAAAAAAAAAAAAAAAAAAAAAAAAAAAAAAAAAAAAAGATTGTTACGAGGTAATAATTAAATACAACTTATGACTCTACTTTTTATGCACAAAACTTAAATAGTAATACTTAGATCACTGGAACTTGATTTTCCAGTTCCCTATTCATTTTTATGAATGTTCCCTATTTCATTTTTTTAGCAAAGTCTTTTTGTTCAAAACCACTGACACCCACTCCACATGAGCCAGAATTACCAAGACCACATACAAATTCACCCTTCTTTCCACCACCAAGACCAAAATCAAAAGGCAAGTGTAAAACTCAACAGTTGTCAAGAGCAAAACCAAAGGATGTAAATTATTTGTATTTTTTTCTTAAAAGTCTGGATCAGAATTCCTGAGCACTGATATAAGAGCCAAAACCCATGGATTTACCAACAAGCTCCTTTCTATTCTTCCGTTTTCCACCAATTACCACATCTTTTAAGACAAATTTCTCTGACACAAAAATAGCTAGATTTAATGTACTTTATTGGCCCTAACTTCTTCCACCAACTGTAATCTCCAAAATATAAAATGCTACTTATTCACACTTTTGTAATTTTTTTTTCTGGCATTCTTTTTCAAGAAACTAGTTAAAATAGGAGTGTTGAAACTTCAGAAGTTAGCATCACAAAAGTACAGAAACATGTGACCAAAATTTTTCTGTTCCTTATGACAAAACTTGGGAACAAGAGAGCTTAATTGGCTTTCCCAAAGTCCACAGAAGGTTAGCAGGAAAGATTGGGGATAGAAACTGGATCTCTCCCTACCAGATCCAAGCCCCTTCATAAAAGCATTAAATCTAATTGTCTCTTCATTAAAATGTTTAAGTTGCTGATTTCTGTTAAAGATAATACAGATCCTTTAAGAATCAAACAGAATTTAAAAATCATTTCCATGAGTTCCTCTAATATTAAAATCTGTATTGGTCAAAAGAAACACCCTGCTTTGCTAATTGACTTTTTCTGTCAAAAGCAGAAACTAAGAAACAACTTAGAATACCTGTTTCACTGGGAGCAGAATTAGAGTCAGCTAATCCACTTACTGCATTCACATCAAATCCACTTTGGCCAGATGGACCCCTACCAATGGCATTTTGATTTGAAGCAGTGCCACCAAATTCAATACCACCAGAGATACCACTGGCAAAACCACTTGCTGAACGGGTTTTCTCTACCACACAAAAATACAATCATTATCAGAGAAAAGTTGCATTCATTCATAATGTACAACAAATTAATCTATATACATTACTTGAACTAGGCCTTCATTATAGGTTCAAAAAAATCCCTCCCCTCTATACAACTTTCCATATTATAATTCCACAAAGTGTAATCAGGGGTATGCGTGACAACCAATTTACCATGAGGTTTGAGAATTCCATAAGAAAACTGAAGCACTGAGGCCATTTAAGAAAATCTCACTGTGTTCTGTAGAACATGAGCAAACAATTAACACCTCGGTATTGTAAACAAGAGCAAATATATCTGCATTAACTTATAGGTCATACTGAATTTGTCAGTCCCAAGACAGGTGACTGGACAGACAGGAAACTTTTACCCTTCCTGAAATATTTCAACTGCACCCTTGCACCCAAAGCTGTTTCTCCCTTTTCAATTATCATCACTCGGACTCAAATTTCAATATAAATATTGAAGTTATTTTCCTCATTGGATCTCTTTCTTTTCTGGTTGTTTGTTTGTTTGTTTATAGGTATGAACTATAGAGATTTCAGGGGCTAGGAAAGTAAAGTAAAAGTTGGCCAATTGGGAGAAGTATGTAGAAGCAGAGAGAACATGTCTCATCTACAGAAAGTTAATTTTCTCTCAAACAAAACAAAATTGCAGTCTATAAAATGTTTAGAAACCCTGTTTTATAGTATTACTCAGACAACTGAGTACGTAATTTAAAGAGAGAATCATGGTATTGAAAATAAACTGTGGTTGGAGACGAAAACATGTGTAGAGAAACCTTACACTAAATTTGGGTCCCAGAAGTATCTTAATTAATTTAAACAATATAAAAATGATTTATAATTATAATAATAGCACCAAGTAGAAAAATAGCATAAGAAAATTAAACCTATCAGGAAAAAAATGTAACTTAATATAAACATCTTGGCCAAAATTCTCTAAAGACAGAATTCATCAGTCTCATTGGCCCTGAAATTAGTTTTTTTTTATATTCTCCACTATTAATATTAAGGCCATGTGCTGCAAATAATACAAAAATTATCAGGTTGTCCTAAATGAAAAAAAGCACTTGTTTCCTAGGTAAGCATTTTTCTCTAACAGTACCTGCTGGAGTGTCTTTTAACACTAAACTATCAGTATCTCGATGTTTTCTCCACCGATCTTCAGCCCTTTCGCGAGCATTCAATCCAAGGTCAAGGAGTGAACCAACAAGAGATTTCTTTCTTCTGTTTGGGTCAGCAAAGTTCAAATTACTGAACAAAAAGCCACCTAATGTGAATAACAGAAGATCATGTTTGAAACCTGTATTGCTAGCACAAGAAGGTGATTTGATTGTGACGCTTTGAAAGCATGTTTTTTCCTCATTTTTCTGGCAGTCCTTGGAGTTACATACACTGCATATTGACTTCATTGCCACAACCATATCTTTTTGTCATGGTTCTAAGACTTCAACAAAGAGAGATAAATAGAGCTGTGAAGATTTCACTGTTGTGTGCTAGACATTCTTCTCACAGACAGGGCAGACACCTCTCCAGCTGTTTTCCTCGCCATTGCTAGGCCCCGAGTTCCAGTGTCCCACCTTCCCCCATCAAAATTGTCTGTTGTGTTGAAACCACACTGTCCTTGGCTTAGTAAGAGCTGGTCAAGTTAAGATAACATACCTAATTCTCTTTTCTGTTTTTCTGCAAAGAAAAAAAGGTGAAAGTATTTATTTATAAATTATAGCATTCACTTCCTTCAGGTATCAGCTTAAATGCCATCTCAATGAGGTATACTCTGACAATTTAAAATTGCCACCCCCATTCTAATGCTCCCAATTATCATTGTATTACTTTAATTTATTCCAGAGATTCTATCACCTTGTAATATACCGTGTTTACTACTTATGTTTATTGCTTATTGACTGTCTCCTTCATCTAGATTTTAAGCTCTATGAACTCAAGGTTTTTTGCCTGTTTTCGTCACTAAGGTATCCCAGGTGTCTAGATTCTGAATCTTAATATCTAAATATCTTAGTTTGATGCCAAAGCAGAGAGAAATAAGGCAGCATTCAGTCGTGGGAAACCTATAGGCTTTTGAATCAAACCCATCTGGACTCCCAGACCTGCCATCAGAATGGCCTTTGACAATGTCTCTCTTAGACTCAAGCAAGAGGGGTTCCTACTTGGAACCACTCAAGTCTCACTCTGACCTTCTTCATGCCATGGTTCTCCTTGGAGGGCAAAGAATAAAGGCAGAGGGGTCAGGGACACCTGGTGGCTTAGTCAGCTAAGCGACCAACTCTGGCTCAGGTCATGATCTCATGCCTCATGAGTTCGAACCCCTCATTGGGCTCTCTGCTGTCAGTGCAGAGCCCGCTTCAGTTCCTGACTCCCTCTCTCCCTGCCTCTCCCGAGCTCATGCTTTCTCTCTCAAAAATAAATTTAAAAAAACAAAAGGGGGACAAAAGGGCAGAGGGGTCAAGATACACCAACCCAGAGCCTGTGCCCTCCTCCGTCCCTCACTGTAGACCCTACTAAGTCCCCAGAGCCCTATAGTCCCAAGCCTGTTCTCAGGATCTTCATAAGCATCCTTCCCAAGACCATTCCCCTAAGGTGAGACCACACTGCCGTGACGAGAATCTCTAGGCCTGGGGGGAATGATCAGGGAGTGCCTGTTTGCAGAAGAAACAGATTGTGCTGAGACACGCAGGCAAGGGTATCTCTCTGTGTAGGACAAAGCCAGAAATGGAAAGAGCAGGGAGATGGACACATTGGCGAGGCCACTACCCACTTGGCTCCTGCATGGAATCCAGTGATCTGAAAACTCTGCAATTATAATCAGGCCTTCTAAGTGGTGACAAATAGATTTTTGTCAAGTTGGAAGAAAAAAAAACATTTTATTTTAAATTTTGTTCCTTTATTTATGCATGTGCTATTCTTGCTCCTGGCTATGCCCCTGGATACATTTAATACTTATGAAACAAAGTTTCTTTGTCTGTTAAATGGAGACTACATAATAAATGATAATAAGTACTCAGCATGGAGCTAGGGTGCCTGGGTCAGTTAAGCACCCAACTTTGGCTCAGTTGGCTCTGGTCATGATCTCACGGTTTGTGGATTCGAGCCCCACGTGGGGCTCTCTGCTGACAGCTCAGAGCTTGGAACCTGCTTCAGATTCTGTGTCTCCCTCTCTCTCTCTGGCCTCCGCCACTCAGGCTCTGTCTCTCTCTCTCTCTCAAAAATAGATAAACTTGTAAAAAAAATAAGTACTGGATAGAGAGACCGTATCTTTCAATGTATTTTATTCTACTCAACAAACATCACATCAAACTCATGTAGAATTTTTATTTAATTTATTAAATCATGATAAATATTCACTATACTTATACCTCTCCTGAGTTCAACCCCATAGGTATATTAGATCTTTCATTTTATTAAACCAATGTTTCCACTGAACTTATTCATTCTATTGTTGAAATGAATGGCTTGGTATCTTAGCCAGTGGGCCATGTTTGTTTCTACTAACTTATTTGTCCCTTTTTTATATACAAAACTTACTCAGAAATACATTGTCACCGGGGTGACTAGCAGTAATGGTTAGTGTGTGTTTTGTATGTACCACATCTTAGACATGTAACAGAACCTTCCATATCCTATCTCTTTAATCCTCACAGCATCCTATAAGGGTGATACTATTATCATTTCCTCACTTGTAGATAAGAAAACTGATACTTAAAAAAGGTTTCATGACTTGTCTAAGATCGCAAGGTAAAATCTGCCAAGAAATCCTTTTTTCTTATGCAAACTGTATACTGCCATCACCCCGTTTAAAGATAGATTGCTTATACAATGCTTAAAGATAAATAAAATGTTTACCTCATAGCTCAAAGATAGGTACAATTTATTCATTTATATTGCATACATTTTGCACAAATTTTTGGAAGAGTTAACTTACACTTCAGACCGCAACATGAAATAGAAAAAAGAAATAGATATAATTCTGTTCCTCTACCTTCATTCTATAGAGAAAAACTGATGGATGACAGAGGTGAATATGGATGAACTACAGAGAAGGGGAGATTTTTAAAAGGAATGGCAACAAACAAGTTACATTGTCTGAAACCAGTAAAATCTAAAAGTATCGAAAAACAAAGTCCTATACTGCCTTATGGATACTTTTCTCAAATATGTGAATCTTTGTCTCATTAAGGAATAAAGATTGTGGGGGATAACATTGCTCTGGAGTTTGACCAGTTTTATGTTGGCTGGTAGAGTGGCTGGTTGAAGCATCTTTGCTTGGCATTTTTATTCATCCAATGCAGCTCTAGCCTCAAAGATCCTCAAGTCCCTCCCAAATAATACCCAGACTTGCAACGTTCCCTGAAAGACACAGGAAAAAACTCAATTGCTAATAATTTCAGAAGATTCTCAGAGAAGTATAGAATTCCAAGTTCTCCCTCTCTTCATTCAAACTTCTTGAATAAGGACTTTCAGAAGAATGCTCAAGACTATTCTAATTAACATTCAGATTTTGTGCACTTGGAAGTAGATAAACTCTTGTTCTATCATTATAGTGAAACCTAATGAACCTGTCCATAGTTACGATGAGGTGATTTTGAGGTCTTTGAGACAACTGACCTGCTACTTATTCTCAGTTTGCCTTTACCTCAAAGAACACATTTTCCAATTGCATTTTATTGTATTTAGGTTGTAGAAAGACACAGAGATCTAAAATATCACATAATAAAAACGTATAAAAGTAGTCTTGGGCTATTTTGATTGGTATATATGTTAGACCAGAATCAAATTCAATCTATACTGACATTAGCAAAAATCCTTTTGTTAGATTTAAGAAAAAAACATAAATGCAGTCTTGATTTGTTGTGGCCAATTTTTCATATTGGTGGATAGGGAAACAAAATAATGGGTCATATTCAATGTTATTCAATGTTCTGAGGGAATCTGTAGTACCACTAATAGGACTAGGATCAATTTTAATTAAAACAATTCACTAAGAAATCAATCCTGTAATACAAAGTACTTATTTAAGGAACGTAAATCCTTAAATCTAGATCCACATTTCACTTACAGGTTTAAAAATTTTCTATTTTATTTTTATTTTTTATTTTTTTAATTTTTTTTAACATTTATTTATTTTTGAGACAGAGAGAGACAGAGCATGAACAGGGGAGGGGCAGAGAGAGAGGGAGACACAGAATCTGAAACAGGCTCCAGGCTCTGAGCTGTCAGCACAGAGCCCGACGCGGGGCTCGAACTCACAGACCGTGAGATCATGACCTGAGCCGAAGTCGGACGCTTAACCAACTGAGCCACCCAGGTGCCCCTAAAAATTTTCTATTTTAAATGTCACCACCTTTATGAGATTAATTATTAAAATATCTGGCCCAGATTCTATAAAAACACACTAGAGTATGTTTGTTTGTAACAAGGAATATTTCATTTTAAATGTTTTAGTGTTTTTTCAGAGGAGATCTATCTTCCCTCGAAATAAAAGCAGTCACTTTATTATTGTTTAGTATAAACAGTATAAGAAAAAAAAAAAGCAATTTACCTGATGTGCTTTCAGCTATTTTTCCATCTGAAGAAAAACAAGGAGAATTGCTGTCATTAGTAGTTTCTCTGACAGATTTGCCAACAGAAAGTGAATTTTGATTACAGCCATTTCTTGTCCTTGGGAAGTGTTCCCACAGATATTCTCACTGAATTCAATACTCAGGCGTGAATATAGTAATTATCCATTGACCCTCGTGTATTTATACCCCTCCAGAACACCCCCATAAAGGGTAAAGTCTCCACTGGTCCTCCAGCCGGTTTAAAATACAGCCTAGTTGGAGGAATTAGAGCATAGCAAAAACAAACAAACAAACAAACAAACAAACAAACAAACAATAATTCTGGGATGGCTGAAAAGGTGTAAAGCATTAATTACTATTCTGTTGTGAAATGCAGAAGTTTTAGTTAAAAGATTTTTTCAAAAATACTGGATATAACTAGCTAATTTGAATAAACTTCTACAATTTCTATTGTACCACTGAATATAAAAGTCATGTACATGCTACTTACGAATGATTTCTTATCATCAAGGTGAATTTTCTTCATATTTAAGTAAATGGCATGCAAATTTGCAAGCTTGTCAACTTATAGTATAACTGAGTCAAAAACTCACAATAAGAGTGAGTATAATGAATGACAATTTACATAGAAGTACACATATTATGTTATATTTAAAGATAAACCTATTTTTATCATATACATAAAAGCACTGGTTTCCCAGAGATTTTTTTCAAAAATTATGTGAAATAAAACATTTAACAATGGTGGAGTGCCTGGGTGGCTCAGTTGGTTAAGCATTGGACTTCAGCTCGGGTCATGATCTCACGGTTCATGGGTTCAAGCCCTGCAATGGGCATCTGCTGTCAGCACGGAGCTTGCTTCAGATCCTCTCTCCCTCTTTCTCTGCCCCTCCCCTGCTCATTCTCTCTCTCTCTGTCTCTGTCTCTCTCAGATATAAAAAAACATTTAACAATGGCAATAGAATTTTGCATAAATTCACATTCAAGAAACCTCAAAAAAAAAACACACATTTTTTGTATAACATTTTAATTTTGGTACTTAATGGATTGTAGATTTTTTTTATGTTTCTCTATGCTCTATAATCTTCAAAAATTTCCTAAAACCAAACTGCCTACATCATTCAAATAAGAAAAACTTGCAGAAATTGGACTGTCCAAGAAAATCCAGGACTTATGGTCAGCAAACCTATGCTAGAAACAAAGGCATAAATTAAGTCAAACCAGAAACAGAGCCAGTTATAAGATAAAGAGTTTCCCACGTGTTCTGATAAATTGTTGCCAAAACCAAGTTGTATGTAGTTACACATACAACTACATATACACATATTTAGCCAAAGGCTATGAAGAAATGGTCTGGAGATACTTAATATAAATCCTTTGAAAGAAAATTGTACAATAACATTCTCCATATAGGTTAAATACCTGGAAAATTCTAATTATTTAAAATGTAGTTTGTAGTCCAAAAGTCATTCCCAAATCCTCTTGCAATAAATAGAGGTGTTACAAAACCCATGCATGAATTTTACCCATCAGAAAGAAATCCCATGGGCCCCACTCAGCACACTTTCTCTTAAAACAGATGCAAGACTAATGAGCTTGGGTTGCCTGAGCGGCTCAGGACTCTTGATTTTGATGCAGGTCATGATCTCACCATTCTTGGGAACAGCCCCACATCAGGTCCACACTGACAGTGCAGTGCCTGCTTGAGATTCTTTCTCCCCCTCTCTGCCCCTCTCCTGCTCGTGTACTCTCTCTCTCTTAAAATAAATAAATAAACATTGGAAAAAAAAAAAAAGACTAATGAGCTTGAATCAATGGTATTATCATCCCAACAGACTGAAAGCAAGGAATAAAAATTGGAACTGGGCATAAAAAACAGACATAATAACCCTATCAAGACACAGAATTAATGGGGTGCCTGGGTGTCGCAATTGGTTAAGCATCAGACTTCAGTTCAGGGTATGATCTAATGGCTTGTGGGTTCGAGCCTCATGTGGGGCTCTGTGCTGACAGCTCAGATCCTGGAGCCTGCTTCAGATTCTGTGTCTCCCTCTTTTTCTGCCCCTCCTTTGCTCACTCTCTCTCTCTCTCTAAGATAAATAAACATTTAAAAAAAAGATACAGAGTTAAATGTTCAATAGAAATGGAAAGACAGAAAGGCAAATCAAAAGCATATACTTAGAAACCATCTTTAGGGTAGGGCCCAACTATCTTCCACACAGCATTAGATCTCAAGGGCATCATTGCATGATATATAATGTGATAATTGGCATTCACTTTTATGTCTCCCCAAAAAGATTAGGCTGTGTTCAGAAGTTCCTTGTATTCTTGGGTAAAAAGATAGAGTATCTGCAGTTCATTTCAGAAATTTTACTTTGCAAAAAGTTGGTTATTTTCATGTGGAAAATTCTTGTATGCAGAACGAACACTATAAACGATCCCAAATCATATTTCTAATTCACAACAAGTATGATCTAATTACCTGTTTCATTACAGCTACTGTTCTCAGTATTGTGAATACCCAACAAAAATCATAGACCAAAATCCTATCCATGAGGAGTTTACAATCATGTGAGATAAATGAGTAAGGAGTCATAGTATTTCATTCCCAAATCAAGTTTATACAAAACACATTGATTTCTGATTTCTATGATGGCAAGAATGTAAACTGGTTCAGCTATTGGAGTAAATGGTATGGAGGTTTTTAAAAAATAAAAATAGAATGACCATACGACCCAGAAATTCCACTTCTGGGTAAATATCCAAAAGGAAACGGAATCACTATCTCAAGGAAGTATGGACACTACCATGTTCATTCCAACATCATTGATAATAGCCAACAACCTAAGTGTCCATCGACAGACAAATGGCTAAAGAAAGTGTCGCATATATACACATGGAATACCATTCAACCATAATAAAAGAAAATTCTGCCATTTGGGACAACATGGATGGACCTTAAGACATTATGCTAAGGGAAAAAGTCAGACAAAGAAAGACAAATACTGTATAATCTCATTTGTACGTGGAATCTAAAAACATTGAACTCACAGAAACAAAGTAAAATGGTGTCTTCCAGGGATTGGGCTTTGGGACAAATGGGGTGATGTTTATCAAAGGGTGCAAACTTCTAGTTCTAAGATGAATAGGGGGCGCCTGGGTGGCACAGTCGGTTAAGCATCCGACTTCAGCCAGGTCACGATCTCGCGGTCCGTGAGTTCGAGCCCCGCGTCAGGCTCTGGGCTGATGGCTCGGAGCCTGGAGACTGTTTCCGATTCTGTGTCTCCCTCTCTCTCTGCCCCTCCCCCGTTCATGCTCTGTCTCTCTCTGTCCCAAAAATAAATAAAAAACGTTGAAAAAAAAATTTAAGATGAATAGGTTCTGGGGATCTAATTAATAGCTCTTTAACTGTAGTTAGTAATACTGTATTGTATACTTGACAGTTGCTAAGAGAATAGATCTTAAAAATTCTCACCACACATACACACAGAAAGGTGATTATGTGAGATGTTAAGGGTGTTGAATAACCGTATTGTGGTAATCATTTTACAACGTACACAGGTATCAAATCATGTTGTATATCTTAAATTTATGAAGTGTTCTATGTCAATTGTATCTCAATAAACCTGTAAAAAAAATCCCTATGTTCCAAAAGACGCAGGCTCAGAATACACCTTGATGTCTCAAAGTAAAGATAAATTTCTGGAAGATACAGACCTGATTCTTGTCTGTAAAATAGGGCTTCTCCATCTATTAAAAAAAGAAGAAGAAAAAGTATTAACAATTAGGTCATTTTATACTTCTCCCTACCATATTTTTTATAAGAAAATAATATTCTTCTTGTTTCCATTCTTTTAAGTTCAATCCAAGCAATCTACTTTTTATATCTGAAAATTATTATTTTTCAGTATTAATTTATTATTTTGGAGCTTTCTTATGTAAATGTAGGTAATTTATTTACCTATCAACATACTTAAAAATCTAAGTTTTCAATGTCAACTCACTGGAAAAACATATGGCCAAATAAATTAAAACCACAAATTTATATTAGTCAGTATTTTATATCTTTTTCACATTATCAAAGCCTTTTACTGCTGTTAATCTGAAGTATATTTTCTGATTGAAATTTCACCTGATTTGATTTTGCCCTAAATATTTCTGGTTAGTGTCTTCACAAGCAGTGAATTAGACAAAAGACGAAAAAAAAAAAAAAAAAGAAAGAAAGAAAAGGAGAAAAGAACAAGAAAGAAAAAGTAATTATATAGATTTTACTCTACTGAGAAAACAGGATAATGCAGGAAAAATAATACTCGGTCAGGGTGCCTGTGTGGCTCAGTGGGTTAAACATCCAACCCTTGATTTCAGCTTCGGTCATGATCTCACAGTTCATGGGTTCAAGCCCAACATCTGGTTCTGTACTGACAGCACAGAGCCTGCTTGGGATTCTCTGTTTCCGTCTTTCTCTGCCTCTCCCCTGCTTGCACTCTCTCACTCTCTTTCTCAAAAATAAATAAACAGGGGCGCCTGGGTGGTTCAGTTGGTTGAGTCTCCGACTTTTGATTTCCATTCAGGTCATGATCTCATGGTTCCTGAGTTCAAGCCCCATGTCGAGTCCTGCATTGGGCTCTGTGCTGGCGATGGGAGACTGCTTGGGATTCTCTCTCTCTCTCTCTCTCTCTCTCTCAATCTCTCTGTCCGTCTCCTTCTGCTCCTCCCCACACTCTCACTGTCTCTTGCTCTCTCTCAAAATAAGTAAACTTAAAAAATATAAAAACAAATAAACATTAAAAAATAATACTTGATTATACATATCTATTTCATGTCAGTTCTATAGTTCATATCACTAAAGTTTTTTTTCCACTTAGCCAGGGTACTGTTTTATTTTGTTTTGTTTTGTTTTGTTTTTTCCTTTTCTTAGTACAGTTATGGTTAAACAATGTAATTTTTTCTTTTGATTGAACACATAATGCCTCCCAAATATCTGCCTTTACCAACTTCCACTCCTGAAGTCTTTACCATTCTATAATGTAAAGAAAATAAAGGGAGTCTGTTTGGACTATGGAGCTAATTGACTAAGGAACAAAAATTCATTTCAACTAAGGCACCTGGAATTTCTGCAGAACGTTTTCTAGCTATGTTTCTTATATCTCAACATGGCTTTATTAATACATATAATCTCTTGTTTTTGTTTAAAAACAACAACAACAACAACAACAACCAGAGTGCCTGGGTGGCTCGGTTGGTTAAATGTCCAACTCTTGATTTCGGCTCAGGTCATGATCTCACGGTTCATGAGATTGAGCCCCAGGACAGGCTTTGCACTGACAGTGCAGAGCCTGCTTGGGATTCTCTTTCCCTTCCTTTCTACAATCTTCCCCACTCATGCACATGCTCGCTCTCTCTTTCAAAATAAATAAATAAACATTAAAAAAAAATCGCCAATCTATGGAAATCCTATTTAAATATTCGTAATCATTCTTAAAGCCACAATAGATATTTAAGAATTTACTTTAGAAATTCTTTCCAATTCTCCAGTGAACTTAATATACTTCACTAAATACTTTTAAAACATTTTTTGTGATACAATATCATTTAATAAATGCTTTGAAAATAATGTGTTTTGTGCATTGTTATTTAAGAAATAAACACATTTATGCAAAGTAGAAGCAAAGAATATAACAAACTGATATATAAGATTATGAAAGTCACCATTACTTGAATAGTCATTTTCTTTTTTTTTTTTTTTTTTTTTAATTTTTTTTTCAACATTTTTTATTTATTTTTGGGACAGAGAGAGACAGAGCATGAACGGGGGAGGGGCAGAGAGAGAGGGAGACACAGAATCGGAAACAGGCTCCAGGCTCCGAGCTATCAGCCCAGAGCCTGACGCGGGGCTCAAACTCACGGACCGCGAGATCGTGACCTGGCTGAAGTCGGACGCTTAACCGACTGCGCCACCCAGGCGCCCCTTGAATAGTCATTTTCTAATGGTCCATCAGATGACTTCCCAGGTAGTTGGATTAAGGATAAAAATATTTTCTCTTAATCACAACAAATAATCATAGTCCTCCACATTCTAGCTTCTCATAGAAAAGTAAATAGTACTCTACTCGCAAATTTAAAAAATAGATTTTAAATTTAGATACAGAATGAATTTTCTCCCTTTTACCGAACTTTTTTCCCTATGTTCAGATGTTGTTGCTTTTCTTCTCTGTTTATAAATAGAACTAAAGAGCAAGAAATACATTTGTTTCTAAAGATTTTTTTCCATTTTGCTCAATTTTTAATTAACAAAATTAATGATGTCCTACTTTTCGATTAATATTAGAAATTAATTAACCGACTTTGTGAAATATCCAGAAAAGTTGTTAGTTTAAGAAATATTTTCCCTACAAAAAAAATTTTTGTGACAAACCAGCCTTTTAATTGGTGATTTGTAAAAATTGCAATTACCTGTGTGGGTCTTTAGTCTAAATGCGGATTTTAAGTTCAAGATAGGGTCATCAAAAGATAAACTGTGATAAGATAAATAACAAAAGTAATACCATGTGCATCTAGAGTAACCCATTCATTAATATTTCCTTAAAATAAACTCATTAAGCCTGAGTAGGATGAAAATCTAGTTTTCTTATTATCCTACCATCCTTACCATTATCCTACTGAGGTAAAGGAAAATTTTATGATAGAGAAAAAGTTTGACACTAAACGTTTAAGCAAGTGCATAAATGGGTCTATCAAATTTGAAATGATTATTCAAATTAGTCCCTTACCTTTGCAGAAGACACAAAGGGCCACAACCAAATACAAAAAAATCAACTTCATGGTGGTGATTTGGGACCTAGAAATGGGGACCAGTCATCGTGAAGAACCAAATCTGTGAGCGACCCTGTAACCGTAGGTTTTATACCCACTATTACCTCTGTCTCTTATCATGGGCTAGGTGTGGTAAAGTTAGTGATGATAGAGCAAAGATAAATATAATAGCATGCCAAAGATGAAATCCGTTTCAAGTCAGTTTAGTGTCTTATTTCTGTGACATCTTCTATATTGGATCAGGTCCAGCTCATGACAAACCCAGACCATGCCTTCTTGCAACCCTTGTGCAAACAGCAAAGGCAGGAACAAAAAGCTCTAGGATTAAAAACCAAATATGCCAATGGTATACGTTTGTCTGTACCCTATTAATCATTGTAAAAGTCTTAATACCTCAAGAAACTCAAATAGTGTGATTCAATATTGTCATATTATCTCTCCCTTAACAACAAAATGTATTTTAAACATTAACCTACCATGAAACAAAGAACTCTTTGCCTACCAATATATTATTAGGTATTTCCTTGCATAAATATATAATTATCACATAGGTATAAGTATAGGAGTAGATATACTAAGACATACAATGCACTACTATTACTGTAATGCTTTATTACTCACAAGGACACATGATATTCCAATGATCTACATGTTTACCATGACCTTTATCATAAAGTATATAAATAACTAGAAGACATTAAAATGAGAACAAAAGAAAAAGAATGTTATAGAACAAAAATAATATTAAATAGAAAATACCACCCATGAATTATACATGTAGATATTCTAGGGTAGGAGGAGGAAGTTCAAGTCATGGTCTTGAGGTCTAGTCCATGCTGAGCAGGGTAGAGATGACTGACCATCAAAGGTGGACCTGAAACATAGAAGGGCCAACTCCAAAGCTTTGATGATGTCTCTGTTTCTCATCTGCTCCCAATCACCATCAAGGAATGGTTTCAGTACATTTGTGGGGAACATAGCATAGTGTATAAACTTGTCAAATTACTAGGTTGTAAACATGAAACTAATGTAACATTGTGTGTCCACTATCCTCAAATAAAATAAAAAAAGAAAAGGATTTCAGTAGCCAAAGGGAAAACAATTCTCAGTTAATCTCTCCAGAAAAGCAGAAAAATCCCAGGAAAAGGGGAAAACTATGGATAAGCGTCCCTTTCCTTCCCCTTTATCCACTCATTCTCAACTAACCTGAAGGAAATAAATGAGCCCTGCATTCTCAGGGGGCTTTACCAATATAGAGTGAATGCTTTTATTCATGTGTTTCCTGTCCTCATCAAATCTTAGTTTACTAAGTGATTCCTTAAGTCATTTTGAAACAGGACAGAATTCAACAGGTTTAAATATTTTAAATGCATTCTCCTGTTTAAGGTAATGCATTTACTGAAGGCCATGCATTTTTTAATCTGACATCAGTGCAGTATCAGAGTTTTCTTCATGGGGCAGGGATTTGAGGGTGGGCAAACAATAGACTTAGGAGTGCTGTGCAGAGGACGCACTCCAAGAACAGAAGAGGAGGTAACAGGTTGGAGGGGCTAAAGACCGACTTCGCTGACTTTGTCCAAACCCCAGCTCTGACCGTTTAAATACTTTGCAGATAAAGACCGTGTATTGAAGATTTTTCTCCAACACAGAAAAAAAAAAAAAAGTATAGTTAAGGGGCAACGTTTCCCTTTTGACATTTATGTGTTTGTTGTTTAATCATACATGACTGCATTGTGAAGGAGATGTGGTCTTAGAGAGCCCATTTCTCAGATTATCATTATAACATTATTATTCTGCTATGTGTCAACAGTGGCCTACATAGACCAGAAGGGAATAAACTTACTTTGAGACTTTGGGGTAACTAAGAATACATGCAAGATGGGAACTTTTCCATAAACAGAGTTCGGCTGAAATGCTATGGAAGCTCGAAGGAAGGTGGCATTCTTTTAGCTTGTGAGAATCAGGGAAAATTCCATGGAGAGGGTAGTCTAAGGACTGAACCTGAGAAAAGTAGATAAAACCTGGACATGCAGAATCACGGAGGATTCCAAGTGGAACATGCATTATGAAAAAGTCAAATGCAATTTCAAGCATTCTAATGTCTTGTCACCCACTTCTCTTTCTAGGTCACTCATTCTAGTAGTGCGATTCCAAGAATCTGCTGGTTCTCCTGGGGCCTACAATCCATTGATCCTGCTTCATTTCATTTATCCTCACTCCTCTCAACAATTCAAGTACCCTCATACTTGGTTTACATTCTACAGGGAGTTATTATCATCATTCCCTTGCATGTGCTCTTAATTCCGTTGAGTCCCCCCACCCCACCCCGCCCTGTGCTTGCTTTCTTGGCAAAACCCCAACCATGGTTTAAATGAAACTCATTTCCTTTCCCTACCTAAACCATGCAGATGAACATGACAGTACAAAAATATAGTCATGCTAATTGTCTCTCTTAAATCTATTACCCCAAATGGGCCCTTAAGATAGTCAGGCACTTATATTTTCTAGTCTATCTGCTTTCACACTCTTCATATTTTCTCTTCTCTTCTCTAATATCTAATGCCTACTTTCCATCCTCCCTCTCAGTTAATGACCCTACTTCCAATTTTACTGAGCAAATATAAGCCATCAAAGGAGAAACTCTATAAATTCCCATCCCCAAGTATATCCATCTACTGGTGTCTGGACCCTGTTCTGCCTGCCTTCTCGTTAATACACAAGAAGTCTCTGGGCCAGCATGGAAGGTCAATGCTCCCATTTGCACACTGGATTCCCTCCAAGAACATTAATGCCAGTAATTTGTTCACCTCTGTCCACATCACTAAGGCTTCTTTCTCTTTTGGATTAATTCCAACAGTATAAATACTTGCTGTTATTTGTTCTTACTAAGAAAAATAAATATAACAAAAAATTAACTTTATGGTATCTGAACTATATCTTGATGAAGCTATTTTTTAAAAAAAGTTGTTGAATTTACTTCCCTCCCTGCTCTTTTCCCACTTCTCTTCTCCCCTTAATTGTTTGACTTCACGAGTTACTGGTGTTCACTGACCCCAGTTCCTGATTTCTCATTCTCCCATGACCCATTAAGCTCTCACTCCATTATGGCACAAAAATAAAGAGCACAGGTGATCTTTTGTGAATCCAGTGGGGAGTAGTCAGTCTTCATTTTATTGATGTCTCAACATTTGATGCATGGTTGATCAATTCTTCCTTCTTAGAACGCTTTGATTTCTGCAGTTTCCATGGTTTTCCTTCTTCCTTTGCTGCTCCCTCTCATTCTCCTCTGCTGAATCCTCCTCATTTCCAGCACTTCTGAACGTGAAGGTTTGAGACTCAGTTTTGGAGCTCTTCTTTTTCTCTAGACACTTCACTCTCTTGGTGATTGTACCCAAGTTCTATGGATTTACATACCACTCAGATAGTCATGACCTCCGGGTTTATAAATCCAGCCCTGGACTATTCCCCTGCCTCCAGGCTTATTTTCCACATCTTCACCTGTGTGTCTAATAGGCAACTACACTTAATGTGCCCAGAATGAAACTCCAAACTCTCTCCTTCCACAAATGCGCTTCTCCCAGTGTCCTCTTTATCTCAGTTAATTGGGTTACCTCCCCCAATACGTATAGCCATTCTTGAATTTTCATTTTCTTTCACCATCCCTCCCACGCACACCTATTGCATCAGAAAATCCTGTTGATTCTCAATTTAAAATACATCCAGACTAAAATCTCACCCACCTCCTCTGCTTCCCCTCATTCAGGCCACCAGCACCTCTGACCTAGATTACTACCGTGGACTTCCAGCCAGTTTCCATTTTATAATCTCCGAACGTCAGCCAGCATGGTCCTGTGCAAACTGACTCGTACTGTGTATTCTTCTACTCAAAACCCTGCAGGGACCACCCCCCCTCACCAAATAAAACCAGCACTATGGTCTCCACGACCCTACTCCATCAGCCCCAATGCTGATCTCACCTCCTGCCTGCTTGCTCTCACTCTCCCTGTTCCAAACTGTGCTGTCACACTTTGCTCAGAGGCTTCTGTGCTGCCACTGTTGCTCACTAGACAGTCCTACCTCAGAGTGTCTGCATTTGCTGTCTCTGCTCCCTGGAATACGCTCCCCTCAGGTATCCACAGAATGTGCTCTTTCACCTCATTAAAACTTGCATTTTAATGACATACTTTGCGAATAGCTAGTATCCACTTCTACATGCTGTAATTATTTTTCCACCAAAATAACCTTTTTTAGGGTTATGATTAAACTTTAGCCTTAGTGAGTTAAAGCCTATCTATATATAAAAGTTCTTAAATATGGATAGTTTGCATATGTTTTAAACAGATGTCCAAAAAGATAGTTCCATAACATAATCCTTTGGCACCATCAATGTTTTATACTATTAAAACTAAATATTTTAATTTCAAAACAAATTAATGCTCTTTTAAATGTCTTCTAAGTCATTTAATATGCCTATATAATTGCTAATTCTTCCCATAGATATCACTTCCTCATCTCATTTAAGTCTTTAAAAACCAGCTTCACATGGACACCTTCTCTGAATACTTTACAAACCTCACCGAACAGCACTTCTTCCCTCTAATCTCCTTTCTTTCTTGTTTTCTTTCTTTCTTTCCTTTCTTTCCTTTTTTTCCTTCTCTTTCTTTCCTTCTTTTCCTTTCTTTTTTTTTCTGTTTCTTTCTTTCTTTTCTTTCTTTCTCTGAGAGAGAGGGGGAGAGAGCATAAGGGAGAAGCAGAGGAAGAGGGGGAGAGAATCTTAAGCAGCTTCCACACCCAGCAAGGAGCCCCATGAGGGGCTCAATCTCCCCACCATGAGATCATGACCTGTCCTCTACTCTCTGTTCTATTTTTCTCCATAGCTTTTACCACCATCTAATGTATATTTTTAATTAATCTGTTTAATACATTTAATTATTGTCCGTCTTTAGAACTAGAATTTTTTAATGTTTATTTATTTATTTTTGAGAGGGGGCGGGGAGGGGAGAGAGAGAGAGAGAGAGAGAGAGAGAGAGACAGAAACCAAAGCAGGCTCCAGACTCTGAGCTGTTGGCACAGAGTTCGATGTGGGGCTTGAATACACGGACCACGAGATCATGACCTGAGCTAAAGTCAGATGCTTAACTGACTGAGCCACCCTAGCTCAGAATCTAGAATCAGATCTAGCTCAGATCTAGAATTTAAATTCAATTAGGGCAGGGATTTTTATGTGTTTTGCTCGCTGCAGAGTCCCAGTGCCTAGAAAAGAGCTTGGAACATGTTAGGTACTCACGAAATATTGAATAAGTAATTTAAGGAATAACTTATTGTGGTCAAAAATAAAGATTACATTAAATAATAATGGCAATAATAATGATAAACACATTTTAGTATTGAAGCCCTTTATAAAGAGATTTAATTCAATATAATATATTGAGTTAGACACACTACAGTAAAACTGGGGAAATACTGATGGTTAGGAAAAAATTACCACCATTTGAAACTTCTAGTCCAGATTCACCCTCAATTATTATAAGGGGAAAATGCCCTAACAGCAGTGTTTTGTTTCATTTCACCAGCTCAGTTGCCTGTAGTAAAATAAATAGTCCAAAGTCCTAGATCTTTTTCACTATCATGTTAATAACTACCGAAGAAATTGGGTTTATAGTTGTGAGAAGGTGGAGGCGGGACAGTAAAGTATCCTCCACCCTGAGAAACTACTTTAAGACCGAGAAGTGAAGCAAGCTGCTTCGATACATTGACAGGGTCAGTCAGGGTGACTTACTGAAGTGGAAGCAGGCAACCCCAGCATTGTGCAGCTATTCTCAGCCCAGTTTGGACCGTAATCCACAGTTTTTGTAAAGCAAGGGGCATTGGGATGAAGCCAACCGGTAGTTATCTAAAATGGGAACTCCTGTGCACAGGTCATCTCTATTAGTTATCTAAAGTGGTGTTTTCTGTGCGCCACTTTAGGGAAGATCAGAACAAGCCTTCCTTCACTCAGGTCAGGGCACACATTAATCTCCAAGGGGCCTGGAACACGTAGCCCCAGGGAGATCATTGTGAGGGCATGAACAAGATGGAGTCAGTGTTGTCTGCACTCCCAAAACCATGTCCCTGAAAGTCAAGAAGACAATAAAATGCCAATATACTAGATTCATATTGATTGCCTCTCCATGAGTTTTTTTTAACGTTTTTTAATATTTATTGATTTTTGAGAGAGAGACAGAGCATGAGCTGGGTAGGGGAAGACAGACAGAGAGAGAGAGACAGAGAGAGACAGAGAGAGAGAGAGACAGAGAGACAGAATCCGAAGGAGGCTCCAGCCTCTGAGCTGTCAGCACAGAGCCCATCATGGGGCTTGAACCCACAGACCAAGAGATCATGGCCTGAGCCAAAGTCGAATGCTTAACCGATAGAACCACACAGGCGCCCCAGTTTTATTTATTTTTGGGAGAGCGCAAGCTGGGGTGGGGCAGAGAGAGGGGGACAGAGGATCCTTCAGGCTCTGTGGTGACAGCTACAAATGACGTTTTCTGGATTCTAGTGCTTCTGTCCTCCCCAAGCCACTCCTTTCAAGACTACACTGCAGGTTTTCTTTTTTGCCTTCTAAAATTTTAAAGTATCCATGATTGATATTACTATAAGAGAACAGTTTTAAAATGAATTAAAACTACCAACTTGGCAAATGTTGAAGAGGATTCTTAGAAAGAAATTAAGTTTTCCAGGAGGCTGGCTCATTTTAGTTCTGGAATTTTTCATTAGTTAGCTTGTATTTTATAAGGAAATTAAACACTTTAACTCTTTTGTAACAACATACCCATCAGATAAAACCATCTAATAATATTAAAACATGTATTGCATAACAACTGTACATAGTGCAAAAGCATATCCACCAAAAAGAACAATAGTCAAATGTTTCCTTCTTGATTTAAAAGGATGTGGCTTAAGTGTCCGTACACTTAATGATAGGCTGTCAAAGGAAAAGTCAACAGTTGAAAGAACAATAGCATCAGTATGGGCAAGACAGCTTATTTTTTTTAACTAACAGTTGTACCAGAAGCAAATACAGAAAATGTTAAACAGCATTTATTTGGATTATGGGACAAGAAGTTCCTTACTTTCATATATATTATGGTCTGATATTATATTGGAAAGTTGAGCGTCTGGAAATTTGAAAATTGTTGTTATAAGGGAAGTTTCACACCAAGAAAAATAAAAATACAATTAAATTCTTGAATAAATATTATTTAAATTAATATAATTATTTAACGTACATTGTGCTTAACATCAGATATTGATAATAAACAATTTTTCATAGTAAATTACCGCCTTCAATTTAACACCTCAAAATTGTGTATAGTAATAGTTAGCAGGCAGACGAAACTGGTAATATCAGAACAGATTTTCTTTTTATTTTTAATGTTTATTTATTTATTTTGAGGGAGGGACAGAGAGAGCGCATACAAGTGGGAGAGGGGCAGAGAGGTAAAGGGAGAGAGAGAGTCCTAAGCAGGCTCTGCACTGGAGGTTTCCAATGTGGGTCTCGAACTCATCAACTGTTGAGATTATGACCTGAGCTGAAAAAAAGAGTTGGATGCCTAACTGAGCCACCCAGGTGCCCCAGAACAAATGTTCAAATATTGATTTTATAAGAGAGTAAAAAATTATGTCAGGGTTCTGAGTAGGATATGATATTGGCATTGATACAGCTATAGCATCCGCTTTCCTGAGTAAAATTTTAAGAAGAATTTGGACACTGGCCTTCTCTTGATAAGGTGGTCCATAGTAAGTCATATTCCAGACAGTTTTATTATCTGTGTTTTCTCTCTGCATTAGTATCACTGAAACGCTTTCCTGTGCTCAACCTAAAGCCCTATTTTTAAACATCACCCTATCATTTGTCCTGCACAATTACCCCCATGGTTATTATATCAATTCCTTCTTTCCAGCTTTCTTCTACTTCTTAACATTCATGGCTGTATTTTCATCTTCATTGTGCCTTCATAGTTACACATTCTTCTCTACCCACTTCAGTTAGCTTTTCATTCTATAAACTGTCTCTAAATGATCATCACATAATGGCTTCATCACGCTCATTTACTTTATTCAGCCCAGATGGATCCTCAGGGACTATCCCCCCACTTTCGATTCCACTGATCATCTCCTTCTTTAAACTATCTATGTCTCTGTCTATCTCTTTCTGTTGTTTCTGAATATGGATGTTTTCCAGAGCCTTTTTCCCCAATATGTTCTCTGCCATCTCATCCTCTTCCCCATTTTGAAATGATGGTGTTAAGAGCTGAATTGCATCCCCTCAAAAATTCAGATGTTGAAGTTCAATTCTATAGCACCTCAAAATGTAGCTATAGTTGGAGATAGGGTCTTTAAAGAGGCAATTAAAATAAAATGAGGTCATTGAAGTAGACTCTAACCCACTATCACTTGTGTTCTTATAAGAAGAGGAAATTTGAGGCACTCCTGCATGGTTCAGTCGGTTAAGCGTCTGACTTCTCAGGTCAAGATCTCATGGTTCATGAGTTCGAGCCCCATGTCAGGTTCTGTGCTGACAGCTCAGAGCCTGGAACCTGATTCAGATTCTGTGTCTCCATCTCTCTCAGTCCCTCCCCCACTCACCCCTGTCTGTATCTCTCTCTTTCTCTCAAAAAAAATAAACATTTAAAAAAAAATAAGAAAAATAAAGAAGAGGAAATTTGAACACAGGCACATACACAGGAAAGATGGTCAGAGATACAAGGAGAAGATGACAATTTGCAAGCCAAATCTCCTGTCATACTTACAGTTTCCTACACCCTATATATATTTTCACATTTGTTATTATCTCAGATTTTATGTTTCACTATTCACATATTTAAACTTTTAGCTGGTCTCCTGCTCTGAGATGATCCTGAATCTTCTCTCTCATGTCTTATTTCTTGTAGCCTTTGTTTATTTGGACTATAATACTGCTTATTGTCTTTAAAAACTTATTTATATTAATTGGCTGATAGAATAAGTGTATATTCCTTCAGAGAAAATGCCAGTTTTCCTCTTCCAGGTGCCTAACACCACCGGTGGAACTACTTTCGGCAGCAAATCTTCTGATATTTTTTGGAAACACATGTGATGTAAATCTGGTTTATAAATCTATTATGACTTCAGAGTTACAATGGCTCTGATTGTTTTATCACCACCTTGCTATGCTCAACATCAACACGATTTTACATGGAGGGAAGGGCTGTAAACGTGTGGGGTGAGTAGGATCTGGTTTACCTGAGAGTTGACTTCTTTGGGGTTGCAGCTTTGAGGAACGAATCTTTAATTCGACCCCCACGTTTGCTAGATCCTCATTTATGTCTTCTGTCCCATATGCTCCATAAGTCCTACAAAACCTCATCCCAATCATACTGGAATGAACAGATGCATTCAAAGCAATTGGTGACGGATATATGTGTTGTATTACTTTAGAGATGTATAGTGACTTTGGTTATCTCCCATAGCCACCCAGAACTGAAAGACACCTTTCCTCGTTGGCTGGGAGCTGGTCAACTTGTCTTAATCCCTTTCCTACAGATGTCTCTGCTCAGAGTGTTGTCATGCTCAAGTTCATTCTGCCCTCTCCAGGCATCCCACATAATGCCTGGTCTACGTGGGTACAAATTTCTTCATGAAGTTAACAGAGGTCCTGTCATGTGTGTGGCACACCCAACTTCTTCCTCTGCCCCATCCTGCTTCCTTTCTACCCACCCCCCATCCATATGTGGACCCGTAAAGTACTCCCTGAAAAACTTCCTGCACAAATTCCTATATCAGAGTTGGCTTGCCAACCTGTGACACATTTTCGCAATTGACTTTTATCTTAATTACGTTCTGGTGAGAGAATAAACTTGTATGATCTCAGCCCTTTAAAATTAAATGATTAAATTAATGGCTTGTGAGCCAGTTTATGGTAAGTTTTTATAAATGTTCTTTGTATGGTTGAAAAAAAAACACATATGGTAAAGATATAGTTTGCAATATTCTTTTTTATTTCCATCATGTCAAAATCGCTCATCGTGCTATTCAAACCTCTGTCCTGATTTGTTCTTCTGTCTAGTTGCTCTATCAATTACTGAGAGAAGTTTGTTAAAATTTCTCATTCTTATGTGTCTAGTTATTTTGTGCAGTTTTGCTAATTTTACTTTATGTATTTGAAAATGTGTGATTATATAAATTCAAATGCATATTTTGCATATATATTTAAAAGTTGCATCTTCAAAATGAATTAAACACTTTGTATCATGAAGTGATCCTCTTTACTTCTAGTAATGATATTTGCCTTAGTGTTTAGTTTGTCTATTAATATAGCTTCCTTGGTTTCATTTTGGTTACCATTTGTGTGTGTGTATTTCTATTATTTTATTTTCAACATTTATGTATTTTTTTATTTTTAATGTTTATTTATTTTGAGAGTGGGAGAGAGTGAGAGAGAGAGAGAAAATGAGCGAGGGAGGGGCAGAGGGAGAGGGCAACACAGAATCTGAAGCAGGTTCCAGGCTCCAAGCTGTCAGCACAGAGCCAGACCCGGGTTTAAACTCATGAGCCGGGAGGTCATGACCTGAGCCAAAGTCAGACGTTTAACGGAATGAGCCATCCAGGTGCCCAACATTTATGTATTTTTAAAATTTAGTTGTATCTCATAGTGAACAGATGGATTTTCATTTCTTATCAAGTCTGAAAAATCTTTTCTTAATTGGATCATCAAGTATATTTACATTTAATGTGAAAACTGATACATTGGATTGTACACCTAGGTTATATTTTTTGTCTGATCTTTTTTAAGATTCTAGTTCACTCATTTCTTGACTTCATTTGGATTGAAAAATATTTTATTTCTTTTTTTCTCCTCAACTAATTTGTAAATTACACATTCTGTCCTTATTCTTTTAGTGGTTACTCTAGAAAGGACAACACATATCTATTTATCAAAATATAAATCAAAATGCCTTTGCCATCTTCCTTGTCAATTCAAGGACTTTAAGACATTTTTTTTAATTTAATCAATAGTTTGAGTGATTTTTTTTCCTTAAACTATGGATGATGAAAATTTGGATTGCAGCCCCAGGAAGGAGAACTCTTGGGCTGTCCCCCACAGTGGGAGATGATGGGGCAGTTCTATGCCTGCTTCCCACTTACAAGGAGATGTAGCCCTTCAGTGTCCCTGCCTAATGGAAACAGCCGTCTGTTTGAGTCCTAAGTGTGGGTGTTTGGGGATATATTCTCTGCCCTCCAATCCACTCAAAGCTGAGGCATCTGAAGCTCAAGTTCCCTAGGACCATCAAATGCTCCCCCAAGTGAGGGGGACAGCTTTGGTGCTCTGCTTATATCGCTGTGTTCCTACCCTCACTGATAATTCCATACCGTCTTGTCAGATATTCCTTTTCATCTAAACTTTTTAGTTTTCAACAGGTGGACTTCTCCCAATCATTGCCATATTACTGGAAATGAAGCCAAGGTCAATTTGTTTTCATATTATTTTGATTCACACAAAATCAGTTTCTCCTAGCTGTCATTGAATAAAGGCAGAACAAATACTCAGTGTGTTAGTTGGACGGGATACCAAGTTACTCCTTCCCAGCTGCTGATACCTGTGATACATGATCCACAGGCCACAGTCTGTCACTTAAGCAACTCAACAGAATGAATAATCAGAATATTGTCTCCATATACCAGCTGCAAACTTCAAAACTCACCTTCCTTCCATCAACAAATATAAAGCAGCTAAAAGTTCTTTTAGGTTTGAGGATAAGGAGGATCCGAGAATACATTTTTCACAGCTATATGTGATAGTATTTTTCACTCTTTTACAATGAGGACATTGACACAAAAGAGATTGAACAGGACAGCCAGGATAACAATGAGCCCCAGAGCCCATGTTCCTCACTTCCCCAGTTTCATTAATTCTGATGCACAAAAGGGAAAAAAAAATTAATTCTTCTCTCTATATAGACTTATAAGGGAGATTTTCCCATAAGTTTTTGACACACAGGCCTTCAACTAATGATTAAAGATTTAAGTTGAATATTTCTTCACTTTTTCCATAATGTGCAATCACGTTATAAAAATCTTCAGTCAGTATTTCAAATTGTCAATTTTCTTTCCTCCTATTTACATTACCTTGAAAGTGTAAAAATTATTTGAAGAAACAATTGAATAATTTATATTTTGATATTTAAAAAAATAAGTCAATACCTGGAAAACCACTTTAATATACAGTGAATAACCCAAAAGGAGGTTGTAAAAAGTAAAATGTCATTATTCAGTGGATGAAGGACTACTTATTTCACTGTAACTGACACATACTAATCATCTTTATGGGAACACCAAAGTGTACAAAATAATAGAGAGCATTTAATGAAGATGTGACTGAGTTGACTTAAAAGCTTAACATAATAGTTCACTTAGGATATTACTACATATTGCTACCACTTATGTTTACTTTTGAAATAAATACGTGTCAATGAAGACATTCTATTTTATGTAGCTAAAACTTGTATTTATCTTTGAAATAAAATCCCTCTTGCTAAAAGAAGATACTCCCAGCCTTACTCAAGCATGTTTGACATAAAACTGAAATGATCTCATTTATTTTCTAATTCCCTACTGCAAGAAGAAAGAACTGTCTAGAAATTATCAGCAATCCTTAGAACGTTTTGAATGCCAATTTAATTTCCCATATGTAATTATGTGCCACAGACATTATGTGCCACAGTCAGTCATGTAGCTCAGACGTAGTAGATACGAAACAGATGAATAGCAAAACCCCATATCGTATGAGAAATCAGAGAGAGGTTATTGTAATGCGTAAAAGTTACATGGAAAAAGCAATTCTGTGCTAAGGCAGAATTTTTATCAGATGAACCTCAACCTCAATGTTCTCTTCTCCCAACCCCACACCCCTCAAAACAACAACAGGATCAATCTTACTCTCTTCGGATGCACAAAACATTATCCAAGCAGCTACAGGCAATTCATGGGAGGAGAGAACATCACGAACCTTATCAATTGCACTGATCAACATAGTAGCAAATTAAGTATGTTTGCAGTTAAAATCATGGATAGTGTTGCACTTAATGTGTTGATTGCAGACAAAGAATAAAAACCCTCATACAGCCCTTTGCAACTCTACTTTTGTTTTGATAAGAGGAAATCTCCTTGCTGTTACAAGCTAACATGTAACTCAGAACAGTGTAACAGAAAACTCTTCAATGGGTCTGCTTCAAAATTAGCTTTTCTGTGTGTGTGATCCTCCCAGATCCTCCACTCTGGCTGGGTGGACACATTCTCTATTTTCCCATAATACTTCCTTTTGTTTGTTTGTTTGTTTTAGTTTTTATTTAAATTCCAGTTAGCAAATGTAAAGAAACTAATATTAGTTTCAGGAGTGGAATTTAGTGATTCAACACGTAACACCGGGTGTTCATCACAAATGCATGCCTTAACCCCCATTACCTTTTTAATCCCTCCCCCCACCCACATCCCCTCTGTAACCATCAATTTGTTCTCTATAGTTAAGAGTCTGTTTCTTGGTTTCTCTCTCCTTTTTTTCTCTCCAATGATCATTTGTTTTGTCTCATAATCCTTCTAACACGGCAACATGTTGGTTTGTATTTTCATAAATAAATGTGGATAATAACAACCTCCTCTCAGTGGGGATGGATACATGTAACGAAGCCTCGATCACAGTGACACAAATAAGATAGTCCATGAAATGTGGTTTTCTGAGCCCTACTGCCATGGGACTGTGGATTCTCTGGAGGCCAAGCAGTAGCCCCCACGACCCAGATGCTGATACTTGCTTCCCTCTCCCCACTCTTTGTCTTAGGCCAAGACTCCCCCAAGCAGAGACTCCCCAATTACCCTGGAAACCAGGGGAAGAGAGAGGACAGCACAGAGGGAAAACCTATCGCTGATCACCAATCAGTGCATTCAGACTACAGGCCTGGCTCCCACTTGAAAAGTAAGCTGTACTCCAAATACCTTCAAGAATTGGAAGAACCAAGTACCTGTGTACTTTTAAACAGTCATATTCTGAATTGCTACTGGAAACAATGGCGCCAAGGCTGGGACACTGGGAAGATGCAGAATGAGGATTTCAATTTCTCCTGAGATGACACAGTTTAAGAATTTACTATATTGCTGATGAGAAGCATTGAGTTTCCCAACATAGGTGTTAAGCTATCTATAGTGATGAATTACATAAAGATGCAAAGTCTGTTTTAGATTTTATCTACTCTCATCTGAACATCTGTACATTCACCTTTAATTTGGGAAAATTATCAAGATTTTTTCCTACTTTTGCTACTTTTCATTTTAAAGTAGTTCACATATAATCAATAGTTCTTGCCAGAATTAGATTCCAGGGTTCCCTTTTTAAACTTAAACTGTCCCCCAAAAAATATTTTCTAAATACTTATGGGGAGGAGCCAAGATGATGGAACAGCATGGAAGGTTTTTTTGCATCTCACATCCATGAAATATGGCCAGATCATCACTAAACCATCCTGCACACCTAGAAAACTGATTTGAGGATTAACACAACAATCTGCACCACCTGAATCACAGAACTCAGCAGGTACGTGGCACAGAGAAGTGAACTGGAGGAGAGAGAAGCCACGGAATGCAGGGAGCCGTTTTTTCATGCTGAGAGAGGACAGACAGGGGGAGAATACGGGAAAAGCACTCCCCCACCCCACCAAAAGCAGCTGGAGAGAAAGTAGAAAAGTGGAAATAGCCACAGGGACTGAACTAAAAAGGGAGAGGGGAGAAAGGAGAGAGTTTAAATTCCATTAAGACTCTATAAACAGGGGAGTGCAGAGTCTGAAACTCTGTAGCTTAATACCTGCTGGTGCTCTGGTGGGAAGGGCGAATCCCCAGGAGCAGAGAGCAAGGTCTTCAGGCCACGCGTGGAGAGGCGGTTCCCCTGCTGGGAGGACATCTGGTAGAGTCTGTGCAGCCCTAGGGGTCCCAGCAGACCCCATAAAACAACCACATTCGCTGGTGCTGGACCAAGGTTGTTAAAGGTGAATGAAGCCTGGTGCCCGATGTGTGTTGCGATTTTCCATAATCCCTGAAACGCTTCTGCTACACAATTGCATGAACGTTTTCTGAGGCGGGCTGGCACTTAGCCGCAGTCTCTGGACATCAGCAGCAGCATGGTCCCGCAAATGTTCCTGAGTGCGGCGGGCACCCGGCCATTGCTCCATGGGACCCTCCCGCAGAGGGTCAGAAAGGGTCAAAACCACAGTCCCCTCACCTGAAGTGAGGGGTGGGGAAACACACCCGCATCTAATATAAAAGGAGGGAGGTGCCACCTGGCAATCTGACGGCTTGGTCACAAACAGTGTAAAAGCAGGTAGTGGACTGAAGCTGGAGACAAAGAATGGGTACGCGATTGCTGATCAGGGAGAATAGAGCTCCCGTACTAGAGACTGACGCCATTTTCACCTCTCCCGCGCATGCGCATACACACCTATGAGCGCCACAATCCACCACAGTAAGCTAAGCAACGCCATCTAGTGGGTAACGGAGCCGTTACACTAAGCCCGCCCAACTGGGCCAACCTCTACCCTCAAGAACACAGGTCTCCCCGCCTGCTTAGTTTACAGACTATCAAGTGTTTCATTGTTTGACTTCTAGGAGAAAACAATGTAATTTCAATCGTATTTCAGTCTGTTCGCTAGCCCATCTATTCATTTTTTTTCTTTTTAATTTCTTTTTCTTGAATATAGAAAGAGAAAAAATTTTTATTTCAATTTTTATTAAAACTATTTTTTTCCTTTTTTATACTATATTTTTTACTTTTTGTAAACTTTTCAAATTCTATTTTAATTCCATCATTTTATTCTATTTCATTGTATTCATTTTTTTTTTCAAATTTTTAAATGTTTTCCTTTTTTCTTTTTCCCTTTTTTCCTCTAATCTATCAACATCCCCTTTCAACATCCAGACCAAAACACACCTAGGACCTAGCATTATTTATTTGATATTTTTTTTGTGGGTGTGTTGTTTTTAAGTTTTTAATTTTAATTTTTTTTTACCTTATTAATTCCTTTTCTGCCTTCAAAATGACGAATCGAAGGAATTCACCCCAAAAGAAAGAGCAGGAAGAAACAACACCTACAGACTTAATCAACACAGATATGAGCAAGATGTCTGAACTGGAATTTAAAATCACAATAATAAGAATACTAGCTGGGGTCAAAAATAGATTAGAATCTCTTACTGTGGAGATGAAATAAGTAAAAGCTACTCAGGATGAAATAAAAAATGTTATAACTGAGCTTCACTCTAGATAGATGCCACGGCAGCAAGGATGCATGAGGTAGGGCAGTGAATCACCTATGGAGGACAAATTTCTGGAGAATAATGAAGCAGAAAAAAAGAGGGAGACTAAGCCAAAAGAGCCTGATTTAAGAATTAGAGAAATCAGAAACAAATACTTGGAGACTAAAGACCATCCTACTAAGGAATGAATGGGCTAACAAGAAGTTATAGAGGAAATTAAAAAGGAACATCAGAATCATAGGGGTCCCAGAAGATGAAGAGAGAAAAAGGGGTAGAAGGGTTATGTGAGCAAATCATAGTGGAAAACTTTCCTAACCTGGGGAAAGACACAGACATCAAAATCCAGGAAGCACAGAGGACTCCCATTAGATTCAGCAAAACTGACCATCAACAAGGCATATCATAGTCAAATTCACAAAATACTCAGGCAAGGAAAGAATCATGAAGGCAGAAAGGGAAAAAATGTCCTTAACCTACAGGGGAAGACAGATCAGGTTTGCAGCAGACCTATCCATAGAAACTTGACAGGCCAGAAAGGAATGGCAGGATATATGCAATGTGCTGAATCAGAAAAATATGCAACCAAGAATTCTTTATCCAGCAAGCCTGTCATTCAAAATAGAAGCGGAGATAAAAAATTTCCCAAACAAAAAATAAAGTTCATGTCCACTAAACCAGCCCTGCAAGAAATTTTAATGGGCACTCTCTGAGGGGAGAAAAAAAAAAGGAAAAAAAAATACCAAAAGCAACAAAGACTAGAAAGGACCAGAGAACACCACCAGAAACTCCAACTCTACAAGCAACATAATGCCAATAAATTCTTATCTTTCAGGACTCACTCTAAACATCAATGGACTCAATGCTCCAATCAAAAGACATAGGGTAACAGAATGGATAAGAAAACAAGATCCATGCTGTTTACAAAAGACCCACTTTAGACCTAAAGACACCTTCAGATTGAAACCAAGGGGATGGAGAACCATCCAACATGCTAATGGTCGACAAAAGAAAGCTGGAGTAGCCATACTTACATCAGACAATCTAGACTTTAAAATAAAGACTGTAGTGGGGCGCCTGGGTGGCGCAGTCGGTTAAGCGTCCGACTTCAGCCAGGTCACAATCTCGCGGTCCGTGAGTTCGAGCCCCGTGTCAGGCTCTGGGCTGATGGCTCGGAGCCTGGAGCCTGTTTCCGATTCTGTGTCTCCCTCTCTCTCTGCCCCTCCCCCGTTCATGCTCTGTCTCTCTCTGTCCCAAAAATAAATTAAAAACGTTGAAAAAAAATTAAAAAAATAAATAAATAAAATAAAATAAAATAAAGACTGTATCAAGAGATGAATAAGGGTATTATATGATAATTAAGAGGTCTATCCACCAAGAAGACCTAACAATTGTAAACATTTATGTGCCAAATGTGGGACGCTCAAATATATAAATCAATTAATCACAAACATAAACTCATTGATGATAATACCATAATACTAGGGCACTTTAACACCCCACTTACAACAATATACAGATCATCTAAACAGAAAATAAACAAGGAAACAATGGCTTTGAATGACACACTGGACCAGATGGACTTAACAGATATATTCAGAACATTTCATCCTAAAGCAGCAGAATGTATATTCTTCTCGAGTGCACATGGAACATTCTCCAGAATAGATCACATACTGGGACACAAATCAGCCCTCAACAAGTACAAAAAGATAGAGATCATACTGTGCATATTTTCAGACCACCACACTATGAAACTCAAAATCAACCACAAGAAAAAATTTGGAAAGGTAACAAATACTTGGAGACTAAAGACCATCCTACTAAGGAATGAATGGGATAACCAAGAAGTTATAGAGGAAATTAAAAAGTTCATGGAAGCCAATGAAAATGATAACACCACAGCTCAAAACCTCTGGGACGCAGGCAAGGTGGTAATAAGAGGAAAGTATATAGCAATCCAGGCCTTCCTAAAGAAGGAAGAAAGGTCTCAGATACACAACCTAACACTACACCTTAAAGAGCTGGAAAGAGAACAGCAAATAAAAGCCAGGGCCAACAGAAGACAGGAAATAATAAAGATTAGAGCAGAAATCCATGTTATTGAAACAAACAAACAAACAAACAAACAGTAGAACAAATCAATGAAACCAAAAGCTGGTTCTTTGAAAGAATTAACAAAATTGATAAACCACTAACCAGTGTGATCAAAAAGAAAAAGGAAAGGACCCAAATAAATAAAATCAAGAATGAAAGAGGAGAGATCACAACCAACACAGAGAAATAATAACAATAAGAGAATGTTATGAGCAGTTATACACTAATAGTAATCTGGAAGAAATGGACAAATTCCTAGAAACATATAAACTACCAAAACTGAAACAGGAAGAAATAGAAAATTTGAACAGACCCACAACCAGTAAAGAAATTGAACTAGTTATCAAAAATCTCCCAAAAAACAAGAGTCCAGGGCCAGATGGCTTTCCAGGGGAATTCTACCAAACATTTAAGGAAGAGTTAACAACTATTCTCGAAATTGTTCCAAAAAATAGAAACGGAAGGAAAACTTCCAAACTCTTTCTATGAAGCCAGCATTACCTTGATTCCAAAACCAGAGACCACACTAAAAAGGAGTACTATAGACCCATTTCCCTGATGAACTTGGATGCAAAAATCCTCAACAAGATACTAGCCAACCGGATCCAACAATACATTAAAAAAAAATTATTCACCACAACCACGTGGGATTTATACCTGGGTTGCAGGGCTGGTTCAATATCCACAAAACAATTAACATGATTCATCACATCAATAAAAGAAAGGACAAGGACCATATGATCCTTTCAATAGATGCAGAGAAAGAATTTCACAAAATACAGCATCCTTTCTTGCTAAAAACCCTCAAGAAAGTAGGGATAGAAGGATCATACCTTGAGATCATAAAAGCCATATATGAAAGACCCAATCCTAATATCATCCTCAATGGGGAAAAACTGAGAGGTTTCCCCCAAGGTCAGGAAAAACACAGGGATGTCTACTCATGCCACTGTTATTCCACATAGTATTGGAGGTCTCAGCCTCCGTAATCAGACAACACAAAGAAATAAAAGGCATCCAAATCAGTCAGGAGGAGGTCAAACTTTCACTCTTTGTAGATGACATGATACTCTACATGGAAAACCCAAAAGATTTCACCAAAAAACTGCTAGAACTGATTCATGAACTCAGCAAAGTGGCAGGATACAAAATCAATGCACAGAAATCGGTTGCATCCCTATACACCAACAATGAAGCAACAGAAAGAGAAATCAAGAAATCAATCCCATTTACAATTGCACCAAAAACAATAAAATACCTAGGAACAAATCTAACCAAAGGGGTGAAAAATCTATACACTGAAAACTATAGAAAGCTTATGAAAGAAATTGAAGAAGACACAAAAAAATGGAAATATACCCCACGCTCCTGGATAAGAAGAACAAATATTGTTAAAATGTCGATATGACCCAAAGCAATCTACGTATTCAATGCAATCCCTATCAAAATAACACCAGCATTCTTCACAGAGCTAGAACAAATAATCCTAAAATTTGTATGGAACCAGAAAAGACCCCCAAGAGCCAAACCAATCTTGAAAAAGAAAACCAAAGCAGGAGGCATCACAATCCCGGACTTCAAGCTATACTACAAAGCTGCAGTCATCAAGACAGTATGGTACTGGCACAAAAACCGACATTCAGATCAATGGAACAGAATAGAGAACCCAGAAATGGACCCACAAACATATGGCCAACTAATCTTTGACAAAGCAGGAAAGAATATCCAATGGAATAAAGACAGTCTCTTCAGCATATGGTGCTGGGAAAACTGGACAGCGACATGCAGAAGAATGAACCTGGACCACTTTCTTCACCATACACAAAAATAAACTCAAAATGGATGAAAGACCTACTAAACGTAAGACAGGAAGCCATCAAAATCCTCAAGGAGAAAGCAGGTTAAAACCTCCTTGACCTTGGCCACAGCTACTTCTTACTCAACACGTCTCTGGAGGCAAGGGAAGCAAAAGCAAAAATGAACAATTGGGACCTCATCAAAATAAAAAGCTTTTGCCCAGCAAAGGAAACAATCAGCAAAACTAAAAGGCACCTAACAGAACGGGAGAAGATATTTGCAAATGACATATCAGATAAAGGGTTAGTATCCCAAATCTATAAAGAACTTATCCAACTCAACACCCCAAAAACAAATAGTCCAGTGAAGAAATGGGCAAAAGACATGAATAGACACTTCTCCAAAGAAGACATCTAGATGGCCAAATGACACATTAAAAAATGCTCAACATAACTCATCACCAGGGAAATATAAATCAAAACCACAATGAGATACCACCTCACACTTGTTCAGAATGGCTAACATTAATAATTCAGGCAACAACAGATGTTGGCAGGATGTGGAGAAAGAGGATCTTCTTGGCATTGTTGGTGGGAATGCAAACTGGTGCAGCCACTCTGGAAAACAGTATGGAGGCTCCCCAAAAATTAAAAATAGAACTACCCTACGACCCATCAATTGCACTACAAGGTATTTATCCAAGGGATACAGGTGTGCTGTTTCGAAGGGGCACATGCACCCCAATGTTTATATCAACACTATCAACAATAGCCAAAGTATGGAAAGAGCCCAAATGTCCATCGACAGATGAATGGATAAAGAAGATAGGGTATATATATATATATATATATATATATATATATATATATATATATACACACACACACACACACACACACACACAATGGAGTATTACTTGTCATTCAAAAAGAATGAAATCTTGCCATCTGCAACAACGTGGATGGAACTAGAGGGTTTTATGGTAGGTGAAATTAGTCAGAGAAAGACAAATATCATATGACTTCACTCATATGAGGACATTAAGATACAAAACAGATGAATATAAGGGAAGTGAAGCAAATCTGCACTGCAAAGGAACCAACAAAACTAAAAGGCAACCGACAGAATGTGAAAAGATATTTGCAAATGACATTATCGGATAAAGGGCTAGTATCCAAATGTATAAAGAACTCACAAAACTTCACACCCAAAAAACAAATAATCCAGTGAGGAAATGAGCAGAAGACATGAATAGACAGTTTTCTAAAGAAGACATCCAGATGGCCAACCAACACATGAAAAGATGCTCAACGTCACTCATCAGGGAAATACAAATCAAAACCATACTGAGATACCACCTCACTTGTTCAGAGTGGCTAAAATGAACAAGTCATGAGACTACAGATGCTGGCAAGGATGTGGAGAAACGGGAACCCTTTTGCACTGTTGGTGGGAATGCAAACTGGTGCAGCTGCTCTGGAAAAGTCTGGAGGCTCCTTAAAAAATTAAAAATAGAACTACCCTATGACCCAGAAATACCACTGCTAGGAATTTACCCAAGGGGTACAAGAGTGCTGATGCATAGGGGCACGTGTACCCCAATGTTTATAGCAGCACTTTCTACAATAGTCAAATTATGGAAAGAGCCTAAGTTCCATCAACTGGTGAATGGATAAAGAAGATGTGGTTTATATATACAATGGAATACTACTTGGCAATGAGAAAGAATGAAATCTGGCCATTTGCAGCAATGTGGATGGAACTGGAAGGTACTATGCTAAGTGAAATAAGTCAGGCAGAGAAAGGAAGACACCATATGTTTTCACTCATATGTGGATCCTGAGAAACCTAACAGAAGACCATCAGGGAGGGGAAGGGGGAAAAAAAAGTTACAGAGAGGGAAGGAGGCAAACCATAAGAGACTCTTAAAAACTGAGAATAAACTGAGGGTTGATGGGGGGTGGGGGAGAGGGTAAAGTGGGTGATGGGCATGGAGGAGGGCACCTGTTGGGATGAGCACTGGGTGTTGTGTGGAAACCAATATGACAATAAATTATATTAAAAAAAATAAAAAGGGAAGGGAAGCAAAAATAAAACAAAAACAGGGAGGGAGACAAAACATAAGAGACTCTTAAATACAGAGAACAAACTGAGGTTTGCTGGAGGGGTTGTGGGGGCATGGGCTACATGGGTAAGGGGCATTAAGGAAGACACTTGTTGGGATGAGCACTGGGTGTTATAAGCAGGGGATGAATCACTGGAATCTACTCCTGAAATCATTATTGCAGTATATGCTAACTAACTTGGATGTAAATGAAAAAAAAATACATACATACATACATACATACATACATACATACATACATACATAAAATGTAGAGATTGACAGAATGTCCTGAAAAAGATGATCCAATTAAAAAAAGATAAACGCTTATGTTTTTATAATGGTAAGTAGCTCATTTGGGGGTTCTAATCAGGGAAAACTTAAAATGAGTCTGCCAATTTTTTTAATAAATTGTTCTAAAGTCATTTTTTGTTTCAGTACTCAAGAGGGAACAATTCTATTTTAAGAAAATTTTTATGAGAATTTGAAAATGGAATATATCAGGCCTATCAGGTTTTATTCTGGGATCCTAAAAACTATGTGTACTACAGGCAACTGAATAAATCCCCAAGAGAAAACTTCAGTTAGCATTTTTTAGATGTCCCATACACAGGTTAATAAAAAATTTCATATTAGACAGATACAGAACTATATGTGAAAAATAAAACATTATCACAAAGTTTTAAAATTCTTAAACATGCTTTAAGAATGTTTATTATTCCATTTAAATATAATGTTCATTTATGTATTTCTTCATAATTTTCTTGGTAAAAAAATTACAATAAATACAAAGTAACAATGAGAAATATCACAGGAACAAACTTGTCCATTATTTTTAAAATCATCCTATAATACAACACTGGTGAGTTCTGAGAATATTAAATGGACAAGTTATCCTGTCATAGAAAATTGTTTGAATTTATGACTACTGGCGAGGGCCAATGGATTTACCAAAAAAGTTTTTCCTTAAGACATAAATGTCATTCAAATTGTTACCTAGACACTTGGCCCTGACACTCCTACTGTGGGAAGATATTCAAACAATTTAGGTATAATTTAGAAGACAAGGTTAGCAGGTATTTTTACCTGTCATAACCTGAAACTCCTTTCTTCTTCATCAAAATAAAGAGTGTTATAAACTTGCCCCCACAGTCACAATGGGAGTTGTGGAATTCTATAATTCTGGAAATAGGGTTTCTTCCTGAGTGATGCAGGATTTGCAGAATCACAAATTTAGGAAGAAGGTGGGTAGAAATGTTAGGGTGCAGGTTAGAAACAAGTAACCAGCGGTCTGGCTTACCACTGAAAATCCGAATTAAAACATAAAAAATATCACCTGAAGACTGAACACTGTATTCACACCAAGTATACAAATTTCAGGGTATCCACATTCAAAGATTGAACTGCACAACAGGAAAAGAGAAAGTGGCCATGTCTTTACTGGGAATGAGAACAATATGTTATATTTCCTCATCAGCACTTTCCGTGACATTTTCTTTTAAATGGAGGGAAGATGCATGAAACGCATTGTTTGCATCAGCAACAAAGAGGATGCACATTCCAATGAAGGGATTTATTGGTGAAAATTCAGTTTACAAGCATGTATGAGACGTGCATTTAAAAGGAATTTAAGAAGGAATGTATTACATGTGAACCAGTCCTAATATTACTATTCTACTTTGCAAAATACCTAGAAAGTAATCAAACAGCAGTCCTGTTTAAATGCAGAATTTTAAATAAAGTTTACTTTCGTTATGGATAAAAACAAAAAAATTAATCACTTTGTAAATTTTGGTATGAGTCCTGCAATTATGTACTTTTTAGCTTTCCTTTCATTACTTAACCCACAAAATTAATTAGGATGTGGGAAATATAATGCCATATTTTAAATAATTCTTTAAAACATTTCCAGTGAAATTATTTTTACACATATTTATATTTAAAATAAAATAAAATAAAATATATAAACATTCCTTCATATACACATGAGCTTTTTCAAAAAGTGGAAGTGTCCTTTTCATATGTAAACATTTTTAATGAAATATTTACAGGAGAATAATTTTCGCATCCAAAGGCAAAGATCTCCAACATCCCTCTTATTCAACAGATATTCTTCTCATTTTTTCAGCTAATTCGTTTCTTACTTCAATATGTTTTTCTAAATTTTGCACTTCATGTGGAAGGTTGATATCCCAAACAGACAAACAAGACTGTATCTCTACAAAGGAAAAAAATGAAATAATGGTTCAAAGATCTGCCATAAGGCCTTTTTATTTTATTTTATTTTATTTCAATTTTGTTCATTTATATTTAGTTGTCTTATACAAACATATATATAAATACAGCTATAAAACTTTACTAAATCACTGCCATTCATAAGAAACTACATTTTGAAAATGTTTAAAGTGTATTACAGAAACAACTACACTTCAAAGAGTGTGAACTTTTAATAACCTGATGTTTCACTTTCTGAAAGAAATAGTTTTTTCAAACACTGTTCAAAATCAGAGCTCATATGGATATAGGTAAACTGTAAGGAAAAATAACCACGTTTAGTTTAAATTTGGGCTACTTCTCATTTTACAGTGGTTGATATTTCTACTTCATCTGAAAAAATACTACTAAACTACTAAAACTTAATTTTGAGGATTTATGTTTAAATTATTTACACTATAAAGAAGCTACCAATTTAAAATGCTTGAAGTTTATAGTATATGTTATATTTATTATAAATGTATAAAACACATAACATGTTATAATCATCTGTCATTGTACTGTGTTTGGAATACAGTATCTTCTTAAACACTACCTTTTTGGTGTTGTGTGCCTTCAGTACTTTTCCGGATATACCCCAAAACCAGCATGACATTTTTAAGGCTTCCTTTAAAAAAAAATATATGAGTCTTCTGTTAAAACAATGTAATAAGATGAACTTTAAAAAGTCATTAGAAATTACCGTATAATTCTGCTTTTTAGGAGACACTTCAATTATACTGAATAAAATGCTCCAAGATCAGCAATTATTTAATGTTGGAAAATTTGTGGCCCATTCCTTGCTATAATTTTTATTAATTGTGTTAATCTGAGAAAATTATTTAACTTTTGAAAAATGGGTTTAATATTTATACACCCAGAGTTATAATATTAAATGAGATGTGTGTGAAACTGCTTTGGCATTAGTCAAATGTGAATCATTTGGATACAAAGTTGGATGGATGATATACTGATACTCTGTCACAGAACCATACTTTCTTCTCAAGTCACTCACTAATTTACTCAACAAATATTTGCCATACGTCTTCTATACAGGAGGCAAGGCCCTGGGGAGTAAAGAAGTAAATAAACAAACACATGCAGACTCAACCTACATGGAATTTATATTCTAGTGAGGAGATTGACACTAATGAAAAAAAAAAATCGTGACCAGGATGGATGCTATGCAAGGGAGATGTTATGAGAACTCCAAAGAGGGAAGTTTGACCTAATCAGTGTTCAGTTGTGAAAGGTTTTGACATATGAGCTACCATTTTGAAAAAAGAGTTAGTGTACCTTCTTGGCTTAATTAACTACAGAAGTTAAATAAGCAAAGAATGAGCAGCACATGAAAAACATTGAGGCAGTGTGAAGCATGGTATCCCAGAGGGACTGAACATTCTCCAGATCAGAAAGCACTGGGAGCAATGTGATAAATGGCAGAGGCTACAAAGGTGAGGTGAAGCCACATTGTACCTACCGCACCTGTGGATTATGTTTAAATTTATCTTTACTTTAAAAATCAATTAAACCACTGAAATTCCACATAATTTCAGTAATGAACAATGATTTGGGTACAAAAGTACAGACAAATTAAAGGACTTAAACAACCTTGGTAGAATAAAGCTAGAGAGACAACCCACTATTGTTGTGAGATACAACGCTAGTATGCTGAGAGTCACCAATCACTCACAGAATCTAGTGTAACTCTTGTGCAATTTCAACATCCAGTCATAAAAAGTGGGTGAGAGTAAGGAGTAACACTTGTCGCTCCTTAATATATTCCTGTAAAAGGAATTGACCATTTGCTTCACCTGTCAAACACACTAGGACTTATTTACTAAGGTTATATAAACTCTCGTTTTGCAAAACCTAATCCCACGTTATTTTGGTGATCAACTTTGTATATATGTCAATACTATTCTCTAAGCCTAATAATTAGTTAAAAGAAAAAAATGGAATGTATTTATGTAGAAAATATATTTCATGTGCTGTTATGATTTCTTCATACTTAAATAGAAAAGTAGGAGCAAGAAAAGACATAAAAGTCTGCATAAAACATCATGATTGTCAATACCTGCAGATTGTAGAGTTCAGCATATATTGTTACAAGCATATAAATTTGTTGATAGAATGAAAAACCAAATTTAAGAAGGGTAGGAAGTTTAAATTGGTTAAAATAAGCATTTGCTTTAATACCTTTGGTTAAAAAGTTAAAAATACTCAGGGCGCCTGGGTGGCTCAGACAGTTAAGCCTATGACTCTTGATGTGGCTCAGGTCATGCATGATCTCACAGTTTGTGAGTGTGAGCATCCCACTGGGAATTTCTCTCTCTCTCTCTCTTGCTCTCTCTCTCTGCCCCTCCCCCACTCACTCTCTTTCTCTCTCTCTCAAAATAAATAAAGAAACATTACAAAAATATTTTTAAGTTAAAAATACTCAAAATTATCTATTTCCTCTTTTGCCTTAGATACAGAGAAAGTAGAACCGAGAATCGGTGCTCGGCTGCAATAATCTTCTCTAATGGGACTGAAAGCATCCATTCCCTCCATTTTTTAGTGACCCTATTAAAAGGTATCCCAGTTCTATGTTTCATGATGTGACCTTCTGAGACATGTCCAATGGCATTAGAAAGTGAGACTAAAATTAAAAATAAAAGCATATTTTTAAAGTCTTAGACAATATCATAAAAGATTGAAAGGAAAGAAACTTACCTAACTGTGCTGTCATCATGACTCTGACAGAATCACAAAAATTGTGAACTATACGTATAATTCGACGAGTTGAAAGATCAAGGAGTAAAACATGGCCTCCTCCAGTTCCTATCCAGAGGGCAGTGTTCTTCTGGAGGCAGAGAGTTTTCACTCTCCCAGAATAAGATATTTTGTGTTTTGATTCCGTGTTTACTTTTACCATTTCCTCCCTAAAACCATAAAGTATGCATTAATAATTTATTTTATCAACAATTAAGAGATAAAGCAGATGTCTACACATGCACACTATATATAGCATTTTAAATTATGAATACATAATAGTATACATTATATATCATTAAAATTCTACAAAACGAGTGTTGCTAAATACAGAACATCAAAGTGGCTTCTCTCCTTGAAACATAAATTATCAAAGATAACACAGCCCCTTCAAGAAATTCTAAAGTAAATAAAATGGATAAAATAAAGTGGCTCAGTTGGCTAAACGTCTGTCTCTTGATTTTGGCTCAGGTTTGCATCAGGCTCCACGCTGACAGAGTGAAGCCTGTTTGGGATTCTCTCTCTGCCTCTCTCTCTCTCTCTCCCTCTCTCTCTCTCTCTCTCAAAATAAATACATAAACTTTAAAAATGGATATAACTTTTATAAATAATAAACCTATATAACCCAGTGTAAAAGAAAAGAATAAATTTGCCCAATATAAATAGAAAAAGTTTCTTTCCATGAAGTCTAAAAGTTACAAAGGAAAATTAAATTTTAATCATTTACATGTAAAAGATGTCAATACAAACCACTAAATGTTTCTCTGAGCCAATGAATAATTCATGACAAAAATGAGGTGTCCGGAAATAAAACAGTTCTAATACTTCAGGAAGGGAACCTTTATCAGGCAGAACTGTCAGCACTTCCGAATGTCAATCTCCTTACCATCCAGAGAAAAATGAAAACATTCTGGGAAAGTCAACCTTGAAGTTTCATTTTATAGATACAGTGTGTAATCTAAATGTTCTCCAGAGAACAAAAAATCTATACGTAAAAACAAGAAAAAACAGAGGCGCCTGGGTGGCTCAGTCGGTAAGCGTCCGACTTCAGCTCAGGTCATGATCTTGTGGTTGGTGAGTTCAGGCTCCGCCTCAGGCTCTGTGCTGACAGCTCAGAGCCTGGAGCCTGCTTCAGATTCTGTGTCTCCCTCTCTCTACCCCTCCCCAAATAAGGTTGAGTGGTCCCCCTTCCCACCAGCAGCACACAAAAGATGTGCGTGATTTAAAGTCTGAGATGTGCTGGATTAGACTAAGAACTGGTTGTCAGTCTGGTGTCTTGATCCTTCATCCTTAAGCAGTTCGTGCATTGGTCAGTCCAGTAGGTTTCCCCCCATTTTTTAAATTGTTTCGTGACTTTGTCTTTAGAACAAAGTATCCTTGGACCTGTAGTCTAATTACAAGTAGTAAACTTTGATATTGTAACACTACTAAATGTACAGTCAGCAAGGAATCCAGTATGATCACTTTCAATAACGTACTATTTTTTCATTGGTGAATATTCTTTGTAATATCTTGAAGAAACCATATATATCATGTTCCTATTCTTTTTTTATTTTTCCAAAATTAAACCACTTGCTAGATACCAAGAGATGGTGCTGAAAAGAATTAGCAATTTTGTTTCTGAGTTGTTTAGTGTTCTAGTTAGAGGTAGAAACAAAGTAAAATTAGGCATACAGCCTCTCTAAGTCTGAAGTATAAAAACGGCTCTAATAAGCACAAAATAAGAACCAATGACATTGTACCTATAGTGAACAATATGTTGTACACCTAAAATTTGTTAAGAGGGTCAATTTCACACTGAGTTCTTTCCACAGTAAAATACAATTTAAAGAAAACAGTTTACTTTAAAAAGTGCACACAGTCTATAAGTTCACAGAGTTTTTCAGTCTTCTTATCCCATACTTCCACAAATGGGCTATTTTTCTTAGCAACGTAGAGAGCCGTGTCCACCACCACTGCTATGATGTTGGAATCACTGAAAGCTGCATAAGAAAACCTAGAGGGACAAAAGAATGTCACTATTCTTCATTTCTTGCAAACAGATTGGCTAGCATAGGCCCTACCTTCATGGCAAACTTCTACTTAGCCTTTGATGTTTGTTTAACTTAAATGTCAGCTCCTCTGGAATACTTCCCTGACCTATCAAAATATACCAGTCATTCCCTTTCCCGCACTGGTATACCTGTAACACTACAGACCTCATTAAGTATCAAACTGTATGCATTAATTAGTGTGTCCCTGACACTAGACTGCAAATGTGGTTTCTTAAGGACAAGGACCATGTCTTTTCAATATACCCACAATCCAGTAAAGAGTCACCATGGATAAGTACCTATCTATCTAGCAGATACAAATGAAGATAGATAAGAACCTATCTAGAAATAAATGCCTAGCTAACAAAGTAGGCAGTTTGTTAAGTAGACGGAAAGAGGATGGATGGATGCAGAATGAACTAATAGAAGGAATGAACAACCAAGAAAAAGTAAAAATGGTTAACGTTGCAATTCGACCAGATAAATGACATGAAAATGTCACACCGTTTAAAAGCCTTTAGTTTATTGTAGGGCAGGAAGATTTTTTTTCTTCCTCTTTCTTGTTCTGGCAAGGGAGGCAAAAATATGTGCTGCCAGAGAGCCACTACATTTTAGACAATTTCTAGTTTTTTGCTGTATATAACAGAAGACAGTTCAAACTAGTACAAATATTACATAACATTTTAGAATTTATAAAATGCTTCTGTGCGTTCTCTCATTTGATCCTCAATAACAATCTTATAAAATACTACAAACCTTCATGTCTGCAATGAGAGAAAGTTAACAAAGGCTAAATAACTTGCTCGAGGCCACATAACCAGCATGTCACAGAAGCAGGACTCGACAAGTCTCTGGAGGCCTGTGACTCCAGAGACCACATCATCTCTCACTACCCACCATGCCTCTGTCAGCGCGAACTGATGACAATGAGGAGGGTAATGAGGATGAAGCAGCATCTAATTAGCAATGAGGTATCTGCTTAGCCAGGGAGAGACGAAGGCAACAGGAGACACTTTTTGGGAAGAGAGCAAATACTTCCAAGTGTCTATGAAACCAGATCCTCGTCTCTTTCAGGTGATGAACAGCTTTGCAAGTGCCATGTTTTTGGGTGTTCTCTCTAGTACAGCATTTATACTCCAAATCTTATGTGGAATTTTAGGGAGTTGATACCCATGATCTCATAACATGCTCTATGAAATAAAAAAAAATGGGGGGCCTTTCTTTTTAAATATTTTCAGTTTTGTTTTTTTTTTTTTTTAGGTTGATTAAAAGTGGAAATTACAGGGATGCCTGGGTGGCTCAGTTGGTTGGGCATCCGATGCTTGGTTTTAGCTCAGGTCATGATCTCACCATTGTGGGATTGGACTGAGCATGTAACCTGCTTAAGATTCTCTCCCTCTGCCCCTCCACAGCTTGCGTGCATTCTCCCTCTCTCTCTCTCTCTCTCTCTCTCTCTCAAAAAAATAAAATTAATTAAAAAAATAAATGAATAAAAACGTGTTTTTTAAAAAAAGTGGAAATTACAGAATGAAAATGGATTTATCCAAACATTTACCACACATTAGGAAACAAATCTGTGAATGAGAGAGAAAAACAAAAGTCCTCATCCATGAGAATTTACAATACATAGCAGTGTATCTGAACCCCAAAGACCTTAGAATCACATGAGAGCCTGAAAAGAAAAATACTGAAATCTGGGCCCCAGCCATGATTAATTAATCTGATTTAATTGGTCTGGAGGTGAGTCCCAGGCATAATAGTATTTTCAGCTACCTCATGGTTTCTAAGTGGGGCCAATGCTGAGAACCAGTTAAGTTCAGTATTAAGAGAGCATTTTTGAAAATTCTTTTATAAAAATGTAAAGTAGATGTTGTGAAGGGAAATAATAGCTGAACTGGAAGAACAAATCCAAGGCATCTAATCTGCACAGGAGGAATCAAAGACAACCCACTCAGAAGAAGTGACATTTGCATTAAAACGAGCAGGGAACATATTAGTCGGCCAGGAAAAAAGAAAATCACAGTCACAGGTTGGGGGTGAAAGGGAGCAGGCTGTCTTTGAGAACTGAGATGATTTCAGCTTGTCTAAAGCACAGGCAGCAAGGAGGCTGCAAAATACTAATCCAGAGAGGGAAGTAAGGACTAAATCCTACAGGGCCTGGTAGACTACCTTAAGAAATCTGAACTTCAAACAAAGGACAATGGGATGTGACTGAGGGTTTTAAGCAAGAGACTGACACCAGACTGAGCTGTGTTTTAGAAGAGCTCCTCTGTCTGCAATGTTGAGAACAGACTGAAGGAACTCAATCAGAGGTTGAGAACTGGTTAAAAGATGCTGTTGTTAGTATGGTTATTGATGATGGATGGTAGCCTGGCCTGTGGAAGCAGTAGAAGGAAAGTGAGAAATGAAAGAATTTGAGTGTCAATTAGAAGAGTTAAATGGACAAAGGGAGTAAAAGATAAAGGAGTCCAGGATTACTCTCAAATTTAGGTGTTAGGTGATTAGATGGATATTGAGAAGCCAGGATATTCCCTGAGATGAGGATTTGTGACTCAAAGCTAATACTAATCACGAGTAATATTTATTAAGAGCTTACCAAGTGCTGGGCATTAGGTTAGCTCCTTATATTAATTTTCTTGTTTAGTCTTCCAAACATCCCTTTGAGGTACGATATATTACGATCCTCGGATTAGAGAAGACTGGATGTTTGAGTAGTTCTTGCCCAAGTTCACATAACCAACACACAGCAAAGCCAATATCTGAACTACAATTTATGCTGTTATCCACCAACCTACCCTGCTTGTCACTGAGGAATATGGCTCTTATGAGAGCCAACTGCAATGATTTGGTTAAAACACAACTCTAACAATTGAAAGAACAAATGGGGATAAGGTTTCTGTTTTATTTTTGCTTGAAAGTGGTATCACTAACTTTGCTGTAGAAAGGGTATGTGTATAATTACCGAATCTAGAGATGACTTTATTCCTGAGGTGCATGTTTCCTACAATCAATACTTAATGCAAGTTATCTAAAGCACATATGTAAAACCCACAGATGAAGTAAAATACTGACTTTATTACCTTTCAAAGTTATGTTTAATTTGATACAGGGATAATGAAATTGTTAAAAATTGAGATTGACAAATACTACTAAGATCATCATGGCTTTTCATATTTTATCCCAAACGTGACTAGGCTGGGTGACATTTTTAATAGAAAAATTAATTATGCATTTTAAAAGATTTTTGCTTGGGTTGCAACAACATTATTAATAAGATTATAAATAATAAACATGGGGGCGCCTGGGTGGCTCAGTTGGTTAAGCGTCTGACTCTTGATTTCAGCACAGGTCATGATCGCAAGGTCATGAGATTGAGCCCCAAGTAGGGCTCCACGCTGGGTGTGAAGCCTGCTTAAGATTTTCTCTCTCCCTGCCCCTCCCCACTCTCTCTTTCTCTCTCTCTCAAAAAAAAAAAAAAAAAAAAAGAATAAATATGAATAAAGTAGCAAATTAAATGTATAGATAGAAATAACTTACAACTGATTTGTCTTTGTCTCAATGAGCTTCTGAATGGTGAAATCATCAGAAAATGAGAAAAGTTTTGTGCCACATCCTCCCCACATAATGTTTTTTTCAGTTGAATTCATGGATTCACTCAAACACATCAGTGGAGTACTGACATTTCCTATATTTAGTATCTTCAAAGGAGCGGCTCCTTTACACTTTGCCAAGAAGAGAAACACATTCAATAAACTGAGTAGCTGCAGAATGAAACACTGTAAAATTTGCTGTGCTTTCTAAAAGCTACTATTCCATTTTAAATGGCTAGAGATCTTAAGATAAAAATTCAGGGTACATTTTTCAAAGGATTTATGAAAACAGTATTCAAATTCAAGTGGTATGCAAAAACATCATCCTTATAACCAATCTCTTTACTTTTCCATGCAAAAAATGTACAGCAAATAACTCAGGGGTTATACTCTACTTGTCTGTCTCTCATTAGTAATGTTTTTTGATAACAAGGAGTATAAAGGGTAGGATGTTGGATAAATAGATGGAACCACAAGATGAATGGATGGAAGGAGGAATAAATGCTTTATTGATAAATGAGAATCTGAAGAACAGAGAGTTAATTGATTTCCTCCAGGCTAAAGAAAAACTTGGCAAACCAGATTTAAAACTTACGTTTTGTTTTTTTCCACAATATATTTATAAGGAATTATCACTTCATTTATATAAAAATAGAATTATTTTCATTCCTAACATTATAAATCAGATCTCATTTACCATTTTATCCTTAGTTCATTTATATAAAATGTACAGCCAGTCCACATACATTTATAGAGGTTCTATTGTATGCAAGATTTGATGGGAAAAAAAGGTGAAAAGAGTATTTGTGATCTTTGCTCTTCTGGAGTTTATAATCACTTAGAAGGGGAGTGGGGATAAGCATACATAAAACAAAGAACTTAACATTTTTTTTGATGTAGAATGGATTCAACATTTACCTTAACAGTTTTATCTTCAAAAATTGCTAAATTGCCATCAGCAGTTCCCACCAGAAGAAAGTTTTTTTGCTTGCTAAAAGAAAAAAATGTCAAAATTGTTATAAAAAGAATGCTTATATTGACCAAGATGGCCATAACGTTCCCCCTAGGTTGACTAAACTTTAGACAGATTTCTTCATGACTCTATGGGCGCCTGACCTCCCTTTTTTATAATTTGCTTATTTTTTTACAGCATTTACTTTAGAAAATTTACAACTGTAAATTCTTTCTCTGCACATTTGAGATGTAACTCCTCTCCCAGCCTGTCAGTTTTACAACCTAGATATGTCTTTCTCAAGGAACTGGGAGCCTTCCTTTTGAAATGTAATCATCAAGAAAGGCTGGACCCCAGGGCACCTGGGTGGCTCAGTCGGTTAAGTGTCTGACTTCAGCTCAAGTCATGATCTGAGTTCATGAGTTCAAGCCCCACATTGGGCTCTATGCTGACAGCTCAGAGCCTGGAGCCTGCTTTGGATTCTGTGTCGCCCTCTCTCTCTGCCCCTCCCCCATGCACACGCGCATGCACGTGCGCTCTCTCTCTGACCCTCTCTCAAAAATAAACATTAAAGGGGCGCCTGGGTGGCGCAGTCGGTTAAGCGTCCGACTTCAGCCAGGTCACGATCTCGCGGTCCGTGAGTTCGAGCCCCGCGTCGGGCTCTGGGCTGATGGCTCAGAGCCTGGAGCCTGTTTCCGATTCTGTGTCTCCCTCTCTCTCTGCCCCTCCCCCGTTCATGCTCTGTCTCTCTCTGTCCCAAAAATAAATAAAAAACGTTGAAAAAAAAAATTAAAAAAAAAAAAATAAATAAATAAATAAACATTAAAAAAATTAAAACAAAAAAAGAAAAGCAGGGCCCCATCTCACAGTCTCCATGGGAGGGTAGAAGCCTAACTTCAATGAGCAACAATTAGCAAAGACAGATTAGTTAATCACATGGAGCCTCCCACAATGACCTGCAGTACATTTCCACTAGCTCCATCAATATTAAAAACTCTCCCACCTTTTGTATCAGTAAAGTTGAGTTCAATCTCTGCCCCCTATTGGAATAATCTTAAATAAAGTCTTCCTTGCTTATTTAACACCATCTGATGAATGAATTTTTTCTCTGACAATACCCAAATAATTTCAACTCCAAAACTGCCAGTGGAGTTTATATTTCAGCTGCCAAAAACTTGAGTTTCACGGTTTTCTAATGTACTTATTTATTTTCCAGTATTGACTTAAACAGGAGAAATATATGGGGTATAATCTTAATGGCTCCTGGAAATCATCCTGCCCCAAGTATTATAACAATCAGCCTGTTACTCACATCTGAAATTCTGCCAGTTAGATAAATTCATTTGAAATGAGATCCCTGTAACCAAGAATGGTTGAGTCGTTTTCACCTATTAATAACTTACGAATTCATTTAGTAGGTATTTTCCCAATTTGATAGTTAACTGACATGTTTTAAACCAATATGGAATAGGCTACTGATATTCAAAAAAAGAATAAATGGAAAATTATCTCTTGAAGAGGACTTACAAAGAAAAGTAACCTGATGTGAAGGGTGGTAATGAAATCAATCAGAGCTGAGGTAATACCAGCAGTAGGGCTGGTTGGCCTGAAGAAAAGGACTGACCTGTCTCATACTGCCTCAGCTTGATCTATAAGAATATCTTTGTGGCCTCCCACAATGCCCTTTAATATATGCATATTGATAGAAATATGTTAAAAATGAGCAGTCTTTACTGAAGCAATCAAAGTTTTCCACACAATCAGTCATCTAAAAGGTATGGAACTTTCTCCAATGGTCAAATTCACTACCATACCTTTGCTTGGGAACGGAATTGCAATATAAGCAAGTTACAGAATCAGTCATCTTTTTAAGGGTATGTCTCTTTTTCCCATCTTCGGTACTGATGACCAGGAGCATGCCAGACTGTGTCCCACACACAATCCAGCTTTCCTTTTCAGCAGGAAGATGCACCAAAGCTAGGCACAGTATTCTGCTGTCAGTAACTTCCTGTTAAAAAAAGGAAAAAAAAGCCAACACTCTAATGAACTTGATTCTGGCTTAAGTGACTAGAATTTGAATAGAATAAAAACATCATTATCCATACACTGAACTCTTTTTACTCTCTTGCTCTTAATTTTAAAAACAATGCCAAATTTTATTTAACTGTCAATAATAAATGAGTTAACTGGCAAACAACTTTGCCTATCTAAAATGCATCTAAAACTAAAATTAAAATTGAAAAACATTTTTCAGTATCCATATTTCTCACTCCACCAAAATAATGTGAGAGGATTGTTCAACCTTAAGAATAATGATTAGGCATAACATGTATCTCACACCAACAGGCACAATATTAGCTTATTTTTTAAGTCTAGAAATTTATCTTATCTCTGCTAATACAATTTGTTGACCCATCTTATAGAGCAGTACCCGGATTTTCTCTTTCAGTCATGAGCACCGACCCCCAGCTGCTGTGAGTGCTGATTACTAAACAGCTCAGAGTTGCACCCTCCACCACATAACTGCCCTCCACTGCTGGGAGCTGGCTTGGTCAGAAATGGCAGGCAGGCGTGGCCACACCCACCCTTGGGCAGACCACAGCCAATGCCTGACTGCCATGTGGGAATGAAAGACTGGTGGCCTTGAGAGACCAATCTGTGTTGCTATCCACACCCCAGTCTCTCATGGCTGAAGACTGACAGCAGACTCTTCAGAAACTACATTGTTGTGGAATTTCTTCCCCTGTTCTATTGGCTTCCTTCACTTCCTGAAAAGTTACTCTCTCCTTACATCACTTGTACAAGACTTTTTTGTCTTTTTTTTTTTTAAAGAATTTTTTTAATGTTTATTTATTTTTGAGAGAGACAGAGAGAGAGCATGAGAGGCAGAGAGGCAGAGAGAGAAGGAGACACAGAGCCCAAAGCAGGCTCCAGGCTCTGAGCTGTCAGCACAGAGCCCGATGCGGGGCTCAAACTCACGGACCGTGAGATCATGACCTGAGCTGAAGTCGGACGCTTAACCGACTCAGCCACCCAGGCGCCCCAAGACTCTTTTGTCTTAAACTCTGTTTCTAGGGATCCTGACCTGAGACAAACATATACTATGATTTTAAAACAAAACAAAGACTATTTAATGTTATGTAAATACTCTTGTTCCATCAGAAAACTAACCTAATAACACTCCTACATTGCTTTCACTTCACTTCTTTCTAAGTAACTTTTTAACTGATACATTCTTTAGCATAACCTGCAAAATAAATTTTCTAAAGTATTTGTAATTTAAAGAGTATTTTGATTTACCTCAGAAGTGTGTTTTTCCATATTTAAGTCAAGAAATGAGAGCTGTCCTTTGTCAGTGTGCCCACAGCCCAGCCAGATGCTTGCACTCTTGATGTTATGATTTGTAGCAACCATGCATTCAACTATAAAGTTTTTAGGTATTGATATATGTCTCATCAGACAGATTAACTCAGCTGAATTCAAAATGTCAAAGACCTGAGAAAGTTTATAAACAACAAAACAATATGCATCAAGTTAACACGTGTCCTCTTGAAAGATCATATTATTGTGCACAACGTAGAACTGCATGTTATAACTGTTAACTGTGATCTAATCCAAGCAACAAGATTAATAATCCAAACTACAGATAAAATTACATTAAAATAATACTTAGTTTTAGACTAAGCATAAAATATACTCTTTTGTATGTATGTTTTGTAACTTGAAAAAAGAGAAAATCCCAAAAGTGCCAACTGAACAGAAATGTAGTATAGACTGGAGCTATTCAACATTCAACTCTATACTGCAGAGCCACATCATGTTACAGATAAACACAGGCCAACAACAGAATAGACTTTCTGCCAGTTGCAGGGAAAAGAAATTTTGATCTTTGGTAATGAAATTCACAAATCAATTCTAGATTCTGTTTTAATGCTTTTCCTTGAAGCACTAAAGAACAAGAGAGACAGGGTGGGGGTGGGGAAGAGAACTGTAAGAAAACAGAACCAGGACTCAGGAGAGTGGCATTAGAGCCACGATACAGCCACTTGCCTTCCACTCATGAGATGCAGAGAAAGCTCCTTATTCTCTCAGTGTCTCACCTGACAAAGGTAAGGAGTTTACCCATCTTGTCTAATATATACTGTATTTAAAGATTAAGTGGGTAGGTCAAAGTCAAATACTATCATATACTACAAAAAAACCACAAAAAAACAAAAAAAACCAAGGTGAAGTATTGTTGAAAATAAAAGGAGAATAGAGTAGGGGCGCCTGGATGGCTCAACTGGTTAAGTGTCTGACTCTTGGTTTTGGCTCAGGTCTGATCTCACAGTTTGGGGGTCAAGGTCCACCTCGGGCTCTGTGCTGATAGTGTGGAAACTGCATGGGATTCGTTTTCTCCCTCTCTCTCTCTCTGCTTGTCAGCCAGTCACACTCTCTCTCTCAAAATAATGAATGAAATTAAAAAGGAGTAAAGAATAAAATAATAATTAAGCTATGGAAATTTTACTGTGAAAAACAAATTAAAAATACAAGAAGTCTATGTGATGAATACCAGTTATAACCAAAATTTAAAGACAAGTAGACATACAAATGGCCAGCTTGTATATGAAAAAGTGCACATCACTAATCATCAGAAATGCAAATCAAAACCACCATGAGATATCACTTCACACCTGTCAGAATGGCTACTATCAAAAAGACAGAAAAAAGAAGGGCTAGCAAGGATGTGGAGAAAAAGGATTCCCTGTACACTGTTGGTGGGAATGTAAATTGCTGCAACCGCTATGGAAAACAGTATGCAATTTCTCAAAAAATTATAAAGAGAAAAACCATCCAACTTTTATTTCTGGGTATAAATTTAAAGCAAATGAAAGCATTTATGTTTAAAGGATATCTGCACCCCCATGTTCACTGCAGCATGATTCACAATAGCCAAAACATGGAAGCAACCTAAGTGTCCATAAATGGATGAACGGATAAAGAAAATAAGATATATACGTATATGTATATATGTATGTATGCACCTATACACACAATGGAATATTATTCAGCCATTAAATAAGAAGGAAATTTTGCCATTTGCAATAGCATGGGTGGACCTTGAGGGTATAATGTTAAGCAAAATACATCAAACAGAAAAGACAGATACTGTACTGTATCACTTATATAAGTGGGACCTAAAAAAGAATAAAATAAAATAAACAAAACAAAGCTTCCAGATACAGAAAATGGACTGGTGGTTGTGAAAGGCAGGGCATGGGAGTGGGTAAAATGGGCGAAGCGGGTCAAACGGTACAAATTTCCAGTTATAAGACAGGGATGTAATGTATAGCATGGTGACTAATGTTAACAATATCACAGAGCATATTTGAAAGTTGCTAAGAGAGTAGATCTTAAGAGTTATTAACATAAGAAAAAAATTATAACTTTGAGGTAATGACTGTTAACGAAACTGACTGTGGTAATAATTTCAGAATACATACATGTATCAAATCATCATGTTGTAAATCTAAAACTAACATAGTGTTTATGTCAATTATGTCTCAATAAAATTAGGAAGGGGAAGGTAGGGAAAGTAGCCAAGATAATTACATAATTCTTGATAAAATCAGCATATGTATTCAGCTATTTTTGAGTAAACATTTTAAAGCTGAACAAAAAATTTTCGGGGCGCCTGGGTGGCTCAGTCGGTTAAGCGTCCGACTTCGGCTCAGGTCATGATCTCGCGCTCTGTGAGTTCGAGCCCTGCATCGGGTTCTGTGCTGACAGCTCAGAGCTGGAGCCTGCTTTGGATTCTGTGTCTCCCTCTCTCTCTGGCACTCCCCCAGTTCATGCTCTGTCTCTCTCTGTCTCAAAAATAAATAAACGTTAAAAAAATTAAAGTTGAACAAAAAATTTTCAATAAATTATGATACAAAATCAAGAGTCCACAACATAAAGAGAGCTCTTATTTTGATCTATTAAAATATTTTTCAGTTTAAAACACAATAAGGGGGCGCCTGGATGGCTCAGTCGGTTAAGCATCCGACTTCAGCTCAGGTCATGATCTTGCGGTCTGTGAGTTTGAGCCCCGCATTGGTCTCTGTGCTGACAGCTCAGAGCCTGGAGCCTGCTTCGCATTCTGTGTCTCCCTCTCTCCCTGTCCCTCCCCACTCATGCTCTATCTCTCTCTCTCTCAAAAATAAATAAACATTAAGACACAGTAAAAAATTTACTTCTGATAATATGGTGGGAAAGGTTATTTGGACAAGCCACCCATCTAAAAGTAACTTAAAATGCTAAGGAAATTATTTTTTAATCTCTTAAAAATATTAAAGATCTGACAACATCATAGGACTTATCAGGACAAAATATTAGTGAAAGAATCCAATGAAAGACAGAGAGGTCAACTGAAACTTAAAGCCAGATATTTCCTTAAAGGCATTTGTCTATTGAAGGCAAAACTGATGTGTGGTTTCTGATATCTTATCAGCCCGCAAGAAAGAAGTTTAAATCTAGAGCATTCCCAAAGTGGAGTCCAATAAAAGCCTGTTCCCATAAATCTGGAACCCCAAAGGACTACATATTCAGAGTAAATGAGAACCAGAAATAAAGCCACCCCATGCTTCCACTTTCACTGGTATGAGGAAAGTTGCCTTTGACAAAGGGGAAGGAAGGAAAAGAACCCTGAGAAATTGTTATTCAAAAGCTTGTTCTCATGAACATTTGTAGACCAGATTCCCATCGCCTAGGTAGTTCAAAAAAAAAAAAAAAATCTCAAACCAGGAACTGAGTTTAAAGCAATTTGCAGCAAGAAAATTAAGAAAAAAATGTGAAAGACCTGTATGCAAAATCATAAAACTTTATTGAAAGACAAGAAAACATAAATAGAAAGATAACCCACATTCAAGAATAGAAAAACTTAATGTAATGAAGATAAAATCCTCCCCAAATTGTCTGCAGATTCAATGTAAGGCCAATCCAAGTCACAATAGGTTTTTTCATAAAAGTTGACAAAGTGATTTTAAAATTTATATAGAAAAACTAAATCCAAGAAAGCTAAAGCATTCCTAGAGAAGAAAAATAAGTAGAGAAACGAGATTTATAAAGTGACAGGAATTAACACAGGATAGTATTAGAGGAAGAACATATAAGTTGACCAATGGAAGAGAACATCTGTGTGGATGTGTGAGTATCTGACAAATTAAAGAGTAAAACTACTTTTTGGATGCCGGAAGCAGTGTCTCACGGGAAGCACTCTGAAGATTTAGCTGTTGTCAAGGGATGAGCCAGACACTGACAAGTCTAGTTTGTCGAGGAGTTCCGGAAGATGGCGGCGTAGGAGGACGCTGGGCTCACCGCGCGTCCTGCTGATCACTTAGATTCCACCTACACCTGCCTAAAGAACCCAGAAAACCGCCAGAGGATTAGCAGAACGGAGTCTCCGGAGCCAAGCGCAGACGAGAGGCCCACGGAAGAGGGTAGGAAGGGCGGCGAGGCGGTGCGCGCTCCACGGACTGGCAGGAGGGAGCCGGGGCGGAGGGGCGGCTCGCCGGCCAAGCAGAGCCCCCGAGTCGGGCTGGCAAAAGCGGAGGGGCCGGACGGACTGTGTTCCGACAGCAAGCGCGACTTAGCGTCTGGGAGGTCAGAAGTTAACAGCTCTGCTCAGAAAGCGGGAAGGCTGGAGGACAAAGGGAGGGAGAGCTGCTGAGCCCCCGGACGGCAGAGCTCAGCTTGGCGGGGAACAAAGGCGCTCGCCAGCGCCATCTCCCCCGCCCATCCCCCAGCCTAAATCCCAAAGAGAACCAGTTCCTGCCAGGGAACTTGCTCGCTCCGTGCAAACACCCAACTCTGTGCTTCTGCGGAGCCAAACCTCCGGCAGCGGATCTGACTCCCTCCCGCTGCCACAGGGCCCCTCCTGAAGTGGATCACCTAAGGAGAAGCGAGCTAAGCCTGCCCCTCCCGCCCCCGTGCACCTTGCCTACCCACCCCAGCTAATACGCCAGCTCCCCAGCACCACAAGCCTGGCAGTGTGCAAGTAGACCAGACGGGCCACGCCACCCCACAGTGAATCCCGCCCCTAGGAGAGGGGAAGAGAAGGCACACACCAGTCTGACTGTGGCCCCAGCGGGGGGCTGGGGGCAGACATCAGGTCGGACTGCGGCCCCGCCCACCAACTCCAGTTATACACCACAGCACAGGGGAAGTGCCCTGCGGGTCCTCACCACTCCAGGGACTGTCCAAAATGACCAAACGGAAGAATTCCCCTCAGAAGAATCTCCAGGAAATAACAACAGCTAATGAACTGATCAAAAAGGATTTAAATAATATAACAGAAAGTGAATTTAGAATAATAGTCATATAATTAATCGCTGGGCTTGAAAACAGTATACAGGACAGCAGAGAATCTCTTGCTACAGAGATCAAGGGACTAAGGAACAGTCACGAGGAGCTGAAAAACGCTTTAAATGAAATGCAAAACAAAATGGAAACCACGACGGCTCGGATTGAAGAGGCAGAGGAGAGAATAGGTGAACTAGAAGATAAAGTTATGGAGAAAGAGGAAGCTGAAAGAAAGAGAGATAAAAAAATCCAGGAGTATGAGGGGAAAATTAGAGAACTAAGTGATACACTAAAAAGAAATAATATACGCATAATTGGTATTCCAGAGGAGGAAGAGAGAGGGAAAGGTGCTGAAGGGGTACTTGAAGAAATTATAGCTGAGAACTTCCCTGAACTGGGGAAGGAAAAAGGCATTGAAATCCAAGAGGCACAGAGAACTCCCTTCAGACGTAACTTGAATCGATCTTCTGCACGACATATCATAGTGAAACTGGCAAAATACAAGGATAAAGAGAAAATTCTGAAAGCAGCAAGGGATAAACATGCCCTCACATATAAAGGGAGACCTATAAGACTCGTGACTGATCTCTCCTTTGAAACTTGGCAGGCCAGAAAGGCTTGGCACGATATCTTCAGTGTGCTAAACAGAAAAAATATGCAGCCGAGAATCCTTTATCCAGCAAGTCTGTCATTTAGAATAGAAGGAGAGATAAAGGTCTTCCCAAACAAACAAAAACTGAAGGAATTTGTCACCACGAAACCAGCCCTACAAGAGATCCTAAGGGGGATCCTGTGAGACAAAGTACCAGAGACATCACTACAAGCATAAAACATACAGACATCACAATGACTCTAAACCCGTATCTTTCTATAATAACACTGAATGTAAATGGATTAAATGAGCCAACCAAAAGACATAGGGTATCAGAATGGATAAAAAAACAAGACCCATCTATTTGCTGTCTACAAGAGACTCATTTGAGATCTGAGGACACCTTTAGATTGAGAGTGAGGGGATGGAGAACTATTTATCATGCTACTGGAAGCCAAAAGAAAGCTGGAGTGGCCATACTTATATCAGACAAACTAGACTTTAAATTAAAGGCTGTAACAAGAGATGAAGAAGGGCATTATATAATAATTACAGGGTCTATCCATCAGGAAGAGCTAACAATTATAAATGTCTATGCGCCAAATACCGGAGCCCCCAGATATATAAAACAGTTACTCATAAACATAAGCAACCTTATTGATAAGAATGTGGTCATTGCAGGGGACTTTAACACACCACTTACAGAAATGGATAGATCATCTAGACACACAGTCAATAAAGAAACAAGGGCCCTGAATGATACATTGGATCAGATGGACTTGACAGATATATTTAGAACTCTGCATCCCAAAGCAACAGAATAGACTTTCTTCTCGAGTGCACATGGAACATTCTCCAAGATAGATCATATACTGGGTCACAAAACAGCCCTTCATAAGTTTACAAGAATTGAAATTATACCATGCATACTTTCAGACCACAATGCTATGAAGCTTGAAATCAACCACAGGAAAAAGTCTGGAAAACCTCCAAAAGCATGGAGGTTAAAGAACACCCTACTAACGAATGAGTGGGTCAACCAGGCAATTAGAGAAGAAATTAAAAAATATATGGAAACAAACGAAAATGAAAATACAACAATCCAAACACTTTGGGACGCAGCGAAGGCAGTCCTGAGAGGAAAATACATTGCAATCCAGGCCTATCTCAAGAAACAAGAAAAATCCCAAATACAAAATCTAACAGCACACCTAAAGGAAATAGAGGCAGAACAGCAAAGGCAGCCTAAACCCAGCAGAAGAAGAGAAATCATAAAGATCAGAGCAGAAATAAACAATATAGAATCTAAAAAAACTGTAGAGCAGATCAACGAAACCAAGAGTTGGTTTTTTGAAAAAATAAACAAAATTGACAAACCTCTAGCCAGGCTTCTCAAAAAGAAAAGGGAGATGACCCAAATAGATAAAATCATGAATGAAAATGGAATTATTACAACCAATCCCTCAGAGATACAAACAATTATCAGGGAATACTATGAAAAATTATATGCCAACAAATTGGACAACCTGGAAGAAATGGACAAATTCCTAAACACCCACACTCTTCCAAAACTCAATCAGGAGGAAATAGAAAGCTTGAACAGACCCATAACCAGCGAAGAAATTGAATCGGTTATCAAAAATCTCCCAACAAATAAGAGTCCAGGACCAAATGGCTTCACAGGGGAGTTCTACCAGACGTTTAAAGCAGAGATAATACCTATCCTTCTCAAGCTATTCCAAGAAATAGAAAGGGAAGGAAAACTTCCAGACTCATTCTATGAAGCCAGTATTACTTTGATTCCTAAACCAGACAGAGACCCAGTAAAAAAAGAGAACTACAGGCCAATATCCCTGATGAATATGGATGCAAAAATTCTCAATAAGATACTAGCAAATCGAATTCAACAGCATATAAAAAGAATTATTCACCATGATCAAGTGGGATTCATTCCTGGGATGCAGGGCTGGTTCAACATTCGCAAATCGATCAACGTGATACATCACATTAACAAAAAAAAAGAGAAGAACCATATGATCCTGTCAATCGATGCAGAAAAGGCCTTTGACAAAATCCAGCACCCTTTCTTAATAAAAACCCTTGAGAAAGTCGGGATAGAAGGAACATACTTAAAGATCATAAAAGCCATTTATGAAAAGCCCACAGCTAACATCATCCTCAATGGGGAAAAACTGAGAGCTTTTTCCCTGAGATCAGGAACACGACAGGGATGCCCACTCTCACCGCTGCTGTTTAATATAGTGCTGGAAGTTCTAGCATCAGCAATCAGACAATAAAAGGAAATCAAAGGCATCCAAATTGGCAAAGATGAAGTCAAGCTTTCGCTTTTTGCAGATGACATGATATTATACATGGAAAATCCGATAGACTCCACCAAAAGTCTGCTAGAACTGATACATGAATTCAGCAAAGTTGCCGGATACAAAATCAATGTACAGAAATCAGTTGCATTCTTATACACTAACAATGAAGCAACAGAAAGACAAATAAAGAAACTGATCCCATTCACAATTGCACCAAGAAGCATAAAATACCTAGGAATAAATCTAACCAAAGATGTAAAAGATCTGTATGCTGAAAACTATAGAAAGCTTATGCAGGTAATTGAAGAAGATATAAAGAAATGGAAAGACATTCCCTGCTCATGGATTGGAAGAATAAATATTGTCAAAATGTCAATACTACCCAAAGCTATCTACACATTCAATGCAATCCCAATCAAAATTGCACCAGCATTCTTCTCGAAACTAGAACAAGCAATCCTAAAATTCATATGGAACCACAAAAGGCCCCGAATAGCCAAAGTAATTTTGAAGAAGAAGACCAAAGCAGGAGGCATCACAATCCCAGACTTTAGCCTCTACTACAAAGCTGTCATCATCAAGACAGCATGGTATTGGCATAAAAACAGACACATAGACCAATGGAATCGAATAGAAACCCCAGAACTAGACCCACAAACGTATGGCCAACTCATTTTTGACAAAGCAGGAAAGAACATCCAATGGAAAAAAGACAGTCTCTTTAACAAATGGTGCTGGGAGAACTGGACAGCAACATGCAGAAGGTTGAAACTAGACCACTTTCTCACACCATTCACAAAAATAAACTCAAAATGGATAAAGGACCTGAATGTGAGACAGGAAACCATCAAAACCTTAGAGGAGAAAGCAGGAAAAGACCTCTCTGACCTCAGCCGTAGCAATCTCTTACTCGGCACATCCCCAAAGGCAAGGGAATTAAAAGCAAAAGTGAATTACTGGGACCTTATGAAGATAAAAAGCTTCTGCACAGCAAAGGAAACAACCAACAAAACTAAAAGGCAACCAACGGAATGGGAAAAGATATTTGCAAATGACACATCGGACAAAGGGCTAGTATCCAAAATCTATAAAGAGCTCATCAAACTCCACACCCGAAAAACAAATAACCCAGTGAAGAAATGGGCAGAAAACATGAATAGACACTTCTCTAAAGAAGACATCCGGATGGCCAACAGGCACATGAAAAGATGTTCAACGTCGCTCCTCATCAGGGAAATACAAATCAAAACCACACTCAGATACCACCTCACGCCAGTCAGAGTGGCCAAAATGAAGAAATCAGGAGACTATAGATGCTGGAGAGGATGTGGAGAGACGGGAACCCTCTTGCACTGTTGGTGGGAATGCAAATTGGTGCAGCCGCTCTGGAAAGCAGTGTGGAGGTTCCTCAAAAAATTAAAAATAGACCTACCCTATGACCCAGCAATAGCACTGCTAGGAATTTATCCAAGGGATACAGGAGTACTGATGCATAGGGGCACTTGTACCCCAATGTTTATAGCAGCACTCTCAACAATAGCCAAATTATGGAAAGAGCCTAAATGTCCATCAACTGATGAATGGATAAAGAAATTGTGGTTTATATACACAATGGAATACTACGTGGCAATGAGAAAGAATGAAATATGGCCTTTTGTAGCAACGTGGATGGAACTGGAGAGTGTGATGCTAAGTGAAATAAGCCATACAGAGAAAGACAGATACCATATGGTTTCACTCTTATGTGGATCCTGAGAAACGTAACAGAAACCCATGGGGGAGGGGAAGGGAAAAAAAAAAAAAAAAAGAGGTTAGAGTGGGAGAGAGCCAAAGCATAAGAGACTGTTAAAAACTGAGAACAAACTGAGGGTTGATGGGGGGTGGGAGGGAGGGCAGGGTGGGTGATGGGTATTGAGGAGGGCACCTTTTGGGATGAGCACTGGGTGTTGTATGGAAACCAATTTGACAGTAAATTTCATATATTAAAAAATAAATAAATAAATAAATAAATAAATAAATAAATAAAAAATAAAAAATAAATAAAGAGTAAAACTAGGGGGAAACGATCAACAGAAAAAAAAGGAAGAAACTATTTAATAAATAAAGCTGGAAAATTTAGTTATCCATATGGAAAAAAACTGGATCCAGATAAAAATTTCAATTCCTAATGGGTTAAGAACTTAAATGTCAAAAGCAAAACAGTTTTTTTTTTCTTTTCAGAAAAAGAGCACATGAGCAGGGGAGAGGAGCAGAGGGAGAGACAGAGAATCCTAAGCAGGCACCATACTCAGCACAGAGCCTGACATAGGGCTCAGTCCCACAACACTAGGATCATGACCTGAGCCAAAATCAAGAGTTGGGATGCTTAACTGACTGAATCACCCAGGCGCCCCCAAAAGCAAAACTTTTAACCACTTTGAAGAAGCCATAGATAAATATTTGTGTGACTCTAGGAGAGATGAGGACGTCTTAAAACAGGACCTCATAATGGTAATAACCATTAAAAGGGTTGTTAAATTTATCTGTATTAAAATTAAGAAATTCTATTCATCAAGAGGCACCCTACAGGAAATAAAAAGACAAACTACAAATTCAGAAAAGAAATTTGCAGTATATATAACCAACGAGGGATTAGTATTTCTTTTTTTTTTCTTTTACTCATTTTATTTCTATGCAAATAATCCCACAGAAAAATCGGCAAAATAATGAACAGGTATTTCCCATAAGGGTAAATACATATATAACCAATGAATATCTAAAGACATCGTCATCCTTAGTAGTATTTAGGAAAATGTAAATCAATACATAAGACAGTATATTTGAAAAAATTAAGAACCCAGATAGCACTAAAATTTAGGGAGAATATATAGAGAAATGGCCACACTCACATCCAGGTAATAGAAGTGTTAAGCTGGTACGGCTTCTTCAGAAAATAATACGGATATTCATATATTCTATGATTCTGCAATTCAACTCAGGTATATACCACAAAGCAACTCTCATACATTCTGCACTAGAAAAGTACAACCATAGTCATAGCAGTACTGTTCATAATAACAAAAACCTGGAAACAATACCAATACCCATAGATAGATACAGTACAATGGAACAGCACTGTAAATAATCAATGGCTATGTTTAACAACCTCCATAAAGCTTACAAAATAAGGTTAGAAGAGCAACTGAAAATATCTTCGTACATGACATGATTACAATTCCATTTTAACTAGAAGATGAATGCAGGAAACTAAACTGGATAGCAAACATAAGGAAAAGAAAAGCAGGGATTATCTCCAAAGTTAGAAAGTGACTACATCTCTAGGGAAAGGAGAGTGATACAATCAGGAAGAAGCATATGGGGGCTTCCAGGGTGTTAGCAATGCTCTTTATTTTGTGCCATGGGTGGTGGGGAATATAGTTTTGCATTATGACTGTTTTAAACTGTATGTGTATGTTTACTTATATATCTGAATATATATGTGAAGGTTATATATGTGTATACATATATTGATGTTCTGTATAAAATGTTGATAAATTTTGACTATAATCATACCTGGGCAGAAGTAGGCCTTTCTTGAGGATTTTCTTTCAAACACTTTTTAATTAACTTCTCCACCATAGGCCATGGGGCACAACCATATTCTTTAACTGGATCTAAAACATTCAAAAACATATCATGCTAGAACATTAAACAAACCAGAACAACTATTTCATTTCCTTTCATTGTGTATGAGAGGCCCAGACCATGCAAAGAAATACTCTGATCTCCATAATTCTATATGTATTATGGATCTATTTATATCACAAACTTAAAGATAATTTTTCTAGCCTAATCTCTACTAGAGACATCAAAAAAGACTTCCTGATTTTTTATTATATAAAAAAAAGACACAAATACCAATTGAATAACAGATTTTCATTCCACACCTGCATTTCACAAATACTGTGAAAAAAATTTTGTGCATATAATAATTAGACTTCTGTGGAATTACTTTTAATTTTAATACTTAAATTTGGCAAGCATTTAATCCTCATATACCTACAGTCAGTTTGTGCACATTTCTTTTTTATAAGAGGTATGCCGTTCTTCTGGTTGGTATAAACCACAGACCTGGGAATTGTCACTGGAAAGATAACTGGTAAAATAAGGGTGATGATCTAGATTGTGTTGAAAGTTTATCCGAATAATAATAAATTTTCTTTTAGTGGGCATCTTTAAAGGTCCCCCAAAAGAAGGTAGTTAAAGCTATATTCTCTGTACCTGGAACATAGCATACACTCAAAAATATTCCTTAAGTGAAAGAAAAAGCAGAAAATATGAAAAACAGCTACATACATTTAAAAGAGTATTTTGTAAGGGGAACTGAAGTAATAGTTAAGGAATGAATGACAACATCCTAGAATTTCTTAAAAACATGAGACAACCATTCAAAATGAGATCTGATCTCACTAAACATTTACTAATTCTTATTAATATTTACTACTAAAAATTATTATTATAAATAATTCAACCTTCCATTGCTGCATATAAATTATCTCCCTCCAAGAACATGAAAACACTCCAGGCTAATGAGCACATAGTAACTCTTTATAAGAACAGAAATCACTAAGCATTGAGCTCCAACAGCAATTTCCTTTTCTGAATATTCTTCTAAATTTAATACCAAATACATTAATATGAATTTGGGATATTTTTAAAAAGCCTGAAACTGCTATCTTTCTCATGTGATTTTTATTGTGCCACAGGAATTAAGAATATTCATGCGCTAAACAAAAAATCATCAGTTGTGAAATGAATTAAGTCTACAACCACAATTAAATAACTTGGAAAGAAAGCTGCTGATATTAAAAATAATAATCTTTATTGCACATAAAATAACACCTACCAGGTAATTTCCCTTGTATTGCCAGTTCATCAAACTCATTTGGAAACTTCAAACCCTCTGCTATTCTACCTCCAGTTGTCAAGATGTCATAGAGTAGTAAGCCAAATGAATAAACATCAGCCTGCTGGTTATAAATAACATTTCCTCTTGCAACTTCAGGTGCACGAAACCCTGAAAGGAAGCAGATATATTAATAAATATGCCCATCCTGTTGGGATGAGCACTGGGTGTTGTATGGAAACCAATCTGACAATAAACTTCATATTAAAAATATATATATATGCCCAACACTAGAGCCCATACACCCAAGAAGGAATATTCTTAGGCATATATGCTGATGAAGAGTCAAGGAGATGAGCTCTATACCAGGCTATGTCCTCTTATAAGGAGACATGTAGCCAGTTAACAGCCATGTGCTACATTTCACCTCAAGATTGATCTTGAAAAATAATAAGGATAAACATCCAATAATGATTATTAAATCATGCTTCATAATTAAAGTAAGTCTAATAAGGGGGAAAAAACCTATATCATTTTTCTCATTCCTAAAAATAACTATTCCCAGGAAAGTGTTGCAAACAAAGGAGGGGTCAGGAGGGACAAGATTTCTAGACTTCACTCCAAGTCACTTTAACCTGACTAAAGTCCAATGCCCTCATTATTTCCAGGGCTTGTGATTCAGCTCTTCCTACCCAATGGAAAAATAAAAATTAAACCATGACTAAAAAACAAATAAAAGCCCTCTCTCTCAGGTGCTGGTTCATTACTGAAACTCTTTTAAAGGTAAATAAAACTTCTCATTTCACAATAGAAATAAATTGCTTTTAAATTCTTCAAAAAAAAAAGAGTAATTTTAACATGATTCATAATAGTAAAAATATCAACAATTAATGAAATCCAACTATTTAAGGAAATTGGTTAAATGTGCACTATGCATTAACTTAAAAATCATTTTTAAGATGACACGTAGGACATAAATCCTAAAGGACAGAAATTTATCAAATATGTGAAAAAAAAATCAGCTGAGTTCATTTTCTTAGATATGATAATGGTATTGTGATTATGGAAACAAACATCCTTATTCTAAGGAAATACATGTCAGTATTTTTAGGCATGGCAGCATGATGTCTGCAATTTAATTTCATGTCTCAAATTCATATACAAATAAAGTGAGAGAAAGAACAGTGTGGCATACAGTTAATAATCCATGTCAAGGGCATATAGGTGTATATTGTACTATACTTTCAGCTTTTCTGTAGACTTAAACATTTTCAAAATAAACAGTTTGCCAATATATCTGAATGTAATAATGATTATTATCCATGTGCTAAAATTATGGGTAGCTTTTATTTACCCTTTTTTAATTTTTTATACTTCTAAATTTTCTATAATGAACATACAGGATTGTTACTGTAGTTTAAATATGTAGCCAGGGAAATAATGAATTCACAGCCTTCAAGAACGAAATGACTGAATTTGGAAAGAGTTCTGTTGGACAGAGAGTTCACCATCAAAAGATGAGAGGCCCAGCAGTCCTTCACCAGGCAGGAAGGACATAAAGAATCAGAAAGATGGGATGTCATCTTTGAGTTTGATAATCCCTATTGCACTAATCGTTAACATTCTCCAGGTAACATGTTGCCACGCTTGTTCATGCTCTCTCTTTCTACACACATACACTCACCATTTCTCCATATATATAATATATATATCGATCAATCTGTCAATTGACCAATTGATAGATATAATATGTATTTTCTTAGAATAAGGACATTTTCCTACATAGCCATAATTTCATACTCATACCCTAAACTCAAGAATTGTGTAAGTAATTAAGACAGTTCTTAAAAAGATCCCTAATAAACTATACCTGTGACATCATGTAAGCATAATGTAAAATATGAATACCCAATTCATATTCCTATAGCACCTTACAGATAATTTCCTAAGTATTTCATTAGCTATGCACAAAAATCACCTGTGGTGGGCAGATGAGGACTTTCCATTTTACAAATAACATAAAAATGTTATGCGTTTTCCTAAGGCCACAAAGATAATGAATGGTAAATTCAAGAGTACTTAAATGAGCTGCTCACACATTAGCTAGTTCATTAAGAATATTTATGCTTACCTTTCTAGAATGTGAAAGGGATTTTAGAGGTTAAAATAAATCTCATCCAATTATTTATTATTCATTCAACACATTTTTGGGGTATCTATTATAGCAAGGTACCATTCAAAGACTATTAAAACATTCACTATATTTTGTCTCTTGGTAAATTTGCTGTTTGAAGCATTAGGATTTGGAATCATGGGACCTTAGAGCAGAAAAACTCAAGGGTCACTTAATCTAAATTCTCATCCAAGGCACATCCTGTCGCAACAGTTTTTAGCCCTCTAGGCATCAATCCACAGATGTTAGAGCTGCACAGAGGGTTAGAATTTTTTTTCTTAGTGAGTCAGGGGATGCTAAGAAAGATAATTGCGAGGATATGGAAAGAAATATTGACTTCAACACGGAAATGATTTTAACCTTCTTATCTTCTTCCTTTCAAAATAAATATCTTCATTGACACAATTCCCACTGGGAGAACATAATCCTTATTTATATATTCAGGAGATACCTCAATTACAATATAAGGCACTTCTAAATGCTGCTTGAAATTCACCTGATGAATTCACAGTATCTTTAGAGAATTTAAAAGTAATAAACAACTTCCTACAGTGGGACAGACCACCCCCATCATCCCTGTTCTTGGTGTAGCACCGATGAAACATATCAGGAAAATCAGAATCCAAAAGGTAAAAGAAACAAAAGTTCTGTACCTCAAAGATTCAAACCCTACATTGGCATATGCCATAAACAAGGTTGAAGGAAAAACCCTACACTTGAAAATACCTGCAATATAAGAGAGGCAAAGAGTACACATGACTAAAAGCAGATTGATGAATGGTAAGGACAATCGACGAATGAATAAAGACACAAAATCATACAGAACGTGAAAGGAAAAATAGGTCCTATATAATAAAGATTGATTAGCCTCAAATGAAAAACAAGCAAATAAATACTTTAAAAATAAAAACATTAAACATAACAAAAACATAAAACATTTTCATTTTTGATTATGAATTTTATGAAGATTAAAAGGAGTAACAAACCCCGAATGGGAAATGAGAGCTCTAATTTGAGTATGAAGGGAATTTTAATTTACTAACTTTTCTAGGAGGCAATTAATGTTTCAAAATTCAAAATATGCACACCAGCAATACCATGTCTAGGAATTTAATTTTAAAAAATTAGTTTCATAAATGGACAGGGCACCTGGGTGGCTCAGTTGGTTAAACGGCCGACGCTTGATTTTGGCTCAGGTCATGATCTCTCAGTTTGTGGGATAGAGCCCCATGTTGGGCTCCATGCTGATGGTACAGAGCCTGCTTGGGATTCTCTCTTCCTCTCTCTCTCTCTGACCCTCCCCAGCTTGCATGTAATCTCTCTCTCTCAAAATAAATAAACTTTAAAAAATTATTTCTCATAAATGGACAATTTAAATTTACAATTATGCCAATTAAAGCACTGTCAATATATCAAAAAGTCAGAAAAAAATTTAAATATACATCAAGATGTGGTTAAGTAAGTAAATACTGTGCATACTAGCAATGAAATGCGACGTGACTGCTAAAACTGATGTTTGACACAGAAAGATGTCCATGAAATATTAATTAGAAAAAGAAAACTAAAGCAGAATTTACAATACAGCTATTAAAAACTTAAGCACAATCGAATCTAGATACAGATATATCTCTATCTTATGAGAGTGGTAAGAATTATGTCTGCTAATTTATTAGAAACACGTATTTTGACCTCCTTAATAGCATTTTCTGCTTTCATCTCGTGCCCTTATGTTTCGTAAATCAAATATTACTTTAAAGTGACTTGGCCTGGGGCGCCTAGATGTCTCAGTCAGTTAAGTGTCAGACTCTTGGTTTCTGCTCAGGTCGTGATCTTGTGGTTTGTGAGTTTGAGCCCCGCAAAGGGCTCTAGACTGACAATGTGGAGCCTGTTTAGGATTTTCTCTCTCTCTCTCCCTCTCTCCCTCTGCCCCTCCCATACTCTCTGTCAGAATAAATAAATAAAGTTTAAAAAAAAATAAAATGACTTGGCCTGAGATGCCTCATCATGGAGTCCTTCACCTCAAAACCAAAATGACTGGGAGGGGGGGGACTGAGAGTGTTAGGACCTAAGCTGTCAACATGATGTTTGATTATCAGTCTAAGCCATGTATTTTACATGTACCTTATCACCAAGGCATCCCCTGGAACAGCAGCTGCAAGTACTTCCAAAGTTTTCACTTTACATTTAACTATGCTTATCACCATAGTAGTAACAGGAAGAATGAACTTTCAAGCTATGCAATTTATTCACCACTGAATTTAATTTGGGAAGAAAATGAACACTTCTACTATCACCTGCCATTGAGAAAGGTTAGAAATAGGAACATCTCCTGCATCTTCACAAAGGGACCATACTGCCACATGATCTATGGTCTGATATTATGAATGACTTCTGATGCTCATGGACCATATCACCACACTGAAGGAATACCCTGTTTAGCATCAATGGCCCTCAAAGACTAGAAATGTCAAGTACTAACTGACATCCTAAATGTGCATTTGTTAAGTCAGGCTGTCCAAATAAGTCTTTTATTTAAGCATGTGTCACTTTTACCTCTAGCTGAGATGGAACAAGAGGGGCTAGATTTACCATTGTGCATAAAACAATGAAATGACTAGACAAAATATATGAAACACTGGACACTAGGAGCACAGGAGAGTGATCCCTGAGAGACAGCGAACAAACAAGATGAGTCCTCTGATGGCCCTGCAGAGAGTTTCCAGCCCACAGCACAGGGAAGGGAACCAAAATCAGAGCCTGGTGCCCTCTAAGTTGAGAAGAAAGAGCAGAAAGTCGGGGAAAGCAAAGGCAGGTAGAATGTGCCAGGCATTGTACTAAACACTTTTTATGAATTTCTTTATATGAATTTAATTTCCACAGCAATCCCCTAAAATAGATATTGTTATTAGCTACTATTGTTTAACCAAGGAAAAAAGGTAATTTCTCTGGTCTCAGCTAGTAAGGGGTAGAGCAAGAATTCCAACTCAGTCTGACTTCACAGCCAGTGTTTAACAGATTCCAGACAGCCAAATAGTTCACAAAGTCATATCTATCTGTGCATCTCCAGAATCCACTATTGTGCCTAGAATGTGCACCATAGAGAAAGATTAATTGAAGGTGGCTGACATTACTTTTTAAAAATTCGGATATAAGTCCAAACTCCATTCATATTTATTTACTCTTAAATTTTTGTTTCTATCATAGGCGCATACTTTCAAAATCTAGAGCGAATACTTATCATCTTGTTAAAAGTTTTTCTATAAATAACATTTCCCCCCACTGTGAGACAGTACCAAAATTTCAGTTGCCCATTTTATCATCGATTCATGCTGGCATGATGCCGAGATGCAAACCTTTCGCTAACAAATAAGAATATTTTTCAATGACTTCCCCAAACTGAAAGATGCTATTATTTGGCATGATTTAAAAGGCCCTTCATGAGCTAGAAAAGTGTCATAATGGGCTGTGTATCAGAAATATTTGTGTGCTAGAAACACTGAAGATGTTCTTGACCCTCATTCTAGACCAGTGGCTCTTGAATTTGAATGCACATTGGAATTACCTAGAGATATTTAATAATATCAATATCTGGGCTCCATCCCAGACTTCACAGAACTTAAATCAGAATCCCTGGCAATGAGGTCCTGAGATCCATATATTTGAAAATTCTCTAGGAGCTTCTAGGCTGTGGCCAGATTCAGAGTTCCACTCCATGCTTACTAAAATAGAATTGTAAATGATACAACCCCAGGAGATACATTCTTTAAGCTCTACATGTCATCAGTACACAGCCACAATTGAAAAACACTTAACTAAATAACCCCCCATACTCCATCTATTACTTAGACCATAAGAATTTCTTGTGCAGTTATCTGAATAAAACAAGTCATATTATACCTTAGTACCTTTTGCCTGGAATGCCTACTCCTGCTTTTTTATTATTTTTTTGTTTTATTTTCTCAAACTTCCCGCTTATCCTTTAAGATATAATTCCAGAATCCCCTCCTCTATGAAGGAAGTCCTGACAACTTACAGCTCAGTTAATTTTTTGTTCCTTTGTGCTCTTATCACTATACATTGATTGCCTACTGAAACTGACAAAATATGATTACTGGTTTGTGTAATCCTACTTGTCATGGCAAAATGTGTGCCTCCTGGAGGGTAAAATTCACATTTATTCACGCACATTCCCCCAAATTCACTACTAGAGCAATTGCTGACATAGAGCAACTACAATATGCCAAGCCCTGTTGTATGCTATTTGTGTGGATTATTTCATTTCACCCTTAATACAACCCTATAAGGTAAGCATTATTTTTTCTCATCACAGTTTTCTTAAGTGAAAACTGAGCCCCCAAAAGTAAACCTTGATCAGCACCACACAGCTATGAAGCAGTTGCACCAGTTTGGTATTTGGAAAATGTTCAATAAATTATTGCCAAATGCCTGAATAAATGAGTAAAGAATAAGGAAAATTTTCCCTGGGGAATTATCATAACAATTACAGTATCAAAATAATTGGGGAAAATGTAATTCATTGTCTAAACACCATTTTTAGACAGTTTTTAAACATTTTTTCAGATAAGCCTGCATTTTAACAAATGCAATGAGGAAATAAGGTAAAGATCCATAGATCAAACATCTAAGAAATTTATAAGTTAGGTCTGACTATATATCACATCATGCAGAGAAACATGTTTTCTTTCCTTTTTTACTTTCAGAGAAATGAGTAGAGCATGTTTCATAATCTCTCTCAGATAATAGTGTATAGCCAGAGAATAACATTGTTATTTGCCCAAAGACTACTGTATTTCCATGGATGCTGGCACAGTTGAAGCCATCATTCAGCCATCCACCTCAGTCAACAATGCAACTGTCACAGGACCCAGAATTGACTGGCACTCAAGACAGGATATGATATAAATATATCTATTTAACTGAGTTAAAGTTGATGCTCTCCAAGTTATTTACAGTTGAAAGTATCCATCCCATATTTACCTTTCACAATGTAAACAGACACTGTGTCAGTCCTTGCCAATAACTGAATTGTTTCTAACTTGCATTCCAACTCTGGCACTACCTGGCATGGGCTGTGCGCCTGGGTGGCATGCATTTGCTTCTTGTATGACCCTGTAGACATTTCTAATGGTCCCTAGGCTTCAGTTTCCTTATCTGTAAACCAGGAATAGTAATAGGGCCTATGTCAGACAGTCAAAAGGATTAAATGAGATAATCAACCCACACAAAAGTCTAAGCACAAGGCAGCACACTGTTCATACTACAAAAGGTCTGCTCCCATTCCCATCTTCTCTGAAACAACAGTAATGAACCCACACTCACATGCGTACAACAGAGTGAATGCACCACTGTAAGGGTAGTATAAACACACACACACACACACACACACACACACACACACACAAGTTTAACAAATACGTGGTCTTTTGTTTCTCTAGAAGCTTCCAAGTTAAAAGTTACAACATTAAGAGGAAAAAACCATTAAAAAGAAAAGACAGGAGATCACTGAAATCATATGAAAGGGGATGATTCTCTGCTCAAACATAATTGCTTTGGGGAAGGAAAAGTCTGGTGATGGTGGTTAGCAGTGGTGACGGTTACTGTTATTTAAAATTTGAGGTCAAGTTTTGGGCTGAGACCATCGGAAGTTCTCTAACAATAATGAATTCAGTAATGATAAAGAGAAGGTCTGGGATATAGCAAGAAAAAAATGCTTACAATGTATTAAGCAGCCTGGGGGAAAAGAGGACAGAATAGAAGGGATCAGGCTTTAGGTTTTTCTGTCATGATCTTTCTCCATGTGTATGTTGTGACACATTGATATAGCAGATTAAAAGGATCAGTAACAAGTATCTGGCTTGTTGTGAAAAAGTAGTTGGATATTGAACTTTAGGCAAATTTTGACCAAAACCAGGAAGCCATGAGTCTGAACAGAGTTGAACTGAGCCCAGCCCACTGAGGGAGGTGGCAGGTTTGAGTTCCAGGTCATAGTCACCAGGGACCATACAGAACAACTGTCCAAGAAGGTGAACAAGGTTTCAACAATAGGATTTCTACTCCATGAACACCATTACCGGATTAGGAGTTGGAGGGGGAACAAACTGCAGGCCCCAGGTGAATGGCTTGGCCCACTTTCATGTCACACAAGAGTAATGAACAGATCTCCTAAGAGAAGACCCCTCATCCTGTGCCCACATTTTCCAGGTGGGAATATGTAAGGCCTATGGAATTCCATCCCCCATGATTCTTCTTCCAAAACTATACTTGACAATGTCTGCTGTTCCTGATGGTGCCATCATTTTGCTTTATTTTGATTTTTTAGTAACCAAGATGAAGTATTTAAGCCTCTTTAAGTACGTGTTAGAGTTGCATGTAATCAAGGAGAGAGATTTAGCATTTAAAGCCAAATAGCTCTGGATTCATTTCTCACTTAGATTGAGTTCTTATCTTGACCACTTACTGCGTGACTTCCTGCAAGTACAGAATCTTGCTCTGAGCCTCAGCTTCCTCATTTTACAGATGAGAAGATAAAAGCTAACTTTCAGCCTTGGCATGAGGCTAAAATATCATGTGTCTAACGTACTTGGCACTGAGCCTGGTACACAGCAGGTGCTCAAGAGATAATATTATTTTATTATTATTAAACCCAGTGACACATGCAGCCATATGTACTTTGAAAGGTTTATAGGAGGGCACACTCTACTTTCAATACATAGGTATGAAAAACAAAAGGGAGGATAGATATTTGAAGCAAAAATAAAACCAGGCATCGGAAGCTGGGGCCATCTGCTCATCTAAGTACATAAGTGGGGGGGTAGGAGGGAAGGGGGATGGTTAAAGAACAAACTAGTATTTTTGCCTACTTTCAGACATCCCCTATTATCTTCCATTTTAGGCATCTGTTTTAACTGAGCTACAATCATCAAGATGATGTAAAGTCACCTGTAACTTTATTTACAAATAATAAACAATACAAAATTCTCTGAAAATGGAGTTGATCCCCCAAACATAAGTCAACCCCTCAATCTTCTATTCCCACTCAAACTAAAAGCCAAAACACAAGATGTCTGTACAGAGCACCTGTCCTATGACTATTTCTTACTAAACAGAACCTGAGACTTTGATGAATCCGAGACTAGAAGAAAGAGAATGGGAGTTGAGAAAGGAACAGGATTCCACGGAGTAGAAAGTAATGTGAAAGAACACGTCTAAACATTAAGCCCATGCAAACACAAGAACACAGAAAGTGGATTTTCACTGGTAGAAAGTCAGGTAACAGAAGAAGTAAGAGGATTATTAGAACAGGCATGAAAAATAGGGGCTGTGGATGATCCTAAAAAGCAACATTCAAATCTAAGGCAAGAAAATGATGCCTTTGATTTCTGGAGATAATAGATATAATGGCATCCAGAATGGGTACATTTCACTTTACATAGTAACCATGACTCATCTTGCTACAGAGGGCCAAAGACAGAAGCTGTTTTTAGGTATTGAAGTATCAACAACTAACAAATTTTGAAGAAAGAAAACTGAAGTGCAGGATTTAAAGGTTTAAACTCTTGTACCAATCTACCAATAAAGAAAGAAAGAAAGAAGAAGAAAGTATGCCTGTATCAAAAACAGTACAACTGAAAACTCTAGGCCCTAAGTCCCTATCTGAAACTCTTAGAGCCAGAAGTATTCAGAAAGTCATACTTTTTCATATTTAAGAAAGTTAATAATAATGCATATAATTCCATAAACTCATTAAGATTGGGGCCAGCACCCTGTACTCAAATGTGCTCTTTTCTGCCATGAAACATACGCATATTCACACTGAGAATATGTGTGAGAAATAAAGACTGTATTAAGCATCAAAGTAGTTGGGGTCAGATTTTGCCACTAAATCAGTTATAAAAAAAATCTTTGGGTTTTCCAAGTTCTTTGGATTTCAGAGTTACAAGAAATGGTTTGGGAATCTGAATTGAGTTTGTCTCCTAAAGGTAAATGTGAACAGTACCTAGATTGAAATTTTGCTGTTCCTTTTCACCACCTCTGGAGTATCAAAATGTTTTAAAAATCCAACTTTTAAAAATATAATTTGACATCAAACATTATCTACTTTCCCCCATGGCAAATTATATCAGTAGATCATTTCTCCCCTACAGAATACAATGATTAAAATCACTATGTACTGGCCACAGTTATTCACACAAGAAATATCTGTTCCACGTGATAAGACCTGGCATTCTCTTGATTCTCCTGAACTTACAACTGAAGTCCCTGGTTATCCATCCTGAGGAAGGAATTACCAAGCAAACCTTGTCACGTACCTGGTGTGCCCTCTGATGTCTTTATCCCCATTCTACAGCAGTACTGAGCAATCCCATAGTCAGCAATCTTTGCGATGATGGCAGCATTGGGGTACAGGGTAAAGAGCAGCACATTGTGGGGCTTCAAGTCACGGTATATGATCATGGCTGAGTGGAGGTATCTGCCAGAAAACACACAGGCAGAGTCATTAAAATGTGATTATATTATTACAATTTTTGCCATGATTTCATTAAATATGTACGTACCTCTATTATCCAAAGCATCAAAAATTCTGTGCTAAGTTTGACCCCTCAAAGTGAAGAGATATCATAGAAGGGAATGAAAACATGCAAGCCAAATATTACAAAATGAGCTTGTGCTTTTAAAACCAAACAGCAAACCAACAAAAAAACAGGTCAATCCTGATACATGAGTGATTTAAACTTTAAGGCACAACCAGTTCAAGCAAAGTACCAGTTTTTGGTGAGTTTTCTTTCACACGCTTAATTATTACTGAAAAGGAATTCTGAATTCTCTCAAAGGTCATATGACTATTTTAATTAGTTTAAAATGTAAATATGTGAAATATGAGTTGATAGTATTTTGCTGTAACTCCCATTTACTTACTAGTTCTGATTTTGTTAAAACCATATAGAAGTTTATCTTAGCTTCTAAAATTCTCTCTATTCCATTTCTCTTTCGATATTTATTTTTCTCTGACTAAAATGTTTCCTAATTTGGGGGAAAATATTTTCACCTTTTTCAATAATAACAAATCAACATAAGAAACTTTTCTAGCTATCCATATCATATTCTGTTCAAAGATGTAATTTACTTTAAACCCAATTCTATTATGGATTAAGTCTAACAAAGAACATTTTGGACCCAGAGTTGGAACGAGTAAAACAATGTCTTGGTGATATCGGATGATGTTAAAGTCATCTCCTTCAGAGACTGATCCAATCAAATATAAGTGCTAGAGTTGGACACTGCAGGTAAAGATTAAAAGACACAATGAAGTTTTAATCTGAACCAGGTCATGTCTATTCTGGCAACACAGCAAGAGAGCTACTCCTCTGCTCCAACAAGTAAAGTAATTCCATCACCACCTTTCCTTACATATTCACAAAATTCAGATTCCCCTGCACCCCCAGCTCAGTCTTCCCTGCTCCATGATGTCAAATTTGCTATAGCTCTCCACGTGATCTCCCAGGCAAATTATGACCTACCTTGAAAGGACAATTTTTTACAGAACTTAACAGAGGTAAATTTAAATCCTTTCTTTGTTGGCGGCTTTTGGTTTGGGTTCACACTGTATCAATAAATATTTACTCCATTACCTAATATGAATCACTGCTAGAGGGATTATGAGCAGAGTGGCAGCGATACTCTAAACTTTCCATTGCATGATGGCCTGAAGTGTATGTATCATTTAATTGCATCAGCTACTGTGCAAGTTTCTTTCTCTTCCAGGATGTAGTCAGGACATTTGACGTTAGGCCTACTCATTTCGCTCTACCCATTTTTGGCTGAAAAATAAGATAAACGTACTAATGAAGTTGACCTTAACGATAAGTAATGGACTCGAGAGAAAATTTACTAAGGGCTTACTGAAAGGCCATTAGCTACCCTTGCCCTGTTGAAGAGAAAAGCTGGGAGATTAAGAAGAAAAAAGTTAAAGCCAAGTCATGCATAATTGAATAGCATCCAAATCCTTCCTAATGCATGCCTCTTTCAGAATATTTATAGAACACAGACTCTCTCAGAATACTTCTCAAAGGTTAAAAAAATACTTAAACTTAATTTGAAATAATGTCTGTGGGAGGGAAAGATTAACTGGGTTAGTTAAAATGTTCAATTATAGAATTTAATCTTAAAAAGTACAGTTTTAATAGCTTCTAATACACTAGCAAAATAGCTTTTGATACATTAACAAGTGCAGATCTTGCCTTACTGAAAATAATTCAGCTGTAATTTATGCATTATGTGACAATGAACATTGTCAAATATTTTATTAAAATAAACTGGTCCAAACTCAGTTAGTCATTCTTTAATTGTGATTATCATCCAGGTTGCTAAGAAACTCCTTTCTTTATAATTGAAAGTAAACTTTATCTCATCCTAAATAGAATTAGTCTAAAAAATGAGATGCATTCATTCACATAACAAATCTGTATTGGGTGTCTATGAGGGCCAGTCACTAGGGGATATAATAATATCCTTATATCTTATATATCCCTTATATCCTTATATCTCCACTCCTGAGCAGTCACAATCTAGAAGGAGAGACAGGTTATCAAACAAGATTGCAGAACTGCAGTGGGTACCAAATGCTAGGAAAGCCAGAGTGAGAAAAAGAGAGCTAAAGCTAGCAAAGCAGACTCTCCCACTAAACTGCAAGTTTTCAACTTTGATAAGATAATACACATAAGGTCTGCCTTTTCCTCTCCAGCACCTAACACAAATCCCTGCATACAGCCAACCCAAGAAACTTGTGCCAGAGAGACCATCTATTCAGAGCTTCATCGTGGAGACCGTATGTGAGCAAATTCTATAGGAAAATGAATTCTCTAGGCAGACAAGTGTGTGAAAAGAGGAATGACAAATGAAAGAAAGACATGGATGTCCAGGAAAAGTCAAGACCCTCAGAATGATCAGAATGTAGAGTGAGGGCAGTGGAAAGGCAAGAGGCATACACCCAGAGTTCTGATGCTCTGCCAAGTAGTTTGCATGTATTTCACAAAGAACTTGGAACTCCCAGGGAATTTCAAGCATAATTAGGTTTTTATTTTAGCATAAATATTCTGATAATTCCCTGGAGGTACTGGACCGAGGCAGCAGTAGTGGCATAAAGATAAATGAAATGATAATGTGAAATAAATGAAAAAGATAATATGAAATAGTCAAAGACCTGGTGGCCAAATGGATACTTACTTTTGGGACGAGAGGGGTAGCCTAGATGTGACTACAGGGATTGCCATCAGCAAGTGGAAGACACAAGGGAAAGAACAGATTCATGGCGGGAGGAAGTAGCAGAGAGAATAAACTCAATTTTGTAAATAATGAAACAAAGAAACTTATGGAAAATACAAGTGACCATATCTTCATAGGTAACTGAGAATTACGATAAATAGCTCTAGGGAGAAGACTGAATTAGGAATGAAGCTAAGAGCGTAGGCAATACTGTAAGAGATAGAATATGTAATGTGAAAAAAAGTTTTGTATATCTTTCTAAACAGCTCCATCATTTAAGGGACTCCAGAGGAGTGTGACATTATTGTCTCTTTCTACCTCTGTATTTACAGTTCTATGCTGAAATCTGAGGAAACAAACATTAATGCTCAGTTTTTAAAAATATACTTAGTGCTGGTAGAAGACTAAAAGCTACCGAAATCTACTAGCTTCTTGTGGCACAAGATCCAGAAAGCTGTCTTGGCATTAGGCTGAGAAGAAATCAGGTGAATTAAAGCAAAATATGCTGAGATTTCATTTACTTCATCAGAAACTGCAGGAGTTGTTAAAGTAGGTCTCAGAGAACCAGAATAAGCTACCTTAGAGGTGAGGTCTTTCACATGGTGGTGAATGAAAGATAGAAATTCATCATTTTATAAATAAGCATTCTGGGAATTATGTGGAAGAATTAGGGGAAAACTAAGATCTGGACTTAGGAAAGTGACTGATCCCGCTCTGAAATACACCAGACGTTGTTGCCTGTTATCTGGATTAATTTAACACATGGTTCCCCCTGGTGTTCAAAAGCAGATATACCAACCCAAATCCAAACCTCCGCAATACTGTTTCATTAATAATCTGTATGATTTTCGGCAGTTTCCGGAGTCTTTCCAAAAAGGAAAACCTATTTATTTTATGTGTCTTTCATAGTCTCTATACACTATTAAGTTGTATCTTCCTGGTTTGGTCTTATTTGTTTGTGAGCAGTGCTTCTTTGTGTTCCTTGCCATCTATTCCATTCACATTTCTGGACACTGCCTGAGAGGAATAGTCACCGTATTTCAGAAGGGAAGGAAGGGAAAGAAATTTGCATTCACTGTGTGGTTATATGTGCCAGGTACTGTATTCTTCCCTCTCTCCTATCTCCATCTGTCTCTACTGCCCACACGTATTTACTGGGGGTTCACCATTCCAGGTGCCAGGGATATGAAGGTGAACAAGATGGCAAGTCCTATCACGGCCCTTAGATTTCCAGCAGCAGAGACAGATAATGAACAAACTCTTTAAATGAAAATATAAAGAACAGCAGGCAGTGATCAGTGCTACAGGTGCCAGAGAGACGTAAGGTGGACAGGGACATCCACTCTGAGAGGAGACCTGAAAGAAATGAGAAGTGAGCCAAGAGGATATCTGGGGGGCGGGCTCTCCTGGTCCAGAGAAGAGCTGGTATAAAGCCCTGGGCACATCTGAGAAACTTCAGAGAAGCAAGTGGCTGAGCACAGTGACTGAAGAGTGAGATAGGAGAGGGTTGATAACAGGACAAAGACTTGAGCCAACTTCCACATAGAAAAGCCCCCTGGCCACTGCCATGTGAAGAGGAATACGGGGCAAAGGTGAGAGCAAGTGGGCTGGTTAGACAAGAAGCCATGACAGCGGCTCAGACACTGCGGGTCGGCAGAGAGCCTGTGAGGAGTAGCTTCATGAAGATAGGTTTTGATGGCACTGCTGAAAGTATTTGCTGAAGGATTAGGTGTGGGATGTGAGAGAGAGGAAAGAAGGAAGGACGACTCCAAGGTGAAATAAGTGTGTGACTGGAGATGGGGACAGTGGTGGAGAAGGAAATCCAGACTTTAATCTGGGATGTCTCCAATTATCACAAAGTCCTTGAGATGTCACGCACTGTATTAGTCACAGTTTACAGACTCTGACAGATGAGTTTCGGAGGTATAAAATCACAGGTATGTGTGTGGAGCCATGACTTCTCCTAATCCCTCTGTCTCCCAAGACTGTGGCCCTTCTGCTCTTTGGTGCTGCCTCTCCGGCACTCTGTCGTGGTACCAGCTGGCTGCAGGATTGGGTATGCCTTGGACACAGAAAATCACTCCAGTCCCCTTCAGAAATATGGACCGATCTTTCCCTATTAGAATTGTCCATGATACCTGACACTTTCCTTGGCACTTTGAAATTTAACCTGTATTTTTATAGGGCAAGGAGGTCACTACAGTTTTAAGAATATGAGCTCTGGAACAGGTTTCCTGGGCCCGAATTCTTTTTTTTTTTTTTTAATTTAATTTTATTTATTTTGAGAGAAAAACAAAGTGCAAGCGGAGGAGGGGCAGAGAAAGAATTCCAAGCAGGCTCTGCACTGTCAGCGTAGAGTCCAACGTGGGGCCCGAACCCACGAACCATGAGATATGACCTGAGCCAAAATCAAGAATTGGACGCTTCACCGACTGAGCCACCCAGGTGCCCCCCAAATTCTACTCAACTAACTATGACGTTCTGCATGGTCTTCCTACTCTTATTTTATGGAATTACAAAATCTGTTCAGGGAAATGGTAGTTTTTCCCTCAAGTTGTTTGTGAAATGTTACTGGGACATGATATTACTGGAAAGTGCTATTCTCCAAGCCCTGGGAGGAAGTTGAGGCTCACTCTTGTCACACACAGAGTAGAAAACCACATGACCTAATTAATTACCTCAAGCCATCAGCCACATGGAGTGCAATCCTGTGCTGTAGGGTTCTGGTGAGACTGGCTTTGTCCTGTTGAAGCAAGCGGTCCAGTGAACCCTTGGAGGCTAACTCCATCACCAACATGCGAGGACGAATCCCAGCCGCCAGCAAAGATATTAAGCTGGGGTGGTGCAGGTGGCAAAGGACCACCAGCTCCTACAAAGGGAAAAAACCATTTAAGAGTACTATAGCCCCAGTACCTCCTTCCTTAAGTGTCTCAACACTTTGAGTGTGGTTTTCTCTGGGTAACTGGATTATAGCAAATGTTCCATTTCTTCTTTAATCTTTTTTGTATCTTCCACATATTCAAGAATAAATGACTGGTTTTAAAAACGTATTCTGAATGAAAATGTTAAGTTCTATCTTTCCTTATTGCTTTGCGTTTTTCAGAACATTTAATGCAGGGTCAGTACCCCCGCTGTGGTCACACGATCAGGTCACGTCAATCTTATCTAATGAATCCTAGTTAGCCACAGAATTCCTTCTCAGGCCAGGATTCTGAGCAGCTGCTACTAATCAACTGCAATTGGCATGTAAGGTACCACCTGCCTATCATTTCTGGTTTAATGACTAGAAAAGCTTAGGGTGTCTAAGCCCATGGGAATACATGGTATCACTCCTCTTGAAACTTCTCTAATAACTTTCAGTTACTTTTGAATTAAAACCCTGTGTACTCACACAGCCTCCATGGCCTGACCTGATCTGGTCCCGGCCCATCTCTCAAAACCCATCTCCTTCTGTGTCTTCTCCTCTTCACGAGGCACCCTTCTGCCACACTGGTGTTCATTCAATTCACCGCACATGCCCAGCTCCTTCATTCCAGCCACTGGGCCTTTGCCCCTGCTGGTCTCTATGCTCTGAAACCCCTTCACCCTTCTGAAGGCTTCTCATCATTCTGATCTTAGCTCAAATACTCTTACTTTCTCAGAGTAACCTGCCTTGAACCACCCTCGCTAAAGCAATCCCCAGCTGCAAGAATCTCTCTCCAAAAAGTCAAAGATACCATTTTAGCTTGAACAGAGAGGTCTCCATTCTGATGTAATCCTCTCCCTAGACCACATCCTGTGAGACTTTACAATCTCCTTTATATGTGGTTTGTGAATTCCATATATACTTTATTCTGCATATTTCACTTTACTCTGAAGCCCTAATTTAGTTGAAATTTATAGTTCATGTGATATTAAATTGATTCATGTTATAAACTGTGATTTCTGTCTGCAGAACCTCTGCTTCTTAAAAACCAGCTTCAAAGATGGGGAGTATCAGTGCCAACTGCATTTGTAAGGAAAGTGGAGTGTGGAGAATTCTGCAAGCTGAAGAAGAAAGGCTGAATACCCTGAGCGGGGATTTTCCAAGAACAAAAGCTTCAGACTGCAATCGTATTTCCTCAGTGGATAAAAACCTTTTTTTTTTTTTTTCCTCTGTCTGATTATCCCAGTTGGTTAAAACTGATGAGAACCAGTCAAGTTAGGTCCGTTTTCTTTCATAGGCACAGACAGAAGCTGAATCCAAAATTTCCATCCTAGAAAAGCAGCTCACTGATTTCAAAGAGAAAGGAGCAGAAGACTGTAATAGATCAGCCCCAGTTCATGACCACTGGTAGAATGACCCTCAGAATGTGGCCCTGAACACTGCAGTGCTTTCCTTTTCTTTCTTTTTTTTTTTTTTAAAGAAGCACATTATGTACGCCCTACTCTTTCTTCTAGCATTTCCTTGGTTCACCTAGCTGCCTACACACTACTCAGTCCTGTATACATTCTTAATGTTTTGATTTCCAACAGGGTTCCCTGAGCACACTGAATAAAATTTGGAACATATATTGAAGACTAATGACCAAGGCTGAAAAATCAATTTATACAACCAATTGCCTACAGATTGAAAGAGACTGTGCCCAGATTTGGTTCATAGACTTGCTTCTATATATAAAATGTTCATTAACTTATCTGTAAAGCCACAGTGTAGCTTTTGGTATTACTAATAAAATTACTCCAGGATATTTTACACAGACATGGAATTATTTTCATAATCCATAATTAATGTATTGTAACTGGCTTTGTTTTGTTTTGTTTTGTTTTGTTTTGTTTTAGTTTGCACATGTCATTTAGTTTTAGATTTAGGCACAAATTATTTTCTTTAAGTAAGAATGAATAGATTCAAAAACATAGTTGAGTTCTGGCATAAGATTACAGAATTTGAACTGGATTTTACCACTCTTCTTACCCTCTCTCTCTCTCATTCCTACTGTCAGGAAAGACTCAGAAAACAGAGTAAATCCTCATTGGTACTCAAAACCAGACAGGGTACTGGAATGACCACTGTTTGCTTTGCATCCAATATCCACTCACTTTTCTTTCCTCCTAAGGGTACTTTGATTTTTGCTGAGGCACTCAATCCTCACCCCAGTAGCCCATGAACTTAGGAAGAACTGACTCTAACCCCAGCCTCGGGAAAAGGTGGGAATATTCTAAGTAATAGCATTCACGTTACCATAGAGACTGATTGAGTAACACAGGCCTAAGTCCATCGGTGCAAAGCACTATCCTGGACATAAGTGCTTATGGAGAAAAGAACATGTGATATAACTGAAGCCAAGAGAGATTTTTAAATGCGTATCAGATTTGGTTCCTTTGAAACACAGGACCTCAAAAGAGGTACCTTCTTTTCTTCTGTACTTGGGGGAGGTAACTGTGAAGCCTGGGACAAAAATTCTCAAAATACTGTCTTTTCTTTGTTTTTCAACAGGAGAAACAAAACGATCTCTTTTTTTTTTTTTTACTCCATAAAGAGGGGACAAAAGTGGGATTTCATAACTAAACTCAGGTAGACTTTGGGGGGAAATGTGGTCATTTTGCATTTTCATAAACACATGCAAAACCAGAGTTCCAGGAGGTTAACATGTCCGATTTAATGTAATAATATTGGATTTCTTACTTGTCTTAACAATCTAAGTGATGTATGTTTATTGAAAATCTTCACAGCCACTTCTTCTCCTTCATAGGCTGCTCGATAAACAGATCCAAAACTGCCATCACCTTTTGAAAAGAAAAGTACAAAGCACTTCTGTTAATCTGTCCAAGCAGAAAAGCTAGATAAATTATTTTGGTTGTGATTATATATGTTTTATACATGAAGAGAAATCTGACCCATGTGTTTCATTGAATCAAGTCTCCTTTGATGCTTCCTCCTCCTTCTGCTACTGTGTGAACTACAATGCACCTGAAGATTGTGTTTCAACCTTCTCGTCTTCCATCTACACACTCCCCACGCAATTATGTCACCGACTCCCTAACTCCATCAATTCCGATATGTTGAGTGCTTCCACATCTTAATTTACAGCCACAAGCCACTTCTGAGCTCTATCCTATATTTACAACTTTGCATTGGAGACCACTGGCATGCCCTTCCAAATCTCAACCATGCTCCATCACAAGCCACATTCATTATATTGTCTCCAAACTAGTTTTTATTCCATTTCACATATCTTATTAAAAAAAAAAATTTTGTGGTCATTATGGACTCAAAACCGAAAAATCATCTTAGCTCTTTGCCCCATGCCTCCTTTCCATTTCCACTCCCTTGGTTCTTTCTGCCTAGACCATGGAGGCATCCTGAGTTCATTACCTCCAACTCAGTCTACCTCACCTGCAAAATCAATCTCCCTATAATTACACTTTGTGACACTTTTTTGTTCAAAAACAAATTATTCTATGTTGTCTGCCTAATAACATACCAAATCAGGACATATCCAACCTGTAGCTCTGAATTTCCCCTGAGGCTCTCTTCCTGCCCTACTGCTCATTCCCTAGGCTCCAGCCCAGTAGTTCTCTGGGTCTGGGCTGCAGGAGATACCTGAGGAGCTTCTAAAAATACCAATGTCTGAGTCCACCCTCAAAGATTCTGACCTAATTAATCACAGGAGTTACTGGTCATTAGGATTTTCTTTTAATTCCCTAGGTGATAGTAATGACCAACCAGCCAGGGTTGAGAACAACTGTCCTGGAAAACTGAAAGAGCCAAAATCTCCTCATCATGCTTGGTATCTTCAGGCTTCCATGCCCTTGTTATACAGTTACTTAAAGAGCTCCGCTGCTCCATCATCTCAACTCTGTAGTGTTTATCAAGTCTATAAAGTACAATACATACTGAGATAGCAAGGCCTGAGAAATCAACCATGATCAGCTCCATGGGCTATTACTCTTCGCTGACATACAGTATAGCCTTTGTACAATATTTGTGGTTCTCATACAGTGCTTTGAAATATAAGCACTTGATCGACATAAGTGAATGAACTCAGAAAAATGTACAAAGAAATAGAACCATGTTGAGACCTCTTATGTCTAAGTGGTGAAATTATACATCTATGGGAAGCTTAGATATTTTACATTTTTAAAATATTTTGTATTTGTATTAATTGCGTATTTTAATCTCTATGATAAGTATATGTAAGCATATATTATATGTTCAGAAACAATGCACATTAAAAATATATTCATAAAACAAGTCTATTAATATACACAAATCTATTAAGAAGTGTCGTATAGGAACTGCTATGTCAGAAGGAAAATGTCAACTGAAGGCTTGAAATTCACTCCCATCCTACAAGGAAAATGGAAATGAAGGACCTCTATCATATTACCCTAGCATACTACAAATAATGAATAGGGAGTCTCTGATTATAAAATGTTTTTATTTTTTTAATATTTTTTAGTGTTTATTTTTGAGAGAGAGCACAAGAGCAAGCGAGGAAAGGGCAGTGAGAGAGGGACACAGAGGATCGAGGCAGAGGCTCCATGCTGTCAGCACAGAGCCCAAAGCGGGGCTCAACCTCACGAACTGTGAGATCACGACCTGAGCCAAAGTGGGACGCTTAACTGAGTCACTCAGGTGCCCCATAAAATGTTTTTGGAAGGATATATCTCATTTATTTACATCAGTGATTCTCAACTAGGGTGATGTTGCTCCCCTACCCCTACCCCCTATGTTTTTCAATGTCTAGAGATATTTTTGATTGTCACACCTGGGGAGGGGGAGGTGAGGAGATACCATTAACATCTAGTAGGTAGAGGCCAAAGATGCTACTAAACATTCTACAATGCACAGGACTGCCCCCATAACAAAGAATTATTCAGTCTAAAATGGCAACAGTGCAGAGTTTGAGAAACCCTGATCTAGATTGTGAATGAACATGAAATTTATGGGTCTATGGGGCATGAGACTAGAGAATGAGGAGTACTTATATAAGCACTTTACTTGCTGTGTAATTAATGAAATACAGACCACAGGTGTTTTTGAAGGTGGTCAAAAGGTACAAACTTCCAGTTATAAGATAAAAAAATACTGGGGATGGAATGTCCAGCATGACAACATGTTGAAAGTTGTTAAGAGAGTTAGTTAATCTATGAGACCTCAACACAAATAAAAAAAATATATTTGTTTCTTTTTCTTTTATTTTGCATCTAAATGGGATGACTAATTCTAACTAAATTCATTGTGGTAGTCATTTCATGATATATGTAAAGTCAAATCATTTGCTGTATGCCTTAAACTTCTACAGTGCTGTATGTCAATTATATCAATAAAACTGAAAAAAAAAATCCCACAGGTGCTTCAAAACGAACTTTGTGAGCATTTCTACATATGCTGTGCAAAGGGTCCTATATATGAAACTCATCTTAATGCACTAATAAAAGATATTTTGGGGAGCTTTGTCTGATGGCTTGAGACTCCTTCAGAGAAAGAATATGTATGTGTGGTATTTACCTGCACCCTTTGAATCACAGGTCAAGTCTGGTGTTGGTTAAGATCTAGGATTTAGCATTGACTATTCAGCATTTGGTGTTAACCCACTACTACTAATATATTCATTTCCAGAGTTCCAAAATATTCATTCTAAAATTCTCTATGTAAAGAATAAAGGTACCAAGCAGTTTATTTACCTTTACATGTCATGTCCCAAATTTTAGACATTCTCTGTTAATAGTTTTAATGTATTGACATATTTCAGGCATTCTCTGTGGAAATTTTATTAAAATGAAGTGTATACACAGACAACAACCAATATTCTACAAAGTAAAGCCAGAATTGTCCTCAAATAGCTTACATTAAATCAGTGCTCTTCACAGTTCCCAATGACTCTCAAGAAGGCTTAGAACTTGAGTATGTCACCAAATTAATGCTTCTGAATTTTTAATCCCAAATTGTTTTATGAATATTTTTATGAAAATTCCTGCCTGTCATTCTAAGGTACAAAACTGCTGTTATGAGTACCTAGAGGTGTTCTTCCTTTACTTATTCTGTCTAAGACTGAAAAATGACTGCATTACACAACTGAAAATCTCCTTATCTCCCTCCCCCATTTCTGGCACTTAAAGCAAATGCAAGGATATATTTCACAAATGTGTGCTTTTATTGTAGCCCCATTCTTATCTCGAACCTAGTCTATTAGAATGTGTGCAAATCAAATTCTTTATGTGACACGTTACTTTAAAATATATCATTCCAATTATAACATTAGTCATTATATCACTATAATGATAACATTATATCATTATAACGATAACATTATATCATTCCATTATAACAAATATATGAAGACACTAAAACCTATGATAATATAATTATATTTGAATATATTCTAGATTATAAGGAAAAATTATATCCTAGTTTTTATTCTCAAACCAATAAAAACAGTTACCTAAGAGGAATTCTGGAGCTTGTTCAAATTCCAATTCATCATTATTCAACATAATATTTCTAGGCAGGTCAGCCAAAATTAAGTCAGGAGCAATTTGAGATATAGGAATGGTGAGCCTTGGTTGCTCTGGATTGACTAGAAGGTCTCCTGAGAAGTACATAAAACATTTATTACAAGCAGACTTTGAAGGATGAACATAAATGTGTGCTTTTGACTTACAAAAAAAATCACATTTCCTACGATTTCTAATCACTCTCTTAGGTTATCTTACCAATCCTATTTTTCTCTAGAAAATTTGAGAAAGTTTTAAAGGTTTAATTAATACCTATCTATTCTCTTAACCACCTTCATGGGGGCACTTATTATATGGTTAACAAGTTGTAAGTTATTTCTATGTATCATCTATTTTATTTTTTATACAAGTATAATTAATATAAAGTGTTATATTAGTCTCAGGCATATAATATAATGATTCAAAAATTCTTGACATTTCTCAGTGCTCATCATGATAAGTGTACTCTTAATTCCCTTTACCTATTTCACCCATCCCACAACCCACATGCCTTCTGGGAACCACCGATTTGTTCTCTGTATGCAAGCATCTGGGGTTTTTGTGTCTCCTTTTTTTTTCTTTGTTTGTTCATTTGTTCTATTTTTTAAGTTCCACATATGAGTGAAATCATATGGTATTTGTCTCTCTCTGTCTGACTTATTTCACTTAGCATTATACTCTCTAGGTTCATCCATGTTGTTGCAAATGGCAAGATTTCATTCTTTTTATGGCTGAGTAATATTCGTGTGTGTGTGTGTGTGTGTGTGTGTGTGTGTGTGTACACACCACATCTTCTTTACAAAAACATCTACAGATGGACACTTAGGTTGCTCAACATCACTAGTCATCAGGGAAACGCAAATCAAAACCACAATGAGTTATCACCTTACACCTGTAAGAATGACTACAATCAAAAACAAGAAATACCAAGTGTTGGCAGGGATGTGAAATTAAAGGAACCCTCAAGTGATGTTGGTAGGAATACCAATTGGTGCAGCCACTGAGGACAACAGTATGGAGGTTCCTCAAAAAGTTAAAAATAGGGGCGCCTGGGTGGCGCAGTCGGTTAAGCGTCCGACTTCAGCCAGGTCACGATCTCGCGGTCCGTGAGTTCGAGCCCCGCGTCAGGCTCTGGGCTGATGGCTCGGAGCCTGGAGCCTGTTTCCGATTCTGTGTCTCCCTCTCTCTCTGCCCCTCCCCCGTTCATGCTCTGTCTCTCTCTGTCCCAAAAATAAATAAAAAATGTTGAAAAAAAAAATTAAAAAAAAAAAAAAAAAAGTTAAAAATAGAATTACCATGTGATTCTATCGATATTTACCCAAAGAAAATAAAAACACTGTTTTGAAAAGATATATGCACCCCCATGTTTACTGCAGCATTATTTACAATAGCCAAATTATGGAAGCATGCATCGTCTATTTTAATCCTCATTAACAATTCTGTAAGGTAGGTTTTAGTATTCCCATTTCACAGATGAGATTATTTTGCTCAATGAGCCAGTATTCAAACTCTCAAACCAAAAATCTTCTGAATCTAGAACACAAAGGTCTTTTTGGTAACAAATACAATCCACCTTTCTCCACTATCTCCATAATTGAATGCAGTATCCTCTAACTCATACCTTAGAGGTAAGAATTATTTTTACATTCATTACAAAATTCCACAAATACTAAAAGGATCACTTAAAAACATGTGAAATTGTATCAACGCTACCTTCTTCTGCTTTCTTCATCAAGTCATCAAGCAAGATTTTTTGATGTTCTTCACCATCATTAAAACTATATAATGCCCATTTCTTCAACAGAGTTTCTCCTTCACCACAGATATCAATTTCCAGTAATCCAGGAAACCATTCTTCCATGAGAGAATCGATGTGGTCCACAACTTGGCCCAAAAGAATACAGCCTACATAATCCAAAAAAGATCTCATTAACACCCTACCGGAACCTCGTCATGTTGCAAAGCTAGAAAAGAGGATCTGTTAGTATAAAAAGAAAAGTTTAGATTTCTTTAGTGGTACAATTCAAAGTTGAATTAATTTCCTTACCTTTTCTACACGAAGGAACTGTAATTTTTAAGAAACTCTCTGGGTGATGGTCTAAGACTTCAGATCCTACCAGACAATAAGCTTCAGGAGACCAATTCAAGTAGATGCCTTGTCGCCAATACATTCTGTTTGGGCGAAGTGCTCGTTCTGAAAGAAGTTTAAATGGACCCAAATGAATCTATTAATCATTAACTATTCCATAAATTAAAGGGGCAGAAAAATCACTGCACATACCACATTTGACTAATAGAACTATATTTGTTTGAAACAAAGTATTGGAATCATTAATGACACAAGTCCTCATCTGTAACTATTATACATGAAATTAAGTATTTTATCCTTAATTTTGCAATGAAATAAACAAAATACCCAGTAGGTAAACTAAGAGGGATTTCAGGTTCATGATGTTAAGTAGTTTAATATGTATATTAATAGAAGATAAAGAATCATAAGTAAATTCTTACAACTTTTAAAAGGAGGTTGTTGGCCAGGCTACAGTAAAAACTTCCTGAATGTTTCATTTTAATGCAATGTAACTACTTATATACTGATCAGTTGCAAGCAAGATAAGGCTTATTTCAGAATATACTAGTACCTCCATAAAGCTGGTTTTTAACCCCCCAAAATGGCATTTTTCCCTGTGGAGCACTAAGATCTCTCTTTCTTCTAGAAGGAAGCACTAGCATTATAAACACTCATTTTTATTCCCTTTTTTTTTTTCTTTTTTTTTTTTTGTAAATCCCTCAGGGATGGTGCAGCAGAAGAGAACTATTATTGTTTCTACACCGAATGGTCTGAATGGCCACAACCTGTTACCTTGTTAAATAAAACTCCCTGGCTTTGCAGTGACAGTCATTTCTAGTTTTATTTTGTTCATTTGTATGTGTATGTGTATGTGTGTGTGTGTGTGTGTGTGTGTGTGTGTTTATATGCCATGACTCCTAGTAATCTCACTTTCTAAAATTGTTGCTTATGGTCTACTTGGGCTTGGAAAGCAAGACATTCATACTTGTTATAAATGTGTCTAAAATAAAAACAAATAGGCTTTGAGTGAGGACCTGAAAAATTTCCTTTTTGACAAACCACATGAACTTATATGAGCCTATCTGTCTTTATCTTGGCTACTCTGAAGTCTTTTGAGCTTCTTTTCTGATTTTCAGTGGCCTTACAAATAAATAAACTCTGAAAATGACATATTAATTTTAATATGCTTTCCCCCTAATTTCTCAAATATTAAGTCTTCATTAAATACATACCTCTTCCTGAAAGCATGTAAGGTGAAATTTCAAGTAATCGATTGATTAACCTTGACCAAAATCCCATTGGAAAATAAGGCATTTCATATAGTCGAATGATAATTTCAGAGTTCTCACAATGAGGGAGCTCTATCACAGGCCTGTGGTCAGACAAACTAAAGAGAAAAGGACATCAGCATTATACAGCTTCATAATACACCCAACCATGTTAACCAAAGTGCTTTACCACTTGAGAATCAATGAGCTGAAGAATAAATATTCTAGCTTATTGCACTTTTTTATAATGTTCTTTTGCTACATGTCCTTTCTTCTTCAAAAAATTCAATGGCTATCTAATCAATTCAAATGCATGCTCAGATGCGTGAAATTTTTTCAGTAATCCTCTTTAAACTAATAAATAATTACAATTAGTCATGCAGAGACAAGTTTGAAGCGATTATATAAAACTTAAAAAATGCAAGTCCTAGAAAAAAAGTATATATGTATTTTTGGAATTGGATATCATGTAGCAATCAATGCAATTTACACTTTTCAATATCACATACCTTATAACATTTCCTACTAATAACATATAAAGCAACCTTCTATAATAAAAGGTTAGAACCAAGGCCTCCACTGTGTTGCCGCTCCCACTGAAAACTCATTGCCATAAATTCTTCTGGTGAAAACTCAGTATCTTCCCAGAACCTGTCTAATATAAATCTCTCAATGCCATGTAAGAATACACATGAACACACACAGAATAATCACTATTTACCTTTAAGTAATTTAAGCAGTGGTAAACCAAACTAATTATATACATAAAACAAGTTTCACTGTATCTTTAAAATGTCAAATGCAGTGTTCTCATTAAAAGTAAATGTTATACTTCAGTAGAATGTATACACCAGAAGCAAAATAAAATTAGTACATTTATCATAAACAAAAGTTATTTTGACAATTAAAATACATAACAGATGGTGAGTTTCCACAAGGTAATTGAAATTTTAAGTTTAGGTTTACCTGCTTGGAACCAGCAAATATTCTTCTCCTATTGGCAGGGCAATCTGGAATTTTTCTAGGAGTTTAAAGTACTGTGACATGTAGTTCTTTGGAAACCTCTTTTTCTTTGAAAGAAATTTTTCCACATCTCTGCGTGAAATGATTCCCTTAGGATGTTTTGGATAGCCTTCCACTTTCACTGTCAAAATCTGAAAGATTTAAACTTGTAAATAATCACTCCAATTTATTTTCTGAAAAGTTCTGAATTTAAAGCAGTTTGTATCTCTTTGCTCAGTGAAAATGATCAGAACAATTTTAACATTGTCAAGTACAACATGGGACCTCATTTCTTTACTAGAAGCCCAGCGGGACAACCACTCCTCCACAGAAAATTTATTAAATTAAGGGAGCAAATTCAGATCAGAAGTTATAGATATCCTCTGAAATCAACGAATCTTAAGTTTTCCTAGATCCAATTAACACATCAATCCAACACCCCTCATCCTTATTATAGTCTCATCAATGATACATTCATAGGGAAATTATCTTCCAGACTGTTCTCACTACAGGTTTGCCACAGAAATGTTACTTTATGTTTATATAATAGGAAATGGTTTCTATCAATGGGAAGAGAGGCAGTATAGTACAGTTTTGTGGTCCTCAAACAAAGCAACTACAGAATTTTGCTGGACTCCACTCAGTCGGAAATAGGTCTGGGATAAAGCTTGAGAATCTGTTTAACAAGAAACTCAGATGACTCTAGTGTAGAGATCATACTTTGAGCTTTGATTATCATCATGAGTTAAAAGTATAAATTCAGAAGAACCCAGGCCATATCCAGGCTCTACTACCATCTCTGTTACCTTGAGAAAGGTATATAACTTCCTTAAGCCACAATTTAAATGAGATAATAACAGTGACTGCTTCTTAGATTGCCATAACACTGAAATAAGGTAACATACGTAAGGCATGCAAAGTGCATATGACAGTTTTTAGCATATAGTATGCCCTCATATGTCAGCCATTACTATCCACATATTCCTTGATGAATGAAATGAAATCACATTTCATTTAGCCAAACTAATTTTTAAAAGAGGTTTGTGCTTAATTTCTTTGGTAGATCTGTAACGTTCAAGGGCTACTTAAATAGGAGCAAACATTATGAACATTATCATGCAGTTGGGTGAAACACTAGATTGCAAAATCGTTAGGCCCAGGGACTTGTCTCACTCATCTCTATATCTCTATTTGGTACATATAATGTTTATTGAATCAATGAATGCATGACTGACTGAACATAATGGTGTCTAATGACAAGATATAATGGGTCATTAAAGAATACATTGCAGTTGGCACTTAACCGACTGAGCCACCCACGCGCCCCTGTTCTGGCATTCTTAAAGTTTCCTTGTCTCACAACTCACTCTCTATCCCTAACCATATTTTATATTTGCTTTACAGCACTCTACCTTCTGACACTGTAAGAGTTTAGTTGTTGGTTGTTTCCTTCAACTTGAATGTCAGCTTCATGAATGCAGGAAACTTGTTCCCTGCAGAACAATATCAGGAACATTGTAGTTGTCAAGTCAATATTGTTGGATGAGTAAATTCGGGTAAAATGAAGTTTGGAGCATTTTATCCTGGGGTTAGTTTTTTAGACACTGGAGTCAAACTACTTGGTTTGAAATCCTAATACTTCTTCCTGAATATGTAACTTTGGATAAATTATTTAACCTCTCTGTCCATCAATTTCTTCATCTTCAAAATGGGGACTAGTATAGTACCATTAAAATAGCTGTTCTGAGAATTACAAGAGAAAATGTTTAAATTAGCACATAACTAACCCCTTGTGTGTTAGCCATTATTGTATACTATTCTAATTTATTTTATTTAGACACATTGATTTTAAAATAGGGGGTTTGTGCTTGATTTTTTAGTAGATCTATGGTGTGCTGCCACTGTTTGTAGTAGATAGTTTACAAATATAGACACCAGTATCTTCTCATCTTCTACGTGCATGGTGTTCAATCCCTTGAGAAATTAAATCCATCCATTCTCCTCCTCTTGGATCTGGACGGGCTTTGTGGTTACTCTGGTCACTAGTAGCAGAACTGATATTTTACCAGTTCTGGGCCTAAACTTTGTGAGTACTGGTCATATGAGGGGCCACACAGAGGAAGACCAACATACCAAAAATGTGAGTGTGGCATTTTTAGACTTTCCAGCCTCGCTCAATGAAGGAAGCCAAGTGAATGACCCTTGCCAATGCCATGTGGAGCAGAACCACCCAGCTGAGCACAGTCAATCCACAGAAAAGTGAGAAACAATAAAGTGTTGATGTTTCACCTTAAGTTTACTTGCTTACTCAAGTTTTGGGGTATCTTGTTTCATAGCAATAAAAAACTAAAACACTGCCTTAATTTTATCACCTTTCAAAGACCTAATATTCCTTCAGCTTAGTAACTTTTTTTTTTTTTTTAAATTTTTTTTTTTTCAACATTTTTTATTTTTGGGACAGAGAGAGACAGAGCATGAACGGGGGAGGGGCAGAGAGAGAGGGAGACACAGAATCGGAAACAGGCTCCAGGCTCCGAGCCATCAGCCCAGAGCCTGACGCGGGGCTCGAACTCACGGACCGCGAGATCGTGACCTGGCTGAAGTCGGACGCTTAACCGACTGCGCCACCCAGGCGCCCCTCAGCCTAGTAACTTTTAATGCTAACTTATACACTTATGCAAAAAAGAGAATTTTCCAGATTCCTCACCCAAGTTTTTTATCAAGATTAAATTGCCATGCAAGCTTTTTAATGTTCCAGCTGATTAACTCAATAAGTGTATTTCATATTTCTTTTATCATACATTTAAATGAATTTTGTAAACTTCTCTGTGCAGTGATGGAAATGTCTTTAATAAGTTTAGTGACCTAATAGTCTGGGTCACAGAGAGGGTAGGAGGCTCATTAGAGCTTTTGCACCATGAAATTATTTCTGCCCTTCCTTTGATGATTCACGGAGGTGAATACCCCTATTTATTTTTGTTGATGGGTATCAGATAAGTCATTCTTGTTTTCATTTGATTATTTATAGCTTTCATTCTCTTCAAGTGTTCGTGAAAATGACATTATATTTTAATATATTAGCATAAATAAAAATATAGTACTTATAAAATTATTAAAAAATTCAAGTTAATATCATACTGGCTCTTTAGATCTATCTCTCAATATAACTTTGGACTGTTAAAACTATTGACTTAATTTTCACTTAAATTATCATGTTTATAGTAAAACTATGCTGATAAGAGTTTCAACTTAATCACTCTATGAATCTTCAGGGATTTTATTGTGGTAATAGTGGAAGGATGCTTTTGTTAGAAGATAGTGATTCTGAAACAAATCACTTCTTTATTCTACTGAAGAAGATATGCACACCCTAATACTACCCACATCTGTACAACTTTAACTATTCCCAATTCACAGGGAAACACATCATTTTGGGGGGCAACTTTAGCCTTTCCTTGACTATATAGAGTTAAGTCATTTTCTGATATAGTGTGGCACACAGGACAATAAAATCTTCAAGGTATATTTAAAACTCCCTTTGCTATATCTGGGGCTCCTGGGTGGCCCAGTAGGTTAAGCATCCAACTTCGGCTCAGGTCATGATCTCATGGCTCGTGAGTTCCAGCCCCATGTCGGGCTCTGTGCTGACAGCTCAAAGCCTGAAGCCTGCTTCAGATTCTGTGTCTCCCTCTTTCTCCTCCCCTCCCTCGCTCATGCTCTGTCTCTCTCTCTCTCTCTCTCTCAAGAATAAATAAACATTTAAAATTAAAAAAAAATACAAAAACTCTCTTGGCACCCACCTACACATGTTTTATTTAGCCCCATACCTGACACACATTCTAAAATTACATGGATACATCTTTATAATTTTGAAAAATTTTTTTATTACCTAAAATAATATCCTTAAATTACTAAATAGGTCAAACATAAGGTTAGCTAACAGTTACTTCTCGCTTACACTGAATTAGGGAAGCAATGTAGAAGATAATATTGTTATTATCCTTATTTTACAAGTGAAGAAACAAAGGCTTAAAATATTAAGAAATGTCACAGCGTTGGGATGGATATAGAAGAGATGTGAACACGGGTCATGCTGACTACAGAGTTTGTGCTCCGGACCAGTCAACGTTACCAGCTCCATTCTCATTTAGCAGATGAGTGGAAACACACTTTCCAGGGCATATGTTCAGAGGGATGAAAATCTACTTAAAAAATATCTACCAAAATAGGTAATACTGTCACATTACAATTGCTAATTGCAATACATTTCAATATGCTCTCAAGGTCGATGATATAGGATTTAGGCCAAAATGAGTTCCCTCTTCAAACTACCTGCCTTTTTTTTCTTTAGATAAAATTTAGGAACTATCATTCAAAATTATCTGAGGGAATTTAATGACTATTATGGTTTAATTAGAAGAGATGATTCTAATGTAAACAGATAGAATCATTTTAGGGTCTCAGGGAGTCACATGCAAAACTCTAAATTATGCCCATACTCAAAATAGTTGCCAGTGAATACATGTGCTGGAGACGGCCTCCCCAAGCTCTCTTCAGTTCATGATTAAGCTAGATGCAGCTGTTCTCAACCAGGGTGATTCTGCACCCCCACCAATGTTTGGCGATCTCTGGACACATTTATGCTTGTCATATTGGGTCAGTACTACTGGCACCTAGAGGGTAGAGACTAAAGATGCTGCTATCATCCTATAACGCACAACAAATAATTATCTGGCCCAAAATGTCAATATTGCCGACATTGAGAAACTCTGAGCTAGTGCGTTCTGATTGAATGGCTTTCCGTGGCAAACCTGTAGAGATGCGTTATGCTAACTAATTAAGATAATCTCATTGGTAATTATCACTGGTAGAAGAAAAAATCTTTCCATATGAAATATAAATGGAGAAAAAACAGCCATAACCACCACCATCCAAAGTTTTCAAAACAATAAACGTTTACAGCTTATAATCCACTCTAGAGTCAAAACTCCCCTCCATGTTGTCCAGTTAAAGGTTTTACATCCATAGACTCAATTTTCTTATGTATATTTGCCCCAAGGATTTTCACAAAGCTTCCATTCAACTGACTATATCAATAACCAAACTAAAGTGTCATAAGGATCTAGAAAAGCACTGTGGAACAGAGTGGTACAACATCTGTTCACAAGTTGGAAACAAAGACATTAAAGTGAACTCTCAGACATTTTCCCTTCTTCCATGAAGCTCTTCTTTATGCAGTCTTCTACATGAACTGCTCTACAGTAGTCTCCATTTATAGGATTTTCTACTTTAACTGAATACAAACTCTATAATGCTCAGTTCTCTGGGTGTCACTTGTTCCTCTCTTCAGTCATTGCCCTTATGCCACAAAAATACAAAATACCAACCTGTGCCATGACTTTACAAAGCCACTTGGGTTCCACAAAATATAAGTCACTTAACTGCAGCGCTGGGTCTTGAAAATGAAGAAGGACCCCTGTAGTAAAAATCAAACAGTGAAACATGGAATCTAGAAGATACAATTATCAAGGGACTTTGGAGAGAATCTAGTCCAACCTCCTCATTTTACAGATGAGGAAACCTCAGCACTGTTGGCGGAAGAGCTGAGGCTAGAACCTGAGCATCCCAGTTTCCAATCCCTAAAGTCCAAGTATTAGAAAGTATTTTTGGAACTACATAAAATGATCATATATAAGCATATTTGAGATAATTGCATGCACTGTCTTTCATATATTTACAAATAATCAAAAGTTCACAAAATGTTTCGGCTTTCTAAACATATTCTACAAGCCATCTTATTTTCAAATATAGGTAAGAAACATAGGATATTGCAGAAAGCTACTAGTTTAAGAATAATGGAGGGAAAGGAACAGATTATAATCCATGTGAAGGTAATTTTTCATACAACAGACTCTAGGAATTAAAAGCAGCTTTGCAGTCACTTACCCTAGTACTACAAATTAACTCACACGTTTTTAGCAGGGTTATACTGATCAAGTACACAAATAGCACAGACGCCACTATAAGCATCTTTATCTGTGAGACCATGCTGACAATGAGTGATGCAACAGGCAAGATCTGCCATTCAATAGGTTTACTGTCTCAGGTAACCACTGATTCTCTAAGTGCCCAGTTAGACCATCCCAATAATACTTACCCTTTAGAGTATATAAATAACTTCCACACAGTAAATTCAATTGATACCATGAAAGGATATGGCTTGTGCTTGGGGTCCCAAAGCTCCTCAATAGTTAAGTCAATTTCTAGAACCCACATGTTTTAACTCCTACTCAGATACTTTTCCCACCACTGCCCTTAGATGGTTTCCTAAATGTTTTTTTCCTATGGCATGACATATGATTCAATATCATTGCACATGAAGACCTTTCAAAAGGAAAAAGTCAGTGGTCAAAGAATTCTGTTAAATTTTGAATGCAAATTCTATACAAGGTTCAGATACATTTTTACAATGACTACAGTGGAGTTTTGAAAAAATATGTAACAAACATACTAACCTGATTCATTTAGGAAGTGAACCGCATGAGGAAGCTCATTTTCATCCAACTGTAGCTGATTTTCTTTTACAAGTTGTAATAATCGTTTCTGGTCGATTACAGGAAATTCAATTGGCACATTTTTACGTTCCGATAAAATGATTTTCTCAAGTTCTACATAGCAGTCTGGAATCAGCTGCCCAACGACAGGCTGATCTCGGATCTGTGTAATTACAAATGACAAGCTGTAAAAATCCATTTTATTCATCTGCCTGAAGGTGGTTGGTAAATTCAGTGCAAATAGTTGTTCAGAAAGTGATATATTATTCAAGTGTGATGTAAAACTATTTAAGCTGTGAAGGATAAATAAAATGATACTAAAATAAGAAAAAATATAAACACAGAAGCCAATTTAGAAATAACTATCAAACAAAATAGTATGGAAATATTTATCTAACTACCAAAAAAAAATCCATGATATACTCCAGGATAAATCACTAATCATAAAGAAAGGATTTTTTATTTTCTAAGACATTAAACATATATGCAATAGATATGCTACCATAATAAGTCAGGAAGTATTACAAGAGCTTTGGGGTCTTATTTATTAGATGAAAATATCCATGCCCCAAACTAAAACATTAAATTTTGTGCTTGTTATTTGCAAAATGCACCTGATATGTGTATATTCCATGTCTCCCCAGGAGGAGACACGAAATCTCCTCACCCAAGAAATAATTTTTCATGGAATTTTAAATTTGGGAAAATAATAAACCATCTACACGCCAACAATTTTGACATGAGAGGATGATTTTTGGTCTGTTACATTTACAATATAATCATTGTCTACTTACTTACATATACAAAATAACAACTTTTAAAGAATAGCTTTAAGATGACAGTTTCTATGATAAAACATCTTTTCCAATTTTTTCTTTTTTCCAGGAAAATCTAATTTTAAATAGAAATGCCACTGAAACAACACTAACTAAAATGCCTCTGAAAACCACCAGGTGGCAAACTCTCCCCATTTCTCAACCCATGTATATATTTTTCTATATTCTTTTTACCTGAGAATTTCTACTTAATTTCTTAAACTTATTATAAACAGAAATTGGGTTTTATCACACACACATGCAAATTTAACTTGCTCTTTTTCTACTCCTAACTAGAACTTTAAGGAGCTTTATTTAAACAGTCATACTATTACTTACATATTCACCTCCAAACAGTCATTCAGAACATTGTTTTCCTATATCCAATGCCCTCCTAGTAAATTAAATACAATTTCACTAATCTTCACTTTTCATATTCACCTTCCTCATCATTTGTAAATTAAGATAAAATAGAAATTCATACTGAAGTTTGTGTTCTAACTCAAAAAGAAAACCTACATATGGAAGTAAACAGGGGTTCTCACAGAAAGCAAATTACACAGCAAAGGGATGAACTTTTTATGGCTGAGTTACAGGGCCAGCAAAAGATCCCACTGCTAATGGGCTGGACAAGTTTGAAAGAGGCAATGTTGGCAATGAACTCTGTTTTGTCCTACTTCTCCTTTTAGCTTGATTATGAGGTCCCCAACAGCCAATAAAAAAATTTATTTTAGAGTCTGCAAAGGCACGTGTTAATAAGGGCAAGACAGGGAAAGATTAGAGAAGAGCCAAGAGAGAAGGAGAAAATGAAAAACAAGTGAGAGGGCAAAAAGTGATCTCCAATAAATTCAAAGCTGCTATTTGAATACAAGTTGAAGCATCTCAAGGAGGAAAGAATATTCTAGTTCTGGCAGGCTAATTGATTCTGGGTGATCCTGAAAAAGCCAGAATTCTACAAAGCAATCAAATGGATTTTCAAACCAAAATGCCAGAATGGTGCAGCCATTAACAATATACATCCATAGCAATATATGGCCATTTCTCAAAGCATTTCTTTTACCTCCTTGTATCGGCCTCAGTGATCAGTCATAAGCTCAGGAGGAAAACAGGTCTTGTTGATGGACAGTGATAAATTGCTTTACACTAAAGCAGTACTAGTCCAGCCAGCTGAACCAACCAGTTTATCCATACTTCAACTAAACTATCCGTACTTTATCTATTTGTTGCCACTAAATTCAGGCTTTTTCAAAACAAACTCATTCTTGAAAAAGTCTTTTTAAAAATATGATATATGGTCCAACATAAATGATGAAAATAGGAACTATTAAAACATAATAAGTAAAAACAAAGTTCTGTATGTATAGGTACAGTCTCAGAAGGAAACCGCCTGCATAAAGAGAATATTTAATTGGATGTCTGAATTTTGTGTATTTGTTTCTTACAAGTCACAATACTTTCTAATCCTATGTCCAATTAGAGAGTAGGAAAATTTGCAAATAAATAATGTATCATTCTTCTTACATAAGATGCCACTACTGACCCACCATTGGTAAGACCTTTTAGTGATGGTGACAAATGTGTTGAAAGATACAAACATGCAAATTCTCCCACTGGGCATCACAAAGACCAACACATTTATAAATGGCTCATTAGGTTTTAGATAGGAGCATAATCTGTGAAAATGGAACAGAACTAAGCTAACTGGCCAACACATTATAACCAGGGTGACTGTGTAATTTATCATCCAAATTGGAATGCTTTTGAGAATGTAGTAGGACACTATTAATTATGCTGGGAATGCCCAGGATACACAGGACCCTAGTTATAAGCCATGGCCTTGATCATTAGTGCTAATGAACAAAACCACCAGGGACTAACAATGAAATTCACCATTGTGTTTGTCACATTGAACTATTTGAGGAATTTTCAGTGCATTTTATACCACAGTATCTGCAGAACTCAGGAAAGATTTCTTTTTCCTGCAAGTATTAAAAATAATGTTTCTCCTGGATAACCAACTTATTTGTGCTTTATGAACCCTATGAATTACATTTGGCTTACCAGAACTTTGGAAATCAAAACATAATTTCTAAAATGGAAAACCCAGTTGATATGTACTAAAAATTGTTTAGGCATTGTTGAAAATCAAATTCATGACCTCGGCAACCACATCAAAGAGCCATCTCACAATACTGAGGGGGAGATAAAAAGGTGGAATGGGTATCGCCACAGTGACAAGAGACAAAAGGAACAGCACATAGATCAAAATGCACCTAGAACAGGAACTCTGAAAGAAAAGAGCAAGTGAAACAACAAAGAACAACAGAGGGAAGATGATCCCAAGATCCCAATATTCATGTGTATTCTTTGAATCACCACGACAAAAAGTGAGAAAAAGGGCATCAGAAACGTTCTCAGATTCTCTCAGAAATATTCTCTCAGTCTCCCAGACATTCTTAGTGTTTGTCCTTCAGGATCCTCTAACGATGTTTATTCTCATTTCTATGCATTTGAAATGAGACATGGCATAAGTAATTTTAAAACTGAAAGCACTTTAATAATGCTAACAACTATGAAAAAACCACAATTTTAAGATAGTTGTTCTTTTCTCAAGACTTCTGACATTTCTAAGCAGTTGTGTAGCATGAGAGTTAATAAATTATATTTACCCACCAGCCCACAATAGGCATTAACCACGTTACCTTGAAATTAAGACTCTCATTTATGATGGTTTTCCGAAGCTTTGCCAAAGCATCAGATTCCTCTGTGGCATTCACAAAGTGGTAATCTCTTATTGCAGGAAACCCTCGCTTGTTCAGCAGTTCCTTGGTGATTTTACTTATGCAGGCTTTGCGCTGCTTTTCATCGGAAACATCCAAATGTGTGCCAACAAGAATCACAGGGGAAGAAGAAGCACGGGCCTACAGGAAATGATACAAAATACTCTTGTGTTTGTTTTAAAATCAAGACTGCTTACAGTTCTATTCACATTCAGTTTTTATGAAATTCAGTTGAAAGGAAATGAAAAACTCAAACACGTCAAGAAGAAGAAAATGTCAACTGTCTTTCCTTCCTTAAACTTTACTAGGGGGAAAAAATGTAACCTTAACGAAATTTTGAAGTCATTTTTATGCCCCTTCTTATTCCAATTTTTATCATTTTTTTCAGGTGGCCTGTATAAGACTAGTGGTCTGTTTTTCTTTTCTTTTATGCCTTAAAACGGGTTATTCTCTAAGTGTACTTTGGACTTCTAAACAAAATAAGCATTTAATAAACGCAAGACCGTATCAAAGTGACATAATATGGTTTATATTTTCTCCTCCTTATCTGTAAAGTCAATCTCCTGAATTCATTTTAAACTCATCCAATTTGTAGTCTACATGAACAAGAAAAAAAGGCACTAAAGTATCACTGCCACTATTCACTTGGGCTAATTCTGACCAATACAAGGAAGTTAAAAAAAATTACCAAAATTACAAATGAGCTTGTATGCGGCCAAAATATCTGCTAAAATGTCCTGACACAAACCTTTTTAAGGACTTGACTCACAGAAGAGCCCACTGAAGCTTCATTCAAAGAGCATCACTCCTACTTTATTTCAATTCTAAGAACCAGTACTACATCAAGGAATAGCTAAGGAATAGCATGACAGCAAGGGACAAAATGGAAAAATCACAAAAAGAGATTCCAAATATAAGAGCATATTAATAGGGTGCCATTTAAAAGTGTAAGATCTGAAGGACTTCCTACTAAATCGCCAATGAGGGCATAGCTAATGATTCATGGATTGCTTTTGTTTAGTGTAGTTTATTTTAAATTAGGGAGGTTTGTCCTTCATTTAAGAAATAAAGTGATTGGGGTGCCTGGGTGGCTCAGTTGGTTAAGCATCCAGCTTTGGGTCACGTCATGATCTCACGGCTTGTGAGTTTGAGCCATGCATTGGGCTCTGTGCTGATCACTCAGAGCCTGGAGCCTGCTTTGGATGCTGTGTCTCCCTCTCTCTCTGCCCCTCCCTCACTTTCTCTCTCTCTCTCTCTCTGTCTCTCTCTCTCTCAGAAATAAACATTAAAAAATTTTTAAAAAGGAAATAAAATGATCAAAAACATTATATATATACATTATATGTATATATATATATATATATATATCCATTATATGTGTGTGTATATATATATATATATATATATAAAATGTATATATTTTCAATTTTTATAGCTTAAAAGGGTTTTAAGTATCTTTAACATTCATCAATATGGAACACACTATTTTCATGTCACAGCTTAATTACACTAAAAAGTCCCCAACTCAAAATTTTAGTGCTTCCTAGTTTTAAATTTTTTTAATGTTTATTTATTTATTTTGAGAGAGAGGAGACAGAGAAAGAGAGTATGAGCAGAGGAGGGGCAGAGAGAGAATCCCAAGCATTGAGCTGAAATCAAGAGTCAGATGCTAAACGAACAGAGACAGCCAGGTGCCCCCAAATTTCAGTGCTTCCAACTTCATTTTTAAAAAGTGAGGAGATGGGGCGCCTGGGTGGCTCAGTCGGTTGGGCGGCCGACTTCGGCTCAGGTCATGATCTCGCGGTCCGTGAATTCGAGCCCCGCATCAGGCTCTGTGCTGACAGCTCAGAGCCTGGAGCCTATTTCAGATTCTGTGTCTCCCTCTCGCTGACCCTCCCCTGTTCATGTTCTGTCTCTCTCTGTCTCAAAAATAAATAAAACATTAAAAAAAAAAATTAAAAAAAAAAAAAAGTGAGGAGACTGTTTGAAGCAACTGTTTGTCCAAAATAAATTACCTTACACATACAAAAATAAACGTTATTTTCTATTTTCAAACGATTAAAATAAATGTTATTTTCTATTTTCAAACGATTAGAACAGACCACCTTTATATTGAAGAGCCAAGGCTTCATGGCATCGACTTCAGCCTGCCCTTTGCTGAGGTCATAGACAGCCAGGTAGAGGGCCCGCTGGGTCATGAAGTGAGGATGAGTGCTGTAGAATTCCTCACGACCTAAATAAAGATTGAAGCCATTGTTTCAGGTGATAATATCACTATTTATCATACAAAGAGAGAGAGAGGAAAACAGCCAACAGACCATGTTTAGAAGACTATACTGGGTTTTTACTAGGGATTGGCAAGTTTCAGCATATATGTCAGCTACCAAACCAAGTATTTAAGCTTTAGCTGGCTCCTATTGGTTCCTAACATGTCCCTCCATGGAATTCACCCTGGTGGCAAGGGTAAAATTAGAAGTAAATGGCTTTGGAATAATTCTGTAGGATCCACCAGGTCTCGTTGCAGTACTGGAACAAAATCTCGGCTTTTAAATCCCTGTCCTAAGTAAAAGATAAATGTGAATAAAATATTCTAGTGAAAGAAATACCTGCAAAATCCCACACATTTAGAATGAGGTCTTTCTTCCCTTTGCCTCTTATTTGGATAGGCCAGTCCTTCACATCTATACCAACTGTGGCGCTTTGCACCCCAGGATCTGATTTCTTGCTTTTCGTTAGTTGCTGCAGTAAGGTGGTTTTACCACTCCCAGTATTTCCCACAATCATAAGTTTCATTCGGTTATAGGGCACAGCCTTTTTTAACCGCTGCTGAAGAAACCTGGTATTTGAAAGACAAAAGTAAAATAATAAGCTGCTTAGCACTGTTACTTAAGATATAGGTGAATTCTTAGGTGTTGAAATTTTTAAAATACCAGACTGTTCTAAAATATAGTGCCAAACAGTGCTTAGCTCATGGACCTAATAAGGGCACATGTCTTTCAACACACTGTTAGTGCATATATTTTGTGAGCGATGTTAACGTAGTTGATAATGACTGGTAGCATTATCAAAAAAATGACCTGTTACACTATCACCAGAAATAATCAAAATATGTTTGCAACAGTAATTAGAATGCTAATAATTATGAAGTAATTAGCATTGGGTGTATATATATGTACATATATATGTGTATACATATATATATATATATATATATGAATTTCTTTAAATAACACAGATAAAACCCTAAAAATTACAAGGTATAAAATTTTACAAAGCCCCTATGACAGAGAATGAAGATAGAGTATATATGCATACTGTTATACTAAACTTTGATAGTGAGGTCTCACTGGATATATTATATGTGCCTGTGTGTGTGTGTGTATGTATATATACTATATATTGTATATATAATGTATACATTCATATATATCATAGATATATATATATATAGTACAAATGGAAACTGAGAACATACTGGTTATGTTATAAATTAATACATGTAAACTATTATACTATCAGCAGATAATATGTTGCTTTTTCTAACAATCTTAATGAAAAAAATAATTGAAACTAATTCGAAGTGGTGTAGGTAGCTAAGCAAACCACCTTTAAATTAATACTAGATTTTAAATGTTCTTAAAAATATGTTGGATATAGAAAGTCATATTTTTAACTATGTTGAAATGTTGCCACAGTTTAAAATTAAAGGAGCAAAACTGAGACACCTGGGTGGCTCAGTCGGTTGAGTGTCCGACCTAGTCTCAGGTCATGATCTCATGGTCCATGAGTTCGAGCCCCATGTGGGGCTCTGTGCTGACAGTTCAAAGCCTGGAGCCTGCTTCGGATACTGTGTCTCCCTCTATCTCTGCCCCTCCCCTGCTCGTGCTCTCTCTCTGTCTCTCAAAAATGAATAAACATTAAGAACTAAAATTAAAGGAGCAAAATAAGTCATATGTCAATTTTAGGGAATATTGACTGATCCATTAGATCCAGAATCTAATAGGATTCTGACCAACATTCTCAAGGATCTGAACAAAAGCCATCATTACTTTTCATGATTTAATTCGATGCTTGAGAAAATACAACCTGACAGATCAGATATTGTGCCTGTTATTATTGAAATAATTTTCTCACATACAACTTACGCTGTTTTGTTTTTGTTTTTTAATTTTTTTAGTGTTTATATATTTTTGACAGAAAGAGACAGAGCATGAGTGGGGGAGAGGCAGAGAGAGAGGGAGACACAGAATCTGAAACAGGCTCCAGGCTCTGAGCTGTCAGCACAGAGCCCGATGCGGGGCTCGAACTCACCAACTGCGAGATCATGACCTGAGCCGAAGTCGGACGTTCAACCAACTGAGCCACCCAAGCGCCCCTCTGTTTTTATTATCAGTAAGCAAGAATATCCATGGCCCATATGTCTAGTAAGAAGTCAGCACACTTTGAAAAAGTCATCCTTCAAAAAAGGAAATGATGCCTACAATTTCTAAAGTACTCCAGTCTCCTCTACTCAAAATGTTAAACACATTTACAAGTAGATATAGTGGCTTCATCATACAGCATAATACCCTAAAAAGTAGTTCTGCTAAATGTTTACCAAGAATTGAACCCATTTTAGTTTGAACATCTATCCAGTTTCAGGAGAGAAAATCATGGGAAACAATCAGGTAGAATAAAAGGTAGTCATGTTTAGTTTAGCTAGTGACAAAGCCTTACTTTGCAAATTAAACCAAGTCTAGGGGAACAGAAAACCAAATCTTTCCTCATGAAAAGATAAAAAGTTAAATGTAATTTAAGAAAATTTAAGCATAAGAGAATTAAGTAAGTATGTAGTTCACTGGTAATTCAACAATGATCAATTATATGCCAGGCTTTGTGTTAGGTGACAAGAATCACACTATGAGTGAATGCAGCCATGGTCCCTGCCCTGCTGGATATTATAGTCAAGTCATGGATAGAGAGAGGTGACAAATGAGCTGAAGCCTGCAAGATAAATATAGATAGGAGTAATTTGGTGGAAATGGGATTAAATAACTTTACAAGTAGGCAATAGTAAGACTGACACACTGAAGTGGTGACAGAGAGTAAGATACAGTCCATTAGCAAAGATATTTGAAGTTCATAATGTGTGAAGACCACAAGCAGTGATGTCTGGAGAGCTTTGGTGGTTTCAAAAATGACCAGGGTTAGTAGGTTATTCACCCTCAGGCAAAATTGAAGTTAGTAATTTTGTATCATTTAAGTATCTATAATGCTTTAAGATATAACAGACACATGGTAACAATTCACTATATGAAATGCAGCTTGAGAAGTCATTATACTTTGCACTATTTCTTTAGAACATATATTTGTAACTAGAGACCAAATAGCCATAATTTCCTTTTAGAGTCCATTTCTAATGAAAAGCATGGATAAGAAGGGAAAGCCATTCTCTCCACATCAGCTTGGCTAGGAGAAAATGAAAAGCTCTTCAGTGGCACCAAATGAACCCATTTATTAAATAAAAGGCAAATGACACATAGCATATTACCATGAAACAGTACTATGTATTATTTCCTAAATCATAACTATTATATCCATCAAAGTCACAGACTAAAAAACATCTGAAGCAAACTTAATTTTAAAAATGGAAATAAAATTATCTAACCTTATGATGTCTTTGGCTTTACATCCTATATGTTTAAAATCAAAATTAAGACGTAGTTCATCCAAAGGAAGATCCCATATTTTGCTTAATTTCCCCATTTCATTAGGAAAGGATCTCAGTTCCAGATTGTAACTGACATCAAAGGAGGTCAGGTTTTCAAGACAGCCAATCTCAGGAGGAATCTTAATAAGATAAAAAAAAAAAAAAAAAGGGCAAATCCTGTTGGTAGGAAGGAAGAAATGTGTGTTGCCAAGAAACAAGGTGCTTACTAGGAAATGAGAAAGGCTCAGAGAGCCTATCTGCAACTTGAATAATCTCTCAGCAGAATCTGTCATAGTTGTCAATACAAATATATGCAAGTATAAATGACTTACCCAAAACAATATATATCACTTATTTATAATCTTTAAAAACCCATTCTCCCTTGGTAAACATCTCCTCCTCACAACACTGAAAGTAAAGAAGTTTTTTATATTTATCTAAATCCAGTCATCTGTGACTTCAGTCTGTTCCTTTACACTATGTTCTTCAGTAAAACTATAAAGATCTAGTTATAAACTTACATACAACATAATGTTCTAAAAATATAACTAAATGTTTACACTTTAGGTAGTATCCTGGTAGGTCTTTTTATTTTTTCCTCTTCCAAATTGTTAAGCAGTGTGCATTACTTTTACAACAGAAAACAATGATTTGCTGACAAAATAAAAAAAAAAAAGTAGCAAAAAATATTCACAGTTTCTTTTTAATTTTTTTTAATGTTTATTTTTGAGAGAGAGACAGAGTGTGAGCAGGAGAGGGGCAGAGAGAGAGGGAGACACAGAATCTGAAGCAAGCTCCAGGCTGTGAGCTTTCAGCATAGAGCCCGATGCAGGGTTTGAACTCATGAACCGTGAGATAATGACATGGACTGAAGTCGAACACTTGACTGAGCCACCCAGGTGCCCCCACAGTTTTTCTGATTAATTCACACTTAATTCTTTTTGGCTTTCATATACAAAAAAACTTGAAGTTGGCAAAAATATATTTTTTTTCTCGGATGAATGGAAAAATCAGTTTTAGATTACAACAGAGGCAATGGAGTGAAGCAAAGAAGGCTGACCCACTGGGGTAAAGGGCAGCATGATGGAGGCATGCACAAGTTTAAGAAAATAGGAAAGTCAGCTGAAAAACACATACTGCGTATGGCTCAGCAACAACTTGGGAAATATAGAGTATCTGTGAGTCTGTGATGAGATCAGAGATTTAGTGAAAAATAAAACACTTAGAGCATTACACATATTCATAATTAAATATATATGTCCATATAATTCTTCAAAACTAGAACACAAAGTGATTTTTAAGAAAGTTAACCTATGCTAATATGCTCATTTATTTCATGGTAGGATTGGATGTTATTCAAAGATAAGAAATATCAAACAGATTTCAAAATGGCCAATCCGTGATGTTTTCAAATCACAAAAGCACATTATTAAATCGGCAATCATTTTAAACAAATAGGATGACCTCTTACCTCTTTCAGTTTATTATGAGCAAGATGCAGTTTCTCTACTCTTGACCACACATGTGCTTTTTCGCTCAAGTCCAAGACGCTGATCTGATTAAAACTGAACAAGAGTTCCCTTAAGTTCAAAGATTTCCAGTGTGCAGGACTCGGTAGATATTGAATATCATTGCTGCTCATATCTAAGGACCGTAAGCTAGAACAATACAATGTCAAGATAAAAGCCAAATGAGTGCTTCCACAACACGTGAGATAATATTACAAGCAATTTTCACCAGAGAAACAACTTTAAAACTAACATTATTTATATTTAAGTATGCATGTGTTCTTGTGTGTTCATAGAGACGTATATGGGCTAGAAAAAAGTATGTCTCACTAGGAACAACGTTTAAATGAATAAGGACCATTAAAAACAAAACTGAAGCATAATTTCCTTACTTCAGAACCATGAAAATGTCAATCTTAGAATGAAAGAGCAAGTGTTTACCAATGTTTATCATGCATGAGAAATCATAATTAACAAAGGCAAAAATGGTCATTTCTATACAAGATTTATAAATATGCCTTCTATACAAGGGTTACAAATATGTAGCTCCCCGCTTCTCTTTTCAATTTCCCTCGTTACTGGGAGGATTCTTCAGAGGTTATGTCCTGGAGCTAATTAATAACATGCAGGGGCATAACCTTTTAACAGCTTGTCTCAGTATGATAAATATCTCAACACTGAACATGATGTCTTGCATGTGGTAGGCCCAGTGCAAATTGATTGCTTTCATGCAGGAATACACTCCCCAAAGTTTGCAGGAAACGACAGAAAAACACATGTCACATATAAGCGTACATGTGTAGGAAGAATACACAGTCAGTGATGGTGATATATTTGACCATGTAAAGGTTGCCTGGACTTTTGCAGTTATATACTGACCCCTTTCATGCAGCATATCTGAACCATGATGAATTGGTTCTACCTAAGCTCATGTAGTCGTACAGCCTTCTACACCAAGATTCAGGTCTACATGTTTTTGCTCTCATTTTACAATGATCCTGGATTCTGCCCTTAACTATCTCATAAAGATGTGTGAAAATAAGAAAATTAATTGGACTGTTTTAGAGAAAAGATGTGAATATCTAACAAACCATACAACTTAGATAAAGCCAAGAATCACCAGACTGTTCAAAAGCAATCCTTTTTAGCCTCAATGGGAACTTAAGCTGGCAAATGCATATTCTTTTGTTTCACAGAAAATTGTTTTAAAGAAATATATACAAAATGCTAGAAATGTGTATCTGGAGATGTTGTCTAAAAGTATAGAGCAATTAAGGACCAAATAATATTTTAAGTTATTTGGGAAGAAACCTTTATGGTAATGTATCTACTAATTAACTTTCATAAATATTTGACTTTCAAACACATTTTCAGGAACATATTATGGTTTTTTTATTTTTATTTTTTAATGTTTATTTATTTTTGAGAGAGAGAGAGAGAGAGACAGAGCTTGAGTGGTGGAGGGGCAGAGAGAGAGCGAGACACAGATCTGAAACAGGCTCCAGGTTCTGAGCTGTCAGCACAGAGCTTGACGTGGGGCTCGAACTCACAAACCATGAGATCATGACCAGAGCCAAAGTCAGACGCTCAACTGGTTGAGCCACCCAGGCACCCCAGGAACATATTATGTTTAAAATATAAGACCACCTGTATTCTAGAGGTGCCTGTATACATGAGTTAAGACTAGAAGGTTGAGCCACCAGAGTTTAAGAATTGTGACTTTAGGCAAGTTACTTCATGTCTTTAAAAAAATCATATTCTCATTATAAAGTGGAGATAATAACAGCACCTATTTCCAGTTTTATTAGGACAATTAAAGGCAGCATCCACCATTGAGCACTTAAAACAGTGTCCAACACATTCTAAAGCCAGATTGAAATTAATTATTATATGTCTGTTTGACATCTTCTATGGCTAGATTATAACTAAGCATTATTTGCCTATATACATATATATATATATATTTGCACATATACACTTATGGATTTGGTTTATAATATATACAACACAGTTATAATGGTATTTAAGATAACATAGGAAGCTTTCATTTTTTTAATGAAACTAACTAGAAACATCCCCAAATACCTAGAGCTATATAAATTGTCCTAATCCTCACCAAAAATGTCTTCACCAAACATTTCCTTGTCTCCACAGTCTGGATGAGATCCTCCCTGAGGTACCCTTGTATAACCCTCAACTTTTCCTCACAGCATGTAGCTTAGTTATTGAATGCCTGTCTTTTGAACCTAATTACTTATTCCCTGAGGACAGAGACTGGGTTTGCTTTGCTCATTAGTGAGGGAACCACTCTTTCTCCAGTTTTTACTCAAACATAAGTATAATTTCAAAGTTAATAATATCTTAGTAGCATATCAACCTCTGAGAGCAAGCAAAATTTTAAAGTTAAAGTGATAGCCACTATAACCTCAATTGTTTGTAATGGTGCAAACATTATTAAATTGTTTCAAAACAATAGCACCCTAATATAAAAGTTAAAGAAAACACAAATAGCAACTTGGGTGTTTTGCCTAGTAAAAAACAAACATTCATAGATTAAAGAACATTAAACTGAATAGCTTTAGAAATCAATTGTGAATTATAAATCAATTGATATGCCTAAATCAAAACCATGTTTCTGAGGGCTTTGTTCTAGCTCATGTGGTTTTAAAATTAAAATAGCAAACTTACTGTGGAAGATTTAAAATTGCTTCAGGAACACATGTAAATCTGTTTTGGGACAATTTTAGGCTTGTCAGAGAAGAAGGCAAAAAAGGCACTGCAGCTAAAAGAAAATAAAAGTGAGATAAGGGACATTTTAATCATTTTAACTAGATTTCCATTAGATTTGACAGTAAGAACAGCTACCAAGGACCTGTCACTTAATTCAATTTCCATTTTCATGCTGACTTTTAAAATAAGGTAATATCCTTACTCCTAACACTGAACATTAAAATAATACACCATCCTTATAAGAATATTTTCATCTGAAATCTAAACAATTATCTGAACACAAATCTATGCCCAACATCTGTACAGAGTAAAAATTATTAAAATATTCATTCCAAATTATGTGATATTACTATGTGTACATAAATTATAAATTAATTCATATTACTCTTAAGTAAATATAACAAAACACTTTGAAAACTAATACACAGGGGCGCCTGGGTGGCTCAGTCGGTTAAGCGGCCGACTTCAGCTCAGGTCATGATCTCGCGGTCCGTGAGTTCAAGCCCCGCGTCGGGCTCTGTGCTGACAGCTCAGAGCCTGGAGCCTGTTTCACATTCTGTGTCTCCCTCTCTCTGACCCTCCCCCATTCATGCTCTGTCTCTCTCTGTCTCAAAAATAAATAAACGTTAAAAAAAAAAAAAAAAATTAGGGGCGCCTGGGTGGCGCAGTCGGTTAAGCGTCCGACTTCAGCCAGGTCACGATCTCGCGGTCCGTGAGTTCGAGCCCCGCGTCGGGCTCTGGGCTGATGGCTCGGAGCCTGGAGCCTGTTTCCGATTCTGTGTCTCCCTCTCTCTCTCTGCCCCTCCCCCGTTCATGCTCTGTCTCTCTCTGTCCCAAAAATAAATAAAAAACGTTGAAAAAAAAAAAAATTAAAAAAAAAAAATTAAAAAAAAAAAAAGAAAACTAATACACAATACAACATAAAGATAAAAATTATTTACAGTACCGCCTAATAAAGAGTGTTCTATGCAACAGTGGATGTTACTTAATAAAAGTATTCTTTGATCATATGATCTTAAGAGACTGGGGAAACATTTAAGTAACATAAGGTGAAATATCTCAGCGTTCTTAATATTCTCATATATTTTATGAACTTCCAAAAAAGGAAATACAGTATGAAGTATAATAAATAAAACTCTGTGGACACAATTTTGGAAACTGAGCAAATCATTCAGCCTATTTTTTATCTGTAAAATAGTGCAGCTACACCAGATGAACTCTGAGATTCTTCAGTTATCTAAAGCTCTATGGTTCTATGAAAGTGGCTTGAGAAACTACTTAGCATTTTCAATGGGTTATACTTTCTCTAGTAAAATCTTCAAGAGTCAAAGTGTTCCAAAACACTGCTCGAAGCTGTTTTCCTGAGAGGCTGAAAAGGAACATGCTATTATTTTTTACCTATATCTGAAAAGTATTTGTGGCAAAATAAATGATTCTCCTCTTAAGAATTAAGAGGTTCAGATGCTGTATGGAAAAGACACTCATAAAGTCAAAGGACTGAAACTATATTTCACGTGGGATTATTTGTAATGGTTAGTGGTTCTGCTCAGGTATCACCTTCCTAGGGCATCTTTCCAAATCAAAGACCCTAAAACTACACAGTTGTTGTAGTGCAAAGCAAACAGATTTTTGAACTTGGCTGTATTCAAGTTTCCACTACAACTAGTTAATTCATTCTACACCTCTACGTCACACAAAAATCTCAGTCGATCAGAGATCATACCTATCCTACCCTATAGGATTTTTATGAGATTCAGCTGAGATGATGTATGAATCAAGCTTCAGGTTTCTTTGGATGCTCTTCTTTCCAGATCCAACTTAAGTGTCAGAGATACAGAAACCTTTCCCTGTCTCCACAGTCTGGATATGAGCCTCTACCTCCCACCAAGGTACCCCAGTAGCATCCTCTACTTTTCCTCACAACACTTAGCTTAGTTACTGAATGCCTGTCTTCTGAACCTAACTACTTATTCCCTAAGGACAGAGACTGGGTTTTCTTTGCTCATTAGAGAGGGAACCACTCTATCCCCCATTTTCAGGTCCATAGTAGGAAAATGGTCAATATTCAAGAGGCCTAGAGGAAGGGAGAAAGGAAGAAAATATTATACAAACTTACATAGCTTTTATCATTACTAGCTTCTGAAAGTTCCAACAAAATAAAATATTTTAGGATATGTCAAATTGTATTCTGCTTTTAAGCAGTATTAAAAAGTAGTTTACAGAGTCAGTCAGTATACATGGATGGGAAGGTGCATGTGGGCTCCTTTTATCTTCTTGAGGAAGATAAAATATGGGGAGTCCCCATATATTTCCATAAAAGTATTTTGTCCCTTAATACCAGAATGTTCAGATAGACTACAAATAAACATAATTCCCTGCTATCTCACATGCTAAGAGAAAATGGAGTATTCCCCAACTTTTAATAAAAGTGATGATCATATTCTGTATTACTAGAGTATCTTGTAGTATCAGAGCAAGTGCTCAATGAATACACATTAACCTTACTAATTTGAAAACTGTTAACTGATTAATTTTATTTCTAAAAGAAATAATAACAGTTAACTATATTTATAATCCAAAAAATTGAGTAAACTGAGTTCCAAAGCACTCAGTATTCTGGCTTCAACCAGTTCATGCAGCCATATGCATTTTTAGTTTTCCAGACTAAAATGAACCACGGTATAAAGGACTATCTGGGAGTCCAAGGAAATGTCATTTTAGTCTATGACAACAGCAATCTGCTGTAATTTTTTAAATTGAAAATTTTTTCAGTATTAAACATTTTTATGTTTTAGAATTTAAAAATAAACTAGTTTCTAGGGTAGCTTCAGGTGTACAGAAGAATTGAGCAGAAAGTACGAAGAGTTCCCTTAAAGCCCTTCTCTCTTCACCATCACTCCCCCTACCCCCCCCACACACATTTTTATTCTTATGACTAATAACTTGCATAGCTTGGTGTATTTGTTATAATTGGTAAGCCAATATTAATACATCATTATTAACTAAAATTCATCATTTACAATAAAGTTCACTCTTCATGTTGTATGTCCTCTAGGACAAATGTATGATGACACGTACCCACTTTACAGTGTCACACAGAATAGTTTCACTGTCCTAAAAATCCCACTCACCTCCTCATTCCTCTCTCCCTCCCTCCAAACTCCTGACCATCACTGGTTATTTTACTGTCCCCACAGTTCTGTCTTATCCAAAATGTCATATAGTTGGAATCATATAGCATGTAGCCTCTTCGGATTGGCTTCTTTCATGTAGCAATATGCGTTTAAGTTTCTTCCATGTTTTCACGGCTTGAAAACTCATTTTTTTAATCACTGACCTGTTAACTTTATATCTGAAATTCCCCCATTACATTTAAATTGAAATGCCACCTTTATATCCCCACCTGAAATGTCCATGCATGACTCATCCTCTAATACTGGTTAAAAGGAGATTCCCACAGGATACTTACCAAGATAATTCATTCTGGCACTGAAACTCTCCACTTTAGGACACGCTTCAAGGAAATCTTCTGATAGGGATGTAATGTGGTTTTTACTAAGGTTTAAAATTTTCAGTTCCTTCAGGCTTAAGTGGGAACATATTCCTGATATTTTATTTCTAGTTATAAGAAACAAAATGAGGATTAAATTGCATAAATTCATATGCTTTGAAGAAAAAAATCAAAACAATTTGCCTTCAAAGAATAGCATCAAAGCAGACTGATTAAGTTTTAAATTAGTTGTAAAAATTTAAGTAAACTGATAGAAGCTATAATATTAATTCCCTCAGTCTCTTCTCATATTATGGTTTAAAACCCATTACTATATTGGGGCGCCTGGGTGGCGCAGTCGGTTAAGCGTCCGACTTCAGCCAGGTCACGATCTCGCGGTCCGTGAGTTCGAGCCCCGCGTCAGGCTCTGGGCTGATGGCTCGGAGCCTGGAGCCTGTTTCCGATCTGTGTCTCCCTCTCTCTGCCCCTCCCCCGTTCATGCTCTGTCTCTCTCTGTCCAAAAATAAATAAAAAAACGTTGAAAAAAAAAATTTAAAAAAAAATAAATAAATAAAACCCATTACTATAGAAATAATGTCAGCATATTTTGTCATTCTTATGAAACTTCAATGTAAGCCAACCCTTTTGTATTTAATGAGCCCCTTTCTTACCCTTCTAAAATGAGCTGTTCCAATTTCTCTACCACATCACCAAGGTTCTCAGGAAAAGAAGACAGCTGATTATATGACAAGTTAAACTGCTTCAAGGTTGGGCACTTCACTGCAGGATCCAAAACTACTGAGGGGTTGATGTCGTTTCGAGAGATATCAAGGTTGGCAATACAATTCATTTTCAACAAGTAAGAGGGAAATGATGTAAATTTATTACTGTGCAAGTCCAAATGTGTCAAACACTTCAGGGTCTGGAAAGACAACATTTCAAAATTCTCTAACCATCTGAAAACCATCTGAAAAACTTCAAATTAGCTAATATTTCTGCCTTCCATACCGCTGGTAACTAGAACCATTAAGAATTTTCCAAAAACCTGAAAACACAATCCACAAGAGAACCTCAGTATAATGACTAATCCAACCATCCCTGCTATTAAATGGGTAAAAACCAGCAAAACATAACAGGTAACAGCCAAAAGCAATTCACAAAAACAGGGTTAAGAGCTTATTTCAGTTTTGTTTTGCTTTTGTAAATTATTCCCACAAAGAGTGAAATGGAAGCAGAATAAGCCTCAACAAATATTTGAATTAATTAATGAATAAACAGTACAACATAATCCTGGGAATACATTTTTAAATACTAGCTTTTAGAAACTGTTATACATTTTAATATAAATATGACTTAACCAAAAAAGTAGTCATTGTACACAGGTTTCATTTTAGGACTTCCTCTTTTTTATAAAACTTTTTGTTTCAAATCTCTATTTTCCATTTTTAAAAACTTTCTAATTTTACCATGACAATAAGAAAGTTTAGATTTATATGTCAATGTTTTAAATCTTTGGTATGGACTGTCGTCAAAGGGCTACAATATAAAAAATAATCTCTTCTCTCTGCTCTTCGTTATATACCAATATATTTATGCTCACAGAAATCTAGAGTTTGACATGATTATAAAGCTTATCTTAATGGATCTTTGCCCCAGAAGTTGTTTCAAAATTATCTGTCACTGTTTCAGATCCTACCAGATTATTCAAAAAAATGTAGTTTTACATTATTCATTCCCAAATTTTAACCAGGAAATTTTTTGGCATAGACACCTACAAGCGGTGATTTTAAAAACTGCCATTATTGGTGCCGATTTAAAATTTCCTTAAGAGATTCTGAGCTGGTCTGGTCTTTAAATACCCTGATGTTTTTCAACCTGTCATGCTCTTTTCAAATCCTCTTTTTTTTTTTTTTTTTAGCTAAGCTATATTCTAGTCCTATTTTACTTACTCTGTAACTAATACTTATTGAAGGTGTACCAAGTGTCAGTCATTAATTCCTTCATGAATTAATTCAATAATCATCTATTAAGGCTCTACTGTATGGAAGACATTAAGAGGCACTGAGAACAGACACGAACAAGCCTGAAACAGTTCCTGTTCTCAGGAAGTTGACAATTTAGTGAAGAGAATATACCTTAGATCAAAATTTATAAGTGAATGAGCACTGGGGGAAAAACGTGGATGCCATGGAAATGTAAATCAGGTGTGTAACCAACCTGGTCTGGAGGGATGAAGAGGAGAAGAAAAGAAAAGGGTTAAGGACCCTTGTGACTTGGTGGATTTAGACTGGCGAAGAAGGGGAGAAGGAGAGAGTGGACACATTTCAGACATGGGTTGCAAGAAGACTGTCCTCCCTTTCTCCAAATACACACACTTTAAAGGAAAAACACCACTTAAATATACTTAAAAAATGCAACGTTAATGTTGCTTTAAAAAGTCTCAAAATTATCATAAGCTTTATAGGTGAGAAAAGGGAAGGAAAAATAGTTTTTTCATCAAACTTTGCAGTTCAGTCTAAGAATTCAGTTTAATAATTTAAATATTTTATTAAGATTATTTTAATTCATCAGTGTATCTTTGGCTCTTGGCTCTTGTCTATAGTACATAAAAATGATGAACAAAGTCAATATTCAGAGGACTATTCTATTGGCAGATCATTTAATACTTCAATTTTTGAAAACAGGAGCTTTGAGCAAAAAGAATCAACTTTTAAGTCTCATATAATTTTAAAACTCGATAAATGCCTTATGGATAGTTTAGCTGAGACTCTGTATTTCTGCAGGTAAGGAAATGAAAGCTTAGAGCAGCCAAAGTTACACTTATTGTTAAACAGCTGGTAGCTAAGCCAGGGCCAGTGCCACTAAACCAGGTGTAACAGTCTACCTACTTTAAACAGTTTAAGTTGTCTTCTAGAAGTAAATAACTGAATGTATAGCCTTGATACATCCTACCATGTACACATGTATCATCAGGACAGAACCTAGCGTTCCTTTTCATCAGGTCCCCATCCTCAAAGATGTTCTTGAACACCACACAGACTGATACTAATGTGACAACTACAAGAAAGGGGGAATTACTATCCAATGAAGCAGAAGCAGATCCCTCTTTGTAAAGATTTAACCATGCAAATTAGATCAAACTGCAAAAACTCTTCAAATATCCTGAGAGTTATAAGGATAAATTAAATTTACTTCACACAGTTGTTGTGGAAAGTTCGTGAGTCCATTCTGGTGAAGCTCCAGCTTTTCAAGATGCTCCAAATGACCACTTATACAGCACTTCTGGCTTAGGGCATCAATGTCTCTTAGTTCATTTGCTGAAAGGTCTAATGATGTAATATATTCTCTCTCAGAAGCCAGGGAAGAAATGCTGTCTGAATGCCTCATATGGGATTGAAGTTTTGATGACCCTTTTGTCAAAAACAAACAAACAATGGAAACATAAGCAAGTAATTTAAGTTCACTTGGTAAATATTTACTGATCACCCACTACTGTCAGGATCCCTTCAAGGCACTGGAGATTCAGTAGAAAACAAACTACAGAGCTTACATTCCAGTGGCAGAGGTGGACAATAAATAATACATATTTTTTTTTAAATTTTTTTCAACGTTTTTTATTTATTTTTGGGACAGAGAGAGACAGAGCATGAAGGGGGGAGGGGCAGAGAGAGAGGGAGACACAGAATCAGAAACAGGCTCCAGGCTCCGAGCCATCGGCCCAGAGCCTGACGCGGGGCTCGAACTCACGGACCGCGAGATCGTGACCTGGCTGAAGTCGGACGCTTAACCGACTGCGCCACCCAGGCGCCCCTAAATACTACATATTTAATCAAATGGTATAAGTAGTGTAAAAAAAAAACAATAGACCTGCAGAAAGAAATGAAGAGTTGCATTGGTGATGGTACTATTTACATTTCACGAAAGTAGTAGAAAGGATAAGTCAGTCAGTCCTACATAGCATCGTAAAAGGTAAAGTCTTAAATCTATAACTGTATTTCATTTTTCTACAGTGTGTGATATCATTAGGTACACAGAATTTGAAGGTTATGGACGATGAAATTAACACCCAAAAAATTGAACAGAAGAAATTTTAAAAAGTACTGTATTCTCCTCAAAATATCTATTTATTTACGATTATTGTCAAATACTTACTGAGTGAGTCATCTGAAGACAATATTTTTCTTTTTCTCCTCAGTAAATCTTCATGATCGAAAATGGGTCCCTATTAAACAAATAGACATTTATAATAAAATCACTATCATTTCTTGCAGCGAAGAGAACAGTTTCCTATCTGGTTTCCTTAAGGATCACTGTAAGACTTCCAGCAAAAGTACTCAGAGGACCAAGCCACACCATAAGACAGAGAGACCTAGCCTGGGCTCCATAGATATGGAGCTCTGAAAAAAAAAAAAAAAAAAAAAAAAAAAAAAAAAAAAAAAGATAAATCATTTTGAAGTGTACTTAGTACACATATGGTCCCAAAAGCTCAAGAAATGTACATTTAAAATGGTTTATACGTATATGTATATGTATATGTGTGTATATATATATATTCTGTATATAAAGTTTTCAAATATTAGGGAATTGCTGTACCAGTAGCTCCTAGCTTTGACACATAATTTCAGTTATCAAGAGAATACCAATAACAAAACATACAACATAATCACAATTAATCATAACTTACCAATGAATTGGAATGTCTCTGCAAATTTGGTGAGCAACGCTGTAAGGCACGATCTCGGTAAAATTCTCCCACACTAATTGAATTGGATTTTCTTTTCACAAGAAATGAGCCTTCACTTCCTATTTTTAAATGATAAAATAAAGGCAAATAAGAAATGCTGACTCAATCATAAGATGCTAGTATCATAGTACAATCATAAAAGGTAACACATATATTCATTGATGGAAATTTCCCAATTCCCACTGTAACAGTTTTACAATAGAAATAATAAACTATGTTGGCTTTTCATTTTCAAAATTCAGCTACATTTCTCTTCATCCATAAATATTTACTGAATGGCTATCTTAGACCAGATACTGAGTAAGTGCAGAATAAAGATAAGCAGGAAAAACAATCCATGCCTCATCTGAATTCATAGTACAGTAGGAAAAGCCAACTAAAAAAATAGTTACATGCTATAATAAATACATGTATGTACAGGAAGCAAAGAAAGTTTACACAAAAATCTGATCAATGTTATTCTTCTTGGTTTCTTTGAATTGCTTTTAGCAAATTTTCAAATTTTATTTAAATATTGGAATCACACTAAATTATTTAACATTCAGCAATCCTGACAACATCTCTATTTAAATTTCATATTATATGGTTTCATTTATCGAATGACGTTAAAGTAAAATAATGAGTTTTGTTGTCAATATTCTGCTGAGATAGAGGAGAGGAGCACTACTTCTCTTTTAAAAAATTTTATTTAAGGACACCTGGGTGACTCAGTCAGTTAAGTGTCTGACTTCAGCTCAGGTCATGATCTCACTGTGGGTTTGAGCCCCACATCTGGCTCTGTGCTGATAGCTCAGAGCTTAGAGCCTGCCTCAGAGTCTGTGTCTCCCTCTCTCTCTGTCCCTCCCCCACTCATGCTCTCTCTCTCTCTCAAAAATAAATACACATTAAAAATATGTTTTTAATGTAATGTGTATTTATTTATTTTGAGAGAGACAGAAAGATCGCAAGCGGGAGAAGGGCAGAAAGAGAGGAAGAATCCCAAACAGGCTCTGCGCTGTCAGCACAAAGTCTAACATGAGGCTCAAACTCATGAAACTGTGAGATCGTGACCTGAGCCGAAATCAAGAGTCAGGCGCCCAACCAACTGAGCCACCCAGGCACCCTGAGAAGAACTACTTTTAAAATTATGGATTTTCAGGACTCCTGGACTGCTCAGTTGGCTGAGTGACTCTTGATTTCTGCTCAGGTCATGATCTCATGGATGTAAATTGAGGCCCGCAGTGGTCTCCACACTGAACATGGAGACTGCTTGAGATTCACTCTCTCTCTCTCTCTCTCTCTCTCTCTCTCTCTCTCTCTCCTCTTCCCCTCCCCTGCTAGCACTCTCTCTCTCAAAAAAAAAAAAAATTACTCATTTTCAACAAAATAAGAATCAATAAATATATTTTTAAGGACAAAAATATATTACTGAAAAATTATGAGATCATAAATCCTAGCACTCTATCTTATAAGCATAAAGAATGAATTTTAAGTTTCAAAACAAATTATAAAATCTACATATCCAAAAATCAATTTTGTAATATTTATATAAATCTTAAAATTGAAACAGATACTTCCTACTTGGTTCACTATTAAAATTTAATTTACCCTATAATTTTAATTATTTCATGCTTAAGGAACTTAATAAAATAGACTTCAAAGTTAATTACATTTTTGTATAATTATTACATTTTCATAATTATCCCACTTTATGTTTGCGAAAGTTCTATGAGCATATTGTTTATAGAAGCAACAAAGGCATTTTATAATTATTTTTATGTCAGCAATTCTAACATTTTTCTTTATTTAAAAATACATAATGACAATTCTTCTTTCAGGCATGATGGAGTAACAGACAGCAAACCTGACAACTTTCCCCACAGACAACTAGAAACTTGGAAGAAATATTTTGAACAACTGATTTCAAACACTAGGCAACCAACAAAAGGTTCAGGCTGGTGTAGTGCTTGAAAGAAGGGAAACAAATTACATAAGCCTTACGCTCACCCTGGCTTTCTGCCTGAAGACCATTAAGGGCCACAGGCACAGGGAGAAGGAATTTAAACAAAGCCCAATGGTTTTCCTGAGATGAAGAGGTGGAGATCAATGCTCATGGAGACTAACTAAGCTAGGAGTTCTGGGCAGAGTCTTGAAAAAAGAGATTCAGTAACTGGCACAGGGGTTTCCAGCAGATCTGCACTATAAGAAATGTAAACAGGAGTTCTTCAAGAGGAAAAAAAGGATACTAGATGGATCAATATGGAGGGTTTAAGTCACCAAAAAATTACAATCCTTAATTTTTGTGCATTCATTAACAAAGCTACGTAACACAGAAAGCATAAACAGATGGAATTAAAAGAAGAATTAACAAATCCATGGTTATAATTTCAACATTTATTCATCAAATAGAGAGAAAAATAAGTAAATATATAGAAGACCTAAAAAATACTACCAATTTGACCTAATTGACCCCACAATAGCGGAATACACATTCTTTTAAGTGACACATAGAACATTCACCAACACAGACCAGACAGTAGTCCAAAAATCAAGTCTCAATAAATTAAAAAGACTATAAATCATTAGATTCTCTGACCACAACAAAGTTATATATGATACCAATAACAAGGGGATATTGGAAAAGTTTCCAAATATATGGAAAACAAACAACACTCTCCTAAATAATCCATGACTCCAAAAAAATAACAAAGGAAATAAGAAAATTTTCAACACTGAATATAAACAGAGCATACAAAAATTGTCGGATGCAGCTAACGTGGTCCCCAAAAGAATTTGTATTGGTCTTAAATGTTTATACTAGAAAATAACAAAAAGGTCTAAAAATCAGTGTTCTAAGCATCCACATTAAGAATCTATAAAAAGAAGAGCCAAATCAAATGAAAATAAGTAAAATAAAGGAAACAAAGATTAAAGCAGAAATCAGTAAAAAAGAAAATGGACAAATGACAGAGAAGAATCAATGAAACAAAATGCGGATTCTTTGAAAACATCAATCAAATTAATAAACTTGAGCCAATGAACATACAAAGGGAAAGACACAAATTACCAATGTCAGGATTTAAAGCATTTTGAGGTCTAGTAGAAATTATGTTCTGTTGATTGGGGGTGGGGGCAAGGTGTACTGCAACAGCCTTTTTATCTGGGAGCCCCTGTGTCATTCAAATATCTAACTCTGAGTTGTACAAAGTGTCACATTATACTATCTGTACATTGTGCTTTCTAGGCAGATCTATATTGTGTATTTTTCGGAAATTTTTATTTAATTTCTTGGAGATCACTGTGAATGGATCAAGAAATCCAGAATAGCCTTTTTTTTTTTTTTAATATCCATTTAAAATCTGCTCATTTAAGTGGGACCATTAGCTTGTCACCAAGCAGGACTCTTTTAAAACAAATTTAAAACTACTTGTGGCCTATATATGTTTAATCCTGATTGAAGAGGAAGCTTCTAACTCAACACAGTAACCAGTTGTAAAACCCAGACCTTTATCAACACCAGGTAAAGAATTTCAGGACTCATATACAGATAGACAATAAAGTCATGCAATTTGAAAAGCAGTGTTTCATTATGAAAGAGCTCTCAAATTCCTTTTAAAGCTAATCTAATAAAAAAGATGTATAAATGTTCTTGAAAAAAAGAATGAAAGATCAGGTATCTCTTACAAAGGTTAACAGGACAGTAGGAGAATTATTATGAATGACATTAAATACAAGTTTGGCAACTTATGTAAAATGGACAAATTACTTGAAAGTTGCAAATTATAAAAACTGAAGCAAGAAGTAATAGAAAATCAAAATAACCATAAAGCTATTAAACTTATTAAATTTATGATAAAAATAGCCCCCCCCAAATAAATTTCCAAACCTACATAGCTTTACGGGTGAAGCCTATCAAACATTTAAGAAGGAAATAATACCTCTTATACAAAATTTTAAAGACAATGGTGGAGTTGGAAACACTTCCCAACTCATTTAAAAGAGGCTAGCATTACTCTCATAATTACAAGAAAACATAAAACTACAGACCAATACTCCTCACAGATGCAAAATGCTTTAACAAAATTTTAGACAATCAAATCCAATAATATATAAAAAAGGATAATGTATCATACCAGGTGAGATTTACCCCACAAATGCAAGTTTAGTTTAACATTAGAAAGTCAATCAACATAACTAGCCATATTAATAGAATAAAGGGGGAAAATATGCCCATTTCAACAGATGCAAAAGAGCATTTTCCAAAACCCATTAGTAATAAAAAGGCTCAGCAAACAATTAGTTGAAAGGAAATTCCTCTACTTGATGAAGGCTATCTATGAAAAAAAACTATAGATAATATCATACTTAATGATGAGAGACTGAATGCTTTCCCCCTAAATTTGGAAACCAGGAAACAATGCCTACTCTGAACACTTCTATTCAACATAGTACTAGAAGTCCTAGTCAATGCAATAAGACAAGAAAAACAAAAAAGACATATAGATTAGAAAGGAAGAGATCTGTCTTTATTAGCAATTGGCCTTATTGTGAACATAGAAAACTGTGGAGTCAACAACAAGCTGTTAGAAACACACGTTAAACAAGTAAGTCCACAAAATACAATATTAATATACAAAGAAATCAACTGTATTTCTCTATGCCATCTGTGAACTATTGGAAATTGGAATTCAAATACAATACTATTTACAATACCATCAGAAAATATACAATAAAAAAAATTGGTTAGAGAAACTTAAAATAATAAATGAAAATATATACATTTATATGTCAAAAGACTCATATTATTAAGATATCAATTCTCCTAGATTTATTATAGATTTATCTGAAGAAATTATTCATATAATTCTATATTATGTAATATTAATAGTATATAATTAATAGGGTAATTCTACATTAAATGTATGTATTTAATTTTAATAAAAACTCCAGCACAAAATTCATTTGTTGACTCAAAATGTATATGGATATGCAACAAACCTAGAATAGTGAGAGCAATTTTGGAAAAAACAAACAAACAAAAAACACCAGAGGATTTACACTATCTGATTTCAAGACCTACCATTAAGCTAAAGTAATCAAGGCAGTATGGCATCAGCCTAAGGATGAAGGCATAAATTAATCCCACAGAATAAAGAATGCAGAAATAGAACTATGCTTACATGGTCAATTAAGTTGGACAAACATGCCATTAATTCAATGAAGAAATATAGTATATTCACAAAATGATGTTTAAAAACTGGATATCCATATATAAAAAAAAGTACCATCAATCCTTCAGTGACATACATGAAAATTACTTAAAATGGACTATAGACTAAATGTAAAAGCTAAGGTTTTAACACTTCTATGAGGAAACATGGGGAAAATAGTCACAAATTTGACTATTTTTAAGAAAGAATATTTAAGAAATATTTCTTAAAAGGAATAAAAAACACAAACCATAAAAGAAAAAACTCAAAACCTGTACTTTATCTAAATTTAAAATCTATGCTCTTTAAAAAATAACATTAATAAAATGAAAGACAAACTATGACAGGGAGAAAATATTTGCAATTTATATATTGTCAAAGGAATTCTACCTAAAATATGAAGAACTCTTTATGACACAAAGAACTCTTATAATACAATAGTAAGACAACAACCCAACTAAAAGTCAGCAAAAGTTCTGAAAGGATACTTTGCAAAAACAAATATAGATATTCTCAATATCTATAGTCATCAGGAAATGAAAATTAAGCCCAAATGAGTTAGGACTACACCTTCACTAGAACAGCTAAAATTAAAGTGCCTGATGATATCAAGCAGTATAGTGTGACAAAGATGTACAGCAACTAGAGAATTCATATTGCTGAAGGAAGTGTACATGGTATAACTACTTTGGAAAACAACCAGACATAAAAGAGAACATACTGTATCATCCTATTCATATAAAACTTAAGAAAATACTAATTTAATCTATATTGACAAAAAGATCAGTAGTTGCAGGGACCAAGGATTGGGGGATTTGTGAAAAGGCATAAAAGGAACTTTTATAGATGATAGAAATGTTGCATAATTTAATAGTGGTGATGATTGCATGGATGTACAAATTTTTCAAAACCCATGAAAACACACACTTAAAATGGGTGCATTTTATTTCATATTAATTATATATAAATAAAATTGGTTTTAAAAAATACTTGGGCCAAAAAAGAAAATACGTGGGCCAGAGATTTTGAGATTTGGGGAGAACTCTTACTGTTTGCCCTCTCAAATACCTTTATGGGTCACCCAAAGTTTTCAATCATACTGTTAATAAAAAAGCACTACACCCCATTTTTAACAAATTGCATAATGTTAAATATGTCCACCCTAGTTACTGTCATTAAATATATTGCCATGTCAATTATTTTAAGTTATTTCAGGGGAATTATTAAAATATTAAAATTACTTTATTTCCTCTAAAGGTAAAAATTTTTTAATGAAGCATTTCCTACTTGGCAAGCACTCTCCCAGACATTTTACATACATTTTTTCTAATGCTAGAAGATTTGCAACACTATCTTCAATAAGGGTGAGGAGCATACAAACCCACAAAAGGATCTTGTCAATGATGGAACATGGAATCCAATTCTAGTCTGATTCAGTGTTTTCACTACATTAGTCACAATTAACTGATCATGGTTAATATTCTAATACTTTGGAAGTGCAGATACATTTTCTTGACAGTCATTGCCTTAACTGGAATTAGTGAGCATTAACTATTTCCAATGATGAACACATGTTTCCTCAAGTTTTACAAATGAATTAAATCAGATTTTTGTCTCAGTTTCTATTGTTCAACACCAGTGCGTAAATGTTTTAAAACACAAAGGGAATATATCTTTGGAATACATACCTTCACTATCCAGGTCGTCACTTTGACCAAACACACTGTCCACACAAGAGTCTGGAATGAAGGTCCATTCATCAAATTTATCAAGAACTTCTTCAGGAAAATTCCCATCGCTGCCTGAGGCTGCTCCTTCTTCCACAACACTTTTCATCTGATATCTGAGCACCATTCTTGCTAGGGTGGATCCTACATCTACAATAAAAAGATACACCAGCAAGTTACAAATCAACAAACATAAACACAAATCATACCAAAGTTCTTTCCAGAGAAATTTTTATTCTTCTTTCCAAAGTCACTTTGTAACCATGATATTGCATAAAAAGCAGGCAGTGAATTTAAATTTTTTAGAAATCATAAAAATTTACTCAAAGCTTTGGTGGAAGTGACAAAACTGAATATTTATGACACGAACTTGACCCGGGAAAGAGCCCGGGCTTTGAAGCCAGACAGACCTGTGCTCAAATAACAGTAACAGCACTTGCAAGTTACATAAGCTGAGTGTTAGTTTCCTCACTTGGGAAATGGAGATGACAACGTAGGATTATGGAAAAGATTAAAGGAAATGGTGCAAATAAAATATTTAGCACAATGCTTAGAACACAGAAGATGCTCAATAAATGATATACTTTTTTATAAACTTTTTTACTTTTTTATAATCTTTTTACTTTTTTATAAACTTTTTACTTTTACTTTTTTATAAACTTTTTACTTTTTTATAAACTATTTGCTAAGTGACTCATTCTACTGGGAAATTTGGTGAAATTCAAAAGTTAACATCCTATTTTATTACATCTTATATTATGCTTTGTTATGAAGAAATTAGTTGGCAGAACTCTCATTGTGTTATGTACAGCCTGGAAAATCTCTTCAAATATTACTTCCATAGCTCACATGACTGACGTGTATGAGACTCAGTCAAGTAGTACCTGAAAAATGTTTTGAAGCTATAAATTCAAAATGTTCTTTACTCAGACAAACCGCTAATATAATTATGGTCATACCCTCCAATCCATCAAATGACATGATTGTATTTTTTTAATTAGGTGAGACTTATCAAAGGTAAAAAACTTCATGTAGAACAAAGAGAATACAGTGGATAGGAAATCTCCCTTTTTCCCTCTCCAGTGTCCATCAGAAATCAGAGATTTAAGTAAACAGGTTGCTGGCAGGAGACTGAAGTGATAGAACATGGGATCTAATCATATTTCATTAGTTTCCAAAGTCCCCAGAGGAAACTAAGTAATGCATTTCTGGGTTTTTCTTGTGACAGAGTCTTTTCATATTCAAACATTTATGACTACCGTATCTCACCAACATCAGTATACTAAAAACACTGCTCTGTGCTTTTTTATTTTTATTTTTTTTTACTTAATAATGCACTCTCTATCTGACCATTTGGATTTGTTAGATGTTTTTTTTTTTTTTTTTCTCCAATGATTGCAAAGCATTCCACTGCATGAATGTACCATGATTGATTCAAATAGTTCCCTTTGAAGGATACTTAGAATTTTTCCCCTAATCTCTGGCTATTATAAACAATATTTTATTGTGCACCCTTGCACCCCTGCATCATGGATTCCTATCAGTATGTAGCTTGTCAAAAAAGCATGGATGTGCATTTAAAATATTAATGGATATTGCCAGATTGTCCTCAAAAGAGGATAATTTGAATTCATATCAATAATGTGTGAAATGACTATTTCCACTTATGTTTATCCACACAATTGCCAATTTCTTATTTTTGCCAATATTATGAATATTTAATTAGCCCTACTATGTGCAAAGTACTATTTAGATGCTAAAGTTACAACACTGGAAAAAAATGACATTGACTTCATGATGCATATAATCTACCAAAAGATCATAAAAAGAAAAAATACAATTATATAATGTAATAAATGCTACTACAGGTAAGAAACGAGGTGCTACAGGAATATGGAGGATGATCTTCCACACAGATTTCATATGGGCAGGAATGTTTTCTTCTAAAAAGTGATTTGGGGCTGAAGCAAAAAAAAAAAAAAAAAAAATAGAAATGAAGAGACAGACAAGTGGACAGAAGGTAAGGCAGGCAGGTAGCTAGATTAACATTGGAAGACACATGACACATTTAGACACATTTTATGACACATTTTAGAAACCGAGGGAAGGAGAGCCTGGGTGGCTCAGTCAGTTAAGCATCTGACCCTTGATATCAGCTCAGGTCTTAATCTCAAGGTCATGAGTTCAAGCCTTGTGTTGGGCTCTACACTGGACATGAAGCCTACTTTAAAAAAAAAAAAAAGGAGAGAAACTTAGGGAAATTAGCCTGACCGGATCTTCTAGGGCCCACCAGAATGTTGGAAACCTGGAATTTGTAGAGGCATTAATAAGCATGGATGGATACTTTCTTCCAGCAGCATTTTCAGCAACCTTGGTGAAGGGAAGGGAAAAAGCAGACCACTGGACTGAACAGGAATAGGATATTGCCAGGTAAATGCACCAGAAAAATGACAGGAAAGCTAACATGTTGTTAACAAGAGAGTACTTAAGGTGAAGATCACTGTAGGGAAGGAAGCAGGCATGGAAGTTAAGTTAACAGAGGGAAATAGGGAGCTCAAACTTTAAGAACACATTAAGTGTGAGTGACTGACATCTGAAATGACAGAAATCTTAACAGAGGATGATGCTAACTTGTCATTAATATATTTAATATGTACAAAACATATATTAACTCAAAAATTTCAAGAAAATACCTTTTTAGCTGAAATATTGAAAAACTGAAAACTAAATATGTTAATATGAAGATGCAAAGTATATATGAGTGGGGCACCTGGGTGGCTCAGTCAGTTAAACGTCCGACTTCAGCCCAGGTCATGATCTCATGGTTGATGAGTTCGAGCCCCGCGTCAAGCTCTGTGCTGACAGCTCAGAGCCTGCAGCCTGCTTCGGATTCTGTGTCTCCTTCTCTCTCTGCCCCTCCCCCACTTGTACTCTGTCTCTCTCTGTCTCTCAAAAATAAATAAATGTAAAAAAATTTTTTTTCAAAGTATATATGTGTATAAGTTTCTGCATATACATTTTAATGCATATGTATATGTAAGCATATAAAAATCTGGTAAGAAAATCTACATTGATAAGGGACAAAATAGTCATTTTCTTTCTTATAGTTTTTATGTGTTTTCCTATTCTTAAAATGAGCATGGATTAGTTTTATAATAAAAAAAATATATGTTTCTTTAAAAAGCAACTGTGCAGAAACATCCCACTGTCCCACTCTATCTTTATAAAACATTTGCTAGGAAACAAAGAATTAAATACAATATCACTTTCAAGCATTTCATAACCAAAAAAAAAAAAAAAAAAAAAGATATCAACAACAACAACAACAAAAAAAAGATACCCAAACCTTCACAATATTTTTGGCTTAAGTTGTACCAAATTGAAATAAACCTACTGAAAATATTAGTGACTTAAAAAAAAATACTAATAGGGGCGCCTGGGTGGCTCAGTCGGTTGAGCGTCCAACTTCGGCTCAGGTCATCTCTCACCCTCCGTGAGTTCGAGTCCTGCATCGGGCTCTGTGCTGACAGCTCAGAGACTGGAGCCTGTTTCAGATTCTGTGTCTCCCTCTCTCTCTGACCCTTCCCTGTTCATGCTCTCTCTTTCTGTCTCAAAAATAAATAAACATTAAAAAAAAATGTTTTAAATACTAATAAAAACCAGACTTGGACAAAATCGTCCTGCTAATACTCACTTGTTTCTTTTCTTAAATTAGATGTCCTATCTGGAAACAAAGGACCAAGCCATGAAGGTTCGATTTTTCCTATACAAAATCCTCCAAGGCAAATGCTATTATTGGCCAGATCCAGGGCGAGTCTCCGTAAGAGTAAGCTGATGATCTGGCTGTCACCTTTTCCAATGCTTATTGTCAGAGCTTTCCGGACATCCTGTTCACGGGAACCACCATTCAGTAACAGTTCCACCAATTTGGGACTGCTTGCTTTCTCACATACCTATTAAAGGAAAAAAGAAGGTGACCATATTAAAAGCCTGTATGTCTTCCTTTTGGTAGACATGTAAATTGAATTTGGTGTGATTTTTCTCTACACCCTCATTTAGATAGAAATAAAATAAAATAAGGCAAAACTCATCCTTGAAATAGACTAGGAAAATACAATAAGGTTAGCACCACAAATATCAGAGTAGCAGAAGCCAAATAATCTGCCACATGAGTCAGGTGCTATGAAAAAGGCACCATAATATGGAGAAAAAGCTCTTAACACCTGAATTAAGAAAGCTGAGGCTTCACCAATGATACACATTGCTCACACCTTCTGGGATTCCGTCTGCTCCTTGTAAGACATCTGGGAAACTAGTACCACACACAGTAAAGGCTAATTCCCTGCCTTCATTCATGATATAGAATATCTAAATGAGAATATGAACATCATAAAACTTGTAAATGCCACATACAAAGGCTTCTGGCTTTCCAGCACAAGACCCTGAATTTCCACAAAGAAATTTCTTACCTGTTTTCTACCTTCCCCTGAATACTGTTTTCAGAGCATGTGCTCAAGGTAGGTTCACATGCTGGGTGCTACAAAAACTACAGTGACCACAGTAAGCAGAGGGAAGGCTTAGCAACCTACAGCATACTGGCCTACACAGAAGCAGCTTCTAAAAGGTGAAGGAATGATGGTCTGCTAACAAGAAGATCAAAGTAATAAATAATAGAAATATTGTATGTCAGGAGGTGTGCTAAATTCTGTATACACTTGATTTCTAATCCTTATTAAAAACCCTTTGTCAGGGGCGCTGGGGGGCTCAGTCAGTTTAGCATCTGATTTCAGCTCAGGTCATGATCTCATGGTTCATGGGTTTGAGCCCCATTTTGGACTCTGTGCTCACAGCTCAGCCTGGATCCTGCTTCAGATTCTGTGTCTCCCTCTCTCTCTGCTCTGTCTCTCTCTCAAAATAAACATTAAACAAAAAGTCTATGTCATAAAAATTATTATCCCCATTTTACAGATGAATATTTAGAAAAAGTATGTGATTTTTCCAAACCTATTAGAGGTAGTCAACAAGAGACTTGGATTTCAAGTCAAGCCTGTGCTCCTTTCACTGCCCACAATTAAGGATTATTTTTTTTTCTTTTCTTTTTTCTTTTCTCTTCTTTTTTTCTTTTCTCCTTTCTTTTCTTTCTTTTCAAGACAAGACCCTATGATTTAAGGTACCAGGTGAGGGGAAGGAGACTGGGGGAAATTCCTGAATTCTCTAGAATTAATGTATGTTCAAGAGATTTGAGGGGATCATTCTGTGGTTTCATGGCACCAACTCAATGCCCACCAGTCTCCAGGTTACCTACCTTCAACCCATTCTCCCCAGAGCCACTATCATACCTTTCTACTTTAGATATGAGCAGATCACTGCCCGGAAATCTTCTAAACCCCTCTGCTCTAAGACATTCCCCCAAACACAACATGAAGTTTTCCTAAAACTTCATTACCTTCATTTATACTATTTCTACTGCCCTAAATATCTAATTCTACTCTGCATCCAGCAAAAAGATGTTCATTCCTTTTTTTTTTTTTTTTTGAGAGAGAGAGAGAGAGAGAGAGACAGTGTGAATGGGAGAGAAAGAATCTCAAGCAGGCTCCAGGCTCAGTGCAGAGCCCAATGCAGGGCTCAATCCCATGACCCAGGGATCATTACCTGAGCCAAAACCAAGACGTGGACGCTCAACTCACTGAGCCACTCAGGCACCCCAAAAGATGTTCATTCTTGAAGGAACAGCTTCATAATCTCTTGTACGGTAAGTCCTTGCTACTAAGCTCCCAAGCCACACACACTCTTCCTCCTCCAGACTCCTGTCCCATTTGCTTACATATAGCACGTAGCACAATAAACCAAAAACGCCTATCAGTTTTAAAACTAGAATGAAAGGTTTGGATGCTATTGCAATTCAATTTGTACCTCCATAGCCTAGTGCAATGCCTAGGAAATATATTTCATTTAACTAACAAATCACTAATATCCTATTTAAAAGCCCACAGGAAATTTAAAAGGAGTGGGAGGAAGGAAGACGGAGGGACAGAGGGGCCAAAAAACTCAATCACAAATGCCCTCTCTGTGGCCTAGCAAATTTTTTATGTCTAAATTGGTACTTACCACCTACCTCATATTAAAATGATTTACATTTTATCCTCTCTCCTTTCCCAATACACACTTAGAAAGAAACCATCCAGAAACAGGAAAACCCTTGTATATTCTTTACTACTTATCTAGCACTGTGCCCTCCACCTAGAAATTGCTCAATACACTTTTAAAGAGTATTTTCCTTGAGGGCCCAAAAGATCCCAGCTGACTTTAGGTACATGGGGATGAAGCCAGAGATGTATAAGAAAGTGTATCAGACAAAAGACAAGTTGGTTGAGTGTCCAACTCTTGGTTTCAGCTCAGGTCATGATCTTGTGGTTCATGAGTTTAAGCCCCATGTCAGGCTCTGTGCTGACAGCTTGGAGCCTGCGTGGGATCCTCTGTCTCCCTGCTCATGCTCTGTCTCTCTCCCAAAATAAACAAACTTTTGAAAACTGTATAATTTACTATCTTTTGCAATCTTCTCCCTCATCTTCAAATATATCAATAATGCAGCCCATGATCAAAACCAAATATTTTAGACTAGCCTTTGAGAATCAGTGAGCAACTTTCCCTACTCCCCTCCCTATCACCACCACTACCAAGAATCTATGGTATAGACGAGATTAAAGCATGCATTTGGGAAGCCGACTTTCCACCACTTACCAGGAGAGTGTCCTTAGGCAAGTTACTTAACCTCTCTGTGCCTCAATTCCTTCCCTGTAAAATGGGAATAATACTAGAACCCACTTCTAAGTTTGTTGCAAGGGTTAAACTGTGTAAAGGACTCAGAGCAGTGCCCAGGTGGTAATGAATACCACAACCGTCCGTTATTACTTTTATTCAGACTTCATCACAGTTGTTCTTCCTACCATGATCTGATGGTTTTCATCTTTGGATATCTATCCATGTATTTTCATGCCCAGTATCAGCCTTCCATATTCTTCTATATGAATCATGTATATTACATCATTAAATTCTCCTCAGAAAGCCTAACAAGATTAACTCCATCTTTGCTCCAAATAGTCCTTAATTAAACAGCATTGGTACATAAATAGTGATTACCTCATTTTACACTAGTATCTAAAATAATGTATGTTCAATCTATCCATAAAATTTAATCAATATCTTTAGAGGCAAATAATCTCTGACAAGTATGATAAATTCTTTAAATTTAACATACCCATGGATGCAGAGATCTGATTTTGCTTAAAAATATATAAATAAGTGCTTAAATCCAAAAGAATGCAAGAAGAAGAATAAAATAAAAAGCTCCTATACAAAGATTTAGGTAAATTGAGAGAAGAGCAGGAAGCATTTCCTGTCAGAGATTTAAAATTATTACACTCGGGTGCTTTGGGTACGCTATTTCCCTAAAAAAAATTTGAAGGGGAAATTTCTTTTCAGTTCCTTGGCATATTCCAGTAATATTAGTGCAAAGATGTGCAGATCACACAAAAGATACACAATAAAAATGTATTATTGAGGGAAATAATTTAATTACTTTTAATAATAGAGAAGCAATTATTTTTAAGGTGGATTTCTTAAATGAAATTTGACTAAATGTAAGTAATTTGATTATTTATTTGGTCTTAATGTACACATTAATTGTGCATGAAAATAAGTTACAGGTTCAGTTTCTTTTTATGTAGAGTACTAATTAGTACTAACTTAATTTACAGTTGACAAATTGAATTGAATCCATAGGCAAGTGAAATTAAATAAAGTAAGGCTTTTAAAGTAAATTACTGGAAAATACAGTACTCTGTTGGTTATTTAATAATGTACATTAAATCACTGTATAATTGCTTTGTTAGAAATATTATTAATTTCTAGAAAATATACATGGTGCTACCCAAATGCTATTATAAACTGAAATTTATGCAATGACAACCCTGAAATAACATGTAATGCACTTTAATAAATACTTACTAAATTCACACTGTATGTAAAGCAATGAGTTAGTTATTCTAAATGACATAAAGATGAACACTGTACATTTCCACTTTCAAACAACTAACAAAATATAAAAGATATATTGTGTATATCACATATATTGTCATGGACTCAACAGAAGTAAATCTTTTATTTTGTATGGAGGTCAGGGGTGCAGGGAGGGCTTTATTGACGAAAGGGCATTTGGGTCGGATTTTGAAGGTAAAGTAGAACATTTAGATAGAGGTGCTTGCCCAGTGCATGAATGAAGGGAGGGAAGGAAGGCAGGACCACAGTGCTACACAACCAAGGGGGTGGTCAATGGCAGGGGATGCCAATGTGAACAGTGTCCCCAAGGGGGTGTAGTACACCGCCTGCATGGCCACATGCAGTACAACTGAGGAGAGAATTTGCTATCAGAGAAACTGAAAATAGAGAGAAAACGTTTGAAAGATTACCAAACCGAACCGTATGTTGTGTGGAGTGTGCCTGGAAAAGAATTTGGACAGAGATGCATTGTAGGAGACACATTTGGAAAGTTATTAACAATATAACAAGGTAGGTAAACAAGTAAAATGAAGGATTATATTGGGGCGCCTGGGTGGCTCAGTCGGTTAAGCGGCCGACTTCGGCTCAGGTCATGATCTCGCGGTCCGTGAGTTTGAGCCCCGCGTCGGGCTCTGGGCTGATGGCTCAGAGCCTGGAGCCTGTTTCAGATTCTGTGTCTCCCTCTCTCTCTCTCCGACCCTCCCCCGTTCATGCTCTGTCTCTCTCTGTCTCAAAAATAAATAAACGTTAAAAAAAAAATTAAAAATTAAAAAAAAAAAAATGAAGGATTATACCGGATATGCCTAAAGGACCCTATTACCTCTGAAATTCTGTGAATCTAAATTCCTACTACAAATCACAAGCAATTGTGAAATAAACCGGTGAATTCTGCAGTAAAAAATAACAGGATGTAAGCAAGAGCTGTACAATGGTAGAGTCAAATAACAGAGAGAAAGACCAAAGTTAGGCCTTGAATATTTACCTGACAAATTAAAGAAGTTGCCTCCTTTGTTCGATTGGCGTCGGCTCCCAACAGAAGCAAGCATTCAACCATGATACTGTTATTCTGATCACATGCTTTCTCTAACATCACGCTTTTTAACTCATCGTCCATAACTAATTTTGCAAAGCACTTGCAACAAAGGTTTAGAAACTAAAAAGAATGGAAACGAGGATTAGAGTGAGCTAAATCCATGAACAGTTAGCATACAGGTGAGAAACACTGTACCTGTTGATCCTTTTGTTCCATGATACTGGAAGACATCTGATGGAATATCACCGAATCAAAGGAATGATGCACCAGCAGGTTGGAAAAAGACACTGACAATCCCAGTATTGTTAAGATTGTCTGAAATCCCTGAAAGTGGGACCAAAATAATAACATAAGCAATTCTGGGCCAAAAGAATAAAAAATAAATAGTATAAAACAGATAATTTGTATGTGATAACTAGATAGTATTTATTGGGTTTGTACTTAAAAGCTATAAATCTTGGAACATTCCCATAAGCAAACCTTGCTCTCTCATTACTAAGAAATACAGCAGGCACACAGAGAATAAAATGCAAGCTAACAAGCCATTGTCTAGCAAGGCAGAAAAAATACTTAATGAATTAAAAATAAGCCATACTCACAGGATGAAAGCAAGATATTAATTAATATTAGAAGAGCTGAATAAGCAGAGCAACATACCCAAATCAGCCAGCAAAGTGTGTTTCTTATTACAAGACTACAGATTAGGTTCTCTAGATAGCCTAGCATTTCGCTAACATTTTGGTGCCTTCTTGTGAAATTTCAGCTGCAAAAGATGAATATGAGCTCCTAGATTTCATTCATGTTGAATATAGTTGAGAAAAGCTCTAAAGGCAGTCTGAGGTTTACACCTCTGTAGCAAATTATTTATAAAGAACTAGTCAGTCACATCATTACTTTTCAGAACCACCTCGAGCATATTCCTAAGAGTTGTCTGGGCTCTCCACACATGAGAGAGTTTCAGGAAAGAATGAGCTTTGGAATTTACTATTATTTAGCTTGGGTAAACTCATCAAAGATCAATTTAACCTAAAAAAATTTTATTATCTTTCAATATAATATATTGATGAAATTGTCTAACAGTTACTATTTTGTGGTTTTAAGATGCTGAATTTCGACAAATACTAACATTTGATAAGAGAAGTAGTCTTAATTTTTGCAGGTCTGAGGGACATGTGGTCCACCCACCACTAGACTAGAGGTCCCTGCAAATTCAAATGAATGCACCAGAAAAGCAAATAATACAAATGTGCAGAAGGCACATAATTCAAAATAAAAACTTATAAACAATGAACTGACCAAATAAAATATGTTGACAAGCCAAATTTAGCCGACTGGTCAATAGTTGAAAACCTCTACTACAGAGATCCTAATGTTTACACCTTTATGTATTAATACTGAGTAAACTGAGAGCTCTATAGCTGTACAGATTTATCTCCTTTTTCTAGGATTACTTTTAATCACTTCTGGCTTGGCTTTAGTCATCCTTGCCTGAGGCACATTATAAAAATCAGATTTATATAGCACATTGTTGTTTTTAATCTAAGAATGCTGCATGTTCAGCACTTTATAATTAAAAACTTTACATACATTATCTCATTTACTAGTAATGTCTGCGACAAGGTTATAGCCTGGGTTTTTTTTTTTATTCCTGGTCAATTCTGTCATTTATGAAAACATTTGTTGAGTGTGGTTTATGAAAGCTGCAAATTCCATTACCAAAACAAAACAAATGAATGAACAAACAAAAAAACACAACCAAAGCAGAAACTCTTAAAGAGACTACTTGTTCTGCTAACGTTAAAAAAAATTTTTTTTTAACTCAAAGCAAAGTGGATATGGAAGGAACCTACCTCAACATAATAAAAGCTATATATGACAAACCCACAGCTAACATCATACTCAATGGTGAAAAGCTGAAAGCTTTTCCTCTAAGATCAGGACAAGGATGCTCACTTTCACCACTTTTGTTCAACATAGTATTAAAAATCCTAGTTACCACAATTAGACACGAAAAAGAAATAAAAGGCATCCAAGTTAGAAAGGAAGAATTTAAGCTGTCATTACTTGCAGATCATTTGCTATTATACATAGAAAACCCTAAAGACACCACCAGAAAACCATTAGAACTAATAAATGAATTCAGTAAAGTTGTAGGACACAAATTGAAATACACAAATTGATTATATGTCTAGACACTAATTATGAGTTATCAGAAAGAGTAATTAAGAAATGAATCCTATTTATATTTATATCAAAAAGAATAAGACACTTAAAAATAAATTTAACCAAAAAGATGAAAGACCTTTGCACTGAAAACTATAAAACGCTGATGAAAGAAATTGAAGACAACACAAATAAATGGAAAGATACCCCATACTCATAGAATGGAATAATCGATATTGTCAAAATATCCATACTGGCCTAAGCAATCTACAGCTTTAATGCATTCCCCATGAAAATACCAATGGCATTTTTCACAGAACTAGAACAAAGAACTCTAAAATTTGTATAGAACCACAGAAGACCTTGAATAGCCAAAGCAGTCTTGAGATAGAAAAATTAAGTTGAAGGTATCACACCCCCTGACTTCAAACTATACTACAAAGCTACAGTAATCAAAACAGTATGGTACTGGGATGAAAGCAGACACATAGATCAATAATATACAACAGAGAGCCCAGAAATAAACCCATGTATATATGATCAATTAATTAACCAATAACACACAATGGGGAAAAGACAGTCTCTTCAATAAATGGTGTTGGGAAAACTGGACCAGCTTACATGCAAAAGAATGAAACTGGATCACTATCTTACACCACATACGAAATGAATTCAAAATAGATTAAAGACTTCAATGCAAGACCTGAAACCATAAAACACAAGCAGTAAACTCTTTGACATCAGCTTTAGCAATATTTTTTTGGACCATACTCTTCAGGGAAGGGCAACAAAAGCTATAATAAACAAATGAGACTGCATCAAACCAAACAGCTTCTGCACAGCTAGGGAAGCCATCAACAAAATGAAAATATAATCTAATGAATGGGAGAAGATATGCGTAAATCATACATCCAATATGGGGTTAATGTCCAAAATATATAAAGAACTTATACAACTTAAAACCCAAAAGACAAACAACCCAATTAAAACATGAGCAGAGGACTTGAATAGACATCTTTCCAAAGAAGACAGACATGTGGTCAATGTCTGTTGATGCTGATCTGTTCAACATCACTAATTATCAGGGAAACACAAATGAAAACTATAATGAGATATCACCTCATACCTATCAGATTGGCTATTATCAACAAGACAAAAAATAAAATGTTGTTAAATATGCAGAGAAATGTGAACCCTTGTACACTGTTGACGAGAATGTAAATTAGGGTGACCACTATAGAGAACAGTAGGGAGGTTCCTCAAAATATTAAAGATACCCATATCATATGACCCAGCAATTCCACTCTTGGGTATTTACCTGAAGAAAATAAAAACATCAATTCAAAGAGATATATGCATCCCTATGCTCATTTCTGCATTAGTTGTAATAGCCAATATGAGAACCTAAGTGTCCATTGATGGACAAATGTATCGATAAAGAAGATGGAGTACACACGTATACACAAAATTGAACACTACTCAAACATAAAAGGAATGAAATCTTGCCGTTTACAACAACATAGATGGACCTAGAGGGTATTATGCTAAGTGGAACAAGTCAAACAGAAAAAGACAAATACCATATGATTTCACTTATACGTGGAATCTAAAAACCAAAACAAATGAACAAAAAATGCAAAACAGAAACAGACTCATAGATAAAAGGGAAAAACTGTCGGTATCATACTGGGGAGAGGTTGGGGGCAGGTGAAATAGGTCAAGGGGATTATGAGGTACACACTTACAGTAATAAAATAAATAAGTCATGGGGATATAACATATAGCATAGCATGGTGAATATAGTCAATAATTTTGTAGTAACTTTATATGATGATAAATGGTAGCTAGATTTAAATTGGAGATCATTTTGTAATATATAAAAATACCAAATCACTATGCAAAATTAATAGGATAATGTATGTCAGGGCGCCTGGGTGGCTCAGTCAGTTGAGCACCTGACTTCGGCTCAGGTCATGATCTCTCCCTCTCAAAAATAAATAAACATTAACAAAAAAATAGGATATTGTATGTCAATTATATTTCAATAAAAATAAATATGTGATAGGAAAAAAATCTGAGCCAATTTCTTTCTTAATCTCCCCTAAGTCAACATCTTTCATTCTTAATAAGGAACACTTATTATATATCACATGTGAAATGTTGTTTGATGAAAAATACTTAAAATATTTTACTGCAAGAAAAAAAAATATCAAGGAGAAAAACTACTAGAGGTAAGCATCCCATAATAAAACATTGAGAATGACAAACCTTGAAAAATTGTAACTTTTATTTACCTAAAATCTAAACAAGTAAAGCTCAGCTGACTGGACTTTCTCTAGCACATTCTCTGCCCTTTCATGAAAAAGACAAATGGCAAATAAATATGCTGATTTTAGAGATTTAATAATGAATCACAGGATCTCTGCAATTCAATCCAATTCTCTTCACCTATAATTAAAATACTACAAAATGATAAATAGGTTTCAATTAACTAGACTATCTCCATTAATGCAAAGTGGGAATTGTACCAGCTGCTCTGAAAGAGAAATCTTCACAAGATCCCAAATTCCTTTCAAGATAATACACATACTTTAATCTGTACTTCAGCCATATCCTTAAATCGTTGTAAACTGGAAACCAGAATTTTTGCCAGCAGATGCCCAGTTCCTATGCATAAATTCTTCTTTGTAATCAAGCATCCTATAAGACCTAAACCCAGACATTGAATTTCTAGAAAAATAAAAGAAAAAAAATAATAAAATTAGTGGTTTTAAATCTCAAAACTAAAGAAAAAATTTGAAGACACCCAGCCAATAGCTAAAGGCTTATACAAAATCTATCCTAAATCCTGGGGTGCCTGGCTCAGTCAGTTAAGCATCCAACTCTTGATTTTGGCTCAGGTCATGATCTCACCCACAAGATCGAACCCTGCATAAGGCTCTGCACTGACTCTGCACTGACAGCAGGGAGCCTGCTTGGGATGCTCTCTGCCCCTCACCCACTCGCCCCTCCCTGCCGTTCCAAAATAAATAAATAAACATTAAAAAAAAATCTATCCTAAGAGTGCCTGGGTGGCTCAGTTGGTTAAGCATCCAACTTCGGCTCAGGTCATGACCTTGTGGTCCATGGGTTTGAGCCCTGCGTCGGGCTCTGTGCTGACAACTTGAAGCCTGGAGCCTGCTTTGGATTCTGTGTCTCCCTCTCTCTCTGTCTGTCTCTCCGTCTCTCTCTCTCAAAAATAAATAAATAAAACCATTAAAAAAATCTATCCTAAATCCTGACTTCAAATGGTACCAACCTTGGTCATCTGGATACATCTGAAGTGTGTGAAGTACCGAATCAATAGCACCTTCCAGGGATAATACTTGTAATGCATCAGGAAAATGTGCTAAGGAAGAAATTACTTTCAATCCACATTTCTGAATCCCAGGATTTCCAATGAACTGAAATCAAAAGGACAATTGATATTTGCTATTTAAAATGAATTATTAATACTTACTTCAGTTAAAGCCAGATACAGACTGACAAAATACAAACTAGTCCAAATGAAGATTATTACCTTTGATTTTGCCTTACATTACTAATTACTTTTTAATTATGATTAAGGATAAGAGCTACCATTTTAATACTGAGTACCTCTTCTGTGCCACACAGCATGCTAAGTACTTTACATGCATTCTCTTTTCACACGAACCTAAAGTCCATACTAATATCACTCCCAATAGCAGATGAGTTTACTGGGGGTTAGAGGAGTTGCATATTCCTAAAGTCACACAGATTGTACATTGCTGAGATGAGACCAAATCAGGGATCTTGGAGCCCTTCGCCTGTATACTGTGTATTTAGCCAGTAAAATGCAATACTGACACTCACCTACAGAAAATACTAATCGAGAATCTGCTCTTTAAGTGTTTTATATGTCATGTCTCATTTTTACCCCTCAACAGCCTCATGTGATAGATTCACCAAATTTCAAAGATATGGGAACATGAAGAGCTCAAATCACAAAGCTAGTATGTGTCAGGTCTAGGACTTTAATATAAATGTGTCTCCCTTAAAAACTCAGGAGCCAAAAACAAAAAAAAAAACAAAAACAAAAAAGAAGAAGAGGAAGAAGAAAAAGAAAAGAAAGCACAGGAGGTTAATCACTACCTCTTCCAACTTTTTAATCTCAACTCTTCCAGATGATTTGACATCATTTACAGGTATCCTAATACAGGCCACTTCTTTTTCCAAACTATCCTACTTATTAACTAAGAAGAAACAGTCAATACACTTTCCAACCATGGACAATCACAGTTACACCTTCTCTCTTAAAAGCCCGTGACATATAGCTAACTCTTATATGGGATGGGCCATCTCTGCTTTTCCATAATGTTTTCCATGATATGAATGCCCACCTAATAGCTTTCCTTTCAAAAATTACAATGCTATCCTTCACAGCACTTTTGTTTACACAGACACTGGTTTCATGGTATCTCTACTCCAAATGTGTGATTGGCACTACTGTGGGTATACACCACGGAGCTGAGAGTTTCAAGTCAGATCTCAAGCTCTGTTACAGCTTTTTCAACCAAAACCATCTACCCTCCAACCTTTCTCACTTCCATACTGTCAACGAACAGACTTTCATTCCTTTCCAATCTAGTCCTCCAATGCTTCTCAATTGTCCTTATTCAGCATCTTTTTTTCTTTATAGGGTATGAGGAGAAGCATCATTTTGTCATCCTGTGCCTTTCTCTTCCACCCTAATTGCTCAGCTTGGACATCAGTTCACCTATCATTTCAACAACACACTCATATCCTTGCCCCGCTTCATACTCTTTCCTGTCATTGTTTCCATCTTACCAACTCTCTGGGTAGCAATTTGGAGCCAGTTAAATTTAGGTTTAAATTCTGCCTCTTTTCACTTAATAGTTCCATTAAAAATTAATGAAATAACATTTACTCAGAAGTGGTATTTACTCAGAAGGTATTATTCAAGAAATGAAAAGAAATTCAAAGTAGTTCAAAGTGAAGCTGGAGGGATGGCTCATGTGTCTCTGCCTCCTCACCTTAAACTGATCCTAAAAATCGAGGGTTGTTATGAGGATGAAATGAGATGACTCACTGTCTGTGCAACAAACCCTGAGTGATGGCCACGGTTCAGGCCTTGGGATAACCACCCTCCTCATAGATGAAAAACTTCTAACAGGAGACACAATGTCCCTTAATTGGTCTTCCATTCCATCAAGCTACCATTTCTCCTCCATTTCTAAACTTATTAATAGAAACATCTACACCCACTATCTCCACATTCTCCCTACCCCTTAATTTCATATAATCAGACTTCTGTCCTTACCACTCTGAATTAAAACCATTCAGAGAAAAAAGTCCTTTAACAACCAAACTGCTGCTTTTTCCTCCCTTGATTTCCATGACATGGTACACCCCTAATTATTCTCAAACTTTAAAACCATTCATTTGCCCATCTCCTTTACAATCTCTTCTTTCAATGTCAAACTTTGTCCAAAGTTCTTTTCTTAAAACCCTTCTATTTATGGATGGGACTTCGTACACTAACATGGTTCATGTCAACGTAACAACAATAGCGACAACCACAACAACAATGCCAAAATCTATGCAGCACTCGCTATGTGCCAGAGATCCTTTTAAGCACTTCTTATGTATTAACCCATGTAATCCTCATAATAACCCTATAATGTAGAAACACCATGATTAGCCCTATGTCATTGATGAAAAAAATTGAGACTCGGAATCCTTTAAGCAGATAACTCAGAGCACAAGTTTAAAGTCTCTTAAGCTCTAAGCCCACATTACTCTATGCTTGACGCTAGTATCTTAAACTCGGATGTTCAAAGCTAAAAGTTTATTAACTCATCAGGAAAACAGAAAAAGGAAAATGTTAGATTGTAGACTGAACTTTCTGTGTGATGAATAGTACCACCATTCCTACTTCCTAGGCAGGGCCAGCCTCCTGCGTACGCACCTGCGCAGCCATAGTTCTCTGTGCTTCCAAGGGCCCCACACTCGGTATAATGCTCTGCTACCACCGTCTTGAAATTCTTAGTTTTTAAGAAAGGAGTCCTGCATTTTCATTTTGTTCTGGGTCCCACAAGTCAGGTAGCCAGTCCTAACCTCAAAATGCATCATAGGCTTATTTTTTTACGCTAAAAATTAAATCAAAAAGATATTTATAAAGCATACATATTTGTTCTTAATACCATCCCTCTAACAAGTTTCTACTCAACTATTGGTTCTGCTACCTTAAACTCCTCTAATCTTGAACTATTTATTTCAGGTACAGTTGTATGATGACTAACGACTCCCTTACATCAGGAAACCTGTGATTGGTCCATGCAAAGAGAATGACAGCTTCACATTATTACATACGATGGAGCGCAGATAAACTGTTGGATAATTTAAAATAGTGGTATTTGACTTCTGACCGATTCATAAATTTGAAAATATTTATACAGGGGCACCTGGGTGGCTCAGTCAGTTAGGCTTCCAACTCTTGATTTCAGCTCAGGTCATGATCTCACAGTTCGTGAGACCAAGCCCCACACTGTCAGCCCAGGGCCTGCTTGGGATTCTCTCTTTCTCTCCCTCTCTCTCTCTGCCTCTCCCCCCCCACCAAATAAACTTATAAAAGTATGTTACATGTATATATTTATATTTACAAGCCTACACTAGTCTTTTCTTTCAGTTATCAAATGTTCTGTCTTGAAAATAGTGATATAATGTATTGCTGTTCAAATGGAAATTAAAATCAGTTTACTAGTTTATACTTAGCAATGTTATCCGAATGAAATTTTTGGAAATGCCAGTGGAAGGACACATACAGATGTTAAACAGAAACATCTTATTGCCTATGCCCCACAATTTTCCAAGTTTTTCAGAAAATACATAAATAATTAAAATGGTTTCCTCAATGAGCTAGCTAGCCAGCTCAAGTCACCTGGTTCAAAAATAGTCTCTTTCCTAGCTGCCAGCTACGTCAACTGCAATTCAAGAAAACTTCCCAGAAAAAATAAAAATATGGAATGTATAGCTAAAAAGAAGACACCGTAGTCCAGGACTAAAATTAAGATACAACGTAATAAAATATCTGGATTTCAAGAAAAAGAATCCTTTGGTATCCAGGTGAAAATATCACTCATTTTAAAGTGAGAAAAAAAAATCAAGCTGGTTTTAGACTTTTCCCCTAAAACATTCAGCACTAAAAGACAGTGAAATGCCTACAAGTTTTTAAAGAAAATGAACCCCAATATTTTACACCCAACCAAACTGTTTTTTCAAGAGTTCAAATATAAAGCATTTGAACAACAGATTTGAACTTCAGTCTGAATGTTACTGGAGTTTTATATATATCCAAACATAAATTCACTTTAATAAATACTTTCCAGGGCTCCTGGGTGGCTTAGTCGGTTAAGTGTCCAACTTCAGCTCAGGTCATGATCTCCTGGTTCATGGGTTCCAGCCCCACACTGGGCTCTCTGCTGTCAATGCAAAGCCTACTTCGGATCCTCTGCCCCCCTCTCCCTCCCTCTGCCCCTCCCCTGCTCTTGCTCTCTCTCTTTCTCAAAAGTAAAAAAATTAAAACATTAAAACATTAAAAAAATAAAAACAAATAAGTAAATAAATACTTTCAATAGTCTTTGCATTGTAACCTTAGTTGAATCTCAAATTCTACCTAATTGGGAATTCTGCTTTCCAAGAATAGACTTACTTTTTTTTTTTTTTTTTTTTTTTTAAATTTTTTTTTTTTCAACGTTTTTTATTTTATTTTTGGGACAGAGAGAGACAGAGCATGAACGGGGGAGGGGCAGAGAGAGGGAGGCACAGAAGCGGAAACAGGCTCCAGGCTCTGAGCCATCAGCCCAGAGCCTGACGCGGGGCTCGAACTCACGGACCGCGAGATCGTGACCTGGCTGAAGTCGGACGCTTAACCGACTGCGCCACCCAGGCGCCCCTAGACTTACTTTTAAAGGTGATTCATTTCAGGTGTCTGCGGTATTTGGGCCCAAAATCTATGATACTTTGTAACATTTATTCAGAGTGAGACATGCAATCACAGAATTTTAGAGCTAAAGAAATACTTATGTTCCTCTTTTAGGGTATTTTTTTTTCCTCAAAAGTGGTGAGGAATTAGGGGAATAACTTTTAGGAATTAAAAACAGGGGAGGTTTTTAAAACTAAAACACTGTCACTTCTATTTCCCCCTGACCTTAACTCCCTGCCTCCAAATGACAGTCGCTGTTTAGTGAGATGCCTTGTCATTGCTCAGCTGTTGAAATGGCGGAACACATAGGGGAGGCAGTGGTAGGCTTCTCAACCACTGCTTCTGGAAGTAGCAAGCAAAAGAAAGGAAGACCTGGGAGCTGAGTGCTTTTCTTGGCATCACGGTATTTACTGACAGGGTGGGGTCTCCTGATTGCTGACTCCTTCTACTATATCACACTTATAGTCAATAACTTTAGAAAAGATGGGCTATGCAGAATCACAGTTACCTGTAAAGTTGTTCTGGTACCCCTTGCTTCTCACCAACATATACCATGAATAAAATTAACCACCCCCTCCTCTACATGCCTATTGTCCATAAAGCCAGTATAGTTCATAAGTCCCAATGCAGAACATGTGGTTTATGCATGGCTGTTGTTATTCCCCTCACCCAACTGTGAGATCCAAGACAGAAGGGCACAAATCATGTTCATTTTTGTCTTCCCAGTGCCTAACACAGTTCCTTCCACATACTTGTTTTCATCAAATATTTCTGGAATTGAATTCAAGCCATTATATTGCTATACTCAAAAATCATACTAAGGTTTCAGTACAAATGACTCAAATATATCATAGACAATTACATTATAAAGTTCAGTTTAAATTGAATTGTTAAAGGAGATCTCTCTACAGGCTATTCTGATTTATGACATTTTTCAAAGTATACTAAATCACAAGGAATCATTTCCATTAATCACCTTGACTGCTCTCTTCCTCTCATGAAAACATTAACTCTAATCATTCTTTACATCCCTACTCTTGTATCTTTTATAAAGACCAATTCATCTTACATTAAGCCTCCAAACCATCTTAATTCCATCAATTCCTTTTGCATTTCACAATGTAAATTTAATTCCCTGCTTTTTTCATACTTAGTATGATTGTTGATTATAGTAATTATATTATTGCAAATGTAGATAGATATGTAAATATATGTAATACATGTAAATGTATATAGATATGTAAATATCTAAAAATGGGCAGAAACAATGCACACCGAACCATTTCAGAGGTTATCTCTGAGGAGAGCAATCAAGGTGAGCCCAGGCAATCGAAGAAGCTTTTAATGTTGTGCCCTGTGTCTTCATGGACTGAACCTTTCAGACCAGAAAAGACCCAAAAGGAAGACAACAGCAGCCACAGTTCCTGACATCACTCATGAGGCTTAGCTTAACATCTAGCTCTTTAGTTCTCTCTCTGATTGAGTAGACTGGAGTGGATTTATGTTACCAGCAATCTAAAGAACCTGTCCACGTGTGTGGTCAATAGTACACTCCCCTCAGCTGGAATGGTACATCTCTTCACACCTTGCATCCCTGTTGGCATCTTACATCTCCACCCACATAACTTCCTACTATCATAGTAAACAGAAGATGGAAAACTGAAACTGAAACAGCCCTTCTATTTCTCCAAATCCCATAGTCCAGGTAATGGTATAAAGGCAGAAAACTTATATTGTACATACCCTGTTCAATGCTGCCAGGACCAGTTTGTGAATATCATTCCTGAAACACTGTTTTTTAACCATATGTAGCTTATGTTGATATTCTGTATCTTCCTTGGGCTCTTCTGACATGCCTAAATAAGTAAACAAATAAATAGTAAGTTTCTCATAAAGATTTAGGCTGAGCAGATTGTCACTTCCTAGAAGTGATCATAATTAACCTAACAATACATACACATGTTGTACTATTTTCTAATTGCATAGTTCCTTATCAAAGAAATAACCCTTATCTTTCCAGAAATTATAAAAAGTTTATCATTGAATGTAAACGAGATGCAACGTGTGTGGGTGTTTACTGAATTTAAAGTAGCAAGAGCTACTACCTGGAGAGGTTTTCTAGAGCAAACGATACTTTTTTTGTATGAATACTCTGTATTCATACAAGACTTTTATGCAACAATGGACAGCTTGAGAAAAGCTCAGTTGTTTGGGCTACAACATAAAAAGGTCAGATATGAAATGCAGACATAAAAGAACAGCTGGAACAACAGTGAAAAGAAAAAAGATTTCAGTTTCAGCGTTATGGTGGTAAAGAGCATGTACTTTTGTTAAAAGTCCTCTAAGGCTGTATAATAGTATTAAGTTACTCACCGGAAACATATTCCTTATTAAGCTACATGGTAATTAAACTATCCTAAAACTGTTAAAAAATAAGAAGTCAAAAAATAGTGGTTACATAGTTGATACTACATACTACAATTATTATGAATGGATGATGTCTCCAAAACCTATGCCTATAGAAATAATTATTAATAAGCAGTTCTTTATATAATCTTTCACTTTAATAATCTGTATTAACAAGGGGCACCTGGGTGGCTCAGTCAGTTAAGCGTCTGACTTCGGCCCAGGTCATGATCTCGTGTTTCTTGAGTTCCAGCTCCACACCAGGCTCTGTGCTGATAGCCTAGAGCCTGGAGCCTGCTTTCGATTCTGTGTCTCCCTCTCTCTCTACCCCTCCCCTGTGCTCGCTCTCTCTCTCTTAAAAATAAACATTAAAAAAGATTTTTTAAATAATTTTTATTAACACAAACTATTAACTGGCTGCATATATAGCTTTTCATTTACCTAACAACAACAACAACAAAAAACTTAAATGCTAACTACATGCCAGAGCTGTTGCTACATGTTGGGAATAACACAATGAATAACAAAGGCTGGGTGGATCTCCACCCTCCAGGAGCTTTCAGTCCTCATTTTAGAATATATTCAGACAGGTTCAGACATTCACTACAGCTGTATGACCTTAGGCAAGTCGCTTAAACTCTCTCAGCCTTATTTTCAGTAACCAAGCCCACGTTAATTTCTGAAACGGCCGATTACATCGCAAGCAGATGTAACCACTAAGAGGAGGCCTGTTGAGTAATAAAAACTTTATCACATGTAATAAGTCTTAATAAACATCCTTCTTACATTAAGACCAAATGAACATTACCATAAATTTCATCTCTGGTCTTTGTTATATCACTTGAGTTTCTACTACCCATAAAGGATATAATTTCCTCTCCATGTAACAGGCCTTTAAATTGTACATACTGCAAAATTTTGAGGGCAGGATCCATAACCTAATCATCTCCAGATCACCAAGAGTTCCAAGCGTAGTGTTTTAGATCTGTCATTCAATGTATGCTTGTTGCACAAATGTATATATAAAAGTGCCTACTCAGGAGTCAGGCTGCATAGGTTGAATACCTGACTCCATTATATAAGTTGTGACCTTAAAATCTTTACTTCTCATGCTTGTTTCATCATCTGTAAAATGGCACACACACAAAAACAGGGATCTGTCTCAAGGGTTGCTATGAGCATTTTAAAAATTCATACACATAAAGCACTTCGAACAATGCCTGACACATTTTAATTCTTCATGTTTTTCAGCATACTGTTACTAACTACAAATGAATGGGGTGTTTTACAGTTTTCATATCATCCCAAGCCATCTCCTGATTAAACAAATTCAGTTTCTCTTAATGTTCTTTCAGATGTGGTTTTATACTCATAATCACCTTCCTCTATATAATTCCCAATTTGCATAAGTCCTTTCTTAAAGAATTTTACATTATTCCTTCTAGATCTGACACCAAGTCAAGAAAAATAACCAACGCAATATTTTATTAAAATAGCTGTCTTATCATTTTATTAAAGCCACAGAGTCAGGCACCTGGGTGGCTCAGTCCATTAAGCATCTGACTTCGGCTCAGGTCATGATCTCGCGGTTTGTGGGTTCAAGCCCTGTGCTGGGCTCTGTGCTGACAGCTCAGAGCCTGGAGCCTGCTTCGGATTCTGTGTCTCCCTCTCTCTCTCTGTCCCTCCCCCGCTCACGCTCTGTGTCTCAGAAATAAATAAACATTAAAAAAATGTAAAAAAAAAAAAAATTAGACTTCCATTTTAAGCTCAGTCCACATTGATAAAAAAATAAAATGAAGAGAGAAATTATATCAACTCTGATCTTGTACCCCTGAAGGGTAATAGGTAAAGTTGCTAAAAGTTCTGTTTTTGCACATATGCTTTCTACTATTTCATTCAAAGAGACAGTTGAAGGTCTACTCTCATCCTGGTTTGTGTTAGTAGCTGAAATAGAACAGGAAGACCTAGTTTCTGCCTTTCTCGAGCCCAATGCTTAGCTTTAGAACACATATGTAAATAAACTATTATAGTGGTTAACAAAATAGAGGTGTGTGCAAATAATAAAAAGGAAAGAAGAAGTAATGACCAAAAGAAATGAAGCCAGGTGCCCAAGATTTGTAGAAACTATAAGGAGTTTGGGTAGAGTAAAATGAAGTTTACTTCATCTTAAAAAATGAAGAAACTGGAGGGACTCCTGGGTTGCTCAGTCAGTTAAGCATCCATGATCTTGTGGTGTGTGAGTTTGAGCCCCACCCCAGGCTCTGTGCTGACAGCTCAGAGCCTGGAGCCTGCTTCGGATTCTGTGTCTCCCTCTCTTTCTCTGCCCTCCCCTGCTCGTGCTCTGCCTCTCTTTCTCTCAAAAATAAGTAAACATTAAAACAAATCTTACAAAGCTACCGGGTCAATCACTTTAACTTATTGTTCCAAAAAAGAGGAAAAATTGAAAACTACTACATTGAAAGAAGTTTAAGAAACCTAACAGCCCATATGCAAAATGTGGGCCTGAACTGGACACTGAATTATATAAATTTGCTATAACACACACCTTTGTTACAATTAAGACAATCTGAATATGGGCTAGTTAATAAATGAACTGAGATATTTTAGGCACCTACCTCAACTTAACATGCTCAAACCAGAATCATATTCAACCTCAAAACTACTGGGGTACTGATACTATAGTTAACTCATTGATACATAGAATGGTTAAGATACAGTATAGCAAATTACGGTGCAGTATGGTATAGTAATACGGTATGGGAGCATAGAATAAAGTAGATAACAATAAAGAAACGTATTTATATAATGATATGTTTATAAATGTGTCAACAAATATGTGTTTCTACACATGAAATACAACCCTAAAATTATAAAATTATTTCCAAGGGTACCCATTAATACATCTAAACATTATAAGAAAATCACTTAATTGACCTTTTAAATACATAAGTTCACATATCTAATGATTATTGCTATCAATGTGGCTTCAGAGTCAATTCTAAAAACAATTAAAAAATTATCTTCAAAAAATGTTTTAATGTTTATTTATTTTTGAGAGAAAGAAAGATAGAGTGTGAGTGGGGCAGGGCAGAGAGAGAGGGAGACACAGAATGGAAGCAGGGTCCAGGCTCTGAGCTGTCAGCACAGAGCCTGATGCAGGGCTCAAACTCACGAACTGTGAGATCATGACCTGAGCTGAAGTTGGACCCTTAACCTACTGAGCCACCCAAGTGACCCCAGTATGATTTTTTTAAATATTTATTTATTTTTGAGAGAGAGAGAGAGAGAGAGAGAGAGAGAGAGAGAGAGTGGGGGAGGGGCAGAGAGCGAGGGAGACACAGAATCTGAAGGAGGCTCCAGGCTCTGAGCTGTCAGCACAGAGCCTGACGTGGGGCTCGAACTCACAGACTGCAAGATCATGACATACGCCAAAGTTGAACACTTAACTGACAGCCTTGAAGGCACCCCCAAAACTTGTTTCTTAACCAAAAGATTATTTTATTAACTAACAGATTTGGTTCTGAAAGTCTTCTGCTTACCTTTAAAATTTAAAAGATTAAGGCTGGCACCTTTAAGGATGATCAAAATGGTTCTGTTTTGTTTTGTTTTGTTTTTTACAATCTACAAAGTTCAAAAAAAAATTGTAATAATATTTTTTAGCAAAATTATGTCTGTTAAATTATACCTTGGAAGTTGCATGACAACTATGAATAGCACATCATGACTCAATTCAAAATCTACTAATTGAACAGCTATTTTAGTTCAATATGCCAGGGGATTAAAAACAACAACAACGACGACGACGACGACGACTGAAGAAAGCCCCCTCCTTGAAAAAATGTATATTCTTGTACCGAGTATACTTTTATTCTTAGAAACATAAAATACGATTATGATTAAAGATACTGGTAGATTTATGAGGATTTCATTTAAAAACAGTGCGTACATTGGGGCGCCTGGGTGGCGCAGTCGGTTAAGCGTCCGACTTCAGCCAGGTCACGATCTCGCGGTCCGTGAGTTCGAGCCCCGCGTCAGGCTCTGGGCTGATGGCTCGGAGCCTGGAGCCTGTTTCCCATTCTGTGTCTCCCTCTCTCTCTCTGCCCCTCCCCCGTTCATGCTCTGTCTCTCTCTGTCCCAAAAATAAAAAAAATAAAAAAAATAAAAAACCTGGGCTGAATAGGAATTTTACAGAGCAACAAAAAGTACATCCCTGATATTCAGCAGTCGGAAAGTCCTATCAAACGTATGTCCTCACTGTCTCTCAGATCCACCGTCTCCCCTGCTTCCATCGCTGGGCCCCCACCATGTCTCACCTGACCATCATGGCCTCCAACGCAATCTCCCTGGAGGAGGCTTTCTCCCTGCCAATCATCCTCCACAGCACAGCGCTTTCACTATAAACTGCAGACTTGTTCATGACACTAAAGTTTTTGAACACCTTTAATAAATCTGAACTGACTTCTGTTCAAAAAAGTCACACACTTGCTCAGTGCTGTGGTCAGGCCCTTAACCTCAGGCCTCCGCCACTCCTTCCACATTCATCCACAGGCACTGATGTCCTCACACCTTACTCAACCAAGACCATGTGCACTCTGTCCTTCTGCCTGAAGGGTCCTGCCCAACCTTCCTACCTGGTCAGCTTCACACACCCTTCAACTTCAAATATCTCAATCTTGACCTACTCCTTTGATTAAATTACTTGTGCCTCCACCAATATTCTCACAGCCTTTTATACCTATGGCAGTAATAGCTCTGCTCATACTGTCTGGTAATTATCTATTTACATATCCATCTACCTCTAAGCTCCAATAATAGTACCATAATGCCTTCTTCATTCATTTTTCATCATTGGGCAGCCATCACAATATTTAGAACAAAGGAGGTTCTTAATAAATATATACTGAATGAATGGAGGAGCAGTTGTTTTAAATGGGCTTTGGGGGTGCCTGGGTGGCTCAGTCAGTTAAGTGTCTGACTTCGGCTCAGGTCATGATCTCACCATTCGTGAGTTCAAGCCCTGCGTCGGGTTCTGTGCTGACAGCTTGGAGCCTGGAGCCTGCTTCAGATTCTGTCTCCATCTCTCTGCCCCTCCCCTGCTCACATTCTGTCTATCTCTCTCTCTCTCAAATATAAAACATAAAATAAATTAAAATAAATAAATACAAAATAAACAGGCTTGGAAGGACAAGTGAGGTCACAACAGATGTAAGCAGGGGGGTAAAGGGGAGAGAACAGAAGCTACTGAGGTTAATAAATAAAAGCCACAGGGTTATATTTGAGAAAGATTCATTCAACCACAGAGTAAAAGAAGGACCGGAAAGAGGCAAAAGAGAAAGTGTGAAAATTAGTTAGCTATGTTTATAGTTCAGACAAGAAGCAAAACAAAACTTGGATGGCAACAGAAATAGAAAAAATTATCAGAGGTTGACACTCTCCTTGGAAGCAAAGCTCCATACTTTATATTATAGTGATTGCTTGTATAAATAAATTATCCAATTTTTTTATAAATTAATCTGACCCTTCCACATCATCATTTTTCCTCTCTTTTTACTTTTGGATTAGTGGGAAGATTTGCTTTTGGTTGAGCAAAGCTGGTCCTTTCATTTTTGCCTAGGAAGTTGGTATTTCAGAAAAAGTCAAAAAAATCCATTGAAATTGCCATCTCTTCCCATATCCATTATGTGACTTACCTGGAACTATAAAATGTAAAACAGCTCGAAGTGCCTCCAGCTGCACTGATAATGATGCCTCATGATATTTCATAACTGCTATTATTTTGGGGGCCACTACTACCATTGTATCCATGGAAGCATTACTGGAAATATAAGATTGAAACGCTTATTAAAAGCACAACCTTATTCCATTGTACAAACACCCAGTTGAAACAAGTGCAGGAAAACAGAACCATTCTATTTTACCAGAAAAGGCGATGTGGAAATGCATTTGCATTCAGTAATATGAGCACACCTATTTTAATTATTATTTAATTAAACCCTGACCTCAAGAAGTGGAATTCCTAATAACCTGGGAATTCTTTTATTTAGTTTCACAAGACACATCTCCCTTCTGATCTGCACATGGGTCACTGGCAACAACCCTGAAAAAGTAGGTGTTATTATCTGCATTTTCCAGATGAAGAGTTTAGGCTGACAGAGGTGACGTATCAAGGTCCTATAACTAGAATGTGACAGAGCCGGGACTGGAACACAAAAACTGTCCGAGCTCCAAGGTCAGGGATCTTTAGAGCATACCAACCTGCCTCTTCCAAATTAACACCACTGGACTCCCTGTATGGTATTCTTAATTAGTTTCATTTGCGTTGAAGTCTTAAGTTTCTCTAAGGTATTTTGGCTATTCTTTCTCTTCCATATGAAGAAATGCCACTGGATTAGATTTCAGTAGGTACTTACTACAAACTGTAAAACAGGCAGGCCTTGCTTTGTACAGTGCCATGTTAACTGAAACCTGTGCATTACTCCAACCAAGCCCTCACTTCGCGTGGTTCTGTGGTCACGGTAAGCTTCTCTTGTTTGGTCATCCCACTTCATTCACTCTCCTCTAACCACTGTGCCCTTACTCATCCCTGCCACTGCATTATCACACAGTATTTATTGTAACTGTCTCTTTACACATCAGTCTCCCCAACTAGAAAGTGGGTTTTTTAGTGGCACGCCCACTGTCATAGTTATCTTTGAATCCCCAGGACTAAAACTGTATATTTTACCTATGAGGAAACAGCCAGAAGCATTAATTGCACATAAACTACAGAATCTTAAAGGGTAGATTATTCCATGGTGTTTGTCTCATTTATAAAGGTTTGCACACTTCCGGGACCATAAAAATCATCATTGGAGATCAACTTTAAATTTAAATATTCAATAGCAACATTTAAATAAAAGAAATATGACTCAAAGATATGATATATATATATAAACATAAATAAATTAGCTGGATGGATGTTAAAAACTACATAACCTTATTCCTTAAAAGCCTACCAATGTGCTACATACATTTTACCATGCTATTTGCATTTCATTTATTCATATTTAATAACAGTATTAATAATAACAGCTGTGATTTATTGAGTGCTTACAATGTATAGGCATTATCTTAACTTTGTAAGAAGTAAGTGATTTAATATTTACGTTATAAACTTACAACTGATGAGGTTATTACTATTTATCCCTCTTTACCAAAGAGGAACCTGATGTTTAGACATCAAATGGCTGGCTCAAATTAGTGGGAAAGCCAGGACACAAAATCATTTTCTACTGCAACATTTGTGCTAATTATTTTTTCTTTTACACATTACAGTTTCCTAGAGAGCTTATTTTTTTGTTTGAGATCCACACAGATTAGGCCAAAGTTACTTCACATTCTTTGGCCTAATAAAATGCAAAAAGGCACTGAGCGTATCCTGCAGTAGGCACCTTCTGTACATAATTCAGTTTCAGCCTTTTAAACAGGTTTCTCTTAAGCCCCCCACTCACCACTCTACCCCCCAACCCTGCCCTATCATCCACCCCCAGATCTGGTCCTGTTGTGCCTCTAACCAACCACGGAATCTTAACATCTTTGGACTTCCCAGCTAAGGAATGAGAGCAGGAAGAGAAGACCAGGTTAATTCAAATGAAAGAATCGCAATAAATATTTGTTGTGAAAAAAACAGAAGCCATATTCTGATTTTATCTCATGCCTTTCATACACAATAATTTGAAAAACTGATTGTACAACTGCTATTTTCCAAAATGTGGTCAGCACCAAGCACAAAGTACAAAAGCCAATTTAACATGTTTCTACAATCTCTGCCATCCCTTTCCACAGGCAGATAAAATAAGTCTACAGTATTGGTGATATAAGATTATATTCCACAATGTTTCAATCTGCAAATGTCTTATGTTTTTCTTTTAACTCTTAGAAATATGCTTGAAACATTGATATATTCCTGGCCCAACCTTATATATTCTGCATAAGTTCATGAATCTGTATTACCTTCCTTCAAAAAGATGATTTAGCATTTTACAGCCGCTTTCTGCAACCTCAGGAGAATGTATATGCTTCTGCATTAACTCCAATACATTCAGGTATATTCCTTTTGACAAGAGGATTTTTCTGAAATTAACTATAAAATGTTTTTAATGTTACTCATAGAAATAAAAGCACACTTTCATAATTCTGCAGTAGACACAAAATGCTAAGATAGTCCAAATTCATAGAAAAGTACCTGTAGAATTTATATTTCATTGCAACTTAAAGATCATTAATGTTTATCTTTCAAATGTGCACCATTTTCAATTTTTCACACTTATTCACAATTTCAGTTGAGGTTTTGATTTTTAAAGTTTTATTCATAGACATGACTGGTTCCAATATAATACTATCCATGTGAAAGGAATGTTTTTGCAGGAAAATATTTTAAAATAATGCCCTCAAAATAAGAATGAAAGTTGCATTTCATTCTAATATTTATAACAGTGTCACAAAATAACCGCACTTACACAGACTTACTAGGCATGTTAGACACGAGTGAGCTGGGAATAAGTTATAGGTGCATGCAGTACTGACCATCCACTCACACCTTGCGGGGGCAGGGGGAGTAGGGTGGGACAGGGGCTGGAACCATGTCAGGCTGCCTTCAGCCTTGAGCTACCTTCTCCATTCATCCCAGCGAACTGTACAAACATTATTTATAGGTACACCATCATGTGCAAAGGGACGGAAAGCACTGACAAAATTATTACATAATTTCACAAAGCAATGCCAAAGCTTAATAAATATGCTTTACAACTGATTTTATACTCTATGTGGGAAGATAACTATATCCCAGCAATAATGATTACAGAATAATTTTTCTTTGTTATAAACTTCCTTCACTAAACGCACATTATCTTATACTGTCTATTTAAGTATAAACTGTCTTGAAGACTCTGTGTAAATATCATTCCAACATTACACACTGCAGGTCAACACTCTGAAAGTGGCAGGAAATGAAACTTAGATTAAGTACCACAGAGGGTCCCAACTTCAGATGGCTCGACCAACGATTTTTCGACCTTTGTGATGGTGTGAAAGTGATACACGTTTAGTAGAATCCATACTTCAAATTTTGAATTTTGATCTTTTCTCAGGCAGAGTACAATACTCTTTCTTAATGCTGGGGAGTGGCTGCAAGCCACAAAATAACAAGAGTAAACAACCGATGCACTTACACTCTACCTTTCATGCTGTTTTTCACTTTCAGTACAGCATTCAGTAAATTACGTGAAACATTCAACACTTTGTTATAAAACAGGCTTCACATTAGATGATTTTGCCCAACTACAGTCCAACATAAGTGTTCTGAGCACATTGCAGTTCAGCAAAGCTAAACTATAATGATCAGTAGGTTAGGTGTATTAAATGCATTTTCAACTTTCAACATTTTCTACTTATGACAGGTTTATTGGACAAAACCCCATCATCATAAGTCAAGAAAGATCTGTATTTTGAAAATCAGTTATCAACCTCAAACTGGTAAAGGAAGAAATGATAGAAAATCGGGAAAAGTCAGAAATAAGTGGAATTGATATACACATTCTAAAATACTGCCAAAATCTGAAAAATTCATACCTTTTAAAGATGCCCAGAATAACACACACTAAAATATGATAAGTTGGGTTATTTTGCTTGGTCATGTCAGAAGGTTCAATAACCCCTCCTAAAGTGGCTAACTTCTAACCAAGAGGATACTTTTAAAAGATGGAAGTCCCTCTACACCAGCAGTGCTCGCACTGCAGAGAAACTTGGAACTACTCAGAAGGCTTGCTGAAAAACAGATTGCTGGGTCTAACCCCAGAGGTTGGGATTCAGCAGGTCTGAACAGGGCCCTAGAATTTACATTTTTAACAAGTTTCCTGGAGATGTTACTGGTCCAGGCACCATACTGTCCTAGACATTCACCTAACCTTTGACTTAAAAATTGAGAACAGAAATTTCATCAAACACTGGACCTAATAGAAATTACATCATGCAGTGACTTCAGAGTTCACAGAACATTTTAGACACCTTATCTCCTTTACCTTATATCTGCATAAAGTCCTGATCTCTTCTGCTCCATTTTAGTAATAAATTATCTGCTTTAAAAGGCCAATAATAATATGTAACTTCCTGCAGCTCTTTATCCAATATTCACCTTCTTCCCTGGCTGCCTCGTCACCATTTTATCTCCTCTGACCCCTCACACACATCCTTCTTCTCTGGTTCATTTTCTTCTTTCGTAGCTACCTCACACATATGTTATTTAATCTTTTTTTTTTTTTTTTTTTTTTTAAATCTTTTTTAACGTTTATTTATTTTTGAGACAGAGAGAGACAGAGCATGAACGGGGGAGGGTCAGAGAGAGGGAGACACAGAATCTGAAACAGGCTCCAGACTCTGAGCTGTCAGCACAGAGCCCGACACGGGGCTCGAACTCACGGACCGCGAGATCATGACCTGAGCCGAAGTCGGACGCTTAACCAACTGAGCCACCCAGGTGCCCCTGTTATTTAATCTTATTATCTGTCTTCCCCACTACAGTTGAAGCCCCCTGAACCTGGGAGTATACTATTTATATGATAATCCAAATGCCTAGGTCACTGTCTAGCAGGAGCTCAATAAATATTAACTTAATTCATTAAGTAGATAACTAATTAATTGAGGGAAATGTCACACAAGATGTTCAAGCTTTGGCCTGGGTAACGTCATGGCAGAAACCAGTTCTGCCTGCCAGTCCTGTTGTTTTTCAAGAAAACCCATCCCAACCCTGCATACTCCATGTTTCCAAGTGTCTTTCAATGAGAAGTTGCCCACAGAGGTTGGTGACCAAGCTGCTCAAGGTCTTAATACTCTCCTAAGGCAGAACTCCAAGAATAATACACGGGATCTGAGTACTGTTTACCTAGCAGGTGGCTGAGAACAAAGAAGTAAGGAACAAGGAAGAGCAGGGCACTGATTCTGATCAAAATCAAGGCTGACTCCACATGTAACTAATCCTCATTCACTGGTTGTTTTGTTGGCATATCAAAGATTTCCACAGGGCAAAGAACAACAGCACCAGCACAACATTTGTATATGGCCAAGGTTACTCTCCTCTCCTCGATGTGCCACACAAAAGCAACCAAGTGAGGCTCTGGTCCTCATTTTCAGGAGGGAGATCCCTATCCAGATCTCTGCACAGTAGAAGATGGGAGATTTAAGGGCAGCAATTCCCTTTCCTAACACTCCTGCTCTGACTTACTATCCGAGAGGGCAACCCCTATCTGTCTGTGAGGGCTCTTCCCAGCTCAAGTTTTTTTATTAAAGTGCCACCTGAGGGGCACCTGGGTGGCTCAGTCTGTTAAGCGTCGGACTTAGGCTCAGGTCATGATCTCAGTTTGTGGGTTCAAGCCCTGCATCAGTCTCTGTGCTGACAAGCACAGAGCCTGGAGCCTATTTTGGATTCTGGGTCTCCCTCTCTCTCTGACCCTCTCCTGCTCTCTCTCTCTCTCTCTCTCTCAAAAATAAAAACAAACATTTAAAAATAAATAAATAAATAAATAAATAAATAAAATGCCACCTGAGAGGTAAAGTGAGAAAGAAGGAAAAGGAAGAATAAATTATTTTCCTCTTGATTCGACTTAAATAACAGCACTGAGAAACATGCATGGACTGGTTTGTTGATTCCCTTCATTTCTATGGAGGTTCTCTACTAGCAGGTGATGCAAACACTGGTCTCTGGTTCGGGCTTTCAGTGTTTTTCTCTATTTTGCTCCCTCTAAAAATATTCTGAAAGAGCTGCCAAGTCCAAATGCCTTTATGATGAGTTTTCTCCCAAGATTTTCTGGCAGGATTTCCTGTTCATGGGAGCCTGGAATCTGAACATCCAGAGCCTCAATTTTAAACCTCAGAGTCTTTCCAAAGGTATAACAGCCATTTTTCTCTCCCTAATAACAAAATGCTTACATGTAAAGGACAATTTTAACAGATTTTAACATGGTGACTATCTCTCTAGACATTGCATTATCTAGAAAGTTTTCTTTCAAAAAAAAAATAACAGGAACAGTACATGAAATAAAATGGAAAAAAGTGACCATTTGGTGTTTATTATAGGTACCAAAAAAAAAAAAAAAAAATCCCACTCAACACAAAGTAAAAGTCTATCAATGAGAAAATGGTTTATAAAATAGAGTATAGGTATACGTGGGAAGCTACACTGCTATTAAAAATGATAATACAAAATTTTACATTTATCAACACAAAAAAGAAAACATATACAACCTGCTTATAAAAGTATTATTATCCCATTTCTGCAAACATAGAAAATATACAATATATTGTACATATTGTATATATGTATGTTGTACATATATACATGTTATGTGTGACTACACACATAGAAATTCAGGAAAAAAATCAAAATGTTTTTTTTCTTCTTTATCTTTTTACCTATATATCAATACATCTACATATCAGGTAAATATCTACTTATGTGAATTTTTTGTAATGTATTATCTTTACAAGTTTAAAACAATACAAAACGCATTTCCTTTTATTCAAAAATGATGTACTCCTTACCATTTTGTTCTAACAGAGTGGACAACGCATTTGCAGAGGCCTGGAAAACTTCTTTCGATGAAGAATGCATCAGCATGGAGAGCATCACTTCCCTATGAGCTGGGAACCTTTCACAAATTAAATCACAATATTAACGGGAACCTTTTGAATAATTAGTTCAAATATTCCCTTATCATTATCTAGTCTAACAACAAACAAGGCCTTTAAACAGGATTTCATGTCACCTCCACTTTAACAAGTCACTTTGTGAATTACAGGTAAACAGTTTTTACATTTAAAAGGTAGTTCAAATCCACTAAATACTAATAAATTAGTATTTCTCTGTTCCTTCAAAGTTGATAAGCAGTAAAGGGGGAAAAAGATTCAGCAAATATATAAAGAGGTGTTAAGAGGAAAAAGATAAAATGAGAAAAAGAATGGAAACAAGAAAAAATAAAAATCATAAAGAAACAGCATGAGTTTTAAAAGTGTAGAGCATAATATATATTCTCTTAATAATATATTTTAAAGGTTTCCTATGGATATTAAGGAAATCAGTGTGCTATGAAATGAAATTTATAAACTGCAACAAGAACTTAACAATCTTAAAAAGATTGCTCAAAGTGGATTAGGATGCTGGTCTAACATACAGTTTTCTGAAGTATTACTGTTGCCTTTTAAAATGGAGATATATGATTAAACAGCATTTGTGTCATTAATTCTCTCCCGACGGGCAACGGACCCATATGCATCCAGGTTTTCAGGATTTGAGATGTACGTTATCACTACTTAAGTTTCGAAGAAAAGTCATTCAAAAGTTCTTAAAGCAGGAGCATACCCAGGGCAAACATCACAAGTATTGCGATAAAGCACAGAGCCTTGCAGCCATGAAACAACTCTGATACACACCAAACTCCTGTTTACAGTTTGTATCTTTGAGAGAGAGGGCTGCTCTTAGGAGGCTTGAATGGCACTCCCATAGAAAGCCTCCTCCAGAGCTGACAGCTACAAATAAGCCTCTAAAGAGAAGACACATCAACACTGCAACATCAAGTAGGAAATCAATTTGGAGGCTTCTGACCACACCGAACTCCTGATATCGACAAACTGCTGGCTAGTCACTGCAACAGAGAAGGTCACAGATGGCTCTGCAATCTCTGTCACCTGAGATTAATTAATACAGCATTTTTAATGATCAGCTAGAAAACTGAAAGGTTCTTTCTCGATGACCCATAATTTCTGAATGATGCTTGGATGCACCACTATTCTGTGGCAACACTTAAAACATAGATGCCTACATCAAAAATATTTCTAAAAATAAAAGTTACAATTACGGTATTTTATATGGATTGATTAAAAATGTAACTGAAATTCTCTATCATGTGAAATCAAAACTACTGACTGGCCGTCTTCGTCTCCGATCTTCTCATGGAGACTGTTTTGGTACATGAGGAGATTGTTTAGGGCCCAGCATGCAGCTTCCTGGATCAGGGGAGAAAAAAGAAACCTGTCAAAATATAAATTATTGAACAAGCACAATTTTGAGTAACTATAACATTTACAAAAGTGTCCGACCTGCACGTGCTTGTTCTTTCTATGCCACGTCAACGCTTTGTAACAGGCTTCCAACCAAAACAATTTTTCTTCTTCCTCATCATCATTCTGATTTTCATTCTTTTCCTCCAAATCTTGATTTAGGAAAATGGTCTCAGCTTGAAAAAATTTAAGTATATGACTTACTTACAGTCTGAATGACCAACTTGAAGTCCCTATTTTGAAACGTTATGAACGAAGTGAGGTATTCCTTAGTAGTGGTCTTGATTCATTACAAAGACTTTAAAAAATACATTACACACCTCATAATAATGCTATTCCAGTTAGTCAAATTATCAAATGAGGAAGAGGACACCAAACAAAACTAACAGACTAGAGGAAGATGAACTGAGATTAGCTGCCTGCTAACAAAGCTAAATCAAGGATGTAATTACTCATGTATGAAGAGGAAAGGTGTACTAATCACAACTGTTAGTTCCCTTGAAAGTATCTTCTATGAGAAAACAAACTACAGGGGCGCCTGGGTGGCTCAGTCAGTTAAGCATCTGACTCTTGATTTTGGCTCAGGTCATGATCTCAAGGTGTATGAGATCAAACCCGGCATCTGCCTCTGCGTTGGTAGCAGGGAGCCTGCTTGGGATTCTCTCCCTCTCTCTGTCCCTCCTCCTCCTCTCTCTCCCTCACAATAAATAAACTCAACAAAATTTTTTAGAAGAAAAGAAATTACATAAGGACAGAAAAGGCATTTAATGCTTCCTTCCCTACATATGACTGTCTCGATAATGTTGTCTTGTTATAAGGTTCCCATTCAAGATCAAATGCCCCATAACAATTTCTTGTTTAGTAAAGTTACTTACTGAGGAGTGCTAAACAGCTGAGCGCTGCAATTTGTAACGTGGCGTTCTCTGAATACCGCCGCACAGCTTTCACCACAAACTCATGTACATCGTTTAATACAAGAATATTAAAAAAATTACCTAAAAGGTAAGTGAGATTTTAGCTGAATTCTCATCCGCGAAACCTACATTACTTTGAATTGTATAACAGTATTTAAATCAACAAATTTGAGTAGTAAATATTTTCCATGACATTAAAATATATGTAATTTAAGTAGCTTAGTATAACTGCATAAAGTTTTGAAAATTTATTTCATGTAGTCATTCAATTATCTTAGACAATGGAACTGACCAGGCAAAAATAATGATAGGTTTGGGTTACATTAATTTTTTTGTTCTTTGATGCCTTCCCCTGTCATCCCATAAAACCCATCCCATATCTGCTATGCATGGCACTACAATATTCATTGTACAAAATAGCTTAATTTTGTAAAGATGGAGAAAAACTCCCTCCCTCGTCATTAAATGCTTTTGCTGAACTCTTCTTTCGCTTAAAGGAATACTGCTCAGAAAAGCCCCTGGCACACGTCGTTACTTGATTTTGTCTGCGATGATTTTAGAAAAAAAGAGTAAGAGAACACTTCACCACTTCTAAACCAAACCAGAAAGAAATCTCACACCTTTTTACACTCATTCTTCTGAAATCAACACACAATCCAAAAATCTAAGTCATTATGAGGAAGGAATTTTTAAATGATATTCCAGAAATACGTGCCTCCTTCCATTTAAGCTTATTTCTAACTCTACAACAGTCACCAGTTTCCTTCCAGAAATAAGAAAGAAACTCCTATTTAGCTGTAAGTCTAATTAAATAATCCCTAGGACACAAAGCCAGAATTGGAAAAGATCATATATCTGAAAAGCCTAAAGCCCACACTAAATATCAATCAACGGCTTCAATATCAAAAGGCAGCTTAATCAGGTATAACTCTTCTTTCAACACCTTCTTATGTTCCTACCTCTTTCACATCCACCCTCTAAGCAGACATACCCCCCCCCCCCCCGCCCTTAGTGATATCTAGTCTTGGAAAATCATTTCAAAAGATTCTCCTCTACTTTTACCAACTTCTCTAAACCTGCATTGTCCCTTCACCTTGTCTTCCCTGCCACACCGCTGCCAACAACCGCTCTACCATCCACCAACTCTATGACTCTGGGCAAAAACCAGGGAGACTGGCCTTATCTTACTTTCAAACAGTTTACACGAAAATACATAGTAAATTATATAACACCTTTATGTGCATTAAACCCATAATAAGGTGACATAATTTGACAAAATGCTAAACATTTATTCGTTGACTTTGGGTTTTTTTAATTATGAAGAGAAAGTTAAGCTTCTTTTGAAACAGTAACAGGGGCAATAAATTCTCTAGTCACTAAATGGAACAAATAATCTGTTCAAACAGATGAATGAGAATGAAAGAAAGGTATCCTTATCTGAAGATCAAGTTGACAGCTTTTTAACACTGAATAGTGTTAACTCTATAGGGAAAGCAGGGAAAAGAAGCAGCCCAGGGGACCTTCGCCAGCATTGGTAATATACGAATACTTCAGGTGGGTGGGGCATTCCTCTGCATCGTGCTTCACGTTTTCTACATGTTATGCTTATTCTTTTGTATGGATCAGCTATATTACATAGTTATACTTTAAATATAGCATACACGCATGTGCTCTCTCTCGCTCTCTCAAAAAATAAGGTAAAATTCTAAGCATGGCAGGATAGTTTGCTACTTTACAATAACTTCCATCCAGTGTATGTCAATATGCTGCTTATCCAACATACAACCTCCATATGTATGGTATATACACTTACATCATATAAACCGTGACAACAAATTAACCAAGAATTAGAACTCACCTAAGGTAAGCCTATGGAGCAAGCAGCAACTCACTTCTTGAATTTTTTCATTGTCAGGGAATGCTTTCATGGCTTCTACCACAATATTGTAACACCTCACGTTGCCACTCATGAGGACTTCAACATTACTGCCTAAATTTAAAGAAATAATAATTACCCACAAGGTAGTAATTTCCCACTTGAAACATACATACAAAAACACCCTATACATTTTGTAAATCTATGGCAGGATAATGGCTCTATTTCCAAATTTAAGTACCATGTTCTGTCAATACTGTTCTGTCAGTGTTCTGTCAATAGCTGTAAAAAATACCATGTTCATTGCTAATATAATAGGATTTAGGACTCTTCTCTAGCATTAAGGGAAAATTGATTTACTCCTGTTTCTAGGCTTAAAAACTTAAAATACAGGGATAATTGAGAGTGTTTTTATGTAAGTCTAAAAATGTAATGTCTTGGCCAAAAGTTTTCAAATAAATGAATGTGGGGCCTTTCCCTAATGAGGCACTACTCCTTTGGATAATGGCTTTTACATTGTTCCTCTCCCTCAAACCAACAGAAAGAAAATCAAAATCATGTCACATAATAGAACAGCCAAAGTCAGCTATGACTTATTTCCTGTCTATTTCAGAAAGGCAGCAGAGCAGCCAGTGTACCAGGAAACGAAATCAAGCTTCCTGAGGGCTCTGAGATAGATGGAGAAAAGAATGGGGGACTCAGGGGATGTGTAACTAAGAGACAAACACGGGTGAACCAGAAAGGAAGGAAAGAATCTACTGGGAAAGGTAGGTAGCCAACAGAAAGAGTGAGTGTGTGAACTATATTTAATAATGTTGACTATTATTAAAACAAACAGAAAAGGTGTTTACAGAACATTTTTCTGCCTTTTTTGGCATAACCAAACCAACCAATTGTTTTTCAAAAAATGTTTTTAGTGTTTAATTGTATTTTAAAGAGCATTGAAAACATGTTGTAATGAAAAGAAATGGCTTCTGAAAATAATTATTTGCTTTACTCAGAATATGAGACATGATTTGCTCTAAGACCCAAAGGCAAACATCTTTCAGTTAGAATCAGTGTTTACAGACTGATGAATGGATAAAGAAGATGTGGTATGTATATATATATAATGGAATATTACTCAGCATCAAAAAGAATGAAATCTTGCCATTTCCAACAACATGGATGGAGCTACAGTGTATTATGCTAAGCGAAATAAGTCAAAGAAAGACAAATATCATATGATTTCACTTATAGGTGGAATTTAAGAAACAAAATAGATGAACACAGGGAAAGGGAAGGAAAAATAAAATAAAAACAGAGAAGGAGGAAAACCATAAGAGACTCTCAAATACAGAGAACAAACTGAGGGCTGCTAGAGGGGACGTTTGTGAGCGGATGGGCTAAATGGGTGATGGGCATTAAGGAGGGCACTTGCTGTGATGAGCACTGGGTATGATATGTAAGTGATGATTCACTAAATTCTCCTGAAACCATTACTACACTGTATATTAACTAACTTGGATTTAAATAGAAAAAAATACAAAAAGAAGATTCAGTGTTTAAAACATTTCATTTTTCATATTTTTAGATTCCTCCTTTGACCTTTGTATGATGAATCGACACATTTTTCACTGCAGTTACGTCAGATGTGGGTGGAAAACAATGAATCTCAAAGCAGCCAGCCCAAAACAAATAAATAAGTATATAAATATAGCTGACGAAAAGTAAAATGAGAAACATATTCAGTTTGTTGACAGTGGATGGCTCAGAAATTTTAAAGTATGTCCATCCTCAACTGTAATGCAACTCCATCTACTTTCAAATGTTTAATTTCCCACGGAAAAGAAAATGATGGATTTTATAACAATCATGAAGAAAGAGCATTACTTCATAAAGGGATTGGGTTTTTACTGAAGACTCAGCAGATATCAGCAGATATCCATGTCTGAAACCATGTATGTGTATTATACATAACACATTACAGTGCACATGTATGAAATACAAATTATGTAATAAATACTATCAAACGTTTTCACACTTATTACATACCAGGTACTATTCCGTATTTTCGAACTCATTTCACCATTTAATCCTCACAACTTCACATGTGTGAAGATGAAAGCATCACTAGATAAATGCACGTGTACCTCCTGTATGAACCGGCACAGGCGATACATGAATAGTGACAAAATGCTCACGTGCACTTACCAAACAAAAACAACAGAATCTGAAGCATTATTCCAACCCATTAACAATCACTAGTAGCATACACAACAAATTAATTTCTTCTTATTTGTACTTATTTTGTGATAAAAGTGCCTAGATTTCAAAGCATCAAGAAAACGCTCAACAAGCATCACTATAAAGTTCAAACTCCTTCCTGTGGCTTTTCAAGCCCTTCAAGATCTGCTTCTGTCTCCAGCCTCATCCACTGACTCTTATCAAGCCCTGCCCCTGCTTCCATTAAATGACACACAAGCAGACACCCTCTGCTCAGCGCTGGGCATGCACATGCACACACATATGCACACACACGCACTCTTAAGTGCACAAGTTTCCTAAGCTACTTCTACCCTCTTGCTCTCTCTTCCTCCAGGATCTTGACACAGGATGCTCACTGCTTCGGACACTCTGCCTACACCTTCCACTTCACCGCAGACATCCCTACACACAAAGCTCTCCTCAAAGAGCTCCTCAAAGTCTCTACCAAGAGATGCTGCCTCCTTTCTTTTTCTCTCATAACGCCAGCCACTTGTGCCAACACTTGCCTTACAATACATTGTAATCACCTACATACTTATCCATATCTGGCATGGCACACCATGGGTTCTGAGAAGGCAAGAAATATGTCTATATTTTCTGCTACTGTTTCCCAGCACAGGAACCAGCTGCAGGAGAGTATCAATAAATAAAAATTAAACAAATGAATAAATAAATGGGTTTTGTATCTACAAGTTTCTACAAAATCAAAAAAAAAAAAAATAATGGACTTAGAAAGGGGGTGCCTGGGTGGCTCAGTCAATGAAACATCCAACTCCTGATTTCGGCTCAGCTCAGGATCTCACAGTTCTTGAGATCAAGCCCCACATTGGGCTCTGTGCTGACAGTGCAGAGCCTGCTTGGGATTCTCTCTCTCTCTCTCTCTCTCTCCTTCTCTCTCTCCCCCTCCCTAGCTTGCTCTGTCTCTCTCTCTCTGTCAAAAAAATAAACATAAAAAAATGGACTCAGAAAGGAGGTAAACTGTAATTTTTCATATAGAAAAAAGAAATCACGCACATGGGGTACTTACAAGGAATTGCTAGGGAGTGTAAACAGTGCACTACATGAAGCACAATTTCCTCTTCATCTTTAAAATTTTTTAATGCATTTAGCAAGATCATATAATCTTTATTCTCAACAAATTCAGTCAGCTGCTCCTCTGAAACTAGAAAAATAACGACAAAATACTGAAAAGCTTAAAGTTTACTTACTCAAAAACATAATATTCATGTCAATCATGAGATACAGTAAATACAACAGACATAATTTTAAAATACATATTTCAGCAAAATCCTTCCTAAGAATTTCATAATGGGAAAAAAAAAGCTACTGAGATTAAAATAATTTCTTTTTGACCTGTATTAGTTACTCCGTATTTTAAAATGCAGAAGTGTTAGTGACCAAACAATTCTATAAAAAACAAAATTATTTATAATTGCATTTGGGAGATTATAGAGAAAACTGACCAAGGACTAATAAAGATGGCCTACTGGAGGGGTACCTGGGTGACTCAGTTGGTTAAGCATCCAACTCTTGGTTTCAGCTCAGGTTTCGTGAGTTTGAGTCTCGCATCGGGCTCTATGCTGACAACACGGAGACTGCTTGGGATTCTCTCTCTTCCTCTCTCTCTGCCCTTCCCCTGCTCTCTCTCTTTCCCAAAATAAATAAATAAACTTAAACAATAAAAAAAAAATTTTTAAATGGCCTACTGGAAGCGAACATATCACAATACTTCAAAGGAGTGGTTAATGGTACACTGTTGAAAGGCAGCTCAGCTAAATCCATCAGTCCAAGAGGGGTGAACTTTGGCAAATGACAACTACGTAGACTTCAAAATACTCTATCTAAATGGCCTTGATTTCATCAGAATTATCATTAATTTTCATAATGAAAATATTTTGATCAAGCCAATGAGTTCCATTTGGAGTCATTTTATTGGTGGGTAGCTCAAAAACATGTATAAAAGTCTCGTTTATTTAGCCTGAGAATTGTGCTGACAAAAATGTTGGAAAACTCAGCACTCTTCAGGATCAACCTTACTTTTTTTATTTTTCAACTTGATGCCAACGGTACATGTAAAATGATATGATATTGGTTAGGTTCTAATAAATGAGTATCATGGAACTTTCTCATTTTATGGTACGGTTCCCACAGTCTACTCTCAAATTTTGAAAATTCACTTCACAGGTGCCAATACATCCAGAGAACTTGATTTCCTGGGAAATTCAGAAATTTTTCTACTCCATATTTATAATCATAACACAGTCAGCACTGATGATATTTCTATTGAATAAGGGCTTCCTTTTAACATTCCCTGGTCCTTCTCCGTATGTCCTGGATGGGTCCCACAATGCTGGGGAGAGAATGATGTTAGCCCTTCTTCCATGAATGAGACCATGCCCTTAAACTGCAACACAGATTACAGGCCTTGCAAGACTCATTCTGCCTGATTCTCTTCAAAAGCTTAGTTCCAAGATACAACATTTATAGAAGATATCCCAAAAGATGTTCCTCGATTCCCCACTCACAGTAAACTGTATTCTCCACCAAGCCTGATCTTCAGAGAGCTGGGTTCCAGGACCATGCTGTTCTGACTATTAATAGAATCTCTTTCACTGAAATACACTTTGTACTCCTTATAAAATGTGTGTACTTTATCATCTCATCCAGGGAAAGCCAAGGGAGTATTTCCTCAGGTCTCCCATGACACTGATCACTTCTCCTGATAAATGGGTTTATTTTTATCTCCAGTAACTTTGTAACGGACGATGTTTAACTCTTTGCCTCATAGGAAGCAAAGAGCCAGATTTCTGCAAGTATACAGAACCTGAAGTAACTAGTAAATTTAACCAGGCTTTATATTGTTTCCCCTTCATACATTTCCTCATCCATTTTTCTCTCCTTTATTATAAATAACTATAAGCTGTTTAAAGTCCTTCTGGAACGAGACAGGGAATTAAATAGCTCCATTCCTGGAGCTGCCAGAAACTAAAATGGCAAACTGACAGAGACACAGAACCCACATATAAGTTATTCTTATCCTAAACCTCCAGCACTGTTGGTTCTCCTAATGATGCAGAACATGCTTGGAAAATTGGTGGTAAATTGAACTGCAGTGGTGCTGACTAGCAGCGTGCCCGTGGGCACATTGCTCATGTCACCTCTCCAATCCATTTCCTCACCAAGCCGATGGAAGGACTACTGGTCCCAACCAAGTCCAAAATTACACAATAATCTCTGTTATCAATCTTAGTGCAATGCCATAAAATATCTATTTGTCTTTTTCCTAAGAGGTACTTTGTAAACCTCTCGGTTCTTTATACTGAGCCTCTAGCAATTTCTAAAACCCCTGGTGATGACTCAACACCATAAATCTGAATTTAATCTATGCTTTGGCTTCACAGTTTTATTTTTTCTTTCTTAACTCCTACGCATCCGGTTTGCAAAGAGAATCTTATGCCTTGTTATGCAATGGAAGACAGTCTACTACAATGGCATAATTTATAACCTATGAATAAAATTCATTCCACAAAACAAGCAATATTTCTTAATTAACCCCATTATGTATCCTAGACTGACAGTTCCCACTTCTTAACAAAGAATAAAATTTTACATACCTTCTTATTATCGTAATTACATTTTACTTTTCCCATAATAAACCCTTGCTTCTTCTATAAATATAAAAATAGAGATTTTGACATTTTTAAATACCTCTTTCAAACAGCACACGTAAAGCTTTGCATCCAAGTTTTTGGACTTCGTCATTGGCTGAAAATGTGCGCATGGCATCAAAAATTAACAAGAAAATATCAGTCTCTTCATCCAATATCAGCAAAGTGATTTTACCTATTTGGAAAAAAAAAAAAAAAAACATGTCCCAGATAAATAGCTGCTTTAACATTTAATGTGTTGGTTTTTACATGATGACTATAGTCTGTGGACTCTTCTTTTTGATAAACTACTTAATTCCCCCAGATGTTAGACCTATCAAGCTCTATGGTCTTTCTAAATAAAATAAATTCTCAGTACACTTTACTATAATTCTATGATTCCTAGTCAGTACCTGTAGGCAAGACTTCTTTCCCTCAACTCCTGAAACACATTTCTATCTGCCTTTTAGACAACATCATTTGACTATTCCATGGGCACCCCCATATCTAGCCTGCTCCTGCTCTGTATCATCTTCGGTGATACGATCACCCAAGTTACCCAAGAGAGAAACTACCAACTCATCTTCCTTCTTCCATCCTCCCTCTCTCTTCCTACAGTCTACCTAAGCAAAGTAGGTGATTGGTCTACCAAAATTGGTCTACCTACCAATCAACTCATTACCAAGTCCTTCAAGTCTATCTTCTAACTATCTTAAAAATCCCCTTTGAAGTAGCCCCCCCCCATTCCTATTGTATCCAGGACCTCATCATCTCTCATTTGAAATGCAAACCCAATTGTTCAATGCTTTGCTAGGCTGAAATCCCTCCCTAACTGGTTTATGCCCTGCACTGTATTCCTAAAACACAAACGTGATCCTATAAATCCCATGCTAAAATCTTCTAAGGTCTTTTCATACTGTTCAGCCTGACAAACAAGACCCTTTACAAACTCACTTCATGAACCTCATCAGCCGCACTCATTCTATGCATTGCCTCAACCCCACACATGCTAAAGTCTTCTGCTTACCACTAAACACTTTCTTGGATATCTCTTTGCATTTGCACCTGCTGCATTGAATGCCCTTGCCCCTTCCCACACCAAACATATTCCTGCCATAATTCAAGAGATAACCACACACAGTACCCATCCTGTTAATAAACACAAGTACCAGAATAGGAGTGTTAGTAGTAGTAAACACACGTCTGGCACATCACATGTCATCCACGGGTTAAAGCAGATCACTCTAACGACACATGTAAACCCACCACGACTCCATAAGGTAGGTGCGATCCCCATGTTAGAGATAAGAAGAGTAAAGCACAGAAAGGTTAAGTGACCCAAAGTGACTCTGTTCAAGGTCCAACAACTAATAAGAAGCAGAGTTGGATTCCTTAGGCAATTTATGTCCATACTCCTAAGTCCTTTGAATGGGTTTGGCTACTCTCTTCTTCTCTAATGTTCCTGCAGTGGTTTCTGTCCTTTCCCTGTTGTAAGACTTTTCTCATTAAATTGAAATGATTTCTTATACTACTTTTTATGTCTTTGCCTGTCCTGTCCAATTCAGTAGCCACTAAGCACATGTGGCTTTTTAAACTAAAATTTAAATTAATTAAAAATAGATTAAATTAAAATTTAGTTTCCTATGTTTCAAGTGTTCGATAGCACATATGGCTACTTGCCATGATACTGAAAGGTGTAACATTTCCTTCATTGCAAAAAGTTATATTAGACTGTGGTGTTGGACTGTGAACTTCTGCACTGTAAGAAGGTTGCCTCATCTGCCTTAGAATTCTCTGATAGCAAGCACAACTGTAAGTGCCCAACAGCTACCAAACCAATTAACTAATAAGCCAAACAATAAAAACAATCCATAAGTTAACCTCGGATAAGTATCTGAAATGAACTTTAAAACACATTAAAAACGGTCTTACAGTGCAAAATTCTACATGTCATATGGAAAATACTAACGTAACCAGTCTTTTCAAGACCCATGTAAAATTTTCTAATTGTCTGCACATTGCCGACTTCAATATATTCCAGTGTTGGGAGATTTTTCAAATTCATAAACTCTCAGTTTCCTGTCCATTGCGAAAGGAAAACAAGCAAAAAAGAAAAAAAGTCTCCCAAGAATGGGTTTAAAATAAATCATGGTTAAGACTAGCTGGCACACCTCACTGTATATTGTAATAAAAGGCTGTGTTGAGGACCTTCTGGCCTCTCCGACCCCTCTCCTCTCATACTCTGAACTTCACCCTCCTTCTTCCTTTCTCCCATCTTGTCCTCATTACTTAACAGGGCCAGTGAGGGCATTTAAAATCTTTCCACCCCACAGGTTCAACCCTTATCATGCTTAGCATGATAGGTATCTTCCTGGGTATTTGCATGCTACTCTCTCGACCTAAAGCACCCTCCACCACTTTGAGGGGGAAAACCCCTCCCTATCACCATGATTAGCTCCCCTGTGAGCAACCTTTCTTCTCAGAACCTTATATAATAGCAAGTGTCCATCACAGCAATGATCACAACTATTGCACTGAACCAAGATTCTTTGTTTTCAGGTACATAATCCTCGAAACAGAAGTGTCCTCAAGGAAAGAACCTGATATGTGGACTCACACCCTGTTTCTACTAGTTATTGGCTGAGGCAACCTCTTTGTGTTTAAATGTCCCTCACTAGAAAACTGAGATCAATACCTATCTCAAGAGACATTCTGCGGATTACGTTTGTAAAAGCATGTGAAGTATTTTACATGTGAAGCCCGGCATCTAACATGCATTCAAGAAGTAATGTTATGTATATTACTATTATGTCATACCCTAGAACATACAGAAAACATATTAGAAATATAATGAAGAAAGGTAATAATGACAAGGTCATGTTTAGCCAACAAGCTAATGGGAATGTGACGTGTAGGGCCAGGTTGGGGAGCAAAGCTGGGGACAGAAATTAGGTTTGGGAAAAACACATAAGGTGATGCTTAAAGCCAAAGATATTGGGTAGGATTTTTGAGGGAAAAAGTATATTCAAAAGAGATAAGATGAGAAAACAGAAACAGAAAGAATTTTGGAAGCCAGATATTTAGGTTATATTCTTATTCTTTAAAAAGACATTTGGCAAATCGTTTAAAATACTTCTTTAATTTGAGTCACCATTAAAAATATACATGTGTATATATTACCTGAAGTTAGGAGGAGATCTAAGGCCTTTAGTCCAACTGTTAACAGGTTTACACTGGCATTATGAACTGTTAGCATTTTAAGAATCAGTCTGTAATTAAAAACAGAAATGAAGATAAGAGCGAATTATCATATCTAGATGTTTGCTTTTTCAGATATTGTGTTTCACTCAGCTATATTTTCATTCATCTCATTGTATTTCATTCCCTACATTGAATCTTGTGTAGTTTTACTTCCATTAAAACTGAGCCAGACTTATAACAATTAAGAGGGCAATATCATGAGTCTCAATAAAGAAGTTATACCTTTTTCCTACGAATATTCAAATTCAATTATTAATTACTTTTACTCAACTCCATATCCAAAGTATCACAAAGAATTATATACATCAAGATATGAAGCTCATTTTTATGTGTGATATAAACTTGTGAATTACATGTTATGCATGTTGATATATTAAAATATACAGAGGTGTAATAAAGATGTTAGTTTGTACAGATAATTAACAATTCACATGAATAATTAAATCATTCATTTTTACTAATTTTGAAAGAGGAATTAATAATATTTTATCATAGTGAACTCAGTATTAATCAACAATATTCAATTAGTTCAAATTCATTAAATTTCTCCCTGAGCTAATCATTTCTAAAATACACAATTTTTAGTCTATCTCTACCTACTAGTATTTAGCTTTACATCATTAGAAGAAGACAGAGCCTGGTGACATTCACCAGTTGGCAAGGTGAGAAATTGAGACACTCTGTCCCTCTATTCCCTGTCAATTCTCTTCCAACCCGCATTGCCCTGCAAGCCCCTGCACCACACCCCCACGCCTGACTTCATCTCTACACCAGATTTCTTCTTTGGTACTATAAGCCTTTGGTGGAGAAAAGGCCTTGAATATGGGGAGATTATGTTTTACAATAAAGTTTGCTGGGAATGATCTAATATGCTCCACTACAGAAAGCAGTGTGTCTACCTTGTTCACACTACTTCAGGCCTAAAGTAGGAGTGAATAAATGAGGAATGGAGGGTAACTGAATAAATGAATGAATGAGTGAATGAGACTCCCTATAGGAATGATCATGTAATTTAATTTGAGCAGTCGGTTTGTACTGGAATTTGACTAGATAAATTTTCTAAAACTCCCTAAGTTATAGATTGCTAATCTTTGGGGATTTTGGAAATTCTCAACCAAACCAAGGGACAGGTAACATTTCAGTTACTAATTACAGTTAAATTTTATATAATTCCACATTAAATGCCATATACTTTAGAACTGACTCATAGAATCTCAGATATTGGAGAGGATTAGCATACAGTAAATGTGAATATGTCCTTTTCAAAACACTCTTTAGATCCTGGAAACTGAAGAACAACAACACATAAAACATCAAAGATGGAAAAACAAGCACAGATAGGGTCACCTATGAACAAACAGCTCTGATCTGTTTAGATTTGCAGCAATGGTTGATACTAACAAACAATACAAAGATGTTACATTTGTTTTGCATAAAAAAAAGTTTTTTACAACCTATTATGTCATTGAAAGCAATCGGTATTCACTTCTCTGTGGTAAAGAAAAGTCACATTAGTTACCCGGAACACCTAAGGTTAATGCCAGAAGACAATTTTTAAATGTCAAGGAAAAAAGCTATCCAAAAAGGATTTTCCTGGAAACACTTTTTTCTTCAGAAAATTTTTTCTTAACTAATTATGGCTAAAGAAGTGGTCTCATCCATGAAGTTATTGTGTTGCAAATTGCCGTAACCAACATAGCTGGTAAAACAGCTATCAAGATTCGGCTGCAGATGTGCTAAAAGGTAATTTCCTCTTTTTTCTTCATTTTGAAAGCTGCGGTTTAAGCTCATAAATATAGATGTATGAATATAGAGGAAGGTACTTTTTAAAGACAGTAAAGCATAAACTTCAAAATTACTATTGACAGAACTTTCCAGTACCCTTCATTTTTTTTAACAACTAGTGGCTTATATCAGTTCTGCAATTAAAAATTAAAATACTTCTCGGTTTGAATTCATAAGTAGTCATCAAAAATCTAAAACTTAACCAACTGTATAACTGTATCATTACATTATTAAAATAGTAATAGCACCTAAATTCTACCTCAAATATTGGCTTTCTAATTCAATTAGAGAACATACTCCTAAGTCGAAAACTCTCTATAAATGTAAGCCATTGGTTCAGAAAAAATACCCGCATTTTAAAGGATTTTACCAGATTGGCTTGGATTACAAATATATGATATACAAAAGGTGGGGTTGTCATATGTACAGGTAAATAACAAAGTTTGTTTTTACACATCTGTCGTACTTACTGGTGGATCCCAAGTACTTCCCAATCACGTCCAATATCCTGCGGTCCCATTAAGCTTTGCATTGTATTTGGACAGATTTCTATCAATTTGCATAGAAGTGACCAACCCACCTGAAGGCAAGAAAATCAAATATTCACATCTTTTAAACATGCTAATGGAACAGATTCATTCTATGTGGAATAGGTGACTACAATATTTTTAAGTAATTATTTTAAAACAAAATGATATCCTAAAATGCTGACTGAGGAAAGCAAGCCATATATTTAAAATAATTTTTCTCCAAATATCATACCAAAAGTGCATACAAAAAAATAGTAAAGCGTTTCTGAATGATGAAGGAAATAGACTGTCTATTATCTAAGTAAAAAGAAATGAAATGAAACACAAAAAGTAGTTTCAGAGGACATACCAAGATTATGGAAGTACAAGATTTTTAAGTCACATCTACCTGACAGTTGGTGGTAGGAAAAAAATGAAGTGGTTGAAATGGAGGATTAGAGGAAGTTGGAGATTTGACAGCAAAGTAAGTTATTAGGAAAGACTGCCCGCGCAGGTAGGGTAGCTAGAATAATTAGCAGAGAAGTAGAACTGTCTTATGGCAAGCTAATGTCTGTCACAGGAAGAAGAGAAAGGCGCTGTAAGAAAGACAGGAGGTAGAATTTATCAATGGATCCCTCTAGGTTTCTTTAGAACATCTAAATATGAGTTGATGAGATGTAAGCATCAGAAATGCCCCTAGACTTTTTCACGTTTCCAAATGAAATATGATCTTACTGATGTATTTTAAATATATCTTCTTTCAGTACGTTCACATGATACCAACTTGAATAAGCTGCTCTTTACTTCTGGAAAAATACAATTTTTTTAAATACAACTTTTTTTAAAATGCGATATTTGAATTTCAGACAAGAGATTAAATTTAACTCATTCCGCTCTATAGTCCTTTCTAAATTTAAGGAATCCTCCATTCTTTCTCCTCTACTACAGAACTAGATTTGATATAGTCAGAAAAAAGAAAACCCAAATAGAAAATGCATAAATATGTAGCCTCTAGAGATTTATGAAAAAGCGTCTAAGTATGATGTGTGATAAATGCCGATATTATATGAATCCTGACAGTGGGATTCACTGTTGGTCAGAATTACCCAGAGAACGATACAAAATAGGAAAGGTAGGACTTGAGCCAGATTTCAAAGGAATTAGAAACCTGGGCATTCAAAAAGGGAAATGGAAGCCTCTGAAACTGATAAGCTGTAGGGAGAGTAAGGTGCTGAATGGTAAAGATAGGGCTGTGGGAGGGCTCTTGCTAGACAAAACCGGATGCATAAATGAACCCAAGTGATGCAGAGCTCAATAACAGCATGAGAATTTCTGTGCATCCAATGAGGGATAATGGCACAAGTTTGTTGTTTACAGGAATAAACAAGGTATATTTCCTAAAATAAAAATGATTCCACAAGATCTCTTTACAACATTATTTCTTAATGTTTTCTGAATTAAGCATGAATTGCTTTACTCTGTCATTACATCCTTTTACATAATGTCAAATTGCTTGAAAAGGCAGCAATTTCTGACAGCTATTTTTACCTATATTTAAGTAGGACATCCTCCTCCATGTAAGCTGAAGAGACATTGACAATCCAGCTGTCATAGAAACTGGCTATTTTTGTGCTTGCGTAAAACACACTGAGAATTTTTCCCAAGTATTTAAGAAAATAACATTCGGAACAGCTTCCAGTGGAAAATAAATCACAAATCACATAGAATGCACTACTCACTTCTGTACCTGCATGACTGGCTCAAGGAGAAAACCTGTTTTGTTTTGGCTGGTGAATAAGGAGCATCAGTAATTGCTTTGCAAAAAGACTGAGGCAACTGAACCTCTAGGATTAAAGAGAATCACTGGCAGCAGAGCAGAGGTAACAGGTGACCCATTAACCTACTCAATTAAAAGCTTATCTTCCAGAGAGAAGGTTCCTATCCCATGCAGTTATAATACAATTAAATTGGTAGTTTCACTTATTGTAATTATTCCGTAAATTCCAGCATCTAATTAATGCACAATGGCAAAGAGTCTAGGGGTTAAAGACAATTTTAGTCACTCTCATTTATTTTGCTCCCTTACTTCAAACGTTGAAACTGTGTGGATAAATACAAGTAACGTAAAATTAAGGAGCACAGAGAAATGATGAGATGCCTGTCAGAAAAAGGAAAATACAAGACAGCTAGCCTAACTACTAATTCCCTAAAGACTGTCATTTATTAAGGGGCATTAATAAAATATAAAAAAAGACCTTGAAAATGCAAATTTGGAATCTGGAATATCATGTTAAATGAACTCTGGAAACAAACTTTTTTTAAAAATTTTTTTAATATGTACTTATGTTTGAGAGACAGACAGAGCCTATGTGGAGGAGGGGCAGAGAGAGAGGGGGAGACACAGAATCTGAAGCAGGCTCCAGGCTCCAAGCTGTCAGCACAGAGCCCAATGCAGGGCTTGAACTCTCGAGCTATGAGATCATGACCTGAACCAAAGTCAGACACTTAATCAACTGAGTCACCCAGGTGCCCCTGGAAACAAACTTTAATATTTACTTTTGAATTCACCTTACCTTCTTAAATTCATCATTCAGTAAGTTTTAATTCCGCACTTCCAACTAATTCAACGTAGAAAGCATTAAAGAATATCTGTACTAATTATGCCACAAATATGAAGAAATTTGAAACAAAAAAAAAACCCACTTCCTTTTAAGTGGGGTATTAAAATATCAGTAGAGAGGGGCGCCTGGGTGGCTCAGTCAGTTAAGCGTCCAATCTCACGCAGGTGAGAAGTCATGATCTCAGGGTCTGTGAGTTCAAGCCTTATGTCAGGCTCTGTGCTGACAACTCAGCCTGCTTCAGATTCTGTGTGTGTGTGTCCCTCTCTCTGCCCCTCCCCTGCTTGCTCTCTCTCTCTCTCTCTCTCTCTCTCAAAAATAAATAAACATAAAAAATGTTTAAATATCAGTAGAAAGACCTGTTTCTACATCTTTTTCATAAGACCCATGATAATTAAAATTGATAATGTAATAGTGCCTGGCTTGGCCAGGGTATTGGCAACAAACCACTGTGTTTCTTACTTGCACAAAAAGCTTGTGAATTCAGCAGCTAGTGGACTACAAGGTGGAAAGTGAATCTGAAAATATATGAAGACTTGAGTCCTGGCTCTGTCTTTAGCTTTGTGATCCTAAATGAGCTACTTAACTCTGAGGTAAGAGTGGCCAGTGAGATTTCTGAAAGGACACGGAGATTCCAGTGAGAATCAAATGATGTCAAATACATAACGCATTTTGCAGACTGATACACGTATGGCGCTAAAACTAATAATTTCATTCCATTAAATACCAAATCAAAAGACAATTCCTTATTTCCTTGCATCCTTTGTCTCTGGTACCCACTGGACAAGGATATCAAGTGACATTCATAACTACTCCAGACAAACATGTCCAGGCTTGGGCAGCTTCTAAAACAAAGAATGAAATGGTGCGTATGTTCCAGCTTCCCCTGGATTCTCAAGTTTAGCACTGTCTCCTCTGCACCCTGCAGACCAAGCCCTCCCAGGGCCCTAAGGATTCTGAATTTCACCCAACAAGGGGACTCTCTCTATCGAGCATGGAATCCAAGGAAGACAGGCTGCCAGACAAGGCACTTTTGAACACCAAAGCAGAGGCAAGTAAGAAGGGATGATGTGGGTGGAGAGCAATGTGACTCATATTTCATGGGCAAAATTCAGACACTGGGTGCCAAATGGAACAATGTCTTTATCATGCCTCCATCTTTCCATGATTTTGTCTGCTAACAACTGAAAATCAATAGTCAGATGGGAAATATTTCAGTTGAAGAAAAATTAAAATAACCATTTATCCCAGGTAGAAATATCCTCACAGAATGGGGCGTCTGGGTTAAGCAGTCGACTTGAGCTCAGGTCATGATCCTGGGGTCTGTGGGTTCAGGCGTCGCATCAGGCTCAGTGACAGCTCAGAGCCTGGACCTGCTTCGGATTCTGTGTCTCCCTCTCTTTTTACCCCTCATGCTCTTTCTCGCTTTCTCTCTTTCAAAATAATAAACATTAAAAAATATTTTTAAAAATAAAGATAAAGGAAGGTAGGTGTATGGTTCATCCAAACCAGACATAGCTGGATACAGAGATGAACATAAAAGGTGAAGGTAGATAGACACAGATTTGGAGATCTCCAGATAATTTCTTACTTCTGTTTAACCTCTTCAGTATTAAAAAACACTGGCTTTCTGACTACACCTTCACAGAATTCAAAGTTCAAATCTCTTTCCCTCTAGCACCCAGCAGCATGCAAATGACAAAGCTGCTTTCAGTTCTCTAAATCTCAAAATCTACAAAGGAAGTTAATACATTAAGCAATAATTTGTTTTGACTGTAAATCATCCTTAACTATCACCTCAGGACCCCCTTTTTTTAACATATTTGAGGTATTCAGCAAATTTGCCAGTTACGTCTTTTTATTAATTTAACTATTACTAAACTTTCTTACTGTTACTTACTCTCCTTTCCCAAACTATTCACTCTTGTGTCATCTCTAAGACATGCTGTCCATTGGTAAAGATTCTTAGAATAATTTGATTAAAGGCTGATGAACTCATCCAGCCAATAACAGAACTAAATCTCAACCCATTAGTATTTCCTGCCCACCACCAACCATATTCTGTAGGTCTGTGGTATAAATTCATCTCTACAAAACCATTAGGAGGCATTCAGTGGGCCCTTTCGCACCATTAACATTTGATAATGATTTGACAACCCTTCCTTCTTAAAGTCACAGTCAGTGGTCTGTCAAGCCAAATGTCAGAAATAACCCAGCACTTCTGGGTACATAATATTGACAGAAAAACATCTATTTCCAAAGAGAAGGGGGAATGGGCAACATGAAAACAATTCCTTTACCTGCTGCACACTAGCGACTCTCATATACAAGTCCAAGACGATCAACACAGGCACGTGGACATTTTTGCCGTGAAATAACTTGGAGGCTGGAAAAGAAGTGGGTAAGGGAAAAGAAGCAAAGTGAGGATTCACGCACCCCCTTTTGGGTCGGAAACAAAAGTGGGCGCAAGACCTTCCTGGTATTCTCAGTTCCTTTCTTGCCCTAAGGAGTAGAGAGCGTTTGTGGCTTCTCAAGAGTCCAGGTCTGTGCAGCTCCAAAGTGAGAGAGAGAAAGTTTGCAAAAGAGGCAGCGCGGGGGTGGGGGATGGGGGGAAGCAAACAGTTTGCTTGCAGATGATTACCGTGGTCCGCGTACGTGAACACCAGCAAATCCTCCAGAATTTGGACCAGGGTCTCTATCTGTTTTCCTTCCTGGACATTGTTCAGCCTGACTATCAACTTCTTCAGAGTTTCCTCGTCCTCCTCCTCGCACCCCTGACAGCTACCACTGGCCATGATGCACCCTGCTCCAAGCCGACCGCCCCTCCCGCACGAAGGCCGGCGGCCCGGGCAAGGCGCAGGGGCGCCGCGGCGGCTCTCGGGGACGAGCGCAGTTCACGGCCCGCAGCCAGCGCTCCCCGCCGGCCCCATCCGCACCCGCGCCCGCCTGTTTATGAGGAAGGCGGCGGCTCCCCGCCCAGCTCTGCCCTCCCTCTCTGCAGCCCTCCTCCTCGGCTTCCTCCTCCCCCACCCAGGCCCCAAACACGAGCTCAGGGGCCTGCGCGAGGCTCGGCCGGGGTACGGCGCCCGGCAGAACCGCGGCGGGCGTGCGGGTCGCTGCCTGAGCGGGGCCCCCCGCCGGGGGACCGCGGCCCCGGCCCCCGCGCGGGCCGAGACCCGAGACCCGACCCCCGACCCCCGGAGGGCGCCGCCTCCCGGGACCGGATCCCGCTCGCCGTGGCGGCGCAGCCAGGAGTCGCAGAGGAAGAAACTGACTCAGCGCGCTCGGCGGGATCCCAGGCCCGGAGCCCCGCAGCCTCGGCGGGAGGAGGCGCGCGGTCTGCAGCCCGGCGGGCGACCCGCCCCGCCCCGACCGCCTGAGCTCCTTCTGCCCCTCGGAGGGTCTGGAAACTAGAAAAAAGGAAAATGAAAGCCTCCGCCTATCTCAGATCTAAGAATAGAAATCTGGGCGTTGGGAAAGGAGGACACCGCCCAGTTGGCCCCTTTTAGGAAAACATGTTCTTTAGAGTTCCCCCTATAGGGAGATGAGTAATTCTCTACGTCCCCCCCTCCCAGGGATGGAGAGAGATTTTTGCAATCAAAATGAGCCCAACTGAAGACTTTTTTCTATGGTTGTTGTGGCTTTTTGTAGGGAAGGAAATAATCACACACACACACTTATCTAAGCTCTGTTGGCTTAGTAAGTAAGCTCTGTTGGCTTAAGTAAGTCCACTAAACTTAACTTTTCAGGAAAATTTCAGTTCCCACTCTGTAGGGTCTTCGTAATCAAGGCACTCCAAAGTAATCAGTCCTCAGCACTATTAAAACTAAAGAGAAACACTGGGGAAATGAAAATAAAAACAGAAAACCAGAAAGGGTGAAACATACAATCCTATACATTGTTCCGTTGGTACTGAAAAAAACTTAGTAGTGTCTGTAACCCTAAAGTAGAAAAAGAAAAAAATAAAAAGTACCAAAGTAAAGTGTTTTTCAGGAAGAGAAACCTAAGCAAGAAAGCAAGAGCCGGTGTCGACAAGGCTGGACAAAGATGAACTGCTGCCTTCAGATGATCTGTCCTGGGGGTCATATACAGAAGTTAGCTCTGCAGCTTTAGACGGTTTGCTTTTGCTTTAGTTGCCTTATCCTGATGACAATTCTGAAATGGATAAGAGGACTACTTATCCTTCTTGTACTAATGAGGACATTGAGATTTAGAGTTGGTAAGATAAGACTATTGTAAGAGTCGCACTCACGGATAGGAAGCTGAGAGCCTTGACCCAGGTAGTTCTCTTAATGCCAAGCTGAAGGTTCTTTACACGCTACCCCTTTAATCAAAATGAGCTAGGTTTCCTAATATGTTAGTAAATTTGCAAATTCTAATTCAATCTCAATATTGTGAATATGTATGTTGTCATAAAAACTTTTATATCTTTCACAGACACATGCTAAAATTTCAGTTCAAATGAGAGAACCTCTAGGATTTGCTTCAGAGTAATCCAGGAGTGAAGAAAGGGGTGATATAGATGGAGGCAGAGATGAAATAATACTAGCTTTTGAATTGATAGTTGTTGAACATAGGTGATGGGTTCATGTGGTCTATGGCACTATTTACTCTGTATAAATTTTCCACAATGAAAACAAAACAAAAAACTCTCAACATTGTTATCTTTATCTTACCTGCATTATATCCTTTTCTAATTGGTTTCTGAACTTGTTTCAACTTCTGACTAACCAATCAATATCTCCAAACATTCCTAAAAATTCTCCCTTCCATGCCTTCCTCCCCTTTCCTCTGATTCTGTTTCTCCTCCCCAGTCTGCTGGATATTTTCTTGCAAAAAATCAAAAACTACCTCCCTTCCAAAGAAAAATAAATCTAAATAAAAAAGTGTCTCCTCTTGTCTGCAATTCTTTCATCCACCTCTTGACTATTGAATACTGTGTGTTACCCAGATTGTCGAAGAGGTAATACAGAAACATAAATATTCTGCTGCAAGCATTCTGTCAAACTACTGCAGTGGTCAGGTAAAGTATCTGCTTAGCTTTCAAAAATGTTAAATTGATTAACTAAAATCCCAAGACACATTAACTCTGCAGATAGTTAATAGGACTGAAAAGGAAGGCTACAGGCAAAAATTCTTATAGGGGTGGTGTTCAGTGGAGAATAAAATGGTGCTGGAATATTTGGCTAACTTCCTGGGAAGAAAAAAAATAAAATACATGGCTAATTACAGCAAACACTAAAACAAATTCCACGTGGATAAAAATGTTAAATGAAAATTATTTTAAAGAGAAAATATAGATAATAGTTATTTAATCAAAATTTTATGGGGAAACAATAAAAGCTAAGAAAAAAAGCACAGACGATTAGTATATGTGACTCCTTAAGAACTTAAATTTTCTACTGTCAAGGAAAAAAAATAGGAGTAAAAAGCAAAGGATAAACTTAAAAAAGGGGACAATACATATGAAAAAAAAACCAATTAGACTTAATCTTTTAAAAGTTCTTACAAATCACTGGGGGAGGGGGTGGCAGTGGGAGGAGGAAAGGCACTCCACAGATATCCCAGGAAAAAAATGGGTTAAAGATCTGAACAGGACATTCACTATGAATGGACAATAAGAAAATTATGTTCATAACTATACAAAAAATTGTATTCCTCAACATTAGTAACATACAATGATACAATGTAATTCTCTGTGTATGTGTGTACAATAGCAATAGTGAGAAAGTAAGAGAACTTGAGAATAGCTGTAACATTTTTTAAATCACTTATGAAGAGGGGCGCCTGGCTGGCTCAGTCCGTTGAGCTTCTGACTTCGGCTTGGGTCTTGATCTCACAGCTCCTGGGTTTGAGCCCCGCATCGGGCTCTGTGCTGACAGCTCAGAGCCTGGAGCCTGCTTTGGATTCTGTGTCTCCCTTTCTCTCTCTCTCTGCCCCTCCCCGACTAGCGCGTGTGTTCTCCTCTCTCAAGAATAAATAAACATAAAATAATAATAATAAATAAATCCTTATGAAGAAATTATTAAACTATGTTAAAAGGCATTAACAAGGGATAAATAAATGGATGGACCATGTCAATTAATGAGAAGATTAAATATCAAAAGGGTGGTAGTTCTCCACAAGGTAATAAAAACAATGCAAGTCTAATGAAAATCGCAGCAAAAAAAAAAATGTTATAGATTTAAACAAGAATGAAGGACCTAGAATATCCAAGACACTTTTGAAGAAGGACAAAGTGAGAGAATAGCTCAATTAAACGTTGAGTCAGGACCTCCACTGCCTTTTGTTAATTTTCCAGAGGAAAAAAAGTGCCAATGATTGGGTGGGATATGGAGCAACCAAACTACTTACACAGAACTGGTAGGGGTGTAAATCAGGACAATCACTTTGGAAACCAATATGACAGTATCTAGTAAAGCTGAAGATGTGTGCATCCTATGACCCAGCACTTTCTCTCCACAGTTATCCCATGGGGACACTCACATATGTGCAAGGGAAGTTGTATAAAAATGTTTAATGCAACAGTGCCTGGGTGGCTCAGTCAGCTGAGCATCTGACTTCAGCTAAGGGCATGATCTTGCTGTCCGTGAGTTCAAGTCCCACATTAGGCTCTGTGTTGACAGCTCTGAACCTGGAGCTAGCTTCAGATTCTGTGTCTCACTCTCTCTCTGCCCCTCCCTTTCTTACTCTCTCTTTCTCTCTGTCTCTATTTCTTTCTTTCTCAGAAATAAATAAACATTAAAAAAAAAAATTTAAAAGACTAAAAAAATGTTCAGTGCAACATTTTTTGCTTATAATGAAAATGAAAACCACTTGAATGTCCCATCAACACTTACATTGCATATATTTATATAACGGACTTATATAAACCTGTGAAAATTATTGAAGTAGAGGTCCATGTATCAATATGACTAAATAGCAGAAAGTATAATACTAGGCTTTTATAAAAGTTACAGTAGGATACATATTCTACTATGATATCAATACTCTAATGTTATAAAACATGCAAAGTTGCATCTACTTTAGGGATATATACATATGTAATAACAGTACAAAAATTATACATGGGAATAATAAATTCTAGCTAGTGGTTATCTCTGGGGAAAGGAAAGTAGAAACACATCCAAGAAGAATTGGAAGCTACAAGTATGTCTGTAACTTTTTTCTCTTAAGCTTATTATTGGGTACATGAATGTTCATTATATTATTATCTATACTCTATATTTCTAACTTATTTCATAATAAAAACAATCAGATGTATGTGCAACTTCCCTGGTGCTCAAAATAATAAAGCAACAGATTAATTCTTTTTACTCACCAAATTAACCAATAAGTCTTTGAAATTTGTGAGCTTGTACATAAGGACATAATAAATTATTCATAACATAAAAGTATGACATAAATTTCTAGAATTTTGATCCAAATTTTGCTAACAAATAATAAAAATGTACCTGCCTAATGAAACTGCTGAAAGTAGATAAGATAAACTCATGTGTAACAGCGGTTCTTGTTAGATGATAGAATTACAAGTGATTTTTATGGTATTTATACTTTTTCTGTTTTTCAAGTTCTCCACAGTAAACGTGTATTATAACAAGAAATAAGGGGTGCCTGGGTGGCTCAGTCGGTTGGGCATCCAACTTCGGCTCGGGTCACGATCTCGCGGTCCGTGGGTTCGAGCCCCGTGTCGGGCTCTGGGCTGATGGCTCAGAGCCTGGAGCCTGCTTCCGGTTCTGTGTCTCCCTCTCTCTCTGCCCCTCCCCCGTTCATGCTCTGTCTCTCTCTGTCTCAAAAATAAATAAAACGTTAAAAAAAAAAAAAGAAAGAAAGAAGGCAAAGTAATTTACAAAATACAATTTTTTACCTTAAAAGTAGAAAACTTATTTGGAGAATATGACTTACCGAAGTCCAGTGGACTCATTGGATATGTGTTATAATTCAAAAGTCTACATAGCCCACAGATGATAACCCAAGTAATGTAGTCTAATTCTCAGAAATATTTCACGGATGTCGTATATTCCACAGAACATCTTGGATTTCATTCTATACCCACACCCTGACAAAAGAGTCTCTGGAACAGAACAACCCTTCCATGAGTTTCCGGTACTTGGTGGAATAAGTGAATGAATGGCAATGGCAGACCAGAGGAGTAAAATGATCTTCCCAGAGTCATCACTAGAAGGCAGAGCTGAACTGCATCACATTGAGTTCTTAGACTCTCAGTCCAGACTTTTTCCATCACTTTGTTTTTTGGGTTTTTTTTAGGTAAGTTTCATTAAGCCAGAGACAGGCTATCTAATCACTGAACCCGCACTTACCCTTTATCATCTGTGCCTTATTTATACAGAAAGCAACTTTCTTTTCTGGTTTCTGAACTACAGATAAAAATCACCACTGCGCTCATGATGTGATATTTTCCTATCAGTTGAAATAATCTCTCATTAAAGTCAACTCTGATATACTCTGAGATTATAACAGCAGAGTATCTGTAGTCTTCATGCTTGGTTTGCTCAGGAAAGCAGCCTTCCAAATTTATATGCTGTTATCATATCCTTGTTTAAAACTTTTAGAAGTGCATATATATATTAAGAGTGTCATAGAAAAACAAAAACAAAAGCATAAAAAATTAATCCAATATCTATTTCACCCACAATAGATCATTGTCATATGATGCTGGGCACCTTATAAGTAATTAAAAATATTTGGGGGATTAAATAAAATAAATTTTTGATCACGGTACTTAACCTCTGCTGGTAAAATAATGTTAAGAATAAAAATAATGAAATGATTAATATTTATTATTACATTCTTTTATTAGAAAAAAAAGCTACTAAAAATTTCATTTTAGGAGAAACATTGTTTTTACCACCTGATAAATAAATGGTATCTTTAGAAAATAGTTTCATGGGGCACCTGGGTGGCTCAGTTGGTTGAGTGTCAGACTTCAGCTCAGGTAATGATTTCACGGTTCATGGGTTCAAGCCATGCATTGGGCTCTGTGCTGACAGCTCAGAGCCTGGAGCCTGCTTGGGATTCTGTGTCTCCTTCTCTCTCCACCCTTCCCCGCCCCCCCTCAAAAACAAACATTAAAACAAACAAACAAAAAAAGAACATAGTTTCATATCCCTAACAAAGATAGTTATAATATAAAGGCACATACATACTTGTGTTCCAAATGAAGAGATATGTATTAATCTTATCTTCCACCACTAATACTACTTTATGGAAAATTTAGATGACTATCCTAAGTGGATGATTTTTTTTTTTTTTTTTTTTTTAAGTAGACTGCATGATCAGCACTGAGCCCACCGTGGGGCTTCGAACTCACAACCCTGAGATCAAGACCTGAGCTGAGATCAAGAATCAGACACTTAACCAACTGGGCCACTCAGGTGCTCCCTAAGTGGATGATTTTATTTAAATCTGTTGTAAGGAGCATACATCTTTCTACACTATTTAAAAATTTTTGTTGTCAAATTAGTTTGCAGTAGTTTTTTGAGATTAGTAAGAAGACAAATTTGGACCATAAACAGAAGAATAGTCCCGGATATTCAGTCAGTAAGTCAACAACTACAGTAGGCCCCTTTAATCTGCAGTTTCACTTTCCGCAACTTCAGTTACCTATGGTCAACTGCACACAGGAAGTAGAGGATCCTCCGTGGGTAGGTCAAAAGCAGCCTAAGGGTACATCACAATGCCTGCCTGAGTCTTTCACTATACTTCATCTAGCCCAGGGGCATTTTATCTTCCACATTAGCACAAGAAGACAGTTGAATACAGTACAATAAGATATTTTGAGAGAGACCACATTCACATAACTTTTATTACAGTATGCTGTTATAATTATACTTTTATAGTTAATATGCTAATTTCTTACTGTACTTAATTTATGAATTAAACTTTATATAGGTATGTTACCTCAGAGGTATTGCAGGTTCAGTTCCAGACCATCACAATAAAGTGAATATTTCAATAAAGTGAGTCAAATTAATATTTTTGTTTCCCAGTGCATATAAAACTTATGTTTATCATATACCACAGCCTATTAAGTGTGCAATAGCATAATGTCTAAAAAAATGCACATACTTAATTAAAAAATACTCTATTGCTAAAGTAGGTTTACCATCATCTGAGCTTTCATCAAGTCATAATCACAGATCACCATAACAAATATAATAATAATGAAAAAGTTTGAAATGTTGGAGAATTACGCAAATGTGACAGAGACACGAAATGAACAAATGTTGTTGGGGAAATGGTGCTGATAGACTTGTCTTTGCAGGGTAGCCAAAAACCTTAATTAAGGGGAAAAAAATGTAGAATCTGTGAAGCACAATAAAACAAGGTATGCCTGAATAGAGGGCTCAGTAGTATTTGCGGTTTTAGCCATTCAGTGAGTCTTCGAACATATCCCCCGCAGGTAAGAGAGGACTGCTATATTGTATACCTACTGAGTTTGAGCTCTGCATTGTGTCTTAGGGACCCAAAAGACACAATCTGTACTCTATAGTAGCTCATAGTCTAGTGAGACCAATTTTCAGACAATTGTGAAGCAATACAACACAGTAATTATTCTAACGGAAGAAAGGAAAGGACCAAGACTGCCTAGCAAATGTTTGAGGCTTGACAAAATCACCATGCATGTAAACAGAGGAAGAGAGGGGACCCTGGAATGTGAGGAGTGAAAGAGAAACAAATGGCCCAGGAGGTATACAGTGAGGGAGTGAAAGGAAAAATAGGGGAGAATGGAGGAAAGTATGTGGAAGGGGAAGTGTTTACCAGTAAGGTCAAGAGCAGGAAAGACTTAAAAGTTCCCTTTGAATTGGGTAACACCGGAGAACAGTTCTGCACAGTGGTGAAATCTAAAGCTCAATTACAGAGATGGGAATGCATGAGTGTTTTACAAGTGGTGTTAGTCTTCAGGTATTATTTGGATATTACTGAGGTGTTGTTTTTCACATTGCATATGTCTGTAAGACGACTCTAATTCTTGCCTCTGATTATGTCTATATTGGAATGTTAACATTTCCCCCTAAATTAGCATTTCTTTCCATTTACAAGTAAAACTCCTGCTTACAAAAAAAAAAAAACAACAACAACCTAAGTTGCCACCAACAGTTGGAAAATTTATTTGTTTTATTGTGAGCTAGAAAAAGAACCAAGAGAGAAAAATATTGACACAGTCCCTTACACCCCAGGGGTATGTTGTTACTGGCAGCCAGAACATGAGAACCAGAGAGGGGAGCTCCCAACTCCCTTAAGAACTTGGGGAAAAATGAGGCACAAAATCAACAAAAGCAGAAAAGACCAAAATAATACACGGAAATCATTTCAGAGAAACACCTTCACCCAGATTAGCAACACCATATTTACCTAATGAAATATATTAACGTATCTAAAGAACAAATGTATTTATCCGATTGGTATTGGAGGTCAACTAGGGAAATATAGGTGAAGAACAAAATAGGTAAACTTTAGTGCTCATCCAGGAGAAGTCATTGTTAGGATAAACTCTGGCAAAACAGTGAAGCAAAAGCAGACTGCCCTGTTGGATAGCATGTCTTGACCATTAGTTTTGGACCCTCTGATGAAGTTATGCTATTACCAAGATGAAGGCAGGAAGGCAGAAAGGAAAAAAGGAAGGAACATATGAATAAATAAATTACTTCAACAGTTGTTTAGTGAGTATCTGTTATGTGCTAGGCATATAACATAACTGTTTAGTTAAAACTAAACATAGAGTTTACAATCTAGGGATGTTACAGTACTGACTAGCAAGTACTGTAATGAGGGATGTATAAGTTACTATAAGAATATATTAAAAAGAGAAACTTTTTGGATAGAAAAGTAAGATGAGAGAAGACCAAACAAACCCCCCAAAAGCTCTGGAACTGAGATGGCCCTCAGGGTTTTTCTGAGTTGTGATAATGAGACCAAGTCTTTATTACTCTATGTGGACCAGCCATTGGATAGAGGCAATTTTTGTAGTGGAGAGTCCCGACCTTGTGTAAGAGAATTCTCTTCAGCTAAGATAATTCTGAGAAGGGACTACAGCTGAGGGCTGTCTGCTAACAATAGTCCCTGTAGCTGGCAGAATAAAGCTTTCCAGTCCTCAAGGCAGGTCTAGTAGTTTAATCACAGCATGATTGCAAGAGAGATGGGAGATAAATCTGGGAAGGTGAGCCAAAACCACATCATGGAGGGCCTTGTAAGTCAGCGACTTTGGACTTAACCTAAGAACAACAGAGTGGGTACTGCAGAGTTTTGCTTAAAATAGTGATGTACAAAGATTTGTGTTTTCTAGTGATCCCTATGGCAGGGTAATGTTTTAGGGTGGAAAAGAGATTGAAGGATCAAACTGGAAGAAAGAAGATTGTGTTTGAAGACTTGTGAAGGAATCCAGGAGAGAGATTATGGTAGCCTGAATAAGGCCATGGCAGTAAGGATGGATTTGATGAAGGATGGATGGTTGGATTTAATGGATTTGAAAGAAGTTTTCATCACAGAATAGATTGAATTTGGTTATTAATTTGTTGTAAAGGTACAAAGGAGGAAATATGAAACTTTACCAATTAAGTGAGAACAGTGTTGGGGCACCTGGGTGACTCAGCCAGTAGCATACGACTTCAGCTCAGGTCATGATCTCACGGTTCCTGAGTTCAAGCCCCAGGATGGGCTCTGTGCAGACAGCTCAGAGCCTGGAGGCTGCTTGGGATCCTGTGTCTCCCTCTTTCTGTCCCTCCCCTGCTCGTGCTCTTTCTCTCTCTCAAAAATAAACATTATTTTTTTTAAGTGAGGGCAGCGCTATTTGTCAAGCCAACAACCACCAGAAATGGAGCAAGGCTTAGCACGGAGGGGAAAGGAGGCAGGGAGCAAGTTCAGTTTTAGAATCATAGTTGTTATGTGTCTGTAGCAACATACAAATGGTAAGTGGTTATACCTATGGATCAGAAGCTAAGAGAAAAAAGTGGGCCATAGATAGGTTTCCTTCCAACTTAAAAATAATAAATGACTTGGAGAAAAAAATGAAATCTTCCAGGAAAAAAAAAAAGAAAAAGCTATATAGTAGCAAAGGAGCACTTAAGACAAGAAAGGAGGAGTCCAAAAAAGATGGTAAGGAGTAACCAAAGAGTTAGGAGTAACATGCCTGAAGAATGAGGAGTGAGAGATCAGGGAGACAATGAGCTCAAGGGACATGTGTGCCACCATGTGTCTGCATTCGTGGCAGGGAGATCAGTGGTTCCCTTCTGAGAACGATGCCAGGAGAGTGGTGTGGGCTGAAGCCAGACCACAGGGCTCAAGAGTCAATGAGTTCAACTCAAAATTCAACTCTGGCCAAGAAAGCATATATCCTGGAGGTGGTTTTGGGGTGGCCTCAAGAGTAGGGTACTTCAGGGGCACCTGGGTGGCTCAGTCGGTTAAGCATCCGAATTCGGCTCAAGCCATGATCTCATGGCTCATGAGTTCAAACCCCTCATTGGGCTCTCTGCTGTCAGCATAGAGCCTGCTTCAGATCCTCTGTCCCCCTCTGTCTCTGCCCCTCCCCTGCTTGTTCTCTCTCCTTCTCTCAAAATAAATAAAAATTTAAAAAACATTTTTTTAAAGAGTAAGGTACTTTGTATTTTCTTATGATATAGAAAGTTAGAGCAAAGGGATGAGGGAATAATCTATTGAACGAACTCCAAGTGGAGGCCCTATGGGCATGCAACTTGGAGTATAAATAACAGGGTTAGAATTGACCTTAGGAAGATTTTAGAGTAATCTAAAGGAAGGAGGAAGGGGTACCTGTGGAGACAGGTAAGTTTGTAGGTGGAGTAATAGGAAATAAGAGTTCCCACTGTAAAAGTAGAAGGTGAATGAGATCACTTGTGAGTATGAAGGATCAGGGAGGGACTAGAGCTGGTGATTAGAAGAAAGAAAGTTTGAATTTGCGTTGAATGGGAAAACACCTTATGGAGGTAGCCTATTGCTTCTAAACATTTAAATCACCTACTCATTTTTCTGATTTCATGCTCATGAAGCAGCTAGGGTTACACTGACTTCCTAGAGTTCTCTGAAAAAATTTTGTTATTCAGGTGCCTGGGTGGCTCAATCACTTGAGCATTAATTACACCCTTGATTTCAGCTCAGGTTAAGATCCCTGGATCATGATCCCTCAAGCAGGATCGAGCCCGCTTAAGATTCTCTCTCTCTCCCCAGGCCTCTCTCCTCTGCTCTCACTCTATAAATTAATTAATTAATTAATTAAAATTTGTTATTGTTATGGTGGTTGTTATTATTGCAGGGAAGAAAATGCCCCATGCAGGATGATATGTGTATTCTGGCACACATAGCCATTGTATTTCTTACTCTAAATCAGTTTTTGTTTTATACTCCTTGGAAGGAATGATGAGTTTGATTGATGTGAATTGTCCTTGAACAAGTTCAATGAGAACGTGTTGACTATAGAGGGCAAGTATCAGTGCCATCAGGTCCAGGATCACATGGGACAATATCAGGTTTGCCATGTGCTCTGAGGAAGGTGTCTGGGAGGACGGCCAACCACACTATTCCTATCTTGACTTTCCTCTGTCTTGAATTTCATATACTGCTCAATGATGGGAAAACCCAAAACCAGAGCCAAACTAGGGTAAATAGAACTGGAAGTATCACAACAAGATACAGAAAACAGTTTAGCAAAGGGAAGCAAAAGCAAAAGAATCGCAAAGGGAAAAATTTGGTAGAAAACAGAATAAAATGGCTGATGTAATCACAGTCAAGGCAGCCATCTTCTCTAAAAGGCACATTATAGGGGCACCTGGGTGGCTCAGTTGGTTAAACGTCTGACCTCAGGCCATGGTCTCACAGTTTGTGGGTTCGAGCCCCCAGTCGGGCCCTGTACTAACAGCTCAGAGACTTGACCCTGTTTCAGATTCTGTGTCTCGCTCTCTCTCTCTGCCTCTCCCGTACTGTCTCTTTCTCAAAAATAAACGTTTAAAAAAAATTTTAAAGCCACATCAGTTCATCACTTTATTTTCTCATTCAGGAAGTGTCACTGATCACCCACTACCTACTGGGAAGATGGTAGGAGCAAGTAAGATTAGCTCCATTCCTTGCAGCATCTGCTCCAAATATTGCCAAGATCAAAAGTTTGCAGAAGGAATAATAGAATAGGACAGACTAGAAAGGATATCCAACTGCATCTCTCTTACTGACAAAGTTCTGTGACTCAATCCAATTGCTGAACAATTGACAGAGATTAATGGAAAAGTCTTGTGCCATATTTACCATAGAAAATAACATTAAGGTACTAAAGAATCTTGTGAAAAGGAAATTATGTTGCTTAAAAAGTAAGTTGGATAGGGGCACCTGGGTGGCTCAGTCAGTTAAGCATCTGACTTCGGCTCATGTCATGATCTTTCGATTTGTGGGTTCAAACACTGCAACAGGGTCTGTGCTGACAGCTCAGAGCCTGGAGCCTGCTTTGGATTCTGTGTCTCCCTCTCTCTCTGCCCCTCCCCTGCTCATGTTCTGTCTTTGTCTCTCAAAAATAAATAAACATTAAAAAAAAGTTGGATAAGGCATCAATGAATTATGGCCTTTATTTTTCTGATGTGAAGAATAGAAGAGAATGATAAAAGACATTTAAATACAATGTTGGAACTGAAAGATAAATCTCAATAAAAATAGTAACAATAATAATAATAAATTAATATAAGCCTCCAGAGTGGGATTTTATCATCAAAATGTATTACATTCTTTAGGGATATTATAACAAGATCTCTAGCCACAAGGCTAAAAAAGGACTACTAAAAAAGTAAGTAACAAGGGATATAATACTAAAACACACATACCACCATATTCTATAGTAGAGCTCTGGTACGAGTACGAAATAGAGAAGAAGAAAGAGAAACAGTATTTCTACTAGCTATAAAAACCAAGTCAGGTTTTTTTTTTTTTTTATTGCTATGCATTCTACACACACACACACTGTCTACAATGACCCTAAAGAGGGGTAAAATTTTTTTAAAAGGCTAACATCTTAATGCCCAAAGCACTTGCTACAGCAGAAGTGGAAAGAGAAAGAGAAACCACACCTTGAAAATGTAGAACTATGTGAGAGAGTGACAGTGCTTTCCTAGTATGATATTTCTTCATACTTCTGGCTCAAGGACATTATGGAAACATCCTTGGTAAAGCTTAAAGCCATTTTCTTCAATGTTCAGCAATGATTATGTAGGGCAGGAAGGATTTCTTGCTACAGTTTAGATGGCTACATAGAAAATAAACAGGGATGGGCAGTTGGAAATAAAGGGAAACAAAATTTATTGAGCACCTATGAATACTACTTTACTCAAGACATTTTATATGTATGACATGTTTAAGCTCAACAACCCTAGGAGGCAGCTGTTATTCCTATTTTTAAAGAAGTAGTGTTTGAGAAGTTATACATTGTCTAAGTACGATACCAGAAGCTGGTACTCAAACACATAACTGTGTAACTTGGAAACAGTTCTCACCATGAAGGACCAGGCCGTATAAGGCCATCACTGTATAGAGACAGAAAGGAAGTACCCAGTGATGTGGCAAGTCTGGGGTCTAGATCATAATTGCAATCAAGATTTGCTTTGGCTGAAAGCATATCAAAACCTTAGATAAGAGTCTCTTTGATTTTAACTCATGACTTAGAGACAACAAAATGAGATTTATTGTAAAAATTGCGATTGAAATTTGGATTCCTACACAGTTAATTTACATATCATAAAATGTAACTCACATTTTGTTGGCCACACCAGACTAGGGATCCACAGAGACTCACAGCAGGCAAACAGCAGTTTTCTGGAGCGGTCACCCATATTCTCCCTTATATGCCTTGGGTCCCCAAGATATTTATCTCATGTACCCCCCAATGTATTTTTTTTGGCTACCAAGTAGGATTTACCTGTATTTTTTTCTGTTCTTCATTGATTCAACTATAAAGTCCATGATACTCAGTGAGTTTTTTCTCACTCTTGCATCCTCAGAGCTTAGTCAGATTTCTCAATTCATGAAGACAATCCATAAATATTACGTGAATGGGAACCCCTGTTTCTGACATGGCAAAAGGTAGATGATTAATTCTCACTACATGACTGAGGGCACCGTGGCCGCTGCTGCCTGAGCCCAGGAGGCCATCTCTAGTCCCTCCGAAACAGCAGGCATGTCCTCTTACTGTGGCCAAATTCTCCTGGTACTAAAGCTACAGACACCCTCTGTATGCAGTGAATACCCCACAAATGATATTCATGATACAGTGATTTTAGTTTTTATTTACCTGATTTCTGCAATCCTCTTGTTTTCTGCTTCAGTCTAAAGGCTAGGCCACAGATACTGTGCTATTCTCACAAAAACCTCACCCTCTAAATTTTGTACCACTAACTTTGAATAGTGGGACATACCTTTTTCCTCTTAGAATAACCATTCTTAAGTCTATTATAAATGTACTTGTTTATTATATATAAGCTTTTAAACACATGCATATGTATGTATATATTCATATGTGTCTACAATATAATAACATATGTAGTACCTTTTGCATTTATTTTATTATATATAATATATAATTTATTATTTTTATATTATATATTTATATATTCATAATATACCATATTTATATACTTATATATTTATATTAATTTATTTATATATTTATTATATATTTATTGATATAGTATGTTATATATTATATTGTAATATATAATATATATATTATTATAATAACATTATTATATTATATATTATATATAATATTATTATATTATCATGTATATAATATATTATTATATTATAATATATTATAATATATATTATAGAATATGTATTTATTAATATATTTATATTAATATACCATATTTATATTTTTATATATTTATAATTCTTATATATATAAGAGAAAAGAGAGAAAACAACTTTAAATACAATACAGTGTGCTTGGGGTTTTAATTTCCAGATATTCCTTTCTAGAAATTGGTGCCCACCTTAGCTTGTACCTGAGGGAAATAGTTCCTATTGTCTTTGCCCATCTGCATTATTGAGTAATCCTGTATCTATTGTTATTTACATCCTGGGTCCCCTGGCCCAAATCATCACCTAGGTGGGTCAAGAGGTAGCAGGATTTTGTAATTGTCATCATTGTTGGAAATTATGTTGGAATTTTTCTCTCAGTATTTTTCCTTCCACTTCCCATTTCTAACTGGTTGTTTATGCTCTTTGTGTTTCTTGCACAAGATTTATGAGCTCAGAGAGAAGACTCCTTCCCAGCTTTCATTATTCTAAGGCTGTCCTCTTTTAAGAGATTAAGCTAAGTGCCAAGGAAAGTGTGGTATTATCTGAGGGGAAAGGGGAAAAGGGAAAGAGAGTGGGGTAAGTGCAATTTTCCTAAGATTTAAAAGAAATGTCAAAATTGAGGGGTGGGAGAGTGGGGACAGAGGAGGCATGATCAGGCTTCAAAGCAGATTCCTTTTGGGAGTGACTAGGAAAGCTGGGCTCTGGTGTGGGGACTCCTAAAAGCAGCTCGGACTCCTGAATCCCTGTGGAACCCAAGAGCAGGGACCGGCAGGACATCTGTAGGCTAGGACTGGGCACCCCCAGAAGGACCCCCAGAGCCCTTTTTGCCATTTCCTCGATCACATATAAACCTCCTGATCCTGTGCAACCACAGGGCTGGATCCAGGCACTAAGTGACAGAGACTGACTTTTCTGCTATCTGGTAGAACTACTGTTTGGAGTTAGAATTCAGTTGATTTAAAGGTAATAAAGACAGTCATAATGTTTGCCCAACCTGAAATCTGATCCTGCTATTATTTGTAAAATTTTAAATGCAAAAATTCTTTAATACATCTGCAATGAATTCACTCATTGAACAAACATTGATTGAAGCACTTCTAAGTGCCAGGCATTTGGGATACAATGGCGAACGGGACAGATAGGCCAGAGCTTGCAGCCCAGCAGCAGGTAAACCAGTAAATGGGATTAAACACAGTGTGCTAAGAATAATGATAGGGTAAGGTAAGCTAATTAGGGGAGATACAGGAGGCTACTTGAGTCAGGGAGCAGACAAGAGAATGTTCCTTTTGGAATGGGGCGTGCACAGGAGAGAGTGCGCTGAGTACTGGAGAAGGGGAGATAATCTGGAGTTCCAGGTGGGGGTAGTACGAATGGAGCCCAAAGAGGCCACCAAGTGATTAGTCCAAATTACCAATGGCTTTGAAAGCAATGTGAAGGGACTTGGGCTTTCAAGTGATTGCTCAAACTTCTCATATCTAGGACAAATTTTCTTCAGGTTTCTGAAAGAGGTTTTCTTTCTTCCACTGCATTTTGCACACATAAGTGGCCACAGCTATGGAAGCAGCCAGAAGCACCTTTCTGATTTGCAAATTTGCTGGTTTGTGTCTCCGTTTCGCTCAGAACTGTGCTATGCAGTAAACAGTGAAGGAAGTTTTATGAGTCACAAATGTTTTTAACGAGAAAAGGGCAGTTTGCAGTCTGGCTATGACCTGAAAACAGCCCCTCCTTGCACAGGATTCCTTTATCTCTGTTTTGCTTCCTTTGTTGCAACAGCGAACATCCCCAAGATTGCAGCAGCTCGGGTCCGCTTCTGTATGAAATAAGGAAGGGAAAAACTGCTTCCACTTTCAATTTAGGTTTGTGCCCTCACCTTTTAATATTTCAGTTCTGAAAAACAGCTTGAATTTAAAAACTAACCGGATTAACTGATTTATGCAACTAGGCAGAAGCCTGACGACCCACCCAGAACTACAGAGGCTCAGGCCCCATGGGCTTAGCACTGGTGAGCAGTTTGCTCAAGGGCAGGATAACTAACATACACCCTCCTATGGTAAAAATGTTACATGGTCATATTTGTGTAAATCTTCTTTCAACTATGCCACCAGCACTTGAAAAGTTGAAGATAGCTTAAACATTAACTTTCAAGTACCTGGGTAAAATGCTTAAGAGTGTTGCCTTACCCATCACTAAAAATTTCCATTTTCCAAGGGCTGGAAAGATTCCAATGAATGCTCGACCTGTTCAAGGCAGTTGGATGAACAAGCCGTCATTATTCAGCTGAGTTTATATTCACCGTGCGTCACAGAGTTGCAGCTCAAAGTTTAAAGAAAGTTACAAACATTTGAGAGCAGACATTAGATGCAAAAAGGTATCTCAAACTTTTTTTTGTACTTCTGAGTGTCAAGAGGCAAATTGGAAAAAGAAGTCAACCTACACAATAGTATCCTAGCCAGCGAGAGAGTGAAATTAATTTGTAAGGTGATAGGCTTTTGTGTCCATTTAGCTTGATAACTTATCTAATACTTTATTATATTTGAACTTTACCAGCATGGGTGAATTCCGTATGGGATTCTTGATGTGGACTGCTAGAGTTTATGTAAATACCTTATGTTCCCTGCTCTGTAGTATCCAGCCGTGCCATCCATTAGGTCCTCATGACAAAGGCCTATACTGTGTAACTGTGCCTAATATCCACTAACACATGGTCTGGTCTTCTGTGAGGGGACTAGGCAGCCTGTGTGAGGGGCCTGCGTGGCCATGGACGCTTCATGTGTTTCCGTCATTGAAAGCAGTGAGTTTACGGTTTTGTTGGGGTCACTGACATAACCTAGCAACTCTGATTTCAATTGTGTCGGTGAGGTGGGAGCCATCACACACTCTGGCCATCTTCCAGGATAAGAGACGAGACCGAACACTTGATGCTCACTGCTGCGTGATAAAGAAGCGCAGCTTCCAACCACAGTTGTTCATGACTTCACTGTGGCTCTCCTAATGGGAGGTCCTTCTAAAGCCAGAGTTTGAGGAAAGTGGTCATTGTGATCTCTTACATTAATAAACAATGGGGAAAAAAGGGGGGGGGGGAATCTCTCATTCCAACAAAGTATAGGTTTAGAAACCTCTGGGCAAAACAACTGGAAGCCAGGGGTTTATAGAAAAGTAAGCAAAGAAATTGCTAAGTTAGACTTACATTAGAGTTGAATGCTATACAGAAAGAAATAATTATGTTGGAGTATCATTAGCATCTGAGTTTTATTAAAAAGGAGCTTTTTCTTTTTTTTTTTTTTTTTTTTTTTTTTCTCAACGTTTTTTATTTATTTTTGGGACAGAGAGAGACAGAGCATGAACGGGGGAGGGGCAGAGAGAGAGGGAGACACAGAATCGGAAACAGGCTCCAGGCTCCGAGCCATCGGCCCAGAGCCCGACGCGGGGCTCGAACCCACGGACCGCGAGATCGTGACCTGGCTGAAGTCGGACGCTTAACCGACTGCGCCACCCAGGCGCCCCAAAAAGGAGCTTTTTCTAAAGGTGAGTTAAAATATAGAGCTCTTGAGTAAACCAAACCTAAGAAATTTATTGACACTAGGGATGCACAAAAAGATCACAAAACAACTATTAGTCACAATGCCCATCTCTACTGCATCTGTCTAAAATACATAGGTTTACAGATTATCATTTACCTGGAAGAGTATGAGTCTTTTGAAGACAGCTTTACAAAAATGGATCTATAGGTGACATTTAAAAAGTAGTTTAAAATCTCAAAATGTGTTCATCACAGTCCTTTGATGAAATTAATAACAATAACAAAAAAATAACGTTGGTAAAACACCCAGAATAATATCTAAACTATGCTTAGAATGATGGGGTGCCTGGGTGGCTCAGTCGGTTAAGCATCTGACTTCCGCTCAGATCATGATCTCATGGTTCATGAGTTTGAGCCCCACATCATGACTTCTGCTGTCAGCGCAGATCCTGCTTTGGATCCCTCTCTCTCTGCTTCTCTCCCATGAGCACTCTCTCTCTCTCTCAAAAATAAATGAAAACATTTCAAAATATGCTTAAAATCGTTGTGGTCATTATTTATTTATTTAAACCTGAAAAACTAATTATATTCCTATGTCATTGGGCAAAGATATATAATCCTTCAATCTATATTAGTATAGATTACATTACTGAAGACTGAATGCATCATGAACAAAGCATACTTGTATTAATAGGTACTTAGATTTCTTTTTATTGGCATAAACTCCTACTGTAAAGTTTATCCTAAAAAAAGAACATGCAGATTATCTATATTTTAGTGAATAATTCTCTAATCAGTTTTGGCAATTCCTACTCTTGTAATTAGGAAGCTTTTTCAAAAATATCACTTAAAAAACAAACTCGTAAATTTGGGAATAGAAAGATACACCCTTAATGTGGATCATAATCAATGGGGAAACCTTATAGACATTCTTATTTTTTTTAACTTTTTTAAAGTTTTTATTTAAATTCCAGTTAGTTAACATCCAGTGTCATATTAGTTTCAGGCATACAATGTAGAGGTTCAACACTTCTATACATCACCTGGGGCTCATCACAACAAGTGCGCTGCTTAATCCCCATCACCTATTTAACCCATCCCCCCACCCACCTTCCCTCTGGTAACCATCAGTTTGTTCTCGATAGTTAAGAGTATGTTTCTTGATTTGCCTCTCTCTCTCTTTTTTCCCTTTGCTCACTTGTTTTGTTTCCTAAATTCCACATATGAGTGAAATCATACGGTATTTGTCTTTCTCTGATTTTATCATTTAGCATAATATTCTCTACCTCCATCATGCCATTGCAAATAGCAAGATTTCATTGATTCTTATGGCTAAGTAATATTCCATTATATATAAATATACCACTTCTTCTTAATCCATTCATCAGTGATGGAAACTTGGGCTGTTACATCAAAACAAAATGCTTCTGTACAGTGAAGGAAACAACAAAACTAAACAAAACTAAAAGGTGACCTATGGAATAGGAGAAGATATTTGCAAATGACATATCTGATAAAGAGTTAGTTATCCAAAATATATAAAGAACCGATACAACTCAACATGCAAAAAAAAATGAATAATCCAAATAAAAAATAGGCAGAAGACATAAATAGACATTTTTCCAAAGAAACATACAGATAGCCAACAGACCCATGAAAAGATGCTCAACATCAAACATCATCAGGGAAATGCAAATCAAAACTGCAGTGAGATATCATCTCACATTTGTCAGAACGGCTCAAATCAATGATGCAAGAAGCAACAGGTGTTGGCAAAGATGGGGAGAAAGGGGAATCCTTTGGCACTGTTGGTGGGAATGCAAACTGGTGCAACCATTCTGAAAAACAATGTGGAGTTTCCTCAGAAAGTTAAAAATAAAACTACCTTGCACTCAAGCAATTGCATTGCTAGGTATTTACCCAAAGAGACATACCTATTTATTTAAACAAACTTGTTGATGAAAATTTTTTATAGTGCACCTCTCTTATTCTAGGTGTTGTGATGGGTGCTGAAGCTTAAAAAAAAAAAGCATGAGTTCTTCTCTCAAGGAATTCAGAATCCCTTATTATTTGTTATCAGAGGCATACTTCAATGTCTAATGAGGAAAACAGCTAGCATCATTTAGCATTCTTTTGGAAATTTTGGATACAGCATAGGATAAACAGAAATTACAAAAAAATTAACTATTTACAAGAGTTTCATTATTTGCAAGTAATACATTCACAAGTCTGGAAAACCTAAGTGAATAATTACAAATCTTTTAGAGTTGGTAAGAATTTATTAAAGTGATAGAATTAAAGCTTTATGTTAAAAAATAGTTTACAATATAACAGCAGTAAAGAGTTTGTATACATAATAGAAAAAAGAGTTTACATAAATAACAACAAAACAATAAATAGAAAAAATTAAAAAAAAAAAAAACCCTAGGGATTTCTCTAACAAATGTGTACAGGGTCTATTAAATACCTAAATACGTATATACACACACATACACACACACAGAAAAGACCCTTAAAATTACTAAAATATATGATGAGATGGAAGTAAATGAATATTTTATGTTTCTGGATAAAAAAATTAAATAATAAAGATCTGTGAAGATATTAATTCATCCCAAACTAATTTACAAATTTAACATAATCTCAGTCAAAATGTCATTGGTTTTATTCCTTTAGTGGAATTAAACCTGATGTTTCTAAAAGTTCAGAAAGCAGGCAACTTTGTGAGAAAAACTAAGAAAATTTTGAAAAGTGGAAATTTTGGGAGATTTGCCCTATTAGACCTGAAAGTATATTATAAGGCAAAAATAATAGAAGAGTAGACAAGCATTGCAAATATTGTTAGACAATGAAACAATTGATCGAGAAGAGAGCTTAGTGTAGATGAGAGTTTAGCAGTGATCAAGGAAACCATAAATTGATAGGGAAGAAACGAATTATTAAATAGCTCTAAAGAAATTCAAATTACTGAAGGAGGGTATCAGTTTATTTCTCGCAATGTACATCACAATAAATTCCAGATGGATTATCGGACTAAACGTAAAAACTAAAAATGCAGAACTGCTTTCTAATTGTACATGTTTTTTAATTCTACCATAAAAAGGAATATTACATTTAATTGAATTTAAAATTTTTTAAAATCCTGTACACAAAAATACACTAGAATTTTATTTGGCAAAGGACAGAGGGAATATATTTGTAAAATACGTGGTGGGTAAAAGGTTGATTTCCTTTCTTCTTTTCTTTCCTCCTTTCTCTCCTACAATAAGCATGTATTCAGCTTCGGCCAACAATGAGTAGAAATTGAAAATGCAATGGCAAACAACATAGATTTTGTCCCTGAGACTGCTGCTACCTCAGGGTACCTCAGTGGAAACTGGAGTAAGAGGTGCCCCTGTTGGCAAATTGTGCAATTAAGAAGGGCTGGATTTCAGGCTTCACTGGCTTTCCTTGTTGGTGCCCCCAGGGCAAAATACATGTACAGCCCAATCTGGGGACCCTCCACTCGCCCATTCACAGCTACACAGGCAAAAAGCTCAACTGAACAATTCCAATATAAGAATGCAAGGCAGAAAGGAGTAGGGAGTACTTAACCTGAACGGAAGAGTGTAGGGAGGCTAGCTGGGAGAAGTGGCCATTAAATTGAGAAATGAAGAATGAGCAGATTTACATATAAATACACATGTGCAAAGGCAAGATACTCACTTTATAAAGAACTCTGACAATCAACAACAACAAAAAATTGGCGGTCACAAAATAAAATTAGGCAAAATATACTAAAATTCATAGAATATGAATCAGAGAACATAACAGTTGTTCAGCCTCCCAAATCATCAAAAAAATGCAAATTGAACCAGCAGTTGAGATATCAATTTTGTTCTAAAAACTTGACATACTTGACAGTTTGTGTTAAAAGCCCTGAAAGAACACATACCCTTGATTCAAGTAATTTTGTTTTTAAAATTCCAATATTAAAAATAACAATAATAATAGTAATGCCAAGATCTGAGTGTAAGATGATTTATTTTCAAACATTATGTATACCACCAACTGACAAGTGGATAAACGCAAAGTAGTGCATCCAGTGGAATAAACTTCTAATACATGCTACACCTTAGATGATCCTTGAAAGCATTATACCAATTGAAAGAAGCCAGTCACAGAAGACCAAGTGGAGCATTGGTGGTTGTTTAGGGTTGGGGAATGAGATGGTGAAATTTCTTTTATGATGAAAATGTTCTCAAATTGACTGTGGTGATGGCTGCCCACACTCATAAATATTCTAAAAACCACTGAATTGCACAATTTTTTTAAGTTTATTTATGTATTTTGAGAGAGATAAAGACAAGGTGAGTTGGCAGAGGGGCAGAGAGAAAGAGAGAGAGAGAGAGATTGAGAATCCCAATCAGGCTCTGCAGCACCGTCAGCCCAGTCTGTTGAGGGCTCGAACTCACAAAACCACGCGATCATTACCTAACCCAAAAAGAAGAGGCCGAGGCTTGACCGACTGAGCCACCCAGGTGCCTGTATTGCATACTTTAAATGGCTATACTGTATAGTATAGTATTGAGTTATATCTCAATAAAGATTTAAAAAACAGTATGCCTGAGAGCAAATAAGAGGGAAAAAAACAATATCCAAAACAATTTTAAATGGTTAGACAAATATCATATTGCAAGTATACGTTGAAATAGTATAAGTGACACAGTGCATAATATGATGTTGAGGTGTAGAAACAGTATTATTAAATCTACCTATTATCTATTATCTAGCATTGACATCTGGTTATTTTTGGATATTGGCATTTGTGAATTATTTTATCTCTTCTGTTTATTGTTGTTGTCATTTATTAAAACTTGTCTGTCGCATAGACATCTCATTATTTCTACAATTAAAGGGTGTGACACATTAGGAAAAAAAAGGTTAAAACAGATTTGTAAAATTTGAGAGAATGCCCCAAACAAAACTCTGGAAGAAAATATAGGACTTGGAAGTTAGAACATTAAAAGCTAGAAGCTTATTGTGTTTCTTTTCTGTTTGTTCTCTTTTTTGAAAATGCGTGTAATATTTTACACAATTAACTTTATTCCCCACACTTCCGGTGGGGAGCCACAAGCTAGTTAAAGCTTTTTTCTCTCATATTAGTCATTCAGAAGAAAAAGGAAGCTGTTCACAAACGGTATACAGCTCTGAAAATCCTATGTTTTTCTTGCAATTTCAACGTAAAAAAGTGGGGGGGGGAGTAATTCAATGAATACTTAATAGTAAGATTTCTAAGCTGTTGATTCAGTTAGAAATGAAAAAAAATATTAAAAACTTTTTAAAAATTCTTCAAACCATGATACAACTTTTAGAAGTATTTAAGCTGAACTTTCTCCCGAAGTGCGGAGTTTAAGCAGTTTAGAAGCAATCTTTTCCAAAATCAGCTTCACGTTTTCAAAATGGAAAGAACATATTGTGATTATGTACAGTAATATCTATAATTTTATATGTAGGGCTGGAATGACAAAATGTGTATTATTTGCTTTAAAAGACTTAATAGTAAAAGAAGGAAAAATGGATGGACAAAGCATATGTGGCAAAACTTTGATAATTATTAATTTTAAGTTACTGATACATTTAGTCTTACTGTACATTTTGAGAGTTTTAATAGTGAAATTTTTTTTTACTTTTTTTAATTTATTTTTTTAGTTTACATCCAAGCTAGTTAGCATACATTTTTGAGATAAAGGGACATTTTAAATTTCTTAAAAAGAGCATAAATATAACCTAAAGTAAGGGATCAATAAATCACACAAGGCAGAGGAAGCTTACAGATCTTAGTTAATATAAATATGCTAAAGACACTTAAATTCATCTTGTGATTCCAAACATCAGTAAGTCATGTGAAAAAACAGAAGTCCAACTTCATATTCAGTTGTAAATTAGAAGAGGGAAGAGACTTTATATTGTCCTAAGAGGTAAAACTCTGACCAGTGGAGATAAACTCAAGGAAGACAAATATTCCAGAGATGGAATAGGTTGCCTTGGGAAGATTTAATTTACTCACCCCTGGAAATATCAGCTAGACATTCTCTCAGAAAGGCAGTTAGAGGAAGACTTCAGGCATCAGCTGTGGGGCAGGACTAAATAAAAGTCCTTTAAGCTAACTTTGTTATTCAACCAAAGAGTGAGGTATAATAATGAGCTGGTTGCTAGTCCCGTGGCTCTGGGGGCAGTCATGCTAAACCCCTAGGTGCCAATGAAACAGTATCCATCTTTCAGGGTTGTCCTGAGGATGTAATGATAATACGTATAGGAAGCATTAGAACAGTGCCTGGCATGTAGTAGGCACTCATCAATATTAAGCTTTATTACTATAATGATTAACATTGGAAGCTCTGGAGTCAAACATCTGCTTTGTAACCCCAGCTTTACTATTTGCTACACTTTGTTTGTTTGTTTATTTATTTATTTATTTATTTATCAATATCTGGCAGCTTATTCAAGTTTTTAAAAATTCTTTTACAGTAAACTTTGGGTAGTAAGTGCTGGAATTGATTAAGTAATGTATATAAGATTGACTTAATAAATGACATTTATCTTATTTTAATGACATATAGTAATTATATTAAAGTTTTATTTATTTAAGAAATCTCTACATCCAAGGTGGGGCTTGAACTCTCGACTTTGAGATCAAGAGTCACATACTCTTCTGACTGAGCCAGCTATATAATAATTAATTAATTAATATTAATTATTATTAATTATTTTAAAATTTCATTTCCAACCATGTTGCTTTTGAACCTACTATGTATTGTGCTTGAAATTACTTTGAGAATGTAAAACTAACTGCAGTCAGCATTTGCTGACAGTCATATTGGCAGCTGGCAGAACTGAGGAACCCCTTGAGTTTTGTTAGCTGGAACTTCCACCAGAGGCTGCCAATGCCACAACAGATGACTTATTCTTTCCAGTGCATCCACATCTCACCATCAGGAGGCTCTTCCAGAAGTAAAATCTCTTTAGTGTTTATGACTTATTTTAAGATCTTTGGAAGAAAAGAAATGTAAAATATGAGCATCGCAGCACTTTTTAAATAGGCTGTTACAAACTCATCAGCATCTAAGGGGGAAAAAGCTATATTTATCATTCTGACTCCTGATTGCTGTTTGACAACAGTTTAAGATTCACTGCTTTGTTGTCAAAGAAATATTTTCAAATAATGTCTGTATATTTCTCTCTATATCTCTGTAACTAAGCAAGGAGTCCAAAACTGAAGGCACTTTGAATCAGTTTTAAATATGAAGCATGAAATTCGGCACCAGCATCTAGCATGATGTTCTTCCTATAGTAAGTGCTCAAAAAACATGTAGAATATAACTGAAAAAGATTATTGAAAATAAATGCTGTTTGCAATTTAGCGGTATTAAAGATGTATTATGAAAGATGTAAGAAGGCTTAAGCCACTGTATCAAGTAGTTATTTCTAAGTCTGCCAAAAATTGTAATGTATAAAGAAGATCTTAAACATATTACTCATCGGAGTGCCTGGGTGGCTCAGTCAGCGAAGGGTCCAACTTCAGCCCAGGTCATGATCTCACAGTCTGTGGGTTTGAACCCTGCACTGCCAGTGTGGAGCCTGTTTGGGATTCTCTCTCTCTCTCTCTCTCTCTCTCTCTCTCTCTCCCACCTCTCCCACTTGCACTCTGTTATCTATCCCAAAATAAATAAATTTTAAAAAGAATAAAGTTTTATTTATTTTGAGAGACAGAGAGAGAATATGAGCAGGATAGGGGCAGAGAGAGAGGAAGAAAAGGAGAATCCCAAGCAGGCTGTGAACTGCCAGCCAGCTCAGAGCCCAACGTGGAGCTCAAACTTACAAACCTTGAGATCGTGACATGAGCCAAAATCAAGAGTCAGACACTTAACTGACTGAGCCACTCAGGTGCCTCACAAAATAAATAAAACTTTAAAAACAACAACAAAATCTTACACATTATTATGTCTGTGCATATTAACTCAGTATTAAAGTAAAAGACAATTGGGGCACCTGGGTGGCTCAGTCGGTAAGTGTCCGACTTCAGCTCAGGTCATATCTCACAGTTTGTGAGTTTGAGCCCCGTATCCGGCTCTATGCTGACAGCTCAGAGCCTGGAGTCAGTTTCAAATTCTGTGTCTCCCTCCCTCTCTGCCCCTCCCCCCTGCTCATGCTCTGTCTCTCTGTCTCTCTCAAAAATAAACATTAAAATTAAAAAATAAATAAATAAAGTAAAAGACAATTATGATGTCAATATGTAAACTACAATATCAATCAGGGCCTGTTTTATTAAATTTTTTTTCAAAGCAAAACCATTTTAATTTTAGATGAACATTTTCTCTAAAAGGTTTCTGAATGTAAACATTCTGGATAAAATTAGAGACGAAAATTTCTTGGAAATTTCCTTAAAGTAGAAAGTGTACGTTGAGAGATTAAAATTAATTTTTTTGGTGGACACAACTCAACTAGTATATTATGATTTTATAACATTTTTAATTGTAATCTATCAACTATGTCTTTGAAGTTTTAAAGTTTAAATACTCTAAAACATTCTGCAATGTGTCAACCTTTAAGATTTTAGTGAGTGTTAAAGAACCACATAGAATATGGACCCCATCCATACCACAGAGAGATCAAATCCACAAGTAAAACTCAGCTAGGTCTCCATGATGCCAAAAGCTGGCCTGGCTCTCACAGCTAGGCTTTGCTGTTCTGTTGAGCCTAAAATGTTATAGAACATCAACATCAGACAAGGCCACTCTGTGACTATGATAGATCAAGGCAAAAACTAGACCACTCTGTAATCAGGTTTGAACACATACAAAAATATGAACAACTTTGTCCAATTCACAAAAAATGACCCAACATTCCCTTTCCTGGCTGCTGTAGACTGTTTCGATTCAAATGTTGAAACCTAATCCCAAATGTGACATATTAGGAGGTGGACCTTTGGAAGGTGATTAGGTCATGAGGGTAGAGCTCTCATGAATGACATCGGAGTCCTTATAAAAGCAACCCTAGACAGTTCCTTTTGCCCCCCATATAAGGACCCATCAAGAGGATGCCATCTAAGAACCAGGAAGCAGGCTTTCACCAGACACTGAATCTTGGACTTCTCACCCACCAGAACTCTGAGGAATAAGTTTCTGTTGTTTAAGCCACCCAATCTGTGGTATTCTGTGACAGCAGCCTGAACATAGGAAGACACTAGCTCATAGGAACGATTTCTACTTCTTTATAAATTACATCTTCAACCTAGATTTAGCCTTTTCTTCTAGATAAGATCTATTTAGATATCTAATCATAGAATTACCCCCCACTTCCTAATAGTATTCAACCCAAAGCAAAACCCCTTTCCTTAGACCCTACGCAAATTACCTAATTCAAGCAAAAACTCTCTAAGTATTTTCTACAAGCCTCTTACTAAAATCCCCTTAGTTGCTCAAGGTTTGCATTTTCCTTTGTTGCCAAAAGTAATAAATCCAAAGTTTTATCACAGGTGTGTTCCTGGTGGTCTTAGCTGGAGGACAATGACAAATGTGTAACAGTCCCTTTTCTTTCTTGCATTGCCAAAATTTTCATCTTCACCCCCTCCTTGCTCTTAGCATACAAACTTTTAAAATAATAGCAAAATAATTTTACTTTGCTCTGCTGAGTGCTGCTTACCTGTTCTCTCCTCCAGTGTGTCGACTGATAGAGTAGGCACACAGGAACTAAGAGAAAAATGATTAGATGTCAGCTTTTTCATGACACTTCTCCCAACATGGGTGAATGCTGCTGGGTCCCCTACCTCCCATTGTTTACAGGCTTCTCATGTAGGGTATGGCAAGTGGCACTTACTACTTCATAACATGAAATGGATAAATACTTAAAGCCTTGCAAGGGTGTGTGTGTGTGTGTGTTTGTGCCCATATGTATGTGTGCACATACATGTGCACAGGTGCACAAGAGCCAAGAGCAAAGAGTGAAAGAAAGAATTAGCTTCAAGAATTAAGATAACTTATGGACAATGACCTCTAATACATTAACTTGGCCAGTAAAGAAATTTGGGCCAGTGGATATCTGAGACGCCTGCAATTGTCCCAGTTTTCATCCTATGCCAAGAAGGTTAAATTCAAACCACAATGGGAGGGTAGGGAGCCCAGCAGCATTCACCCATGTTGGAAGAATGTCATGAAAAAGCTGACATCCAATCACTTTGCTCTTAATTCCTACTTGCCCACTCTATTAGTCAAGACACTGGAGGAGAAGACAGGCGAGCAATATTCCACAGAGCAAAATTAAAACTAAAACATCATAGTTTATGTGTTTCTCTGCACCAAGAGAATAAAAGTTTCTTCTTATAAGTGCTTTAAGTAATTAAAGACTGCAGAACACCAAAACTCTGAACTTCACATCACTACTGGGCAGAATTCACAGGTGACCACAAAAGCTACGTAATGCAGTGTTTTTCAGTTGTGACCCACAACCCATTAGTGTGTCAAGAAATCAGCTTAACAGATTATCACAAGGATTTTTAAAAAGCAAAATAGAATATAACAAAATTTCAAAATGCATTGGGATTTTGGGGAGCGAAAGGGAGAAAAAAATTCTCAATGTGGTTAATGGTCTTATTAAGATCTTAAACAATTTACAGGTATGAGAGTAGGGATTTGAATTCAGACCATCTGAATCCACCATATATGCTTTTGGGTGTACGATGACTCTCAGTTTGCTGATTTCCAATAACTTATCTCCTAAATTCCTCAGCCAATTGCTTTCTTAAACATGACCATCAGGATTAAATGCATAGATCTTGGAGTTCAAATCCTAGGCAAGTTACTTTACCTCTCTAAATCTCATCCATGGAGATAATCACTGTACTAACCTCATAGGATTTATTATAGGCTGGACCGTTTTCCCTTGCCAAGTTCATGTGTTAAGGCCCTGACACTCAGTTCCACAGAGTGTGACTGTATCTAGAGATAGGATCTTTAAAGAGGTAATTAAATTAAAAGAGAAACTAAATTTCTGTTATTTAAACTACTTGGGCTGTGGTATTTTGCTATGACAACCCTAGCAAAATGATGTGGCGTTATTATGAAGATTAAAAGTCTCTCTCTCTCTCTCTCTCTCTCTCTCTCTCTATATATATATATATATATATATATACACACACATATATATGTGTGTGTGTATATTGATATGTATAATATAATATAGTCAATATGAATGATATAATATAATAATCAATATATATATAAAATGATTGGTAATATGAGTTTTCTATTGTTATTGCTTTCTTCAAAGTCAATTTCTCGGGGCGCTGGGTGTCTGTCGGTTGAGCGTCCGGCTTCGGCTCGGGTCATGATCTCACCGTTTGTGAGTTCGAGCCCCGCGTTGGGCCCCGTGCTGACAGCTCAGAGCCTGGAGCCTGTTTCGGATTCTGTGTCTCCCTCTCTGTCTGTTCCTCCCCAGCTCTGTCTCTCTCTGTCTCTCTCTCTCAAACATAAATAAACATTAAAAAAAAATTCAAAGTCAATTTCTCTATATCTTCAATTCTTAAAGTTTACTTACTTCCTTCTTATATGTAATTATATTTACTTATTTAACATTTGCTCTTTTGGTTCATTTGTAAGCCCCCAAAAGAGGAGTTGTTATGTTGGCATGTGCAAATAGAAAATAGTTTAGAACATATTAAGTACTTACTAAATATTTACTAATATTGATGAAGGCCTCATGATCAATGTAGGTGCTCTGCTGAATTATTTTTCTAAAATTTTGTGAATTTATTTGAGAATTTCTTCCTTCACACCCATCTCTGTATTCTTGCCTCATATTTTTAAAAAATATATACTTAAGGGTATAATGCAGGGTACAGACTTAAACCTTATTTTCCTACTGACCTTACAAAAAGATGTTGAAAGAGGAATAGAGGAAACAGTGACAAAGAGTGTGATGACAGTGCTTCAGTAACCATAGGAAACACATCAAGGAGGCATCATGACTGGCCTCACAAAGTGGAAATCACATTGGCTATAGATACCCCTCCCACTCTCTAGTGTGGATAAATTTTACCTCTGTGACAGGAGAACATTCAGGATAAGGACAGGAGTCATCTATGATTCATGACTTTTATGCAGCAATGTCAAAGCCATTGATATAAAATCCCCAGTCCAGTGCCAGAAATGCAGGCACCATTCACTAATCTCACATACATCAGTGTTTAAGCCCTAGAGCTCATAGTAGGGGATAGAATCCTGTTTATGACTCAGGCCCTGTAGAGACTCTGCTGAAGTTTATGTTCCTGAGCATGAAGTAGGAAGAAAGAGGAAAAGACACCATTTAGTTTCAGGAAAGAGTTCTATTCTTCTTATTTTCTACTTGAGAATATGGCAGTGCCTAAGAGGTAGCAAAGACAGTATCTGTGGATTGCGCAATATAGCCAGGCATTAAAGTATCAGATAAGATTCAATAGAGACAAAAGCAACATAACCTATTGTGGTAAAAATAAACCCTAGTCTATTAATAGGACAATGACTATGACTCATCCCTTAGTAAAGACAGGAACATCATTAAGCCTTGAAAATATCAGTGTAAGGTGCTATTTGCTCAAAAGAATCAATATACTGCCAGTCATTTTTAGGAAGGAAGCAAACTGTGAAACAGGAAGCTTGCCTTTAGTTTCTTTACTATGCATCTTGTCTCTTAGGCAGTGAAAAGAAGTTTGGGGTCAAGAAACTCTAAAGATAACAAATTTGGTCAAGGTAAGAGAATAACACATAACTAGCATACTATAAGAGGTAAAGCAGCTTCTGTATGTGAAAATACGTATGGCTGGTTAGTCTAAAAAGAAGAAAAAAGACAAAATCAAAGTTCACAATATGCTGACAGGTTTATACAGGATACATGTAGACTTCTTTCCCAATCACTAAGTGTTAGAATGGGAGAGGACAGACTTGATAGAACATCAGGATCATACAGGAACTTAGAAGTCATTCTAATCCAATCTCCTTATTAAAATTCAGGGAATTGAATTTGGTGAATTTTTCATCCAAGTGAGGTGACTTTCCTGAGAACACACTGGTAATAGCTGAGCTGAGACTGGGCCTTATTTCTGTATTCAACCACCTCTTCTGACTCTATTTGGAAGCCTCATAGAGCACTCTGGCTGGTAAATGATGCTTACTATGGAATCTCTTTGAGGCCTGTTCAATTCATTCTCTTTTTGCAGTCCTGAATCAGACAACAGATGAAGTAATTTATTCTAAGGTGAAAAGAGCAATAACTGTATGCCTTATCTCCTCCATGGATTTCTTTTGAGCACTGTTGAAGAGGGAAGGTCATAAACCAAGGAGTCAAATGCCTACCTCAGAAACACTATGATGTGGGAGATAATGAGAGCCAGGGCCACTCTCTTGGACTTTCTAAAGTTACACAACCCAGAGGCCCACCACTAAGTCCTGTTAAAAACAAGACAACAGGCTCAAAATGGAGTCACTTATGCTAAAGCCCATCTCATGAAACTGAGACTTAACTTAATTACAGTTTTGATTCTCCCAGAAATGGAATCTTAAACTCGTCAATCAGGAATCACCTAATTAGCATTAGTTAGGTAATCAGCCCAACAAATTCTTGCCATCCCCTATCAGGAAAATAACTTTTCAGTAATCAATCTGTTTTTTTGCCTAGTACTACTTCCTTATTCCTCCTTCCTTCTGCCTATAAAATGTCTTAACCTTGTACAGCTTCTCAGAGCTCTTTTCTATCTGCTAGACTGGATGCTGCCTGATTTATGAATCACTTAATAAAGCCACCAAGACCTTTAAAACTTACAGTTGAATTTTATTTTTTAACCATTTTGGTGGTAGCAGTGGGATCTGAAGTTTCAGAGACCATAAGAAACCTAGGCATCTGTACCCATTTAACCCTTTGCGATTTCTCCTTTTCACCATATCAGAGAGCCATACATAAGTTCCTCTTGGATCTGAACTCCTTATTTGTTTTTCACCTGAACTCTCTGCTTTTATCGGATTTCCAGTCCAAGTTTAAGAGGTCAATCTACACTGATGGGAGTCTCTAATAGAGCACCAATCCTTATCAGTCCAGGGCTTAGCAGGTCAGCTTGAGCTAGCAGACTTGGAACTCCAGTCCCCAGCCCTTGCCAAGTCCACAGTGTCATTTCTTTCATTACTGCTGGTATCCACAGTACCATTTCCTTGGTTATTGTTGGATTCTGCAAATGTGCACATCAAGTAAACGAATAATAGACCTATGTTAATGGGAATCCTGGTAGCCCAACTGCAAAATTGATAGGGGCAGGTCAAGCACTTTGAAGCTGTTAGAGCACTGGTCATGTAAATCTACAATTCCTGTCCAAGGATAAGTTGGTCTCACAACAGGTTAGATTGACACTAAATCACAGGCCAGCCTCAAGAAAATTTCCATGTAATGAGGTACACTGTAAAACGCCACAAAATCCCAACTCACATCCCTTTGGGGTATTAATTTGGTTCTGAGAGACCTGAGACTTAACTGAAAAAATAGGATCCTCAAGTACCAAAGAATTTAGTCAATGGGCTAAAGAAGTGCACTTGAAAGCAAGCATTCTTAAACAAGGAGAAGAGGATGTCTATTTTAACTGGCATGCAGAAGCATCCCAAAGGCTTCAAGATTCTACACTAGCTTATTGAAGGATTCATTGTAAAAAGCTAGTGAGGGGCGCTTGGGTGGCTCAGTTGGTTAAGGGTCTGACTCTTGGTTTTGGCTCAGGTCATGATCTCACAGTTCGGTGAGTTCAGGCCCTTCATCAGGCTCTGTGCTGGCAGAATGGAGCCTGCTTGGGATTCTCTCTCTTTCCCTCTCTCTCTTTGCCCCTCCCCCACTCACGCTGTCTCTGTCTCTCTCAAAATAAATACATAAACTTAAAAAAAAGCTAGTGAAAAATTAAAGATACCAGATGTACCCAAAATGAAAGACTGTAAGACTGATGTAACTCCTATTGTTTTCCTTTATCCTTCTTTACCTGAGTACTATTAGTCCTCTGTCTGAATTGTCTTTCCTCTCTGAAGAGACTACTAAATAGTTACCTTTTAAAATAAGACCACCCAAGACTGCAGGTGATCCCTTTCAGGGAACTTTTACTTTTTGGTCAAAAGCTAAACTAAGGGCTTTATTTACCTAAACCCAGGAAAGAGCCCTAAAAGTTTTCTGAAGAGCTTGCAGTCTTCACTGGGACCTATGACCCTGGGCTGACACTTCTTGCAGCCCAAAAGTAGATGTGGGAAGCAGAATGGCATAACTCCAAGAGTAATATTTGAGACAGAAAAATATCACAAGAAAACAACTGATCTTTAAAAAGCTACTCCCAGAGTCTTTCCTTAGCCACACTGATTGGTCTATTATTCAAAACTGCAACTAGAAGAAAGATGAATCTGTAGCAACTTTGAAGCCCGTCTGTAGTTTCTCTTCCGACAGCATGAAGAAAGGGCATGGAAAGGTGGGCAAGGGCAGGCCTCAAGAAAAATATCCTATTTCTCCATTGTAGCTGGGTCTCTTACACTCTTCTTATTGTTGACAAAGCCATTGTAGCCTTGGAAGCAAAAGCTGTCACCATTCTGCCTTTTCCTTTAAAGGCAGCGAATGCTTGCCTTTAAATTTCCCTTCATAAGTTCACCCCCTAAGAATGTTACTCTCTGAGACGATCCTGGATTGTTTGGAATGGTACTGTAGGGTAACAGAATTTGCCATCCCAAAATATGTCTCCTTGACATAAGGATTCCTTTAGCCTGACTTTTTTTTTTAACATTTCAAAAATTTTTAAGTATAAATAACCTGCAGTTTTATATTAGTTTCATGTATACAATATAATGATTCAATAATTCTATATATTTCTCAGGGCTCATCAAGATAAGTGTACTCTTTTTTATAAGTTTATTTTATTTATTTTGAAAGAGAGAGTGTGAGCAGGGGAGGGGCAGAGAGAGAGAGGGAGGGAATCCTAAGCAGGCTCCACCGTGTTATCAGTGCACAGCCTGAGGTGGAGCTGGATCCCAGGAACCGTGAAATCATGAGCCGAAATCAAGAGCCAGACGCTCAATGAACTGATCCACCTAGGTGCCACAGGCAAGTGTACTACCAATCCCCTTTTATCTATTTCACCCTCCCCCTCACCTACCTCCCCTATGGCAATGGTCAGTTTGTTCTCTGTATTTGAGAATACAGATATATATAGATAGACGATACAGATGTAGAGACAGATATACATATACATATACATATACATATACATATACATATACATGATATAGATATAGGTATAGATATATCACCTTATTTACCAATTCATCTATAGATGGATACAGGTTGCTTCCATATCTTGGCCATCGTAAATAATACTGCAATAAATGTAGGGGTTCATATGTCTTTTTAAATTAGTGTTCTTGTTTTCTTTAGTTGAATGCTTAGTAGTGGGATTATTAGATCATATGGTAATTCCATTTTTCATTTTTTGAGGAACCTCCATACTGTTTTCCACAATGGCTGCACCGATTTGCATTCTTACCAACAGAGCCACAAGGGTTCCTTTTTCTCCATATCCTCACCAACATATGTTATTTATTCTGTTTTTAATTCTAGTCATTCTGACAGGTATGAGGTGATATCTCATTGTGGTTTTAATTTACATTTATCTGATGATTTGTGATGTTGAGTATCTTTTCATGTGTCTGTTGGCTGTCTGTATGTCTTCTTTGGAAAAATGTCTATTCAGGTCCACTTTCCCCCCCTTTTTTTTAAATTTTTTTAATGTTTTTATTTTTTTTTGAGACAGAGCATGAGCAGGGGAGGGGCAGAGAGAGAGGAAGACACAGAATCTGAAACAGGCTCCAGGCTCTGAACTGTCAGCAAAGAGCCCGACATGGGGCTCAACTCACAGACTGCACAATCATGACCTGAGCCGAAGTTGGACGCTCAACTGACTGAGCCACCCAGGCACCCCCACTTTCCCCTTTTTAATTTTATTATTATTATTTTTTTGGTTTTGGGTTGTATAAGTTCTTCTTATATTTTGAATATTAACACCTTATTGAATATATCATTTGCAAAAATACTCTCTCAATCACTAGGTCATCTCTTTTGTTGATGGTTTCCTTCACTGTGCAAAAGCTTTTAATTTTGGTATAGTTCCAATAGTTCAATTTTGCTTTTGTTCCCATAGCCAGAGGAGACATATCTAGAAAAATGTTTCTATGACTGATGTCAAAAAAATTACCACCAATGTTTTCCTCTAGGGATTTTCTGGTTTCAGGTCTTAAATTTAGGTCTTTAACATGTTTCAAGTTTATTTTTGTGCATGGTGTAAGAAGGTGGTCCAGTCCAGCATCTAGCTGTCAAAGTAGCTGTCAAGTTTTCACAGTATCATTTGTTGAAGAGACTTCTTTTACCCAGTGTATATTTTTGCCTCCTTTGTGGTAAATTAATTGACGATAAAAGTGTGGGTTTATTTCTAGACTTCTACTTATGTGAAAAAATGCCATACGTATTTTGATTTACAGTCCTTGTTTTTAAGTCTAGTTTTGTCTGATAGAAATATTACTACACCGGCTTTCTTTATGCCTCCATTTGTATGGTAAATGTTTGTCTGTCATTTTACTTTAAATCTTCATGTGTGTCTAGGTCTGAAGTCAGTCTCCTGTAGGCAGCATGTAGATGGCGTTGCTTTTCTTTTTCTTTTTTTTTTTTTATCCATTCAGTCATTGTATGTCTTTTGATTCAAACATTTATTCCATTTCCATCTACAGTAATTATTGACAGGTATGTACTTTATTGCCATTTTGTTACTTATTTTGTGGTTGTTCTTGTAGTCCTCTGCTGTTCCTTTCTTCTCTTGCTCTTGTCTCACAATTTGGTGCTTTCCTTTAGTGGTATGCTTGGATTCCTTTCTCTTTATGTTTTGTGTATCTACTACAAGTTTTTGATTTGTGTTTGCCATTAGGTTTATACACATAAAGTAGTCTATATTAACTTGATGGTTAGTCAGTTTGAACTCATTCTAAAAGGACACAATTTTTACTCCTCCATTCCACATTCTGTGTATATGATGTCATATTTTACATCATTTTATTTTGTGAATTCCTTGACTGCTTTTTATACGTATAATTGATTTTATTGCTTTTGTTCTAATTGATTAACTAACTACATCTATAATGTTTGCAATTTACCTGTAAAATATTGTCCTTTCCTAATTTTCTTGCTCCTGATTAATGTTTCTTGTAAGGATGGTTTGGTGGTGATGAACTTCTCTAACTCTTGTTTGTTTAGGAAATTCTTTACCTCTCCTTCTATTCTGAATGATAGCCTTGCTGGATAGAGTGTTCTTGGTTGCAGGCTTTTTCCTTTCAGCACTTTAAATATACCATCCCACTCCCTTCTGGCTTGCACAGTTTCTGTTGAAAAATCAGCTGATGGCCTTCTGGGGTTTCCCTTGTAAGTAACTATTTTCTTTTCTCTTGCTGCTTTAAAAACTCTGTATTTAGCACTACTTTTTGCCATTTTAATGATTATGTGTCTTGATGTGAACCTCCTTGGGTTGATTTTTTGGGGGGCACTCTGTGTATCCTGCATCTGGATTTCTGTTTTCTTCCCCAGATTAGGGACATTTTCAGCTATTATTTCTTCAAATAAATTTTTTGCCCTTTTTCTCTTCTTTTTTTGGTATTCTTATAATGCAAATATTATGCTTGATGATGTTGCTGAGTTCCCTTAACCCAACTTCCTTTTTTATTATTTTTTTCTGTTTGCCATTAAGCTTGGTTGCTTTCCCTTACTCTGTTTTACAGGTGACTGATCCATTCTTCTGCTTCCTTTAATCTGCTACTAATTGCCTCCAGTGTATTTTTACTTTCAGTTATTGAGTTCATCATCTCTGATTTGCTCTATCTCTTTGTTGAAGGTGTCACTGAAATCTTCCACCTTTTTCTCAAATCCAGTAAGTATCTTTATGATCATTACTTTGAATTATTTATCAGTCATATTGCTTATCTCCATTTTATCTAGCTCTTTTGTTGTGGTTTTGTCCTGTTCTTTCATTTGGGACATATTCCTCTGTTTCCTCATTTTATCTAACATTCTGTGTTTGTTTCTATGTATTAAGAAAGTCAGCTATCTCTCTTGATCTTCAAAATAGCAGCCTTATGAAGAGGCCCTGTGGTGCCCTATAGTACAATGTTCTCTGTTCACCAGACACTTCAGGGGTGTCTGCTATGTGGATTCCATGCACTCTACTGTTGTAAATGAACTGCTTATGCCTTCATTCCAGTCAGCTTCAATGGCCCACTTTGCCTGTTATTGGTGTATTGGGTGGGGTTTGGTCCCTGCGCTGTTAACTGGTCAGTCTAGAAATGCCTTGGGTTTGTAATTGAGTGCGAGCCAATTAATTTTAAGAAACTGCAGACACTGAAGCTCAGAAATCTGAGTAGAAGTTACTTTTTTTGTCTGAGACACTTATATTTATAAAGGAAATTTACATTTGTAAGAGTTATACCAGGAAAGGGGGAATGACTCAAACTCAAATTTGTCAATGGAGAAGCAACAACTTAAATCTATATAAAAACCTTACTTTTATTTATTGTGTTTTCTTGGTAACTTCCCATAACTGGCTTCCCAATCCTAATATCTTCTTTGTCTTTAGCTGAAGATGGTATTTAAGGTGATGGCTTTGACCATTTTAAGGGATTACTCATTTTCCTGGTTATCTCCCTGTATATAGAAGATACCCATGTTATTTAAAATGTTTATTTCTTTCTCCTGTTAATCTGTCTTAAATCAATTGAATTATAGATCATCCAGAAGAACCTAAAAGGGAATAAAAGAAAACTTTTCTACCCCTACAGAAGGAAAGAGAGAGGATGTCTCTCATTACTTCTAAAGCAGAGTTTATAATTCAAGCCCTAAAGGGAAAAAATACATAGGATATGCAAACACAAGTTGAAGTATATTCAATCATTGAGTCTGTGTGATTAAAGAAATGAAAATCTGCAGAGAAATAAGCTCGACAATCCCTGGGACTATTGTTAAAGAGAATCTTGGCAGCCTTTCATTTCATTAAGCAGAACTTGGGGAAATTATCCATTACAGACAAGTTCTTTAAAAATGGTCATTCACCCAAGCTTTACTACAAGATTTCAAGGAAATACCCTTTTTTCTTTAAGAACCCAAAAAGTAGGCAATGATCTCTACACTAATCATTAGTCACCTAAGCACACAGGTTAGAAGTGATTTCAAGGGCTCATCTGATTTATCCTCTCATTTTTAAATCTTCCCAAAGTCAAGAAGATCCGTTTTTAGGGGTGCCTGGGTGGCTCAATGGGTTAGCATCCAAATCTTGATTTCAGCTCAGATCATGATCTTATGGTCATGAAATGGAGCCCCACATTGGGCTCCATGCTAAATGTGGCGTTTGCTTGGAATTCTCTCTCTCCCTCTCTCTCTCTCTCTGGTCTTCCCCCACTCTCTCTCTCTCTCTCTCTCTTTCTCTCTCTCTCTCTCTCAAAATAAATAAACATTAAAAAAATTTTAGGGGTGCCTGGGTGGCTCAGTCAGTTAAGTGTCTGACTTCAGCTCAGGTCATCATCTCGCAGTTCATGAGTTTGAGCCCCATGTCAGGCTCTGTGCTGATAGCTTAGAGCCTGGAGCCTGCTTCAGATTGGGACACACAATCTCTCTCTGCCCCTCCCCTGCTCATGCTCTCTTTCTCTGCTTCTCAAAAATAAATAAACATTTTTAAAAAATTTTTTAAAGTGTTAAAAAGAAGATCCCTTATTTTAAAATATTCTGGGGGCTTTATCAAGAACTTCAAGTGTGAATTTTTTTGAATTGTAGACATGAACATTTTTACTTGCTTAGTTTATAGTTTATAATTAGATGGTTATATTAAAAAATAGTCCAGCAAATAACTGTCCTATAAGAGTTTTGCTAATGCCAGAAAACTTTAAAATCATTAGGAAAAAGTGTGAAATATTACTATCTGTAACAGAAGCAAAATATGGTTTAGACTGCAATAGAATTTTCAGTAAAATGCATACATGGTATGCTAAGAGCATAAGAAGTGCTCAGAAAATATTTGTTGAGTGAATGACTGATGTTTTGCCTCATGGGAAAAAGTGCCACTTAATGATAAGAATACAATGTTTTAAAGAAGAGAATTGCAGGAACTTGAAGGAACAGCTAAATGCCAATAAGTTTTGAAATAGTACTATCAAGCCTGCAATTGATAGTGTACCTCTTACTTATGATTAGTCAATTAAATAAAGTAATGAACCTGCATTAGATTTTTAGAGAGGCATTCAGATTTTGAAAGCTTTGCTTTTAGGTGAAAGCAGCAGAACTAGTTTATTCTGCTTATTTTGCCGGAGTGTTGGTTTTAATCGGCTTTAATTGGCATTGTCAACTGAGAAAAGGAGGTGAACTGAAAAAGAAACAAAGGCCTTTATTGCAGAGGTCTCAAAATTGCAAATTGGGGAGCACAGATTCTGGCAGCAATCAGGAAGTTTCTTGCCTGTACAAGGAAAGCAAGGGATTTTTATGAGAGAGAGGAAGAGGGGGAGCAAATGCTCGACTTAGAAAAGGAGGAAAAGGAAAAACATTGCCAACTGGTTACTAACATGATGAGCCACCTTTGTTTTTACACTTTGATCGACAAACTTATTGGTGTTACGGTTTATTGGTGTACGCATTAGTTAACTACTCTGTCTTCAACAGGTCCCCACTGACAGTTTTATGGTCTGGATGCCAGTGGTCCTGTCGATTTTACAAGCAACTGATTGTAAAACAATTAGCATTTCTGACCCAGTTCAAAAGGTCTTTTCGCCCAGTTCAAGAGTTCATTAGTTAGAAAAGAAAATGAAACTTCAAATGGAGACTCTCTTGTTCAGAAGTTTTATATAATTTCACAGCAGAAAGGGCTCTCTTCCAAAGTATCACTGCTTACCCACCTAAAATGAATCTCTTTGCATGAGAAGCAAGTGATATAATGTAAAAAGCACAGAGTTTGGAATCTGACACACTAGCACAAATCAAAGCCCCAACATTTATAGTTGCATGTGACCTAGGGCAAAAAACTTAATGTGTTCGAGCCTCTTTATTTTATCTGAAAAATGGAGACAAGAGCATTTACCTTCCAGGATTGTTGTGAGAATTAGTGATAATAAATGTAAAATCCCTAACATATAAATGTTAAATTAAAAATTACTATTATCAGGGTGCTTGGGTGGATCAGTTGGTTAAGTGTCTAACTCTTGATTTTGGCTCAGATCATGATCTCGCGGTTCATGAGATTGAGCCCCGTGTTAGGCTCTATGCAGACAGCCAGAACCTGCTTGGGATTCTCTCTCTCTCTTCTCTTCTCTGTGCCCCTCCCCTGCTTGCTCTCTCTCTCTCAAAATAAGTACTTTTAAAAATTATTATCAAAACTATAAAGAATATTCCAAAATGAGAAAATGTTTAAAAATAAGACAAATTATGGAATAATTATTAATTTAAAAATAATAATGTTCAGGACTACAATTCTAGATAGGCAGCATTAGCCAGAATCTGAAGTATTTTCTTTTTTTCTTTTTTTTTGTTTCAAAATAGTTGACACACAATGTTACGTTAGTTTCAAGTGTACAACGGTAGTGATTCAACAGGACCTGAAGTATTTTCTACTCAGTATGTTATTTTTTAATTTTTTGGTTTGTATAAAAACATTGAAGCTTACATTAAAGTTGAAGACTAGCACCTAGAGCCAGCAATTGGACATCCAACGTATTGCCACATTCGCGCTCTCTCTCATTCTATTACACACAAATACGCATACACGCACGTATTTTTTTTTACATCTTGAGAAAAAAATGAAAAATATCATGACAATTCATTCCTAAATTCTCTAGCATGCTTTTCCTGAGAATGAGGACATTCAACAAGCTAATATATTTTAATGCACCAATCAGGACAAGTAGATGTAAACAAATTGTAACTGTGAAAACCAGAGTCTTTTTCTTGAGTTGGAAATCTCTGCACTTTTCTAGGTACCAATTTGCACTGGTAACTAGTTTATTACAAAGTTAGAGTTTTATCATCAGTAACCGTATTCATGAAACCTGTGCTTTTTTTTTTCTGAATGGCTATAAACACTCTATCAAGTTGTTTTAAATGTCAGCATTTATATAAAATAGTTATGTAGAACCTTCAAGTCCCTGGGGTGTAGATATGGTGCGCATGAGCCTGGTAGAACACGAGCTTTAATATACCAATACAGCTGTGGAAAGATACAAATGACTGTGTAGACACACCCAAAGATGTGAAGACCAATTTTTCAAACTTTGTAACACACTGCTGGGTTTTCTCTAGTCTTTGTTCTACACCTTCTCTGGACAATAACTCAGTTGTGCCGGGTTAATATTGTCATGCAATATCTACCCAGCACAGAGAACTCTTACAGAAAGAGACTTTCACAATCTTATTCTTTCCCTTCAGTTTTCCCCCTCAGCTCTAGTCAATCATCTCTGCCTTTATTTATGCACAGTTGAGACAATTCTACCTGAGGCAACTTTTCAATAAGTGAACTCACCTTTGTTAACAAAGCCCTCTCAAATTCCTCTTTTGAAGCTTTCACTCAATTATCACGTCTCACTCCCTCTCTATATCTTAGCCTTTGTCTTTTCCTTCTCTTTTTTATTATGGACTAATAAAATAATCCCAATCACTATCAATTATCTAGTTAACCTTGGGCAAATTGCTCAAACCTTCCTGGACCTCAATTTTCCCTCCTGGCAGCCAAGGTTGAGTAAGTTCTACTTGCAAAAGCAGAATTGAGAGTTCTGCTTGAGTGAGATTAGGTGAATTCTGACTTCAACCTGCTTGAGTTCAAATCTCTGCTTCTCAACTACTAGTTTGATGGCTGTGAGTGAGTTATTTAACTTTTCATACCTTGGTGTCCTATTTGTAAGGCAGGCATGTTAATAAGAGTAGCTGCCTCCTAATATAGAGATAATATTTGTAACCAAGGACATTATAACTGAAAAATGTTAAGACTGGTGCTGGAATTCACCCACATCAAGGAAAGAAACATCAGTAGCTCTGAGATCCGTATGGATAATAAAGAACCAATAGAATGAAAGGTCTAAAACTAGTGAGCACGTGTCAAACATCTTATCAGAATAAATAACTATAAATGCCTCCCCTTTGCTACCTCATCATCCCCTTTCTTCTCATCCTCTAGCCAAACCTACTTGTCATCAAAAAGTCAATTAAAATAAAATTCCTTGACATTATTTTAAAATTGCTTTCATTATAACAGTCTGATTTTCTAAAAGTTAATTGTATATTATACCAGGTACCCTCAGAAGCTAATTATGTAGGATGTGGTTAGGGCTTAACCACAATGTATATTATTTCTAAGTTCTCATTAGGGAAAAGTATGAATTTCAAAGAGTTAAAAACAAGGTTCATGAACAGAGCATATGTCAAAGACATTTAACTGCTTAATTAGGGAACAAGCAGAATAATGAAGCTAGTTCCAAAGAGAAAAGGAGAGACAAGTATACACAGAAAGTGGAAGAAAGAACACTGAAAAAGGGTTGCTAAGTTAGATTTTAAAATAGTGATTGCTATGATCTGAATGTTTTTGTGCTTCCCATATTCATATGTTGAAATCCTAATCTTTGGGAGGTGCTTAAATCAAGAGGTAGATTTCTTATGTATAGGATTACTGTTTTGTGAAAGAGGCTCCAGAAAAATCCTTGGTCCCTTCTGACATGTGACCTGGAAGGGGGAGTTCTCATCCAACTATGCTGGCACCTTGATCTCTGACTTTTGGCTTCTAAACTGTGAGAAATAAATTCTGTCATTTATAAACCACCGAGTCTGTGATATTTTGTTACAGCAGTGCAAACAGACTAAGACAATGATTAATTTCCTTCATGGCAATAAACTAGAAAGTTGGGGCTTTCTTTCCTCCTAGAAAAACATTGTTTGCTTCTCTAGCAGAAAAATAATTTGCAATTTAACAATCTTTGTCAAACATCTACCTTTGTAAAGTCTGGGCTCAACTAACACCAAGCTATTGACTAAGTCAAACAAAAGTTGCAATCTCTCAATGCCTTTAAGCATGCCTACTGATTAGACAGTACTTTAGTATGATAGTGGAAACACCCTCAGTAATATTTTTGAATTACCTTTAAGTTTGGGGTAATATTGTTTTCAATGGTTTCATTTTACGAGGAAACATTTGCTCCACTCTAAATTCTAAGCCATTTATAAGCCATCTGTAAATTGAGTTTTTCGTATACAAAAGAAATAGGCAAGTATGACCTGTGACTTTGGGTTTCATTTACTTAATTTAGGAAGACAGCATATACATGCAGAAATGACTCAAAGATACTTATGAAAATGTTTTTAAAAGTTAAACTCAGGGGCACCTGGGTAGCTCCGTCAGTTAAGCCTCTGACTCTTGATTTCAGCTCAGGTCATGATCTTGCGGTCATGAGATCCAGCCCCAAGTCAGGCTCTGTGCTGGTCATGGAGCCTGCTTAAGATTCTCTTTCTTCCTCTCCCTCTGCCCTTCCTCCTGCTCACATGCGTGTGCACTCTCTCCCTCTCTCAAAAAAAGTTGTTTTAGGGGCACCTAGGTGGCTCAGTTGGTTAAGCATCTGACTTTAGCTCAGGTCATGACCTCATGGTTTGTGAGTTCAAGCCCCATGTCAGGCTCTGTGCTGACAGCTCAGAGCCTGGAGCCTGCTTCAAATTCTGTGTCGCTCTCTCTTCCCCCCTGCTCAAGCTCTGTCTCTCAAAAATAAATAAGTGTTAAAAAATTTGTTTAAAGAAAAAAATTGTTTTACAGTTTATTTCAATGAATGAATAAGTAGTCGGAATCAGTTCTAGCTTAACGCAGGTAGTCAGAAAACTATAAACATAATCTTTACACTTAATACAATATACCAGCTTTTGAAAGAAATTACATAGCTTCAACATCCATACTATGTACTATACATTTAAAAATTTGTATTTAGTTTATTAACTTGAGAATTCATTCCAAAAATTCTATCAGTTTAAATTCAGTTCTTATACTAAGACAATAATTTTGAAGTCCCCTCATCTCCTCTGGCTCCTGTGTATATATAGGATGGAAACCCAAAAAAAGCCTGGCTTTTTCTATGAAAAGGTCAGATTAGTATGCAGGTACAGTGAAAGAATACATACTCCACAGTAATTTTTTTTTTTTTTTTTTTTTTTTTTTTTTTTAGTTTTACTGAAGGCAATGCCTTTGAAATCACACATCCGATATTATAAAAACATGCAGCTAAAATGAGCAATTCCGGTTTTGGAGAAATTTTCTTTAAAAATTCTTTTCAAAATATCCATGTCTTCTCTTTTGAAAATCCATGCTTAAATAAAGAAGAGAATGTCTGAAAGTTTCCAAGAGACTACGATACCTATTGTACCTTACTTCCTGGTAGGAAATGTAATCTTGAGTTAAAACAGTTCTTATTAAAAAAAAAAAAAAACTCATACAAATCAATAAGAAAACACAAAGACACCAATCGATAAGAAGACTAAAAGTACAAAAAGAAAACTGAGAGAGGAACTGCTGCTCAGCAGACTTAAGGGAATATGTTCTTAGCGCTCAAAGAAAACAAATTAAAGCAAACTATCAATATTCACCTTAATTGGTATATCGGTTTTCTAGGGCTGCCTTCACAAATTACCATGACCTGTATGGCTTAAAACAACAGAAATTTATTCTCTCTCAGTTCTGGAGGCTGGAAATCTGAAATGAAGGTGTTGTCAGGGCCATGAATTCTCTGGAGGCTGTAGGCAAGAATCTTTCCTTGCCTCTTCCTGGCTTCTGCTGGTGGCAGCAACCCTTGCTGTTTCTTGACTTACCATTCCATCTCTCCAATCCCTGCCTCCATCTCCACATGGCATTCTTCCCCTGTGTGTGCATCTCTGTGTCCGAAGTCCCTCTTCCAGAAGTCATTGGACTAGGGCTCATCCTAATCCACCATGACCACATTGTAACTTGATTGCATCTGTAAAGACCCTCTTTCTGAGTAAGGTCACATTCTGATGTTCCTGGTAGGCATGAAGGTGGGGACCATGGGGACACTATTCAACCCAGTACAATTAGGTAAGATTTTTACTTAGTAGTAGTCTCAGTACTTCGAGTCAACAGACACTGGTCTCCATCTCCCATACAACATCTGATCACTAGCAAGTCTGTTGTTACTTTATGTTTAAAATATCTTCTGGGGGTGACGCCTGGGTGACTCAGTCGGTTAAGCATCCAGCTCTTGGTTTCAGTTCAGGTCACGATCTCACAGTTTGTGATTTTGAGACTGCTTGGGATCCTCTGTCTCCCTCTCTCTCTGCTTCTCCCCTGCTTGCTCTCTACCTCTCTCTCTCTCTCAAAAGTAAATTAAAAAAAATTAAAATTATATGTCTTCTGGGGGCACCTCGGTGACTCAATCAGTTCAGGGTCCAATTCTTGATTTCAGCTCAGGTCATGATCTTAGCAGAGAGCCTGAGCATAGAGCCTGCTTGAGATTCTCTTTCCCTCTCCTCACTCATTCTCTCTCTTTCTAAAAATAATAAAAGAACAGAAAAGAAAAGAAAAGAAAAGAAAAGAAAAGAAAAGAAAAGAAAAGAAAAGAAAAGAAAAGAAAATAGTATCTTCTGAATCTGACTTCTCACCATCATCTTTCTATCTAGACTATTGCAGTAGTCACCTACTTGGTTTCCTGTCTCTGCACTTACCCCCCTACATTCTCTTCTCCAGACTGTGCCAGGGTAAGCCTTCAAAACCCCAATCACAGAATGTCGCCACTTCATTCAAACTCTTCCAGGATCTTTTCATCACCACCTTGCCACTGTGGCATCCATTGGAGATTGCAGCACAGTTATACCATTTTTTAAATTTCATCCTGACTAGCTTTTACTTCTTTTATCTCTGCAGAAAAGGATTCTAATCTATTTTCAACTCCAGCTAGTGTTCTTATTATCGTGAATTCTAAATTCTGGTTCAGACATCTTGGTTTAGTCCCTGGCTGTCATTTCTTCCTGCTCTTTCATCACAATTAGGCCATGTACTCCAGACCCTGGAGTCCAGACTTCTCTGGTCTCATTCTTAACCGTATCTCCTTGTTTCATGCCTCTCGGGTCACTCCACACTTCATAGAAGGAATCTATGTTCCCACTTGCAGCCATTTGCACATGTTCTCTCAGTCTGCAGTGGTCTTCCTCAAGATCTTACCATGGTTGACTAATTCACTCTATTCACATCTATTCACTCTATTCACAATAGCTTTGGCTATGCATTGACATTTAGAGTGAGTACTGAAAGATAGGAATTTATTGTCATTATGTTGCTTGTAGAGTTGGAATTTCTGTTAGTGTTCTCTGGTCCTTTCTAGTCTCTGTTGCTTTGGGTATTTATTTATTTATTTATTTATTTATTTATTTTTTCATCTTTTCTCGCCTCAGAGAGTCCCTCTTAAAATTTCTTGCAGGGCTGGTTTAGTGGTCACAAATTCCTTTAATTTTTGTTTTTCTGGGAAACTTTTTATCTCTCCTTCTATTTTGAATGACAGCCTTGCTGGATAAAGAATTCTTGGCTGTATGTTTTTTTGATTCAGCACATTGAATATATCCTGCCACTCCTTTCTGGCCTGCCAAGTTTCTGTGGATAGGTCTGCTATGAACATGTCTGTCTTCCCTTGTACGTTAGGGACTTTTTTTTCCCCCTTTCTGCCATCATGATTCTTTCCTTTCCTGAATATTTTGTGAGTTTGACTATGATATGCCTTGTTGATGGTTGGTTTTTGTTGAATCTAATGGGAGTCCTCTGTGCTTCCTGGATTTGGATGTCTATGTGTTTCTCCAAGTTAGGAAAATTTTCCACTATGATTTGCTCACGTAACCCTTCTACCCCTATTTTTCTCTCTTCCTCTTCTGGGACCCCTATGCTTCTGATGTTGTTCCTTTTTTATGAGTCACTGATTTCTCTAATTCTAAGTCATGCTCTTTTGCCTTAATCTCCCTATTTTTTTCTGCTTCATTAATCTCCTTAAGTTTGTCCTCTGTATCTTTTTTTCTTTGTTCTGCCTCATCCAACCTTGCCACTGTGGCATCCATTGGAGATTGCAGCACAGTTATACCATTTTTTAAATTTCATCCTGACTACCTTTTACTTCTTTTATCTCTGCAGAAAAGGATTCTAATCTATTTTCAACTCCAGCTAGTGTTCTTATTATCGTGAATTCTAAATTCTGGTTCAGACATCTTGGTTTAGTCCCTGGCTGTCATTTCTTCCTGCTCTTTCTTTTGGGGTAATTTCCTTAGTTTCATCATTTTGAAGGGATAAAAGTAATTAATGAGCTAAAAAATTAAAATTAAAAACTATTAAAATTAAAAAATGAAACACACACAGGCACACATACACAAATCGAATAAATGATCCTAGATCCTAGGTGTGTTTTGGTGTGTGTGTTGAAAGGGGCTTGATAGATTAGAGAAAAAAGGGGAAAGAAAAAAAAGGAAATCGTTTGAAAATTTGAAAAAATGAATACACTGAAATAGAATAAAATGAAATGATGGAAGTAAAATAGAATTGAAAAAATTTACACAAACATATAAAATATAGAAGAAATTAAAGGAAAATATTTTTAATAAAAATTGAAAATAAAAATGAATTTTAATCTTTCTTTATTCAAAAAAAAGAAAGAAATGAAAAAGAAAAAAGAAAAAAGAAAAAGAAAATTGAATAGATGGGCCAGCAAACAGACTGAAATACGACTGTAATTAATTTGTTTTCCCTAGAAGTAAAACTATGAAGCACTGTATAATCTATAAACTAAGCAGGCAGAGAGACTTGTATTCCTGAAGAGTGAGGTTGGCCCAATTGGGCGGGGCTTAGTGTAATAACTCTGTTCTCCAGTAGGTGGTGCTACTTAGCTTACTGGGGTGGATTGTTGTGGTGCTTGTAGGTGTGTGTGTGCGTGCACGTGTGCGGGAGCAGTGAAAATGGCATCACCCAGCTACCCAGTCTCTAGTGTCAGAACTCCTCTGATCAGCAATCGTGTACCTATCCTTTGTCTTTGGCTTCCATCCATTCCCTGCTTTTACGCTGTGACCAAGCCCCAGGCAGAACTTCCCTTCTGAGTTTTATCTCAGATGTGGCTCTTTTTCCCAACCTCTTATTTCTGAGGGACTGCAACTTTGACCTGTTCTGCCCCTCTGTGGGAGGGTCTCACTGAGCAATGGCCTGGTGCTGGCTGCACCCAGGAATGTTCACAGGACCATGCTGCTGAGACTGCGGCTGGGTGCTAGCCCACCCCAGAAAAAGTTCATGTGATTGTGTAGCAGTAGCGTTTCAGGGATTATGGCAAATCACAGCACGCATCTGGCACCAGGCTTCACCCCCAGGGACCTTGTTCCAGCACCAGTGAATGCAGTTGTTCTCCCAGGTCCACTGCAGCCTTTGCCTTTGGTGGACTCACACAGCCTCTACCAGGCGCCCTCCCAGCAGGGGAACCAGCTCTCCCTGTGTGGCCCAAAGGCCTCCAGGCTTCACTCTGCTCCTGAGGTTTCGCCCTTCTCACCAGAGCACCACCAGGTATGGAGCTGCAGAGTTTCAGACTCTGCACTCCCCCTGTTTATAGAGTCTTAATGGAATTTAAACTCTCTCATTTCTCCTTTCTCCCTTTTTAGTTCAGTCCCTGTGGCTGTTTATACTTTTCCACTTTCTCTCCAGCTGCTTTTGGTGGGGGTGTGCTTTTCCCATATTCTCCCCACTGTATCCATCCTCTCTCTGCATGCAAAAGCAGCTCCTTGCTCCCCATGGCTTCTCTCCCTCAGTTTACCTCTCCACACCACGTATCTGCTGAACTCTGTGATTCAGGTTGTGCACATTGTTGTGTTAATCCTCAGATCAGTTTCCTAGGTGTGCAGGATGGTTTAGTGTTGGTCTGGCTGTATTTCATGGACATGAGACAAGAAAAAACTTCCATGCTGTTCTGCCATCTTGGCTCCTCCCTCTAGAAGTTTTTTTTAAATATTTTTTTAATGTTTATTTATTTTTGACAGAGAGACAGAGCATGAACAGGGGAGGGGCAGATAGAGAGGAAGACACAGAATCCAAAGCAGGCTCCAGGCTCTGAGCTGTCAGCACAGAGCCTGACGTGGGACTCGAACTCACAGACCATGAGATCACGACCTGAGCCGAAGTCAGATGCTCAACTGACTGAGCCACCCAGCACCCCTAGAAGTTTTTTTTTTAATGTTTATTTATTTTGAGAGACTGTGCACATGCACATGTGAGTGGGGGAGGGGTAAAGAGAGAAAGAGAGAATCCCAAGCAGGCTCCACATTGTCAATGCAGAGCCTGACACAGGGCTCAATCTGATGAACCATGAGATCATGACCTGAACCAAAATCAAGAGTTGGATACTCAACCAACTGAGCTACCCAGGTGCCCCCTTTTAGAAGTATTAAAACCCACATAGGTAAGGCTGATCAAATATAACATGAAATAGACCAGCCTGTTATATTAGAGTTTTTGGCATAGAGATGCTACAGAAATAATATAGAAACCAGCTTCAGTGAGTTATACATATTGAGTACTGGAACATATACAGGATCAGAACCTAATGGGGAATGAACTACACCATGATCAAACTAGACAAGCATGCTTTAATCTCTCTAAATTTGGTGCTTCAGGTAAACTGTATTAGAGAATGCCATTCAGGTTTGAAGGTAAGGTAATGTTTCCTATTCTCTTCCCTCCGAGTTGAAGGCAGCTGATTCTACAGGGTACACACTCAACATGAATTGCTCACCCAGGTGCAGGAAAAGTTGTAACTGAGTCAAAGAACAGTGATCCTCTATCACTGTGATAGGTAGGGCTCCCAGATATAAATACTGCTCAGCCAAATGCACAGAAGTCACTTACACCTGGATGAAGAACATAAATGAGCATGGTATATCTTCAAGTCTTAACGTTGAGACAAAAAGAATCTGCCCAATATTAAATGTGCACCAATGAAGCTCAAATTCTAAGTAATTGGAATCACCATCTCCTCACTGAGGGAGCGTCGTGGTTGAATTGTGTCTCCCCAAAAAGTTACCTTCTAGTCCTAACCCTCCCCCACGCTCTTCCCTTGAATGTGATCTTATTTGGCAACAGTGCCTTTGCAGACATAATTAAATAAAGGTGAAGTCATGATGCATTAGAGTAGGCCCTAATCCAATGACTAGTATCCTTGTAAGAAGAGGGAAATTTTGTCCCAGAGACAAACACCAGAGGGAAGAACACCATGTAAAGATGGAGGCATAGAGGAGAGTTAGAGCAGCTGCAAACCAAGGTGTGCCAGCAGCCACCAGAAGCTAGGAAGAGGCGAGGAAGCATTCTTCCCTAGAGCTGTCAGAAGGGAGCATGGTCCTACCAATACCTGGATTCAGAATTCTGGTCTCCAGCACTGTGAGAGAAAAACCTCCTGTTGCTTTAAACCACTCAGTTGGTTACAGTAGCTCTAAAAAACGAACACAGGAAGGAATAAGAAATAAGTTGGAGAGAAAGTTTGGAAGTGTTTCTTCCCTTCCAACTCTCCCTCAAATGGAAGAAAGAGGCTTTATCCCAATGGAATAAGGGAGGATAAATATTGGAAAGTGAGAACTTTTCTGTTTCTCTCCTGCATTTCTGCTTCTACTGTTTGATAAACATCTACAAAAGCCTTTCTGCTGTGTTTCCCTTGGCCAGCGAACTGGAAAGTTCAGCAATGAGAGCTAGTGATCTTTGAAATTGGTAGGAATGAGATATTAATTATTTAACTCCACAGACATGGTATGCCCTAAGCCAAAAATTTATTTTCTTTACCATTTCATATTTCAAAATATGCTTAACCACTATTTTTAAAATACTCACCAGAGATTGGTAATAAACTAGAATAGTATCTTTGGCTCCAATTTTGAAAATTAAACTCCTGCTCCCAATATTACTTCCTAATTGAAAACCTTCCCTTATATCAATCTCCCCTTTATCACTGATGAAATTCAAGCTAAATTGAATTTTATGTTGACAAAAGCAAATCAGAAAGTATTAGTGTCAAAGTATAAAATTAAAATATCAGTCTTTTCACTCATTAAAGAATACAAAATGGTCTCTTAAAAATAAATATGCATTACCAGTAAAATAAATTTACTCTAGGACAAATAATAAACAATTTATATATTAATTTTCTTTTTTAATACAGCTTATATACAAATTAACTTCTGGTGAAGTGACTACAAGGCCATATTCTTAGCTAGTTTCTACTTGTGATGTTGGGAGTTTTCACATAGAGACAAAAATTGGGGAGAAGTTAATCATCTTTTCTAGATTTGTAATGTACTTATGAATAAATAAGTAAACTTTGGAAAAAAATGGCCAGAATGTTAAGATCTAAGATGTCTTTAAGAAACAAATATGTTTACTCTAAAAATAGAAAGGTAAAAGGCCAGATTTGTAATACAAGACAATTTAGGCAAATGCTTCAATGTACTTATTAAATCATGCTTTTAAAAAAGAATCATCTCATTTTATTGAGGAAGGAAGTTATCTAAAAAAAAATCTGTCACATATTGAAGGAGCATGGGTATAAACAAAGAAATAAAGGAAAAGGATTTCTATTTATTTCAATTATTTTATAGCTTTTACATGTTGATTATTTTACTTGAATGAATCCCTGGACTTGAACTGATTTTTTAAAAAAATAACAAAAAAGAAGGAAAGAGAGGTGATGGGGATAGACTTTTAAGATTGAAGGGAAGGGACTCCTGGGTGGCTCAGTCAGTTATCGATGTGAAATATCATATTGATAGCAAAACTATTTTAAATATAAGCTTTGTTTTTAATAGCAAACATGCTGTTTATGGCTTATCTTGTCTCTATTCTACATGACTAACTTTCACATCTGCTTCTTTCAAACTTCTATTTGACCTTTGAGCTTCTTTTTCTCTCTCCCTTCTCCTTCCCTCCCCCTTTCTTTTTTTAGAATAAGGATGCTGTAACATGCTGATAATAGTGATGAAAAGTAGAAGAAAAAGTGAGATTAGTTGGTAAGTTTTTAAGTCAAAGGGGGTGAAATTTATTCGTTATTGTCTCTGTAGCATAAAATAATTTAAATTCTTATAAATTTAAGCAAATTTACAATTAACTATATCCTAAAATTATACACAAAAAGGTAGATTTGAAGTTATTTGTGAATGACTTCTTCCATACTCCACACCTTCCCCTACTCTCCAGATTCCTTTAAAGCTAAATTTTTTAAAATACAGAAATAATGTCTTCTCAAAGTTATTTTTTTTAAGTCAAAGATTCAAAAGGTAGAAAATGAAGATCAGTCTGGTACAGGCTTAGTTCATTTCACAAAGGCAACCACTCTCAACAGTTTCATTTTGCTCTTCTTGTGGGTATGGTCATCATTTACCTCAATTCCTTAACTTCCATACAGTTTTTATAAATGATTAACCTACTGGGTGTCTGGGTGGCTTAGTTGGTTAAGCATCTGAATCTTGGTTTCAGCCCAGGTCATGATCTCATGGTTTGTGGGTTTGAGCCCCACATCAGGCTGTGTGCTGACCGTGTGGAGCCTGCTTAGGATTCTCTCTCTCCCCTTCTCTCTCTGCCCCTTCCTTGCTCATGCTCTAAGTAAATAAATAAATAAATAAATAAATAAATAAATAAATAAAATTTTAAAAAGTAAAATAAACAATTAACCTACTACTTTCATTATGTTTCCATTTACATGTTAATTTTCCTAATTTTCTTACTCCTGATTATGCCCTTTCCTGTCTGTTGAAAGAATTCCCTTTAACATACCTTGTAAGGATGGTTTAGTGATAATGAATTTCTTTAACTTTTGTTTGTCTGAGAAACTTAATTGCAGGGTTTTTTGTTTTTCTCTTACCACTTTGAAAATATCATCGCCACTCCCTTCTGGCCTGCAAAGTTTCTGCTGATGGCTTTCTGAGGTTTCCTTTGTAGGTAACTATTTTTTTTTCTTTTGCTGCTTTAAAATTTTGTCTTTGTTACTACTTTTTGCTATCTTAATGATTATGTGTTTTGGTGTGGTACCCCTTGGGTTGACTGTATTGGGGTTGCTGTATATATCTGTATCTGGATTTCTGTTTCCTTTCTCAGATTTGGGAAACTTTCAGCTATTATTTCTTCAAGTTTTTCTGCCCCTTCTCTCTTTCTTCTCCTTCTGGGGTAACTATCATGTGCATGTTATTACACTTGATAGTACTTACTGAGTACCCTTAAACTATTCCCAAGGCTCATTATTCTGTGTTCTTTTTGCCATTCATCTCGGTTGCTTTGTATTACTCTGTGTTCCAGTTGTTGATTTGTTTTTCTGTCTCCTCTAATCTGCTATCGATTCACTTGACTATGCTTTTACTTTCAGGTATTGAGTACTTCATCTCTGATTTATTCCTTTTTATATTTGTTTGTTGAAGTTCTCACTAAGTGAAGGATCTCACAAGTCCCATGAATGTCTTTATGATGATTACTTTGGATTCTCTCTCAGGCATATTGCTCATCTCCATTTCATTTAGATCTTTTGCTATGGTTTTTCCTGCTCCTTCATTTGGGACATATTCCTCTGTCTCCTCACTTTATGTAACTCTCTGTGTCTGTTTTTATGCATTAGGAAAGTAGTTACATCTCCTAATCTTGAAAGTAGTGGATTTATGAAGAGGGTCTCGTAGTGCCCTGTAGTGCAATGTCACCTGTTCCCAGAAACTGTCACTTCAGGGTTGTCTTTTATGTGTTGTGCAATCCCTACTCTTGAGGTTGTGCCACATTTCCCTTCAGTCCAGTCATCTGCAATGGTGCCCCTTGCTTGTTGTGGCCAGGTTTCAGTCCCTGTGCTGTTAAGAGGCCAGTTTGGGCTGTCCTGGGCTTGAGTTGGGTTAGACCAGATTTTTGCCTGAACTGTGGCAGCTCCAAACTGCAGGGATCTCTCCCTGTATTATCACCTGAGAGGCTTTTTTAAGTGGTCAGGGCCTGTAGCCCAACAAGATGTCTGTCCCCAGTCCATCTGTTTGGGTTGCAGTGACCCTGAACTATGGGAATCCCTCTTTGTTCTGCCCCTTGTAATATTTTTGTTGGTAGGTGAAGTCAGCAGTGAGATCAGATATCTGCCCCATCTCCCTGCCCAACTTCTAGGACTGCAATGGGACTTGTCTGTGTGGTTATCTTCCCTTGTGCTGAAGAGTATCTTTGGAGTGGTGCTGACCACTGTTGGGTCTGCTTTGAATGCCAAGTTGGGCAGGTTGAATGGGGCTATCTGCTGGGAAACAGGGGGTTGGGGGCAGGACACATGGTGTTAGCAAAGTATGCACTTGTCTGCTTACAGGATGGAACCTGGAGCCACATTGGAGGGACTTCTACTAGTGAAGCAAATTGGACAGTGCAATCCACAGGAGAATACAAGGGTGGACATACAGTGTTAGCAAGCTAGGTTGCAAGTATTCTTACTGGTTCCTGTAGGTGTTCTAATATCCAGGCTAGGAAGTGTGGGAGATAAATGGTACCCACCAGCTCTTTTGTTCTTGGAGAAATCTCTTAAGGATCTCTGCCCCTCCAGCATACATTAAGAGGTTAGTAAATAAATACCCTTCTTGTGTACCCCAAGCACTTTCAAAATGCTGTTTCTATGCTCTAACTCAGCAGGGCTGTTTGTTGTGTTGTCTTTTTTTTTTTTTTTTAAGTTTATTTAATTATGTTGAGAGACAGAGAGAGTGAGTAGGGGAGGGGCAGAGAGAGAAAGAGAGAGAGAATCCCAAGCAGGCTCCATGCTGTCAGTGCAGAGCCTGATGCAGGACTTGAAATCGTGAACTGTGAGATCATGACTTGAGCCAAAACCAAGTCAAATGCTTAACCGACTGAGCCACCCAGGCATCCCTGTTGTCCAGTCTTTTTAAGGGCAGAGACTGTTTCCTATTGCCCTCCAGCTCTCCCAAAGCTGAGCTTATTGATGTTTAAACTTTCTTGTGGTAAGCCCTACTAATTGCAAAAACTTGCAAAGTTAAGTCCCTCTGGTTTTCAAGACCAAATGATATGGGGACTTATCTTCCCATTGCAGGTCCCCTGTGTCTGGGTGCCTGGTGTGGAGTCTGTTCCTCTCTCTTCCGCATACTTATGGCATCCCTCCCTTTTGTGGTTGGTCTCACAGGTTAGTTTGATTGTTGACTACATCTCTGCCCTTCCATCCATTTTCGATGTGGCCTCTTCTCTATGATGAACTGTGAAGAGTCTGTTCTGCCCAGACTCCACATGATTTTCTAGGTTAGTTACGCTGATGTGGGTGTTATCTACCTCTGTTCATGGTCCAAGGTGAGCTTAGGTTCTTCCTATTCTGCCATCTTCTCTGGAAGTTGGCTTTCTCGTGAAGATCTTGATCTCTTTGTCTCTCAGGACCAACATTTTTCAATTTTGTTAAGAAAGCCCTGACCTTTCCCTGGATGAAACACAAAGTAAAGTAAAAGCACTGGAATGACTGGTTAGAAATATAAATTAATTAATAACTTGAAAGGAGCCTGATTCCATTTCCCTTAAATCTCCAATGACAACACAGAGAAGCAGATGAAAATCACAATATTTCAATCTAATCATGTGGACCACCACGTGCTGGAATTGTGGAGCAAAGTCTGCCAATGGTAAATCTAGTACCAAAGGATTCATAGAAAATGATTCAAGTTTTGCCTCATAGATAGGAGTTATTTTATTTAATAATAAGAGAGACAGAGAGTGGGAATTAAAAAAAAACAAAACAGAATCTAGAAAGTGCTTAACATCTGCCCCTCAGTGTGTAAGATCAGAAGCCAAACTCTATTTCATACTGCTGCTCTGTGACACCACAGAGAAGAGTCAACCCCATCTCCTTCCCTGTTTGTTTCCAATATGTACCCTAAAGCAGAATCTCCCAGCAGGTAGGGGGGACTTGTGGTAGCTCCTTGATTTAAAGACATAGTTGGGGGGCAGGTAGGGGAAAATTATGGTATAAAAATTCTTCAAATACCCCATTAATGAAAAGTATCAACTAAACGGTGAGTTTAGGTTTGAAAACTGCCTCAGAAACCAATAGAAATATTTATTGAAAGCCAGCAAGAAACTGGAAATTAATATCTAAGTATATCCATCTGCATTTCAGCTAAAGATTTGGAAAGTTTACCAAGAGTGGGACCTTAACCATTTATTCTCTGGTCTTTTGACAAACACTGACTTAGGACTGAATCTCTTTCTGTAAGAATTAGCAAAACACACACAGAAAATACAGGACCTCTGGGAGAAAAGGGAATGAATTTTGCTGCAGAAGAAAGAGTGATAAGGAAATCCTGTGAGTTCAACAACATGGATAAACCTTGAGGGTATTATGTTACGAGAAATAAGTCAGACAAAGAAAGACAAATGCCATATGCTCTCACTTGTTTGTAGAATCTAAAACAAAAACAAAAACAAAAACCCACTCTCATAGATACAGAGAACAGACTGGTGGTTATGAGAGGCAGAAGTGAGGGGTGGAGGAAATGGGTGAAGTTGGTCAAAAGATACAATTTTCCAGTTATAAAATAAATAAGTTGTGGATATGTAATATACAGCATGGTGACTATAATTAACAACACTATATTTTGTATTTGAAAGTTGCTAAGAGACATCTTAAAGTCCTTATCGAAAGAAAAACAAATTTCTACATATGGATGGTGATGACTGTTAACTAGACATACTGTGGTGAGTATTTTGCAATACATATCTAATCATTACATAATACATATCTAATCTAATATCTAATCATTATCTTGTACACCTAAAACATAATGTTATATGCCAATTATATGTCAATAAAAAATGAATGTGTGACAACTAAAATGTTTAGAGAAAAAATTTCTAAAAATATAAGATTCTAGAGAATATTTCAATAAGCTGGTATTATCAACAAAGGACTCATGGCTTCTATGAAAAGAGAATCAGAGAAAAATAACAGAGAAACCAAAAAGCAACACTATGAGATGAAAAAGTAATAGAAAGAGAAGAAAGGGAAGGATGAACACATTAAGATGGAAAGGAAAAATGCCGAATTATGGAATGAATGTAACCTCCCCAAAATCATATGTTGGAGTAAAAAATCCAGTGTGGCTCTTTTGGAGATGGGGCCTCTAAGAAAGTAATTAATATTAACTGAGGTCATAAGCATGGGGCTCTAATCCAATAGAATTAATGTCCTTCTAAGAAGAAACATCGAAGCACTAGCTCCCACTCTCTGTTTGTGTACAGAAGAAAGGCCATGTGAGGACAGTGAGAAGGCTACCAGACAAAAGAGAGAGAACTCACCAGAAACACACCATGCTGGGTCCTTGACCTTGGACTTCTAGCCTCTAGAACTGTGAGACAACAAATTTCTGTTGTTTAAGCCACCAGTCTGTGGCATTTGAACTATGGAAGCTTGAGCAGACTAACATGCTGAGATTAGAATATTTCTATTTAGAAGGAAGCCCAAAATACAGTAACTAAATTAAAACCTGCACTAAAGGTTGGAAACAGCAGGATGTATACTGAAGAAAATGTAATCAGTGTAGAGTGTGTTTCTCACATTTCAGTGTACATGGGGGGTCACCTGAGGTTCTGATCAAGTGGGTCTGGGATCTGAGATTGTACACCTCCAACAAGCTCCACCACAGCTGGTCTGAACACACTGGTCTACACCACCGTGGCTGTTGACAAGTTCAGAAGGTTCTAGACATGACTGAGGAAACATATAGATGTTCATGTGTCTAAAAGAAAGATCAGTACAAATGCAACAACAGAATAATTAAAAGTACAATAGAAAGAAATGTTGCTGAGGTCCAGAGGGAACTGAGAGTTCAGAGAAAGGCACTACCATTTTATGTGCAAAATTCAGTGAAACATTTTGGTACCTCTTCCCCAAACTGAAGAAAAACAAAACGGAACAAAACAAACCCCCCTCAAAAAAATACAACTAACATAACCAAAGGGGTAAAAAAGGAAGAAGACGAGACAGATTTATATTTCTCACATTCATTTGTAATAGAGGAAAATGCAAACAATCTCAATGTCCAATAATAAACTGTTTTAAAATGGTGGTATGTTCATAGAGCAGAAACTATGCTACAGGTCAAGTTACATAGCAGAAATATAACCAATAATATTAAAAATGTTGACAATATGTTGTGAAGTGGAAAAGGAAAGTTGCAAAACAGCATATAATTCTGCTCCTATAAAATATGTGAATATATTCATTGAAAAAACTGTAAGGATAAAGGCCTGTTTCCTAATATGTGATTGCAGGTAACATTTATATCCTTTCTTGCTGGTATTGCCTAAATTCTCTATAGTGATGATAAAATAGGTCTAGAAAAAAATGTCTAGAAAATATAAATCACTGAGGCACCTGGGTGGCTCAGTGGGTTAAGCGTCCAACTCTTGGTTTTGGCTCAGGTCATGATCTCACAGTTTGTGAGTTCGAGCTCCACATTGGGCTCTGAGCTGACAGCATGGATCCTCCTGCCTGAGATTCTCTCTCTCTCTCTCTCTCTCTCTCTCTCTCTCTCTGCCCCTCCTCTGCTGTCACTGTCTCTCAAAATAAATGAACTTAAAACATTTTTTAAAAAAGAAAATATAAATCACTACTGATGTTATCACTGGGCACTTTATGTCCAATATCTTATTTCATATTTAACTATAAAGATCTAAATGGTTTTAGAAGGTAAATAGACATTGATTGTATTCAAGGAACATTAATTACTACTCATCTTCGGGAAAATTTTCAAGGCAACCAGGGACAGCATTGCTGTAACTTGACTTCTCTTGCTTGAGAAAATAATTTTCTTGTCCCATTTCTGATTTTCTATCTTAACAAAATTTCAAACATTCAAAAGAGAATAAATAAATGACATTGGAGATGGTTTTATGTTTTCTTAAAATTATTTTTCAAATCAAAATTCACTTCTGTAAAACTAAGAATAGATAGGATTCTCAATTCTACTATAAATGTCATGACAATTATATCTACTGAGCAACAGATTTTTAAAGTAAAAATGAGGGAGAATGGGTGCTAGAGCAGATGTATTTTTATGCCCAAGTGATGATAGAACCTGTGTTTTTTTTTTTAGTTAGAAGGAAAAAAAAAACGTACTATTTTGGAAATAGATTTTTTTTTTTTTTACTCTTTTTCCCTAAATGTACTTTGGTTTTACTTTCTATGGGCACTTCCTAAATCTAACTGCATATTCTGAATCAAAAGTTACAGAGATTTTCCCACATATATCCAATCTGCAAGTTCAATATGATTGCCTATCAAGCACAATGTAGTGGGGAAAACATTAGATTTGAACCACAAGTTGTGTGCTCATATCCCAGACATACTCCCAATTATAAATCTTGAGCAAGTTACTGGAAATTTCTTAAGTCTCCATTTTCTCACTTACACAATGAGATTAGTACCATCTACCTTACAAAATTGCTGGGGAGGGGCACCTGGCTAGTTCAGTCGGTTAAGACTCTGACTTGATTTCAGCTCACAGCTCGTGAGTTCCAGCCCCATGCAGGGCTCTGAGCTGACAGTGTGGAGCCTACTTAGGATTCTCTCTCCCCCCTTTGCCCCTCCCCTGAAATTTCTCTCTCTCTATGTCAAGAATAAATAAATAGGGGTGCCTGGGTGGCTCGGTCGGTTAAGTGTCCGACTTCGGCTCAGGTCATGATCTCACAGTCAGTGAGTTTGAGCCCCGCGTCGGGCTCTGTGCTGACAGCTCAGAGCCTGGAGCCTGTTTCAGATTCTGTGTCTCCCTCTCTTTCTGCCCCTCCCCTGTTCCTGCTCTGTCTCTCTCTGTCTCAAAAATAAGTAAAGGTTAAAAAAAAATTTTTTTTTAAAGAATAAATAAATAAACCTAAAAAAAAAGATTAAACTTGACAAAGCTTATTAAATAAGCATAAAGCATACTATACCTTTGTTTCCTTTTTATTTTTTTCCATCTTCCCTGAAATTTGGTTAAAGCAAATCTTGTTTCAAAGACCCAATATGTGTGTCTCTCTTCCTTGAAGCTAAGGCCATTTCTGGTAAGAGTATGCCCATCGAACTGTGTAATATAAGACGCATATTCTTGTTTTCAGTGGAGACCTTTGTAATTTGTGTCATTTCGCTCTTACCCAAATATTCTCCAACTGTAGATCTCAGACTGTGGCTCTGTCACATGGCATATATCTTCCATGCGCTCGCTGTGTGAGCCCACTTTATCACCCCTGTCCTATCCCTACTATGGGAAGGACCCGTATAATTAGAAAGTGGTTGCACAGTAACCACATTATCAAGCATCTCATTCCACTTCTGTCTTCTATCTCCAGACAACTAGTGGAGCATTTTTGGTGAATAGTCTTTAACCAGAACATTCAAAAGTAAAATTCCAGGTTGCTGATTCAGTTTTTTTTTTTTAAGTTATTTCCATTTTTATATTCACCAGGCTTGTGTGTGAAACAAGAACTGAAGTGCTCACAGATGAGGCAGCGATTAGCATCCAAACCTACCCCATGCCAAGCAAGAGCTGTTGTTGCTGAGATCCAAAGTTATCTAGGTGATCACTGACAAATAGCTTCCCCCAGAACATGAGAAATCTCCAACCACCTGCTCTTTCTTGGCTGGTGGAGTGAAACAGATTTCCTAGTCTACTGGCTCTGCTAAACTGTGAGTTCCAGGTGAGCCAAAGCCACTCTTCCAGCCATTGAAAGAAAAAAATGACCTCAGTCAGCAGGAGGACTCTCTCCTGCCAGAAGAAAGGAAAAGAGACTTGAGAAATCATTTAACCCAAGACCCTCACTGTACAGATCAGAATTCAGGTCAAGTGCTTCGCCTAAGTCATAAAGCAGTTATTTCATTGCAAAAACAGTATGAGCAAAAACCTCTCTGGCTAAATTAAAGATACTCCCAGGGAGGCATCATGATGTATGTAATGAGCAGAGTACTGGTATTGATTGAGACTCTCTTGGCTTGTATTTTAATTCTTCAATTATATATAAGCTACCAAGGAACCTTTAGCAACTTCAGTTTCCTTGATGCTATCTTACAGGGTCATTTTGAAGAGTGCGTGTGACAATTCACATAATAGTCATGTAATTGCAACAAGTAATTGTTATGTAATTGTACGTAAATTAAGTACATGATAGCAATTATTATTATTATTCAGTGGCCCAGGAAATGTAAACCTATCAGCTATCTACTGATATCTTCAAAAGAAGAGGACATCCTACAAGGAACTGTGAAGTCAAATAAATTTCCAAAATTTAAAGCTAAAGTTAAATAGTTGGTCTAGATCACCAACTATTCAGTCTTTTAAAAATTCTCTCTTCCTTATCTTTGGAATGACTATCCAAAGATTTCAGCAAATGCAAATGGCCCAGAAATGTAACCACATATAATATAGAGCTTAAAAAATAAAGGTTTTTATTTCCATCTAAAACTCTCATTTGAGCCTTTAAACCAGATTCTAGCTCTTTTATAGAAGAGGGAAAAAAAACAAACAAACATTTACAAAGTATGAGGAACTCTGCCTAATTTGAGCCTTGAGCCATGGTTTAAACATTCTTTTCAAGAAAAGCTTCCATGATTAATTATCACTAATTATATTTTTTTTTCTCTAGGAGATCAACAATGAACTAGATAACATTTGGGAGAGTTTATTTTTGGTTAGCCTATTAATCTTAGCCAGAATAATCAGGGGTTGGGAATATGAAAAGATTTCAGGAACTATTTCATCAGAGATCAGGATTTTCAAAAAGGAACAAGGCAGGGTTTTTCCCCCTCCCCCAAAATAACAAGCAAACAAACAAAATAACAACAAACAAAACAAACAAAAGACACAGGGGTGAGGTGAGGGTACCTATAGAGCTTATTCCTTTAAGTAGATTCTTTAAAAAAAACCATTTTGAGTATTACTCTTAGGCCTGGCCATGTTTATTGATATGACTATGGATTTGGGACACCTTTGGGGAGACCCATTCCTTCTTTAACTTCAAAAATCAGTAAATATGAGCATACAGTTTCAAGAAATCACAAGCTGTCATTTAGCTTACCTCCCTGGTACCAGGTATGTTTTCTCAAATGATTTCCTAGTGTCCTTTTACTACATACATAAAAACAGAAGCCATTGGAAGTGGCTTATTGTCTTGCAACTATGGAAGTTCCCTCAGGGAAAATCTGAAACAAGCCCCATACACAGGGGAGAAAGGGACCGAAGAAAGAGGCAGGCCACTCCAGATGGGTAGGTGGCAGTTTTAATAAGCAAGGAAATTTGCAAATAATGCTGGTCTTCTTCACCAAGCAGATCCCTGCATCCCCCCACCAAAACCATGAAAGTTTACACAGAGGCCTTACCTGGGCTCAGTCACGTGCATACGGTACAGAGGGTCTCAACAACACTTGGCTCTCTCACATCTGTGTTTTTCAAGTTTCTCCGAACTTGAGAAGAATGGGCAAGACATATACTTCAAGACAGGGGAAGGGTTAATACATAGCCTCTGATTGCTGGAGTTCAGCTCAGAGGTCAATCAGCAGCCATGTCCTCTGACGACCTCCTCCAACATGGCGGGATCAAGCAACTCGGGCACCCGCATGGAACTTTCAGATGTTTCATATTCCAGGAGTAATTTCTCTGATTCCCTTAAGGAGGTTGCTATGGTATTCTCCGGCCAGCTTCATTACAGTATTATAGGCTGCTACTCCAAAAATATTTGTTTCATTTTCTTAATGGTACAGTGGACACTGAAAGACATTGTAGGTCTTTTTGTTTGATTATTTGTGTGCGTGTTTTGTATTTGGAAACATGAATGCGGAAAAGGAAAACGATAATAATGAAGATCCTATAGTGTTAGAGTTCATTAAGCTGGTTAAAATTTTCCCAGCTGATACTTTCTTCTCTTGTTGTGTGAGGAAACTGACTTTTTTTTTTTTTGTTTCTTTATTTAAATGGATATAGTATTAGGTGAGAGAAAAAAATCATTTTGAGTATTCCTTCTAGGCTTGGCTGTGCTTATTGATGATAAGCAAAACTTAATCAATTGGGCAAGGCCACCACCCTCCTCCCCCAGCTGTCTTCATTCGAACTGAATCAGGAAGCAATTTTATAGGCAATTATGTTTGCTTTTTGGTGCTGTCACTTTATATAAAATTTGCCAGTAAAAAAAAAAAAAAAAGTTGCCACTATGTTCAACTGCAAATGTGGAATGATAAATCATTTAAATGAGAATTGAAACCTGTAGTAAGGCATGAATTTCTGTGATGAACTTAGTAAAGCAGCTGGTTTGAATTTGACTCACCAAATAATGATGAGTTAGGAAGTTGAGGGATGTGAACAAATGGAGAAAAAAAAAATGGATAATAGATCAAAAAAGATCTGGCACAAATATAGAAGTGCCAATAATATAAGCCTTATTTTTTTATTAAAAAAGATTTTTTTTTACATTTATTTATTTTTGATAGAAGAGAGACAGAGCACAAGTGAGGGAAGGGCAGAGAGAGAAGGAGACACAGAACCCAAAGCAGGCTCCAGGCTCCAGGCTCCAAGCTGTCAGCACAGAGCCGGACGCCGGGCTCAAACTCAAAAACCGCGAGATCATGACCTGAGCTGAAGTTGGACGCTCAACGGACTGTGCCACCCAGGTGCCCCTATGAACCTTATTTACTTTCATTTGTTTCCTAAACTTTGGTCCTTAGTAAGGTTAGAGAAAGATCATCTTAAGAATCATCTAGAACAACATGAATGAACTTTGAATAATTATGCAAAGGGAAATAAATGAGTCATAAAAAGACAAATACTGCTTAATTCTACCTAAGTGAGGTATCTAGAGTAATCAAAGTCATGGAGACACAATGTCTGATGGATTCCAGAGGCTGTCGAGAGGGGGAAATGAAGCTGTTTAATGGGTACAAAATGGGTTTTAATGGCTGTTTAATGGGTTTCAGTCTGGGAAGATGAAAAAGTTCTGGAGATGGATCGTTATGATGGTTGTACAATATGAATATATGTAATGCTACAGAACTGTACACTTTATTTTCTTGAGAACCATAACTGGAGAAAGATAGCAAAGAAAAAGATTGATTACAATGATAAAATTGAAATAGCCGTGGAAAACAAAATGTGTGTGTGTGTGTGTGTGTGTGTGTGTGTGTTACCAAATTTCCTTATAAAATCTGGTTTAACCTTAAAATGTGTAGAAAAATCTCAGCAAAAGAGTGCCCCCTTGTGGACCTCTATAAGGTGGCAATATCCATAATGAATAAGCCTGGCTGTCCCTCTGAAGTCTCTTGAATTATACATTCCAGTTCTTGCATGTAACCCCCACACTTATATTCCTTGAGGGCAGAAGAACTCAAACACCTCCCCAAAGTTAATTCAAAATCAGAGACCAAAATAAGGACGTTGATATATTTTGGAGAGATTCTTTCTTTCACTGTTTTTGTTGACAGTCAAAAGACAATTAAATTTCTTAAAAGTTTTAAAAGTTGAAGCTCAATTTACATGGTAATTGTAACATAGGGTATTTAAATTCATATTGGGTTTCTGGAAGAAGCCTCTTCAGCAGAAAAAATATTTGGAGTGAGTTTTTTTGGAGGGGTATGTTTTTGAAGATTAATTTTATTTCATTCATTACTATATTTGGTTCTGTTACTCAGCAGGAGCGATTTTGCTGTTATTGGCATCTAATTTTGTTGTTAATAAATAAGAAACTGGAGAAAATAAATCTCTCTTTCATCATCACAAAACGGTATAATGCCCTTCCACAATAGATATTTTTTGCTTTTTGATGATTGCATAATTGTTTCTTTTTTTAACCTAGAGAATTTCATCAATCTCATTTGGTGGCCAAGGAACATGTTAAATAAAATTTCTCAAGGTCATTGAAAGAATGAGTGGGAAAGCAAGATTAAAATCCTGATGTACTGATTCTGTACACTAATCTTAGCCGATTGCCAATGCTGCTGCTCTAAAAATGCATATTCTTAAGTGGAAGAAATTTTGAGTTGAGATTTCTCAAGGTAATTGTATGATTTTGAGGGGGAAATAACTTACAGGATTTGATAAAAAATTATTTTGTAAGTATAGGTTCTTAACTACAAATACCTTAGGTTGAAGAAGACAACAGAATGATTAATTGCACCTGCTGGCAGCTTTCACTTGACCTTGTAAAGGTTAGAGTTCTCCAGAAATCTCATTAGACACCCTTTCTACCCTTGGGCTTATTTTTCCTTAGGATCTAGAACCTGAACTAATCTAGTAGTAATGAAATAACTGTAAGTAGCTTAAGCTATTTGTAGTTCTGCATCCTGAGATTCTTTGGAGACCATTAATTAAAAGTTCATGATGTCATTATACTATCTCTTTAACGGGCTAGTATCATATCCAATTGTAACTATGTTGGTATTTTTAAAAACGTCTTATTTGGGGATAATTTTAGATTAACAGAAAATTCCAAAGATAGTATAGAGAATCCCCATGTACTCTTCACCCAGTTTTCCCTCATGCCACCATCTGACACTACCACATTAACTGTGTCAATATTTAGAAACTAATATTGGTACGTAAGTATTAACTAAACTCCAAATTTTATTCTCTTTTCCTATTAAAGTTTTTTCTCTATTCCAGATTCCCATCCAGGACATCACATTGCATTTAGTCGTCATGTCTCCTTAGTCCTCCGGTCTGTGACAGTTTCTCAAACTTTCCCTGTTTCTCATGACCTTGACAGTTTTGAGGAATATGCATTTTGTAGATTGTCTCCAAATCTGGTTTTGTCTGATATTTTTTTTATGACTAGACTGGAGGTTTTTGCGTGGAATACTAAAAAAGATGACAGTAGCCTTCACATCACATCATATCAGAGAGACATGATACCACTGCTAAGGTGACCTCGGTCATGAGGTTACAATAGTGCTTGCCAAGTTTTCCACTGTAAAGTTGCTGTTTTTTCCATTTTTTCTTTTCACTGTTTTTTTGGAAGGGGATCACTATGTCCAGCTCACACTAAAGGTGGAGGGGGGGCTGGTGGTGGAGAATTTTGCTCCACCTGCTGGAGGGGGAGTATCTGCACACATTTGGAATTTTCCATAAGGAAGACGTATCTCTTCCCTCCACCCCCATCTATTTGTTTATTCAATGGTTTCTTTATATCAGTATGGACCTGTGTATATTTTATACTTTGGATTATAATCCAATACTACTTTATTTTGCTGCCTAACTCATTCCATCTTTGGCCATTGGGATCTCTTTCAAGATTCGTTCCTGTGACCTTTTGCTATGCCCCCATTCTTTTGTTTTCTTAAACACTTCCTTACATTTTAGCATTACAAAATGCTCCAAGTTCCTCTAATATTTACCTTGCACCAGACCTAAAATCCACCATTTTTCCAAGGAGCTCCTATCGCTATTGGCAAATTGTAGTTAGAAACCAAGATTTCCACACTTGGTGCACTCATTGCTATTGGTGTCACTGCTTCTCGGCCCTCTTAGCAGATGGAACTAGGAAACAAGTATGTATATTAACCTATGGATACACATATATCTATAATTATCTCTGTATCTCTCCAGCTGTATATAGATCCTGGGTGGATGGATGGATGGATGGATGGAAGGGTGGATAGGCAGGTAGGTTGTAGATAGATAGGAATCCATATTGAAGTCTCTGACACCAATCCAGTACCAAAGGATTTGTTCTAGCCTTCTGTGAGAATTTTTTTGTAATTCTTGAATTGTATTTCCTCTTATTAACTGAATTTTTGTAACTTGTTTTATATTACTGAATAAAATTCCCTTATTCAGCCACTGCCAGTGTACTTTGGTGGCGTAATCATGTTGCCATATCATTTTGTGTAAGTCGAGTAAAAGTTTTTTGACCCAGGTATAGACAGTGCTGGTTGCCTACCTAATATCTATTCATCTCTTCTCTGTTCCCCAAATTTTAGAGGTAGCCCTATATCCAATTTAAAAATTCTCCTCTCCAGACTGTCTTTAAGCTGGAGTTGCTCTATGTAATTTATATTTATAATATACAAGAGGAAGCTCCCTGGGTGGAGCACACAGGAAAGCTATTGTTTTCTCAATAAAATACATCTTTGTTCTTCATTCTACTCTCTCTCTCTCATCTGAGACATGCACGTGACGTCTGGAGATGGAGCAGCCACCTTATGGTCGAGAGGATAAAAGCTATACAGTAAAGATGGCAGAGCCACAAGATAGGAGTTGGTCTCATGAGTTCTCAGACACCTGCACCAGCTTTAGACTGACCACCTCCAGACTTGTTACTTGGGGAAAGTGAGTTCATATTATGCCAGCTACTGCAGTCTGTTATGTGAGGTTGAACACAGTCTTTTTTTTTTTTAATAATTGATTTATTTTTTAATTCACATCCAAATTAGTTAGCATATAGTGCAACAATGATTGTAGGAATAAATTCCTTAATACCCCTTATCCACTTAGCCCATGTCCCCTCCCATAATCCCTCTAGTAACCTTCTGTTTGTTCTCTATATTTGAGAGTGTCTTATGTTTTGTCCCCTTCCCTGTTTTTATATTATTTTTGTTTCCCTTCCCTTATATTCATCTGTTTTGTATCTTAAAGTCCTCATATGAGTGAAGTCATATGATATTTTTCCTTCTCTTACTGACTAATTTCACTTAGCATGATACCCTCTAGTTCCATCTACGTAGTTGCAAATGGCAAGATTTCATTCTTTTTGATTGCCGAGAAATACTCCATTGTATATATATACCACATCTTCTTTATCCATTCATCCATCTATGGACATTTGGGCTCCTTCCATACTTTGCCTATTGTTGATAGTGCTGTTATAAACATTGGGGTGCATGTGCCACGTCAAAACAGCACACCTGTATCCCTTGGATAAATGCCTACTAGTGCAATTGCTGGGTCGTAAGGTATTTCTGTTTTTAATTTTTTGAGGAACCTTCATAACTGTTTTCCAGAGTGGCTGCATCAGTTTGCATTCCCACCAACAAGGCAAAAGAGAATCTCTTTCTCCACATCCGCGCCAACATCTGTTGTTGCCTAGTTGTTAATGTTAGCCATTCTGACAGGTGTAAGGTGATATCTCATTGTGGTTTTGATTTGTATTTCCCTGATGATGAGTGACGTCAAGCATTTTTTCACGTGTTGGTTGGCCATCCGGATATCTTCTTGGGAGAAGTGTCTATTCATGTCTTTTGCCCATTTCTTCACTGGATTATTTGTTTTTTGGGTGTTGAGTTGGATAAGTTCTTTATAGATTTTGGATACTAACCCTTTATCTGATAATGTCATTTGCAAATATCTTCTCCCATTCCATCAGTTGCCTTTTGGTTGCTGATTGCTTCTTCCAATGTGCAGAAGATTTTATTTTGATGAGGTCCCAATAGTTCATTTTTGCTTTTGTTTCCCTTTGCCTCCAGAGATGTGTTGAGTAAGAAGTTGCTGAGGCCAAGACCAAAGATGTTTTTGCCTGCTTTCTCCTCGAGGATTTCAAGGCTTCCTGTCTTACATTTAGGTCTTTCATCCATTTTGTGTTTATTTTTGTGTATGGTGTAAGGAAGTAGTTCAAGTTCATTCTTCTGCATGTCGCTGTCCAGTTTTCCCAGCACCACGTGCTGAAGAGACTATCTTTATTGTACTCGATATTCTTTCCTGCTTTGTTAAGGGTTAGTTGGCCATACGTTTGTGGGTCCATTTCAGAGTTCTCTATTCTGTTCCATTGATCTGAGTGCCTGTTTTTGTGCCAGTACTATACTGTCTTAATGATTACAGTTTTGTAATACAGCTTGAAGTCTGGGATTGTGATGCCTCCTGCTTTGGTTTTCTTTTAAAGATTGCTTTGGCTATTCAGGGTCTTTTCTGGTTCCATAAAATTTTAGGATTGTTTGTTCTAGCTCTATGAAGATTGCTGGTGTTATTTTGATAGGGATTTCATTGAATATGTAGATTGCTTTGGGCATTATTGACATTTTAACAATATTTGTTCTTCCTATCCAGGAGCATGGAACATATTTCCACTTTTTTGTGCCTTCTTCAATTTCTTTCATAAGCTTTCTGTAGTTTTCAGTGTATAGATTTTCCACCTCTTTGGTTAGATTTATTCCTAGGTATTTTATGGGTTTTGGTGCAAATGTAAATGGAATCAATTCCTTGGTTTCTCTTTCTGTTGCTTCATTGCTGATGTATAGGAATGCAACCGATTTCTCTGCATTGATTTTATATCCTGCAACTTTGCTGAATTCATGAATCAGTTCTAGCAGTTTTTTGGTGGAATCTTTTGGGTTTTCCACATAGAGAATCATGTCATCTGCGAAGAGTGAAAGTTTTACCTCTCCTCGCTGATTTGGATGCCTTTTATTTCTTTGTGTTGTCTGATTACAGAGGCTAAGACTTCCAATACTATGTTGCATAACAGTGGCGAGAGTGGATATCCCTGTCTCGTTCCTGACCTTAGGGGGATAGCTCTCCGTTTTCCCCCATTGAGGATGATGTTAGCACTGGGTCTTTCATATATGGCTTTTATGATCTCGAGGTATGCTCCTTCTATCCCTACTTTCTTGAGGGTTTTTATCAAGAAAGGATGCTGCATTTTGTCAAATGCTTTCTCTGCATCTATTGGGAGGATCATACGGTTCTTGTCCTTTCTTTTATTGATGTGATTGTTTTGTGGATATTGAACCAGCCCTGCATCCCAGGTATGAATGCCACTTAGTTGTGGTGAATAATTTGTTTAATGTATTGTTGGATCCAGTTGGCTAATATCAAATATATGGAACACTTCACGAACCCGAGTGTCATCCTTGCACAGGGGACATGCTAATCTTCTCTGTATCTCCCCAACCTTAGTATATGTGCTGCCAAAGCAAACACTGTTGTGTCATATTTAGGTGTTGAAAAGTATATTTAGTTTCAAGGGTTAATATACAAAGAATTTAATGGCATTCTTTTTATCATCAGGGCCAGCAAGTTTCAGGATTAAACAAAGCTTCATGTATACATACCGGATAAAGGTATACGTTTTAGAAAACAAGGGACTTGTGTATGGGCCCTCAGATATTCATATCATAAAAAATTGATTTTCAGGATGTGATTTAATATATTAATAATACAGCCCAAATATTTTTGGGAAGGGAGGAGAAGATACAGTGTAAGGATTGGAAGAATTCAGGGATTGTAAGGTGGGAGAATACGCAGTTTGAAAAAATCATATTAGGGGGCGCCTGGTGGCTTGGTCGGTTAAGTGTCCGACTTTGGCTCAGATCATGATCTCACGGTCAGTGAGTTCGAGCCCCGTGTCGGGCTCTGTGCTGACAGCTCAGAGCCTGGAGCCTGTTTCAGATTCTGTGTCTCCCTCTCTCTTCCACTCCCCTGTTCATGCTCTGTCTCTCTCTGTCTCAAAAATAAATAAACGTTAAAAAAAAAAAAGAAAAAATCATATTAGGAGTATAATGACTTTTGATCACTATATTCAATATTCTTTGAAAGTTGATAATGATGATAATAATAATAGATATGTTCTTCTATGTTCCAGCCAAAATGTTAATCAATATAACATTGACTTGCTACAATAATACTTTGCAGTAGCTACTCTTAGTGTCTGCATTTAAAAAATGAGGAAACTCAGATATGGAAATATAAGCTCACATATCAAGTTAGTGCATAGTATTCAAAACCAAGAGCATCTTATTCCAGGTCCTATGTCTCTTCCCACCTCACCAAATTGTTTCCTTGCTAAATAACATTAAAGGAAATTATAGGGCTCCTATCTTATCAGATAGCACTTTACAAAAGGTGTTTTTTAAAAAGTGAAGTGCTACCATTACACTCTGAGTGAAAAATGAAAAGATGTTGTTGCTTTTTTTTTACCTACTGATAGAAGTAAATCACATTGCTAAATCACATACATTTCTAGATGAATATAGCAACTTAAACTGACATTTGATTTGCAGGGGTCTATGACCTTAGGTCACTGCAGTGTCACTAAGAAATCTTTTCTCAATCCAAAGATAAAAAAAATGAGATATACTTTTTTCACACAAATTATTTGTGAGAGCAATATGTGTAGTCCTACTGCCTTGCTCATAATTCATTTTTATAGGAGTTATTTTGAATTATGCTAAAAATGACAGGCAGCTTCAACTGTCACTTTGATTTAGGAAATATCAGGTATATGTGAACTCACTGACATGCATGACTTACGAAAGATCTTAGCAAGATTTTTGTCATTTTTTTCTATACATATCAAATGCATGTGATTGTATTCTAGAAAAAAATCACTTGTTTAATAAATTAGGAAGTATAAATATGTACCAGAATGAGAAGAAATAACTTCCAACATTTACAGTATAGTCTTTTTAGTAGACATGGTAACTTTTTTGCCCTATTTAGAATAGTCACACTACCTATAATAGATTAGCACAGACACCTCCAACCACAAACTTTTGAAAACAAAGATTTTTGTAAACAGCTTATGGCCTGCTTAATACAGCTGCACAGAACTGAATCAGTTGTCTCTCAAATGGTAGTTCCCAGCTATTGACAGTCACAGTAACAAAAGCTCGTATCTGGAAGTGGCATCAACAGTAATTCAATTCTAACATCAATATATAGCCTCATAAATCCTTCTTGATTAAAGAAATAAATGTATCCTCTTTCCTAAAAAAGACTTCTGCATTTATTCATTCGTTTTTTGCTTATTTGAAAAAATAAAAACCAGTATCATTGCAGTAGTAGCCTCTAACGAGGAACACTGCTTGACAAAGTACGAGTTTTATATGCAGCCCAGGTGATGTGTGGGATCCCCAGTCCCCCTACTGTCTGAATCAGATTTCTTCCATCATTCCATTCCATGCCTATGTCAGTATAAAACTTTTCTTCAGTTTTCTAAAAATTACCGAGGTCTAGCATTTGCTTGGTGCTTCTGGTTTCCAACTTTTTGCCCTTTGAATTAGCTTAGCTGATGGCTAACCTTTCCATCTGGCAATATTGCTTGTTACAGGTCGTGTTAACCCAGATATGAAACTCAGTCTTTTGTTATAGTGCCACAAAATAAGAAAAGTAATAAAACATATACGTGTGTGATATAATTTACTAAATTTTGGGGGAAGAGAGGGTTGGGGAGACTTCACACTGAAGGAAGATCAGCATCTTACATCTAGTAATAGGCATCCTAGTTATTAAAAAATCCTCAGGCATCCCATCCACTGTCGGGGATTTTTCACTGCTACCTCACTGCAAATAGAACCCAGCCTCATACTATCTGTTTGGCTCTTTTCTCATCTTCTCATTTCTGTCTCATCTCTTCCTTGCCCTCCCCTTCCCCTTCCTGAATTGCTAAAAAGACGTCCAAATTCAGAAGAAAAAAATTTTCATTTTGTCTTTCCCTGAGTACTCTTAAAAACAGAGCAACAATAAAGAAAGCTTCCATGCTTTTTTATCAGGAAGTTAAATTCCAGGGGAACAAGAAGAAGGTAAAAAGGAAAATGAAGCGGGGAGATGAAGAAAGGAAAAGATGAGGCGGTGCATTACTGACCTGGCTGTAGTTTTATAAGGAAACACAACTTAAGTGTCACATAGACTTTTTGCATCTCCAAACAGCCAGAGGATGGAAGGGGGCAGAATATATCTGCAGGACCCTTTCCACCACCTGTCTCTCATTGATGGGTTTCTTTCCAACTGAGCGTTAACTTCGGGGTAGTTGTGATTTTAAATCCCAGTATTCCTCATCAGATACATGTGTAACAGTATTACTTGATTCCTGGATACACTTAAATGGTAAACTGTGCTTCGGAATTTTACTTAACAATCAAACTCACTGTCACCCATACTCCGTCATTTTCAATAACCTCTTACCAGTGTCGTAAGTTCTTCTACCCTGGTATATCTTTGTCACAACCTGCCAGTAAAAAACCCTAGAACAATGTATCATCATCGAGTATTACTGCAGAAAATGAAACAACTAGAAATTCTGCCTTTAAATTCAATAACCTTAACTGGATTCTCAACATTGCCTAACCTGACTGCTTCCTTTGTTATCTTGCTTTCCCGTTAACCACATAGTTGGAACTCTTCATTCTCCTCACACATCAAGCCCCAGGCTTTTCCCTGACTCTCATGAGATGACTTTACCACCCACCTCAGAAAGAAATGGAAGTCTTTACCTAGACATCCATCAAATTCCTATCACCCGATTTTCAAATCTACCTGCATCCCTTGTATCAACAACAGGACCTGGCAGATAGTAGGTACACAGTAAATATCTTTGAAATAAATACACACCCATTCTTACCTCCCTCATCATGTCTAATGAAGAAATGGAAGGTTCCACTTGTCTCTTTTTACTATCAACCTTCCCCTCCTTACTGATGGGCATTTTAATATGATATAGTGTCTCTCTTTTTTGTTAAACTCCCTTCAGGTTGACACACAACCTCCCACAGCTGTATAGTAGTATAAATATCCTATAATTTATTTTTCTACTCTACTGTTGGCCATTTGAGTTGTTTCCAGTTTTTTGCTATCACAGTGATTCTACAAAGTTACCTGCACATGTTGTTTGGTGGATATATACTATTTTCCGCAGAAGAATTGCTGAGTCATTGAGTATGCATATCCTCAGTTATACTACATAATGTCAAATTGTTATCCAAACCGGCCATGCCCTTTAAACATCTGCTAGCCATGTGTAAGGGTTTTCATAGCTCCACATCACAGTGAGTTGATTTTGTCAGATTTTTTAGTTTTTGCAAATCAAATGGATGTGCGATCAAATGGATTGCATCGCACTTTGGCTATAATTTGCACAATCTTTCTTATTGATGAAGTTGACCATATTTTTATGTTTATAAAGCATTCTTTCTTCAGTGAGGAGCTCGCTCAAAAACAAAAAATAAAAATATTTTGTTCATTTTTATTTTGGATTGTTTACCTTTTTTTTTTCTAAATTTATTTATTTATTCTTGGGGGGGGGGGGCGGTACAGAGAGAGAAAGGGAGAGACAATCCCAAGCAGGATCTGCACTGTCAACACAGGATCACAGGATTCAAACTCACAAACCATGAGATCATGACCGGAGCTGAAATCAAGAGTCAGATGCTTAACAGACTGAGCCAATCAGGCACCCCTGGGTTGTTTATCTTCTTAGTATTGGTTTACTGTTCTTTATATATTCTACATATTAATGTTTTAATTACATTTGTTATGATATATTCTATTTGTGGTTGTTTTTCACTTTCTATATGCTGTCTTTTGATAAATAGAAGTATTTTTTAAAGTTTATTTTAAGAGACAGGGAGTGCGTGTAAATGGGTGAGGGGCAGAGAGAGAGAGACAGAGAATCCCAAGCCGGCTCCATGCTGCCAGCACAGATCTTGATATGAGGTTCAATCTCACGAACTGGGAGATCATGACCTGAGCCATATCAAGAGTTGGATGCTTCACCAACTGAGCCATCCACGTGATCCTAGAAGTCTTATTTTTAATGTAATCGAATTAATCAATCCTGTCTTCTGTTATTTAAGTATTTTTTTTCTTGTTTGAGAAATTTTTGCTTTGAGATCATATATATATTTTCATAGATTGTCTTAGTTTTTTTAATTTTATTTTTTATTTTTTAAAATTTACATCCAAATTAGCATATAGTGCAACAATGATTTCAGGAGTAGATTCCTTAGTGCCCCTTACCCATTTAGCCCATCCCCTCTCCCATAATCCCTCCAGTAACCCTCAGTTTGTTGTCCATATTTATGAGTCTCTTTTGTTTTTCCCCCTCCCTGTTTTTATATTATTTTTGCTTCCCTTCCCTTATATTCATCTGTTTTGTCTCTTAAAGTCCTCATATGAGTGAATTGATATGATTTTGTCTTTCTCTGACTGACTAATTTCACTTAGCATAACACCCTCCAGTTCCATCCACATAGTTGTAAATGGCAAGATTTCATTCTTTTTCATTGCCGAGCAATACTCCATTCTATATATATATATATATATATATATATATATATATATATATATATATGACAACCTTCTTTACCCATTCATCCATCGATGGACATTGGGCTCTTTCCATACTTTGCCTATTGTTGATAGTGCTGTTATAAACATTGGGGTGCATGTGCTGTGTCAAAACAGCACACCTGTATCCCTTGGATAAATGCCTACTAGTGCAATTGCTGGGTCGTAAGGTATTTCTGTTTTTAATTTTTTGAGGAACCTTCATAACTGTTTTCCAGAGTGGCTGCATCAGTTTGCATTCCCACCAACAAGGCAAAAGAGAATCTCTTTCTCCACATCCGCGCCAACATCTGTTGTTGCCTAGTTGTTAATGTTAGCCATTCTGACAGGTGTAAGGTGGTATCTCATTGTGGTTTTGATTTGTATTTCCCTGATGATGAGTGACGTCAAGCATTTTTTCACGTGTCGGTTGGCCATCCAGATGTCTTCTTGGGAGAAGTGTCTATTCATGTCTTTTGCCCATTTTTTCACTGGATTATTTGTTTTTTGCGTGTTGAGTTGGATAAGTTCTTTATAGATTTTGGATACTAACACTTTATCTGATAATGTCATTTGCAAATATCTTCTCCCATTCTGTCAGTTGCCTTTTAATTTTGCTGATTGTTCCCTTCGCTGTGCAGAAGCTTTTTATTTTGATGAGGTCCCAGTAGTTCATTTTTGCTTTTGTTTCCCTTGCCTCCAGAGACATGTTGAGTAAGAAGTTGCTATGGCCAAGATCAAAGAGGTTTTTGTCTGCTTTCTTCTCGAGGATGTTGATGGCTTCCTGTCTTACATTTAGGTCTTTCATCCATTTTGAGTTTATTTTTGTGTATGGTGTAAGAAAGTGGTCCAGGTTCACTTTTCTGCATGTCACTGTCCAGTTTTCCATCACCACTTGCTGAAGAGACTGCCTTTATTCCATTGGATATTCCTTCCTGCTTTATCAAAGATTAGTTGGCCATATGTTTCTGGGTCCATTTCTGGGTTCTCTGTTATGTTGCCTTGATCTGAGAGTCTGTTCTTGTGCCAGTACCATACTGTCATGATGATTATAGCTTTGTAGTGTAGCTTCAAGTCTGGGATTGTGATGCCTCCTGCTTTGGTTTTCTTTTTAAAGATTGCTTTGGCTATTCGGGGTCTTTTCCAGTTCCATACAAATTTTAGGATTATTTGTTCTAGCTCTGTGAAGAATGCTGGCATTATTTTGATAGGGATTGCATTGAATATGTAGATTGCTTTGGGTAGTATTGACATTTTAACAATATTCATTCTTCCTATCCAGGAGCATGAAATATATTCCCATTTTTTGTGTCTTCTTTAAATTCTTTCATAAGCTTTCTATAGTTCTCAGTGTATAGATTTTTCACCCCTTTGGTTAGATTTATTCCTAGGTATTTTATTGTGTTTGCTGCAATTGTAGATGGGATTGATTCCTTGATTTCTCTTTCTGTCGCTTCATTGTTGGTGTATAGGAATGCAACCGATTTCTCTGCATTGATTTTATATCCAGCAACTTTGCTGAATTCATGAATCAGTTCTAGCAGGGTTTTTTTTTTGCGTATGTGTGGAATCTTTTGGGTTTTCCACATAGAGAATCATGTCATCTGTGAAGAGTGACCCCCTCCTGGCCGATTTGGATGCCTTTTATTTCTTTGTGTTGTCTGATTGCAGAAGCTAAGACTTCCAATACTGTGTTGAATAACAGTGGCAAGAGTGGATATCCCTGTCTCGTTCCTGACCTTAGGGGGATAGCTATCCGTTTTCCCCCATTGAGGATGATATTAGCATTGGGTCTTTCATATATGGCTTTTATGATCTCGAGGTATGCTCCTTCTATCCCTACTTTCTTGAGGGTTTTTATCAAGAAAGGATGCTGTATTTTGTCAAATGCTTTCTCTGCATCTATTGGGAGGATCATATGGTTCTTGTCCTTTCTTTTATTGATGTGATTGTTTTGTGGATATTGAACCAGCCCTGCATCCCATGTATGAATCCCACTTGGTTGTGGTGAGTAATTTTTTTAATGTATTGTTGGATCCAGTTGGCTAATATCTTGTTGAGGATTTTTGCATCTATGTTCATCAGGGAAATTGGTCTATAGTTTTAGTGGGGTCCCTGTCTGGTTTTGGAATCAAGGTAATGCTGGCTTCATAGAAAGAGTTTGGAAGTTTTCCTTTCATTTCTATTTTTTGGAACAGTTTCAAGAGAATAGGTGTTAACTCTTCCTTAAATGTTTGGTAGAATTACTCTGGAAAGCCATCTGGCCCTGGATCTTGTTTTTTGGAACATTTTTTATTACAAATTTGATTTCCTACCGGTTATGGGTCTGTTCAAATCTTCTATTTCTTCCTGTTTCAGTTTTGGTAGTGTATATGTTTCTAGGAATTTGTCCATTTCTTCCAGATTGCCCAATTTATTAGCATATAATTGCTCATAATATTTTCTTATTTCTGTTTTTATTTCTGCTGTGTTGGTTGTGATCTCTCCTCTTTCATTCTTGATTTTATTTATTTGGGTCCTTTCCTTTTTCTTTTTGATCAAACTGACTAGTGGTTTATTCATTTTGTTAATCTTTCAGAGAACCAGCTTCTGGTTTCATTGATCTGTTCTAATGTGTTTTTTTGGTTTCGATAGCATTAATTTCTCCTCTAATATTTGTTATTTCCTGTCTTCTGCTGGTTTTGTGTTTTATTTGCTGTTCTTTCTCCAGCTCCTTAAGACTCAAGGTTAGGTTGTGTATCTGTGATCTTTCTTCCTTCTTTAGGAAGGCCTGGATTGCTATATACTTTCCTCTTATGACTGCCTTTGCTACATCCCAGAAGTTTTGGGTTGTGGTGTTATCATTTTCATTGACTTCCATATACTTTTTAATTTCCTCTTTAACTGCTTGGTTAGCCCATTCATTCTTTAGTAGAATGTTCTTTAGTCTCCAAGTATTTGTTACCTTTCCAAATTTTTTCTTGTGGTTGATTTCGAGTTTCATAGCCTTGTGGTCTGAAAATATGCACGGTATGCTCTCAATCTTTTTGTACTTACTTAGGGCTGATTTGTGTCCCAGTATATGGTCTATTCTGGAGAACGTTCCATGTACACTGGAGAAGAATGTATATTCTGCTGCTTTAGGATGAAATGTTCTAAACATATCTGTTAAGTCCATCAGGTCCAGTGTGTCATTCAAAGCCATTGTTTCCTTGTTTATTTTCTGTTTAGATGATCTGTATATTGTTGTAAGTGGGGTGTTGAAGTCTCCTACTATTATGGTATTATTATCGATGAGTTTCTTTATGTTTGTTATTAATTGCTTTATATATTTGGGTGTTCCACATTTGGTGCATAAATGTTTACAGTTGTTAGGTCTTCTTGGTGGCTAGACCCCTTGATTATGATATAATTCCCTTCTGCATCTCTTGATACAGTCTTTATTTTAAAGTCTAGATTGTCTGATATAAGTATGGCTACTCCGGGTTTCTTTCGTTGACCATTAGCATGATAGATGGTTCTCCATCCCCTTACTTTCAATCTGAAGGTGACTTTAGGTCTAAAGTGGGTCTCTTGTAAACAGCAAAAAGATGGATCTTGTTTTCTTATCCATTCTGTTACCCTATGTTTTTTGTTGAGCATTGAGTCCATTTACGTTTAGAATGAGTACTGAAAGATAAGAATTTATTGCTATTTTGATTCTTGTAGAGTTGGAGTTTCTGGTGGTGTTCTCTGGTCCTTTGTTGCTTTTGGTCTTTTTTTTTTTTTTTTTTTTTTTGTCTTTTCTCACCTCAGAGAGTGCCTCTTAAAATTGCAGGGCTGGTTTAGTGGTCACAAACTCCTTTAATTTTTGTTTGTCTGGGAAACTTTTAATCTCTCCTTCTATTTTGAATGACAGCCTTGCTGGATAAAGAATTCTTGGATGTATGTTTTTCTGATTCAGCACATTGAATATATCCTGCCACCTCTTTCTGGCCTGCCAAGTTTCTGTGGACAGGTCTGCCGCAAACCTGTCCTGTCTTCCCTTGTACGTTAGGGGCTTTTTTTCCCTTGCTGCTTTCATGATTCTCTCCTTGCCTGAGTATTTTGTGAACTTGACTATGATATGCCTTGCTGATGGTTAGTTTTTGTTGAATCTAATGGGAGTCCTCTGTGCTTCCTGGATTTTGATGTCTGTGTCTTTCCCCAGGTTAGGAAAGTTTTCCGCTATGATATGTTCACGTAACCCTTCTACCCCTTTTTCTTTCTTCCTCTTCTGTGACCCCTATGCTTCTCATGTTCCTTTTTAATGAGTCACTGATTTCTCTAATTCTTAAATCATGCTCTTTTGCCTTAGGCTCCCTCTTTTTTTCTGCTTCATTATTCTCTATAAGTTTGTCCTCTGTATCTCTTTTTCTCTGTTCTGCCTCGTCTATCCTTGCCGCCACTGCATCCATCCGTGATTGCAGCTCAGTTATAACATTTTTAATTTCATTCTGGCTATTTTTCACTTCTTTTATCTCTGCAGAAAGGGATTCTAATCTATTTTTGACTCCAGCTAGTACTCTTATTATCCTGATTCTAAATTCTGGTTCAGACATCTTGCTTGTATGTGTGTTGGTTAAATCCCTGGCTGTTGTTTCTTCATGCTCTTTCTTTTCGGGTGAATTCCTTCATTTTGTCATTTTGAATGGAGAAAAGGAATTAATGAGGTAAAAAAATTAAAATTAAAAAAAATTAAAATAAAAAAATTAAGCACACACACACACACACACAAATCGAATAAATGATGGTAGATCCTAGGTGTGTTTTGGTCTAGGTGTTGAAAGTGGTTTGACAGGTTAGAGAATCAAAGGGAGGAGTAAAAAGAAAAAAAAAGGAAATAGTTTGAGAATTTGAAAAATGAATACACTGAAGTAGACTAAAATGAGATGATGGGAGTAAAATAGAATTTGAAAAGATTTACACAAAAGTAAAGATACAGTAGAACAAAAATTAAAGAAAAATATTTTTAATAAAAATTAAAAATAAAAATAATTTTTTTCTCTTTCTGTATTCAAGAAAAAGAAAAGTAACAAAAAATATAAAAAAGAGAAAAAAAGGAAATCTTTTGAAAATTTGAAAAAGTGAATACACTGAAGTAGACTAAAATAAAATGATGGAAGTAAAATAGAATTTGAAAAAATTTACATAAAAGCAAAAAGTATAGTAAAAAATTAAAAACAAATATTTCTAATAGAAATTTAAAGTGAAAATTAAGTTTCTGCATTCAAGAAAAAGAAAAGAAACAAGAAAGAGAAAAAAGGAAAAGAAAAAAAGGAAATCATTTGAAAATTTGAAAAAGTGAATACACTGAAGTAGATAAAATGATGAAAGTAAAATAGAATTTGAAAAAATTTACATGAAAATAAAAAATATAGTAAAAAATTTAAAGAAAAATATTTTTAGTAAAAATTGAAAATAAAAATGAATTTTTTCTCTTTCTGTATTCAAGAAATAGAAAAGAAATTAAAAAGAGAAAAAAAAGAAAGAAAATTGAATAGATGGACCTGCTAACAGATTGAAGCAGGGCTGAAATTATTTCGTTTTCCCCTAGAAGTCAGTCTATGTGGCACTTTATAGTCCATAAACTAAGCCAGCGGTGGGACTTGTGTTCTTGAAGAGCAAAGTTGACCCAGTTGGGCGGGGCTCAGTGTAACCGCTCCATTCTCCACTAGATGGCGCTGCTAGCCTACTGGGGTGAATTGTTGTGGGGCTTATAGGTGCGTATGCGCATGTGTGGGAGCGGTGAAGATGGCGTCACCCAGCTCCCCAGTCTCTAGTATCAGAACTCTGTTCTCCCCGATCAGCAGTCATGCACCAGTGCTCTGTCTTCAGCTTTCTTCCACTCCCCACTTTTTCACTCTCCGTGACCAGGCCCCAGGCAATACCTCTTTCCCGAGTTTTGTGTCAGATGCGGCTGTTTTCCTCGGCCCCTTACTTCCGAAGCAATGCGGCTTTGACCCGTTCCGCCCCTCTGTGGGAGGGTCTCACCGAGCAATGGCCGAATGAACAATGGCCGAATGTCGGCTGCACCCAGGAACGCTTGCTGGACCCTGCTGCTGCCGGTGCCTGAGACTGCAGCCAGGTGCCAGCCCGCCCCAGAAAAAGTTCGCGAGATAGTGTAGCAGCAGCGTTTCAGGGATTACGGAAAATCACAACACACATCTGGCACCAGGCTTCACCCTTAACGATCTTGTTCTAGCACCAGTGAATGTGGCCGTTTTCTGGGGTCTGCTGGGACCAGGTGGCTTCAACAGTCTCCACCAAATGTCCTTCCAGCAGTGGAACTGCTTTTCCCCGTGTGGCCTGAGGACCTCCTGGACCCCACTCTGCTCCTGGGGATTCACCCTTCCCACCAGAGCACCACCAGGTATTGAGCTGTGGAGTTGCAGCCTTTGCGCTCCCCTTGTTTACAGTCTTAATGGAATTTAAACCCTCTCCTTTCTCCTTTCTCCTTTCTCCTTTCTCCTTTCTCCTTTCTCCCTTTTTAGTTTAGTTCCTGTGGCTGTTTCCAATTTTCCACTTTCTTTCCAGCACCTCCTTTTCCACGGCTTCTCGCTCCCCAAGTTCACCTCTCCGTGCGGCGTACCTGCTTAATTCTGTGGTTCAGTTTGTGCAGATTGTTCTGTTGATCCTCCAATCAGTTTTCTAGGTGTGCAGGATGGTTTAGTGTTGGTCTGGCTGTATTTCATGGATGTGAGACACAAAAACAAACTTCCCTGCTGTTCTGCCATCTTGGCTCCTCCCTCATAGATTGTCTTATAAAAATAGTATAGAATTCTCAAATCTACCTATAATTGTTTTTTGTATGTGGCAGCCAGCTTCCAAGACAGTCTCCAATAATCCCTGCCTCCTATTCATACTGTTGTGTGTCTCCCCACATTGAATAAGGCTAACCTGAGTAGTAAATAGGATACACAGAAGTGATGGTATTTGACTTCTGCACCTAGATAATGAAAGGCCTTGAAGTTTCCATTTTGCTCTCTTTCATGTCACTAATTATGATAGTTATGGGAGTAACCAACTGCCATGTTGTGAGAATGCTCAAACAGTCCTATAAGGTAGTTCATGCAGTGCGGAACAGAACCCCCCAGCCAAGAGCCAGTGAGGGACTGGTTGACAACAGCCATACGGATAAGCCATCTTAGAAGTGGATCCTCCCCTTTCAGTCATGCTTTCAGAAAACTGTAGCACTTGGCTAACATTTGACTGCAACCCCATGAGAGACTCCGAGGCAGAATCACTAAATAAACTGTTCTTGAATTTCTGACCTGTATTAACTGTGAAATCAATATCTATTTACTGTTTGGAGTCCTATACTTGGGGCTACTTTGTTGCACAGTAACAGATAATTAATACATTATATATGTAAGGTAACATTTCATTTTCATTATTTTTCATTTGTATAATCAGTTATCCAACATAATTTATTTTAAAAGCCCTTCTTGTCTATAGTTATCTGCAAGAGTAGCTTTGTCATAAGTAAAGTTTCCAATTATACACGGATCTGATTCTGGACTCCTTAGTATATTTCATTGGTTGATCTGTTCATCCTTGAGTTAACTCTTCATCAATCTTTATAAATAAATGGATGAACATCTACCATTTATTTTTGAAGTGGCAATATGTCTACCTATAACGTACACTTCAGATACCATTCTACCTAGGTACTCAATATTCTCAAAGAGATTTTTCCCTCATAATAAGAAACACTGATGTTTCTGATTCTTGCCTCAGTATGTCACTGATAGAGGAATATAGGACCTAACGGAAGAGCTTCAAAGCGGTGGAACATGGCACTTTATATCACCTTGTCTTTCCCTTTTCTCCCTTATAACTTTTGGTGTGTGTAATTGAGCCCTCCTGCTAAGTATATTCAGCTCAACTCATTGTACTTCATTGAGGCTTTCACAAACCTTTTCACGTGTAAGGATAAAACAGAGTTATATCTTTTTTTAAAGTTTATTTTATTGATGTGTTTGTTGTTGTTTTCTTTTGTCAGCTATAAAGATTAACTTCTTGTTCAATGGAAAATATGACCAACAAAAGTTTTCAGAAATTATATTAGGGCCCCATCATCACTACCGTCATCATTATTCCCGCTGTGTATGGAATTTCTAAATATTTCCAAATGCTCAACCCTAAACATCTCCTTTCATTGATATTTTAAGTTTCTTAGGTACCACATCAACTTAATAGCTTCTTTTTGTTCTTTTTTCAAAATCTCAGGAAGAAACTGCATGTTGGAATTGAACCAACAATATGTGTTTCTCTCTGTGGATAAGCAAAATTTCATAAGAACTAAAATGATTCAAGCAGATGTTCATCATAGAAAAAGTGCCAGAAAAAGCACTGGGAGTCACAAGAATAAATTCAAATCCACTGTTTAGAAATCTTCCCACCATATTCGAGCATCTTTTGAAGTAGGTATTAGATTGTGTTTAAGTACTTCTAGAGACCTTTCTAAATTTCATCTAAAAAATACTTTTGAAATCTGGAGTACTGTTCCTGGAAATATATCTTAGGTGGATTTGGGTGGAATGAGAAAGTAGACGTGGATCTTTATTTTGTCTTTTAGTGACTCATTTATAGCAAAACATATAGGGCTCTCCCTCTTATAGCCATTGCTTATTTCTTGCCACCTATCTTCAAATCCTCTTCCAATCATGTGAAACTTAACAGCATTTCCTAAAGCATGTCATGCTATTTCACACCTTTGTGACTTTGCTTACATTGTCCATTTTCTCTAGAATGCTCTCCTTAACCCCCACTGCCAAAACCCACTAGGAAAATGCATATATGTTTTCAGATTTAGCTCACCACCTCCTGGAAAACCTCTTTTGACTGCCATTCATCTCCTGTAGGCAAAATAACTTACCATCTTTGGTACTCCCTCTCTCCAGTCTAGACCTTTCTACATGGTTCCTATAACACTCCATTGGCTTGTTTGAATGTGTGGCTCTCACTCAGCAACCATAAATTATTTGGAGGCAAATTGTGTAGCCCACCTTTGGATTACTAATACCTAGCATTGCCTGACTCAGAGTATGAACTCAGTGAAATTATTATAAAGAAATGAGTGAATGAATGAATGGCTGCCTGTATCTGTATCAAGTATTTCATACTTGAGTAGTAAAGGTTTTTAATTTTATTCTCCAATATTTTGAGATTAGTCTTGTGTTAAATGAATTAATTTGCACACATTAGACATTACTTTGTCCTTTTCAGTTGTCCCTAGCACATATGGGGCAAATAATTTCTATAAAGTTTGAGGAAACCTTTTGTAATATATTGTACCATAGAAAAGGCATCTCTAAAACATCATAGTGCAGACATTGTTTCCAATGTTTTATATAATGCTGGAGTAAAATTTAAAGAGTCTTGAAAAGAAGGAATACTTAAAAAATGACATTATTATAATGTGCCATTTATATGCTTGTAACTGTACTGTGTTCTTTAAATATTTTAACTCATTTTATTCAATACTCAAAGTAAGCCTTTAAGATTTCTTGATATTTTCCTCATGGGCAGATAAGGAAATTGAGTCTCAGAGAGATTACATAAAAAATTTCCCAAAGTCACAACAAATGACTTTGACTCTGGTCTTTCTAACATGAAATCCTATGTTTTTGTGTTTGTTTTTTGACTTTTCCTTTTTCTTTTTTTACTATGCTAAGTACACTCAACATGAGATCTACCCTTTTAACAAATTTTTAAGTGTGTAGTACAGTATGGTTAACTATAAGCACAGTGGTATAAAGCAGGTCTATAGAACTTCATCATCTTGCGTACATGGAACTTTATACCAGTTGAATAGCAACTCCCCATTTCCCCCTGCTCCTAGACCCCAGAAACACCATTTTATTCTTCACTTTGACAATGTGCATACTTCATATAAGTGGAATCATTAAGTATTTGCCCTTCTGAAAGCCTATGCTTTAATTAACTCTTTGAAAAATAATAATAAACTGCACCCGCAATGACGTGGATGCAGCTAGAGAGGTTGGGTGCTAAGTGAGATAGATCAGTCAGAGAAAGACAGATACCATTGGATTTCACTCATATGTGGATTTAAGAAACAAAATAGGTGAGCTTAAGGGAAGGGGGAAAAAAAGGGAGAGGGACTCAAACCATAAGAGGCTCAATGGTAGAGAACAAACCAGGGCTTATCGGAGGGGTGGTGGGTGGGGGGATGAGCTAAATGAGGGATGGGTATTAAGGAGGGCCCTTGTTGTATTGAGCACTGGGTGTTATATGTGAGTGATGAATCACTAAATTCTACTAAAACAAATATTACACTGTGTGTTAACTAAGTAGAATTTAAATAAAAATTTGGGGAAAAAAAGAAAAATAATAAACTATAGTATGTTAACATAAATAACATTTATGAACAAGAAGTATTTTTTCAAAAAATTAGTTTAAAAGAGAGGCCTGGCTAGCTCAGCTGGTTAAGTGTCTGAATCTTGATTTCGGCTTAGGTCATGATCTCACAGTTTGTGGGTTCAAGCCCTGCATCAGGCTCTGCACTGACAGTGTGCAGATTCTCTCTCTTCCTCTCTGTCCCTCCCCTGCTCCTGCTCTGTCTCTCTCTCTCAAAATAAATACATAAATATGAAAAAATTTAAATATTAAAAAAATGTTTGAACTATTGGGAAGCATCAAATTCATGCTGATGGACACACATTTTCCAAAATTTAGCGTTTCCTTCAAAATCAGAGTTAATTATTGCCAACAATTATTTCAGTTGTCCTCCCTGAAGTAGCAAACTCACGTTGTTCATTTTCGAGAAAGTATTGGCCAGGTCTGAATAGTTCTAGTTTGTCCATCAGTACTCTTTTAATGATGTTCTGTTCAGTTAAAAAAAAAAAAAAAACAGTGGCAAGTTCAACTGGCAACTCATTTGCACAAACACTCTTCTTCAAGACAACCATTATACATTCATAAACAGCAAGAGAGCTCTATGTATACTTCCCATTTCATCACACAGAATTATTACCAAGAATGTTCTCTGGAATTGAGATTTAATCACATTAAGAATATCTACTACTTCAACAAGGATACACTTAAGTGAAGCAGACTATTTATTATTTACTTATTTTTATGTGAGCTTGTGGAGAACACAATGACTATTCACGGAGTCTCGAGTCATGGTAAGGTACCAGCATGTTACTTATTATTGCTTTTGCTCCATCAGTGCATAAGTCAACGCAGTGAAAAAGAAAAACAACATCTTCCTTATCATGAAAATAGTTTTGACTTTGTGAACCCCTGAAAGGTTCTTGGTATTCCCCTGGGGTTCCTTAGACCACACATTGAGAATTACACAACAAGGTTCTTGGTAGGTCTTTACACTCTATACTATAACACCCAGAAGCATAACTTAACATAGTGTTTCCTAAATAAAAGTTCACAGATAGAACTCGGGATATTTGTTAAAGCACAGAATCTAGTCTCCACCCCTAAAGGTTCTGATTCAGTCAGCCTGGGATGAAAAGAGGGAGAATGTATATTTAAAAATTCCCCAGATATTTCCAAAGAACCCTCAGTTTTGGGAACTCCCTTCCTAAGCCAACTTGTTACTGTCTGATGTAAGGCATTAGTAGATACAGGATTTATATAAAAGGCAGCTAGGCAACCTGCTAAATCATCATTCAGATCATTCAGATTTCTAAGGGTCACCATAAGAACACGTAACTGTATAGAAAGGCCACATAAAATAGAATGAAACACATATTCTATATTTACTTAAGTACAATATCAATATACAAAAATAAACTGTATTTCTATACATTGGCAATGTTTTACCTGAAATTGAAATTAAGAAGGTGATTCCATTTAGAATAGCATCAAAAAGAATAAAATCCTTAGAAATAAATATAATGAAAAAAGTGTAAGACTTATGTATATTGAAACTACAAAATATAAATAAGTGGAAGGACATCCCATGCTCATAGTTGGGAAGACTTAATATTGTTAAGATGGCAGGGTCCTCAAGCTGAGCTACAGTTTAATCCAATTCCTCTTCAAAACCCCATTTGGCGCTTTTTTTTTTTTTGCAGAAATTGACAAGCTAATTCTAAAATTCACATAGAAATTTAAGGGACTTAGAAGAGTCAAAATAATTTTGAAAAAGAAGAGTTAGTTTAAAAAAAAAAGACTTTCCACAAATAATAGTAGGACAGCTGGAATGAATTTGGATGTCTTCCTCACAATATACCCAAAAAAACAATTCAAAGTGGATTGTAGCCTACATTTATGAGCTAAAACTATAAGATTCTTAGAATATAGGAGTAAATATAGGAGTAAATCTTCATGGCCTTGGCTTAGTCAAAGTCTTCTTACATATGACACCACAGCACAAATGACAAAAAAAAAAAATTGACTCATCAAATTGGAATTCATCAAAATTAAATGTTTCTTGCTTTAAAAAATACCATCAAAAAAGTGAAAAAACAACCCAAAGAATGGGGGGACATATCTGCAAGGAACTAGTCTTTCTAGATATAAACAACTATTACAATTCAATAACACAAACAACCCAATTTAAAACTCAAGTGATATAGACATTTCTCCAAAGAAAATAGTCAAATGGCCAGTAAACATGTGAAAAGATGCTCAAAATCATGTGCCATCAAAGGTACGCAAATCAAAATCACAATGAGACATCACCTCCAACTGACTAGGATAACTAAAATAAAAAGACAATAACAAGTGTCAGCAAAAATGCAGAGGGGAATTGGGACCCTCTCACATTGCTGGTAGGAATTTAAAATGCCACTCTGAAAAACAATCTGGCAATTCCACAAAAGGTTAAACATAAAGCTATCACCAATTCCACTCCCAGGAAGATGTCCCCCCTCAAAAGGAAAACATATATAAGTGAAAAAACATGTAATTAATATTCACATCAGGATTATCCATAATTACCAAAGAGTAGAAACCACCCAAATGTCCATCAACAGATTCATGGATAAATAAAATGTGGTATACCCATAAAAGGGATATTATTTGGCAATAAAAAGGAATGAAGTACTGATACATGCTATAACACAGATGAACCTTGAAAACATTATGCTGAGTGAAAGCAGCCAGTCAGACCACATATTATCTGGTCTCATTTGTATGAATTATCAAGAATAGATCTATAAAAAGAGAAAGTAAACAGATGGTTGCCTATGGTGAGTCGGGGCTTAGGGGAGATTGAGTGTAATTGCTAATGGGTCTGTAGTTATGTAACTTGTTTTGGGTCTGTTATAGCAACCTGAATGGTTCAAATCTTTGGTGTCTAAATCCTAAGTGTGTCAAATGTGTATTCTTGCCAATTGTGTTACCTTCCAAAATAACAAAGAGAGGAAACTTCCAAGGAGATGGATCAGCCCCTTGCTGAATGCCTGTTTCCTTTCCTATTTTCCTTGATTAATTTATGAAAAGTTACATTCTTTTTATGAAATATGGCCCTTTGTAGCAACATGGATGGAACTGGAGAGTGTGATGGTAAGTGAAATAAGCCATACAGAGAAAGACAGATACCATATGGTTTCACTCTTATGTGGATCCTGAGAAACTTAACAGAAATCCATGGGGGAGGGGAAGGAAGAAAAAAAAAAAAAAAAGAGGTTAGAGTGGGAGAGAGCCAAAGCATAAGAGAGTCTTAAAAACTGAGAACAAACTGAGGGTTGATGGGGGGGTGGGAGGGAGGGGAGGGTGGGTGATAGGTATTGAGGAGGGCACCTTTTGGGATGAGCACTGGGTGTTGTATGGAAACCAATTTGACAATAAACTTCATATATTGAAAAAAAAGAGTGAAAAAAAAAGAAAAGTTACATTCTTTTTAAGTTATACTCCTCATTAGCTACGGAATTTGAAGGGGGAGATAATTTTAAAAATATATTTTCTTAACGTATACCAATAGAGGGTAATTGAGGTGGGTAGGGACGTTCATTCTTCTCCGACCTTTCTCTCATACACTCACATACGATTTAACACTCAAATGTCCTTTCATTGCAACATCAAAGAATCTAATTCACCATTCCTATTTTATTTTCACAATTAAGTCCAGCCTAAATAATATTAAATTATATAGCAAATGACTTTTTTATTGTAGTAAAATATACATAAAATAGATTTACCATTTAAACACTTTTTTTTAAATTTTAACCATTTTTTTATACACTTTTTTTTTAACATTTATTTTTTGAGACAGAGAGAGACAGAGCATGAACGGGGGAGGGGCAGAGAGAGAGGGAGACACAGAATCAGAAGCAGGCTCCAGGCTCTGAGCCATCAGCCCAGAGCCTGACGCGGGGCTCGAACTCACGGACCGCGAGATCGTGACCTGAGCTGAAGTCGGACGCTCAACCGACTGAGCCACCCAGGCGCCCCCCATTTAAACATTTTTAAATATATAGTTCAGTGCCATTAAGTTCATTCACATCATTGTGAATCATAGCAAATGACTTTTATATCAACAGTTCAATGAAAAGTTCAAACATGTATTCAAATCTACAAAGTATCTTTTATTATTAAAGTAAAATCATAGTTCTAATAAAGAACACTATCACAAGCCTTCAGATGAACTAGTAACCCCATTAATAAATTCATGACATTATTATTTATGGAACCATATTTAAACTATATTTGTATTTGTAATTTCCTTTTACGACCCAAAGATTTTCATCCAGACTTCATATTGAAAATAAATTCACTGATGCATCAAGAGAAAGACTGCATATTAAGTATATTAAATGTCAGGCTTGTTATTCCAATTTCATTTGAAAAACAAACTCTTCCATAAGGCATGGACAGATGTTGATAAGATAACAGCAGCTGTGGCAGAGAATACATTTTCATTAAGTAAAAATGACAATGTTTTCTTTAATGGATGAGATTATTAACAGCTCTTTGGAAGTATTAGACAGAAGTTGTTACAAAACATTTTAAGATAATCAATAACCCGTCCACTATGTGTCTTATTGTGAGACCAGCTGCTGCTGTATCTTCTCTCTTGACAAGACATCAAAGTTCGACACCATGCCTACCTAACCATATCAGATAAATCAAACATAGCCATCCATTTGACTAAGAGAATTATCCACTTAAGCCAGAATTTCTTCAATTTGTCCTCTCCTTTCATGTCCTGCCGTCTTTGAGCCTGGGTCTTTTGTTGGTGGCCTCTCAGTCCTTAGGGACTTGCTATCAATCATTTTCTCTTCAGTGCCTTTATTTTCAAATTTTATAGGTTCTTTCCCCTCACCATTTTCACACTTTGAAATAAAAAAAAAATCAGAAATCAAAATATCTTTTCTTACCTCTCCTATTCCCACCTTGCTAATGTTTAAGCTGTCTACTGCACTTCATAGCCTGACTTCTTTAAAGAGGACTGACATCCTGTCTTCACTTCTCACCATGACTCCCTCTCTAATCTACTAGAATGTGGCTTCTACTGAAATTGCCCATGCTGAGGCAACTAAAGCCAATGGATACGACTTGTTTTCTTACTTGACCTCTCTCTGCTTGTGATGGTTTTATGGATTCTTACTCTTGAAACTCTCCTGCGGTGGCCCATGTAATACTACACTCTCTCAGTTCTCCACACGTGTCACTCCTTTGCAGTTTCTCTCATGGACTTTTCTTTCTCTGTCCTCTTCATGAGTGTTGATGTTTCCCTCGTATTCAACTCCTTACTAAACATCTATAATTGGACAGCATATCTCAGACTCAATAACAAAATGCGATTCTGTATTTTCTCCCCCAACCTTCCACTCCTTAGATGTTTTCTTAGTGAAAGGCACCACCATTCATCCAGTTGTTCAAGTCTGAGCATCACCTTTGACTTCTTTTCCTTCCCCTCCTACATAACATCAGCCTCCAAGTTCTCCTCCTAACCCAATTACGACTAGTCTCCCTCATCATGCTGTGCCTCATGTTCAGAACTCATTTACTGCAATAGCTTCCAACCAGTTGCCCTATTACTCACTTCAAATCTCCACACTGCTCCAGAGTCATCTTTCTAGTTTTTATATACAATCATGTCACACCTTTACTTAAATATCCATGAATGCCTCTCCAAACGGAGTTTAAACATGCCTCAAGGTTTTCATATTATCTGCTTCCCACTTTCCACTGTATCCTCTACTTCCATTGTTCCCAATAATCGTCCTTCACTCCAGCCAAATGGAATGTATTCGATTTCCTCCAATATATAATGCAGTTTTCCTTTTCTTAGAATGCCCTTCTCACTTTTCCCTTATCCATTCAAAATAAGCTAGACTACCACTACCCCCATGAAGTGTTCTTTGTTCTTACTTTCCCCCTTCCTCCCCAGGCATAACCTCAGGCCAACTTGGATATCCCCCATTTGCTCACCTAAAGCTGCCTCCACTTACCTCTTCCTAATTTAGCTCCTATCAGAGTAAATTGTAATCCTAGGTGTCCTTTTCTTTCCTCTTCTACTGTCTACTCTTAAAGCAAAGGAATATGCTTCACTTCCCTCCATAGTCCTAGAACCAAGTATAGCATTTGGCTATAGTAGTGAGCAATAAAAAGTTGTTGAATTAATGAATACAGAAATGAATCAAATCAATTAAATTTGTTTTGCCTTAAATATATGGCCAACCATACCATAACATAAGAACCCAGAATTATTGTCCTGCTGCTTGAAATGCTCCTCTATAAACTAAACCTACTAAATGCTTGGGTTTGAGTATGGTTAATTCTTAGACAAGAAGGCTTAGTGTACTACAGAAGTCATTTTATTACATTTTAGTTCATTTTCCTTATTTTTGCAATCTGTCATATATGTATACTCTGATGGAAAAAAATATTTGTGCTTAACTTAATGTTCCATGAGTATTTGTACGGTTATGAGTATAAAGATCTATGGCCACCAGAATATCTTGATCCAAATAATGAAGCAAAAGGAACTTTCAGGAAAGTTGATTACATGTTATAATGACAGGGGGTTCCTGTCAGCAGCTCCCAGGAAAGAACCAAAAGTTATGGTTGGTTTATTTGTTTGCTTCTTTTTTCCTTGCCTCCAGTGCCTGACAATGCTAAGTACAGCATAAGAGCTTATAATTTTATATATTTATATATCAATTTACATTTTAAAGGACTTTCAAGTTAATTTTTTCCTTTGAAACTTTTGCTGATATGTTAATTTTATTCAATCCTCCTGAAACTTCAATGGTTCTAATAAGAAAAAAAAAGTGTGGGCTCATTTTACTGTGCCTGAAATTTAAAATCTTACTTTGTCTGAATTTTTTGACTGAATATTTGTATCTATTTATTTATTAAAAATCTTTTAATATTTATTTATTTTTGACAGAGAGAGAGAGAGAGAGAGAGAGAGAGAGCACGAGCTGGGGGAGGGGCAGAAAAAGAGGGAGACAGAAGTGGCTCTGTGCTGAGAGCAGAGAGCCCAATGTGGGGCTCAAACTCATGAACCATGAGATCATGACCTGAACCCAAATCGGACGCGTGACCGACTGAGCCACCCAGGCGCCCCATTGTCTGAACGTTTTTTTAAAGTATTTTCATTATGTTTAAGTTTTGTTTTGAATTTTTAAAAATGGTCTATCGTGTGTTTTATAATCCTTTTAAATGGGCTTTAAATTATTTGTTTTCTATTTAAAGATATAGGCATAATTCAGGGAAATAATTTTGAAGTTCCTCCTTATTCTTGCAATACTGTTATATAAAAATATATTTACATATATAAATATAATTTTTTCTTTAATGGAAAGAAAGCAGTAATTGTTATTTCCAAGCTTTAGAAATAACTTTCTCCCCTGTCTTACCCTTGAACCTGAACTTTGAAACCCTACTGAACTTATTCTTACATGTTCTCTGCTCTCAATGTCTTCTTATTACCAGAGAGTCTTAACCAAGAATGCATACATGATAGAATTTATGTTTTATATTGTCTGTATGGCTCATGTAGCTTCAGTCAGCCACACATAGAGATTCTGTGATTGGGCATAAATAGTTAAGTCATTAGTCAAAAACTAGTTTTTGACCCTTCTTAGGCTGGACATGGTGATAAACCCTGGCATACAGTAGTGAACAAACAGTACTACCATGATATGTTACAATCACAGAGAATAACCAATACTGTTTTACATACATAAAGTATCCTGGTGCCCATCATTCTGTTCTGAGTGACACCTAAAGTTTTATATCTATTTTTCCTACTTTAGTGTTCCTCTTGCCTTTAATTCCTTACACATTTTTAAAAAATTCTTGATTTGTATGCATATTTTTAGGACACCTCAAATCATTATGCAATGAGACACGATATAAATAACTAAATTCATCTCAGAGTAACAGTACATTTTCAGCACAATTACAATAAAGAAGTCATTTTCCTCCAAGTCAACAGGAAATGAGGTCTCCTTTGCCTCAGCTCATTAGAGAATGCAAAGCACTCAAGTCGGAAACCAGAAATTCAGCACCAAGGAAGCAGAGATGGAAACCGTTCCCAGGATAATCAGCAACACACATTTTGCAGAGTAAACTTTTCAGGGATGATACTTACATTTTTCAAAGCGTTGGTATTTAAAGGGAACCTTGAAGAAACAAGCAACCAAAACCAGAATGTGGAAAATTCTACAGGACAAATGATCCAATTTCTTCAACAACTAAATGGAAAAAAAAAGAAAAAGACAGGAAGGAAGGAAGGAAGGAAGGAAGGAAGGAAGGAAGGAAAAGGAATTGTGAGAGGTTAAGAGAGTTATAAGATATAGATTGACCAAATATAATGTACAAAACTATTATAATCTTGACTCCAATAAACTAACTATAAAAAGACATTTATGAGACGATTAGGGAAAACTAAACATATATTAGGCATTAGATAATATTAAGAAAATAATACTTTTAGGAATGTAGTAATGAGATTATCAGTTATATTTTTCAATGGCCTTATATATTAGAGATACATACTAATATAGATGAAATGTGTCAGATATTTGCTTTAAAATAGTCCAGATTTATTTAATGTATTCATGAAATAGACAAGTTTATCTGTTTAAAAGTGAGAAAATTAAAGCATACCTTGAATCACAGGTTTCTAAGAGTTTCAATGAATACAAATTATATTCTTATCTCAGTCCAGGTTCTTCCAAAAGTAGCAACTGATAAAAAAGCCTATTTGAGAAATTATTTGGGAATGTGATCCCAGGAAACAGCATTGAAAGTCAGAGAGAGTGGGGGTACCTGGATTGGTACCCCCAAATCAGTTGGTTAAGCCTCCAAATTTGGTTCAGGTCATGATCTCGCGGTTAGTGTGTTTGAGCCCCGCGTCGGGCTCTGTGTGGACAGCTAGAAGCTTGGAGCCTGCTTCAGATTCTCTCTGAAGCTCCCTCTCTCTCTGCCCCTCTCCCCACTTAAACTCTGACTCTGTCTCTGTCTCTCTCTCTCTCTCTCAAAAATTAGTAAACTTTAAAAAAACTTTAAAAAAATCGAAGAGAGTAAAAACGGGAAAGAAGAGAAAGTCAATAGAATGCACATTGAGTTGGGTACCACTTTTAGATAACGGGGAGCTCAGTCCTGCAAAGAACATCTGAAATCCTCATGAAATACATCTCAGAAGCATCCATCCATTAAGGGAAGAAAAAAGAAAGCATTTATCAATCATCTCCTTTCTCTGTTGGTCAAGGGCTGCAGGCCACAGGACACTAACTCCTTTGAACTTTTTAGTTACAGAAGCATGAATGCTGATATAGCTCTGTAATATCTAATGACTAGACATAATAGAAGCCCTCCAGCAGGAAGTAAGAGGTGTCCAGTGGTGGCCTGAGGCAATGTACTGACAGACTGCACCTGAATGATCTGGGTTAAGTCTTCTTGGGAACTAGTCTCCACAGCTAAAATGAGAATAAGAGGATTAGAAGAGGTACATAAGCATTGTTCCAATACAGTTCATTCTCTGTGCCCACCACCCATATCTCCTTTTTCCTCCCATTAAGTACAGTCAGTTACATAAAATCCTTTAATATGGTGGTGAGCTGAAATCTGCAAAGACCAAATGTAAGATAGTTACTGAAACAAGCCGAAGTCCCCTCAATGATGCTTCTGATTCCACGGCCATAATTGGTATTAATTTATCTCCCTTCTCCACTGCCAATTTTAGACTTCACTTACCCTAGGCCTGCACCTTGCCTGGGCTGTTTGCCTCCTTGGCTGACCCAAACTTTCATCTCCAAAGGGCCTATGCCCTGGATTTCCTTATGTTTGTCAGGCCGTGGTTGCTTCAATATTCCACGATTTTCACTAGGCATGGTAGCACCAAGAGATATCCAGTGAGCAACCCCTAGACACTCTGTGAGTCTCACATATATATCTCTCTGCCTTCATTTTGTAGCAGGAACCCTAGTTCCTTATGGTAAAAATTAGTATAATTACACTACAGTACAAACTCTTTCTTTGCCTATTGTTAGATTTCAGGACTGAAAGTGCTCAAACGTGACAAAGTATAGGTCACCAATAAGACACTTAGAATGTAACATTGAATATACTAACAGAATCCCGATCGAGGTTACAAATAGTCTAATTATCATTAGCAGGTGACATGTTATTGTTTTGTAAACTTGACCCCAACCACCAATCACCTTAAAATAACAAAACAAAACAGAAACAGGAGGGTGAACATGTCTCAAAATACAAGACTAGGTTGTGTGAAATTTTCTTCTCATGAACCATTTTAGAAAACTCTAATTCCTATCATTGTTTTTCTATCTAAAATAGTTTATACTTTTTCTCATTTAACAGGAATTTGAAGGGGATGCATTGGCTTAATAATTTTTAGCAAGTGTGGACAAAGTCCTAAGATATTTTGTTTAACAGAAAAGTGGAGTTTTATCTCCCTTACTGGTTATGCCTTTCTAGATGCATTTGCTTATTCAAATAATAAGCAAATAATACAAATTCTTTCATTTGTCTTCTGCATCTGTTCTGATAGGTTCTTATACGAATTGACCTCAATCTCCACAATAACCGTGTAAGGTAGGAAACTGAGGAGTTAGAGGAAATAATTTATCCCAAATCAAATACCTAAGCTAGAATTCCAGTTCAAAACCTATTGCTTTAGGGCCACCTGGGTAGCTCAGTTGGTTAAGTATCTGATTTTAGCTCAGGTCATGATCTCACTGTTTGTGGGTTCGAGCCCCACATTGGGCTCTGTGCTGACAGCTCAGAGCCTAGAACCTGCTTCGGATTCTGTGTCTCCCTCTCTCTCTGCCCCTCCCTTGCTTGTGCTCTGTCTCTCTGTCTTTCTCTCTCTCTCTCTCTTCAAAAATAAATAAACATTTAAAAAACCTGTTGCTTTAGGTCGTTTACTAATCTGGAATAGTAAAAGAAATCATTCAATTTACAGTTGTAAATATTGTGGGAAAACTTTAGATTTGCAGTCTTTAGATAGTCATTTTGTGATTCCAAATTAAGAACAGCGGTGTAGTGAGGAACACAGAGATAATTCACAGCCTGTGGCTTTCAAACAGCTGGCTTTTATATTATCCCATCATAGGCAAAGCAGACATAAATAGCTTTTGTAGGTTGTAAATCAAGGTGCCCCGGTCCACCTTAGCCAAGGAGTTGTTATTTGACTTAAATCCAAGGTCACATCTTCTCTCCTAAGATTTTGATGCATGAATGAAGTGATACAACACGGAAAAACAGGTGGAGCATACTTACTTCCTGGGGCAACATTCTCATAACACAATCAAACAGCTCAGGCAGCTTAGCCTTTAGATTATGTCATTTCCATGGGTAGCTCTTTAGTCTTCTAGATTTTGTAAGATATCATGACCTCCTTCCAATAAACTGTCCTTTTCTCTCCATTATGCACAGTTAGTTCCTGTTCACTAGCAATCAAAGAACCCTAAGTTGTATACCATTACAGCCAAGAATGACCATTTATTTCTCCAAATACCTATTGTATTGACTATCCACACCACACAGTTCAGCATCAATGTTCTCTAATTCCATGAGAAATGTTGCTTCCGCTTGCATATAAACTACTTGGGCATTTCTATTATTCTTTGTGTTCCCTCATATGACCCAGCACAGGGCTATATGCTAACTTGATGAATAAATTTTAAAAACAATGGTAATAGATACTGTGGATTCAATGGTAAGGGGCGAGGTGTTGGGAAAGTCAGGAATAGGAAATGGAACATAAATCTCAGGGAGTGCCAAGATAGAAATCCAAAGCCTTCTTAAATCTTGTGTCAGCCTGCTCATGACGATTGCAAAGAACACAGTTCTCCACTGGACAGCGATCCGGACTAACAATAAGTACATAAAAAACAATTTTATTGGGCATATCAGCTTATGTGTGCTCAAACCTACTCTTTCCAAGAGGAGAAAAGAGTTGGAATCATTGGATGCCCATGGAACAATGACTCATAAACACATTTTTTTTGCACACATATATAAAAAGTTACATAGAATGGTATTCTCATCTTTCAGCAGCAGTAATGATTGTTGAAAATATTAAGGAAATTACCAGGGTGAAAATATAGTCTCTTAATAGATGCCGTAAAGGTAGTATTTTGAAGAGCATTAAAATTGTAGCAGAATTGCTTATTTTCCTCAGCTGGCAGAGTACAAACAATTTATTTCACAAAAAGAAAAAACCTCATAGGAAAGGGTGATTACTTTTAGTATATTGAATCATTGAAGGAGTGCTTTTTCTACTGTTGAAGTCATTCTGAGATATGAATTCAGACCATTTGTTGGTTATTCACAAGGCGTGGCTATTCTTAACCTGAATGCGGAGAAAACAAAAAGGAATAAAAACCCGTTAAGAAAAATGTTTAGATTTTTAAAAAATTGTAACTATTCTGGTTGATTAGTGTAATGTCTAGTCTTTTCTCTTTGCTTTTATCCATATAAATACATGCCTTTTAACAATTACAAAAGGTGACTCCATCTCAGAATGGTCTTATTTACTTTAAGATGAATTAAACATTACCTCACTCTGCCTACGACGCTTTCCTTCATTCCCATAATTTTCTTTGAAATTTATTTTAAAGACATGCTATTATGGTAGAGTACATAAGGGATAACTAAATTAAACATGTGTTTGAAATTTTGCATAGAGAACACTTTCCAAAACCAGCAATTGTCTGTGAAGTCATTCAATTTTGAAGGACATTTGTGAACTCTACCTCCTAAAAATCTGCAAAAAAGTATTTGAAGAGTTAATCCAGGGAGATGTAAAGAAATACAAAAAGGGAAAGCTAGGATTCAAGAAACAAGGCCAGCAAAGTCTAACCCAGAAAAAAGTGTTTTTAAAAAAAATCTAGAGAGAAATTAAGAATATCATGAGTATAAGATGCTTATAGATTTCCCTTAAAGTAGGAAAATTTAATGATACCAGAGTACATGTACTTCTTTAGGTATTCAACTGCATTGCTTGATTCAAAAAGAAAATATCATGTTATATAAACATATATTACTATATGCAATATTGTATTTGCAGTTTATTGGCTTTTGGAATGAATCTACGGAGGATAAGAAACATAATTTTAGTGAGTGTTATAAACTTTGATTATCGACACAATAACACAATAGCACAACTATAAAACCAGAAGGTAAATGAGGAAAAGAGAAATTTGTAGGTAGGGTAGGCACACTTCTGAGTAGGCAATCAATAGACACTGTCTAATGTTGTTGGTAAATCTAAATATGGCAACCCGGGGTGGATTGACTCTAAAACTAATAAAGCTTAAGCTTTGGGAATCTTTACTTCCAAGGCACTGAGAGGAGCACTAGAAATTTTGTAACAGTGTGGGTGTTTTTTTCTTAAAGGTGTATCCTGGCTAAGCTATACATTTTAGGCCCCCTCATAACCTGGATCCACTCCAGGACCACTCCCAGGGCTTTGGCAGAGACCTATGCACCTGGAGGATCCTACAGTTAAAGTTCCTTTAGCTGCAAGGTAAATGCACACTTGATGATAACCACCCAAATAACTAAAAGCAGAAATCATTGACACTCTTAGCTTCTGGGGGATAGTCCTGGTCAAACTGGGGCTGTGAGAAGGGAAGAGGGCTGTTTGTACTTCTCACTTTATAGCAACTAGTGTGGTTTTATTTTATTTATTAACCCATAGATGTATTGTTTTTTAAACAGCAACAATTAATTTATAATTTATTAGTCAACATGCACTTTTCTCCTTGATGGGTACTAACGCTACAGATTAAAGGTAAAAGATAAGGCTACAATGTATATATGTATATTTAATATATCTTTTCAACATCTGTGGTAACTATCCTTATTTTCTCCTCACATACATATTTATTCTGGGTCCAGTACCACCTTTCAAGTTAGTAGGAATTCACATGTGAAAGCAGCAGTGTGTGAGATACCAGGAAATAAAAACAGCTGGCATTATATTCTTGTCCTTAGGAAGAGTAACTACAGAGAGCATCAGTGATGGTCTTTTCTTATCAAATAGATGGCATCACCAATGGCTCACTTAAAAGTATAGGAACATTTTCTTCTTATAAAGAGTTTCCTCGTGAATGGAATCTTATTCTTTCTCAAGGTACTTTAAAAAAAAGGAATTCATTGGTTTCATCATAAAATCTCTGCAGCATTATAACAGTATTTTGCTCCCGTACATAGTAATATTGTTTAAGGCAGATATACTTAGAGCTTGCAGTAGAGTAAGGAAACAACCAATTTATGGAAATATTTCAAAGTCTAATGAACCATCTTGCCAAGATGAAGTGTTGTTTTTTGCAGATAATTAGACTGTTCTTTACCTGCCACTGAAGGAGTGCAACCGTAAGCAGACACAAACTCCATGGTAACATGCAGATCAGCATTTTCCTTGTCAGTACCTGGGAAATGTCATTTCTCTGAAATTCTGCTAAGGCATTTCATCTCAGTAACTGACTAGACAACTAACTAGTGACAAAGAAAATGTTTAAACATCTTTAAACTGAAAAGCATTATTGGGGTCAGCCAACTACCTAAGCAAGAGAGGACAGTCTTGGCAAATGAAGGAGAATGAGAGAAGAAGGCATATGCCTATATCCTCCCATTCTGGAGATGAGAGCAGATTGGCTGGAGGATTCCAGCGGGTAACTGGGAAGCCTGACTGCTTTCCCTTCACTCATCTTCTGGACGGCTCTGCAAAGGATGGCAGAGTATGAAAACAGGACCTAATTTAATGACCTGTCTTGTGGCTTCTTTGTCACATTGCTTACTTCCAGTCGACGGTTAATATTAGCAGTAAGATTTTTATTACTTTATGGATATGAATGTAAATTTGGCATAAAAGACATGCAGCTTACAAATCTATTTACCTGGGAGTTTAGGGATGATGAATCCTCAGTGTGCGTGTGTGCGTGTGTGTGTGTGTGTGTGTGTGTGTTTTAAAATGTCTGTTTTCAAGGTTTGCTAAGAAAGCCTCCAGAGACATTTATAATACAAATTGTAAAGGATCATGAAGAAAAGTTAGGCTATTTTAAATGAAAAGAAATTAAGAAATGGAAGTATTACATTGAGATTATTAAACATTGTATGATGAATAGTAAGTTAAAGGAAACTTATTGGTAAAATGAGGTTGGAAGACTATAGAATTTCCAAGGTCTACTCAAGTCTATGTTTCTTTGAGCAACAAAACAAGAAAAGACGAATGAGGAACTTCAGAGGTAAAAAAAATAGGGTTCAATTAAAAAAATTCTAAAGTACTCTTGAAAAATATTTCACTATAATGACATGGTAGACTATCGTGTTTGCAAGGTAAATGGTGAAAACAATGATCTGTTTGTAAGAATGAGCAAAAAATATATGGCTTAGGGAAGTTGTGGAAGCAAAGACAAAATGTAAGAAACCTAGGCAAAAATACCTATGGGTGGAACATCATCAGAGGAATTATGTTAGAAGCAGGCATTTAAAAGCCCCAGAGAAGTTGGTGATGGCAGAATTAACAGTAAAAGTAACAATTATCTTGAACTACAAAAATGAATAATGTTAATTTCTATACAATTACAATGTAATAACAAGAACAGAATGTCTTGCAAGAATATTAAAGACTAAATGAATGATATGTCTCATATTCTAGAGTTCAAAAGATCAAGGGAAGAGAAGAAAATATCAGAGGATCAATAAAAAATTTATTAGAAGTTTATCAATGAAAGACACTTATTCTACAAGATTCTATAGATCTTGCCCCTCCTATTTCTCCAAAATCATCTCATTCTCCGTTACCTCACCCCTCATGCCCTGTGTTCTAGTCACATGGTCTGCTTTTGCTTATGTGAACATGACAAAATCATCCCACCCTCAGGTCCCCTGATTATGCTGTTTTCCTGTGCCATGAATGGTTTTCCTCCTACTGTGCTTGGCTATCTCTTTTCCATCTTTTAGTTTTAGCTTAAAATATTATTGTGGCCCTTTATGTTCCCTGTTAAAGAAAACTCTAAGCATCCCAGTGCTACTCCATGGCTACTGACTGCCGTTGTTTTTCATGTCAGCTATCCTTGTATTTGTTTTCTACGGAACACATAACAAACTTTGCAATCATTTTCTTTCTTAAGACTAGAAGTTAATTTCAAAACCAGAAATTAAGCTGATAAGGGAAGGGACTGTGTCTCTCCTTGTCACTGCTTGAGCCCATGACCTGGTATGGTACTTGGCATATGATAGACACAAGATAAACAGTGATTGGACAAACGGGTCACTTACGATTTGATCAATTGATGGATTAATAAAACATGTAAATAACATGGTGTAAAATACAATGGAATAGAAGTACAAACATCTGTTCTAAGATTGCCTTTTACAAACATAGCATGTTTTCCCAAGTCTTTATTAAATTCTGGCTTAATTTCAACCATAAACCCACCATGTAGCTGCCAGAGATTATGGAGAACAAGTATTTGGCCTTTTTGGTTACTCTAGAGGCCTCCACCAACAGTGGCATACTAGTAAATTTTCCAAAAGTCAAAGGGGGAGTCAGATACTAAGGAGCCAAAGCCTCCAGAGATATACTCACAAGAGCCAAGAGTCCTCATACTGGGATTAATTGTGTACAAGGTCTAGGGAAGAGCACTAGTTAAGAAAAACAGGTGAATTCGTTCACCAGTGATTACTGAACTCCGTCGAGCACCTGTTGAGAAACTACTTTGTGCCAAGCTTACTACCAAGTCCGTAGAAGGCAAAGAAGAATAAAGAGCAGTCTCCACTTGCATGAAACTCAGTGTCTAATACAAGAAACACACATGTATACATATATAATTTTCTGCAACCTTAAGAATTACGCTTTTGAAAATTTGAGCAGAGAATTTGTGACTAAGAATGTAAGAATTTAAGAGACGGTAGGAATGTGGGACAAAGTCCATAATGAAAATAGGAAAGTCTTATTAAATGTGAGGTTTTCATTCCCTTAAGAATGGTTTCTCAGTGCAGAAAAGATCATCTGAGGATTTCCTTTGATATTAAAATCTGAAATACAATTTATCAAGATTCTTCTTTAAAGTTTTAAGTTGAAACAACAAACCTATTTTAAGTTCAGTAAATTTCAACAGTTTCTGAATAATGTTTGATAGTTACCAAATATTATTTTAAAATATTTTAAACTATATTTATAAATATAAAATATTCAATTTCCTTAAGACTTTTATATGACTTAAAATTTTCTCAAGTATAAAATTAGTTCTTGTGAAGATATTCAATTAATCTAAATAATTCGATTCTTCAGTTGTCTTAAATGTTTCAATATATGCACTTAATAAGAGCTTAATTTAAAACCAAAATTCTAAATTAATCACCAAATTATTAAATTAGAACTAAATGCTTGACATATGTTGCTCTAAAAGTTCATTTTTTAAACTACAAGGATATTTCAAATATACTCAGATTCCATCACATAGAAGTGTTAATATGATGAATTCTGATTCTTTTTAACATTTCTGTACAGTTGACCCTTGAACAACACAAGGGTTAGGGGCACCAACCCCCCATGAAGTTGAAAATCCAAGTATAACTGACTTCCCAAAAACCTTAGTAATAGCGAGAACAGGAAGAGATTACTTTTTTATTATTTTTAAATTTTTTTAATGTTTATTTTTCACAGAGAGAGACAGAGCATGAGTGGGGGAGGGGCAGAGAGAGAGGGAGACACAGAGTCTGAAGCAGGCTCCAGGTTCTGAGCTGTCAGCACAGAGCTCGACACGGGGCTCAAATGCACAGACTGCGAGATCATGACCTGGGCCGAAGTCGGCTGCTCAACCGACTGAGTCACCCAGGCCCTCCAGGAAGAGATTACTTTTTACTGTAATATGCCATTTACTGCCCGCATGGAGATGATTGGCATCACACGACATTTTAGGTGGATACCCACAAAATCTGAGCTCACTACAATAGCAACAGGAGGTGGTCGTGAAATTACTAGAGTACTACAGCATGTACTACAAATGATTTTATGCAGTTATGATTTAATACTGCATCTTTATCTTTGTTTACATTTCTCTTGACTGCTAGTGGCACCATGCATGATTTGTGTTTGTGTGCATAAGTTCTGAAAATTCTGACTTTTTGTAATAGATTTGTGTATATTTTATGGTAGCAAATGATAAAATAGGCTGGCATCTCCAAAAATTTTTCCAATGTATCTATTGAAAAAAATCTGCATAAAAGTAGACCTATGCAGCTCAAACCTGTGCTGTCCAAGGGCCAGCTGTATTTAATTCTAAATCTTTTGGGGAACCCGGGTGACTCAGTTGGTCAAGAATCCGACTCTTGGTTTCAGCTCAGGTCATCATCTCATGGTTCATCAGTTCCAGCCCCATTTCGGGCTGTTTGCTGTCAGCGTGGAGACTGCTTGGGATCCTCTGTCTCTCCTGTCTTTGCCCACCCCCCATCTTTCAAAACAATCAACATTAAAAAAAATTAAATCTTCTAATAGTTGAGAGATGCTTACTTGATGAGGAAATCACTGTCATCCCCATCAAATTTCAGCATAACCAGCTTTGATTGGTTTCACAACCAGAACTTTGAGCTTTGGTGCTGATTGGCTTCTTGTTAGCAGCTGACGGAACAGGTGAGCATTGCTTGTACTCCTATATCAATGTGCAATTTACAGCTGTGTAAATCACATCACTGGGTTCAATTTATGAGTATCTGATTCTTCTGCCTACTCATAGAAGTCTCATAGCCCTACCTTGCTTATATCACATGATTCATGGTTTGTAAGCACTTGCTACATGTAAATGTGTTTTTTGGCTATTTTTGATCTAGAAGAAATCCTACATTTAAAATATATACTTCCCATTTCTTAGGACACCTAACTCTTATGCGTATTATAATGATAACTCATTTTTTAATCGTTAGCATTACATTTAATGGCTTAGCATTACTATTCAGGTACCACTTCTGAATCAGTCAAGATTTTAGTTAAACTACTTGAAACCAAAACATAAAAATTAAAAAATCCAAAGATCAGTGGTTTTTAAAAATTGGCGCTTTTGATTTTCTCATGTATGAGGAATACAGGGCTGGGTGGAAATAGCTGGTATGGCAGCTTCATGATGCTACTGAAACCCTTTCTATCTTCCTATCTTTCCCCCAACCTTCTCATCCTCATGGACAAAAGATTTTACATGTTTAAAATAATAATAATAATGTCAACATATAAAATAGAAAGAGTACTTTATGTCTTTTTTGAAAGAAGATACATATTTAAGCTTTTAAAAACAGCTTTATCGAGGTATAATTAACATTCAATACAATGCGTATATTTAAAGTGTCCAATCTTAAGTTTTGACACATGCAGACGCATGAAAACCCATCCCCACAATCAAAGCAATAAACATAACCATCCATCGCAAATGCTTCCTTGAGAGCCTTTGAAATTTCTTCCTCCTGTGTCCCTTTCCCCAATGTCATCCCGAAACAACCAATATTTGCTTTCTTTTATGAGAGATTAATTTGCATTTAAAATTTTTTTTTTCAACATTTTTTATTTATTTTTGGGACAGAGAGAGACAGAGCATGAACGGGGGAGGGGCAGAGAGAGAGGGAGACACAGAATCGGAAACAGGCTCCAGGCTCCGAGCCATCAGCCCAGAGCCTGACGCGGGGATCGAACTCACGGACCGCGAGATCGTGACCTGGCTGAAGTCGGACGCTTAACCGACTGCGCCACCCAGGCGCCCCTAATTTGCATTTAATATAACTTTATATAAACGGAACTCCACAGCTTGTACTGTTTTTGTCAGGTTTGTTTCACTCAGCATGACTGTTTTGAGATTCATCTATATTGTAACAAATCAATAGTTCATTACTTTTCGTTGCTGATTAGTTTTCCATGTACACATATACCATAGTGTGTCTATTCACCTGTTGATGGACATTTAGGTTGTTTTCATTCTTTTGTCCACTACAAGTAAAACTTCTATGAACATTAACAAAACATATGGGCATATACTTTCATCTCCATAGAAAATACCTAGAAGTGGGATGGTTCTTTTTAAAGAAAATGCCAGGCTATTTTCAAAAGTGGTTGTATCATTTTACATTCCTGCCAACAGATGAAAGTTCCAGTCTCACCACATTCTTGTCAACACTTGATATGGTCAGTATATTTATTTTTAGCCATTCTGCTAGGTATGTAGAATTGCCTCATCACAGGTTTTAATACATTTCCCTAATGACTAATGAATGTTAGTCATTTTTATACACGTATTTGCTATCCATATACAGTTTTTGGTGAAGTGTTTTTCTGATTATTTTGCCCATCTTTTAATTGAATTGTTTGCTTAATTATTGAATTTCAAGAGTATTTTATTTATTCTGGATATGGGACTTCTTTCAGATATAAAATTTGCAAATATTTTCTACCAGTCTCTAAGTTGTCTTTTTATTCCTACCTTGCTCAGAATTTTTTCTTTTTTTCTTCTTTTTTTAAAAGTTTACTTATTTATGGGGCACCTGGGTGGTGCAGTCAGTTAAGCGTCCTACTTAGGCTCACGTCATGATCTCATGGTTTGTGAGTTCAAGCGCCACGTCGGGCTCTGTGCTGACAGCTCAGAGACTGGAGCCTGCTTCGGTTTCTGTGTCTCTTTCTCTCTCGGCCCTTCCCCCCACTTTCACTACGTCTGTCTGTCTGTCTGTCTGTCTCTCTCAAAAATAAACATTAAAAAAATTTTTTTTTAAATAAAGTTTAATTTGAGAGAGAGAGAGAGACTAGCTCCAAATCAGGGGAGGGACAGAGAGAGGGAGAGAGAGAATCCCAAGCAGGCTCCATGATGTCAGAGCAGAGCCCAACACGGGGCTCGATCCCACTAACTGTGAATTCATGACCTGAGCTGAAACCAAAAGTCAGACACCTAACCCACTGAGCCATCTAAGCACCCTCAGAACTTTTTTTTCCTTATTCAGAAGTGGATGCTGGGGCACCTGGGTGGCTCAGTGGGTTAGGCATCTGACTTTGGCTCAGGTCATGATCTCACGGTTGGTGGGTTTGAGCCCCACGTAGGGCTCTGTGCTGACAACTCAGAGCCTGGAGCCTGCTTTGGATTCTGTCTACCTCTATCTGTGCCCCTCCCCTGCTTGCACTCTGTCTCTCTGTCTCTCTCACAAAAATAAATAAACATTAAAAAAATTTTTTTAAATATGGAAATGGATGTTGTATTTTTTCTAATTTTTTTCTGCATCTATTGAGATAACCATATGGTTTTGTTAAAATAAGTTTTTAATACTGATGAATTATTCTTTTAATATATTGTTGTCTTTAATTTTCTAAACTTTGTGTAGAAATGTTGCATCTCTGTACATGAAAGTTTTATAGTTTTCTTGTAATGCCTTTGGTCTTAGAATTAGGATGTGGAAAGACATCAATTTAGTGCCATTGTGTTATCTATAGATTTCATGTTTATTGTGATGTTTCTGGTCCTTTGTAGTCTTTGTTGCTTTCCACTGTCAGAGTCCCCTTTAGGATTTCCTGAAGGGCTGGTTTAGTGGTCATGAACGCCTTTAGTTTTTGTTTGTCTGAGAAAGCCTTTATCTCTCCTTCTATACTGAATGACAGCCTTGCTGAATAAAGGTTTCTTGGCTGCATACTTTTTCCTACTCAGCACATTGAATATCTCCTGCCACTCCCTCTGGCCTGCCAAGTTTCAGTGGACAGGTCTGCTACTACCCTTATGCGTCTCCCGTGGAGGTTAAGGACCGTTTGCCCCTAGCTGCTTTTAGAGTTTTCTTGTTCTCTTTGTATTTTGCCAGTTTCATTATAATATGTCTTGGTGTTGACTTATTTTTGTTGATTTTGAGGGGTGTTCTCTGTGCCTCTCGGACTTTGATGTGTTTCCTTACCCAGTTTAGGGAAGTTCTCAAGTATAATTTGTTCAAGTAAACTTTCTGCCCCTTTCTCCTGCTCTTCTTCTTCTGGAACTCCTATGATACGGATATTGTTTCATTTAATGAAATCATTTAGCTAATTCTCCCCTCGTGATCTAGTAATTTCTTTTCCTCAGCATAATGCTGAAGTATTCCCTCCTCTTCAATTTTCTAAAAAAGTTGGTGTGGAATCATAGTATCTCTTCCTTAAATGTTTTGTAAACTTTACCAGAGAAGCCAGTGGGACCTGGAATTTTCCTCACAGAAAAGTTTTAAATTACACACGGTTTCTTAGTGGATCTAAGGCTATTTAGATGATCTCTTTCTTTTTGAGTATGTCCATTTTATCAAAATTTTGGCATGAAATGTTTATAATATTCTCTTATTATTCTTTTAATATTTGTGGAACGTATAGTAATATAAAGTATCTCATTCTTAATACTGGTAATTTGTGTCTTCTGTCTTTTTTCCTTGATCATTCTAGTGAGAAAATTATCACTTTTATTAATATTTTTAAAGAAACAGCTTCTATTTCATTGATTATTGCTGTTTTCCATTTAACTGATTTCCATTCTGACTTTTATTATTTTCTTCCTTCTACTTCATTGATTTCCACCCTGACCTTTATTATTTCCTTCCTTCTATTTAGTTTCATTTGCTCTTTCTTTTCTTATATCTGAAGTTTGAAGCTGAGGTCATTGATTTGAAATCTATTTCCCTTTCAATTATAGAGGTTTAGTGCTCTCAATTTCTCCTGAGTTATTTAAATGGGATCCCACAAATTTTAATTTGTTGTGCATATATTTTCATTCAGTTCAAAATACTTCCTAATCTCCCTTGTGACTCCATCTTTGACCTATGGTTTATTTAGAAGTGTGACATTTATTTTTAAAATATTTGGGGCACCTGGGTGGCTCAGTCAGTTAAGCGTCCACTTTGGATCAGGTCATGATCTCATGGTCCATGAGCTCGAGCCCTGCATCGGGCTCTGTGCTGACTGCTCAGAGTCTGGAACCTGCTTCAGATTCTGTGTCTCCCTCTCTCTCTGCCCCTCCCCTGCTCGTGCGCTCTCTCTCAAAAATAAAATAAAAAACATTTAAAAAATTTAAAATATTTGGTGATTCTTTAATATTGATTCTAATTTAATTCCATGTGGTCAGACAATATACTTTGAATGTCATGAGTCATTGTAAATGTATTAGCACTAATTTTGAAGCCCAAGATATGGTCTAACTTTGGTAAATAGTTTCTTAAATACTTGAAAGAAATGAGTATTCTGCTATTGGTGGTTGGAAATGTTCTTCAAGCATCAATTAGAATAGTATTGTTAATAGTGTTATCCAAATCTTTAATAAGCTTATGATATACTAGTTTCTGTATACGAGTTCTATCGATTATTGAGAGAGGGGTATTGAATCCCTGACTGTAATTCCAGTTTTGTCTGTTTTTCTTGCATTTTTATTACATATTTTTAAACTCTGTTTTTAGATGCCTAAACTTTTAGGATTGTGTAATCTTAATAGATTCCTTTATCATTCTAAAATGATCTTGGTATATTGTTTGCTCTGAAATCTTACTTGTCTGTATTAGTTTAGCCACTCTAGTTTTCTTTTGATGGTGTTAGCATGATGTATCTTTGCCCATCCTTTTATATTTAATATATAAACATAAATATAATAACCTTTAACATATCATTTACATTTACTGTTTGTTTCTTACAGGCAGCAAATTGTTGAATTCTGTGTTTTATATCCAGTGTGATAATTTTTGTCTTTTAATTGGTGTGCTTACACTACTTACCTTCAGTGTGATTATTGATCTGGTTGGGCTTAAACTGATCACATTGCTATTTTTCTTTTATTTTCCCCACCTGTTCTTCATTCCCCCTTTCCTCTTTTTCTACCTTTTTTTGGATCGAGATTATTTTTTCACCTTATCTCCTTTTTTTTGGCTAATGTACTGTAATCTCTTTTGTATTATTTTGATGAATAAAGCTTTGTTATACATCTCTAATATACATAATATTATATTATTTCACATACAGTCTGAGAATATTACAAGAATGTACTTAATTTTTTTATTTGAGTACATACAATGTTATATTAGTTTCAAGTGTACAACATAGTATTCGACATCTCTATACCTTATGCTATGTTCACCACAAGTGTAGCTACAATCTGAAACCATACTATGCTATTACAATGATCATTAACTATATTACCTATGTGTATCTTTTATCCCCACGATTATTTATTCCATAACTGGAACGCTGCATCTCCCACGACCCCTCACCCGTTTTGCCCAGTGCCCCACCCCTGCAAGTGTATACTTTCATTTCCCCTCTCCTAGCATTCGTGCTATGGCTGTCATACATGATATATGTATGAAGTCACAGAGTTTTGCTAGAACCGTAGAATCATACATACAGGCTATGCTTCCAACTATATCCTGGTTTCTACAGTGGAGACCCTCTGCTGCTGCTGGGTGAAGACGCTGCAGTTCCTGTTGCCAAACTTGGACGTGGCACATAGCCAATGGGCCCCCCACTGCCACCTTTTCAGGCTGCGTGTAGCGTTCCACCAGCGTCTCCCATCCTTCTAGGATGGACTTCCCGGAGAGCCTCCCTGTTCATGTTATTCTCTTCCAATCAAAGTCTTGTGCAGAGGTGTTGAATTGGCTGAGCCTGGGTTACATACCTGCTCCTAACTCCAAGCGTTGCCGGGGAAAGTGAGCTTCCGGCTTCTATTTTGACAAAGTGAGACTCCTAATACAGGCAGTTTCCCAAATAGAGACTGTCCCAATGTGAGAGGAGGACACAAAGTATGATTTAAGTTGGGAGATTTAAAAAAAAAATGCAGGTGGTATTAGAACATAATTTTGGAAAGAAAGTTTTAAAACAATACAGGCTTTAAAAATAGAAGACATACAGCAATTTTCTACATACCTACGCTGTAACAGAAACCCGAAGCATTGTTTCTTAATGTCAATAGGGGCTTTAAAATTATGAGTATATATAGTCGACTGCTTTTCACCCTATCATTCATACTCTGAGTCACTCATCCATCAGTATGATAATTGGAAGCTGAGTCTACACTTAGCCTGTAGGTCTGTGAGAAATAGCTGTGATTACTCCAGGGCTCCTGCATGGAAATTTCATGGCAATTTTACAAAATAAAGATCATACAGAAGAAATTGACTTTGTTTTCCTTGTCAGTGCAGTATTACATTCTTATTTTCTTACCAAATCACTCCCTGATGAATATCTGTCATCATTAGCCAGTGGCAATAACGTGTTTACTGGATTTTTCTGTATTCCTCCAAACATCTCTTAAAACAATTCAATGATTCAGAGAAAATAATGAAATTATCTTAGCTCTTCAGCTCAGAAACGCATATGTGTTTGTTTTGCAACCTAAGGGATGCTTTTTCGCACTTGGAAGCTTTATTTTTTCCTTTCTCTCTCTCTCTCTCTTTCTCTCTCTGTCTCTTTTTTTTTTTTTTGCAGGGGGTGGAGAGTTGAGAAGGGCTGCTAAAATAGTTAATCTCTTTCTTGTTTTCCATAGGGTTGAAAATAATTTTTCAAGATGACAGACCACTGATTGATAAGTATATTGACTTAGCTTTCAGCTTCAAAATTATCAAGATTTTCTTTTCAAAGATTTTCAAATCCTATTGTAACAGTTTTGTTTTTTATGTTATTGCTTTGAACTGGGGAAAATAAATACCATTTAATTCTTTCAAAATATTAAACTTCAGTCCATTGATTTCTCCTCTCCTCTTCTTTCAGGTTAACCATGATTTTGTCTTTTTAAATAGTTTGGTGTGTAATAATTTATATGATCAGCTTTTTTATACATGGGCAGCAGGAAAATACTGGGAAAAAGGACCATGGAGGACAGTGCTAAAGAAAGTGCTTTTCATAAAGTAAATGCTAAGAAATTGTATATTTATTTCTATTAAAATCTATATTCTATGCTATGCATTTCTTAGGAAAAGACATGCTTTAGTAAAATCTGACACTGTTTGAGTTACATACAGAGTTGGGGTCAGATGGTATGTTACACAGATACTTCATATTATTTCAACTTGTTATTTCGTTATATTACGTAGAGATATGGAAAGTGATGAGTTATGGACCCAAGCCAAACAGATTCCATACTGACTGATATCACTCACTCATCCACTCCATTCATTCATTCAATAAATATTTATTGAGCCCCTATATGTACCAGCAATGTGTTAGACATGGGAAATAGTGATGAACACTATTTACTAAAGCTTTTAGATTGTGATTTCATTTACTAAAGCTTTTAGATTGTGAGCTGACTTACAGATAAAACTTCTCTAATAACACTTTTAAAGACACATTTTGTAAGAGCCCCTACTTTGAGAAAATCACAGGAAGAGAGTAGTGAATGCTCCTACTTTCACCATAAAGGTTCTCTGTCACACACCTGTTGACTCACCATCAACATCAGATGAGAACAATTTCAGCATTACTCAAGTGTCATTTAGTGCATTTGAGATATAAAGATATTCCATGGTATACAGTGTAAAAATCGTGAGAGAGAATCTGGAGGGAAATTATAATAGCATTCTTTGGAAACATTGAGGTTGGCCACTCTGGCTGAAATATTTTTTGCCTTAAGTTAGTTTAATGAGCATATTTTACATGTTCACAGTACTACTGGCTGGGGAAGACAAAGAATCCTTCAAAGCAGTATTTATGCTATGCAACTTACATGAACAAGGAGTTATACAATTTGTATTCTCAAATTAAAAGTTTGTAGTTCTTTCAAGTTAAGAGGATAGCATAGGAGAGAGGAATTTATTGATTTATCCAAATAACTTCACAAATCAAATATAAAATACAAGATGATTGTTTCAGATCAATATTTTGCTTAGTTTTAACATGATAAATACACTCAATATGGCAAAGCAGATTCATAATATCACCATGCTTAAAACTTCAGACTGTCACTATTGCAACTGATTTTACAATTTGGATTCCAAATACAAAACAAAACCTATTAAATTGTTTAAAGCAAAGTGTTTAGTGAGGAGCTCATCATGTCACAAGATAACATTTGAAAAGTATTCTCCACTACTAACCAAAAGATTGAATTTGGCTGAAGAACCAGCATCACACTAAATAAATCACTTCTCAATTAAAGAAGGTGAGTTCTTGTTAGTTTCATTAGTGATTCCACTTTGAAGCAAATACTTCCTTCCCAATGCTCTCATTTCAGATTACTGGATCCTGCTTAGAGTTCTTGAAATGGCAAGCCAAGTTGCTTTCTTTCAACTATTATCATTTGTAGCTACTCATTTGGGTCAATAAGGAATATTTTGACATGTAATCAAAGTGGAGTGCTATTGGAATTTTTATCTCTAGCAAAAATTTGGTACAATCTGGTTTGTATTGTTAGGTATTTTCATATATGGTCATATGGGTCTCTTACTACTTGGAAGATATTACAGTTCAGGGTCGGGACTAGGCACTACATTGTTTTTGTATACATTGGAAAAATATGATACCGGGAAATGTTAGTGCTTTCTTACCACTGTGGGGGAGGCCAGGTGGAGGGCAAAACTAATATGTACACAAAGAATAGTAGAGGGGAGAAAAGGATAGAATTTGGATTTTTGATAACCATGTTTTGAAGACTGATCATACCGTTCCTGATGCTGCCCACCTCTGACATCAAATGTCTGCAACAATGCATTTCTGTAGTGTATAATAACATAGTTTGAATATGCACTTTCTCTTATTCATAACTGAAACTATGTAAATAATGGTGCAATATTATCGTCCCCCTTTTACAGAGAAGAAAATTGAAACTTAGAAAATAAGTTAGGTGGCTGGAGTTCACATAGTCAAGTAAGTAGCAGAGTAGAGGTATGAACTTAGGTCTTTCTGTTTACAATATCCAGGTTTACTCTATCCCCCCTTCCCCGCCCTATTATTCACTTAACAGAATTCTTTCCCCATTCTTGTTATTAATACCATGTTCTTTCCTGCTATCCTTTTTTTTTTTTTTTTTTTTTTTGCTTCCCTTTTTTCCTCAGATGAAGAAGTGGTCCTTCTCCCTATGGCTAGATTAGCCTCTCCCCTAATGATCTTGCTATTATTCTCCTTGCCTTCTTCAGGATTTTGCTTTATCAATCATTCAGGCTCTTGAATTGTCAATTTCTTCTTTTCACTTCAGCATATGAATAAATTCAAGTCATGCCTGACGCCTCCACCCTTACTCTTGGTCCTGATGATAACTCTTTAAGCTGGTCCCTCCTTTATTACATGCACCAAGAAATTTCTAGAAAATGCGGCATTTGTTTGCTATTTTCCTCTTAATTGCAGTTGCTCTCTTAAGAGTCTCTGAGTAGGGAGAGGCCCCACCCAAAGGAAAAGGAAATATTACATTGTGTTACAGGTTCTACTACTGGTTGGGTCATGGTTATTAGTGGGCAGGGTCAATGTGTGTTAAAATATCATCCATGACTCATGCTTTGTTTTGGGTTTCCTGCCCCCTGTCTCCCTGTAGTAAGCAGCAGATCTAGACAGGGCATTGCTCTAGTGGGGCATGCTGATCATCCATTTTTTCTTACCCTTCCTTCCTCCCTCCCTCCTACTCCTCCTTAGAGCAAGTCAAAAAAACCCAAGATTTTGGGGGACCTCCTAAGCACCTATTTTTATATTCCATAACCATGCCATGGGACTATGATTTACTGTTGTACCTATTAAAATATAATACGTTTATTCTGATGCTGCTATTGTGTATTACATGTACAGATAGGAGGAATGGTCAATAGGGCAGGGTTCTGACATTACTGGGTTTCTGAACATATGACCATCAAACGAACATTCTGATTCTCAGCAGAAATCTTTGACCCCACCCCCCGCCCCCAGCCTTACTATGGTATGATTGATAAACAAAAACTATACATATTTAAGGCGTATCATGTGATGTTTTGATATACATTGTGAAATAATGACCACAATCAAGCTAATTAGCATATAGTATATTCATCACCTAACAGTTTTTTGTGTGTGTGAAAACACTTAAGATATACACTATTAGCAAATTTAAAGTGTACAATATATTATTATTATTAACTATTACCTATAGTCATGGTGGTGTACATTAGATCTTCACCACTGACTTTCTTTGGGTAATATTCAATGAATTCAAAATAATTTTTATTCTCTTTGATGTCTATGCAATATGTTTGACCCTCTTAGCCAGTCTCTCATTCTTGAAATGCTTTGCTTGGTTTTTATGCCATGTAATTGTACTAGTTACTCATGGTAACTCAAATCTGTTGATTATATAGTCCAGGATTTCTTTGCTTGTCTTCTGGGAAAATAGTACCCCAGGTTTCACAACCTCAGCCATGATTTACTTGCACTCACAACTCAAGATGTGGGCCCTGATCGGCTCTAATTGGTCAGCAAACAATCTCTCAGTTATGGTAACTGGGTCAAGGAGCGGCACATAATTGACAGATCCAATTGGATACTGTACAATAAGTTTTTGAGGACTTCAGAGAAAGAAACCCTTTTTTTTTTTTTTTTTTTGCCCCTTAGATATAAGTGGATATAGAGTTTGGAGCTTGCTGTAGCCACGTGACCACCACATGGAATTTGAAAATGGCACCAAAGTATCAAGAAGCAAAGTGAAGAGATGAAGCAAAGTCTTTTGGTGACCTCCTGGAGTTTGAGTCCTACATCCAGCTACCTTGAAACCAGCCTATTACAAACTTTTTAGAGACAAGAACCAATAAAGTCTCCCTCTCTCCTATGATTTTGGCTTAAACCTGTTTGGTCTATTTTTGTTTTTGTTTTTTTTTTCTCCTTTGCAATCTAAATAATGCAAAAACAAGACAATCTCTGCATTTTATTTTGTACATATAAATACATACATATAAATTCATGAATTCTAGAAAGATACATTTCAAAGTGCTAGGAGTGGTTATCTTTGGGGAAGGGGGGCTACAGTGGCAGGAGAGATGATTGGTAAGAGATTTATGTGTTTTTTCTTAGACTGCTTTACAAAAAGGATCAATTACTCATAACATTAAAAACAAGCATCCAATTAACAAAGACAACACTTTGTTACCAACCCCACCACCCCCTCCCAACAATAACAACATCTATTGAATTACATTAGTGACCAATGTCTTTGATATTCAGGATCTGCAGCAGTGTAACTAAAGCTTCTCCTTTCCCTCTTCTATGACAGGTCCTTAGTGTTCCTGGAGGTTTGTAAAGCAAATGTACTTAAAATAGAGGCTTTAGAACTTACCTTGCAAACCAATAATGATTCTTATAATTCGTATTTACCCTGCAATGGTAACCAGTTATATCTTAAAATACATTTTCATGCTTACTCTCGTCAATGAGTAGTTGCTGCACCATTTACCTGTTCTGCAAACAATACAAACAAAGCACAATCTAATCTAGAGGCTTGTCTGAAGTTGCACAGTGAAACAGTGATTGTGATGGGACTCATGCCTTTTGATTCTCTGGTGATGAGTTTTCCATTTCACACAGTCTGCACTTGAGGCAGAGTCCAGGAAACTCCATTTAGGACTCATCTCAGGTACTAAAATAAACTTGGCTCCTTCCAATTCCAGAGAGAACTCTGCTTAACTTTCTGATGCCTTTTTTTTTTCATGTCATATTTCTTTTTAGATGTAAACTGACCTTAGGTATATAAATCCACTAATGATACAGAGCAGAACAATTTTAAGTGGTTTAGTGTTCCGTGACACAAAATCTGAATCTCCAGCAAGGGATGCTCAGGAGCATTCAGTACACCTGCCTGGAGTGAAAGACAGTTTGTTGCATCTCAGCAAGAGGAACTGTTAACCAGTATCAGATGAATCTCATCTGGGGAGCCTGTCTCTTCAGCAGTGGTGAACCGACTCACCACTAGGGGGCGCAGGCTTACTATAATAGAGGCGGAAAAAGCTAACGCTCTCACTTGAATCTTTCCTCAAGTCTGAATATTAAAGAATTCCTTGCTCCGGAGCTAAAAGCTCTCTCTCTTTAACTGATCTCTGGGAATGATGATAGAGCCTTGCTTTAATGCCACACAGTAAGTTTAAGCAGTTAAGTCCTCTGAGCTCATTCATCCGTTTTGTCCTGGTCTCTGGAAAAGAAAGTGTTATATTATGGAGATAATCATGACAGATAATCCAAATGAAAGCAATTTTGACAAATTCTAATATAACTTTTTATTGAAATAGGGATGACAAAATCCTTTTCTCTAAAAGGGAAATCGTTTAGACTTCATGAAAAATAGGTCTCAGGCTAAGGATCTTTTGCTCGAAAAGAGGAAATAAAAGAGATCTGGAACTGTGAGAAATCGAATCCTATCCTGCTTTACTTCCTGCCCTCAGCCTGAAGAATGAAAGCAAATTAGAGTCAAGGTAATCTTTCTTTCTCTTTTGAAGTGTAACTGTATAAAATGATTTACAAATGATTTAAATCAAAGTGGAGGGAGGGGACTCAACAACTGGCGATGAATTCAACAGTTAAAAAAAATTGGTCACAAATAATGCCATCTTTGCTTTGTTACAAGAAAATAAGGCACATCCTTCTTTTTTTGGTAAGCATGTTGGGGAAGGGAGGTGGATGTTGCCTATTAAATCACAGATTGGAATCTAGGGGTTTACTTTCTACCAGTGGGAACTACCTGGTTATACAAGAATGTATAAATGTAAATCTTCCTTTACACATCAGGGATTCATGGAAGGAATTTTGGCATTCACCTGGGGAGATACATTATCTCCTCAAAGAATTAAGATGCACCATGTCTTTGCAATAAGCATAAATTGAGGAAGGACTGGCAATGAGAAGAAACTGCTTATGGAAATGGGAGGATACAGTCCTGAATGCTCCAGAACAAACTCAGTTATGTCACAATATTATAAAAGAAGGAAGGCTTGCCATGTGCCATACCAGGATTTATTTTCTAGGCCCTTTCCAGCTCTGGCCAGCCCCAGGTTGTTAGAAGGCCTATCAGGATGTTTTGAGGGGTTCTCTCCCTAGCCTCCCATACCTTGCAAGCATTGCAGGCCGTTTCTGCCGTCTGGAAGCCTATTATTTGGCATTCCCACATTGGCCTGCTCCCCAGTTGCGGCCCCCAAGCCAGTGTTCATTCCCTGCAGATACCAGTCCCCTAAATTAAGGAGCCTTGGTCACAGGTCGCCCTCAACCAGGAGGGTGGGGTTTGGAGGTCCCAGCAGGCTTGAGCCTGGCCCCTCCCAGAGAGGGGGCGGAGCCTCTCCGCGGCCCTGCCCCGCTAGCCCAGGGTGCACGTGACCCGGGGCCCCGCCTCCCGCCCGCTCCGCAGCGCCAGCTCGGCAGGCGCGGGGCGTGAGTCTCGAGTGAGACCCGCCAGCCTCCAACTCCGCAGCGCCGGAGCTCGGCGGGCGGCAACTTTCTCCCCGGAGCGGCCGCGGCGGCGGCGGCTGCGGCCGTGGCAGCCGGAGCGGGAGCCCGGAGGACGAAGGCGGCGGCCGTTGCTCCTGCCCTCTCGGGCTGTCCAGCCCTCCGAGACCGCCGGCCCGCGGAACCTAGTCCCCCCGGGAAGTCCCGGGCCCCTGCCCTATGTCCCGCAAGGCGAGCGAGAATGTGGAGTACACGCTGCGGAGCTTGAGCAGCCTCATGGGCGAGCGGCGCAGGAAGCAGCAGGAGCCGGACGCGGCGAGCGCGGCCGGGGAGCGCAGCCTCCTGGCGGCCGCCGAGTCGAGCGCCAGCCTGCAGGGCGCGGGCGCGGGCGGCGGCGGCGGCGTCGGGGACCTGGAGCGCGCGGCGCGGCGGCAGTTCCAGCAGGACGAGACCCCCGCCTTCGTGTACGTGGTGGCCGTCTTCTCCGCGCTGGGCGGCTTCCTGTTCGGCTATGACACCGGCGTGGTGTCGGGGGCCATGCTGCTGCTCAAGCGGCAGCTCAGCCTGGACGCGCTGTGGCAGGAGCTGCTCGTGTCCAGCACGGTGGGGGCGGCCGCCGTCTCGGCGCTGGCCGGCGGGGCCCTCAACGGCGTCTTCGGCCGCCGCGCCGCCATCCTGCTGGCCAGTGCCCTCTTCACGGCCGGTTCCGCGGTGCTGGCCGCGGCGAACAACAAGGAGACGCTGCTCGCCGGCCGCTTGGTCGTGGGGCTCGGCATCGGTGAGTTCGCGCTCTTGGAAGGGCGTCCTTGGCCCTGGTCGCTGCATTCCTTTTGCCCCTCCGGGGTTCCCGTCGGGGCTTACTGGTCCCGAGAATTCTCGCTTCTCTTGCTCCTGAGAGCCCATCTGTCTGTTACTCCAACATCAAAGGCTCCCGCGAAGGTTGTGGGGCGGCGGAGGTGGGTGGTGTTCGCTGTGGGCTCCCCGGAGCCCGCGTGGAATCTTCTGTCACTCACGGACAAGTGAATCCGCGTGATTGTTGCATATCTCAGTACTTCTAGGAATTCCACTCATCACCTTGATTCAGCCCTACCTGATGCCCCCCTAGGGCTTATGAGAGGAAGAAGGTCTCCTTCCTGTAGCGTCTCACTGTTTTTTTTTTTTTTTGTTTTTTTGTTTTTTTTTTGTTTTGTTTTGTTTTTTTTTTTTACTGCTAGCCCCTTTCTTTTTCTAGGATTCCAAGCTCTGAACTTACCAGTTTTAAAGTCCCAGTAAGATAATTTCTAAAGTTAATTAAGTGATTCTGGACTCTTTGCTACCCCTACTCTTTTCTTATTTAGTTATTTATCTTTAGATGTAGTATTATTTTTCTCTCCTATTGTTTTTACTATTGTATTACCTCTTGCTTTCATGTTTTCCCCAAGTGAATTCCTTGTTTTTCTAACTTTTTCCTTTAAATCCATATCCACCCATTCTCCTTTTTCCTTTTGCCTCTCTTGCTTTCCTGTTGGGAACCAAATTATCTATTAAAGGTCATGTTCACTTATTAAATTCATTTAGGAGCCACTCCCCCTGTGGATAAATGCCCAGCAAGATACATGTTTGCAATTACTTTAAAAATGAAAGGATTAAGGTTCCCCTGGCATTGATTTTTCACCCTGGTTGCTGAGCAGGGGAGGCACAATTGGCAAGTTCTTGGCAGACGGAAGCTGTTTGGAATGTGCTTGGTATTATTAGAAAGCACTTTTGAGGGAAAGTAGGGGGTTGAGACATAAATCTCACTAGTAATTTTTCTAAGACACACTGCTGATGCTTTATAAATGTTTCATCCCATACTTCAGTTTGTTTCCTTTAGGGTGCTGTTGAAGTATTTTTTTTCTCCCTATGACTGGGACTTGAAAGCTCTTGAAACCTAGAACTCCTAAAGATTTGTCCATTCACCACTTGTTTGACATAGTCTGTATTTCACCCCCTTCCTTGCAGTCTGCAAGAGGAAGTGAGACCCATTTATATAATTCCACGTTCAGGAACCGTGAGCCTAAACCCCAGCTCACTGCACTTTACATCCAAACTATTTCATTGCTGACCTTTCTTTTGTTTATTGTACTGTTAATTACTGAAGCAGGGCAAGGCCCTCAGTAAAATATTAAGTTGGCACATGAAGGTCCCAAATGACCAGAAAGTATAGCTGAAATGAAACCTGTCTGTAGAGGAACTACCTGTGCCTTCAGGACCCTTCGATAAATAACCTGTGGTTAAAGCCAAGTGATCAGGATTCTTTCCTCAGTATTCTCAGCATTCTCTGCTTGGGACACCTGGACCATGTTTATTGTTTCTTCTGACCTAGAGATAACATAATTGTAATTGAAAGATATGTTCAGTGAGACCGAATCTTGTGATTTGGAAACTGAATAATGTTTTACAGAGATCTTTGAATGAAGCATGGCAAGTATTGTGTATTTGGATATTATGTGTACTCTTTTTTATTGGCTGGGAAAATTGAGCCCCTGTTGTGTGTAAGGCCCCCTTGGAGATACTGTGTTGTAAGAGTAGCAGGGTGGGAATAAAGCCAGGTAGGACTTGCGAGGCTCCATAAGAAAGTCTCTCCCCGGAGAGAGAGCTGATGCATTCAAAAAGGGTACAGTTCCCTAACAGAAGCTGAAAGGAAGGGCTTCCTCCTGGAATTGGATTGTTGATGCATGAGTGGTGTTTGGACAGAGATGCGTGAAGGACCTTCTCAGCCAGGGAATGAATAAAGAAAGGAAAGCATAGGGCTTGCTTGGGGAACAAGGTGGATGCGACAAAGAGGATTAAACCCGAGGTAAGATGGGAAGAGTTGGTGTGCAGGAACCATAGACACCTCTTACCTCAGCCTCATTCTGTGGCACTTGGGCTGCTTGCCTGACGGTGCATCCCAGTTGAGACGTGGTCCTGATCTGGTCCTGGTGTGACCCACCTCCCTTCTCTGAAAGACCCTTCGAATAGAAGCATTGCTACAGAGTACCATAAAAGCTTTCTTATCAAATGAGGAATGTTAAGGTCATAAACATGCTTTGAAATAGGCCACGTTTCGAATTAGGATTGTGCAGAGCATGTTGTACATGTAACATCCTTAAGTCACAAAAATTACTTACCTCCCAAAGGAGAAGTCACAGAATTCTTTTTAGCTGCAAGGAAATGGGTCCCTAACATGATTTTTTTTTTTTTAAGGACTTTAAATCAGTTTTGCTTGTTTAGTACACTAAATCTGGGTTAATTTCATGCTACTTCTTTTTAAGTAGTTAAATTTTATGTGTGGTGAGAATTTTTTTTTATTTTTGTTTTTTGATCCTTTTCATTCTTAGTAGATGATGAATAAGACAAAATGTGGCTTTTGATATCTTTTCAGACAAGTTTGCAGTGATAATTTCTTTCACAGATTTACCTGTGGTAAATACAAAGCCCATGGGGACATAGCTTTTGTTCATTTTGTTCATGGCTGTATTCCTAGCCTGTAGGAGGCACTTGTTGATTAAATGAATAGTGAGCAGAAACATTAAAAAAAAAATAAATAATTCCAGGGGCGCCTGAGTGGCTCAGTCGGTTAAGCATCCGACTTTGGCTCAGGGCATGATTTCGCGGTCCGTGAGTTCGAGCCCCACGTCGGGCTCTGTGCTGACAGCTCAGAGCCTGGAGCCTGTTTCAGAGTCTGTGTCTCCCTCTCTCTGACCCTCCCCCGTTCATGCTCTGTCTCTCTCCGTCTCAAAAATAAATAAACATTAAAAAAAAATAATAATTCCAGGGGCGCCTGAGTGGCTCAGTCGGTTAAGCATCCGACTTTGGCTCAGGGCATGATCTCGCGGTCCGTGAGTTCGAGCCCCACGTCGGGCTCTGTGCTGACAGCTCAGAGCCTGGAGCCCGCTTCAGATTCTGTCTCCCTCTGTCTGCCCCTCTGCCGCTTGCACTCTCTCTCACATTGTCTCAAAAATAAGTAAATGTTAAAAAAATAATAATTCCTTTCTGTTAGGGTACCACTTTAAAATGGGATTTTTCTTAAAAAAGTGTATTATCAGAATATTTGAAAGGCCATCTAAGGGTTTTAGTTTCTAACAGTTTAAAGAAATCATTCATTTATTCACAAAATGCTAAGTAAGCTGTATTATTGATTCTGTCAGATTTGGAGTAGGCAGTAATTAAAAAAAATCTCATCCTGGAGGTGTTCATTCTCTAATAGAAAGATCATCGACAAATGATTAAAATACAACAAAAGTTTCTCTAAGAGCGGGAAACAGAGTAGGCAATGGATTCTTTTGGAGAGAAGTAAATAGAACACATAGGTTTTACAGAAACATTTAAACTGGGGTTTGAAGGGTGAGTAGGAGTTCAGTGGATATAGAGAGAGCTGGGAAAGGAACTAATATGTATTTAGTGCTTTGGTTTCTATTAGGCACCCTGCATTACTTACATATACTATCTCATTTAATCCTTCTAACTCTGAAATAGATGCGGCACAGGTTCCCCTTTTGCTGGATGTGGAAATAGTTTACAGCAGTTAAATGACAAGGTCACCGGTACAAAGTCAAGATTAAAAAAAACAAAGACTCAGAGTCTTTTGCTCTTTATATTACTCTGCTGGGCATTTAAAGTAACATTAACAGCAGATGTAAAGGCACAGAACAATCAAAGCAGTATTTGAAGCATAAAGTGAGTGAAGGGTGGTGATGGGGGTGCTCATTGGGGGGAGGGTTGGACTGATTAGGATTAATTGGCCATGCCTATACAGGGACAGTCATGGGAGGTTTTTAGCTGGAAATGATACATCCAGATTAAACATCCTTTGTGTCTGGTCTTCCACCAGCCCCCAACTTTTAAACTCTTACTTTCTTTCCGAAACCTTCTTGCTTCTTTGAATTTTGTAGTATTAGAAATCCTTTGGGGCACCTGGGTGGCTCGGTCGGTTAAGTATCCAACTTCGGCTCAGGTCATGATCTCACGGTCCGTGGGTTCGAGCCCCGCGTCGGGCTCTGTGCTGACAGCTCAGAGCCTGGAGCCTGTTTCAGATTCTGTGTCTCCCTCTCTCTCTGCCCCTCCCCTGTTCATGCTCTGTCTCTCTCTGTCTCAAAAATAAATAAACGTTAAAAAAAAAAAAAAGAAAAAGAAATCCTTTGCCGAGATGGTTACTCCAGGGTGAGTAAAGCATAGCAAGTGGCCAGGAATTACGGGAATGGGAAGAGTCTGTGGGGCCTTCAACAGAAACCTTTGAGAAAGATAAAGCTGTCAAGCAATAGAGTGTAGTTAATCTGTATTAAATGAGTCACGGTAAAAGAAGCATCAGAAATCTGGTATTAGTGTTTGCTTTAGTTTAAGGATTCTGTTTTCTTTACAAGTTGCAAAAAAAAAATGAGCTTACTGAGTGCCTGTTTGAGTAGGGCATTATTTTAGGTTTTTGTTTTCACCAGAGTTTCCTTTGGTTTCTCAGGTTGGTTTCGCTGGTGTCTAGAGTTGGGTTTTGGGACTAGGCTGTCTAATTTAGCCCTTTCCCCACAGTGTTGACATGTAGTCTACTGTTTGTTATAAGCAATGATTTAGTGCCTGTGTAGGGAATACAGATATTCAGATATTCATCAGTATTCAAAACTTTTCCTGGGAATTGACATGTTAATTTACATAGCGCTGGGTTATTGAAGCGATCTTAGATCTACATCAGTTTCTCCGGTGTCGCCTCTGTCCCGGTGCTCCCTCTGCTGGAACACAGTTTGTGGCTGCATATTGCTGCTTGGAATCGGTCTCTTATAACTTGTTGAGTAATATTTTTAACAATATGACTTTTTTTCCCCCAAATAGCACTTTGAATTCTTATTCTTTGATGCAAAGCAAATGTGAAGTCTTGTTGGATCAAAGACTCATTCGTTACTGAGATTAATGTCAATAAAGAATTTCCTGTGAGGTAAGCAAGGTTAGTCAGAATCAACCAGATTTTTAAAATATCAGCTGATGTACTTTTATTTTTACTTTTTTGCAATTGTTTTCTTTTCTACTCCCTCACCTCCCCCTCCCACCTCCCTCCCCCGCCCCCGGACCAGTTGCCATTTCTTTCAGTTTCATCTCTTAAAGCAGGATTTCTTTGTTGGATTTATGGTCTCTACCAGCATGAAACTGACACGTAAAGTAAAACTTTGTTTCACTTCCTCTGTTTCCTTGTTTCACACACATTATATATGTAACCCCTGCCCCTCCCCACTTTTCTCTCTGGTGGCCTTGACATTGCAGAGTTACAGGGAGGGTTATGACCTAATTATGTTTGCCTAGTAGTGTTGCGGCCACACCCTTCTCGAGTGAGTTACAGTAAGAGGACAGAAATCTGTTGTTCACTTGAGTTGTGTGAGTTGTTTAGTGACTTCAGTATAAAACATTCTTTTTCATCCTCATTTCTTTCTATGTTTTAAGCTCAAAGCCAGAACACAGTCTAAGTTGACTGACTGCTCTGGTGTCTTTGGCTTTAACACATCTAATGATCTAGCACCTGCTGGTAGATCTCAGATAGCAAGCAGTCTTTGCCTTCTTACTGAAAAGTCCAGGAGACTATTTTTTTTTGTTTTCTGATCCAGCTTGGTTCCTTGATGCGATCCTCCCAGTCTACAGCTCTTTTCATTTCTCTTCACTTTCTTCTTCCTTCGACCTTCAGAGTAAATAGTAGGAGCACTTCTGTGGAGAAAACTTTGTCAGGAGGAAAATCTCACCAGAAACCCCAAAACGTGTTTTCTACATTTAAAATGTAATCTCCCTGATAGCCAAGTTTTACAGATACTTCTAAACTTGAGTTGGGAGTACTGCATGCTGTATGTTTAGGCCTTTTATTAAATAATAGCACCACTGTTAGGAATGATGCGGTCTGGACTGTGTGTCAGAAGCCACATGGTAAGAATTTCACTTCACAGCAAGACTGCAGTGTCACGGGGGTCACCAGCATGTGACCAGCGTTTTTCTGTCTCTGATTTCATCATCTCTCTGTCCAGCACCGGGGGAGTCTCAGAAGTCAGTCTTCATGGCAGAATGTGAATAGGCAATCGACTTAGCTCCCAGTGCCCAGGAAACAGCACCTAACGCTTGTCCAGCGCTTACTCTGTGCCAGCTACTTTTCTCAACATTTTGCGTATATTCACAGAAGCCTCATAAGAATCCAGGCAGGTAATATTCTTTTTCTTTTTAAGATGAAGACATTTAGACGGAAAGAGAGGAAGTGATTTTCTCATGGTCACAAAGCTCCTGAGGGGCAGAACCTGAGTTAGCGCCCAAGAAGTCTGGCTTTGGAGTCTGATCGTGCTCAACTGCGCTGTGACAACTGCCACTTCTCTCTGAAACTGGCATTATTATTTTCCACGATATCATGTGGATGTTACTTTTAAAATAGAAACTTTTAACATGAGTTAAAAGTACATGAGTTCAAACGTACAGCCGTGGCACATAAGGAATGTCAGTGAGAAAAGCAGAGTTGGTTAGGACATTTCTTTCTCTCCCTAAGGGCTGTGGACAGCAATGCCTGTAGTTGGGGCTGTTGAGTTGTGCAACGCCAGGGGCTCCATATCCCCCCCTCCCCCCCCCAAGGGGCTGTGTTCACATGGAATACGGTGAAAACTGGGCCCCGGGAGGTGAACAGCACAGAGATACTGCCTGTGGCACAGCAACTAAAATTTTAAAAATGCCTTTTCTGCTTTTCCCTTTAAGCTTCTGATCTCTTCTTGGAATGGGCTTTTCCATTACATTCTCTCTACCCCTTGTCCCACAGCCATTTTCTGAGTGATGACTTTGTTGAGTGCTACAGAGACTCAGAGAAAAATAATCCCTGTTCTTAAAAGACCTTACTGGGGAAAGACAAACATGAGAACACAGTAATGTGTTAACTCTACAATAAAAGTATCTGTAGGATGTTTACTCATTCTGCCAGGTCCAGCGTGATCATGAAAGCTTTCTTAGTAGGCCTCTGCAAAATGTTGATACTTTCTCTGAGCCATGCTCTTGGCATTTAACTTGTTGCAATATGTGTTTTTGACCATGACTCCTCTCCACTGGTAGACCAGAAACTCATCGTGTTACCTAAATAAAGTGTGAATAGCATTTGTATTCTTTCACTGCACTTAGTACCGTACTTTAAAAATATTAAGCGCTTAAATATACCAAAGATTGTAGGTAAAAAAATAGGTGTAGGCCACATATGTAAAGGTAAGGAATGCACGGCTATAATACTCAACGGGACGTTGCTATAGTTGAACACTTAGAAACCTCAGGTACGTACTCAGTTGCTGCGCTGTTAATTCGGAAAGCGGAGAAGCATGGTGAAGCTTGAGGCCTCTGGTCCACACTGGCTGGGCTCACACCCTGGCCGGCCACATACTACCTGGGTGCTAGTGTTAATTCTTGGGCTTCAGTTTCCTCACCTGAAGAATGGGGACAATACCTGCCTTATAGGGTGGTTATGAGGATGGAATGAGTTATCTTGTAAGTTGTTTTTACAGTACCTGGCAAAGTAAAGCCTCACTGTTAGACATTCACATGTAAGCTGTGCAGCCGTTGGCACGTTACCACCATGTGCCTCAGTTTTCACATCTCTAAAGCGAGTGTTACGATAGCACTTAAAAAATAGGTTGTAGTAGAAAGTAAATGAGCTCGTGCATGTGCAGGTAAGTACCTGGCTTTCAGTAAATGGTAGCTCTTGTTATCAGGTGTAACCATCTCTGTCATCACCTTATGAACATTTTATAAGCAAGGGAAATAAAATTATGTAGTTAGATTTTAATGTTGCTCAGAGCTGGTAACAGATGAGTAAAAATTCTGTAATATAAATTGAACAGAAATAAAGACATAATGAGTAATTTGAAAGTGAGACAGTACTGTCTTTCAAGTGTTCAGTTTACATTATATAAGATTTACTTCTAGCAAGACAGATGAAGTTTTGAACTGGGTCTCGAAGAAGGTTATAAACATAGGTAGTCTGAGGGAAGGATACTTTTCTGCTGGGGGAGGGGGGGGGTGACAAATTTAAAGCATTGAAGAAAGTAGCAGTTTTTCTTGGCTAGGCTAGGTGTAGGGGTTGAATAAGAAAGTGGTAAAAATGTGACCTGTTTGTTAGAATATAATCTTGGCTTATGGTAAGGGACCAGTTGGGGCTGTGATATTAGATATGTCTTATAATGTAGTATTTTATATGCCTGTTTATAGAAAAAATAGTTCAGTTCCTAGTGAAAAAGATGTATCTCCCTTTCAAGAGGCAAATAATGAATAGCTTTAATAACAACTTGAAAGTAATAGCTTTGGAATAAAAAGAATTTTAGTAATGGAAGCTTTCATATAAAACTTCCTTATATTTTTGGGCTTAGTTTATGACTCCATGTCAGGAACTCATTCCCTACAACATAGAGAGAAATTGGAAACTAAAATTGTGAGCATCCTATTCAAGGACTAAACATTGACCATTTAACGGTTGGTTAGCACTTGCCTGTCATTTCAAAAAGTAAAGTATAATGACTGAAAATGGGTTGCAAACACATCTAACGGTGGACTTCAAAGATTCTTGAAATACAGGCCTCATTATAAATTAAAATCAGGGTGAAACCTGAAGCAGTTGCCGCTGAGTCTACCTAATTCTAATATTTACTATACAATCCTGAAGAAGATGGCTTCTGATACTCCTCCTCCCCCCATTTGGGACCAGCAAAGTCACTGTAACATGGCTGTTGGTGATTTTGTAGGTTAAGTGGCATGTATGTCTCAGAGGTCATGCAGGGCCCACAGGCCTCCCCCTGCAAGGAAGTTGGGGAGGCTGGAAAACATGCAGAAAACACAAAACCCTTTGGCATGACTGTTGAAAGCAAGCTTGTTGGGAATTCTTCTAAAATCTTTCATTTTATTCACTTCTATGTCAGGAAAATAGGTAGAATTTTTAGTTTACTATTCTTTCTCATACTTGTCTCTTAAGTGATTTCTGATGTTAAAATTCATCCAAAGAACCTAGAGTTCTCTTTAAAATGTTTTTTTATTTATTTTGAGAGAGAGGGAGAGAGAGCACAAGCGGGGTGGGGGGAGCAGAGAGAGAGAGAGAATCCCAAGCAGGCTCTGTGCTGTCAGTGCAGAGCCTGATGCAGGGCTTGGATTCTTGAATCATGACCTGAGCCAAGATCAATAGTCGGATGCTTAACTGGCTGAGCCACCCAGGCTCCCCTAGAGAACCTACAGTAATAACAGTTTGTCATTTTTCCTTGAATACGCTCTGTGCGAAAATCTCTAATCTTCATCTCCTGGGGTGTAATGCACACTTAAGGGCAGCTTATTAGAAATGTAGTAAAAAGTCAAACTATGGTAGACCCTGAAACAACGGCCATCCTTTATGCCTGTGTGTGTATGCATTTTATGTGTATTCGCTCATTAACCAAAGGTCAATTAATGGAAGTGCAAAGGGGTTAGGTAACTAACTTAGCCCTGTTAGTGCTGAGATTCAGATCCAGGTTTCTGATCAAGCACCTGTGTGTGCCCTACCTCTCCGTTATATGATACATTCAGTTCTTAATTGTGAAAGCTAAAATAGTCACAATGACATTTCCTAGATTAGTAGATGGATTTAATGTACTTAATGTAATTTAATTACATGTATGTAATTTAAATCCCTGTAAGATACTTTATAGAATTTTAAAAATGATTGTCGAACGAATAGTGATGAGGTGGGGGAACAGTAATGAATGACTAGATAGAAATTACTTCAAATGTGTAATATGTTATTATATGACATAATAATACATTGTGAAAATCAGAAAAGAGATGAATGGAACAGAATAACAATTTGAGCAATAGATCCAGGTATTTGTAAGGGTCTAGTATTCAACAAATCAGAGAAGACAGCAGGTAAAAGAATTATTAAATAGTTGAGAAAAGGAAATCATATGAGTAAAAACAATGTAAATGAAATTTAGATCTTATATTCTCATTAATATTGATGTTTAAGAATCTCAAGTTTAAAGAAACTAGGAATGGAGTGATTTTCTTCCAGCCTTTATCGGTGACATGGTTCATTATATTATAATTTCTTAAACCTCTAGAGGTTTTAAAAGCAAGGTGACAGATTGGAAAAATATTGTGGTACATTTGTTTAAAGGAAAAAATGTGCTCATAGCATATTAAGTAAACTCTTTACATCAAGATAAATGCAATTAGTAAATATACTCTTGGAAAAGTGTTAAACCTTGTTAATAATTAGATATGAAAATTAAAGTAATTTTCATAGTGAGTATACATAAAGTATACTCACTAAATTAGCAAGTTGGAAACAACTCAGCACTAGTTGTACACTAGGAAGAGCCTTTCTGGTTGTAAAATAAATTGGAATAATTTTCTGTACATATTCCAGATAATATCATGGCATGTTTAATATTTTTCATTCTTTTGCTCATTAATTCAACACACCTATTTTGAATAACTTGTATGTATTAGTACCAAATTAAACACTGCAGTGCAGAAGTTAATATGGTGAGGTCTGTGCTTTTGGAGTTCATTTGTAAACTGCTAATATTCTTTGATTTGGGAATTTCATTTGGATTATAGTATAAGGAAATAAAAGAAACTCATTTTTCATGAAGATATTTATAGATGTACAATATATAATTTGGAAAAAAAACTGGGGGGAACCTCCAAATGCCTAGTGATTGGGAAATAATTATGTAATGTGGTAGAACATTACATTGCCATTAGAAAGAAAACATGAGCACCTGAGATATATAAAATTGTGATTGGAGGTAGAGTTTGAAAGAAGGCATAACACTGTATATATATATATATATAGTTAACATGTGGCAAAATAGTTTTTTAACTCTTGTTACTGTTCCTTTTATATTATTAAAACTACCTGGAATTCAGATTTCTGTTTTAAAATACACAGACACATGTGTAACAAGACTTCGGTAACAAAGTCTCATTTTTTTTTTTTTTTCCAAAAGAGATTTTTGTCTCTTACTCTGTGGAATGAAGTTTTTGAGAAATGACAAAGATGTTATCAATAATCTGATCATATGAGAAGGTGCTTAAAAGTATTTTCCCCTAACTTTTAACTCCTTGCATGAATTAACAAGACTCCATGGTGTGTGATGTACATTTCTTGGATCTTATTATTTTATATATCCCAGGAAGGTTTGTGGCTTACTTTGTCACAGGGAAAAATAGAAACAATCAGAATGAGAACATCCGCAAACTCCGTCATCTCCTCTGCATCCTCACATGTTCCTGCCTGCACCTGCCAGATGCCCTGCCTTCCTCCGGTACCTGCGGATGCACTGTCTGTGCTCCTGCCGAGCGCAGCCTTGCACTCGTGGTTGAGAGCTCCTCTCTCTCCCATTTAAAGCTATTATTCCAGCTGTGTCCGTCTTTTATTGCATAAAGTTTCCCCTTCTACTGGATCATTCCCGTAAGTGGGCACAAATTGCTGTTTTGCCATCTTTAAAAAAATCCTTTCTACCTCATTTCATCTTTTAGTTACTGCCTTGTTTATGTCCTTTTCTTTACATGACACAGTTGCATATATTCCTCCTCTTCAGTTCTTCTCTTCCCATTCTTTTTTGACCCCTTTCCAGACAGGTTTTGCCCTTACCAGCTGACCAGTGTTGCTCTTGTCAAGATTACCATGCCCTGTGTTGCTCATCCCAAAGACAGTTGTTGGTCCTAATCCTACTTGACCTGCCATAGGCTTTGGACACAGTACATCATGCCTTCCTGAGGTTCTTTCTTTGGTTTCAAGGACGCCACCCTCTCCCTCTTTTTCCTTAGTCTGTTCCTTCTCAGTCTCTTTTTGAGATTCTCCTTCATCTTCCAGAACTCTTACCTTTGCCAAGCTCCTCCTTGGAGCTCTCCTGTTTTCTGTTAAAATTGACTCCTTTGGTGCTCTTAACCTGGCTCCTGGCTTAGAATGCCTTGTGTTTGCTGACAGCTGTCTAGAATCTCAGCCCAGATCACTTTCTTGATCTCCAAACTCCTGAGCCCAGCTGCTCACCTAGCTTCCTGCTTTGCCTCCTATCTTCCATGTACCAGGTGAGGGCATCCTTGGTGTTTGAGTCCAAAGCCTCAGCATCCTGCTTGACTATCTCCCATTTCCCACATCAAATCTGCCTGAAAATCTTTGAATCTAGCTTCTAATTGCATGTAGGATCTATTTTTCATCACTTCCACTGCTAAATCTAACATGACATCTCTCACTTGGAGCATTGCAAGTCTCCTAACTGTTCACCCTGCTTCTTCCTTGACACCTCTGCCTTCTTTTCTGCACTCGACAGGCAGAGTGGTTCTTGTAAAATATAAATGAGATCATGCCACCTCAGTGCTGCTCACAGTGCTACCCTCCATAGCTCCCCAGCTCGCTCGGGAAAAACCAGTGGCCTGCAAGGCTGTATTATTCTTGCCTCTCCCCACTCCTCTTTGATCTTTCTCTCTACTACTTTCCTTCATTCCTGCTCCAAGCTGCGCTAGCACAAGTTATCCTTCCAGCCCTTTGCACAGCCTCCTTCCTCTGCTGGGAAAGTCTCCCCATATATCCACATGGTTCCCTCATCTTTGTGTTTCCATGGTTGTCTTAAAGTTGCAGCCTCCCACCACTGGTACTTTCTAGTCTATTTTTATTCTCACTTTTTATTACTTGTTGCTTTCTATTTTCTTTCTCCTTGCTTTGTTGTTCTCATTTCCTTTTTACTAGCTGGTGTTTATGTTGCTTGTTTCTCTCCACTAGAATGTAATCTTCATGAAAGCAGGGTTTGCTTGTTGCATTCCACCAGCACATAACGTAGCTCAGTAACACACAGCAGTCATTCAGTAAATGTTTCATGTATAGATAAAACAAAAGCAATGTAACTCTGGTGAGTAAATTTTGAGCCGAGATTGGATTATGTATGCATCAGAAACGTGGGAAATTTGTGCCGTGGATGGGGCTAATTAAATGTTCTCTAGGGTTACTTCTGATTCATGTCTGTGGTTTCAAACTTTTTAAAGTATTTGAGAAAAAAAATAGACATTTTAAGTTCAGTTAAGACATTTAAGTCTAACCTTGTTCTCAGTACCTGGGACAAAAGCAAATCTCTTTCTCAGTCTTGCAACTCCAAAACATGGAAGTTGATTCATGTTTGAAAAACGATCAGAGACTCTCATGGATGCAGTTAGAGGTAACTATATTGACACCTGATGCCAGAAGCACCTGGCGTGCAAACTTATTACATGGTACATGTCCTTCTCTCGTGCTACTGATGCTCTAATGTCTGTTCTTTCCTGGCAGAGAGGTTTGTGGGCAGAGGGAACTATTATGATTCAGTAGTTGCATGTTTGTATTTGAACTTGGAATTAAAGCAAGGTGGGAGGGGCTTGGAGAGTTCTGTTTCACCCCGAGTATAAAGAGGCCTGATCAATTTTTCCTGACCTTCAGGTCATCTCTGATTTCAGTTTTCAAAATTCAGTGAACCTTTCTCCTGGAGCATGCTATATATGGAATTTGGAATCTCATCTTGTTCTCAGTACTCAATCCACATTGCATATTCTGTAAGAGAATTCATTAAGTAGTTAAATCCTGATAGTTTAAGATTAAAAAAATAAAAGCCACTGTATTTTCTGTTATGGATCTGGTTGTAAATTTAAAGGACAAAACATATATGTAAGTGTATTATGTGATACGTTTTATTTTATTTAAAAAAATTTTTTTTCAACGTTTTTTATGTATTTTTGGGACAGAGAGAGACAGAGCATGAACGGGGGAGGGGCAGAGAGAGAGAGGGAGACACAGAATCGGAAGCAGGCTCCAGGCTCTGAGCCATCAGCCCAGAGCCTGATGCGGGGCTCGAACTCACGGACCGCGAGATCGTGACCTGGCTGAAGTCGGACGCTTAACCGACTGCACCACCCAGGCGCCCCAGTGTGATACGTTTTAAAAGATGGTATTAAATGTATGGAATTTTAAAAGTAAGTATCATGATCTTGAGTTTGCTCTGATCCTTAAATTATTTAGATTTAATTCTGGATATGAAAAGTGAGGTTATGTTTCAAGTGAAGCCAACCTGTAATTCTTCATAGCAATGAAATGGCATGATCACTAGTCCAAACTGTGATAACAATTAAAATAATCAGTTTATGCTATGAACACCTGGCTTAAGCCAGATTTTCCAGTTTACCATTCTATGAGACTTCTAATTTTGTAAACCCCTTGAACTTTTAATCCCTGTGAAACCATCCTTGTTATCCCAGACATGCTTTCTTACGCCTTTCTTTATACTAGCTTTTAACATGTATGGTATTTATCTATCATTGTGTTACGTATTTTTCTGTAGAAAAATACACAAGGCATAGTCATACAGATAAAGTCTGCCTGGAGCTAGCAAGTCAGGCTTCACAAAGAACTTTGTAGGGTTTTCATGTGGGTCACTTGGTAGTAAGTACTTTGTGTTAAAAGCTTTGTATAGTTCCTAGTACTTAATAAAGGCTAAATATTAGCTCTAATGTTCTTGTTGTAATTGTGTTTTCATATAGCTGTGTTCTCTACCATTCTGTAAGTTTTAAAGGTGCAGAAGCCATGCCTTTTGCCTCCCCCCGCCTTTTTTTTTTTTTTTTTTTTTAAATCCCTGTGGTCTAGCCCAGTGCCTGATAGACTGCTGGTACCTGTGTTTGATTAAGCGATATGAAATTTTCCTCCCATTTTATCTCTCTTGTAGACAGACATCAACATCTTGAATTGGTGAGCAAAACCAGACTCTACTGAATAAGTTTTCCTGGCATGTTAGTAAGGAAAACCTTCTGTAGAGCTATAATTTGCATGTTATAAGTACAAATGGATGAGTTATGTAGTTTCACATCCATAGTTCCTGGTTAAATGGAGAGAGAAATTATAAAATTTTCATAGGTGATTTTAACCTTGAAATACAAAGAAATGGAATTTACTCCATCAGATTTATGACATGTCCTTATTCTTTGATGTCAGTAGGTGGCCAATTTAAACTTTAGTGGAAGTTCAGGCTATTTTCTTGTATACAAAACCCAACGCAAGATCGTAATAATATGCTGTTATTTTTATATGCTGTTTCCACCTCCTTCTGTGAAATAGGATTAAATAAGTGATACATTAATAATGTCAGCATAAGTAAACTTTAAAGAATCTAATGATACTCATGAATGAATACATCTTGTCAATATTTACTGCACAAAGTATGATACATAAAGTGGAATTAAGGGATCTTTATTTTTTAAAGCTTGTTTATTTATTGGGAGAGAGAGAGAACAAAGGATCTGGAGCATGAAGCAGGCTCTTTGCTGACAGAAGAGATCCTGATGTAGGGCTTGAACTCACAAACTGTGAGATCATGACCTGAGTAGAAGTTACACAGTTAACCAACTGAGCCACCCAGGCGCCCCAGGGATCTTATTTTATATAATACAAAGTTTCTACATGTATACATCTTTACCAAGAATGTCTCAGTAAAGATTGTGTGGCAGTAACTTGGTTTGCGTTTTTATAAGGTAATATAAAATAGCTACAGATATAAAGGTTGTTATTGTGAAAGAACAGATGTTGAGAATTGGGGAAGAACTCGATTTTAAAAAATGAGTTTTTAACCTGATAGAGAAAAACATGAATGTTGGAAAAGAAACACATAATTTTGTGATACTCACTTCGTATTTACACAAACATTTATTAATCTTCATCTGTGTAAGAGATCATTCTGTTCTGGAGCATTTTCAAAATAATATTTTTCTAAATATAACACCCATTTTCAAATATGCATTTATATGTATTAAGCATTCAGAGTAATAGTTATTAATAAGCATTAAAGCTTTGCATATACATAGCTGCTACTGTGATTAATAGTTAAATTTACTTACTTTAAGTGAATCACTAGCAGACTTAATCCAACTTGGATTAAAGGAATTTGGAGATGTGAATGCAAGGCTATTGTCACAATTTTCTTTTTATTACTGAGTGGTCATGAAGATGAGGTATCCAGAGATAAGACTTACAGGCAAATGGTGCCTTAATTGTTCAAAAGGGAATGAATTCTAGGAATTAGAGATCAACATTATCATTGCTAGAAAATTATAAAATATAATTACAGTGAAGATTTGGAAGCATTTAGAAAAGAGTGTGATGTTTACTAAGAGTTTTTTGGGGTTCACCAGGAATATGTCTTATTAAACTAACCTCATGTTTTTTCTTTGAAAGAATTCCTGGGTTGGTAGATTAGGGAAATTCTTCAGGTGAGGAATCTGACACATTCTTCTTTCATTTAACATATTTAAAATTTTTTTAATGTTCATTTTTGAGAGAGAGAGAGGGAGAACGAATGTGAGTGGGGGAGGGGCAGAGAGAGGGAGACACAGAATCCAAAGCAGGCTCCAGGCTGTGAGCTGTCAGTACAGAGCCCAATGTGGGGCTTAAACCTACAAACCATGAGATCATGACCAGAGCTGAAGTTGGACGCTTAACCGACTGAGCCACCCAGCTACCCCCCGTTTAATTTATTTAATAGAATATTTACTTTGTAGTAGGTGGTAAACAAAACAAAACAAAACAAAAAAACAACATAGTATTTCCGTGGAGGATAATGACCAAAGTAGTCTCTGAAATCTTGCAGAGAAGAAAGGATATGACTTGGTTGGATGCTCTGTTAGGGTTGAAGAGTATGCCCAGAGGGAGGTCTCCAGTCGGTGCAACCCACAGCTCAGTCCTAAATGCTCCATATTTATCAAATCTGGGGAGGCCAGAGCAAGCTAAGTGGCTGTTATGCTTGATAACAGAGACAATATTCAAAATATTTTCAAGATACTAGAAGGCTCTTGAAAATCAAGAAAAAAAGTAACTGCTAATATGTGTATGATGTTTATCTTTTACATTTTAGATATATGCTTGCATTATTTCTTTTAACCCACACTTAGACCTGGGCAATACTGAGACAGACTCCTCCAGTGAATATCCAGTTTTTATAAGTGGGCAGTCTACATATGGAACGGAGACACCTGTCCAGGAGTGAAGGAGAAATCCAAAATATGAAGGGCTTCTTCAGTGATTACAGTGGAGAAATGGTTTTATCAAAGCTACAGGGGAACTTGTCCTCTGAAATGGAATAAATCAGCTGAGATACTCAATATTGCAAACTACCAAAGGGGGTAGGGGCAGTGTCCTTCGTAACTTCCTATTAGTGTTTATTTAGTAAGTGTTGGTTTGATTCACTGACAATGCCCGAGTCATTTTATTACCTTTAGCTCCTTTTAAATTATTAAATTTACTTTCCTCGAATTTAGTTTGAGTCTCTTTATGAAATTAAGGACTTTTTTTATGTTTGTAAAACATGAACAAGGCACCTCTGGAAGCCACATGTCTCTGGCACCCTCTCTAGAGTGCCTCAGTTCTCTTTAAGTGATTGATTCTGCCACTTACCTGAATCCTTTCAAGAAAAACGTTATGTAGTATTCTTGAAGTGATTGACTTGCAAATAATGTGCTCCTAAGCACTTTTTTGGTAAATTTACCAATTTCTGGAAACTAGAAATTATTTCACACTTACTCTAGTTGTAATTGAGTTATTTAGATTGGATATTCTGAGATTAATTAGACTCTCAAAACCAGTAGGTGCTGGCACCATAGTACACATTTTATGAAGATGCTAGGATAAACATGCATCTTCACTTTGCTGTTGTTAAAAAATATTTCACCAAAGGAATTCTTGTAAAAAAAAAAAAAAAAAGCCAGTTTTGTCACATGGCTTTCCTGGAGCTTAGGTTCCCGTCTCTCTCCTCATCCTCTCATCTTTATCTGCCTTCCCAACCTTCAACACACTCTGGTGTTTTAATTTTTTTATAAAAAAAAAAAAGGGGGGGGGTGCCTGGGTGGCTCAGTCGGTTAAGCATCTGACTTCGGCTCAGGTCATGATCTCACAGTCCGTGCGTTCGAGCCCCGCATCGGGCTCTGTGCTGACAGCTCAGAGCCTGGAGCCTGTTTCAGATTCTGTGTCTCCTTCTCTCTCTGCCCCTCCCCTGTTCATGCTCTGTCTCTCCCTGTCTCAAAAATAAAAATAAACGTTAAAAAAAAAAAAAAGATTGCTGTTTCTCAATCTTAAAGTGTGAGTAAAAACACTGTTAGGATTTCTTCAGTATAGTATACTTGCTGTGTCTACACTACTTCAAGACAAAGGCCCCTTGCTCTTCTCCAGACAGGTTAACAGCCCCCAAATCCCACCCATCGTGAACTATTTTGGTAAGACTTACCTTAAAAGGCAGCCGTTGCTGATTATTGGGTTTTCAAAGGTATTCTGAAGAATCTGTGATTTTTCTCCCCAAACAGTGGGATGACTAGTCAGGTGCAATTTCTTCTGTAATTCCTTTTATTGTGTGATGTGGAGGTCAGAAAGATAACAGTTTTAAAATAAAGTGGTTTGGTGAAGGCAGTGTTAAAATGCCATCCTTTTCAGTTTTGGTATTTGAAGTCCTGCAAAGCAGGTTTGTATGTCTGTTTTGAGTAAGAACTGCCTGTACTTTGGGACTCATTATTTTTAACCATACCCCTTTTGTGCTTCAATACCAAAAAGAAATGTTAATTTTTTTGTTTTTTACTTAATAGATTAAACATAATTTCAGGCCATTAAAAAATGAGGGGCTTTTTCCCTCCTCCCTTTTCCCCTTCATTTATACAAAAATTTAGTAAAGTACAGTGCAAGAAAAAACTTGGTAAGGAAGAGGTTGTAATATTCTTTCTGCCTAATTTTTATTTTTAAAACTTTAGGGGCACCTGGGGGCTCAATCTGTTGAGCATTTGACTCTTGATTGTGGCTCAGGTCACAATCCTAGGGCTGTGGGATCGAGTCCCATGTCGGACTCTGCAGTGAGCATGAAGCCTGTGAAACATGCTTAAGAGATTCTCTCTCTCTGTCTCTCTCTCTCTCCCCCCCCCGCCCCCATCTCTCGTCCCTCTCGCTCCCTCCCCTTCCCCTCACCTCTTCTTCTCTACCCCTGCGCTCTCTCTTTATAAAATAAACAAAAAATCCACAAAACTTCATTGTGGTAAAAGCACTTAACATGAGGTCTGCTGTCTTAAATTTTTAAGTGTATGGGGTAGTATTGATAACTAAATGTGCAGTGTTGTACATCAGAGTTCTAGAACTTCCTCACTGTGCGTACCTGAAACTTTATGCCCGGTGAGGAGCAGCTCCCCGTCTCCCCCTCCCCTCAACCCTTGGCAACCACAATTTCACTTTCTACTTCCATGTATTTGACTATATTAGATACCTCATGTAAGTGGAATCATGTCATCTTCTGATTCATCCAAATTGAGCTCTTGCTTCTTTTTGAAATACATTTCTTCCCCTAGGCATTACATTCTAATGTATCAACTCATTTAATCTTCATACCATACAGTAATGTTATTTTTCATTTCACAAATGGGAGCTTAGGCACAGGGAGATTAAATAACTTACTGAAGGACATATACCCGAAAAGTTGTGGAGGTGAGATTCAAACCCAGTGTTTTATATTAACCCCAGAGTCTGGTCCCTTAACCACTGCACCATGCTGCTTCAAGATGGTGACAAGAACACTTTTCATACAGAGTTGGCTTGAAAAGTAAATGAGGGGCACCTGAGTGGCTCAGTGGGTTAAAGGTCCAACTCTTGATTTCTGCTCAGATCATGATCTCCCGGTTCGTAGATTGAAGTCCTGCTGACAGTGCAGATCCTGCTTTGGATTCTCTCTCTCCCTGTCTCTCGGTCCCTCCCCTGCTCATGCTCTCACCCTCTCTCTCAAAATTAAATAGACATTTTAAAGAAAAGTCAATGAGACAAAGTGTACAAATCTCTTATAACAGTACCTGGCAGATAGTAAATGCATAGTAAATGTTATTATCATTATTGCATTTTAATTTTAATGTATCTATTATGTTCAGCCTCAGTGGAATAGTGTAAAGGATATATATATATATATATATATATATACTGATTGTAATGTAAATTATTTCATGAACTGATATAAATTACTGGCCCCTCTGAGCCCTAGGTTTCTCAGCTTTAATTACAGGGAAAATATTGCCGCATTCATAGTGGGTTTACAAGCATTAAATTACGAAGCATTACGTGAGGGTACCTGGTATATATAAATGTCTACTAGTGTTAGCTTACTCTGTTCACTTATGAGATATGAGGTCCCTAAGGACAGGGTCATTGTTTTATTATTTCTGTATCCATCTCAAGATCTATCACTGGTCCTGACACATAATAGACATTTAGTAAATGCTTATAGAATAAATGAATGAGAGCATTGGAAGGAGAAAGAACAGAAGGAAGGACAAATGTGTGGAAATTTTTTTCGTAGAGTGAATTTTCTTTTAGAGAAAAAGGTGGTTTTAAGGCCACATGGATCTAAAAAGTTGTTTTTTTTTTTTCTAATTTATAGGTTAATTGTTCTGATATTCTAAAGTATTATGAAACCACCGGTATGGCCATTTGAGTTCTGAAGAATGGAAAAGAAGGAAAGGGAGGATAAGGGGTTTAGTAGGTACTATAGACCTGTTACACGCAAGTAAAACTCAAGTTACACTCCTGAGCAGTGGTTTCAGTCTTAGCACTGATGATCAGAAGGCCTTTATTTAAACAAAGTCATTTACTGTTTGCTTTTGTGTCTTTGAGGAGTCCTTTCTGAATGGAACCACAGCCAAAGATGGTAGTGAGGGTGGAGAAGGTCGAAGAGGGTGTGTGTGTGTGTGTGTGTGTGTGTGCGTGTGCGTGCACGCCCACTGCTGGCAACCAGAGCAAACAGCCTGGTATCTGATGAGATCAGTCTGAGCATTGGGTACATATTCTCCATATTCTGTTAGAGGGAAGGCAGCAGTTGGGAGGCACTGCATTTCTAGAATTGGTTGTGATGTCCTATCTCCAGGCCTAATTATGCCTCTTGGGATGAGACAGTGAAACTTAAGTCCCAGGACTGACCTTTGGTAACTGCCTGTGAGAAGTCTAGCCTGACAGGTCATTCCCTCAATTTGGAGATTTCTCCTCAAATGTACTGCAGTGTTAGGTCAAGGGAATAAACCAGGATCTGTCCTTGGCTGTAGAGTTAACACCTAATCGCACCACCCATCAGTTGGGTTCTGGCACTTTCCGATGCCTCGTTCTTGTGACAGGTCTTCCTGCTTGTGGACAAGAAACAACACGGCATCTATTGTTTCTTCCTCTCAGCTTCTAACAATTTAGCTTTTAAGACTGAATTGTCTGGAATACCTTCTGCTGTTGATGTAATAAGAAAAAGCCTGTGGTGTTTTTAGCCAGTGGGGAAGACTAAAGTTTTTCTTACCCAGAGGAATGAAACATGAGACCAGACAGGTCGTGTCTCGTTTGAGGGCCTGTCCTGTTTCTCAGCTTGGGTTTCCTTGTTCCCAGTTAGCAGTAGCTGCCAGTTAAGAAAACAAGTGGCCCTGAAGGAAGAGACCGCATTTGGGTTTATGGCAACACGTGCTTGCTCTTGTTTACTTATATAAATGGATTTGAATCAAGCTGTTTTTCGCGAAGGTGATGAGGTGGGAACAAGGAGATTTTTAAAAATCACCTTCCGAGGCCACTTGCCTCTTGACTGCCGGTGCTTGTGTTGTTGGCACTGGACCAGCACCGCCCAGGGGCCGTCTCTTCAGGACTCTCCCAGTTTTTGCCTCTGTTGAGGAGGCAGCTCGGACTAGTGGAAGGACCTTGGGGTGGGAAATTAGAAATCCTGCGTTACGGACTTGCTTTTGTGTTTTACTTAAACACATGTTTATTTAAACATGATTCTTGATGGGTCACTTGACCCCTCTGAGCCTGTTTTCCCTTCTCTGAAGCAAGAGAGTTGTGTTAGATTCTGGATAAAGTTTTTCTTTAACAGAGGTACCTAATTGGCCAGGTAAGAGTCAACAAGGAGTACTTAATGAGATTTTTATCTCCCGCCTACTCAGGCCCCTTCCTCAGTGTGAAATGGACGTAAAAACATGTGTCAGCCCTGGAGAGGGGAGAGAGCTCAATCCTAGTCGCATAAAATTATAAGATGCTAAATGGATAACCTAAGTTCATTATAAAAATGCAGTTTGAAGTCCAGTGCTATCCTATAGTGTATCTTTTTACGTTCATCCTAACATTTTAAGTTTTAATAGGCCGCTGTTTTCCTCCATTGGGAGTTGGTGCTCAGTTCTGGGTAGCTCTTCAATCAAATGACCTGACTTGGTTTGAATTTTGTTATTTCAGCCAGCCCTGTGAGCAGACTTGCCTTGCTAGCTATTTGTGTGTTTCTTGTTATTTAAGGCATCTTGTTGAAGCTGAAGAGTACACTCTTTGAATGTGTTTTTCAATGGAAAACTGTTGCATTGAAAAGTGGCTTTGTGTTTTCATAGGCCACACGAGTCTGAGCCAACTGACACGGTTTCCAAGTAGTTATTGCTGGGTAGAGCACACTGGTCAGTACTTGAGAGCCTGGTGCCAGTAGTTTGAAGTATTTGTTAAGTATTAATGATGGAGAAGGAAGCATGAACCAAGTCTAGAGTTTCCTGTTGATTATTTTTATAGTATCTTAGAATAGATCAGTGTTTTGCTGTTACCTTGACAGATGTGCACGTCATCTTTAATTAGAAATGTTTAACTATATTACTTAAAGAGCATCTGGTACAATATCCAGTATTCCGAGTGCTTAATTGTTACTGATATTATTGGAATGCCTTTTACTGGCTCTCAACCCATATTTGTAACTATACCAAATGCTATAAAGGAAAACCATTGCATTTTAAAATGGGAAGAGTGCTGTGTAGTGCTGGTTAAAATGGAGCAAGCAGGTAAGTCCTTTTACATCTTGTCTCTGCACTGAGTATAGCTAAAAATTCTGGAAATAATGCAGAATGTCACTGAGTATTCTGAAAAGTAAATGATGGCAGGTAGGTTAGGAGGTAAGCCAAAATTTGAACACTAACTGATACAGCAATGATTTACTGTTTGCTTTTTCTCTTGGCTTTGACTTGTTGAGGGGCTGTGGTTCAGTGAACACCAATATTGAAGAAACTCCAGGAGAAATCTTTTCTTTCTAGCCTGAGGACTGAGACAAAGGACTTGCTGTGAGCTATAGGTATGAAAGGACACCCTTCCCTTTTTTCCCCCCTCTTTTCCCTCCTGATCCTACTTTCAGGCCAGCCCCAGTTGCAATACTGCATTGCTGCAGTAGTGGTGGTAAGGGTGTAGGCACAAGATATACTCAGATAGAGCTCACTCTCTGTATAAAGGAAGCAGGAAAGAGGTTCCTGGGGTCTAGAGAACACGTGGAGGCATCGCTGTTATTTTTCTTTCCTTTCTCTTGCCACTTTGTCCCAAGGGTGGTCCCAAATCAGTGGAACAGCAGGACAGTGTAGAACATTAAAGTTCTGAAAGAAATCCTGAACTTCTGGACAGTAGATTGGGTAAAGGGGACCCTGGGAGCTAGAGAGAGCTGAAAAAGCTGATCCCCTAAAGTGTGCATAAATTGATACAAGTCCCAAGCTCACCCCTAAGCTGCACATGCATAGAAGAAACATAAAGTGGCTTAGCAAGGTTTTGAGAACTGAACCATAGGGTAAACTGTTCAAGTTCCAGACTGTCCCTTAAAGAACCCAGGTGACATAGACCATGAAAACCTAATTGACAATTGAATTATCTCCTACAGAAGGCAGGACAGAATTTGTGTCCTGAGTCTTAACTAGGTTGGTTGCTTAAACAAACAATAATCAACACTTGCTAATGGGTTTTAACAGGACCTAGAGACTCACAACATAGTATTCAACGTTTCTGGACTATCACCCAAATTACTTGACATGCAGAGAACCAGGAAAATCTGACCAGTTCTCAAAGGAAAAATTAACAGATGCTGTCACTGTGGGATGACCCAAATAATGGTTTTATCAGACAAAGAATTTAAAGTAGCTTTTGTAACTATGATCAAGAGGTAAAGGTTTTGACGTGAAGGAAAAGGTAAAAGTTCTCAGCAGAGTAATAGAAACTCTAAAAAAGAATCAAATGGATATTTTTAGAACTGAAAATACAATATCTAAAATTAAAAAAAATTTTGGATGGGCTTGAGAGAAGAAGGGAAATAATAGAAGAGTGAGTGAATTTAAGATAGATCAATAGAAATTATTCAAACAATAGAAATTATCCAGAAGAAAAGAAAAAAGAACGAAAGCCTTAGGAACTTATGGTACAATGTTAGAGAGTCTAAAGTTTGTGGCATTCGAATTCCAGGAGAGGAGGAAAGAGTTGGCTAAAAATATAATTGAAGAAATAATGACTAAAAACTTAAATTTGGCAAAAGACATAAACTTAGAGATTTAAGAAATTCGATGAACTTCAACCAGTATCAATTCAAAGAAAACCATGCTTAGATGCATTGTAATTAAACTGGTGAAAATTAAAGATAAAAAAACTTGAAAGTGGTGAGAAAAAAAAACAACATTGTATACACAGGGACCAATGACAAGTGATTGTCAGTTTTTTGTCTGAAGTCATGGAGGCTAGAAGAGAGTGGAAGAAAACCTTTAATGTGCTGGAAAAAAGGGGGAAAAATATATTGACCCAGAATTTGGTGTCTCTTTTAGCAATGAAGGCAAAGAAGGGCATTCTCAGTAAAGGAAAACTACGAGTATTCGTTGCTAGCCGCTCTGCTCTACAATACTAAAGGAAATTTTTTTCATACTCAGGGGAATACTCAGGGATACCAAAAGGAATCTTAGAACCTCAGGAATGAAGAACAACAAATAGTTGCATTGAAATGACTGTAATAGTCTTTTTCTCCTCTACAGTTCTTTAATATATTTATGATGTTGAAGGCATAATTTATGAACGTGTCTAATGGTTTCTCAGTGCGTGTAGATGTATTATATGTGACATCTATACCACAGGGGGAGGTAAAGGGATCTTTATTGTGAGCAGTGTGTATTTCACTGAAAGTGGTAAAATATTCTAGGTAGATACTAACCCAATATTCTAAGTAGAATATTTTACCACTGCTAGTTGGAGATGTATGTTGTAATCTCTAGAGCAAGCACTAGATAGTTAATACAAAGTGACTGCCAAATGGCCTAATACATAAATAGAATATTGGAAATATTTAAAAAGTCCAAAACAAGTCAGTAAAGAGGAACAGAAGAACAAAAAGCAAAGGGTACAAGCAGAAAACAAATAATATATCAATTAAATAATTATGTGAAACATAAATGGTCTACACACAGCAATTAAAAGACACAGATTATTAGATTGATTTAAAAACAAAAAGCCTAATGTATACTTTTTACCAGAAAGTGACTTTAAATATAATAGTAAAGACATGTTAGAAGCTAAAAGGATGAGAAAATATAATACCATGCTAACACTAAGTAAAAGAAAATTGAGTGTGTTTGTTAATACGGGATAAAGTAGGTTCAAAACATGGAAAATTTCCAGATTTCCTTCAATAAGTGAATGGAGAAACTGGTGCATCCATATAATCCAAAGATGTTATTCAGTGCTAAAAAGATACGAGCTATCAAGCTACAAAAACAAAACAAAACAAAACAAAAAAACAAAACAAAAAAAACCCAAACAAACAAAAAACAAAAAAAATAAAAAAACCCAAAACCTGGAGGAACCTGAAATGGATATTACTGAGTGAACGAATCCAATCTGAAAAGGCTATATATATATATACTGTATGACTCCAACTGTATAATATCTAGAAAAGCCAAAGCTTTGGGTATAGTAAAATGGTTAGTGGTTGCCAGGAGTTTTGGGGGAAGGAAAAAGGGAGGAATGAAGAGGTGGGGCACAGGACATTTTCAGGGCTGTGAAACTGTGCTGTGTGCTTGTCCTAGTGGTGGTTGCATATCATTGTACATTTGTAAAAACTCAGAATATACAACACAAAAAGTGAACCCTATGTAACTATATGTAAACTGTGGACTTTAGTAATAGTGTATGAATATTGGCATATCAATTGTATCAAATATACCACAGTAATCTGTTAATAGATGGGAGGTGCTAGGGCATAAGGGAATGCTGTACTTTCTGCCCACTTTCAGTAAGCCTAAAACTGCCCTAAAAAAATAGCTATTAATCTTTAAAAGATGTTCAATATCATTATTTGAGAATGGCAAATTAAAGCCACACTGGATACCGCTACATACCTATTAGAACAGCTAAAATCAGAAATCTGACAATACCAAGTTCAGATGAGTATGGAGCAACTGGAATTCTTATACATTGCTGTTGTAAATGTAACATGGTATAGCCACTTTGAAAGCAGCCTGATAGTTCACTCTAATTTAAATACACACTTACTGTGCAATCCGTCTGGCCCACTAGTAGATATTATACAAGGGAAATGAAAACTTATGTTCACACATAAGTTTTTATGCAAATGTGTATAGCACCTTTATTCATAATCACCAAAACCCATAACAGTTGAAATGCCTTCAAATGGCAAATGGATAAGTGAACTGTGGTACAGCCATACAATGGAATACTGCCTCTTCAATAAAAAAGGATAAAGTATCGATACATGCACCAACATATATGAATCTCAGATGTGGTAAGTGAATAATCCAGATTCAAAGATTACATATTGTGTTACATTTATATGTAGAGAAGGAACTATAGGGACGGTGAACACTTAAGTCCCTAGTTGTGGGATTGCAGCTTGACTCAAATGGGCAGCCCGAGGGAAGACTTTATGGTGATAGAAATTGTTCTGCATCTTGATTTTGGTGGTGGTTACATGACTCTATATTTGTTAAAATTCATAGAACTGTACACCAAAAGGAGAAACTTTTATGTAAGCTTAAAAAGTAAGTTTATTCTCTTTTATACAAATGAAGGAACTGAAACTTGGAGATGTTAAATAAATTATCTGAGCTAGTCCATGGCAGGGACAAGATTCATTCATTCCTCCTATCTCTCCTAACCCAGGATTTCTCAATCTTGGCCGTGTTGCTTTATTAGGCTGCATAATTCTTTGTTTTAAGGAGCTTGTGCATTGTAGGATAATTAGCAACATCTCTGACCTGCATCCACTTGATGCCAGTAGCAAGTCTGTCCCCAGTGTGACAAACGGAATTTCTTCAGATATTGTCAGATCTCCCTGCACTTGTGGACGGTGGGAAGAGCTGTCCCCACCTGAGAACCACTGGGCTAACCCAGTGGTTACATGCAGAGATTCAACCATGACCATATTGGGTCATTGGTTCCCTTATATGAAAATGGGCCAATCACTGGCCCTGTCTGTTTCAGAAGGTGGTCTTAAGCATCAAGTGAGATTATAATGTGTAAGTGCTTTGTCAAATATAAAACTCCACATAGATTTTATTATTTTAGATTGTTAGGAATAAGAAAGAAAACCAAGGCGGTGGGGAGGATGCTCAGAGGAGAAGGGAGATACCTACTATCATCACAACTGAAGAAAAAATATTTTTGAACAGAGATTGAGAAGATTGACATTTAAGGAAGGTGTAGAATGGCTGTTCAAACAGGACCTCATTGGATGGTATAAGTGATGCCACTAAAGTCTAGGTGCTGACCCTCAGTTTTCACGTGTATAGAGTTGATTTTGATCTCCAGTTTTTGCTGATTTGGTTAGGTTTAGGGGTGCTGATTCCCACAAACCCAGCCAAAAGCAGTTGGAGGAAAATCCAGAATGCCTTTTGTAAAGGAGAAGAGTAGGTGCCAGTGGATTGCAGTGCCCAGTTGAGCTGGTCAGGGCTTGGGGTTTTTTGTTCTGTGTCTCCTCCAAGCCACTCCCTCTCACCGAAGGTCGCTTGGCGAATATGCAGGACAAAGAGAACTAGTAGTATACCTGGATATAGTTTGGTGATTGATGACCATTCATTTTTCTTCTGTTTATTTGTAATATAGAGAAAAACTTAGCAAACCAAGTACATTTCACTGGTTTGTAGGGGAGCTCTTTACCCTTTCAGTTGGCAGAGACACATTAACATGTCTTTCTCTGTGACTTTTTTTTCCACCCTAGAGTTTGTACAGACCAGCAACATACTTGTTCCAACTAATAATAACATGACTAACTTATGTTATATTCCATTCATGACTTTCTGAGAGCATGTTCCTACTACCTTGATTTGTAATAGCTTTGGTGTTTGGAAACCTTCAATCCAGAATTTGTTTATAAACCTTCTCTTAGAGGAGAGAACCATAGTAATAGTAGCTCTCTTACAGTGATTACAAGTTACTCTTAAACTGATGATTGTACTTAAGAAATAATGAGCAATATAAAATTAGGTGTTCATAATAATGATTTAATGTGAAACATATTGATGAAATCCAAAATTTTAAAAATTAGCTGGTGCTGGTGTGTGGGGAAGGAAAAAAAAAGTTTAAATGGCAAATGATTAAGAGATTTAAAAAAATGGACTGTTTGTTAAATGGATAAGTGAACTATTGAAAGACACTACTTCCTGGAGAGGGTAGGCACCATTCTCTGTTCTTTTCACCACAACTCTAATTAATTCATATATAATGTATTTCCATGGTAGCAAGAAACCTCTCTAGATGCTTCTAACTTAATAGTAGCTAATGGATTAAAATGCACTATTTATAGAAATGTCAGCAGTTATGTTGGACACCACAGTCTACGACACTCTTTTTTCTCTGACTTCACTTCTTCATATTGCTTGACACATCATTTACAAAGTTAATATTTCATCTTATTGAGTGGATACAATCGGTAATTAACTTTATTTTTGAATACCATCAAAAGGATTGTTTAGAAAATTTAATGAGTAAGTTAATATGCGATTTCTTTCATTAAGCTGTATACACTTTTTTGAATACTTTGAGATCCAGTTAAATTTTGTTTTTTTCTCTTTTCCCTCCCTCTTCTCTTTAACAGATACTAAGTAACTAATACTTGCAAACTTTCATTAGGTTCTCCTTATACTTTGTTTTTGTGACTATTGTATGCTTATGAAATATATAATTAGCTTATCCATTAAGCATACATCAGAAACATCAATGTATAGAAAGACCATGTTCCTCTACCCATTTTATATCTAGACATCCCTCAACATGGCTGGTCAGTGAGTTGTTTGTTCACCAGGGCCCCCATTCCTTGCAGGTGAGCACTGTGGTCAATGCTTGGTTGTTCAGATTCTTCTTAGTCTTTGCGTAGCCCCTTCTTCTTAGTCTTTGTGCCATTTCATTTGGGGGAAAAAAACCTCGTAATTATTTTTAAATTTATGAAAAGTAAATTTCAGAAGGTTAAACTTTCTATAAAATGAAATACTTGCTCATCAAAAGAATAATTTTCACTAGAAGCAGCCTGTGTATGAGGCTAAACAGTGAAAAAGGTGAAAGTAAATGAAAAAAATGGTATTTATGACAAATATTCTTTGAGCAGGTCATATAAGGGTTGAGGAGAGAAGAGAAAGCTATTTGCTTTAGTATTGTTAGTGTTTCTTCAGTTGTACATATCAACAGCAACCTGTTAGTGATCTGAGTGCACATGTAATAGATTAGTAAATACTAATTAAAGAAGAAAAGAGAAAATTATATGTTAGGAGAGGTAGTAGGATATTAGGAAGTCACCGATTCTATAGAGTTAGTACTTGTGCATAAATAAAGCTGGTGAAAGGATTTTGAAAATATTACCCATGTTTATCATATTTAAATAACAGACACAGTTCATTATTAAAGTCTTTCAAAGAAATGGTTTTTAGATAAAAACAAAAGCTTATTTAATTTAGACTAAGAATTTTATATTAAGTTTTTATTTATTTGTTTTGAGAGAGAGAGGGAGAAGGGGGGAGGCGGAGAGAGAGAGAGAGAGAGAGAGAGAGAGAGAGAGAGAGAGAGAGAGAGAATTCCAAGCAGGCACTGCACTGTCAGCGTGGAGGCTGACACAGGGCTCGAACTCACAAAACCTGAGATCATGACCTGAGCTGAAACCAAGAGCCAGATGCTCATCTGACTGAACCACCCAGGTGCCCCAACTAAGAATTTGATTTTAAAGAATTTAGATAATAAAATTAGCACCTGTAGTTTCCTCTAGTATATTGTCTAATTGAATCATAAGGCTTTTTGAGTTAGTATTATCACCCCTGTTTTATAGATGAATAAACAGGATAGGTTAAATATTTGCCCATAGTTACAAAGTGTAAGGGGAAGAGCTGCAAATTAAAGATTGTCTATTACTGAAATCCAAACACTTTGTTCTCTTCATGCCACTTAGAATATGTGGTTTGCTTCAATAGTTTAAATTTCCCTAGGAATGTTAAAACTTAAGTCTTTAGGATTTTTAAATATCATGATTCTAGAAAAAAGCTTTTTTTCCCCAGCTTTTGGATTTAGCTTTTGGCAGTTACGTGGCTGTGGAAACTATTAGGATATAATAATTTTCCTTTCATTAATGCACATCCTTTGTACTTCCAAGTCTGGTTCTTCCATGAAGCTGCCTGACAAACTGAAAGTGATCTTCCTCTCCTATGAATTCAGAAGAACTTCTTATATTATTTCACACTTATATTATTATGCATTATTAATTGATTGTATTCTTGTGCCTCTGGTTATGCTACAGGTTCCCTGTATTTTGTATATTTTTATGTGTAGGCATAGTATCTTATGGCATATTTTAAATAGTTTTTGAATGATTAATGCTCATTTACATCTTAGTTCTACTTCTAGAACACGATGAGGCATCTCATGGTAAATTTTCATTAAGTGGAGTTTGTAGGAGCTGGAAGCCTTTGCTACTGTGATTTTGTAAAAAAAAAAAAAAAAAAAAAAAAGGGAACATCATGTTGTTTCTTTGACCAGACACTCATGTAATAAAGTCAGTTTTTCCTTAGAGTAGTTAGATTTTAGGTAAGTAAGATTAAAAAAGACATCTATGTGTTTGATCGCTGGCTTTGGAGCCACTAACAGTTATACCCAGTATGGCTATCTTTGCACTCACTGCTTTATAAAGCATGAGATACAGGTCTAAAACTTCCTGGCCCCACTTCTTTACTTGGAGACTCTTGTTCTAGGGACATAGAGTTAATTTAATCTCAAATGTCTACATTGAGTTACAAACATTAGCTCCATTTAAATGTATGCCTGAGTGCTTTCTTAAATTGTTTTTAATGTGTTAAGTTTCCTAAAACCCTTTTGGAAAAGTGGGCCAAATACAAATACTTTTAGAGAAACTGGCTAAAACATGGATATTCAGATCAGACAGTCTTGCCACTTAATAGCTGTGTGACTTTGGGTATTTTGTTCAACTCATTTATGCTTCTGATTCTTTAGCCTGTTGTAAATCGAACTCATAATACCTATTGCAAAGTATAGTTGTGAAAATTAAAAAGAAAGCATATATGTAAAACCTGGCCCACAGTAGGTATAAATAAATTATTATCCATCTCCTCATTCACTTTGTTTCCATTGTAGTTAAATTTTGCAGTATAGTATCAGGATCAAATATTCATATCCTCTTAAAATAATAAGGCTCTTTGAGTCCCTTTAGGTTGCCATGGGAAAGTTATAAGGTGTCTGTGCCATACAGAACTCCTAAAGAATCCTAGCAGAGAGGTGGTATATATTTTATTTATTTTTTTGAGAGAGACTGAGTGTAAGGGAGGGAGGGTCAGAGAGGCACAGAATCTGAAACAGGCTGCAGGCTCTGAGCTGTTAGCACAGAGCCCTACACTGGGCTCGAACCTGTGAACCACGAGATCATGACCTGAGCCCAAGTCGGACACTTAACTGACTAAGCCACCCAGGCACCCCGATAAGTGATATTTTTGAGGAGATATTTTTTTTATTTTTTATTTTTATTTTTATTTTTTAAATTTACATCCACATTAGTTAGCATATAGTGCAACAATGATTTCAGGAGTAGATTGCTTAATGCCCCTTGCCCATTTAGCCCATCCCCCCTCCCACAACCCCTCCAGTAACCCTCTGCTTGTTCTCCATACTTAAGAGTCTCTTATGTTTTGCCCCCCTCTCTGTTTTTATATTATTTCTACTTCCCTTCTGTTCGTCTATTCTGTGTCTTAAAGTCCTCATTTGAGTGAATTTGAGGAGATACTTTGAGATCTGAATAAGTTAATAAAATAGCCAGAAGGATATGTAATTGTATAATCTCAGCGATTTATTTTCCTGTTGAGAATTCTGTTTATATAGCCTACTGTAGACTAGAGTTGCCTTAATTATTTTTATCTCTCACTTAAATATTAAAGCTCCATTTATTTGTTTTCTAGTAGCTAGATTTTTAAGCTTTTCAAGATTGAGTATTAAAAACTTCCTGGTATTGTCAATATAGACCATATGTGATATTTGTCAAATGAATTATAAATAAAAAATAGAGGGTTGTTTTGTTGTATTGATTAACTATAATGAAGTGACTTTAGTTTTTGAGGTTTTTATTCATTTTTTAAGTTTATTTACTTAGAGAGAGCGAGCTAGTGGAGGGAGGGGCAGAGAGAGAGAATGGCAAGCAGGCTCCCTGCTGTAGAGCAGGAGTGTAGAGCCTGGCACAGGGCTTGATTCCACAAATTGTGAGATCATGACCTGAGCCAAAATCAAGAGTTGGACCCTTAACCAACTGAGCCAAACAGGTGCCCCAAAGTTTTCATTTTATTCAGTATTTGGTTTTAGCAAAAAGTCTAGTTTTGTGTGGAAATAATTTTTATATTGATGTTTACGAGTTTTGATTTGAATAACCATCAGAGTACAGGCTTTTAAATGACTTATAGTAATATTGTTAATGATTCACCATTATTTCTCCTATTGTTTCTTACCATTAACACTTTAGTATTTTAGGATAGTCTTGAATAGCATCCTTGATGGAATTATTGATAGTCTTGATTAAATATTTTTTTGTGTTTATTGTGATGGGAACTTAATATACTGAGACATTACTGTGAGATATTACTGGCTTGTAATGGGTTCCAATTTCGGTAATTTTAATAAGGCAGAAAGCCGTAGGACACTTGGAGTGAGAGTCTCTAGATCATGAATAGAAATTTCTTGCTCTGTGGGAGTCCATTAGTCTTTTTTAGAAATATTGTCATTTTTATTCTTTCCTTCTTTCATCAATAAATAATTACTCCGCACTGGGTATTTTTCTTTAGGTTGCAACATATAAAAATAACATTTATTATTTATTTTTGAAACTTCTTTGTTAACAACATAAGACAACTCAGTTGTAAGAAACGGACCTGATATTTTAAACTACATTTATCATTGATACTGAAGATTATTCTACAAACAGTCCACTGGAGAAAATAACCCAATGTTTGAAAAATGTTGTGTAAACACTGATGTTTGGTTTTAACAAGATGGGAAAAACAGCTTATCAAATAACATAGTCATTAGTTTTCTAAGGTAAGATGAATAAAACAAACTGAAGTTAAGTCTTTAACATTTTTGAAGTTACACACCTTAATCTGTCCTCTATGACTTTCTTATTGGAGCCTTTCTTCCAGTTATAAATAGTCCAGGCTTGGAAGTCCAAATGAATGTGTGTGGCTATTGTCATTTCATTGCTATGGCAATTCTACAATTAGTTTGGAAGTTATTGGCAAGCTCCTGGGTGAAGTTTTTGATGTACTGACTTGGAAGTGGAAGAATAAAACCTTTTTCACAGCTGCTGTGTGATTCTAAAAGAGACACAGCAGCTGCTTTTTTTTTCCTTCAGTTTTATACTAATTCAGATATAGACATTATGCTTCAATGAATTGTTAGCAGAAATATCTCTTATTCTCCTATCAAAAGGAAAACAAATTTAGGTTTCAAGTAAATATTGGGGCAAGTTGTTTGTGAAAATTCCAGAAAGTAGTGCTAGAATGGAGTTTTCTATCTTTTGTCTTTAAAATTGAAATGCCACAAATGATGAATAATCATTAATCTGCAAAACTTCATTAGATTTTTTTAGTTTCTGCAATTTATAGATTTATCCCATTTCTTGGGATTAAAAGAAATTCGAGGGATTATCTATATAAAACAATTTATAAAATAGATAATGGAAATAATAGTTATATATGCATGTAGCTCGTTGGCAGTTAACTCTTTTGCTAAATGTCATTTTAAAAATGAGATATAATGAAAAGGCATTTGACAAAGTACAACATCCGTTCATGGTAAAATATTTCTACAGAGTAGATTTAGAGGGAACATACCTCAACATAATAAAGACCATATATGAAAAACCCACAGCTAATATTATCCTCAATAGGGAAGAATGGAGAGCCTTTCCCCTGAGGTCAGGAACAAGACAAGGATGTCCCCCCTCACCAATTTTATTCAACATACTACTGGAAGTCCTAGCCACAGCAATCAGACAACAGAAAGAAGTAAAAGCCATCTAAATTGGTAAGGAAAAAGTAAAACTATCACTATTTGCATTAGACATGATACTATATATAGAAAACCCAAGACTCCATCAAAAAAATACTAGAACTGATAAATGAATTCAGTAAAGTCATGGGATACAAAATCAGTCTCCAGAAATCTGATGCATTTCCATACACCAATAATGAAGCAACAGAAAGAGAAATTAAGAAAACAGTCTCACTTACAATTATACCCATAAAATAATAAGATACCTAGGAATAAACCTAACCAAAGAGGTGACAGACCTGTACTCTGACAACTATAAAATACTGATGAAAGAAACTGAGGACAACACAAAGAAATGGAAAGACATTGCATGCTTATGGATTGGAAAAAACAAATATTGTTAAAATGTCTATTCTATCCAAATCAGTCTATATACATTTAGTTCAATTCCTATCAAAATACCAACAGCATTTTTCATGGAACTAGAACAAAGAATCCTAGCATTTGTATGGAACCACAAAAGACCTGGAATAGCCAAAGCAAACTTTAAAAAGAAGAGCAAAGTTGAAAGCATCACAATTCCAGACTTCAAGTTATATTACAAGGCTGTAGTAATCAAAACAGTATGATACTGGTATACAAATAGACACGTAGATCAATGGAACAGAATACAAAATCCAGAAATAAACCCATGACTATATGGTCAGTTAATCTTTGATGAAGCAGGGAAGAATATCCAGTGGGGAAAAAGACAGTCTCTTCAACAAATGGTGTTGGGAAAACTGGACCACTTTCTTCTACCATACACAAAAATAAATTGAAAATGGATGAAAGACCTAAATGTGAGACTTGAAACCATAAAAATCCTAGAAAAGAGCACAGACAGTAATTTCTGACGTTGGCTGTAGCAACTTTTTTCTAGATAGGTCCCCTGATGAAAGGGGACCAAAATAAGCTATTGGAACTAATAAAACAACAACAACAACAAACCTTCAAAGTGAAGGAAACAGTCAACAAAACTAAAAGGCAACCTTTGGAATGGAAGAATATATTTGCAAAAAATATATCCAATAAAGGGTTAGTATCCAAAATATATAAAGAACACAACTCAACACCTAAAAAACAATCCAATTTAAAACTGGGCAGAGGACATGAACAGATGTTTTTCCGAAGAAGGTATCCAGATGGGCAATAGACACATGAAAAGATGTTCATCATCATTTATTATTAGGGAAATGCAAATCAAAACCACAATGAGATCCCACCTCTCCCACCTCACATCTGTCAGAATGGCGGAAATCAACACAAGAAACAACAGATATTGGCGAGGATGTGGAGAAAAAGGAATCCTCATGCATTGTTGGTGGGATTGCAGACTGGTGCAGCCACTATGGAAAACAGCCACCTTATAGAGGTTCCTCAGAAAGTTAAAAATAGAACCACCTTACCATCCAGCAATCACACTACTGGGTATTTACCCAAGGAATACAAAAACATTAATTCAAAGGATACATGTACCCTGATGTTTATAGCAGCATTATTTACAATAGCCAAGATATGGTAGCAATCCAAGTGTCTACCAATAGACACTAGAAAAGAGGTGATACATATAATATATGTACATACAATGGAATATTATTTAGCCATAAAAAATCTTGCATTTTCAACGACATGGATAAAGCTAGAGAGTATAATGTTAGGTGAAATAAATCAGAGGAAGACAGATACCATATAATCTCACTCATAGGTGGAATTTAAGAAAGAAAAGAAATGGGCAAAGTGGAAAAAAATAAACAGAGACAAACCAAGAAACAAACTCTTAATTATAGGAACAAACTGATGGTTGCCAGAAGGGAGGTCAGTGGGGAGGTAGGTGAAATAGTGATGGGGATTAAGGAGTGTATTTGTCATGATCAGCACTGGGTGATTAAAATAAAAACTTAAAAAAGGCATAATGGCTTCTAACTCTTGCATCACCAAATCTCTTTAGGTAAAGCAGGATAAATAATTCAAGTTTTAAAAAGGAAGAATTTTATCTAAATGTGTAGATAATTGTTAATGTTACCCTCAAAGATTTTAGGAAAATGTTTTCCTATTTAAGATAAATCTGAATATTTAAATTATTTAAATTTTTTGTTGTTCCCAACAAATAAGTACTTTTTATTATTTAAAAAAAATTTTTTTTAATGTTTATTTTTTAGAGAGAGAGGCAGAGCATGAGCAGGGGAGGGGCAGAGAGAGAAGGAGACACAGAATATGAAGCAGGCTTCAGGCTCTGAGTTGTCAGCACAGAGCCCGATGCAGGGCTAGAACCCACGAACTGTGAGACCGTGACCTGAGCTGAAGTCAGACATTTAACCGACTGAGCTACCCAGGTGCCCCCAAATTAGTACTTTTTTAAAACATGGAAATCCAGTGTAATTTTTTTCTAAGAATATGGAAGATTATGCAGTAAAATTTAGTTTAGCCATTGGTTTCTATTCTAAAAGTACCCCTAAGATAATTTAGAGTTGACTTTCTAATTTTATTTTTAATTACAAATGTCTTTTCATTTGTTTCTGAAAATCCTCAAATGTATGAAATCAGATGTCTTTTTTTTCCCATTCTGTTGTGTATGTCTTATCTATGTTCACAACCTATAGATCTTTAGCTTTTTCTTTCTGAAGCCTTAAAAATAAGAAAATAAGAAATTTAGTGTTTTTGTGACTCTGTTCTGTGATAATCTTATATTCTGGTCATGGCACTACCCTCTATTATCAATTAGGGAAGGTTAAATTGAAGATTTATAGACTTTCTTATTGCAAAACCATAACTTCTGAAGACCACCTCTTTTGTCTTCTAAAAACTTCATAGGTTTACTTTGGGTATGTATTTCTCTCTTTGTATCTTTTCTCTTTAACTCCGTTACATTTGTGAATAATGATTTTTTTTTTCTTCTAAATCTCACACATATTTTCTTAACTTACTGCATTGGCTAGAACCTCTAGTGTTGAATGGAAGTCTACTCAACTTCATATAAAATTCTTTAATCATTTTCTCGTTGAGTATATGTTTGCTATGGATTTTTTCTTTACCCTTTATCAAGTTAATGTAGTCCTTATTTATTTTTAGTTTTATTTTCCTTTTTATTTTTAATTATTAATGGATGTTTAATGTCATCTGATACGTTTTCTAGATCTATTTGTTTCTATTTCTTCTTCTTTAGTCCCTTAATAAATACATTAATTGATACTGTATTGAAAAGATAATCTTGTGTTTCTGGGATATCATGATGTATTTATATGTAGTGTTGGATTGCTAGATTTAGTTTTATATTTTTAGCATATTTTTTTCATCTGCTCATTTGTGGTATATGATGTGTGCTGACCTTTTTAGATTTGAGCATGTCAGGAACTATGAAAGGTGTGAGGTTTTATCCTGCTTTTAAGATAAAAGTTAATCTTTCATAGTTTTATGGATTCTGGTAGAAGACACAAGATTCCTGGGTCAGAGATGAAGGATAGCTTTTTATGTCCAATAGTACCCAAAGAATTGCCGTTTTTGCACCTGTTCCTTGAGCCCCACTTCCTACATGGTCTATGAAGAAGACTAGGTAACATTTCACATATAGTGGATTATGATGTAGAAGAGGATCCCTGAACTTCAGGAATCCAAACTTTGTAATGGGCAGTAGGCATGCCTGCTTTATGCTCTGGAGGGAGAGATTTGTCTTTATTTTCAAGACTATCTCCAAAACCTACCCTTTGTTCCAGAGGGATACACTATTTCTCTTTTACTAAATTAGTTTGGTGTACTAAACCTCCTTGGAAAGATAGTATGGAACAAAGACCAGTCAGTGCCTACTTGTAAGACATGAAGAAGCACAAGATATCTGAATTGTCTCCCAGTACAGCAAACAAAGATATTTCTAGCCCATAAAATTAGTTACAAAATACTACCTTTTATTTGTTTACATTTTTTTTAATGTTCATTTCTTTTTGAGAGAGATATAGAGCAAGACTTGGGGAGGGGCAGAGAGAGAGAGACATAGAATCTGAAGCAGGCTCCAAGCTCTGAGCTGTCAGCACAGAGCCTGAGGTGGGACTCGAACCCATGAACCACAAAATCATGACCTGAGCTAAAGTCGGACACTTAACCAACTGAGCCACCAACGCGCCCTGTTTATTTGTTTAATATTGCTTTTTTCTAATTTTATAGAATATTTTCTGTAAGAATAGTTTATTTCTTGAAAGTTTGTTGGAACTAAAGCCATCTAGATTTGAAGTTTTCCTCATGGGAATTTTTTTTAAATGTTTATTTTCAGAGAGAAAGAGCATGGGGGAAGGGCCGAGTGGGAAGGCCGAGTGGCAAGCAGTCTCCACACTGTCAACACAGAGCCCTATATGGGGCTCGATCCCAACTATGAGATCATGACCTGAGCCGAAATCAAGAGTCAGACGCTTAACCGACTTGGCACCCAGGAATACTTTTTTTGACCATCAGTCCAATATCCTTAATGGTTATAGGAGTATTCAGGTTTTCCAATTTTTCCTGAATAAATTATTTTTCTGGGAATGTGTTCATTTCATCTAAGTTTTCAAATTTATGTGAATAATGTTCATATTGGCTTTTTTATGTGTCCAGGTTTTGTAGTTTTTCTTAATTTTTCATTCTTGATGTTGGTTATTTAAGCTTTCTTTTTCTTGACCAGTTCTTCCAGATATTTGTGAATATTTTTATTTTAAAAGAACCAACTTTTGGCTTTTGAATCCCCTCTGTGTTTTCTATTTCATTAGTTTTTGTTACTTAAGTAGTATTTCCTTGTGCTTTTTAAAGTTAATTTTTTTTCCCTAAATTCTTTGGATAGACATAGATGATTTATTTTCAGTGCCTCTTGTCATTTAAATATTTCTTTTGATGAATCACACAACTATTAATATGGAGTATTTGTTATTTTTATTCACTTTCAAAAATATTAAATTTCCAATATGATTTCTTTGACCTGTGGATTATTTGAAAGCATATTTTTAATTCTCAAACATATGGCTGATTTGTTTTGGCTAATTATCTTTTTTATTTTTAATTTGTTTTCTGTGATATTGCTTTCAGGTGCTCCATATTATTTTGATATTGGTGACGACTGCTTTATGGACAAATGGCCAGTTTTTATAAATACTTTTTTGTGCTTGTAACAGTAATGGATGTGTCACTGTTATTATGGATTTGTGTATTTTTTGTATTTCTGTCATTTGTTTTCTGTATTTTCCAACCACGTAATAAGGTCATATGTAATTTAACTGTTCTCTCTTGCTTTTGAATTGAACCCTTTATGCATATTACATGTTATACTTTTGGTCTTTAGTTACTTTTTGCTTTATTCTCTGTTTTAACTGAATGAATATGGCTGCCTCGGCTTCCTTTGTTTTGTTTTTTTAAAATATTTTTCAGCTTTTGTTTAGACTTTTTTTTATTCTTTTGCTTTCAGTCTTGTTAATGTTCTTTTAATTTGTGGGCTTATTTTTGTACAAAAATAAAGTGTAGATTTTAAATCCAGAGAGATTGCCTTAACTCCATATAGATTGCTCTTCTTTTTACTTAATTCATTTGATCCTTTTATACATATTATAATTATTGATATAATTCAATTTATAACTGTCTTTGCACCCCCCAAATTATTTGTGCTGCTTTTTCTCTTCTTTTTGAATTGCCCTGTATATATAAATTTTTCTCATGCAAATTTATTTCAACTAGTTTGGAAGTTAGATTTTGTTTACATATATTTTTTGATAGTTGCCATTTAAATTGTACCCATATTGTACCCATAAATTGTAACATAATGAAGTCTGAAGTTAAAAAAAAATGTCAACCTTCCTTCTGAATAATACAAGCAAATTATAGCACATTAACCCCCTTTTATCTCCTCCCAACTTTAATTCTATTGTCTTGTATTTTGATTTTCTTAAGTGTGCATGTGTATGTCCTGAGATCTTGCTAATGGAGTTTTGTTTAGTTTTAGTTTTTAGATGTTCGTATGTATTTATCACTTTTTCTACGCTCTTCATTCTTTCTTGCATCTTTATTCTATTGCATCATCCATTTGGGATCCGTGATTATCTGAAATGCTGTGATTTTACGAAATAATGTATTTGGTCTTAATCCATAGTTCCTGGCTTATAGCTCCCAAAACCCTTGGAATTTCCTAAGTGCAGAGAGTGATAAATGTGACTTTTGTTAAGCACCTAAAGATGGGGGCTGGTTGCCAGGGGCGTCAACCCTGTGATTAGAAGGTTGGAACTTTCAGTCCCATCCCCTGCTCTCAGGGGGAAGGCAGAGGGCCTGGGGGTTGAAGGTCAGCGAAATCCCCATTAAAACCCAAAAGGGATGGAGTTAGGAAGGCTCCCGGTTGGTGGAGATTTGGGAAGAGTAGCACACTGGAGCGGGCATGGAAGCTCTGTGCCCTTTACCGCAAACCTTGCCCTGTGCATTTCTCCCATCTGGCTGTTTCTGAGCTCTGTTTATAACAAACCAACAATGTAGTAAGTACAATTGATGCTTCAGCAACATGGGCTTGAACTGTGTGGGTCCATTTATGTGCTGATTTTTTTCAATAAATACAGTGTAGTACTGTAGCAAGAGCATCTGGCTGCGGGGTTCCCAAACAGACCACGTTCTGCCACTCGCCACCAACAAAATCCAAAGGTGGAGAAATGAGTTATCATGAAACCAGAGAGGAATTTATTTCAGTGAGGCCAACACCAGGAAGACCATGGACCAATCTCTCAAAGGCTGTCTCCAAAATATTGGAAATACAGGTTTATCTAAGGCAAATGTGGGACCAAGGTCGGTTGGTAGTGTGGAAGTGGGCAGAGAAGGTCAAATCTATTATTGTCATGGGATCTGTTACTCAGGGTCTTGCTGGCTCAGGGCAGTCCTCATGGCTTGAGGGGATAGGTTCTGTTCCCATTAGAAGATGGTTTGTCCCCAGTCTTTTGCCTGTGTTAAGAGATAAGCTTAGGGGCGCCTGGGTGGCTCAGTCGGTTGGGTGTCCGACTTCAGCTCAGGTCACGATCTCGCGGTCTGTGAGTTCGAGCCCCGCGTCGGGCTCTGGGCTGATGGCTCAGAGCCTGGAGCCTGCTTCCGATTCTGTGTCTCCCTCTCTCTGCCCCTCCCCCGTTCATGCTCTGTCTATCTCTGTCTCAAAAATAAATAAACGTTAAAAAAAAAAATTAAAAAAAAAAAAGAGATAAGCTTGAAAGAACTTAATTATAAAGTTTGAGGTCAAAATGGGGATAGTTGAGTCTTATTTCAGCTATAAATGTATTTTCTTTATGATTTGTTTTTTAAACCATACAGGTATTTTTTTTCTTTTTTTTCTTTTTTCTTTTTTCTTTTTTCTTTTTTTTTTTTTACAGTTTGAGAGAGCATGCGCGTGCATCTTGTGTGTGTGGAGGGGAGCAGAGAGAGAGGGAGAGAATCCCAAGCAGGCAGAGCCTGACATGGGGAGCAAACTCGTGAACTGTGAGTTCATGACTTCAGGGTCATGAGGTCATGAGGTCATGAATTCATGAACTCAAGGGTTGGACGCTTAACTGAGCCACCACTTTAGGTGCCCCTTTATGATTTTCTTAATAACATTTTATTTAGCTTCTGTAATTGTAAGAGTACAGTATATAATACATATAACTGTGTACTAAAACTGTAGTAGGTGACTGATGTCCACCTTCTGTGATGATCTCAAGTGACCTCAAGGAGGTATCAAAAATAGAAAGAACTGGAAAATGAGTTAAGTGCAGGTATGCAGGCAATAGTTTAATCAACCAGATATGATAGAAGCAATGCATTAAGATGATCTAAGCGTCTTTCACATGTGTTGTGTGGAAATCACTAAACCTTAATTTTTACAACTGAAAAAATAATACCTTGCGATGTGCAGGTATTTGGTGAGCTGCTTGTAACACATATAACCTTTTTTGCATTTAATGCCCTGTAAGCTAATAGGTTTCAGGGCAGTTCTTCAGAGCAATCTGAAATACTGTCTCCCGGGCTGTAGTCCTCAGTAAGAATGAATAAGGCATTTACTAACCTACTTTGAGGTTGGCTTTTTTCAGTTAACATAATACGCAAAATATGTGTTATTTGACTGCTTATATTATGCTAAGGCCTCTGGTTCACAGCAGACTATTAGTAGTTAAGTTTTGGGGGAATCAAAAGATATGTCCAGATTTTCGAATGTGTGCGTGGGGTTGGCACTTGTAACCCATGTGTTCAAGGGTCAGCTGTAAAATGTTTCTGAATTCCGTGAGCTGCTATAGCAGATTAATCGAATCTGAGGAGGAGTTGTGGTTATCTCTGGTTTGTAGCCCACTGGTCAATGACTCAACTTGGCAGTTGCATCCTGAGTTGTAGGGGGGGAGGGTCATTGGAACTGTTAGTTTGTAGGCAGTTGGTCAGAAGCACAGGTGACAACCTGGGCCTGGGGTTGGCATCTGAAGTGGGGGCAGTGGCAAAGTTTTGTAGAAGTCAGCCCTCAGACTGTGGCATATGATGCTATCTCTGGGTAGATCATATCAGAATTGAGTTGAATTCTTGAATCTCCTGTCCATGTCCAAGAAATGGTTTTTGGTATCAGGGGAACCCTCCTCCCCCCACACATTGCAGTTGGGTCCAGAAAGCCAAAATAAAATAGACTTCTAGAATTTACTTATTTAGGAATTTTGCTCTTGTTCTTGAAAGAGACTTTTTTCTGTTGGGTTAGAAACCTAGATTGATGGTTATTTTCTCTTAGCACAAGGGAAGTACCATTTTTCTGTCCTCTGAGTTCCATTGTTCCTGCCGAGAAGTCCGCTGTCATTTAACAGAGAAATTCTAATGGCACAAAGAAGATGGGAGATGGTCAAGATACCATCTTGAAGTGGTTATCTTTGCCTACTTTTGTATTTTCACAGAAACTAGTCATATGTGGGAGTTTGCCTTTCTTCTCTTGTTTGTGATCCCCTCGCATAAATATGAAGATAAACACAAGCTTCCAGCTAGGATATATGTGAAGAACGGAATCCTCAGGGTTTGGGGGATCCTTTCCAACCTGACAAGAGAAACGTTAAGAGAAGGACGTTTTAATTTTTTTGCATTTAAAACTACCTATTTAAGAGTTTTCATCAAGTTGAAATTAGTACTTTGAAAATGAATATGTGATTTTTAACTGTATCTCTACCATCTATTATTTGTCATCTCTTCAGTGTCCTCCCACATCTGTCTGTCATCTGCCTTTCTGCCTCCTGCCTCCTCCTGAGTAGGAAATTGACTTCATATAAATAAAAGCCTGTTGAAATATGCCATTGGCATACTTGTAGATGGATATTTTGCAAAATATTATTCAAAAAGGGTGAGACGAGCTAGGTGTTTTTACAATTAAATCACTAAGGGAAAATGTGAATAGCAGCAGTGATAAAAGTCATTTTACCTCGACATTTGTTAAAGCATTAGAAGTCACTACTTTTATTCTGGCTGTGTTAGTGTCTCAAAGCTGCTGGAGCAGAAATAAGAGATAATGCCAGCTAATTTCTGCCAAAACTAGGCTCTGTTGACTGAGTCAGAGCTGCCACTAGATCTGCAAGCAGAGTGAAAGATGTTCATAAGCCATGGAGAGTAGTAATACAAGGGTTCATTTTAATAATCTCTTTCTAAAGCCAGCTTAAGAGAGATCATACTGCCCTTTTCACAGTCACCCATATCTATGTTCATTATTTGTCATTTCACTTGGAGTCTATTTCTAAGAGTGTTACTAAGCTACAGGTATGGCATCTTGCTTTTCACCTTTCATAAATGTTAAAGATCTGGTATATTCTTTTAGACACTACAAGAAAAAAGAAACAGCATTGATAAATGTTTCGCTGTGCTGGTGCCTACCAGTTCAGAGAATCACCTAAACAGTCTTTGAATTATGTATACATTCTTGGTATACTAAAGAACAAGATACAGAGTTGGTTATGTCTATTAAAACAATTTTAACTCTATGCAGGGGAGAACCTAAAGATCTCTCCCTCTCTTTCACTCCATTCTCTTTTATTGCTAGTGAGATTTAGCTTTCTTAAAGCCAGCTGATATAGAACTAGAGCTCCTAAGAGTAGACATTTTGTTTAACTTTAGTGTGGCTCTGATGCTTACCATTGTTCTTTAACAAACCTTTCCGTTTTCTATTTCTGAAGTATCTTGGATGATAAATGCAAAAACTGTACATGTAGGACATCATTCCCCATTCTGTGGTAATAAATTAAGAGGCAGTGAAAGCTAACGTGGCTTTGTTCCTCATCAAACATCTAAAAATTTATTACAGATAGGATTCTGTGATTACTGGGGATTATTAGTGAAGAATCTGGGAAAGTTTCTTCACTTCTGGTTGTGTGTCATTGTAGATGTTAAAAAATGTGCCTTTTTCCTCTGCATATTTTAAGATTTTATTACTTATATTGCTTTTTTTTAAGTGTAAGAAGCATAGGGATATTCACATAGATGGAAAGATAATATTAGAAGAAGCTGGAGAAAAAATATCTAATGATGGGTAGTTTACATGATTTTCACCACCTTAAAACTCAAAGGCTAGGGTCATTCAGTGTACTTTTTAGAGACATAGGAAATCGCTAATAGAGACTTTTGGTAATGAAGATAGACATTATCTTGCTCTACAGATCTTTGCCTTTTTGGACATTAAACAAATAGAAATTTTAATAATTATTTAGGCATAACGTTCTAACCAAGTAAAATGTTTAGCCATTGCTACCAGGTGCTGGAACAGAAAAAAAAAAAAAAAGTTAATGCTTTAGAGTGGTTATCAGACAAGCCAAGAAATTCTATCTGTGCAGCTCAAGAAATGTTACTTAGAACTGAGAAAAGAGAGGAGCCGTATGAAGAAGGGTTGAGTGAACACTCAGTGGTCTACTTAACTCAGAAGATTTCTGTAGTCCAGACTAAATGAGGGGCAGATCCTCTGAGCTGTTTATACCGAAACTTCCCTATCCTTAAGGTTTTTGCTAATCTTGGGGTTGGTTTAGAGGTTGTTCCAAAAATAGTAAATGGGTGGTTTATCAGAGAAGTTTGCTACTTGAGAATGTCTTTCACATTCTCACGCCTGAAAGACAAGTTGGCAAGATCTAAAATACTTGAATCACATTTCCTCCTTAAATATCTGTGGTCCTTGCTGGCATTCCATATTGCCGGGTTAGGTGGGTGAGCTGTTTTTTTCTTTTGCTGTATACATAAAAGATTTGATCAATTTTTGTTAACTTTGCAAATCACAAAATTTTCCAGAGTGTGTTTTGCTGTTGCTACCTATCTGTAGGTCTATTTATTTATTTATTTATTTATTTAATGATGGTTTATCTTTCAATGATATCTTTTGTCATTTGAATTTCCTTTGCTTTCCATTCTCAGAGAGCATCGATGTTCCATACTGATTCAGATTTCATGCAGCCTCCAATATGGTGCTTACTTCTGTAATTATTTACATATTCTATTAATTTTTTAGTGTTTCTTACCCTACCCATTTCCTTGTTTAATTTAATTCTTTTGTCGGTAAGCTGATTCTCTCCTCATGGCTCTCTGCTCCTGATTTTTAGGCAAGGCCAGATCTTATATTGAAGAACAGATAAAAAATTTGGGGGGATGGGTGTTCAGTTATTACTTTGCTACTCTAATATTTAATATCTTCTTCTGTTTTACTTCTTAGCCCTTTATATCTGTTGCATGAATATTTCTACAACCAGATTCTAGCCCTGGGCTTATCTTACTCTGTACACATTTCTTTTGTATTTTGTCTATGCCTATTCAGTTACAATCTGCATTCAGGTGATTCACAGCCTTGAGCTGCTGTTTAGGTCCACATTGTTTGCTGTACTAGAACATTTACCTCTAGATGTCACATAGAGCTAAATATGACAAAGCACCACTTAAGTTCCTGTTTGCTAAATTCACTGCCTCGAGGAAAATGTATTGATTTCTTATTAACCTTTGTGTATTCCATTTGTCGGGTGTAAAAGCATACTGCTTCCACTTTTGTTGCCATTTCCTACAGTTATCTTTCTCTTATAACCTCTGCTCTGTTTTAGGACATTTCTTACATATGCATTGATTTCATTATTTTCCATCTCTCCCCGTTAAAAAGTTCTTTCCTTCTCTGTTCTTTTCCTGCCTGCTTCCATCTGGGTGTTCTAGGAACACTTCTTTCTTCTCTTTATCTGAATGCTGGAATATTATACCATTACTTAAAATGATCTTGTCCTACAAGGGTGACAAACCAGACTCCAGATGGTTGTATAGGGCTACACAGGGATTTGTTTTGTTTGGCTGTTTTCTTTGGCCTGCAGAGTATGTTGTACCTTCTATGTCTCACTCATTTGGCTTCTATTTTTATCATACCTGACTTGCTTCTGTAAGAAGTTTGAGGTGTTTTTTTTTTTTTTTGAGAAAAGAATAGTTATAAAGAGAAGGAAAGTGTTTGAAATGTAATGAGTTAAAGCTACAGAATTATGTAAAAAGTACTGCAAATTATAACCAAATTTTAATAGTGGTTATGTGTGGGTGGTGTGATTAGAGGTGATGTTTATTTACTTCTGACCCGTGACCTCCAAATTTTCCCTAATGAATAATGTATTTAGTGTAAAACCAATCAGTTGGCAGTAATTTTAAAGGATATGGTTTTCTACATGCATCCCAAAGTCAGTCAACGGTTAAGCCAAGGTCTGTGCTTGACACTTAGGCAAGTTATAGTACAGGAGGTAGGAGAGTTATAATCATTCCATTAAAGGGCTTGTAGTTGGGCTTGGAGAAACAGCGTGATCCAGATTTTACTGAGATGTTACTGTTAAAAAAGAACATGAACAGGTCAATATTATATTCATAAGTAGTATGAAAGGAGAGGTCATTTAGGCCGTTAAGAGATGGCACTGGCTTTAAATGATGGTGACATGTTTATAATGCCTTGTGAAGAGCTTTTTAACATTATAGAACACTAATTCTGCTAGTTATCTCCATGGATAGAATCTCACCCATAACCTGGCTCCTTTGTTCTAGCAGTATTTTGTGTTGTATATATTTTAATATATAAATAATTCAGGGCTTACAGCTCTTTGAAGTTGCCTAGCAGTGTTTATGAAAGTCTTAGCCTCCTTAGAATAAACTAAAAGATAAATTCTAGGGTGTTAACAACCTGGTAAAGGTAGCTCTTTGACTCTTCGGCAGAATGCAAACAGCAGTTGGGGCAAGACAGCCAAACTGAAACAACTTTAGTAAGGGGCACTTTTTAGGACAAATTCCTTCTTTTTATTAAAATTATTCCTTTTGAGATCATAGGGCAGTAGTTTGCAAAATGAAGTTAGGACTTCATAATCCTTCTTGTTCAGGAAGCATTATTATTAAAAGGTAGATTCATGTGCTTCTTTCTGAGAAGCTAATTAGTTGCTGCCTGGCTTGTGCTGAGAGGCTACTGTGGTTCATGGGTATTTACCCATCGCAACAGGATTTTCTAATGCTGTTTGTTTATGAAATTATTTATACTTCTGACTCAGAGCTTTAAAAGGGCTTCCAGCAGTTTTTGAAAGCCAGCTTCTACACTCAAGAGCGCTCTGTGCTGCTGATGGTGCTTCAGCTTGGCAGCATGAGAGTGTGAATCGGGTTGCACTGTGGTGTCTGAGGTGCAGTTTTCTGGTGAAACTCCTCAAGGCCAAGCATGATAATGAGTTTTCATTGAGGTAGACCTCTTTATTTGTTTTGTAAGAAATCAAACTTTCTAACAATATTCAGAAACAATACCAACACAGATATTTGTGGTTGTGTTTAAGCCAATAAGCTGTTAACAGGACCTTGTATCACTCCGTTGCTTACGTTAATTTCGTCATCAGTTTAGTGTGGACTATTAACAATTTGTTCTTTACCAGACATTTCTTTTGATTAATGTTTGGAATAGGGAATAAGTCCAACGTTCTTCATAGAACTCTCCTAAACTTTATTATTTTTTATATGAAATTTATTGTCAAATTGGTTTCCATACAATACCCAGTGCTCATCCCAAAAGGTGCCCTCCTCAATACCCATCACCCACCCTCCCCTCCCTCCTACCCCCCATCAACCCTCAGTTTGTTCTCAGTTTTTAACAGTCTCTTATGCTTTGGCTCTCTCCCACTCTAACCTCTTTTTTCTCCTAAACTTTAAATATCATTAATTCCACTTATGAAATACTTTTGAGAGAGAGAGAGAGAGAGAGAGAGAGTGTGTGTGTTTGTGCGCGTGCACGCGCGTGCACATATTGAGGAAGAGCAGAGGTGAGGTGTTGGGGAGAGAGAAAGGATCTTAAGCAGGCTCCATACTCAGCACTGAGCCCAATGCAGGATTCAAACCCATGACCCTGGGATCATGACCTGCGCTGAAATCAAGAGTCAGTGTCAGTCGACTGAGCCACCCAGGTACCCCTGAAGTACTTCTTAATTTAGGGGATTTCATACAGTATTACTTAACTGCCCTTCATTGGAACAGTGACCTTTGTCTAGAGATAGAATTCCATTTGTTTCCCCAAAGTAGAAAAGAGGGGTGATAGAACCTTAATGACCCAGGTTTGTCAAAACTTGGCACCGTGTTTAGAAATCTGTAAGTTATAGTTTGCATGGCTATTTTACTAATAGCAAGGTGAGCTAGCAGTAGTGAATGTGGAGTCCTCTCCTCTCCCTGAACACCAGCATCTTTTTTATAGTTCTCTATTGTGGGTTTACACTTTTCTAGCTGGAAATTATACAGTGAATCATATTCAATTCACTAGTTAGCTTGAGCTCTTTAACATGACACCTGATATTAGTATGTCACAGCAGCTGTTAGTAGGGGGCAGAGAAAAGACCCGCCTGTCCACTAGAAGTTCACGTGTGCTAGCTAAGGTAATAGGTCCAAAAAGAAAATGTGTCTGAGAAATTGCTGAAGGATCACATTCTAATCAGAGGCACAGTCCTTGGTCCTCAAGCGACACATAACAGAGATTAGGGAACCTGAATCTGTGAGACTCACTTTGACATTAACTTGCTTTTGTGACTTTCTGAAAATCTCTTCCTATCTGTCTTTGATGCTGGGTTTCTTTACCTTTCCTAGAGGGATAATGAATGATACCTGTCCCACCTCCCTATTGATAAGGTGACCTGATACATGATCATACAAAATGGTAACATAAAAAGAGACTTTAGAAAAGTCTTTGTTGCTCCTTCATACTTTCTTCATCTAACAGTTCCATAACTACTGGAATTTTTCAGGATTCCATTCTATGCATTCTTTTCCTCTTCCATTCTGGGAGCTCTTATCCATTCCCATGGTTCCCATTTTATGTGCCATCCACACAGAATTATCTGCTGAGCTTCAGAGATTTGTGTAACTTCCAAGCCCCACTGAACCTAGTCTCACCTTGAAGTTGCATTTAAATATATATAGTCTATCGCTTCTCGGCCTCTTGGCTAAGATCAAGTGTAAATATATATAGTCTAGTAACTAAAAAGCAATTGGATAGTAATATTGTCTTTTTGTGTCTTGAAGAATATAGTAACATGTAGGTTATAACTCAGCAACATATCTTAAAATCTCTATTATCTACCCCTCTGTCCCCTCGTCTCAAATCAGGCCTCAGTCAGTCCCTGAGTTGTAGGCTCCCATTTTTTTCCATACTGACCCTGAGCTCCTCACAACTGTCTCCAGGCTTTTTTTTCATTTGCACTTCTCTCCATAAACTAGATCTTTGGTCCATGTTTTCTTCTCCATCCTTTTTTTTTTTTTTTTTTTGCCTAGCATGATAATGGCTCAAGAACTAGGATGACAAATACCAGACTCTCCCTAGAGGATGAGCGAGGAAGGAAAGGTTGGTTATTTTGACAGAGTTACTGGGTAGGAGAAATGAGGCAGGCTGTGAACACTCACATGTAAATAATCTGTATTTCCAACATACCCAAGGAATGTTCTACTTGCTCTCTACTTGTATGTTTCACAGAGCACCTCTGGCTCAACCTGGCTAAAATTTGACCTTATCATCTTTGGTCCACACTTGCTTCTCTCGTGTCCTTTATGTTTGTACAAAGTACCTATCATGCTCCTACTTGCTCTTTCTGGACATCTGACCATCATCCTTGAGTCCTTCCTCTCTTCATCCTTAATGTTCCATCCCAATTCCTGCTAGCCTAGGTACTAAATATTTACTTCTGGAATCTCTCCTTTTTACTCCATTGCCTCTACTGTACCCGTTACTCCCTTGCAATTGGTTTTTCATACTCCAACAAGAAGGACTCTTTTAAACATGATTCTAATTGTGCCTTTTCTTCCATTATACTACTTAAAGGCTTCTGAATACCTAGTCCTCAATACGTCCACTAAGATCTTAAATAGTCAGGTTGGTCTCTGTGTCTCTAGAAGTAGTCTCCCTTATTGGGGCTCCTGGATGGCTCTTAACATTTATTTTTGACAGGGAGAGAGACTGAGCACGAGGTGGGGGAGGGGCAGAGAGAGGGAGACAGAATCTGAAGCAGGCTCCGGGCTCTGAGCTGCCAGCACAGAGCTGATGTGGGGCTCGAACTCACGAACAGTGAGATCATGGCCTGAGCCGAAGTCAGCTACTTAACCGACTGAGCCACCCAGGCACCCCCATTAGGGACTACTTTCTATATGTTATGTACGATTTTAAGTGCTTTGACTGTGAATTCATTAAATCTCAACTCCTGTGAAAGAATTGCTTTTATTCTTCCCATTATATGGATAAGCTGGAGACCAAAAAGGTTAGTTTGTCCAGACTTAACCAGCTGGCGAGTGGCAAAGCTAAAATTTAAACCCGCTGGTTCCAGAGCCTACCCTCATCTGTTGTGGCCAGAGAGTAGAGTCTAGAACTTTCAAAATTGGGTTCTGGAATGTCTGTCTGCTTCAAATTCTGGTTCCTCCACTTATTCATCATGTGACCTGGGTAGAACAAATACCATCAAGTCAAAACGCTTGGTAGAGGTGGGCTTCTGTGACTGCCTAAAGAGGGAAATAAAAGACCTTCTTTGCAAAATGGGGATAATCATATGTCTTTTAGAAAGGTGTTCTGAGGATTAAATAAGATAACCAGTCCTCGTGAAATATTGAACGTAGGCAGTTCTAACACTGCTTAAGTCAATGTGAACACTACTTGGGCACATCTTTTGAGGTTCTTTTCAATTCTAAATCCAGTGAGTCTGTCTTTTTATAGTTCCTCAGTCTTTTCTCTTTGCCAGTCCCTGTTACTTTTCAAGGTTCTAGTGTTTATTTTTAATAATAAACCTTTATAAGGGCCTGACGACATCCTTGCATTTCTATCAAGTAAAATCTGTGGGCTATATGACAAGCATGTGCTGCCTAAAACCACAGTCCTGATTTCCCATGCTTAAATGTGCAGGTTACATGGTTGAGTGAAGATGTCTGGCTGAAGAGAGCAACAGAATTCCTGTTTATAGCCAGACCAAAGCCGGAAAAGAAGTCCGGACGATTAAGTTTATTGAGATGTTCTAATTGTAAAAGAACTAAAAAGAGTATACAATTAACTTGTCAACATATGCATCAGATGTTTCCTCTTTCCAAGTTAGATGAAAGCCAATTTAGTATGATTTGTGTTATTAAATTGATTAGCAGTCAGATGGAAACTTTCAGCTGTTTAGGTGATGATTTAATTGTAAAGACTATACTTTATCTACTGACACATGCTTATTTTATGAAACTCTTAAAATCTTAAGGTTCTTTTCGTGTATATTTATGTATGATGACAGATGCTACAGCAGCAGATAATACTAGTGGAAACTAGAGTGTACAGGTCAGAGATTTAATCGTCTGACTTGTGTGCAGACTTATTATTAGTAGTTTTTCAGTAGTACAGAAGCAGATATATTACTTAAATCTTGTCTGTTTGTTTATTTGCTTGGGTCAAATATGGAACAAAGCAAATAAAAATGTGGTAAAACATATGTTTAAAATAGGTGGAAATTGAGACAGTGGTGGCATCAGGAGGGAATTGAGCTCGCAGAACAAATACCATCAAGTCAAAACGCTTGGTAGAGGTGGGCCTCTGTGACTGCCTAAAGAGGGAAATAAAAGACAACTGTGTGGTTTATGGTGCCCATAAACACAGGTCACTTGTTGAGAGGCACAACTATTGTAGTCACTGAGACTGGAGACAGATGTCTCCCATTATCTGGAATGTGGTAGGTAGCACCTTCAGCAGCCCTTGTACAGAAAACACGGCAACAGGTTTTTTGGTACTGCTACCTTTAATATAGGCTATTTTGTTGGCATTGTAATGATTAATTCATGAAAAGCAGTTTCTTCTTAGGGCGCCTGGGTGGCTCACGTGGTTAAGTGTCCGACTTTGGCCCAGGTCATGATCTCACAGTTTGTGAGTTCGAGCCCTGTGTCGGGTTCTGTGCTGACAGCTGAGCCTGGAGCCTGCTTCAGATTCTGTGTCTCCCTCTCTCTCTCTGCTTTCCCCCACTCATGCGCGCTCGCTCTCTCTCTCTCTCTCTCTCTCTCAAAATAAATAAACGTTCAAAAAAAAAAAAGGCAGTTTCTTCTTCATGGGTGTGTTATGCAACCCATTGGTGTTCTGGTTTAATCTAGAGATCAACTTATAGTATCTACAGATATAAAAAAGATCATATTTTCTTAGATAATCCTTTTTGATTGTTTTTAACTTACTTTCGTGAATATCGATTAGATGAATATTGATTAGTTTGGGATTAATTAATCAGACATACCTAGAAATTGGAAGTGCCAGTGGGAAGTGAGCTAGATACGGCCAAGAGTACCAAGATTTTCTTTTAGGTAATAATTCTGGATTAGCTCAAATTTGGATTAGCTCACCTGACGGTGTGCATCAGGAATGCTTGGAGGATTTTTTAAAGACAGATCCAGGTGCCTGGGTGGCTTGGTTCCATGTTTGACTCTGGATTTTGGCTTAGGGCATGATTCCAGGGTTGTGGGATCAAGCCCTGCATTGGGATCAGTGCTGAGCATGGATCCTGCTTGAGATTCTCTCTGCGCCCCTCCCCCCTTTCCCCAACTCACTCTCTCTCTAGAAAAATAAAATAAAAATTAAAAAAACTGAAGTCGTAAAAAGACCCATCTCCCATCTCTGTAGTTTTTTATTTAGTAGGTCTAGGATGGGTGAGGTGAGAGCGTCTTCATCTTTGTTAAAAGAGAGAGAGAGAGAGAGAGAGAGAGAGAGAGAGCGCCACATAAGTGATTTAGTGATCAGTGAAGTTCTAGAACTACTACCATAGATTATGCTGCATTAATTTTAGATAGAAACAGATTTTAAGCACATACAGCTAAATACACCTTAGCCATAAAGCCATCTATTTTATAGTTAAGATTATATGTTCTTGAGGACTGTAAATTTCCATAGTATTGTCCATTATAATCTACTTCAGAATTCTCTACTGAGCCAATTGAATAGGGTGATTTAATGTATGGATTTCTTATTAGTAAACCAATGAACAGTTTTGGTGTGTGTCTACTGGAACTGATGAATTTGAACAGTTAATATGATTCTGGGATAATTTTTATTCTCATCATTGTCTGATTATATTTCTGTATAGACTAAAAATATTTTGATAACTATATTCTATCTAGAGAGCATTTTCTTATTTTTCATCCACAAAACTTATAAAGTGTGCTTTATATGCATTGTAAAGTTATCTGATAGCTCTAGAGGTAGTTTTAATTTGTAGTTATTTACATGATAATATGAAAAATGATATTCAGAGATTGGTGTCTCCACATACGTCTTTACTTATCTGTGGTAGTCACTAGTTACAGACAGAATCTTTAAGTATCTGGTGAATCTTGGTTTAAAGTAGAAAACCAAGGCTGTGTATGTGTGTCTTTGTCTAGCATCAGTATTTACAACAGAAACCTTGAGTAAATGTCCTCTGTTGACTTTCCATTGTTTCTTTACAGGCATTGCCTCCATGACAGTGCCAGTGTACATCGCTGAAGTCTCACCGCCCAATTTAAGAGGTCGATTAGTCACCATTAACACTCTCTTCATCACTGGAGGCCAGTTCTTTGCAAGTGTTGTGGATGGAGCCTTCAGTTACCTCCAAAAGGATGGATGGAGGTCTGTAAATTGTCCTTACAGTTAATTTTCAAATCATCTTTTTATAGAATGGGAGAAAAATTGAGAAATGATAGGAAAATATAACTGGGTATTTTGGATCATTATAACTAATTTATAAGTGGGTGGCATTCAGCAAAATTGAAAGTGGACAAGAAGCTGGTATTTATTTTAATGATAGACAAGGAACCTACCATTATGAATTGATATTTACAGACTTTTTAGCATTTAGGTGACATTTCTCACACTGTGTGTAATCTTTTGCAATATTTGTTTAAAAATGAATGCAGCAATAAATATGTATGGAGTTCTTGAATTGTATCAGTGATTGACAAGGTGTTTATGAACTGCAGATATAACTAACATCCTTTTTGGATTGAAGAATCTACATTCTGACCTGAGTGAAAGAAAACCTACTCCTTAAAGATACAGATTTAGCTGTATAAAAATATGTTATTATATACATAAATTTAAAATACACAAATTATTCTTTAATCACTATTTGGCTTATTTTGAATCAAAAGAGATGAGAAAAATGTTTTTAAAACTGTTCTAAAATATTTCAAACTGACTGTCATAGAAACAAACTAATCTTCTGTTAAAGCTTAAAGATATTATAGGCTCTGGATTTTGATATCATACTTCATAGTATTCAGAACAACAGATTGATGTAACTGCTTCGGGGAAATTTTATTAAAAACCTGTGGCAGGTTACACAATATTCTCTAAGTTATTTTCTTGCTACCATGTATTACAATAAATGTTTATTGACCATCTACTCTGTATGAGTGCTGGGGATAGAATGTTGAACAAGACAGACTCTAGTCCTTATATAAATGCATGGTGCTTACAGTGTTGAAGTGAATTCTTAACAGCTGAAGAAAAAAGGGTTTGATGTGGTGCGGATGTAGGCAATCAAGCTTCTATGTGAAAAGCACAGTAAATCATGTGCCTTGATGAGCCATTAAAGACTGAGCCTGATGAAGTTTTATTAAAAGTTATGTGAGAAAACTCATTGATGCCAATTAGGGCCTACATTTGTCAGGACATTAAAGAGAGGACACAGTTCTTAAAAGCATTAGCTCTTTCTGCAGATGTTGCTAAACCACTTTCTACCTTTGAAAGAATGAATCTCTACCAAACTGAGAAATTACTGGAAAATTGAAGAAACAGGAAATTTCATCATTCTTTTCCACTCTGTAGATGAGCAGAAAGACAGATAACTGTTCCTAGTGTAAAGTGATATTTTGAGTTTTTCTTGGAAACTCAGTGCAAGTCAGTTTTCAACCCATGTCTTTAAACAGATCTAAATCATTTACATTAAGTTAAAAAACTTATTATGTAACTAATATATATATATATGCTTTTATTAAAAGTCTATTTTTTGGGTTTTAAGTTTGCAAAGAGACCTTAACTGATAAAAATCTGTTTTTAAATGAAAACATAAAGTGCATAAGCCATATTTTTTTTTACTTAAGTATAGTAATTTAGGTATCTTTGTACTGGTTAGAAAAAAGAGAAAGATCATACAGTATTGGAAATTATTTATGAATGTGGTGTCCCTCTGTAGAAGTGGGAGACTTGCTTGGGTCAGGCATTAGAACACTTTCAGAGGCAGAGTGATATAGTTATAGACAAACTTGGATTCAGATCTGCTTTCTGCCTCTCATTAGCTTCAAACCTTGGACAAGTTACTTAGCTCCCTGAATTTTACTCTTGTATTGTAAAAAATGGGACCAAAAATACTTGTCTTGTTTGATTATTGTGCGATCTAAATTATTATAGGTGAAGTTTTCAGCCCACTGCTTCACATACGGGAAATGATCAATAAACACTGAATCACATAGTTATTTATTCTGATGAATGAATAAAAGGATGGTGTTCTTATAGGTAAGTTGTGAGGTTGAAGGAAAAGCCATCTTATGGCTTGTATTTTCTTTATCAGTACAGATGAGACTTGGAGGTGATTGGGAAGATGCCTAGGGAAGATAACTGTTAAATGCTTATAGCTTCTGTAGAAAATATAAAAGACTAGAGACAAAAACGATTTTCCACATATCCATGGGATCCCAGCTGAAGTTGGGGCTATATACTTGCAGTGCATTTTCCCCACAATACTAGAGAACCGAGGGGAAAAAAAAAAAAAAAAAAAAAAAAAAAAAAAAAAATATATATATATATATATATATATATATATATATATATATGAGGATGGGAAAACTAACTTGGGCTGGTATTCAGATGAATGCATTAACATCTTAGATCACTTAGAACTCAACTTATTGTTTGCATGAATACACATTCACTTGTGTCCACGTGCAAACATGTTACCTTTTTTTCAGCTGGTGAATTTTCCGTGTGTTCTTTTCTTCCAGTATTTAGTATTCTTAGCAGTGTGTTTAACTCATCTGTTTCCTGGGCTAATAGAGTGTGGTTATAAGCAAATAAAGGTTGAAGTACTACCTCAACATCAACTTTAGAATTGTCAGCAATACTAACTTATTTAAAATTATAGCAATTGGGGCACCTGGGTGGCTCAGTTGGTTGAATGTCTAACTCTTGATTTCAGCTCAGGTCAGGATGTCATAGTTCATGACGTGGTTCACTGACAGTGTGGAGCCTGCTTGGGTTTCTCTGTCTCTCTCCCTCTCTCTCTGTGCCTCTCCCCTGCTTGTGCTCTGACTCTAAATAAATAAACATTAAGAAAAATAAAATTATAACAATAAATAATTCATCCTTTTTGTGGCAGTATATTTCAAAAATCCTAATTAAAATGTGGGTGTAAATGTTAAGTACAGCATTTTTTTCATACTCATATTTTTGTATATTACGAAGATGTCCCCTATTTTACAAGAGTTTTGATATTTTAACATTATTTCTTTTTTATTCCTTTTTGACTTTTATTGCCTCTGAAACTCTACTTCAAGCTACTAAACACTTTAAATATTTGGTTGAGGCCAGATGGCTGTTAACAGAGAAAACTTTAAAGCCACTTCTTCCTACTTGAAATCTAACCTCTTTCTTCCTCCTTCTCCTTCCAACAGTTTATAATGTAAAACGTGGTTACTGAAATTTCTACACTAGTGATCAGATTAAAACATATAGAAGATGAAACTGATTAATCAGATAGAAAAACTTCTTAGCTTTTGATGTTCTTGAAAGAATAACCCATGTTTTCTGTCAGATGGGTCAAATCTACTGTTCTTTTATTGTTTGGATGTCATAGAAATAAATTATTTTCTGCTGAACGACTAGAAGATGAGTTTTTCTAGAAAAGAGCATTGCCGGTAGAAAATTGAATGCTAGTATTTTTAAAGCACTCTAGTGTTATCAGACCTTCTTTTCTGGGAAAAAAAATGTCATCTGGCTTCATGAGGAAAGAGGAATAAGGATTTTGAAGAGATCATTAAAAATTAGAATTTTGTAAAATCAACTTTAATGAGATACATACCATTCAGTTTACCCATTTAAAATATAATTCATTGGCTTTTAGTGTATTCACAGAACTGTGCTGCTGTTACTGTAATCAAATTTAGAATATTTTCATTATCCCAGAAAGAAACTCTGTACCCCTTAGCTGCCACCCTTCAACCTTCCAGCTCCTCCAAGCTCTAGGCAATCAATTTACTTTTTGTCTGTATGGATTGGCTAATTTTGGATATTTCATGTAACAGTATGTGGTCCTTTGTTGACTGGCTTCTTTCACTTAACATATTTTCAAGGTTCATTCATGTTGTAGTATGTGTAAGTATTTTATTTCTTTTTATTGGCAAATAGTATGGATAAAACCACTCTCTGTTTATCCATTTGTCAGTCGAGGGACATTTCTGTTTTTTGGCTATTATAAAAATGCTGTGAACATTACAGGTTTCAGGGTGGACATGTTTTCATTTCTCTTGGGTATATACCTAGGAGTGGAATTGCTAGGTCATATGGTAACTATGTTTAGCCTTTTGAGAAACGGGCAGACTATTCTGCAGGGTACTGTGCTATTTTACATTTCTACTTAGCGATGTATGAGGATGCCAGTTTTTCTACACAGTAATAAATAATTATCTTTTGATTATAATCATCATAGGTGGGGGTGAGGTGGCATCTCATTGTAGTTTTGATTTGCATTTCCCTGATGACTCATGACGTTTGGAAAAAATTTATTTTTACCTAATGTATTATAGTGCTTATAAAGGTGGCAGAGGTGTTTCAGTAGTTAGCATTAATGATACCAGGTTTTATCACTGTTTGCCATTTTCTGTGCTGATATTTTTTTAATCTTGCTTATTTGAACATAGATTTACTCATTACACTTCAAGCAAATGAAGACTTTCTCTTTTTAATTGCTGAGTTAAAGCCTGGCTTGTGGCAGGCCTTTGATAAATATATAACAGAGTAAATTTAACAACTGTCACCATGATTGTGTAAAACACTTACTTGGACATGCCACTGCTTAAATATTTCAAATCCTCTCCATTTCCCGTAGGAAAAAACAAAAACAAAAACAAAACAGTGGTTTGTGGTGTCTTCCATTGTCCGGTCTCTGCCTGCTTTTCTAGATTGTAGAACTTACGTTGCCTCCCTCCCTCCTCCTCTATACAACAACCATGACTGTATACCCTATACACCAATTGCATCTTGCGTTTTTTTTTTTTCCTTCTGCTCACTTTACCTCTAATGCTTTCCTAACCTGTTCTGCTTTACTCGTCCACGTGTTGTTCCTCCTTTAAATCTCTGCTTTGGGTATCATGTGAAACTGGTTTTGTCCCTTTGTCCTTTCATTAGACTTTATACATAGCTTCACTGTTTTATACTTCTGTTATATTGAACTAGTTACTTTTTTGTCTGTATTCTCTAATTCACTTTGGAGCTCCTGAGTGTCATTGACTTTGTACTCATTTTTAGATCTAGGAAAGGGCCTGGAACATAGAAAATGCTCAATTAATGTTTATTGAACAGAGCTGAATTGATTCGGCTCTAGGGAAGGGACTCTTACCTAAAGTGAAATGGTATTGATTTTTAAACCAAAATACCAATTCATTAATGTATGTTGAGGAATACATTTACTTCATAGATAGCTTAAAAACTAAATTATTAATCATAAGTGTTTCTTACTTAAGGATAAAAATCAGAGAATGAAAATTAGTTTCTGAGCCCATCTAACTTTCCATCTCTCAAAATAATATGCCTCCCTGGCCCCAGAACACTTTTTGTTCCTCTCTCTTGGCCAGAGCTGGTTTTCAAATGAGTATTCCTCTATTTATAATTACATAAATTACCATGTGACTTAGAGTAGTAAGACTGGTTTATCTATAGAGAGGCTAAGTCATACTCTTTTATGTTGATTTTTCTTCATTTTATTCTCAGATTTAATTTTTTAAAATTAGAGTTAACTCACTAATCCATGGACAGTTGTTTGTGAAGTGTTTGAGTATGCTAGATATTTTCACATGTATGTGCTAGATAAATTCATCATTTATGTGATGCTTTTGTCTGTGTGCTAAAGAAATAGAATTTGAGGAAATGTAAGTGTTGAATGAGAAGCACAAAATATTAGTGTTAGCAACATCTGTGTGAGAGATTTCTCTGGAATATCTTCAAGCTAATTCATGGACAGTGTGACATTGTTCTGAGTTCTTTGAAGAATTTGTGGACAGAGGTGGAAACTGGGACAGAGTATAGGCTAGCTGAGGGTAGGATCAGAAGGCTTGAAACCGAGGTGATGAGGAACATGAAAGAGGGGAGCCAGATTCTAGAGGTTTGTGAATTCTAGGCTTCAGAGGTTTTGAACTTCCATCTATAGGCAAAGGGAAGCTATTATTTTTTGAGCAGAGCATGCTATAATGTGAGTCAAAGATTAACATGAGAGCAATGCCCAGAATTGATTGGAACACTTGGCTGTTGGATGGATGCAAAGAAAATATTTATGAGGCTCCCGCCAGAATGTAGGTGTGAGATAGTGAGGTGTAACACTTGCAGACTTCAGTTAGTATGGAAATCATTCAGTTGTTAAAAAAAATTTGGGGGGCACTTCCTGTATACCACTGTTATGGTTGGGACTAGAGATAGACCAGTAAGAAACATACCTGTTCTCAGCCACCTCACAGACTAATGGAGAGACTTTTTCATCAGTATGTTAATTAAATGGTGGATAGTGTTATGGAAGCTCTTAGGGTGTGTGAATAACTTAGCTTTATGATGGAAAGATATTTGAGCTGAGTCTTTTTGAATAAGTTCCAGGCGTAGTGAGGGAGAAATAAATTCTAGGTGGCATGTAATTTTCAAAAACCCCCTGGTATGAAAGGACCAGTCATGTGTGGGCAATAGTGAGAAGTTTTATTTATTTATTTATTTATTTATTTATTTATTTATTTTTTCCCTTTAAATGTTTTCTTTTTAATTATTTTATTTTTTTTAATATATGAAATTTATTGTCAAATTGGTTTCCATACAATACCCAGTGCTCATCCCAAAAGGAGCCCTCCTCAATATCCATCACCCACGCTCCCCTCTCTCCCACCCCCCATCAACCCTCAGTTTGTTCTCAGTTTTTAAGAGTCTCTTATGGTTTGGCTCTCTCCCTCTCTAACTTTTTTTTTTCCTTCCCCTCCCCCATGGTCTTCTGTTAAGTTTCTCAGGATCCACATAAGAGTGAACACATGGTATCTGTCTTTCTCTGTATGGCTTATTTCACTTAGCATCACACTCTCCAGTTCCATCCATGTTGCTACAAAAGGCCATATTTCATTCTTCTCGTTGCCACGTAGTACTCCATTGTGTATATAAACCACAATTTCTTTATCCATTCATCAGTTGATGGACCTTTAGGCTCTTTCCATAATTTGGCTATTGTTGAGAGTGCTGCTGTAAACATTAGGGTACAAGTGTCCCTATGCATCAGCACTCCTGTATCCAATAGTGAGAAGTTTTAAAGCAGCTAGTTGGAGGGCTGTGATTACTGTTGGGAAATTTGAGGGTGACATAGAAAGGCTGTCTTCAGTAGGTATAAGTAGAACTTTAAATCCCTTGCATTCTCTTTAGCAGTACATTGAATTTATTTTGCTTATTCAAAGTACTGAAAATAATTTTCAAAATAATACCACTTTGTGATGAAAAATTAGCCTCTCCATTATATTTTACAACTTAAATCATGTCAATAATATGCTTTTCAGAATATTTCAAAAAGGGTGACATTTCTAAACAAATTGGTGCTGGGGAAAGTGTTATAATTTAGTACTAATAGATCATTCGTGTTTGGCTCCATACAAAATACAGGATATAAAGCTGTCTTAAAAATCTAATTGTGCAGGGGTGCCTGGGTGGCTCAGTCGGTTAAGTGCCCGACTTTGGCTCAGGTCATGATCTTGTGGTTCATGAGTACCGGCCCCAGGTCGGGCTCTCTGCTGACAGCTCAGAGCCTGGAGCCTGCTTTGGATTCTGTGTCTCCCTCTTTCTCTGCCCCTCCCCCGCTCATGCTCTGTGTCTCAAAAATAAATAAACATTTAAAAAAATTCGGTGCAGTGGCCATTTTAAGGAAGATGGATTTGGCTAACAGCTTGATGACATGTTAATATCTTAATGTTGAGGATATTAGTAATTTTGTCATTGACAAAATTAGGATACAAGACTATTTATTATAAAGGTATCATAGTGTTGTGGGAGGAAAAGATTTAAGACTTGCTTTCACAGCACATTAATTTACCTGAGTTCTAATATCCTCATGTAGCTAACGTTTTAGCAGTTGTACAGTGTTATTAGGATCAAATGAGTTAATGATGGCCAACATATTTACAAACTCGTAAGATATTGTTTGCTGTTATCTCCAGAAAGTCTTAGGTTAATTTTCTATCTTATATCTAAATATGGCAATAAAAATATCCCTCATATTCAGGTATCTGAATTTTCCAGGTAAAAAGTTAATATAGTTTGCTAATGAGAGTGGTTTGTATAAGACTAATCTCCCCTGAAGATGACCGTTATAAACCACAGACAGAATGTTAAAACTGTTTAAGGCATTGGAAAACACCATCTCCAAAGGTGGGTTGGAACTGAAGGGGTTTTGATTCTCAAAGTCTACATTTATGACTTTTTACTTGAGGACAGCCCTTAATCTATACTGGACAGCTATAACTTAAGTAGAAAACTACAGCTTTATTGGCTTACAGTGTCAATGGCTAGAGTTTGGGGTGGGCAGAGTGGGATGGAATTTGAAGGTGAAAATCCAGGAAAAGAATGACTCATATAGGAGGAAATCCCCCAAATCTGAATATTAACTTACTGCAAATATTTACTGACCTCAGAACTATGAATATACAGGAGAGATTCCTTGGAGGCTGTGGAAAACAATAATTACAAGATGATAAAAACTGGGAGAGATTATATTTCTTGCCCATAGGAGGAGTGACATATTTGGATTTTGAAACTTGAGGCTGCAGCTTAGGTTTTCTATTAGAACTGCAGAAGGATCATGCCCTAGAAATAAAGACTTTGTTGCATGACTAAGGATTTGCCCCAAGACCAAGCCAAAACTGAAACAGATTCACACTAACCCAAGTATAAAACCAAAGCTCCCCAAACTCAAGGAGGCTGATAGGAAGAAGTCAGCATTATTTGGGAGAAGAGAACAAAATCTAAGAGTCTTTATAGTTTATCACTCACGATACTCACAACACAAAAAATTATTAGACATGTGAATAAACAGAATTTATGATACATAATTAAAAGAAAATTGGCCAATATAGACCTCAAGATGATGCAAATGTTGGAATTAACAGAAAAAGACTTTAAAGCAGCTATTTTTTTTTTTTTTAATTTATTTTTGGGACAGAGAGAGACAGAGCATGAACGGGGGAGGGGCAGAGAGAGAGGGAGACACAGAATCGGAAACAGGCTCCAGGCTCCGAGCCATCAGCCCAGAGCCTGACGCGGGGCTCGAACTCACGGACCGCGAGATCGTGACCTGGCTGAAGTCTGACGCTTAACCGACTGCGCCACCCAGGCGCCCCTAAAGCAGCTATTTTTAATGTGGTGAAGGACTTAGCAAACAAGATAGTCATGTTGAGTGACCAGATGGTGAATTGCTGCAAAGAAATGTAAACTATAAAAAGAGAACCAAGTATAAATTCTAATACTATAAGTACAATGTCTGAAATTATAAATTAAATTAAAACTTAGAAAATCCATTGGATGGGCTTAACAAATTGAAGATGACAGAAGATAGGGTCTGGTGACTTGAAGGCAGATCCATTGATATCATCTAATATGAAAATGAGAAAATAAAAAAGTTGAAAAACAAAAAAGCCTCAGTGACCTAGGGTACAATGTTGAATATTCTTATATACCTCTAATTAATTCTAAGTAGTCTAATATACATTAGACTTTTGTCTGCATTTGTTGAGGTCCAACAAAAAGAGAATGAGGGAAAAATGTGTTAAAAAAAAAAAAAGAGGGGCACCTGGGTGGCTCAGTCGGTTAAGCGTCCGACTTCGGCTCAGGTCATGATCTCACGGTCCGTGAGTTCGAGCCCCACGTCAGGCTCTGTGCTGACAGGTCAGAGGCTGGAGCCTGCTTCAGATTCTGTGTCTCCCTCTCTCTCTGCCCCTCCCCCATTCATGCTCTGTCTCTCTCTGTCTCAAAAATAAATAAACATTAAAAAAAATTAAAAAAAAAAAGAAAGAAAAAGAGAAAGCAAAAAAAAAAAAAAAAAAGCTGCCAACTTCCAAAATTTGGTTGAAACACTAAATACTGATTCCAGACCATAGTGAATCCCAAGTATGATAAATATAAAGATGAGCAAACACAAACATATCATAATCACACGGCTGACAACAGAAGGTCCAGAGAAAATTAGGATCCCAGAAAAAAAAAAAAAAACAAAAGACACATTACAGGAACAGCAATAGAAATGATGGCCAACTTTACAAGAGGAACATTAGAAGGTCCGGAAACAATGGCATGTCGTCATTAAAATACAGTTGACTTTTGAACAATGTGGGTTTGAACAGATTTTTTTTTTGATAAATATGGTATAGTATTGTAGATGTATTCTCTCTTATGATTTTTCTTCTCTCCAGCTTTTCTCTTGTAAGAATACAGTACATAATACATATCACATACAAAATACGTGTTAATTAACTTAATTGAATTTTATTGGTAAGGCTTCTAGTTAACAGTAGGTTAAGGTTTTAGGGGAGTCAGAAGGTATATTTAGATTTTTGACTGCACAGGGTGGGTGCCCTCACTCCCATGTTGCTCAGGGTTCAACTGTACTGAAAGAAAAATGTCAATCTGGTAGGAGAATACCCTTCAAAATATAGGTAAAATAAAAATGCTTTCAGATAAAGTAGAATTAAGAGAATCTCACCACCAGACCAACTGTATTGAAAGAAATTCTTCAGACTGAGGGAGATGATCCTAGATAAAAGCTCATCTACAGTAAGGAAGAATACCAACTATCATAATAGGAGGCTAAATATAAAGGACATTATCTGTTTTTTGTTTTTTTGTTTTTTGTTTTTTTTTTCCTCAAACTTTTCAAAGACCTGTGACTTTACATTTAAATGTAATGCATAGAGCTATAGAATATATGATGACAATAGTAAAAAAGTTGAGGGGAGTAAATGGAAATTCTACATGTTTCTGAAGAGTTATGATATTATCTTTAAATAGTAACGATGCATGTTTTTATCCTCAGAAAAACCACCAGAATACATTATACAAAATACATAGCTAAGAAGCCATTATAAGAATTAAGATGGAATATTTAAAATACTTGGATAAGCTAAACAAAAGCTAGAAAAGGAAGAACACAGGTAAAAATAATGGATGGAACAAATGGAAGACAAATAGTGAACGGTAGACTTAAAACCCAATTATTACAACAATTATAAAGGGTAAAAATTTTCATTGTGCACAAAAAGCATGACACAAGCCTATGTTGTCTAAAAGTGACACAATTTAGGCATTATGGCATATGGCATTATAGCCATAGATAGGTTAAAAGTAAGAGATCTATGCGAACAGTTAAGTATAAGAAAGCTAGTGTGCTTATGTTAATAATCACACAAAGTAAGACTTTAAGATAAGCGGTATTACCAGTGATAAAAGGGGACATTTCATAATGATAATAAAATGAACTAATCAGAAATAATAATAATAAAAAATGCATAGTTTCTTTAGAGAGCTTTCAAAATGCATAAACACAAATTAGCCGATGGTAGTTGCACGATATTGTGAGTGGACTTAATGTTAATAGATCTTTACATCTAAAAATGATCAAGAGGTAAACTTTATTTTATTTATATTTCACTACAATAAAATAAAAAAGCTTTGCAGAACTAAAGGAAAAAATAGATCAATCCAGGCTCATATTTGGAGAATTTGAAACTTTTTGCAACTGATAAAAACAACCAGACAAAAAGTAAGATTATAGGAAAACCAGACAACACTGTTAACTGCCTCTTTCAGACTGACATTAGACATTCTCTAAAACTGACCATATCCTGGACCATAAAATAAATGTTAATAAATTTTAAAAATGAATCTTAACAGCATATGGTATCTGACCATACCAGAATTAAATTAAATATTAGTAAGATAGCCAGAAAATCTTCAAAAACCAGCATGTTTTAAATAACTTATGAATCTAAGGAGAAATCAGAAGGAAAAATTAGAAAATAGTTTTAAATGGAAAGAAAATGCAGTATGTCAAAATGGGTGGAATTCAGCCTCAGCCGTGTTTAGGGGAAAATATGTAGCTAAAGTGATTATATTAGAGGAGGAAAAATCATATGGTCTAAGTTTCATGTAAGGCTAGAAAAATATGGGCATGTTAAACCCAGAGAGAACAGAAGAAAATAATAAAGACTGGAAGTCAATGTGATAGAAAGCAGATAAGCAATATAAAAAATTAACAATGTTGATTCTTTGGAAAGGTTAGTAGAATTGATAAACTGATTATGACTTATTAAACTGGTTAAGAAGAAAAAGCTAAACCACAATTTATCAGTTTCAGGATATCTGGAGTATCAGTATCAGGAGTAAAAGAGAGCACATCATTGCAGCGGATGTTATTAGGATAATGAGGCAACACTTTGAACAACTTTGTGCCAATAACTTCAACAACTTAGAGGAGATGGGCATATTGCTTAAAAATCACAGCACTACCAAAAACTGGGCACAGGTAAAATGGAAAAGTAAAGTAAAGGATCTAGAATTGCCAAAACCATCTTGAAGAACAAAGTTGGGAGAGTTTTGCCTGATTTCAAGACTTAGCATAAAGCTAAAGTAATCAAGACAGACTGGTAAGGATAGATAATCAATTAGTGAAATAGAACAACATGGATGGATCTCAAAAACATTATGATTGGAAGAAGCTAGATGCAAGAGAGCACAGTCTCCATAATTCCATATGAAGTTCATTAACCTGCAAAATAAGCTATGGGGACAGAAATTCAGTCATTGGTTGTCTGGGGCAGTGGAGATTGACTGGAAAGCAGATGGGTATAGAGAATTTCTTGGATGATGGAAATGTTCTGTTTTTTTTTTTTATTAGGATGGTTATAAGGATATAGACACACACACACACACTCATATATATATATATATATATTTTTTTTTTTCTCAAACTCTTAGAATGGTATACCTTGGAACTCTTAATTCTATGCAAAATTTCCCTAAAAAATGTTAACCTGCACCTTCTGTCAGCTCCCTCCATTATATCCCTTTTGTGCATTGGCCAGTGACTAATATAAATGTTGTTTTTGCCATGACACTTTTTCTAACAATCTTTGTTGAAATAACTTTTGTCCTTATTCCTACACTATGCCCAAGCTTCAGTCATAGCAATTAAATGTAATCCTGTTTTGTTCGATGATTACTAGTGTATAAGTTCCTTGAAGCAAAGGATGTCTGTGAATCATTGTATCTCCAAAATCCCTAGCGCAGAGCTTTGGATATAAAGCTCTGGAAAAAAAAAAAAAAATGAGTGGGAAAAAAAAAAGACAATATGTGTGTAGATGTGATTGTGTGTGCTTTATTTCTAGCACTAGTACTGTGCATTTTGTGCAAGTCCCTATATTTTGCCATGTAGTTTAAAACTAATATCTGTGCAAAATACATTCATTTGTTTAATATCACATCTTATTCTGTCAAAGTAAGCATATCTTGCTGCTTTTATTATAATCACAACTCTCTAAATAACCTTGGTCAAACTACCTATCTCATATACCAATATCAAATTACTTCGAGGTGTTTCCCCTACCTACGTAGAATTAACATTTTCTTATGTTTGCATATTTGGCAAGATTTTTTGTTAACACAGAATCTTTCACCAGGTAACACAAAATTTGCTCATTTGCTGATCATATATTGTCTGCTTTTTACTTGAAAGATTCCAACTGGGACATGCTGATTTTTTTTTTTTTTTTCTTATGTACTTTCAGCCTTGGTCTCTTGTTTACTCTCTGCTGCCATCAGGTTATCAGATATGTCAGTCATCAGTGTTGATGTTCTACATGGTCCTTGAAGGCAAAGGAGAATTAATTTACCAGCCTGGAATCTCAATTTTCAGTGTTTTATTATTTTAATTTTTTATCTGTTAAAATGGAGTTGTGAGTCTTGCACTAAATTTGAAAAATATGTTATCAAATGAGTTGTAATTACAGCAGGTGGCTAGATTCAGTATTATCTTTTTGCATCTAAACTTGCATGAAGTAGAAACATATTACATACGTTATAATTTATATTTGGTGATTATCATGTAAATATATTGTGATTAATATATGATGGTGAGCATTTCTTTTGTAAATCCAAGAATAGTGATCTTTTAGTAAATATATCACTCACATGATTATTAAGTATATGAAAAGTCTGTGAAAAAACTCAAAATCCATAGGAACATTGAAGTCAGGTAGCTCAAGATGTAGTGGTGAAGGAGCAGTGTTCTTGAATGTGTTTTGAAAGGGTTGGACTATGCCTTTTTAAGGGGAAAATATTTCACTACCCTAAACAGGGCCCAGTGATATATATCAGAAAGTTCCAGCTTGGGGGGATGTTTTTGGATTGACACAGCACTACACTGTCTCTGCTTTTAAGTGCATTCATGATGCTTAAGGATTGGTGTAGAGTTTGGCATTTAATGTACATTAAAGGTGATGTTTGCTGGGTAAACAGTTCAGAGTAGCAACTCAGAAAGATCATAGGAATTCAGCCTTAGCTTCCCAAGCAAATAAAGCAAATCTTCATTAGGTATCACTTTCAAAGAATGTACTGATTCTAACTGCTGACCCTTTTTATTTTCAATGAACTGTTTCAAGAGAAAAAAAAAAAGGTGTAGTTTATTTCATAGTTCTGTGTAAAAGGATGCTCGTTGGAAACGGTAGAGTTTTAAAGAATAAGGCTTAGTATCTTAATAATGATGATATTCCTCTTTTGCATGCTGTGCAGAAAAGGGCTAACATAAACCATATTTGTAAATCAATAGGAAATAGATATAAACAATGCAAGCTAGAAGACAGAGGATGGAAATAAAACTATTGGAATTATATATATAGTTTTGTCACCCTTTTTTGGTGTACTATAAGACAGTATTGGATATTAGAGAATATTGCTACAAATCCTTACTATCTCAGGGACAAACTTCAGAGATTGTCACTGAGCTAATCTAAGTGTTTTGAAAAATAACAAGATTCTCTGTGACTAGAGTATAAGGTGGAGATTTGGTTTAAAAATACATACTTTTAACAGTGTGAGGTTGAGAGACAAGGAAGTGATTATTGAACTGTACCTTAATGCTCTCATGGCCTATTAGAATAATTGGTTAAATGACTGCAGTGTCCAAAAAACCTTTATATGCTTCTCAGAGTGAAGTGTCTTCCCTTAGTAGAACTCAAGACCTATAAAAACAATTGCATACAATTTGTTTTAAATATAACATATTGTAATACAACTTCCTTAGCCGTGATAGTTTTTCTATAATAGCTTGACTTATAATTAAAACCATAAATCATTCAGCTCTTCTATCATAAGGCATTTGCAACCCTTTTTACATTGGGAATTTAAGGAAGAAAAACAGGAGAAGAGAAATGAACAGAACATGGATGCAGGGTGCAGTTCCTCACTCCTGCACAATTCATTTTGGAAGTTGGAGAGGCTTGGAGAGGCTTTTGGGAAGGAGAGATTGAAAAAACAAAGTGTTATGGAAAGCAGTGTTAGATCTGTCATGCCCCTTATGTAATATATTTATTACATCAAATCAAAAGACAATTTTCTGTTCCCAGTCATCTTTTAAAACTATCTCCTGCCGTGTATGTTACTTATATTTTTCCTACATGAAAAGTGTATGTGTATGTTAAAGAAAAAAGATACTCAAATTCAGTTTGGTTCAGTGTTCAAAGCGAGCAGTACAAGTTTACCCTCACAAATGAGATATTTTCTTTTAATTAATAGCTGATTATTTTTATAGTGACACTCTGGTGTTGAGAATAATAGGATATTCATTTGACACCAGCAGGTCTTTGTTGTTAAATTTGCATTTCCCCTGCTCCCTATGACTGGGGGTGGACTGTTCCCAGGTAGCCCCTTTGCCATGTTATCCTGCAGTGGTTTAATATATTTGATAGACGTGAGTGAACAATAAAACTTATAAAAGTTATCCTTGAAAGTCTTTTCTGTTTTATGATTTCTGCAGAATTGTTAACTAATCATTAAACATTTATTATATAGCTTGACTTACAATAAACATATTTATTATAGGAGCCAAATTGCCTAGATTTTAATCCTAGTTCCACTGCATACTAGTTCTGTATCTAATTTGTGCCTGGTTTCTTTGTCTTTAAAATGGGGATAACGGGGGTGCCTGGGTGGCTCCGTTGGTTAAGCATCCGACTTCAGCTCAGGGCATGATCTCGTGGTTTGTGGGTTCAAGCCCCCGTGTGGGGCGCTGTGCTGACTGCTTGCTCAGAGCCTGGAGCCTGCTTTGGATTCTGTGTCTCCCTCTCTGTCTCTCCCCTGCCCCGCTCACACTGTCTCCCTCTCTCTCAAAAATAAATAAATGGCAATAAATAAATAAATAAATAAATAGGAGATAATCATGATACCCACCTAATAGGGTTGTTGTGAAGGCAAATGAATTAAGGTTTCTTAAGCCCTTTGAATAGTGCTTGGCACATACTAACTAGTGCTATGTATTAGCTATTACTATTGGCTGCTGTTAAGTGGTGACATGAATAAGCTACATTCAAGTAGATTTTTTTCATGTATTTGGAACATAATCATTACCTTGTGGAACTACTGAGAATAAGTAATGTGTTCATCATGTTATCAGTAGACCAGATTATCAGATAACCGTGTTGTTATCATGAGAGAAGTGGGGCAATTATGAACTACACAGCTCTGTGTCTTAAATGGCCATCTATTAGAGCATACTTGCCTTCAGTTTTGTAGGTGGGAGCAACATGATTCCTTTAAGACAAGAATGGTGGTGAATGCACAGTACAATGCAGAACCTCTGGTTTTGTGTCAGGTACCTGAGTCTGCTCAGCCACCATGGGAAGGACTGTCACCAGGGAATGCAGAATCTTTGGTTCACAGAGCTTCAGTTCTTGGCACTGGGAAGAAGGCTTAATAGGTGAGGTGAAATAGCTGGGCTTGTCTTCTTTGGTGATAGCTGGCCCAGCCACACCATTTGAAAGCGTTGCTTACCATTTGAGGGCCCATCCTTAGTTTTCTGGTAGGCAGGTGCTGGTGTAGCTAGTTGGGCCAGAAACTATCTCATTTGTTAACTTCAATTGAGAAAGTTAAAACAGCTCAGTGAGTGAGCAGAAGATTCTAAAGAATTTTAGAATTCCTGAAAACATGGCAGTTTTGCTCGAGTCCACCTACTTTCCCTTCCCGTCAGCTTGGTGTGCCTCCAGAAGATAAATAGCTTTGCCTTAAAGTGTGGACCTTGGGTGCTCATTGTTTACTTTCACCCCTTGAGTTTTTAAAAACAGAGCTGTGGTTCTCAGTCCTGACTGCACATTAGTACCACCTGGGGAGCTTTTAATAAAGCAGAATTTCCTGGGCTTGGAGCCCAGGCCAGTTAATCAAAATCCTGGGTCGGTAGGGCCTGGACACTGTAATGTTTTAAAAGTACCTCCCACCTCCATTCTATTGTGAAACTAGGGTTTAGAACCCTTGATTTAACTCACGATGATGAGATCTTCCATATCAATAGGTAACTGCTTGTTTGGGGATTGACTGCCCTGGTTTATCAGTAGACTGTCTTATTGGTACATTCTCTATCACTTATCTGGTTCCCTATTCCCTTGGATTTAGAGGACTCATGGTGAGTTCTGAATACATACTGCCTTAACTGAGCCTAGAGAGTTCCTGCTCTTTTAATCTCATAAAATTTTTATCAGTAACACAGCAAAGCAATCCCTTATTTTTCCTATTCTCCAGTGTGCGCATCAACAGAGCAACAGTTTTCCTCGGGAAAGAAATTGGTTAGTTCTACCTACTGGATATTTGTGTCGATGATACAGCCAGGAAAGACAAGTTACATTGAATTGATTGAGAGGTGAGGGAGTCAGGGAGGTAAATTTCTTTATATATCTATCTCTATATCTATCTATATATCGATCTATCTATAGATCTATTGATCTATCTATATAGATCAATTTATATAGATCAATAATTTTTTTTTTTTTTTTTTTTTTGCTGAGATTCTTCACCATTCTAGGTACCATCTGTATAATTTCACTTAATTATCCCAGATGTCCTATGAAATAGACACTGTTACCTGTGCATTAAAATACTAAATAATTTGACCAGGGTTTTGTGGTTAGTATGTCCAGAACTGAATGCAACCCAGGTCTGTTCCTATGCTCTTTCCATCATAAACAACAGCTCTCCAGCAAACCTCAGTTTGTTCTCTTTGTTAAGTCTGTTTCATGGTTTGCTTCTCTCTTTTTCCCACTGTGTTCATCTGTTTTGTTTCTTAAATTTCACATATTTGAAATCATATGGTATTTGTCTTTCCATGAATTATTTCACTTAGCATAATACACTCTAGCTCCACCCATATCATTCAAATGGCAAGATTTCATTCCTTTTAATGACTGAGGAATATTCCTTTGTATATGTATATATTTTTATCTATCAGTTGATGAACATTTGGACTCTTGCTGTAATTTGGCTGTTGTTGATAATGGTGCTGTAGATACTGGGGTGCATGTGTCCCTTTGAATCAGTATTTTTGTATCCTTTGGGTAAATGCCTAGTAGTGTGATTGCTACGTTGTAGGGTAGTTCTATTTTTAACTTTTTGAGGAGCCACTGTACTATTCCAGAGTAGCTGCCCCAGATTGCATTCCCACCAACAGTGTAAGAGGGTTCCCCTTTCTCTGCATCCTTGCCAACAACTGTTGTTTCCTGTGTTTTTAATTTTAGCCTTTCTGACAGGTATGAGGTGGTATCTCATTGTAGTTTTGATTTGTATTTCCATGATGATGAGTGATGTTCAGCATCTTTGATGTGTCTGTTAGCCATCTGAATGTATGTCTTCTTTGGAAGAATGTTTTGTCATGTTTTCTGCCCATTTCTTAACTGGGTTGTGTTGGGGGTGTTGAGTTTGATAAGTTCTTTATAAACTTTGGATACCAATCCTTTATCAGGTATGTCATTTGCAAATATCTTGGAGGGAGAGGTATTCTTAACACCCATGTGACAATTATATTTTTTTCTGTGCTGTTTGTGGAATTAAAATGAATTTGTTTGAAAAGTAATGGACTTATTTCACAAAGATATACTACTAGAGGCATCAAGGTTTGCTTTACTCCACTTTGGATTTAACACAGCTTAAAAGATGGAATAGCTTTGAAAACTGTATTGAGTCAAATGACTTCTAATTGATTTATGACTATCAGTGGGTATGGTTGTTATGTAATCACAATTGGCCCTCTGACTTCTACCATCATGAATCTGCCATGAAATATACCCAGGGAATTTGGATCAACAGAAAACATAACACCTGTCGTAGATTCATAGAAGTTTCCATTTGAAGACCTTGAAGTTTATCTAATCTAACCCCTCCATTCAAAAAGATTGAGGTCTAACATCAAAGAGATAATAGGAGATCAGTCTAGTGGTCAGAATAATTTTGGAGATATCTTTGATATTGATGTACTCATATTGCTATTTTTGTTATTTCCCTGATGGATTTAAACTGATCTGCTTATTTACTATATTTGTATCATCTTAATAATAATTATTTGCTTCTGACTTTTTTTCTGCTATAGGCTTCTCCTTAATTAATGAAGGTGAACATGAAGCTTGATGGCAAAATGAAATCATTACTAATCATTCAAAGAGCAAAAATAAGTAAATTCGGGCATTTTTAAAAATGAAACGTGTATCTTTTTAAATAGATGATCAGGATTCTGTTTTAGTTCCTTTTTCTATTGTAAAATGCAGAATCATATATATTAGTGTTAGAAAGGGATTGTGATCATGGTGCTTTGCATGATGTGTTTGGTTCACAGTGCATATATATAATTATTGTGACTTTTGCCCATTTTTTAATTGTAATTTTTGTGAGAGAGAAGAATCAGATTTTTCTCATTTTTCAGCTTCTCACTACAGCATAAAAATATCCTTTTTTTTTTCTGACCACACACACACAAACACAAAAGATCATTCTAATTTAATATTAGATCCTGTTTCCAATGTGGTGAACACAAACCTTTTTTTCATACTCCGTGCTAGTGTAAGTCCAAATTTTACAGTAATATGTGGATTTCTTATTACAGGTACATGCTGGGGCTTGCAGCAATTCCAGCAGCTATACAGTTTTTTGGCTTTCTCTTTTTACCTGAAAGCCCTCGATGGCTGATTCAGAAAGGACAGACTCAGAAGGCCCGTAGAATCTTATCTCAGATGCGTGGTAACCAGACCATTGATGAGGAGTATGATAGCATCAAAAACAACATTGAAGAAGAAGAAAAAGAGGTTGGCTCAGGTATGTAGATTTTATACTTACACAAATCTTAAAACTGCATAGTGGTGTTATCTAGAAACTATATTCTTTTGCTATTATTTAATACCTCTAAATGATATAGTGGTTTTATGTGTATAAACAAATCAAAATAAATATATTTTAATTTTAAAAATAATATAATAGTGTTATAAAAGAAAGAAAAATGTTCCCATACTACCACTGTTCTCACATAATTACTATTTTTATTTTTGTGTAGTCTCTTTTATTCTTTCAAAATTGGATATGCTTGACATGGTTGTCATCATTGTGTTTGCAGGTGGTAATTTTTGAACTATATGTATATTTTATATATATATATGCATATTGACCTTTTCATATTAACTAAAAGGTCATAGTGTGAACTATTGTCAAAATCACTTTAGTAAAAATACCTTGTTTACGTGTGTTACATTAATTTCCATATCGGTTTTGTTTTTTTTTTTACGTTTATTTATTTTGAGAGAGAGAGAGAGAGAGAGAGAGAGAGAGAGAATATCCCTAGCAGGCCCCATGCTGTCAGCGCAGAGCCTGACACGGGTCTAAGTCCCACAACCTGGGATCATCATCTGAGCCGAAACCAAGAGTTGGACACTTAATTGACTGAAGCACCCAGGCTCCAGTTTAGTTTTCATAGAGAATAAGAATACCTTCAGACCCTAGTTATGGAATCATTTTGTGCTTCCCTGTTTTCATTAAAATGTTTAATTAACTATGTAATCAAAATTTCACCATGTTGGAAAAGCAAAAAAAAAAAAAAAGTTTTTAGTCAATTTATGTTGATGAATTTCTTTCCAGAGAAGAAATCATGTAGAGTTTTTGCAAAATTCTCAGGCAGGATCTCTAATCTTGACAGTCTGATTTGGGGAAGTGATTTGCAGAATGTACATGATGGGGAAAGGTAGACACTTTATAATCAGTTTCTCAACAGTAATCATTACCCTGATAGATTCACATTTCCCAAAATTGTCTCATTTTCTCTTGACCTTCCTTTTGCCCCTACATTAATTGGTAATCCGAGCAGAGATGCTGACTGGTGTCAGATTATTTTTCATACTTGAGAAAATGCAGCGTCCACACTGCTATATTGATATATGTCACACAGGTCTTGGAAGGTCTGTCCTCTCTCCTTCTCCTACTATTATTTTTGGTAAAACTGAAAGCTGTGCTTTCCTGAAACAATAGAATAAACACAGCTCATCACTGTGTTAGCCACACTCGGTTTTCTCACTTTTATATGTATGTAATGCAGTTGTGTGATGCTGTTGTCTGCTCAGGTCAAAGCCCCAGTGACCTGTGAGCTGATTCTGAGTGAAGGTCATTTTTAACAAACGAGTTTCTGGGCATATACCATGTGCCGGGCACCGCTAGCATCTCCAGAGTCAGATGTTAGTGCAGGTATCAAAGAGAACTTGGCTTTAGCGAAACCATTCACCGTTACTGAGTTGAACATTGCGTTGATTTTTAAAATGCTATTTCAAATGTCCATTTAAATTACAAATACCTTCATTTATGCTCCTCTCCGAATTTCCCTCAGCCGTGGCTTAAATGAAATATGAGCTTGGTTTTATAGTAATCAGTATGCTTGAAGCCCATGTACTAATGTGTGGAGAAATAACCTTTCAGAGCATTAAGTTCTATTAAATACTATCTAGAACTTTAGTTTTTATCATGTAAAGGACAAGTCAACAATGTAATTGAAAAAGCCTTCCCATTTAGGGGTCGGGATACCACTGATTTTACTACGAAGTATTGACGATGTAGCTGGATTTTGACTACTTAAAAATTTGTCCAACTGGTATAGCCATGAAACTGTTGACGGTGCACACTGTTTGAGTTTCATGACTATTTGAAATACATAACCGGGGCGCCTGGGTGGCTCAATTGGTTGAGCATCTGACTTCAGGTCATGATCTCACTGTTCCTGGGTTCGAGTCCTGCGTGAGGCTCTGTGCTGACAGCTCCAAGCCCGGAGCCTGTTTGGATTCTGTGTCTCCCTCTCTCTCTCTTTCTCTCTCTCCCTCTCTCTCTCTCTCTCTCTCTCTGCCCCTCCCCTGCTCATGTTCTCTCTCTCTCTCACTCATTCACTCAAAAATAAACATTAAAAAATTTTGAAATGTATAACCAAAGTTTTTGTTTGTTTTAAGAAACTTGAGATAAAGATATTGCAGTTATCTGCATGTGCTTTAGTTTTTATGAGAAGTCTTTGGGAGCTAACTAAGGCACTTTTTCTTGGGTAAAGATAAAATATTAAGCCATTTACCTGTTTCTCAATATTGCTTTATATACACACTTGGCATGGGTTTTTTTTTTTTTTTTTCTTAAATACTGTTACCTACTGAATCCTAATAATATTTATCCCATGCTTGGGTAGATATTTTAAACTTTGTAACTAATAGGATTGATAATTTATCCATTTCTAGATTTATACTATTTGAGTACTATCATCATTAGTTTTAAAATTAATCTCGTGTTCTTTTTTAAAGTACAGAATTAAGAGTTTTATGGCATGAATTCATAAGGGAGATTTGCCAGTCTTAAATAGCACCAGTAATTTTGGGGCCTAATTTTTACAATTGAGAAATTTGGCCAGAGAAAAACCTGTTCTGCACAAGTGTGGGTTTTATTTCAGCAGTTGTCATGTCCAGGAGCAAGACTCTGTCAGTGCAGTTGGAAAATAGACATCAGTGGTAGGCCTTGTGTTAAACCGACAGGGTCCTGGCTCTCCGTCACCTTTCATTCACAAATGATAGGCTAGGTGGACAAATACACATGAAGAAACAGCTAACTTCAAAATAATAAAAATGCCCTGGTCCAGAGAAGACAAGTCAGCCATTGTGTTGCAGGGTTAGAGAGTGGCCTGGGTTCATCTGTGCGTGGATCCTGACAAGGTAAGTTTTGAACCCCGACTTCCAGCTTGGGAACTCCAGGCAGTGGAGTACAGCTGTATGGAGGGAGGAGCTTTGGCCTAGCCACGGCAAAATATTCTGATATTTCGGGAGGTTAGGAAGAAGTGGTATGTGATCCCTGTGTTTTCCTAAGGAGAAGGGTTTTCTTGTCAGATGTGGTGTTACCTGCTACCTGTCTGTGAGCTTACTAAATGAGCTTACTGATTGCAGATCAATCAGTCTTCATGTCCTTCTCTGGGAGTTTCCAGTGACTTCCTACTGTTATGGTACTTGCTTCTGTGACTCTTCTCTTTTCATAGGATTTTTTTTTTCTTGGTCACTGGAGCTTAAATTTGACTTCATCGAGGACAATAGGCCTAGCTACTGAAGTATGTATTAGTTAATTTATTTTCTGGATGTGTGAGGTATCCGTGCATATGGGATTTACTTCTGGTTTCAGATGCACTTTGTGACCTTCTATAGTGAATATAGTGGCTCCTCTGGCTGTGTCAGCAACAGAGGCATGGCTCACAGGCCATGTTTTAGAACAGGATTGGATTGTCATGGTATTCCATCTCTTCTACACATGGCACAAAGGTCAACCTCCGTAGCATGTGGTTTCTCCACTGTAGTGGGCAAAAGAAAAAAGGGTATTTGATGGAAAAAGAAGCAAATGATTGTTTTCCATGTGTATTCAACACTGTTTATACATCCTGCAGGACTCATAAAGTAAGCCTGGAAGTAACAGCTTGGTTTGGAAAGCTCCCTTGTGTGGGAGACAGGGAGGAGAAAGACTTGTCCTGGCTTCACCTTTACCTGGTAATCCTGAAATGATTTTCGGGGAGTTGCCGAACCTCACTTTGTTTCTTGGTTTGTAAGAAAAGAGAGCCAGATTATAATAGCTCCACAATCTTTTTTTTTAGAGTTTTAAAAATCTTTGAGATATGCCTGTTTCTTTATTTTTAAATACCATGCAGCAGCCTTTCACTGAAAAATATTTGTTGAGTGACACTCAGTAGAATTGGGGATGTGACAATAAGTAAGACAGACAAGGTTCTAGTCCATTCTGCTGGAAAGAAGCACACAAATGATAAAGAGTAAATAGTTACTGGATAACTACAAATTGTGGTAATGACTTTGAAGGAAACAAACAAGATAATAACATTTATACAGGGACTGAAGGGGGATGGTTAGGAAAGGCTTCTCTGAAGACGTGAGTGTGAAGCCTGAGAAGGAATCAGTAGTGTAGAGAACTGAAGGGAAGAGTGTTCCAGGCAGAGGGAACAGCAAGTGCAAAATTATGTGTATCATTAAGTGGACCAGGTTAATTTTCTTGGAAGTTATAAAGGTACATGTGCCTGATTTTTAAAACATTGCAGTAAGAACTCACTATTCATCTTTATTTATGCTTAGGTTTATTTATGCCTAAGCTTTGAACTAGTGGGAACACAGTTACTGCTTTTAGAATTAAAAGTAAATGTACATATCATTTCTGTCATTTTGTTGCTTATCTCTTACAGATTATTGCCTTAGTTTATTATATGCTGCATAGATATGTAATAGCCTCCTACCTTTTATGTACAACAGAGGTAGAAACTGGAGAGAGGCCTAGGTAGTCACTTACGGCAATGATTCTCGAACTTTGCCACTTCCCTTCAAAGGTGAGTGGAGAGAGGCTGGCCTCTTGAGGCCTGGGTTCCATAGCAAAAGGCTACTGCACTAAGCCCAACATTTACTTGAATTTTTATGCTTTATCCTAGTAATTAACAAAAGTTTGTGCTCTGCTTCATAACATAATTGTTTACTTAACTTTAAAAGTGTTTTCTCAGTATATCTAAAGTGTTTATCCATTGACTTTATGTGTTCCATCACTCTGTCGTGTACATTCCCTGGGACAGGTGTCCCGCAGTTTGACAAACATGACCTTAATGCTTTAAGGAGGGAGCTCCTCTCTTGGGCAAATGCATTAGGCGGGGTAGGAAGTTGGAGTGGCCTATATTACTAGAAGCAAGTGTTCATCTTATCATTTACTGAGCATATTGAAGAGTAGAGAATCTTTGTCAGGAGCTTTAGTTTATAACAGTAATTGTCTCATAACAAAAGAAGTAAAATTAGTCACCAAGAGAGACAGGACACTTCTGAAGGCAATCTTAGGAAAGAATCTAGAAATGAACGTTGTGTATTCATTTGGTTTATAACACCTTGTTGGACAGCACTCTCTAATGACGTATTCAGTTTTTTCTTAGTTGATACATAGTTGACATATAACTCCTATAATCCTAGTTGATATACAAGTTCCAGGTGTATGACATAATGGTGCAGTATGTGTATATACTACAGAATGATCACCACAGTAAATCTCGTTAACAGGCATCACCACACATAGTTACAAAAATTGTTTTTTCTTGATGTCTTCAATTTCTTATCCTGCACCAGAGGACAAGAAGTAGATTCCTGGGATGAGGTGAAAGGAAAGCAGAGGCTGCTGTCAACATGCCCAAGCAGAAGCAGCCCCATAGGCAGGGCTTAGGGAAAAAAGTCTCACACATTCTGCACCTTGCTGCCACTCCCTGCTCTGCTCTGCCCTGGGGTGTTAAGACAGGATCCTTGGAAGGAAAGTGTAATCCAGGAAATCTTTCTGACCCTAGAGAAATGTGCAAATATTAATGTAGAACCAGTACAAAAAAAAAAAAAAAAAGCAGGGGGAAGGAAGCAGTGTTTGGGGAGTATGGAGTCATTAGGGAAGCTTCGTGAAACAGCAAATGGAGTAAAAGGAGCAAAGCAGGGGAGAAACTGAGTGCACATCTTGAGGCAGTGGAGAGCAGCCTCCTCCAAAGTGTTTGTTTATAGCATGGGGCGAGTCCATGGAACTTGAAAATGTATATGGCCTTTTCTTTTTTATTTTTTTTACTTTATATATTTTTTAATGTTTTATTATTTATTTTTGAGACAGAGAGAGAGCATGAATGGGGGAGGGTCAGAGAGAGAGGGAGACACAGAATCTGAAACAGGCTCCAGGCTCTGAGCTGTCAGCACAGAGCCCGACGCGGGGCTCGAACTCACAGACCATGAGATCATGACCTGAGCCGAAGTTGGACGCTCAACCGACTGAGCCACCCAGGCGCCCCTGGCCTTTTCTTTTTTAAAGGAAAATAGTATTTTTGTTCATCCTGTCTTTTAAAAATTATAGGTAAAATTTTTTTACAGTTAATATTACTTTGATCACTGAGATCCATAGATGCTTCCAAAATAGATTTATTGAACAGAAGAATATCAGTGAGAATGTTGGTCTTGGCTATTTTTTCACTAAAATCTTAATCTGCATATGTGAGAAGTATCAACCCACAGGCACTATCAAATGCTTCAGACAAATTAGATTCAGGCCCAGTGGTTGCTGTTATAGGGCGTTCAGGTTACCTGCACAGTGTGTAATCTTAAAAAAAAAAAAAAAAATCTCACCCACAAGATTGGCATTGTTACATTTTATCAACTAATCACCTCAGTAACTGGACAAGTACCGTTCTGTGTTTTGCCTGTCAGGTAGTTGGATCTCCAGCCTGAAGAGGAAGAACCATGTAGGGAGAGGAATTTATTCAAGACCCTCTCGTGAGCTCAGTTTGAAACCTGTTTTGATTTACGTCCAGCTCTTAGGGGGTCGCGTCTATCCTATACAGGAAGGGACAGCTGCATGCACTCTTTTTTTTTTTCCCCCTACAGAGATTTTGCAATTGGGTCATCAAATCTTATCTTCTCATAAGTCATTTTCTTTTCTTCTGAATTGATATTGCCTGTGGCTATTTCAGCAAAGCATGTTCTGCAGAGAGGTCAGAGAGGGTAGATATTTATCATATTTTGGTAGAAATCCTTCCAAAAATTCTTGAGAAATCTAATTCCAGCATGACATTGCAGTAGAATGCTCATTGCTATTGACATCTGTTGCACTTAGAGGAAAGTAGTCATTTCCCCCAGTATTTCTGGTAGTTTTTGCTTATATTTTCTTCCTATGGTAGCGCAGTGTTGTCTAACCCACAGTAAAGTAGGTTTGTTATTTACTGGATGAAACTGAAATGGGTATTGACAAATTGTTTTTCAGCAAGATGACCCCTAATTTTATGAATATAGGTGAAGAAAACGTTTCTGTATCAAATATTCTCAAGGTTGTTGTAAAACTGCTAAAATTGTCCAAATGTGAGGCTATTATCATACGTCTCTCTTATGGCAAACATTAAAACAAAAGGTCAAGTAAAAAGCTGCTGTAAATCTATACCCTTGTGTTAACAAGCTGTAAGCTGGACCACTAAAACAATATGCAATTCTATTCAATTTTTAGTATAACTTATTATTTTAAGTATGATGACTTATTTAAAAGAAACTATTTAATTCAACATAGCTTTTACTAAAGGTTGCCTTTGATTTTCTAAACCCCAGAGTACGTTTAAGATCTTAAGTAGAATTGGAATAGTTCTTAGGTATTACATTAAAATGTCATTGACTCACCTTTTACATGGGATAAAGAATAGCACAGAGCCTACTCATAGGAGAAGGAAACGTTTTTCATATTATACCTGTAGGCTTTCAAGCCATTTTCCTTGATTTATATTGGAAATCCAGATTGTCTTATAACTTGATAGGTAATACTTAAAGGCTCATCTTTCTGCTTTCTTACTAAGATGTACTTAAATCCATATTTCATTAAAAAAAAATCCATGCTGTGAAGGAGTTTTGACTGCCTCAGAGTTTTCTTTTAACCCCCAACACATTGTGAAGTTCATCCTGTTACACATTTTTTTTAAGTTTATTTATTTACTTTGAGATAGAGAGAGAGCACATGGGGGGCCGGGGGCGGGGGTGGCGGTGAACAGAGAGAGAATCCCAAGCAGGCTCCACCCTGTCAGGGGGCCTGACATGAAGCTCGAACTCACGAACCATGAAATCCTGACCACAGCCAAAACCAAGAGTTGGATGCTTAACCTACTGAGCCATCCAGGTGTCCCTCATCCAGTTTTGTAATGCTTTGTATTTAATACAGTGAAACAGGAGGAAAATACCCATTTCAAAAGAATATAGTTCTTTGATGTCTTCAAAAGACATTTCAAAAAGAATGTAGTTCCTTAGTTGCTGCTTCAGGGCAGTTCATTTTCACCTAAACAGTGAACCCACCATTCAGCACAGGTGGTAGTCTGCTTTGTAAATAAAACCATACTCGGGAGACTTTTTTTTTTCTTGAGATAAGACAAATTGCTGTGCCCTTTAAAGGTTACCTTGTCTTTGGAGAAGGTTAAAGGAAGATCCTGAAGAAAACCCTGTTTTTCTATCTCAAAGTGGAGGGCATATGTATGAGCCACTCACTAGCATTGGGACTTTTCAGTGGTCATGGGACAGTCCCAATGAGGAGCTCTGGAATCAGAATATTAATAGCCATGGCGTGTGCTATTTGAAGAAACTTGCCTGTTTACAAATGTCAGGAGAGATTTTCTAGAATGTTTCTCAAAAACCAAAGGAATTACTCTTATTTTGTTTTTCGAATATTTTAAATTCACTTTATATTTGGGAGATAGGGTGGTCAGATAACATTATTTTTCTCCTTCGTTTTCTACCCTACCATAGGCACTCTAAATCCTCTTATCTACCCATTGAGCAATGTTTGTAATCAGTACCTTACTAACACTACCAAAGATGTACATTTCGGTTAATTTCTCAGCATCTGTATTGCTTGAAACGTAGTAACCTTCCGTTAAGAGAAGTATATATTTGGCAGGATAGATTGAGGAGAAAATTACTAGGTTTATGAAGCTAAAACAACATTAAAGTGCTTTGTAAGTGTCTCACATTTTCAGTATGGTTTCCCTCCCTGAACTCTTTTAAGATATTTCCTTGAAAATGACTCCCACTGCACATCTTTTAGAATAAAGTAAAGCTTCAAAATAAATTTCTTTAGAGAATGAAATCCGATAACTGCTTTTTCCTGAGGGGTGGGTGGGCAGATACTTTTAAAAACAACTTTCTATGAAAGCAAAGGCCTTTTGTAGGGTTGTCTTAACATTCATCATTCATATTTGCATAATACTAGTGTAAAAATGCTAGTAGCAATTACTTTTTTTTTAATGTTTGTTTACTTTTGAGAGAGAGAGACGAGTGTGAGCGGGGGAGGGGCAGAGAGAGAAGGAGACACAGAATCTGAAGCAGGCTCCAGGCTCCAAGCTGTCAGCACAGAGCCCAGCAGGGGGCTTGAACTCACTGACCGCCAGGTCATGACCTGAGCTCAAGTCAGATGCTTAACCGACTGAGCCACCCAGGTACCCCTAGTAACAATTACTCTTTACTGAATGCCTGTTTATGTAAACGTATGTGTGCACATACATGTTTCTCTCTGTCTCTGTGTCTCTGTTGAAACAACACTAAAAATTATACAGTATGATCCATATTGCGCTGGGAAAAGGAGAGCTGGGAAGGTTGAACAGCAAAGAAATGAAAGAGGCAAGATCTGAGCCCCACTCTGCTGCCTCTCATGTCTCTCCTGCTTCCACCTGGCCAACTCTGCATCTCATGCCACCTCCGTGCCCTCCAGTTCGGATGTAGACACTGAAAAAGACATAGGGTTGTGGTCCTTGTTCACAGGGAGCTGAGAACCTATTAGATTTCCTTAAGAAGGTCCTCCATTTCTGAAAGGAAAGAATATAAAATATAACTACAAAATAGAAACAACAAGACAATAAACTTTCAAAGTCAGTTGACTAATTGAGTTCAGTTGCTTCCACCTTGGGGGTGTATTTCCTATCTGTTTCCTCTTTCCCACTCTTGCTGTCATTGCCTGGGTTAGGTCTCTGGTGTTCACTCCCCTCTGCCTGCGTAACAGTGTCTTCTATGTTGTCCTTCATTCTGGTATCTTCCCTCTCTGTCTATATTCCCTATGGCCTCCAGAGTTACCATCCCAACATACAGACAGGATCAGTCCCTCTCCTCAGAAACAAGTTCCTTAACTTGTTATCCTTTAGAATCTGGTTTAAATTGACATTTCCAGTTCATTTTGCTAGAGCCAAAACTCCATCATCATTCCAAGAAAGAAAAGAAGAGGCACTCCAATTGACTGCATGCCTCCTGACTCTCAGGGCAGGGAGGGGACATGGGTGGAAGCTGAGGGAGTACGGCAGAGTCAGCAGTTCCTGAGCTTGGCTGTTTAGTCCAAACTGAACTCTGCAAAGAAAATGTAAAAATCATCTCGCACAAAGAATATATTACATTTGAGAACTGGTAGGTATTAGGGATTTTCTGTGTTAAGTCCTTTTGATAACTCATCATTAGCAAATTTAACACAGTTCAGTGTTCAGTTTACTTTTAGGACCTTTTTGAAAAAGACTGAAGTAGAAATGTTTAAGTGTTTCTTCCTGGTCAGTTCAGGAGATGCTGGTATTTTATTGTGTTGCATGAGAGTACAGAGTCTACAAAGTGTAAAATGATGTTTCATCTGAAAGAACCAATGAGAAGGTAGTAATAAGGATGTTCTAATTTTGCTTTTAATATAATAGGTTTGGGGCTATTTCTCTTTTTAGTAAAAAGGAATTTTGGTGCTTGATTCCAAGAGTTGACACACTTTTTCTGTAAAGGGCCAGATATTAAGTACACGTACTTGGCTTTGTGGCCACATGGTCTCTGTTGCAACTCCTCAGCTCTCCATTGTAGCTTGAAAACGGGGATGGACAGCATGTAAAGGAATGAATGTGGCTTTGTGCCAATAAAAACAAAAGCTCATTTTTTTGTGCCCGCTAGGTTTTATTACTTACAAAAATAGGAAGTCGACTAAATGTGGCCTGTGGGCTGGCTTGCTGATCCCTTCTTTAATTAGTCATTGTGTCTACTTTATCAGTTGCTTCGGTTTTTACTCTTAGGACTAATTTGGGATGCTGTTCATTTTTTTTCTGAAAAATGTGCATTGAAGCCTCTTCAACCTAGTGTTCGCTAATAGGTTGTCCCTGTTGATTTCTGTGCAGATGGTAAATCATGCAGACGTGTCTGGCGTGTGTATAAGTGTGCACATGGTGTGGTGTTACAGAAAAACCTAAAAAGCAGTGTTGCAGAGAAGCCTCTGGATAATTGAAGCAATAAGCTTTTATGAGACCACTGCTCAGAGTATGTGGCTTTCTTAAAGGCTGAGCCACAGCCTAATGGGTCCATCAGGACATACAGTGTCACCTTTGATCTAATGGGGCTGGAGAAGCAAGGTTCAGTGGTGAGGGCTGGGTCTCATCTGATGCTGTGGCTGGCTGCCCTATCACAAGGGTTTGACCCCATTGTTCGTTCACACATGAACAGAAATTGTTGTTCCCTTTATTTGGATTACAGTCAAAGCAAGATGATATACCCTCCATGGAAGACAAAATGCATTGACAAAGAGGGAGGCGATTTTATTCAGGCTGTTGCAGTAGGTGGTAGGTTCATTAACAAGGAGCTCCTCAAAGAAGAGGGAGCACACCTGGCATTTCCTAGAGCAGGCAAACAAGCCCTCCTTCCACCCTCCTCAGAACTCCCTTATCTCTGAGCGCACAGGGCTGGTGCCTGCCTTCTCTTGCTCCCAGAACTTCAGTAATGCATCTCTGTGGCACTCAGCTTTTGATTTTCACGTTCCTGTCTCACTAATGACTCAGTGTTCCTTATCTTTGCATCCCCACCACCAGATACAGTCCCTGCTTTACATCAACAAAGTACTTACTAAATGTTTCTCCAGCTGCCTTTCTGTTCCTGTGGGAGAAGTGGACGGTGAGGTCTGACCTTTGATCCCTGAGATTCAGAGGAGGAAATGGAGTGTTTACAGCATGAGAACCCTTCCTTGTGTGGGACTTGGTTATCCCAAAAGCCCCTGGGACCCCCAAGTGGTTGGTGAGGAGATGTTATTCAATTCAAAATGATTATTTTTGAATGACCCACTTTCCAAGGGTAGATGGATATGTTTAGAATCTTTGTGGATTTTACCAAGACTATTTGGAATTTATTTGTGTATCAGGAGTTATTATTATTTTCTCTTGGTCTCATACATGTTGGACCCAATTTAAAGTTTTGAGGTAAAGCATTTATGAGGACAATAAAATTTAAAATATGAGTTATAAAACATTAGGGTGTCAGGGTGGCTCAGTCGGTCAAGTGTCCCGACTTTCGATACCAGCTCTGGTTGTGATCTTGCAGTCGTGTGATTGAGCCCTGGATAGGTCTCCATGCTGAGCGGAGCCTGCTTGGGATCCTCTCTCAGTCTCTCTGCCCCTCTCTCGCTTGTGCACGCTCTCACTTTCTCTGTCTCAAAATAAATAAACCGTAAAAAAAGTTATAAAATATTATGTGATTTATTATTTCAGAATTTTAAAGCAGACCCTTGCTGATGTCTAGAAAATACCACTTAAGCATGAGTGGATTAGGTTTTTGTTTATAATTATGGATTATAATTATAATTAGAGTATAATTCAGAGTAGGCCTGTATTGCAGGTGTGCACACCTCAAATATGGTAAAATCTTCTGTTATGAAAGGTGAATCTAATGAAATGCAAACATATTTCACCAGCCTTGGCTGTAGTGGCTTTGGTACTCCTAAAACAAATGGTAGTCTTGTCTGGACAGTAGTCCAAACCGTAGATGTGAAATTTGTTGTTTTTGTTTGTGTTCTCATAAGCTGGTGTATATTTAGATATATCTAGTTCAGGAAGTAAGTGGAAACTCCTATTTCTTAAAACTATTCTGTAATAAATGTTTTAATTTTACTGTTTGAAATCAACAGCCATCAGGTTCTCTGTTCATTTCACAAGAATTACTTGGGGCACCTGGGTGGCTCAGTCGGTTGAGCGGCTGACTTCGGCTCAGGTCATGATCTCACGGTTCGTGTGCTTGAGCCCCGCGTCCGATTCTGTGCTGACCGCTCAGAGCCTGGAGCCTGCTTCAGATTCTGTGTCTCCTTCTCTCTCTGCCCATTCTCTGCTCATGCTCTGTCTCTCTCTGTCTCTCAATAGTAAATAAATGTTAAGAAAAAAAATTTAAAAAAAAGAATTACTAAAATACACTGTGCCTCATCCTTCCCTTCCCTCCCCTCCCCTCCCCTCCCCTCCCCTCCCCCCCCCCCGTTGACATTTACATTTACATTTACTTTGTGCATAGCACTTTCCATGGTATTATTGTATCTTTGAATTCCACAACTCTGTGAAGTGGTTTGAGAGGAGAAAAATGAGGCCCAGAAAACAGAGTTCTTCCTGCCTGATACATGGCAAAAGTCAGAACTCAAGCCTGTTTTGATTCAGATGCATTTTCTTAATCGTTCATTATCCTGTATTTAGATGTATTTTGAGATTTTTGCATTAGAAAAAATATTAATATTTTATTACCATGCTTTAAACTTGTCTTCAAAATGGATTTTATTACAGTTTCATGCACGTATACTGTATTTGTTTATATAGAAACACATGCTATTCCATTTCTTTGGCACTTTTTCTTGAACTGTACTATATCACATCATTTTAATAGTTGGAATTGATCAAAATGATGCTCTCTTCTATGGTTAGTATCAGTTCATTTGTTTATAGTTCCTGCCATGTTAAAATGAGTTCCCAAAGAGAAATATTCAACCTTTTTCTGACTCAAGTCAGAGAAGTTTTATTTTTCTCAAATAAAAGTTAATCAGACTTTATTGATTGACTATCAGCCATAATAGGGGAGAGGCAATTAATAACTCAGACTGGAGTTTATAAGGCTAAGATCATTCATTCATCCACAGGCATTGTTTGGTTACCCATGTGTCAGGCTCTGTGCCTGTTGCTGGAATACAGGACTTTGCAAGGATGATGGCTAACGTTTGTTGGGCACTTTATGTGCCAAGTATTCTATTAATGTGTCTCACCAATATAATTTTCACAGCAACAGAAGTCCATACTATTAGGATCCCCATTTCATAAATGAAGACATAGACTGAGGGGAATTAAGTAATCTGCCAAAGATCACACAGCTGATCAGTGTCAGAGCCAGGATTTGATCAAAGTAAGGGTCTCTTAACCAACATTCCCTACAGCCTCTCGCACTGAACAAAATGGGCAAGATCCCTGTTCTGGTGGGGCTTCTTTCTAGCTCAAGGAAACAGCCACTAACAAAATAAATAAACAAGGTACTGTCAAGTGCTGTCAATAAAAATTGAAATTGTTCTGGGGAGGAATGGGAGGGACTAGTCTAGGTTGGATGGTGACAAAAATGACTCACAGAGATAACTGCAGGCAACAGGGGGCAGTGATACAAGGGAATCAGTATTCTTAAAATTTTTATTATATAAAGTGTTCAGTAATGCTAGCTGTTAATGTTACATTTAGCATAGCCCTTGAATCAGTGATGATAGGCTATCATGTGATATATTTTTATTTCTTTCAGTGATTCCTTTAAGCAATGAAGAGTATGTAGTCAATAAATCCAAAGGTTTTTAAGAAGGAAAGAAGGGTTTGTGCACTACATTTCATTATTCCAAACCTGGTGTGTCCCTTGAAAACTTGAAATAAGTGAGTTTAGGACATTTAATCATTTTCCAAAAGGAGGTACAGCTTTCACAAATAGATTTAATAATAATATCACAAAATATAATTTACCAAAAGATACATGCTATCAAAATTCTTAGTGACTTCTGTAAAAAAAAATATATGACTCTTTTAAACTTAGTTTATTTCTTATTGTTTTAAAGTTTGGAAAATTGATGAAATGACCATACAGTCTCTGTTAAGTGACAAACTTGTATATCCATTGGCAGAAGAACTTCTATTCCATTCATTAATTTATTCGTTTAACAAAATTTAGGCACTTACCAAATTCCAGACTCTGTTCTTACTGCTGAGGTTACAACAGTTCCCATAGCACAGACTCTGCCTTCACGGACCTTCATTTGGTGAGAGAACACAGTGAAGGGATATATAACATACCAATGAGTGGTAAGTGTGACGGGGAAGGTAAAGTGATGGGGGAAGAGGGGGTTAGGTGCCTGGGAGTGAGGAAGGTAAGGAGCAGCCTCTTTGATGAAGTGCCCTCTGACTAGACCTGAGGAAGTAAGGGAATGGGTCATGCACATGTGTCCAGTAAATGGTCTAGGAGGGGGACCAGCCGGGAGAAGATCCCTGGGTTGAGAGTGTACTTGGTATGTTCAAGGAAGTTAGTGCCGCTGGCATAGAGTGAAGGAGGGGAGAATAGAAGGAAATGAGTTGTTTTTTTTTTGTTTTTTTTTTAAATTTTTTTTTCAACGTTTTTAATTTATTTTTGGGACAGAGAGAGACAGAGCATGAACGGGGGAGGGGCAGAGACAGAGGGAGACACAGAAGCGGAAACAGGCTCCAGGCTCTGAGCCATCAGCCCAGAGCCTGACGTGGGGCTCGAACTCACGGACCGCGAGATTGTGACCTGGCTGAAGTCGGACGCTTAACCGACTGCGCCACCCAGGCGCCCCAGGAAATGAGTTTTGAAAGGTGGTTGAGGAGCAGATCATGGAAATTGTCTATATTATTTAAATCATTATTCACCTTAATATACCCAAAGCCTAGGTAAAGACCTGGAGCTCACTAATTATTTGAGGGGCGCGTTTAATTTTAGGAGGTGACGTTAACCAGGACAATTTGGAATTATATTTTGGAAGCACAACTCAAAGTAGCTTGAAGTTAAAAAGGAGGGACAGGGTAGCCTTATGTGAGTTACATAAGCTTCCTTCTGGTCTGTATGTATGAATATGTAGGCTTTCTTCACAGCTTGGCTCTTCCTATATGTTAACAAAGGTGTTGTTAGATGTCTTGTTTTGTCTTAAGTTTACTCCTGAGGAACACTGATGTCAGTATAGAACTCCTCTCCTGATATCTCCCACAGAAATTTCAGAGAAGGTTCTTACTGGCCCGTGATTTATGTGCCCACCCCTGAACCAATCCATGTGACCAGGGCTTTTGTGGCTGATTAGTCATACCTGTTCCAAACAATATAGATTGAGAATTGGGGAGGGATAATTCTCCAAACAAGTGCTGTCAGGCAAAAAAAAATATGTGTAAGTGGAAGAATAAGAAATAGAATTCTAAATTGTATGGAACCCAGAACTTTGGTTGCCTTTAGTTTTATTCAAAGGGCAAATTGGTCTGAGCAGCTCTGCCTGCCAAGGAAAATAATAAGCTGCCCAGGGACACTGGCCAGAGACTTCATTATTGAGAAGATGTGGGTGTTCATGACTTCCTCTAAGAGCAGAAAGGTGCTATTTTCAAAGTCAGAATTAGCCTCTCATTGACAAAAAACAAAGGCAAAGTCTATAAGCCACATGAAGACAGGCATTGTGATTTGTCTTTTCATTATTTCCCTAGCAGCTTAGCTCTACACTTTGAAAATATTATATTGATATCTACTAAATGATGGAAATCTGTGATAAACAGCAAGTAGGGAGCCAAGCCAGAGGGTAACCTTCCCATCGGGTTAAAGTGTTCTCTTTCTTTTAAATCTTCATGCAAATTGTTGTTCCAGTTCATGCACTAATTAGCCATGGTACCTTATTTATATGACATAGCCATTTGGGGCTTCGGTTTCTCCAACTATAAATTAAAAGAAAGTGTTGCATGTTGATGGCTTGGTGTTGGGATTTTTTTTTTTTTTAATATATGTCCATTCCTCTTGTCCTGTCATCTGTCACATACACGTGTGTACACATACACACACCAATACCCACCCATGTACATACATTCTCTGTAAAGCTACCGGGACAGGTACAATGTTCTATACATCTTTCCTAGTGTTGACTTCTCAGTACATATTTACTGAACTGTTGAACTGAACTTTTCCCACTCTAAAAATCTTATAACTCTTAGTATTTGTGTTTTACTTTTAATAAAAGCTAGTTTATAGATTGTTTAAGTTTGGTTTTATTGACATATTTTAAATGAAAGGTTAGGTATTCACCCCTTTTTAAGTGTCAGATCTTATAGAGAAGTACAAGACTTGTACATTGAAAACAACAGAGCATTGTTGAAAGAAATGAAAGTATACCTAAATAAAAGGAAAGAAAGCCACCCCTGTGTTTATGGATTGGAAGACCTAGTCATTAAGATGCCATCATTAGGATGACAGTACTTCTCAACTGGCCTGCAAATTCAGTGCAGTTGAGAATTTCAGAAGCTCATGAAAATTATACGTGTCCTTTTCTCAGAAATTGACAAGCTGACCCTAAATATCATGTTGAAGTACAGAGGACCCAGAGTAGCTAAAACAGTCTTGAAAAAGAGCAAAGCTGGAGGACTTAACACTTCCTGATGTGAACAGTTGTCCCAAAGCTACAGTAATTAAAAACATTGTGGTACTGGCATTAGGCTAGACCTGTATATCAGTGGAATAGAATTGAGAATCTGGAAATAAACCCACAAATCTGTGGTCAGATGATTTTTAACAAGGGTGTCAGGATCATTCAGGGGGGAAAGAATATCCTTTTTAAGAAATGGTGCTGGGACAACTGGATACTCTACATACCAAAGAATGGAGTTTGACCTTTACTTTATACCATATATAATCATTAGCTTAAAAAAAGAATTCAAGACCTTTAAGAGCTAAAACTATAAACTTTTAGAAGCAAACATAGAGGAAAATCTTCCTGTAGACATTGGAATTGACAGTGATTTCTTTGCTGGACAGGCAGCAAAAGAAAAAGATAAACTGGGGTTTGTCAAAATTTAAAATTGTTATGTGTCAAAGGACACTATCTAAAAAATGTAATGGCAGCTTACAGGATGGGAGAAAATACTTGCAAATCATAGTATCTTTTAAGGATCTGATATCCAGAATGCATACAGAATGCTTACAGCTAGAAAATAAAAAGACAAAAAAAGTGGGCAGAGGATTTACATAGATATTTTTCTGGGTGCCTGGGTAGCTTTCCGTTGGTTGGGCATCCAACTCTTGGTTTCAGCTCAGGTCATGATCTCGCAGTTTGTGGGTTCAAGCCCTGTGCCACGATCTGCACTGACAGCATGGAGCCTGCTTATGATTCTCTCTCTCTCTCTCTCTCTCTCTCTCTCTCTCTCTCTCTCTCTCTCTGCTCCTACTCCTTTTGCTTTCTCTCTCTCTCAAAATAAATAAACTTTAAAATAAATAAATATACAAATAGGCATGTTTTCAAATAAAACATAGAGATGGCCAGTAAACACGTGAAAAGATGGTCAGTATATTAATCATTAGGGAAATGCAAGTCAGAACTACTGTGAGATAACCATTTCACACCACCAAGGTTGGCTAGAATTAAAAAAAAAAAAAAAAAGAAAAACATGGATAGTGTTGATGAGGACATGGAGAGAGATCGGAACCCTCATAAACTGCCGGAGACCATGTAAAATGGTTCACTTGCTATGGAAACCAATATGGTAGCTCCTCAAAAAGTGAAGTACCAAGTTACCATAGGCATACCAGAGATACCTCTAATATATATCCAAGGTAATTAAAAACCTATGCTCACATAAAAGCTTGTATACAGGTGTTCATAGCATTATTATTCATAGTACAAAAAAAATGGAAATAACCCAAACATATATCAGGTGATGAATGGATAAATTAAATATAGCTTATTGATACAACACACTATTTTTCAATTATAAAAAGGACTGAAATACTGCTATGTGGTACAACATGTATGAACCATGAAAAGATTATTTTAGGTCAAAAGAAACCAGGCACTAAAAGGCCACAGATTGTATGATGCCATTTAATTGTCCAGAATAGGCTAATCAGTAGTTCTTTGGTTGGCTGGGGCTTGAATGAGGAGTGATAACTAATGGGTATGGAATTTCTATTTGGGGTAATGAAAATGTTCTGTAGTTAGTGGTGATTTTGCACAGCCTTGTGAATATACTAAAACCAATGAAGTGTGGACTTTCAGGTGGTGAATTTTATGCATGGTATGGCTGGTGTCAGTAATTTTTAAAAAGTATGTTTGTCCACTGGGGTGGTAGCACATTAGGGTCTAAGAGAAAGTAGTCAGATGCAAAATTTTCTTTAACCTTATTGTTTTACTGGAGATAGATTTCTTAGCTTTTAAGACCTTTTCATTCTCTGGTGTCAGACCTATAAGATATTGGGTAAGATGAAGGTTTGTTCCTGGTAGTGAGAAGCCTAACATTTCACTAGTGATTCAGAAATATTAATATGTGCGCTACTTATAAAATAGTCATCATGTTGATTTGTCTTTGATTTTACATGAACTGTAGGCATCACTATTTTTTTATCTGTGGCTATGAGATATTTTTACTTTATTCGGTTTACTCAAAATAAATTTTATCAAAGAGATGAGATTCTAATATGAATGAACAGATTGAGCTTAACCATTTAATGCCAGAATTAACTATTTTTTTTTAATAATCTGTGAGTTGTATTGGAAAATGTTTCCCCTCTTGTGTGGGACAAATACACTTTTTGTTCTAATATTCTTAAGTACCCAGATAAGAATAAATTACAAGTATTAAGTAAACTTATAAATAATCTGAGAATTATCCCTTTTAAAGATTCTTTCAGATGCTTCATTACTTGTTAATTTAGCCCAGCAGCAATATAGACATTTCCCTATAAGATGTTTACTTAGTAGAGTTTTGGAGTTTTTATCAAGTATTTAATTCGGTTATCTTAGAGAGTCCTTCTTCCCAAAGTAGTCATTTGCATCAAATTTTTTATTATTATAATCTCTGAGGAAAAAAAATGGCTGGATCTAGTATAGTTTTGTAATACTAATTTTATACAGGAAGGTGATAATTCAGGAACATCTTTTGAAAACTGGGATGAGTCTAATACTTGATTTTTAAATTATTTAAATGGAGTCTTTTAATGGAATTCTTAGATGGACTTTCTCTCAAGTTGGTGTTTTGGTGTGTTAGTTTACTCGGTTGTAGAATCCTCCCCTTTTACAAAAGGGATAAACAGTTTTTAGGCAAATTTCTGGGAGCTAGAGATGTCCACAGAAGTTAGCAATTTGCTCTTCGCACTTCACTAGCATGCCACACACATTAGTTCTTTGGTGACTTTTGCTTATCTCTAGTCAGACGTGCATGTTAATCCATTATTTGACACATATTTATGAGGGGTTTATGACTGGCATGTTAAGGTACTAAATGCCATGTAGTATATATGAAGTTTTTTAAAAAGTTTCCAGTCTCTAGGAGCTTTTATAATCTAGACAGATAAAATCAAACACCTGAAGAAGGAAACAGGAAATTGTGTTATATGATGTTTGAGTATAGATATGTTCTAGATGCGTATGCTTGTGTCTCAGTAGACTGCATTTTCTCTTGAACTTATATGTTTTTGTTTAAATACAAGCCTGTGTAACCATAAGCAAGTTACTTAATTTTTGTCCTAAGTCTTAAGTCTCTTAAGTCATAAAGTCAGGTACTGAAGTTGGAGTTGGCCCCACATATTATAAGGCGTGAATGGGACAGTGTGTACAATATCTGGTGCTGTGGGGCTATAGACAATAAGAGCTCATCAAAAGTGAATTCCTTATCCTTTCTTTGGCACATTAGTGAAGTAAGCCCATTGAACATGCCCACAGTTAAGTGATATTTTCATTTTTAAGTTTTCATTGTACAATTATATATATGTGTATATGAATAAAATGTCTGAGTGGCTTACTGTTACAGGTTTAGGAAAAAGAGTTTTTATATAATATAGTGGGATCAGCTTTGCAAAAAAAGACAGACTAGAGTGGGCTCAAGGCCAGGCTTTGATGCTGTGTGCCTGTGGGTAAGTCACTTAACATATCTGAACTCATTATTATCCCTAAGATGGGGATAATGGTATCCCAGAAGGCAGTTGTAAGATATAAAGGCTCCTGGCAATTGCTGAATTAATATCTTCATCTGTAATAACCTCCTGGTCCATTTTTTAAGACATATACTTTGCAGTTGTTGTACATATTTACAGGGTTTCTGGCCTAGGTATTGGCTCTAATTCCAGTATTTTTGTCTGGAAAGCTGCCTGCTTTAATTTCTGTCGGAATCGATAGTGGCTTTAAGGACCTAGGTAGCAGTTATTAAGAGAAATTTGGGGAAATACAGCTACCATTGTAGCTATTTCAGGAAGACCCTCACTGTTTTTCTTAATTTCATAAGGGTTAAACATAAAACATGAAAACATTTCCGCTAAACATCATATTTCCATATAATACTCTCTTTTGTTACATACTCTGAATGTGTAAGCAAGTCTCCAGACACCAGGTAGGCTGAGAGGGAGGAGAGACCAACTGTCTCATTTGATGTACTTATTGGGAAGTACCAGAGGGTTCTGGAATTGCCTCACTCTTTGTTTACAGTGGCCACTTTCAAAGAATATGCTGCATGCAGTGCAAAATGGTCTGTGAATTAGGGCTGAGGAGAAGATGCCCACATTTCTGCTACAATTCCTTTACGGATAGTTTGGGGAAGACTGTTTTTTTTGGTTTTTTTTGTTTTTTTTTTAATTTTTTTTTTAACATTTACTTATTTTTGAGACAGAGAGAGACAGAGCATGAACGGGGGAGGGGCAGAGAGAGAGAGGGAGACACAGAATCGGAAGCAGGCTCCAGGCTCTGAGCCATCAGCCCAGAGCCCAACGCGGGGCTTGAACTCACGGACCGTGAGATCGTGACCTGAGCTGAAGTCGGAGGCTTAACCGACTGAGCCACCCAGGCGCCCCGGGGAAGACTGTTTAAAAGATAAGTGAAAAGAAGCAAAAGAAATCATGGACTATAATAAAACAAACAAAAGCTCCTTAACCTTTCCTGTATATTGAAAAAATAAACCATTTGTCTTGTTTTGCTATAAATTGGGCAAAGGACAACCTTATACTTCATTGGCAGCATAAAAAAGAGTTTAATCCTCCCCTAGATTTGTGAAATTATGACATACTCATTGTAAGAATAGAAAGGCAATGCTTTTCATCATATAGTCTTTTATCCTGTAGTTTTCTTTATACTTATGGCAGAGGAAGGAGGTTAAGAACAAGAACTCTGGAAACGGACTGCCTTGGTTTTAATCACAACTCTGCAACTTTAGGCATTTTAGTTGACCTCCTTGTGCTTCAGTCTCCTCTCCTGTAACATGAAGATATTTATCATATGTGTCTCCAAGAAGTATTTTGAAGATTGATTTAATGTGTAAAGCTAGGAGAAAGTGCCTGGCACATTATAAGCTCTTATGAAAGTATTAGTTGTTATCATGGTTAGCATACAAACGAAGCAACAAAGGGTGTGCTAAAAGTAATTAACTTGAACACTTTGTTTCTAAAAGTAGGTTTCATATAAGGAATGAGAAGTCAGATTCTAATCCACTATGTGCCAATTCTGCATTTCTTAAAAAGCATCTTCTTGTCCTTCATATTATTTGAGGTGATAACTGATTTCATTCACTCAATAAGTTATTTCTTGATTGCCTATGACATTCTAAGCATGGGGGAGAGGGTGGTAAACAGGATTCTCTACTCCAAAAGCATTAATCCATCCCTTTTCCACTCTGTGGTAAAGTGTAGCCCCCACTTAGCCTTTGTAGAACAGTTCATTTTACCCACTTTTGTTTCCCCATTATTTAGTAAAATCACTTGATGATTTGGGATACCCTCTTTGCAAACAGTTTCTTAGAAGCTATCCTTTGTATATATCTTTTGATTGTGTAAATTAAAAAAAATTTTTTTACTGTACCTACCATTCCATATTTTGCTAGTATCTCCTTATGTTGAAGGATCATAGATATCTCTTTAGAGGGGATTTTTCTTACCAACACCTTTGAACTTAGAAACTGGAAAGCACAGGATTAGAAACCACATCTTCTGTCAAACGTCTCCCAGAAAATGCTTCTAATAACATTGTCATTCAGCCCCAGTCTCAGAGGTGCACTGACTTTGACTACTGAAAAGTGACTTCCTGTGGCACTCTGTATTCTGGGATAGTAAAATTGGATTCCAAACACTTGTTGGGAAGCTTGTGATTTGTTGCTTTGAACATTACTGAACTAAAGTACTAACCGACTACCTGTGTTCGGGAGCAACCTTATCTGTCATGTCACATTACCTTGCCTGTTTACGTTTGGAAGAATGTTATGAAAGGCAAAGGGAAAGAAATTAAAGGTAGACTCAAGTATGTCTAGTACCTTTAGCAGGTAAGACCAAACTGATGATATTAGAGCCAGGTGTGCTCACACACCTGCAATAGAAAAATATAGACATTACTTCTGTAAGGAACACATGTTCTGACATCTTATACTAAGTGGTTATATCTCCCTTCATTACAGTGTAAACACAATGCTAATTTCTACACCTGGAGTCAAAAAACTTGCCAAATGGCAAGGATGATTTAAAGAATCCATTGCCAAAGATAATTTTTGAGGAAAGAGTATCTGTCTGTTCCCAAATGGCAAAAGAACATCATCAATATCTTCTTTAGCATTCAAGACAGGAGACAGATGCTACTAATAAAATATAACAAGCTCCTCATGGTTTTGTTTTTAATAAAACACAAATGATTTCATGGTCCTATAATTTGAATTGTCAGTCTAATGTAGTAAGTTTGTATTGAAAATTTGATTTTTTAAAAACTGGAGTGAGAAGTTAATTCACTGTTATATGCAACATTTTTTCTGTGCATAGGGAATATTAGTGAAAAAAGTGTGATAAAGAACAATTAGACACCTGAAATACTAAAACCTTCTGACTCACTGAGATGGAATAGATATTAAAGTGCCTCTGAATTTAGTAGAAAGAGCACCTGGAATCTTGGGTGGTTATTACTCCTTCCCTGCCCGTGACCTGGTACCGTTGGCAGAGTGGCTTCATGGATGTGTGCCTTCTGCAGTAGCTCAGGTCACTCTGCTTGGTTTAGTGCTCTGCTGTCACTGTCTTAAAATTATTAGTGATTTTTTCATGAGGACCCCACATTTTCATTATGCCCTTGGCCCTGTGTATCATGGAGCCAGTTCTATCCATTGACAGGTTACTTCTCTGAATTTCAGACAAGGCAAAAAAGATCTTGATAGATCCAAACTGTGGAATTCTGTGAGTCCTAACAAAGTTCACGAGGTGTTGAAAGGTCCTGCTCCACCTTAATGCAGTGCTTCTCAACCAGGAGCAATTTTGCCCCCTAGTGGGCATTCCACAAGGTCTGAAGACTGTTGCTTGTCCCAGCTCTGGAGAAGGTGTTACAGGCATCTAGAGGGTAGTAGGATGTTTGACCCTACAATGCAGAGGATAGCCCCCACAACAAAGAATTTGGGGGCCCTAAATTTCAGCACGGCTGTTGTTGAGAAATCCTGCACAACCCATTATTTGTGTCTCCAACACTTGGTACTAGCCCCGGGAAATTACTCAGTGCTCCTTGAACCAGTGGGTGCAGCCTGGATCTCAGGTTGTTGCATTCCTTATTGTATGCAGACTGAAAAACAAATCTGGTGATTACTCCATGTAATGTAACATTTGCGTGAGGTGCGATGCAGAGATGCTTTCCTTAATGCTCTTGCACTTCTCACATTTACCCGAATAACTGGCAGGCCCCTTACTCTCTTAAAACCTTCTCTAAAGCATACCACACTCACAGTTGATGGATGGCTTTCCATCATGCCCTTGTACATCTGACACCTGTTGTGCTGTCTGTCGGTTTACCAAGTCATTTGGGTTTGTTCCGAAATCTGTTTATGCCATTGTGTTGGTTTCTATAATTATGCAGTGTAATCAACTCTTACGGAAATGCAGGACAAGAAAAACACTAAAAAGTAGAGAGATTTCAGTGAAAGTCTAAGTTGAATGCTTTGGAAAGATTCAATAAAGATGTCACTAAAGAAAACTAATCTTGAATTAACTGTAGGCAAGAAGATTCTAAGGGATTTGGGAGGGAACCATTAAAATTAGATTCTGTGTTGACTTTGCATAACTCTCTTAGGTTTTCTCTGTTATTTGTGGAGATTATAGACAATTACATCTGTGATTTTTGCAAGAAAGACAGTACTTTAGCTAGCTGATCCATGCTCAGAGAAAGGGCCTTGCCCTACATTACAGGATTGCAGAATGAATGATATTTATATATTTTAGGATGATACAAATTGTTAGATTTAGGAATGTAAGTTTAGAGGACTTCCTTAGTAGTGCATCAGACAGCAGGGCTTTTACTGTATTTTCTGGTGAGAAACAAAAAAGAAGAACATAATTAGATATTCAGCTTTTGTCACTTCTGGAGCCAAACAGCTCTCGGCTCAGGGAAGTCTGTGAATAATTTTTGTTGCTTAACACCACCTTATATCTTAAGAAGATACTCCTTTAGTTCTTGATTCCACAAACACCAACATAAGGTCTGTCTCTTGCCAGATTCAGTACTGAAGTGTTGAAGAGTAATTTGCTTCCTTTTTAGTTCACATATTTTCTCCCTTGCGTTTTCCATGTGGCTATATACATTAGAGGTAATGTGTCACAGTCTTTCAGAATTAAATAAGTAAAAATAGAGTATATCAGAAGTGTAGTTGAATCACTTATTTTCAGAATTCTGTTAGAGCCGAAGTAAGAGACTTTTGTCAGTCGGGATGATTGCAGGATGGCTTTTCATTATCTTTGCCCTGAGTCAGACATGAGAGCTGACTGGTGGGGCTTTGAATCCTGAGCTTAGGGAAAAAAAAAAAAAAAAAAAAAAAGAGTGACTATCTCTTGAATATAAATTAACCCTTGCTATTTTTTTGTTAATTTTCATAAATACTTTATATGTTTTATTTCCATTTTCCATCACAGTGTTGCAGATAGTACCCCAACAATATATAGCCATAAACATCTTAATTGGCTAGTAAAAGAAAGGATTAAATGTTTATGATGGAAGACATCATGCTCTCTTCTTTCTTTTTAAAGTGTCTCAACAAGTAATATAGAAGTACTGCCTCCCCTGAAAAGATTACAGCATTACAGATGAAGCTAAATTCCTCTTTGTCCATCTCATGTGACCAGTAATGTATCCTTCCAGACGCACATACAGAGCTCAATAGAATTTTTATTGTTGTGGTATCACACTGCATGTCTTGTTTAGTTACTTGTTTGCTTTCTTGAGTCAAGTTGAGTCCATTTGAATCAGATCTTCTATAAATCGACTTCATCTTTTCAGTTGCTATATGATATTCCAGGTATGAATAGTGTATAATATAGGTACATTATAATGACTCTTGCACGTATGCTTCTCCTTCTTTTATTTAGGTCCTAGAAGTAGAATTGGAGACCATTCGTATACAAGCATTGCATTGATGTCTTGGTTCATTTGTTTCCATGGTGGGTTCTTTCTACACTACGTGGTGTGGGGGACAGAAGTCACAGAATCAATGCTTTTTCGACATTGAAGTTGTCTTAGATGTCACCATATGATGTGAAGGATTGATTTGTTTCTCTGTACTCTTAATATTTAATATTTTTCCCTGGAGCTTCCTCTGTAACCTCTCCTGCTTTTGCTACATTAGGAAAATCCTTTTGGCTCCTCTGTTGCTTCTACTTAATAACAAAGTTTCAAACTAAACGTGTTATCTCCTAAGGAATCGTTTTAGCAGGTATGTTAGTATATTCAGTCTAAAATTAAAAACAAAAAACACAACACTTCATTAACTACTTTCTTGAAATGTTTTGAGTGGCTGATTCTTTTAGGATTCTATCTATGTTGGTTTAATGCTTTAGATCTTTGGATATTGTTTAATTACTTGACAAGTGGAAAGGGCTTAGATTTAAAATCTACGTTTTCCTGTAAATCCCACTGTGTGTCATAAATGTAGAATTGGTAAGGCACACTTGTATGTAGAAAACTTTAGGAGTGATCATCTCTTTCCTATCTTCCTTATCTGGATGGTATTTCTTTGCTTGAATAATTATACCCTGCTCATTTAATGGCTTCTGTGTGTGGGGTGTTGTACCCATGATTTTTTCCTCTAATATTTATTAGCAAGAGTAAGAAATCAATATTATTCTCATTTTATCGTTGTAAAAATTGATAGAGAAGGTAAGTAACTTTCCCAATGATTACCCTGTTAAGAAGTAAGAGAGCTAAGAATTCAAAACAAAGCTTAACCTCTTTAGAACCATATATACTCTTCAACATGCTATGTTAACATAATCTCTTTCCCACCATCATTTAAAAATCATGTGAGTCTCCTTTCTGGAGGTATGCTTAATTTTATTAATTCTTAAAAAAAAATTTTCATTTGCTTTCAGGCATAATTGTAGATAAAATAGTTTTGTGGCAGACAATCACAGTTAATTTTGTATGCTTTTTTTAAGTAATCAAAAGAGCTTACCAAGCTTCAGAACACTTATACTTTTATTTTCATTTATTCCCAAACTGTCTCTTGACTTTTTGTTTTCCAAATTTTCCACATTTTTAAAGTAATACATCCTTATCATAGAAAGTTTGAAGAGTAACCTAAATTATTAAGAAAGTGAAAACTACCAGTGATGCTGTCAGCTCTATTTCTAATAGCAAATGAACAAATGACTGCTCTCCTCCCAAGACCCCAGCATGTGCTTGTGAACCTGCACAGTGGCCACTTGTCAGCTGCATCATGGGGATGGGAGTGGTGTGGTAGTTTCAAGAAATTCATATGCTCAGTCAGGTTTAGCAAAAATAAAGTAAATGAAGAGTTGGACACACATGTCCATTTGCTCATTAGAAGATTTGGCTCATCTTCCTTATGAATTAATGACGCACTGCTGCAGGCTTGAAAATTCAGAAGTACATGCACGTCTGATCACGTTACAGATGCTCAGTTGGGGATTTCTTTTCATTATCAGTGATTAACTTAATGAAGAAATTAAGAATACGATCTCGATGTCTAAGAGAGTAAGAATTTGTCATCCACGTTTGAGACCACAATATGGGAATGGGTTTTATAACTCTTGCAAAGTACTTTTCTTCAGAGATACCTGAGTGAACAGGTGATTGCTCCACTCACAGAGTAAGGGGTGGGGTGGGGGGCTGTGAATGTGATGTCTATACCTACTTGCTTCCTACACATTAGCTATGGAGAACTTCCCCTACATTCTCAGTATTGCTATCTTGATATTTCTTTTTTTTTTTCTTAGCTTTTAATTACTTTTTTTCTTAGCTTAGAATATCAGAAAGACATTTTACCAAACTCCTAGAATTTACTCATTGTTCTGTTACTGTATTTTCATTTTAATGCAATTTTCTTCTTACTAATAAGTCTACACTTATTGAGCATAAGCTTTGTGCCAATTACTATGCTAAGTGCTTTACATGCTTTATTTAGTTTTTCCATCTTTTTGATTCAGGTTCATAATATTGACTGTTTTACAAATGAGAAATGGAGGCTTAGGAAGGAAAAAAGAAATTAGCCAAAATGTTAGAGCTGATAGATGACAGAACCAAAAACTCTCACCCACGTGTACCCGAGTTGCAAAGTCTGTTTTCTTACCGCTCTAACTTCCATATTTCAAAATCTCTTTATGGAAAAAATAATTTTTCATTTGGTTTCTCTCTTTAGACTCGCCTAAAATCTTTTAGTTTTATCATAATCCTGGGTTACTAATTTCAACTTTAAATTTCCCCTAAGTGTTAGTTGACTCTGTGGTTATTTGAGTTATTAATATATGTTTATTAGGCAGGAAGTTGAATATTTTTAGGCTTAAAACATTTATATACTGTTTTTCCTTCCGAAATTTTTATCCCTGTTTGAGTGACGTTATAAAATTATTTAAAAACCTGTTTCTCAACCCTGACTTAACATTGTGGAATACAAAGAATCTAAACTAATATTTTAAATAAGCAAAATCTATTAAATCAGACTTTGTGAGCTGGGACCCGACCTCAGAAGCTTCTAGTGCTGCTAATGTGCATCCAGCGTAGAGAAACAGAGACTTAAAATGCAGCTTTTGGTGGTAACATGTCACTGAGTGTCCTTTAGAGCAGTGGATCTCAATTAGTATGCATCAGAATCCTGTGCACGGAGAGCTCCTTAAAGTACAGATTGCTGGGCCCAGTGCCCTGAGATCTGAGGTGGACCCAGGAATTTGCATTTGGAACAGGTTTTCAGGTGATGCTGACACTGCTTTTTATGGCTGTCTTTTGAGAACCACTTCAGATCTACATGTTACTCTTTGAGGATCACTGATTTAGGGTCTCCCTTTCTGAGTTTTTTTTTTTTTTTTTTTTTTTTTTTTAAGAAGTGATCACCATACCTACCCACCCTTCCAGCTGCGTACCCACATAGACTTTGCAAACTGTCTTCAGGATTACTAGGAGGCCTCAAATGCTCATTACCAACGTTGAAGTTCAGTCATATCTCCAGAAGAATTTGTTTTTGTCCACATGGAAGAACCTCAGATGAATTTGACTCCGCCCTTTCATCTGTTCTTTCAACTATAAAGCAGAGTATTTCGATTTAGAGATCTCTTCATACCAGAGCTATAGGACTTTTTTTAAAGTCCTTTGGTGATTTTTTTTAAGTTTATTTATTTCTTTTGAGAGAGAGGGAGGGAGGAATGAGCAGAGAGAGAATCCCAAACAGGCTTTGTGCTGTCAGCACGGAGCCTCACATGGAGTTTGATCCCATGAGCTGTGAGATCATGACCTGAGCCAAAATCAGGAGTTGGACCCTTAACCAACTGAGCCACCCAGGCGCCCTGATTTTTTAAAATCTCAAAAGGCAAACATTTTGCCTAATTTCGAATTCCAATTTGTTTCTGGCAAAAGAGTGTCTTTCTCAACTATGTTAAGTGATTTCAGATAAATTAGGGTTAACCAAAATTTACCAAAGGATCACTGAACTTGGAAAGTTGGAATTAAATTTTTTTTTCCCATTATGGTAAAAAGTACAACATAAAATTTACATTTTAAATGTTACAATTCACTGTCAACTACATTCATAATATTATGCTATCATCACCACCTCTAGCTCCAGAACTCTTCATTTTGCATAACTGGAACTCTCTATCCATTAAATAGTAACTTCCCATTCATTCTTCCCCCCAGCCCCTGGCAACCACCATTCACTTTCTGTCTTTATGAATTTGACTATTGTAGATATTGCATATAAGTGGAACCATACAATATTTGTCTTTTGTGACTAGCTCATTTTACTTAGTATGGTGTTGTTGAGGTTCATACATGTTGTAGCATATGTTAGAATTTAATTTCTAAAAAAGGGCTGAATAATACTCTTTTATATGTGTGTGTGTGTGTGTGTGTGTGTGTGTATTATATATAATTACTACATTTGCTTAATCATTCATCTTTCCATCAACACTTGGGTTACTTCCACCTTTTGGCTATTGGGAATAATGCTGCTGTGAAAACAGGTGTACAGATACCTATATTTGAGTTCCTACTTTGATTTCTTTTGGGCATATACACAGAAGTGACATTCCTGGGTCATGTGGTAATTCTTTTTAATTTTTGATGAACTGTAAATGGAAGAGAAAAGAACAGATAAAACCTTGTTATTCAACTTTTAAGTTTTCAGTATCTCTGTATAAACTACAGATTGCTTGTATAAGCATGATAGATTTGGGCAGAGACAATTTCCATTTTAAAATTGAAATTAACAATTCCATGCTCAATCTGTTGTTTAATAAAATTAGCTACAAGATTTTCTTTGAGAGGAGATACTTTAGATGCATACTGTATCAACTACACATATTTCTAGGGCCGTTGACATAAGTCCTATAAAATAACATCAAAAATCTCAAATTCATTCCTTTATGGGTGGTCCAAGATACCAGTTAGAACTGTCTTCTTTATGTTGACTTTAACTGGGAAAGGATAGGTGGAAGGTAGAAAAATTAAGAGTAACAAATTCCTTTTGGCAAGAAGTTCTTCAGTCATAAGAAAAATTATGTCATCACTTAGTTACAATACCTGCAGTTCATTAATTGTTTCCTGTAGTACAGTGATACTGTTGTCTACACAACCACATGAAAAGGTTTAACATAAAGGCAAGCACGTGAACTCTGAACTCATGCAGACAGGTTTCTCTTTCTGATTCTGCTACTTAATAGAAAAAATATTTAGTCTTGCTGTGGGTTATAAATCAATTTACTCAACCCATTTTTTTCTTTTTCTTTTTAAAAATTTTATCTTTACTTTAAAAACTATGAGAGCAGCAGATACCCAAAGTTTTGTTTGTTTTACTTTTTAAATAAGTAGTTCAAAAGACTTACAATACAAAAAGATCAGTGTCCAAGCTATCTCATCTCCCATTATCTTGTTGCACAGAGCAAACCCTTTTACACTCTTAGGAGATACTCACCTTCAAATATAAAGTAATATGTTTATATGGTTATTTCTCACTGATTTTAGGCAGTATCTATTATGACTATGGAAAATGGGGATTGGCTGATAAATATAGATTTATCTTATGCTTTACTATAACTTTCACATACCTACTCCCACCATCACAATATAGATCTATTACTTATGAATTTATAATCACTATTTACATTATTGTAATTCGGTAACTTTGATTTACTGCAGAAGTACAAGTAGTATACTGTGATGACATTTCTTATAAAGCCTGTCTTCTAGGAGTTATACTAGTTGTCTTAAAAAATTAAACTATTTTTAGAATAGTTTTAAATTTATACAAAAATTGCGAAGATAGTACAAAGAATTCTGTATGCCCCACACCCCATTTTCCGTATCCTTTGTTGGTATGGTACTTTTGCTGAGTTGATGAACTGATATAATTATTTTTAATTACACCTCGTACTTTATCCATATTTCATTAGTTTTACCTAATGGCCTTTTTTCTCTTCCAGTGATCCATCTAAGATCTCACATTACATTTAGTCATCATTACCTAGGCTCCTCTAGACCATGACCATTTCTCAGACCTTCCTTGATTTTGATGACGCTTGTAGGTGTTAAGAAGACTGGTCAGATATTTTTCAGAAGTGTCCTCAGTTGGGATTTACCTGATTTTTTTCTCATGAACTGGAGTTATGAGTTTTGGGGAGGAAGACCACAAAGATAGACTGCCATTGTCATTACATCACATCAAGGGTACACATTACCAACATGACTTACCACTGCTCATGTTGACTTTGATCCTATTAGGTTTCTCCATGGTAAAGTCACTCTTCGTCACTTCTCTTCTGTACTGTACTTTTTGGAAATGAGTCACACACAGCCCTTAGTTAAGGTGCAGAAATTACACTCCCCCTCTTTGAGGACAATGATCTACATACATTATTTGTAATTCTTCTACATGAGAGATTTGTCTGTTCTCTTCCATTTATGTATTATGTCACATGTGACTCATGGATATTTACTTTATAACTCAAGCTATACTCCAGTATATTTTGTTGCATAAATTGTTCAGGCTTGGACACTGGAAGCTCTTTTAGTTGGCCCTTATATCCCTTTGACATACTTCCATCATTGTGGGTTTGTGTGTGTGTGTGTGTTTTTTAAAGCGTTTCCTTACTTTCTGGCACTGCAGAATGCTCTAGAGTTACGTCTTATATCTTCTGCCCCAGTTCTAGAATTAGCAATTTCTTCAAGTTCCTTTTATTGGAGAAAAGTAGAAACCAAGATCTAGCACTCCATGTGTTCATTGCTGTTTGGGTGTTAACTGCTTCTAGGCCCTTTGAACTGAGCAAGGCAATGTCTGTGTTTACAATTCCATGTAGATACAAATGTCTATAAGTAAGTCTATATGTAACCATCTGTGTCTTTATTAAGCCAAACATGAGTTTATTCTGCTATCTCTAAGTAGGACTGCTAATGTATATGCAGTAAGGATAGGAGAGAAGAGACAGGACAGCTGAGAAAGAGAAGAGAGGAAGAGAATGGATAGTACAAACTACTGGATATAAGGATGTAACCCTAATTTCTGTCAATGTTTCTCTGTCTCTCCAAAAGGCAATTTTGAAAATTTATTCACTTAAGAAGATTAAATATATATATGTGTGTGTGTGTGTATATACATATATATATATACACACACACATATATATATGTAATTTAATCAAAAGATGATAAAATAAAGAATACCAATATTTGTGATTAATTGTTCTGAAGATGGTGTATCATAACATTACCCAAAGGATTTTTACTTTTTACATACTTTTTTTATGTTTTCAATGGGACTGTATATTGAAATGCAGGGAGAGACATATGGGCTGTAAAGTGAGAAGTAGAAAGGATGACAGAAAGATAGAGAGGAGAATTGATTGATGGAATAATATTGCCACCTCATAGCCTTTCAGGATTTCTACTAAAGTATTTTGCATATGAATGAGGATAAATCATCTTGGTTATGGTCTCTATACAGAGATGGATCAGCTTTTCAGTAAGAGCTCTGTCCCTTATTACCTGGGTAAAATAGGGCAACTCAACTTCTCTCTTAATGTTTTGATTGAAAAAAATGGGAATAGCAATGCCTATTTTACTGAGTTGTGAGGATTACATGAGATGAAGTTTCTAAAGGACCAACCATGGTGATTGGTGTAGAATAGAGAATTATCGGATACAGCTCCTGGTCTAATTTGTGTGCCAAATGGCACTGAAAGGACCAGGGCTTTTCAGCATTTTTCTAGTATGTGTGTGGGAGGCTGGATTAATTCGAGGACTTGTCAAAGTTTGGGTGTGACTTAGGTATCACCACCATATGTGCTTCAAACTTACTGCCCAAGTGGAAAAAAAGATGTTTGATTTGATGTAGTTTTACGGCATTTTAAGGAGATTTTATGAATGAGAAACTGAGTTTATATACATTTCAACAGTAGAATTGTTTTAATGAGTTACCATTATACATTTAAAATTATTTGACTTGCTTTACAATCTCATAATTACAAACCAGGTCACATTATTTAATTCAATTTTTTTTTTTTTTGCAAATAAAGTTTTTTTTATTTGTCACCATTAAAAGTCTGAATTTTAAACAGATTCTTAGAGTGGTAGTTCACATCTTATATACCTCATTCGACTTTAACACCTGTCCCATCCCCAGTAGCATTTCCAAAACTATTACTTTCACTGGGAAGCTCCCTGAATTTTCCTAATTCAAACTGTGCTTCTTGAGCATTTTTACCTTTCTAATGACAGCATTGCAGAGAAGATCGATTGGCAAGCCTTTTCTGGATCTTTCCCAGTGCTATCTGTAGTCCATTTATTGACCGCTTCTTTCAAGTCATTTGCATCTCTCAGGTCATGATCTCCGTTGTCTCAATTTGGTGGTGAGCATAAGAGGTCTTCAGACTCTGATTGTTATGTTTTTTAAGTAAAACTAACCCCCGTTGAAACGAATAACCATCTGTCATCTTGACATCATCAACATGAGCTTGAGTCATGATCTGCCATTTTTTTTTTTTTTTTGACTGTGGAGCATTTTTGTCATGGTTCATGCAGTGAACATTCTCAGTAATTAGGTTGAATTTTCTAAATGCACACTTACCATTTTGCAGATTAGCAAGGCTCAGTTCAGAAACCTTTGAGGCCATCCCATCCATTTTGATCCCCTGGAGTCTTGTGACTAGTATTTTTCCGAAATTTCTTAAATTGACAAAGCTGGTGCTTTTGCATGAAACCACTCTTTGTTAGAAAATGGATCTAACTTTATTCTTGGTTCATTTTTTGCCACTTCTCGTAAGGTGCTTCGCACTCCTCCCCCTCCCCCAGCACCCCCAACTGCCATGGTGCTGCTCAGAGAGCAAAAAGGGCACGTTGTTTAAATTTATTCTTTAGGTCAAGTCACTTAAACCCTTACTTGTCTGTTTATCACCACGTTGAGAATTATCCCTAAACTTCACCTCATTGTGTTACTTGAATATTCTGGAAAATCTGGGGCTATACTCAGACTGTAGAGTGGAGGTGGGGTGGGAACTGGCATTACATTGGCGCACTCCTGTGGTGGAATTCATTGCCAACAATGGGCTTTTTGGTTCCTGTCCAGGTTGCAAAGATGTTCCACCTGGCTACTAATACGTATTAGTTTCCTGTAGTGTGGAAACAAATTGCCACAAATTTATGATGGCTCAGTTCTGTGGGTCAGGAGTGTAGGTTGTCTTGTCTGATTTCTCTTGTGTCTTAACAAGAGCAAGGTGTTTGCCAGTCCGGACTCTCTTCTGGAGCTTCTGGAGGGAAATGTGCTTCCAGGCTCATTCAGGTTGTTGGCAGAATTCATTTCCATGTGGCTTTAGATTAAGATCCTCCTTTCCTTGCTGCAGTTCATCCTCATCTCCTAGGGGCTGCCTGCATTCCATGGTTTGGGATCCCCTGCTTTAGAGGCAGCCAGAGTGACCTGAGTCCTTCTCACCCTTCAAGTCTGTCCAACCTCTCCTTCTGCCGCATCTCTCAGACTTTTATGCCTCCTTCTTCTTTAAGGACTTAGATGATTATTAGGTTGAGTGCACTGCACCCAGATAATGCAAGATAATTTCCCTATTTTAAGATCCAAAACCTTAATCACATCTGGAAGTCTCTTTGGCCATGTAATGTAACGAAAGATGATAAATGATAGATAATGAGAATAAAGAATGCCATATGTTTGAAGGTTCTAGAGATGAGGGAGTAGAAAGTAGGTTGTTTTGTTTGTTTTTTCTTTCTTTCCTTTTTTGTTTGTTTGTTTGTTTTGTGGTGGTGGTGGTGGTGGGAGGCACCTTCCTTTGCCTATAATACCAGATTATAACTTTTTTTTTGGTTCAATAAACCTAGACTCCACTGTTGGCCCCTAAAGTACAGCACCTTCTGGTCCAGAGGCATACCTTGCAATAGTCATATGTTCTGCTATATTGAGCTTTCCGTCTCCACAAGCCCTCAAATCCTGGTGTGGGACACAGGTCACCAGCCTGGGTGCTGTCCTTCCTCAGTGTATATATTTTTATTTCAGAGATCTTGTTTTATATCCCTGCCACTAAGCTGCTGTCAGGAGGCCTCCTGGTTTGCTGTGAAAACATGTCCCTGGATACATTTTTCTAACCTCACTATTAAAGGAGTTGAGAAAGGGGTCTTGATCTGCTGCCCCCCAGAAGCCTCCTGCCTTTTTATGCAAATTTATTTACTTCTTCTGTAGTCAGCTTTGAAGGACAGGGATGGAAACTTTCTTAGAGTTGATAAATGGATTAAATGAACCAGTATTCAGGAAGCAGAATGGTGAGGTGGTTATGAGCATAAGCTCAGAAGTAAGAGTGCCTGGCTTCAGAGCCCATCTCTGTTGTTAAGGAGCTGGGTGACCTTTATATGTTGCATAACCTCTCCTTGTCTCAGTTTCCTCATATGTAAACTTCACTAGATTGTGGTGAGAATTAAATTAGTACATCTGAAATGGCGCTAGACACATAAAAATCACATAAAGATGTTTATTGTTACAATTATTTGCATAAATACAAGGAGCAGAATAAGTGACAGTTAGAATATTGCTCTGGAATTAGGCTGCCTAAGCTTTCCTCCAATCTGTAGCTGTTACTAGCTTTGTGTCTTTGGATATCTAAAAGTTACTAAAATTTTCTATACCTCAGATTCTTCATCTATAAAATGGGAACAATAATTGCTCTCATTTTGTGGTATTTTTGTTGGTGGTATTATGAGAAAATGAAAAAAAAAATTGCAAGAGCTCAATAAATTGTAGATTCAGTGCATATGTTAAAGTTGAAAAAACAATACTTATTGTGCGTTTCTTTCATTTGGGGAGAATTTTTTTTTTTTTATACCAGGGGTTAAGGCATAATAGGGATTTGGGATTATTAGCCCCTTCAATAATCCACCTTACTAAGAGTCTCAGAATTTGCTGTCCCACTGTGTAGCATGCCCAAGGTTTACACTTAAGGATTCAAGAGTACTTACAGGTATTTGCCTAACTCTAACTTTTAAGTTTGGTTTTTGCTGTCAGCTCCCATTTATTATTTGGTTAAATGTTGTTTTTGTATCTCATCTTCATTGGTCTTTGGGGATACCCATTACTTTCTTAGGAAGCTAGCACTGTTATAAAAATCATATGTATTGAAATTTATCTTAGACTGTAGTTACTAGAATAATTAATATACTGTTCTGCTTAAAGCAGAAGTTGAGGCTAACATAATTTATAAGTCCTTCTCAACAGGTATTACTTTTTTTAGAAATCATTTCTATTCCTGGGGCGCCTGGGTGGTGCAGTCGGTTAAGCGTCCGACTTCAGCCAGGTCACGATCTCGCGGTCCGTGAGTTTGAGCCCCGCGTCAGGCTCTGGGCTGATGGCTCGGAGCCTGGAGCCTGTTTCTGATTCTGTGTCTCCCTCTCTCTCTGCCCCTCCCCTGTTCATGCTCTGTCTCTCTCTGTCCCAAAAAAAAAAAAAAAAAAAAAAAAAAAAAAAAGTTGAAAAAAAGAAAAAAAAAGAAAAAGAAGAAAAAAGAAAAAAAGAAAAGAAAAAGAAAAGAAGAAAAAAAGAAAAAAAAAGAAAAAAAGGAAAAAAAAAGAAGAAAGAAAAAAAAAGAAGAAAAAGAAAAAAAAAATCATTTCTATTCCTGATTACATAACTTAGTTTACAAAATTGTATTTGGTGAACTATATATACTTTTCCATTTCTAAATAGTTCTGAAACATTTCTGCCTGTTCTGCCCCCATTATTCTTCACTGGGGGGATCCCATCATTCTTCACTGGAGGAGAAGGTAAAGGTGGAAAATAGAATAGGGTGGTAAGATTCATTAAGTGAGTATCCCTTTCTCACACATCACAGATTTAAATTATTCATAGTTTGTGTTTTGAATTATTAATCATACTTACCCTGTACATCGGAGTCTCATGTGGTGTATTTTTTGCTATGCTCAATTCCAGTATTGAGGAAAAACTTTTTTTTCTCTGTCAAATTATTGTTTTTTGTGTTGGTGGTAGTGGGTGGCACCTGCCTTTGCCTACAACCACCATATAAACATAGTGTGTCACCACAGTTGATCAAATTTATGTTGAGGCATGTAGTTTTTGGAAATTTTCTCAAGGTACTTTTGATTTTTCCCCTGATAACTATAACCTACAGAGACCAGGAAGCAGACAAATACTGATGTGAGAAGTTGCAGAATGAATAAATTCTAACTTGTATCAAGTCGAGCAGCCATCTTTGAAGAACAATTTCAGAGTATCTGTAATATGAGCCACACAAGAAAGAAATAGCTCTAACCCGTTGCAAAAAGCCTTTTCCATTCAGGTACTCTGTGTTTTTTGATTAGAGAGTTTAGTCCATTTACATTTAAAGTAATTATTGATAGGTGTGTACTTATTGCTATTTTGTTCATTGTTTACTTGTTTTTATAGTTTCTCTGTTCCTTTTTTCTTCTCTTATTCTCTTTCTTTGTGGTTTGATGACTTCCTTTAGTGGTATACTTAACATTCTTTTCTCTTTATTGGTTATGTATTTATTATAGATTTTTGCTTTATGATTAGTTACCATGAGGTTTACACACACCACTTATTTCTGTAATAGTCTGTTACCAGTTGTTAACAACTTAAGATTGCTCCCAGTCTAAACCTCAATATTTCTCCCTCCCTCTGTATTTTACAATTTCAGTGTCACATTTTACTTGTGTATCCCAAGTAATTAATCCACTATCTTTACTGTATTTTTACTTTTGTAGTGAGATTTATTCTCTTGTAGGTTTTATTGTAAGTAGTGTGCTTCTTTTTAGCCTAAAGAAGTCCCTTTAACTTTTCTTGTAAAGCCTGTTTAGTGGTTGTGAGCTCCTTTAGCTTTTGCTTATCTAAAAATATCTTTATCTCTTCTTCAGATCTGAATGGTAACTTTCCTGGGTAGAGTGTTTATTGGGATTTTCTTTTCTTTAAGCACTTTGAATATGTCATGTGACTCCTTTCTGGTCTATAAGTTTCTGCTGAAAGCTCTGCTGACAGTCTTATGGGGATTCCCTTGTACATAACAAGTTGTTTTCCCTTACTGCATTCAGTATTCTCTGCTTGTCTTTAAATTTTGACATTTTAATTACTGTGTGTCTCTGAGTCTCTTTGGGTTCATTGTATTTGGAACTTCCTGGACTTTCTGCATCTGGCTGTTGGTTTCCTTCTCCAGGTTAGGGAAATTTTTAGCCATTATTTCTTAAAACAAGATTTTTGTGCCTTTCCCTCTCTCTTCTTCTGGGACCTCTAATATGAATGTAGTCCATGTAATTTTGTCCTATAAACACCTTCAGTTGTCTTCACTTTTTTTTCTTTTGACTACTCTGATTGAATGAATTCTGCTTTGTCGTTCAGGTGACTGATCCTTTCTTCTGTTTCATCTAGTCTGCTGGTGAACCCCTCTAATGTATTTTTCAGTTCAGTTATTATACTGTATTCTTTAGCTCTGTGACATTTGTTTGGTACTTTCTTATATTTTTTATCTCGTTTTTGAAGTTCTCATTGTGTTCATCTGTTCTTCTCCACAGTCTGATGAGCATCTTTGTGACCATTACGTTGAACTCTTTATCAGTAAATTCTGTTTCATTAAGGTTTTTTTTCCTGAAGTTTTATCTTGTTCTTTCATTTAGAATATATTTCTCTGTTTTTTTCAGTTTGCTTGACTCTCTGTGTTTTTTGTACAGTAGATAAAACAACCACCTCTCCAATTCTTGAAGGAGTGGCCTTGTGTAGGGAACAAACCTTGTCTTTCAGCTGTGCCGTAAATCTTTGTCTTATCTCAAACTTTTGTGCTTGTCCAAGCAGACTTTTATATGTTTAAATTTTTTTTTAACGTTTATTTATTTTTAAGACAGAGAGAGAGCATGAACGGGGTAGGGTCATAGAGAGGGAGACACAGAATCTGAAACAGGCTCCAGGCTCTGAGCTGTGAGCACAGAGCCCAACGCAGGGCTCGAACTCATGGACCGCGAGATCATGACCTCAGCCGAAGTTGGCTGCTTAACTGACTGAGCCACCCAGGCGCCCCTGTTTAAATTTTTTTTAACATTTATTAATTTTGAGAGAGAGAGTGCACACATGCACAAGCAGGGCAGAGAGAGAGGGAGACAAAGAATTTGAAGTAGGCTCTAGGCTCTGAGCTGTCAGCACAGAGCCCGACGCGGGGCTCAAACTCACAAACCATGAGATCATGACCTGAGCCAAAGTCAAGCACTGAGCCACCCAGGTGCCCTGGCCTTTTATATTTTTAATAGCTCTCAGTAGTTGAGGATATGCCAGGACCTGTCAGTGTCCTTAAGGGGAAGTTCTCAGCACCTAGATTCAGACTAACTGGAAGCCAGGTCATCAGGCAACAGTTTTTAAAGTGTGCAGATATAGGGGCGCCTGGGTGGCGCAGTCGGTTAAGCGTCCGACGTCAGCCAGGTCACGATCTCGCGGTCCGTGAGTTCGAGCCCCGCGTCAGGCTCTGGGCTGATGGCTCGGAGCCTGGAGCCTGTTTCCGATTCTGTGTCTCCCTCTCTCTCTGCCCCTCCCCCGTTCATGCTCTGTCTCTCTCTGTCCCAAAAATAAATAAAAAACATTAAAAAAAAAATTAAAAAAAAAAAAAATAAAGTGTGCAGATACATACAGTCCTGTGGGACTATAAACCTAAATCCCATTATGGTGGCAGTTATAGAAATTGGGGTTCTAGACAAGTGTAAGCTCTTTTATAGAAGATACTGGTGAGCTGCAGGAAGGCAGAGTACCAAGATAGCCTCTGTAACCTGAGTTTCTTAGAAATATCTCTAAAGTCCACCAGGTATATGCCAAACCTGCCCCTCAGGCCAAAGCTTCAGGACAAACAGAGGCTTCCTTCACCGGAAATCAGGGGTGTGCGTAAATCTGCTGTCTTTGTAGTGCCCTGAGTGTGGCAGCCTGCCAACAACTATTTATCTGATTGCCACAATATCATAGGACCTAGAAAGGCAAGCTCCCCTGGCCACCAGAGCCTGGAAGTCAAGGGATGTCCACTGGGCAGTGACTATAAAAACCATGGAGCCAGACGTAAAAACTAGGACACCAGCTCTGTGTAGAGCTTTTCCCCAACCCCCAAAGGAGACATTGGCACTCTGAAGCACAGCAGATACAGTTAACAAAGGTAGCTCCTGCCCTCCAAGGTCTCTGGAAAGGATTCGAATCAGCCCTTAGATGTTGCATGTTTAATTAGAAGCCTGCACCTTAGGTCACAGCCACAGTGATTACCTAATAGGCCCTATTCACAGAAAGACTAAGCTCCTGGGTCTGTTGCCTCTTGCTGTGCACTGGGGGAGGTAACTGTTTAAGAACTCTTTCTCTGTTGGTTGGAGTGTTGTGGGACTTAAAATCATAAACCCATGTGTATGCTACCTACAACAGACTCACTTTACATGTAAGGACACACACAGACTGAAAGTGAAGGGATAGAATAAGATATTCTATGTCAATGGAAACCAACAGAAAGCTGGAGTAGTTACATCAGACAAATTGAACTTTAAAGCAAAGACTGTAATAGACAAATGGGTGTTATATAATGATAAAGGGCTCAATCCAGCAGGAGGATATAACATTTGTAACTATTTATGTACCCAACATAGAAGCACTAAATATACAAAAGCAAATATTAATAGACTTAAAGGGAGAGATAGGCAGCATTACAATACTAATGAGTTTAATACCCCATTGACATCAGTGGATAAATCAGACAGGAAAAACAAGAAAACATTGCCCTGATATCAAAACCAGACAGGGGTGCCACAGGAAGAGAAATTACAGGCCAATATCCCTGAAGAACATAGATGCAAAAGTCCTCAACAATATATCAGCAAACTGAATTCAACAGTGCATTAAAAGGGATTATGTACCATGATAAAGTGGGATATTTATTCCAGGGATGCAAGGATGGTTCAACATCTGTAAATGAACTAGCGTGATACACCACATTAACAAATGGAAGGATAAAAATTATATGATCATCTCAAAATGCAGAAAAAGCATTTGAGAAAATTCACCTTCCATTTATGAGTAAAAACTCTTAACAAAATGGGTATAGAGGGAATGTACCTTCATACAATAAGGACATATATGACAAAGCCACAACTAATATTGTTCTTTCAGGAACAAGACAAGGATGCCCATTCTTGTCACTGCTATTCAGCATAGTATTGGAAGTCCTCACTAGAATAATTAGGCAAGAAAAGGAAATAAAAGGCATCCGAATTGAAAAGGAATTAACAAAACTGTCACTATTTGCAGATAGCATGATGTATTTGGAAAATCCTAAAGACTCCATCAAAAACCTATTAGTACTAATAAATGAATTAAGTTTCAGGATACAAAATCAGTACACAAAAATTCTGTTTGTTGTGTTTCAATACACTGATAATAAACTATCAGACAGAGAAAATAATCCCATTTACATATGCATCAAAAATAATAAATTTCCTTGGATAAATTTAGTCAAGTAAGTGAAATACCTGTATGCTGAAAACTGTAAGATATTAATGAAAGAAATTGAAGAAGACAGAAATAAATGGAAAGATACACTCTGCTTATAGATTGGAAGAGTCAATGTTGTTAAAATGTCCATGCTAACCAAAGCAATCTGTAGAATCTGTGCAATCCCTATCAAAATTCCAATGACATTTTTCAAAGAAATAGAACAAATAATCCTAAAATTTATATGTAACCACACACACACACACACACACACACACACACACACACACAATCCCAAAATAGCCAAAGCAATTTTGAGATAGAATAAAACTGGAGGCATCATGCTCCCTTGATTCAGACTGTCTGGCAAAACTATAGTAAGTAAAACTGTATGGTATTGGCATAAAAACAGACCCATAAATCAGAGGAAAAGAATAAAGAGCCCAGAAATAAACACACCAATATATGGTCAATTAATTTACAGCAAAGGAGCTAAGAATATATTATTTGGAAAGGATAGTGTCTTCAATAAATGGTGTTGGGAAAACTGCACAGCCCCATGCAAAGGAATGAAACTCGACCACCATTCTATAGCATACTCACAATTGAAACAGATTGAAGACTTGAATAGAAGACCTGCAATCAGGAAGCTCTTAGAAGACAACATAAGGTGTAAGCTCCTTGACATAGGTCTTGGCAGTGATTATTACTGTTTTTAATCTGACACCAAAAGCAAAAGCAACAGGAAGAAATAAGTCAAGTGGGAGTACATAATACTTAAAAACTTCTCCATAGCAAAGGAAACCATCAAGAAAATGAAAAGGCATCTTAATGGGATTAAATGTTTGCAAATCATAAATCTGATAAGGGGCTGATTCCAACATATATAAAGACCTCAAAAAAACCCTCAATAGTGAAAAACCAAACAATTGATTTAAAATGTTGGGGGGGGGGTGTTGAATCTGAATAGATATTTTTTTTCAAAGATTTACAAATAGCCAACAGGTACTTGAAAAACTGAACATAATTAGTCATTATGACTATGCAAATCAAAACCACAATGAGATACCACCTTATATCTATTAGAATGACTATTAAAAGGACAAGAAATAGCAAGTGTTAGCACGGATTTGGAAATATAAATAGTTTCTCCACTATGGAAGCCAGTATGGAGTTTCCTCAAAAACTTTAAAGTAGAATTACCATTAACCCAGCAATTATATTTTTGGGTATTTATCCAAAGAAGACAAAAACACTTAACTCAAAAAGATATGTACACCCCATGCTTGTTGCAGCATTATTTGCAATAGCCAAGATACTGAAACAACCTTAGTATCCATTGGTGAATGAATGGATAAACAAACTATTTTACACACACACAGATAATGGGATATTTCCACCCATATAAAAGAATGAACTCTTGCCATTTGTGATAACACGTATGGACCTTCAGGGCATTATACTGTGTGAAATAGGTCAGACAGATAAAGACAAATACTATGTGATCTCTCTAATTAAATAATAATAATAATAATGATAATAATAATAAATAATAATAATAGGGGTACCTGGGTTGCTCAGTTGGTGAAGCACCTGACTTTGGCTCAGGTCATGATCTCACAGTTTGTGAGTTCGAGCCCCATGTGGGGCTCTGTGTTGACAGCTCAGAGACTGGAGCCTGCTTCAGATTCTGTGTCTACCTCTCTGTCTCTGCCCCTCCTCCACTTGGGTGTGTTCTCTCTCTCAAAAATAAACATTAAAAAAACATTTTTTTAAGTAAAAAACCCCTCACAGATAGATTAGTTGTTGCTAGAGGTAGAGCGGATTAATGGGTAAAGAAATGGGCAAAGGAGAAATAAATTTATTTTAAAAACAAAAAGCCTTTTTGTGTACTACTGATTTGTATTCATAACTTGAAATTGTTCATTGTAAAATACTTCCTTTGCTCAATTTTCAGATAAAATATTCTCATATATAAAGTGATAGAATAAGCAAATATTTAATTTGCAAGCCAGAAATATGTTAACTGCTTCAATTCTCCTTTTTAAGTACAGGAAGGTAGAAATACTAACAAAAAGAAATTGCAATAATAATCACTACAAATAATAATAAAAAAAAAAACTTATAACTTTCTTTGCTTAGCAGTTTGTTACTGAAAAACCTCCAGAAATTTCACTCTTGAAATTGCTAAAATATTTTTACTTTTTAGTGATGTCACTCCACAGTAAGAATCATTATGATTTGTATGATTGACTATCTCATAAAAAATGTGAATTATTTATATTTGACAGCTATTTCAAGTACTCCAACTCAAAATAAATTAAAAAAAATTCAATGTTCATTTATTTTTGAGAGAGAGAGCGGGGGAGGGGCAGAGAGAGAGAGAGGGAGACAGAGGATCTGAAGCAGGCTCCTCACTGACTGCGCAGAGCCAGATGCAGGGCTCAGACCCACAAACAGATCATGACCTGAGCTGAAGTGGAATGCTTAGCCAGCTGAGCCACCCAGATGCCCCCAACTCAAAATTAATAGGGGAGACTCATCCCACAATCCTGTGGTTTATTTAGTGTGAAAGGAATATTTCTGATTGTTGGTTAGTAAGATGGAGTAAGGCAGATAAATAACTATTATCCTACACATTGTTTCACATTGAGAGTGTTTCATTGTTCAAATTGTTCGAAATATATTTTCACCTGAAAATTTCTTATTTTGAGGAAAGAGTATGAACTGAAGGTAGGTGAGTGAATAGATGTGAATAAGATGATGTTAAAGTAAGTAGTTTCAATTATCTATGAAAAGTTTAATTTTTTTTGTTTTGCTTTGCTTTTTGTTTAAAAAAAATTTTTTTTAACGTTTATTTATTTTGAGACAGAGAGAGACAGAGCATGAACGGGGGAGGGGCAGAGAGAGAGGGAGACACAGAACCGGAAGCAGGCTCCAGGCTCTGAGCCATCAGCCCAGAGCCCAACGCGGGGCTCGAACTCACGGACCGTGAGATCGTGACCTGAGCTGAAGTTGGACGCTCAACCGACTGAGCCACCCAGGCGCCCCATGCTTTTTGTTTTTAAATATCATCTATAACATTCAGACAAGGCAGTACATAAATATTAGTAATAACCTATTTCTGTTTATATATTGCAGTATATACAGAATTTAAATCCTATATAAAGATATGAATCTGCAACTGGAGCCTCAATAGATAGAAAAATGCAAAAATATTGAGCATCACTAACAAATACACATGTATTTCTGTTTTCAGTAACAGTACTTGTTCAGGATAATGCAATAATAGATCTTTTATCTATTTTATCTTAATAAAAGCATTTTAATGAACTTTGGAAATTGAAACATTTCAATATCTGAACTTTCTCCCTTTCTGGTTCCCCTGGTCCAAGAATGAGACCCTGACTGGGCCCAACAGCCCCCTCAGCTGAGGTTAGCAACATTGAGGGGGATGTGTTACTGTAGATGGTTTCCATGTCCCAAGAGGTGCTCTTGTCTTCTGTCACTCTGTTGATAGCCACACCTGTATAGCTAAAATGTCTGCCATGACCAACTCTGGATATAGTTTTTTTTTTTTTGGTGGGGAAGTCATGGTTGATGGCTGAAGCAGTCTGCTGCATATCAGTGTGTGTCCATGTCAAGAAAAATGACAAGTTCAGTGTGTGCATGGGGAGACAGGAGGACTGAGGCATATATGTAGGCAGTCAGAGGTCAAAAGGAAACATCACCTTACCCCCACAGACCTTGGGCATTCCAGATTTTATCCCAGGTTTCTATGTTTCTGGGGGTTGGAAGTCACTATTTGCACCTTGTAGAGAGGCTCACCTTTGAAGAACACGCTATGTAACATCTATGAGTGATCAAATGGGCATTTTGTGTTAAAGGACTGTAATGTGCTTGTGTGGGCATTATTGGAAGGTCACTAACATAACATTCTATTATCTTATCTGCAAGCTTATGTAATTCTTTTAGAAACTCTTACGGTTTCATTATTTCTTCTTATGTATTGCTAACCTGCTGAGTCATTTAGCCATGAGACTTGAAGAACGGGAGTCTCTAACTCATGTTTCATCACGTAATGTTTTTTTGGGGGTTATTTGTGTTTGCTTTGTATATTTCTAAAAAAGCCTCTTTCAATTCTTGTATGTGTATAATAGGGTAGATATAAAGAAATTTAAATGTCACTTTATAAAAAATGTTAGTAGCCAGGGGAAAGAGGGTGACATGATCACTTATTACATTTGTGATGCTCATTTGATAAAAATTATCATTTGTTTGCAAGAGGTGCAGCTTTTCCTGGTTTTGAAACATAAGCTCCAGTTTGCTCCATTAGTCCTTATGGGACAGACATTGTGATGTAGTAGGGTCAGCTCACCAACAGATTCTGTAAAACAGTATAACTTGATTTCTTTCTTTCACATTATGATTAAAGGTCAGTTTCAAAAAAATTTTTTGTGTGTGTAACATTCTGAAGGATATACAATTAATTCTCCTTTAAAATTTTTTGAGATCTAAAATTGACCTTACAGTACTATACCATAAGATTGACCTTCACTTACTATTTAGATAGTAGAAATTTTGTCTTTGGATCAAGGCTGCCTGTCAGAAAGTTGTGTATTCCACATAACTTTGGCCCATCAGCAATGTGCCTTTTCTCAACTAACAGAATATTACTACATCACTGGTTTGCAAGGAGAATGAAAAATAGCTTTATGATAAACCCTTTCCTAAAGCAGTCGTGTAATCCTAATCTATGCCATTACCATTATTAATACTTTTTAAAGTCTTTCCTGCGTTTATCTTCCTCAGAAAACTTCAAATCCTTCAAGGCAAGGGATTGTGTTACATTCTAGAAGTTTTGAGAACCTAGGAGAGTGCCTGGTTTGGGGCATGTGCTCAACAATTTTGTTGTGTAATAGAATGAATTAATGAAGGTAATTCTTTGAAAACTTTTACATGAAATTCCATAATCCCATTCATTCATTCTGTTTAACAGTGCGTGCTATTTGGAAATTTTATTTTTGTTACTCTTGTGGCCCATTTCATCACCTGTATTCAGTTGTGATAGGCAATATCTCATTCTTTATGTTCGAAATCAAGCAGTAGAGTGATGGACAGTTCAGGTTTTGGAGTCAGATGGGGGGGGGGCGGTGAATTGTAGCTCTGCCGCATTTTAAATATGGATTATTGAATATATTAACCTCACTTTTATTCCTGCATTTGTAGAATGGGTGTGAGGTAGAACCCACTTCACAGAGTGGTTTGTGAAGATTGACCATGTAAATAAAGTACTTAGCCTGGCACATAATTAGTGCTCAATAAAACAAGTTTTATCATAGTTGATATTCAGATAGTTGACTTTCCCTTCATTCTAAATAAGCCTAATTTCTTTAACCTGATTAATCAAAGTCTAGTTATCCAGTAGTTCAATTCTCCTTAATTTTAGTTAGTTGAAGAAATGTTTATAGCCTAGGGAAAATGCGAGCAGTAGACTACTATCATCTAGTCAATAATGCCTTCTGGTTGCTAGGTTAAATTGTGCCTTGTATTATTAATTATGGGAATTCCTTTTTTTTTTTTTTTGCTTTGATATCTTTAAAATGTTACACTTGTTGAAGAAATCAGATTTCTTTTTATTTCAGATTAAATTCATTTTGTGGTCATATGCAGAATTTCAGCAAATTTTATTTATAGACCTTTACATCCCCGTGGAGCTAAAATAAAGTGAATTTTGCAAGATTGTGGTTTCAATACCCTGAATGTCATTAAGTCCCAAAAATAAAGAGTGCTGGCTTAGATGTCAGAAGTCCTTCATTCTTATTTTTATTCCCTTGGTTATTAATTTGTGACCTTGGGCAAGCCATTTAACTTCACTCTTATTCATTTTCCTCATCTTTTCCTGCCTTCTCTACCTCACAGAATCTTCGTGAGGCTGAAATTAGAAAATATTTGAGGATGGTAAAAACTGTAGAAATCTATGGTTCTTTTGTGTTAAGGCAGTGTTTTGTGATGTTAATTTTCTACACAAGATCATAACGTAGTCTGAGGCAATGAAAATGTGTCTGTTCACCTGACTTTTTATACCAGATCAATGTCCGAAATATTCAGGAACTGCATTTAATGATTTTTTTATAGTTTCCTTTGAAAGAAAACTTGCAGAGTCATCACATAATAGCTTGTTATTTGTGTCCCCTCCACAGCATTTGCTGCTACTCAAGCATTGTGGTTCTTTTAGATGAAGGCCCAGCCTAAGTAAATGGGAAAGTCAGCAGATAAAGCTGCAGGAACTTTTTGAAAACAGCTGAACATACCAGTGTTTGTCCTTTTAGTTTGTGAGCCCAGAAGACCTCTGTTTCCTCAGCCGTGTTGATATTTACGTAGGTTAACATAATTACTCCTAAATGGCCATGCAATGGCTGCATTGTTTCCTTTCTTGACAAGGACCTGGAGATTTTGAACCTTGAAGAATGCATTGCAGCTTGCGTATGGAGCTATTTTCCTTTTAGCATTTCTTAGTTCTTAGGGTTCCACTGAGATCAAGTGGACGTGGAGTGTTATGGGCAAAATTTTCTGTCCCTCCAAAATTTGTATGTTCACTTCTTAACCTCTACGACCTGAGAATATGATTACATTTGGAGATAGGGCGGAGGTAACTAAGGGCCACCCATGTGGGTGGGCGGTACTCCACTCTGACTGATGTCCTGAGGAGAAGATGAGATCTAGGGATGAGCTTGCACAGATGAAAGACCATGTGGAGACACTCAGAGAGGAGGCAGCCATCTACAAGTCAAGGAGAGAGGCCTCCAGAGACGCCAAGCCTACGACACCTTGATCTTGGACTTCCGGCCTTCAGAACAGTGAGAAAATTCTGTTGTGGAAGCCTCCCAGTCTGTGGTATTTTGCTATGGCAGCTGTAGCAAACAAACAGATCCTGGATGCTGGGCGTTCTCCACTGGGAGTGTAAGAAACACTACTAGGAGCCTTAAAAAGCCTCCATAATCCACGTACAAATAGAGTTTGAATTTGAACTTAGTAGAGGTTCACAGATATTACAGTTTGTAAATTCATTTTTTTAAAAGGTAGAAGTGATGGCAAAGCTGCTTTTAAGCATAGAACAGACAAAGAGGACAGTATTTGAGATAGTTTACTTGAAAGCTTACTTTTAGGGGCACCTGGGTGGCTCAGTTGGTTGAGCATCCAACTTGGTATCAGCTCATGTGGTGATCTCATGGTTTCAAGCCCCATGTCAGGCCCTGGGCAGTGACTACATGGAGCGTGCTTCAGATTCTGTCTCCTGCTCTCTCTGCTCCTCCCCTGCTTGCACTCTCTCTCTCAAAATAAATAAATAAACTTCAAGAAAAAAATGCTTTTACGCTTGGGGTGCCTAGGTGGCTCAGTTGGTTAAGTGTCCGACTTCGGCTCAGGTCATGATCTCACGGTCTGTGAGTTCAAGCCCCGCGTCGGGCTCTGTGCTGACAGCTCAGAGCCTGGAGCCTGCTTGGAATTCTGTCTCCCTCTGTCTCTGCCCCTCCCCTGCTTGTGCTGTTTCTCTCTCTCTCTCTCTCTCCCAAAAATAAACCTTAAAAAATTTAAAAAAAAGCTTTTACTTCTTTCATAGTTTGATATGCTTTTTTACTTTAAAATTATAGAGGAATTGATACACATGGCTTAACATTTCTTTAAGACACATACCCAAGATAAGTTCTTTTGGTGGTTTTTTTGTTGATTTTAAATCCTTACATTCCCATATTAGTAACTCAAAACAAGTGTTTTGATGTTAATATAAATGAAATAGTCTAAATTACATATGAAATTTTGGTGTGTGTGGGGGAATTCTCCACTTCCTTCATTAATGATTTATAGTGGCTTAATTTTGATTTTCAAATATTGCATCCTATTCATATACCTGTTCACTGAAATGGCCATTTTTAAATACAATATTGATACTGTCTTTACACACATAGTGCTGTACAATTTTAAAATGCTTGTGCATGCACAGCATTATCCAGTCCTCCAAAAAATCTTTTGGGGTTAGCATTATTCTCTTAATTTTCTAGGAAATGATTCCCAGAGAGGTTAGGATACTTTCTCAGAGTTACACAGTGATTTCACAGATCCCATATTTTCTGAGTCCCCATCCAGAGCTCTTTCTCTGTTTCTTAGACCCAGGGACACCAAGCCCCATGGACTGAGAGATGCATTTGATGTGTGTGTGCACGTGTGCCTGTTGTTTGTATTTCCCTTGTTTCTAGCTCTTCCCTTTGCTCTTCTGATAATTTTGTGGCAAGTATTTTACTATGTAGTGGTGATGTGCATGTTTTCTTTTTTCTTTTGGTACTTGTATGCACATGTGCACGTGTGTGTGTGTTCAGTGATATCAAAATATAACTTGAAGCAGTGGAAAGATTTGTCATCTGTAAGCTTGGCTAGTAGGATGGGTGCAACTTCTGGCTGAAAGAAAAAAAAAGATTTTAAGATGTCCATGGCTGTTACTTCATATTTTAGTGGATACCAGAATCTGTTTATAATAGTTAAAGGCTAGGTCTCAAAATTTGTTTCTCTGGAAACACATCATTTGTAATCTTTAGCTCCTAAGGTAGACAACCTTTATGAGGATTATGTGTTAGTATTCAGATCATTATTAAGCTAGCTCATTGTTCCTCAGGCCTGATACGAAATCCCTGTCTTTCACGTTTCCTAGCAACTGACTCACACATGGAGGATGCAGAAAGAAAGCCATCAGGGACTTGCTCTGCATTTCTCAAACAGCCTCTGAGAAATAGTACCCAGACTACATTGTTTCTCTTCACTGTTTCTAGTAAAAGCTTGCCTTTTATGCTTATTAGATTCTAAGAGAGAATAGTCATAGAAGATGCACATGAAAAATTGAGTAGTGATGATGAAACATCAAAGCCAGATTATTGGAAATTTTCATCAGTAGTGATATTTTTTATAGCCATTGCTATTTATGTGTATCTTGAAATGAAGGTTACTGGGGTAAGGAGATGAAATTAGTTCTGTTTTATACTTGAGAATTAAGGTAGTTATTATTATAAAGTTACTCCTCTTAGATGCCTAATAAGTACTTGTTGATAATTGTGAAATAAAATGCATCTTCACTTTTTCATTTCCTTAAAGGAAGGGAGGACAGTGTACCCTAAATTTATTATATATTTATGTGTATGTAACTCTTTGTACACACACCTGTGTATTTTAAACCTTTAGACTGACAAATTGAAAAATGCTTTCTGAGCTAAATGATACATGTCATTACATTTAAACAAAATGAACAAATAACTTCATCCCAATATCTCTGTATGGAAATTGATAGTAATCTGGTGTTGAAGTTTTAGCACGTTTAAAATAGAAACTATGATTTTTATACTTTATTGTATTTTTATTTTCTTTTAATCTTACCATTTAATTTGGGTGGCCTAAAATGTAAAATACAATGACATTTACCTGTTAATAATACTAAGACATATCTACTAGAAAAAAGTGCCTTTCAGATGACAAGAATCTGAAGTTATGTCTCTTCTCTTAACTGTCCTTGTGCTGTTTGCTGTAACTGACCCTAGGAAAGGGGGCTATGGAAGGAAAAGAGTGATGAGGGAAGAGAAAGCAAGAGGAAAATGGAAGGAAAGATGAAGTATGAGTAAAAAAAAAAAAAAAAATGGTTGTGAGGGCATCTGGGCGGCTCCATCAGTTAAGCATCTGACTTCAGCTCAGGTCATGATCTCACAGTCCATGAGTTTGAGCCCCATGTTGAGCTCTGTGCTGACAGCTTGGAGCCTGGAGCCTGTTTCGGATTCTGTGTCTCCCTCTTTCTCTGCCCCTCCCCTGCTCATGCTCTGTCTCTCTCTGTCTCAAAAGTAGATAAAAATATTTAAAAAAATTAACAGTAAATGGTTGTGACTAGTGAACGGTGGGGCAGTGGGATTGAGTGGAGCTGCTACGTCTTTCTCCCTACCACCTCTGTGAAAGTAGTGTTCTGCTGTTACTTTGCCAGGAATGAGCGTGTTTACCAGCCAGCACCCTCCAGGGTGCACTGGTGCTCTCCATGCAATACCCAGCATGAAGAAAGAATAAAGGTAGAAAACATAATCGTGTGGGTCCTTGAGCATGAGTTGAGCACATTGTTTTCATGTCAAATGAAGACTTGGGCTAGATCAGTTCTTTTCTAAAAGCCAGTCTGGGGGCCTGTGTTGATCCATAGAGTTTTCTTGGGTTTTTAGCCAGCTTAAAAAAGTAAGTATTTTATAGCTGGTTCATAATTTAGTCTTCATGGGGTTCACACTTTTTAAATTTTTATTTTTTTAATATTAAAAAAAAATTTATGTTTATTTATTTATTTATTTTGAGAGAGAGAGAGTGTGTATAAGCAGGGAAGGGGCAGAGAGAAAGAGAGACAGAATCCCAAGCAGGCTCTGCACCATCAGCACAGAGCATGATGTGGGGCTTTAACTCATGAACCGTGAGATCATGACCTGAGCCAGGATCAAGAGTCACATGCTTAACTGTGCCACCCAGGTACCTCTAAATTCTTTTTTCTGTTTTTTTTCTACTCACTGAATCCATCTATACTTTGTACAACTGCTCTTTCTCATGGGAAAGCAGAGTTCTCAAATTCTGTTCCCCACTTAAAAAAATTTTTTTGTCATGTTTTCATTATTTTTTGAAAGAGAGAGAGAGGGAGGGAGAGAAGGAGAGAGAGTGAAGGAAAGAAAGCGGGGGCGGGGCAGAGAGGGAGACAGAGGATCCAAAGTGGGCTCGGCGCTGATAGGCTGACAGCACTGAGCCCAGTATGGGACCCGGATGCTAAACCAACTAAGCCACCCAGGCACCTACCCCCTCCATTTTTTACGTCCATTTGATTTTAACTTCAGTTTCATATCTGAATTAAGACTTCGCCCTTCACCTCAGATGAGCTAAGTGGCATTGTTGTCCAGCCAAATGATAGCTGTTTATGTCACTTGGTTGCTTTGCCTTACCCCTACCCTCTCCCATTTCCCACCTTTCAATCCCACGGCCCTTAAGTCTCCACTTCTCCCTATTTCCTGCTTAAATATACACAGGGGGCTGGTTAGTAAGGATACTTCATAAATGCATGCCTAGCTAGGTAGACAATGAGATGTTGGTCTTTTCCATTCATGCGGATACCTCCTATCTTTATGGGTGATTTTCCCGATCCCTATCTGTAGCCTTGAAATGTGAGGAGAGCCACCCCTCTCTTCTCACATGCACTTCTCTAAAATATATATTACTTTATTGCTCCTTGGTCCACCACTGCTTTGGACACAGTTCAGGGACAAAAAAGAAATGTCCTACTCACTATGATACTAGTTTTCACACATGAAAAAATTAGGCTGCCTAATATTCATTCTTTGTAAGTACTGCTCCTTAGAGTAAAATCTTACTGCTTTAAATTCCCCCCCCCCTTTTTTAATGAAATGGTCACAGTAGATGATAGTTGGTTTATTTTTGTTTCTGATGGGAAAAAAAAATGACAACTGCTAGTTTCTTACAGCTTACAATACTGACTTGGTAAGTCCAAATATTCTTTAGACATCATTTTCCTCTTTGGTTTTGATTTTGCTTAAGATCTGAATGAGGTACATCCACTATTACCTTAATGGTGATTTTAAAAGGAGAGAAACAACAATTGTGGCAGGGATTACAGCTTTATCTAAAACACTGACCGTCACTGAGCTTCCCAGGTGTCTGGCTTGTCTAGCTTCCAGCCTCAGCAGTGGAAACATTTGTGACCTTGTTCAGGGCTGGCTAGTATGGGGAGCGGAGCAGAGGGAGGGAGACAGGCCTTTGTGTGGGTGGGGAAGGCAGTGGCGAAGCACCCTTCCTTCACAAAGCTAGTAAGGGAGCTGCTGTTGCCTGAAGAACCCGAACCTGAGGGGAGAGAGGTTCCATCTAGCATTACGCAGCATTCTTCATAACTACCTGCAGTGATTGGCAGGGAATCAAAACAGGTTGTAGTTCCTTAGCCAGTGAAACAGTATTTTACAATGTTATAAACACAGAAAAGGGGTTGTTGAATGATGCCGACAGCTGTTTATGAAATGTATAGCTAAACAAATGCATAAATGAATTAAAAGAATGAGTGAATTTTACCGGTGAGAGATGAAAGGTGGGATGGGGGAGGGAGAAGTGGAAGGGTGTTGTTGCAATGATGAGAAAAGAGAAAAGACTTGGACCTCTATGCCTAGGTTTGTAAATTTAATACAGTTGAGACTAATTTGAGTATGTGTGGAGTTTGGGTGTTTAAGAAGCACTAGTATTTTGGAATTTACTACAGCTTTTATTATAGAGACATTTGGCATTGCTTAAAGTCTGCAAACTGATCGTGCAATGCCTGCAAGAAATGTGGATGAGGATGTAATAGAGTATTCCTCACACAGCTGCCACTAGGGGGCGACATAAAGCCCAGTGTCACTTCTTGGCATATTGCGGGTATCTCTCTGCCTTCTTTGCCCTGTTTCTTGTAGCACTGTATCATCACAGCTACCGTTTCCCAGACTTCATGCTTCTCTGGCATGTGCTGAGATACTTTTCCTAGAATATGCTAAAACCAGACATGAGAATAATGACACAATTTAACTTGTACTTTTGATACTGTTGAGAACTCAATCAGAGGGGGGGCATCTGAGTGGCTCACTTGGTTAAGCACGGACTTAGGCTCAGGTCATGATCTTGTGGTTCGTGAGTTCAAGCCCCATGTCAGGCTCTGTGCTGACCCCTCAGAGCCTGGAGCCTGTTTCAGATTCTGTGTTTCCCAGCCTCTCTGTCCCTCCCCTGCTTGCTCTCTGTCTCTCTCTCTCTCAAAAATGAATAAACATTAAAAAATATTTATAAAAGAAAAAGAACTCAGGGAGAAATGCACTGCTAAAAACAGGTGCCAGAAGTTAAAGTCTTAACTCCTTATGAAAAATAATCATTTATTTATAATTTGAATTTTATTTATACATTCATTGAGCATTTATTGGGTGCTCTGAGTGCTTGGACCTATCAGACCCTAGGGATACTATGGAGAAAAGAGGTAAAGTCTCTTCTCTTTTCACTTTTTAATGGGATTTCACTTTTTAATGGGAAGATGAGACATCTACAAGAAAATTAATATAGGTAAGACAATTTCAGATGGTGAAAGATAATATTTGAGAAATATTCCAGAATGGCCATAGTCCATTGAATATTCCATGGAACTCTGAAGTTCTAGATGTTGAAAACTGTTTTTTTCTCTTTGGTTATCTTTTTAAAATCAGAGCACTGTTTTCAAGAAACAACAACAAAAAAGAACTATCCTATGATTCAGCAATTGCACTATTAAGTATTTACCCAAAAGGTAACAAAAATACAGATTTGAAGGGATACATGCACCCCAGTGTTTATAACAGCATTATCAACAATAGTCCATTTATGGAGAGAACGCCAAGGTCTATCAAAGAAGATGTGATACACACACACACACACACACACACACACAGAAACACACACACAATGGAATATTACTTAGCCATTAAAAAGAATGAGAACTTGCCATTTGCCATGATATGGATGGAACTATAATGTATTATGCTAAGTGAAATAAGTCAATTAGAGAAAGACAAATAGCATGTGATTTCAGTCACATGTTGAATTTAAGAAACAAAACAGATGAACATATTAGAATTAGGGGGGGGGAGAAGAGAGGGAAACAAACCACAAGAGACTCTTAATGATAGAGAACAAGCTATGGGTTGAAGGAGGAAGGACGGAGGGAGATGGGCTAGGTGGGTGATGGGGACTAAGCACTTGTGATGAGCACTGGGTGTTGTATGTAAGTGATGAATCACTGAATTCTACTCCTGAAACCAGTATTGCACTGTATATTAACTAAAATTTAAATAAAAAAGAATGAAATTTTTAAAATTTTAAAATGCTAAAAAATAAACTTAGAGCTCTAGTCCCATCATATAGGGAAAATACTAGGAGAATGAAATTGAACACTTGTGGCAAAAAAAAAAAAATAGTCAAGGAAACAATAAACAGGTTACTGAGAGCAAGTTTTTACCTTATTTAGAGATTAATGTATTTTGTGGTAATTTTTCATCTGGAAAATTTTATGAGGACTATGGAAATTTCTTATATTTTTTAAATTAAAAAAGTGTTTTTATTCTTTATTTTTGAGAGAGAAAGAGAGAGCACGAGCAGAGGAGAGGCAGAGAGAGGGACACACAGAATCAGAAGCAGGCTCCAGGCTCTGAGCTGTCAGTACAGAACCTGTACAGGTTTTGAACCCACAAACACAAGATCATGACCTGAGCTGAAGTCAGATGCTTAACCGACTAAACCACCCAGGAGCCCCAATTTTCTTATGGTTAATCCATACCCTGACCTTTTTCTGAATTTTGGGGAGTAATTTCTTTTGGGGGGAGTTTTCTCAGCTAGCAAGTTAATAGTCTTCCTTATGATTATTTTTTTTTTAAGAGAGACAGGGAGAGAGAGAATCCCAAGCAGGCTCAGTGCTGTCAGCGCAGAGACTGACAACGGCGCTTGAACGTACAGACCATGACACCACAACCTGAGCAGAAATCAGGAGTCGGATACTTAATTGACTGAGCCCCCCAGGTGCCCCCATCCGTATAATGTATTCTTGTGCTTCAAGATTTTGTGGAAAATGTGCATATGGCAGTGATATTTTTAGTCTTTTCCATGTCAGACAATCCTGAGTCTTCTTTCAAGACCTAGTTTCAATGTCATCTGTTTTGTGTAAATGCATCTCTGGCACTTCCTATAACCAGCCAGATCATGACATCCATCTTTGATCATTCATTCATTCAGAAAATATTTTTGATTGGCTATTACTTATGAGGCACAGTTCGGGGCCCTGAAGATTTAGCAGTCAATGAAAGGAGGTCCTCTTAAAATTTTCTTTCTCATGAGGAGAGGTGCCAAATGAACACATAAACTGATGAGTGACAGGTGGTGATAAGGTTAATGAATAATGGTGATAAAAATTAATGAGCACATGAGAGCTGGTAGACGGCAGTGGGACAGAGGGCTTATACTCTTACCAGTTGATCCAGGAAGGTCAGAGAGGTGGTACGGCTAAAATAAGTGAGGAGAGTAAAAACAGGAAGCATAGCTAAAGCGGAATTGCTTGGAGAACTTTAGGAGGTAAGGTCAGAAGGGCGGGTTAGGTCGGGACTGAAAGGGCTTAGGCTTTAAAGCCACTGGAAGTTTGTGAGCAGAGGACCCACCTGGCAGAGTTGGGTTTATAAAGGCTCCTCTGGCTCCTTTGTTCAGAATAGACTTAAGCGAGACAGTGGTTGGATCAGGTCCCTTAAATTGGGGGCTGTGAGAATAATCCAGGAACAAGAGGCCTAGGCCTACATGATGGCCATGGGGAGAGTGACAAGTGGTAGAGTGTATTGTTGACATGCTTACTTATGCACTGGAAGTGAGGTACATGAGAAACTGAGGAATTGAAGGTGACCTGTGGTTTTTGCCTTGAGCATCCGGAAGGATGGGGTAGCTGTTAATTGCGAAACACTGTGGAAGAAGCAGGTTATGCTTTTGGGCAAGGAAGTTAGGAGTTTACTTTGTACCTGGTGTGAGATGCCCACAGATGTACAGGTGGAGAAATTGCAGACAGTTGGATGAGCAAATTTTTGGTTCAGGAGACAGGGTGTATTTAGAAATGTGAATTTGGGAATCATTGGTGTATAGATGGTGTTTGAGAACATGACCTTTTATACATGTGTCGATTATAGCACTTCATTTTATCATTGTTGATATATCTGTCTGTCTGGGTTAAGATCTTTCAGTACAGAGACTGAATTTTACTTGACATTTTAATATTTTGTTCATGGCAGCCTGGCCGTGGTATGAAGCTGGAGATTTTCATTGGGGGTGTGAGCAACTGGGTTTACTTACAGCCTTATCCAGGGAAAGACATTTTTACTAAAACTAAAAAAGCTACTGAAGTGGGAAATCAGGTTGTTAAATGTACAGTTTATGGTCAAAGCTTAAAGATTTTATCATCTCGAAGTATCTTGCTCTCACTTGCAGTTACCCTTGTGCCTCTAAGAAATACGTTCCTTTGGGCAGCCCAACTCAGTACAGTCATAACATAGGTGTAAGTGGCAGCTTTAATCCAGACTGATGCCCTGGAGAAATAAACCTCCTGTAAACTTAGACCTATAACCTGTTGGCTAGTACCATAGATAAGCCTGAGATTTATGCTCTTTGAAATTGGTTGGCTTGGTGATTATGACCTGACCTGGTGTCGCCCCTTCTTTTTTTTTTCTTTTTTCTTTTTTTTGTCCACTGTGAATTAAATAAAGAAATTGAGAGTATTTAGAAACTTTGGGGTACCTGGGTGACTCAGTTAGTTAAGCATCTGACTTCAGCTCAGGTCATGATCTCACAGTCTGTGAGTTTGAGTCCTGCATTGGGCTCTGTGTTGCGATCTCTGTGTGTTGTGTTGTGGCTCAGGTTGCGATCTCACGGTTTGTGAGTTTGAGCCCCGTGTCGGGCTCTGTGCTGACAGCTCAAAGCCTGGAGTCTGCTTCGGGTTCTGTGTCGCCCTCTCTCTCTGCCCCTCTCCCACTTGCTGTCACGCTTGCTCGCTCTCAATAAAAATAAAACATTAAAAAAATAAAAACTCGTATAGCAGTGGACAGTAATTTTATGTCTATTGAATCTCATTAAACAGTGCTTGTATTTTTTTCATTTTATTTTTCTAGTAATTCATTTTATTGTATTTAACAAAATATCAGTCTGCAACAAACTGAAATTTTTTTAAAAAATCAGTCCATCACACATAGTTTGAGGAACAGCATACATCTTCATTATATCAGAAGGCATTTCACTAATTGAGGACTCAGCTAAATCAGTAATTCTCACAGGAGGCGGAGTGGATCAAAATGTAGCCAGCAGGCATGATTAGTATTTCCAGAAAATGTGTGTACTTTGAAAAAAATTCGCTCCATTTTTCATGTCATGACTTATTGACGGGAATATGATATGGCAACATGAAAAGAGGTAAAGAACCACTTACTATACCACGACAAGGAACATAAAAGAATTCGGGATTTCTTTCATATTTTGTTGATCTCAAGTCTGACATTTTGGTGGGTAGATTATGAGATAAACAACCACTGCCTGGTTTTGTAAATATTTCCTTTTAGCATCCAAACTTTAAGTGTGTCTTCATATGTCAGTATGTTGTTTTATGGTTTTCTAGAAGCAATCTTATCTGCAACCTATCTATGCACCAAATACTTAACCTTGTTTCTTAGCTTCTGGAACATTTTTACTCCTTTCATTTATCTTTTTTGACACTTCAGAAGGAAGTTATCAGGAGACACACTGCGAATTAATAATCATTTTGATCCGTTCCTTAATATTCTTCTTAACCAGTATTACCTTCCATGAATAATTTTATTTCATTTTTATTAAATAAGTGATGGTAATATGCCTCAGAGGATGCAATTAATGGCTAACATGGTGATTTCAGAAAAAGAAAATGAACGGATATGAGGAATGGAAGTAAAGGGAAGCCCTAGGAATTGTATCAAACCATATGACACTTAAAACAGCAGGATGAGTAAAGCACAGCAGAGCCCTGGGAAGACCACAGTTGGAGTGGCTTCTTCTAGGTTGTAAGTTTTGAGATGGTCTCCCCTTGCTGTTTATTATCTTGGAACTTCCTAGATTACCAACATTAACTGCATATTGTTATTACTATTATTATAGAAATTTGTTTACATATAGCCCTACCCTAAACATGTAAGTATGGTCAGATAAGCAAGTTGGTGCATTTGGTATTCTGGTTTTGATGTTCTTGGTTTTGAAGAGCTTAAAAATTCCTGTCAAACTCTTTGTTCTCGGTGATTTCCCCAGTGACTGGCTATAGATTCCTTCTTTGGTCTTTGTAAAGCTATATGGCAGCAAATCTCTGCCAGTTAATGAGCACGTGAAAAGCTGTTTATCTAAGGGCTGTTTGTTTTGTTACTTACAAAGCCGTAAAGATGTCAAGAAAAATCTCTCAATCCCTGTAGAATACTTTCAATTTTAGCGAACAAGGGCATTAGCCACTTAAAAAATTAAGTGAGATAAACTATTGGCTGGCTACCTTTTTATGAAACATTACCAAAAAAGTGTTTTGACTAAAAAACAATCACTCTAAAAAATAGTGAATGGAATATATTCACTGGATGTTAATAATCCAGAATTTTTGCATTAAGCCTTCATAATTACTGGTAGTAATGATTTTCTAATAATTTACTGTGTATACAGTGTAGCATAATGTATACTAGCTTCAGTACCAGAATTTTACATTTAAAATGGGCAGAAACAAAAGGTAAATCAAAAAAACTACTTTTGTATCCTTTTTTTTCCATTAAGCCCTGTGTTTATAAAAAGGTTACATTTATTATTGCTCTGTTATCCTGTTTTGTAAACATCTTATTAAACAGAAAGTGTGACTGTAAAAGTAAAAGCTTCTTAACCAACCAAGAAGAATTTGCCCATTCTCTCATTTGGGGCAGGGGCACTGTAGTTTAGAGATGCTGCTATTTATTGCTCAGAGTACTTCTAATTTTATTCGAATTGCCTCAAGAGCCAGTTCTTGAGTCACAAAGCAATATGTTCCATTCACTCACTCAACAAAAATTTATTGAATGCTTACTTACGTCAGTTCTCTCTAGATGCCAGATACATGGTGGGGACAAAACTGTTAAAAACTCAGCCTTGTTACTTTATAACCACTCTTAATGAGAATTAGAAAAGGCCTGTTTTTAGAGAAGCCTAGTCCACTGTTTTTTCTTGTAGAGAAAGTGGAAACTGAGACAAAATAATCTCTGTAATCATGAATGAAGTTCTCTTTGGCTCAGTTGCTTGTTCCATGTCTGAATGAAAGTAGAGAAATAGTTTGATATGTAGAAAGATTAGGGACTGTTTTGGACTTTGAATTCAGGTAAGCACTGACCTTAGCATGTCCTTAGCTGTTTGATCTTTGGAAACTTACTTGGCCTCTCTGAGCCTTTGTTTTCTAATCTGCCAGATGAGATTAATACTATCAATTTCTTTGGTGGCAGTGCAGATTAATTTACATACAGCTTGAATCTAGTAGGTGTCACATATTATTAGCTCATGCCCATCTTGCTCTCTCCAGTCCCTTCAAACCCCACTTTACCGCAAATGTCCAACCTAGTGAAATCCGGTCATGATCTTAAAATACACATGTTGTTTTCATACTTTCCTTTCTGGTTTTTTAAAATTTAATATTGAGTGGGAAAACATGTTAATGTATTACACGAGATAGCAGTGGAAGAGTTAGGGTCAGAAAAAGACAACATATTTGAGGTTTTCGAGAAGGATATTTTATTCTCCATCTAACGATAAGGCCAGAAAGCTTCAAGAGATCTAAGTGTGTAGAAGGTGGGAGTTTGGGTTTGGTAGTTAGAAAGTATTCAGTGAAAAAGTCTTACATAAAATAGTTCATAAGGTAGGTCAGTTTGGTTTCTCACATTCAAATGATACATTTCCCATCAAAAGTTAAAACATTATTATAAGTAGAAACACCAGAAATGACATTTATGAATCCAGCATTGTAACTTGGAATGAATCATGGAACTAATAAGTGTGTCCAAATATAGTCTTCTTCAACTAGACTATGTCTTTCCTGTTCTCAACTCTCAGTCATTAATTCACCCTTCGTGGCTCTTACCATTGTCTGCCATGGTAACTGCCATCCATAGCATAAGCTTCTTGAGGGCAAGCACCATGTCTCATTTATCTTTGGACCTGCCACTTTGTATAGAGTTTTCTCTGGTGATGACAATAAATTGCATTTGATGGTTACTAGAAGGAACTTACTTCATAATAGGTGTCTAAGATGATTATCTTAGGGATTATCTAAGGGAACAGCTATCTTAAGGTCTTTTTTTTTTTTTTTTAGTGTTATTAGAATACAAGAAGCTGAAGTCCTGGGCAAGGCTCACACCCAGTGACAGCCATGCCTTCTCTGTGAGTCACATTTTTGAATGACATTGTCACTGTTGCAATGTATGAGTTGTTATATTTGGAAACATAGCTTAGAAGGGAGTGCTACTAGTCTGTTAGTATACATAATTATTTAGAGTGTTCAAATTTAAGACTATGGTTTGACATTTATTTACGTCTTGTGATTTATAAACAAATATGCATTATTGAACATTGGTATATTTTGACTCTTTAGAGTTGCTCTATCCATTTGTGATGTATGTTAACTAAAGTGAAATAAAAACAGTTGCATTTAAAGAGCTACATCTGTTCTGTGCATGGGTTGTTTGAAGTTTGGAAAGCTATTCTGATCAAATGAATAAATCTTCATCCAGACAGGTGGCTTACTTGAATACTTATAACTTATTTTCAGATGCCCTCCTGGGAAATCTTACATTTGGCTACAATCTCTAAGCTGTTTTATCTGCCAAGGATAGGCTGGGAATGGGAAGTTTCAATTAAAATTAATGGGACTTGTCATGGAGAAATTTAGAGAATCTCCACTGCTCTGGAGTGACACCATTATATAAAAATGTAGGCATTATCCAAGCAGTCACTTGAAGAAAGCTATTAAATGGACTTATTTTTGTATGGGAATTCAGAATGCAGATAGATTATATTTTTTTAATTTATTTTTTATTAAAAAAATTTTTTTTTAACATTTATTCATTTTTGAGAGACAGAGACAGAGCATGAGCGGGAAAGGGGCAGAGAGAGAGGGAGACACAGAATCTGAAGCAGGCTCCAGGCTCTGAGCAGTCAACACAGAGCCCAACGTGGGGCTCGAACTCACGAACTGAGAGATCATGACCTGAGCCAAAGTTGGACACTCAACCGACTGAGCCACCCAGGCACCCTGCAGGTGGATTATCTTTAAAACGATGTATGTAGTTAAAATTACTATGTTGGTTTAATATTAGGGAGTACATAATTTTCTCAGTCCCCTCCCTGGGCATTATTTTCTTCCTGTTCCATAGCAAAGTAACAAAGGGTAAGCCAGATGGAGGAAGGTGAATTTGTTTTTCTCTCCCTCAGTTTTCTAAAATTAGTATTTAACAGAAAGTATACAGTTTGCCTAAGTGAAATTTGCTCTCCAAATCTGTAAATATTTGTCTCTCTAAACTGGAGGCATTTGTAGGAAAGAATCACTGTAGTGAGTAGCAGTTAAGCCCTTTCCAGGCCTAGCAAAGCATTTGGTCATGTGACACAGTGGATAAATCTTGGAGAGAAAGAATATATTATTTTTGATGCTAGTATGAATTTTTAAGATTTCTGAATGGTAGAATAAAATTGAGTTATAATTCAGTTATAACATATAAAAGTACCCGAACACAAAACATTTGATTAATTCAACACTGAGGAAATGTTGACAAAAGAAATGAATTTTGTTTAAGTGTTCTGTGGAAAATTATGTAAAACATTACAAAGAAAATTTATAGTGTAATCACATTATAAGGGGAATAGGAATTATTTGTCACAATTCATAATGTAAAACTTCTCAGTTTATAGGCAATGATATTCAGGGATAGTCATCATTTTTCTATGCTATTTTTCTAAAATTGTACAAATTGTTATATAATGATACCTTAATAAATATGAATATGTCTTGAAAAATCTGTAGCATTTACATTTAGATTCTCAATTTGAATTCTCAATTCAAATATACTGGAATATATTACAGAGACTAGGGAAAACTTCAGAAACTTTTAAAAATGTAGTCACATGCATGTAAATGTTAGAACTCAGGACAGGGAGCTAGAAGCTGTTGAGTGCACTCATCATCTCATTCTGTGTGATCACCACTGTGCTTTATAGATGATGGCACTGATGGCATCAGCATCATTAGTAAGAACATGAGTTGAGGCCAGATGTGGCCTTGAGTCCTCTTTGCGCCATTCATAGCTCCACGGGAGACCTTGGGCAAGTTGTTGAACTGGAGCTGAAGGAGAATATATTGGTTAAGAGGAGAGGCTTTGGGAGCAGGTGCTGAACTAAGTCCTTGCTCTACCAGCTAGCAATTGTGCACTCGGTGAAACAGGGATAATAACACTTGCCCCATATGTCTTGTTACAATTTAACAACATGTATAAAGAAGTTGACAGGGGCGCCTGGGTGGCGCAGTCGGTTAAGCGTCCGACTTCAGCCAGGTCACGATCTCGCGGTCTGTGAGTTCGAGCCCCGCGTCAGGCTCTGGGCTGATGGCTCGGAGCCTGGAGCCTGTTTCCAATTCTGTGTGTCTCCCTCTCTCTCTGCCCCTTCCCCGTTCATGCTCTGTCTCTCTCTGTCCCAAAAATAAATTAAAAACGTTGAAAAAAAAAAAAAAAAAGAAGTTGACATACTTTGTGGAGTATACTGAGTGCTGAATAAATGATGTCAATGATGAGGATAATGCTTCTGGCAGGGGTGTGGGAGGGCATAGCTCATAAGGAAACCCAGGCACATTTAATGCCAGAACACTTGCTTTTTCCACTGACTCTGATTCTGAAAGAGATCAGAAAGAATGGTATGGAAATGTGCCTGGAACCCAAAGCGGTCGTAGGTTTTGAAGCTAAAGAATTCTTTTAACACATATGCAAGGCACGGAATGTCCTAGGGATAGGCATTTGAGTCCAGAACCCCAGCTGCGTAGAAATTCGTCTAGTGAGGGAGATAAACAGTAAACAAGAAAACAAGTAAATACATAACCTGGCTTTCGATCAGATAGCTATGTGTGCCTTGAAGAAAAGGCAGCTTAAGTGGATAGATTTAACTGACAGGTGTGAGAATAAGAAGACTCTAGTTGCAGAAGCAGCTGGATGAATGGAGATTTTATTTTGTGCAAAGGGGAATGCTCAAGGAGAAGTGAATTGCTGGGGAGTCGAGTACGGTTTTGGGTAGCACATTTTGCGATGTCAGATATTCAAGTGCAGATGTGAAGTCAGAAGTTGGGTTTGTGAGTCTGGAACTCAGAGGTGGGGTTGGCATGGCAATGTCATGGGAGTCATGGGGGTTGGAGGAGATCAATGGGGAATACATACATGCAGAGAAAAGGAGAGATCTGGGCCCCAGGGCATTCCAAAGTTTGGAGGTCAGCTAGAGGAGCAGCAAAGGAGATTGAGCAGGGGCATCTAGTGATGTAGGAGTAAAACCAGGAGAAAGTGGTTTCTGGAAGCTGGTGATGGAAGTGTTTCAAGAAGGAAGGAAGGAAAGAAGGAAGGAAAAAAAACCAACTATTTTTTGATGTTGCTGATAGTTTAGGTTTGATGATTGAATTTGCAAAGTGGAGATAGTTGGAAGCCTTTACAAGGACGATTTCAGTGGATAGGTGGGGATGAAAGCCTACTTAGAATGGGAATGAGGTGATAACAGGAGGTATCGAAGTGGAGATATAAAGTCTAAATGGTTCATAGGGAAATTATCTGTGAACTAGGGTGGAAAAATTAGGTATAAACTACAAGGTGATGTGGTTTTTTTAAAAGTTGATTTTTCAGTTTTATTTTATAGATGATACTACCTCAGGGTTATATGCTAATGGGAAGGATCCAATAAATAGAGGAGACTGACACTGGGATAGAGGGAAGGATAATTATTATAGGAGCAATGTTCTCCACAGGCTCAAAGGGATAGAATTCAGATCAAAAGTACAGACGTTAGCCTTGTACCAGGGGGTATGGCAGAGCATTTGGGTCAAGATACATGGAGATTGCTGTTGTGGTGAGAAGATGAATTAGTTCTCTTCTAATTGGTTCTGTTTTCTCAGTGAAAGAAGAACTGAGGTCATTAGCAAGTGCAATATAGTGGATGAGTCATGTTAATTAACAGCATCTGCATAAACCACATTCTTGGGCAGCAGGCTCTTGGGAGATACGTTTCCCAACAGAAGATCTTTGGGCTTTGTGGGCTGTGTTGCCTGCCCTACTTTAGCTATAAATGCTATTCCTGTGTTTTTACCATGTGATTCTTACAGATTTCAGTTGAGCAGTAAAGTGTGAGTGAAAGGAAGAAGAGCCTACTTTATACCTTAAGTTTTTCACTATGTTTTATCAGATAGTTTCCTAAGAAGTAGGCCATCACAGTCAGTCTGTATGCATACGGTGTTTTCATTTTTCATTGTAGGCATGTGCATTGCTCTAAACTCCAATATAATGATTTGTAACTATAAACAGTATTTATAGTGAGTCAGAAGGTCATGAGAGGAATCACCTATGAATTTATTCACTACCATAAAGAAACTATAGCATAGGAATTTTCATGCAGCCACAGATGCTGACATGACCCAAGCCACTTCTGAAATGATGGAAATAAGTTATGCTTGATAAACTTCTTGTACCTTTTGACAAAGATGGTAACATTTCAAATTATTTGTTAATACCAGATCTTAAAGAAATGTTTATTAGGTGAAAAATGTTTAAAGGAGAGATTTTTGTATCAACCAAATTATTTTTAATTCAGTTTGATAATTGATCAGTGAGCATTACCTGAAAGCCACAGTGAGGAAACAAACATATGTATAACACATGGACTCAACTAGAAGGGACTTAAACTAACCTAATGGTAGATAAACAAATGTGTAAAAATAGTCATTGTACAAGTTAAAATAAAGTGATGTAAGATGAGTGTGAAAAATAGGAGCAAGCTAATAATTCTGACATTTGAGTCAGGTTAGGGAAGATCCCGAGGATAAGATATTATTTGAGCTGGACCTCAAAGGATGGTTAGAACTTTGGAAGAGAGATTTAGGACTGGTTTAAACATTCCAGAAACGTGAAGAACTTGAAATAGGGCACAGAGATATGGCAGTGTATGTGTGTCTCTGAGTGGTGACAAGTTCACTGTGTTATTATGGGAGATTTGAAACTGGATACCAGACTACTTTGGGTGCCATAATAAGAAGTCTTTAAGTATTGGGGCAACCTTGAAATTGTGACTTGAAGAAAGGAGTGAAATGATTATGACTGCTTATTAGTTTGATTATTCGTCACCAAGCATGGGCTGGAAGTAAGGGATAATCTGAAGACATTTGACAAGTGTATTTGTTGATCAACCCAAAGTAGGATATACAGGGCAAAGAGAAAACAAAAAAGAGCTGGTATTCCTAGAAGGAATTTTGTTTACACCTTTTCCAAAAAAAGAGACACAGAGCAGGGATATCATATTTATTTTTATGTGTATAACTGGGATTTAATGATTTGATTCTGAATTTGTTGAGTCCCTACAGTTCTACATTATTTGTTTGCTTGGTTGTTTGGTTATATCTTGGCTTATTTCCTATATGATTTTAGGAAACTTACAGAAAATACATTCAGGAAAGTGGAACTAAAATAAAAATCAAAACATAATGATATGGGAAATTAAGAATTAGAAGAGAAAGTCAACGCCAGGGGAGGACTAAGATGTAGATAGATACTATTGACCATAGAGGTATAGACAACTTAGCGACAATTGGTTGCATATTTGACTTGAGCTTCCTGTCTGCCATAACTGCAAGGATAATGCAATCAATTGCATGATTCTCATTGTCTATGAGGGGAGAAAATGAAATAATATTTATACTGCTATTTACATATTTTCTTACGTGAGATTTCCTACAGGGGATACCCTGTGTGGATAGTGAAAAGTGTCCTCCATGATAGCAGATTGATAAAATTAGTTGTTGAAGCATCAGGACACACAGTTTGATGATCAAGAAACAGGACAGGATTATATTTAAAAATTGTGTGTATATGTGCATGCTTTTTGTTGCATTTTTTAAAATGAAAAGATGGAATTTTGGAAGTAAGAGACTACAATAGAATTTAAAGGACTTGGGGTAGAATCTTAGAGAATGCCTACAATTAAGGATAACAGAAGAAAAGGATCCAGCAAAGGTCACTGAAATGGAACAAAAAAATGTTAGAGATATAAAATTCTCTAGTATCAGAGAAGGCAGGGAATGAGATTTACAAAGGAATTGCCCATAGCGTGAAATGTAAGGAGATAAAGAGAATGACTACTCACTCTTGGTATTAGCAATTAGAATTTCATTAATGACATTTTGTTGAGTGTGAGACTTTCAATACAGTGGTGGAAGACTGGGAAGGGGAGGGTGCTTATATCATAAACATGGTGGAAATTGAAAAAAGTGTATGTAGACCTATTCTTCCAGGAGGTTTAGAGATGATGGAATTGTTGTTTGGTATGATCGGGGTGGAGGGGACTGCTTAAAAGGGAAGATCCCAGAGGAGGAAGGAGATAGTAAGATGGGGCACAGAAATAGGGGGTCAGAGAGGAAAGAGTTGCTTTCACTGAGCTGAAAGAGGATAAGTTACAGGAACTTACATCAGATGACTTCGGAATTGGTTTAAGATTTGAGGTAATATGCAGAGTGAGGTGAAAGTACGTTGGGATAGGGAATCTATTTAGGTCATCACTTGTTAGGTCAGAATACCATTTTACAACAGACTTTTTGTGGTTATTTAAATGCCATTTTCTGGTTTTAAATATGCCAGTTCTTTGTCTCATTAGAAAGAATTGAGCTTGCCTTGCCCCTTCACAACCATTCAGCACTCACACAGATGTATTTCTTTTTCATTAAAAGACCAAATGGATATATAACAACAAAGTGAAAGAGCTTTATACCAATTGTCTAAATAGAATATTTATGAATAGTACTTTTTAGAAAAGTGCTGGAAAAATGGTTTTTCACTATTTTCCTATAACATTTATAGTAACTTGATGAATAATGAATGGGAATAATTTATAAAAGCTATATTCTTCACTCAAATAGAACATTTGTTTATACTCCTACATAACAGTTACATCATGGCTATATTTCACATAAAGAGCCATATATTTTTAACGTAAATGTTGCTAAATTAGTTTCATTCAACAGAGTCATAGAATCTTGATGTTTTAAGGGACCTCAAAGGACAGGATGTTCTAGGACATCCCTGAGAAGCATGCAGCTACACACTGCTTCACTTCTATTTAAATTGTACATTCAGATGATCATGAGCCATACTAGAATATAGTCTAAGAAATGAACAAGTTGAGTAGCAGGATCAGCACCATTTCCACATCTCAGTGTGCTTTTTATATATGCATACCCGAAAATATGTAGAAATGAATTTTATTTTGTAATTGAATTTTGCAGTACAGCGGGCAGATTGCATTTTTAAAAGACTAACCTTCAGCATTCAGAAAAAAGTAGATGGATGAAAGCATTTCTAAGGAGAAACTCAAGTTTCAGTCAGTATTTTAAATAGACACATCCTGACTCCCTTCACAGATTGCCATTGACCATATGGTAACTGCAGACATGCCTCAAAATAAAACAGCCATATGTAGATTTTCAAATACTGACCTCATCCCTAGAGAGCCATATTTATCTAGAAGAGCATTTCAAACCATATCAAGTAAAATTACGGTTTGTGTCATGTTAGAAAAGTAGGAGAATCTGCCTAATAAAAAACAATCACAAATTAAAACCAAAGATGCCAAGGAAATAAGGTTAGATACCCACAGACATCTAAAAGCTAAGGCATCTGGAGAAATGTCTTTCAAATTCTCCTTGTCTGGTCGTTATATGCAGTAGGATAATACATAGAAGAAGGATTAAAAGCTCTCTTGTGTCTGGTTGTGAACATAGATTGAGTGAAATTGCTTAGGGGATGATTAGTTGGAGTGCTGTTCTCAGGCTCGCAGGCACCGAATGCAAATACTGGTCTACTATACCGGTATTTTTCTGGTTCCTGCCATACAATTTCTTGAGTGGGACATAAGGAATTCACTTCTCTATTTCCTCTAACAATTGTTTTCTGTTGAAATTCTGCCACAGTTTTTCAGAACTCTTAGATTTGTAGGCATGTGCCTATGCATTGCGTAGAAACATGGAAGTAGGAACAGAATTATTGTAGCAGTTAGAAAAAAACGTACTTATATCTTCAGCGATATCTCATTTTCTTCATCCAAGTAGGCGTGGAGAAGAGGTCAGAAAGGGGGATGAGCAACTAAAGGTCTGCAAATAATAAGAGATTCTATAATGGTGATCATTGTAAATATAAAACATCTTTTTTCTGTGTGTGTGTGTGTATGTATACATATATACATATGTACACATATATATTTTATAGATATATACACGTGTGTGTATGTACGTGCACATAAGAGAAAAAGGAACATGTTAACACCCTCATAGTATACAGGCAAGCCCAGTTCTCACAGGCGTTGTGTTATTCTAGCAGATCTCTCATGTCCCAAGTTTTATTTAAATCTGTGGGCTCAGGGATATGCTCTGTGCCTCAAGTTAATAAAATAATATTAATGTTTCTAAATGTTCATTGAGAGTTTTCCTTTTCCTTTGCTTTCCTTTTGATGTAGTAGTATTTTATTGGGTTTCATTGAGTGATGAGTTGTGTTCTAGGTGTAATGCTATCCTTCAGGTTTATCTTAAATTAAAATTGTGATCCTAAAGGAAATTACCCTCATAATGGGCCAGAAACTCTGAAAATTGCACTTTGCCATAAAAAAGGTCACTGATCCTTCCGAACTGATCTTTATAACGCATGAATCAATGTAAACCACGTCTTTTATACAGCTGAGTCCCTCGCTTATGTATCACTGGACCTATAAGTAGATATTTGTGAAAATTTGTCACAACCAGACACAAGAGAGCTTTTAATGCTTCTTCTATGTATTATCCTACTGCATATAACGACCAGGCAAGGAGAATTTGAAAGACATTTCTCCAGATGCCTTAGCTTTTAGATGTCATATTTTTATTTCTGATAAGTTAGAAGATATGCTATTCTGAGCCAGATTTATGAGTAGTTTTTGGAAGTTATTTGAACTTACTCAGAGTTATCAATCTCTCCTACCTTTCCAGGTTACCTCATTTTGTTCTTTTTCAGATTTGCTATGAGTAACAAGATGAGCCTTTAAAAGTAAAAGCTTAAAATTTTATCTTCAGTAAAAGTGATCAATTCCGTATGGAAATCCAATAGCTTTTTTTTAAATTAAAATTAATGTACCAGCTTGTTAATGGACATAAATTTCCTTTTCAGTATTTATTTTAGGTATTGATCTGAGGTTGGGGTATATAGTTAGCTGCTTTAGGCCATAAAATATTTTGGGCAAAAGAAAAGAGATTGTTTTGGTACTGTGTTGTTCCTAGCACATCTTTCTAGAATAAATGAAGCAATGTTTATGCCAGTTAACCGGTCTTCCTATTAAGTTGTATTTGGGAAATACCGTGATTATATTTTGTCATTTGTGTTTTACATTTTCTTGATGGATATTTTCTTCTGAATTTTGTAGATTAAAACAAGAAGACTAAAGGACATATCTAATGAAGTTTGTTGTTGTTGTTTGTGTTTTTTTGTTTTTTTGTTTTTTTTCATTAAAAATCCAGGCTTTTGTTCATCCTTGCTGTGTAGGTCAACCTTTCTGCTAAGGTCTTCGGAAGTGACTGGTGTTTTTTTTGTTAACTCAAAGCAAGCTCAGCAGCTACACTAAACTTTTTTGGAAAGACCTTAATTGCCAAGAGAGCCAGTGTATAAAGCAGCCCTAAGTGAGATTTTATTTATATGCTGATGTAGGATACTTTTGGATTGCAGCCCTGAGCAAAATAGATTCTTGAATCCCTCTTCCACCCTGTGGCCTCCAGGGTCCAGTGCACCAGCTCTCTTGGATTCAGCGACCAATGTTTATAGAGCTCCCTTGCAAGCTTTGTGTGTTGTGTTCATGGCTTAGTACAGACATTTTAAATCTCACATGTCTTAGTGTATCTGAACAAATGGAAGATGCAGTTATTATCCTGTTCCCTTTTTCCACAGCATTTACATTCTGCCATAAGTGTTATTTATTTTTGGAGTTAAACCTTTATAAGTGAAAGATGTGAGTCTTGGAAAAATCCATATTTTGAATCAGCTCTTCATTTCCGTGAACCCAGTACTCTACTTCCTACCCTATTTTGGAGAACTTAGTACTAAATTCTTTTTATAGAATATCTTTATTTCTTATTCTATATTTTATGACTAACGTGGATTTTTTTAAACACATAGGAGACCAAGATCTCTCCTTCCCATCACCTTTTTTTTGTTGTTGTTGCTGCTGGTGGTAATTGGAGAGTGGGCAAAGAGATAAGAGTGTGGGGCAGGAGAACTACTTTAGAATTAGCGAATACATTTACAGCCTCATATGTTTGGTTCATTTTTAAATCTAGTTCTTGGCTATTTTTGGAATAATGATGAGTTTTTGGAAACCATGCTGACAGAAATCAGTCTATCTTCTTCAAGATGTTATATTTCAAGGTACCACCTATGTTTGCAACAATCATGCTTCCAGGATCTGGCAGGACATTTGTAATTTTTCAACATTCTGCCCTACTGTAAAATTATGAGCTATTTAATTCGGCCTGATTTTTATCTTTTTGGTATCTCCATTCATGGTAACTATCAGGTATAAAACCAAATAGAAAAAGAAAGAACACTAAAAAATGCATGAATCCTGATTAGATTTTCATCTTTATTCTCAGTGGTACTTATTTGTTGAATGCTTAAATCTAAAAACAGAAAATGCTAATAGAATATTATTCAAATATTCATATAAAATTTAAATATCCATATGAATACACACTTTTTAAACCAAGGAAAGTATTCCTGTTTAGAGTTATCCTTTATATATCTTAAAAAATGTTCTGATGTAATAGAGATATGGGAATATTTAAATTCTCAGGAGTCTACACATAATCTAAAATGAAGACAGGCAATGGGATAATTCTAATTTTTCTGTGGTTGTATGAATAGTTTGACAGCATATGCCATTGAATTTGATAGAACTGCCATTCATTATAAGTGCCTGTGGCATAGGTATTATTGATTTATCACCCAGTGGTTTATTAGTAATCTGTATAGGAATCTTCTGTTTATTATAAAAGAAATAGAAATTATAAGTGTATCGTTTATTTTTTTATGTTAATGGAGCTCTTTGAATTGTATTTTTGTGGAATCTTAAAAGTAAAGATACTTTATTTGTTTATCTAGAAAGAAAACCCATGTGATTTATTGACAATTTTTCATTTAAAACTTTCTACTTCTATTCATCTATGGAGAAATTCTAGAGAGCCGATAAATGAAATAATAGCTTCATTATTTGAGTTTTGGTGCAATACTTCACATGCATTACCACTTTTAATCATCACCATATAACTGTGAAGTACACGTTATCATATATGTGGCATGTGAGGCTCAGAGAGAGTAAGGAACCTGCCCAAGGTCACACAGCTTCAACATAGCTAAGCTAAATTCAGATCTAGCTGATTTGACTCCCTGATTTGGAGACTCTTGGTCCCTGTGCTATCCAGCATTACTTATGGTTGCAGAATCCTTCAGTAGATGCAAGTCATACATAGTCCTAGATCTTAGTGTGTAATAGAAAATTTGGGTAGGTGAGAGACTTTTTATATCACTAAGAATGACAACTTGTTATGAAAATACTGCAAAAGACCATTAGGTTAAGAGTATATATATTCTTTCACTTAAAAATTGCTTTGTCCAAAGACAGTATTGTTAAGAATATAGTTTAAGAAAACTGTTCACTTATTTTTAAAAAAGGATATCTCCCTTAGCTCAAGAAAGACTGTCTAATGTAGTAATTTTTAATATTTTTTTCCTCAGCAACATACCATATTCCCATGGCTGTTAGGAACTTCAGAGGTCTTGTTTGAGAATTGCTGGGCTAGATGGTGCGTTTTATGATTGCCATCATTTATGTAGATACCTTTAATGAAAGAAATATTTTAGAATTAAGATAAAACCAAAGTTTTGGGGGAAAACCAGGATTTTAGTAGTATAAAGCCCCATTATCATCTCCTCTTATAAATAGGAAAAAAGTCTTTGCTTTAGCAACCTAGAATAATAATGACTGGATTAACACAGTCATTGCATATAGGCCTTAATGTACCATGATCAGCTCATAAGCACGCATCTATAGACAACTAGCCCAACACAACATCTTGGCAAATTGATTGCCTTAGAAGGATCTCAGAATGTATTGGCATAAACGCCAGACTGTGAAGGAATGATTGAGCCACATGGGGTTGAATTTATCAGTAGCAGCAGTCCATTCTTCCAAACAAAACATGTGCCAAGCACCAGCTTGTAATCACAAACATCATCTGCCGCATATTGAAGAGGAAAACAGCATAGATATGCTCAGGATCTTAGTGATGGTTTATAATTAATCACAACATTGTTTAGCAACTCGCAGTGTATTCAGATTGCTTTATTCTTGAGTTCTCAATAACCATTATTTGCTCTGGTTCTTTCTCCTTCCTTCCCTTCCCTCCTTTTCCCTCATATTCATTAAACATATATTTATTGAATTTTTTCTGTTTGCATGACCTTAGGCTAAGTACAGTGGGAAGCAAAATGATAAAGTAGAGATGAAAGCTGAGCCATTCACCCCACCCCATGTAATTCAGTGTGGAAGAAACATCAGCTACCTACCCTGCAAAACAAATTAGCCAGCAGTGAGAGCATAAGAGAGGTATAAAACTGACAGCATGATTCAGATGACAGAATATCCTCTTTTGAGAACAGGGGTGACCTCATAGAACAGGAACATTATGAGAGACAGAGATATAAAAATATGAGGCTTCTTTCTGTAAAACAGGTTGCCCCAAATTGTTGAAGTATATAGCGTATTAGAGAAGAAGTATTGTGAGATAAATCTGGAAAGATAGTCTGGGACAGGTGTGTGCCCTTTATCAGATAGGCCCTAGTGGGTCTGTTACAGAAGATTTTGAGCAGGTAAGTGAAGTAAGTGATCGGTGGTATGCGTTAGGGTGATGGCAGTGTGGAGAGGCTGAACTGATCCAGTGGAGACCATATATAAGGCTTTGTCACTGAATACAGAATGTATTTCTTAGTCAGTGTTAGTGTTCTTCAAAAAACCGAACCAATAGGAGAACTGTGGGGGAGGGGAGAGTGCGGGGAGGAAGATTGATTTATTATAAGGAATGGACCTCACATGGTTATGGAGGCTGAGAAGGTATCATCATCTGCCCACTGCAAGCTGCAGACCCAGGAGAGTGATGGTGTAAGTCGCCGCCTGAGGGCAGAAGACCAATGTGCCAACTCAAATAGGTGGACTGAGAGAACAGACTCTGTTCTCTTTTTGTCTTTTTGTTCTATTTAGACCCTCAGTGGATTGGATGATGTCCTCCCACATTGGGGAGGGCAGTGTGCTTTCCTCAGTGTACCCATTCAGATGTTCATCTTATTCAGAAACACCCTCATAGAAACACCCAGAAATATTGTTTAACTAAATATCTGGTCACTCTGTGACCCAGTCAAGTAGACATATAAAATTAACACCTACTGTATGCCAGGAAGTTTGTTATCTCTAATCCTGATAATGGCCAGTGCCACTACTGTACCCACGTAGCTGAAGAGAAGATAGAGGCTTATTGAGGTTGAGTAACCTGCTGAAAAGCTCCCAGTGGCCAAGCAGTGGAGTTGTAATTTCAGGCCTGGTCTGTGGATTCACTGCCATCCTCTGCCCTGTGCTGTCTCACCTATGAGCTGGCTGAGAGTCCAGCTGGGGCAGCAGAGAGCTGGGGAGCCACAGACAGCACAGATACAAAAACCAAAGAAAAATTTCTGATGTTTTGTGGAAAGAAAAGAGGCACACATACATTCATTTTCATTAGAATTTAGCAACTTGTTGGCTATGGAAAGTAGGAAAAGGGAATGAATAGCCAAATGCCAAGTTTTTAATCTTGATTAATAGCACATAAGGTAAAGAACAAGTTTGAGGTGAGAAATGATGACTTCTGTTTTATATGTACTTGAGCTGGCATGCCTTTTCTGGGTCCTTCCCTAGGCCTGAATCCTTACTTTATATGTACCTCCCTTAGAGCACTTAAGCTATTGTGGAGTAACTTATTTTATTTCTGTGGGTGACTCCCTCCCCACCCCGATATTAGGAGCTCCTCTGAGACTCCTGGTGTTCTTGTACCTAGAGAGTAGGCTCACAGAGTGTGCTTCACGCATGTTATGTAGGCTAGGAGCATTTGGTCACAGAGGCAGGAGGGAACAGTGGAAGTCCAAGGAAGAAGACCTTTTGAAATGCATGTTGTGAAACTATAACTTGGACCCAACTAGAGATGAATGAAAGACTTCCCCAGCAGCACGGAGGGCCTGCTTCACAGACACACTGAATTTATCATGAAACAAGTGTGTCCATTTTCCTAATTATTTGCAAATGATGCTCACCTCCCTGGAGATGGGAATGGTGGAGGGAGTAGAGTAAAATGAATGTTCTGAAACCAGTTAACTCTGGAGTTAAGGCTTGAGACTGTGGCAAGTGAGGCTATGAAAAAGAGAAAAAGAGGAGGTTGAGGGATTAGAGTCTTGAGCACAGACCATGTTTATTACTGTAGCTTCAAAGTGCTTCAGTTCTGTTCTGTTATACTGTTCACAATTGTTGATTTTTTTATGCTAAGGAAAATCAGCTTAAGTATGCATATAAAACTTCCTGTCATTTATGGATGAACAACAAGAAGGTAGCTCAACTCCTAGCTCTACATGCTTACTGGTTTGTCACCTTGGGAAATCACGTGATCCCTTTGTGCTTCCTTTGCTCATTAACACCAAATGCTCTCACCTACTTATGGCTCTTCTGATGATGAAAATTGGCTCATAAGACATGAAGAGCTATTGAAATACTAGAAAACCCATTGGGATTTGAGCAGATGCCTTGAAATCCTCATTGATCTGTTGGTGTCACTGTGGTTGGCACACGTCCTCCCTTCCCGAAGGCCTGTGGAGCGTGAGAACTGCGTCCTCTAGTTGTATCAGGAGAGGACTGTGGTGTTGGGTTCTTACTGAGCTTGTTTGCAGCCCAGTCATGGAGCCCCAAATTGGGGAGCAGGGAGGGTGCTATCTGAAGCCGAGCAGTGATTCTTGTGCTCCCACTGAGGGCCCTGCTTGTCTCCACAGAGCATCTTACCTTTGACAAATAATTTAGTCTGTGAAGACTCAGCAGTGGAGAAGCCGCCTACAGTTTGCATCTTGGAATTCATTAGTCATCATGTGTTCTACTTCTTCTTTAAGTTTTCTTTAGTACATGGCAAAATCCACAAACAAAAACGAAAGGGAAGAATAAGAGCAAGGAAAATCTTGAAGAGATTCCAAGGGTCCTGCATCCTCGACAGTTCTCACTTGATAATCTTGCAGCTGATTTCATCAGTCCAGTTTAATCAAATATTGTTGTTGCATCTAGTCAATAACTCCTTTGTGCCCTTATTTCAGCGAAGGTTATGGTCTTCGAATGTTTGAATTTTCTCCTTCCCAATCATTTCACTGTGTCAGCCCTATTGACATAGTTTATTTATTTGTAAAGGTGTGTGTGTGTGTTTGTGTGTGTTATGTTTTAGTATATCCAGTGAGGTATAATTTACATATAATAAATGGTACATAGTTAAGGTTTATATGTTGGTACATTTTGACAGTTGTGTACACTGTGAAACCCTCACCACTGTCATGATGGTGACCATGTCCTTGCTCCTTCAAAACTTTCTTTTGTGCTCCTTTTTAACTGTTCCCTGTACAAGCAACTGCTAATCTGCTTTCTTTTGTAAAAAAAAAAAGAAAAAAAAAATAATGTGTTTTTGAGAGAGAATGGAGGGGGGGCAGAGAGCAAAAGGAAGAGAGAGAATCCCAAGCCAGTTCTGTACTGTAAGCGCAGAGCCCAGCATGGGGCTCGGTCTCACAAATTTGTGAGATCATGACCTGAGCTGAAATCGGGAGTTGGACACTTAACTGACTGGGCCACCTGGGTGCCCCTGATCTATTTTATTTTCTGTCAAAGCATTGAGACTTGGAGGAAAGTTTTTAACTGCAAACTCATTATTTTAAAATAGCTTATAGTATATTCAGGCTATTTTTTGAGTTAGCTTTGGAAGATTCTGTCTTTTAGAGAATTTGCCTATTACATCTAAGATGTTGAATTTGATGCCGTGAAGTTTTTCATAATACCCCTTTATTATTTTTTAAATATCTGTAGGATCTGTATCGATGACACTTCTCTGATCCATGATAACAACTTGTATGTTCTCTTTCTTTTTTCCTGATTGTTCTGTGTATTATCTTCCTATGGCTGTTGTAAAAAATCACTAAAACTTGGTAGCTTAAAACAGTAGAAATTTATTCTCACTGTCTGGTGGCCTCACATTTGAAATTCGTTTCATTGGGTTAAAATCAAGGTGTTGGCAGGGTCATGCTCCCTCTAGAGGCTCTAAGGGGACAATTTGTTTTTTGCTTTTCCAGCTTCTGGTGGAACTGGCATTTCTTGGCTTATGGCTGCATCAGTCCAGTCTCAGTGTTCATGGCCACATTGCTTTCTCCCATCCTGTCCTGATTCTCCCTTTTCCATGTCAGAATCCTTAACTTAATTACATCTGCAGAGTTCTTTTATGCCATCTAAGGTAACATTAACAAGTTTCAAGGATTAGTTCATATGCATATCTTTTGAGGGGCTATTATTCAGCCTACCACAGTGTGGCTCAAAATTTGTCAATATTATTTATATTACAAAGAACTAACTGGCTTTTGGTTTCATTGATTTTTTTTCCCCTCAACTGTCTTTTTATCTATTTCCTGGATTTCTATTCTACTCTTTATTATTCTTTTTATCTTGTTTATTTTGGGTTTCATTTGTCCCTCTTTTCCTGGTTTTGTAAAGTGGAAGCCATGGTCACTGCTGTAAATTTTCCTCTGTTTTACATTAGCTCCATTCCACAAAATTTCATTTGGTGTGTTTTCATATTCTTTCAGCTCAAATACTTTCTGATTTCCCTTTGTTTCTCTTTTCCATGGAAATGTATTGTTTAGTGACCAATAAGGAGGGAATTTTCCAGTTCAGTTATTGATTTCTGTATTAATTTCTTTATGGTACAAGAACATTCTTTGTGTGACTTAAATACCTTTAAATTAATTAAGACTGGTTTTAGAGGTGAGAATATAATCTATCTTGCTAAGTATTCCATGACATTTACCATTCATTTACTGTTGGAAAGAATGTGTATTCTGCTCTTGGTCAGTAGAATGCTGTTTAAATGTCAGCTAGGGGGCGCCTGGGTGGCGCAGTCGGTTAAGCGTCCGACTTCAGCCAGGTCACGATCTCGCGGTCCGCGAGTTCGAGCCCCGCGTCAGGCTCTGGGCCGATGGCTCGGAGCCTGGAGCCTGTTTCCGATTCTGTGTCTCCCTCTCTCTCTGCCCCTCCCCCGTTCATGCTCTGTCTCTCTCTGTCCCAAAAATAAATAAAAAACGTTGAAAAAAAAATTAAAAAAAAAAAAAAATGTCAGCTCAAGTTTGTTGATCATGTTGTTGAAATCTTCTGTATCTTTGCAAATTTTCAGCCTACTTAATTGTATGAGTTACTGAAAAGAGAATGATGAAATATTTGAGTATGACTTTGGGTTTCTCTATTTCCCCTTGCTGTTGTATCAATTTTTGTTTCATATGTTTTGAAACTCTTATTAAGTGCCTCAACATTTAGGATTGTTATGTCCTCCTGATGAATTAGTCCCTTTGCTGTTACAGGTTGTACTTTCCTGCCTTTTTGCATGTCTGATAATTTTTTATTGTATGCTAGACATTATAAATTTTATCTTACTGTTGAACTTTGTTCTCAGATGCTATTCAATTCCTTGGAAGCAGGGGGGTCTTGATTTTTAAGCTCTTTTGGATGGTACCCAAGCAGTGTTTAATCTGGGTACTTTTGATTACTCTTCCTTACATTCTAGATCTTTCCCTCTGATTGGTACAAACAAGTCCTGGAGTGGAATTCTTTAATCCCTTCCTGCAGCTCTTATTCCTGCCTTGAGTAGTTTCCTCACACATACCCACTCAATGGAGGAATACCCAAGGGGGACTGCAGATCTCCATTGTCCCCTCTCTGTGAATTTCTCTCCACTCTGGCACTCCACTCTGGCACTCCATTCTGGCAAGTCTAGCTGCTTTGGCATCCCTGCATTCTGAGCTGCATCCTTTCAATTCAGGGAGACCACCAGGGTCTGCCTAGCTTCCCCTCTTTGTATTGTGTCCTGGAAAATTTTTTTGAGGCATTAAGCTTGGGCAGTCTTTGTTGGGTTCACTTCTTTTGTTCACTGAATCTCAGAGGTCACTATCCTTTGTTGCCTGTTACCCATTATCATGAGAACTATTGTCCAATACATTTTTCATGACTTTTAGTTGGTTTCAAGTTGAAGGCAAATCTGGTAACCATCACTCCCATCTTGTGTGGAAGTGGAAATCAGGAGCTGGATTTTATTCAGAGTGAGTTCTAGTGCATTTTTAATTACACCTGGAGAAACATCTGTAGGCTTGGCTCATAGACAGCCATTAACAGGAATGGCTACACTTGTAGGACTGTCCTTTTCATCCTTGCCACTGGAGTATCTGCCACACTTGGACAGCCATTGTGAATATTAGTATGAGGTGTTCAGAATGGAGGAAAAGATGAACCTATGTTTGGTTCTTTCATCTGGTGTTTTAGTGTATGTTATATTTTGAGTCCAGTAGGGTTTATTGTGTGGGAATTTGTGTCCAAAGACAAATAACTTTTTAAAAATTGTAAAATGTTTGTATACACTAAATGTTTTTAATTATAAAAATCAAATATAATAAGTAGAGCATGACATTTTAAATTTTCACTTACAAACATTCAACCAATTAATATGTTTGATCTTTTTCTTCTGCTTCATATCTTCTGTGATACAAAAATTAATGATAGTTTGCATTTAAGTCAATTTTACTGCCTAATAAAGCTGGTTTATAATTTTAATGAAAGGAAATTCTTTCCTTTTATTTATGCATAATCAGATGTGCACTACCGTGACCAGAATTTATCTGTATATTAAAGCCATTCTAATAACAGAACAGCTATTGTTTATTTTTAGCAGGAAATCAAAACCAAAAAAAAGCTAAAAAACTCAGAATTTTAAAAACTAGGAAATAAATATGTGACATTTATACAATAGTATATATCTTGTTATTTATACAAGTCAAACTTTAATCCTAATTTGTCCTAATTTTCTCTTTATTTTTCTGTCTCCTAAAATCATTATTACCTAGTCTGTCCATCAAATCATGGAACAGTTTAATAGTGAAAGTAGGCACAGCTGCCCACAGATTATAATAGATTCCTGGCAAAACACCGGTTTCTCATCTATGGAGGTTTAGTACTAAAAGCTGAAAAAGGGGTTTTGTTTTTGTGTTGTCGTCATTGTTTTAAATTTTCCATGGTACACAAAGTAAGTGATAATATTTTTCACTTATTTTTTTTTTATTTATGGAAATTGGTATATCATTTTATGATGCCGTGTGTTTTTCATGTTGTGACTCATTTACAGATAGCTGAATTTGCAGGCGAACCTGCTACCTTTCAGTCAACTGATCCAGATGTATTTCAGTATTGTCACAGTAAAGCTTTGAAAATCTACCTATTTCAGCTTTTCTGATACACTAGGTTTAAAACTGCTTTACTTTAAACTAAAACATTTGACATTAAAATACTTTCACCCTCCTTTCTAAAGGGGTTGTCACTGCATTAAGCTTTGAATGACCATAAATGCTTCTCTGTCCGTATCCTGTCTTACCATTTCAGGACAAAATCATTTGCAGTAAATCAAGTTTTTCATGTGGTTTTAATCACATGCATGTAGAGATGAATATTCTCACTCCGATAATGTTCAGTTCTAATTAATACCCTGGCTCAACATCCCATGTTAACTTTTATTGCCAAGACAACAGCATATTTTATTCCATTTTTGTGAACTGGGATATTAGATTTCCTAAAGGTTGCTGAAATGGTAAAATTTCCTTGGATTTTGAACTTGACTTGGTTTAGGGTTTACTAATGAAACTTGGCCTCCAGGAAGAATTCCTCTAATTAAGCAATTAACATTCCAGTGATCCTAGGCCATCTCTTCTAACAGTGGGAATACCATAGGTCCTGGGAGTCAACCCTGGCCCCATGAGGACACTGTATAGAATGCCTCTTCAAGCTCAGGTAAAGGTGTGCTTGAAGTACTTCTGGGACTAGAAGGGGCAGTTTTAATAATTATGCCCAGACCATAGATGTCAATAAGGTTAGTTATCTTACATATGACCTCTGTGGTTCATATCTGCAGCTTTCCAAAATTGATCTAGTGTTCTGACATAGAGACCAAGGCATCTGTGCCATTTTGAAAGCCCATTTGTATTTTAAAAAGATCACTGAATGCCCGTTAGGGAACTATTCAAAATCTAGAAAAAAATATATTTATATATATTTATTTATACCCCTATGTAATTTTTTTCTTTTATTATCTTTTGGGTAGCATTTATTAATAGTATACACCATATAAACCATAACCAAGTCTGATACCTTGCCCAAATTTCTTAACTTTAATTGAATAGGTTGGAAAGAATTTTGTTACTTAAGTCAGATAAATTGGAATGAATTCTGTTCCTTGTTTAATTGTTTTTAATGAATGCCATTCTTTTGGTTGATTAAAGCAATTTGCCAGTGACTTTGTAAGTAGTCCCACATTGAATGGATTTTAAATAATAATTGCCAAGAAAGTGGAAAAATGAAGAGTAGTTAATGCAGTTTGTAGGGATTTAAGGAAGAATAATTACTGACGGTTCCAATTATGTAGGTCTTCCTAGAACCCATTAATTGCTTTAACTTCAGTTGTTCCTTGTTGCTTTTACAGTTTAAACTCAAATATATACTAAATCTGTTTTAGAAAATACATCGTGCCCAGATTTCTGTAAAAGTATATACATTCTATTTTATAATGCCCAGTTATGTTGACTTCACAGAGATTTGGGGAAATTAATCCTAATGGGAACAATGACTGTGGGAGCTGAAAATAATAGATGTGTCCTTCTTTTTCTTTCTTTTTTAAAAAAGCTGGACCTGTGATCTGCAGAATGCTGAGTTATCCCCCAACTCGCCGAGCTTTAATTGTGGGTTGTGGTCTGCAAATGTTCCAACAGCTCTCAGGCATTAACACCATCATGTATGTATTTCTTTCCTGGCTTTTTACTGAAAAGGAATTGTGAAGGAATTATTTTACATGGAAAAAAAAAAAAAGAATAGGACTTTTGGTGTTTTGTTGTATTAATTGTGTAGGATCCTCCTTTTGGAAGATACTTTGCAATTTTTAATCCTGTCGATGTGTGGTTTAGAAGGAGGTGATTTATATTGTTATATTTTATTGCCTTATTTGATATCATAAATTTTTTCTTGTACATCATCTGGTACTTCCTTATATTCTAAGCTAATGAATGTATCATTTTCATAAGCCATTACTTGATGCTGGTTAGAAAGTGAAACAAAAGGGAATCACCTGGCCTTGCCAGGGATTAATGGGCACTCAGATAACTAGTTCGTTTCTTTTGGGGGCAGTTACAATACAATGTGATGAAAACATTAATAGAAGATGTTTATTACCATCAGAATGGGAAGACACAAAAGTTTCATATTGTCTGGTTTCAGATTAATCCCCAAAGTTGTATGGGTTTGGGAGGTGGAGCAGGATGAATAGGTTGTAGCATATTTCATTCGTTCAACATTAAACACATTTTTTAATGGCCTATTTTATACGAGACACACAGGAATGAGTAAAGTAGACATGAATAAATTCACAGTTTAATATAGAATTTCAAATTGTGATAAGGGCTGGGCAGGACTATTCCAGTCCTCCACAGAAAAGACTTTTAAGATCCTAGGTAATACAACATGGGTTAGAGGAAAGTCATGAGTTTTGCCGAGAAATTAGTTGTTGGGTGAAAACCTGCTACATCTTGGAAAATTCTCCCCCACGACCTATTGGCTAAAATTACTCACCAAAAAATGCAAGTCATGTAAAATTCAAATTTACTTGGTAAACCATTTGTATTTAGGACTCTTGATATTTTCCTTTGAAGTTCCTTGGGACTATGTTTGTTTTCTGGGTGAGGTGCACCACAGTGGTTCTGTGTCTGCCATCCTAAGTGTGGTGATGGAACAGAATTGTAATGAGGCTCATACTTTCAAGTAATGCAGTGCAGTGATATCCTATGTGAATGTCTATTTTATCAACCTAACTTAAAATATATTCTCTGTTTCTGTTGTTTGTTCTGCCCTTTTCTAGGCATTTAAATTTGACACAGTAAATTTTTGTTCTGCTTTATTGTATTCCTATAAAACATCATCAACAGAGCCAACTCTTATTGATGGGTAGCGGCTGAGGCCAGTGTGTTCCTAGTTGAAATGGCTGTCATAGTCCATTCACAGATATCTAGTGTAAACCATGCTGATTAAGGTTTTTAATTTTTTAAAGTTTATTTTATTTTGAGAGAGAGTGAGATAGTAAGTGGGGGAGGGGCAGAGAGAGAGGGAGACAGAATCCCAAGCAAGCTCCGTGCTGCCGGGATAGAGCCCCATGTAGGGCTCCAACTCACGAATCATGAGCATGCCCTGAGCCGAAATCAAGAGTAGAATGCTTAACTGGCTGAGCCATCCAGGCACCCCAGGGTTTTCAGATTTTAATAAGGCATTTATTTCTCCAAATACTCAGTCTTTTCACAGTGAGATCAAGTGATACGAGTCTAAGAATCCTGACAGTCCTTAAAATTTATGGTAGTCATTATGTGCTTTGCTTATCACAAACTGTACATAATAGAGGTGGCATTGTCAAACAGCTTTTGCTTGCAGTTGAGTATTAATCCTGGAAAGTAGGAAGAATAAAATAAGGTAAATGATGGCTCAATTTAGATTGCTTCTACGTGATGCAAAACAGATGGCCAACTCCCTGAAGAAATTAATACGACATTTTAATGTCTGGAGGTTAGAGGGTTAGACACTTAAATGAAAGATGCCTGAGATAAATAACTGCTGGTTATTCATAATACACAGTTTCAAACATTCATATTTTAAGCCCATAAAACTTAATGCAAATCTTTCATTATAACAGACTGCACTACTGTCATCATCTGGATGGAAGATGACTAATCTGGGAGTCATTCCTATAGTGTGTTATCCTTTACTCTTTCTAGTCTGTATTGGTGCGTGTGTCTTTCTCCATTCTTAAGATTCAGTAAATACTATCGTAAGTTTTGTTGCTTCTAATTTAAAATAATTTCTTAACTGGAATCTAGTAGTTTATGTTTTGTTTTTAGTAGAAAATATTAATTATGTATTTTTCTTATTTTAAAAAATGTCATTTTGTTAATTTGGAGTTCTGTTTTTATGGATATTCCGTTATGTGTATTTCATTACTTTTTCTTTCCAGCTTTTTTCCTGCTAAGTGGAAAATAAAGTAGGCAGTGCTCTTCAGTATTCACAGCCCAAACCTAATAATCTGTAGACGTTGAAATCTTTTTACAAAGTCTGTCTTTCACCTGGACGTTTGTGTGAAACTGAAATATGAGGTATTTTGTATTCTATCTCTCACCAAGAAAAGTTCATAGGAAGATCATATGGAAAGATACTGAAAGATAAATCATTCTTCCAGTTGCATTATATATCTTCCCATGTTTAGTTTTGTCTGTTTTCCCTCATAGAATTTTTGTTTCTATCTCCTTGACCTATTTAGTATCCTACCTCAATCAAGGAAATAGATTTTCTTCTTATAATATTTAATTTTCACATCCTCTCCAATGAAAAAAAAATATTTTGTGTGTGTGTATGTCTAAGTATTTGTTATTCGTATAACTCACATTTATATCCTAACCTATACCTTATCTGCTATCCTATCAAACAGTGAGCTTCTGAGTTCTTAAAAGCATTACATACTCTAGACACTACATTAAACTCTTAGAAGAAGCAATTTTCTAATAAGACTTTAATCACTTAATTTCAAAACATGTTGAATAGATTATTTTCTTTTCACAGTAGAGAAAGAACAGAGTACATGGAGTACTAGCTTTCCTAATATAAAAGTGTTGATATTATTGCACTATATCTCACAGACCAATAAAATATTTCCACATGTGTTAAAAAGGAGAGGAGTAATAGATGAAGTTGATGATGATTAATGTGGAGGAAACTTTCTTAAGAAACTCTCATTGTGATCTCTTCTAAGCTCTACTTACAAAGTCAAGAAAATTTCCATTTCCTATCTAACAAATTTTATCTGATGACTACTGATACTTGAACCCTTCCCACATTGTTATTACTACAGCCAAAATGTGTGTATATGTGGGAGGGAAAGAAGGAGAAAAAGTAAGAAAAATAAGGAAAACACCTGGCTGTTTAGAGGTTTGATAGCATGTTGCTTCTTTTGAGCAATTTATAAGCTGTATCTTGATACATTCTTATGAACATGTAATCAGTCCATCTTAGACGGGTGGGAGTTAACAGATTTTTACCTGGGAAGACCACCAAGTGGTTAAATGGCTCACTTTAAGGTTACACAGAAGATCAGTAGTAAAGAGGAGAAGGAAATCCAGAAATTTAAGCTTCTGAGTCAGCTTCAGGTAAAAACGATTGTGAGAGAAAGATTTCTTTTGGGTACTCTGTGCCAGTACTCTACTTTTAACCTATTCTTCTTTTAGATTAAGGTTCCAAGATTTCTCTCTTCCTACTCTTCCCTGTTCTACTAACTCAAAGTGGGAGTGGGAAATAGGCATTTATATTGGTTGGGCAGTGATTCTTACCTCTGTAGCTGCATTCCCTTAATCCCCAGGTGATCTCTTCTTCTCTCATATTTACAAGAGATAATAAAGGATTTTGGAAAATATGCCCTTATAGTAATAATGTTAAGGGCTATCCTTCACTGAACACTAAATACCAGATATTCCTGTAGCATGCATTAACTCACTTAAATATACACAGAAAATGAAAAAAATTAGGACAAAACTGCTAGCCCCTCTAATGGTATAATTATGTATTATGATCATGATAATAAACGTTTTTACCATGTTACATGTGTAACACTATAAAGTATTTTTATAGACACGATCTTTCCAGATGTTCATAAAAATCCTGTCAAGTAGAGCCAGTTCTTCTGTTTATTCTGTAGCTGAGGCTAGGGCTTAACAAGTTAAATGACTTATTCATTGTCATCCAGTTAATAAGTTTTAGCAGTGAGGGTGGAACCCTGATTTTCTGACTCCAGATCACATGTGAACCACTCTAGTTTTAGAACACCTGAAATGCCCAGAGCTGACTGTTTAAAGCTTGTTTGGGGGTAATATAAGGTAAGAAATCAAAGTTAGTGGAACTCAGTACCATCCAAGGATTAAAAAAGAATGTGGAATGATTGTGTGTATCCATCTTCAAGAATCATAAAGCTCATTACATTCTTTAATCTCCTGGTACCCAGTTAAGTAAAGCCTTTGCTTTCTACCCTTGTCTAGAGTTCCTGGACAAGCCAGCCCAATTGATGACTGGGTGAGGCATTTATATTTGTTAATCATTTTCATTAATTTCATAAGGGCAGTATTTCTGTATCTGTTCCATTCTCATATTTTATCCTCGACAAACTCTCCTAGTATAAAAAATGATCATGCAGTCAGGAAACATGGCACAGCAAGCAGGCATGGGCAGATGGTGGTAAATGTAGAGACAAATAAAAGTGACAAGAAATAAGAGGAAAACAATAAGGATTTATGCATTCTCCTGTTGTAAATCGGAGCCAGAGGTGAGGTTTTGCTCTCGGAGATCTTCAGCAGGCAGGATGCATGGACCAAAGCATCTGCTCACTAATGTGAACATTCTTCTCTCTCCACCACCTCAGTAGGACTCTGAACATAATCCAGAAAAGCTGTTGAATGATAACATGCTTACCCCATTGAAATGCTTCAGGATGAGTGTATTTGTAGTCAGTTGTGTTCATTAGATGAAAGTGATTAAACAGATGAGAAATAGTGAAGGTTCAGGGTTCACTCCTTTGCAAGATGAGTTTAATGTGTTGGGAAGAATATTGGCCCAGGAATCAGGAGAGAATTAGTTTCAAAATCTGTCTCCACAGTGGGACTTTAGGCATGCCAGTTACTTGCCTTCATTCTAATTACCTGTCAAGTGAAGTAGATGAGCTTTAATGTACATTTGATGAGGAAAAATGGGGTTTCAAAAATGGAAGCTAAAACATTTGTGTTTGAAACACTTTAAACCTTTCTTGTTTGGAAAGTTATCAGACTGCAGGAGATCAGTTTTAATCTAAAAAGAGAAAATGTATTTGGTAGACATAATTTTTGAAAGATTGGTTAAATGCTTGTTATTGTCCTAGATACTTAACACCTTATTGTTAAGACCACACTTGTATTTCCAAAGCATATCTTTTTTAGAAGCACGATCTTGGTTATAGTTGACAGTGCTTTGCCCCAAGATTGTGTAGCAAGCCTGATGTGCGAGAACATGGCTTCCATAATGTTGTAAGGGTAGGCTCAAGCTGAGTGAACTTCACTGGCCTCTCAAATAATGTACAAGGGAAAGGATGCAACTTCCACCTTTTGAGTCTAAGGCCATTTTTCATGACAGATCACTGTCACTGTCTTAATGTGCAAAACAAAGCATTCTCATGAGAGAAGCTCTAAACCCTCTAAACAGAAGGGCTTTCTAGTGTGTCTGTTTGCTTTCCATTTCCCTCTGTATATGTTGCACACCTGTCTTAGTTTGAGTTCTCCAAAACTCAGGCTCTAAGATCAAGAATTGGATGCAGGTGATTTTGGGGGGGGGGGGGGATGCTACCAAGAAGCATGAGTAAGAGAGCAGGGAAAGTGTGGTAGGGTCTGGGATGCAGTGAAGCATCTCAGCTGATCTCAGTAAGCAGAGTTCAAATCCTGCTGAGGAATAGGGTAGAATGTGATTCAACACTATTTCAGGAATACTTCTTCACCATCCCCAGTCCCTCAAGGCAGTGTCATGCCTACAGTCATTCTTTGGTTCCCTGAGCAATCTCTCCGGGAGCCAGAGTTCTCAGGACCTAAGAAGAGAGACACAGTTTAACTAGAAATTGCCATATTCTAGAGTGAGTTTCCATAACTAGAGGACATTCAGAGAGGGGCCAAGAGCATATGGGGCAGGGCATTAAAAGCATCTGTTTAAAATCTTGCTGTGTCGGGGCGCCTGGGTGGCTCAGTCGGTTAAGCGGCCGACTTCGGCTCAGGTCACGATCTCGCGGTCTGTGAGTTCGAGCCCCGCATCGGGCTCTGTGCTGACGGTCAGAGCCTGGAGCCTGTTTCGGATTCTGTGTCTCCCTCTCTCTGACCCTCCCCCGTTCATGCTCTGTCTCTCTCTGTCTCAAAAATAAATAAACGTTAAAAAAAATAAAATAAAATCTTGCTGTGTCTTCAAATATGTATAAAAACAAGTTCACACAATATAGATATGGACTTTCTTAGTGTCTTTCCACGGTTATAGCAAATTTATTTTTAGTGAAAAAAATTAACTAACCATACAAAAAGTAAGTAATAAAACAAAAGTTTCATAAGAAATGATGAAAATATATTTCCTTGAATATTATTATTTTTTGGAGGTTTTTTATATAATTCATGAATAATTTTGTCTCGTGATAGGAATCTTAAAACTAAAGTATTCATTTATTCCTTCAACCAACATTTCCTATATTATTGATAGAGCTTCAAACATAATTATTGTCGGGGCGCCTGGGTGGCACAGTCGGTTAAGCGTCCGACTTCAGCCAGGTCACGATCTCGCGGTCCGTGAGTTCGAGCCCCGCGTCAGGCTCTGGGCTGATGGCTCGGAGCCTGGAGCCTGTTTCCGATTCTGTGTCTCCCTCTCTCTCTGCCCCTCCCCCGTTCATGCTCTGTCTCTCTCTGTCCCAAAAATAAATTAAAAAAAAAAAAAAGTTGAAAAAAAACATAATTATTGTCATTGAGAAATCTTTATTCTACCAGCAATTAGACACAAATACTTACCACGCAGCATTATAAAAGCCACGTTAATATGTTGTTAGGAACACTGTATATGGAAAGACTAGTTTTACCTGGAACATGAAGAGGACATATATAAGTGATTTTTTTTGATACGTTTTTAAAATTTCTTTACATGCATTTGTTTTCTGGCCAGAAACGTGATGTATCAAATATGAACACAACGTTTGGTGTTCGATCTGAATTTGAATCCAAGCCTGGTACACTTGCTGTGTAAGCACTACATGCTGTTTTAATTTCTCAGAGTCTCAATGATCTGGAAATCCAGAATAATACTTTTACGATGATTAAATGAAAATAGTATGTATGGTTCAGGCCCATGGGAGGCACTGGGTCCATGCAAGCTTCATTTCTGCTCAGGATGTATTGCATTTTGTAAACTCCAGGGAATTTGTGGAAAGCAGGGACATCCCACAGTTAATGCATCCTCTTTGGCCCATGCCCATTAATCCAGGATTTAAGCCATCCTCTGTAGATAGAAAATTGTTATAATATTCTTCTTTCATTCATGTCTCTGTTTTCAGAATATAGAAAGAAATCATAGTTGTGTTTTTCTTCTAACTCACAGATATGTTAGGAGTGTTGTCCACTTCAGTATTAGGGGTGTTCTTTGTATCTGAAGTTTAAGTCAGGGAGAAAAGACCTCAGTGACCTTTGGGTGATCAGAGCTAATATACCTCACGTGGCCTGACTTGTGGTTTACATCAAAAGATGGTCATATCCTTTTGCATGCTTTCTGAATCAGATGTGAGTTTTAAGGTTCTGTGGCAATTAATGGAAATTTATCTCCGTGGTTTGTTAACATATCAACAACTAAGATTCTGGGTTCCCCAGGACATCTTCAGTAATATAAAAACATGAGTTCTTTGCCTACCCTTTCTCTGACTACTGCTTTGCTGAAAGGTAAGTAGATGAAATCGAGATGCTGTTAATAAGTTGAAATAACAACATGAAATCCAGGGCTGTACCCTAAGAAATAGGCTTGCTGTGTCCATAAAGTGAAACCTTGCCCCCGCCCCCCAAAACACAGGTAAATTTGAGAGTAACCAGTCTGGGTAATTCCAGATAGACTATTAAAAACTTGTAGAGATGTTCACTTCTTTCTTCATTCTTAAAACAAGTAGGTAGAAGGCACTCTGCTAGGGACTAGAGATACACAGTAGGACTTAGCCCATCCCCAGGGAACTTTGGTCTTTGCCCCCTCATCCTTAAAAGAATATGCTGCCACCTGTCTTGAAAAGTTCCTTTGAAGATGAAAGGAGGCAGCAAAATGACTGCCATAGGAGATAGTCAGATGGTGTTGGGGGATTTGATTCTCCTTTCCACACTTGTATTTGTTGTCTACTCAGTAAGTGAGCTGTCTAGGCTCTCCTCACTTGGTCATGGTTCTTTTAAAATGTTTCCTTTGTTGGCACATCACAGCATGATATCTTGAGTCTCCTTCATGACTTTGCCTACTTGCTTTGTTCCTTAATCTGGGTGCTCCCCAGACCTTGGCTTATAGATCTGCTGGAGATTTCATCCTCTCTCATGGTTTTGATGACCATCTACATGTGAGGGATGACCCGAATCCACATTTCTACATCAGAACTGCTCTGAGATACACAATTATATCCAACTACTGGACATTTTTACTTGGATATCCTACTCTCACCAGTGTCCATATGTCCAAAACCAAATGCCTATAATTTCTCTCCAGTTTTGCCTCTCCTGTAATCCCCATTGCAGTGAGGTGGGTGCCCAAGACACTATATGGGAGCTCACCCTTGTAAATACAACAATTGCAATTTCCTTCACTTTTACTTCCTGAACATCTCTTCTATCCTTTCTATTTGCTTTATTTTCATTATATGTCTGAGTTCAGGCTCTGCTTTAGTCAGGGTTCATTGTATTTGCAAACACCAGAATCCCATTAAAATCTAGCTTAAGGAAAATAAGGGAGTTTGCAGTAAGAATTAGAGACTAAAGGCAGGAAATGTAGCTGGGCCTATGAAGGGGCTGAATCCAGAAACTAGAGAGTTATTTGCTCAGCCTCTGTGTCCACATGGTACTTTGTCCTTGCTTTTCTCTGGCTGAATGCATCCTCTTCCTCCTTTCTTTTTGAGATCTTGCTCTGGGTTTTTTGTTGTTGTTGTTGTTGTTGTTCATATTTGGTCACACCCTGCCACATAACCTTAAATGTACTTCTGAGTTCAAGAATCCACAATTAATTGACTGGAGTTGTCTCAATTCTTAATTCCTAAGAGAGAAAAATCAAGGTAGACCTACCCTAGCTCAAGTATGTGAGGCCAGGGGCTGGGCAACACTGTAGGAAGAGACTCAGAGGATTTTTCTGCCTTAACTCTCACCTCCTTCAGTCTGTCCTTATCTCTGCCTGTGAATTTTCTGAAACAAAGTCAAATCCTATCCCTTCTTGACTTAAAAATCATTAGTAGGTCCCACCGCTTTCAGCTCAAAGTCTAGAGCCTTTCATGTCCTGACTTTTGTCCGTCTTTGCATGCCCTGTGTCCAGCCACTTCCACACACTATACCTCCTGCTATACTGAATATCCTGTACCTCTGGTGATGCTTAAAATGAATCCAGGCCTCATTGCCTTCGTATATACCATTCTCCCAGGCCTAAATATCCAGCTTACCCTAAAAGAAGTCAAACTCAGGTTACATGCCATCTGCCTGCCTCCCTGGGCTGATTGATATGATCCTCTATAGCACTCTGAGTAGATAATTGTCATAACAGCTATTATGCTTTATTATAACTGCAGATTTATTTTTCCCTAAGGAGCATACAGACAGTAAAATTTCCCTCCTTGAAGTACTCCCCAGGGAGAGCCAGCTAGATTTTAGTTACTACTTTTTTTTTTTTTTCCTTCGTTCTGTTTGTAGTCAGGGTCATAGCCTGGTGTTACGATTGGATCTATTTTGGCCTGACTATGTGAAAATCTTTGTAACTTCTGGTTTTCATTTGTTGCAGTTATGGTCTTAGGAGAACCACAGCTACAGCACTCAAGATTTGAGAACAGGATCTTCCAAAACCACTGCCAAATGAGTCCTGACCTTTAGAATCAGTGACAAACTGCAACAACATTACTAGTGATTTATAGTACTAGATGAATACTCTTTAAGTTTAGTTTGGGTTTCAACAGTGAAGATCCATGGCAACAATTCTGCAAGTTAGATGTCTTGGTTCCTTCTTTCTTAGGGCAACGGGAAAGCTAAGTTAGTGACTGCTATCCAAGTTTGTGATTATGCTTCCTGTGACTGATAGAATTGCAGGATTTCAAATGCTATTAAGCTGCTCAATGCAGAGACAGATAGTCTGATGACATGTCATTTGTGGCAGGGAGAAAAATGAACAGTGTCTCTTGATGGAACATCTTCATTTATTTTGATAAGATTATTTTGTACTGGGTAGATTAAAATAATACAGAACTAAATATAAGGTGCTCCTATTTCCATTTATGGAAAAACGCACAGTACCAGAAAACACAAAATGTATAAAGTAGATTTAACTATGCAGTTTTAACTTTAGTTTCCTACACAGAAGTAACAGCCTCCTCACGGATTCTTCTCATGAGCTTCTTCACCTTCCTTAAGGCTTTCTCCTCAGCCATTTATCATAAATATGTTTAAGGAATTTAATCACGTACCTAAGACTATTTGCAAGAACTAAACTTAGCCCCGAGGTGTGTTTTCTTAGGAAAGTGCAGAATTTTTGCCCTTGTTACATTTTACATTGAGGTCCAGATTTCAGGGGACCATTTTGCCTCGTGGAGTATATGTGTTCTCTGTCCACATTCCCTGCCACTCTCCACAGCCAGGCCCCATCAAGGCTTTTGAGGTGGTGCCACCTGCCCTAAGGAATCAACATTCAGCTAATATTCTGCTTAGAACTTTCCCCATACATATCCTGTTCAGGGCTGGGCCAGGATGAGGGCAGACAATTAGACTGGTTTGATTTTAGGAATGGAAATATAGTGCAGTCATTACAACAGTAGCTGTGGACATTAGTAAAATGTTCAGCCTCATTTTTTGCCCCCAAGACCTTTATTTCACATTACAAAAAAAAAGAAAGAAAAAAAATTTTGAGGCTAAGTGATGAGACTGCCATTTGCCAACACCTTCCTGTCACTTTTATCAGCTAAGAGGGAGTATGTTATAGCTGACTTTGGAATCAGACCAACATATTTAATAACATGGTTAGGTAAATGAGATGCCATATTTAAGGTACTCCAATGTGACTAACTCATAGCAGTTTATTATTTATTACATTATTATTTTATTTAGCATCAGTCAGACCTAGAGTCAGATTTTGTTAGATTTCCTGACCTATTGTTCTGCATTCAGTGACTTACAGCTATTCTGAATCTCAGCTTCCTTATATACAAACGGGATATAACCTGCCATTCAGGGTGGTTTTGGTTTCCCTCATTCATACCCATCTCTTGAGTGGCACTGCTAAGTTGTTCCAAAGTATAGGAATCCTCTCTGGTTTTCTTTCTTCTTGCTCCCCACATCCTGTCCTCTAGGGAGTAAGCTCCAAACCATGATTCCCAAACTGTAACAGAGGCACGAGACACTTCTCACAGGGGGATCCAGGAGATATTTTAAATTTGTGAGGGAAACACAGACATGCTCAGACCACTACTGTTAGGTAGTCTGTACCTTAATAAGCTGAACCATTAGGTATTTCTTTTGGCTTATGGGTGAAAAAAATACTGAGATATGAAGGGTTCCATGAAGCAAGAAAGACTAGGAACTTCAGCTCTTACATCTATCCTTCCCCTTATCTTCATCTTCCCTACTACCAGTCATCCTTGCCATCATGGCCTCTTACTCATGTATTGCTATAGACCATCTCCTAACTGGTCTTCCATTGCCACGTATACCCTCCATAAGTCAGTCTCCACAGAACAGCAAGAATGGCATTTGAAAAATAAAAAGATCTTAACGCTCCATTACTCAAAAACTTCTAATAGCTTTCTATCACACTTCAATTCAACCTAGCTCTTTGCCATGGTCCACAGACTGCCTGCCCATCTGGCTCCCGTTTTGTCCACCGTCCTCATCTCCTGTCCCTCTCCCCACCCCAGTCACTAGGTCTCAGCCGCACCAGCTTTTTTTCTTTTCTTTCATCTGTTTCTCAAACTCTACAAGTTTGTTGCCATCATAGAGACTTTGTGGTTGCTTTTATTCTGGCTGGAAAGATCTTCTTCCATATCTTCCCTGTGGCTGATTCCTTCTCAGTTGTGTCTAAATTTAAATGTCACCACCTCAACATAGGCCTTGACCCTGTTCTAAAATAGCCCCCTCCTTTTCATCTGTATCACTGCATTTTCTTCTTTATAGTATTTATGATGGCATAAAATTATCTTCTTTTACTTCATTATGTTCTGTGAGAGGAGAGCCCTCATAGATCTTGTTCCTTTTTTTTTTTAATGTTTATTTATTTTTGAGAGAAAGAGACACAGAATGTGAGCAGGAGAGGGTCAGAGAGAGAGGGAGCCACAGAATCGATGCAGGCTCCAGACTCTGAACTGTCAGCACAAAGCCTGATGCGGGGCTCCAACCCTCATTGACTGAGCCACCCAGGCACCGCCAATCTTGTTCCTTTTGAAGTGTGCCCAGCACATAATTGCCCTCAGAAAATATTGGAGATGCAAACAAATGCTTGTTGTGTTTCCCTTCTTCAGAACCAGAAGATGTCATTGACGATTATGTGTACATTGCTTCTTTTTTATCATGAAGTCTTGCTGAAATTTTGAAAGATGAAGGGGGTTATTTTAAGCCTTGGATCATTTATTAATCTTTCTTCAGCAGTCATCAAAAGAAATGTAGTCCTACTGTACTTTACGTTTATCTGAAGTGCCTGACTTTTCCTAATCCTTAGTAAAACATTAAAAAATGGAGAGAAAAAAAAATCCCTTTTCTATTTCCTTCTTAACCTGAGTCTCTGTAGATTCTCACAGTTGGAGAAATCAGAATCATCCTTGTAATACCACTCATTTCATTAAAACTCAGAACTGAAACCAGCATGGAAGAAAGGAGTTGATACAGCCTTTGGGTTTTTCCTTTCACCTGTAACAGGAAATGAATGAACTAGATTGCCAAATTATATTGTTCAGGGTCTGTTTGTAGTTCAGCTGGATGAAACTTTTTTGGTAAAGGAAAGAAAAAAATAGCTACTTGATTAATAGAATGAGGACGCTACTCATTAACCTCAGTAAAATGGCAATATTGTAATAGTAGAGTATTATATACAATAAACTGAAACTGTAGGAATATTTTCATTATTAGGGCAATGCAAACAAGTAAATTTGGATAAGCATATATAATTGTAGATGTTTATATTCCAGCTGTTTGTTTTGTGAGAGAGTGTGTCTCTCCTTGACTCTTTACAGAGGCTACTTCTAACTTACTCATTGTCTGTTTGCTAAGAATATAAAGTTGAGTTGAAAAATTGTGAGTCATTTCCTAGTAGAAACAGTATGTTAAGCTGGTACACAAATTTCTTTATGCCTTGCCATATCTGAAATATTGGAACAATCTTATCATTGCTGTTATGGGAAAACTTCCAAGTTACAACTCAAGATTCCAAGTATGTTCTCCCTCAGCCCCAGAATTCCCAGGTGGGAGTGGAATGAAACTGCAGAGATGCTCAGGGGACCCAGGGTTCTCAAGGTGCAGCTGTGGGTATGTGTAGGTGCCAGACCCTGCTGGGAGGTGAATGGACTCAGGAGAGATGGGGTGGCAACCGCCAAGGCATCAGCAAGGGCAGCTGTAGTGATGAGAACTCCGGTCATGCTAGAGTGTTCGTTTCTCCCCTGGTAGGGGCAGAAGGAAGTACAGATGGCATGGTGGTCCTGACATTGACTGTCAGAGATGAAGGTGGCGAAAGATCATTCCTATATATGAGCTGTTTGTACGTTGCATGTGTGTACATAAGTAAATGTTCCTAATATGGATTTATTAATTGATAATTCGGATGATTTCTAAAATCAGAAAAGCTTAAATAGCTAGTGCTTCTCAGTATGAATCAGAGTAATAGAGTATTTGTTTCCACGTGTTCATTAGAAACCCAATTCGTGTGTTAATTTGGTGATTAAAATTATATTGCAACTTCTGTTGCATGTGTTTAATGTTTCAACAACCAGAAAAAAAAAATGTTGGTTAGCTGGTTATTTTGATGGTAGAATATGAATCCAATGGCTTGCCAGATGTGAAGATTGATCTATTAAGCACAGTAAAGCAGGTTTTTGTATTTTGCTTTTTTTAACTTGTTTTTTCCCCCCTTCAATAAACAATGGGCTATATACACTTGAAGTTGAGTCATTCAGGTGGGTTAAAAAAGTCACTGACTTGTCTTAAGGTATTGATATTTTTAATTTCAGTTTTTGTATTATGTATACAAAAGTCAAGGTATTATACAGTTTATCAGTATAAGCCGTAGTCCCTGCTACTCCCTTCCTCTACCTAAAGTTTTGCTCTCCAGAGGCAGTTACTTTACTTTGTTTAGGTATTTCCTTTTGTAATAACATCTGTATTTCTAAATAACTAATAAATATGTAATTTTTTATTGACTTTGATTTTTCAAATTCTGAATGACTTTACATTATGGAAGATGAAATACTTCTTCCAACCACTGCCCCTCACCATTCACATTCACAACCCCCCCCCCCATAATTATATCTCAGGTTTGTGGATTAACTAATATTTATCGTTTTCATCATTATGACTACATGAGTAGGGTTTCCAGCTGAGCGACTCAGCATGCTGCGATTACATGGACTTGACATTTGTGCTGCACATCTTCCGCTTGCTACTCTGGTGACATGCTCCACCCTTCACCTTAGCCTGTGCCCTGGAGCCAGACCCCAGGGACTAAATACATTTCTAGCAACAGTTGTTTCTCCTCTCTAGTAAATAATTGCCTCCTTCTTTAATTTGCTCAGTGTTCAATGTACCCCTCATTAATGCTTTACACACACTCCTCAGTGGAACTGTAAAGCCCTAGTGAGAAACATCAGGAAATCCATCCTTGTGATTCACTTCCCCTCCCCTCGTCTTTCTTGCAGCCCTTCCTCCTGCAGCATCTATTATCCTGCTCCCTTCTGATCTGGACGCTCTCTGCACCTGGCTGTAGAACGCTCTCTACTTCTCTTCTGGTTAACTTCCCCGTTTGCTGGATCCCATGTCCTCTTGTTAGCCTCACTCCTTTTTTTTTTTTTTTTTTTTGGTGGTTCTTATTCTACAGTAGTTGCCTGTGAAAAGCTCAGTGGGGAGTAAAAAAAATTGAGACCGCGACATCTTTTTTTCTGTCCTCAAACTTGATTGCTGTTCTCCCTCAGAAGGTTTAAGGCCATTGACTTTCATTTTCAGATTGTGCCTTCCAGCTGGCCTTCACTGTGCCTGCTGTCCTCAAACCTTGCTTGTTCACTGTCTCTGCACAGTAAATGTCCTCTCCGTTCCAGGTGTTGGATGGGTAAGAGCGCTGGGAGGGAGACAAGGGTTCTGACTGACTGTTGCAGAGATTTTCAACCAGTCCTCTTGTTTTTAGTCCCTGAGATACTTGGTACCCTCCAGTTCTTGAACTTTTGTGGAGTTTTGTCATGTAAATCATCTTGCTTCTTGCTGGCTTCCTCCATTTGCTCTGCTGTTTTAGGCAAGTTACCCCTGGTCTATCCTCGTTCCATTGTTCAAAACTTTTATCCTTGCATGCTTTAAAAAATTTTAATTTTTTGATAGTTATTTGATGGAGAGGGTGAGAAAATTAAAGCTGCTGAGTTTAACTGGACATCTTTCATAAGCTATTTAAAAATATTAAGAGGCAAAATATAGTCAAGTTTGCAATTAAAATGCTTGTTTGAAATAAAGTTTTTTAACTAAATTAATTTTTTTATTTTAATTTTTAAATTGCATCTGTACAGTGGAGAATCTAGCATTTTGGCTGTTTTATCTATTCCTCATTGATTAAAAGAAGCACTGTTGGTCCCACCAATCACACAGAATAATGCAAGCAGAGCCTGAGTGGAGGATTGACAGGTTCTCAAATTAAACCAGTAAATTTACATATTAGAAGTAACATGGATTTACTGTGTGGACTCCTCTAATAGGAGAAAGAGTAAGATTTTTCACCCAATCTAACAAGCCTAAATTGGGTCAAAGCCTACCAAATACTAGTGCTCTGAAATTAAATATTTTTCTGATATATGAAATATCTAGCATTTTTTTGATTTTTGAAATGGAAAAAGATTTTATTTGGGCAAAACATGTTTTCCTTTATAGAGATAACATAGCTATAGAAAAGAATCTAAATGAAGGGACATGAGTAACAAATTCTTAAATGCCTACCAGGCTCTTGTTACTAGAAATTTAATTCATTTTCAATAACACATGCATTTGATACTAAGCCTACAGTTACACATATGATTTAATTTCTACTATTATTTAATGGTTTTGTGTTCAGTTTACTCAAAGTGATTCATTTAATCATGTGTGTTTCAGGGACTTGAAGAGTATGTACTGTTTATCTCTGTATTCCACATTTCCATAGAAGTTCAATAAATGTTGAAATAAAGCAGCCACATTTTAAATATCTAGCATAGTGGTTTGAACATATTGAAGCTTAATAAATTTGTCAGATTAATCAAAGATTATCCTTAACTTTTCTAAATGTCCCTTAAAATCTTTGAATATGAAATAGACTAGTTTAGCCAAGTTACTATAGCATTATATAAACACTTCTTGATTTTAAAAAGCAGTTTTTAGGGTAATGATAGCAAATGAATGTTTTCTTGTTTTAAAAATATAAATTCTAACAATGTAGGCTGCATATAATGAATATGCTATTTGAAATATTTAACATTTTATTAAATTTAATAGAGCATGAAACCCTGAACTAACTTGTATTATTTCATATTTAGGGGTGTGTGTGTGTGTGTGTGTGTGTGTGTGTGTGTGTGTAAGAGAGAGCAAGCACCCATGCACATAGAGAAAGGGCAAAGGGAGAGAAAGTGAGCGAGAATCTTAAGGCTCTTCGCTCAGCATGGAGTGGGACACTGGCCTTGATCCCACAACCCCGGGATCATGACCTGATCCGAAATCAAGAGTTGGGTGCTCAACTGACTGAGCCACCCCCGTAGGGTTTTATATTTTAAATGACATGAGGGTTATGTCAAAGCCAGGGTTATGCTTTGATTAACGTATTTATGCTCTTTCCAGATACGTTTTAATTCATATGAGTCCAGTTTCCAATAATTCACTTTGTATTTAATTGTTATTCTATAGCTAAATGAAAAAATCTTAAACATCGCAAGTATTTGAGGGCTAGGGATCAAAGGTAGCAGTAAAGTTGTGAAATTTAAGATTTTAAAAATTCTCAGGGGGCGCCTGGTTGGCTCAGTCGGTTAAGCAGCCAACTTTGGCTCAGGTCATGATCTCGCGGTCCGTGAGTTCGAGCCCCGCGTCGGGCTCTGTGCTGACAGCTCAGAGCCTGGAGCCTGTTTCAGATTCTGTGTCTCCCTCTCTCTGACCCTCCCCTGTTCATGCTCTGTCTCTCCCTGTCTCAAAAATAAATAAAACGTTAAAACAAATTTTTTTTAAAGATTTTAAAAATTCTGTAAAATGCACAAAGTGTAGTGGAGCATTTCATAAAGACATTGGGAGGGAAACATTACTGGACCCACTAGACCATTTGATTTTGATACATGAACTAAAGACTTCTGGCCGACAAGAATCTTACCTGTTTAAAATGCTTAGTGCAGAGTCTGTTACGGTTCCATTAATGTGTGAACAAACTAAATGCTTTGGTTCTGAAGGTACTATTCATTATGTAATGACACCTTGATGGCTGTATCAGCCAAGCAGCTTTTCTCCATTAGATAGCATCAGGAAGAGTTTTTTCTGTATAAATGAAACCTCTAAAAAAAACTTCATGTTTAAAGTTTATAAACTTTATAAAGTTTATAAAACTGTAAGGATAGTTGTATTATCTATTGAAGTAATGACCTGGTTGTTAAAATACTGGTGAGAGATCTGCCAAAATACTAAAAGCAGTTTATAGAACAGTGTTACATGTCTTATTCATTGTAGGATGCTGACCATGCAATTCATATTTCTGCTCCCATTTCTGTAAATGTCAGAACCATATAAATGTGTTTGGGTTTTTAAAATTCCTCATAATAAGATTTTCTATATTGTTTCCTGCTAGCGCTTCTTATAGCCATATGCCTGTGAATCTCAAGCCTCTAAACCTGAGTCTTACGTGTAGGATGGTCTTAAAAACTGATTCAAAGGAATATTAACCACTTCCTCAGAGTACTTATCAGTTACTCTTTTATAAAATATCATTAAATATAAATTTAATATTTCTAAAATATTTAAAAGTAAATATAAAATGCTAAATACTAAAAGGACAATTTAAATACAAAGGATTATTATATACATACTTTAATAATTGAGGAAAATTTATCATGCTCTGAGGGACATTTTCTTTCTCACTGTTTTAATGTTCTCAACAGTATTTGAGTTTTCTTCAACAAATTCCGAACAACCCACACTTGAGTATTTTAAGTGTTTAATCAAGCAAATAAAGAAGTTCACCAAATCTATGCCCAGATGAAATAATAGGCTTCATTTTTACTTTGGAATCTGTTCTTTTCATGAAGGATTACATAGGATATTCCAATAATTGGGTGAAAGCCACTAAGAAATTAATACAGGTAACTTAAATAAAACAGGAAAATTATTTACTTTATATTAAACTCTGTACTACTAAGAAAGATTGGTAAATATTGATAACTGACTTAAATGTGATATTAGCTGATTCAGTTTTAAATGCTTTAAACAGACTTTTCACATTCAATTTAATTTACCATTCATTTTTCTATGTAATAAAACTGAAGGATATTCTGAAAGAATAAATATGCATTTGACTTTATTAAATCATTGAATCCTCCATGATAAGAATCTAATTAAAATGCAGCTTTTCTAAAGTAATGGTTTTGGGGTTTTTTTTTTCATTAATTAATATTTGGTAGACCAAATGATCCATCACCGGAATGATCCAGATTTTGGAGTTACTACATAATTTTAAATTTAAAATTTTAATTTAAAGCACCTATTAAAACTGTTCCTAGAGAGATGTACAATAATATGTTTGTAATGAGTGAAAAGACTGGGAATCTCAAGAAAGAAATAGGAACTATGAAGAGGAACTGAATGTGTAGTTTGCAACTGAAAAATACAGTACTAGAAGTAAAAAAAAAATTACTGGCTGGGCTTAAACAGCCAGTAATGAAATAGCAGAATGAAGACGATAAAAAAGCATACAATTGAAGAAGAGAGAGAAAAACTTCTTTTTCTAAAGTGAAGAGAGCTTCAGATCATGGGATACAATTTCAAAATGTCTAACACATGGATAAATGGAACCTGGGTGGAAAAAAGTGGAGCAGGAAAAACAAGTTGAAGAAATAATGGCAGAAAAACCTGTCAAATTAGAAGACACAAATTTGCAGATTTATAGTTTCAACAGTCTCAATAACCTGTTTGGTTTGTATGTTGTTGAGTTTTAAGGTAACTCTATATATTCTGGATATTAATCTCTTATCAGATATATGATTTGCAAGTATTTTCTTGCATTCCGTGGGTTGTCTTTTTACTTTATTAATATATTCATGATACACAAAATTTTAAAGTTTTATGGAGTCCAGTTTATTTACTTTTTCTTTTGTTGCTTGTGTCTTTGGTGTCATATCTAAGAAATCATCACCAGATCCAGTGTCATGAAGCTTTTGCCTTCTTTTCTCCTATAAGTTTTATAGGTTTATAGGTTTACATGTAGGGCTTTGATCCATTTTGAGTTGATTTTTTTATACAGTATTAGGTAAGAATCCAATTTTATTCTTTTGCATGTGGGTATCCAGTTTTTCCAGCACCATTTGTTGATAAGACTGTCAAGGTTCCATATGAATCTTAAGAAGTTTCTATTTCTGCAAAATACATCATTGAGATTTTGATAGGAATTTCAGTGACTCTGGACATCACTTTGGGTAGTGTTGATGTCTTAACAATATTAAGTCTTCCAATCCATGAACATGAGATGTTTCCATTTATTTATGTCTTCTTTAATTTCTTTTAGAAAAAAAAATGTAGTTTCCATTGTAAGACTTTGGTTAAGTTAATTCCTAAATATTTTGTTCTTTTTGATGCTGTTGTACTTGGATATTTTTGTAATTTCCCTTCAGATTTTTCATTTTCGATATATAGAAATGCAGTGATTTTTGTTCATTAGCTTTATATACTGCTATTTAGCTGAACTCATTTATTAGTTCTAAAAGAGTTTTTTGTGAAAATCTGTAGGGTTTTCTACATGTCATCTTTGAAGAGAGATCATTTTATTTATTTATTTCCAATTTGTATGCTTTTATTTCTTTTTCTTGTCTAATTGCTTTGACTAGAATTTTCAGTACTGTGTTGAATAGGACAGAAAGCAAGCATCCTTGCCTTCTTCCTTATTTTATAGGAAAAGCTTTTTGTCTTTCACTGTTGAGTATGATGTTCACCGTAGGGTTTTCTATGGTTTTTATTATCTTAAGATAGTTTTCTTTTTCTTTTTTTTAAATTTTTTTTTCAACGTTTTTTATTTATTTTTGGGACAGAGAGAGACAGAGCATGAACGGGGGAGGGGCAGAGAGAGAGGGAGACACAGAATCGGAAACAGGCTCCAGGCTCCGAGCCGAGCCATCAGCCCAGAGCCTGACGCGGGGCTCGAACTCACGGACCGCGAGATCGTGACCTGGCTGAAGTCGGACGCTTAACCGACTGCGCCACCCAGGCGCCCCGATAGTTTTCTTTTTCTAGTTTTTTGAGTGCTTTTATCATGAAATATTGGTGAATTTTCTCAAATGCTTTTCCTACATCAGTTGAGATGATTGTTTTTTTCTTTTCATTTTGTTTATATGGCATATTACTTTGATTTCCATAAGTTGAAACATTCTTACATTTCAGTAATAAGTCCTCTTGTTCACGGAGTATAATCCTTTTAATATGCTGCTGATTTTGGTTTGCCAGTATTTTGTTGAGGATTTTTGCCTCTATGTTCATAAAGAATATTAGTCTTCAGTTTTCTTATAGTTTTTGTCTGGCTTTAGCATATGGGTAGTGGTGACCTTATAGGACGTATTAGAATATATTTCCTCCTTTTCACTTTATGCTGAACTTTGAGATGGATATGTATTAGTTTTTTTAATTTGTTGGTAGAATTCACCAGTGAAGCCATTGAGTCTTGGGCTTGTCTTAGACAAGAGATTTTTTTTCATTACTGCTTCCATCATCTTGCTAGTTATAAGTCTATTCAGATACTCTATTTCTTTGAGATTTAGTCTTCCTAGGTTTTGTGATTCTAGGAACTTGTTTATTTCATCTGGGTTATCTAGTTTGTTGGCATAGAACTGTTCATATTACTCTGTTATAATGTTTTACTTCTGTAGTACTGGTAGTAATGTCCCCACTTTTGTTTCTGATTTCAGTAATTTGAGTTTTCTCTTTCTCTTAGTCCGTGTTAATTTTGTTGATCTTTTCGAAGAACTAACTTTTAATTTCATTGAGTTTTCTCTGTTGTTTTTTCTGCTCTATACTTTCCCTCTGTTCTAATCTCAATTATTTCCCTTCCTCTGCTAGCTTTTGATTTACTTCTTTTTCTAGTTCCTTAAGTTGTAAAGTTAGGCTGTTGATTTGGAATCTTTCTTGTTTTTCTTGTTTTTTTTTTTTTTTTTGTTTTTTTTTTTTGTTTTGTTTTGTTTTTTTTACTGCAAGTATTTATAGCTCTAAATTTCCTTTTTAACACTGCTTTTGCTGTGTCCCATATGTTTTGGTATGTATGTTGTATTTTCCTTTTTGTTTTTAAGTAGTTTCTAATTTCTCGTTTGGTTTCCTCACTGATCTGTTGGTTGATTAAGAATGTGTTGTTTAATTTCTACAAATGTGTGAATTTTCCACTTTTATTTCTGTTATTGTTTTTTAAAATTCATCCTGTTGAGGTCATAGAAGATACTTTGTATAACATTTATTTTTAAATCAGTTGAGACTTACTTGGTGCCCTATCATGTGGTCTGTCCTGTAAAACATCCTTTGTGCACATGAGAAGAATATATATTCTATGTTGGATAAAGTGTTTTGTATATGTCTGTTAGGTCTAGTTGGTTTATTGTGTCTTTTTTCCTTACTTACCTTCTGTCTGTTCCATTATTAAAGGAAAGCGTCAAAGTCTCCAGATTGAGGTATAGCTGTGTATGTGAAGAGTATTCTTGAGGAAGATGAAAATAATGAAATTCTTTTTTTTTAAGTTTATTCTGACAGAGAGAGAGAGAGAGAGCATGAGCAGGGGAGGGGTGGAGAGAGAGGGAGAGAGAAAATTCCCAGCTGACAGCACAGAGCCTGATGTGAGGCTCAATCCCACAAACTGTGAGATCAAATCAAGAGTCAGATGCTCACCTGACCGAACCACCAGAAAATAATGAAATTCTTAATGAGTGAGGGTTATGATTTTAGATGAGTGGTAAAAAATTTGAGGCTGAGTTCGTGACAGTACATAGGAAAGTAAGCAAAGTAGGCAGTCATTCTCTGTGTGGGTGGGGATGATTGTGCAGGAAAGGGATAGTAATAATAGTGGAATATAAGACAAAGCTGCCAATAGCTTTGACATGTTTGAAGTATTGGAAACATTGAATAGTGACATAACACAAATTACAATATAACAGTACTGGGAGGATGAGTAGTGGCAGAGGGCAGGGAGCTAAATCTGTACTTTTAAAGGGAAGTAATTAATAGGAGTAGCTGAAAGCTTTTTATCAAAAAGCATCAAAATATAGACAAATAAATAGCAAATGAAAGTAGAGCGGCAATGACCATAGAAATGGGTGAGAAGTGACATAGGGGACCAGTATTACTAGATATTTATATAACCTTTTTAAGAATGAAAACCACAATAATTTGTATAAAAGTGATTAAGCCATGAAAATTATTATTTTCTGACCCATAACTTATAGGCTTTTGAATATTTATTTCCCTTCATTAAAAAAGATAATTCTTGTATTTAATATTTTTAAAGCTATACAGATGAAAAAGTGTGAATGTATTGTCGTTATATATACTCAGCTGGTACAAGTAAATGCAGTCATTGAGATGTGTTACTGCAGCTACTTTAATAAAGGAATGACAGTGGTAAAAGATAAATGACAGAGATCGAGAGATTTAATTAAAATACATTCTTTCAGCTCATCTTATTATTTCCTGACTTGTTTTAGGTAGATACCATAAACGCATCAAAACTAATCTGTATACATGGGACAGCTGACCTTTATGATATATATCCTTAATATGTATGGTGATAATAAATGTCAGGGGCGCCTGGATGGCTCTGTTGGTTAAGCGCCCAACTCTTGATCTCGTGGTTCGTGAGTTCAGGCGCCACGTCGGGCCTGCTGCTGTCAGTATACAGTCTGCATGGGATTCTTTCCTTCTCTCTCTGCCCCTCCTTTGCTTATGCTCGTGCTCTCTCTCTCTCTCTCTCTGAAAATAAATAAATAAACTTTAAAAATAATAAATGTTGAAAAATGGTTTTAGAGTAATTGTCGTTGGCAGATTTTTTACAACGTACTCATAAAGACAAAGAAACTTGTTCTTCATCATTACTATCTATGTGGAGCCAGGAAATGGTGAAGGCTTTTTAACTTGCAAAATGACTAATCTAGCGTCCTGCATGTTTTCCTGATGATGGATGGATGGATGTCTCTTAAGCTTGAATTTGGTAAAGGTATTCATTTGAGCGAGTTTAGTAATTTTCTCTTCAAGAATATTTTAGGCTTTCTGACAGAATTGTAGGACATTTTGTGCAAACATCATTTATATTTATTTGATAATGTACATTATTAATAAGCTCAGAAGAAAAATGAAAGTCATTTAACGTAACACTTTTTCACTTTGTTTTGTTTTTGCTATTTACCTTGATGACCTATATTCAATAAAAGCAATTTTGGAGCTTAAATAAAAGCCTTCAAAAAAATAGAATTATTATAACTTTAGTGGAGAAGTGAAAATCAATAGCATGGTTTGGCTTTAATTGTTCTCCCACATTTGTATTAAAAAAAGCTTGTATGACTGAAGTTTTTACTAAAAGGATGTAGATGTGCATATTTTACCTTATAACGGTGCTTTGAGTGAAGCACGATGGATGATGAGATGCTAAGAAGTTTGGAAAGGTTTTTTGTTTGTAGTTTTTCCATATTTTCTTCATTTATTATTTTGTAGTAAAATATACGTCACAACATTTGACATTTTTATTTTAAATGGACAATTCAGTGGCATTAATTACACTTACTGTGTTGTACAGCCATCATCAGTTCAGCTATATTTCAGAACTTTCCTTTACCTCAAACAGAAACTCTGTACACATAAAGCAATAACTCCCCATCACTTCTTCCACGCTGCCCCTGATAAGTCTAATTCATTTCTCTTTTTATCAATTTGTATATTCAAGATATTTCATATAAGTGGAATCATATACTGTATGTCCTTTTGTGTCTGGCTTATTTGACTTGGTGTAATACATTCAAGGTTCATCCTTACGGTAGCATGTATCAGAAATTCACTCCTTTTTTTTTCTTTCTTTTTTAAAGTGAGCTCTGCACCCAGCCTGGGGCCTGAATTCATAACCCCAAGATCAAGAGCTGCATATTCCACTGACTGAGCCAGTCTAGTGCCCCTAGAACTTCATTCCTTTTTTATGGCCGAATGGTATTCCATTGTTTGTTTATCCCACGGTTTGTTTATCCATTGTTCTATTGGACACGTGATTTGTTTCCACCTTTGGAAACTTCGGTGGTGAACTTTGGTGTAAAAATATCTATTTGAGCGTCTGTGTTCACTTCTTCCTTTTTTTATAATATTTTTGTAATTTTTTATAATATTTTTGAAGACAATGACAACAGAATAGAGGGAGTATTGGGGGAAAATACTGTAGAAAGAAGATTGGCAAGCTAAAATGCAATAGGCTTGACTGTTTTGTGTGACAGAAAGCTAACTCAAGGAAAAACTGCAAGGAATTTATCATCCTGTATTTAAGTGCAGAGTTCTGGAATATCTTGATTCTCCGGGACTCTGGTTTTCCATCTCTAGGCTGTCCTTCCTTTACCTTACCTCAGAAAGAATACCTTACGAGTTCAGTAACTGTTCACCAATAGAGCAACGAATCTTAATCCTGATCTGACTAGGGGTATAGGCCAGTGCCAGACACACATCTCTTTTGAGTCATGGTACTCCTGACTGATGTGACTTGGGCCGTATGCCTACCCCAAGAGGCAGGGTTGGGGGAGATTAGCCCTAGTAGAACCACAGGACAAGAGTGGCAAACAATAGAGGCTCTGTCAGTAAGGGTTACACTACACGATGAAAAATCCTTCCTGTCAAAATCAATAGATTGAAAAGATTCTGTTAAAAATACGGTTATCTGGGGTCCTCTTTGATTTTTATTTTCAACTCAGCTAATATAGAGAATAATGGGGTTTTAAAAATATTTGTAAACATTAACAGTATAGGCCTTACAGACATGAAGAAGACATGTTCCTGATCTTAAAAGTTCTCATCTCAAGGGGCGCCTAGGTGGCTCATTTAGTTATTCAACTCTTGGTCTCAGCTCAGGTCTTGATCTCAGGGTCACGAGGTTAACCCCCACATTGGGCTCCACACTGACTGTGAAGCCTACTTAAAAAAAAAAAAAAGTTCTTACCACAAGAAAAAACAATTGTAACTATACTGATGATGATGTTAGACTTATGTAGCAATAGTTTCACAATATATACAAGTATCATTATGTTGTACCTCTAAAACTAATATTATGTCAGTTATACCTTAGTTTTTTAAAAAAGAAAATCTTGAAATTACTCTTAAAAAAAAATTTCACAGCTGCTAATGAGCAAAACTAAGATATAGTCCCGGATCTCTCTGACTCCAAACTGTGTATTTGTAACTGCTGTGATCTAATTTACCCCGAAACACAATAAACTCTGTATGTCTTCACTAGAGCAATCAGAAAAATGACTAATTTCATACTCATTTCTAGAAAGGACACTTGGGAAACTTGCCCAGCAAATTCCTGGCCCGGACTTCACCAAGGGCACAGTCGGTCCTTATAGCTGCTAGTGGTAACCTCACAGCAAGGTATATTTTGCGTAAATGAAAGAGCTGATACTTCAGGTATATCCCTATTCCTTTATAATCTCAATAAAGAATATTGTGTGGGAAAAAGAAAAAAAGATATAAACTTTAAGAAGACATGAAAAATTTGAGAAGTATCTGTTATCCTTATAAATGTCAATCAAGATAACATTGGAGCTTAAACTACAGTTGACCTTTCAACAACATGGGTTTGAACTGTGCCAATCCACTTACATGCGGATTTTTTTTTTTTTTTTATAAATACAGCACTATGGATGTATTTTCTCTTCCTTACGATTTTCTTAATAACATTTTCTTTTCTCTAGCTTCCTTTGTTGTAAGAATACAGGATGTAGGGGCGCCTGGGTGGCTCACTCGGTTAAGTGTCTGACTTCGGCCCAGTTCATGATCTCACGTCCGTGGGTTCAAGCTCTGCGTCGGGCTCTGTGTTGACAGTGCAGAGCCTGGAGCCTGTTTCAGATTCTGTGTCTCCCTCTCTCTCTCTGACCCTCCCGCATTCATGCTCTGTCTCTCTCTGTTTCAAAAATAAATAAACGTTAAAAAAAAAACAATTTTAAAAAGAATACAGGATGTAATATGTGTAACATACAGAATATGTGTTAGTTGACTATGTTATTGGTGAGGTTTCTGGTCAACTGTAAGCTCTTAGTAGTCGAGCTTTTGGGGGAGTCAAAGGTTACACACAAATTTTTCAACTGGGCAGAGGTCAGTGCCACCAAAGTTTGCATTATTCAAGGGTCAGCTGTAGTTGTGTCCTTGCATACTTGATATTTCTGATTTGACCTTTTCATTTGTTAGCACTTTTGTTTGATTTCTATGCAGTGGTTATTTAAGTGGCTTTACCCTGTTGAAAAGTTTATTTCACCATTGTTTTAGCTGTGTAACTGTTACTTGAATTAGTGTTGTTGGCACATCAAATTGTACCTGAATTATTATTATGTAGTTTAACTTTAGTTTTCCTTTTTCCTTGTCTAGAATGTTTAAAACACACATGCAGGGACTACTAACATATTCAATATGCTCAGTCAGGGTTACCTTAATGCAGGTGTATGACTCTTAAATCTTGCCTCCTGGCCAAATCAGAATTGTGAATTGCCAAATTAAAATGTAAAAATATGTAATACTTATGCTCTGCACTGACACCCTTTGGAGAATAGTTTGTTGTTCATCAGTCATGGACTGTATAAACAGTAATGTCTATCACTTGAAAACACTTTACTCATATACAAGCAATTAGAGGTGTTGGAAGCTACCATGGTTTTTCTGTGCAGGCATGGCTGGGACACATTCCTGCATACTTAAACACACTGAAGAGTCCTGAATTGGAAAAAAACAGGACAGTTAAGGCAGGAGAGAGCGCCCTTTCTTTATCATTGGCTTCTTTCAACTAAAGGGAACTTCAGCTTCAGAAAGATTCTCCAAACTGTTACTTGTAACTGAAGATCATCATTTTCCAGGAACAGAAAGAGGGAAATTCATGAACCTGAAAGCAAGCTAATCTCTCACAGCAAATGCCAGATCATGAGCACAAGTCAATTCCTACCCTTAAAAATAACTCCCTTTGCAGCTCCATTTAGGCAATCCCAGTGTTAAAGATCCCAATTAGAAACCCTATGCATAAGACCAAAATTGATTGGTTATGTTCTATATTTTGTTTCCTATTTCAGAATCACCTTTAGTGTTCTCTCAGGCTTATGATTTTCTGTATTTGAAGTACTCTTTGCGAAAATTTTATACAGAACGCTCGAGTGCTTAGTACTAATGTTTTTTTTAGGCCTGCTTATTAGTTATGCCATCTAATGAGAGCAGGGACTAGGTTTCCTTTCATTATTTGTCACTGGCTTTTGGCATAGTGCCTGGCATTTAGTAGGCATTCTGTCTAATGATAGCTGCGGTCTGTTGCGTTTGTGTGTCAGAGTGTTATGCACAGTTGACTTTATTTAATCCTCACAATATCTTTATGTGGTTGATTTGATTCCTATGTTTTTAGAAATAAGGAATCTGAACTTAGTGAAGTATTTTGCTCCCAGGACATAGAGCAGTGATCAGTATAGTCGGGATTTAGAGCCTGGACTTCACCCCAGCGCTCTTAACTGTTCCGCTGTACTGTGTTTATGAATGGTTCAATAAAGAAAGGAACCAAGATATATTCTACTGTGCTGCTTGGTTCAGTTTTCAGCCTTATACCCCAGTTTTCATCAGGATGGAGGTTAAGAAATACAGTGATACTTCTGGCACAGTTCTTTTTACTATTAGCTATCCCTTCTGTCCTAACTTGCCTCTTGCCATACCATATGCCAGGAACCAGTCAGAGGAATTCATTTTGAGTCAACATTTGGTTAAGCATGTGGTCAGAACAATATGTTGGGTCTTCTGGGAGATGATTAATATGTGGAAATTCACAGCTGCTTGTTACCTACCTATATACATGTTGGGTGTGGCTGATTCTAGTTAAGTATGGGAAAAAAGTTTTAAAAAAATGTAAATAAACCCTGTGAGTATAGGAGGAGCTTAATTTTAAATATGGTGGGGTAGGAGCATCTTAGACTGTGTCTTGCATGATGAGGAATGAATGTGTGCTTGGTGATCACAGGCCAGACAGGACTCTTTCTACCAGAGATTAGTTTGTGAGTATTTTACAGCTGTACTCCTCAGTAACAGTGCTGATTAAAATAATATTATTCAAAGATAAATGTATCAAGGTGCCAAATTTGGTTTAGGGAAAATCATTTAAATTTTTTTTTTTTATTTAAAAAAAATTTTTTTTAACGTTTATTTATTTTTGAGACAGAGAGAGACAGAGCATGAACGGGGGAGGGTCAGAGAGAGGGAGACAGAGAATCTGAAACAGGCTCCAGGCTCTGAGCTGTCAGCACAGAGCCCGACGCGGGGCTCGAACTCACAGACCGCGAGATCATGACCTGAGCCGAAGTCGGCCGCTTAACCGACTGAGCCACCCAGGCGCCCCAATCATTTAAAATTTAATACAGAAGCTTTGGGAAATGCAAAACAACACTGAAGTGAGCAGTGTAGACCTTTTCATGTATAATCATTATCACAAAATAATTTATGTATGTATGAAGAATTCTCCTTAAGTAAATAAAGTATTATTAAAGCAGCGATGACCTTCATTAATATATGACTGTCAGAAAAAGTAAAAATTTGCTCATTTTTCATGAATTTCTTCAAATATTAGATACTTGCAGATTTTCTTTGTTATATGTTAAATGTGTGCTTCCTTTTAAGCTTTTCTGCTGTAGTCTAAAACATCATTATTTATATTATATAGTTTTAATAACCTGTTAAGATAACTATCCTTCAAACCTATGGGTTGAAAGATTTTTTAAAGTTACTGTGTTAATTATATACCGTATAGAAATTTTAGACTCATATGAGTAAACATTCTTGAAAAATAAAAGAAAGAATAATGTAATATATAATCAGAACTATCATTTCATCTTGATTATTTCCATTTTACAATGTACCTTTTGTACCTTAGCATAAAACAAGATATAAAACTTGAGAGTTCTTTTGCCATCTGTAATGTAGCTATCCATAATTATAGTTATTTTTTAAATGTTAAAATACTAAGATTTCTTTTTTTTTTTTTAAATTTTTTTTCAACGTTTTTTATTTTATTTTTGGGACAGAGAGAGACAGAGCATGAACGGGGGAGGGGCAGAGAGAGAGGGAGACACAGAATCGGAAACAGGCTCCAGGCTCCGAGCCATCAGCCCAGAGCCTGACGCGGGGCTCGAACTCACGGACCGCGAGATCGTGACCTGGCTGAAGTCGGACGCTTAACCGACTGCGCCACCCAGGCGCCCCTAAGATTTCTTTTTAACAGTGGCATCTTATTTAAGCATTAGCCAAGGTGAATATTTAACACATACACAGTTCATATTTTTTATATTGAAATATTCGTGATCTCCGAGCATCTAGAAACTTCAAGTCTAATTACAGTGAAAAAGTTCTTTAACTCTTCCTGAAACTGTACATATGAGCAAGCGCTCAGCATCCATCCCATTTAGCACATAGGTATAAAGTATGGTAAAAATAACTTCATAGTTCTTTCTGATGAATGATGAGTTACTGCACCTTGGAGACAGCTTTCTGATATTTACAGTCTTGCTTAGTATGGAGAAGGTGTCAGTGGTTGAATGCAGTCTTCTCTGACCTTATTAAGCACTGTCTATAAAATCTGCAGGGTTGGGGAGATTAATGCTGCACAATTATTTTATTTGAATTGAATTCTTTGTTTTAGAGGTTGAGGTGTGAAAATAAAAATTGTACTAATTAGGAAAGGCTTCTAATTAGGTAACTTTTATGTAGGAAAGCCAGGGGAAAAGCAATGCTAACTATGTAAAGTGATAGATGTGTAAATTACCTTGACTGTAATGATCTTTTCACAATGTATACATATATCAAAACATCAAGCTTTATACTTGATGCAAATTTTGTCAATTATAACTCCAGAAAGCTGTTTTTTTAAAAAAAACAAAAAAGGATTGAAGGATGAACGAATGAATAGAAAGCTAGGGTTGCAGTATAGTGGAGTGGTTCAGAGTACAGCATCTGAGCTAAACTATGTGAGTTAAATACCATTAAGATAATTTTCAGTGTTTTCAATTTAGTGAATAACTTACTTCTCAAATTTAATTAATTAATGCATACAGAATAGATAGTACCATAGAAATAACAGCAAAATATAATAAGATCCTTCCAATTAAAGTACATCACATATTTTTGAGCATCTACCATGTGTTAGTGTTCTAGGCACTGGGGATTCTTTGGGAGCAAAACAAATATTTGCAACCTTCATGGAATTTAAATTCTAGTGGAAGACAGATGATAAATATAAAGAAATTCTATATTTTAGAAGGCAGTAAATGCTGTAGAGGGAAACAAAAGGTAGAGATTACATGAGAAGACTGGAATAAGGAATGGTTGAATTCCCTTTTTTCTTTTCTTTTCCTTCTTTTTTCCTTCTTTTCCTTCCTGTTTTCCTCTCCTCATGCCCAACATGGGGCTGGAACTCACAACCCTGAGATCAAGACCTGAGCTGAGATCAAGAGTGGGACAGTTAACCACCTGAGCTATCCAGGTACCCCAAGAGGGGGTTGAATTTTAAATAATATTCGGGGGAAAGCCTCACTGTGAAGGTAACATTTGAAAATAAGTTCTGAAAGAACTGAGAGAATAGGCCATGAGTATATCTGGGGAAAGAGTATTTCAAGTAGAAGAGAGAGAATATACCAAGGCTCTATGAAGTGCCTGGTATGTTCACACCAAGGAAGCCAGTAAAACTGGCAGTGAGTGAGTGAGGGATCAGAGAGGTAAAGAATATTGGGGTATAAGAACTGAAAGGCAGAAGACTCTGGACAGAGTTGGGTTTGGGGAGGATGAGTTCAGTTTTTCACACATTAAGTTTGAATAACCTATATATTAATGTTTAAATGGGGAGAGGAGTTTAGGGAAGCCATCCAGACTGGGGATATGAACCTAGAAGTCAGCAGTGGGTAGATGATGGTATTTAAAGCAAGATACTGAGTGGAATCAGCAAGGAAGTTAAGAAAAATGAAGAGATCCAAGGATGTCCTTGAGGTACTCTGCATGAAGTAGATCGAGTCAAGGAGAAGGAACAGCATAGAAAGTGCCCTGTCATGCAAACCGAGTGGGAAAATAGCTGGTTTTAGGAAGGAGGGAGTGATTAGCTGTGTCAGATGTTGCTGATAATCCAAGTGATGGAAGAACTAAGAATTGTCCATTACATTTAACAATGTGGAGGACATTGGTGACCTTGAGATATAGTGGTGCAGTCAAAAACCTAATTAGAAGAATAAGAGAAGAGTAACAGTGAGTACAGCCAAGTCTTTGGAGTTGCTTTTTTTATTTAAAGGGGAAATGGGGCCAAGAAAGTTGTATGTGTTTTTAAGTTTTTGTTGGTTGATGGGAATGTTCCAGTAGAGAGAAAACAAATGATGCAGGGGAAAGAAGGAAGATTGCCGGAGTGGTGCCCTTGAGTAGGTGAAGTGTTTTCATATGAGCAGAAGAGCATGAGTCAAGTTTCATACAGGAACACATTTTGTTTAAGAGTGAGTGAAAACTGCAAAGTTCATGTGAGAATCACAAATAGGTTGTAAAATGTCTAGAATATGATACTAAAGAGAACCAAACGGTATTTTGTAGGTAGTGGGGATGCTGTTACAGGGTTCTGAATAAGAGACTGACAAAATACTCATTTGAGACAATTGGTCTGGCACAAGTGGGCAACATAAATAGGAAGTGGAGAGACTGTGTAAGGAGACAAAGTGGAAGGACACTGCAAGTGTTCAGTCTGAATGATGAGAAAATAGCAAGAATGCTTAGGGCCTTAAGAGTATAAAAACTGTGTCCAAAAAAAATCTGGAGGGGCGCCTAGGTGGCTCAGTTGGTTGAGCGTCCGACTTCAGCTCAGGTCATGATCTTGCAGTCTGTTAGTTCATGCCCCGCATGAGGCTCTGTGCTGACAGACTGAGAGCCTGGAGCCTGCTTTGGATTCTGTCTCCCTATCTGTGCCCCTCCCCTGTGCATGTTCGGTCTCTCTCTCTCTCTCTCTCCCTCTCTCTCTCTCTCTCTCTCTCTGTCAGAAATAAAATAAACATTAAAAAAAGATTTTAAAAAACCCTGGAAATACGTGGACTACTGCGGTAAAAATGAACCAGAGGTGCCTGAGTTTTCCATCCTGGTGATTGATAAATAAATGGTGGATTGGTCACAGGTAAAGAATATTTGTAATAAGGAATAACACTTTCTTAATGTTTTTTATGTGTATTCTAGTTATCAAGGCTAATTAAGAATATAAAATATTAATTACCCATTATGTCAGTAAACACTTAAGGCCTAGTTAACAGTTATTAAGATCTTTTGAAGTCCCAGCACTCAATGTGACTGTACTTGGAAATAGGACCTTTGAGGAGGTACTTAAGTTTAAATGAGTCATAAAGGTAGGATCTAATTTAATAGCACTGATGTTCTTAAAAGAAAAGGAAGAGATTCCACAGGGCTTTCCCTCACACATGCACAGAGAAAAGGTTATGTGAGGACACAGTGAGAAGTTGGCCATCTGCAAACTAGGAGGAGAGATCTCACCAGACACCAACCCCCCTGGTGACTTGGCTTTGGATTTTCAGCCTCCAGAACTATGAGAAAATAAATGTGTGTTGTTTAAGTCACCTAGCCTGTGATACTTTATTATGGCAGCTCAAGCAAACCAGTGGAGTGGCGAGGGAGGGGTGTTTGTTTCTGTGTGTGTGTGTGTGTGTGTGTGTGTGTGTGTGTGTGTGTTTTAAGTGGTAAATCTAGGTGAAGAGTTGGCAAGCTTTTTCCATACAGAGCCAGATAGTAAATATTTCAGGTTTGTGGGCCTTATGATCTCTGTCACAACTACTCAACTTGACCATTTCAACAAGAAAGTAGCCACAGATGTGAACAAATGGGCATGGTTGTGTTCCAGGAACCCTTATTAATGGACACTGAAATTGGAATTTCATACAACTTTCATATGTCAAGAAATTTTATTTTCTTTTGATTGTTTTTAACATTTAAAAAATGTAAAAGCCATGTGGGCTAAACAAAAACATGTAGCAGACCAGATTGGCTGCTGGGCCATAATTTGTAACCCCTGATCTAGTTCAAGAGTGAGTAGATGTTCATTGTGTTATACTTTAAACTTTTCTGTGGAATTATGAAAATTCTCACAGTAAGAAGGTAGAGGAAAGTGAATAACCTTAAAAAAGTAAAACCCTAAGACCAGTTTCAAATTTACTAATTAGTCTTCACTACTGGAACAAAAGGGTAATAAATTTCTTGAGTGAATATATTTCTTCCTTAAACTTGGCTTTAGTGAAGAGAGAGAGCAGTGGTTACATAAAGTATGTTGGGATAACCGTAATTTATCCAAACAGGAACACTTTTGAGAATGAAAAGGGGCACCAGTGGTAATATGACCAGGACATCAGAGACAAATCAAAATGTGTGGTCATTTTCTAGGGCTACCAAAACAAAGTACCACAAAGAAGGTAGCTTAAAACAATAGAAATTGATTCTCTCACAGTTCTGAAGTCTTGAGGCCTAAAATCGAGGGCTAAAATCAAGGTGTCTACCATATCATGCCCCCTCTGAAGGCTCCTACAGAAGAGTCCTTCCTTGCCATTTCCAACTTGTGGTTGCCAACCATCCTTGGCATCCATCTCTAGGCTTCTAGACACTCCACTTCCTGTCTCTGTTGTCATGTGCTCTTTTTTCCTGTGTGTTTCTCTGTGTCTAAATCATCCTTTCATTTTTTTAATGTTTATTTATTTTAGAGAGAGGAGGGGCAGAGAGAGAGAGAGAGAGAGAGAGAGCGAGACACAAAATCTGAAGCAGGCTCCAGGCTACAAGCTGTAAGCAGAGAGCCCAACGCAGGGCTCAAACCCACGAGCTGTGAGATCATGACCTGAGCTGAAGTTGTATACCTAACCAACTCAGCCACCCCGGCACTCTTCCCTTTCATTTTTTTTTATAAAGCCACCAATTAGTGGATTTAGAGCCCACCATAGTCCATTATGGCCTCATCTTAGCTAAGTACATCTATTTCCAGATAGAGACCTATTTCCAAATAAGGTCACGTTCTGAGATTCTGTAAGGACACTGTTCAACCCTATACAAAGTTTTATTTGGTTGGTGGTTTTAGCTGGTTTTGTTGTAAAACAGGAGAGCCTTTGATATGCTTAAGGAATGGGAAGTAGCTAATATAATAAAGGAGACAGATGATTTTCCAGGCACGTCTTTGATTTGTGTTGAGCAAAACCCACTTAAACTCTGTCAAGTAAAAAGAAAGTCATCAAAAGACAACAACAAAGTTGTATAGCATCCACCCACTGAGAAGGATGTGCATCTTGCCAAGAGAGTGGGGGTCTTAGGGGAGATCCTAGAACTTGGTATCAGAACTGAGATACTTCCTCTCTTTTAAGCTGTGTCATCTTCTCCCTTCAGCCCCTTCATTGTCTGCCTTCTCACTGCAGAAGGAGGAAGGGATTGGTGTGTGTATGCTGATAGTAATGGGAAAGTGGAGAGGGTACAGGCCTCAGTCAAGTAGGATCTGAGATTATTTACTCAGTGGATTGGGTACAGAATAGTTTTACCTCACAGGTATTTATTATGTTTTCAACATGCAGCATGTTTTATTGTCTTCTTTGCATATCAAGAAGATCCTTCCATGCTTTTCCACAGAAGATAATGTCAGTGTAGAGTCATTAAAACCCCAATCTTGTCTGAAGTAGTTCTCCATGAAGACTCTTGTGTATACCCTATACACAGAAAAAATTGGAATCTTCTGTGCTGTTACTATGTGTGTTTATTTTAATTTTCTCCCCTTCCCCCAGAAACAGGAGTTCCATGAGAGCTCAAGTAAGATGTGGCCTCTTAACTCTTGGAGTTTTATACTGCCTAGGATAAGGTTGTTACCTGGGGGTGTGCACATCCTTATACCCTGGATATGTGAGTGTCATAATATGGGAAGCATGGCTCTAATCTATGTCACTATTGTTTACATGCACAAGGACAGTGACTAGTTTTCTGAGTCCTAAGGGCTTTGCGTAGAAGGTACACAATGAGTGTTTAAATTCATTTCTCTTTTTGGCACCTTTCCTCATTGACACTTAGATGACAGGTTTTTTGTATTTGAAATAATTTTTTAACCTTTGGAATGATTGAAAAATGGGAAACTGAAATTAGGGAAGAAGGGAAATTGAGATAAAATGAATAATTGAAAAAGAGGAGAGGAAAAGGAGAAGGTTGCTTTGCTTTTGTCATGGATCTAAATACACTTCATCCTACCACTGATCTTTGCACATGCTGTGTCTTCTGGATACATATCCTTCCTTTCCCTTTTTTCTGAGCTGATTCTGAAAAACTGTATTTAATCATTCCTTCATCAGAATAGACTCTTCTGACCACCCTGATTAGGTCATATTTTCAAAGCTCCATATGTTTCTCCTTTTTATTACATTCTAGTTTTAGATTTATTTGTACATATTTGATTGATGTGTGCATTTTTCCCTAGAGCAGAACCTCTGAGAAGAGAGGGACCATGTTTGGTTTTGCTAACAGCGTAGTGGATGACCCATTGCAGGTGCTCAGTAACTATTTGTTAAATAAATATGTAGAAGTGTGACATACTTCACTGGTGTAATTAGAGGAGAGAATTCCTGTAATCTCATGAGATCATCTAAGGTGGAGAAGGAATAAAGCTGTGTTTTTCTGTGCTATAAGTTAAGGAAGATAATGGAATTGTTAGTACCTATGCATACCCCAGTGAGGAAGAATAACACACGGTCTGTGTTTCCACCTTGATTATTTACATTATACTTTTTTTTTTAATTTAAAAAAAAAATAATGTTTATTCATTTTTGAGAGAGAGAGACACAGGGTGTGAGTAGGGAGGGGCAGAGAGAGAGGGAGACACAGAATCCGAAGCAGGCTCCAGACTCCAAGCTGTCCGCACAGAGCCCGACACGGGGCTTGAACTCAAGGACCGTGAAATCATGACCTGAGCCGAAGTCGGATGCTCAACCGACTGAGCCACCCAGGCACCCCACGTTATACTTTTTCCCCAGGACCATGACTACTGAATCAGGTGGCAAATGGTACTAAGTTCATTAGCTACTTAAACACAAGAACTCATATTTTTTTTTGTAGAGGTCAGGTTTATTGCTGTGCTTTTGATAAATGTTTTTTAATATAAAAGGATGTTTTGGGCCAAAGCTGACCCAGCTGTCTGGTGAAGTATGGTCTGTGTTCCAAGGGAACATTTATGGAAAACATGATTAGTTTTGGACGTATTTTGCTCCTCACATGAAAAAAGAAAGTAATTAACCTTTATTGTTGATACCATTTCATTTTAGAATGCCAGTGTATATGAAATTGGATATGTGTATATATAATTAAGCTAGCAGCTAAGGTTTCCATTTTCAAAATTAAGATTTTAGTAGTAGCAGAAAGAAATTAGTTTTGACTCTTACTTTCACTTTACTTAGCAGTGAGACCTATGTTTATTATTTTTATAAAGGAAAGCACTGCTGGCCTTAATTTCTCAGAAAATTTCCTCCAGACAACCGAGGGCAAAGAAAAAATTCAATACATTTTGGTGCCTGATTATGTTCAGTTATAGTCTTTATTATGCACTGCCCTCCTTGAGGTGTGTCTGTGCCATAATGGAACTTAAAAATCATACATAATTCATACTTCTTAAATGAACGTTGCCTCTTCATAGTAGTCACATTAGGAATCTAGGCACATTCTGAAGATGGTGGTTTTCAAAGTTTTCTTTTTTAATTTGCTTTTCAATTACTATGGCAAGTTCTTTTGAATATTCTCAGTTGTAGTAGATCTTTGTCCTTTGAGGAGGATGATTTGATTCTTGGAAATAGACAGGAATAAAACAGTTAGGAAGCATTCTCTGTGTTTTGAATTAAGGTACATGATCAAGCCTTCTTGATTACTTTCTTTTTTTAAGTTTTTCATAGAAAATATAAATCAGAGATTTGAAATGAGCCAGTTAGTCCTTGAGCTCTTTACATTACATATACTCTTAAATTTCAGACTTTCTTTATGATGACTCTGATTAATGTTTGTACTCGTGAAATTTGGCAGGCTACAGTTATTTTTAAGTCAGCAATGTCCTCAGTTGTCATTTTGATGAACCAGCTTGGCCTTGATATTTTTAACCCTAGAAAATTTTGTGTTTTCTTTCTATGTAATGCTCAAAAATCCTGTTTCATCACTGGCTATTTTTAAGCTCTCTGTGAAAGATGACAATAAATGTCATGTCCTTTATTCACTGAAAATCAATGGGCTAATTTTTTTTTTTAAAGTTTCTCTATGTGTAAGTTTCCTTTCAGAAGGAGTCTATATACTTCTAATTCCTCAGCCATGATTTCTTTCTGGAACAGAACCAGGTATCTGACTTTGCTCTGTAAACATTTTACCTCCTCTTGAGGGTGTATGTGTGACTGTCTTATGCATCATTATTATTATTTTTTTTAATGTTTATTTATTTTTGAGACAGAGAGAGACAGAGCATGAATGAGGGAGGGTCAGAGAGAGAGGGAGACACAGAATCTGAAGCAGGCTCCAGTGTCTGAGCTGTCAGCACAGAGCCCGACGCGGGGCTCAAACTCAAGATCATGACCTGAGCCGAAGTCGGCCGCTTAACCGACTGAGCAACCCAGGCGCCCCACGCATCATTATTATTGTCTGCCCAGTTAAAACCTTGCTCTTGACTTTGCTTCACTCTTTTCATGTTACTGTTATTAATTTACTTGTCAATAGTAACTCTACTGAAAACTTTATATTAGCTCTTACTCATTTTTATGCAATATAAAACATACTAAGGTCCTGTCCTACTTTTTCTGTATTTTCGTTGCTATTCCATACATGACTCTTCTTTATTCATTCATTAGGCACCCCCTAATCCCTTCTCCATAGGAATTCAACATACCTAGGTATTTAATATTCAGTGTATTTAATGTATATTCTTCCAGTATACTAAACGCGTGGCTTAATTTTGTTTTTTGGTATTATCCTAGAAATCTTGTTCTCTAACTTTTCCCCTTAATATTAGCTTGTTATATGCACCTTTAATTATTTTAACTGTATTTTATACTAACATTTATATAACACATTTAATGTATTCATTTTTCTCCTAGTGAATCTAGATACCTCTCAACTCGGAGCTTTTGTAGATAGTTCTACAATGAGCATCCTCTTACATATCTCCATATGAACATCTCTGAGGGTAATTCTGGGGTATGTCCCCAGGCATGAGATTTCAGGGTTCTAGGATATTACTTAATATTGTACTATTTGACCAGGTCTTTTCAGATTATTCTCAAAAGTGGCCTCATCCATTTTCATTCTAAGTATTTGTGTATAAAGGTTCCCATTCCTAACTCCCCCTACCCCAACACTGTATATTTTACAACTTTATACCATGTGGCAGTCTGGTGGGTGGCTATTGTTATCTAGTATTTTCGATTTGCCTTACTCTGATTATTAAACATATTAGCAATTGAGAATTACTTTTCCATCTCTATCCATCCATATGCTTTACCCATTTCTTTCTTGGTTTTTCTGGCTTTTTCTGGCTGATATGAGGGTATATCTTACGTGTTACATGTATCAATTCCTTTCAGTCTAATCCAAGTGAAGAAAATATCTAATCCATGTCTGTCACCTACCTGTTACTTCTTTGTGGATGTAGTCAAAAATTTTTTTATTCATGATTTCTGCATTTTAGATCTTTAAGATGTTCTGTTTTACACTGAAATCACAGATGTATTCATGTTCCTATTAGTTTATAGCTTGGTCTTACACATGTAGGGTTTACGTTATTTTGGATTTTTTTATGATGTAAAATAGAACTCTTTGGGCTTCCTGGAGTTTCATATCTGTTTCTTTTCCCAGGTCAGGGAAGTTTTCAACCATTATGTATTTGAATAATTTTTCTCCTCCTCTCTTCCCCTCTCTTTTTGGATCCCTAGGATGCATATATTGATATACTTGATGGTGTTCTATAGTCCCTATCTTCACTCTTTTTTATTCTTTTTTCACTCCTCATTGCATAAAATTCCCTGTCCTGTCTTTGAGTTCTCTGATCCTTTCTTTCAGTTGATCTAGTTTCATTGTTGAATCCCTCTGAATTTTTCAGTTTACTTCTTGTGTTCTTCAGCTCTCGTTTGTGTTTGATACTTATTTATGTTTTCTGTCTCTTTGTTGAAATTCTTACCTGGTTCATACATTGCTTTCCTGACCTCGTTGAATCTCTTTATTACCATTATTTTGAAATCTCTATTGGGAAATCACATATCTCCATTTTATTAATATCAGTTTCTGGCAATGTTTCTTGTTCTTTTGTTTGGAATATATTTCTGTTCCTTCATTTTCCTTGATACTCTGTTTTGGTTGTTGAACATTAGATAAAACAGTCACTTATTCTAGTCTTGGCAGAATGGTCTCATATAAGAGATATAGCTCACTGATCATCCCAGCATGAGGGTCTTGCTTCCTTTCAAATCTTTTTGATTGTCCAAACCATCATCATTGTTCTTAGTGCCTCCCAGTAGTTGAAGCTGTGCCAAGACTTGTCATTGTCCCAAAGAGAGGATGGCAGTAAGCACCTAGATGCAGGCTGACTCTAGGCCCTGAAGCAGCAGCTGATAATGTTGTCAGACTCCTTCCAGGGAAAGACTGGGAGTGGGAATTTTTGCCCACTCTCTCTATGCTGCACCCTGGGAGGACAGCCAAGGCAAATGCTCATGCATTCATTAACAACTGATTCTTGTTTGCTGTAGTCATGTGGGACTTGTAAATGCAAGCGCAGTTGCCCTTCAGAGCTAGGCCATTTGGAGGTCTGTCACCTGGGTGGCATCCTTAAAAGTTGGGGCACTAGATGTGTGGTCCACACTCTTTGCTTCTCAAGGAGAAGCTGGGAGCTAAGGGTTCCTCCTTAATTGTATGGTTTCTGTGTCAGGGGAGGAGTTTATGGTGAGAGTGTTTTCCAGCCTTTCCTATTTTGATGTTGGTATTTTCTCATTCACCTGTTGTGTAGGAGACATTCAGCTTGTTTCTGGATTTCTCTCAAAGGAAATTGCTCTATTTGTAGCTATACATTTGGTATGTCCATGAGAGGAGGGCAGTTCAGACCAGTTCTTGGTCTGGACTCCTGTACTATGACATTCTTGCTCTAGAATATTGGTTCAGCTATCCATACATCTTTTTAGGTAAAAATTTGTCCAAATATTATGCCCTTATTTTATTACATTGTATAAGTTGTATTAAGAGTTTTTATATATTCTTGATCAGCGATAAGGCCATTTCTCAAGGTCATATTTGCAGAAAACAACCTTAAGAGATAGGTCAACACTTTTCCACTAGATAGCAAGCAAGCTTGATCCCACATCTTTAAAATTATGTTTACCTCCTATAAGGTAACCCCATGCATGTGCAGGCATTCATATGGGTACTTGTCTTGTGCCCAACATACGTAAAGGTTGAGGGAGAGCCATTGCCAACTATATGATATTCATGCTCTGGCTTCAGTAAAGTCCTGTATCTCTGACCTAGGAGTCTGTGTCTTCTGCTGTGGCATCCACGAAAACAAAAATAGGCTACCTTTTAGCATACAAGTAGGGTAAAATCTTAGACCCTTCACAGATCCTAACAGGACATGATTCACTTACTTGGAATTAGTATGATCCTTTTGAGGCATGCTTTTAAGCTTTGTCAGGGCAGTTCCAGAACTAGTTTCAATCTTGTTCCACTACTGAGGCAGTACCTAGCTAAGGACTTTTTTCAGTGCCTTTGTGTGTCCATTCATTCTGGTGGGTACAGGAACTATTCTTGGCTCCATGTACACTCTGGGAGCTCACCTGCTCATTTGGTGGTTCTTTCTCTAGCCTCAGTATTTTCTTCACACACATGCACCAAGCTTTACTCAGCAAAGACTCTGGAAGGATGGATGCAGACCTCTGGACACCCTCCCTCTGTGCCATCCTCCTTTTCAGTCCTTTGAGTTCCCTTTCCGTGGGCTACAACCTGAAAACTAGCTGTGGCTATTTATGCAGCTTTGCCCATTTTCTCCTCTTCTCTCAGAGTTCTCTGACCTGTGCTGCTTATTGTCCAAAGTCTGAGAAACCCTGTTTCTTACATTTCACCTGATTTTCTGCTTGTTTAAGGTATCAAGGTAAATTCCATACCTGTGACTCCACCATTGTTGTAGGCAGACAGCCCGTTTCTTAATTCCTCATGTAGATTGCTTAGCTTGTCTGTTTTCATTCTTTCATTTAATGTGAAAAACCTATTCAGAGCTCTGCGTTTCACCCTACTGCCTCAGATGCATCTCACACAGCCTTTGACATGTAGAACTTTCTGTAGTTCAGCTTTTAGTGTTCTTCAATTTGTCTTGTTACTTCCACTTCATTTAACTATGAATTCATTTAACTATTTAGTTTCCTGACCTTTTTATTATTATTACTGATGTGAAGTTTTACTGATTTTTATGTAGAGATTATGGTGCATAGGTTGATTTTTTGGAATTTGTTGAGATGTCCTTTGTAGTCTAATACATAAAGCATCCATACATTCTTGAAAAAGTGAGCATTCACTATATGTTTATAAAGCTTATATAATATATATTTAGATTGTGGTTGTTAATGGTGTAATTCACATTTACTATGTATTTGTTTATATTTCCAGTCAGTCCATTTCTAAGAGAGTTGTATTAAAATTTCTAAGGAAAGATTGTACCTGTTTCTCATCATAGTATGTCAGTGGCTATATACTAGGTGGATATATATTTATGAACATTATATCTTATGGATATTATTATATATCATCTATATTTATATATTGCTTTTTATGAGCAAATTATGTATCTTTTTAAATTGCTTGCTGTAATATTTAATATTTAATTTTTCATTTGGTTAACATTTACCTCATATATTTTTCCCTATCTCCTCCACCTATCTTTTTTTGTTTTTTGTGGACTGTTTAATGCTAGATATTTTGTAAATCTGATCTGAGTCTATCAGTCACTGAATTTGACAAACATATTCTTACTGTATTTGTAGTTTGTAGGCTTTATTTCTACCATTCTTTTAAACTGAACTATAGTTGACACACAATGTTATGTTAGTTTCTGGTGCACAACATGGTGATTCAACAACTCTATACATTATGCTGTGCTCACCACAAGTATAGCAACCATCTGTCATCATACAACACTATTATAGTACCATTGACTGTATTCCGTGTGCTGGGTTCCTTTCATCCTTGTGACTTATTCATCACCACTTATTTCTGCCATCTTGTTTCATGTTGTTATTCATCATGCTCCTGTTTTTTCTCCTCTCCTGCTTTCTGTTATTTACAACTCCGGCTTTATTCTTTTTCTTTGAAAAGTATAAGTTATGTCTTTTTTTCCTTTTGACTGATCTCTAATTTGTTAAGGTTGATTCTATTCGTTTTTCCCTTCTAATATGTAAACCTTAGTATCTTGGTCTTCCCCTCTCTAATAATCTTTTCAGTCTTTGAACTCACCTCTCTATTATGACCTCCCTTCTTTTCATGTTGGCATCATCTGGAATTTTTGTTCTATATTTTTTATTCTTATTCATGTAACAATAAATGTGCCAAGTTATTACTTGCCATTGATTCCCTTGTTTGGTCTGGAATTCATTTCTCTTCTTGTTGGAATACATCCTGCAAGATATTTTTCAAAGAGGATCTGTCATTTTGTGGTACATTTTGAGACTGGTACCTCTTCTTAGGCCGTGCATCTGTGGACACACCCAGAAACACTTCCATTTTTCTTCACTCTTTCATTCAGCAGCCTCAGTGGTTACCTATTATGTACCAGGTATTACCCTAGGTCTGAGGAAGGAAAACCAACAAAAATCTCTGCCCTCTGGAGTTTACAGAGGGTGCAGAAGAAAGCAGCAGAGAACGCTTAGGCCTGAATCCAATCTTTAGTAAATCTGAGTTGCAGCAGAATTCCAGAGCTGCCTTGATGTTACCTTGTTATTTCTGGACGGTTCTCAGCAGGAGGGGCAGCTTTTTTATCACATCATGATGACTGGGCAAGTGATGTTTTAATCAGGGAATTCTTGGAGAAAAAAAAGCCCAGCCAGTGAGCCCTTCCCAGTCCATCTCCATTCTGTGGGCTATTGATTCTGCCTCTTTATATTTGATGTTTGCCATCCACTTGAGGATAACTTCTTCCTGCTCCCCTGGGGTTTCTTGTCGGTTGATATTTTTGTTCTTATAGTTGTTGTTTGTATTTGCTAATAAGTAAGGTTCTGAAAACCACCAAGATTCAGTATTATCTTTGGTATCTCTGGGATTTGGTAGCAAAAGGAGTCCAGCACCCTGTGGTAGTTCTTCATCTAGTCCAAAATTGGTAGTCCTAGTACAACGAATTATTATTTATTATTATTAATTACCATTATTATGGGAGGAAGATGCAAATGACAGTCAAGGCTAAGAGAGTGTTCACAGATGCTGATCAAACATATCCTTAATTTGAAAGAGAAAAATTATGGAATTTAATTATGTATTTTGACTGAGCCTAGAAATTATCAGAACCTTGGGGAAGTTTTATCTGCTTAACTCCTTAGGGAAGTTAACCATGTGGGGAGAAGCTGAGGCTCTCTGAGTGGCCCTGTCTCCATGGTTCCAGGAGGCTGGACCAGCTCCTCCTTCCAGCCCATCACAGGAGTCAGGAATGAGTGAGCACCCTGTGGTCAGAGTGTCAGTAGCAGCCTTAAATTTTCGAAGAAGCAGAGGCAGCTGCGTGTGACTAAACTGTGTTGTCCATCTGCCAGCAACCTGGCAGTGTGTCTTTCTTACCCTAAATCATTTACTACTCCTACCTGTGAAGTCCTAATTTTTGGAACACCCTCACTGCCCTTGACTTTTTTTTTTTTTTTTAATTTTTAGGCAAAGGATTTAATTTTGGATTTCATCTTAGTTTATGGCTCAGTAATTTCCTTGATATTCAGAAACCTGTTTCTGGGAAGGATGCCAACACTGCAGAAGGCAGTGGAAATGGACCTTTGTCTAAAAGTAACCAGAAAAAAAGAAAAAAACAATGTAAATTTTGGGTACTGATTTTACGTTGAAAAACAAGATGAGTTGGAGGCCGGAGCAAATGCCAAGAAAGTGTGAAGGCTGTAGAAAATCCCCCTTTTATAATTCCACTTGTACTTTTTTCTTTTGCTCCCTCATTTGTATTAAATGTGATTATAACAGAGGACAACAGGATGAGGTAATTGTATCCTAAAACAACAACAAAACAGGTTGCGTACCTAAAACAATAGTTAAATTTAGTGACCTCACAGTCATTGACGTTAGAATAATGTCAATAAGTGAAAGAAAGCATTAGGACAATGGTGATTTTCTAATGTAAATTAAAAAAAAAACAGGCATTAATAAAAGACAGTTTTATTGTTAGTTTAAGCTAAATTTAGTCACGATGAGAATGCCCCTGCCAAGGTGAGGTTTTGAACATAAGCACTCTGCCGTGCACTCTAGCCGTCTAGTAGGAGCACATAATAGAAAACTGTTTATCTTAAGCTAATGAAATGCCAGTTGTGATTAAAATTAAAAATTTAGGGCATGTTCTTCTTCCTTTAGCTAAACTAATTAAACCACACACACACATAACTCTCTCCCTCCCCCTCCCTCCCTCCCTCCTTCCCCCCTTCCCCCACCCCCTCAGGCTCACACACACTAACATATAAACCCACTAGGTTGTAGTAGAGACTGTTTTTCCTGTCAGAGAGTCTTCGTGAATCATAATTTGTTGAACTGAGAATCTGAGTCCTGCAGCTGTCAGACGTGTTCTGTGGGTTCCCAGGGTTGTTGATTTCCTCTGCCATAGCAGATGGAGTGCAAGAGAACAGAAGAGAATATCCATTTAACTAACAGGAGGCAGGCATATTAGTATTCTAAATGTATTCGTGTATTAAAGGCAGACACTGGCTATGTCTGAAAAAAGTACCATAGAGTTATCAAAATATCATCTATAACACACTGGTAGTTTGACAGTGGTTATATCCTTTTAAAAAATCACTTGAGGTTTATCCTGGTATTAACTATACCATATAGGTGGGTAGAGCATAAATACATAGTGTACCTACTAAAAGACATTTGCTTCAAAGAAATGGTTGAATTATAAAAATGCAGATATATTTATTACAGTGCAGCAATTATTAAAAGATATTAAAAAATTATAATATCACTTTCTAGGATTGCTAATATGTTTGAAATTTAATTATTCAAGAAGGAAATTTATTTGCATATTACACAGTAGACAGTACTGCACAAAAAGGCAGGTAACCAGGTCCTAGGCCCTTTTCTAAGGTCTCTAAAGCACATCTCTTAAAAAGGAAGAAAATAGTACCATAACTACTGCAGACAGAGGAAGGTCAGAATTCCTTCCTTCCCTTTCCCCCCATTTTTTTTGTGGTAAAGGCCAGAGTTCAATTTAACTTGCCTTTTATTTCAAACATCAATGACTTGTTTGTTACTGTAACCTGGGGTCATAAAAAGGGAGGAAGGAAAAAAACTATACATTCATGGATTCCCTGTGTATCTAGGGAGCCACTTTCTATGTTATTTACCCTCATTCTCCCCGTCTCCCCCCAAAAAATGAAAGAGAAATAAGAGAACTGATATTCATTGAGTACCCACGTGGGTACATTACCTATATTTTTTGCATTTACTTCCCAATGAAATTCCATAAGTATATTTTATTACCACCATTTCAACAATTTAGACTCAGATTAAATAAATTACCCAACGCAACACAGTTAAAGATGGAGCCTGAATTTAAAATTAGGCCTCCTTTAAATTTTTTTTAATGTTTATTTATTTATTTTTGAGAGAGAGAGAGAGAGAGAGTGCGTGCGAGCAGGTTAGGGGCAGAGAGAGCGGGAGACAGAGGATCCAAAGCAGGCTCTGCGCCAACAGCAGTGAGTTCGATGGAGGGCTTGAACTCACAAACCAGGAGGAGATCATGCCCTGAGCCGAAGTCACTTAACTGACTGAGCCACCCAGGTGACCCTTCAATCCTCCTTGACCACCTTGACTTCACAGCTGAAGCGCTTCAAACTCACCTTCTAAATATTCATTGTTTCTTATCTTCAAATCTTTATTTCTACACAAAGACTTGAATTTATTCACAGAGTCTACGTTGTGTTTTGATTTTTTGTTTTGGGAGGGTTTTGGCTACTTTGGATGTGTTTATATCAATGTCTCTAAGTATGTCATGAGTATTCAGCAATATCATGGCAATAAATTAAAGCTTAAGACTTCCTTCTGAAATATTCATGGTAGGCAAAACAAAAAGTATGGAATCCAAAAAATTGAATGGTGACTTTTTTTTTTGCCACATTATTGACAGATACAAGCTGTTCACATTTTGTTATTGGGTAAATTTGTTAGTCCTGTTGTAAATGCCATCCTTCTCATCTTGCAAAGCTAATTTCAGAAAAGAAAAGCATTTTTAAAATAGAATTTGGTAATTAGAAGAGACTTATCAAGGAATCGCATGATTGGAATTTTTATATGTTTGGAGCTCACAGCAGTATATGATAGAAAGGTTTTAGTAATTTTTATTTGAAAATGGATGAATACAAACTATTAATTTTCTTATGTTACACTGTATCCTAGTAGTTTCTAAACATGGAAAATATATGTATACCAGAGATTACCTGTGAGCCTTACTTGTTCCTACCCATGGGTAACCTCTTTTTGAATATAATAAAATTAACATTTTTTTGTTTAGTTTTTTGAAAGTTGGTTGGAAATACAGATTCCCAGGGAAGGCAAGAGCACCTGGGCTGGAGTAGATGCAGATTCAGTGGAGAAAGAATCACATGTAAAAGAGAAATTATTCTCAGGACAAGTGTCCAGTCCACATACTTTTCGGACCTTAAGAGCTTTCTGTTTCACAGGCAAGAGGGCTTTCTACAGAAGGGTGATTAGTGAGACGGGTCTGATTCTATTTCCAAGATAATGTGTGGGGGATATATAACCATAGTACTCAACACTGGTCACTTAAGACACTTTCCTGTTAAAATATTACTCCCAATTGTGGACAGGTTCTATCCTATTAGTGGTATCTATCAGATACATTATAGATTTATTAGAGTGTTGTGAGATCCCTGGACCTCCAGCTTCCTTTTTTCTTTTTTTTGTTAAAAATTTTTTTAATGTTTATTATTGAGAGAGAGACAGAGACAGAGCGCAAGCAGTTAAGAGCAGAGAGAGAGAGGGAGACACAGAATCTGAAGCAGGTTCCAGGCTCTGAGCTGTCAACACAGAGCTCCACATGGAGGTTGAACTCACGAGCCTTGAGATTATGGCCTGAGCTGAATTTGGACGCTGAACTAAGCCCCCAGCTTCCTTTTTTCTATGGGGAAATTCACACCAAGTGCCACCATTAAATTTTTGGAATCTTAAAATGTAGCTTGTAAAGTCAGTGAACAAAAATTTCATTCCTCAATTGAGACATTAAATAAGGAAATCAGCATATACAATTTAAGTTTGCTCACTAGGTCTATAAATAATACATTTGTGTTCTCTTTTATTGTTTTGTATATTGAAGAATTTTTATGACTATATAAATATTTGAAAAACTAAATACATACCCTTACTTAATAAAAACCAATAAAATAGAATGGCTTTCCTATTTAGAAGGTTTATGTATTACTTTAATTACAAAAAAAAATAAAAGAAATTGTAGAGGAATACTAAAATGCAATAAAAACAACTAGTTGAGCACTAATATGATAGCATATCAATATAGTAAACCTCTATTCATTTACCTTGATTTAGGTGTTAATTTGCTCAGTTTCTTCCTGTAGTCAGTTCATTTTATACAGTGAAAGAAATCTAAATGAGACAAAAATCAAGGCATTTTACTCCCTAACAGATGTTGCAAAACAAATTTTATCTACTTTGTCTTCCCTCATAATTGTTTCACCGACTTTTGTACTTCAGGGGAAGTGGGGAAAACATCATTGCAGTTATCTCCATATCATGAACCTCTGTGAAAAAAATCACAGAACACATAGGAACTCCCTACATTTTAGTAGCTGTCACTTGTATAAGAATTTTAGTAATTGATTTAATATTTTCTTGGCCTGAATAATGAAACTGAAATTCCATGCCACCACCCCATCCTCATTCTCTTGGTTGCTCGGCAACATAGAACAAAGCAGAGACCCAACAGAGCAAAAAAGCAGGTTTAACTGTCACAGAAATGAAGCGTTTTCTTTCAGATCAGAGGAAACGCCAGAAGTTATCTGTTGATATATATATCTAATATGTGTGAGTATGCATGTATGTACCTAGAAATTTAATTCTCATAAGCAGTAGGAGTAGAGACAGTTGCTGCTGATGAAATTTAGTCAGCAAGCTTACTTAGTTATTCAAATAGAGATTCAGTAGTAATTAAGGTAGTAATTTGCCCATAGCCTGGATTTCTTTCCTTAAGATAGGAAATGAGGATTGGAGTTAACTGACTTCAGGGATGGAGGACTGGGGGGTATAAAAGCTAATAGAAAGGCGTGCCTTGCAAAGTTAGTCACAGTTGAAACCAAACAGTTGTTCTTGTATGCAAGGATTAGAGCCTATCTAATATAGGTGAATGTAATCACAAACAAGTTTGTCTATGGTTATAAAGTTTAAGTGTTCTCAGAGTTTAGGATGCCTTTCAGATGATAAGAATCGTTTTAATCAGATGTTTGATTTCACTTGAGAAGTAAAATTGTGAGTATACTTCTTATGCCAGATGTAATTTAACTTAACAGAAATGATTATTCATCACAGCCGAAGAGATCTTGATTAAAAATTCCAAAGGATATCTCATCTATGAGAGGCAGTACAATGAGTTACCAATGGAAGTATGAACAGTTTTTTTCTAGGCATTTTCTTAAAAGCCTAGTGCCATATCAACTTCTGTTTGAATTTGTAGCAGGGCCTTTTTTTCTTTAGGTTAAAAGGATGTGATATACATGATCGCTTCCTGAAATTTCTCTTGGTGTGTGATTCTGCAGTGTGCTTTAAAATATTGATATTTATAGTCATCAGATTTTTTTTTTAACATTTATTCATTTTTGAGAGTGAGAGAGACAGAGCATGAGCAGGGGAGGGGCAGAGAGAGAGAGGGAGACACAGAATCGGAAAAAGGCTCCAGGCTCCGAGCCATCAGCCCAGAGCCTGGCGCGGGGCTCGAACTCACGGACCGCGAGATCGTGACCTGAGCTGAAGTCGGACACCCAACCGACTGAGCCACCCAGATGTCCTAATATAGTTATCAGATGTTTTAAAGGGTAGCTTCCTATATTAAAATTAGCAACATTTGTAAGACTTTAATGGGGGAAGCTTTACTCGTAGACATCTACTGTACTTTTATTTAAAAGGCTTATTAAAGAGAGTACAGTTGACTCTTGGGCAACACAAGACTTAGGGGCACCAACCCTGGGTGCATTTGAAAAGTTTGCGTATAACTTCTCATCTCCCCAAAATCTTAACTACTGATAGCCTACTGCTGACTGGAAGCTTTACCAGTATCATAAGCAATCAACTAATACATACTTTGCATGTTATATGTGTTATATACTCTACTTTTACAATAAACTTAGAGAAAAGAAAATCATAATGAAGAGAAAATACATTTGTTGTACTGTATTTATGGAAAAAATCCATGTAGAAGTGGACACATGAAGTTGAAACCTGTGTCGTTTAAGGGTCACTGTATTCTTAGACTGTATTCGTAAATTTGAGAGGTGGGGAATATGCCACAAAATGAAGCACCTCCTCCAGACACTTAGTTTAAATCATGACAATATAGTCAGCCTGGAGCTTAGTTTTATTTTCAACTAGTCATCTGCAGCCAGGCTTCCCACAGAGGGAGGTTTCCATATACACAGTGCACCATGCAACTTGGATGAACAGCATTAGAGGCTGCTTATGAGAATATTATATCTGGGATCTACAGAGAGCAGCCAGAGCAGCAAGACAAAAGTGCTGATTGCAGGGTATTTTCTATGTAGGTTTCCTGCCCACCTGATGTTCACCACTTTTCTTCAGTACAGACTATAGTGGAAAAAAAAAAATATGTTTCTAACTTGATTGTTTTTCTGATAAATCCAGCAAGTTTTTCTGATTTTTCTGTTATTATTCATAAGGACACAGTTACATTCTACAGACATATTTGTGTTTTTCAAATTAATTTAGTGACTTACAGCTGAGGCAGTAAACTGGGGTGGCCACTGTAATGCTAATGAGACTTGGTGAATTTGCCCACTCATGTCAGAAAGTGGTGTGCCTTTTGTGTGTGCATAAGCAGGTGTACATATGTTCAGAGGAGCAAATACCCAACAATAAAGCAGTGCAGATGGTCCATTAGTAGAGGAGCATGGCAGGCTTACATCTTAGGATGTAAGTATTCAACAGATACATCATGAAGAAGTAAGATGCAGTAAGAACTCTGGACACAAAAATAAATAGAACATTGCTTTGTCCTCCAGTGGCTTGTAGTCTAATTTACTTGGCTACAGCAGAGCAGGGCACATAAAGACAGACTGGAGCTTGAGGTCCATCCTTCTGTCAGAAGAGGAAGGATGGCAGAACATTGAATTCATCTGCATTATCTGTGATATCCAGTCTGTAAACAAGAACACTGTCCACAAATTGTGGTAGTTGGCAGTTAGGAGAGGGACTGCCCTAACTTGAAATCCTGAAGTATCCTAAAAGAAAGGTAGTGTGCAGAGAAGAGTTAGCATGCCAGGCCTGAGATTGATATCCTTACAAAGGCTGGTTTGTAAGGTTGGCCTTTGGCTGGTGTTTGAGAACAGGAATGATAAACAGTTGCCTAGTGATTTAAAACGTCCTCTAAATGGCAGGAGTGGCTTGCAGCGTACTGTGTCTAAACTGTTTTTACAAACAGTATGGTTTATACTGAACATTTATTTTCCCTGCGGGGGACTGAATTTTTATTTGTGCTAGGCAGAGAATGCCTATGTGACTAGCCCCCAGTAAAAACACCAGGCACTGATGCTTTAATGAACTTTGCAGGTAGACAACATTTCACAGATGTTGTCACAACTCTGTGCTGAAGAAATTAAGTGCATCCTGTGTAACTTCACTGGTAGACTCTTGGAAGCATATGCATGGTTTCCTACAGACTTCATACTGAGAGAGCCTTTTTGTGGACTGATTTTGTTTTCAGTCCTTCTGCTGTAATATATAGCAATCATAAATACAACAACTTCTGGATCCTATGAGACCCTCTAGTGAATCACTGAGACTGAGGGCTGGTCGTGAGCACTCCCAACAAAGGCAGAATCTAAATTTCAAACCACTATGTAGCAGCACAGAATTTGATGGATAGCAGTAGCTTTTCTGTTGTTCTTAAGTCCACATATGAGACTCCAAGAGCTTTTGGTCCAGTTTGAAATGTCTCTTCTTCACTCCTCCTGACAGTTATAAGAGGCATTCAATCTACTCTGCTTTTCCCACCTCCCCACCTATTGGTTTTGAGTGATGGAAAAGTCAAGCTAAATGTGAGTTTATTGATCCCCATAACTCAAAAATCTTGGGATAGAGCTTGCTTCAGTTTGAGGCTCAGCTCCAATGATGCATCCATTTCTGGGTTCTGCTGCTGCTTTGCGGATTACCTTCTCCAGCCAGCTCTTTCCTTATTGACACAAGGTGGCTGTTGCAACTCCAGTGTCAGGTTCTTTCTTGGAACAAGAAAAAGCCAAAGGTGAAAGTTAAAGCTCATGAATTCAGTTTTTGTTATGTGCCCACATGAACCACATGTGGTGGTTCATGCACCCCCCAACCACCACCCAAGGAGTCGGCATGAGCCTCCCCTACCCCTAAAAAAAATCAGGACAAAGAATATTTTCCAGAAGCGGAGTGAGTAGATACTGAGAGGCCACAATCACAATCAGTGTTTACTAGCTTTACCATCCCCACCACTTAAAGATCATTGATCTCTCAGATACAGAAAAAGCATTTGACAAAATTCAACATTTATTCATGGTAAAAACTTGCAACAAAAGGGTATAGAAGGAATGTATTCAATATAATAAAGGCCATGTATAACAAGCCTCCAGCTGATGTAATCAATGGTGAAAAGTTGAAAGCTTTTCCTCTAAGATCAGGAAAAAAAAAATGCCTACTCTCAACACTTTGATTCAACATAATTAATACTAGAAGTCCTAACCAGAGCAGTCAGTCAGCCAAGAAAAAGAAATAAAAGGCAGTCAAATCAGGAGTAAGACGTAAAACTGTTTGCAGATAGCATATTGTTATATATAAAAAAATCCTAAAGATTCCACCAAAAAAAAAAAACTATTGGAACTAATAAGTTCAATAAAATTGCAGAAGACAAAATTAACAGAAAAAAAATCAGTTTTCTTTCTATACAATGACAGTGAATTACCTGAAAAAGAAAGAAAATAATCTCATTTATAATGACATCAGAAAGAAGAAAATATTTAGGTATGAATTTAACCAAGTAAGTGTGAAAGATCTGTATACTTAAAAAGTCTAAGACAATGAGGAAAGAAATTGAAGAAAACACAATTAAAAGGAAAGATATCTGATGTTCATGGGTTAGAAAAGTTAATGTTGTTAAAGTGGTGGTACTACTCAAATCCATCCTTAGATTCAGTGCATTCCCTATCAAGATTCTAATGGTATTTTTTACAGAAAAAGGGGGGAAAAAACACCAAAATTCATACAGAGCAACAACAATAATAAAAAAAAAAGACCCTGAATAGCCAAAACAGTCTTGAGAAAGCAAACAAAGCTGGAGGTATCACACCTCCGGATTTCAAAGTATATTAATAAAATAGTATGTTACTGGCATTAAAAACAGACACATAGACAAATAAAACAGAATCAAGAGCCCAGGAAAAAAAAAAACCCATACATATACAGTCAATGAATGTTTGACAAGGGAGCCTGGAATACTTAATGGAGAAAAGATAGTCTCTTCAATGAGTGCTGCTAGAAAATTGGATAGTCACATGCAAAATAATGAAAGTGGACCCATACCTTACAACACTCACCAAAATCACCTCAGGGCAGATTGAAGACTTAAGTGTTAGACCTGAAACCATAAAACTCCTAGAAGAAAACATTGGTATCTTTGACATTGGTATTGACAATGATTTTATGGATATGACACCAGAAGCATAACAATAAAAGCAAAAAGAAACAAGTGGGACTACATCAAACTGAAAAGTTCCAATCAGCTGAAAAGAAACAATCAGCAAAATGAAAAGGCAGCCTTTCAAACCATATATCTGATAGAGTGTTAATATCTAAAATATATAAAGAACTACAACTTCAAAGCAAAAATAAAAATAATAATGTGGTATAAAAATTGGCAAAGGACCTGAGTAGACACATTTCCCAAGAAGATACACAAATGGCCAACAGGAGCATTCAGGGGTGCTCAACATCATTCATTATCAGGGAAATGCAAATCAAAACCACAATGAGATGATCACTTCACACTTGGTAGAATGGTTACTATCAAAAAGACAAGATAAGTGCTGGTGAGGATGTATAGAGTAAAGGAAATCCTTATATGTGCTTGGTGGGAATGTAAATTAGTACAACCACTATGGAAACAGTATGGCATTTCCTCAAAAAATTAAAAATAGAACTACCTTATCTCGCATTTCCTCTTCTGGACATATTTCCAAAGGAAATGTAATCATTATCTGGAAGAGATGTGTGCACTTTAATGTTCATTGCAACATTGTTTACAATAGCCAAGACATGGAAACAGCCTGTCATTTACATCAACATGAATGACCTTTAAGGGTATTATGCTAAGTGAAATAAGACAGAGAAAGACAAATACTTTATGATCTCAGTTATGTGTGGAATCTAAAAGAAACCAAATTCATAGAAGCAGGGTGGATTGGTGGTTGCCAAGGGTGAGGGAAATGGGTGAAGGTGGTCAAAGGGTACAAACTTCCAGTTATATACAGCATATAATAACATGGTAACCATAGTTAACACTTAGGTAAATATTGTGTATTTGAAATTTGCTGAGAGTAGGTCTTAAAAGTTCTCACCACACACATACACACGCACACCACATACACACACAGAGTTGTAACTATGTGAGGTGATAGATGTGTTAACAGTATTTTACAATATGTAAGTATATCAAACTAAAAATCACTGGCACACCTGGTGAATTTTATAGCTTTGTTTTCAGTATTTGTTGCTTTCAGAGAAATTCTGCCCCAAATAGCTCATCTATCTTTTACAGTATTTTGATTAAAGGACTGATCACATAGTTTAGTGCCCACTTCTGGAATCTTCTTGTATTTCAGTTAAGTTCTATAATTAATGAGATAAATATCACAGTTTCCAAATACTGTTCAAACTTTCTGTAAGTAATTGAGCCCATGCCTATCAGATCAATTTAGATTTTTCACCTTAGTTTTCTATCTGGCTTTGCTAATTGGACTCGAAATTATTACTGTATTCCTGTGGCCTTTTAATTCTGTCTCTTCCTCTTATTGACTTGTCTTATAAGCACAGTAATTTAACTTTCCATCGCCTTGAAAGGAAATGAGCTTTTTATGAACAAATGTTTCTTGGAATGTGGTCGACCTTTTATATGAAATACAATAGGGAATAAGATGCAGAGTAAGGCACTGAATTCTTAAGAGAATTCATTTCCCATTTACTTATTTCTTTTGAGTTTGGACATGAAGCTGCTGTGGCATTTACCTCACTCACAGTAGATAACTAAAACTATATAAGTGATATGAATATTTAACTGTCATTTATATCCCATTATATTTAAATCCCATTGTCTCCTTTTCTTCCTATTAGCCAATAAGGTAAATGAAGATGACTCAAATAGGGTACACCAGTTCCAAGGCAATGCAGGAAAATGCTAACCTCAGTAAAATGTTGAGCCTACTTTAGACATACCTTCTTCTAGATTTCACTTGGGTAAAGAAAAGGAATATTCCTTCTCATTTGTGATTTTAAGTACACCTGGCAGAACCTAAAAACAACATGGATCTTCCATGGTGCCTCCTGGGAATGAACCACTTTTTATTACAAGCAGTATGAACAGAACATTGAAATAATACTGCACATTGGCAGGGAGAGAGGAGACACATTTCAGGTTTAAAAATAACTCTCCCATGTGCATACACACATTTTTTCACTCTTCAGTTCTTTCTCCCTTTTTTTTTTTTCCATCTTTCATGTTCTATACAAAAATATAGAACCTGTTAAGTATCCTATAAAGTAACCCCATTTGCACATTTAATTTGTTTATGCTGAAAGAGAGAACAATCCAGAGAGATATAAATAGTGTGGGTGACTGTGGTTCCATTCCATGCACATATGCCCTAGACTGAGCAGTAAAGTGGGAAATTGCAGTCTGCTGTTTTTTCGTGAGGTCTCAATTCCCGGTGTATCTCACAGTGTGAATATAATGCTGACTTGAGTGTGATTCCTTAATTTAAAGATACATATTTTATGTGTAAAATAGCCCTGTAGACAAACCAGCCAGTTTCCCTAGTATTTAACTGGAGAATCGTAATCTGTTCAGTGATGGAAAAAAAGCCTAGCTACCATGGAGCTCTTGAGTGGCAGAATGTAGTATGTCTGCCTCCAAAAGGACACATAAGTACTGTTTACTGTAATTTGAGGGTAAGCCAAAGGATTTTTTAGGGTAATTGTGAGATCTTTGTAATCCAATTATCAGCACTGTATCATCGTCCTCACCATCATCTCTTTTCCCTAATGATTTGGGTATCGGGGTAGTAAGGTTTCTCTTATATTTTCAAAAGAGTTTTGTCTTTTCACGGGTTCTTTTCTGTGTAGCAATTCGATAATAGTCTTCCACAGTCTGAAAAAAGAGACATTTGACCCATCAAATCCAATTCTAGAAATTTATCCTAAAGGAATATTCCTACAAATGGAACAAATAGATGTACAAATATGTTCACTGCAGGGTTTTTTATAAGAATAAAAATAGGAACAAAAACCTAAATTCCCAACGGTGATGGACTATTTAATAATGCCACCATGGTATAGTGTTATACTGAGCAGCCATTAATAATAATGACTGAAGTCTATCAAGGGTTTATTGTATTAATGTAGATAATTCTTAACAGCCATAGGATTTTGTAGATCTGTCTTAAAAATGTCTAATATAATGTATTTGTATGTATTTAGTTCATGTATGCATGCTTACATTTTTAAATTTATGAATATATTTAGTATATCAGAAAAAAATCTGGAAGAATATAACAAAAATGTAAGTAATGATAGCTGAAGGAGGAGAAAGTGATTTAAAAAAAAATCTTGTATTTTCTAATTTTTCTAAATTGGAGATACTACTTCATTTGGACCATTAATTACAGATTCTCTAACTTTGTGCTGTCAGTAGAGTAACCGCTGACCATGTGACTATTCAAATAAAAAGTTATTGAAATTAAATAAAATTTAAAATTCAGTTTCTCACTAGGACTTGCTACCTTTCCAGCTCTCATAATGGACACAGCAGAGACAAAAGATTTCTGTCGTCACACACGGTTCTGTTGGACAGTGCTGCCTGACTCTTGAACTAAAAGTTGTAGTCCAGCAACAATCCTTGTAGAAACTTTAAAACATTTCCACCCTACTACATACAGCGATGTAATTGCTGCATCTCTTACTACATACGTGCAGCAGGCAGTTGAGAATTGTTACAACAGCTGTCTGTTAGAAGAGATTGTGAAATCGGAAGCTGCATTAGGGTTTACCTTCCAGATAGGCTGTGGCAGCTGGTAGCAGCATAACCATGGACTTCTGTAGTTTTTGATCTCTTCTAACATCTGCTAGTCATACAAATATCATTTGTCACCATCTTCTTTTTTAATGGATGGAAAGATTGAATCTCAGAAAGGCTGTTCAAAAGGCACAATACGTCTCTTACTCCAGAGGTCTCTTAATTCACAGGAATACTGATGAAGAAATAACTATTAGTATCAGTGGCTTGCCCTAAGGACAGTAAACACTGAATGAAGGGTTAGAGCTTGTCTTTCTCTTCTTGAGTATGTATGTGAGGTTTTGTGGGGTTTTTTTTGTTTGTTTGTTTTTTCCGTTTTGTTTTTCTACTGCACCTCCATCTTGGTGGTAAATATTAGAAAAGTGAGGACATACCATTACATTTCCGTACCTCTTCCACACATTTTAACTCTCACAAGTTGATATTCTAGTAAATGAGAAAAGGACAAGTTTTTCTCATGCATGTAACTTGATTGCTATAACTATAAATACTGTAAATATTTTTAGCTCACTATTGGCAAAATCATTTGTTTCTCAGTAAAAGCATATATAAGCTTTGTTTGTGTGAAAAATTGCAATAAATATGATGGCAAGATGTTTTACTAGGATATACTATAAAATACTGCAAGTCTTTTTTTTAAATTTTTTTTAATTTCAGTTAGTTAACTTGATGTCTTAATTTCTGAGAAAAATTGGGGTATATTTAAACCCCACTGAACATTGTTTCCTCCTTCTAGAAACTACAGCTTTCTTTGAAAGGTAACTTCTGCAGTTTGGTCACATCCTGAGGTACATCCAGGGGTGGTTGACTTCTTGCCTGTTACTTAGCATTCTGCTCCTGGTGGTTGTGCCTCCTCCTTCCTGCAGGACTTAGGTCATGGTCTGAGGTACTTCTTAAGTGCTGGCCTGGTGGGGTCTGCTCACCAGCTTGCCTTGTGGCAGTAGTTAGGGCAGTTCTTGTTAGTACCCTGTGGCTTCATCTCCATTTCTTTTCTTTTGTCTCCTTTCCTCTCTCCCTTTTTTCTTCCTTTCCTTCTCCTATTCTTGTGGCATTATTCCCTACTCTCTACATCTGCTTTATTCCTGCTTTTTCTTTCCACCCAAGGCCAGCATTCTCCGATGAGTCGAGCTAGCCTGTTAGATTCACCTTGAACTTAATGATTATTGAGGTCTGCTTTAGTTTTTTGCCCTCACTTAAAAAGGTGTACATATGAAGGGTACCTGGGTGGTTCAGTCAGTTGAGCATCAGGCTCTTGATTTTGGCCCAGGTCATGAACTCATGGTTCATGGGTTCGAGCCCTGCCTTGGGCTCTGAGCCTATTTAGGATCCTGTTTCTCCCTCTTTCTCTGCCCCTCCTCACCCCCTGCTTGTGCATGCTTGCACTGTCTCAAGTAAGTATTAAAAAGTAAATAAATAAAATGTGTACATTTGAGATAGCCTTAAAAAATCCGTTTAATTTTATTATCCTCATTAATCACTTCAGTGTGAGAATGTTTAATCAGTCTCAAATATGGTCTGGGTTTAGCCACTCTAATATCCAGGCTAAATCGTCTCAGCAAGACTAATTATTTTTGTAGACTTGAAGGTTAATTTTATCCTTTCTTGAAATTCTTTTCTTACATCAAGCACATCTTTTCCTTAAAGGTTTAGTAGCTTACTTATCTGAATATTGATTATGGATCAGAGAAAAAACTCAACCAAAAATATTACTGCTGTCATCTACTTTTATTCATCACATTTGTGAATGTTCTGTTAATCAGATTCAACATGTGGATAACCAGTATTTGGTGAATTAAAATAGAAGAAACCATATTTTTTTCACCGGTAACAACTGCGGATACTTCAAGACTTTCAGTCCTTCATTTTCAGTTTAGTTATTAAGAGTTGCTAGTGTTGGGTGCCTGGGTGGCTCAGTCGGTTGAGTGCCGACTTCGGCTCAGGTCACGATCTCGCGGTCCGTGAGTTCGAGCCCCGCATCGGGCCCCTGTGCTGACAGCTCAGAGCCCGGAGCCTGTTTCAGATTCTGTGTCTCCCTCTCTCTGACCCTCCCCCATTCATGCTCTGTCTCTCTCTGTCTCAAAAATAAATAAACATTAAAAAAAAAATTAAAAAAAAAAAAAAAGAGTTGCTAGTGTTTGCAAAGACCTAATATATAGCTAGAATGCTGATAGGGCTGTGTTTACTACTTGCTTGCAAAAACATTTATTGAAATGTACTAAATATTTACAATAATGTACTAATGGTCTACCTTACTAAAATGTTTAAAAATATATTGCCATTTAAAATATTTTACATCTGGGGCGCCTGGGTGGCACAGTCGGTTAAGCGTCCGACTTCAGCCAGGTCACGATCTCGCGGTCCGTGAGTTCGAGCCCCGCGTCAGGCTCTGGGCTGATGGCTCGGAGCCTGGAGCCTGTTTCCGATTCTGTGTCTCCCTCTCTCTCTGCCCCTCCCCCGTTCATGCTCTGTCTCTCTCTGTCCCAAAAATAAATAAATATAAATAAATAAATAAATAAATAAATAAATAAATAAATAAATAAATAAAATAAAATATTTTACATCTGAAATATTGTACATTTCACAATTTTTTCAACATTTATGTTACTCCCTACTAACACGTTAGTTGTAAAAATTAATTTGTTGTTTAAGAAAAAGAATGGGTTTACTTTTCAGTTCCATATTGTGAGTTTAAAAATTGAAACTTCAAATTATGAACAGAATCTGAAGATACTTTGGGGGCTTTAATAAATTGCAGAAAATATATTTCTTTACAACTTATTTAATAAATGACTTGAAAATGAAGTATTTAAAACCAAGTCTAGGATTCTTTCCGGACAAACACTCTTCACTCCCCAAAAAGCACATATTAGTTTATTACACAAAAGTTCAGTTTTTCTTGTTGAAATCTGACTTCATTTAAGTTAAACTTACATTTTCTTTTTCTTAGAAAGAGTGGGGAAAATTTCAAAAAAATGTATTATATTCTATAAAGTAGACATAGATAAAATAAATTATTGGAAAAAAAACTATCCACTTAAAATTACACTAAACATTTTTCTAGAAAATTGGACAACCTAATTTAAATGACAATATGGTTTTGCATTCTTCTTCTTGATAACTGTCATTGGTTCCTCTCATTTACTATTTGTGGACTGTCTTTCTCAGTAGAAGACATGCAAAGACTGCATTATTGTGGTTTTCATCTCAGTAATATGGACATGTCTTAATTGAATTTACAGTAACTTGAATCAGATTGTAGTATCAAAATTAAAATCTGATTAAATTTTAAATTTTATATTTTGATTTTGAGGTTTGGTAAACTATCTGTGTAAATGCCGGAATTTGCATTCCTTTTTCTTTGCTAATATGACATTGTTGCTCTATGACTTTGGATGATTTTACCCCTCTGCTTTTCATCATATGTCTGTATTCTCATTTGAAGAGAAATTTTTATCCCCTCCTTCGGAGAGAGCTTTTCTGTCACCAGTTTGGGACAAATATATTACTTGTGTGTTTTTAAAGAAAATTAGGTCAGTATTAATTTCCCAGGATAATATTTACATTTATAAATTTCTGTTTTTTGTGGTGGAGGTGAAAGGCAGATTCATGAGAAATAAGTTTATTGTTTAATGTCAGTAAACAAGTAAATTTGTCAGTAAAAACAAGAAAGTAATGAAAATAAAAATTAAGACAGCAATAGAAAAAAAAAAGTTGTCTTTACAGAAGTTTAAGTCTCAACAGTACCATAGATCAAGTCAGTGATAAAGTCATATGTAGTCCAGTTCTCATCCAGTGAAATCTGCTACAGTGTGGTACAATCATGGGTCCTGTAGCCAAGCCAAATTGTTTTGTAGGTCTCTTTGGGAAGTAAAGACATGCGTGAGCCAGCATATCTGTCCCTGTGACTCAAACAAATGAAAGGCTGAATAATGGTGGCCTTGCCAACCTGCTGCAAAACATGCAGATTAATGAAACAGACACTGGTAAGAGACAGCCTTATTAATTACAGAAGTGTAACCATGGCCTTCTGTCAGTTCAGGCTCTTTTTATTACTTATAGTGTAAATCACATACTATGTGGAGTACAAGTGGAATCTAAACTGTAATACGGTGCGTGCTCTTTGGTGATTTGCAAACTTTTGAGGACAGAATTTACCTAATATCTAATAATTTACCTCTTTTCCACAGGACAGTAGAATTAATGTACGAATTAGCAGACTTGAGTAATCCTACTAGCAAACCCATGTTCATTATTGAGATAAACAGATTTCCCAGGATAAGGATTATTTTCCTCCTATGGTATCTACAAACTTATTAAAAGCAAAACAAACCCAGAACCATAGACTGTTAGTGATTTTGATTAGAACACTTATAAAAATGGTCATTTCACAGTAAAGGAGAGAGATGTTCTCAACTGAATATCTAGAAAGGCTGTAGGTAAATGTCTAGCCCGTATAGATTTAGTCAGTCATGTGATTTAAGGAATGAGCCCTGATCTGATCCCATCCCTACCACTAACTTCAGGCAAGTTCTTAACCTCTCTGAGTTTCTAATATGTAGAATTGCTCTAATACCTACTCTTAAGCACTTTTGGTGGTAAAATAGGCCTGTAGAAGATGATACCTATTATTTCCAAGTTCTTGTCTTAATCCTCACTACAGAACTTGTGAAGCAACATATTTTCATTGCTCCTATAATTCATTAACTGAAGAGGCAGTAGGGCTGAAAAAATATAGAGGTTTTTGCATGCTTTCTTAAAATAAGTTATAAACAAAAAGTGATACATTTATTACTTAATGACTGGGGTTATTTTACAGATTGTAGAGTTTCTACTCACCTGAGCAATTTTAAGTGAATTTACTATGTAGGAACACAATACGTTGGCCAGAAAAAAGTGGGAAGTGGAAGTTGCTAAAGATATGAAGAATTATCCTTATTTCTCAGCTGAAATAATCATATGGGGTTTTTGTAACATGTGGAATAAGAACAAATGAGGTTTTAGACAAAATAAAATGCCATACACCACTAAAGCATAAACTCTGCCTCACTTCAAGAGGACAGTAGTGTATGAGTACTCTACATAGATTCACACTGGAATAATTTAAAAATATTGAGTAACTTGTTAGAGTGTAAGACTGTCCATACTTGTGTTACTGTACCTTAGGATTTCTCATTTAATGTAAAACTCAATGCAAACACATGAAATGCTGAGAGAAATTTATAACATCCTGAGAGAATAAAGCGATAATTTAGAAATACATAATGAAAAATTTAGCAACAGATAGGAGATTGAGAATTCAAATTTGGTTTCGAATTGGTGATATATAAATGATCCACAGAAAGGAGAATAGGCCTCTTTAGCACTTTAGAATGAAGTGTTGGTATGATAACATGCGCTGACATCTGGTTTGCTTTTAGCAAAAATAAGAGCACTCCCTTCATCTGGTGTATGTTTGTACATACTTTGAAAACCAGAGTATCACAGCTAAGTTATGTTATTCAGTTTTCATTTTAATTAATCCCTATTTGTGTTTTTGAAAAGTAAACATTTTAAACTATTTAGAAAAAAATATGTCAGTATTTATGGTATTGGAAATCCTGGAATAATTTTAATTTTTTTTTTTTTTTTAGATAGAAGCAGATCAGAACTGTATGAGTCAGGATTTAAATTTAAGTTTCATCAGTTATTAGTACCATAAAATTTTGATTCCAGGAATTCTAAATAGAAAAAAAAAATACTGTACCTTCAAGAGGCTCTCTATGATGACTAACTTCTGTGCTGGGATGTTCTGTAAACATCATCCTAAGTGTGAGCAAAGAATGATCTCCAACAGTTAGTTCCATGTCCTCTAGCAATTCTGTGCTGTCTGGGAAAGGGGAAATATCCAAAAACAGGGTAAGTTTTGCACATCTTCACGAATTACAAGTACCTTAGTAAGCCATATGTTTTAAGTAAAAAACAAAACAAAACAAAACAAAACAAAAAACTAGAATGGTTAAATACATAAGCATTTTCTCCCATGAATTGGACAAGCAGCAGCACTTGGGCTTTGAGGCAGCTGGGCTGGATGGCTCTGTGACTTCCCCAAAACAACATGGGTACTCCAGGGGTTTTTGCTAAATCAACCCAATCAGTTCATCACTGGATACCGGCCAGATCAGGCCAATAGAATTTCTAAGCATTCCGTCACAAGACTGTGAGTGGGGCACGAATATAGAGTACAAAGAGGAGCAAACTAGTTTGGGGAGGTTCCTGAAGTTAGAAGGAATAGAGTTGTTGATCACCCATCTTTTCACACCACTGCCTTCCAGCTTCTGCCTTATTTAATCAGTAAGGGGAAGGAGCAACAGAAGGGCCTCTTTCAGGGACAAGAATAAATACTATTTCTTGGCTCCAAATATATGCTCTTTCCTTTCTAAATGAATGTGTCTTCTTCTAAACTTCTGTGTCTTCCTTGCCAAGTAGAAAGAACTTCTAGAAATAAAAAAAAATAAAAAGATTTAGTTTCAAACATAACAATGGGCTTCTCAACAGAATCATAGGTTATTTTCTGAGGAAACTGGGATAAGTAACCAGGGCCTCAGCTATTGTTTTCTTGGTGACCTCATCCAACACTCTAGCCTTTGTGACCCGCTCTTACAACCTCACATACCCTACTCCTTCTCAGTATGCCCTGAGTGGTCAGCAAGGGGTTTCATTAGCATGGAGGTGCTTATTCTATGCTTTCTGTCTGCATTGGAGGTAGACACCACAGTGACAATATGGGCTCGTGCAAGTGAAAGCATAGGTTAGGACGGTAATTCCCCAAATCAGTGATGTTTTCTAGCAAGAGCCCCATGATCCAAAACATTGATTTATTAAGTTCCCTAGGCTGGGGATCAGATTAGGGCATTCATTTGTATCCTCATGTGATTTAATAAAGATGACACATTGGCAGGCTTACCAGGAGTGAGCACAGAACATTCTTTTTGGATAATGGCACACATGAGTGCCTCCTTGCAAGGCAGTAATAATGTCTGAGGCCACCCTATTTTGGAAGACAGCTTTTCTCATTAAAGAAATTTCAGTGTTCAATAAGGATAGGATTTGTTAGCTATCATTTAAGGCTTGGTGGATAAACATAATGGCTTCTATGTGTGCTATAATATCCAAAAGGCCAGTGAAGGGGACAAAGACAGTGGCCAAATAATTGTACCAGTGGAATACAAAATGTGCCCATCTCACCTTGAGGAGAGGGTGATCGGTAGTTGTTACCATGAGGCAAATTCTCCCCTGTGCAGGGAAAACCCATAATGCAGTGGCCCAGCCACCCAGGTGGAAGCCATGACCAGAGATTGGTGCCACATGGCAATGGGTCCCATTTGAAGAAACAGAAGAGAAACAGAAACAAGAAACAGAACAGAGTAGGAAAAGATAAGATGACTCAGGCACAAGGAACTTGAATCTAGTAGTGTCTATATGAACTAGGTCACAAAGCCTTTTTGAAAGTGGTCACAGCACCCCTACATTAGTATCTCTTGAACTGACTCAGAGCCCTGGCTAGGGGTGGCTGGATGGGGCTGAGTGGGTAGGGGCGAGCAAAGGGCATGGATACGTGGGAGTATTGCATTTGTTACAGTCTCCGAATGATTCTTAGTCATACTAAAGTTTGAGAATCCTGTTGCTCCTAAAGTTTTTGCAGCCAGTGAAAAAAGGCAGACATGTCATGTTACATGAGTCACAGCGTCCCTAAGAAAAAAACTAATCAGTTGCCTCAGAGAAGCAAAAGAATTCCTCCTTACTAAGACCAGAGAGAATTCCTTTCTGGGTGCTTTGGTGGTAATGTAATACCCATCCATATTAATCTACCATTTCATAGTAAGTTAGTTATAATAATCTAAACTCATTAGTATTGGTTTTGATATCTACAACAGTTAAGTAATGCCATACAATTTCTTCATCTATCACAGGAGACAGGGCAAAAAGAATTATCTTTATACTTCTTATCTCTAGATGATGCAATCAAGTGGGTTACTTTGGCACCTTGCCCAGGGTAGCATTCTATTTCCCTGCTTATTCTTGTTCTGCAAGCCCCCTCTTTGCTTCAGGAGATGAAATCATCATTTTAGAGAGTCAGAGAATGAGCATATTTGGGAAATTCAAGTATGATCAGTCTGTGTGAAACCTGAGCGATTCTGTTGACTTTTATGGCATCCTTCCTTCGCTGTGCTCTCTTGTCCTCATGCGTGCCAGTGGATGGAGCTCCTTTTCCACTATCATGGATCCCCTGCATCAAAGGCAGACCCTCAATATAGTCACAGATCATTGCCATCTCCTATGAAATCGAAATCTAGAGTTTCCTTCCTGGCCATAACCTCCATCTCTGCCACAGTTTTTCTAGTCGGTGAACCGAGCAGGTATTTGTCATCCTGATGTTAACTTACAGTCCCTCAAGTCCTTTCCAATTCTTTTTGTGCCTGATCCTTGGGCTGGTTTTAAATACTCTCCCTGACTAAACCCTGTGTAACTAGCAGCCTAAAGTGCTTGCACCTTTGTATTTTTTTCAATTCTGGAATATGAGCAGTAGTGATATAGTCAGTTGGAATCACTGATATACTGTTGAGACTGTTAAGTGGAGTTAATCACTGTCTTGATGTTCCAGTAGCACTTTACTCTTACTAGTCTCATAGAACTTGGCTCATTGAGGTGTAATTTTTTTGTGGATGGTGGTCTCCTTCAGTGCAGGTAGACACCCCACCCTCCCTAGACAGTCCCAGATATTATTTTTCTTTTTATCTCCTACTGCATCTGGCACATAGGCCCCAAATGAATGTATTTTAATTGCATATAATTGAGATATTTGGCCAGTATATACTAATTTTTCCATTAAAATACATATTACTATTATCGTGTCTAAATATATGGTTTTAAGTTTATTTATTTTGAGAGAGAGTGAGTGAGCAGGGGGAGGGGGACAGAGAGAACGGGAGACAGAGAATCCCAAAGAGGCTTCCTACTGTCAGTACAGAGCCCCATACAGGGCTAGAACTCACGAACTCATAAACTGTGAAATCATGACCTAAACTAAAATCAAGAGTCGGACGCTTAACCCACTGAGCTACCCAGGTACCCCTAAATATTTTTTGAATTGAGAAAGTAAACCAGGTATTTATTAGCAAGCAGTGTATTAGTTGTAGTGTTTTGAGCACCAAGAAATAAAAGGCATGGATTATTTCATTTAAGAAAATACTAAGTTTGGCACCAAAAAAACCCGTCTTTTTCTAAAGAAAAACACAGATATATTAGTTGCTGGTGATTATCATTTCATGTTTATTTTACTTAATAGTATTGAATTTAGCTCACAGAACTGGAGGTTTATGGTGCCTGAATACAATATATGACATATTCAGTGTACTAAAATTTAACACTTTAAACAAAACTTTTATTATTTTTTTCTCTTAGTGTTTATTTATTTTTGAGAGAGAGAGAAAGAGACAGAGTGTGAGCAGAGGAGGGGCAGAGAGAGAGGAAGACACAGAAATCCAAAGCAGGCTCCAGGCTCTGAGCTGTCAGCACAGAGCCCGCCGTGGGGCTTGAACCCACAGACTGCGAGATCATGACCCAAGTCGAAGTTGGACGCTTAACTGACTGAGCCACCCAGGTGCCCCTAAACAAAACTTTTAAGTCACAAATGCTTATTATAGAAAATTGGAAACATATAAGGAAGAAAAGGCACCTAAAATCTCACCCCCTGATAATAGTATATGTTAACATTTTGGTGTATTCATTTGTCTTACTTTTCTGTAATTTTTCAATAGTTGACTTTCTAGCCTCTAAATAATTTTGCATCTTGCTTTTCACTTCATCTTATATGCTCTTGGTCTGTTTTCCCAGTCTTTATTCCACAGAGATTCAGAGTTATAAATAATGTGCATAAAACTACACATCTTTGCATAATCACAGTTTTGTGTGGCCATGCTCTAAAATGTTGCTTTTATGTAGATTAAAAGTTCTTGCAAACTTTTACTTACAAACCTTGGAATCCACTGCAGCTTAAGATAAAGTACTGTTTTGGGGCACGTGGGTGGCTCAGTCAGTTAAGCGTCCGACTTCAGCTCAGGTCATGATCTCGTGGTTTGTGGGTTCAAGCCCCGTGTTGGACTCTGTGCTGACAGCCCAGAATCTGGGGCCTGCTTCAGATTCTGTGTCTTCTCCTCTCTCTGCCCCACCCCTGCTTGTGCTCTCTCTCTCTCTCTCTCTCTCTCTCTCTCTCTCTGTGTCCGTCAAAAATGAATAAATGTTAAAAAAAAAAAAGTTAAAGTACTGTTTTGTTCCTTTTTGATAGTGCCAAGAGCAGTGTTTTTCATAAAGTAAATGCTATGGCCTGCCCTTTTTTCTCATTCAGACTCTTAAGCCTCCTGAGAGGAATGTTAAGTAGACCATTACCTTCTCTCCTCTTGTTCCTTTAATGAGGTGTTAGATGAGCACAATTTGGAGATAAGAAGTGATGGAAAGACTAGTTTGTATCAATGTTTGAGTTGAAAAAGCTCATAAATCACATACAGTCCATTTTTAATATTCTCTTCCCTAGTCATGAGGGTACATAGGAACTCAGTACTGGCCACTAAGGTAGGAAGGACTGTAGCTGAATCAGGAAAGCATGCTGGGGAGGAATATGTTGAAACTAAACCATTCAAGGCGCAATCTTCTAACCTTCCCCTCACCTTACCCCAAGGACTTTTTTTTTTTAATTTCTTTAAACCCTCTGGATTTATAAAATACTTTATTATGAACATGAATTATTATAATTATTTAAAAGATTAAAATTTAGTTGTAGATATACTAAAAGCCACTGAACTATATACTTTTAAAAGATTGTGATTTTTATGAATTATATCTCAATATAAATCTTAAAGCAAAAAAAAAAAAAAAAGGCAATAAAAGGCCACTCCATCCATTCACTCGTTTAAATAAGCACTTAATCAGTGTCTCACAGGAAATAGCCATAAGCCTGCTTTGGCAGTTGCAGAGGTGTAAATCACATGCAAACTGTTCTTTGGGGAGTTTTTAGTCTAATAGGGGAAATAAAATGTGCATTTAAGTAAGTCGCATAGCAGAAGGAACGTTGTGCACTGTAAGAGAAGTGCTGACAAATTGCTGAGGAAAAGCAGAAGATTAATAATAAATTATTGTAGAATTGATCAGGTAGGTTGGTAGATTTGACGGTGGCGAAATAAGGGAGTAGCTCCCTGATTGATCACAGTTTCTCAGTGAATATTAGGCAAGATGTCACCTGAGGCTGGATAGATTGGGACAGTAGAAGGAAAGGAGGTACTATGGTTATCTCCTGCAGAGCTGTTGCCTGTGTGTCTTAGGGGTTTCCAGGTGAGTGCAATTTGTGTGTTTATCTTTCAGCTGCTAGGTGTAAATGCAGAGTGGAAGAGTAACTGGGTATAAGTGGGCAGAGTTGGCATTTATGGCATGAATATGACAAAGGGGGGTCAAGCCAGAGAATTTGAGAATGGTGAAAAGAACATGACTGTAATAATGATTTGGGAAAGTATATTTTCAAGGCAGTGTCAACATTGCCTGGGATCTTAGTGAAAATGCAGCTTCTCAGTCCTAGACCTGCTGAATCAGAAACTGAGAGTGGGGCCCAGCAGTCTGTTTTTACAGGTCCATCAGGTGATTCTGTAGCACATCAGTACCCGGGAAGCACTGGGGATTGGGAAATTGAAACGGATGGAGGCAGTATGTACAGTTACGGGAAAATGGCAGAAATGGGTAATGATGGATAACTAAAAAGAAGAAAGTGTATATACGGCTCAATGTATATACATGAAATTCTTCCATGAAAGTGGAAAAATTCAAGTGAGCCATGAGGGTGAGGAGTGCTGGTCAGAGACTAGGATACTTGAAGGATTTCAGAAGTGGAGCTGTTAGGAAACTCAATATCTGGATGGTCCTTGTCAAGGCTATTCTCACGAAGAATCACAACACAGAGTAGAAGTGGAGAAGAAAACTGTCAGGCAGGCGCGGGAGTCACCATTGAATGAGGAGTGACCAGCAAAGTAGGTGGCATTAAAGAAGGAAGGTTAGAGGATAGTTGAGCTCACTTCTTTCCCTTTATCCTCTTCAGCTCCTCAGGCCTCCTCCAGTATATAGGAGTGAGACAAAACAAGCTGTAAAAAGTGATCCCCCTAGTTCACAGGGCACAGGGAGAGGGGATGAGAGGAAGATTGAGTAAATGAATGAATGTACAGGTTAGTGTGGAAGTAAATGACCAGGTGGAAACAGGTGACCTGAAAGTCTTGGACTCTTGCACAATGCTAAAATGAGCAGGTATGTGAGACATGATGGAACAGGGTGAAAGCCCTTGTTTCTGATGTGATTAGGGTCGGCACTTGATTGGTTAACTGAGAAAGACAGTTAATCAAAGAAAGGTCCCAAGGCTCGGACCTTCCCAACCCTGTCAGACCGGCAAGACAGAAATGACAACTGGTTCAGGACTCTTGCCAGCCTCTAGAGAAACCCTGGAATAGGCAGCTCTTAGACATTAGTACCCTGCACAGATCGAGAATATCACGGTCTCAAAGATTCTCAAACCAATGGATTTCTCTTCCACCAACATGGTCTCAACCTCAGCCACGAAGTGACCGAACCGCACGTACTAAGGGTTTGAATCGTATTAAACATATACCAAGGGAACAGTGAACTTGGATACAAGGTGAAGATCAGCAACAAGTTCTACAGTCCAGTGCTGACATCAGATACAAGCTTCAAGGATTGTATCATTTCTTAATCAAAGAAATGATGCATATATATCTTCAGTATTTTATTTTTAGTTGTACAGTAATTATTTATATCCACTGCTTGAACTTCCACATTGTTTTTCTTGCATAAATCACACTCAATATTATCATCTGTGAATTCCAGCTTTAGTTTCTTTCAAATAGAACAAGAACTGAAAGATACTTGAGAAGAAACCAAAGGGCAAAATCTTCCAGACTTTAACATTTTATCCCCATTTATTCACAGTTGTGTGGCCCATACAGTTTTTGGGTTTTTGTTTTGTTTTAATAAGTCACCTTTATACACCCTTTCCAAAGCATATAGTTTTGTCTTTAATGCAGCCTTTTTTTCATCATCTTATGTTCTATTGCTTTTTGTGTTATTTGATTACGTAACTATAATGATGAGCATAAACAGGATGGGGAGGGGGGAGAAACACCTGATTTAATATACATACAGTTCAACAGATGGGAGATGCAAGCCTGTATGAAGTCCCAAATGTTCATTTTCCTGTGGGCATATGTTTTATGGAAAGAATTAACAGGTTAATCTGGCAAGCTGGTGAATTGCAAGTCAAATTAGAGAGCTTCTATCATTGTTCTTAGTGTTGCTTAGCTTAGAGCAAGGTCAGTGATCTGGCTGAGTTGGGTGGGTGAGACATGAGGACATCTCTCTTGAGGTTTCCAGAGGTTTGAAGCCAGGTTAAAGGGACTGGTCTCTGAGGCGGAGAGGAGGTCACACTGGGAACACTGAAGGTCTGTAGAATCTCTTTTAATTTCCTTTGACACATTTTAATTTGTTCTTCCCCAAACACTAATGAAATCATTTAAATTATGAAAATTGTTTTGTAAAATAATAAATGTGATTAATAATGATGCTTTCTGAGGATTACTATATTTGGATTATTTTTTGATTTAAACCTAGTATAAGTAGTGTGTTAGCTCAAAATATATGCATGATATACATGAAATCCTAATTTCTGCCTTTCTAACTTATATATTTTGCATTACAGCTTGCACCTAATAATGCAGAAAGCAAATTTTTTTTTACTGTTTAAAATACATAAAATTGGTTTAAACATCTTAATGATTTTGTTTTTTAAAGTTTGTTTTGAGAGAGGCGGGGAGAGAGCGTGAGCCAGGGAGGGGCAGAGAGAGAGGGAGAGAGAGAATCTCAAGCAGGCTCTGCACTGTCAGCACTGAGCCCAGCACAGGGCTCAATCTCACAAACCATGAGGTCATGACCTGAGCTGAAATCAAGAGCTGGACACTCAACCGAACTATCCATCAAGGTCCCCAAAAAAACTTAGTCATTTTTTAAATAATTTTTAGGATTTTCATATTTGGGTGAAACATTTTTTCTTAAATCTATTGATGTGTTTTTCATAGTTATCCATGCTTTTGATTGTATAAACAAAATAAAAGTGGGAAAATACAATTTTTTCACTTAAAAAACCATCTTTTATTAGAATGACATTTAAAATTCTGTAGTCAGTGTACCTTACCATATGATACAAATAAATGTATTTATGATAATAGGAACTAAAAGAGACAAACAATTTAACTTGGATAATGGGAATCTTTTAGGGCTTATAGTCAGTCAGCTATGCTCTATAAGTTCTCATCTTCTCACTTAACTTGGTCTTTATACCAAGTATGAAAGTAACCCACAAGATTGTTGAATAAGACAAAGTTCGTAGATAACTGAATTTGGAAGCTATCGGCAGCATTGCTAGAATACATTAGAAAAATATAGTCCATATCTGTTCAGGAAGTTGAAGTCTTTACAGTTTTATACCAGAAAAAGTTTGTCTTTATTATGAACCTATACATTTTGTTTTGTCAGACCGTTAAAATTATCATTTACTATTTTTTTTGGCAGCCAGGCATTTTAGAGCTAACTTGTAGTTATTATGTGGCCAAAGTTTTTATACAATCATCTTCATCTTCTACCTGTCTTACTAGTCTTTTTGTTTTAGTGTCCCTATCATGTGATTTTTATTACGAATATCCTTAATTCCCTTTTGAAAGTTGGTGGTAGATAAATTCAATAAATTCAACAACTAGTGAGTACCTACTTCTTGTGTTTAAGTTAAATCTGTTGTCCTGGAAATAGTGAAAAAGACAGGTATGGCTTCAAGGAGTTAAAAAAAAAATACCTTTTTCAGAAATGACTAGGAAATGCTTTGTTCAAATATAGAACAAAGGAAAGTAATATATATATGTATATATATACATATATATATTGCTAAGCATGTAAAATACACATATTCATTTTATTGGTAGTTTAACATCATCATTAGGATAGATTGCCATTATCAAAGCCTAGATGTTTTCTAGAGCTGTTTTGTTTTATTCAGATTAAAGATTCAGAACTGGAAGCTGGATCTCGAATAATCTCTGACATAGCAATGCACATATAGTCTGGCCATTGTGTTCTTAAATGTCCACACAGAGTTGTGAAGCTGGTCTTCTCTGAGAGCCCACTGCCCTCAGGCCTTTCAACTTCACTCTGGGGAAGAGCTGGCATGTGTGAGATGACCAAAGGTTGCCCAGGGAGTCTTTGAAAAAGATGATAGGCCCTCTGATAGATACTATAAAATGATTTTGAAAAGAGAAGGAAGGCATCCCTACTTTAGTCTAAAAAGGAAAGAAAGCCTTTTTTCAGTTGTTCATATTGTTCTTTTATGAAGAAGACTCTCTTATGCTTTGTGCAGCTTTTAAACAAATACCCAGTCCCTTGAACATTCAGACTACTACATAAAGGCTTAGAAGGTTGCAAATACAGTGGTAGTCCATTCTATAAATGGTTGGCTGATAGCATCATTTCCAAAAACATTGGAATTCACACACTTTAAATTCAGTGTATCTTTTCACCATGAGCTGACTAAAAAACTAGGCTCATGAATTATTCTGCCCTAAATATGTCATCCCCTGCCTTATGAAAGAGAATATAGTTATTGCCTGAATTTTTCTGAAGCTGATTGCCCTTTAAGTGAATGTCCTTGTCTTTTCCTTCTGTTGGCCTTTTGCTTATTTTACTGCTTAATAACATTTTTACAGAGGGCAGAATAATGCCCTCCCCCCACAACCAAAGCGCCTATCCTAATCCCCACAACCTATGAATATGTTACAATACATGTAACAAGGGAGATTAGGTTGCAGATTGAATTAAATCTGTTTGTCATTTTACCTTAAACCCAGAGATTATCCTGGGTTATCAGAGCTGCCCCAGTTTATTCACAAAGGTCCTTAAATATAGAAGAGGACATCAGAGTGAAGTGATATGAGAGGCACTTGACCATTTTTGCTGGTTTTGAGATTGAGGAGGGGACCCCAGGAGACTACAAACATGGAGACTTCTAAAGCCTGGGAAAGACAAAGAAACCTGTTTTCCCTTGAGCTTCCAAAAAAGAATGCCTCCTGACACCCAGTGAAACTCACATCAGATTTCTGACCTACAGAACTGTTAGATAATACATTGCTGTTCATTAAAGCTACTAACCTTGTAGTTGCTTGTTATGGCAACAGTAAAAACTAATACATTTACCCATGTTCCAAGAAAGGAAGAACGAAGATAAAATTTGAGGTACTTCCATCCAGAAAAAGATCTAGTGTGTGCTGAAGTTACAGTGCTTGTTGACAAGGAGATAAAAGGCCATCCGTGAATTTCTGCACCCTGCTGTCACAGCAATCTACAGGTGCCTGTTCCCGGTGTAATGACCTAAAATACACTTCAAAACAATGTACCTTTGTTTCATTCAGCCTCCAGTCTGCCTACATGGCTGTCATTGGAGTGAGCTTTCCACAGAACAGATCTAATTGTGTTATTTCTCTTTAAAGCCCATTTTATGATTTTCCATTGTCTAGAGAAAAAAACCCACACATGTGGGTTGGCAGTCAAGGCCCTGTGACAATAGACTCTTCTGTAGCCTATGTCATACTTCTCCTTCTTGTGTACCTTGTGTTAGCCAAGGTAAGGTAATGACGTTCTGTGAGTCCAGCAATGTGCTTTGCACTTTTCTTCTTTGTACATTTCATTTCCTCTACCACCAGTGTCCTCCCAGATGTTCACACCTGCTGGCAGTCCCCTATGAATTCCCTGAGACTCAACTCAAACATTAAATTCCCTGGAAAATCAAAGAACATACCACATCAAATAAAATTGTTTGGTCTATCCTTTATGCCACATTGTGACTAAAATTTTTTGTGATATTTATTTCAATTTTATTCTGTTTCATTCTGTGAGTTTCTTGAAGGTAGCAAGTGGGTCTCAATAATATATTTGTGGGATTTTAGTAACTCACGTAGCTTATACAGTAGATACTCATAAACATTAAAAGAACAAATGATCATGTTTCCTGACCTGGCCAATCTACCACAAGATTCCATTTTAAAGGGAGGTTTCTGATTCCCAGGCCACTATTTGGTTACATTCTGCCTCTAAAAGTTAAGTATTGTAAAAGAAATTTTCTTACATACCTAGGGAACATTTTCATTGTAAGTAAAATTTTGACACTGACCAGTTTACTTTGTTTGATGCCATTTCCCTTTTTAATGTTGGGAATTTCATGGATTTTATTGTATCAAAATGAAAACATCAAAATAATCTGTTGTTCTTTTCATGGGTCTGTTTTCAAGAATTATTTTGTGTGATGTATTTGTTTTTATTTTTTAAATATCAAGATGACTCTGAAATGTAATAGAATAGCATAGCAAGTATCAAATTCTTTGACTTTAAATACTTGAATTTTCTCTCAGTGCTTCTATTTTCTGCCTTTCTAGATTTGTTATTGATGTTAATTTCTCAGCAGTTTTACATAGGTCTGACCTTGCTGCACAAGTCTTTACGAAAATGAGACTGTATATGTTAGAACTTGGAAACTGTGAAACAGTATTCAGATGGAATGAGTTATTTTCATAACTTTTATTATCACTTTACACTGTGACTGCAAAATGTTCACAATTTTCATGATGATGGAAGTAATTCCACTGGGAATATCTCTTTTTTACAACTGCTGTCAGAACTCAAAATCTTAAAATGGTTGGCATAATTTTTAGTGTGATCAGCAAAACACATCCTTCATGTTGCATAATAACTTATAAGTTCGGTTTACTACTTTTAAAAAGGAAAATTTTTATTAAGATGAATGAGTCTGCATTGCTAATGTTTTACATAAGAATATCATCATTAACGAGAAAATAGTAGACGCAAACCATTGATAAATCATTGAAACATAAATGTATTTAAAACAGATTGTATTTTTGAAATACTATGAAACTGTTGATAAATATCTGGAAACTGTAGGTTGTAATTGTAGAAATATCTAGCTTGGATACCTACTATCTGGTTTGGGTAAAGATTTGAATTCTGTCACTTTTCATAGGTGATTCACCAGGAATATTTTGCTTCCTTTGTTTTAAGGATAGCTTTATTTTTTTAATGTTTTTATTTATTTTTGAGACAGAGAGAGACAGAGCATGAGCAGGGGAGGGGCAGAGAGAGGCGAAGGCACAGAATCTGAAGCAGGCTCCAGGCTCTGGGCTGTCAGCACAGAGCCCAACGCAGGGCTCGAACTCACAGACCGTGAGATCGTGACCTGAGCCGAAGTCGGACACGTAACCAACTGAGCCACCCAGGCTCCCCTTTAGGATAGCTTTAAAGTAATCTTCTGATTTAACTACTGATACTTTCATCAGAAAAGGAATATAAAAAACCTGACTTCTTTAAATGTACCAGAGGTATCTCCTATTGTGCATTATGGTTTATTAGAGCTAGTCTCCAGTAAATTCATTTAGAATAAAATTAGTCTATAGAGCCTAATCATGTAGATCGTGCTAGAGACTTCCCTCACCAAAGATTATACTTTTCTAGGAACCACAAAACCATTCTCATGTATGTCATGTCAGTGTCTCATCTCCTTACAAAATGCCAAATAAATTGACACATTCTTACTTCTTGTGTCTTTAAGGATATTCCTCTACCAGATTTCTGCCATTATATCACACTTGACGTATTATATGCAACAAGTCTATCCTTTTTAAGTACATAAGTTTATAATGTATGATGACTTCTAATTCATTCCATGGACTTGGAGTTATCCTTGATTAGCATTTTAGTCATAATGAAGCTACCAGTTGCCACTGCCCCTAGTTTTGGAGTATATTTCACTTTTAAAGCCTTCAACTCTCTCTGTCCTTTTTTAAAATTTTTTTAATTTATTTTGAGAGAGAGAGAGAGTGCATGCATGCATACCTGGATGTGTGCAAGCAGGGGAGGGGCAGAAGGAGAGGGAGAGAGAGAAGACTCCATACTCAGCTCTGAGCCTGATGCAGGGCTCGATCCCATGACCATGAAATCATAACGAGCCAAAATCAAGAGTCAGACACTTAACTGACTAAGCCACCCAGGTGTCCCACCCTCTGTCCTCTTGCTTGAGTATCTTTTGTTGATTATACAAAGTTCAAGATAAATTTATCTTAGCAGAATCTCTGTCCTATGATCCTTTAAACACTTTGCATGGATTCCCGTGTTAACTTGATGGTATTACTATAGCTCTTAATGGTCTTTTTTAGATCTACTATATTTTTCTATGTGAATAATTGTTTCTTTGAATAACTATCAGCAACAATTGTTTCATTCTTTCCTCACAGGTACTACAGTGCAACCATTCTGCAGATGTCTGGTGTTGAAGATGATAGACTTGCGATATGGCTGGCTTCAGTTACAGCCTTCACAAATTTCATTTTCACACTCGTGGGAGTCTGGCTTGTTGAGAAAGTGGGCCGCAGGAAGCTTACCTTTGGGAGCTTAGCAGGTAGGTGACTGGATGAAGAATTCAATTACAAACTTTTCTCTAATGATGGCAAGTTCACCTTCCAAAATACAATACCAATGCTACTTATGATTTTGTTCTCATAGCCAAATGATAGAGTTTTTTCACAAAAAGTTTTTTTTAAAGAACTTAATATTATGATATGTAACTAGAATGTGACTATAAACTTGAATTGTAAGAACAATTTGAGTCTACAGGGGTAACATTCTGCTGCTGTTATTTTTGAGTTCTGCTCAAAGGTACAAAAGTGAAAAGAATAATGGTGCTTTTTTGTTCTTCTTTGAACAATTTGATATTCATAAACTCCCTTTTAAACATGTTTTATTTTTAAGTTTGGTATAATATGGAAGTAAATTTGGAGGTTTTTTTTTTTTTTTTTTTCAAAGCTCTTTCAGCAATATAGTGTTAGAACCATATAATTTCTTCACAAAGCAGGGGCAGACTTTTTGTGTTTGAATCAGGCTTAAATTCTAAGGTAAATTCTGGTTGGTTAAGTGTGTTTTCTGTAACACCTAAATAAGACAAAGCCTTTCTCATTTCAAGTATCTTTTGTCTTTGAATTCTGTACATTTCATTATTTATTTCTTTGTTAACACAAAGCCTGTTTCATTTGACAGGATGAGACCCATCTTTGCCAATGTCTTCTCTTGTTGCATCATAAACTTTTCTTATTTTTTTCATACATACAGATTGCTAATTATCAATTATCTGTCCTCCAGTAACTCCTTTATAAGTTTATTAGAGTAAGAAAAGATTTTTTCATTAAAATGTGAAGTTTCCAGGCCAGCCTGAGCTAACTTCTATTTTAACCAGATTATACCTTTAAACACTGATCTAATAGCACTGCTTCAGGCACTCATCCCAGATTTTAATGAGAAAATACATTCTGAGCTGCAACCTCAGTTATTAGGAACTTGTAGTCTCTGCCATCCTTGCCTCCAGAAGGAAGAGTGGAATGCTTCTACCCTCTGTTCTTGCCTAACCAGTGGGAGGACTTGAGTCTGTCATGTAAGTTGAACTGAGGGGAAGGTGAACAAAAATGGTCTGATTAAGAGGCAAAGGTAATCACAACAGCCCAGGTACACAGGGAAGCAGAAGGGCAAGTGAGGAAAGGTGAAGGACAAGGAGGCTAAAAACCATCCATTCATAAACTTGTCAAACACTTATGTGTTCATAAACACATAAACCAGAAGTGTTTAGTCTGGAAAAAAGACTAAAGGGAGACCTAAGAGATATCTTATTCTTTTTTTTTTTTTTTTAATGTTTGCTTACTTTTGAGAGAGAGAGAGGGACAGAGTGTGAGCAGGGGAGGGGCAGAGAGAGAGGGAGACACAGAATCTGAAGCAGGCTCCAGGCTCTGAGCTGTCAGCAACAGAGCCCAACACAGGGCTCGAACCCACGAACCATGCGATCGTGACTTGAGCCAAAGTTGGCCGCTCAACTGACTGAGCCACCCAGGTGCCCTGAGAGGAATCTTATTTTTGCAGATGATAGATGTTATAAGGGCATAATTTTTACTTGATATGAGAAAAATATTCTTAATAGAGCTTTCCAATAATGAATTCGGCTGCCTCATTAGGATGGTAAACTCTGAACAGAATAGATGACCATCAGATAGTGATGTGCTAAAAATAAATTCCTACCGTTGATTAGAAATTGGGTTTGCTGACTTCTGAGGTTCAGATCAACCCTAAGAAGAGGTAAAAGCTACTTTAAACATTTTTTTTTAAATTTTTTTTTTTTTTTTAACGTTTATTTATTTTTGAGACAGAGAGAGAGAGACAGAGCATGAACGGGGGAGGAGCAGAGAGAGAGGGAGACACAGAATCGGAAGCAGGCTCCAGGCTCTGGGCCATCAGCCCAGAGCCCGACGCGGGGCTCGAACTCACGGACCGCGAGATCGTGACCTGGCTGAAGTCGGACGCTTAACCGACTGCGCCACCCAGGCGCCCCAACATTTTTAAATAGATACCTACCCTTCCTTTTCAACAAGGCCTCCATTAACTGCTACTTCAAGAGGTCTATTTTTTAAATAGAATTTCTGATTAAATTTGGCTTTTGAGATCTGGGGAAAACTGGTTTTGAGATCAGGGAAAAACATTTTTTTCTGGTAGCCTTGGTCCCTTTATTTCTTGTATTCCAATGAGACATTTTCTCATCAGTTCAGGTTTTTCAGGCTTTGTAGATCTAAAGCCACACTGCTTGGGTTGGAATTTTATGACTTTGGGCAAGTTTCCATTTTCTCATAGGTAAAATGCAATTAATTATAGTCCCTACTTCATAGGGTTTTAATCAGAACTGAACACATTTATACACATATGGCATTTGAAACTCTTCCTGACACAGTAAGGTGCCTAGCACATCTTAGCTATCACAACATTATTATTGACAGAGTGATTCTTTGTTGTTTTAACCATAATGTGAAACCAATATGCATCGTCAGAATCCAGGAGCTTTCCTGAAGCCTTTTAGCTGATGTCATGTTTCACCTCTCAGTGTAGGTGCTCTGCTCCAAGGATTTCCAGAGCCCATCCCTGGCTATTAAGAGGAAGTATTAAGACCATTAATTGGGGGGACAATACCAAGAGATTTCAAGTACTGGTTTTTATGAGCAACCCATAGGCACTTTTCTTTCCTGCCTTGATTTCTTTTCAGCCAAAACCACCAACACCCCAGCTCTGCACATTACTAAAACCATGCACTGATTGATCTGGCATGAAAGAGATACTACATCAAGTAAACACCTGATTTCCTTGTTATGTTGCCAATTAAAGTGATGATGTAGATATTACAGTGGATTAGGAGGTAAAAGGCCTAGTTTTTATTTTTTTTTTAAGTTTATTTCAAGAGAGAGAGCAAAAGAGAGCAAGAAAATGCCAGCAAGAGAGGGGCCGAGAGAGAGAATCACAAGTAGCCTCCACTCTGTCAGCACAGAGCCCAAACGGGGCTCAAACTCATGCGCCATGAGATCACGACCTGAGCCGGAGTCAAGAGTAGGATGCTTACCCAATGATTGAGCCACCCAGGTGCCCCAGAAGGCCTAGTTTCTTGTCATAGGTCTCCCCTTTTACCTGTACATATACATGTAAATAGGACTGTTTCATGCAGTTCTGGTTTTTAACTGATTTAATAGGTCCCAGTAGAACCTAATGACAAATGGAAGTTTACACATTCAGAAGAAAACTTGCTGTTTCACAGCCTTGCTAGTGGATTAGTATTACTCCAGTGTGACCCTTCCAGTAGATGCTCATTTCCCTTCCTGATACCAATTGATTCTTATATACTTATTTCAGTGTTTTTGATATATACTTACACTTATAAGTTATATACTTATTTAAATGTTTTATTTTCATTTTTGTGTAGGTATAAATATTCTTATAGTGCTATTAGAATACTGTTTTATTTAAAATTTTCTAAAATTAGCCTAGAATTTTTAAATCTTTGATTTGATTTTGTCCCCTGTCTTGCATTTTTATTTGATCTATTTTTCTAAGTTTGCTTATTTTGAGAAAGAGAGAGCAGGGGAGGGGCAGAGAGAGACGGACAGAGAGAGAATCCCAAGCAGGCTTCACACTGTCAGCACAGAGCCCAAAGCCATTGAGATCATGACCTGAGCCAAAAGCAAGAGACAGATGCTTAACCGACTGAGCTACCCAGGTACCCCTGATTTATTTTATCATATTGGGTTAAAAATAGTGGGAAAAGTTAAATCAAAATAATTTTTAAATAGGCACTCATTCATTAAAAATTACAACAGATAAACTATGCATATCTAGACCTGGACAAAAGAACTCTTTATACAAAGAAATATAAAATATAGAGTCCATGAGTAATTTTAAATGGAGGACATTTTATGGTATTCTTACATTAGAGCTTGGTCAGAGAAGTAGTCTTTCTTGAAAATACTACAAATTTAAAGACAACCTCTTGATTCTTTTAATAAGAGGTCTATATCTATGTAGCTTTACTGTAGTTAATCAGAAAACCAGAAACACTGTTATTTTTCCCCAAGGATCTTGCTGGTAGAATCTTTCTGAAAATATCACTCAGAGGCTGTCTCCATCAAAATTACCAGAGGTGCTTATTTTGAAATATGCATTCATGGACCTTATCCCAGATTTATTAAATTAGGATCTCTGAAGACGGGGTCTGGAGCATGTACTTTATTTTTTTTTAATATAATTTATTGTCAAATTGGCTTACATATAACACCCAGTGCTCATCCCAACAAGTGCCCTCCTCAATGCTTATCACCCATTTCCGCCTCTCCCTCACCCCCATCAACCCTCAGTTCTCTGTATTCAAGAGTCTATTATGGTTTGCCTCCCCTGGAGCATGTACTTTAAACAGGTTCCCCAGGGGCACCTGGGTGGCTCAGTTGGTTAAGCATCCAACTCTTGGCTTCGGCTCAGGTCATGATCTCATGTTTTGAGAGATCAAGGCCCACGTTAGTCTCTGTGCTGACAGCACTGAGCCTGCTTGTAATTCTCTCTCATGCTCTTTTTCTCTGACCCTCCCCTGCTTGTAATCTCTCTTTCTCTCAAAATAAATAAATAAATTAAAAAAAAAACACGTTCCCCAGGAGATACCTGTGTACACAAAGTGTGCTTTATTAGAGTCATGGGAAGGGGAATTACTATTTTTCTAAGTATTTATTAATTATCCAGCCTTGCATCAGGTAGTTAATGTAACTTATAACATCTGATATTTTTGAGCATGTTATTTATCCAACACACTTCACTTTCTGTGAAGAACATCTTTATTAGGAAAATTATATCAGAATCGAAAATTTCACAGTATACTTAGTTAAGAGAAACTCTTCTTTTAAAATATAAAGAATATGCCCAATGTGCACAGAACACTAGAGAATATCTAAGGCCTTCCTTAATTGGACTTAAATCTGGGTTGGAGTAATGATTCATCAGGCAATAACTATAATTTGAATATTGGCAAGTGGCTGATATCTGTAAGTTATTAAATGGAAGGAAATAGATAATTCAAGTAGTTTTAAGCCTTAAAGGTATATGAATGAATATATGACAGGAGTAGGTGATCGTTTTAAAATTTATTCCATAAATGAAGTCGTTTAAGATACCATTTCCTTCCCTTAAGGAGGTTATCATCTTGAAAGTTTATTTTACAAGTCATATATGTGATATATCAATGATATATGTGATATATCACATATATGTATAAAATAATTTATGCCCAAACATATGTGATGCCAGTAACCTGGAGATCTATTTAAAACTCAAATGTTTGATCCCCATTTTCTGAAGACTGATTCAGAGGTTTATGTACATCCCAAGCATTTGCTTCCGATAGGAAATCAGGACTGAGAAACACTGCTATATGTAATAAAGAATGGAAAGGTATAATATTGATTTTAAAAAAGATTGTCATCCAAAATGCATTAAGATAAAATTAAATTTGCACTTAAGAAGGGTTAAACCTTCAGCTCTTTAGGAATTTTGTGTATCTAGAATGGTCCATTCACCATATTTTGCAGGTAAGTTGGACCTTTTCAGGCATAGATGCAAGAGATATGTTGTACATATTGCAGAACTCTTGACTCAAATATGTACCATATTAACCCTGTGACCTCATAGATAGTCTGAAGATTTTGTTTTCTTCAAAAATATTCAATATTGCAAAAGTCTGTGGCACTATGGTCCCTTCATTCAACCAATACTTGTAGGGATCTGCTGTGTGCTAGGCATTAGAGTTGGAAGTACGTGAGTCTGTGGTAGGTACACCATCTTAGAGTTTACATTTCATTTGTAAATTATTTGATTATTTGATAAACACGATGAAAGAAAAGTATCCTGTTTCCTTACAATGTTACAGTGTCAAAGTTTCCAGGTTGAAAAAAACACTTAAGGACCTAGGTTCTTTGATAGACAAATTTACAGTAAAATTCATGGTTTGTCTTATTTGAAGAGAGAGGGATGATTTTCATAATAGACCCAGTATATCTCCTCTCTTTCCAAAAGACCTCTTTTCATTTTCCTAGTTCAGGGCTCTGATAGTCTTTTCAGAAAAGAAACTCCTGAAACTATTCCTAGTTCTGAGTTTAAGCCAACAAGGGGAAAACAAACTATGATTTTAGGTTCATGGCATTTTTTGGCCCAGTATGGCAAAATGGACTTCCTATCTCCCCTTCAGGCCTCCCCTTCCTTCAACTTTTTTCTACAGTTTTGAGTGTGTGTTGCTGCTGCTTCTTATGACATAGTATTACCAAATACATGGTATAGCATTACCAAAATCTTTCAAGTTGAGTATGGCATTTAAAATTCACTGCAGTTCTGCAAGGTTAAGTATTTTCACTAAGCCCCATTTTATAGAAGACAAAATTGATCTTGGGCCTTGCCCGAGATCACAAGAGTCAAGAAACGGCAGAGCTGGAAATTAACCACAGATTTAATTTGACCCATCCCCTGTATCTTAAACACATACACCCCAGCCATTATACACTCCCATTGCATTCCACAGTGCTCCCTAACGTTCTTCTTTTATCCATTCATTTAATAGGATTTTGGGTCATATCTTAAATTATCTCCCAGTTTAATCAGTAAAAACTTTACTACTATGTAAATACCCTCCCTAAATTCCATATTTTAAACTCATTGCGCCACTCCAATTAATTGTCCAAATTACTGCAATCATATTTTCTTTCTTCTTCCTTTTTGTGACTCTTTTTTGTTTATCCTCACAGTGGCTAGAACAATAGTCAAATATGAAAACTTTGTTTTTTACTGTCAGGATGTCTCTAAGGGTCTCAAAAGTGAGCCTTTTAAGTGATGCACTTAATCACTCTTTCTACAACTTAAAATCAAAGATTCTACTTCCAAATACCAACAGGAAAGACAGATTAATGCATGTGATATATCATCTCTGGAACCTTAAAGTCATGAAAAAAGAAAGCTCCTCTTCCTTGAAAAGAAATGTTCTGAATTTCAGCTGCTTTTGAATTGTTCAGCATGTTTTTAGTTTACTGATTTGGGGTCTTACATGAGAGAATGCCATTAGAACAATTTTCTTGGCAATGAAAGCAACATGTGGTGCGAATCTATTGCCTTTCATTTTTCTGACATCTTAGGCATGTAGTAATGCTGGTCGTGTTAATTGATTTTGAGACTGTCAAAAATCCAATGTTTTCTGGTTTTTGGTTATTTAAGAAAATTATCACCAGTCTACTGCTTGGCTAGCAAATATATTTGCTTTGAATTTGACTGTTTTCTTGTTTCACAGTGAATGTGCTAGTGAGTTTTTCTGATAATCTGTATATTTACTAGGAACATTTTTTAAAATACTCCAATGAAGATAAAGGTGTTTTTTCAGAGATATGTCTTGGAAAACCCAGTCTAGTTTGAAATAATGTTGCCAACTATTCTCTGATGTAAAACTTGTTTTGTTTTGTTTTGTTTTGTTTTAAGGTACCACTGTGGCACTCATTATTCTTGCCTTGGGATTTCTGCTATCAGCCCAGGTTTCCCCACGCATCACGTTTAAACCAGTAGCTCCATCAGGACAGAACACTACTTGCACAAGATACAGGTGAGTTTTCAGAATGGTCCCTTAACCTAACTCTAGTACCTTCTAGTACCTTTTTGTTTACTTTTAACTTTTCTACAATTTGAGAGATAAGTAGAAGCTTGCATACAAAGGAAGGTAAGGGTGGGAAAGGTGACGGGAAGGGACCACCAGAAGGAGGAATAGCATTTGCAAAGACACGAGGGTAAAAGTGGTTAAGGAAAAAGGGAGTTTGACACAATGTTGATGATGTTTTTCTGGAAATTAAAAGTTGGGATTGTTATGCAATCTAAGCAGAAATAGTGTGAAACCATTTTAGATTATATACGACTCAGTGGCATCTACATTCCAGGTAAAATAAATAACTTTAGTGAGCAATTAAACTCTTCTATGATATACATGTCTGATATAGTAGATTATAATCTGCATATTCTAACAGTCTTCACAGAGTTCCACAGGTATCCCCTCATTCATGTAAGCAGAAAAGGAAGTTTTCTTTCACTGCTGGGGTTCTTCTAGAGCATTAGAAAGTAGAAAGAGATGGTGGAAGAAAGTGAAATATATTCTGATGGCCAACTGCAGGTGTAGGGGCTCCAATGTTAAGTCTAATGGTAGACACACTGTGTGATTAGAAGTTGGAGAGATGGATGGATAACAAGTGGACTGAAGAATGAACAAACGAATTAATTAGAGATTGAGCAGAACAATTATCTAGCAGCAGAGTTTCAAAGTTTATAACTTCATTTTAGTGGTTGAAAAGGCTAGCAGCCCCTTTAAAATATATGGCTAGAATAAGACCTAGGTTTAAAAACAAAATATGATATTCCATCAGCCTCAATTAGATGGACACAGTCAATAGGTGAATGATTTGTTAATTTATTAACTTTTAGTCAGATACTCCTATATGAAATTAAAACATTACATGGATATACTGAATTCCACTTGGGATACACTTGCAAGTTCTTATTGAGCAGGTATTATATTTATGGTGGAATTCTCATTACAGTAATGAGGAAGCTCTATATTGCTATGCCTTCCTGGTCAAAAATTCTGATATTCACTTTCCTTTAGAGATAAATTGTTATACTCCTTCTTTCTCTTACTAATAAGGTTACTTATTCAATGGCTTACTGATTTTTTTAGTAGTCTTAATCTTGTTCTAAAGAAGACTTAAAGATAAAAGAAGTTAACTTTAGAATAGACCATTCCTAGATGTAGTGATGTTTACTTTCTTTGGACATCCCTCATCAACTGCTAGATGATAGAGCCATTACCAGAATTCTGCATGCTCTACTTTTTTTCTTTTTTCTTTTTTTTTTAATGTTTATTTTATTTTTGAGAGAGAGGGCAAGCGAGCGGGGGAGGGGCAGAGAGGGAGACACAGAATCCAAAGCAGGCTCCAGGCTCTCAGCTGACAGCACAGAGCCCAATGTGGGGCTCAAACTCGGGAACCAGGAGATCATGACCTGAGCCAAAGTTGGCAACTGACTGATCCACCCAGGTGCCCCTTCTTTTGTTTTTCTTGATGGATATTTTAAGTAAAATGTTTTCAGCAGTTACTTCTGACAAATTATTTAAAAAAATCACTGTTGCTTGAGCAACAACTCTAGTATGATATCTGATTTAGATGGAGTAATTTAGATTCAGAGTAAGACTGATAACATGCATGGTCAAATCATCTAAAGATAGAAAGTCAGCTGGAGTATGAGAAAAGTTTTATGAGCTTCTGATACACAAAAAGAATAAATAACTTTTGAATGATTTTCATAATAAATTAGTTTTCTTGACATCAACTTTTAAAGTTTGAATAAAAATACTTATTACCCTAATATAGTTTGCATAGAAGTTTATGATTATCAACCTATTAATCCTTCTGTTCCTTCTAAGTTGTCATCTACCTAATATCTCAACACCAAGGTATAATGGAGTAGGAGAAGTGATTCAGCCTACTTTTATTCTCATCACAAAAATGGGCAGCAGTTTTTAAAGCGGAACCAAATTTTTGATGTCCTTTGGGAGTTGGTAAATGTGAAAAACGGTTATATATTTTGTGCCTTCTTTCAGGGTAACATATTAGCCTTTGTGGGTATTTGACACTGTGTATATATAGTCTGAGTGATTTTATAAAATAGGACTGCATTCCCCTTACTTATTTTATTCTGTTATCCTTACTGATTTTGTTCTTGTTTTTGTTAAGACTATGTATACATTTTCCCCTTTAAGATAAACATGAAAGTCATGTTTGTAATACAGTACCATAGGATGAGTAATGTTTAGGCTGTAAATGTAGGTGCTGTGCTTTTCCCATGGAATTGAGCAAATAAGACAGATTTAAAAGGGAAATTGATTTAATATCTATATTAAAAATACTGTATACTATTGATGGAAGTGTAAATATTTTTTCTTCATTTCGGAAAGAATACAGTTCTGCGTAATAAAAATTAAATGCCTATGCCCATTGACTTAATACTTCTATTTGTAGAGATCTGTAGACTGTAGTGGTGAGTATGTAATCCATTCCAATTAGAGTCCAGTAGATGATTTACAAAAATGAATGGTTCAAGAATGGTGGTTCTTTTTTAGTTTGATAAATATTCATTATGTGGCAGGCATTAATGTAGGTTTGGGCCCATAATATTGTAGGTTGAGGGTCACTAACTATTTGAACCCAAGAGATTGACGATTCTAAATATTTTCCAGTGTGAACTTCCCATTTTTGGATTGTTTTGATTTTTTTTGTTGAAGTGTAATTAACATGCAGTGCTATATTAGTTTCAGGTATACCTTTCACATTGGTGACTTATTTTATAACTGTGAGTCTGTTCTTCTTCATTCCCTTTACCTATTTCTCCTATCCCTCCATCCACCTCCAATCTGGTAACCACCTTTTGTTATCTATATTTAAGAGTCTGTTTGGGCTTTTTTTTTATTGTTTCTTTGTTTTGTTTTTTAGATTCTACACATCAGTGGAATCGTATAATATTTGTCTTTCTCTGTCTGACTTAATTTCATTTGGCATAATGCCCTCTAGGTCCATCCATGTTGTTGCAAATGTTAAGGTACCATTCTTTTTTATGGCTGCATAATATATAAATACTGTATATTCTTTGTCCATTCATTTACTGGTGGACACTTGGGTTGTTTCATACCTTGACCATATGTATAATAAACATAGGGGTGCATATATCTTTTTAAATTAGTATTTTTGTTTTCTTTGGGTGAATAACCAATAGTAGAATTATTGGATTACCTGATATTTCTATTTTTAATTTTTTGAGGAACCTCCTTCCTGTTTCCTGCAGTTGTTGCACCAATTTACTTCCTGCCAACAGTGCAGGAGGATTCCCTTTTCTCCATATCCTGGCCAACACTTGTTATTTCTTGTCTTTTTATTTCTAGCCATTCTAACAGGTATTAAGGTGATTCCTAGCTGTGGTTTTGGTATGCATTTCCCTGATGATTAGTGATGTTGAGCATCTTTTCATGTGTCTTTTGGCCATCTGTATACCTTTTTTAAAAAAAAATGTATATTCTGGTTTTCTGTGCATTTTTTGATCAGATTGTTTTTCTTTAGTGTTGACTTGTATAATAAGTTCGTTATATATTTTGAATATGAATACCTTCTGGGATATGTCATTTGCAAATATCTTCTCCATTCACTGGGTTACCCTTTTGTTTTGTGGATGGTTTCCTTTGCTGCGTAAAGGCTTTTTATTTTGATGTAACCCCAATAGTTTATTTTTGCTTTTGTTTTTCTTGACTGAAGAGACATTCATAAATATGCTGCTAAGGGTGGTGTCCAAGAGATTACTACCTATGTTTTCTTCTAGGGTTGTTTGGGTTCCAAGTCTTACATTTAGGTCTTTAATCCATCTACAGTTTATTTTTGTGTATGGTGTAAGAAAGTGGTCCAGTTTCATTTTTTTTAATGTAACTGTACAGTTTTCCCAACACTATTTATGGAAAAGACAGTCTTATCCCTTATTGTACATTCTTCCCTCCATTGTCATTAGATGATTGACCATATAAATGAAGGTTTCTTTCTGGATTCTTTTTTTTTTTTTAACTGTTTATTTGAGAGAGAGAGAGAGAGAGAGAGAGAGAGAGAGAGAGAGAGAGCGAGAGTGTGCACACACTGCAGAGGAAGAACAGAAAGAGAGGGAGACACAAAATCTGAAGCAGGCTCCAGCACAGAGCCCAGCACGGGGCTTGAACCCACAAATCATGAGATAGTGACCTGAGCCAAAATCAGATGCTCAGCCTGCTGAGCCACCCAGGTGCCCCAAGAACTCTCTATTTTATTCCATTGATATATGTGTCTGTTTTTGTGCTAGGACCACACTGTTTTAATTACAATAGCTTTGTAGTATATCTTGAAACCTAGGATTGTGATACGTCCAGCTTTGCTCTTCTTTCTCAGGAAAGCTTTGACTAGGTCTTTTGTGGTTCTAATACAAATTTAGAATTATTTGTTCAATTTATGTGAAAAATGCTGTTGGTATTTTGATAGCATTGCATCAGATCTGTAGATTGCTTTGGGTAGTATGAACATTTTAATGATATTAATTCTTCCAGTGTATGAACATGGTATAACTTTCCATTTGTGTTGTCTTTAATTTCTTTCATCAATGTCTTATCACCTTCAGTATAGGCCTTCCACCTCCTTTGTTAAATTCATCCCTAGGTATTTTATTCTTTTTGGTACAATTGTAAATAGAACTGTTTTTTTTTTTAAATTCTCCTTTTGCTACTTCATTATTAGTATACAGAAAATGCGAGAGATTTCAATATATTACTATTGCATCCTGCAACTTTTATGAATTCATTCAGTTGTAATGGTTTTTGGTGGAGTCTTTAAAGTTTTCTATATGTAGTACCATGTCATCTGTAAGTAGTGATGGTTTTATTTCTTCCTTACCAATTTGGATGCCCTTTATTTCTTTTTCTTGTCTGATCACTGCCATAGGATTTCCAGTACTATGTTGAGTAAAAGTGGTAAGAGTGGACATCTGTGTCTTATTACTGAACTCACTGGAAAATCTTTCAGTTTTTTACCATTCTTAACCATTTTTTTACCATTAATATGATGTTAGCTGTGGGTTTTTCATATATATGACTTTTATTATGCTGACATATGTTCCCTCTAAATCCACTTTATTGAAAGTTTTTACCATTAATGGATGTTACATTTTGTCAGGTGTTTTTTCTGCATCTATTGAGATGATCATTTGGTTTTTATCCTTCCTCTTGTTAATGTGACATATCACACTGATTGATTTGTGAATATTGAACCACCCTTGGATCCCTGGAATAAATCCCACTTGATTATGGTGAATGATTTTTTAAAATGTATTGTCGAATTCAGTTTGCTAATATCTTTTTTTAGGATTTTTGCATGTGTGTTCATCAAAGATACTGGCCTGTAGTTTTCATTTTTTGTAGTGTCCTTGGTTTTGGTATCAGTGTAGTACTGGCCCAAGTTTTCCTTCCTCTTCTGTTTTTTGGAATAGTTTGAGAAGAATAAATATGAACTATTCTTTAAGTGTTTGGTAGAATTCACTTGTGAAGCCATCTGGTCCTGAACTTTTGTTTGTTGGGAGTTTTTTGGTTACTGATTCAACTTCATTACTAATAATTGTTCAGTTCATATTTTCTGTTTCTTCCTGATTCAGTTTTGGAAGATTGTATGTTTCTAGGAATTTATCCATTTTTTTCTAGGTTGTCCAATTTTTTGGCATATAATTCTTCATAATATTCTCTTATAATCTTGGTATCAGTTGTTATTTCTTATCCTTCATTTCTGATTGTATGTATTCGTGTCCTCTCCCTTTTTTTGTTGATGAGTCTGACTAAAGGTTTATTATTTTTATCTTTTGAAAGAACTGGGTCTTGGTTTCATTCCTCTTTTCTATTTTTTTTTTTTAGTCTTTATTTCATTTATTTCCACTTGAATCTCTATTATTTCCTTCCTTCCACTTGCTATGAGATTTAATCATCTTTTCCTAGCTCTTGTAGGTGTAGAACCAGGTTTTTGAAATTTTTTTTGTTTCTTGAAGCTGGTTTGTATCACTGTAAACTTACCTTCTGTAACTGCTTTTGCTGTGTCCCAAAGATTTTGGACAGTGTATTTTCATTTTCATTTTTCTCTGTATTTTTTGATTTCCACTTCTATTTCTTACTTGACCCATTTATTGTTTAGTCTCCATGTGTTTGTGTGTGTTCCAGAATTTTTTCTTGTAATTTATTTCTAGTTTCATACCATTATGGTTTCCATACCTACCATTATGGTAGGAAGAGATGCTTGATAAGATTTCAGCCTTCTTAAATTTATTGAGAATTATTGTGTGACCCAACATATGATCTGTGCAGTTGAAAAGAATGTGTATTCTGTTGTTTTTGGATGGAATGTGCTGTATGTATCTGTTAGGTTCACCTGGTCTAATGTGTCTTCAAAGCCATACTTTTCTTATTGATTTTTCTGTCTGGATAATCTATTTATTGATGTAAATGGGGTGTTAAAGTTCCCTACTCTGATTGTATTACTCTCAATTTCTCCCTTTAAGTCTGTTAATATTCATTTTATTTTGGTGCTCCAATCTTGGGTACATAGATATTTACAATTGTTATATCCTCTTGTTAGGTCAATCCCTTATGTCTCTTGCTACAGTGTTTTTAAGTCAGTTTTGTCTGTTGTAAGTATTGGTACCTTGGCTTCTTTTTGCACCTCCATTTTCATGAGATATGTTTTCTGTCTCTTCGTTTTCGTTCTGTGTCTTTAGGTCTGAAGTGAATCTTATGTAGGCAGCATATAGATGGGTCTGATTTTTCATTTATTCTGTCACCATATGTTTTTTGATTGGATCATTAAGCTCATTACACTTAAAGTTATATTTGATAGGTGTTTCCTGATTGCCATTTTGTTCATTGTTTTCTGGTTATTTGTACTTACCTGTTCCTTCCTTTTTACTCTATCCCCCTTATAGTTTGATGGTTTTCTTTAGAGTTATGCTTGGGTGCCTTTCTCTTTCAATTTTCTGTATCTCTTATAGGTCTTTGATTTGTGGTTACCATTGGTCTCATATATATCTGGTGTGTATAGCAGTCTGTATTAAGTTGATTGTCACTTAAGTTCAAACACATTCTAAAAGTATTAATTCTTTACTCCCCCTCAATGTCTTATGTATATGAAGTCATATTCTGCATCCTTTTATTTTGTGTATCCTTTGACTAATTTTTGTAGGTATAATTGATTTTACTTCTTTTGTGTTTTCATCTCCATACTGGCTTTATAAGTGATTAATCTACTTCCTACCTTTGCTATATGTTTGCTTTTTTTTTCTTTCAGAATTTTCTTATTTCTCATTATTTCCACTTAAAGAATTCCCTTTAAGGTTTCTTGTAAGGTTGGTTTATTGGTGATGAACTCCCTTAACTTTTGTCTGGGAAACTCTCTATCTCTCCTTCTATTCTGAATGATAACATTGCTGGGTATTCTTGTTTATAGGCTCTTTCCTTTCAGCACTTTCAGTATATCATGCCACTCCCTTCTTGCCTGCAAAATTTCTGCTAAAAAATGTTGTTAGTTGCATGGTGTTACCCTTGTATGTAATGGTGTTCTTTCTTTCATTTTTTTCTTTGCATGCATAATTTATATTTATTGATTTCCTGGCTTTCATTAGCCTATGATAACAGCAAAAATGCATTACGGAAGAAAATGAATAGTGTGAGAGCGAACCTTGGCATAATGGATAGATCAACACATGCTTGGGGTAAATATAAAGCTTTGTTAATTATCATAAGCAGTTACAATTGGTGAGTGATATTTCACTACGTATCTTTCAGCTGATTAATGGCATTTTTAGAGTCATTTTAATGGGAAGCTGTTAAGTTGGCTACATTTACATTTTAATCAGAGTATTTATGATAGAGGCAGCCCTGGAAACTCATTGGCAGATGATCAGGCAACATTCCCTGAGGGATTGGGGCAGGGAGTCAGCTTTGGAATATGGCCACTCACCTATTACTTCTGTTATTTATCCAAAAGTGTCTGTATGGGGAAGGGGATGAGAACTCTAATGGCCTCCTCACCACTGGCCACACTCCTACACTCCAGTTAATCACCAGGAGAAAGGGCCAGATGCTTGTCATGCCCAGAGAATGGAACCCCAGTCACACTTGCATGTCCTCTGTCACTGGGTGTCACATGCCAGTGCCATGGGCAGTAGCAGCAGCTCCTAAGCTTCCTCACCAAGGATTCCACATATGAGGGAGAGATCTTGGCCTGAGGAAAGACAATACTGTTGGGGCCTGCTTCCCCTATTTCCTAACTGGGTTGACAGCCAACTCAACCAGCTCCAAGGAGAGCACAGAAGAGACCACAGCTCAGATCCAGAGGAGCATCTACTCACATATATTACTCAACAGCTCCCATTTTAAACCTAGAAGCAGGGCCTGCACCTGAGTTGTAAGCCATTAAACTCTGGTTCTATTAAACAAGAACAGGAGTTAGGATGTGGAACAGAGAAAAGTTCTTGAAAGAAAGTAAAGAAGTAAATCCTCATGTAGCCATACCTTTCTGCTCCCTTTGGAGGAGAGGGGAGGATCCCTCCTCTGGAATTGCCATTAGGAGAAGAATAATATGGAAGCTTCCATTATCCTCCTGAGCAATTACATGTTCAGAAGTCAGGAAGAGGCAAAAGCTGTCTCCTAAGCTAATACTTTGTTTCCTTTTTTTATTTTTCATTACTTAAAACTTCTCCCTTTATCATTACTTTTTGTCATTTTAATGGCTATGTCCTTTGGTGTGGACCTCCTTGGGTTCAACTTGTTAGGGACTCTCTTTGCTTCCTATACCTTGATGTCTGTTTCCTTGCCCAGATTAGGGGAGCTTTCAGCTATTATTTCTGCAAATAAGTTTTCTGTCCTCTTCTCTCTCTTCTTCTTCTGGGATCCCTATGATATGAATGTGTTACTGATTATTTTTTATATTTTTATCTCTTTGTTGAAGTTCTCACTGAGCTAATTCACTCTTAAGTCTAGTGAGTATCTTTGTGGTCATTACTTTGAATTCTTTATCAGGCATACTGCTTATCTCTGCTTCATTTTAACTTTTTTGCTGTGATTTTGTTTTATTTTTTCATTTGGAACATATTCCTCTGTCTCCTCGTTTTGTCTAACTCTTTATGTTTGTTTATGTGTATTAGAAAAGTCAGCCACATCTCCTGATCTTGAAAGTAGTGACCTTGTATAGAAGAGTCCTGTGGTGCCCTGTAGTGCAGTCCTTTGTGGTCACCATAACCAGGTCTCAAGAGGTGTCCCTTGTGTGGGCTGCATATTCCCTCATGTTGTGACTAAGCCTTGATTGATTTCAGCCTGGCCAGTTGTAATGACCCACTTTGCCTGGTGTGGGCACACTGGGCCAGTAATGATCCTTAGGCTGTTAAGAGGCCAGTCTATGGCAGCTATGGGCTTTTTGGTGGGTAGGGCCAGCAGCCAGATGAGCTGTCTGCAGTTAGCCCTCACTGAAAAGCAGTGGTTGCTCCCTTACGCCTCGCTCCCAGGCTCTTACTGGTGGTCGGAGCCAGCAGTTAGCCTGGTTCTTGTCAGTTAACAAGCTCTGCCGTAGCTGCAGGTGCACCAAAGGGCAGCAACTAAGAAGCTCAGCTGCTGGAACTGCAGATACTCTGGTGTGTGGGGTTATATCTCCTGATTCCTCATGGTGGGAGTAACTTGGATGTAGCACCAGTCTTTGCCCAGGTTGCTTGCAGGGTCTGGTGGAGCAGGAGACAGTTTGGAGAGAAGCCTGCCTTTGCCAAGGTGGGCAGGTTGTATGGGGTCCACAGAAAAGTGCTGGGGTGGGGCACACGGTGCTAGCAGAGTAGATGGAGAGTATTAGAACTGGGTCCTCATGCATCCAGCTATCTAGGCTGGGGGATGGGGAAGAGAAATGGTACTGCAAGCACTTTTGTTCCCGAGAAATTTCCTGAAGGCCCCCGAAATTTCCTGAAATTACCTCTTCAGCACATGTTCTAAGATAAGCCAGTAAATCTTCCCATACACCTCTAGGTGCTTTTCAAACTGCTGCTTTGGTTGTGTGTCTTAGATAGAATTATTTTGCTGACTCTGTCAGCGAAGGGACTCAGTTTCCTACCACCTTCTGCTCTCCTGGAGGTAAGCCTGTTGATTGTTAAAGTTCCCAGAATCAAACCCTGCTTATTTTTTTTAATGTTTATTTATTTTGCAAGAGAGAGAGTGAGAGAGAGCACAAGAGCATGCAAGCGTGTTGGGGAGGGGTAGAGAGAGGGAGAAAGAGGATCCCAGGCAGGCTGTGCGCTCATGAACCATAAGATCATGACCTGATCCAAAATCAAGAGTCTGACGCTCAGCCACCCAGGTGCCCCAAGCCCTGCTTATTTTTAAAGCTCCCCAAGTTAAGACGACAGCTGGGTGTAATGGGGACTCATATTCACAGTGAGGGTCCCAGAGACAGGTGTGGCTAGTGTGGTGTCTGATCCTCTCCATTCTCCATGCTTCTGGTATTCCTTCCATTTTTTTTTTAACGTTTACTCATTTTTGAGAGACAGCGAGTGAGGGCAGAGAGAGGGGCGGGGGAGACACGAAATCTGAAGCAGGCTCCCGGCTCTGAGCTGTGAGCACAGAGTCCGTTGTGGGGCTCAAACCCACGAACCATGAGATCAGGACCTGAGCCAAAGTCAGATGCTTAACCAACTGAGCCACTTAGGCACCCCTCCTTCCATTTGTGATTAGTCTCACTAGTAGGCTTGATTTCCAGCATTCATCCCTCTTATGCTTTTTGATGTGGCCTTCTCTGTATGAGTAGCTGGACAGTCCCTTCTTCCAGTCCTCAGGTTGTCTTTAGTTAGTTGCAAAGATGCAGCTGTTATCTCAGTGTGTCCATAGGGCAAGGTGAGTGCAAGATTCTCCTACTCTATCATCTTTCTCCAAGCTCCAGAATATTTCAATTTTTTTAAATTATTGATATTTTATTCCAAGACCTGGTTCTATTTGTGTGAAGTGAATTTAAAAGACATCTTTCAGATCTTCTTTTTACTGTACAGAGATGGAGATAGAAGCAAGTTGCTGTAGTCAGATATTCAGCCAACTGAATAAAAGCTCTCATAGGGTACACACCATGACTGGGAGAAGTAACTCCTTTGTGGGTATCATCTAAATCCTATATCTGTAAAAGAATATACATACATATACTGCCAATATGGCCTTTGGCTTCATACTCTCATATTACTACTGTACTATTTCTTCTGTATCCAATTAAACATATTTTCTTATGAGAGCTATCGAAGCTTTGAAGATTCATACTTTTGCTAAGTAACACTTTCGTTGAATCTTTGACAGTTTATTATTTTCAAGTGTGGTTTCAGTATATGTAAATCACTATCATAATATCCTTCAAAGTAGACAGATATTTCCTAAACTACATTTTGTAGAATTTCAAGGTACCCTTGCCCTAGGATTTTCATCTTATTCATTCATTCATGTATTCATGCATTTACTTAAAAATATTTATGGAACACCTCCTTATAAGGTTATAGTAAGGGTGAATTAATGTAAGAAAATGGTGTCTGGCACATAATAAGCATTCAGTAAATGTTATAGAATTGTTACAATGAGTAAAACTTATAATTGGAGATGACTTTGGGATAATGGGTCGTCTTTCAGAAAAGATTACCCTGTGGATAGGATGTTTGAACTGAGCTCTGAAAGGGGGAGAGGAGCTTGCCTAGCAGAAGAAACAGCAGATGCAAAGGTCATGCAAGGCACAGGGAACTTGGCAAGTGCAAGGAACTGAAAGAATGCTAATGGAGTCAGAGAAGCATAAGAAAACACTGGTAAAGTAGGTGGAGCCAGATAACGCAGGACCTCAGAAGTCATGTGAGCTACTCTGATCTTCAGTCTAGGAACATGAACCCATTAAGTTTCAAGCAGGGTAGTGGTTTGACCAGATTTTCAATTCTAAGCTTTCTCTCTGAGGGTGGGGTGCACAGAGGGCAGGCATGTGCTCATGTAGGGAGATTGGTTATTAGGGTTGTCTATGAGAGAGATAATGGTTGCCTGGACTATAGTGGCAATATTGAAGATAAACAGAGTAATTCTAGATAGACTTAAGAGAGAAAAATCAAGAGGAATTAAATAGTAATTGATTAACCATGAGCAACTAGGTAGAAGAGATCATGGAAATAAAGTGGGGTTATTGGGTGAGACAATCACTATATTTTAGTAGGAATTTACAAAAGAGAATGGGCCTCTGATTCATTTTTATTTTATCTTTTAAAATTTCCTATTTGAGAGCCTTACTTAGAATCATCTAAGGAAGTGTTTAAGCTACCCATCCCTCATTCCCATGGATCTGCCTCACCAGAATAGTGGAGGATATGTTAGAAATTCTCCCTCAGATGATTCGAGTACATCTTCCATTAAAAACCACATACCATAATGCTTCAATTTTTTTAAATGCCCGCTTCTTTTCTTTTGTTACTACCTTGAACATTGTTAAAGCAATAGTACAAAAATAATCAATGTGGTCCTTTTTCTGTGGCATAATATTTTCATGTTTTCCTGTCCAGATGAAGTTTACAAGCATTGAAACTGACAAACTGTTGCTTCATTATAGGCCTCCCTACGGTGATGACGCTAGTTTTGAGAAACTGTATATGCCTAATTAGCTCCTCAAGGTTTATTTAAAGTAAAAACATTTTTGCATTCCCTACACTTTTCCTTCTCCTTTCACCAACCTTGTGTGATTTAGCATACATTGTTGGCATGACACTACAAAACTATTAGATTCAATCATAAAATTTAGAAATGTGCAGAAACCCCATTAGCCCCTAATTTTTTTCTCAGCATTTAGCATCCTGGTGAAGATGTGTTTGTATCCAGTAATTCTTAGCAACTTGGCAATGAATGTAGTATTACACTATAAATTCAAACATTCCATTTTGGTCAAATTTTGTTTTCCACCTAGTGATTTCCTTTAAAATTAATCTACTTTAATTTTTTTGGCCTGGTTATACAGGCTAATATGCTTTGAAGTTACAGAAGAAAATATGTCTGTTGAATAATATCCATAGACCTACTTCAGATGAAGATAAATGTACATAAAGGGAAAATAAGCATTGAAATAGAAAGCCCAGCATATACCCTTATCTCCAAATAGTTATACATGTCTTTTGGTAACATTTAAATACCCTGGCATGAATTTGACACCTGGATGAAAATTGTGCAAGAGATTCTTGGAAGTAGTTGGCCACTTACGGGACATTTTCATTTTCTTCATGACCTTTTTATCTTCATGCCTTGGTACTTGGCCAAGGACCTATAAAGCCCCCACAGTATCAGGATCCTGTGTTCAAACTTGTGTTTTCCACAGTCAAGCAGTGTTTCTTGGGAAACCAGAAAGACAAAAAGGAGGACTCTAGTTTAGCTGTGCAGAGCAGGGAAAGAATATCGCAGGAAGAAGGAGCATCATGTGGACAGGTCCTCCCCTGGGAGGGCTTCTTCAAGGAGTGTACCAGGGAGGTGAGGCATAGCAGGTCAGCAGTAGAATGGCCCAGAGATAGACTGGATGGCAGGCCAGTGACAGACTGTTCTGGGGCCTCGTAAACCATGAGAATTCAGAACATTGTGTTAGATTACTGAGATGTCTTTGAAGGGTGTTGAGGTGAAATAATCTGATTTGTGTTTTTAAAAGCTCGCTCTGGCTGCAGAGTAGATAACTGATAGAGAAGGACCCAAGGGGGCTAGAGGGAGATGAAGTAAAAGAGCTCAGTAGCCTAGGCAGGAAGTAATGCAGGGTTGACACTGACTATGAAGACATAGAGACTCAGTAGGTTGGAGGGGAGTGACAGGGCTGGGTGCTCAGGTAGATGACATGCAAGGACAAAAGCTTTACACACAGTTAGAATCATACTCAGGTGAGAGGAGCCCAGGGATCTGAAACTTGACTCTCATCCACCTCTCGGAAACAATGTTCCAGGGGTGTAGGTCTGCAGACTTCCTCGTACTTGCCTATTAAATATAGCAGTAACGTAGTAAGAACAGTACTTTGTATTTGCTGTCACTTCTATTCTTCTATTTTCATTCCTTCTGGAATTCAGAAGACTCTTTGAGAAAAGCTCTTCTGAACTTGTCCATTTAGGTTTGAAGTAACAGAAAAAGGTAAAGGGAAAAACATGTATCTCTGATAACCCATAAGGACCCTTTGTCTCATTCAAGAGCTCTGGTCATTGTAATGAATAAATAAAATCAACCTGGAAGAGTTCTGTTCACATTTCAAGCCAACCTACCTTAGATTATCATCCCTACTTTGTTCTGTGTAAACAAAAGGAATGCACCATCCAGTACTGTGACAACAATAGACTACAGCCATAACCACTGGGGTATTTCCCTATAATAAAGGCCAAGGGCACTGCAAATAAAATGAGTACTAAATGGAGTTTCCAAAAAACTTAACTATTCTCCAATTAAGTTTAAATAAAATAAGATCACCTTCTTATAGATTATGATATTGAACGAGTGATGAAAACAGTTCAGGGGTTAACATTTAAACATTCTGGTTTGTTGAATTGCAGCATTTCCATCACAGTGTAAAAGCATGTTACATACACCCTACTGTCTATGTTTTCCCTTTATGTGAGGTAGGGAAATACCTTTTGCAGTGGGCCATTCTTTTATTTTGTTTTTTAAGCTTATTTATTTTGAGAGAGAGCATGTGCACAAGCAGGGAAGAGGCAGAGAGAGAAAGGGAGAGAGAGAATCTCAAGCAGGCTCTGTACTGTCAGCGCAGAGCCTGACACGGGGCTTGAACTCATGAATTGTGAGACCATGACCTGAGCCAAGCCAAGAGCCAGCCACTTAACTGACTCAGCCACCCAGGTGCCCCTATTTTATTTTTTAATACAAAGCATAACAATCTGGTTAAAAGACTCTTTTTAGTGAATGTAACTTCAGAAACTATTTTGGTTAACCAGGTGGTTGGTTGGTTGCTTGGCTGGCTGGCTGGCTGGCTGGCTGGCCAAGAGAGGGGTTGGCTGGCTGGCTGGAGTTGGAAGAAGGTAGGTGACACTGACTAAAGGAAGTTTTATGTATAGTTTCATAATCCTGGAAGTTAGGTATGTTTGGTAGAAAATTTGGTAACACTTTGTCGCTATAAAATAGTTGTTAATGTAGGAAGCTTCCAAGCCTTTGTCTCTCCCAATCCTGTCTACAGCATGTTTAGTGATTCATTTGTAGGCATGCCAACAGACACAGCAGTTGAGATGGGATGATCTCTGGGCACACAACAAGTCACGTACTTGGTCAGGCAATGCTTCAGTGAGTTTTTGACAGTTTCTTGGTAATAACAAGAGAGTGTTATCCTAATACTAATGAGTAAATAGTGAAACAAGATAGTATGACACATGCCTCTTGGACTATAACATCAAGGTTATATGGTGAATACACTGGAAGAGTAGAAAAATGAAATCTTGTATCCTAAGCAGCCTGGTTTTAGAAAGCAGACATCCAGCAATTGATCATTGCATGATTTCATACACTTTAGCAAATCAAAGAATACCACACTTCAGAAAAAAATATTTATATACTTTTGGAATCAGTTCATTGTTTAATAAACATTTTTGAGAGTGGCAATAGGTCAGGGGATATTGAGATTAAAAGGAAAAAAGGAAGCCTTACTCCACATTCAAAGCTAGAAGGGAGAAAGATGCGAATAAATAACTTCAAAGTAGTGGTGGTAAAGGCTGACAGATGTAGCAGAGCCTGTCCTTGCATAATTCACTTCTCCTAGGGCTGTCGTAGAAGGCTTCACACGGTTCTTAACCTTAACATTATTCTAGAGTAGAATTACTCTAGTAATTCTAGTAGAATTACTTAACATTATTCTAGCCTTCTTAGAGTAATGTTTCCAGCCGCGTAAAATCAATTATATAAGAGTACAAAGGAAATCAAGTATATTGAAATACAGTTGCCAAAGTATTTTGCTAAATAAATTTGTTAACATAGTGATGTGTGTAGTTCCTCACTAACATTGAGTAATAGATCTGGCTGCAGAGCTAATACCAAAGTTTCAAAACCATAGTGAATATAAATGGTTTTTGAGATTTCTGCAGCTACTATAATGGGATATGAAAATATACATGATTTCTATTATCGTAGTTTATTGCCTACATTCATAATTGAAGGAAAGGCTAAATTTTACTGAAAGGCTAATGAAATAGAGGTGATTTTTTTTTTTCTCATCCAAGTTCACAGGCCCTGTATTAAGACCTCATATAGGAGTGAGCTTGATCTAATTCTCCAAGGGTGAGTAAGAGTTTCTCAGACCAGGGAAGTAGAGAAAGCCCCCAGGTCAAACAGGTTAGCTCTTCATGGCATTCTAAAGTTTGATAGTGCTGGAGAAAGGGACACCAGTCAGGAGATGAGGTGGAAGGAAGGGCAGGGCTTTATATACTAAATCAAGATGTGTAATAGATGAGAGCCATTCAATGGCATGGGGCAAGGAAGTAACAATCAAATCTGAGCTTCACAAACAGTTTTCTGTATGAATTTTGGAGGGCCTCTTTAAGGTGAGGACAAAAACTTCTAGAAAGAAATAACAAGAGTCTGAAGTTATTGCATGATAGTGAGCTTGAGGACAAAGGTATCTTTGGAGATATGATTGAGAATAGACTGGTTAGATAGTCTCCAAACAGTAGACTGTTTGAATAGTTCAATTTTATGGATATTCAGTTGGGGATTAAGTGACCCCAGGGGTCAAGGCCTTGGGCCTGCTCACCCCAAAAACCCAGCATGGGGGCAAGGGGTGAGGAAAGAGAAGGGCTCGCCCGGAACCGCTGCTGGAAAGGAATTAACTCTCCAAAGGTCTCCCCTGCTCCCTGCCTATGTCAGGCCTTCATGGTTTCTGCTCTGAGCCCCCCATGAGCAGGCATCAAGGGGGTACTTTGGGAAGGGGCGGACCCCAGGGGAAAGCAAAGGGCTTCTCAGGGAACCCCCACATTCTCTCACTGAAGTTTCCCACCAGGATGGTCCCATGGCCAGAGCCCCTTGGCATCCCCGAGCCCCCAAGCCCCCTTCAAAGGAAAAAGAGGCTCAGGGTCTGACTTGATGAACAGTGAGTGACCTGGCTGGCATGGCAGGGCTGAGGCCCACTTACCTGTTGTTGGCGCCCCCCTCTATGTCCCTCACCCCAGGTCTGAGGCTGGGGACCTAATCTCTCTTCCCCATCACAGTTCCCATCCCTGAAAACCCCTTTGGAGAGTTAATTGTCTGTGTGAGGTGCTTAACCTATTAGCCCTGAGAACACAAAGCAATAATCTTTGTTACTGAGATGCGCGGCTGTTCGTGGTTTTTTGTTTTTGTTTTTGTTTTTTTTTAATGTTTCCTAATAAAAGAGAAGCTGCATTTAAAAAATATATGTACCTAGGAAAATATATGGACCATAATATCAGGCATGCTTTTTATTTTTAAATAATAATAGTTGTGGTTTTTACTTTTTATTTTATTTTACGGAGTGAGTGGGGGAGAGGGACTGGTGGGGGGCGGTGAGGAAGGGGGAGAGAGATTGAATCTCAAGCAGGCTCCATGCTTAGCACAGAGCCCGGCTTAGGGCTTGATCCCACAACTCTGGAATCATGAACTGAGCTGACATCAAGAGTCAGACACTCAACCATCTGAGCCACCCGGTGCCCCCAAATAATAATAGTTTCTGTGTTATTTAATTCTTACTATATGCAGGCATCATTCCACATGAATATTAGTTCAATTACCTTTTAAGTTTCCCTAAGTGAGAGATGTTGTCATTATTTACTTTTATGGATAAGTGTATATAACTTGCTGAGGGTGGTGGAACTGGTAAGTTGCAGGGCCCCCTTGTTCTCTCCACCACCACGCCCTTTGGTCAGACTAATGGCCTTTCTCTGAACATGTGTTATGACTACTCATCTATGAGTATTAAAGAAACTAAAGAAACTCTTAAGTCTCTATTACCTGAGAAGCAAAGGGAAGGGCTTTAAATTCCACACGTTTAACAGCCAGGTATTCAAATACTAAGTTTTTATTTAACAAAATGATTCCCTGAAAATCAAGTATCAAATGATGAAAATAGTTAAAACAACAACATAATTAAATTTTATTATCACTTAATGTGCCTTTTAATTGAACTAACATTAAAACTCTTTAAAATCACTGCCAGTCATTTCACCTTTTCAGCAGCTCTGATCTTGGCAAAATAAGGTATACCATGATAAATACCATGCTTTTGTGGCCTGAACAAAGTCCTTACTGACTTCTAGGAGAATCATTTATGAAAAGAAAATGATGCCCAGCATAGAGGTATTAAGGACTAGGTTTATAAATCCCTGCCTCTGGACCTTATCACAATTAGAGATGACTCCCTTCATCCTCTGAAGCTTGCTTTTGATTCTTTTTTAAAAGAAAGAAGTCAGAAGTTTTGGGACACTGACCAAGAAACCAGTCATAGAGACAACGTAGTATAAGCACTGTTCTCTTTCCAAAATAATGCCAAACAACATTTCAATACCACCCACACAGGTTCAGCCTTCTTCTGGTGAGGTGAAATTTCCAAATTTTCCAAAAAGAATGTCTAGCCCTGGACCCCCACAGAGGGAGCACAGTAGACACCGAGGCAGTTGCTTGCAGTTCAGCTCCATTCTTTATGTATCCAACTGAGCAGTTGCTTCAAGTGGACAAAACAGTCTAACCCTTTTTAAATATTTTTTTTAATGTTTACTCATTTTTGAAAGATAGAGACAGAGCACGAATGGGGGAGGGGCAGAGAGGGAGACACAGAATCTGAAGCAGGCTCCAGACTCTGAGCTGTCAGCACAGAGCCCGATGTGGGGCTCAAACCCACGAACTGTGAGATCATGACCTGAGCCGAAGTCGGATGCTTAACCGACTGAGCCACCTGGGCGCCCCAAGTCTAACCCTTTTTATTACCTTCTACTAGAGAATGATTGGCAGCAGTGGTCAGCCATTGGTCCCTAATCTTCTTTTAGGCACATTCATTGGACAAGTCCTCTTTTTTCTCTAAAGCAGCACTGAAACATTGAACAGGACAATAACTTCTTGACACAAATTTTTCACAGGCATTGTATAGCATTTAATGTTCTATTTGTTGCACTGTGGAAAGTGCACGTGAATTTTGGGCTTACTCAAGAGCAATCGATTATAGTCACAGTTTGTACTGTCATTTTAACAGGGCCTTAGGCCCATAAAGGGAACTTTGACCAGAATATCCCCCAACAATTCCAGAAACTGATTCATTATTATTACTTCCCAATGGACTTAGTTATTTCTCATGAAAGAACTAACCTATATGAATGAATGAATGATGAAAAAAGCATGACATACCAAGCTACTTATTTTATATAAAATTTGTAACAAGTAGTATTAGAATCATTAATAACCACTTTATGCACCTTAATGTACCAAAAACCACACACTCCTGTGTTGTAGTCCTTTATAAACCATACTATCCCTTGCAATTGAAAACAGATTTTATAACATCTGTCAATACTCTCTTGTTCTGAGATGTCAGGGGACAAGAGATATATTGAATCAATATATCAATTTATATCCTTAGGGAAATTTGCATTTGTAGAAGAGAAAGATGCTTTTACCCAACTGCCTATAATCTGTATTTTAACAGAAGAATAAGGAATATCATTCTTTCTGATTGTCAACATCGTGAAATAGATAACTCTATCATTTTTGGAAGGCAAACTTTGAAAATTTACTTTAAACTGTGTAGGAGTACTTAATTTGCAGTGATAAACTCAAAGCTTAGCATGTCTTGAGTATTGTATATTATTAGATATTTGATGATACAAATCTGTTTTTCATTCCACTGCTTTTTACTTGATACATCTAGTATAACTGGCAGTTTTCTCCACATGCATCCATATTTCATAGTTACCCAGTTTTGTGGAAACCTGTTACATTTTGTCATTAGCATTGGTGATTATGTCCGTTTCGTGGTAATTTCATCTTAGAACAATTTTTTTGAAATGATGTACATTAGGACCAGCTTGTCAGTAGATTAATGAAGGCTGTAACTTCCACAGAGGCTTAAAAAATGCACCGCTCATTTTTACACTTTATCAGTGTCATAAAGTCATTGCCAGTAGCCTAGTTGAGAATAAGAATTTAACTTTTCAACTACTTTTCTTTTGTTTGGTTTTAACCTTTATATCATAAATCCATGCTGATTAGTCTTGGGAAATCAGTAATAAAAGTTGTTTCATAGAACTTGTAAGGATTTTTTAATATTATCAGTTTTGAAAGCAAAGAAAAATCTTTATGATAATTGATTAATATTTATACAAATGTTTAACATTGTATATTAACTCTGATACTAAATATTGAACTTACTGATTTTTCATTTCTGTCTTTGTGTGATTAATATGCAACTGTCATGCATATCTTCACAAAAGCTTAGTGTAAAATAATAAACATTTGAAATTGAAAATAATAATTCAAACAACAAATATTGGTTAAGGTAATCAAATTTGGCAAGGATGTGTATTATCCTCATTCATATATGCTATACAATTATATATTGCACTGTGAATCAACAAAGACTTAATGAGTGGCAATTAGCATGTACTAATGTTGACACGGTTATAATTCTTTGTTAATTTTCTTTTCATCTTTCACATTGTGTGTCGGGGGGGAAGGTGTTGGTTTACTGTATAGGATAAGAATAAACTTCAGAAATCTGAACATGCTAAATTAATATTCCTGTTCTTTGTACTTAGAATTCCAGTGTGTATACCAAAGTGGTCTCTTATTCTTACATGCACTGACAGTGTTATTTCAGTTCAACTTCAGAAGAATTATAAGAGGAGTTAGTATTGTACTTTTTTTATATCTATTCTATTATTATCTGTAGGCTACCTTATTTTACTTAATACCTAGATTGTTGAGAACCATATATGTGCAATAGAGGAACTCTGTATTTTAAAGAGCCATTTGTCTAATTATATTTTAAAATAATAACTTTTTGGTTCCAGTAACTACCCATTGCCAAATCTGTTGACTCTCAGGATAATATGAAAGGTTTCCCAAAGTTAGGCAGACAGCATTCCAGATTAGGGAGTAGGATGTGTGCAGAAACAAGAGGAAGCTTAATATTTTCTAGAAACTGCAAGTACAGGATATTTTCTAGTTTCAAGTACGCAATTTCACAGAATCCACTTTTTTCTTTCATTAAACTATGTGCCTTATATATCTAATTTTTTGGAAATGACCTGAGGAGCAGTAATTTAAGCTCTGTCATTTGGGGGCAGAGTGAGGTAGGGTAGGGGGAGCCACTGGCACTAAAAATGTGTACACCATGGAACGGGGCCCGAGAGTTCTTAAAAATGTTTAGGTGTGCTTAGCAGAGCTGCACTGATTCTATAATTCTGATGGGTCTAAAACCGTCTCCTATCCCTTTCTGTTTCTCCCTGTTTCAGGCGTAGGGAGCTTACTGGCATGTCAGGGTCAGTTATTGTCAGTGAGCATCCTTTCCCATGGCCTGACCCAATCACCTTCTCCATCTCCTGCTTCCATTAGACAGATGGACACGTGCCCAGCTTTGCTGGGAGTCATCTGAGTTTGTAGAAGAGAACAGCTAAGGCCCTGCCCCAGCAGTGGCCTTTGCTGTAGTGTCTGGGGAAGATAGAGACTCTCCCCACCTCCAATCCCCCCAGTACTCTTTCCATAGCCCCACTCCAGGTGTCTGTCATAGGCCAGTTCACAAATTTGAAGAACTTGGTTTTTCTAGTCATCTTTCCAGTTCATGTGGCAGAGGGGCAGAAGCCTCTGGAAAGAAGACACTGTCAATGCCCCTAGATCCTAGGGAAGGCTCCTATGGTAGTTCTTCTGTTGGCAGATGTCTCTCACACTTCCAGGCATTGAATTTCAAAAAATGGACAATGCCTATCAATCCATTCTGGAAAGGTGGAGTGGGCTTTAAACAAAGGTAGGAAATAGGGAGAAATATACCTGAAGAGCCTGTTGGGAACTTAAATTGTAAGAAGTCATATGTACTAGAAATAAGGATTTTGAACTCACATTAAAAAATCTATATGAAACTATATTAGTAAGAATGTTATTATGAGATTTGTATTTTACAAAGATCTTCCTAGCAGCAAAGTAGAAATAGCAAAATAACAAAGTTTTAAGAGCCTAAACTAAGACCCACAGTGAAGGGATGAGATTATTGTCAGATCTTGGTGATGGAATGACTTATAATGTTATTTGTTAATGCTTTTTAAATGTCCAGTTTTTATGGCTTTCCTTCCCAGATAGAAAGTTGTAACTTGAAAGCAGAAAGTATGTTTCTTCTCTTTTTCCCCCCTCTTTGCTTCCTTTCTTAAAAATACCTAGCAACTAACATAAGGTACTTCTACTTGTTACTAAACTAACCAAGTACTGAGACCTGATGTATGCATGACTGTGGTGTTAACTTGTATGTTTCCCTCTGTGACTGCAATAATTACATAAACTGATTTGGAAATCCAGTAAGATATTTTTCTGTCAATCTGATTCCTGCCTCAGCAGATTGAAGGTTCTCCAGCAAGTTCTTTGCAGTGCCCTGTAAAGCCTGGATTTGCACTGATAATCCTTACTCTTCAATTGATTAGATTCTTGCATTTAGCTTTCAGCACTTGTCTGTTTTGTTCTGATAAACTCAGTGGAAAGACATGAGAATCTAAAGATTTTAAACTGCAAGAATAAAGTAAAATTATATATACTAATAACAAAAAGAAAATAAAAAATAATATCCCCCAGAGAGAATATTTTTTCTAAAAACTTAACAGAGACTTGATATCTAACCAGGAAAACAAAAAGAAGGGAACAGCTATATAATTCTGAAAGTAACTTAAGATCTAAAGCAACTTAAGACAAAAGCAGCAAATTGAACATACACTAGAACAAGCTAAGAAACTTACACATAAACTAAACTCAGACATGAATCTCTGAGACTCCAAGAGAGAGAAACTTAGTAATTATCCTGTCAGAGAGAAATTGGGGCAACAGAAATTGAGCACTAAAAAAAGAAGTTTAACTGCGCATTTACCCTGTTAGGAAGAGTCACAAAGGAACAATTTGCCACCTAACTCAGAGAAGTGCTAAGGTAAGATAGATAGTTATGAGCACCTCAAAAAAACAGAATCACAAAGAAAAGTAACCCTGGTAAGCTAGCACACTCACCATCATCATCATGACCAAGCTCAAGCTTCACAAATAAGAGTAGTCCCCAGCCATAGAGGCTCAGCTGTTCTTGGGTGAGTGAGATTAATAGAGTGAGGCATCAACTCTTGGGATTTTTTTAGGTCCCCTTTCCTAGTGTCCAAGTAGCTTGAAAGAACCAGCTTGCTTACTAAATGCCCTACTCATTGTAATGGAGGCACTGGGGAAGATCAGCATTACTGATTTACAGTCATGTGCACACACACTATTATGGGCTTTTTCCCACTTTTCATTCTTTCACTTGACCTACATTGCTGAATACTATTTACCAATTATTATGCCACCTGTTAAGGAAACCAAGCCCTTGTCAGGAGTTGGCAATATCTTAGATTGGCTTTTATTTACACTTTGAACCCATACTCAAGTTTCACATTTAAAAAAAAAATTTTAATGTTTTTATTTATTTTTGAGACAGAGAGAGACAGAGAATGAGCAGGGGAGGGGCAGAGAGAGGGGGAGACACAGAATCCGAAGCGGGCTCCAGGCTCTGAGCTGTCAGCACAGAGCCCAGCGTGAGGCTCGAACTCACGGAGTGTGAGACCATGACCTGAGCTGAAGTCGGACACTCAACTGACTGAGCCACCCAGGTGCCCCTCAAGTTTCACATTTTTAGAGAAATGTGGGGACTTGAGTAGAAGCTGATATGTCAGAATATATTTAGAAGTGAGCAAATATTTGCATTTAAGCTTTGAAAAAATACTTTAGCATTAAATTGTATTTGGCTGTATATAACAGAAGAACTCAAAATAACCATCTTAAACAAGAAAGAAATTTCTTTTACTCCTATGTAAAATAAATTCAAAGGTAGGGAGTTTGGAGAAAATGTACTAGACCTAGTATCATCAGGGATCCAGGCTCCTGTCTTTTTGCTTTACCTACTACACAAGTATTCTTCACAAGTTCACAAGGATGGTCCAAAATGGCTCCAGGAGCTCTGGGCTTGAAGGAAAAAATGTAGAAGGAATAATGCTTCCCGGCTGAATCAACTCCCCTTGACATCTTCTGGAAAATCCCACACAGTGCTTCTCACAAGCCAGAATGAGTCCTTGACCATTTTTTGGTTGTAATGAAGACTGGGGAATGTATTATTTTATTCTGCAGTTGGAAGAGGAAGGGGGGCCACAGTGTTCCCAGTCAAGAATCAGATTCTCATACAAAGGAAGAAACAAAGAATGGATGTAGGGATAGACTACTAGCATGTTTTGTTACAGCAGCAGAGAGAGAGAGGGAGGGAGGGAGACAGAGACCATATTTATGAGTGGTTTTGCTTGACAGCAGAAAAAATGGATTAATTAGCCAAATAGGGTTCTACCCATTTTCATGGTTTAGTTCTCTTTATGGTGATTAGAAGTCTTAAGGTTAACTCTACAGGGGTCAAGAAAAATGGCTGTCTTGGGGCGCCTGGGTGGCGCAGTCGGTTAAGCGTCCGACTTCAACCAGGTCACGATCTCGCGGTCCGTGAGTTCGAGCCCCGCGTCAGGCTCTGGGCTGATGGCTCGGAGCCTGGAGCCTGTTTCCGATTCTGTGTCTCCCTCTCTCTCTGCCCCTCCCCCGTTCATGCTCTGTCTCTCTCTGTCCCAAAAATAAATAAAAAACGTTGAAAAAAAAAATTAAAAAAAAAAAAAAAAAGAAAAATGGCTGTCTTCAGTAACTTACCTCCAGCTTTGCAAGAATGAATCATTAAAATCTCTCATTTGTTTTATTTCTTTGTTCTTGTAAGCCAGTCAGATAGCTGTCCTTTGTCATGTTTGTTCAGAATGAATGATTTGAGTATTTTGTTCATCTATTCAAAAGCAGTGGTCATGGTAGCCACTATTTACAGTCATCATTACGTCAGCTACTGTGCTAAGGGCTTTACATGGAACCTCTTTTCTATCGCTTAGCAAAACTGAGGTAGATGCTGTTATTTCCCCCATTTTGCCGATTACACTGAGGCTTAGGGAAATTAAGGGAACATGAGAAGATCATATGGGTTAGCAGACACTAGAACTGGGCTTTAAGAACACAGCTCTTAACCACTACACTATTCATTCTGAAATTACCAATTAAGCAGTGGGATACTCTTGTCCAGAGAGTATGTCACATACCCTTTGGGAAGTGAATAATAATTCCTTATGATCAAATGCCAGTAGGTTTAAAAATTGCTGTGTTTTCACTCATTCACTGAAATTGAGATGCCTTTTCTGAGAAATCTTTTTTGTGAGTTGTAGTCTAAAGTTCTTTGTTTTTTTTTTTTTTTTAATTTTGTTCACCTATTTCATTTACCTGTACTTATTCAGTTCAGAAAATTTTTTTCTGCTGTTTTAAGGATTATCATAGAATGTCTTTGGTATAAAAACAAGTGCTTAAGTTAAAGTAAAATCATTCTAAAATATTTTAAACATTTCAACCACCTTGGGTTCCCTTAGAGCAGATATCTGAGCTACAAAGTTTTGAATATATGTATCTGATCCAAGTTAAGTTGTAGTTTTTATTTTGTTTGGATGAGTGTTGTTACACAAATAGATAAATATGGAAAAAGTAATTGAGAAGCAATTATAGATGAGATGCACTTACAAAGAAATACCCTTGAGACAAATTAGACTGTATCTGTACATTCAGATGAGAAAATGAAGGCCATGAAAGCCATTCTCTTCCTTGTTTCTTCCTCTAGTTACGGAGATGAATTATACAAGAGAACCTGAATATTTTTCTTAAGGAGAATATTTCATGAAGAGAATATTTTTACCTCTTATCCTCAAAATCACTTAACTGATTCCTATTGGTTTCATCCATCTTCAATTCTTTATAATTTTGTGAAAATTCTGTTAGTGTGGCAGGCTCTACTTTTAAGAGCACTTGAGTACACTAAATGGAGTTGCAGACATCAGAAGACATGATGATATCCAGGGAGATGACTGCAGGGCTATCTTATTTCATCTCTATCACACAGCACAGTTTTCAAATCAAACATCATTCTGGGACTCTGAGAGCTGATTGTTTCTCTCACTCTGCAAGCAAAACTCGCATTGTCCTTGACATTCAAACATATCATTTACTATAAAATAAAAAAACAAATAACCATGGAAGAACTGATAAGCTAATCCATATACGCCAGAATATATTTGTCCTTTTGATTTTGTTGTCTCTGTATGAAGCACTTACAGTATGATAAGCTTAGTGCCAGGTGTTGTAGTATTTGATGAAAAAAAGCAAAACAGACGTCACTATGTTTTTTAGTGTATAAGGAGATACTTGGGTAGTACTTAAAAACAGAACCATCAATTATCAAAGCAAACAAATGAACAAATATGGGACAACAAAAGAGAGGCAGTTTTAAGAAGTGTTTGCACAGATAGTTTAAAAAAAATTAAGTGCTCACGATAAAACAACCTATTTTTTGTGTTTGCAAAAAGAAAATATATTAAAGCCAGTGTGATCATGCATTCACAAAGAATGCAGATACTGTATACTGAAATTTCAGTTTGTTATACTTAAAATAGTGAAAGTTAATAGGTTCAGAATAAAAATTGATTTCCCTTTTCCAAACTTGTAATCTATAAATCATTTGTAACTACTTATCAGGTGTGTTGGATTAATTTTTCTTTTTGATTTTAAAAGTCACAAATTTACATAACTGCATATGAAAAACCCGCATCATTGGAGGAAGTTAGGAAGACCCTCAATTCACCTCCTCGCATGGAAACACCAAATCCACACCTACATGTAGAGCAATTTCTCTTGAAGAACTAAGGGCTGATTGATCAGCTTCTACACAACAAACGATAGAGGGACCTTACAGAGAAGGTTGTAGAGATGGAGACAGAGTAACAACAGGAGCCATACCCCCAACACTGCAAACTGTAGCAGGGAGGGATATCACTGAGTGGCCCATGTGCAGATTTAATCACTCTGGGGCATAGCAAAGAAAAACAAACAGTGATTTAAAAGGCAACTAGACTATAAGTGAAGAAAATCCATGTACTAACTGTAGAGCATTCACCAAATGGGTGGGGAAGTGCTAGAACTCTCTCTAGGGTCAGAATTGCTGGTGAGAGCCATTTTTGTATTTCCCTTCCAACTTGAAGAGCATGCAGGAGAAGGGTCCAGACCCTCTAGCTGACCTGCTAGGACTTCCCCTTGGGCCCCACCTTGGGCTTCTCCACTGCAAGCAATGGAGCCTGCTTAAGATTCTCTCTCTCTTCCTCCCCACTGCCCCTCCTCACCCTCTCTCTCTCTCAAAGTAAATAAATAACATTTAAAATGGCATCCCAGACCCCTAGCCCACACCAGCTCCAGTCATCCTGCCAAGGCAGTGCCAGATAGTATACTTTGGCAGGCCCCCTGGCCTGCACTTTATCCAGCCATCCCACCAAGGTGGCCCCAATATGGCACACTTCAGGACCCACGTACTCCAGCCCCCACTGTCTCACCAAGGCAGCCCTCTCAAAGTTCATACCAGGATACCCTACCCCATTCTCATTCCCCTTGTCTCCCATCAAGGCAGTCCCAGAAAGGTATGCCCCAAGATCTTTAGCCCTTGCCCACTTGAGCTCCAGCAGCTTGCCAAAGCTTCCAAACTACACACAGTCTATGCAGGTATCATTTCTATACCAGTCCTTTTTCAATACTGGGAGAGGTAACTGTTCTGCCTCATAAAAACACAGAAAGTCAAACAAAATGAGGAGATAGTAATGTGTTCCGAACAAAAGAACAAGGTAAAACCCCCTATAGGCGTGGGGGTGGGATGGGAGGGGACCCTAATGAAATAGAAATAAGTAACTTACCTGATAAAGAGTTCAAAGTAATGGTCACAAAGATGCTCACCAAGCTTAGGAAAAGAATGGAAAAGCCGAATGGGAACTTCTGAATCACTATGAATGAATCACCAGCAGATGAAATGTTAGAGAAGAATGGATCAGCAATCTGGAAAACAGAGTAGTGGAAATCACCCATTAAAAACAGGACAAAGAAAAAAGAATTTTTAAAAGTAAGATAGGTTAAAGGACCTTTGGGGCAACATCTAGCATACTAACATTCATATTATAGGTGTCCCAGAGGAGAAGAGAGAGAAAGGGGAAGAAAACTCGTGAAGAAATAGTGGCTGAGAACTTCCCTAACCTGAAAAGGAAATAGAAATCCACGTTCAGGAAGCCCAGAGGTTCCCAAACAAGTTGAACTCAAAGTGATCCACCAAGACATACAATTAAAATGGCAAAAGTTAGGGGTGCCTGGGGGGCTCAATTGGTTAAGCATCTGACTTGATTTTGGCTCAGGTCATGATCTCACTGCTGGTGAGTTCGGGCCCCACCTTGGGCTTCTCCACTGCAAGCAATGGAGCCTGCTTGGGATTCTGTCTCTCTTCCTCCCCCTCTGCCCTTCCTCACCTTATCTCTCTCTCAAAATAAATAAATAACATTTAAAATGGCAAAAGTTGGGGCGCTTGGGTGGCTCAGTTGGTTAAGTGGCTGACTTCGGCTCAGGTCATGATCTCACGGTCCGTGAGTTCGAGCCCCATGTCGGGCTCTGTGCTGACAGCTCAGAGCCTGGAGCCTGCTTCAGATTCTATGTCTCCCTCTCTCTCTGCCCCTCCACTGTTCATGCTCTGTCTCTCTCTGTCTCAAAAATAAATAAAACATTAAAAAAAATTTTTTTAAATGGCAAAAGTTAAAAATGGAGAATCTTAATGGCAGCAAAAGAAAAACAAATAGTCACATATGAAGGAAAACCCCATAAGTTATCAGCTGGGTTTTCAGCAGGAACTTTATAAGCCAGAGGAAGTAGCAGGATATATTTAAAGTGATGAAAGGAAAAACTTATAAACAAGAATATTCTGCCAGTAAGGTTATCATTCAGAATTGAAGGAGAGATAAAAGAGTTTTCCAGACAAGCAAAATCTAGAGGAGCTTATGACCACTAAACCAGCCTTAGGAGAAATGTTAAAGAGCCTTCTTTAAGTGCAAGAGAAAAGGCCATAACTAGAAATAAGAAAATATATTCAAGAAATAAATCTCACTGGTGAAGGCAAATAGATAGTAAAAGCAGTGGATTAGCCTCTTAAGCTAGAGTTAAGGTTAAAAGACAAAAATAAAATATCAGCTGTAACTGCAATAAATAAATGATGGATACACAAAATAAAAGGTGTAAAATATGACATCAAAAATATAAAATGTGGTAGGGGAGAGTAAAAGTGTAGTGCTTTTATTTATTTATTTTTTTAAGTAGGCTCCATGGCTTGAACTCAACTCACGACCCTGAGATCAAGAGTTGGATGCACTACGAACTGAGCCAGCCACGTGCCCTGCAGTGAAGTGCTTTTAGAACCTGCACAACTATCAGCTTAAAATAGACTTGAATATATATGTTAGTGTATATGAATCTCATGGTAACAGCAAACCAAAACCTGCATTAGATACACAAAAAATAAAGAGAAGACAGTCCAAACATAACAATAAAAGGGGGGGGGGGTGGGCAGAGTGCAAGATGAGAAGAAAGGAAAAGAGAAGAACTACAAAAACAACAAGAAAACAAGTAACAAAATCGCAATATCAGGAATTACTTTAAATGTAAATGGACTAAATCCTCCAATCAAAAGACATAGGGTGGCTGAATGGATTTAAAAACAAACAACCCCCCCAAACAACATCTGTTTAAATGCTGCCTACAAGAGACTCACTTCAGATCCAAAGACATAGACTGAAAATGAACGGATGGAAAAAGATATTCCATGCAAATGGAAATGAAAAGAAAGCTGAAGTAGCAATATTCATATTAGACAAAACAGACTTTGTAACAAAAGACAAAGGACAGTACATAATAAAAGGATTATTCTGAGAAGATTTAACATTTGTCAATATTTATGCAGCAAACATAGGAACACCTAAATATATAAAACAAATAGACATAAAGGGAGAAATTGATAATAATACAGTAATAGTAGGGGACTGTAATACCCCACTTACATCAATGGATAGATAATGCAGACAAACTCAGTAAGGAAACATTGGGTTTAAACAACACATAGACCAAATGGACTTAATAGATATATACAGAACATTTCATCTAAAACCTGCAGAATGCACAACCTTTTTTTTTTTTTTACTATTTTTTTAATTCTAGTATTAACATATAGTCCTTTATTAATTTCAGGTGTACAATATAGTGATTCAAAAATTCTATACATTACTCAATGCTCATCATCATAAATGTACTCTTTAATCCCCATCACCTATCCCACCTACCTCCCCTGTGATAACCAAGAGTTCTCTAGTTTTGTCTCTCTCTCTTCCTGTCTGTCTTTTCCTCTGTTCATTTGTTTCTTAAATTCCACATATGAGTGAAATCATATGGTATTTGTCTTTTCTGACTTATTTCACTTAGCATTATACTATCTAGCTCCATCTGTGTTGTTGCAGATGGCAAGATTTCATTCTTTTTATGACTGAGTAATATTCCAGTGTGTGTGTGTGTGTGTGTACACACACATACATACCACCTCTTATTTATTCATTCATCAATCAAGGGACACTTGAGCTGCTTCCATAATTTGGTGATTGTAAACAATGCTATAGTAAACATAAAGGGTGTGTGTATCCCTTTGAGTTATTGTTTTTGTATTTTTTTGGTAAATACCCAGCAGTGCAATTACTGGATCATAGGGTAGTAGAAAAATTCCCAATAAACAATCTAACTTTACACCTAAATGAACTGGAAATAACAAAGCCCAAAGTTAGTAGAAGGAAGGAAATAAAGATCAGAGTAGAAATAAATAAAATAGAAACTTTAAAAAACAACAAACAAAAGATCAACAAAACTAAGCACTGATTCTTTGAAAAGATAAACAAAATCAGTAAACCTTTATCCATACTCCTCAAGAAAAAAAGAGAAGGTTTAAATAAATAAAATCAGAAATCAAAGAGGAGAAATTGCAACTAATGCCACAGAAATGCAAACAATCCTAATACTTTATAAACAATTATATACCAACAAATTAGACAACCTCAAAGAAATGGGTAAATTTGTAAAAATATACAATCTTGCAAGATTGAATCATGAAAACATAGAAAACATGAACACACCAATTACTAGTAGTAAAATTGATTCAGTATTTTAAAGCCTCCCAACAAACTAGTCACGTCCAGTGGCTTCACAGGTGATTTCTACTGAACATTTAAAGACTTAATACCTGGAGCACCTGGGTGGCTTAGTTGGTTAAACATCCGACTTCAGCTCAGGTCATGATCTTACGGTTTGTGAATTTGAGCCCCACGTAGGGTTCTGTGCTGACAGCCTGGAGGCTGCTTCAGATTCTGTGTCTCCTCCTCTCTCTGCCCCTCCCATGCTCATGCTCTGTCTCTCAATAAAAAATAAGTGTTAAAAAATTTTTTTTAATAGTGAACACCTGTCGTCCTCAAGTCATTCCAAAAAAATTGAAGAGGAAGGAACACTTCCAAACTCATTTTATGAAACCAGTATTATGGTGATACCAAAGCAGACACACTACAAAACAAAACAAACTACGGGCCAGTGTTACCCATAAACATAGATGTAAAAATCCTTAACAAAATAGCAAATCAGATTTTAAAATAACATTTAAAAGGATCATATTCATCAAGTGAAGTGGAATCTATTTCAGGGTAATAGAATATTGTATGCTAACCATATTTTATTTAAAAGAAAAGAAAAAAGAACAATTAGCATAGCCTTTCAATTCCATTGTTCTGAGAGGTATTTCTAAAGCTTATTTTGATGAAGTCTCCCCATAATATTTCAAGGAAAAATTAACTACATAAGAAAATAAGTAAAGTTTTCCTTCATTTTAACTTGTCAAATGAAGAAAGAACGTTATTTCCAAAATCCATCAGACTCACACCCAGAACTGAGTTTACACCTCCCATGCCTATCTCGGTTCATTAGTCTCCCCCTTTCCACTGTGGATGTGTTCCAAGACCCACAGAGGGTGGCTGAAACTGCAGATAGTACTGTATTCTATGTGTACTATGTCTATTTTCTTATATAGACAGCACAGTAAGAGATGAACAATTACTGATAATAAAACAGAAGTTATAACAGTACATTGTAATAAAAGTTACATGAATGTGGTGTTTCTCTCAAAATACCTTATTGCACCATACTCCCCCTTCTTGTGATGATACAACATGAAATGCCTGTGTGATGAGACAGCATGAGGTGAATGCCATTGGCATTGTGATACAGCATTAGGCTACTGTTGAGCTTCTGACCATACATCAGAAGGAGGATCATCTGTTTCCAGGCCATGGTTGATGGCAGGTAATTGAAACCGCAGAATGTGAAACCACAGACAAGGGGGAACCGTAGTGCACTTGAAACACCACCGAAAACTGGGTACATGACAGAATCCAAATGTGTTTATACAAGTGTTTGGTCTTCATGGATACTGAATATAAAATCCCTCAGTAACAGATACCTTGCTTTTTTGAGTATTTCATGTGTATTTTATATGTTAAACAAAAGAATGTTATTTCTTCTATTTTTTAAGTTTTTTTAAATTTTTCTTAATGTTTATTTTTGAGAGAGAGACCGAGAGTGGAGGGGTGGGAGCAGAGAGAGAAGGAGACACAGAATCCAAAGGAGGCTCCAGGCGCTAGCTGTCAGCACAGAGCCCAACATGGGGCTTGAACCCACAGACCACAAGATCATGACCTGAGCTGAAGTCAGGCACTCAACCAACTGAGCACCCAGATGCCCCTTTTAAGTTTTTTTTTAAACCAACTTTATTGAGATGTAATTTACATACCATACAATTCACTCATTTAAATTGTACAATTCAATAGTTTTTGTATGTTACAAATTGTCTTTTTTTTATGTTTCAAGTTTTTATTTAAATTCTAGTTAGTTAACATATAGTATAATATTTGTTTCAGGAGTAGAATTAATGACTCATCACTTACATATAACACCCAGTGCTCTTCATGTCAAGTACCCCCCTTAATACCCATCACCCATTTAGCCCATCCCCCCACCCACTCCCCTCCAGCAATCCTTAGTTCTCTATA